>NC_090999.1:78842500-81342500 GCF_041146395.1 Eulemur rufifrons | reverse complement strand
TGGGACTATTTGTGGCACCAATTAAAAAAAAAAGAAAGAAAGAAAAGGCCAGATTGTGGTCTTTACAGTGCAGACTGAATTACTTGTACTGCCTTGCTTCCTCTACTCTCTTCATATCATAGAACATGTAGAAAGTATTATTGTATTTGTAGGGCACCTGTAGTAAACCCTTCAAGAGGCAGCTTTTGGGCAGAATCCACCATCCTGGAGACTGCAGTTGACCCATGTCCCACTCCCCACATCCTTCCTCTCAAAGAGTTAAAGGTTGTCTTAGCACACAGGTAATCCACTCCAGCTAATGCAATTTGTAATTATTTGCTACCTAAAGCATGCTCTGCAGACCACACTTTTTTGCAGCAGCAGCATTACCTGGGGATTTTTAAAAAAGCAGCTACTTTTTTTTTTTTTTTTTTTTTCTTTTAAGAGACAGCGTCTCACTATGTTGCCCAGTCTGGAGTGCAGTGACTATTCACAGGTGTGATTATAGTACACTACAGCCTCGAACTCCTGGGCAAAAGCACTCCTCCTGCCTCAGCCTCAGTAGCTGGGACTACAGGCACGGGCCACCATGCCCAGTTAGCATCTGTGTTTCAACAAGATCCCCAAGTGAGTCGCATGAACATTAAAGTTTAAGAAGTGTTAGTCTGCAGGGCAAAGTCTACCTCCTTAGCAGGCGATAAAAGGCCCTTGGAGATCTGAGCTCCACCCACCTTTCCAGCCTCCTCTTTGCTCACTCCATCTCTGCAACCCAATCAGAGTAAAGTATCTAAAACACCTGAGGACACTGTGCTCTCACTCCCCTCTTTGCAGAGGTGCTTCTCAGCCTCGAATTAATTCCCTTTACCTGCCCTTTTGAACTCTTACTTATCCTTCAATTCTCCATTTAAAAGTCAAGCTTCACCTGCCCCAGCAGATTTAGAGTGAGACACTCACCCATGATGGTCTTACATCCACCCTGTTGCCCCCTAGGTCTGCTTATGTGCTTCTATTACAGTACTCACCACATTGTAACGTAATTGATTCTCTGTTCATTCTCTGTTTTCCCAAGCCAACTACTGTAGGCTCTCGTACAGCATCTTAGATTTACTCACTTTTTAATTTCTAGGAGGCAAACACGGCACACGGTAGTTGTACAATTCATGCTCATTGGACAAATCAGGGAATCTTGCTGGCCACTTCTGCCAGAAAACTATTTTCTCTTAAAGACAATAGTGTATATAATATTTATAAATCATTTCAAAATAATTCTGTTTGTATTCTTCTGATTTGTGGCCAGTTTCGTAAAATACAGAATAGCATGTAAATCCCTTTCTTATCCCTCAGGCTAGACGTAAAATTATGATTTATCCTTTCAAGATTTAATATATTTTAACTGTAATAAAGTTATTGCAAGGAGAAATTAAATCATATCTAAATAAGTCACAGAAGAAAAACATCTTCTGTTATAAACACTGTCTACTAAATCATTGTTCAGTACATTTTTCCCCAAAAAATATAAGCCTAATATTGGCTCGCTGTCTTCTTTAAAGATACTAAGAAATCCTTCACATTCCTAGCTGATCTATGTCCACTGTAAAGATCATGTTCTCTCATTGTATCCTTTTTCTTCCCCAAGCATTTTAAACTTACCTCCACATACCACTTTTTAAATCCTCACCTGGATGCTGGCTTCTTTCTACTGCATTAGGGAGACTCATAAAAGGAAAATGTTACAAAGACCAGTTTTCCCCTGGTAGCCAAACAGTGGCATAATTTACCAAAGAGTTGCAGGCCGTGAGACTACACCAGGTGCTGAGTAAAGCCAAGAGATAGAGTTTCTTTTCTCTTCTGAGCTGAGGAAAGTGGATATGGTGGGAAGGATGTTAACTCTCTCCGGATATGATGTGGGCATCTGTCTTGGAGAGAAGGGGCTTCTCGGATGGGGAAGGGGAGGTGGTGCTGGCATCAAGCAGGGAGAGAAGAGGACTCAAGATTTGGCCGCATTTAATCTCTCAGAAAATGACAGGGAAAGGGAGCAAATAATTTCAAAATATATGGAATAAAATTTAGACAGCATAGACAATTGATTTGAAACCTCCAGGTAGGAAATCCCTTCTCTAATGCAGTGACTTAAAACTAAAAAGAGGCCGGGCGCGGTGGCTCACGCCTGTAATCCTAGCACTCTGGGAGGCCGAGGCGGGTGGATCGCTCAAGGTCAGGAGTTCGAGACCAGCCTGAGCAAGAGCGAGACCTCGTCTCTACTAAAAATAGAAGGAAATTATCTGGCCAACTAAAATATATATAGAAAAAAATTAGCCGGGCATGGTGGCGCATGCCTGTAGTCCCAGCTACTCGGGAGGCTGAGGCGGTAGGATCGCTTAAGCCCAGGAGTTTGAGGTTGCTGTGAGCTAGGCTGATGCCACGGCACTCACTCTAGCCCGGGCAACAAAGCGAGACTCTGTCTCAAAAAAAAAAAAAAAAAAAAAAGAAAGAAAAAAAAAATCTCTCATGCTTGCAAAATGGGCTTTACTCAGTGCCTCAAACTGAGACCTAGAGGCCTAAAGAAAACATGGGCTTATTAGATCTCCCACAGGGAGGAAAGGGGCCCAGAGTGTCTCCCAGACCTGGCTCACAGCCTAAGGAAAAACTGCCTATGCCTTACTGTCAAAAAGTATAAGAAAATAGCATTAATCTCCATTGTCCTGATTAGCTCATCACTCCTAAAGGCTGAAACAGAAAACGCAAGGCTGTCGCCACTCCCCTGGGAGTGCCAACATATTTTACGGTACAGAAAATCCTGCACAAATCTCCCTTCTCCATTCATAGCTCAGAGACACAGGAGTAAGCCAAGCTACTTGGACCGTGGTTTTGCTACTGGTATGTATCAAAGCCCTTTCATGTTCTCACAGAAACTGAGCTGCTGAATGTAAGATTTATGCCCCGCCAAGAAAACTGGCTTTAGCGTAGTCCTTTACTGCTACCATGTAAACCCCTTGGAAGAGCCCTGGAGCCCGTAAGAAACCAGACACAGCGGAGCCCCTGCAGAAATAAGACTTATTTTCCCCCAACCAGGATCCACCTGCACTTCAGGCTGAGATGTTTTCCACACTGGGCTAAATTGCCACATCCTGCCTGGTGAGGTGTCTTTCCTCCCAAGCTCCCTCAACACTTGTCACACATCTGCCATGGCACTTGGCTTCGCGTACCTAAATTGTCTATAGGTATATGTCTCTCCCGACTGCACCAAATCATCCTTGAGCAGGAAAACGAATCTCTTTCAGTTTTAGATTCCCAGTGCTTACAATACATAGTAAGTGCAAATTCAACATTTGTTGAATTGAATGGACTTAAAATCATCTAAGCCGGTTTCCGTGCCCGGCCTGGAATGGCACTGGGAGAAGTAAACAAACAGGGCTCCACACCCAGCTCAGCCCCGCTCTGGTGACCTTCAGCAAGCCTTTCCCTATGCCAGATCTCATTACTGTGTAACCCAGGAATCATAAACGTTGCCACCTGGACCAGTGGAAACAATGAAAACTGATGTGTGCCTGGCTATAAAGTGTCCAAAGCTCTTTAGAGGAGAGGAGGGAGTGTTTGGTTCAAAGTGTCCGTAAAGAAGGGGACAGTGTATCAGCCAGCCCAGTAGAACCTCACAAATGGGGCAGGACTTGACTACATTGCCTATGCATTTTTTATGGGAACTTTTTAATTTAGGACAGTTTTAGATTTACAGAAAAAAGTGCAAATACAGTACAGAGAGTTCCCAAATACTCTGCACTCAGTTTCCCCTGTTATTAACATCTGACATTAGAATGGTGCATTTCCTATAATTAGTAACCCAATATTGATACATTACTATGAACTATGTTCAGATTTCCTTCGGTTATACCTGGCGTCCTTTTGATGTTCCAGGATCCCATCCAGGATACCACATTACGTTTAGTTCTCATGTCTCCTCTTGGCTGTGACAGTTTCTCAGACTTTCCTTGTTCTTGATGACATTTTAGGAGTACTGATCAGGTATTTTGTAGAATGCCCCTCACCTGGGATCTATCTGATGTTTTTCTCATGATTAGACTGTGGTTATGGGTTTGGGGAAGAAAGATTACAGAAGTAAAAGGGCATTTTTCTACCTTTCTACTTTTTAAAAATCCTGTGTCTATTTTCCCCATCTTCTTCTCCCCGCACCCCCCAAAAATTTATTATATTGATAGTGCCTGCTAGGATTATAGAGGCATTATGCTTGTATGTATTACAGGAAGTCACTCTTCCCGATTGGGTATCACTAGCAGGAATGGACCCCAAAGAAAAAATTCCCCTGGAAAGCTGGTCCTAGAGTCACAGGCCAGAGCTCTCTGGCATGGAAGACAGAACAATCTGGGTAGCTAACTTAGTAGAAGACACTGCCTGAGGGATTTTATAATCTTTTGTGAGTAATGTAAGACTGGAATGCAGAATAACAAGTGATGCAAATACGGCCACCATCAAAGGCACCTGGGCAAGGAAGCGAGGCACTACCAAGTGGCCAAGGCTTGGAAAGTAAAGGCAGAAAGTAGAGCATTTATGAATATAGGACGGGGCAGTAGGTGGAGTCTAAGGGCATGGCTCTCACCTAGCTCTGCCTCTGTCCCCACCAGTGACTTGGGCAGGTCACCCCACTGTCTGTGCCTTGGGCTGGTCATCTCTGAATGTATAATAATCTCTGGATATAATAGTACCTCGTGGAGTTTTGTGGGGATCAAGTAGGGTAATATAAGTACTTTCAGTGGTGCCTCATGGTGAGTGCTCAATACATATTAATTATCATCATTATTATATTAGAGTGGAGCTAATTGGGGAATCATCCTAAAGTTAAAACCCTAAGGCTCAGAAGGCTTCAATATAAATTATCTGGGGAAAAATATTCAGATTTCTTGAAAATAATTCAGGAAACTTCCCTTTAAAAAACAAACAAAAAACCTTAGTTACGACGCACACACACCTGCTGGCAACATCACACACACACACACACACACACACACACACACACCCCTGCTGGCAGGTGGAGTCAATCCCAGCAGGAGAAGGCAGATGCTTGGAGTTTCTCAGGAGTGTGGCTGGTTATACTGCCTCATGTTTCCTCCCACGTGATTTAAATTTGGAATCATCTTCAGAGGGCATGGAACCAAAGCTAAGTGCCCTGCACTGTCTAGGGTCATGACTAGAACCAAGCCTACTTGGCCCTTACTGGAACAGGGAACTTGGACTCCAGCTATGGAGCCAGTGACCTACCTGCCAACACAAGCAAGCTTCAGCCTTCACCCTCGCGTCAGAGCTCTGGTAAGTATTACAGCAACTCAGGTATCTGAAAGTGCTTTGTAATCTGCAAAGTGTTTCTAATTGAGAAATACTATGTGTTCAAGCTCGCTCTCTCTGTGAAGAAGATGACAAGAAACAAATACAGTGATTTCTCCTCTTCATACACCTTTTCACATTTATATAATATGAAGGGCAATATGAGTAAGTACTTACAGTGGTGCCTCACCTATAGTGAGTGCTCAATACATATTAGTTATTATCATCATTATTATATTAAGACTACAGTGTAGCTAATTTCTATTTTGCCACTATCATCTATTTTAAAAATCTTCTTATAGTGCCAGGGTTCCTCAACAAAAGGCACAGCTCATATCTCCATTAAATTGAAATTAAGAATGTTAATAACATCAATATAGGCTACTGATTTATTGCTTAAACTGAGTATTTGGTAGGACTTGAGCACTGTTGTTCTATTGTATTTATTATATTCTGTTGTTCTATTGTATTACAGATAGTGCAATAATAATAACAGAGTTAACAGAGAATAATAATAACAGAGAAACAGAGAGGATTCATTGAGCCCCCTGTGGGTGCTGGCTATAATTCTAAGCTCTTTATATGCATTACCTTATTTGATCTTTGTAATAGCTCTCTGAGTCAATACTATTATTGTGTCCATGTTTACCGATGAGTAAACTGAGGTACAGAGAAGTTAAATGAATTGTTAAAAGTCAAATAGGTATAATGTGACTACATCAATTGGGACTAGGTGTGGTTGTACGTAACAGAAAACTCAAGTGACATGGTTTAAACAAGTTATGGTTTAATTTTCTCTTGAGTAAAAGAAGATGGGAGGTAGGTATAATAGTTAAGAGTTACAAGGGAAGCTCCGCAGTTCTTAGCCTCTTGTCTCTCTCCCCTCTAGCCATCTTAGTGCTTGACTTCCACCCTCAGGTGTTGCTCAGCAGTGCAGGATGGCTGGAGTGCCAGGCAGCAGAACTGTGCTTCAGTTAGAAGGAAAGGAAAGAGAGGCCCAAGGGGCTTTCCCAGCAGCCCAGCCTCAAAACTTGCTTTGACATCTCATGGGTTACCCTGTCTGCAAAGAAGGCTGCAAAGTGGGTTTTGCTTTTTTTAAGTCGGGCACATTTCTCAAGGTTCTGTATCAAAGAAGGAGAAGAAAGTGAATAGTGGACCCATGTGCCATGAAATACAGTTTTTCAGACTACAACTGTGCTGTTGGTTGGCAGGTGAAGAGAAAACTGTATTACTGTTTTTACTTCCCACTTGTCGTGATTATTTGGAAAATGCAAAAAAGGTGGTGCACATGTTTAAAAAAATTAGAACTTTACTAAGATTCCTAGGTTTCTCTTATCCACAGTTTATTTATAATTGATGAAATTCTGTAACTTTGTAGTATTTAAATGGTTATTTTAGACTCTTACAACCAAGAGTAAAAGAAAGACAGACATGGTGTTTAGGTAAAATAATTTTCCTCATTTTTTTTCTGATTTTTTTTTCTTTTTTTTCTTTTTCTTTTTTGAGACAAAGTCTTGCTCTGTCACCTAGGCTGAGCTCGAAGTGGTGCAATCATATCTCACTGTAACCTTCAACTCCTGGGCTCAAGTGATGCTCTCTCTTCAGCCTCCTGAGTAGCTAAGGACTACAGGCGTGTGCCACCATGCCCTGCTAATTTTTTTTATTTTTTGTAGAGACAAGGCCTCACTATTTTGCCCAGGTTGGTCTTGAACTCCTGGCCTCAAGCTATCCTCGTGCGTTGGCCTCCCAAAGTGCTGAGATTACAGGTGTGAGCACAGCACCTGTCCTCATTTGTCCTTTTTTTTTTTTTAAAGGAAAAGTATATTTGAATTAGATGTTTACAGAATTTTTTAATTGGGTTATACTATACTTTATTATGGCTAAAACCTTTCTTTTGACCTCAGTTGTAAAGTAGATAAATTCATTCATTTGTTCATTCATTCATTGAATAAATACTTGTTTGGGTCTAGGTGCGGTGGCTCATGCCTGTAATCCTAGCACTCTGGGAGGCCAAGGCGGGTGGATCGTTTGAGCTCAGGAGTTCAAGACCAGCCTGAGCAAGAGCGAGACCCCATCTCTACTGGAAAAAAAAAAAATAGAAAGAAATTAGCTGGACAACTAAAAATATATAGAAAAAATTAGCAGGGCATGGTGGTACATGCCTATAGTCCCAGCTGCTCAGGAGGCTGAGGCAGAGAGTTGCTTGAGCCCAGGAGTTTGAGGTTGCTGTGAGCTAGGCTGATGCCACAGCACTCTAGCCCGGGCAACAGAGTGAGACTCTGTCTCAAAAAAAAAAAAAAAAAAAAAAACAAAAAAACTTGTTTTGGACTTAATGGGTGTTGGATAGTTTGTATTTGATAGTCATTTCTGTTTCATTGTTAAGAAAATGGGTAATGTGTAACAAATTGTCTAAAGTTTGTTACTCAATGAGCACTTTTACAGTTAAATAGAAAGTATTTCTTTTCATAAGGGTAAACTAAATTTGTCTTAATAATATATTGAAAAAAGAAACTTAAAACTCCTTTTGGAATTATTTTGAAATCATATGAGGTACAAATAGTTCAACTAAGTACATATTACACAGAGCAAAACATCTTATGAGTCTTTACATATAAGGATATTGGAAGATAAATATCAAAAATGGTTCTTTTTAAAAGCAAACAACATACTATAAAATGACTTGGTGAAATACAAAGCTCTCCCCTAGCAGCTGATGCAACACTAAAATAGATATATTTCCAGAAAATATTCTTCTCATTTATATTAATAGAGTCATATCATTTCTCCAAAGAAATAGTTATAAATACTGCCACTGTGTTCCAGAAATATATTGAGAAGAAAATCATACTTGTGGAAAATACACTAAAAATGTTTCCTCTGATAGAATTTAAACTGTGCATATGACAGTAAATAAAGAGGTACAACTTCAGAACCAGAGCCCCAGGCTGTGGCTGGGGTGTCGTGGGTCATATTCAGTTTGTTACTAATTCTGATTACCTTCTGACACTAGACAAGCCATCTGAGCTCTTAGTTCTTTACCTTTCGTTTGCCATAGTGCACAAGCAACGGTGGCTGTGGGAGGAACTGCAGGGCACCTAGGAGCTGCGGCACCAGTCAGAGATCTGCTTAAATGTGGGCACTGGGGGGAGGGGCCACAATAGTGGTTTGCATTCTTAACACAGAGTATATTCATTTCAAATTACCAAAGACATAGAGACCTCCATTTCAAATACGGATTCAAAAAGGGAGGTAAATGAAGTAAAATAGAGTCGATGAAAAGGAAAGCATCAAGAACAGCAGGACTCAGGAGAGTGTTCTGTGGAAAGGTAGGTATTTTTTAAAAAGCAGAAAATCAGTTAATAAATACAATTCTCAACACACCTTCCCCTTTGTGTCCTCGATCTTACTCAGAAAATGGTGATTTTTATTTTTTTTTTTTAACATATACCATAGCTCCTCACCTTAGCTTGGCTGACCTGTGTGTAGTTTAGGGACAGGTGAAAATGTGTCTGCCTCCTGGCCAAAAGCTTGTCCTTCCTGCTCCTCAAAGTCAATGTTATTTTTATAGTATGATGCTTATAGCATCCCTTTCTTAGCACTTTTTGCTATTCTGTGCATTTCTTGCCAGATATTTCCTCCCTCTATAATAGAACAACTGTGCTCAAGTCCTACCAAATACTCAATTTAAGCAATAAATCTATAGCCTATATTGGTGTTATTAATATTCTTAATTTCAATTTAATGGAGATATGAGCTGTGCCTTTTGTTGAGCAATGCTGGCACTACAAGAAGATTTTTAAAATAGATGACAGTGGCAAAATAGAAAAATAGACATGTTTTAGTATTTTTCCCAGAGCCAATGAACTCTGATAATCAGATAGCAAGTTCTATACTAATTACTACTGCCTAATATACCCTATCTCCTCACTCACTGCCCCCTAAAAGCAATACTAGTGCTAAATCTGAGATCCTGAAAATTATCCCTCTTTCTTCCTCTCCCTAGCTTTCCTGTCCCAAAACTCACAAAACAAACTTCTAAAATAAATAAAGAACAACAGGAAGATGGCTCTTAGAACCAGTCCATTTATCTTATTACCAGAATGAATAAGTAACTTCACTTATTCATTCAAACTGACTTAGAACATTTCAAAGCAACAGCACCCTTAAGATCGGTAAGAAACACATTGATGCTCAGCTACGAGGCAGAAGGCGTAATTCAAAGTGGACCCTTGCCCCAGGAAGGTGACTGAGGGACTGCCGTAAGTCTCATCAACCTCACCAAGAGCAAACTTTCGTGGCAGCAACAACACAACCAGGCACGATGAGAGAAGCAGATCAAAGAAACTAAAAACGGAGTACGTGGTTAAATTATTTATGATGCCCCTGCGGCTTTATTGACCAGAGGCAGTTTTCTTTCTTAACCCCACCTTTCCTGTACCTATAGAAGCTGTCACCACCTGAAGAATTATGCCCCAATGTGAAAGTTCAGGGGGTGGAGTGTGGGCAGCTAGTCAGGACCTTAGTTAAGAGAAGACTGGTTATCTAATACAGTTCTCCCATATCTAATGACAAACAAACTGATGATCTCTTCACATATCTCATTTCCTAGGAACGAAATGGTATATCATTTCACGGTGTACCCTGCAGGGGGAAAAAGGTTTTGCCCTACCTACCGAGATCATATTACCTCAGCATTAAAAATCCCAAAACAAAATTGAAGCTTTCAAAACACAGAATGATAGTAAAAGGGCATTTATATTTTAAGAATATATTTATCTTGTTTACCACTGAATCTCCACTGCCAGAACACTGCTGGGCACACAGTAGGTGGTCAGTCATATTTAATGGATATTAATGATTGAGTGTTATTGGTATTTTGGGATTCAGGCACAGAAGGTCATGTTTTCTGCAGCGTGTCTTGGGAGGCCACTGCCTCCTGCGATAGCCTGGTTTGGCCATCCTGGGCTTCCTCCTGGGTAAAGTCTTGCTTGCTGGAGAAATAACGTGTCCCTTGAGATTGAGGATGAATTTCGGATATGTGCACACAGTTCCAACTTTGCCATTTGGGAAACTCTAAGACAAGGATTGATCCTTTGTCCTTTCACAAACAATCCCAAGGCAGTTTGCTACCTTCTTTGGGCCAAAGATTGTGTTGTGATAAACTTCTGGAGAAAAGAAACTGTTAGAAGATACAATGTCCTTTTCACCTCAAGGGAAAAGGTACTTGAAAAGAAAACTCTGTTCTGAATGCTATTGAGGTAACCAGTATTTCATCGAGGTTGGGGAAGGAGGTTCCTGTTCTAATGTAGAAGAGAACAAAAATATTAGTAGCTGATCAAGTTGGTTCATTTCAAGAGGAAGTTCTCAGAATCTGTCCCAAATTTGAAAAGCCACATAGCAAAGGTATCTTGTGACATGTCTCCATTATAGACAACTTTGACTAATGTACTGCCTTTCTAATAGCAAATATTTTAAGAAATTAAATAAAAAAACACATTATTGAAAGAGAAGAAAATGTTAGGTGTGTAGGCCTAGTTTTCTGGTAATATTTACTGTTCAGAGAGTACCAGAAAAATCAGGTTCCAACAAGAGACTAAAATTGCATCAATCTTGGATCTTGAATCAAGGTGGAGAGCAGAACTCATGTTAAGCCTCTGCCCTCCCATCCCTAATTCCTAGAAATAATGGATACTATTATTTTTAAAATCCATAGCAGAACTAGAACACAGAAATGGATACATTGGCTGGACCGGAAATTATTACAAGGAATACCTGAAATATGCAATGCAGATGAAATAATAGTAACAGAGAAAAGCTGCTACCTAAAAATGGAATGACTCCAAATGGGCTGGTGACTCAGAAGGGGCAGATACAGGGAATAGGAGGAGTCTCAGGCTGCCAGACAGTGATCTGTGGACATTAAAGCAAAAATGCTGAGGACTAGGTCAGTACATCAGATTCAGTAATGTATTACTAGAATTATGTATCATAACCAAGAAGGACCTATGCCAGGAGAGGTTCAACACTGGAAAAAAACATCAGTGTAATTCACTCTATTACCAGATTAACAATGAAGACCATACAGTCATGTAAATAGATGCTCTAAAAATGGATTTGATAAAATTCAACATACATATCTAATAAAAAAAGAGGTTTTGTTTTTGTTTTTTAGCATACTAGGCATAGAAAGAGACTTTCTAACCCAATAAAGTATATTTGCCAAAAAATCCTCAGCTACAAAGTTAGGTGTGTTTCTGTTAAAGTCAGAAATAAGACAAAAAGGTTGCTTTCACTTCTATGCAATATTACATTGGAAGTTCTAGCAAATAAAATAAAAACTGATCTCTAAATATTGGCAAAGAAGGGGGAAAAATGGCCTATATGTCTATTCAGATAATATATCTTTTAAAAATTTCCAGAAGAATCAAATAACGAGCTATTAGAAATAATAAGACTCGAATATGGTGACCAGAAACAAAATCAGCAGACAAAATCCACAGCCTTCCTACTCACTAGCAATACCCATGTAAAGGACTCATACTCAGAAAAACAACGCAATATGTTTGTAAGAATATTTAAAACCGTCCCTGAATGATATAACTACAAAACATGACCTGAATAAACAGGCATACTATGTTATTGGAAGACAATACTCTAAATTGTAAACACTTCTCTTTTTTTTTTCCAAATTAATCTATAAATCCAAAAAGATCACAATGAAAATTTCAAAGATTATCCAGGAACTTGTCAAGTCCTAAAATTAATTCAAAAGAGAAATGCAGCTGGGCACGGTGGCTCACGCCTGTAATCCTAGCACTCTGGGAGGCCGAGGCGGGTGGATTGCTCAAGGTCAGGAGTTCGAGACCAGCCTGAGCAAGAGCGAGACCCTGTCTCTACTAAAAATAGAAAGAAATTATATGGACAACTAAAAATATATATAGAAAAATTAGCCGGGCATAGTGGCACATGCCTGTAGTCCCAGCTACTCGGGAGGCTGAGGCAGGAGGATTGCTTGAGCCCAGGAGTTTGAGGTTGCTGTGAGCTAGGCTGACGCCACGGCACTCACTCTAGCCTGGGCAACAAAGTGAGACTCTGTCTCAAAAAAAAAAAAAAAACAAACAAACAAACAAAAGAGAAATGCACAAGAATGCTCAAGACAATCTCTAAAATAAGAGTAATGCTCTAGCAAATACAAAAATGAAGTACATTTAATAATTAGAATAATCAGTATGGGAATAGACAAATAGATCAATAAAACAGAATAGAAAAATCTAGGTAAAGACTCATGATTTTTACTTGATTTTATGTGATTTATAATTACTAAGTAATAAAGGTGCCATTTCAAATCAGTGGTAAAAGGATGGACCCATCAAATGTTGCTGAAAAAAAACCTATGTACACCAAAAGACAACAAAGTTTAAAAAAATGAGATAGGCTGGGAGGAAATATTTGCAACATATACAACAGATAAAGGATACATAGAAGAATGCATAAAGAACCCCATAAGTCCATAAGAAAAAACCCAAATACCCCAATAGAAAAAGTATAAAGAATATGAATAGGCTGGGTGTGGTGGCGCACGCCTGTAGTCCTAGCACTCTGGGAGGCCGAGGCGGGTGGATCACTCAAGGTCAGGAGTTCGAGACCAGCCTGAGCAAGAGCGAGACCCCGTCTCTACTAAAAATAGAAAGAAGTTATCTGGTCAACTAAAATATATATAGAAAAAAAATTAGCCGGGCATGGTGGCACATGGCTGTAGTCCCAGCTACTCGGGAGGCTGAGGCAGTAGGATTGCTTAAGCCCAGGAGTTTGAGGTTGCTGTGAGCTAGGCTGACGCCATGGCACTCACTCTAGCCAGGGCAACAAAGCAACACTCTGTCTCAAAAAAAAAAAAAAAAAAAAAAAAGAAAAGAATATGAATAAACTATTTCTAAACAAGGGAAAACAAATGACCATTAAACATGAAAAGATGCATAACACAATGGTAATAAGGGAAATACAAATTAAAATGAGATCCATCATTGATTCAGTAGAATAGTGTATTGAAAGTGTTGAAAGGAAAAAAACCATCAGCCAAAATTTGCATATCTAACAAAACTATTCTTCAGAAAAGAAAGTAAAATGAAGACTTCCCCAGGTGAACTAAGATTGAGAAAATCCATTGCTTACAGATCTGCCTTACAAGATATACTACAGGCAGTCTTCAGAATGTAAGGAAAAGACTACAGATAGCAAGAAAGGATGAGCACCAGAAATGATAAATGTGTATAAATAAAATTGTATACATATATTTTTTCTCTTCTCTTAATTTCTTTAAAAACAGTTTTATGTTAGATTGCGTAAAGTAATAATTATAACATTGTACTGTTTGATTCATAACATATATAAACATGTATGACAATGGAGGGAGGAGGTTTGGAAGTAAAGTTGCTATATTTAACAGAATCAAGTTAGTATTAACTTGAAGTACACTATAATCAGTTAAGATTTGCATTATAATTCCTAGAATAACCATTAAGAAATAAGAATTTTGTTAAAGATCAAAAGAATAATGAAATAGGAACACTAAAAGGTATTTAACACAAAAGACAGCAGAGGAACATAGGAAGAACAAAGACATGGAACATACAGAAAGGCCAAGTTTACCTGACATTTGAAGAACATTTCACCCAACAACAACAGGATATATAATACATTCTTTTTAAGCACACCTGGTATATCATCCAAAATAGATTATATTCTTAGCCAGGGGTCAGTAAATTATAGCCTAAGGGCCAGCCCTCTCCTCTCCCCTCCCCTCCCCTCCTTTCTCTTCTCTTCTCTTCTCTTCTCTTCTCTTCTCTTCTCTTCTCTTCTCTTCTCTTCTTTTTTCTTTTTTTTCTTTTCTTTTCTTTTCGAGACAGAGTCTCACTCTGTTGCCTGAGCTAGAGTGCCGTGGTGTCGTCATATAGCTCACTGCAACCTCAAACTCCTGGGCTCCAGCAGCAATCCTGTTGCCTCAGTCTTCTGAGTAGCTGGGACTACAGGCACCGGCCACCATGCCAGGCTAATATTTCTATTTTTTGTAGAGACAGGGTCTCTCTCTTGCTCAGGCTGGTCTTGAACTCCTGGCCTCAGGCGATCCTCCCACCTCAGCCTCCCAAAGTGCTAGGATTACAGGTGTGAGCCACCATGTACTTGGCCCCGCTGCCTATTTTCCTTCAATGATTTTTAAGCATACAATTCAGTGGCATTATATTCCTGATGTTGTGTAATCATCACCACTATCTATACTCAAAATTTATTCATCATCTTCAACATAAACTCTATACCCATTAAACAATAACTCTCCCTTATTGACTTTCTCTAGCTCCTCTAATCTGCTTTCTGTCCCTACATAAGTGAAATTATATAATACCTGTCCTTTTGTTTCTGGCTTATTTCACTTAGCATAATGTTTATATTGTAGCATATATCAAAACTTCCTAATATTTTATAGCTGAAAAATATTCCATTATATGTGTATGCCACATTTTGTTTATCCATTCATCTGCTGATAGACACTTGGATGGTTTCCACCTTGTGGTTACTGTGAAAAATGTAGCAATGAACACTAATATAGAAGTATCTGTTTGAGTCCCTGTTTTCAATTCTTTTGGGTACATACCTAGAAGTGGAATTGCTGTGTTACACAGTATTTCTATGTTTAACTTTTTGAGGAACGACTGAACTGTTTTATACAATGGCTGCACCATTTTACATTCCCATCAGCCATGTAAGAGTCTTCCAATTTCACCACATTGTCACCAATACTTTTCATTCTCTGTGTTTTGGGTTATAACCATCCTAGTAGGTATGAGGGGGTATCTCATTGTTGTTTTGATTTGCATTTCCCTAATGACTAATAATGAGTATCTTTTCATGTGTTTATTCAGCTGCCTATTTTTGTAAATAAATGCTTATTGAAACATGTCCACCACAATTTGTTTACCCATTGTTGATGATTCCTTTCATCCTCTAACAGCAGAGTTGAGTAGTGACAGAAACATATGGCTACAAGTCTAAAATGTTCAATTAGGCCAGGTAAGGTGGCTCATGCCTATAATCCTTGCACTCTGGGAGGCAGAGGCGGGAGGATTAATTGAGGTCAAAAGTTCAAGATCAGCCTGAGCAAGAAGGACGAGACACTGTCTCTACTAAAAATAGAAAAAATTAGGTGACTAAAAATAGAAAAAATGAGCCAGGCAAGGTGGCCTGTACCTGTAGACCCAGCTACTTGGGATGCTGAGGCAAAAGGATCACTTGAGCCCAGGAGTTTGAGGTTGCTGTGAGCTAGGCTGAGGCCACATCACTATAGCCTGGCAACAGAGCAAGACTGTGTCTCAAAAAAAAAAAAAAAAAAAAAAAAAGTAAAAGGTTCAATTAATATCTCATCCTTTAAGAAAAAGTTTGCTGAATCCCATGCTAGACCATAAAAAGTCTCAATGTATTTAAAAACATTAAAGTCATTCAAAGGATGTTCTTTTTTCAAAACAGAATTGGATTAGAAATCAATACCACCAAAATGGAAAATCTACAATATTTGAAAATTTGGAATAATTTCAAATTAAAGAACACACTTATAAATAACTCAGGGGTCAAAGAAGAAATCATAAGGGGAAATTAAAAAATATTTCTAACTGAATTAAAAGAACATATCAAAACTCAGAGAATGTAGCTAACCCAATCAGTACTTCACAGTGAGAGAATGAATGCTTTTCCCCCAAATTGAGAATAAGACAAAGATGTCCACCCTTGCTGCATTCACTCAATATTGCATTAGAGGTTCTGACCAAAGCAATAAGGTAAGAAAAATAAATAAAAGGCATATAGATTGGAAAAGAAAGAGTAAAATTTTCTTTAATTATAGATGATATAATAAGGAATCTACAAAAAAATCTATTGGAATTAATAAATAAATTTTGCACTACTGCAAGATACTATGTTATGCAAAAATCAATTATAATTCTATAGCAATGAACAATCCAAAAAATGAAATAAAGAAATCAATTTCATTCACAATAATAGTAAAGAGAATAAAACACTTAGCAATACATTAATAAAAGAAGTGCAATATCTCAACATTAAAAGCTATAGAGCATTGTTGAGAGAAATTAAAGAAAATCTTAAATGGATATTCCATTGTTTTATAACCAGATTATGAGATGGTTGCACAGCTCCATAATTTAATCAAAATCACTAAACTGTATACATACAATTGGTGAATTTTATAGAATGTAAATTATACCTCAATAAAACTGTTTAAATAAATAAAGAAGAGGTTTTTAAAATTACATTTCTGGGTACAGATACTGGGATGCATTTTTGTCAGAAAGTCAAATTTTATGTTTACAGTTTTGAATTAAAAACTGTTGAAGAAAATGTAAGTTTATTAAAACTTAGATCTTGGTAGATTCCTTGTTTCAGTCTCTAACTTTTAAAAAGCTAAACAATTGTCATAGATTTTAACTTCTAAACCTTCACAAATACAATTATTTGTGTGTACACCATTTAAAAAAATTGGATTGTGTATTTTGTTACTGTTATTTGTTAAAACTATTATGTATTAACATTATGTTGGTTACCATCAGAAGGAGAAAATGGAGTGTTATGAATCTGTATATTCAATGATTTCAATAATTGGCATGGCAATAGAGCAATTATATTGAAGATTTCTCTCCATTTGATGGAAGTTGGCAATTAGCAGATTTTCCACAGCAAGGCACCCTTTAATATTGCTGGTCTTCTCAGTGTGAAAAATTCACACATCACATAATCCCTTTATTAAATATCTTCTTCTTGGGTGGGGAAGTTCCCTGGGAAGCAGCATCTGTCATGTTAATTCCATTCATCATTTTTAGAGAAATATTAACATTTTTCTTAACTTTGATTCCTTTGGGGTAGTGAAATTTGATATTAACCTATATGATTTTAATTTTATTTTGTTCTTAGAGAAGAAATAATGAAACAACTTTTATTTGGTACCTAATGACGGTCTGACCCTGTCTGTGTCTTTGAAGTCCATACAAAGAATATCAGGAGAAATTCTAATGTGGTCTTTATTTTGTATTCTTGTCATCTTTGAAAGGTCTCTAATGCTCCAGAGTGTTCTTCACACAATGATAGCAGTAAAGGGTGGTAAATACCACCCGCATTTGAGTAAATGCTCAGGACCCAACTCGTGTTCTAACGTCTGGACACTGACATGGGCGCACTCATGGGCAGTCCTCTGACACTGCAGCAGCTGATGCCAAAACCTTTGCCCCACCACTGTCTTGGTCCTAGGTCGGAATCCAGGCAACTGATAAGGACATTTTGCCTGGAGCAAGTGATCACGTGGACAGCCCTTTTGTAATAGCAACTTTTTCAGGGAGAAGAGTGGCAGCTAGTGCTGCCAGATGACAAAGGGATCCTCAGATCAGAGATCTTAGCATTAAGAGCATTCCTGCTCTTAATGGTTTAGAGACCATTTAGTCACAGCTAGTCATTTTACAGAAGAGAAAACTGAAGCTCAGAAACTTCAGTTGTTTCTGCTGTACCTTGGGTACAGCAGAGAATAATAATTTCCTCTCCCCTTCTCACTAACAAATCCTTGATTTTATTTAGAGTGGCAACGTTCCCAGAATCAAATAATCACCTTCTTGGCCTTCCTTGCAGCTAGGAGTGTATATAACCCATTTTTTCTCACAAAGGAGATATAAGTGGAGGTCATTGGATACGGTTTTGGGGAAAGTTTTTTAAGGGGAAATAAGTGGCTTGTATGCCTCTTTGGCTCTACCTTTCTCCCTCCTGCTTGTAATGCATAAGATTAGTTGTCAGCTCTGACACTGTTTTTTTATCATGTGCCAGCATCCATTCTGAGTACGAAAAACTTTCACTTTGAGAGCACTATCTCTTTCTGGTAGTCCCTAATATCACTCATATTAGGGAGGAATCCATTCATGGATACAATATTTGAATTATACTAGTTTTCCTTATGGAAGCAAAGAGCATACATGAGGCTCTACAGAACTTGAGAAAGGACAAGAAGCTTCTAAGCTCCACATCCAAGAGCACTGTGATTGTGTCTTACCTTCTACAGAGCTCTAACTGTAAATATCTAGCATATTAGCTTTTGCTGTTTGTTCTGAGAGGTTATTTGCACCAGCTCACAGAGAAAAGTAACACACTGAAGATGCAAAGTTTTGGTAGACAGTTAAGGAGCAACGTTATTGGAGCACTAAGGAGAGGTATGCAGAAAAAAGAAAGAAATGTGTACATACTTTTGGATTTCTGGGCCAGAAAGGAGAAATTAGAAAGTGACAAAAAGAGGCAAACAAAAGGCTGGGTGTGATGGCTCATGCCTGTAATCCTAGCACCTTGAGAGGCTGAGGTGGGAGGATCACTTGAAGCCAGGAGTTCGAGACCAGCCTGAGTAGGAGGGAGACCCCGTCTCTACAAAAAAATAGAAAAATTAGCCTGGCATGGTGGCCAGCGCCTGTAGTCCCAGCTACTTGGGAGGCTGAAGCAGGAGGATCGCTTAAGCCCAGGAGTTTGAGGTCGCAGTGAGCTACGATGACGCCGCTGCTCCCTAGCCCCGGCGACAGAGTGCGACCCAGTCTCAAAAAATAAAAAATAAAAATAAAAAGGGGCAAACAAGAAAAACCCCCGTCTCCATTAAGCCTGCAAAACTCTTATGTGCCTTTAAAATAGGCCGTTTCCACACGCCATCCAACCCACTGATGCTGAGCCAAGCGCAAACTCTGCCAATTTGCCTAAGGAAAGTGGTTTCACTTGCAGTAAATCTTATTCATCCCCAATCTAATTATTGCTGAAAGATTTTTTTCTTTTTTTGAGAAAAAGTCAAATCCTTATCGCTTTTCTCCCTTTCAAGAAAGATAAAAGACTGCCTGGAATGTAGTAATAAGACTAGGACTGACTTTGTTCAGCCAAGTTTTCTTCTCAACAGAAGCACAGGTTGTCAGGTATGGGCTAAGGGGCCATTTCAGCTGCGGCCTCCTCCGGAAGCTGCTGTTACGAAAAGTATACAGTGTGAGAAGCATGCACTGCATGTTTAATCCAATCAATAAAACAAATAATTAGAAAAGTGGGCTTGTGGTAACTAAGGATGAGAGTGTGGAAGAACCTGGTTAGCATGAATGCTTTTTGCGTTTTTTTAATTATTTTTTAAGGGAAAGTGGAGTATCAAGAGGATATGTAGATACGATCGACCTTACACACTTAGAGTGTTTAAAACACAATCCTGGTATTTGTTCTCATCTCAGAAGCGCTGGGCTTGGTCTTTGTTACCTATTGGATTTCAGGAAGGCTGACTTGAGAAGCGGCGTTGCCATTTCCTGGGCCTTCACTTATTTTTTTTCCGGCGCTGGCAGCCAGATCCTTTGTTGTGCGTCCTCCGCATTCATCTCTTTCTGCCCTCGCACCTCCAGACAGTGTGACGAGGATTTTTTTCCAGGTCTTCGCGCGGAGAGCCCGGGACCGCCGTCCTCCCCGGCGGCGGATAAAGGGCCGCTGCAGCCGGCCAGGGGACGTCGGGCCGGGTCCGCGCCACCCCGGGCGCAGACAGCTTTGTGTGCGCGTCTGTCTGTCTCCGCAGCGCCAGACCCCCGGCGGCGGCGCGGCCGCGACCCCCGAGGAGGCGGGGCCTCCGCGCCGGCTCCGCCCGGTGAGGGTGGCGCGGCCGCCGCCGCCCGGGTTTGTTCCGTTACATCGCGCAGCCCCGACCGCTCCGCCGCGGGAGCTGGACCGGGCTGCCCCGGAGCACCCCATGGCCTTCGTCCCACCCAAACCCGCGTCCTGCTTTTTGCCCCGCTTCCTCACTTTTCCTCGTTAACAGCACATTGGCGGGGAGCTTGGCGAAACTCAGACTAAAACAGAAGAAGAAAAGAAAGGACAAATTCGATGCACCCGTCTCGGTACTCCGGAGTTTGTGAAGCGTCGTAAAGATGTCGGAGTCGGGGGAAATAAGTGAATTTGGCTACATTATGGAATTGCTAGCTAAAGGCAAGGTAAGTGATCGGGCGCGCGGCGCCGCGGCCTGGGCCCCCTCCTCCGGGCGCTACCTGGCCTGGAGCCGTGGGCGTCGAGTCCCTTCCCGCGCCCTGGCAGGGCAGGGGGCTAGAACCCCAGGGTCCGTGCTCTCAGCCCTGGCGTCCCACCAGCTGCAGAATGCAAAGTAGCCACCTTTTCTTTATTGCATGGCATCTCTTTAATGACCCAAGGGGGCTTTCGGGAGCGCTTGGAGCCAACTGAGCTGCGGCGGGGGTTCCCAGGACGCAGGGGGTCAGCCCAGCGTGCAGAGATGGAGAGGAGGGCTGGGCGGTGGCCGAGGGGGCGCTCTCCCGCGCGCCCTGGGCTGGTCAAGCGTGGTGACTTCGAGTGGGTGACCTCGCCTGTCTGGGCGCGGAGCGTGGAGGGAGAGTCGGGCCGGCGGGTGGGGAGGCTTGGAGGGCGGGAGCGTGTTCAGCGCGCAGTCAGACTGGGTGGCCGGTAAATAAGGGCAGCACTCGGTTCGCCCTGCCTTGCCGATTTCAGCCCTCCTTCCAGGTCCTTAGCCGCGGCTCCAGGCCAGGAATATTTCGAGCAACCTTTTTTCGGTGGGGAGGGGAAGATGCTGGAGGGAGCCGTATTTCAGCCCCGCACCTGTCCCGGAGCCTTTAGGAAGCCGGGATGGCGCCGTCGATGGGTCCTCGCGACCACGCCCTCAGCGGGGCAGGGTGGCGCCAGGCCTGGGCAGAGAGCCTTGAGGGAGGCTGGGCTCCGCGCTGCATCCCATAAGCTGCCCAGAGAGGCTCCTAAGTGGTTTGCAGCCGGGACGTGTCGGGAAATACCGAGGCTGCACCGGGACTCACAGGCGGCGAGAAGGCGGGAGAGGGCGTGTGCGTTCGCCCTCTGCGCATGGAGCTTCGAGAAGAGGTGATGGCACAGAGGAGAACCTGATTCCCTGCGTGGGGTCATCTGAAAGGAGAAGGGATGATTTTGCAGCTCCGGAGTGAGCACCTGAAACTTCAGTCGCACACCGCCTAACTCCGACTCCGCCGCGGTACAGTATGGAGTAGTGTTAGCTGCAGGCCACACGGTCCTGCGGCTCCCAGAGCTGGGGAGCCGGTTTAATGCACTGCCAGCCTAAAGGGTCCCAGGCAAACCATACGCCTCCCCGAATTCTCCTGTTCTGCAACCACAACACACGTTCATCCGAAATAAAATGCTCATTAACATTTCGAAGGTGGGGGCTATTCCTCAGGCCACCCTCCCATTTAAAGCCCAGGCCAGAAATACAAATGGAGAACCTTTGTTCTGTTCTTGCAACTGGGGCTCCATCCTGCACCTGAGGGGCCTCCCGCTCGCACGCTGGCCAGTACATCCAAGGCCTTCGTCGTCCCAAACAGCCGCCTCTTTACCAGCCCTTTGGCCCAGGGTGCATACTGCAGCCCGCTCTGTCCTCTGAAGAATGGACCCTGGGGAGAGGAGAAGCCCAGAAGAAAAGCCTGGCTCTGGGTGAAGAGGCGCACAGCCAGAGGAGGGCCAGAACCCAGCCCTCTACAGAGCAGGAGGCCCAGCAGGACCCCGACTGCCAGGTCTAAGGGCTGCCAGGGCTAAGGGCGATGTCTGACAGGGGCACCTATTTGGGAAGTATGAGGGCTGGGGATGGGGGGCAGGCAGGAAAAAGAATGCCTTTTTGTTGATTACAAAACAAATGATTACTCCTTGGGATGACTGATAAGTGAGTTTTGTCCTGTGGTGCTAGGACATTCTTCAAAGTAAGCCAGAATTATATTAGTTGGCTTTGCTTTCCTTCAAAGGCAGGCAAGCCCTGGAATTCTGAGAGAATAGTTTTGGGGCAGGACCCAGGGATCTGCATTTTAACACCCCAGGTGGCCATGAGGCAGACAGGTGAGCCTTCCAGAAACACTAAATAGGAGGTAGGGCAGAGCCATTAGTGAATCCTTAAAACTCCTTATAATTAAGTCACATAAAACCCAAAACAACCCTCTCAGAATAGCAATATGTTCATCACAATATGCTCACTGTGATGAAAGAACAAAAACAAAATAACTTTTTGGCTTCATTCTGTGGATTCTCTGCCTCTCTTTACTAGGCAGACCCTCTTCATCAGGCTTCAGCAACAGACCCGAGCATGCTCAGGGGACTTCCAAAATTGGAGAGGCCAAGTGTCCCTTTGAAATCTCTGGGGTTGGAAAGCAGGCTCTCCCAGGAAGAACTTAGGACAGTGCCTCCCTCTGTCCTTTTTGGGGGGTGAAGGGGGTTGGGTTGGTCAGTAGTAGCCTCCTGACTATTTCAACACAAGCCTATCTGCTATCCACTCTCCTCAAGCTCCCCGCATCCCAGCTCTATTTGAAACCCCTGTTCTGTGTGTGGTTATACAGGATTTGAAGACTGGATAGCAGCCATGGAATAGCAGCCCTTTGAGGTTGATTTGCTTTATTTTCCTCTGAGGAGTTAGGTTCCGCTTTGTAGTTCAGGTTAGTAATGCAATGAATAACGTGAAACTGGCCTGATCCTGAGAGTTACGGGAGTGCAGAGGCCTGTAGTGGGCCTGCCCCCTCCCACTCTCTTCCCTCGGAGTTGGGACCAGTGAGTTGGCGGTCCTCATGATTTCTTTCACTTTCCCCCCAGACATCGTCTTATCCTTGTGCTAGACTTCTCAAACACCGTATGTAAGTTGATTTAAGATACATGGCTCTAGAATTTTATAAAATTAATGCCTGAATATTATGCTTGTTGCAAAATATTCAAACTTCACACAAGGTTTTACGGAGTAAAAAGTGAAAGTTCATGCCCACCTCCAATCCACTACCCTTCCCAGTGGCAGCAGTTTATGTGTCTACCTCAAATTAAATGAGCTTACTGTGTGTTTTCTGACTGTGGGAGGTGAGCCTTTCATCTTAGGGTAACCTAAAACCCACAGGACAAACTTGATCAGCTTATTTTACTCTATTGTTATGGTTACTTTAATATTTAAAGTACACAGTGATCCCTGCCATTGTGATCTTTCTGCTCATCAAGTAACACCCTAGAAGTACAGTTATAATTCTCAAGAGGTTTAAAAATCAATGTAAATGTATTTCCTTATATTTTACTAACTGTGAAAATTTACCAGTTCTGAAAGCTGTCTTTTTGTTTCTTTTGCAACTCATCTCTCTGGACTAAAGTAAAGTTTTCCAAATCTGTGGTCAATATCTAGGATTACTCATAGCAGTATTTTCAAACTGTTTTGGTCTCTTGAAAGATTTGCATCAATGATTTTTTATTGTCATCATACACTTTTCTGAAATCATATAATGAAGATTTGATGACAAGGAACATAGAATTTAAATTTAGTATACCTCTTTATATTTTGAGAATCTAGCATATTTATTTATATATCAATAGCCCAGAAAGTATATCCCATTTCCCATAGTTCAATAATTACTGTTCAGGCACAACCAAGGAGTACAATAGTTTGAGCAAAAAAAAAAAAAAAAAAGAGGCTTTGGAAAACTTACATTTAATTTTGATAGAGAAACAGGCAATAATACCATTACTTGGTGAATTATTATTTTAACTTTGAACATCTTTGAGGCACAAAAAAATTCAAGAAGTTTTACAAACACAAAATTTACTTTCAAACAAGAAAACACTTATCCTCTGAAGAATTAGGTTTAGAAAATCCTGAAATCTAGACTAATGTAAGGTTTTAAACATCTCCTGGGACCAAAACAAAAATACCACCAAATGATCTGTTTCAGAAGGATGAATAGATAGTTGCTCACACAGCTAAACTCTAAACTGGAGTGCTAATGGTAAGGTTGTGTCCACTGCAAAGTGTTTTTAAAATTTTTTTTTTTTTATATCTTGGGACTGGGTGAAATGTGTGTGCTGTAGGGGGTAGGGAAGGCAAACAGAAGATTTAGACTTTTGTAATGCCATTTTGAAAATAGCTAATTTCACAAATATAATTTTCCTCTGATTTATTTTACTACATTTTCCTAAAGATAATTGGGAAAAAAGTATACTCTAAACTACTTTGTAAAAGAATATTTAAATCATATTTTTAATGAAATTATAAATTATATGTTTTACACTTACCTGGCAGTGCAATAGGGATGCTGGAATGAGACCCAGCATTGAATCCTGTCTCTTTGGTGTCTAGTGGTGTGATCCTGAGCATATTACTTAAATCTCTGGGTGGAGGCGGGGAGGATTTATGGTTGTTACCTGTATCCTCTGAAGAGAATTAAACTTATTCCAGTGGCTGGGTGTGGTGGCTCATGCCTTAATCCCAGCACCTTGGGAAGTCAAGGCAGGAGGATTCCTTGATGCCAGGAGTTTGAGAGCAGCCTGAGCAACATAGTGAAGACCCCATCTCTACAAAAAAATTAAAAAATTAGCCGGGAGCAGTGGCATGCACTTGTAGTCCTAGCTACTTGGGAGGCTGAGGCAAGAGGATTGCTTGAGCCCAGGAGTTCCAGGCTGCAGTAAGCTATGATTGTGCCACTGCACTCCAGCCTGAGAAACAGTGAGACTGTCTCTAAAATAAATAAATCAATTTAATTTTAAAAAAATACCTATTTCATAGGGTTATTGCAAGGATCAAATGAATATTTTATGCAAGATTCCTAATACTGTTTTTTGGCACATAAGAGGTCCTCAATAAATGAAAGATATTACCTCTGGCTATTAGGTATTGAGACACCTTAAATCCAAACTGTGATCACTATGATGTAGAGGTTGGGTTGCCAGATAAAATATAGAATATAGAGTTAAATTTGAATTTCAGATAAACAACTCTTTTTAGTACAAGTATGTCCCTTGCAATATTTGAGACATACTACAAAATTTCATTATTTATCTGAAATTCAAATTTAACACTGTGTTGTGTTTTTATGTGCTAAATCTAGCAACCCTAAGAGGAGGAATAATAAGATGTGGCCAAAAAGGACCTGCTAGACAACCTCAAACTATTGGCAATTTTGTTCACCTCCGGTTGGCCAAGAAACCTATTTGTCTACCAGTTTTATGCAGCCACTACACTCCTGTCATTAATGGAAAAATGTCTGTCAGAGCAGCACTGTGTTCCTCTCATCTCCCCAGTTTCAAACTGTTGGTCTGGTACTACTGTTTAGTAGGTAAATGCCTACTGAATCTTCTCTTTAACAAGTAAAAGCTTAAATGGTTGGGAAGATAAGACTTGCAAAACATCAAACATTAGTGTACAAATTGAGAGGATGTAGTTGTGTTAAACTGAGCGGTAAGACTAAGTGCTAAAGGAGTTCAGAGTTAGGGGAGACAATCAATGAAAACTAGACTAAAATGAAGGAGGCTCTAGAACTGCATCTTGAAAGACGAGCAGGATTTGGCCAGGCAGTAGAAATCTGAACTTCCTGGCTCTCTGGACTCCTCTCCCCTGCCTTTGTTCCCATAGAAACACTTTATGACTGGTAACCTTGGCGTGTCAGAGGCTTGGTCAATAATTGATAGACAGTGCCATTCATTGTCCCATCACCTATAACCCCCTGATAACCAGAAGTACAGACAATCTGTGTGCCAATCTACTGTAAAACCCTGTGATTTACTTTCTATCTTCCTTATTTTCCATAAGTCCAGGGGCTTTCTTGATTTTGTACCCATAGTTAGTTGCTCAATGACGAGGGGTTCCCAACAGGGAGCAAGGCTTAGGGGTATGTGGCCATATCACTTTGTTTCTACTTCTTGCTTAGGACATACTAAAAGAATCTGATCAGAACCCTATCTGATCTCAGACCAAACTGATTAAGAGCCAGTGGTGCCTCATAGCACTGACTGAAACATACACCATGGTCACTGGGACCTGACCCAGCCAGGAATTTAATCTCCTAGTGGATAATAGGAGTCAATATGGGAAGACACCAGGTCAACTTAGTGAGTAGTATATGGTTTACAAAGCAACAGGTTTATATTTTAAATAGCAAGTAATGAACATTTATTGAGCTTCTGTTTTACCATAACCTGAATTTTGTATATGTTTGGGGAAAGGGTGTTATTGACCTTCTGGGCTTCATGAAGCAGATGAATGTGAGACCTACAAGATGGAAGAGCCCTTGTGATAGAAGAGAAATTAAGTAATACCAACAAGTGCAGGATATCACAATGAAGGCAAGAGTGCTGAATGAAGGTCCACAGACTGGGAGAGGGGTAATAGAAATGGAATAGGTTTCCTTGTGTTGAATTTTGACCCATATTTTAAAAGAAATTATGGGAAAAGGAGGTGCTAGGATACTCCAAACTGGGGAGGGATGGGCACCAAGAAATAGCATATGCCATGCAAAACGGGGGGATAAAAATAATTTTTTTAAAAAACCCAGATATTTCATGTTATTCCTGCTGAAAAGCCTTCAAAAAAGTTTCCCAGCATCTACAGAAAAGCATAGTATTTCAGGCCTTCCATCTTTTAGCAGACTTACTTTGTTGTTGCAAGTTTACCAACCCTCTTATAACCCCTTCCCGCAACACACACATGTTCTAATACAATCCCATACACATACTCCCCTTCCCCTTACGTTCCTACACCAAGCTGCTTGTGGTCCCGGACTATAGCTTGTTTTGCCCCTTGCACATAGAGGCACAAGGACAGGGCTACACATATGGAAAGTCATCTGGAAATGCCTAATTGATAGCTGTTGTTGTAATCTAGGCATGCAGAGGGGAGGCTCCGGGTGGACAAGGGAATCAGCTGTGACAATGAGAAAGAACGAAACCTGAGGAAGAAGAAACAGTATGCTTTGAGGCTGACCAGTGGTGGAGAGGGAAGAAGAAAGGATGAAAAACACACAGGATTTTAACTTGAGGAACTGGGAAGGGTCTTGATAACTTTGAGAACTGGGAAGCTGGGACGTATGGGTGTTGGAAGAGAGAAGTTGATGAGATGATCCACAGCATGGCAGCCAAGGCTAAAAATGACTAGAGAACTGGGAAAGTGATGGTTTCAAATGGTGGTTTTCATATTTCCAACATATCCCTCCCCTTTTGCTTTAAAAAGTTTATGGATTAAATAGAAATAAATTTTTTACATTAAAATGTTTTAGAAGTAAAACATGCACATATAAAATGCAAACAATACAATGTGAGTGAAGAGCAAGTCTTGTACACCTGACTCTACCCATTACTTCTCCATAATAGGTATCATTTTTTGCGCTCTATTCCAGAGACTTATTTTTATTTATTTGCCTATATTAGCATAAATGTGAATGGCAGCATACAGAATTCATATGGTCTTGTATTTTTTGAATACTATGTTTTAGAAATCCTTTCTCATCACTACATTCATTTTAACGGCTGCATAGTATTCCATGGTATGGATGTACATTATAGATGATAGATATTTAGTTACCATAAAGTCCCAATAAGATCTTTGTACACATGTTTTTGTGTACACACGCAAGTATCACAGTAGGGACATTGTGAGATGTGAAATTGCTTAGTAAAAAGTATAAGTATTTAACATTTGTGATAGGATTTGCAAAATTTCCCTTCAAATAAGCTGTACCAATGTACACTGTCACAAAAAAGTTTGAAAGTGCTTAGTTCCCCCACATTTTTGCCAAGTGTATTAAAATAATTTTTGAACTCTGTGAATCAGGTGGAAAATGGTATCTCAGTGAAGTTTGATGTGCATAATGGAAGGCCTTTAAAATTTATTTTCACCCAAATATTGTTTATACAGTTTTACCTTTAATTCAGGTTAATGAAGCCTTCTAATCGCCTTTACTCTGTCAACTAGTATGTTTTGGACCAAAGCACTATCCTGGTGTGTGGATGTGAAATTACAGCTGGAGGGAAATTATTAACCCAAAGGCCAGTATTAAAAACAGAAATGGACTTTAATGCTTTTTAATGGTTGAGAGGCTTTAAAAATCTATATATGCACATGGAATAGGACCTGATTTAGGTACCTAAATCACGCAGGCATTTGTTATTTTCCTCATTTCCCTCCTGATTAGCACTCTTCAGAAACTGCGGGAAGGAAGCCTTCTCAGGTCTAGCTCGTGCGGCCACGGAACGGGTATATTAATCCGGATCAGAACAGCCGAGTCATTCCCCGGCAAGGCGTTCAGCCTTTCTGCACCTCGTCTGTAAATTGAGGGTATTCCGTTCAAGACAATTGCCAGCATAGGCCCTTGCTGTTCTTTCTTCTGCACTGCTACCCTTATTTAGCTGCGGGCTTGGAGAAGAGGTTACCGCTTCTGACAGAGCCGTGGGGAAGACGGCGGAACTTGCCACAGCCGGAGACTTCTCCCAAAACAGGAAATAAAAGTTGGATGCATTTCAAAACCTAAATGGGCTACCTCGCTAGAGGGACCCAGCAGTTTAGGGCACCTGTTCTTAAAGTCTGATCTACAAGGCTGAATTATTTAGCCAGACGGGAAGTTAGTGTCGTGATTTAACACAATCTCAGGTTAATTTGTTCTCCGTGTGCCCAAAACAGAAGACTCGCACTCGATCCTTGGTATGTGGACTTTACGCTGCTAGTCCCCGAGGTAGCGCGCGCCCCAACCCTCGGCGGGCGCCCCCCGCGTGGCGCGCGGGTGCGGGAGCGGCTCGGGACTCGGTCGGAGGTCTGCGCCGGGAAACCGCAGAGCGGCTGCGGGACCCCCGGCCGGCACCCGGGAGTGGCAGTTCTGCCCTGTGGGCTGTCCCCACGCCACTTGGCAAGGTGTCGTGTGTGAGGCACCGCGCCCCAGTGTGTAGCAGCAGGAGGCAGAATACGAGTGCTTGGTGACCAGTGAGGGACTGTGAAGTTCATCCGGCGAATCGAGCCGCGAGAGAAGTGGGAAGAGCCGGCGGGGAGAATGTCCAACCCGGGGGAGCCCCCAGGCCCAGCCTGGTTGGGGGCGGTGGCAGGGTGGGCGGGGTCTCGCTCTGGTCGCCTCAGAGGGCGCAGCTCTGCGGTGCTCGCTGCGACTGCACAGGGAAGGTGGCCCCGACGCGCCCTCGCCGCCACCACCGCGTTCAAAGCCAGGAAGTGAGGCTTTTCTGTGGAGCTTCGCACCCAGCACTGCAAAAGCAAACTGAAAGGCAGACGTGCCGCGCGGCGCGCGGGCCAAGGCTTCCGCCGGCTGCAGGCGGCCGCTGCAGAGCCGCCCCGCCCCGGCCCCGCCCCGGCGCCGCCCTCGGCCTCACTTCCGCCCCTCGCAGGCTGCCAGCCCCGGCAGGGGGCCCGGATGGGAGTGAGGGGCCAGCTGCGCGGTGGAGAGGTGGCGGCGGAGAGGTGGCGGCGGAGGGTGCCGGGGCCCAACCGCGCGCCACACCCCGCCTGCACTGCCCCGGCGCCCGGCCGCCCCGGCGCCCCGCTACCGGCAGCCCCGCCTCCATTGTGCGGCTGGCGCTGTTGCCTGGGAGACGGCCCCGCCCCGGCCCCGCCCCCGCTGGGTCTCAGCGCGGCCGCCGGCCCGTCCGCAGTCAGCAGGAGCCGCCGCCGCAGCTGGCCGCGGGGCGGGATTCCCGGGGCCGTCGCAGGGGGCAGAGCTCGATTCTCCCGCGCCTGTGCTTTCGCCCACCGCGGCTTGCTCCTCACCGCGTCGGTCCGCTGGCCGGAGCCGGCTGACCAGCTCGCCCTCCAGCTTCGAACCGAGGCTCTACGGCCGCCGCAGGGACCCGCCCACCAGACCCCGTCCGGGGTGCCTGTCTGGACCCTGCCGTTGATGACACCTGGCAGAAGGCACCATGGAGGGAGATGGTTCAGACTCGCTGGTGAGTGCGGGGAGAGGGGCGGCCGCCTCCCACCTCGCTGGCGGCGCGCCGGGGCCCCCGGCTCTTACTCTTTCTTTCCTCTGCCCTGAACGCTGGGGAGCCTCCCCTCCCGGAGGAGGGAGGGCTTGCGGTGGCCACGCTTCCTCTTCGCCGTCTCCGCCCGGGCCGGGTTCCGCACGCGGGGGCGCCCCTCTCCACCCGCGGCGGGTCTCCTGGGCCCAGAGGAGAGCGCGGATCCGGTGATTGCCCACCTGAGCAACTCGGGGAATCCCGGCAGGGCTCACCAATAGAGTTCAGGCTGTCGAATGACTTCTCTTTAGGGAGTCGGGTGCCGGCAGAGAGCTGGGGCGCGTGTGTCGCGCGTGTTGGGTCGCCCTTTGTCTGGGGACGCCGTGGGGCTGGACTGGAGTCCGGCTTGGACCCCCGCGGGCCGGAGCCTGCCGCCGCCGCCCCAGCCGGCAAAGGCTCCTCCCCGGCTTTGCCTGCCCGCGGGGGTGGGGAGCGCGCCAGGGCCCTGGCAGCTGTCGGGGTACAAGTGTTTTTGTTTGAAGGGGTCGCATATGCAATTCTTTCGAAGTTTCCCGACGAACCCCTTTGAAACCGTTTAACTGAGGGAGCCACCACATCACATTTCTCTTAATCAGATCGTTTCCCCCTCAATGAATATAAAAGGAACACTAATTTTTAGAAGAATTACTCTATAGCCATTGTAATTAAAAAGCCAGATTCAGGACATTGCTTTATGTACAAGAAAAATGGTAATGATTTTTAGATCTTACCCCAGGGAGAGGTAAACCTTAAGTGACTGTACGGTTTTATCCGTAAAATGGGGTGTTAAACCTATTTTGGACATTCAGGACAGTATTTTCCTTTGAATTAGATGTCAAGCCCTTTGTGAAATGAGATAGGACGTGAATATTCTAAATTCTTAGATGTGAATTGTGAGATGTGTTTATCTTTCCAAATTTATTAACATTGTGACATGATGTGGGCCTTTATTAGACATTTGAGTGATGCAGCATGAGGTACTGCATTGAAAGACCCACTCACGATGATAAAGCCAGTTGGCGCTAATGCTGTTAAATTGTTAGGGATTACTAAAGCACTTTGTGTTCCTGTAGGGGGAATAAGTTAATATACATTTTTATTTCATTACACTGAGTGAATTAATTAAATTTTAATTTTCTGTGTATCTTTAGTAATTGAAATGATTGCACAATGTTATGGGTACTTTAAAGTTAGACTGTCATTAAAATTGCAGAGATACTGACTATAGGATTCGTAGGTTTGAAGTTTGGAATACATGAAAAAAACTACATAGGGAAAGGTTGGGAAAACTGGTATGAGGTCATCAAACTTTTTTTAATTGTAATGAGTTTAAAATGTTTCTCACTTAAAATAATGAAAGCCTGCTGTTTTAAGAGCACTTACAGTGGTGCCTGTGTACCCTTTTAAAAGGATCCTCTACATCCTTTTAGTGTTCATAAAGTGCTTTTAAGATAACTGCTTTGATATGCAGCTCGAGAACCTCAAACATTTTAGCTGTATTACAGTTGCAGCATATGAAAAATGGTCACATTTAATGTAGACAATTGCTAATTCAGCTTGTAAATAGATTTCAAGTAGGGTTCTGTGAACACACTGGCTAACCTAGTGTTTACCAGCTCTTGTTATGTACCCGTCACAAAGTTAATTCACCAAATAGGAATACAGTCTTATTCTTAGTGCTGTATTCAAAATTCTTATTGAAGAAATCTACTTTTAAGATTCATGAAGTCCTAAATCAATGGATTATTCCTGGTGATTTGCATCTTTATAATTTTTGACAGAATATTATGATCTCCTAATATTTTATGCTAATTTTTTCTCTTTACTTTCTTTTTATTATTTTGTGTCCCTTCACTTCTGTGCTGTGAATATTGGGGGGGGGGTGATGGTATCAAATTTCATAGTCGAAAAGAAACTTCAGAATTTAAAAAAATCTGTTTCTTAATTCTTTTTGGAAAGGCAAACACTTGGACTTATGCAAGAGGTATAAAAATGTTAATGTATTTACCCACTAAGAGCCTTTAACTCTGATTTTTTCCCTCAATTTAAGGTTACCATTAAGAATATCGAAAGAGAGCTCATTTGCCCAGCATGCAAGGAGCTGTTTACCCACCCATTGATTCTCCCTTGTCAACATAGTATCTGTCATAAATGTGTAAAAGAACTCTTACTGACTCTTGATGATTCATTCAATGACGTGGGATCAGACAACTCCAATCAGAGCAGTCCTCGCCTTCGGCTCCCTTCCCCTAGCATGGATAAAATTGATAGAATTAACAGACCAGGTATGTGGTGGAACCTTGGTGGGAGGAGGGAGGGCTTATAGATAAGTATGTGTTCAGTGGTAACTGTGAAAGGAAAATTATTTTTGTCATTTTGAGGGCTAATTTCTCCAGGTGAATAAACAGAATTTGTAATTATAAAGGGTCCTCCTCTCAAAACGTCAGAGTGAACTCTTGTTATCTTTTGACATGCACTTAAAGTGGATATTAAATTTTTTTAGCATAATAAAGTGTCAAGCAAAGATATTAAATATTTGACACCAACTTTGTGTTAAGCTCCTTACTAACTGCATCTGTATTTTAGGGGATGTTCTGACCTTGATATGATAAAATAATGGACTACTGAAGTACTAACTAGGAAAATATCCATATGTGGTAATATATAAATAAATACTGCAGAATTACGGGATGAGACTACATAGTGGCTAGTCCTAAAGAATTTTTTAGAGGAATTATTTTGTGTCATTTTATCCCACCTGAGGATTTTATGATCTTCATTCAGTTTTAACGTATAATATTTTTTGAAATAAGGATTTTGAATATCATAAATATCAGAATCTGTAGTAATGTGTAGAAGATCTAATTTGATGTATAGCACATATTCTATACCTTTATCCCATGGCCAATTGTTTCCTGTTGGGAATAGTGTTACTTTTTTTCCTAGACAGCCAATGCAGGATTAATGTAGATCAAAATTAATTTGAATCACTGGGGATGCTGAAATTCAGGGCCAGATCCTAGTACATAAATTAGTGATGAGGACCAAGGTGGGTGGAAATACCATAGTCTCATCATGTTAGTTGTATCTTTGGTATGGAGGAGAGTACGTGGGTGACCACAAGTACCAGACTTGAGAGCTTCAACTCTGCCCAATTTTGAGTTTGAGGTTTTAAGTATAATCCTCTTGTCCAATTTTTCAGTTTCTCCCTCTTAAATTATAGGAGTGGCTTTTTAATATTGCAAAAAACCTTTTTGGAAAAGAATCTCTCTAAGTTGTGTTTTAGAGAATGTCTTTAATTTACCCTGTGATATTGAGTCTGCTTGGGTGATGTTAATGTCTGTGTGCTCTATCAGAGAGTGGATAAGAGTAGATTTGTTTAAAGGGTGATATGCTATTTTAAAAATATGGGTTTTTTAAAATGTCAATCACTAATTACTTAGAAGATAATTGCACATATAGAAATGTATACAAAACAGGAATGTCAGGCAAGCTGGGAGAGTGCAGGGAATATGAGGACAGAGAGGGTCATGCTCATTGTGAAGTCATCACTTTTGTTTCTCTCTTTGCTACCAGTCTGGTACATTGAGGAAGGGGAGAAAGATACCATTGCTTGAAATCGTCCTACCAGATAAAACTTGATATTCTATTGGTAGACCTTCATTGGCTAATTGGGGACCCCTGGTTGATTGACTAAGGAAAATTTACTTTTTGTATATTAATATTTAGCACAAACAAATGGAATTTTAGTTATGTACTGTATTTCTACTTGTAATTAGATTGTGCTCACATATGTATTTCATGAAATCATATTTTAGAAAAAACTGGTTATTAATTAACTAATTAATTAAAATAGAGACAGAGTCTCACTATGTTGCCCAGGCTGGTCTCTGACTCTTGGCCTCAAGTGATCCTCCTGCCATGGGCTCCCAAAGTGCTGGGATGACAGGCATAAATGCCTGGGCTATTTACTTACTTATTTTTTGAGAGGGAATCTCACTACATTGCCCACGCTAGTCTCAATCTCCTAAGCTCAAGTGATCCTCAAGCTACTCAGCCTTCCAGGTAGCTGGAACTGTAGGCACATGCCACCATGCCCTGCTTGAAATTCTATAATTTATTTAGGCTTTTAATCTTAAGATTTGGTTTCTATATGGTTCATAAATGAAGTACTAGATGAAATATAGTTAACTGTTTCTGTTTTCAGGAATTAACCTAGCATGATCCTGTATAGTTGCTTAATAAATATTTGTTGAATGACAAACCTCTGCTACAAAGAGCATGCCACAATCGCTTATATTCAGTAGTAGTGGCATTTTTTTTAAAAATAAGAGCTCTGTTCCACCATACATTCCACTGTCTAGATCAGAAATAGAATGACTGAGGTATTCCTCCCTCTTCTTTAGGAAGAACCCTATAAAGTCAGATTCCATCCTGAGGGGTGGGGAATTTGGAGTGCTTGAAGAGTTTGAAAACTTTTCTGTGAAGAACAATTAGGAGAGGAGAAGGGATGACTGCACAATATGATGGCTGTCTTGCAGATGGAAAGAGTACACTGGGTATCTTTAGCAAAGGTTCCAGATAAATAAGTAGATGTACTAGGAAGGCAGATTTAACTTAGCATGTAAGAAAACAACACCTGCTCCCACCCCACAAGCTGTCCAAAAATGAAATGGGCTGCCTCATTCAATCAGATCCCTGCCAGTAGAAGTGTTTAAATAGGTGTTAAATTTAGATGCTGCAGGGACCAAACAGTTGCATTAATGAAGCAGACCTCTGTTTCATTTTACTTCTTTGCTCTAGAGACAATATTTTATTTTCCCATTAACTCAACAACTATAAATCCAGCAGCCCAGGTGACAGCAGCCAGCTGACTCTAGGCCTCCCTGTTGGAGAGGTGGGCGTGGTTTGGGACTGTGGAGACTAAAATGGATGCCTTGTTAAAGGGGTAGTAGTACCCACTGGGCACCAGTGAATTATCATGTCGGCTTGGGGATGCCAATTTGTCAGATTTATTAGTTTTATACAAAAACTTGATAATGGTGTTTATGTGTAATATGATTTTTTACATATTGGCAATTTATTTAAAAATGTCATGTCAGCTTAACATAGGGCAGGACAGTCAAAACACATCTTTGGCTCTGATCCATCCAGCTTTTGGGACATCAGTGTTTGCAGTCTTTGTTTTGAACAATGGATGGGTGACCACTGCCTGCAAATATTGTGGAGGGTATTTCTGCTTTGGGTGGTACATCGGGCCAGTTGTTCTGTCACCTGCCAGATCTTTTCTGGCACTGAAGTTCCATGCCTTATTGAATACCAGTTGCATTCACTCATTCAACAAGTATTTGAGTGCCCTGTGATTACCAGATATGGCTGAATGCTGAAGGATGATAAACAAGTAGACCTGCCTTCTTTTTTTTTAAGACATATATGGCCAAGCATTATACAAAGCTTTGTGAGAGATGTAGTAATGACAGCATAGTTCTTTACCAAGACCATATACAGTGCAAGTTAATAGAGCACCCAAAGGATGAGAATGCTCCAAGTATGGTAATCATTTCTGGAGGTTTTTATCAAGTTAATGCAAACTTTAGGATTGTTCTCTGCATGATCACCAGTTTTAAACCAAGAGAAATATATTTTAAGCCAGTGCAAATATAATATTACTTATTCTACGTTATTGGGCATTTGCCTATAATTTTCCTTTGGATAGATTCATGGCTAAGTAATGTTCTTTTTTTTTTAATGACAGATTTCTTTTTTTCTTTTCTTTTTTTTTTTTTTTTTTTTATAATTTAGACATACTTGAAAAGGAAACCAGAAACCCTGTTCTGAGTGATTGGTATGGGAGGAATAGAATTCTAAAAATTAGTTTTGCCACTGGCTTAATAAAGGGATTAATTAGACCTGGACTGTGCAGTACCGTAGCCACTTAGCCACGTGTGCTCATTGAGGGCTTAAAACGTGGCTAGTCTGAATTGAGATGTGCTGTGAGTGTAAATAAAATACACACTGGATTTCAAAGATGTAGCATACAAAAAGACTGTGAAATGGCCTTTAATAATTATTATATTGATTACATTTTGAAATGATAGTATTTTGGATTTAGTCAGTTAAGTGTTATTAAAATTAATTTCACTTGTTTCTTGCTGAGTGCTGTAATCATAGCTCACTGAAGCTTTAAACTCTTGGCCTCTAGTGATCCTCCTGCCTCAGCCTCCCAAAGAGCTGGGATTACAGGTGTGAGCCAAGGTGCCCAGCCTCATTTGTTTCTTTTTTAATGTGACTACTGGAAAATTTAAAATTACATATATTATACTTTTGGCTCATATATTTCTTTTGGGTAACATTGCATTAGACATTTGACAGATTTTTTTTGAAAAATAATGAGAGTCTCTTGAAAGGAGAATAAGGTTTGTGTGTAACACAATAGCATATTAAATTATACAAAAATAAAATCTATGTTACTGTATCCTTTGGGTCATATATATGTAAGCTTCTTCACTATTTTGTATTCTCCTGTTGAATATAGACAGTTTTAGGGATATTTATTTACAGTTTTTAGGTCAGTAAAAAGTCAAAAGGTGCTTGATTTTACTTTGTATTTCCAACAGTTACCAGAAATATGATTGTTAGAAATAAAAATCTGTATTTTTACAGATTTGGTCTCTTAAGTATAGGTCCCTTAAGTGCTGTACCAACAATGATATAGTTCTGAATTCTAATAAGATAGTTTGAATGTTTTACGTTGCTGGCTTCATAAATAACATGTATACCAGGAAAAACACATTTTTACTGTTAATTCAATAATTGTATTATGTGCAGGACACAGTTACTCCTTTATCTTTTGTTACAAGTTGTGAATCTTCTCTTTGAAATTAAATTCTAAATCCAGCTTTCTGTTCATTGTTCACAGCATCACAACGGAGATCTTTGGGGTGGAGAGGTAGAAAATGTTTTATTGCTTTTGTGGCCGCAGGCAGTATAGTGTTAGATTTAAGTAATGTTGTGTGTATATAAGGTTCTCAAACATCAGTGGTCAAGTCCTCAAAATTGTGTAGAAAGTGAATAAATTGGTCTGAAATGACTTAAAGGTCAACAGGACTAAATTTCCAAGCAAGTTCTGATGTTTTAAAGGGGGAACACTGATTTTTGCTTGCATTTTGTCAGTATACATGGCAAGATATTTTTGAAGGAAATGACATATATCCCTTTTGTTTTTTTATATATGTTATCTTAAAAATCTTTTACATTTACTTAGTGGAACAAAGTTTAATATCACTACATTTAAGAGGTTTAAATAAGTTTGTACTTTCTTATGTATTGAAAAATTTGATTAAAGGTGTTGATAATTTTTGAGGTTAATAACATAATCTTTGCTTGTTTTATGTATATGGATTCTTTTCTTTGTTAATGTTTTAAAGTATTTGGCAAAAGAGTTTTAACATTGAAGTCTTACCCACCTGTGGGTAAATAATGTACACTTCCTTTTTAAGCTTTCTGAAGTATTTGATTCTGTATGAAATATGGGCCAAACCAAGCTGGGCATGGGGGCTCATGCCTATAATCCCAGCAATTTGGGAAACTGAGGCCGGAGGATCATTTGAGCCCAGGAGTCCCAGGCTGTAGTAACCTATGATCGCGCCACTGCACTCTACCATGGGTGACAAAGTAAGAACTTGTCTCTAAAAAAGAAAAAAAGAAGAAAGATGGGCCAACCTATCTTATTCAAAATAATTTTTTTACTCCAGTTGACCTTTAAAATAACATTGACTACTTTTTTGTGAGTTGCTGGTGATACCCTCTGTTTCCTTGGAAAATAATAAACACCTGAAATTTATCCCTTTTCTGTTTTCCTCTCCTCCTCCTCCTGAGTTTCTTGATTTAAAAATCTTAAAGCCACTTTTAGAAGCCACATGTGATCCTTTCTCTTACAGGCTTTAGTAAGTCTCTGTGAATTTTAAGTGTTGAAATCTAGTAACTAGGAGGAGAGATGGGACTAGTTTGCTTTTAAAAAAGTTAATTTCTTATTACTCATTTTTTATTCAGAGGGTAGCTGAGACAAATAATTTTTATAGTTTGGAGAATGCTAATTAATACTCAAAGGGTAGCTGTAAGTCATAGACATCAGGTTATGCCAAAAGAAACACTAAGGTGGTGGCGTAAGATGTCAGCCCACTGCCAAACACCAAGAAGCCCAACACGAATGTCCAGTGTGGGGAGAGGTGGTCCGCTAACTGGCTGAGGGGCAGCAGTGGGGAAGATGCATACAGAGTATGAGAGAGGATGCAAGTGGCAGAGGTTTGGAACCTGTTACTTATGAATTGACACTCTCCCCTTTGTTTTGAAATATTTTATTTTCTTGTTGATATTTACATCGTTAAACAAATGACTGAAAGTTGACCTTTGGGGGGTTTTGCTACAAACCAATTTGAAAAATTTTTGGAGTCTTATTTTGAAATTGTATCATTATTTATGCTTACTGTTTATTGTTGAAGTAAAGATACGTAGGGAAAAGAATTGATTCCACAAGGTGATAGTATTCACATAATTTGCAAATATTATTGGCCCCACAAATTCAGTTGGATGTATAAAATTGCATTGCTTGGTCTACACTACTTCCTTACCTTTCCAAGCCATCATTAGTTTTCTTTTTCATTATATCATGCTATAGAGCCGAACTATTCAATAGAACTTGCCATGATAATGAAATGTTCAACCCTGCACCATACAACGTGGTAGTCACTAGCCACCAGTGGCTCTTGAGAATTTGAAATGTGGTTATTTCAACCACAGAACTGAATTTTTAGTTTTATTTAATTTTAATTAAATTTAAATGGCCACATTGGGCCAATGGCTACTGTATTAGCACAACTACAGAAAGTAGAAAGTTAAATTTAAATTAAAGTTTTATTCTTAGTTCTACTGTCTTGATTTTTTTTCATTAGGTTTACTTCCCAGAATACCTTTAGATTTGTCCTGCTTTCTTTATTGCCTTGAACATATATTCTATTTTTTTAATGAAAACAATGGTAAAAGTATAAGGCAGATGAAATAAAAGTTATTTAGCATTCATAAGAAATACTCAAGAGCTTTCAAAATCTGTTTAGAAAAGTAGTCAAGATATCTATTTGAATAAATTATATGAAAAATTACTCGTCTTGATTTAATATTTGATTTACAAAGGTCAGCGTGATGTTTTACACCTTATTTTTTAACGTAAAAGTAACAGAGGTGTACAGAAAAGGGATGACGCACTTTTGTTTTCAAATTTCTGAAGACCAAAATCTGGGTGTCACCAGTGTACATGGTAAAGCATGATTTTGTTATCATGATTTAATTTAATTTTATCCCATTACTTTATCACAACCTTCATAAAAACCAATAAAACCCATTTTTAAAACATTGAGATTAGTTATCCATTTATTTAAATTTCCATCACTTGGTTCATATGTGGAAGACTGCAATTAAGTGTGAATTTCCATTTGTTTAAACTTGACCACTGCACTGTATCACTTCCGGAATTGTTTGGCTTGTTTTTTTCCCCTAAATGAAATTTTCATTGGCATGTATTTTAAAAGTAGCTTTGCTGCTTATTTCATTATATGCCTGCTGTGGTGTGAAAGATGTTGGACTGTATTGCATGTTTCTAGAGTTACTACAAGAATTTATTTTAGGTAGGATTTTCAAATTTTTATGGGGCTGCTTTTTTGTATGCATTAATATTTTAAAATGTAAAGGTTAAAATATCTTTAAATGAAGATACTAAAAATATTTTGCATGTTTGTTGCATAAATAGCTTTTGGGGCTCGATGTCATTTAGCATGCTATAGAGTCACTTCAAATAAATAATATTGTGGGCTGATTGCTAAATTTTACCTGTACTAGTATCATGCCAAATATCTTTTAAGATACTCTTTTGAGTGATGGTAGTCATGTGCAAATATTAATGTAGCTATTTAAAAACCTTTTCTAAATGTGATATACTATAATAAGTTTTGCCATTTATTTTTGGTATTGGATACATGGTAGTATGAAATAAGGCTGTAGGTTAAGAAGTTTGTGTTTATATTAAAGGAGTTATTTTGTGGATAACAAAGACTGCATATTCTTAAGAATAGATTTATAAATGGGAGTAGGGAATATGATACACATACACATGCGATAAATAGACACTCTGGATTCCTGTGAACAGCAGGTAAGGACTGTCATGTCTTGCTTTCTTGATTTGTTAAAATAAGGGTAATAATACTGAACAAAAATGTGATGTATAAGGTCATTTAGTGTGTGTGTGTGTGTGTATGGGTGTGTGTATAGTAAAATTATATGTAGTTCTTTTTGAGTAACTTTTGGCTTACTGAATTAAGTAATCTTAATGATTCTTTGTTTCAGGTCATAAGAAGATATTAAATGGTTGGTCCCTCTTAAAGTCACTAAATTCTAGGTCTATGAATGAGTTTTTCACTCTTCTGTAGATTGCACTCAGTTAACTAATGATCTTGCTTACTGAGTTTTTCCACATAAAACAATACTACAGTGGGAAACCCTCTGTTTTGGTTATTAAAAATTTTGTGGTCACATATTCCTTTGAGAATCTGATAAAAGTTATGGATTTTTAACCAGAAAGTATGCATATGTATATAGATGGAAAATTTTGCACACGATTTCAAATAGTTCATGCATCTCCCTGGAGCATATTCATGGGCTCTAGGTTAAGGACCCTTGCTTTTTCATGTATCAACTCATTTCTTGTCAGCTAAGGCTGTTTTCATTTAAATGTCTTTGGATATGGCATATAAAAGTAACTATAAATGTTAATTATATAATTTTAAAAGATCCTGACCACATGTAGTATTGTATTATATGTTTTACCTTTATATATATGTTTGATTTTATATGGGATTTACTATAGTACATTTTCCTTTTCTCTTTGATAACTATTCAATAACTTGGGCTTACCTTTTGTATACTGAAGTTTTTAAAACATTTACAGAATACAAATTGATTCAAATGGAGCCACTTTGGGTATTATATTTTTGTAATATATTTGTAGATACGTATCTTTCTAAAACATGACTCTTTTTTTCATTCTAATCATTTTTATACTGATGTAACTAAACAAAGACTTACCAATTACACAGGCTGGAAGCGCAATTCATTGACCCCTAGGACAACTGTTTTTCCTTGCCCTGGCTGTGAGCATGATGTGGATCTTGGAGAACGAGGAATCAATGGCCTGTTTCGAAATTTCACTTTGGAAACTATTGTCGAAAGATACCGGCAAGCAGCTAGGGCAGCCACAGCCATTATGTGTGACCTTTGTAAACCACCGCCTCAAGAATCCACAAAAAGTTGCATGGATTGTAGTGCAAGCTACTGCAACGAATGCTTCAAAATTTATCACCCTTGGGGTACTGTAAAAGCTCAGCATGAGTATGTGGGCCCAACTACCAATTTTAGACCCAAGGTAAGTGAAGTTTTTATTTAGAGTATTAAGGTTATGACAGAAATTATTAGGAGTTTAGAACTTAACAGAAAGAAAATAACTTTAAAAGCAGATAAGAGAACTGAAGGCCTAGTCATTGGAATTATTTAGTGGTGGGGCTCAACATCCCCAACAGTTTAGAGGGTAATATTGTGATTCATTCTATTACAATCCGGGTGATACAATACAATGAATGAATGTTCATAATGTTAATTCTGAGTAATAATGGAAAGGAGGTTGAGTTATCTCAGACATAATTTCTAAGATCCAAATGGTTAAAGTTAAAAAGCCTTTGTGCTTTAGTGTAATAAATCTGTAATTGCCTAACAAATTTGACTGGGAAAAATATTTTTCTGATGTCTTTAGTTAGCTAAAATTGTATTAAGAATAAATAAGAGTAATTTCAGCCTGATATTTTGAAGCTTGTGATCTAATGGTTATATGTATATTATATATATAGTTTGCATTTCTTAAACAATCTGTGTAATTTCTTTAATAATGCTCAGAAGAACTTTATGCATTGTTTGCCCTGCTATGTGACTGAAAAGAAGAATGATTTTTGGATATTTTCACTTCTTTATGTTTTATAGAGATAAAAAAACTATAGCTGATACTTTAAAAGTTCTTATTCCTTACAACTTAGTAACTTGCATGGGTATTAAAAGTTATTTGCATTCTTAATCATAAAACATTTAATTTGTAATAGAAAAATGGGAAAAAATCTGAAACATTTTCTTGAAACTTTGAGCTGTTTCTTACATCATATTACATAGTGAAGGACTAGTAGATTAAAACAAAAACAATGTATGCTTCCATGTTTTGAATAATTCTTTTCTCAAGCTGTGTCAGTCTGCCAATAGATTTATCAAATATCTTTTAATGCTTTATTTTTCTCATGTCATTTTAAATGCTCAAGGTCATAGATTTTTAAAATTTTATGACTTTAATCTGGTGTTTTAATATTTCTTTTAAATGAGTAATTAAATTTAATACTATTAATATTTTATCATGAAAGAACCTATGATTATTAAATGAATTATATTAGGCTTGTGTTTTTGTGAGTTAAGGATTTCATGATTGAGTGTAAATTATAGTCTTATATTTTGTATTTATGAATATTAATATAATGAAAGATTGATAAGAGAACCAAAGAATAAGTTTTACTGAGAAAAATGTATTTTTTCTTTGAAGTAGTTAGTGTTATTCAATCTAGTAAAATTCTAAAAGGATGTTCCTTATCCTGTTGAATATTTGCCTATAACTTTGAGTTTTTTTGATCATTTCTTGCAGAAAGCCAAACTTTGTATTTTATTTTGAATGTAATGGCTTTGAGATGTAGGAACTTGGACATACTTGAAGTCTTTTTCGGTTGTTTTTCTCCTGAGCCTATATATTGGTATTAGGACTTTTTATATTGGACTGTTTTTTTTTTTTTTGTAAATATCTTTGAGTTATCAGATCAGTTATGGTTGCCTAAAATCTAATCTACTGGAATCATTAACAGCGTTTTGATTTTATTAACATACTAAAGAAATCCCCTCTTTCTTCTGAATGAAAGTAAAAAGCAGTTATTTTACATAAAATTTCAAATATTCCTATGATGACAGTTTACTGAATAAATAAAAAAGTAAATGCTTAATCAAGTAGAAAAACAGTTCTAAATTTGGTCATTGTGTTTGTAAGTAATTTGAAGAAGCAAACATATCTGGAAGCTTATGTCATAAAGTGTTCCAACATACTGTTAGTAACAGATTTCTTGTAAGGATGGTGAAGCCATAGCTTCTCATAAATTGTTATGGTACTTCATAAAAGTATTGATCATGATCATTAGGAATTGCCTACTCAGCGTGGTCAGAGTGCCTTTCTAACTTGGTTAAGCATTCATTCCACTTGAATCTGATAGGAATGAAATTTTCATTTTTGGAGAAATAACAAGTACTTATTCAATTAACCATTTCAACCCTGAAACTGAAGAAAAGTAATTCTGATATAGAGAATTTTCTTGTGATGTATCAATCATGTTTATTTCATTTTATGTTTTATTCATTTAGTGATTTTACAAAGCAAATATTTGTATTTGGAGACTTTATCAGAGTACTTGAAACCTAAATCCTTAATCATGCTTTTATTCTTTACACAATAGATTTTAATGTGCCCAGAACATGAAACAGAGAGAATAAACATGTACTGTGAATTATGTAGGAGGCCAGTTTGCCATCTCTGTAAGTTGGGTGGTAACCATTCCAATCACCGTGTAACCACTATGAGCAGTGCCTACAAAACCTTAAAGGTAGGACTTATTTATTTTTGCAATTGAATTTTTATTCTTTATAACTTTATTGCCTTTAAGTTTTCATTTATAAAATCATCATGTGTTGTGTGGTCTCTTGTACTAAAATGAGTTACAATGTAAAGTGTTACTTAACGATCTGCTAGTATTAGGTTGTTAGTATTTCTAAATGACAATAGTATATATTAACACTTACACTGTTGGTTCTGAACTCTGAACTTTATCATGATCCCCAAATGAGCCCAATATCTGCGATAATGCATGTGTACATAGGAATGACACACTTTGAAGGGACCGTGGCTCTTTTAAGACACTTGATTCTTGTTCCTTGTCTATAGGATTAGTGTTTTACTTATCTGGTGAGACCCTTACCAGCTAAAACTGAATTACTTCCTGTCTTTTAACTTTATTCTTGACACTTTTAAAAACTTTTAAATTTGGTAATCAACATCAAAGTGGACGGTGGTATAATACTATTTTTTTGTTCCATTCTTTTTTCCTTTAAATCATATTTCAAAAAAGAATTGATTCATCCATGAACCTATCACCCATTTTAATTTGTTTCCTTTCTATCTGTAACAATATGTATATGCATATTTTGGCCTATATCTGGTTGGATATATACATACAATTTTATATTTTACATTTTATATCTGTGTCATGCTTTGTCTTCCTGAACTTGTGGAATACAGGTGTTACTATTTCATTTTTCTTGTCTACTAATTCTCTCATTTGTGTCCTTACTATGTCAGTTTTGTTGGCTTTTTCTTTTCGTTATAGTTCGTATTTCCCTGCTACTTTGTATGCCTGGTAATTTTTTGATTGGCTGCCAGGTATTGTAAATTTTATCTTGTTGGGTGCTGTATGTTTTTGTATTCCTACCGATATTCTTGAGTTTTCTTCGAATGTGTGGTTAAGTTACTTGGAAATAGTTTGTTCCTTTTGGTTCTTTCTTGCTTTTAAGCTTTGTTAGGACAGAGCAGCATTTAATTCTAGGTCTAATTTTAGCCAGCTATTGAGATAAAAACCCTCTGATGATTCTTTCTATATGTCCTATGAATTTTGAGTGCTTTGTTTGTTTGTTTGTTTTCTTTTAAAGTCTGGTTGGTGGATAACAGGCACTATTCCCAGGCTTGTGTGAGCTCCTGGAATTGCTCTCTTTAATCCTTTAGAGTGATTCTTTCCCTGGCCTCTGGCAGCTTCCTCACACACCAGTTTATCAGTATTCTGCTGAATATGTAAGGGGGACCCTTTGTACATCTATGGAGTTCATTCTCCTTACAGCTGTCTCTTCTTGGGTATGGTATCTTAAAAACACTGGCCTCCCTGGACTCTCAGCTTCTCCTCCTCTTGGAGGACCCTGAGCTCCCTTTGAACCCTTCTCCAGACAGTAAGCTGGGGCAGTCAGAGGCTCATCTTGTTTCCCATCTTTTAGGGAAAGATCTCTTCCTTGTTTTGTGATGTCCAATGACTTAAGAGCTGTTTCATATATTTTGCTAGGTTTTGTAGTTGTTTCAGGTGGGCGAGTAAATCCAGTCCTTGTCACTCTATCATGCCCACAGTGTGCTTCATGTACCACCATTTGTAATTAAATTTAACACCTTTTTGTTTCAATTTCTTATTGGTTTGATCTTATGAGCTGCACAAAATTTTTTTCCTATTACCTGGAATGAATTCTTGACAATAATATACACTTAAGCTATCTTTTACATGCTGTTAATTTCCCTCATTTGTGTTTCAGACTTTTAAAAATAGATTCCATAATGGAATTTTTATCTAGATTTGTCATTCGCAAACAGATATCCTTCCCTTTAACTCAATTGTAGATTTTAAGCTATGGAAGGCTACGGGGGATATAGCTTATGCTATTGTTTCATTTTTGGTCACTTGAGTATTGCCGGTAGAAAAGAGAAATAGGTGTCATGGGAGGGTAACTTTGTCTTTGCTGCTTGTTGAAACTGCTGAATCAGGGCCCAGGTTTCCCATCTGCCTCTCTGTGTGGTCTGGCTTCCAATACAGGTAAACTGTGTCCTAGTGTCTAGCCAGGTGTTTTGTGGAGAATATCCTTTGAATTCTGCAAACTGCTTGCACTTTGGGTGAACTTGCCCAAATAGTTAAAAACTAGATTAGAGGAATAATCCCCTTACTGGCAGTCTTTCTGTTAAGTGAAGCCTGGAAGTTTTCTTCACTGTGCAGTGAGCAGGTTTCTAGTTCAGCCACTGACTATGTGGTATTTGTACTCTATGAGCTCTGGTTTCCTCATCTGTGCGATGCTGGGTTAAGACACAAGATTTTGTGTCCCTTCCTACCATTAACATTTTTTTTTCTTTGTCTCATTCTTCCTTGAATGCTCAGAAATCTTGCTCCTCTACCTAGCAGGTCTTTCTTTTGTCTCTCCAGTGAGTCATCAAGGAGACTCACTGTGTCTGATTGCTGGGTGTCCCTCTGAAATAAAATGGTCCTGCCAGACACCTGTCACTTTTGTTTTTGCATATGTTCTCTTACCCTATTCCATGGTTTGCTTAACAAAGAGGAAGATAATATAGGAGGATACTCACTTTTTAAGCTCCTAGAAGCTGCGTCTCTGCCCCTCTTCTTTTCTTGTATATCACTTTCATTTCAGACCATCAGCGGTGACTGAGCGCATGAAATGCTCAGATCCTCCTGTCGGGGCTACAGCTTGGGAAATGTTTTCTTTATGTTCTTATTCTTATTTAGACTCTGAAGACGTTTGTTAAATGACTTCTTACCCTATGGTGCTTCAGGGCTTTTGTTTTGTTAAACATACTTCAGGTATATTACAGAATATGTTTTCTGGGCAAGACTAGGGATCTCACCAAAACCTATGATGTTATTTCTATGGAAAACTATGCTATTTCAAAATGACTGTCTTACAAATAAGTTATTCAGTAAGCTCTGGAAAATGCTTATACTTATAAATCTTTGTTTTCATTATCGTGTAATTATATTTAACAAATAGGCTGGGATGGGTCATGATGATTATTTTGGAAGGCTCTTGTTGTTGTTCCTATTGTATACGTACGTGTGTGTGTGTGTGTGTGTGTGTGTGTGTTTGTGAGAGTAAATTATAAAATCTGATGGAAGGCAATACTATTTGAATTGCTGCCCTTCCATTTACTTTGAAGCCTTAGGAGGAATAGTTCTGGCAATGATAGTGAAAACAACAAAAATACACTGTTTGTATATTCAGAATTTTGACTAATCTAAGCATCATTGCCTTGTTCCTTTTTCCAGCCTGTTTCTAATCTTCTGTATATCTTTGACCCTGTGTACTTAAGGCCAATAACTACCCTGGGTTAACAATGATAATCACCATAGCTGATTTTACTATCTGTTTATCATAGGCTTTAGAAGAGAATGAGTACTGTGTAATTAAAAAATTCTGCAAGGTCTTTTTTTAAACTTCTGTTTCTGTCCATTTGTGTTAATGAATATGTTTTAACAGGAAAAGCTTTCAAAGGATATTGATTACCTTATTGGTAAGGAAAGCCAGGTGAAGAGTCAGATTTCAGAACTAAACTTGTTAATGAAAGAAACGGAGGTAAGAGATAAACTGATTTTTGTATTTTTCATTTATTCCATTTAGACATTCACTTATTTATTCATAAAATCCTGAGGGTATTATGTGAGCTGGGGATAGAAAGTTGTATTAGATCTCACCCCTGCTTTTCTGGGACTAGGCAAACAAATATGAAAAAATAAATTATAATGGTATGTGATAGGAGTGGTGATTAGATGATATTGGAACACAGAAGAAAGAATGACTAACTCTTTATGTGGTAGTTAACAAGGTCTCAAAAGTAGTAACATAAGGGAAATAATAGCTTTTACAATCGTATTTTAAAAAGTTAAGAAATTGCAATATGTGGATAGGACCAGGTTTGTTTAAAATTTCTGATATTCCTGAGTATATACCCTACATATGTTCACCAAAAGATATGTATTAGAAGGTTCATGACTGCATTGTTTGTAATAGCCACAATGTGGAAACTATACAAATGTCCATCAACGTGGAATATAAATAGCAGTAAGAATGAATGATCTACAACTACACATAACAGTGTAGGTTAATCTTGCAGTGCTGAAAGGAAAATGCCAGTTACAAAGGAGTTCATACTATGTAATGACATTTATAAAAAGTACCAAAAACCATGAAACTAGGTTATGTTGTTAGAATTGAGGAGGGGTGGGTGGATTAGCGCCTGGAAATGTTATAAGGGTGGCTTCTGGGAATGCTGGTAATGTTCTTTTATCTAATTTGGATTTTCTACTGGATGCTAGTTATGTGGATGTGTTTGTAAAGATTCATTGATCTTTACACTTACATGTGCATTTTTCTGTTTGTATATTATACTTCAGTAAAAAATCAGAAAAAGTAATTTAAAAATCCAGCAAAAGAGGTTAGGACTGCGTTATTTTAAAATTCCAAATATTCTTCGCTTTGACCTGGTTCTTTTCTCCATTTGAAACAAAGTTAAGAGCCATTACTCCTGATCACTTTAAAAGTGGTAATTCAATATAAAAATATCCTGGCTAATATGACACTGTTACTTCTTGAAGAAAATTTTTTTCCAATATGGAGTAAAATTATTGAGAAATTACATGAATTAGCACCATTACCAATATTGCCTTTGTTTTTAATATTATTTTCCTGATCTTCACTGATCACATTCACCGTTTTAAGTAAGTCATTTTTCCATGTAACTTAAAGTGGGATTTTCCTTTTCACAGTTTTGTCTGATTAAGTGACAGACTCTCCTAGCACAAAGCAGATCATCACCTTGATAGTAGGTTATTTCAGGGGTTGCATTTTTGGTCATTTTAGGTTTGTCTTGACTCTGTTGGCTTTCTCAGTCCTGTTGTCTTTCTCAGTCCTGTTGTCCTTTACTTCTGAAATAAAGGAAGACCCAGTTCCTTGTTTTGGGGGTTGTCATCCAATAGGTTAAAAATTGAGGAACTCAGGTATCAAGTGTTCTTGTATACACTGATTCCCTGGAATCCTGGGAACATTATTGAGTTTTTTGTACCTTTGGCCTAGGCTGCATTTGTAGCTTATCGGTAAGAATCTTCTACATGAGAGAATTTGCCTCCTTTCTAGACTTTTACTCAGTGATGATGTTACACTATCTTTTTATCTGTAATTATACTTAGCTGGAAAAGAATCTTTATGGATATGATATTTATGAATTTAATGTTACAATTTGTCATTGAAATACTATCAAAATGTCATTACCCTCTGCCCTGTCCTTTTTTAAAAATGTGGCTGTTGGGGTTAGGAAACAGCAGGGAATCTGGAAAAAATTTTCTTTCATTATAAATGTTGGCCTGAAGCCCTTGGAAAATGTACAGTGCATTTCTGCCATATATTGTCAACTTTTAAGAATGTTCTTGAAGACTCTTTTCTTTTGGCTGCTGCCCATTATTCTATTATGAAAAGTGCTTATGAGCGCTCTGCTGGTATTGTTTTAAAGATCAAGTTGAGCTCTGATCTTATAGGAATTCAGAATGTTTAATAAACACCACAGATAGGGTCATTTTATAACATAGTAGAGGAATAGCTATGTGTACAGTGATAAGAATGTTTCTCTAGTACAGTGCACACTGTCTGGGGGATGGGCACACATAACTTTGACTCAAATGGTACAAAGGCAATTTATGTAACCAAATGTTTGTACCCCCGTAATATTATGAAATTAAAAAAAAAAGAGTGTTTCTCTAGAGCATGTGACATGGTGGTATGTACTTTCTGCAAATAATCTTCTTTTTATCTTCATAAAAACCTAAATGGGTTCTCTTATCCCCGGTTTTCAAAAGAGAAAGCTAGGCATAGAGAAGTTAAATAATTTGTATAAGGTCACACAGCTGAGTCAGAATTTAGTTATAATCAAATTATAGCAATTTGAAGAGAAGATTTACATTTTATGTCTTAGTAAAGAATGTGATTTTTTTGAGCTTCGTGGCTGTTATTAAACTTACAAAAAAACCTGGAATAGCATAGAAAGGGTTAAAAATTCCTGAATTTTAAATGAATTCAAAACTCTACAATTGTGCTTTTCTGTTTTTTGTTAAATCACTTCATTTCTCCTTCAAATTCCTTTATATACAACAAACAAAAATTGTTTTCTTATTTAATTGAATGGTCTATTGCCAGACTTCGGAGATGTAAAGCTCGAGGAAATAAAATATGTATAAAATTACAAAGTAAGTCTAAATAGAAGTTGTCAGTTGTTCTTTGCTGAGTGTATTTGATGCCAAGCTATTGTTGTGAAATTTCAGTGTCAGACATAATCATTTTTCTTTACAATTTCCAGGTTTGTTTTTATTGAATTTTGATAGTTTTGTCATCATGTAGGTGTAGAATTTGTGAAAATACTTTTGAATTTAGCAGATGAGGTGATGCTTTGTTTGTTTTGTAATAGTGTAATGGAGAGAGGGCTAAAGAAGACGCAATTACACATTTTGAAAAGCTCTTTGAAATTCTAGAAGAGAGGAAATCATCTGTTTTGAAAGCAATTGATGCCTCTAAGAAACTAAGAATAGACAAATTTCAGACTCAAATGGAGGAGTATCAGGGACTTTTGGAGAACAATGGGCTTGTGGGATATGCTCAAGAAGTGCTTAAGGAGACGGATCAGTCTTGCTTTGTACAGACAGCAAAACAGCTCCACCTCAGGTATTCTTAGACTTTTCACTTCAGAATGTCTTTAGCAATGTCTTACATGCCTCTGTGTATTTCAGCTTTAGCTCTGAGTGGTTCATAATGCTGTATTAATGTGAATATGTCTTGCTTCATTCTTAACTTAAATGTTGAGTAGAGTGTAGGTTTTCTTTTGTTAATCATATTGCAGATATTTAGTCTGATTTGCCTTTTTAAAGAATGATTTTTATGTAAAATATATATGTTTGCAGAATACAGAAAGCTACTGAATCTTTGAAGAGCTTTAGACCTGCAGCTCAGACTTCTTTTGAAGACTATGTTGTTAATACATCTAAACAGACTGAGCTGCTCGGAGAATTGTCCTTTTTCTCTAATGGTAAGTCTTACTAAAGGCAAAACCTCATTCTTTTAGTCTGAATTCGCATTGTGTAAAAGAAACACAAATTCCCTTCAGTTTGACATTTATATATAAAGCAGCATTTTGGTGGCCCAGGACCGTCACAGCATCCTGAAATCGTATCCCATTCATGATGCTGTAACTATGTTTTTGTGCACAAAAACTATATTCTGTTGGTTTGTGTGTTTTGAAACATTGCATAAATGGCATCATGCTGTATGTTTCCTTTTTGTAAAGTGCTTTTTTAAAAAAATTAAGATAAATACTTGTTAATACGTGAAATTCTGGTTTAAAGCTATATTTTAACTGTTTGTAGTATTTCATAAGTAAGTAAGTCGTTTCCCTAGTGAGAGGCCTTTTTTCTATTTTTTTCCCTACTATAAGCAATGCTGTATTGAACATCTTTGTCAATGTTTTTTTGTGCATGTGTATGTGAGTTTCTCTAGGGCGGAATCCTAGAAATGGAATCTGCAGGCTGAGACTGACTCTAGGATGTTCAGGTGTTTATGTTGCTCTATTAGTTTGCTTGGGCTGCCATAATAAAGTACCACAGACTGGGTGGTTCAAACAACAGAATCTAATTTATTTTCTCACAATTCTGGAGTCTGAGATCAAGGTGTGATAGGGTTGGTTTCTTCTGAGGCCTCTCTCGTTGGGTGGTGGATGGCCCTCTTCTCCCTGTCTTCACATAGTCTTCCCTCTGTGTGTGTCTGTGTCTTAATCTCCTCTTCTAATGACACCAGTCATATTGGATTAGGGTCCATTCTAATGACCTCATTTTAATTTAATTACCTCACTAAGGACCCTATCTTTAAATGCAGTCACATTCTGAAGTACTTGGGGTTAGGACTTCAACATAAGAATTTTGGGGGGATACAATTAGGCCCAAACACTTGCTTATGTTTGTGTCTTGCTACTTCTCAAGAAAGAGGTCTTCCTTTCCTTTTTTCCTTCTCACTTCATTCATTCCTTAAGGTTTCTCTTCTAGTAATAGCAATGGTAAGTAATCACAGTCCTTACAAAAGATATGCTTGTAGTCTAATACAATATAGGTACAGATTTGTGAATTTGTAAATTCAATTAGAGGAGATTTGTCTTGTTAAAGGTAAAAACCCTGAAGGTTTACTGTGAGCTCCTTTCTTTCCAAATACATACCTGCATCTGATACGTACTTATTTAATATGACTATCATGTTCATTTACATAGATGTTTGTTACTGTTTAAAATGCTGATTCGATTTCATACACTGTACTCTGTTTCCAAAATTTATAGTTGAGTTGTTTTCATATACGTGTTAACATATTTATGAGTCCAAGGTCTTCCCTCCCCTGTGGATCCCAAAAGGGCCTGTGGAAAAGGTGAGGTTGAGGGTGGGTAATCTTGGGTTATAACAATGGCTACCAGAGACCCACTGGGATGGATGGTGCGAGTGGAATAGGAGTCACTCAGCTTCCGCCTGATGGATATTCCCCCCGTTTTTTCCTACATGTACATTATTTTAGTAAGCTGTTTCCAAAAAAATAAAAGAAAAGGATGTGGGGTAGAGCATACTATTCATGTTATTCTGTAACTTGTTCCTTATTTTTAAAAAAATTTGAAAATGTATTTTGTATGACCTTCCAAATCTCACTGTGGCTGCATAACATTCAGTTGTGTAACGCACCCTACCTGCTGCTCATACATTGCTTATGTTGTAGCTGGGGATGAGGAGAGGGAGACTTTTACTTTTCATTTCATGTCCTCCTCTGTGATTTGGCATAAATGTGTGTGTGTGTGGGGTGTGTGTATAACTTTTATAACTTATTGTTCTTACCGTATGACCCGAGCTGTTAAGCCTAGGAATCTATTCTGTGGAAAGAATTATGTATATGCACAAATATTTAGCCGTGGTGTTTTAATAATTGTATTTTTGGTGAAAAATTAGAAACCTGTTCCCCAAAATAGGCAGTTAAATGTTGATATACCTATATAGTAGCATAGCATTGAGTGGAATACACTGGTGGGATTATACAAAATAGTTATAGTGGTTATCTTTAGGTTACTTAAATTTTTTATGTGTGTTCTATTGTGTCTGACTTTTTTACTAAAATATGTATCATGTTTATACTAAGAAAAATTAAATTGATTTGCAACTCTACAGAATTGTAATATGAAAGCAAATTATATAATATTCATTGAGAGTTTGTTTGATGTACTCACCAAACTTAGATTTAAAAATGTTAAAATAATTGTTTATGGGAGGACATAGATAAAAAATTTCAAGTCCAGGGCTGTTACTCAGTAGGTGGAAGGCATATGGTTAAAAAATTTGACTTACAGTGTTTCCGAATTAATAATTATAATATCTAAAACTGTAATCGAGTCAATTTTTGCCTCTTATTTTTCATTCTTTTCTCCTTTCAGTTATAAATATATCTGATTTTATACTTATTCTTTTTTCTTATACGTAGAAAATTCTTGGACAATATAGAAGTCATTAAGTATTATTAATACATCATTTTCATTGAGGAGAAATGCAGGTTTTAAAATATCAATATTTTAACACTGTTTTCTATTTTATAATTTTTTTCAGGCATAGATGTGCCAGAGATCAATGAGGAACAGAGCAAAGTTTATAACAATGCCTTGATAAATTGGTACCATCCAGAAAAGGATAAAGCTGATAGCTATGTTCTCGAATATCGGAAGATTAGTAGAGATGATGAAATGTTGTCATGGAATGAGATAGAAGTGTATGGCACAAGTAAAGTTGTTTCAGAACTTGAAAGCAATTGCAATTATGCTTTCAGAGTGAGAGCCTACAAGGGTTCAATCTGTAGTCCTTGCAGCAGAGAATTGATTCTTCATACTCCTCCAGCTCCAGGTATTGTGAATATTGGAAATTAAAAAAGCGTAGCGTTGGAAGAGACCTTGATAAAGTAAACTAATCAATGTCTCCATGTAGACCTACATTAAACCAGCTCTTGTTTTAAAAAGATTACAGAAAAGTAGCTTCCATACCCAGCTAGGATTTAGAAATGAACTAAATACTTGAATTTCACCTTGTAGGCTGAGAACAGGTTTAGATTTTAACTGACGTCAGAGAAAAACATGAAAGGAAGACATTTGAGTGAGCAGGGCTGTTATGTTGGTATTAAAATAGCATAAATACTAACTTTAAAGTTTTGAGCTGGGCATGGTGGCTCAGGCCTGTAATCCTAGCACTCTGGGAGGCTGAGGCGGGCTGGCACGCACCTGTAGTCCCAGCTACTTGAGAGGAGGATCACTTGAGCCCAGCAGTTTGAGGTTGCAGTGAGCTATGATGACACCACTGTACTCTAGCCCAGGTGACAGAGCGAGACTCTGTCTCAAAAAAAAAAAAAGGTTTTGAATAGTATAATTCTATATTTTTTGGTCAGTTACGGAAGTCTCTAAAACATGGGAGGTAGGTAGATACTTTTAAAATTTATTGGTATAACATCCTAATATAATTTTGATTTAACCTACTTCTGATTTGCCTGGATTTTCTATCTAACTTGGTGATTCTCAGCACATGGGAATGGGAGGCATGCATTAGAACCACCTGGATATCTTCTTCTCCCCACACTCAAAGCTCCTCATGCCCAGCCACCCTCCCTCCCTTTCCAAGTTAGAAACCACTGATACTGCACACAGAGTACCTAAAGATTTTTGCAGAATGAGAATGACAAACTACTGACAGGTCAGTTGATGTTCACTACGTCTCCACAAATAAGGGACATTTAGAAGCAAACCTGTGCTCAGTCTGCTTAGCAGGAAAACATTCTCCCTGTCAGTCCCTGCCTCAGAGACACCTTCAGTTGGTTTGTAGATCGTATTGCTTCCTCCTTATTTTCAGTGGCTTATGTACCCATATTTTCTGCACTCTGTCCTTCCTTCCCTTTCTGTTCAGAATAGAACTATTTGTTTTTCATGCACAGTGTAGCTTAAAAACATAAATATGTGGTTGGCTAAAATTTTTTTTTTTTTTTTTTGAGACAGAGTCTCGCTCTGTTACAAGTGCCATGGCGTCAGCCTAGCTCACAGCAACCTCAAACTTCTGGGCTTAAGCAATCCTCCTGCCTCAGCCTCCCAAGTAGCTGGGACTACAGGCATGTGCCACCATGCCTGGCTAATTTTTTTTTCTATATATGTTTTTAGCTATCCAGGTCATTTCTTTCTATTTTTAGTAGAGACGAGGTCTCGCTCTTGCTCAGGCTGGTCTCGAACTCCTGACCTTGAGCGATCCACCTGCCTCGGCCTCCCAGAGTGCTAGGATTACAGGCGTGAGCCACTGCGCCCGGCCTAAAAATTTTTTTTTAATTTTAATCAAATCCAATAGAGAGCTTTAGGATGAATTTGCAAGTATTAAATAAATATTTTATGCTTAATGCTATTTCCCCTTTCTTTTCTAGTCTCTCTGACTGAAAGTAGAAGAAAAAGGAACCTAGATGTAGCTGCTATTTTCAGTAACATAGTGGAAGGGGAAGGAGAAAAGGAAATGTGAAGGGTTTTCCTTTTTTGTGAGAGGAGCAATATGAATAGGGTGGCCCTTTAAATTTTTTGTGCAACCTGGGAGACTTGAGATTGAAAGGAAGCACAATAATTATGCCAGAACAGTAGGCATCACCAAGAAGAGTGGTCAGTCTATATGCGGGGAATAACTTTAGTTTGTTAGCAGCCATTTTTTTAAAATTGTGATATAGTATAGATAAAATTTACCATTTTAACCATTTTTAAGTGTGGCATTAAGCACATGCACAGTATTATTCAATATCTCCACTCACATCTCTAGAACTTTTTCACCATCCCAAACTGTGAAACTCTATGTCCTGTAAACAATGACTCTCATCCCCCTCCCCTGAGAGCTTGGTAACTTTTATTCTACTTTCTGTCTCTATGAATTTGCCTATTTTAGGTACTTCATATAAGTGGAATAATGCAATATTTGTTCTTTTGTATCTGGTTTATTTCAAGGTTCATCCATGTTGTAGCATGTATCAGAATTTCTTTTTTAATGCTGAATAATATTCCATTGTATGTATATATCACATTTTCTTTACCTATTATGTTTGGATTGTTTCCCTGTTGGCTTTTATGCACAATGATTTAAGTTGATAGAGATTTATGAGGAGTGCTGTTACCTCCATTCTGTAGATGGCAAAATTAAAGTTTAGGTCAAACTCTAGTTAAATGGTTAAGCAAAGATTCAAAGCCAGGTCTCTCTGAACCCGAAGGCTATGCTTTTCTCGCTTTTCTTTTAACGTTGTACCATGTTTCTCATGTCTGTTGTTTACTATGTTGGTTGATAAGGAAAAGGCCTTATTAAAATAGCTAAAATTTTCCATATTTACAAAATTTGGGATAAATATTTAAGAAAATATATAGATATTTATGAGAATGTATGACCCCTTATTTTTAAGGATAAAAGAACAGATCTAATAGTATAAAATATCTATGATAGATTTGCTGTCTCTATTATAATTAATTTTCACATACATTTAAAATATTTTCTTCTGCTTTTGAGAGCTCTGAAGATTTTCAGGTATAGAGAATATGCTGGAAATTATTGCCGAGTTTCGGTTTGTCATAGTTGTCTGGTAGTACGATACGTCATTCATCCCATCTCTTTCTAATAATTTCTATTTGAAAAATCTATCAAATTTAACCTTAGGTTAGGCCGGGCGCGGTGGCTCACGCCTGTAATCCTAGCACTTTGGGAGGCCGAGGCGGGTGGATCGCTAGAGGTCAGGAGTTCGAGACCAGCCTGAGCAAGAGTGAGACCCCGTCTCTACTAAAAATAGAAAGAAATTATATGGACAACTAAAATATATATATACAAAAAATTAGCCGGGCATGGTGGCGCATGCCTGTAGTCCCAGCTACTCGGGAGGCTGAGGCAGTAGGATCGCTTAAGCCCAGGAGTTTGAGGTTGCTGTGAGCTAGACTGACGCCACGGCACTCACTCTAGCCTGGGCAACAGAGTGAGACTCTGTCTCAAAAAAAAAAAAAAAAAAAAAAAATTTAACCTTAGGTTATAGAAATGCTAATAAATAATGTTCAGACTGATTTTAATTTTAAGCTCTGTTCAGTTTTCAGTTTCCTCTTTGATGAAAAATGTGGCTATAATAATGAACATCTCTTGCTGAACTTGAAGAGAGACCGGGTAGAGAGTAGAGCTGGATTTAATCTCCTCCTTGCTGCGGAACGTATCCAAGTGGGTTACTATACAAGCTTAGACTACATCATTGGAGACGTTGGAATTACAAAAGGGAAACACTTTTGGGCCTTCCGTGTGGAACCATATTCATACCTGGTAAAAGCAGGAGTTGCTTCTAGTGATAAACTACAAGAATGGCTCCGTTCTCCCCGGGATGCAGTTAGTCCAAGGTAGATTCTTTTCTTGATCTTGATAATTCTTTTAAAAGTAAATATAGTTGTTTAGCAAGGTAAGCCTGAAAATAGACTTGGGTTTATTACATTTGGATTATACATTTCTTAGATTCACGTGTTTTGGCTACGTTTATGTGGTTGATTAAGAAAAGGAGTCAGAGCCAGGCACAGGATTGCTCGCCTGTGGTCCCAGGTACTCAGGAGGCTGAGGCAGGAGGATCACCCGAGCCTAGGAGTTTGAGGCCCAGCCTATGCAACATAGCGAGTCCCCCATCTCTAAAAGAGAAAAGAAAAAGAAAAAAAAAAAGAAAAAGAAAAGGAGTCAGGTTGTCTTGTAGTCACATACTGAATAATGAGATTTAGCAGTTAATTTTTAATGCCATTAAAATAAGTCTGTTTTGGATACCTCTTGATTGTGATATAGCTTCGCAGTTTAAAAATTTTAAAGTATTTTACATGTTACGTAATCTATGTGATAAAAATTACCCACATATCTAATACAGTGCCTCTAGTTGCTGTACTTCACAATTGATATTAAGTTGTTCTTTTGTTACGGGACACAGTTTCTTTAAACTTTCCCATAAGTCCTTTGCAAAAGTGGGTCACGGTAGACATGTTTCCACAGCAAAGAATTCCAGTTTCTTAAGAGATTAACTGAAGGAGGTTGTACAGGTTAGTTTTTTTAGAGTAAATTGGAGTAAATTGAACTAGCCTAGACAAATAATTCTTGACTTCTTATGTGAACAGTATCCCAGGTTAACAATCTGCATGATAGGAAAAACTTTTTGAACAAAGATGAGAAATTTGCATAACATTGAAAATTTTAATAGAGAAATGATTAACTAAACATAGTGGCATGTCCACTTGATGGAATATTAGTATTAATGTTTAAAAAGTTTATAACATGAGAAATACTGTAAGTGAAAAAACCTGATTAAAATTGTTGAGGTAGTATGAGCCCAAATACATAAAAAGCAAGCTATACATATTGAAAAAAATGGAACAGGCATCAAAATTTTCTGTAAGTGTTTACTGTTTTATAATAGAGGGGTGGCAAAAAAAAAAACTTTATAATTGTTTACATCATAGATCTATGTAGAAATCCTAACCAGGAAATAGAATTCTTAGGGGGATAATGAAACATACTCTTTTCTTTTGCATTATTTTGCAGTGCCTATTAATTTTACTTAGACTGGTAAATTCCTTGGATTGGTGCACATAATCTTATCTTTGTATTTTCCTATACAGTCAAGTGTCATTTAGTGACAGGGATACGTTCTGAGAAATGTGTCGTTAGGTGATTTCATCATGTAAACATCATAGAGTGTACTGACATAAACCCAGATGGTATAGTCTGCTACACACCTAGGCTATATGGTTTAGCTTATTGCTCCTAGCTACAAAACTGTGCAGCATATTACTGTACTGAATTCTGTAGGCAGTTGTAACACAATGATAAGTATTTGTGTGTCTAAACATAGGAAACATACAGTGTAAAAGATAAAAAACGGTATACCTGTATAGGGCACTTAGCATGAATCAAGCTTGTAGGAGTGGATGTTGCTCTGGGTGAATCAGTGAGTGTGTGGTGATTGAATGTGAACATCAGACGTTACTGTACATGTACACTAGTGTAGACTCTATAAACACTGTATATTTAGGCTATACTAAATTTATGCAAAAATATTTTTTCTTCAATAATAAATCAACCTTAGCTTATTATAACTTTTAAATTTTTTTTAAACATTTGACTCTTTTGTAATAACACTTAGCTTAAAACTCATATTGCCCAGCTGTTCAAAAATATTTTCTTTACAGCCTTATTCTGTCAGCTTTTTTCTATTTTTAAAATTTAAATTTTGTTTTTACTTTTTAAACTTTTTAAAAACTAAGACAGAAACACACACTTTAGCCTAGGCCCACACAGGGTCAGGATCATCTGTATCACTGTCTTCCACCTCCATGTCTTGTCCCACTGGGAGGTCTTCATGGGGCAGTAAACATAAGGAGCTGTCATCTCCTATGGTAACGGTGTCTTCTTCTGGAATAACTCCTGAAGGACCTGCCCGAGACTGTTTTACAGTTAACTTGTTTTTAATAAGTAGAAGGAGTACACCCTAAAATAATGATAAAAAGCATAGTATAGTAAATACATAAACCAGTGTCAGTTGTTTATTATCATAATCAAATATTATATGCTGTACATAATTGTATGTGTAACACAGTAGGTTTGTTTATACCAGCATCACCACAAACGTGTGAATAACGCATTGCACCATAGCGTAACAACGGCTAGGACATCACCAGGTGATAGGAATTTTTCGGCTCCGTTATAATTCTATGGTAACACTGTTGCATATGTGGCCCGTCATTGACCGGAATGTCGTTAAGGGGCCCATGACTATATATGATTTTGTGCTATAAATGTCTAATCTTTGACCAGTTACTTCCCTCCCTTTTGGTAGGCCAAAGTTATTTATAATGACTTTTCGATTCTAACTTTTATCTAGCTAAAAGTGATGTTTTATGACAGAATTTGGGGCTGAGTCTGTGGTACAAATCTAAATGGCAATGTGTTGTCGTTGTTTTTTATTTCGTTGTAATAAAAAGCTTTTGATATAAAAATTATTTTAACTTTAAATCAATGTATATTATCTTGTGCAAATGTTTTGAAGATACTTGAAGCCCTATAGATAAAGTGCAGATACTTTGTTTTTGTGTGTTACGTTTTAGGTACGAGCAAGACAGTGGCCATGACAGCGGAAGTGAGGATACCTGTTTTGATTCTTCACAGCCCTTTACATTGGTGACCATAGGCATGAAGAAATTTTTTATACCCAAGTCACCTACTTCTTCTAATGAACCTGAAAATAGAATTCTTCCCATGCCCACAAGTATAGGGATTTTCCTTGACTATGATAAAGGCAAAGTGAGTTTCTATGACATGGATCACATGAAATGCCTGTATGAGCGCCAGGTGGACTGCTCGCATACGATGTACCCAGCATTCGCATTAATGGGCAGCGGAGGAATTCAACTTGAAGAACCCATCACAGCAAAATATCTGGAATATGAAGAGGACAAATAGTTTAAACAGCTGATGTGACTTAGGATGGAAAATTGTGAACAAAACAATGCCTTAGTGTTAACCTCATAATTAACTATATGTCACTAAATATTCTGTCACCACACTCATCATTGTGTATGATTCTTCTTAAAACACAGAAAACCCAAACAGCCTTATCTCTTCCATGTCGTTGTTCTGCCTTTTACAAATAAGGGGAGTGAAGATGCTCTTTTCTAGTTAATACTGAAATGATTAACTTTGCAACTGGATTGTCTTTCTCTTTATGCACAGGAAATCTAATTTATTTATGTCAGCTGGTGGTGTTGATAATTACATTCCTTTTTCTTCTGGGCAGGGTTGGGATACAAAGTATTTATTATGCTTCTTTTATGTTTGCTTTTTCATTTTCATATCATGTTTATGTCCTAAGGGAAGATATTTTTTAAATGCCTTATGAATAGAAATTAGTGCTAAGCAGTGTGTCTTGCATTTGTTTTTAATAGGAAAACAAAGTTCTAGATAGGTAAAAAGAAAAAGGCCATAAAAATGGTAGTATATTTAAGTGGAAAATTATGTATTTTAAAATGTAGTTATTAAAAGTATATTGCCTGGGAAATGAATACTACTGTTTTTTTTTTTTTCCAAGACCACAAACGGTATTTTTAAGGACATTTTTAGGAGTTCCCTTAGCTGTAACACCATTAACCAGAATGGTGTTAATTGCAAGAAACGTGGTTTTGTTTGTATGGTTATGGTTTCTTTCAGGAAACACAAGTTTTTGCCTAACACATGAAACTTCAGTTTATATAATTTTTTTTTCAGAAAAATTTATCTTCAGTTTTTCTTACTCTATGAAAATATTTGTGCTTATTTTAAAAATTATTTTTAGAAATATTGGTGAAGATGGACTGATACTGAAATCATATTTGTTCTTTTGCCCTCTTATTATGTCTTGTGATTTTCATTTTTGGGCACAAATATTACATATCGGATTTTTCTGGTTTATGTTTACATGTTTGAAAAATTCATGATATATTTTTAGTAGCATTAAATATATTATAAAATATTTTATAATATATTTTTAGTTTATTTATTGTTCAGTTGTATGGCATGTTCTGTGGTTCATTGATAGTAAGCATTTGTAATACAAGCAAGTAAAACTAAATTATTTAGGAATAATAAAGATAATTATGTACCCTTTTAAAAGTTGAAATTTCTTTTAATTTGGAGAATTTCATTTAATCTAAATTGTATGTCTCATCTTTGAAAGCTGTTCTTTTGGTAGGTAGGTGGTTTTTATTTAAACTGCTTATTTCTTTGAAGTTAAAATGTTCAGAAGCTATACTGTTATGCATTTCAGCAGTAATAATTTGTAGAGTGCTTTTGACATGTTTTAACAGAATGAAACTCTTGGCCTGGTGGGTTTTTTTTTTTTTTTTTAATGGAAATCCGCTATTCAGGCTGGTAGCATTAAATTAGCTTTCTCCTCCAACCCAAGTAGAAAATAACAGGGAGAATTTCCATGTTTAGTTGTCTTTGTTACTTTCCCATCTACAAGTAGCACTTTATGACATAGGCTAAACGGTTATGTGGATCGTTGTGCAATAACGCTGCTAAAGGGACATGTGCGGTTAAGTATGATGCTCTCCAGCCTGTGAAAGGACATACCACGTAGACATTCTTAAATATAAGACTTTAACAGGAATAGGAAAGGTGTTTCAAACATTGTACAGTTGTATATAAATTGTTGAACTGAATTTCTTTCATTTTTAATAAAAATTAAAAAAGAATCTAGTGTAATTATTCAAATCTGTATTCCAGGACTTTTTGGTATATGTATATGGAAAATTGAAACAAATTATGAAAAGATGTTTAGCAGCACATATTAGAACTAAAGTTTTATATAAAATTATTTTGGACATTTATTTATTAGCTTTAATTCCTGTGAAAGTGATTCTTAGAAAAAGCTTGACATGAAGCTGATTTATTTCAATTGTTTGGTCAGTTTGTCTCAGATGAGTGTGGGTCTTTAGCTCACATTCATACTCTTGGGTTATGGGGCTCTGGTAGTTGTAGTTAGTTGTGGATCACAGTGAATTGTTACTAATGCTTGATGGGTCTTAAATTTTTTTTTAATTAATAAGAGTAGATTCAAGTCTATTCCTGTGATACTGAATAATAACTTAATTCTCATATTTACAATTGCTTTCTTGAAGGTAGTAGGAGTCAGAGCTATCTCCTTTGGGGAATTGAACACAATCTAGGCCTGTTAAATCTTTTCCCATAGCCCATAATCTGAGTAGGCCCTGGAAGTGTGTCCCCTGGTCCACTGTGGGAATAAAATCAATCATATTGCTACAGAAAAGAATTGAGAACTGATACTACAGGCAAGAGTGCTCTTAAGAAATTATGTTCTACCGGATAGATTTTTACTCATTTTGAAGGAGTTTTATCTGCTTGTTTGCCGGAATATCCTGAGAATTGAAGTTTTTCTAAGGACTCTTTTGCTTTAAAAAATGTGAATTTAGGTTTTTTAATTTTGATTTGGAACTATTTCATTCCAAAAGTTTTTAACTCCTGCTATCTATGAGACATTTTGCTGTGTACTGGGTATAAAGTGAATAAGACAACCTAGCTAGGTTCCTGCTTTCATGGAGTTTAAGTTCTAGCAAGCAGAGATGAAGAGATGATAGAAACAGGGAAGGGGCTAGAGAGTGCTTGAGGTGGGAGCTAGCATTAGATTTGGTGGCCAGGGAAGTAAGTCCCTCTAAGGAGGGTAATGTGAGTTTGACACCTGGTTGCTGAAGAGCTGGCCATGCAAAGACCTAAGTGAAGGGCATTTCAGGTAGAGGGGATAAGAAACACTTGGGATGGTGAATTGTTCAGCTTTTTGGCAGGAAATAGAATTTACCCCAGATGGTTCAAGTGAAAAGTTCATGAAAAGTATTGCTTAGAAATATGGGCAGCAGTAAAGAAAGAAACAGGCAGTGGTGAGGCACTTGAAAGACTAACAACAATCTGAAGCCATTAATGCCTCTAGAGCAAGAAGGACAAGAGGAGGAAATAGCGTCACTTAGATCTCAGTGAGAGGTAGAACTTCAAGGAAGGAGCTGGGGTTGCCATGGGAAGCAGCTATTGTGGGAGATGTGGTGCCGTCCCCCATGTGTCTGCTGGTGCCATTTATTGACCAAACCCAGCGAGAAGCCAGCCAGCTAGGGCTCTCTAGAGATGCAGACAGCAGGGGTCTTCTTCCTGGGGCAGAAAAGGGAAAGAATAGAGCCAAGGGGGTGGTATAAATGGGAAATAACTGGCACAGGTAGGAAGGAATTTAGTATATTTGAGGGGAAAAAAGGAGGCTGTTGGTTATGGTGCTGACTGCTCAAATAAGGGTTTTCATAATGTTCTGCCGTGTTAGAACACATTCACATAAAGGGGACTGCTTCGAAGACTTACAAAGCTATGCAGCCTTTTCATTTCAGCTTTCTGGTATTTCTGTCCCAGTTGGCCATTCCATGCTGAGATCATCTGTGAGACTATTGTAGTTGCTTCTTCTCTGAGTTTACATCTCTTACCTGAAATCTTTTTGGATTAGAGAAAAATAATTGTGTTATGATTAAAAAAGAGGGTCTTTAAAGTTCTGGCTAGACTCTTGCCTGCATGTATAAGTAAGATTGTAGGATGTTGTTAATTTCAATATCAAGTGAAAATAAATTGAAATGTGCCCTACATGAATTACAGACTACAATCTGGCTGGATAATTTAAGAATATTTTTAAATAACATTATTTTTTTCCTATCTTTTTAAAACCTGAACTCAATGAGTAGTTTATTTTTTAAATGCCACCACTGCTTGCTTTTGGAAGACCTTAAAAAGTTTCTTGAAGTTTATGTTGGCATGTGGTTCCAGTGCAGTCTGAGTCTATGCTGATTGGCCAGATTATTTGACCAGTTTATGGAGATCTGCTTTCATTTTCTTCTTAATCTCCCAACTCTTGATCACCTAAGACAAGAGTCTTCTAAGTGCAAAGCTAATATCATTTGGAATAGTATACCTGTCTTGTGATCTTAAGACAGTTGGAACAACATGTTTTTTTTTAAGTTTCTTTCCTATATAGGTTGATGAGCACTATTAGCTGCTATAAAAATATTTTATAATCTTTTCAAAATAATGTGTATATATTATATCTGTATATCTCCAAAATAATAAGTGCAAGAGTTTTCACTGTCGTCTCACCCCGCTTCTTCCTTCACCAACATGCAAGTTCTTTTCCTTCCCTGCCAGCCAGACAGGCAGATGAGAGAGGCAGGCGCGGCCTTCGTTGTCAGTAGTTCTCGATTTTTTGATGAGAAAGGGGCAGCACAGTCATTTAAACTTGATCCAACCTCTTTGCATCTTACAAACTTAAACAGCTAAAAGAAGTAAAATAAGAAGGCAATGCTTGTGGAATGTACAGTGCATTTTGGCGGCGCTCGCCTCATTACGACTCGCCTGCTTGCTTCTCCTGTTCAATCGTTTCGTTGGAAGGCAGTGGATTTTTCTCTTGTGTTTCTGTCTTCTTCGATTTTGACTTATCGAATTTCTCGATCTCAGCCATATCGGGCTTGTCAGACATGGTTGCAGAGAAGCGGAGCGAGGCGCAAGAGCAGGAAGGATCCGATCTGTGGAGTGACCACCGCCGAGTGTCTCCAACTAGATCTTGTTCAGACATGTTATAACAAGTTAGTATGTGTTTATCTTGGTGCAAAAGTTTTTGAACTCCATTAATAGTTTTTTCATAATAAGCATTTTCCATGAACTTTTTGAAGATTTCTCATATCTGTTTTTTCTGGGAAGTCTCTCCTAGAGCTCTTGTCATCCTACTTCAGTATGGACTGGTTGGTCCTGTCCCTGCTACATAGCTCTTGGTGCTTCCTTTTGCCTTCATCCTAGCAATAATCTTTCCCTCTCTTCTAAATTTAATCCCATTTCCTGGATCCCATGTCTTTGTTTTAGTTGGCTTATGTCCTCATTTTAGTAGAGCATATTTTCTAGTGAATGTCTTGAGAGAAGGTTTAGGGAAGGTAGAGTTTTTGAAATTTTATATGTTCTAAAATTTCTTTGCTCTAACCTCCCATTTAACGGTTCAAAATTGTTTTCCTATTGTTCAAGGTATTATTCTATTACCTACCAGCACCCTATCTTGTTAGTGAAGTCTGATGCCATTTTAATTCTTGATTCTTTGGATGTGACCTGTTTTTCTTTTCTGGGGTGAGGTGAGGGACAAGCACAAGCATTTAAAGAAATCTGATGCAGTATTTTTCCTTACCACTTTTAGACTTTAAATTATTGTTTCTTTGAATTTTTTTTTTTTGGCTCCCTGCATTTAAGTATTCCCATATTACTTTAAGTTTTCCTTTGTTTTGTTTCTGCCGTTGATTTTAGGAGATTTTCTCAACTGGTTTGGGCTTTTTATTTTATTTTTTTATTTCCAAATATTAAGTGGGTATAGATGTTTTGGGGTTTTTTATTTTTCTATTTATTTTATTTTATTTTATTTTTTTTTACATTCACCAGAGAGGACGGACAGACCCCTCTGTGGTAACAAGAGGGCCGATGTTTTTAATACATGGCTTGAGTCAGGGCTGTAAATGTGCCCATCACTTGAGTAGTGTTCATTGTATCTGTTATGGGCTTTTTATTTTAAAGACTTTTTTTTTAAGAGCAGTTTTAAGTTCACAGCAAAATTGAGCAGCAGGTACAGAGATTTCTCATATACCCCCTGGCTAAGCACATGCATAGCCTCCCCCATTATCAACATCCTCCACCAAAGTGGTACGTTTGTCACAATTAAAGAACCAATATGGACACATCATTATCACCCAGAGACCATATTTTACACTAGGGTTCACTCTTGATGTTGTTCATTCTATGGGTTTGGACAAATGCATAATGATATACATCCACAATAGAGTAGTTTCACTGCTCTAAAAATCCTCTGCACTTTCTCTATTTATCCTCCCTCTCCCCAACTCCTGGCAACCACTTATCTTTTTACCGTCTCCGTATGTTAGGTATATAGTTAGGATCTCCGGCTCTTCTTGGGACAAGGGTTCCCTGTCTTGGTGCTGTTTTGAGCAATTGCTCCACCTGGGAAGAAGGATAAGAGTGGGCACTCCATTTGGTGCTGCTCCACCCTTAAGCCTATTCTGAGCAACTACTACAGCTGGGGAAGGAGGGAACACGTTATCAATCTAGGAATTCCCCAGCACAGGTATAATAGATTTGAAAGTGACCTAGAGCAACCTGAGGGTAATTAATATGCCGTTACCTTGAATAGGTGGGCTTTCTTAGGAAGAGCTCGTATACGCAGATGAAATTTTGAGGACACCTGTTGATCATGTGATAACATCCTACACCTCCCAGGAGCCCTTCTCCTGTCAGTGAGTGAGTTGGTCTGTTTCTCCTCTCACAGAGACAGACCCGTTTTATTCTACAATAAATAGCTGCTCTTGTGAAACTGCTCCCTGCCTGAGATTACTCTGTCCTATTGGCCTTGCTGGGGATTTTTCCAAGAAAGGAGTGAGAGAACTGGGAAGATAGTCTGAACTTGAGACTTTGGTGTGTCTGGTCATTCTTCAGCCAACAGCACACCAAGAACAGATGGCAGACTGCCACCCTGACATCTTTGGTGCCGCAACCCGGGACCCTGACACATACAGTATAGCCTTTTCAGATGGGATCCTTTCACTTGGTGATATGCATTTAAGGTGCTTCACTGTCTTTTGTGGCTTGTAAGCTCATTTCTTTTTAGCACTGAACAATATTCTGTTGGCTGGGCATACCAGTTTATCCATTCTCCTATTGAAAGACATCTTGGTTACTTCCAAGTTTGGACAATTACAAATAAAGCTGCTATAAACATCCATATGCAAGTTTTTGTGTGGACATAAGTTTTCAAGTCCTATGGGTAACTACAGTAACAAGGAGCTCGATTACTGGATTGTATGGTAAGGGTGTGTTTAGTTTTTGCCAAATTGTCTTCCAAAATGACAGTACCATTTTGCGTTCCCCCTTTTATGCTTTTTGTTTGTTTGCCTTCTATTTCTACTAGAGATTGAAGCACTAAGTCTGATCGGTAGCTTTGTGTGTAAGTAGGGCTATTGACAGTTGGATTTCACTAGGGCATAATCAAGTGATAAGGTGACTTGTTGGGTCCTCCCCATAAGTCAGTATTGTAGGTCTTTTCTCTGGGGATATTCATTTTCTCTGGAAGAAAATCCTTCAGTCTTCTGTCTGGGTAGTGGTCCTCAGGAACTGGTCTAGGAACTAGGCTGGGGTTCCTCCATTTGGTAAATAGACTCTCATTTTCCTAACCTCCCCTATGTACTTAGTGTTCCTGAGTGAGGAACTTTTCTCATTTTCTTCAGAAACTCTACCTCCTATCTTCTTTGGAAGTTATGAGTGTTGGTAGTAGTGAGTCAAGGGGTGGGGAAAGGTGGGAGAGGGGGTAATCGCCCGATAATGTAGGGTGGAGCTGGGAGAGTGGAGGAGGGGGTTGACTGCTCCATATCAGTCTCTGTTGGCTCTACGTTCAGAACATATCCAGAATCTAACTTCTCCCACCTCCACTGTCATCACTAACATTCTATCTTGATCACTGTAATAGCTTCCTAACAGGTCTCCTTTCTTCAGCCTTGTATTAGTTGGATAGCTAAGTTCTACTATTAACAGCCCCTGAAACCTCTGGACTTCAACAAGATTTGTTTCTTGCTCTCACAAAATCTATTGTAGAGCAGTGAAGGCTCTCCCCTACTGATGATGCAGGCATCCAGGCTCCCTGCATTTTGTGACAGCACCTTGGCCCATGGTTTCTAAAGTTGCTACAGCAGAAAAAGAGCATGGAGGAGTCCCAACAGCTACCAATGCCTCAGCACGTCATTTCTATTCATGCTTTTTTGTCTAGAACTAATCACATGATGCTAACTCACAGGCATGGGAGTGTTATCTTGTGAGTACCCAGGAAAAAGAGAACCAGATATGGTTGAGCGCTAACAATTTCTACCTCAAGCTCGCTGTGAATTTGTACTTTCACGTTAAAAACCAGTGATCTTTCTAAAAATACCTAAGTCATTTCGTGTCATTCTTGCTACTCCAGATATCCATATAATCCCTCACCACCTTTATCTTTTTTATATGTCACTTCCTCGATGAGAACAATCTAGCTACTGTATTTAAATTACACCTCCCTGTCCCTACCATACTTCCCATTTCCTGCTTTGTTTTTCATAGGACTTCAAAATTTCACGTTTGTCTGCATCCTCTAAAACATAAGCTCCACAAGGGCAGGATTTTAACACTTTGGAATCCCAGCATCTTGATTCTCTCTTGGTTTTCAGCCTGTGGCTCACCTCTACCTTTGTGGTACGTGGGTACCCGCGGCTTCTGAGCCTGTCTGAGGATCCGGGTGTGTAAATTGGTTTGCCTCTCTCAGGTTTCTCCCTCTGCAAGCTTTCAGATGTGCCATTCCCCTGTCTACTCTTTTCTTTATTGTTTACAGTTATAGATGTCTCTTGGTTGCATTGTAGTTGAAGTTTACTTTCAGTTTCTTGTTCATTTTTGTTTTGGAGTGATTTTCAAGAGGAAGAAGGAGGTAGATAGGATTTTGCCATCTTGAAACTGCACAAAAGTATTTCTGGAATGATTTTAGCTAGAAGTTATGACATCTAATATTTATTGAATCCATAATAATTAGTATTTTTTCTAGATCTTTATTTTATAACACCCTAGGAAGTAGCTCCTTGACTCTTACAATAACAAGCTTTTGTTGTTTTTAATGATGGAACTATAGTATAAGGTGTAGATGTTCCTTATGTGTGGCAGAGTATTTTCTTGGAAAATCACTTATAAATTGTATTTTTATTGTATTTGAGTGGATTCAGCATTTGATAGAATCTGAGAGTTTTAAGGTGCCATATAACTTAATTTGTTTTCGTCATTTTGATTCCTTTTTTTTACACCAACTTCAAAGGTGTAATTTATATACAATATGCATTCAGTTAAGGGTAGTTTGAGATTGGATACATACACCTGTGTCATCACCATCATATTCAACTCCTAGAATATATCCATCACCCCAAAGTGTTCCCTCATGACCCTCTTCCAGTCGATACCTCCCCCCCATTTTGATTCTTTATACCCTAGATGGTCCCTCCATTTTTAAAGCAAAGCACATCTGTACTATACGAAAACATTTGTAGTCTGGAAATTATTTTCCTAGTAAAATTTCTTAGGTTACCAGTTCTGCCCACCCATAGCTTTGATGTGCAAGCATTTAAATTCCTTCTTGCAGTAAACCTAACATGCCTTAAAGTTTGTTGGGTGACAGGGAATTCTAAAAACATTCTTAAGTTGTAAAGGTTAGTACATTGTAGTACCTGTCTGAAAGATTGATCTTAGTAGCTTACTGGTTTTGGGAAAGGGAAAGAACTCCATGAGGAAATAAGTTTGGATGATATTCAACTAACTAAAGTTAGATATTTCTTTTATTAATATTTTTAACTGCAGGAATTCTCACAGCATTTATTGCCTATTTGACTTTGAATCTAACAGAATATTCTATGAAACACATTGTGAAAATAGTAGTAACGGTTAGCATAGATTTTTGGAAACTAAGTGGTTTGGGTTTATATCTGAGGTTTGTCAATTAATACCTGTAGAATCTTAGATAAGTTATTAACTTATGAGCTCCATCTTATGTATAAAATAGTTCTAGTGCTATGTACTTTAAATTAGATGATGCACACAAAATATTTAACATGGCGCCTGGTATATAGTAAGTACTCACTATATGGTGGCTTCATGTATACATTCTGCTTTTAAATAGCCTTTCTGAAAATGGGATTTAACGCTATAACTTTTACAAATGATGAGAATACATTTACACAGAAAATTGTACTAAGGAAACCGTAAGTAGTATATTCAATTGCTATTATTTGTTTATCATGCCTCAAACCAAGCTGAAGACTTATATGAATAATTAATTTGAGGTATAATTCAGTCTGTCAGGTAAAATCCAGTTTTCTGTGAGATCAAGATGCTACAGTCCAGGTGTTTCTTTGCTATTATATAACAATTAACAAAAGCTCATAAAATGCAAAGGAAAAGGATTTGAATAGTCCGTGTCAATATCAGTGTCCAAAGTAAACTTAGATCATGACAGATTTCTCTGGTGGCTCCTGGAACCCGCTGGACGTCTTGCTAATTGAAAAGCAGTATGTTCTACAGAGCAGTGCCTCTCAAACATTAACATGCATAGACATCAGCTGGGGATCTTGTTAAAATGCTGATTCTGTTTCAGGAGGTCTGAGGTGGGGCTGAGAGTCTGCATCTTTAACAAGCTCCAGGTGAAGCCGAACCTGCTGATTTACAGATCACACTGAGCTGGGCTTTAGAGGAGAGAGCTATTCCTTTGTGCACGTGTTCACGGGGAGCCGGATAGGAGGTACCAGAGCACAAATTAGCTTACAGGGAGAATTTAGCAGGTTTAACCGGTTTGGGAACGATCATCTGAGGTAGCCCTCGAGATATTTACAGGTAAGGTCAAAATTATCTCTTAAAGAAGTTTCGAATCAGCTTGGGCTCTTGGAGAAACATTTAACTGACACTCCCAAGATAATGTGTCATACAATATAAGGGAGAGAGTTTGGCCTCCCCAAATTAAGTGCAGGTGTCATAGGGCACCTTAACTATGTAAAACAAGCCAGCAATCTCAGCATGGGTCTTCCAGAATGTGTCTGAATAGAATTTGTTGGATCCTGACCCTTTGTCCTTGATGATACTGGAATGAGTTAATTGCAAAATATATCCATGATTAGCTGAATGATTTGGTAGGACGGTTGATTGACAGACTGGTTGTTTGGTTGATGGAGTCTGGCTATGTTGCCTAGGCTGGAGTGCAGTGGCAATTCACAGGTGCAGTCATAGCTCACTGCAGCCTCCAACTCCTGGACTCAAGAGATCCTCCTGCCTCAGTCTCTTGAGTAACTGGGATTTATGGTGGCATATCATCTGTAAATTATTATTTATTACATCAAAAGTTTACCATTTGTTGAGTGCTGTATTCTGGGAGCTGTGCTAATTGCTTTATGGAGATCTTATTTTAATTCATGTAACAATCTTAAGAGAAGTGTATCATTTGTCAACCTAAAAGGAAGAGGCAAATATAATTTAAAGACTTTACTTGAGCCAAAGTGAGGACAGCTGCCTGGACCACTCAGACCCAAGTAACCCTGGATATGAGCTCTGATTGGCCTTTGTTATAAGCAGGGGTTTTTTTTGTTTGTTTGTTTTTGAGACAGAGTCTCGCTCTGTTGCCCAGGCTAGAGTGAGTGCCGTGGCTTCAGCCTAGCTCACAGCAACCTCAAACTCCTGAGCTCAAGGGATCCTCCTGTCTCAGCCTCCCAAGTAGCTGGGACTACAGGCATGCACCACCATGCCTGGCTAATTTTTTCTATATATATTTTTAGTTGTCCATATAATTTCTTTCTATTTTTAGTAGAGATGGGGTCTCGCTCTTGCTCAGGCTGGTCTCAAACTCCTGAGCTCAAACAATCTGCCCACCTCAGCCTCCCAGAGTGCTAGGATTACAGGCGTGAGCCACCACGCCCAGCCATAAGCAGGTTTTTAAAGGCAAGAAAGGGGGACAGGAAGTGTGCTGATACAAAGTTGTTTGTCAGGAATTCTCATTGGTTTACAGATAACATTGATTAGTGAATGGCTATCCATTGCTAAACTATAGGATGTGGGTTATGGTGTCTGGTGCTAGATTATGGGGTTAATTTGTAGCTACTTGTGGCAATAGCAAGCTGTTTAAAGAGGTGCATATATAGCTCAAAGAAGGGAGAGGGACATGATCACTGTCTGATTTTGATGTCTCTCTGGGCCTGGTAATTTAAAAGGACTCACATTCCTCAGATAAAATATGTTTTCTTTTCTCACATTTTACCCATTTTACAGGTGAGGAGACTAAGGATCAAAGAGATTTATAACCTGTCTAGGGTCTCAAAGCTTATAAGTGGCAGAGTTGGGAACTGAATCCACAGTTTTTCCCAAAATCTACTTTGACCCATTATCCAACCTTCCCATTAAAGTCATTTAAATATTGAGGAATATTTGCCAAATATAACAACAATAATTTAAAAAATCACCTCTGTCATTAACTCTTAGAAGACAAGTTTTTAATGACTTGGAGGCATGGAGTTTCATTGTTGGATTGTTAGGTTTTCTAGTCTTTATTTTTATAAATAATGCTTCAAAGAATGTCTTGGGTAGGTGTCAAAGTGGCCAATCCAGGAGGAATGTGCCTGTATATGTTTTGTTTCCTTGTCTGTAATGGGGAAAAAATAGCCCTATCTTGTGGGGGAAAACAAGCTTGAATTTGAATGCTTTTCTGTCTCAGCCTGGGCATGCCCTCTTCCACATCAGATTCACTTCACACCGTTGAAACTTGCCCTGCCTCCGAAAGCCTTTGAGTTTTCCAAGGCTCACGTAGTTTAGAAGAGATGTACAATAGTCCCCGCTTATCCTTGGGGGATACATTCCAATATCCCCAGTAGATGCCTCAGATAGCACTAAAACCGATCGACCTCAATCAGAGCACGTTTCTGTTCATGTCTTCCACCCACAAATGTAATGCCTTTTCTATCTTTCCTAAGCATGGTGGCCACAACTCTTGTAGTTTGAGGTGCAACAGTAAAACTAGCATGAATTTCTTTTCCGCCCCTCTACAATTTCACAGACAGCAGATTCATTCTTTTTGTAGATCTTGGCAACCTCAGCATACATTTTTTGTCTTATTAAGTCTAGAACTCTCATCTTTTCACTTAAAGGAAGCACTTTTTGGCTTATCTTTGGCATATCAGAATTGCCAGCATCACTACTCTTGGCTTTGGGGCCATTGTTAAGTAATTAAGGGTGACTTGAACACAAGCACTGCCTACCATACCAGACAGTTGGTCGGATAACCTGGACTAGGTGACCCAGAGACTAAGCTACTAAGTGACTAAGGGGCAGGGAGCATGTACAGCGTGGAGATGCTGGACAAAGGGGTGATTCACATCCTCAGCAGGGCGGAGTGGGATGGCATGAGATTTCACCACGCTGCTCAGAATGGCGTGCAATTTAAAACTTATGAATTGTTTATTTCTAGAATTTTCCATTTAATATTTTTAGACTGCAGTTGACAGTAGGTAACTGCCACTGTGGATAAGAGGGGGACTACTACATAGTGAATTGAGAAGATAAGAAATTCCCAATCTTTTCAATATCTTTAGTAGATTCAGTTTATAGGTATTTTCAAAGAAAACCTGTGACATTGGAAATGCAAATGATTTGACAAGGATTTGGTTTATCAGAAGTCATCTTCAATCACAATTGAAGGCAGTTTTCAGATTTAGATGATAAAGTTTAAAATGGATGAAGTTATTAGATTCAAGTTAGGAAAGTCCCGTTATCTACAAAGTGTAGAATTGTTCTTGGTAGTACCTTGTCCAGTCATTGGTAAAGATGTGTGTACTTCTATGACACTGCCTCCAAATTTGTCTTTATTATCAGCTTAGTCTATTGCACCCTTCACTTTTTTACCTTACCCTAAAATATAAATTGCTTCAGAAAGGATTTTAATGTGTGAATAGTCTCATTTAAGTTCCATTTGAGATAATTGCCCTAAGTCCCCCACAGATTTTTTGCTTCATCAGTTTTAATTTAACCAAGAGTCACAATAACCTCTCTCCAGAATTCTTAGACATAACAGCCTTCAAGGTTGGTTTGAACCTGTCCACTATTCATTTGTGTGTAGTTTGAGAACTAAAATTATTTTATGTTTTAAAAGGTTATTTATGAAACTACAAAGATTTCCAGTCTACATTAACCTTCTCTACCTATGTCTGCATTCCATTTATGTATAGTTTGAGTTAGAGTCAATAGAAATGAAACAAGCATTGATTTTAAAAGAAATAATCACATTGAACGTGTTCCAAACTATTTTGTTAATGGAGAGAAATGAAACAAGGTTCAATTATTTAAATCAATTATGTTAGTTTTTAAATTTATTTAGGAATTAAATTGACTCATCTAGACTCAATTTCTGGACTTTGTTTACTATTACCACGTTATGATAACCCATGAGTTGGGTCCTTTTTTCCCAAGTGGCCATTTTTCAAAGTTCTTTCAATGTAGATTTCCTGTGAAGAATAACATTAGATGACCTTTGGCATTTAGATGATTGCTGACCTGGAGCCAGACATCTGAGGAGTCTAAATTAGCATTAATAGAAAAGATGGATGCAATATGCCAAAGTAATTCAGACTGAAGTGTTAAGTTCTTACATGTGCTAGTAAAATATTAACTGATATTAGGCTGGCTCTCTTGGTCTCCTTTGCTGAGAGATGAGATTGCAAATATGAGGAAATTTGATATTTAAAGATTGTATCTCTTATAAACAGATGAGTTAAGTCTTTAGAGGAGGATTAGAGCATCCAGGGCCTCACATTTTTCTCATACTGACATTCTGGGAGAGAATTCTGAGTCCTTTTAGACCATCTGTGTTTGTGTTTGGGGTTTTAGGATTTTGTGATTCCAATATATTAATTGACCAACACTACCAACATTGTGGAGCCCTGACTCTTACACTGTCCCAGTCCCTTAGGTGTTCTCTTTGCACATGACTTCATCTGTTTGCCAGTGGTTTCGTGATTTACTGTCCCCAGGCTCGACCTCACCTCTGTGCCTCAAATCCATTTGTACAAACACCTACTTTGCACAGACACTTGAATGTCTCACTGGTACCTTAGAACGAAACTGCTGTTTCCCAGGGCTCTTGACCTTTGCTCTCCCCACCCAGGCAATTCATTTTAAAAGAAGAGCTATTAAAAATCTTTCAAAAGTTAGAATAGTGGGTTGAAGAGATAATTTTGGTAGAGGGTCCTTCTGGTATCCTCAATCACTTAACGAAGTACACCAGAAAATTGTGTCAGCAATTCACTGCGCCACTTCGGAAAGCCTGATAAGTCCTAGATAAGAATAACAGGTTCTCGCGTAAATTCTCTCCCTTTCCCCCACCTCCATGAATGTCATTTAAATTCTGGCTCAGTTGGTCCCCTGCATTTTGCCAACAACTTCTCATTTGGAATTCTTTTTGGATCCACTGCCTGGGGATTGCAAAGAACTCTGGAGCGAGATAGCTGTGCTATTTACAAAGGAATAACCTTGGCAGTTTCCTAACCCCTCAGAGCCTCAGTTTCCTGATCTGCACAATGGGAAAAATACCTATCTTCTAGGGTTTTTGAGGATTAGTTGAAGTTATATATGCCTGACATGAAGTACTCGGTGAATGTTAATTCCCTCCCATCTATACAAACTGAGAATAAACTTCACAAAGTCCAAATTTCTCTAGAAGCCGTTGAGTATCTTCACAATTCTCTCACCAGATGGAGTTTACTCCTTGGCCCCCATCAATAATATGAGCATCTCTTTTGATCTTGTTAGATTGGAGAAGTGTTTTTGGTTTTTGGTTTTTTATTCTCTGGTAGTTAAGTATCTTGTTAATACAGAGTATGTCCAAAGTAAAAAAAAGATGTTTTTCCTGGTAATTTAACAATTTTATTTTTTGAGCTATACCAATATCTTGGATTAGATGAGATAAAGTTGCCTTTGAAATGTCATTATTTCTATTGACAATGACCTTGGAACTGCTTTTTGATGTGTGTTCTCTCTGTGGCTTGCTTGGCATAGTTTCTGGCAGATAGTAAGTGGTCAGCAACTACCAGGCCTAATCGGCCTGTCAGTATAACTGTCGTCACGTCAACATTAACACCTAAATCAGGATGACTCTTAACGTAGGCTGGGGGCCCCAGAAGTACCGGACGAAGCCTCGGGATCAGGTTTGCCTGAGTGCTTCCATTCGCACCCACGATGACTACTGTCGCCAGTGACTCCAGGAAGATGCTGTGTGCTGGGCTCTGCTGCCCTGCTGTGCCGGAACCGCACTGTGGTGAGCAGCAGAGTGCGGCGAGAGTGGGATCTTTATTCGGGACATTTGAGTGGATAAGTAGAGAACTAAAACAATGATCAGCAGCAGTGTTAACAGATTTCTAAATAGTGACTCTCACTAAGGCTTAGGCAGCTTAAAAGTTTCCAGTAATCTGTCTGCCTCCAGTAGTAGAATTCCAGAATGATTTACTGAGGATTGCAAGCCAATACGATTTCATTTGTGCAAATGCAGCTGCATTTAACGAGCTACAATTGAGAGTATACATAATTAACATGTGTAAAATCATCTTGGAACGTATCACAGCTTCCCGATCACAGCTCATATTACCACGTACGTTTCAAATGTCTCTACACTCATAAATACAGGAATACACTATCTCAGGAGATATCAAGTCTTGTTCCTTGAGTAGACTGCCAAGAGGTCTCCCCACATCCTTTATTCCTTCAGTGTAGATGATTCTTCCTAGTCGCAGCTTGTGCCTGGAGCAGTGAGGGTCCACGTAACCAGGCCTTCTCCATTGCTAAGTGGCAATGTGAAAATCTCAGCATTTACTAGTCTTTGAAATATTGGGATCTTAAGAAGGATTTTGTTTTCAAATAAATTAGCTGAACATTCTCTCAAAATGATATCAGCCAGGCATGGTGGCTCATGCCTGTAATCCTAGCACTTTGGGGAGCTATGATGATGCCACTGCCCTTAGCCTGGGGGACAGAAGAAGATTTAGTATCTTTTTTTTTTTTTTGAGACAATCAGGAGTGATTTCACCACACCTCATCCAATTCAGTGGAAAAGTCTGAACCTACAGGAAAAATTACACAACAAATATACATATATATAACATTACATATATATTATTATTATATATATATACATAACATTAAATCCATTTGTAGAAAAAGTTACACCAAAAGATTGTATTCTTTTGGCTGGTGCAGATATTTTGTATAGATAGAATGTATCAAAGCTGTAAACATAGTTAAGACAACCAAAGAGAATAATGAGCAAAAGACTTAGATAGCTAAATCACAACAGAGAAAATCCAGGGACCAATAAACATTCACACATACACAAAATAAGGTCACATTGAGATATGTTAACATCGGGTTGGAAAAATTAAAGTCCAACAGTGCCAAGTATTTGCAAGAATATAGATTAACAGGAACTTGTACATTGCTGGCAGTAGTATAGATTGGTATAGCCATTTTTGAAAAATAGTAAATTTGAAGATTTGCATACACCCAGTGATCCAGCACTTTTACTCACAGGTATATGTCCTAGAGAGTTTCATACTCATATGCATCTGAACACATGTGCAAGAAAGTTCATATTCTCAACCTAGAAACAACCGAGAGGTCCATCAAAAATAGAATGAAGAAATAAGAAACATTTATACAATGGAAGACTATAGAGGCTGCTGAAAATTAGCTACAACCACAGGCAACAAAGTGAATAAAACTCACAAATGTGTAGAAGGAAGGTGTGATGTCTGTAGGATATTTATATCAAGTTCAAAAATAGGTAATATTTAAATTTGCTAGGACATAAACCCCACGAGGGGAAGAATCTTTATTATTATTGTCTAGAATAGAGCCTGGCACATATTAAATGCTGATGAATATTTGTTGAATGACCTTAAGTATATTGGTTAGAATGTGTATGTGGGTGTGAAAATTATTTAAAAAAAACCCATTACCATTAAAGTCAGTGTAGTGTTACCTTTAGGGATGGGGGTGGGGGAAGTTGTGGCTGGGAAAAAGCTAACTGGGAAGTGTCTTCTGGGGTGCTGGTAATTTCTTGACCTGGGGGGTGATTATAGCAGTGTCTACTTTAATTTATTCCATAAACTGTGTATTTGCTTTGTGTGCTTTCCTGTATGTAATGTTAACAGTGAAATAGCTAATGCAAAAGATTTCTAGTTTATTTGGTTTCATTTTTATGTACCGATTTTGGAGCACAGGTGAGAGGAAGGTACATATGAGGCCTTTGGAAAAATCACATGGCGACTGTTCTCACTGGGACTGTATGTGAATATGTGACACGGGTGACCACAGCGCTTTTCATTGCACCAGGGGCTTGGTAGTGGCTTAGGCAATAAAGAGACCTGGGTTTGATTTCCCCCTTTACCACTTACTATGTAACATGGGAAACCTAGAACTAGGCATTTCCTCAGCTGTGAAACACGGCCCATAGGAGCCACCTCGTAGGGTTGTAGTGGTTAAATGAGGATTAAATTAGATAAACCACAGATGGCATTTTCACTGTCAGAGCCTCAGTGCCTGTGGTGCTTTTGTGTGAGTTAGAAAAGGTACCCTCTTCCTGCAAGACACTGCTGTCACGGGTACACAGCTTGGAGGGCAGATGACTTCACTCTTGTCAATTTAAAAAGGCACCCCTTCTGGGCAGAGGCGTGCCTGAGTTTGGGGCCCCATGTCACTCCGCTGAGCTGAATACTTCCATGCAGTAAATAATGGCAGAACTATGCCACAGCCTTGGCATCTGGCATATATACAGTAAATGTTTAATGTAATTGCCATCATATAGGTCCAGATTCCTATCCACTCAAAAGATGAGCTACGTACTAGGAATCAGCTGAGTTTCCAAGGAGGAAATAGAGCCTCAATTCTTCCTGTTGATACCAGCTTAAGGGATCATTTTCTGTTGATTCTATTGTGTTTTTAAATACAACTGCAAAGAGTAATGTTTTGGAAATCGTCTGCTCTGATGTCAGAGCTGGGTCTGAATAGTAACTCTCTAAGTTCAGTTTCCTCATCTTTAAAGCTGGAGTTGAACTGGAACTATGGTTTATGCACCTTGCTGGGTGGAAGCCAGGGGTGCTTCAGGATTAGCAGAACAAGATACATGGAGGGAGGTGGGGGTGGTGCTGAATGGGTGAGGCTGGGGGTCCTCTCCCTCACCCCTCCAACTGAAGACATTACCTTTTAATTTTTTTTTAAAATTTGAGATTCTGCATAAGAACTCATTTGAAAACAAGATTTCACTAGACCCTGGTTTCTGAAGCTCCTTTGCTCTGACATTCTCTGACTCTTAAGCCTTCTGGGTGACAGCATAATGTGGAGATTAACACATGAGTTTTGCTGTCAACTCTGTTCCACTCACTTCTCCATTCAACTGAAATGACCTTGAGCAAGTTATAGCCTCATGGAATTCAGTGTTGCTGTGAAGGTAAAATGAGTAATACATTTAGCAGAAAAACAAATGCTCAAAAAAATGTTAACAGTTTTAATTGGGAATCCCTGTATCACAAATTTGACTTTCCATAACCCTTATATTTCTCTCCCAAGATGGAATTTTCCAAAAGAGCAATATGATCTTGCTCAGTGGTTTGCTGGGTTACCTGTATTTGTGTAATTTTAGATGTGGGGGAGGGGCTGCTACCCTGGCTAAATGAGATGATGGTCCCCAAGCAATGAGGAAATAGTAAGACTCTGTTTTCCTGTGGTTCCACTGATGAAGCTTAATTAACAAATTGCCCATCTTCCCTCCTTCCCTACTACAGAATGAGTCTATGTTTAAACAAGTCTGGAAATGTCAGGGAGATTACCTCTCCCCTTCTAAATTCACAGTGTCTGGGGTGAAATTCATTCATGAATAAAAATAATTTTGTTCTGATGGCTGGTTGACAGGCAAATGACAGCAGAGGCTGAGGGTTTGGGTTTTGCTTACAGCATCATTCACATTGAAAATGACAAGCTCTAACTCCCCAGGCAAAAAGCAAAATTAAGCAACTACTTTTGCAGGTTTTCAAAAATAGTTGTAGGGCAAGTCTTCCACAGCCCCCAAATGAATTCCAGATGGCATATTATTTTAGGTACTCTTTGGATTCTTTTATTGGACAAATCCCCTAATAAGGCAACAATAAAAATTTGTTAGGTTTGTGCAAGTGGAGAGTAGATTCTAAATGAGGATGTTGCCCTCTAGTGCTGAAATGTAGCCTGGCCAGGAGCACCCCCACAAAACAGCTGAATACTAACTATTGAGCTTTCCAAGTTTGCCCCAAAGGCCCGGATTATTGCCCTGATTTTATTTGTGGATGCTTGAAAGAATTAATGGTATTACATAGTGTTAGGCAAATCTGAAATTAACAATGACCATTTCCCTTTTGAGCCCAACTGGAAAACTTCCAAGGGACTGATTTTATGTAAGTATGAGGTAGAAGTGGTGGCATCTTGAGAAGTAGCAGCTCATTTCTATGAAGAGTTTTGGCTCCTGAAGGTTTTCTTTCACATGTGTGGTAAGCAGTTGCTCACTTTGTTGTATGAATCTTGCCACCGGGAGATAGAGCCTGTTGTCTTTCATGAACATAATCTTGGATGTGCCTTCTATTAAATAGGGCCAGGGTTAAATTCTGTTAACAATTCCGTTTTAAAATTTGGCAATCATGTGCGTTTATTCCAGGTGCGAGGCAAAAGGCTTATTTGGGTTTTGTTATCAGGGAGAGAAAGTATGTTAAAATGGCTCTTTTCTCTGACAACCTTTATTGGTTAGCATCCAACCAGGAGAAAGAAAAACCACACAGTACTTTGAAAAGGAATTAAAGTATTAACCATTACCAGGGATTGAAGTAACAGGGAAAAGGCTAGTAAGGAGGAAGGAGAACTTAGAAGAATACAGGAATAGCAGGTGTGGGGAACAGTCACTGCCCCTAACTAAGGCCGAGAGAGAGCACAGCAAGGAAGGGGCAAATCTCACAGAGCCACCCCCAACCCCTGCCACCTCTAGTCCCTGTCAGGTCTCCTAGCTGAGATCCAGACCTCACTGGAGAGGGCCTGACCACGGTGCTGAGAAGGCGGAACTTGTTAGAAACAGGCCTTCCGGGAGGCTAAGGGAAGCTGTTCAGAGGGAGATCCTATGCCTTGGGGCCAAAGAGGGTGTCAGAGAAATCTGCCTCCAGGGAGCTGCTGTGGCCTGCAGGCTGCCAGCGGCCACATGCCGCCACGTGCCACATGAGCCAAGAGTTGTGGAAGCTGCGTGTACTCGGGAGCTTACTGAGAGGAACACACCAGAATCTGGAAGAAAATGCTTTCTCCTTCTCCAGTGTTCCTTCCACACCCTGTGCTGATGAAGCTTAACATTGTGCCAGCTGGCAAAAGAAAAATATAAGTTCCTTCTCTTTTATTATAGAGAAGGCAATGAAGGGTGGATTTGGACCCAATAGTTAATACATTGATAACTGAACACTCTATTTTCTACATTTTTCAATACTAGAAACTTGCTACTTTTTTTTTTTTTTTTTTTTTTTGAGACAGAGTCTCACTCTGTCACCTGGGCTAGAGTCTAGAGTACAGTGGCATCAGCCTAGCTCACTGCAACCTCACACTCCTGGGCTCAAGTGATCCTCCTGCCTTAGCCTCCCAAGTAGCTGAGACTACAGGGACATGTCACCACACCTGGCTAATTTTTCTGGTTTTTTTGTAAAGATAGGATCTTGCTCTTGCCCAGGCTGGTCTTCAAACTCCTGACCTCAAGTGATCCTCCTGCCTTGGCCTCCCAAAGTGCTGGGATTATAGGCATGAGCCATCGCACCTGACCCCTCTTTATTCTTGATATTCTCTTTTCTTCTTATCCTTATAATTTCTTATGGTTTCTTTACTTCTAGGCAAAGAAATTTGGACTTAATTTTCTCTTTTTTTTGCTTCCAGTTTAAGGTGGCAGTTTAGGCCATTGATTATAGCCCTTTTCTAATAAGAGCACTTAATGCTACAAATTTCTCTAAGCACTGCTTTAGCTACATCCCATAAATTTCAACATGTGTTTGATTTTTATTCAGTTAAAAATATTTTTCTAATTTCCCTTGTGATTTCTTGTTTTACCCATGTGCTATTTAAAAGTGAGTCCTTAATTTTCAACTACTTGGAGATTTTCCAGTATCTTTCCTTTATTGGTTTTCTAGTTTAATTACATTGTGGTAAGAGAATATACTCTATAACTTTAATCTTTTCTGTTTTATTGAGACTTGTTTTACGGTTTTGAGTATGGTTTATGTTGGTGAATATTTTGTGTTCACTTGAAAAGAATGTTGTTGGGCGAAGTATACCATAAATTTTAACTAGGTTAGGTTGGTTGATAGTGGTATTCAAGTCTCTGTGTTCTTACTGCTTTTCTGTCTCCTTGCTCTGTGAATTACTGACAGGGGAGTTTCGCTGAAATCTTCAAGTATGATTTAGATTAGTTTATTTTGCCTTTCCTTTCAATTCTATATTTTTAGCATTGTGCAATCTGAGAAAACGTAGGTTCTGATTCCAGAGTTTTAGGGTAGGGTCTGTTTTTTTTAAATTTTTTTTTTTCTCCTTTTTTTTTAAAAGCTGCAGTCCCAGCCTAGGGTGGGTCTGATAATCCGCTTTTCCAGCAAGCTCCTTGGTAACGCTGCTGCCGCTGCTGGTTCCCTGACCACACTTTGAGTAGCAAAGTTCTAATCTGCTGTTTCTGATAAGAATCACTTTTTCTGATAAGAATCACTTGGTTATTAAAATACAAATCATTGGGCCGCATTGCAGGCACACAAATCAGCATTTCCAGGGAGCAGCCTTGGAAGGTGACCAATGAGTACCTGTCTGTTCGTATCAGGTAAGTTTTCGGTGGGTAGGACAATGGGTTGGGGGTGACTGTGCAGCTTAACTCTCACAAGCACTTAGCTTCCATTGATTCTTTTCTTGATTACTCAGCCACCAGGTTTCCTTTGGCATAGAGATAACTATTCTCAGGTTATCACACTTTTTATTTGTTTGCTTTTGGACATTCTAAAGTTCATCTGTTTTCCTGTGAGGTATGTGTGTAGACCATGACGTTAGGCAGGCGAGGCACAGCTAACCAAGCCCATCTGAAACTGAGACCCTAAACCACCCTCCTCTGTGGCATATGTAGCTGTGAGGGGAGTCGGAGCATCCGAGAGCTCACAACAGGGGTTTTTAAAGTATGCTTTGCCTGGTGCTTGGGGACCAGCTGGGCCACTGGGGAGCCAGAATGAATGAGGACCAATTAACCTGGAAACCGGACTCCTTCTGCTCTGTCTCTGATATATATTGAGTGTTCCTGCATGATTTTGACTGAATATGCCCTTCTATTAAAAACAGATACCAACAAAAATAACAATGGTAAAAATTTTAGAATCTGTGTCCTAGTCGATTAAAATACAACTCCTGAGGAACCTCGCTTTCTCTCTCTTGTGTCCACACGAGATTGGAGTGTAAGGCTGGCACCAGGAGAGACTCTTGAGATGTGGGCTCTTCTGTGTTGCTCAGTTGCATTTGGTCTACTTTCCAGGCTCCCAACTCCTTTATTATAAATCACAGAGAACTCCGCAAGATGTGATAACCGAGGCCCTCCAGACAATTGGTGTGGTCCATTCTGCGGTATCATTTCCTACTCATTCCTCCTGTGACTTAAATTTTCTTCTTTAATTCCCCTCCTCCATTCTCCTTTACTTACTCCTAGAATACACCATTGAAAAGCTTTCTATATTTGCTATTTCTTTCTTTTCTTCCCACTATCTCTTGAACATATTTCCTTCTGGCTTTCATCCCCTTTATTCAGGGATGGAGGCAGGATTTTGGGGCCTGAAGATTATATAATTTATTGGGAATGGGGAAACCTCTATAAAAAAAGATGATCAATTATGAATTAAAAAACTTGACATGAAAATTAATAGGTGGAATGAGAAAATAAATCACAACAAATTATAAACTTAAGCTGATAAATGTCAGAAACATTACAAAATGCCCCAAGATAACATTTTTTATTAAAAATGGTCAGCTGCCTACTCACTACTTACGGGAATCTCATGTGATCAGCACACGCTTGCAGCCCTGGTTTGGGCGAGGCAAATGCATTACATGTAACCAAAATGTTTATACCCCCATAACATCCTGAATTAAAAAAAATTAGTGTGTTCAAAATGAAACCCAATCCCAAATCTGTCTTCCCATCTTAGCAAAAGCTTGCACTCCGTAGGTCAGTCTAAAACCTAGGCGCCATCTCTAGATTTCTTGTTGCCTCTCGTACCATGTCAGTCCACGGCCAAGCGCATTGGTCCACCCTCGAACCGCAGTCTGGATCTGACCATTTCCACCCTCTCGCTCACAGCCACTGCGATTCAAGACCATCACCATGTATTGCTGGAACTATTGTAATTGCTCCCAGCTGGTTCCCTGTTTCCACCCTCGCCCCCTTACATTTTCCCTTCATCCCCTGCTCAGAACTCTCTGATGCTTCCTGTCGCAGAGCATGATCCGAAGTCTTACCATGACTTAGAAGGTGCCACATCAGTGGTTCTCCAAGTGTGGTCCCCAGGCCAGTAGCATCAGCATCACCCAGGGACTTGTGAGAAATGCAAACTCCCAGGCCCCACCTTCTGAAGCAGAAACTCGGGGGGTGGCCAGCAATCTGTGCTTTCACAATCTGTGTGTGGGTGATTCTTAGGCAGGCTGAAATTTGACAAGCAGGGGTCCAAGGCACCTGTCCCGTAGCTGGTTCTCTGACCTCATCTCCTACCGGTCGGTAGCCTCACTCATGGGACTCCTGTCCCACTGGCCTGGCTGCTTCCTGGACAGGGCCGGTGAAATCCTCAGAGCTTTTGTGCTTGTGGGGCCTCAGCCATGCGGACGGCTGACTCCTTTGCTTCACACAGAGCTGTTGCTCAAGCCACTCCTCAGACAGCTTTCCCTGGCCACCCTGCCCCAAATCACACTCCCTTCCCTGGTTTTTCTTCATAGCCCTGTCACCACCTTTCACATTTTATGTCTTTATTATCTCTCTGAACTCTATGAGGTTAGGGATTTTGTCTGTCCCCTTCCAGTTCCTCCTTAGCACTTGGAACACTGTCGGGGCACAGCAGAGCTCAGGAAGAACTTGCTGAATGATTTACTGAACTGGCGGTATTTAGTTGGTGGGGAGCCACTTCTTACCTCCCTGCCCCTTTTCCCTGGTAAGGATCTCTCGAGTATTTCTAGTTCCTTTATTAAATGGACCTTTGTGGATCCTGGCCCAGTTTGGGGGCCTGTCCGCCCCCGCCGCCCTATCTGCAGGTCCGAGGGTAGAGGTATGGAGGGGAAGGCTCCGGCTGCGGTGGTCGGTCATCCGTTTTCTTTTGCCTTTACTGGCTGGCTCTGCCCCGGTTGCTGCCTTTGGGCCGGGGTTTGAGCTCTGTGAGCATTAGTTCCCTACATTTGTGGAACAGGGACAATTATCCTCGCAATTGAAATAGAGGTGAGTTAAAGATTAAATTCGTATAAGTCACTTTCACAGTGCCTGACACTGGTAGGTGCTAAAGAGTACTTTTTTAAAGAATTTGGTGATCTTAGTTTCTGAACAATGGCGCTATCCCCAGGAGGTAATGGGAATGGACTGAGTATCTCTGGGGGGAGATGGTTTAGAACGAGGAAGAACTTTATCTGCTTAGCAAGCTCATTTTAAAGCGGGACTAGGAAGCAATTCTTTTTCTGAAGTGTTCAGCACGTTGGTGGCTTTGCAAGCTTTTTACTTTTCTGTTTTCAAAAAACTTTCTTGCCTTTGAGGTGCTAATTCATTTGTCCCCACCGACTCTGTTTTCATTGTTAAAGCCCAGCAAGGTTAATTCACATTGTATGCTTGTATGACAGCATCACATGTATCCTATAAAGATATACAACTATTATGTACCCAAAATAATTCAAACTAAAAAATTAAAAAGCAAAACTCAAAACACCCAGCAGGGCATGCAAATGCAGAGAGGGGCTGTGGTGAAGTCAGAAGCACCCCCTCTGCCCCTGGCTTGCTCCCTACCCCCACCCAGCAGTCACCCCTCCTGTGGGGAGCTCCTTTGAAACAGTGCGTTTGTGAAATTCTGGAGTGGCTCCAAGGGCCGAGGTGGAGAATGGAAGGACATCTGTTAAGACAGTCTATATCTGTGATCGAGTGTCTTCGCCAGGCCTCCTCGGGCCGGCCTTCAGCCAAGCCGGCAGGTTACACCTTAGCAAGCAACTACTCTAGACTCTAGGCAGGTTTCCTTGCCAGCCTGTGCCTTTCAGGTGTGCCTGTGAGCAGAATGCCGACCTTGGCACAACTACAAGGGCTAGAAATGTGTGCCTGCCTCTCCCCAGGTCTCTCCTGTTTAGGCACTCACCTCACTCCTCAGTTTCAGTTCTCCTTCCACTGGGTCCTTGAAAAACATCCTCCCCAAAAGGTGATAGTTGGAAAGGACTTTAGTCTGATATCCTTATCCCTATTTGCATAAGAAACCAAAGGCCTTTGAGATCTTAACGAATTAAATTTCAAAGGCTGAATTTCAGGAGAGGAAATGAGGGGAATTATCTCTGCTGGCACCTTTCTAGGGTCCCTGGAATTGCAGTGTGGGTAGCTGTCTGCTCTGTGTGGCCATCGTCCCTGCAGGTATTGAATTGATTTCCTTTGCTCTTTGTAAAACCTGGATTTTTGTTGTTTTTATTTTTATCAAAATAATGATTTTGTGTTTCATTTTGTGATTATTTCCAAACTTACCACAAAAAAACCAAACAAAGCAATGCCATAGAATTCTCAAAACATTAGCTTTATTAAAGGCAGAGCTATTATTGAATGATTCTCCTGTTGTTTCTTTTCCCTGTGGCTTGCTAGGACTTTGTTAACTTTTAGGAAGCCCCAGATCACAGAGTTACAAGTTGTTCGATAGTTTAGATGTGCTATTTCAGCCCCAGACAACATTTCCCTTTCCTTATGTAAAACTGTAAAAATGAAGGCATACGTTTCCTGGATCCTCTACAATTTCTAGCAGTTCTATGGCTGTTGACAAATGCTGACTTTCTTGTTTTTTTGTTTTTTAACCAGAATTGCATTTAAATTTTCCTCTTAAGTCAGCACAGAATTCCAAATATCTGCTGAGAGCTGGAGCTGACAGTCCCTTTCAGGGCAAATAGTTGGTGAAGCTTAATAAATGAAGATTATTCACCATCTATCTCCTCTCTTTATTTATTAAGGATATTAACCCTTTGCCATGTATATATTGAAAGTGTTCCCCCCCTCCAGTTTCTTGTTTAGTTTTTGACTTTTTCTTTCTCTTTCTTTGATCCTTTTTTTTTTTCCAAGATGGGGATCTTGCAATGTTGACCAGGCTGGTCTCAAACTTCCGGGCTCAAATGATCTTCTGCCTCAGCTTTCCAAGTACCTGGGATTACAGGCACGTGGCATTGTGCCCAGCTCTGACTTTCTTTTTGAAAGTATATTTTGTCCCCCAAATGCTTTATGTTTTTATATGGTAAATCCTTTAATCTTTTAAATTTATGATCTGGCCTCTGGCATACACTAATCTGTTTTCTCTCTGCAGAACAGAATTTGTAAAAAGGAAAATTTCCGATGCCAGAGGGCATATGAGGTCATTCTTGTGGTTTAAGTATCTTCAGTTCTGTTGGACTTAGAAGGCAGGTCAGACTTACTTGGGGCCCTTGGGATAATGAGTTTTGCTACCGGATATCCCAGCATGTAAATCAACCTCTTCGTCCAAACTGGGGTCGATTTGTGAGGATTGTACAGTTAGTCCAGCTTCTCCAATCTAGGCTTTCTACAGCCACAGCAGAATCAGCTGAGCTTTCCAAGCCTGCCTTTTGTGAGCAAATGATCAGCTCTGGGAAAAAGATTGGCAGCATCCAGGCTGCTGGTGGTCTTACCATCACCCGCTGATCCGTGACTGCTGAGAGCCGCTGGGAGCCGCTGGGAGCCGCTGGGAGCCGCTGGGAGCAATGCTGCCCACAAAAGTCAAAACTAAAGAGTGTTTGGTCTGAGTGCAGTGGTGTTTACAACTAATTGATCACAACCAGTTACGGATTCCTTTGTTCCTTCTCCACTCCCACTGCCTTTAAAAAAAACAAAACAAAACAAAACAAAACTAAACTGAAGAGTGAGTAACTGTCAGCCTTATCTTACTTGAACCCTGGGCACTTGGACACTACTGATTGCATCCTCTTTAAAAACCTTTCTTCCTCAACCCCAACAAAGCAATGATCATCCCTGTATATTCCCCTTTAAAAGGCTATTTTTTAATTTACTTGTAGTCAGAATAGGCAATTATGTTCAGTTTGTAATCCATGTGTGTTTCCACATTCCTATGTAGTTTTTTTCACTGGCCACATATTATTCTATTAGTTGGATAAGATGATAATTTCCTTCATCTTTTTATTTCAGCCTGAGTTTTCCCTGAGAGTAGACTTTAGTCAAGGATTTGGGTGTAAGAAATTGATTTGGAAGGTGATCCTAGGAAGCAATGGGAGGGAGTGAGGAATGAGACAAGAAAAGGAAGAACACTGTTGAGGCTGCATCTTCTTTTGGGTTTTTTTTGCAGTCCCACCAACAGTGTACAGGAGTACGATTAAAAGCCAGCTCGATGGGAATGTATGGACTTTACCACAGGGTAGTTGGTCGGACACCACTGCAGTGGTTCCCGGGCCGTAAGGATACTCATCCTCTCCCTCACAGACGGGTCACCTGGATTCCCCTCGCCTTTGCGTAACGTTTCTGTTGGTCCAGGTTGCTCGCCTCGTGGGATGACCAGATCTTCCCCACTTGCGAGTCTGGCGTCCTGGGGATGCTGCCCTTGCCAGGCTGTGGAAGCACCTAGAGGCACCCAGTGAATTGCTCATGTTCCCAAACACATTTCTCCTTCCTGCTTCCGTGACGTAGCAGCAACCTTGTCTCCTTGTCGTAATCATGGTCAGCTACCTCTGCTAGCGTATGAACTCCTACAGAGGATCCCCAAATGATCAGGAAGCAGTGGTGACTTTAGGTTTAGTAGAACTGTTTCCTCTGTCCCCTGTTATGTGTATCCACCCCCTGATCCTAAATGCAATGTTTCCCTTGCATGGGGCATTCGTGTTGTGGTGGCCCCACCTTGGGATTTAGTGATCTGACCACACCCAGGTTCTGAATGGGCAGCTCTGGTCCCACGGTCTCTGGATTTCCTGTGGTCGGCCGTTCAGTCTCTGTTAGAAGCTCCTTTTCAAATGGTGAATAAATTTTTGCTTTCCTGTGATTTTATTTTTCCTGTTGGGCTTTTTCAGAGACTCCAAATAATAAGTTGTTTATCTGCAAGATGGTTGCAGGAAGTACTAAGGGGGAGTGGGGGAGTAAAGCAAGGAAAACCGCTAATGAGCAATGGCCAACGAGCCCTCCATCCTGCCAGGCGCTACCTGATAAATTACGTGGACGTGGCTCTGATTGTCTCACTGAGGGCAGGAGGCTGGGGTTTTATCCACCAATTCCCCTTCACTGGCCATCAACCCCTTGGCACTTCTCCCATACTTTGGCCCATTGCAGACAGCAGGCCAACCACTCCCACAGCCAGATGACCCCTCGGGCAGAGAGATGCCAGGAGCCAGCAGTGGGAGTGGGAACCACCTACACGTGACCTTCAAGTGGGCTGAGGTCCTAAGCACAGTGTCCCCATAGCATCTGCTTTGTGTTTTCTCTATTTCTACCAATGCTCACTGCTTTTAACAACGAATAAAACAGTGTCCTGCCTCAGAAGGGAACTACGAAAGGCACAAGCAACATTACAGTAGAAACATAACAAAACCAAAGTGTTTATGGGACCCCTACAATGCAGAAACCACGCTCAGCTCCCCAAATTCTCATAAATCCCCGAAATGTTGGGGCTTTCTCAGGTCAGGGTGCTGCGGAAGCGAGTTGGTAGTGTTACTAGATAACTTGGAGACAGGTCCCTCCACATGCATGTGAAATTCCATAGTGTGGTGCTTTGTCAGACACTTGGTCTTAACAGAAATGTATCGTATCCAGTATTTTGCTAGAAAGGATGTTTTGGTGGGTGGGACATGGAGGCTCATCAAAATGGAAAACTTGCCTCTGTCTGCAGTGAAAACATGACTGAAGGATGAACTCTGAAGCCGGCAGAAGGAATGCCACGTACCTATCTCTCCTCTAAGCTCCTGGGTCTCTTTATGAATTGTCTTGATTGCCACTGTGGTGGTTTGAAACTCTGGGCAGTTTTCTCAAGTGGGAGTGTTTTGGTGGTTGAAGCTAGGGAAAGGTGAGTACAGTCGAAGAGTAGTTGCTTCTGGATGGCAGGAGTAGGAGAATTACAAAATACTAGGTCACTCATCAACCTTCCCTTTCCTTCTGGCCATGTCCTTGTCTCCCTGCCAAGCGTGAACCGGTCAGGTGCTCTCCTTTAAGGTAGCACGGTGTCAGGAAAGCATTGCTTTCCCTATGAAGTTGTTTGTTGTACACTTCACTCCTGGCTCTGTAGGAAAGGGTCAGAGAGCGCACCTGGCTTCTAGCTACTCCATCTCTAGACTTTCAACCAATTCCTCTTTCTCCAGCCCCTTGACCTGCCCCTGCCTTTGATTCCAAGCGCCTCTAGATGAGCAGGTTCTCAGCGGCTCTGCAGACTGAATTCACATGCTTCTCAGTGGGTACTTAGGTGGAAATGCCATTGCTCTGTAAAGTCTACCATTCCTTCATTTTCTGCAGCGAGTTTGTATCCCTTGTCTGCTGTTGTGTCCTCTCTTGTTCGCTTTGTCCTGTGAGTCATGTCATTATTTTGTCGTTGTCATTTTGAGTATTGGAAAGGAGAGAAAATGAATACATGTGGTCAATCTGTCATGATTAACTTGAAATTTACCTGCATTTTTAATGGAGAAAAGACCCTAAAATGAAAAAATTTCTTAAAACCCATAAGGCAGTGCTCGCTTCAGCAGTGGATATACTAAAATTAAAACCTATATGGCATTTCCCCCACAATTTTTGACAAGTGAAAGGGGAGGGAAATGAGAAGGACTGGTCAGTCTTTCTTCCGTCTTGTCATCTTTTCTCAGGTTGCAGAGAAAACTGGGGTACAAAGTCAAAGCTTGAAAAAGAGTCATTTTTGGAAGGGCTTGCTCTCTGTGAGACGTTCATGATGTGAGGGTGTGTGTGGGTGTGGGAATGAGAATACATTGAAATCAAATTTGCGTTACATGGTTTTGATATGTTTAATATTTTTAGAAATTTATAATTTTATATGAGCTTGGTAAGGGTATTACTATTTTTTAGAAAACCTTTCGATTTGAAAGTCAGTGAAAATGTTAACATTAGGCTTTAGTTTAGGCTTTTGCATGTTATTGACATGTGTTCGGTTGGGCTCACAGGTTCAAGTTCCTGGGAAAGAGCAAGAGCTGCTTTATCACGTGCTTTGTCCACAGCAAAACCCGCCACTGGGCTGCTGTGTTCTCGCTGATGTCTGCCGACACCCTGGGAATTGAGAAACTCCTCCTTGGCTGTTTTTAGGAGTTTTCTCTGGGAAGTTCAAGTTTGATCCTTCTCTCTGAAGGATCTTTTCTTTTTTGTGCAGTTTTTCTTTCTTTTTTTTTTCCAAACAAAACCTCTTATTTTTTTCCCCAGCTTTATTGAGGTATGATTGACAAATACAAATTGTTTCTATTTCAGGTGTACAATGTGATTTGTGATAGACGTATGTTATGAGAAGATTGCCACTATCAAGCTAATTAACATACCCAGCACCTCACAAGGTTCCTTTTTCTTTTTTTGTGGTGAGAACACTTGAGATCCACTCTCTTAGCAAATTTCGGGGGTTCGATAGAACGTTATTAACTGTAGTCACCACGGTGCACATCAGATCTCCGGAACATACTCATCTTGCAGTTTCTGTCAACGAAGGGCACAGAGACCATTAATTTGTTCATATTGTTCCTTTAAGGTGACACAGACGTCAACAGGGGCATGGGGGCGAGAGCCTCCGTTGACTGCTCCCAGACTTTCTGTGGGTGTCGGGCAGGTCTGGGCCGTGGGAGATGTAAGGACTGGAAGGTTTAGAAGGTTCTTTTTCCGTGTCCTTGCTCCTGGGTTCGTGCTCCTGCTTCTTGCCAGTAGGTGGCAAGCTAGGCCTGGGAAAAACAGCGAGAACGCGAGCGTCGTGTGGAGTTGGCTTTGATCTTGAAAGGCCATTTCCCCCCAAGACATACTGGGCTGTGGGGAATTCTAGAGAGTATAGTGGTGGTTACCAGAGGCTGGGAAGGGTAGGGGTGCGGCGTGGTAAAGAGGATTTGGTGAATGCGTACAAAATACAGCCAGGTAGAAGGAATAAGATCTAGTGTTCTGTAGCACAATGGGGCAACTGCAGCTAACAATAATTTATTGAATATTTCAAAATAACTAAAAGAGTACAATTGGAATGTCCCTAACACAAAGAAATGACAAATGCTTGAGGTGATGGATACCTCAATTACGCTGATTTGATCATTACAGATTGTATGCATGTATCAAAATATTACACATGGCCTTTAAATATGTACAGCCATCATGTATCCATAATTAAAAATTTAAAGTTAGAAAAAAAAGAATTTCCTGCAGATTTCCTTGTAGGAATCTCCTAAGGCTAGACAGAGAGTCATCTTAGTACTAGTATTTTTTAAACAATAGTGTGTGTAACACACACACACACACACACACTCAATCTTTCATATGAACACTTAGCTCTTGGACGCCAGTTTCAGGCATGCAGTTCATGAGATGGAGTTCCAGACTGATCAACAAAACTACTGTGGAAGGGTTGATTAGGCTCAGATTAGAGCCTAAATCCTTGTGGATTTATTAATAGAATACTATGGACCAAAAATACAGGAAATGAGGTCAAAGGCAAAGAGACTGGAGTCAAAGCTGGGGACTCTGGTCAATGAAGGCAGGTTAGCCACACCGGAAGGAGAAACAAACACATCAGTGTGGATGCATGAGCTGGGCAGGGCCGGGCAGGAAAGGCTGTGTGTGGGGGTGTCCCTGGTCCCCGTCCTCATAACCGCATAAGCCCTGGGCCTGCAGTCTGCTTCTTGGCAGATGTGTCTAGTGAGTTGGTTGAGAGTATAGGTTTTGGGAGTCAGAGAGACTTGAGCTTGCATTCTAGCTCTCCCACCTCTTAGGATTGTGACCTGGGGCATGCTACACAATTGTCCCTGAGCCTTTGTTTCTCATCTTCCAGATGTGGTGATAGTACTTTGCTCGAGGGTTGTCATCAAAGTCAAATGAAAAGGGCTTATTTCTGTGCCTGGCACCAACTAGGTGCTGAACAGTATCTTCTAGTATAATTATTCATTTAATAAAGAATAATAAAAAGGAAAAATAAAAGAATTCCTGTTTTTATTTCCATTCTAATAGTAGCAATACATTATTTTCTAGCCCAGACATATTTAACCTCATTTAGGAAGAAAATAGAGGAATATGCTCAGAGCATTCCCAGGCATACTTTTGAATAAAATAAGAAAGCCACATAGTGGAGGGCAGACAGGAAAAAGGACATCACCCCCCTCCTCCTGCTTGGCTTCTCACTCAGTCCCTCTCTTCTGGGATGAACATCACCCCTCAGACCCACACACCACCCTAAACTGTGGTAAGGCTTGGAAATCTCAGTGGGTGGGGTTTCTTTTGTGTGCAAGTGTGTTGAGTGTTGTGGCCAGCTCTTAAATCATGGACTTCGGATGGAGGCATTCTGGTTTTTACATCCCACATCTCTATAATTTTATTATGCTACAACTTGTTGGTGCTCTTTAATTAATAGCAGACACTGATGGTCAACCTTAAGTTTATGTACATAAGGAGCACCTGTGGTCTTCTTCTTCCAAGTCTTATGTTGGAGTTCTGCTGGATAGAGCAGGTGGGCGTCAATGAGACTGCGATGGAGACTTCTACCCCCGACACCAGCCAGTTATGCCCCTCAGAGGTGAGCTCCACTCCACAGCCACAAGAGCCTCCTGAATCTAGACAACAGAGGTGTGTGGTTTGACCTTCGGGAGGCATAAGGATAAATGCATGGGAGGTGATGCCAGGCCTTACTGAAAAGTGACCGTTAGAGCCACCATCCCATTCTAGACGTGTCAGTTGTGTCATTTATTTATACAAAAGCCAGCACCCTGAGTTAAAACACATGATTTTACATTTTCTGTTTGCTTTTAAAATGTGATGATATTGAATCAGTTCTGTGAAAATGTCACTTCATATCTATAATATTTATGGTTTGAAAAGAAGGCAGTTGCTGATTTGATGTAAGAGGAGCTTGGGAAGGATTTATGAAAGTGGCATTTCCTTTGTTCTTTGGATCAAAAACTCAAATAGCAAGTTTCTGATAGACTAAAACATTCCTAAGTAACTGCCTGTCTAGCTTTGGTGTAGAATCCCCTAAAGCCATAGAAGAACTTGATCTGAAATGTTGATTCCCAAGTTTTCTATCACTAAACACCCTTTTTCTTGTTCTCTTTGGCACTAGGACCTCAATGGCAAGCTATATTTATGAAAGTATTTTTCATTTCCTTTTCTATTTATTCAAATATCTAATAACTGATTATGCAGTTAAATAGCAAAAAGCATTAAATATACTTGCCTAATATGCTCCGTGTCTGTGTGGTTGATGTCTATTAAGATTTTTGTTTTACAAAAAATTGCTTCTATTAATCTCTAAGGGGTTCAGAAACCCCATGTTCAGTAGAGCCTATATTCTCTCAGTTCCTCCCTCCCTCCTCCCTCTCTTGCAAATAACCTGCAATATCTGTCAACACCTTAGTAACTAAAACAATACTTTGGATGCATGACCAAGGTTTGAAATTGAGATTATTCTGAAAATTCTTGGATACATGATCTTGTTAACAAACTTCATAATTTCCATGACAATATTAAGATTTTCAGAATCTTACCTGTAAGCCCTATTAATTTATTAATAAAAATAATAATTATTGCTATTAGTATTGAGAATTTACTCAGACATTGGGCTATGTCCTTTACATGTATTAATCTTACAACTCACAACAATACTGTGAAGTGGATGATAGCAAAATTTGCCTGATGAGGAAACGGAGGCTTCAGTTCACCTGCAAGGAAGAGGAGGAAGTGGAACCCAGTTCTCTCGGACTATGGAGGTCATGCTCGGAGCCATGCCATGGCCTTGCTCCTCCAGAAATGGAACCGGAGAAATCTCAGGGGAAATTGATTTGCTTTGGAGCTTATTTCTTTCTAAAAAGACTAAGAAGGGAAACAGCCATTTGTAATAAGTGTTCTTAACTTTGGATCTGATTTCTCCTCACCACTACCGCTTCTTGGTCTGCCAAAACAGTGCGTTGAGGCCAACAAGAGCCTGTTGATGGGAAACCGGTTGCTGTAACCAAGCAAGATCTTCCTGGCGTGGCTGTTGGATTTTCCATCTGATAATATTTGAGGAGAAACACATTTTTCCACAAAAACCTCTGGGAAGCAGCTTAGTGCTATTTGGTTTGGCTTCAAGTGTTCTCCACTGGATAATATTTGAGAAGAAAAATATTTTCCTTCGAAAACCTCCTGGTAGCAGCTCAGTGTTATTTAGGTTTGGCTTCATATGTTCCCCTTTATTTGTCTATAAACTTGCAGTAACTGTTTTCCATTCTCCACTGATATCCCAGGATTAAGGATATATATATATGTATATATTTATTTTAACATTAGTGCTTCCTCACTGGAAAAGTGTAACTATTTTTTCTCCCAGAGAGGATTGATTTAATCTCATTTCCCTTAACAAAATTAATTTGCTACTCAGAGAAGAAGGTCAGAAAAGCAATACTGAACCCTGGATGATTCCACAGTCTCATGAAATGACTCTTATTTGGATTAAAATGGCTTCTTATTTTAGGCTATATTCATCTTGTGCAGCCCATCTGTGTTGGTCCAGGTCAGGAATGAAGTTAGGTGATCTTGCTGCCTGAAGAATAGAGTTTGGCTGTCTGCTCTCACACAGCCCAATTCATTCTCCTTCTTCATGAACATCCATTCTGTTTTAGGAGACTCTGGGTCCTTTGTGCATGAGAATGGCAAATTGAAGGGTCAGGGAAGAAATTGTGGGAGGAAATAGAAAGGAGGGAGGTGGATGTTATCTAAGAGCAGTAGAGAAATTAATGCTTATTTCTTATAACCCATCACTTCCTTGGGCATATTTTTTAAAATAGGAAGTAAAAGAGTTTTAAATGACTTTGACCTTATGAGAGTTGCATGCTTCGTTTCACCAAATGAATGAACTAATTCTTGGTTCAGGGAGCTGTTCTGGAAAAGAGAATTTGCCAAATGGTACCTAAAAAGTCAATCTAACGAGCATCCTTCCCAACCAGAGAGAGCTGGAGAAAAGTCCAGGCTCTATGTAGGCAATTGCTTTTATTGATTTGTTACTTTTTCCCTTGCTGTTTTTGCTTGTGGATCCTGGTTATTAAATTTAGGGACAGATGATGGTCCTAGTTCATGGCTTTAAAATCACATTATAAATTTCACTGCCAGGCAAGACAAGAGTACATTAATTGTGATAGAGCTGTAAGGATAGTGCTCATTTAGGTTTTGGAAAAATTACCAAGCATCCTTTTCATATTCTCTGAAAAGCTACTTCTTTCAGGGGTATAGTAGGTCTTTTGATCCTTGTTCCCCCCACAAGACTTTAAACAAAGAGAAGCAGAAAAAAAATCTATGAAGCAACAAGATAGCTCCAGTGGCATGAACTGGAGTCTGTGGCTTAATTCGCATAGAAATAGAAATGGAAGCTCATGTTCCTTAAGCATGAAAACACTCAGCAGCTTGGAGAACTGTACCTTTCCTGTGACTTTTTTGCATTTTGTGTATCCAGGCCAATTGTCAGACTTTCTCATCATTGGTTGCCTGAGAACATCCCAGTAACATTTTGTGAGAGTGAAGTGTATGTACTTGGAGCCCAAAGATGATTTTCACCCACCTCAAGCACAACCTGTACTTTACTTCTCTAGTTATGGTGTTGACTTTGTCCAAATCCACCCACATCCTCCTCCTCTCTGCCTCAGGACTAGTGTTCCCAAGGGCAGGGCTGTGAGCAGGGTTATGGGTACAGCGTGTTCACACAGAGTAGTGTGGAGACCAGTGGCTCTGAAGAGACTGACCATGTGGCCTTGGTCTCCAACTACGCCATCCAATTCAGACAATTTTGTAATAATTGATACCACAGCTCAAAACATCATTGAAAAATACCTGTGAGTGAAAAAGGAAATAGGGAAAGAGTTTTGCATTTTAGGGGCTTTAGGGAAGTTGATGGGAGAATTCAAATATCAGACTTAAATAGAATTTTTGATGCCACATCTAGGTAACAAATATGTCTAATGAAACTCCCATCAACCAAGACTTATGAATTGCTTTTTAAAATTTTTATTTTATCTTCTGTGAATTGCTTTTGAAGGCAGAGGATATAAACAAAGTAAGAGAGTGTGTCTCCCTGATGCTCAATCATCTGGATAAAAAGTAAAACAAATCAGATGGGCAGAAAAACTTTGGTCTGTTTCACGACAGATATGGTCTTCTTACTTCTGTGATTTCCTTTCATTGCTGGCCAACTACTGAGTTCATTGTTCTTCAGGGAACGCTGAAGGTGGTGCTGATCTGAGTTGACTTGGTCTTAATATGTTTTTATTTGTCTTTCACTGAAGGGAGAGAATATAAAAAGCAAGGTAAGAGGTAGGGAAGTTTATCACTAGAATGTTTTTGAATTTTAAAACAAAACAAAAAGGAATATATGCCTTCACTGGGAAAATGCAGAAACAATCCTAAGAGCCTACACAGGTCTGTCCCGTGGCTTTCCTCTATGCTGGGATGCCCGGAGAGAGGCATCCTTCATGGAAATTCTGAGGCCCAGGAGAGAGTAAATAAGCGTTAGGTGTACACAGATTTAAGCTGCATCAAGTCTTAAAGCTTGAGGCGATCTCAGAGACAAAGGGACTTACTCACGGTCATGTAACAAACTAGCAAGCCCAAGCAAACTGGTTTAGCACCGTATCTTCTCTGCCCTGAGGGAAATTGCTCCACCTAGATAGGGTTCCTATCGTAGTTAACAAGAAATCTTTTCTGAAAGTGCTGGGTGGAAAGCACTTGCTGGGAGCAGAGAATTTAGAGAAAAATTCAGCCTGGTCTCTGATGGTTACAATTCAGTGTAGAGAGGGAATAATTATAACAATAATAACACAAAATAACCACAAGAAAAGTGTCAGATCAAAGACGCAGACAAAAACAATTGTGGTGCCTAGCAGGTAGTAGGTATTTGGTAAATCTTGGTGGAATGAAGGCTGAATTTAGGTTGTCATTGAAATATGATCCTGTCCTAGGTTGTTGAGTTCATTGGGAAGAAAGGCCTGGCAGAGGAGGCTTTAAAGGAAAAGTAAGATTTGGCTACATGGGGAATGAGAGAATACCATCACAGGAAATATACATACACCCATACAATCTGACTTCTCAGCATAGTGAAAATACAGGAAAATTCAGGCCATTTCCCTTAAGGGGTACTTATTTATCATGTGGACAACTTAGAGCAACTTACTGTTTGGAAATAGACTTTTAAAGAAGCTTTGACGCTGAAGTGGATGCTAATACTTGCTCCGGGTGAACATTCAGATGTGAGGTACGCAGCAAGCAAATTTGGAAACCAGAAGTAGAAAATGCTTTAGCACTGAGTGACCAGGCAAGGCCAGTGCTAATCACAAAGCCGAGTGACATTAAGTGTTCACAATTGAAATGGTCATAAAACTGGCTAATTCTTATGGAGCATCGGCCGTGCAGATGCCGTGCTACCTTTACTGGTTTCATACTCACAACGACCCTGAGAATGACATTTCATTACTTCCCTGTTTTCTGGGCGATAAAATTCAGACCCAGAGAATTTAAATTACTTGTCCAAGGGCACATAGTAGCAGAAGTAGGACTTGAACTCACCCAGGTATTTCTGTTCCCCAAGCCCACGTTCTCCACTGCTTCCCTGTCCAGCCTCCCGCAGGACAGCCAGTAGAAATAAAGGGGAAAAGAGTCTGATATCCGCCATCTGGTCGGAGCTGGGCTATGCGGTCTTCTGCTAGGAGGGCTGGCATCGAGACCTTTCTCAGTGATTTGTACAGAAGATACACCTACTTTTCCTAATTTCAGGTCTGATGTTCCTAAGAAAGCACAGTCTCAAAAAAATATAGTCAGGTCGCAACTGAGCTTATTCTTTTCCCTTTATTTGAATTCCGAATAAGTCTTCTCTATTAGCGCATTTATTAGCATGTTTGATGCAAGGGAACAAGCCATTAGCTTCTGCTGCGCTGGCGGTTTTATTAAAAATCATCTGGCTTTTGAAAATAATTGCTAAGTGGGCCATTTACATTCAATCTCCATTCTTCTCACAGAGATGATTTTTCCCATTGTATTTTATTTTAATTCTTTTAAATAGAAAACCACTAAACATTCATTCAGACTTCGAAATTGTTACACTGGTGTGTCTCTCGAAAGGCCATTGCAAGAAGGTACTGGACTATCGCTGTGTTTCCCAGGCCTGTCTGCTCCTAAAAGGACCTGCAGTCCCTGCTAAAGACACCCGTGCCCAGGCCCCTGGACACTCGGATTCAGTAAATGCAGACTGAGGCCCAGGAGTCCTTGTTGGTAACAAGTGCCCGGGCGACCTGGTGCTCAGGCAAGTGTGGAAACCCTGCAAGGGGGTGAGGCTGTGGTGGAGGCAGCCCAGGAACAGGCTGCTCAGTGGGTGGGCTTGGATGAGGACCTCTGTTTTCTTTCACTTTCTTAAAAATGCTGCCATTTTCTGAGCCCAATCCTCATCTCGAAACCTGGCCCAAATTCCTGCTGTAGGCTAGAAGAACTTTAATAGTCAACCTCGGGAGCTAGTTGGAGGCAGACACTCCTACATGGCTACCTGTGGGGTTCTTCCCAGCCCGGGACGATTTCTTCCTGTTGCCACTGCTGTGTTTCCCTTGGCCTTTCGGGGGGCCCCCTCCGTGCTGCCTGGCCCTCTGCATCTCCCAGGAGAACGCAGCTCAGCCAATAAGAGGTCACAGCTGGAGGTACAGCCTCCCGAGGTCTATCCTCCTTCCTTCAGCCTTTGCGGGCTTGGACAGGGGTGTTGATAGGGGTGTTAATTCTCATACAGCAACTCCCTTTCTCCCTTCATGGTGTCATAATTTCTGCCCTGGCCTCTAGGAGTGCCACTCTCTGTGTGGCTGTGACAGAGGGAACCTGGTCCTACGCCAGGAGTCTTTTCTGCTGTTCCACAAAAGAGTCTGGGGCCCGCCTGGCTCGGGCCTACTCATGGTCCGCAGAGGAGGTCTGTGTCCTCCCCTCCCCTGCTTGTTTCATGAGCCAGCAGGTGGGAATTGCGAACTCCATGGAGCCAGCTTGGGTTGCGCCATTTCAGTTCAACGTCATTTACTGACCTTCTGCTATGACGGCCAGGCTGTAGAGATGACCAAGATGTGGCCCTTGTCCTCGAAGGGCTGAGGAGCAGTGATAAAAAGCCTGGGCTTTGGGGGCAGGCAGGCCTGGGTTTGGATGTCTGCTCTTTCTAGCTGTGTGACCTCAAGTAATTTATTTGACCTCAAGTAATTTATTTGACCTACCTGAGCCCCAGTTTCCTCAGCTGTGCGTGGGAAAAATGAAAGTAACTACCCCGTGGGGTTATTGTGAGAATTAAATGACAGCAGGCAGGTAAGGCATTTTAGACCGTGCCTGGCATGCGGGTGGGACTTGATGAACGGGGATTGTTAACGTCAGTGTGACCTGCAGAGGCCGCCCCTCCGCGCCTCTGTGCGAACTCCACAAGGTCAGACTGGAGCTTAGAAGCCTTGCTTCGGCTAAGCAGGGTTACTTTTCTGTCCCTGTCCTAGATTCCCTTTCATCTCTGAAGGACTGCCTTGGAGGCTCTTTCCCTTGAACTTTCTTCATCATTGTAGGACAGACGTCATTTACTGTAAAGAGAGTCCTTCACATTTATTTTGGTAATTGTTAGCAAAGCTGAATTTTTTTTTTAGCCTTAATGCTGAATGTCACTCATGACATTTAGGAAAAAATATCAGGCACTCAGAGGTCTCTGGTAAGTGGTGTTCTGATTTGGTTTACGAGCAAAGCAGAAGCATCGCTGTAACTTACCCTAGGAGAGGAGGAGACGTGATTCCCAGCTTCCCAACATGGACCACTAATTGCTATCACCAGAACATGGTTGCCCACGGCTTCACTACTACCTGCTACGCTAACGTCCTCTACCTCCCTGTTTCTATCTGCGCTTCCACTGTTAGAGCACTAGACACTTTGCTCTGTCTCATTTCATAGTACAGCACAGTCGCAGTGAGCTAATGCTAGAAACTGGATGTGGTTGAGACCACGATGGGCCCAGGTGGGGAGAACTAGCTGTCAGAGCCCAGGCTGACCTGCGAGGGCTGGCGGGTGGGCATCGCATCCTGGCTGTGGCAGAGGCCCGTCCAGTCAGGCAGGAGATGGTGGCAGGGCAGGTGCTTGGTGGGCTTTGGTCCTGTGTGACCTGGCTCCAGGCCCCCTCCAGCATTGTTTACTGCCACATTCACCTGATGTTGTGCTCAAGCCCTGTCAGCTTTCTCTTAAGTCTCTCCAATATTTCATGCTCTCTTGGCCTCAGAATCTTGACACGTGGTTCTCTGGGCCTGAGCTCTTTGCCTGCCTCCCCTCCCACCCCTCTTCTCTGGGCTTTCTCAGGGTCCACAGGCCAGACCCCCTGTTATATGAGCTGCTCACACCACGTGCTTTTTCCTTCTTGGCGTTTAGACTAGTTGGTAGGTATGTGTTTGGTTATCAATTTGTGTCTAAATTCTATGAGGGCAAAGCTGGTATCCATTTCACTTACCATGGCAGATAGCAGACTGGTACACAGAAAGCATTCAGTAAGCATTTGTTGAATTTGAACAAACTGGTGGGAAGAAAGAACGATACCCTCACTGGCACGGTCCCCACGATGGCAGAGACCCTCATTCATATGCCTGCCCCCGTGCACCAGCCACCCACGTGCTGGCCAGGGTTTGTTGTCGAGTCTTTGACATTGGTGCGCTAAACCAGAGAAGGTTGTGTTGTAGAGCCGTGGTCCCCAACCCCAGGCCACGGCCTGGTACCGTTCTGTGATCTGTTAGGGAACAGGCTGCACATCACTGCCTCAGCTTGTGCCACCTCCCCGACCCACGGCACCCCGTCACCCCCAGTCCGTGGAAACATTGTCTTCCCTGAAATTGGTCCCTGGTGCCAAAAAGGGTGGGGACCTCTGTGAAGGGAAAATATACCAACTCGAAAACATTTGGTTTGAGATACTCTTGCAGACTTCCCCGTGAACTCCCTGTGAGACTTGTTAGTTTAAAAGTTTCACAGATGGAAGAACTAAGGCTCAGAAAAACCAGATAAAACGGTAAGAGCATTTTATCAAATTTCAAATGAGATGATTCCAGGAGAGTGCTTTGATCCCATGTCCTTTTTATCTCTGGGTTGTAGTGGTGAAGGACCAGCATCCCGATGCTAGAGGGGCTGCACCCCAGCACCCCAGAACTAGGCCTTTGAAAGGGCTGCCATTCTTCCTCCGGCACCCAGGAGGGCGGGATCTTTCCCGGGCTGCGTTGCCCAGAGGCAGACCCTGAGACACGGTCCGTGTGCGAGAGACTTATTAACGAAATGCTTCTGGGAGAAACCAGTAAGGAGGTGGAAGGCAGGATGGGGATGGGAAGGCGTCAAGCAAAGGTGACATTTCCGAAAAGTTTCATCCTCTGCTTGATTTCACAAAGAACTCTAGAGTGGAAGTGATGCCTCAGGGTTTGTCCCCACTCAAAGCAAGAGAGCTGGGCTCTCACACTCCCGTACCAGTCACTCACGGCAAAGGGCCTCCCGGGCACTTCTGGCGCCAGTAGCCGCACCCACCTTGTACGAGAAGCCCAGGTGGAGACTGTTGAGGCCAGACACGACAGAAGCCAGGGCAGGGGCACCTGCGCAGCGAGAGGACTCTGAGGACCTGGGAGGAGCCCCGACAGCGTTCACTGCCACACTGTAAACAAGCAGGTAAGAAATGATGCTGAAATGTCACAGACAGATCCCAAATGGAATCACATTTTCTCATTAAATGAATTTTAATAATAGGTACTATTTATTTAGGACCTACTCTATACCAGGCATTTTGTAAGAGCTTTACACATATTATCTCATTTAATCCTTACAGCATCTCTATAATGATGTTACTATAATTATGATCTTTCTTTCATGGATGAGAAAAACTGCAGTTTTGAAGAATTTAAGTGGCTTGCCCCAATTCTCACAGAAGGAGCAGGGACAGTAGTCAGACCTAGGCTTGTATGACTCTAAAACTCCATGCTTTTAAGCAATATGTTTCTGGCAAATTCAGGACATGAATGGACATAAGCAAACTTATAGGCGACAAGCTTTAATCCAGCATCTTACTCCTCTGAGGGCTTCTCAGGCCCCCAGCTGTCCACTCACGAGGTTCTGGTTTTACATAAACAGGAAGAGCAGGACAGAGGAGGACTGGGGGAAATGGGCTGGGTCACAGACCTCCACCCCAGGCGACACCTGCAGGCATCCCTCCCTCCTCCCTCCCTCCGCTGCCATCGGTAGATCCTGCTCATGGGTTTCGCCAGCCGGGGCTGAGAGCTACTCTTCAACTTCCAAGTGGAAAAGAGACTTTACTTTTTATAACGCTCACACGTTCAGCAAAAATCCAGATTATCTAGGAGAATTCAAGAAATATTGGGCAAGTTTTCTTTGAGAAGCCATGGCATGTACTGAAAAGAGCAGAGGCTTTGGAGCACGGCGGCCTCTGCAAATCCATGAACTTCTCAGGTTCCTTCTCACCTGTGACAAAGTTCTCACCGGAGTCCAGTAAGATGATGCAGCAAAGGGCAAAGAGCAGACCCTGACAGGGGACAGGGGCTCAGACACGGCTGGCTATTATTGCTCGATATGATTTAGAAATTTTGTTTAGGGAGGATGTTTGCTAGGGTTGCCCTAACAGAGTACCACAGACTGGGTGACTTAAACAACAGAAATTTATTTTCTCACAGTTCTAGAGGCCAGAAGTCCAATATCAAGGGTTGGTTTCTCCTGAGGTTTTCTCCCTGGATGGTAGATGACCTTTTTGTCCCTGTGTCTTCACATGGTCTTCCCTCTGTGTATATCTGTGTCCTAATTGCATATTGTTACTATTTTTCTTTAGAGACAGGGTCATTCACTCTGTTGCCCAGGCTGAATGTGATTGCCAGGCCCAATCACAGCTCACTGTAACCTCAAACTCTCCTGGGCTCAAGTGACCCTCCTGCCTCAGCCTCCTGAGTAGCTGGGACTACAGATGTGCACTACCATGTCTGGCTAATTTTTTATTTTCTGTAGAGATAGGGTCTAGGCTCGAACTCCTGGCCACAAGCAATCCTCCTGCTTTAGCCTCCCAAAGTGCTGGGATTACAGACATGAGCCACTGTGCCCGAGCCACTGTGTCCTCTTCTTATAAGGACACCAGTCGTATTGGGTTAGGGCCCACACTGACGTCCTCATTTTACCTTAATTACCTCTATAAAGGTCCTGTCTCCGAATACAGGCACATTCTGAGGTACTGGGGGTTGGGACTTCAACACATGCATTTCGGGGGGACATAATTCAGCCTGTAACAGGAGCATTTCCCGAAGGCAGGAATCTTCTAAGATATACATACCAGGAGCTCTGCACCAAAGTTATACACTAATGTTTACATTTCTTGTTGTCAGGAGAAAGGCATCAGGGGACACTTAAGTCTGCTAGTTTTGGGGGATGCCTCCCTTTTCCAAACTTTCTTAATGTAATTCTTGGTGTTGGCAGACGTTATTCCGGATGAGGCAGGACTGTCCACCCCTAAGGAAGTATGGAGTGGCCTTGGCCTTTAGAGAGGCTCGGGTGAAAACCGGTATAAAGTGGGAGCTCAGAAAGAGGAGGATGGGGGCGGGGAAGAGGTCATCTCTCTTTCAGAAAGGTTTACGTTTTTAAAGGAATTGGTGTAAAATTTCTTAGAAAGAAGCGTTTCTTCTGAGCATTGCTTGGAGGCAGTGGCGGATACGCCCTCCTACCAGACCATGCAGAACAGGGAACCGGGCTGCTAGACATCGAATGTTTGTGCCCCCACATTCCTGTGTTAAAATCTTAGCCCCCAAGGCAATGGTGGGCCTTTGGGAGGCGATGAGGTCATAAGGGTGGAGGCTTCATGAATAGGGTTAGTGCCCTTTTAAAAGAGGCCTCGGTGAGCCGTCTTGCCTCTTCCAGGCGAGGCTACAGTGAGAAGCTGAAGTCTGCAACCTGGAAGAGTGCCCTGGTCTCAGACTTCCAGCCTCCAGAACTGTGAGAAATAAATGTCCGTTGTTTGTAAGCCGCTCAGTCCACGGCGTTTTGCTATAGTAGCGCCGATGGACTGAGACAGAGGCCTTGGGAGCATCTCCCTGCCGGGGAGCTCTCTGCTTTTTACAGCGGAGCCCAGCTGTTGCCGGGGGATTCTGTCAGAGTTGTCAATAACCTCAAATCCACACTGAGCTGAAAGTTGTTTCCCTGGAACGTCAGATTACTCAGTTTTGCCTCCAGGACTCCACAGCACAGGCCAGGATTTTAGAGGCTAGAAGGCAGCACCTGGGCCTCTTGTCGTCTTTCTTTGAGCTAAACAACTCCTGCTTCTCCAACCACTACTTCTATATGACTCAGCTGGTTGGAACCTTCATAGGCTGCTGCTGGAGGCCCTGAGCGGGGAGAGCTGGCGGGGCCCACACTTCTAGCCCGGGAGGTCCTGATGGTGGCAGAAGCTGCACGTGCCCTACCTGACCTGAAGTTCCTTCTCTGCTCTATGCTACTCTGGTCAGCGGTATCTGCTGAGAAGATTCAACTTTCAGAGACCTTTAGCTGCAAAGCTTCCCTTAGAAGTGGGTTCTGAATTAAATAAGGGACTTATCACTCGGAATATATTTCTGTTGTCCTCCCTTGCATATAGGACAACTGAAGATGCCTGTAGCAGGCACTGCTAGTAGCCTGTGCAATAGCGATTTCCCCTAACAAAGCCTGTGTTTGCTCAGGCATCCACACTACTTCACCTGCTCTCCCTGCGGATCCTCGTTAGTGTTTGGAAATACTGGGAATCCCAGTCCTTTAGCCAGTGGCTGCTTCAGGTGTGGGCTTGTGACCCAGGTCTGGTTAGGAAGGTGTGGGGAAAGATTTCCAGGGGAGAGGAGACTTTTGGGAGATGTGTCCTCACTCCTAAGTCGGAGACACCAGGAGAGGTGACAGCCCTCGGCCTGTGGACCGTACTGTGTCTGCAGGTGGAGCCTAGAGTGCTCAGATCCATCTGCCTACCAGCTGGGGATGGAGCCAACACCTGGAGAAGAACAAAGCCAAGCGAATCACAGGAATTGGAGGGTTGGATTTCTGAACTTCTTGTTTTTTAAATTATCAAATATCATTGTCATTGGTGGTAGTTTTAGTTGGAGTTTGCAGTTACCAGCAGCTGAAGGCAGCCTAACTGATAGGGTGACTCTTAAAATGAGGCACTTGGAAGAGAACACAGTGCCAGAACAATGGAAATACGACCTCTGATAGTTCCTACACTGTACTTCTGGAAATGAGAATGCACTCGAAGATTCCTTTATTTATCTTATTCTTTGTAACTCCATTACCTATTTGACGCTTATTGATCTTGTGGACAACTAAGACCTCCAAGGTTTCTTTCCCCACAAATTCCATTGTACAAGTAAATAAGATTTCAATTCCTGAAAACACTTTATAAAGCCAGGCAAGTGATTCCAAGTAGCCAAATTTCTGACTGATCAGAAAATCTTCTGGAAGAGAACCTAATTTATGGTATTCTGCATACAAGTATATCAATGGAGACAGGGATCTTTGATCACTTCTGAAAATTCCTCTAGCTGAATACGCACATGTGAATATGCCCCCACCTGCAGCCTCAGGTTCCTCCAGAGGAGCTCTGTGCCAGCCGAGTGGGAGCTTGTCAGAGAGCTGCAGGCCTCCCTCCTCACCCCACCCTCCACTCCAGTCAACCATGCAACACCCATCCCGGACAGACGCCCGCTGTCCTACCCTTCCCAGGAGCCACCTCTGCTCATACACCTAAACACACTGGAATGTGAACATTTTCTTTCCAATAAACAATGTCAGTCTGAGCTCACTTCAGATGAGTGTCCTTTCCAGTTTGCTGGCTTTGCCTCTGAAATGAGCTCAGGTTCATCTGGACTTAGACTATAAGTCCATTTCCTGAATCGGTTTTTTCCTTACGGGCAGGTGTCCCAGTGCTCTGGTTCAAAGCTGCCAAATGCATTTGCTTGTGTATGTAGTCAACAAAAGGGGTGAAAAAAATATCAAAATTTGACCCCTTGCCTTTCTTAGTAATAAGCTGTCAGCTGCCAAAGAAAAAATTGGAAATCCTTTCATGCCCTCCCCTCTCCCAGACCAGGAATTGGGCTTTGATGATTTTGCACAAAATTCAAACAATGACTTATTTGGATGCTTGCTATTACACAACCCCAGATGGCAGTGAGTGCCCTGAAAAAATCCTGCAGAATCCTTCAGCTAAACAGTGGAGAAATCCAATAGCCCCTGGGCTCTCAGCCAATTCTTATAAACCTTATCAGTCATCTCTTCTGCTTCAGAGCCCGTGTCCCCTCTGTGAGAGACAAAAAGGCCCCGGAATGGGAGAAGTGCCTGCAGGCATACGGACACACTCCTGTGACTGGCTTGTCCTTGCTGTGGCATCATTGTGCGCACGGTGGCAGTGGCTTGATGAGAGAAAGACTTCTTTTAGGAAGCTGCTCAGTGAAGTAGCTACAGACGAACGTATGGCAGCTTTCAAGAGTTGTTTTTGACTGTGAACCCAGAGAACCATGGCTGCTATGGCATAGTCAAGTATCCAACAGAGGTATGTGTCCTTCTGGGAGCTCTAATAAATAACAGCGATAAAGTGCTCTTATAGGGCAGAAGAGCATGTCACCGCTTATTGTTATTGTGAAGAGTGGAGTGTGCAGAAGTAACCAGGTCTACGTCTTTAACCTTGTGAAGACTGCGCTTCTCAGTATGGGTTATCAGGATGATCGCTTTAGTTTATGCAGTGGCTTTCTTCCAAAAGAGTCAAAGCTCTTCCACGCGTATTATGTCCCATATTATTTTATATTCCCGCTAAATGTCCAGAGCATCAAGATTACTGCTTGATTGTTAGAAGTGTCCATAATCCATTGCTTCCTCCATTTAGTTTTTGAGAAAAATAAATATAATACATAAGGAGGCAATGGTCTACAACCAGGAAGCTGAGTACTACCTTACTGTTTACTATAGCTTTGTACCCAAGACCCAACTTCTGGGAAGCTGGGCAGGACCACCTGGAGTTCCTTTCCAAAGCTAGTGAGCATCTTCTGTAGAATCTTCAACCTTGCCATCAGGAGAGGACCATCCAACACCCACACGCTGAAGGAGTCCATGTGGCACAGAGTGGAATTGGCGGAGGCTGCCTAATAATCCCAGCTCTTCTCCGGTATTCTATGGGAGGATTTAGTAGTGTGTGCTTAGGACATTTGCAAAGCTGGGGAAAAGAGAGGAAAAGTCAACTTTTTTGAATATTCCTAGAAAAATCTAGAAAGTACTTCTAATATAAGCATATAACACATTTTGTTTTATTTTGAATAAAATTTATTTAGTAATTTTTACAAAACGGAATTATATAATATTATTAGTGCATAGGCCTTTAGACATCTTGGTCCAGCCAAGATCTTCTCTTTCTCTCCTGGAGAGAAGAGTGAGAACATCCAAAAGGGATTGCTGACTGTAGAACTCATTCGGTCAGGACAACTGGCCACTCTGGATTCTTGTAAGGGACAGAGGGGAGAGAACCATGTCTAGGAGCTAAGTTTTAATGCAACTAGTAAACTTGGCTCACTCGGTATTGCCATGTCTGACTAATCCACATCAACTCCTCCTTGGGGATGGAGAGACCAAATAGGGAGCTATAAAGGACACTACAAGGAGAACAGAGATAAGCCTTGGACTCCTTTCCCTAGAGCAAACCTGTAAAATCACAGATTTCTTGGTTCCCATCCCCACAGTTTCTAATTTTATAAATTTGGTTTGGGATTTTTAAAGTCATATCATTTTTGTAACCCTCAGTACAAATGTGCTCACCTATTAGAGTTTGCCTTCCTGTCCAGGGCAATGAAGCTGAGAACCAGAGGTGGCTGGAAGCTGGAGGCTGCCTTCTTGTGCTATAGGAAGTCAGAGAGAGGTCAAAGTTTTATTTGATGTTTAAGAAAGAATTAGCTTTGTCTTGACTGTGCTTTTAAGGGCGACAGTGTCAGGTTAATTTCGTTAATAATTTTGTATGATAAGAACAGTAAGTATTAAAAAACCCACTGTTTCTTATTCTAGTAATTTGTTTTCTTATTTATTTTCATAGAAATTGTACTTAAAAAAACACCATATTCTTTATCACATATTTCAAGACTTGCATACTTTAATAATTATTGCACTGACATAGATTTTATAGACTAGCGGAACAGTGTGTTATTTAACTAACAATTATTAAATTTATTTTAGTATCTCTATTTGACTATGTAATTGCCAGCCTTTTCTAGGTGTTTGGCACTATGTTTGTTGTTATCATACATTCATCTTTTTTTGGGGAGGGGGACAAGGTCTTGCTCTGTTGCTGGGGTAGAGTGCAGTGGTGTCATCATAGCTCACTGCAACCTCAAAGTCCTGCCTTAGTTTCCCAAGAAGCTAGGACTACAGGCACATGCCACCACACCTGGCTAATTTTTCTATTTTTTATAGAGATGAGGTTTCACTATGTTGCTCAGGCTGGTCTCGAACTCCTCAAGCAAGCCTCCCACCTCAGCCTCCCAAAGTGCTAGGATTACAGGTGTGAGCCACCACTCACGGCCTTTATACATTTGTCTTTGGTCACCTGCCAGTATATTACCAACTCTTTGTTGGTCTCTAGTTGTATAACATAAGGGAAAGTTTAATTGAGGTGGAAAGAAATTTGGGTTATTATATATTTTTTATTATTTTTTATTTTTATTTTTATTTATTTATTTTTGTCTGTCACCCAGTCTAGAGTGCCGTGGTATCAGCCTAGCTCACAGCAACCTCAAACTCCTGGGCTCAAGCAATCCTACTTCCTCAGCCTCCCGAGTAGCTGGGACTACAGGCATGCACCACTGTACCCGGCTAATTTTTTCTATATATTTTTAGTTGTCCAGCTAATTTCTTTCTATTTTTAGTAGAAAAGAGGTCTCGCTCTTGCTCAGGCTGGTCTCAAACACCTGAGCTCAAACGATCCTCCCGCCTCAGCCACCCAGAGTGCTAGGATTACAGGCATGAGCCACAGTGCCTGGACTATTATTTATTTTTTAGCTGCATTCCTGAGCTAGGGAAATTGATCAGGATTGTTGCCTTTACACAGTACAGTGTTTGGGGACCCGCACCATAGAATAAGATTTCTAGATGGCAACAGGTAGACTTAGATGAACTGATGTAACCCTTTCTCCCTCATTGTCTCTGCTGCTTACCATAGTATTTTAGGTTGCAGATACAGTGAACAGAGCAGAGGGAAAAGGAGTTGCATGAGTGGAGAGTGGCAATCTCTGGGTTCCTCTGTGAAGGGATCAAAGGGAGGGTGAGGCAACGTGCTGCGCAGACTCGTCCACCAGGCCTTCTAATCCTGCTCTCTTGATCCCTTCTCTCTTGTCTCTAACTGGCACAGGCTCTGATTTTACCAACCTTAGCACTCAAGATTATGATCTTCCCTCTGAAGCAGCAGTCTTGCGTTGGCAGCAGATCCTCACCACTGGCGATAGGAGTCTATTTTCTCCAGTGACTTCTGGGCCTGGGATGGGGAGAGGTGCTGGTATTGTGGATGGCAGCCTGGCCGTCACTTCATTGCCAAACTGTCCATGCACACACACTCCTCTCTCACAATCACAGACCAGTCCCGCCGTTGACATTTCGATGACAGCGATCACCTTGCTGCTAGAGCACAGCAAGGGCCTCATTTAAAAAGCGATTCATTCACAGTTGCTTCCCATCACCTTTCATCTACTTAGTGTGATATTTGCTTCTCTGACAGATAATCCAAAACAGAGGAAACTTGGAATAAATATTTATTAATTCCTGAGTACAAAGGCACTATGTGTTCATTATAAAAATCCCAATATCCCAAACATCTATAATGGAAAAAAGGAAAGTTCCTTGTAATAGCCCACCCCATGCCAGCAGCAGAGATTTCAGTTGTTATCAGTTTGAAGGGGCCCCCATGTTTGGTTTTCTCTGCCAACCTTCACATTGGCTCTCAAAGTGTGATACATGAAATACTAATGCGACACAGAAGAGATGATTTTAGGTGGTAGAGCGATGAACATGTTTTATTTTAGTATTCTGCATTTATTTTCAGGTATATCAGAAAGACATTCATAGTGAACTCAAAATTTCATGGATATCATTACTTTTCTTATAATGAATTCATTAATATAAAAAATGTTGGTTGATTTAAAGAAGGAAGTAATTAATGGCCCAAGTGCTATACAAAATATAGCAACAATTGTGAAGGCAGTACCATAATGCCTGAAGATGAATTTTTTTATATACATATTGTTATTTTAAGTGGAATCATTTCATTGAATTATTCTATAATTTTCATAAACCATATTGGGCATGTTTCTATCTCATAATTTCCTTCTTTAAAATATATGTATGGAATTCTATTGCATAGATGCACCAAAAATTACTTAACTAGTGTCATATAATGGACATATGGTTATTCCCAATTTTTTTGTCGTCATAGTCAGTGCTGTTCTGAACACGGGCCATGTACATGTATTTTTGTGCATTCATACAAGTGTTCCTACAGGACTAGTTCCTAGAAATGAGAGTGATAGGTTAAAGAACATACACATTTATAATTTTTTGGATATTGCCAATTTCCCTTCAAAGGTGTCATTATGATTTCTACTCCTACCAACAGAACATGAGACTGTCTGTTTCTCTACACTTGGCCAACACCGAACTTGATCAGTCTTTTAAATCCTTTTTAGATTGAAAAAATGATATATTGTTCTAACTCACTTTTAAAAATTATTGATGTGGAAAATCTTATATGCTTACGTGAGCAGTTCTATTTCTTTTGTGAATTGCTAGTTTATATACTTTGCTCCTTTTTCTTTTAGGTAGTTCAAGTTTTTTTTTATATCTTTCAATAGAGGTTTATAATTTTTTTCATAAAACTTCAGTTCATTTATTGTTATACTTAGTCCCAAGGAACCCCTTTAAATGTCCCTAATCACATTGTAGATGATTGTAATTTGGGTGGAACTAGAAAAGGCATCACTAGATGGTCCTCACGGAACTGCGTGGTTCTCACTGGATGAATTTATCTTGATGTGGTTATCATATTTCAAGGAATTTCTGCATGTTTTGAACTCTAGAATCAAGATTTTATCAATGTACCAAGAAGTGACAGGTCTCTAGAACTGCTTTACTCAAATTCCATTCATAAGAGATTATTGAATAAACTAGGGCATGAAATAAAAAACCCTACTATCATGAAGTACTAATACATAGTAATAAATAAGATACACATGCAAACAAACACTTATTGAGCACCTACTATATGCCAGGCAAGGTATTAAATGTGGAGGATACAAAGTGGGCGGAGGGGGGGACTAAGAAGTGACTTTACTTTCAAAGAGCTAGTCATACAACAGAGTAATTACAACAGCATACTGTAGGTGCCATGGTATGATATACAGGGCAGAGTGGGAGTGCAATGCAGAGGTCCTTGCCTGTGGTGATGGAAAGGATGCTGGTCAGGAAGGCTTCAGAGAAGAGGTGTCTCTGAGGCAGAGCCATGGTGACGTGGGCGGGAAACTCCTGAACAGAGGCAGGGATGTGTGAAATAGCATGGAGGTTCCAGGGAGCCTGCAGGGGCTTCAGTAAGATTGGGGAATAGGTGAGCTCACCGGGGGCCAGCTGGGGTCAGATCGTGGAGAGTCTTTTATGCCATCAAAGAGTTTGGACTTTTTCCTGTAGCGATGGGCAGCCATTGGCAGTATCAAACAGGGCAGTAATGTGAATGTATTTTAGAGTGGCCACTCTGACTCCAGGTGGAGAATCAAGTGATGTCAGGACTTAGCATGGATGGGCTGCTACAATGTGGGGGTGAGGGATGGAGCAGGGCCCAGAGTCTTTGTCTAGGTGGGTGACAATGACTTTAAACTTCTCAGGGAAGTGGAAAAGAGCAGATTTTGTGGGAAAGACAGTAAGGTCTATAGGTTGAATGTGAGGTGTCCATGAAGCCCAGGTAGAGAGATCCAACAGTTGGCTATATATGCCAAACTCTCACAGTCACTGATTCATACTGTGAATATTTAAGTGTGTGCTATGTGCCCTGCACCTTAGATTAAACAAGGTGCTTCCAAAACCCCTCAGCCACATATTTATAGACAATTCTTTTGCTATTTCTAGCCATTTTTTTTAACATGGCTAATGTCCTTTAAATTTTTCCTTTTTCCAAATTTTATTCTCAGCCTTGTATATTCACTTTGCTGTTTTCATGAACTGACCAATACAGTTACAGAATAGACAGAAAAGTAAATTTATTTATTAAGCTACTTACTTTCATATCAGAAGTTCATGATTACATTGGTTTGTTTCAGGTATATCACCTGGAATAAGCATGTGCACTTTTTCACTTAGAGGCTTTTATCCCAGATAATTATAAACTGTACTACAAATGTTCAGAGTTGATCTAACTGTTGAGAAGTGTTATAAAAAACAGATATCTACCTAAATGCCTAAGGGAACTTCATGTATTATTCTTATTATAAATAGTAACACTAATGATGAAATCTATCATTTATTATGTACTTGTTACATACTTGGTCTATCAGGGACATTACATTTAGCTACACCTACACACCGTCTAATTCATACAACAACCCTGAGGGGTATAGATTGTTATTTGCATTTTGTGGTGGAAAATTCCCCCTCATACCTCTCCAGAAGCTCCTTCATGGGATCTTTCTTGGGCTCCTTTTCCTTTGGACATCCCTTAAATACTGATGTTTTCCAGGTCACTGCGCTTTTCTCTCTGCGCATGCTTCCTCTCTGTGCAATTTCATTTGTCACGTGCCTTCACTCACCAATTGTATGCTGATGATTCTCATGCCCACAGGCTCTGCCCACATTGCTGTTCTGAGCTCCAGACAAGTTAGCCCAATGCCCATTGGAATCCTACAGTTGGTTGTGTCATTGGCACCTCAAATTTTACACACCCACAATTGAGCTCATTGTCCTTCCCAAATAGGCACAGCCCCAGGAGTCCCTGCTTTAGGAATGACACTACCATGTGAGCCAGGAACCTGGAAGTCATTCTTCCCTTCTTCTACTTTCTTACTCCTCGCTTCCCATGTGTCTCCAGGTTCTGTTGATTCTGGTTCCTAACTCTTCTCTCGAATATACCCTCTCCTCTGTGTCCCCAATGCCAGGCCCTTAGTTCAGGTCTTAACATTGGTTTCCTCATTTATAGCAACAGACTCCCAATTGACATCCTTTCCCTGAGTCTCTTTTTCCCTCCAATTCCTTCTCTATGCACTTGGGAAATTGAGCCTTCTAAATACAAAACTCTGATTTCGTCTTTTCTTCTCCAGCTCAAGCTTTACCCATGGTTCTCTCCATTCACTCCAGGCACATTAGGATAACAAGTAAGGTCTCAATTCTACCTCATTATCGGCCAAGCTCTTTCCTACCCATCCCTTTTCAGCCACATCAAACTTTTTGCATTTCCCTATCCTGCTGTGCTCTCTTATCCTCAGAGTCTCTGTACATTATGCCCTTCATGCTTGGAACATTCTCCTACCCCTAGATTGCTGCCTATCCCCCACTCCTTTCATGCTCAGCCCAGGTCAGTTGTCTGCTGGAAGCCACCCTCTTTGGGCTCCACGCGGTGTCCTCTGTGCTCTCAGAGCTCCCTCTGGTTCTCATCATCAAGGCATCCACCATGCTCTCTTGAAATGATCACCTGTCCTGCCATGCTCTGAACTCCACAGGAAGGGAGGGAGTATATCTTGGTCATCATTGCAGCCCTAGCAGCCATTTAACTTCCTGGCATACAGTAGGTGCTCAAGAATTACTGAATAAATGTATTAATGTATAAATATAATTAATGAATGAATGAGAGAACCCAATAGCTGAGGTTAAAGCCAGATCAGCCTGCCTCTGAAGTCCATATTCTTTCTACTTTCTGCATGGCTTATTTAGAACCTACTTTACAATCTTGGTCTGAGCATAATAGCAGCAGCAGATTGAGAGGGATGGAAATGGTATCACTATGTGGTGTTACATTTGAGAATACAACATTAGATGCTGCTACATTCCACTTGGTAAAGAAGAACTGGATATAGCCTTTAACCCAGAACTGGGTATGTCCTTAAACCCAGAACTAGATGTATAACTGGATATAGCCCTAAACCAAGATGCAAATCGTTCAGAGAAATCACATCTGAACCTCACTTCAGGCTAGGCAGTAGAGTGAGTATAGAGTCTAGGTATTTTCAGGTCTATTATAGAAGGACTTGGAATATAAAAATGAGCTTAAGCCCATCTCATAAAGTAAAAGGGGAGAATGTCTATTAGAAAATGAAAGTCATGTGAGCAGCCTGGGAGATGGACTAGGAATTAGTGTTGCAGCTGCATTTTGAACCAATTATAAGCTAGAAATAGAAAGCAGAGGAGGAGCTGCTAACAGGCTATCACAATAATCCAAGCGTGCGTTCTCTAGAGCATGGGACTGATTTTTCAGAGGGAACAGTAGCCGTTTCTGACTTCAGTACTCTGAGTGGTGAGCAACTTGGTGATACGCAACTCCTGACTATGCCGTGCTCCGGTAGGAATCGGCACAACCGAAAGCGTTGGTCCTTCTCTGACTATACCAGGGCCCTTCACTTTACTTTGTCTTTTCTTGCCCTTTCCTTTCTCCTCTTGTCCCAGCCAGACACACTTTGTACAGAGAGCTTGTATGCATTGGTATTTGTTTATTTTCTTTGGTCATTTATAGTACTCCTACATTTTTGTAGCAGAGCTGGCATTAGACAGATTCATTCCTCGGTGGACAGTGAGCTGCTTTTTTGTTGTTTTGTTCGTCTTTGTATCCTCGGTGCCTAGCCCAGTGTTAAGTGGAACTGAAGCAAAAGGTTAATCCAGACAGCCTGATTTAAAACAACCCAAAGACTAAACTGACAAGTTAGAATGAAATGAGTAGTTCTTTCAGTCACAATATTTGGAATTTGTGCACATAGGTAAAGCCTAAAAATACTTTAGGTAAGTGCAAATGTGGTGAGACACAAATTGTTTAAGAAGCCGTTTGGAGTTCTTGAAGGTTGTGTCTAAATGATACTACAGAATATAGGGAGATCAATGAGAGAAGAAATGTGTTAGATAAGTACACAACTAAATGTCAAATGAATTATGTAGACAAGAGTTGCTCCAGATTCGGGAGCGACATCATTTAGGATTACACTTACAGTAAAGAATTTAAGCAGGGTCAGGAAGAGTGGATACGACTGCAGTAAGGAATGGAGGTTGGTGATAAAAAGGTATCTGAGATTAGGAGTAAGAACTAATGTTTTACGCTGTCTTAACCTTAACCAGTAGTCCAAGACCAAGAATATAAACAGGCCAAGCAGTTTTGAAAGGCTAAGGAAAAGTAGAAACAATGTACTAAAATTGGATGGACTTTCTCTTTTTAACTTTTCAAAACAAAGAATTAGAAAGTTGAGCATTCCTAAAATGAAAAGTGCCTCGAATGCTCTAACACAATGTATCAGGCAATTAATTCTTTCTCAAGAGACAGTCCCTTTTTCTTGTCCAGTTGTTGGCTCTTTGTAATAGCTCGAGTGTATCAATACAGGCTGTACTTTTCCTGTTTGACTCTAGCGGAAATAATTCCGTATTTTCTGCTGTATGGGCTTATTATTTATCATATTCATTATACTTTTTAAAAATAACTTTCTGTAAATAACTTACTAGAGAAAAAAAATCAGTAAATTTTTAAAGCAGGAGAATGGATCACATTTAGCAGCCCTGAGCCTGATCCCCTGAGCTTGGTCCCCTTGTCAGTCAGGGTGGAACCGTGGGGTGCTCTTGCTGAGCCTCAAGCTACTGCCATGGCTCAGCCTGTGTGCTGCAGGTGCCATGCAAAGCACCCCAAGAAGTGGGTCATTCCTTCCCCTTTATCACTTTCTATTCCTCCTTGATGGCTCCTGTCAACCTTGGGGTCGAAAACACAAGTGTTTCTCAGTGTCCCTTCAGAAGGGGACAAACAAAACAAAATTACCGTCAGTGCTGGTGTTTTTTGGAGCTTCCTTTTTTCCTTTATATTTCATAACAGCATTAACCCCTGTTGCTTTTTAAAGCCTCCCCTTTCAAAAAGAAGAACCATTTCTCATCCTTCCCTATGGATCACCCAGTTCTCTCAGTGCACAATAAGTTAACAAATAGGTTTTCTGTTCTTGGTTATATAATTGTTCTCTGAGAAGTGGTTCCATAAACATCCCAAATCAAATGCACAGCATTTGGTCCTGTTATAGGATATAGAAATCAAAATCTATTTCAGTGCCTCTCAAACTTTGGTGAGCATCAGAGTCACCTTGAGAGGGGGCATACTAAAGCACAGATGGCTGACCCCACCCTGAGTTTCTGATTCAGTAGGTCTGGAATGGGGCAGGAAATCTGCATTTCTAGCAAATTCTCAGATGCTGCTGCTGCTCTGGGCATCAGACTTTGAGAATCACTAATCTGATATTCAGATCTCTGCTTGTCTTAGAGACAAGTTCAGAATGGTTTATGATGCTTCACTAAATTTAAGACTAGACTAACTCTGAAATGTATTGTTGTTGTTATTTTTTTTTGGAGACAGAGTCTCACTCTGTTGCCAGGTGGGCTGGAGTGTAATGGTGTCATCAAAGCTCACTGCAGCCTGGAACTCCTAGGCTCAAGCGATCCTCAGGCCTCAGCCTCCTGAGTAGCTGGGACTACAAGCACATGCCACCATGCCAGGATAATTTTAAAATTTTTTGTAGAGATAGAGTCTCATTATGTTGCCTAGGCTGGTCTTGACCTCCTGGCCTCAAGCGATCCTCCCCCCTCGGCCTCCCAAAGGGCTAGTTTCCAAAGGGCTAGGATTATAGGCATGAGCCACCATGCCCAGCCGTGGCATATATTTTGATGTTGTCTTCAAGTTTGAAAGACCCTAAACTTCTATGTAATTCTGTGTTGGCTTTTATGGATAAAAGACAATGCTAGTGATCCATCTGAAAGGTCTTCAGCAACTGTGCAAGTTTTGATATTATTTCCTGGTGTCTCCCAGAAAGAGGAAACAACACAAAATTATGTCCTCTGCTAGTATCTGAATGGAGATAAAAGATTCATAAGCAATATGTGGAAGCCAAGCCAACTCATTAAGAGTTGTGTATGAATTTGAGATTTGATCAAGCTGACTTGGTAATGATAGACAACAAGATGGGTCTGCCCTACGCCTACATATCCACTTCGTAGAGATTGACGTGACCAAAACTATTAGCCAAAAATAGCTACTGGGATTACTTTGTGTAACCAAGGACCAATGATAGGTGAGAAATTGACTCAGCTAAAGGTGGTGTTGGAAAGAGAATTTGACTTAAGACAAAACAAAATGAAACAACAGAACCTATAAAATTGTAGGACTAGTAAGTCCATCATTAATTAGGGAAATTGGAATATTATCTAAAGCAAATAAATAACCTAGGTGTAATTGGAGGTCTTCTTAATGGTTCTGAATGATGTTTTTTTTTTTTTTAAATTATAGAAGTGAAATGTATATTCTAATATGTGTAAAATAGAAAATGAAAGCCCCAACCTCACCTCATCCCAAATACCATACCTAGAGAAAGAGGGATGGTTTGTTCTCTTTTAAAAAATTTAATTCCCCAAATCAATATAAGGATTCAGGGATTCTGCTAATGTCAGAGTGAAGACTTGTGCTGTCTTGCTTTAGGGAAGGCTGTCCCCTGCTTCGGGGACGGGCAGCATGCGGTGCCCCTGCAGACTTTGTGAGGTGCTCAGGGAGAGGCTGGGCGCCCACCTGTGAGGGGCTGTGGGTGAGGATTTACCTCACCTTATTGTTATGGAGAAAATCACATTAGCTAGTCTCAAATGTGACCTGCCTTTACACCTGTCTTTTGGCCTCCCTCCTGTTTCACGGAGGAAGTGTTTCTGTTCCATCCCAGGCCACTCGGTCTCCTTTCTCTCCAGACCCTGTTCCCTCTCCCCTTCAAGGATTTTGCTACTTCAGTTGTCCTCCCAGCCTTCTGCCTGCTTTCTGCCCTAGTTCTCTGCTTTCCTGCTGAGCTGGACTTCTCCCAGTAAATGTCCACTTTCTGCTCATTCTCATCTTTCACTAAGACTTTGACCCATTTCTAGCCTGGCTTCCACCCCACCACTCTTTGCGACGCTGACACAGTTGACACTTCTGCCCTCTTGCAGTATCCTTGTGCTTGTTATCTGCTGCTGTATAACAAATTACCTCCCAAATTTAGTAGCTTAAAGTAGCAGACATTTGTTCTCTCACACAGTTTCTGATGGTCGGGAACCTAAGAGCGGCTTGGTGGGGTGGTTCTGGCCCAGGCTTCTCCTGAGGCTGGAACTGCAGCCGTCTGAAAGCTGGAGGGGGTGAGAGGATCCACTTCCACGGAGGCTCACTCCCATGGCTGTTGACTGGAGGCCTCCAATTTTTGCCACGTGGGCCTTTTCACAGGGCTGCCTGGCTGCTTGCTTCCCTTGGAGTGAGTGATCTGAGAATGAGAGAGAGAGAGAATGGATCCAGAAAGAAGCTACAATGACATTTTATGACATAGTTTCTTAAGTCACACAGCATAATGTCTGCTTAATTTTATTTATTAGAAGTGAGTCACTAAGTCCAGCCCATACTCAAGGATAAGAAAATTAAGCTTCACCTGAAGAGAAGAGCATCAAAGAATCTGTGGACATATTTTTAAAACCACCCAGGCTTTGTCTCTTAATTTGGGTTACACTCCTCTTTCCTAGCTTTTCTCCTACTTTACTGGCAGCTCTTCATGTCTGCCGTGCTAGCCCACCCTTGCCTCCTGCCCTGCCCTCATAATGCTGAGTTTATCAAGACCCAGACCTGGGCCTAGTCTCTTCCCTCTTTCTTTCTCCCCCCTCCACAATGCCTTCTCCTTCTAGTGACTTCAAATGCTATCCATTTGACAGTACTCAAAACTTTCTATCTTCAGTTCTGAACTCTTTAGATATTTAGAATTATATATCTTTTTATTTTTCCACTTGGAAAGATTTTACATTTCTGAATCTTAACTTTGGTCTTCAAAAACTGCTTCTCCCAGAGTGCTAGGATTACAGAAGACTCTGTCTCAAACAAACAAAAGCAAAAAAAACAAAACAAACAAAAAAAAAAACAACCCTGCTTTTCCTTTAGTTTTCCTCATTTCTACAAATATAACGCCTCAGTCCACTGTTGCGAAAGCCAGAAGTCTAAGCATCGTTTTTTATTCCTCCCTTTTCCTTACCACCACTATACATCTAATATTCTTTCATTTTGGACATATTTATTGGATTATTTCTCCTCCTTATTCTCTTCTCCTTTCTTTTACTTTCTTCCTTTTTCTCTTCCTCAAGCAACAAAGAAAAATTTTAAAAAATTCGTGACCCAAACAAAATTATTTTTATAATATTTACATTCCTTTTCAATTTTTATCGTGTATTACTATAAATCACTTTGTCATAGTTTACATACAATTTTTTGTTCCACATATTCTCCTTCTGGTTTAAACAAAAAATATAATTTATTGTCTCATATGGTTAAAAACACCAAAGGCAGTGGCTGACTCTAGGACTCCAGGATGAGTCTCTCTCTCTCCATCTCTCCTCTCTGCTTTTCTGCTGTTGATTCCAATCTTAGGCAGGCTCTTCCCACATGCAGATGGTCCCCAGATGCTCTAGGATTAATCCTCCCAGCTAGGGGAGATGCAGCTTGCTTTCAATTTCTTATTGCATTGTGGTCTTTCTAGCCTCAATTATGTTTTAAAAAATATTGTTGGTAAATTTTGGTGAGGTTCTGTTAGTGACAGACTTGCTCAAGTTTAGTTTATCTAAAAAAATGCCTTTATAGTTAGCTGAACCAGTTATAGATTGGCACATGCATGCTCTCTCTATATAAACAAATAGAACAGCTTTGGAATATTATTCCACTGGTTTCTACCTTCTATTGTTGCTGTTCAGAAGTCTGCTGTCAGTCTAATTGTCATTTCTTTTTAAGTAATCTGTTTTTCCTCTCTGGCTGCTTTTAGGAGTTTTGCCTTTGTTTTCTTGCATTTCCACTCATTTCCAATAGGTAAACCAGTAGGGTATAGGCTCAGGTTAGGTGGGGTAGGAAGGTCAACGAGAAATCTTTTCCAGGATGAGTCAGGTAGAAATCTTTGACCTCGAAGGTGTTTAAATTTTCTGAACTGATGGAATGAACTATTGGAGGTAATTGAAATAGAGGGTCAGGCCGGGCACGGTGGCTCACGCCTGTAATCCTAGCACTCTGGGAGGCCGAGGTGGGCGGATCGTTTGAGCTCAGGAGTTCGAGACCAGCCTGAGCAAGAGCGAGACCCCATCTCTACTAAAAATAGAAAGAAATGATATGGACAGCTAAAAATATATATAGAAAAAATTAGCCGGGCATGGTGGCGCATGCCTGTAGTCCCAGCTACTCGGGAGGCTGAGACAGGAGGATCGCTTGAGCTCAGGAGTTTGAGGTTGCTGTGAGCTAGGCTGACGCCACGGCACTCACTCTAGCCTGGGCAACAGAGTGAGACTCTGTCTCAAAAAAAAAAATTAAAAAAAAAAAAGAAAAAAAAAGAAAAAGAAAAGAAAATGAAATAGAGGGTCAGCTTGATGGAGGACTAATGATCAATTTTTATTTTTTATCAGTGTGAGTACCATTACTAAGAAATCATCACAGTGTGTACTTTTTTTAAATTGCTTTGTCTAAACTTGTGTTGTTTATTTAACTCTAATTTGCATTATTTGTGCAAAGGTTGCACCTTTTTATAATCCTTAGGATTCTTACGGACAGCAGTGGTTCATTAATAGACTTTTCTACTGATGATACATCTGATGTAGTGCTGAGTTATTTGTCCTAAAAATATTTCATATTTCAAAGACCGGACTTCTAGAAACTCATTTCATACATTTCTTCCCTAAGCTGTAAGACATCACTAGAGGATTCCTTTCTTAAATGTTTATAAAAAATATTATTCCTGGTCTTCTAAAATTTTTAATAGATCAAAAATCTTCCTAACTTCCCCTAATATCTAACTTAATTTTTTCTGCTTCAATATCATCTTTTAAGCTATTGGTAGAAATAATCATATTCATGTCACTCTTACATTAGCCCTTTATCTATTTAAAGACAATTACTAAGTTTCCCCTGAGCCTTTCTTTTCTAGGTTAAATAAACCCCATTTCTTTGTACTTTTTTCATGGGGGAATGTTTTCTAATCATTTTCATTGTTTTTTTCCTGGACCCCCTCCAAATTCTCAGTATCATACTTCAGTTGCCAAACCAAAAAATGGGCAATTAATAAACACTTGACCAGTGCTGAGTGGGAAAGGAGGCTGACCCACAGTTCTTACATGGCTAATTTTAGATCTTGTGCTATTGTGAAGGGCCGATTCCCCATGAGAAATAATCTTATTCCAAGCAGCCAAAAAATTTCATTTCTTCAGAGCCTTAAAAATACTCCTACTGGATCAGCTCAACAATGCAGCATTAAAACAATGACTATTTCTTGCAGGAAGATTGAGAGTTTTTGCCAATGAAAGTGAGCACCTTATTTTAGGTTGATGTCCTGGGTCACCTTTGAAGCATTGCATTGCTTTAACTGAATTTTTATATATCTCTGAGATGCTTAGCTGTGTCTTTGTTTACTTATTTTAGCTCCTGTTTATTCTGTCTTTGATTTGTCTAAAGTAAAAAAAAAATGAAAGGATGTTGTGGCCTCCTTTCTATGCCTATTTGTCCAGGACTCGTGTGACATCCCCTTAGTCTCAGCAATGCACCAGGCCACTGAGTGCATTTTTTTGTACAGAAATTACATTATTTCATTTCTCACCATCCTGAGCAACAGATCTGGGAAAAATTAGGGTTACCCTTGAATATTGGGGTCTTGAACAAATTGAAGGTTGGAACACTCTATAATATCCTTTCCTCACAAGATCTCTGAAGTGGCTGGGTTAATTCTGTTTCCTCTATTTCAGCCTGCTCTCCACAGAGCATTAGTCACTTCAGTTCCTGAAGGGCACTGAGATTCTGGCATGAATACAATTTCATTAGCCCCGATTAACCAATGCATTCTCTATAATGATGACTTTAAAATATAAAACCATGTATTATTTGAAATAGTATGTAAACACTCCTCACTAGATTTATCAGAAAAAATACTGGCCCTGATAGCTCAAGTTCAGAACTGATAAATGTCCCTATATTTAGCAATGACACAGTCCTCCCTCTCCGCCAAGGGTTAAATTTCTTGCTGTAAACTCTGCTCTGAGTTACTGCTGTTTTAGCATCTTTGTATTTCTGGAACTCCATGTCTGACACTGCTGGTGAGATGATCTGCACACAGCTGGGAAAGAACATCTGCTTCATAATTTGAACAACTTTCTTTTTTTGATGAGCTCAAGTTCCTCATTTCAGATAAGAGTGTTATTATTAATATTAATCTTTGGAATAATCCCTCTATTAGCAGAAGCTCATTATTGAGGAAGAAATGAGGGGCAGCATGTATGCATCATGATAGGATTTACTTTATTCACCTCTTTTTCTTAAAAAAAAATACACCTTATTTTTTTTAGAGCAACTTTAGGTTCACAGCAAAATTGAGCAGAAGGTACAGAGAGTTTCTGTATACTCCTGTTCCCACACGTGCATTCTCTCCATTATCAACTCCCATTTTTTGACCCTACATTGACATGTCATTATCATCCAAAGTTTATAGTTTACATTAGAGTTCACTCTTTGTACAGTACACTCAATGTCCTTGTGCAGACAGTACCTAGCCATGTGACTTAGAAATTTACTGCCTCTCTGACCTTTGTTTTCTCAACTGTGAACTGGGATAGCTATTTCCAATTCCATCATTAGGGTACACTCAATGTACAGCATTGTACATTCTGTAGGTTTTGACAAATGTTTCATGACATGTATCTATCATTACACAGTTGTCCTTTGATATCCTCAGGGGATTGGTTCCAGGACGGCCCACAGATACCAGGATCTGTGCATGCTCAAGTCTGCAGTCCACCCTGTGGAACCCACATATATGAAAAGTCGGCCTTCCCTGTACATGGGTTTTACATCCCACGAACACTGTATTTTTTATTACATTTGGTTGCAGATGCTGAACCCGCCCATGCAAAGGGTTGACTGTATTTATTGGAAAAAAAATCCACGTGTGAGTGTACCCCACAGTTCAAACCCATGTTGTTCACAGGTCAACTGTAGTATACGGAATAGTTTCACTGCCCTAAAAATCTTCTGTACTCTACCTGTTTATCTCTCTTTTCCCTCTCATCCCTGGAAACCACTGATCTTTTTACTGTCTCCATGGTTTTGTCTTTTCCAGAATATCACATATCTGGGATCATAAATATGTTGCCTTTTCAGATTGACTTCTTTTAATTAGCTATATGGGTTTAAGTTTCCTCTTTGTCTTTTCATGACTTGATAGCTTGTCCTTATTTATCTACTCATCTCTCCTGAAGGATATTTTGGTTGCTTTCAAGTTTTGGCAATTATGAATATAACTGCTGCAAACATATGTGTGCAGGTTTTTATATAAACATAAGTTTTCAACTCATGTGGGTAATTACCGAGGACTTTGACTTCTGGATCACTTCATCCTTTTTTAAGTCCCATTTTCTTTCACTACAGGGGGCTAACACATGTTCAGGACCTACTAAGTGTCAGAATTTTCAATAGATTATGTTATCTCTCCTCATAACTACCTTGTAAGGTACTTTTTTCTTTTTATACATGAATAAATGTATGCTTAGAAAAGTTGAGCAATTTGTTAGAGATATTCGAACAAATTGAAAATTTAAAGAGAAAAACTTCTAGTCCTAAAGTTCTTTTATTTTCTCTGAACTAAGTTAGAACTGAAAGGGACCTTAGAGAGCCATGACCTTGAGCAGGCACACCTCTAACATTTCTGGGGCCTCAGGCAGGAATATAAATGGAGGCCCACACACCAATTGTCCACATATTTACAAGTGATAAATCAGGCTGTCAAACTGAAAGTAAGAGGTTCTGTACTCTTCCCTTGACAAGACCACCTTCACAACAACCTGGAAGGCCAGATTTGAATCTGGAATTCTCTGTCTGCTCAGAGTTCCACACCAGAATGTGGTGTCATGGGAGAACTGGGCTGCAGCCTCTCCCTACCCCTTCTCTTCCCTTAGTCCTGCACTGCCAGGGGACTTGCAGGGGCACGTGGATTAACCAATATGCACGTGCAAACTCCACCCGTACTCTCTGCCAACAGCTGTCCTTTGGTCACCCTTCAGACCTAGGATACACACAATGGGGTGTGGACCTCCTTTGGAAGGATAGACTCAGGGAAGAGGTCTACAATGGCCCTGGAAGTAGGATTGTGGACATCTGTGCAGGGGATTTGAGATTTCCAGGGGTCCAGAACATGACTAGAAAGTACGGGATGTGGGCTCCTGGTGGGCAGGTTTCCTTGATCTCATGGTCTCCCTAGCCCACTGGAGAGGGAAGAGGGAAGAGTGTGGCCAAGGAGGGGGGCCCAGGCTCTTGTCCAGGTCTAAGGATGGAACTGGAAATAGCTATCCCGATTCACAGTTGAGAAAACAAAGGCCAGAGAGGCAGTAAATTTCTAAGTCATGTGGCTAGGTACTGTCTGCACAAGGACATCCTGATTCCCTGCACTTTTCGTAAGGTTGGCTTTATGAGGCTGGGTTGTTCTATATGTGCATTTATATAAACCTCCCAGGAATCCTTTTCACCAAAGAGCTTAAAAACTTGCCATGGGGTATCATTTCTACTCGGTCACAACCAGGTGCTCTTGAATGAGCAAACAACTATTCTGTTTTCAGTGATGTTAGAAAACACTCAGTACCTCAGGTGATTTCTAAAGGCTCATTTGAAACTTTTGGAGACATCAGTTACAAGAATAGTTCCCAAATAATTTCCAAATTACTTCCTATAGAGGTCAGTTTATGGATGTACTTGTATGAATCAACTGGCTCACCAAGAAACCACAATTAGAAATGTGATCAACATAAACTCAGTTGGAACAACTAGCAGATGTTTTCAATGATTTGCATATGAATTAGTCACCAGCTTTAGAAATTCAGCTTATTAAGCGTTGAGATTATTTCATACATTTTCCCTTCTGTTGGAATGTGCTGAAGGAAGCCTTCTGTTCATTAAAGGGTCATGTCATAAGTGACAGTACTCAGGTTTTTACTCTGCTTAGGTAATTCCTGATATTATGTGCTTATACATTTATAAATATCTCTGTAGATACCAACATTTGTTTTTTTTTTTTTTTTTTGAGACAGAGTCTCACTTTGTTGCCCAGGCTAGAGTGAGTGCCATGGCGTCAGCCTAGCACACAGCAACCTCAAACTCCTGAGCTCAAGCGATCCTACTGCCTCAGCCTCCCGAGTGGCTGGGACTACAGGCACATGCCACCATGCCCGGCTAATTTTTTCTATATATATTTTAGTTGTCCATATAATTTCTTTCTATTTTTAGTAGAGACGAGGTCTCACTCTTGCTCAGGCTGGTCTCGAACTCCTGACCTTGAGCGATCCACTCGCCTCGGCCTCCCAGAGTGCTAGGATTACAGGCGTGAGCCACCGTGCCCGGCCAACTTTTCTCATCTTGAGCCTTTGTCAGAACGCCATTTCTTTGGGGATGTTCTTTTCCGTCTGTCTCTGCTTGTAGAAATTGTATTTCTCAGTCAAGGTGCATCTTAAAATCCTCTCTTCCTTTCAAAAACGGGCTCAGTTTCTTCTTCCCCACAGGCTGGCTCTCTCAGAAAAGTTATGATTCTTTCTTGCTGCTTTACATCGGTATTTGGCATACTTTACTTTGGGTTATAGGGCATTAATGTGGATCATGACTTAGCACTCCCAACAGATGTAAGTATTTTCAGGATGAACTGTGGATGTTTGACATCTATGTGTCCTTGGCACAGAGTAGGCATTCAAAAGAGGTCTGAGGAAGGGCTGACCGCTTCAGCAAAGGTGGCAAGGGAAGAGGGCACCTCAGCCTCCAAGGGAGTATTTTGAGGTTCCAGAATGGCTGCTTCCATCCTTCCAGGTTCCTATTGAAAACGAACAAACCCCCCTTCTGTTTATTTCCCTTACAAAGGGCTTAAGTTAGCAAACAGCTAAAACAGATAGTCCTGTGGTGAAAGAGCTCTTGCTTTGCTTTTTCAACCAAAACCCTTCCTTTTGTTGCCTGGTTAATATTTGCTTTTTCTAAAAGGATCCCTGACCCTGGGAGAAGAGGACATGATTCTTAGTGGCTGCCTGTTGTACTGTGATGGATGATTTTTATACCTCCAGGCTTGTCATGCAGAACAAGGCAAGAATCTAGCACACACTGTCTCCTCCTTTCACCCTTACCCCACAGCCCACGGACCACGGAATGTTAGATGATGTTCTTCATGGATTCTTCCCCCCACCCACCCCTCTGTCTAGGAGACAGTCTTCCTCTGTCCTGACTTCTCCAATCCCCATGGTATATGTGGACTTCCCCTCTTCAGAGCATATTCATTCACCTCTAAGGGCTTTCGGATTGATTCACTATTGCTTCTCGGAAAACCATGTTTTTGAGCAAAGTCAGTAAAATTGGAGAAAATAGGCCAGTTTTATAAGATTATTCTCATTGTCCTTGACTCCGCCACCAGCTACTTTCATTGTGCATCATGGAGCTCTTCAAGATGATTGGTCATTGGCCCATTTTTATTTCTTGTTAAGTTTGAACCACTGGGCTAATATTTATTTTATGGTTAATTTGTCTTTTCATTGAAAATATGAATACTTTCCAAGAATGCAGTAGTCTTGTTATTTCTAATTTGAGTTTGTGGCCTGTTTTGCCATTTATTTTTTTAAAGAGCTGTTTCAGTTGGAATCAGCTGGAATTTATGGCCATGCTTTTCTATTCAGTTTTCTCATTTCTTGCAAGAAAGACTAGAGAGGCAGTCATTTCTGTGCTATGAAAACTTCTGAAATTACACTATTCTTTTGAATTTATTTTCTGTGCTAAACTGGAAGAGGTTTTTATTCTTTAGCTCTCAGTATTTTTTTTGAGGCATAGTTTATAAACGTATACCAGGGCTGTTCAGATAATGAATAGATTTTAAATGACCACTGGGCATGGTGACCTAGAATTACAGAATGAGAATTAGATTTGCTTCCTGGCTAATTTCTCTTATTTTCTTAAGTGAATAGAACTGTAAGAGAGTAAGACATTTGTTTTCCTCAACAATTCTCTCTTTTTCTTCTCTCACTAAAATTATGAGGCAGTGTACTATAGATTTAGGAGCTTGAGTGCTAGTGTTAATGCCCCTTAATTGAAATCCCAACATCACCATTTACTAACAGTGGGACCTTGGGATATATGTGTAAACCTGTGACTCGGCTTTCTGATTTCTAAAATAGGGGTTTATATGAGAGTCAAATATGGTAATGTACATAAAGATTTTGGCATAGTGCATGGATATACTAAAATACTTGTGGGTTCCACATATATAGATTCAACTGACTTTGGATCAAAATTATTTTAAAAATTGCACCTGTACTGCACACGTACTGACTTTTTTCTTACAATTATTCCTTAAACAATATAGTATAGCCACTGTTTATACAGTATTTATATTATATTAGGTATTATAAGTAATCTTGAGGTGAATTAAAGTATATAGGGGGATGTGCATAGGTTATACGCAAATACCATGCCATATTATATTAGATACTTGAGTGTGATTTCGGTATCCAGGAGAGGTCCTGGAACTAATCCTCCCCAGGTACCAAGGGACAACTGTAATACTAATGCTATTACTATCATTATTATTTATCTTTAAATTTTAAGAAATTAAAAAAAATTTCAGAATACTACGGGGGTACAAACCTTTTGGTTACATGAATTGCTTTTGTGCCATTTGAGTCCAAGTTGTAAGTGTGCCCATCACCAAGATAGCATACATTGTACCTGTTAGGTATGAATTTAACCATCCACTCCTCATCCCTCCCACCTGCTTGATTTCTGCTGAGTTTTACAACCATATATGCACATGAATGTTGATTGATCAGTTCCAATTTAATAGTGAGTACATGTAGTGTTTGTTTTTCTATTCTTGGGGTACTTCACTTAGAAGAATGGTCTCCAGTTCCATTCAGGTTGTTACAAAGGGCATTGGTTCACCATTTTTTTTTATGGCTGAGTAGTATTCCATAGTATACATATACCACATTTTATTAATCCACTCATATATTAATGGGCATTTGGGTTGTTTCCACATCTTTGCAGTTGTGAATTGTGCTGGTACAAATATTCAAGTGCCAGTGTCTTTTTTATGAAAGTGTCTTTTTTCTTTTGGGTAAATATCCTCCAGTAGTGAGATTGCTAGATCAAATAGTAGGTCTACTTTTAGTTCTTTAAGTATCCCCCTACTACTTTCCATAGAAGTTGTACTAGTTTTCAGCCCCACCAACAGTATGTAAGTGTTCTTTTCTCTCCACATCCACACCAGCATATGTTGTTCTGGGACTTTTTGATAAAAGCCCTTCTCACTGGTATTAGGTGATTTCTCATTGTGGTTTTGATTTGCATTTCCCTGATGATTAGAGACATTGGGCATTTTTTCATGTGTTTCTTGGCCATTAGTCTATCTTCTTTTGAAAAGCTTCTGTTCATGTATTTTGTCCACTTTTTAATAGGGTTGTTTAATATTTTCTTGCGGATTCACTTGAGTTCTTTGTAGATTCTGGTTATTAGCCCTTTATCAGATGTATAGCATGCAAATATTTTTTCCCACTCTGTAGGCTGTCTATTCGCTCTATTGGTTGTTTCCTTGGCTATGCAGAAACTTTTTAATTTGATCAGGTCGCACTTATATATTTTTGTTTTTGCTAAGATTGCCTTTGGGGTCTTCTTTTTTTAAATTCAGGATATGATGGTGGTACAAATATTTTGATTACATGTAATGTGTTTGCCTCACTCAAGCCAGGGCTACAAGTGTGTCCTTCTCCCATACAGTGCAGAAAACAACCCAAGTGCCCATCAATACATGAGTGGATTAATAAAATGTGGTATATGCATACCACGGAATACTACTCAACTACAAAAAACAATGGTGATCTAGCACCTCTTATATTATCCTGGATAGAGATTGAGCCCATCCTTTGAAGTGAGGTGTCACAAGAATGGAAAAACATGCACTACATGTACTTGCCATCAAATTGGTACTAACTGACTAACACTAATATGTTCACATGGTAGTAATACTCACTGGGTGCCGGTCAGGTGAGGGTGGGGTGGGGGGGGGTAAACCCACAATTACTGTGGAGAGATTGGAACACTCTTACATTGCTGGTGGGACTGCAAATTAGTACAACCCCTGTGGAAAGTAATTTGGAGATACTTCAAAGAGCTAAAAATAGAAATACCATTTGATCCAGCAATCCCACTACTAGGCATCTATCCAAAGGAAAAAAAAATTCTATAATAAAGACATCTGCACTCAAATGTTTATAGTAGCACAATTCACAATTGCAAAGATGTGGGGTCTTCTTTATAAATTCTTTCTCTCAGCTGATATCTATAAGAGTTTTTCGAACCTCTTCTTCTAGAATTCTTATAGCTTCATGCCTTTGGTTTAAGTCTGTTATCCATCGTGAGTTGATTTTTGTGAGAGGTGAGAGATATGGATCTTCTACATGTGGCTATCCAATTTTCCCAGCACCTTTTTATGAATAAGGATTCTTTTCCCCAATGTATATTTTTGTCTGCTTTGTCAAAGATAAGCTGGCAAGAAGAGGATGGTTTTATATCTGGGTCCTCTGTTCTGATCCACAGGTCTATGTCTCTGTTTTTGTGCCAGTACCATGCTGTTTTGGTTACTATAACTTTGTTGAAATCTGGTAAAGTAATGCTTCCCAATTTGTTCTTATTGCTTAAGGTTGCTTTGGCTATTTGGGGCCTTTTCTTGTTCCATATGAAGCATAGGACTATTTTTCGTAGATCTGTGAAGAATGACATTGGTATTTTAATGGGGATTGCATTGAATCTGCAGATTACTTCAGGTAGTATAGATATTTTGATGATATTGATTCTGCCGATCCATGAGCATGATATGTTTGTCCATCTGTTTACATCCTCTGCAGTTTCCTTCCTTAGTGTTTTATAGTTCTCCCTGTAGAGGTCTTTCACCTCCTTAGTTAAATATATTCCTAGGTATTTTATTTTCTTTGTTGCTATTATGAAAGGTATTGAGTCTTTGATTTGATTCTCAGCTTGACTGTTGGTGTATATGAATGCTACTGATTTGTGTATGTTGATTTTGTAACCTGAGACTTTGCTGAATTTATCAATTCCAGTAGTCTTTCGGCAGAATCCTTGGGATTTTCTAAATATAAGACCATATTGTCAACAAAGAATGATAGTTTGGCATCTTCTTTCCCCATTTGGATACCTTTGATTTCCTTCTCTTATCTGATTGCTCTGGCTAGGACTTCCAGCACAATGTTGAACAAAAGTGGTGATAGTAGGCAACCTTGTCTGGTTCCAGTTCTAAGTGGAAATGCTTTCAGTTTTTCCCCTTTAAGGATGATGTTGGCTGTGGGTTTGTCATATATGGTTTTTTATAATTTAGAGGTAACTCCCATCTTTTCCTATTTTGTTAAGTGCTCTTATCATGAAAGGGTACTCTATTTTGTCAAATCCTTTTTCTCCGTCTATTGAGAGGGTCATATGATCTTTGTTTTTGCTTTTATTTATCTGGTGAATTATATTTATAATGTAATTATAAATGATTTGAATATGTTGAACCATCCCTGCATCTCCACAATGAAGCCTACTTGGTCATGGTGGATTGTTATAATTTTTTTTATGTGCTTCTGAATTCAGTTTTCTTGGATTTTATTGAGAATTTTTGCATCTATATTCATAAGGGATATTGGTTTATAGATTTTGTTGTTGTTGTGTCTTTTCCTAGCTTTGGTATCAAGATGATATTGGCTTCATAAAACAAGTTGGGGAAGATTCCTTTCCATCTTGATGTTATGGAATAATTTCTGCAGTATAGGTACCAGTTCTTATTTGTAGGTCTGGTAAAATTTGGGTGTGAAACCGTCTAGTCCGGAACTGTTTTTTGTTGGAGGATTTTTTTTTTTTTTTTTACTTTTGAAAGACCTGATTACCTTTATTTATTTATTTTTTAAATGTTAATTATAAGAGTCATAGAGTGTGACTTTTTTTTTTTTATTTCAGCTTATCATGGGGGATACAAAAGTTCAGGTTACATATGGTGCTCATGTACCGCCTGTCCCCCCAAGTCAAAGCTCCAGGCATGTCCATTCCCCAGACAGTGCGCATTGCACTCATCATGTAGGCATATACCCCTCCCCTCCTCGCATCCCTCCCTCCCTGAGTCAGCACCTTCAAGCGTGACCATTCCCCAGACGGTGCGCAACGCACTCATCATGTAGGCATACACCCATCCCCTCCCCCCACCCCCACCTCAGTCTGATATCCGATTGGTGTCATTCCCAGATGTGAATTTAGGTGATGATCAGGGAAACCAATTTTCTGGTGAGTACATGTGATGCTTGTTTTTCCATTCTTGGGATACTTCACTTGATATAATGGGTTCCAACTCTCTCCAGGAGAACCATAGAGATGTCGTATCTCCGTTTTTTCTTATAGGTGAGTAATACTCCATGGTATACATATACCACAGTTTACTAATCCATTCATGTATTGATGGGCATTTGGGTTGTTTCCACATCTTTGCAACTGTGAATTGTGCTGCTATAAACATTCGGGTACGTGTGTCTTTGTTATAGAATGACCTTTGTTCCTTTGGGTATATGCCCAATAATGGGATTGCTGGATCGAATGGTAGGTCTACTTAATCGGTTTAAAATATCTGTTGGAGGATGTTTTATTGCTGCTTCAATTTCAATACTTAATATTGGCTTATTCAGAAACTCTATTTCTTTCTGATTGAGCCTCAGGAGGCTGTGTGTTTCTAATAATTTGTCCATTTCCTCCATGTTTTCAAATTTGTGTGCATAGAGATTTTTGTAGTATTCAGAGATAATATTTTGTATTTCTGTGGTATCAGTGTGATTTCTCCTTTTTCATTTTTGATTGAGCTTATTGTTAATAATACTGTTTTGATCCTTACTTCAATTTTGCCCACATTTTCACATGAGGAAAAGTTATAGCTAGAGTCTTAGTCCTGTGACAATATAGGCAAATAAAGGATAGAGAAACTATTGATAAAGCTAGGTAGAATTATTCCCACATAAAAGTAGCAAATCTACTTGGATGGCATTGTATAGGAGTTGTACCTTTTTCCTACTATGTTATAATTTTATTCACAAAATGATGATCAGGGGCATGGTAGATTACCACTTTCACAAAGCAAATAACCACTGGGTGCTTAGAAACTGCTCTTCAGGAACACAGCCCTCCTTTCTTTTGAAGGACAGTAAAAAGGCATGGTACGTTTAAACTAGGAATCTTTACAAGTTTTCTGCATGATTCACAATGGAATCCTAAATTTATTGTTTTCAGCCTTAAATTATAAAGCACAAGTTCAATGTTTTTATGACTAGAAATTTTGTAAATGCTCCTATGATTATTATTATTTTTAATGTCATTAATAATTCTTTGAAAATGAGTTTTTCATATAATTTTCCATTTTATGGAGAAAGCATAATTTTTCCTATCATTAGCCACTGTCCCAACTTAGGCCCTTTTCTTAGACTTGAGGCTCTCTCCTTCCAAACAAGATATTATCATCCATCAAGACTTAATAAGCAATTAGGACAAGAAATTACTCTTCTAGGTGTAGTGAGGGAAAAGAGAGTCCTTGTGCTGGGTTGAGTGGAACATCCTAGGAAAAGGGAGAGTGCTATTGTACATTTTGTTTATGGTTGGAAAAAATGTGACTGCCTTAATGCTCTTCTAATAATTCTGAGAGAAAGAGAGAATACATAGTGAGAAACAGAAAGGAGTAGAGAAGAAGCCCTTGCATGTTAGGATTTTAGTCTTCGGGAGAAGTGAAGTGGGTACATTGACCACTTTGATAAAGAATGTAAAAATCATTGTGAGACAAACCCCATTTCTTATTAAATTGTGAATTTTTAATGGAGTCCTACATTATAGTCTATTACTGAAACACATTTCCCCAGACTTCTACACTTTAAAATTGATCAAGAGGAAAAGCCATCTGATTTGGTTTTCATGTCTGGAGGAGAGTGGATTTTCCAAAAATAACCATTGGCTGCATGATGCCATTTTTCACTGGCAAGCAGCTGAAATGGATTTTTAACCTACTCTCTTCCCTATTTTTGGTTAAGAATTCAGGAAAAGTACAAATGTAAGCACAACTTAGGAAGTATTAGAAGCTTCAGGGGTTTGGGGGTGCCAAGCATTGGGTTTGGAAGTTGATTATTCTTGCTTTAAAGGATTATATCTACAATAACATGCTGCTTCTCTCCTTTGGAGTCTTTAAAACATTTGTCAGATGTTCCAGCAGTTACCCATCCCTCCTTCACGGCACACAGAAAAGCTTGCGTTATCTTCAGATTATCTTCTCTGAGAATCACAGTTGCTTGTTAGTTAGTATGGTTATCTGTAATTTGCAGTACTATAGTAAATCATCAAGCACACAAAATAGCTTATTGATCTCTGACTCCCAATAACCTTGGAAAACAGCCACAAGTAAGGGGAAAATGCTTCAGGGCTGAAAGGAAATAGCCTATGACCAAAACCTGCCTTCCCTTTCCTCCAAAGCAGGTGAGTTGTACTATGTTCCCTGGCTTCCCTTGTAGGTAGCTTTGGTCATGTGACAAAGCCCTTTCCAACGGAATTAAAATGGTGTTTACCACTTCTAGGCCCAGCCCATGAAATCACCTGTAACATTTGTTAGAACAGTTTTCCCCCAGCTAGGTAAAAATCTACATCCATGTGTTTGCTGTCTGCTAATCTTAGTTTATTTCTCCGAAGTAAATAGGATAAGCCTACCCTGTCTCCCACATGCCTCTTTAGGGGATTTTCTAACTCTAAATATGTATGATTTTATAACTGAGCTCAGAATGTCCTTTCAAAATGACTTGGTGGTCGGAATTAAGGGCATCCAGGTTGATATTTATAGATACTTAATTATGCAGACAGTCCCTCACTTAGGATGATTCACCTTAACAATTTTTTGACTTTAGGATGGTGTGAAAGTGGTACACATTCAGCATATTTTGAATTTTGAAATTTGATCTTTTCCTGGGCTAGTGATATGCCATGCAACACTCTCTCGTGGTGCTGGCCACTTGAGTGGTGGACCACTGATTTATACTTGAGAAAGGATGGAAGAACAGGCTATGAGTGGAGGAGAAGGCCATTCCTGAAGGAAGGAACAGGGTATGCAAAGACCCTGAAAAAGAACCTTGAGGAGTGGAAGAGATTCCACTGTGGCCTGAGAACAGCTGGCAAGGAGTTTAGAGCTGGGGCAGCCGGATCACACAGGGCCCTGCAGCCACAGTAGAGAGTTTAGTTTATCTCACAAAAAATGAAGCCATTAAAGGATTTATTAAAGTAGAAGAAATACATGATATTGCTCTGGCCTCTTTTTGGAGACTAGATGGGAAGAATTAAGAATGGCAGCATAGAGACAGGAGATTGTGGCGTGGTTCAGGTGGCTTGGCCTTAGGATGGGGGCGGTGGAGATGGAGAAAAGTGGACTGAATCAGTCGACGTATCCATCTACCTATCAGGATCTGCAGAACTTGCTGAGGGATCAAATGCTGAATAGGCAGTTGGATATGTGAGCATGGAGCTCAAAAGAAAGGTCTGAGTTGAGACAGAAATCTGGGAGTTGTTAAATAACATATATTATACTGTTTAAAGCCACATTAAGGAAAATGATCACCTAGGAAATCATGGAGAAGAGAGCTTAGAGAAATAGCATGCTTTAGAACTCAGGTAAAGAGTAGCAGAGGATATTGAGAAGGAATAATCAGTAATACAAGAGGAAATCTTGGAGCATATGGAAGCCAAGAGTGTTTAAAGGAGGAAATTATCATCCTTGTTCAGTGCTGGCAAGAGGTACAGTAAGATGAAGACAGAGAGGTAGCTTTGGCAACATGGAAGGTAGCTGGTGACCAGTGGACTGGTGGGGTTGGATGGGCTAGTTATGGATTGGGATGATTTTAGAATAGGTTTTAGAGTAAATGGGTTGACATTGTATGTATAGACATCTCTTTTGAGAAGTTTAGCTATGATGAGGTCAAGGTAAAACAGGGGTTTGAACAGGTGGGCTTTGAAAGAGCACGTTTGCATGTGATGGGGATGTCCCTCCAGAGAGGTGACAACTGAAGAAGCCAACCCTTTGAGAAGGTGAGAGGGAATTAGATCCAGAGCACAGGTGAAGGAATTGGCTTTGTGAAAAGCAGGGAAACTTTGTAACAGGAAGAAAGACAGATATGTGTGGAGCCAAAAAAGCTTGTTAGTTTATCTATTTTTTGTTAATGAAGAATGAAGCAAGACCATCAGGTGAGGACACGGATAGAGGAGGGGACATGGGAGATCTGAAAGAAAGCAGAAAGGATAAAACAAAGCAGATAGTGGGAAAACAGGTCTACAAGAAAACAGAATAGGCTCGCTGGTCTTCCTTGAGTGCACATATGCATTCATTAACTTCAATATCTTTTAACGCCATACTAGGAGTGTTTCTATATCTTTTTTGTATCCAGGACCAGATGTGGTTATTTGATTTATTCTTTCTTGCTCCTTGGAGGTAGTCTAGGGGCACCTGCTGCTCTGGCTGTAATCTGGGCTTAATTTGGGCTTAATTTCTGGGCTCTGCATGTCCCAGATGGCATAGTTTCCTAACTTTCCTGCTAGCGGACCCTTATTTTTCTACTCCGGGTGCCCCATGACTCTGTTCACAGCGTCTTCATGCTGCCCCCCACACTCAGCTGCTTTCCAGAGTAGCTGAAGCTTAGCTGACAGCCTGTCCTTCGATGGTGTTCGCTTCACCACTGCTTCACTTCCAGCCTGTTGGACCGCTCACTCCTTATGCCTATCTGGTGAGAGAGCAGCACACTCTTTCCTCTGTGCCACTGTTTTCTGCAGAACACTGGGGCTGTCCCCTTCTCTGGGATAGACTATACTTTAAGTCTTCTCATTTCAATGAGTCAGAAATTCCAAGGAAGTGGGACCTGAGCCAAATAATGTCAAAGTATAAACTGCTCTGCTCTTGCCTACTACCTTGCCTACTATTCTGGGCCCTAGAACTGACGTAGTAGCCTTGGAAGAAAGTACTTTGCTGAATGGTGAAACCTCTGCAGGTCTAACTGGGCTATTTTTGAACATATGGGGTGGAGTGGAGTTCTGACCTTTTACATTATTTTTTTCATGGCAGAAATGTGGAACCATGGTTCTCTTCAGTCACCATGCACTTACCAAGTTTTGGATGTTGAGGGACAGTTTCTTTGTTTATGATTGTGACTAACCAGGGACCAGATGGGATGGCCTGGCTCTGCGGATGTCAATGGGGAAAGGTGACTGGAGGGAACCAGGGTGCTACAGTGGATGTTAGTGTAGACGGATAAGACCACAACTGAAGGCCATTTTCCATCTTTTGACGCTGAGCATTATAGTCTTATGTCCCTTGTCCTTGGAACTTAGCTGTAACCTTTGGGATATGAGTTAAGAGAATAAAACCCTGATTTGATTGAGTTGACCCAGAACTGTCTGATTTAAGTTTCTACCAAAAGATGGAATGGGAAGTTTGAGGTAGAAAGTAAGGTCACATATCGAAAATAAACTTGAGTTTTGTCATTCCTGAGTTTTGTGGATTGAGATTCTGTACCTCCTACACACGTGTAACGTTAATGCAGCCAGGAGCTTTGAGCACTAACTGATGGTAGGGAATCCAGGTGGCGACTTTAGAAATGCAGGGGCGAGAGTGGGGATTTTTCTTGGCTGCGGTTCCCCAAGCATGGATTTTTGGGTTTCGTTTCAGGATTCTGGTAATGTCCCTCCAGCCAACCAGTAATCAGGGTTTTATTTTTCTTTCTTTTTCTCATTTATAATGTGCATAATTTACATATATTTGCATTTTAATTTTTTTAACGGAAAGAATTGAATAAATATGCCATCTCTGCATATCACTAGAGCAGAAACACATTGAATTCCAGTGGTATGAATAAAGGTCACTGTTGACATACTCCTTACTTTAGCTCAAAATAATTTTCTAAGCTGTGGGTGTGCCTTCCTCTTTGGCACTTGAATCAAATAGTTCTACTCTATATTTTCATTTTCCTTCTGCTGCTGAAAGATTCTAGACAAGCAGCCGAGGCCAAGTCCTTCATTTTACAGGTCTGAAAGGGGGCCACAGAAGTGACTTATCCAAGACCATATAGGTAGTTAGAGATAGAGGTGGTTTTGGAATCCAGACCCCATAATTCCAGTGCTTTTCCTTCTTATGTTCTCGTCTCACCTGTCCCTCTATTCGTAGAGGTAGTTTCCTACTTTTTGGAAGCTAACTTTCAGAGTATATCTATGAGAAAAGTAGGAAAACTTGTTTTTTTAATTGTAGTTTAAAAATGTAACAGTTAAAGTTTGGTGATAACGAAAGTACAACTGCAGATAACAGAGGTTGGGGTGTGCTGTGAGTGAGGAAAGGCAGGGAAAAGGTAGGACTACTGTCTAAAGTTAATGGAATAATAAATAAAGTTTAAATAAAATATGCAAAGTAACACAGTTTTATCCCTGAGTCGGGGGTGAAGCAGCCTTCCCCGAAGTCCCATGGTAGAGGGGCAACTGAACAAAAATACAGTTCTATTATGAAAGAAGAAAGGCAAAATGGATATTGGGTAGGCAATCAACTGTCTGCTAAATTTAATAACACTTTTCTTTAAAATAAATTTAATCACATATCAATGTCACCGGTCTTTTAGTTAGCTTTTGCTAGTATCTTTTCCTTTTACTCTCAACATTACCATATCATTTTATTTTATTATAGTTGTCTCCCTTGTAAATAGCATATGGCTACATTTTGTTTCATTTTGCTTCTCTTTTCCAACCAGAAATCTTTTAGTTAATATGATTGGTATATTTGTACTTATTTGGATTATTGATCTCATTGGATTTAATTTCTGTTGTTTGATTTTTTGCTACCTATTTGTTGTGGTGGTTGTTTTTTCCACTCTACCTTCTTTCTGGCTATCTGGATTTTTTTTTTTTTTTTACTTTTTATTTAAAAAATTTCAAACATATATAAAAATAAGAAAATGGTATAATAAGCCCCTATATTATCAATGTTTTGCCACATGTATTTTATTTAACCCTTCTCTCTCTCTTTCTGCTGAGGATTTTAAAACAGATTACAAATAGCATTATATTTCACCTTAACTACTTATGTGTGAGTATTTGAGTTTTCTTTATTTTTTCTTTTCCATCTTGTTTCAAATTATTAATATGTTCACATTCTATTAGTTTTTAACATGTTAGTTAATCAAAATAGCCACTGTTAGCTGAACAAAGAAAGGACTTCAGAATTCTTTAATGTCTTTACTTACACATTACCATTGTCTAGTACAATAATACATCTTAATGTATTATTTAGGCTAGGCTTGGCTGTACTGTGATAAATAAATACTGGAATCTCAGTTGCTTAAAATAAAGGTGTTTTCTTGCTCACATCCCAATCTGACATGGAATGCAAAGCTCTTCTTTAAACAGGAAGCCAGGGGCCCAGCTTGCTTCCATCTTGTAGCTGTACCGTCCAGAGCAGGTCACTTCTGGAGTTTCTAGGGAAGGGAAGAGAGAGCTAAAGGATTTGGGGGGATGATTTTAAGGGCAAATCCAATCATTTTTCATTTCATTGGTCCTAACTTAGTCACATAGACTCCAAGCTATTTGAGGAATGTAGTTTTTCTATATTTTGAGAAAAAAAGTCTCTATGGCATATCAACTCATTTAAAATTAGCTTTTTTTTTTTTTTAAAAAAAAAAACTTCTTCCTTTTCTTACCACTTGTATTAGCTCAGGCTGCCATAATAACTTGGCATTAGACTGGGTGGCTTAAGCACCGGAACTTTATTCCTCATACTTCTGGAGACTGAGAAGCCCAAAATCAAGGTGCTGGCAAGGTAGGTTTCATTCTGAGACCTCATCTGGCTCTCGGTGGCTGCCATCTCTCTGTGTGCTCACACAGCCTTTCTTTGGTGTGTGCACTTGGAGAGACAGGGCCCTGGTGTCTCTTCCTCTTCTTATAAAGGGCACTAGTCCCATGGGATTAGGGACCCATCCTTATGCCTTCATTTAACCTTTACCATCTCACAGGTCCTGTCTCCAAATATAGTCACATTGAGGATTAGGGCTTTAACATATGAATTTTAGGGGAACACAATTCAATCCATAGCACCACTGTTATGTAGGGTAAAAACATGATAAAGGAACTAATCAATTCCCTGTTTAGGGATTTATATAGATGCTAATGAAGAAAGAGTGGTCTTTACATCTGACACTAATAAATATTTAAAATTGGATCTGGTGAGGGCCATTGATGTGCTGGGGGTAAGGCTTGACTGATAATGAGATCAACTGCATGAAAATGAGAATGAAGAGAAATAGAGAGACAGAATCCTGATGACATCATTAGAAACTTTGAATTTAGCTGTCACTGAAGTTAGATTTAATCTTTGTGTTTCTCAGTGATGTTAGCCAATAAATTCTGTATTTTTGCTTAGAGTCTCTGACACTTGCAATGGCAGAATCCTGCAAACATAGTGATGCCAAGTGGATGTTTGTAATACAGGTAAACATAAGCACAGAGAGCCAGACAATTTTTGGCTGACACTATGTTGCACCACATGACATGATGGGATATTGTTGATCTATTGTCAGCTGCTTTTGCCTCGGGATTTCCTCTGCCACAGTAAAACTGACCTGCAACTCTGCTACTGTGTTCCAGGCTGCAGTGGATCAAGTACATGTTGAAAAAAACAATGGGGACCTGGTGTTGGGGAAATGATTAAAGACATAGTTTTTCCTTTGGACTGGATCCCTTAGTCTATACCTAGTGTTGGTGAAGTTTTTGACTGCGAGAATCAGAAAATTCTGACTCAAAATGATTAATTCATAAAGAAATTTATCTTCTATTTTTGCTTTGAGTGTGGTTCAAAGCAGATGGCATCACTGTATTGAACCCAGGTTCTTTCTGTCTCACCATTTGCTGGGCTTCTTGTTGGCTTAATTTCAAGACTAGTTCTGACATTACCTCAGGGTGGCCTTCAGTGTAACTGGGGCTCCCTACTTGTCTTTCCATGCCCACCTGCCTACCCCTGGACCAACAGCTGTGACCAGGGAAATAGAGTTCTTTGATTGACTTAGACTATTCAGGAGTTGGGTTTGGTGTGCATCAAGATACCTTATGGTTGATCTCAGTGATGTGTCTCTGAGCCTCCCACCTGACCCCTGAGGCACATGGTGGGAGGGTCAATAGTTATATAAAATTGAGGTTCTGTTATTAAGAGAAGACAATGAATATTGGGTTGACACCAAAGTATGTACATTACATACTTTGTAGCAGTGAAAGAGAAAAGCTGAATCTACCCACAAATTATTAATAGATGGAGGGGCCTAATATTATCTGGCTACCAAGGCCATTTCCTACGTGGGGTAGTATTACTCTGATACTTCCCATGGCAACTTGAATTCAGGTGAGGCATCACAACTAGTATTTGTCAGTAGCAGAGGAAGAACATGATGCAAATATGTTCCTAATTTGCTAGTGAATATCTTAAGTCTCAGTTCTTAATTTGGCACCCAGAATGGACTTCACAACAGCTAATAATGGCGCAGACAAGGGAAGATTTAAGCCAGTCTTTGACATTGGGAATGTGAGGCACCTTTGGAACTTATGGAATAATGGGAAAGCCTTTGCAAGACATCCTGGTTGGATAGGCTTGGAAATTGGTGGTGAAATTTTAATAAGTCCCTTAAGATTATACAAAAATTTAGTAGTTAATATATTAATTACATGAGTAGAAAAATAAACCAGAAGAAGTGCAGTGTTTACTTGATACCTGAACTGCAATGTGCTTGTGGTTGGGCATCCCTTCCCCCACGTTAGAGAGAGTGTTAGACTCATAATGAGAATGAAGCAGCTGTTCCATCAAGCTGTTTTCCAAATGGGCTTTCACCATTATTGTTGTTGTTAGACAGAGAGGGAAGTGATTTTAGTGTGAATGTGAAAATGAATTAATGTTGCCTGTCAGGAAACAAAACCAGTGCCAGGAGATCAGCTTATGCACAGCTGAAAAATTGAAAGATAAAACGCTGGGAAACCAGAGAGCTAAAAAGACAATGATACCAAGTTCTCACTAGTCTTGAAACGTGGAAGTTCATGTTCCACTCCAGTGATGGAACAAGCTTTAGTTAAGCAATTTTGGTCACTGTATCCAGGCAAACTTGGAAAGTAATGATAATACTAGCAGTAAGATTGTCTTATTCCCAACCTGGACACCAGATAGAAATGTGATGCCTTGAGTATCTGAGTCAATCTGGGACAAGGTTGATAGATTTACCAAATAAAAATTCAAGATACCTAGCTAAATATGAATTGAAAATAAACAATAATTTTGGGGGGATAAGTATGTCGCAAATATTGTAGGGGGCATAGTTATACTAAAAATTATTCATTGGTTATCTGATTCAACTTTAACTGTGTGCCCTGCATTTATTTTATCTGGCAACCCTAATCCGGGATAATTAATAGTCTCAGTCTGATTCCCATAACATTATGATATGATTACTCTTAAACTCTTCCTTGAAATGCTATTGTTAGACTCTTATTGATCGTACATGGCAGATTGTATTATATATCACATCCCACATTGTCTTCTTACAATGTGACATTGACACTCCTTCAGTGAGAATTGAGGTCTGGGTGATCTTTGTAACTGCCTTGAGCAATAGAGAATGGCAGAAGTGACACTATCCTGAGGCTGGATCGTTAAAGGTAGTACAACTTCTATCCGGCACTCTTTATCTTAAGACGTTCCCCTTGGGAGCCCTGAGCTGACATAAGAAGTGGGGCTCCCCTGAAGCTATCAGGCTGGAGATATCATGGGGAGAGGCTACAGAGAGAGAGAGGGAGGGAGAGAGAGAGGAGAGAGCGCGCGCGTGCGCCTGAGGAGTCCCATTCTTTGCTCCCCCAGTTAATCAAATTTTTTCTGTTTAGATTTGCGGTCCCCAACCTCTGGGCCACGGACCGGTACTAGTCTGTGACCTGTTAGGAACTGGGCCGCACAGCAAGATTTTACTATTACTGTCTCCTCCATCGCCTTTTTTTTTTTTTTGAAGTCCAAAAAGTGGGATTAGTATTATAGGAAAACTGAATAGTACATTAAAAAAAAAAAAAAAAGAAAAAGAAAACCAAAAAATTCAGTGCATGTATTGTGTGATAAAATGATCACTGATATAGGAGACCCAAGTTGTTTTGGCTTGGACATTAAATAGCTATTGGCCTTTGAGAAAATTACTTATTCTCTAAAACTCAGTTCCTGTATCTGTAAAAGGAGGCATTATCTTAGATAAGGGACGGCAAATATGTAGCATGCAAACTACTATTTTCCTCAGCAGGCATCGCTAATAAATTCTAGCATTCTTGCTACAGGAAATGACCTTACAGTCCTTCTCAAAGCAGAACTCCAAGCCATCAGGAGCAATCAGTCACAGTTGGCAATAATGACAAAATCTTTTGTCATTATTGAACATGCCTATTGCTACTTTCAGTGTTAAAATTTATCGTCTCTATAATCTAAGTGACTTACCCAAATTCCTAAAAAGTTGCTAAAGTGACTGTGGAAGTAATGTTGGAAATATCTGAAGAACCATGGAGCAGCACTGAGCTCCATTATGCACCAGTGTGTCATAGGTGTTGTGATGGAGATGCAAAAGGCATTTTCTCAAAGAAAGAAAAAAATATATACAAATAACTCCAAATTAGAAAGTTTTCCTACCCTGATTCATATTAGACCAATTTTGCCCAAATTGTCAGCTAAAACCACTCAGCTTTGGTCTTTGAGGACAGTATATGAAAAGAAGTAGGAATGTGTCTCAGGAGCACTATGTTCACATTTGATTCAAGTATATCTAAAGGATCTGCCTGATAGGGGCTCCACATACAACTTCAATTATTAAGGAAGTTGATAGTCACTGTACTCAGCTCCCTACATCTGGGCTTATTTGCAAAGAATATTGCACTCCTCTGTAGTGTAGCTGATAACTTCCATCTCTCACTCTTTGCTTACGTAGTTCTCGGCTTTTATTTTAGACCTCCTTTCAACTGTCGTACTATCTGGTCATTACTCTACCCCAGGCTTGCAATTGCTTTTTAAAAGGCATGACCAGCCCCCTTTTCACATGCCCTCTTGTTCGATCATTAGCTATTTGTTATCTTTCCCTATTCTGGACCAAGATTTCAAGATTTTTCTTGAGACATGTGTTTAGAATTGTTTGTTAAAATTCTTCATCCATTCGTCTGGCCACAGAAATTTAGGTTGTTTCTATTAACATATCTTGGCTATTGTGAATATGCTGCAATGAACATGGAGTGCAGACATCTCTTTGCTGTACTGATTTCAATTCCTTTGGACATATACCTAGAAGTGGGATTGCTGGATTATATGGTAATTCTATTTTCAGTTTTTTTAGGAACATTCATACTGTTTTCCAAAATGATTGTACCAATTTACAATGTCACCAACAGAATACAAGGTTTCCTTTCCTCCATATCCTCACCAACACTTGTTATCTTTCATCTTTTTTGGTAATAGCCAATCTGACAGATGTGAGGTGTTATCTCATTGTGGTTTTGATTTTCAGTTCCCTAATGATTAATGATGTTGTGTATTTTTTTATTTACCTATTGGCCATTTGTATGCCCTCTTTTAAGAAATGTCTATTTAATCCTTTGCCAATTTTTAAATCAGGTTATTTGATTTCTCTCTCTCTCTCTTTCTTTCTTTCTTTCTTTCTTTCTTTCTTTCTTTCTTTCTTTCTTCTTTTTTGACTGCAAAACAGATTTAAGTATCAAACAAGATTATCATATACAAATAGCTATACTGCTAAGGCAGTGTATAAAGTGCTCAAGCATCCTGAATTTCATCTGCGAGTCACTGAAAATCCCTTCTGGAACTAGAGACACAGTCTTTCTTCCCAGCTGCTTGAAGGAAAGTCTTTGCTTGGGTTGGAGCACGTAGCTTAAGTGTGGATTCACAGGCATGTGGCTCTTATCCTCAGATGGGGGCATGCTCTGGGATGCTCCCTGGGACTCCTCACAGATGCCATCTGGACTGGAATACCGCTGGCTGGGTGTCACCATGACCTGGGCCTCTTGCCAGACTTCCTGGTTTATTAAGGTAGCCTCTTTACTCTCCTCAGCGGAGGGTTCCAGCACCTGGGCAAAGCTCCTTTGGAGCTCAAGATCCTTTTTCAGGGTCACCTCCTTGAGTTCGCTCAGTAAGTCCAGCACCTGCACATTTTCTTCTGAATTGCCAATGCCAAGTTCTCCCAGGAGATATCTTGAGTGGTGTTCAATTCACCCTGCAGGACGTCTGAGAACTGCTGGCCATCTCCTTCCAGGTGGATTGCTTGCACAGGCAGCTCATGCCAGCATGTCCAGAGCCATGGTAAACATCTTATATTGCTCCTTGAAGCCTTCGGCCACTACCTCAAAAAGGCTGAGCATCTCGATCTGTGCATGAGGACATCTGCCAGCTCCCATTTCCTCTGACAGAGGAGACATCTGTGCTTCAGCTCGTGGACCTTTTTCTGTAGCTTTTCCTTCTCTTTGCACATTATTGATAAATTCTTTTCTGTCTTTTCTTTGAACTGAGCAAGACTGTTCTCCATCTTTACCACCAGAAGAGTCAGCAGTAATGTCTGGGACTCCATCACTTCCATCTCTTCGGACAAGTCTGGGCTCTTTTTCTGAGGGGATCACAGTCAAGTGGGTCTCGAGCCAGTCATGTGGCTGCTGTCAGGTCTGCAGTGGGGCCTGAGGTTGGCACTTGTTATTGGGGACATAGGTAGGCGTGGTTCTTGTTGGGTCCTGGGCTGTTGAGATTGCCTCTGGAACTTCATTTGAAAAGGGCTGGAGCCAGGTTAATGGGCTGCTTCTGGGTCCACAGATGGCATCCGTGTTACTAGGGGCTTGGGCAGATGTGGCTCCTACTGGTCCTTGGGCAGGCTCATAATGGGTTCTTGGTGGGTTTTGGGGTGGGCAGGACTTCATTTGGAGCTGTGGTAGTGCAGGGCTGGAGCCAGGATACGGGGCTGCCTGCAGGCCTGCAGTGGGGTCTGAGGTCAGCGGGCCTTTTACTGGGGACACAGATGGGCATGGCTCCTCCTGGTTTCGTTGGTAGATGGGGTTCATGGTAGAACCATGGCCAAGTGAGGCAGGAACAGAGCCCACAAAAGGATGGGGCTGCTTCTGATCTATAGCTGAGACTGTACTTCGCAAGCTAGCCACCTGGGTGTCTGCCTTTTTAAAGCGGCCCTAGTTGGTCTTGGGCTTGATAAGGGTTTTGCCACATCCTTTCTGGATCCCAAAGCTCCCACAAAGGCACTTTTGTCCATGGATAGCTGCCAAATCATTGTTTCTGTGAGGAGACATTAGCTGGGGACCTCCTATTCTACCGTCTTGGGGACATCACTCTCTTTGATGAGGCTGTAATTTTCATTTTTTATATACCAGGTTTGCAACCATGACACTTCTAAGTGCACAAATTCAGGTGTAAACTTTCAATATAATTTTTTGAGTCCTTGAACTATATAGCACAGGACTCCCATTTTAATATTGTCTATACTGCTACTTACTGTATACTAATCTCTTCTCATATCTCTCCCCACCTATGAACTAAATAATACAGTAACTGATGGCAGAAAACAGAGGAGAGAGATTCATTTCCAGTTGGGAGATTGGAGAAGGAACTTTACAGGAAGAAACATCCGTCCTTGACTTTGAAGGACAGCAAGGAAATCAGAAAAAAAAAGTAGAGTAGAGGGGCATTCTAGGTTGAGGAAAAAGCAGAAGCAAAGAATGAAGACAGAGAGTGAAATATATTTTTTGTGAGCAGTATAGTAGTCATTAAAGTAGAAGAGAGATAAGAGTAGGATCACACAGCAGAGGTCCTTGGTATCTGATGATTGGTTGATTAAGTAGTTGAAGGCCAGTCCTGCTTCACTTGTTTTTTGGGAGTAGGTAGTTTGTTTGAAAGTGGTTCTCTGGTACTTAGTCTCTATTCTCCTTTTGAACATTAAGGTTTATAAAGGATGGCTCCCTTGTCTGTGTCTCCAGCCTTCTCTGCAGGGAAAGAAACGTGGCAAAGGCAAATATTCAAGGTGGTGAAGATTCACTTTGCATTTAAATGACCATTTTAACAATCTGCTTGGAATTCTTTCTTCTCCTATTATAGACATTCCCTACATTTCTAACAGTTGATTTTTCTAGCATACACTTAAACAAAAATGTATAAATTCTGTTTCCCAGGCACCACCAGAGGAGTAACATTGATATATTCCCCACAGGGCTTCGTTTAGCAGTCATTATCCCTTCATCGATCCATTCAGGAAATGTTGAGCATATTAGGTATGAGGCACTGCACTGAATATTGGATATAGATTGATGTACGAGATGGAATATTCTTTGTCCTTAGGAGTTGAATTGCTGAGAATCACATGTTAGGCACGATCTAACAGGAGAGACTGACATCCAACAGTACAAATTATGACAAATACCAAGTAGGAAACTAACAAGCTATAAAAATAAAGACTCATGGGTGAATAAATTGAGAGAATGGATCAAGTTGGCATGCGCTAGCCCAGGGTTGGGGAACCTGTAGCCTTAAGGCCACATGTAGCCTTCTAGGTCCTTAAGTGTGGCCTTTTGACTGAATCCAAATTTTACAGAACAAATCCCTCTATTTTTACTAATATATTTGTTGCCTTGTATATTTTTATTTTATTTTTAAGATGAACATATTTAAAATGCTAAAGAATAAAATAAGTTTCAACAAAATAATCCCAGATTGACTGGCACAATTAGAATATTAGTAAGCCATAAGGGCTAAATTCATGGCTCCTATGCTTATGATTTAGTTCTCACTTCCCCTGTCTGTGTAGTGCCACAACTGCATGAGGCTGGTTGGTGAGAGTTTATGGGGGTTGAGTCATATGCCAGTCTGTTATGTTATCAGCTTTTGACAACAGTATACTGTGTTTCTGTTTGAAATGGAATTTGTGAATAGTTGTATAGCTCAAAAGTATTTTTCAATTCTGTCTGCTTAACAGCCCATGTCAACGAAGACTAAGAGAATACAAAAGGAAGAAAAAGAATTTTAATGAGGATTGGGAATTACAATATTATCTTTTTTTTTTTTTTTTTTTTTTTTTTGAGACAGAGTGTCGCTTTGTTGCCCTGGCTAGAGTGAGTGTCGTGGCGTCAGCCTAGCTCACAGCAACCTCAAACTCCTGGGCTCAAGCAAGCCTACTGCCTTAGCCTCCCGAGTAGCTGGGACTACAGGCATGCACCACCATACCCCGCTAATTTTTTCTATATATGTTTTAGTTGGCCAGATAATTTCTTTCTATTTTTAGTAGAGATGGAGTCTCTCTCTTGCTCAGGCTGGTCTCGAATTCCTGACCTTGAGTGATCCACCCGCCTCGGCCTCCCAGAGTGCTAGGGTTACAGGCGTGAGCCACCGCGCCCCGGCCGTACAATATTATCTTGTTTCTGCTGAAGATAAGATGATTTGCTTGCTTTGTCATACTGCAATATCAACATTAAAGAAATCCAATGCTTGTTAGCATTATAACACTCATAAGGACCACAAATATTTTAAATTAGAGGGAGAGGCATGAAAGGTTGTATTGCAGAAATTAAAAGATGAAAAGCAAAAGCAAAGACAATTATTTCAAGCAACAATAAGACCTGGAAATAATGCCACTAAGCAACTTATAAAGTAACTTCTATACTTGGGGAAAAAGGGAAACCATTCAGTGATATAGAAACTGTCAAGGAATGCATTGTTGAAGTTGTAGGGTGCTTAGACCCCAATGGTGTTTCAAAGTACAAAAAACTGCCTCTTTCAAGGAGAATCATAAGTGATTGGCAGCATGAATTAGCTTTAACTTAACAGAAAAACTTCATGCAATACTTCAAAAGGAATATATATATTATTCAGTAGCTTTGGATGAATCAGCTACTAACTTGGTGCAAATTTTACACTTCATTCAGGTCATAACAGAAGACTTTCTTTGCTACAGAGAGTTACTCGCTTTGGGCACTCTTGTGAACAGAACACAGGGAGTAGATATCTTAGACAACTTTCAAGATAAATGTAATGAAGTTGGACTGAATTTGGTAAATTTTAGTGACTGTACATCCAGTGCACCTTCCATGACAGGAAAACATGAAGGGTTTATTACATAGATAAAGTATTAACAGATCCAGATACTCTCATTTCTTTTCATTGTATTTTGTATCAGCAAAATCTCTGTGCTAAAGCTACTATTTTAAGTGATACTTTGCAATGAGTTATAAGTATTGTCAACTATATTCCTGCAAATGCAATATGGCATCATCAGTTTCCTAACATGCTAAAGTTGAATGATGAGGTATTCAGTGCGGATTTGCCATATCATTCTAAAGTGCATTGGCTATTGCAGGGACAGGTGTTAGCCAACATTTTATCTCTGTGAGAATAGATAGTTAAATTTTATGAAGAACAGAATTAGCAATGTGAATTATTGAAAAAGGATTTCTATAGGAATGCAGCATTTCTGTGTGATATTGTGTCAAATCAAAACAACTTGAATATTTCTTTGCAAGGTAAAACTAAGTCTATATATAAAATGTGACAAAAAACCCAAGCATTTTGAAAAAGCTATCTTTTTTCAAAATAGTTCTTCCTCAAAAGGAAATTTTGGATGAACATTTTCCCCAGTTAGCAAAGGTCATTGATGAGCAGGATGATATATGTGAATCATTTGAAGAATATGCAGCTGTCATAGACCTGTTAATTGGAGAATACAATGAAAGGTTCACTGACTTTGAGAATCATGACATCACACTCAAATTAGCATTTCAGCCTCACCTAGCTTATATCAACAAGGCGCCTAAGGAACTACAGATGGAATTGAGCTCTTAGTAGATGACATTTTAAAGTCACTGTTTGATGCTAAGAAAGATCCAATTGACATATGGAAACATGCAGTAGAATACCCACGCCTTCGGCAACATGCCTGAAAAATGCGTTCTTGCTTTTCAACCACTTATTGCTGTGAATTTACATTCTTCTACCTAACCCAAATCAAGATGTCCTTAAGGTCACAAATGTCTGATACCCATCTAGAGGATCAGCTGAAACTGTGGACCTCCATGCTGCAACCAAATATTCAAGTGCTTTCTAACAAAAAGCAGACATAACAAAGTCATTAAAAGGTTAACTTTAAAATTAACAAATAGTTTTAATTTTTTGAAATTAAGTACATAGTGGTTAGATTTTTACAAAATACACAATTTTAAGCATATCTAATTGAAGTTTCTTGAATGTGGCCTTTTTTGATTACAGCTAAATTAATGTGGCCTTCCAACATGAAAAGGTTCCCCTCCCCTGATCTAGTCAATACCAACCTCAGTCCTTAGAAATAATAGAAAGGGCTTTTTAGCCGATGTATTAGATAATATTCACTGCTATAACAAATAAACCTCAAACTCTTGGTGGTTTCACATGATAGAAATTTTTTTCTTACATAAAATTCAAAATGGGTGTTTGTGACAAACTGGTGTTTTTCCTCCAAGAGATATTTTACGAACCTTTACTTTTTCTACCTTGTGACTTTGTCCCCTTCAACATTTGGCTTCCAAGCTTGTTGTGTTCATGAGTTCAAGTCATAAGGGAAAAGAGCATAGTGGATCCAAAGTGGAAGATTTTTATGGTCAAGACCCGAAGTGGATACTGCTGTGGTTTTAATGTGTCCCCCAAAAATAATATGTTGGAAAGTGAATCCCCAAAGCAATAGTTTTGGGAGGTGGGGCCTAACAAGAGGTGATTAGGCCACCAGGTCTCTGCCCTCATGAATGAATGAATGAATGAATGCTGTTATCATGGGAATATGTTCATGATGAAAGGGGTGACTTTGATCCCCTCTGTCTTGCTCTCTTGCCCTCTCTGCACTTCCACTCTCTCCCCTGGGTTGTGATGCAGCATAAAATTCCTCACCATATGTGATCTCCTTGATGTTGGACTTCCCAGACTCCAGAGCTGTAAGAAATAAATCTGTTCTTTACAAATTATCCAGTCTCAGGCATTCTATGATAGCACCCTAAAATGGACCAGTAGACACAACTTATTTTTCCTTCATTGTTTGGCCATACCTGTCTGGAAGGGAGGCTGGACAATGTTATCTAGCTGTGTGTACAGAAAGAAGAGGAGACAGTTTTGGTGACAGCGTATGTATATGTGTGTATATACAGGTAGTCCCTGACTTATGATGGTTTGACTTAATGATTTTTTGACTTTACAATGGGTTTATTGAGAAGTAAGCCTATTGGAAGTCGAGGAGCATCAGGACTTGCATGGTTTACCAGGATATTAGATGCATTTTCAACTTACGATATTTTCAATTTACGATGGGCTTATCGGGATGAAACCCCATCATAAATTGAGGAGCATACACACACACACACACACACACACACACTCACATTTGTGTGAAACATCTTCAAACAAACCATGTGTTAGGCCACAAAGAAAACCTAAACCAACATAAAAAAGAGAAAATTACATAGTCATATTTATTGTCTATAACTCACTCCAAATAGAAATTCTCAACAAAAGTTAGTTCCTACCCCCTAAAATATTTGTAGAACACTCTTTTAAATAATTTTTGGCTTATAAAATTATAAAAACAAAAATGACCAAGTATTTAAAAATGAACAGCACTGAGCATCACATATCAAAATCTGTGCTTTGGGATTGACCAAAGTGGTACACAGAAGAAAATGTCTAGATGTAACATTAACAAATGAAAAAAATTGGAAATTAATCAAACTGGGTGGTCAATGTCAGAAGTTAACCAAAGAATGGGATTAATTAGAAAAAACTAGAAGGAAAGACTAACAGATAGAAACATAAACAGAATACAAACAAAAGCAAACCCATGGGAATAGATCAAATATAACAAAAAATTTAAAAAATAACAAACTGGCAGTTTTATCTAGAAGATTGAGAAAAGACACAAGTACAACAGCGAGAATGTGAAAGGGGACACAATTGTAGATATGTCAGAAATTTAGAAAAAGACAATACTATGAATATTGCCAATAAATTTGAACATTAGTATTTTTTTGAAAAATATAAATGACTAAAATTGGATAAAGAAGAAATAGACAACCCAAATAAGTCTCAATCCATGGAAAAAACCAAAATGTGCATTTTCTTTTCTGGACTCGGTCATTTTTATGAGTAAATTTTTCTAAGACTTCAAGGGAAAGATAGTCCTCATGTTCTAGAACAGAGAAAAACATGGCATGATACTCAACTTGCTTTAGAAGCCTAAAATTTTCCTGATAGCCAAACTGGGCAAGTATATCAGACCCGTAAAAATAAGTGTAGGCAGTCTCATTTATGAACATGGATGCAAAAATGTGAAATGAAGTGTAATTTAGTAATGAATTAAAAGATCAATATTCATGATCAACTCCGGGGTTATTACAATCATGGAAGAAGGGCTAACTTAAAACTACTAATGCAAACACTACATTAGAGAATTAATGAAGAAATAATATTTGATTATCTCATTTTATCATCTCACTAAATGTGGAAAAGCTTTTGGTAAAAACAAATACCCATTTTAAAGAAAACTTCTAAGAAGTAAGAATAAATTTAACTTCTTTAAGTTGATCCAAGCATCATTCATGGAGTAGATGAGAGCTTATGGCAGCTGCTTAAATCTATATCTCCATATCCTTCAAAGAACAATATAGAACTACTGGAAGAATACATAAAATGACATAAATACTATGCCTTCAGCATAAGTAAAAGGAAAAGTATGCTGAATTTCCAATTACCTGTTGTCTTAGTCTGTTTTAGTATTGCTATAAAAGTACACCTGAGGCTGGGTAATTTATAAAGAAAAGAGGTTTATGTTGCTCTTGGTTCTGCAGGCTGTACAAGAGGCACGACACCAGCATCTGCTTCTGGTGAGGGCTTTAGGCTGCTTTCACTCATGGCAGAGGCAAAGGAGAGCTTATGAGTGCAGAGATCACATGGCAAGAGAGGACAGAGGAGAGAGAGAGAGAGAAAGTGCTAGGCTCTTTTTTAACAACCAGCTCTTGTGGGAGTTACTACAGTGAGAAGACACTCATTACTGTGAGGACAGCACCATTCCTGCTATGACCCAAACACCTCCCAAAAGGCCCCATCTCCAACATTGCAGATCAAATTTTAACATAAGGTTTGCAGGGGGCAAACATCCAAACTATAGCACCTGTTAATATTAACAAAAAGTGAAAAAGCACCAGATCCCAGTGAGTGAAAGCTCATGTTTCCGATGCAAGTGTTTGAAGCAAGTAAGGGCAGTCCAAAGAAAACTAAGGAAGAGAGAAGTGGAGAGCTACTGGGGAGCCTGAAGTTGTTCCAAGATAACCACCTGAAATACAAAGTTTATTTGGTGCGTAAAAAGAATATAAAAGTGTCCTGTTAGATGAGAGTACTGATTACAGGGAAGAGTCTTGAAAATATGCAATACATGAGGTGATGATCTTTAAAAAGCATAGTTCTGGTGTAGAAGGCAAAAAGGAAGGGAAAGACACCCCTTGGAAATTGGGTAGTAAAGGGTAAGAAAGGGGAAAACTTAGAGTCCTTTAAGACAGAAAACAAGAAAACAAATTAGAAGACTGAAATTTATCCTCCCCACCTACAACAAGAACAGCAGCAGCAGCAAAAAAACAAAACAAAACAAAAAAAAACAAAACAAGAAAACCCCAAACCAAACAGTTATATTACCAGGAAGTAAGGAATTTCTCCAAAAATAAAGGAATGTAGGTATTTCAAAGGGACACACAAGCCAACTTGAAAGAATTACCAATGGCCAAATAGGAATATTTTGAACAACTGAATAAATAATGTAGTGTTGGATTATAAGCCAAAGTATGAAATAAATATAGATGAGTCCATACTCATGTGATATAAATGAATGATTAAATAAGTACATAAATAGGGGAGAGGTTTCTCCATGTAGTAGAATTCCAAATAATATACTCCTCTCTCCATGAGTAAGCACTTAATCCCTCTCCCCTTTTGACTGTGAGCTGGACTTTAGGACTTGCTTGCAAAGAAAGATAAGGAAAAGCAAAAAGTAGTACTTTGCAGTGGAAAAACATGGCAAACACTATCCTAACCAAATGATTTAGCTTAACATCACCAACGATATTATGTGGATATTCTGTATCCTCTGACGTGATGTAATGAGAAAGACATTCCACCTCTGTGGTATTTTTTTCCAAATTGTTTCAGTTTTTTCCAAGCCTAAACACAGTATAAGCTGATAAAAATATCACACAAATTCAAATTTAGGGGCATTTTACAACATACCTGACTGGCACTCCTCAAAACTGTCAAGGTCATGAAAACTAGGGAATGCTGAGAACTGTCATAGACCAAAGGAGAGATGACAACTAAATGTGGTATCCTACACTGGATTTTTGGAACAGAAAAGCACATTAATGAAAAAAAAACTTGTGAAATTTGAATAAAGTCCAGAGTTTAGGTAATAGTAATGTATTAATATAATGCTAATGTTGGTTTCCTAATTTTTAGAATTAACAATATGCAGGGGAAGCTGAAACTGGCTAGAGAATAAACAAGAGCTCTCTGTAGTAATTTTTCAACGTTTCTATAAACCTAAAATTATTTCCTAATAAAGAGAATGGATAAACAAAAACACCAAACCCATCCATTAAAGAAACAGGACTTTGCTCACTAATAGAATATGGTGATATTGAATTAGAAATCTAGAAAACCACTTCAAATTCACTAAATAAGAATGAATAAATCTGTTTTTAAAAATATTTTTAATTGATACATAATTATACATATTTATAGAGTGTGGTACAATGTTTCAATATGTGTATGTATGCATTGTGTAAAAATCAAATCAGAATATTTAGCATAACTGTCACCTCATACATACATTTATCATTTGTGGTGAGAATATTCAAAATTCTCTCTCCTAGCTATTTGAAATATATAATACAACATTGTTAACTATAGTCACCCTATTATACAATAGAACAACAGAACTTATTCCTCCTATCTAATTGTAACCTTGTGCCCATTGACCAATCTTTCCCTCCCTACCCTTTCCCTCTCCTCTCTCCAGCTTCTGGTAACTACCATCCTACTCTCTACTTCTATGAGATCAACTTCTTTAGATTCCACAAATGAGTGTTATCATGTGTTGTCTTTCTGTGCCAGGCTTATTTCATTTAACATAATATCCCCCAGGTTCATCCATGTTGCCACAAATGACAGGGTTTCATTCTTTTTTTATGGCTGAATAGTATTCCATTCTGTATATATAACATACTTCATCCGTTCATCTGTTGATGAACATTTAAGTTCATCTATTGTGAATAGTGTTGCAGTAAACATGGGAATGCAGATATCCCTTTCACATACTAATTTTATTTCCTTTAGATATATACCTGGTAGTGGGATTGCTGGATCATAGGGTAGTGCTATTTTTATTTTTTTGAGGAACCTCCATACTGTTTTCCTTAATGGCTTTCCATAAGAGTTCTCCTTTCTCCATATCTGCACCAGCATTTGTTATTTTTTGTCTTTATGCTAATAGCCATTCTAATTCGAGTGGTGATAGCTTATTGTGTTTCTGATTGCATTTCCCTGATTATTGCGATGTTGACCACTTTGTCATATACCTGCTGGACATTTATATGTTTTCTTTTGAGAAATGTCTATTCAGATCTTTTGCCCATTTTCAAATAGGATTTTTTTTTTTGCTATTAAGTTATTTAAATTCCTTACATATTCTAGATATTAACTCTTTGTCAAATACATAGTATGCAAAATATTTTCTCCCATTCTGTAAGTTGTCTTTTCATTCTGTTGATTGCTTCTTTTGTTGTGCAAAAGCTTTTTTAGTTTGATGTATTCACATTTGTCTATTTTTGCTTTTGTTACCTGTGTGAATAAATCTCTATAAAGTTACTGGATAAGAAAATGAAAGTCAATCTACCTCAGTTGGTGAAAATTCCCCTCTTCAAATAAACCAACAACAAACAAAGCAACCAAGAAGCATAAGAAAACTATAACGCAACACTACAAACTGATGAAATATATCCAAACAAGGATTTGTGCATGTGAAAACTTACCCTGAATCAAAAATATAAGAGTTAAAAACAGAAATAGACAAAACCACAGAAAGAAATGATAGGAGGGTTGATTAAACTCAGGAAAGAAATGGAGAAAGATCAAATCATTTCACAGAGTCTAAATTACAAGTTGCCCAAGGGAAAAGAGACTCAAAAGGAAATTTGTGAGGAGCATTGGAAAAAGATGGAATACAACCAAGAGAATAAAAATGAGATAGAGAAAGAAATAAAAAGGATCAGAAAGGAAGAGTTTGAAATAGAAGACAAAGAAGAAATGTTTAATTAAGACAATAATGGAACAGAACTATCATTTATGACTATAATTCAAGAAAACTTTTCAGAAATAAAAATATATATACATATTAAGTGTTTACTAGATATGTGGAAATTATCCCAGAAAAATTAATTTTAAGACATATTTGAGAAAAACAATTAGACTTCAGAGGTTAAAAAAAAAAAAAATCCTTGTGAGGCGGCAGAGTAAGATGTCTGAATAGAAACCTCCAGTGTTTGTCCCTGTGCATGAACACCAAATTCAACAATTATCTGCACAAGCATGCACCTTCAGAAGAACCAAAAAATCAGGTGAGTGATCATACGTAATATCAAGGGAAGAGGCACTGAAGAGGCAGAAAGAACAATCTTGCATTGCCTATGTGACCCCTTCCCCATCCCCTGGCATTGCCATGCCTGCACCCTGAGTGGAGAGAGAATCTGTGTTCCCAGGGGAGGAAGAGAGAAGTGATTGTGGGACTATGCATTGAAACTCAGGGCTGACCTGGCACAGGAGAGCACAACACAGGGCAGAACTCTGCTGGCATCCCTGGAGGGAGCATTTAGACCAACCAAGCAGAGGGAAATCCTCCACCCCAAAACCCAAGTTCTGGCTAGCTCCACCACTGGCTAACAAAAAACTGCCTGGGTCCTGGACTAAATTCATAAGGCAGTCAGGCCACAAAGGCTGTGGTCCTCGGACAATTCCTGTGGCTGTGTTGGCTCAGGGCCAGTGGACTTGGGGTGCACATGACCCAGTGAGACACCAGCAGTGGTGGCCAAGCCAGTGCCTGAAGAAAAGGGAAAAGTTCAGAAGATTTTCTTTTGCAACTTGGGTACCAGCTCAACCCCAGTGAAATAAAGTACCAAGCAGACTCCTGAAGCTCTTGAGTTCAGGCCTTAGCTGCTGGAAGGATGGCATTTCTGGACTTAAGCTGGGCCAGAAGGAAACATGCTGCCCTGAAGGGAAGGACCCAGTCCTGGCAGGATTCACCACCTGCTGACTGAAGAGCCCCAGGCTTTGAATAAACATCAGAGGTAGCCAGGTGACAGTCACCACTGACTTTGTGTGAGACTGGGCTGGCTTCTGGTGTGACCTGGTGTAGTCCTAGCTGCAGTGACCGTGAGGGAGTGCCCACATCACTCCTCCCCCAACTCTAGCAGCCCAGCACAGAGAGTGAGAGATTTTGCCTCGAAACACACAGAATTTTCCCATATCTTACACAAGTCCACCAAGGCAGTGGCACCAAGAGTCTGCAAGAGTCATAGCATTACTGGGCTTGGGGAACTCCCAGTGCTGATATGGCTATGGAAACCAAAGACTCAGACAACAACAATCAATTCCCTTTCAGCATCTAGAAAGCCTTCCCAGGAAGGATGGGTTCAAACAAGCCTGGTTTGTGAAGATTAAAATAAATACCGAACTCTTAAATGCCCAGACATCGATGGACATCCACAAGCATCAAGGACACCTAGGAAAAGATGACATCAGTAAATGAACTAAATAAAGTGCCAGTGACCAATCCTGGAGTGATAGAGATATGTGACCTTTCAGACAAAGGATTCAAAATAGCTGTGCTTACGAAGCTCAATGAACTTCAAGACAACACAGAGAAGGAATTCAGAAGCCTGTCAGAGAAATATAACAAGGAGATTGAAATAACAAAAAAACAAGCAGAAATTCTGGAGCTTCAGAATTCAGTTGACAAACAGAAGTGTATAAGTCTCTCAATGGCAAAATTGACCAAGCAGAAGAAAGAATTACTGAGCTTGAAGACAAGCTATTTGAAAATACACAGAAAAGAAACAAGAAAAAATATAAAAGAATAAAGCATGTCTACAAGATCTAGAAAATACCCTCAAAAGGTCATATCTAAGAGTTATTAGTCTTCAAGAGGAGGTAGAGAGTGAGGTTGGGGTAGAAAGTTTATTCAAAGAAACAGTAACAGAGAACTTTCCAAACCTAGAGAAAAACAGTGATATTTGGGTACAACAAGGTCATAGAACACCAAGCAGATTTAACCCAAACAAGACTACTTTAAGGCATTTAATTAATCAAGCTCCTAATGGTCATGGGTAAAGAAAAGGTCCTAAGAAAAGCAAGAAAAAGGAAAAAAATAACATACAATGGAGTTCCTTTACGTCCAGCAGCAGACCTCTTAGTGGAAATCTTACAGGCCAGGAGAGAGTGGCATGACATATTCAAAGTGCTGAAGGAAGAAACCTTAACCATAGAATATTATATCTTGCAAAAATACCCTTCAAATATGAAGGAGAAATAAAGACTTTCCCATACAAACAAAAGCTGAGGGATTTATTTCATCAACACCAGAACTGCTTTACAAGAAATGCTAAAAGGAGTTCTTCAGTCTGAAAGAAAAGCCCATTTATGAACAATAAGAAATCATCTGAATGTATACAACTCACTGGTAACAGTAAGTACACAGATACAGAATACTCTATTGCTGTAACTGCAGTGTGTAAATCACTTATATCTTTTTTTTTCCTAATTTCTTTTTTTTTTCAATTTAATTTTACAGAATCAAAGAGTCTAACAGTATATCTTGTTAGATACAGTATGTCCTCATAATGTATACATTATTTCTTGTACAATGATATGAAATAATATGGGAAATATTCATGATAAATTATTAAGTGAACAGTGCAAGTTAAAAACAACAGTTTCATATTTTTTTCCCCACCCCCCCTTTCCCGAGTCAGCACCTTCAAGTGTTACCACTCCCCAAATAAATCACTTATATCTTGAGTAGGAAGGCAGAAAGACAAACCTATCAAAAATAAGTACAACTTTTTGATAAGTAGTATAAAAAGATATGGATGGAAAGAACAAAAAGTTAAAAAGGAGAGGATTGGAGATAAAGGGTAGAATTTCTGTTAGATTTCTCTTTGCTTGTAAGCAGAGATGTCATATGTTTAAAAAACTCCTCAAGGGCTCTAGGCATAAAGATCAAATACAAAAGCAAAGGAGTCAGATTGGCATGAGGTTTCTCAGAAACAACATAAAATGTAAGGCAACAATGGAGCAGCATTTTCAACAAACTCATTAAGTGTGAACTAAAAATTCATATCCTTGAAGTGCCAGAGGTACCCATAAATAACTTTAACATTCAGGAATAGAGGGAATCCATTATCTACACTACTACATAACATTGTATTGGAGGTACTGGATAATACAATTAGACAAGCAAAATCAACTAAATATAGGAATTGGTGAAAAAAAACTATTTCAATTTACAGATGATATGATAGTATACCTCAAAAACTCCAGAGAATTAAAGATAAAATTAACTCAAACAATAAAAAAGTAGTAAAGTTGTAGACTACACAATTAACATACAAAAAACAATAGGCTGTATATCCACACAAAATAATGAGGTAGAGAATACAAAGATAAAAAAAAAAAAACCCAGTATGATAGAAACAAATAAGACTAAATACCTAGAAATAAATGTAACAAGAAATGAGCAATCCTTATTTGAGGAAACTAACATACTCTTGGAAGACTCAAACGGGTACTGATCTTCTGGAAAGACAGGCCCTATTCTTGATTGAATGTGACTCTCTGAATTCATTCATAAGTTTAATGCAATCCCTATAAAAATACCAACATATGTTCTTATGGGGCTATACAGGTTGATTCTAAAGATTATTTGGAAAAACAAACATATAAGAATACACAAGAAAGTAGCAAAAAAGAAAAACCATGAGGGGGACTAATCTTATTAGAGATTAAAACATAACATTAAGCCTCTGTAATAAAACATTATGGTATTGGTACAAGAGTAAACAAACACACTAAACATATAAAAAGTTAAAAAATCGATTTAGATACATATAAGAATTAACTGTATGATAAAGACGACATCTCAAACTACCAGGTCAAAGATGCACTTTTTAATAAATAGTGTTGGAAAAAACTTTATTCATTTGGAAAAAAATAAAATTAGGTAATTCCTTCATACCACCCACAAGAAGAAACTGAAATGTATGCAGGTTTTAATTGTAAAAAATGAAGCCAGCCAAGTACTAGAAGAAAAATAGGTGAATTCCTTTATAATCTGGGTATCAGGAAAGGTTTTCTAACTATGATTCAAAATCCAGCAGCTACAAAAGAGAAGCTTAATACATTTCACTATATAAAAATGAGAATTTGTGTTAATATATCAAATAGCACCATAAGCAAAGTCAAGAGGCAAATGACAAACTGGCATAAAATATTTTAAAATACATCATAAATAAAGGGTAACATCTCTATTTAATATATTAATAGATCTCTTAAAAACTGAGAGAACAAAATCCCAAAACCTGATAGGAAAATGAGCTGACATGAACAGACATAAAAAGAAATCACCCTTTGATATACAAAGACTTCAACCGGTTTCATAATTATGGCAATACAAATTAAAACTACATGTGATGTCATTTCTCACCTATTGATAAAAATTAAAAATAGTATTACTTAAGATTCTGTTGGTGAGCCTGTGGGGAAACAGCCACTTTTTAAAATAAATCTTACTGTGTATATTTAGGAACACATGATGTTATAGGATACATATATAGTTAAAAGGTTATAGTAAAGCAAATTAACATATACATTATCTCACATAGTTACTTATTTTTTTTTGTTTTTGTGGCAAGAGCAGCTAAAATCTCATTTTGCATGTATCTCAAATACAGTACAATTTTATTACCTATAGTCTTTATGTTATAATTAGATTTTTAGACTTGTTCATCCTTCATGTCTGCTACTTTGTGTCTTCTGACCTACATCTTCCCATCCTCCCCTACATCCCCCATTTCTGCCCTCTGGTAACTACTGTTTTGTTCTTTATTTATGTATATTTGATTTAAAAAAAATACACATATAGGTGAGATCATACATTTTTCTTCCTGTGTCTGGCTTATTTCACTTAGTGTAATGTCTTCCAGATTCATTCACATTGTGGCAAATGGCAAAATCTCATTCTTTTTTAGTGCTGAATAATATTCCATAGTGTGTGTGTGTGTGTAGCACAATTTATTTATGTGTTCATCCATTGATGGACACTTAGGTTGTTTCCATATCTTGCTGTTGTGAATAATGCTGCAATGAACGTGGAAGTGCAGGTATCTTTAAGAGGTGGTTATTTCACTTCATTTGGGTATATGTCTAGAAGAGGGATTATTGCTGGGTCATATGACAGTTCTATGTTTAATTTCTTTGGAAACATCCATATTGTTTTTCATAATAGCTGTGCTAATTTACATTTCCAACGACAGTGTACAAGAGTTTCCTTTTCTCCACACCCTCGCTGTCATTTGTTATCTTGTGACTTTTTGGTAATAGCCATTTTAATGGGTAGGAGATGGTACCTTATAGTGATTTTGATAATTAATAGTGTTGATAATTAATGATGTTGAGCACCTTTTCATATACCTTTTGGCCATTTTTGTGTCTCCTTTTGAGAAATGTCTATTTGGTCTTTTGTTCATTTTTTAATTAGTTTATTTGTTTTCCTACTCTTGAGTTATATGAGTTCTTTATAAATTTTGAACACCCCTTACTGGATATGTGGTTTACAATATTTTTTTGCCAATCTGTGGGCTGACATGTAGTTTTCTTGATCGTTAACTTTGCAATACAAAGCTTTTTAGTTTTATGTAGTACCATTTATTAATTTTTGCTTTTGTGGCCTGAGTTTTTAGTGAGTTATCAAAAAAATCATTGCCAAAGTGAATGTCCATGAGCTTTTCTCCTATGTTCTCTTCTAGGAGTTTTATAGTTTCTGGTCTTAAATTTAGGTCTTATCTATTTTGAGTTGATTTTTGTGTATGGTGGAAGATAACAGTCCAATATCACTCTTTTGCATATGGAAGTCCAGTTTTTTCAGTGCTATTTATTGAAGAGACTATCTTTTCCTCATTGGTTCCTCTAGGTGTCCTTGTCAAAAATTAGTTGAACATACATGTTTGGTTTTATTTCTGGGCTCTCTATTCTGTTCCACTGGTCTACGTGTCTGTATTTATGTCAGCATCACACTATTTTGATTACTATAGCTTTGTAATATAATTTTAAATCTGGAAGTGTGATGCTTCCAACTTTATTTTTCTTTCTCAGAGTTATTTTGGCTATTTTGGTACTTTTATGCTTTCATACAAATTTTAGCATTGTTTTTCTCTTTCTATGAAGAATGCCATTGGGATTTTGATAGGGATTGCATTGAATCTGTATGTTGTTTTGGGAAGTTTGGACATTTTAATAATATTATTTTTTTCTGATCCATATACCTGGGATATCTTTCCATTTATTTGTAGCTTCTTCAATTTCTTTCATCAAAATTTTTGGTGTACAGATCTCTCACCTCTTTGGTTAAATTTATTTCTATTTTTTTGATGCTATTGTAAAAGGGATTGTTTTCTTGGTTTCTCTACCAGTTAGGTTGTTACTTGTGTGTTAAAATGCTACTGATATTTGTATGTTGATTTTGTATCCTGCAACTTTACTAACTTAATTTAAAAGTTCTAACACATTTTTTTTTGGTGGAATATTTGGTGTTTTTTTAAATATAGGATCATGTCATCTGCAAATAGAGATAATTTTACTTCTGCATTTCTGATATGGATGCCTTTTATTTCTTTTTCTAATAAGATCACTCTTGCTAGTACTTTCAGTATATGTAGAATACAAGTGATGAGAATGGGCATTCTTGCCTTGTACCAGATCTTGGTGGAAAAGCTTTCAATGTTTCCTCATTGATTGTGATGTTAGCTGTGGGTTTTTCATAAATGGCCTTTGTTAAGTTGAGTAACTTTCTCGCTATACGTAGACTTTTGAGAGTTATTTTTTAATCAAGAAAGTATGTCAGACTTTGTAGAATGCATTTTCAGATTCAGTTGAGATGATCCTGTGGTTTTTATTTCTTACTTTGTTAAATGTGATGTATCACATTGATTGGTGTATGTTAAACCATCCTTATATGGCAGAGATAAATAACACTTGATCATGATATATAATCTTTTTGATGTGTTGTTGGATTTAGTTTGGTAACATTTTTATCAAGGATTTTTGCATCAATATTTATCAAAAAGATTGGCCTGAAATTTTCTTTTTTGGTGATGTCTTTTTCTGGCTTAGATATCAAGGTGATGTTGGTTTCATTAAATGTGTTTGAAAGTATTCCCTTTTGCTCTATTTTTTAGAAAAGCTTAATTATTGGTATTGATTCTTCTTTGAATGTTTAATAGAGTTCAGCTGTGAAATCATCTAATACTGGGCTTTTTTTGGCAGGGGAGGTTTTTGATTACTTATTCAATCTTTTTGTTTTTGGTCTGTTCGGGCTTTCTATTTCTGACTCAATCTTGTTAGGTTGTGTTTTTCTAAGAATTTCTCAATTTCCTCTAGTTTATCCAATTTGTTGACATATAATTATTCATACTAGTTCCTTATGATCCTTTTTTATTTCTGAGGCATCTATTGTAATTTCTTCACTTTCAATTTTGATTTTGTTTGAGTTTTTTTTTTTCCTTAGACTAGCTAAGGGCTTATTGATTTTTTTTTAAGATTTAATTAGGAAGTTTTATTTTAAACCACTCACTGTCCATAATATGGGATGTTGACATAATATGGGATTTTAGATACAGATTATTATTATTGAAGTTAGTTTCAAATTTTAACCATATTTCAACAAATATACTTAAATATTTTAACTGCTTGCCATGCTTATGATTAAACATTTATTACAAAATTTCTCAATTCTTGAGCATTATTATTCACTTGTTGCTTTCCTGGATTATAACTTGAAACTTTCAGGAAAGATGCACAGGCAATGTATTTTCTGATACGTTCTGGAATTGTACATTTATTTTCTTGGATGAAACTTGCCTGAGTAAAAAATTTAGGGCACACAACTTTGCCTTCAAAAGTCTTTAAAATATCCTCAATGTCTTCTGGAATTTAAAAAGAGAAAAGTTTAAGAATAATATGAGTATTGACTACTTTTGGTAACATTTTTCTCTTATAGAGTCATGAAATAACTTTTTTCTCATTAAAAATATTAATTTACCATGAAATATCTGAATATAAGCTTTCTTTTAGTTAACTTTGGTATTAATTGGGCCTTTTTATTTCAAGAGTTTCTATAATTTGAGTAATTTTTCTTCTATTTCTTTTCTTCTATTTTCTTTCTTACATCGTTTACTCCATTTGTTATTGTCTTTTCTCCAGAAGCTACAGTTATTTATAGCTTGAATCCCTGTTTTCTATCCTGTACTCTCCCATCTTCTCAATTAATGTTTTTTTTTTATCCAGCCCCTTTCATTTTGTCTTTAAAGTCTTGATTTGATTTTCTGTACTATCAGTTCTCCTTTTTTACTACTTCTGAAACAAAATTAAAATCTGTAACAAAAGTGGGAAATAGTTCCTTATCTCATCCATCTCTACTTTTCATCTCTGTGTACTACAGTTAGCTCCTGTTCCATCTCTTGTTTTATATAGTTCATAGGTTATCAAATTTTATTGGTATTACAAAACTGATAGCTTAACATTTTTATAGTAGTTTCCTATAGTACTTTTTTAAAGTATGATTTTCTCATCTCGAGTATAGGTGTCCCGTTTATAGTTCAGATTATTTTACCCATCGTCATTTTGTTGTTGATGCTTTTTAAAATTTAATATTAAAATATCTATGAATTCTTTCAAGTTAAAGAGGCAGTAAGTACAGTTCTAAGCACTGCGCATGCATTAATTTGAATTCTTAAATTATCTCTGGAAAGTTAGTCAGTCAATCTTGGATGATTGAAATTTTTTTCAGGCCTGGTGTTTGCAAAAAAAACCCAGAGTGGTTGGATTTTTTTCTTGGATCCTACATTGTCTAGCTTGTTTTTGTCAGATTTCTTTTCCAAGATCCTGAGGTAGAAAGGTGACTGTTTTCAGTGACCTAGATGAATTTCCAGTGTTTAGTAGTCCATGGTGGCTCTACCAGACTGAGTGAATTTCATTTTTGTTTACTAGACTGTGAGATTCTAGATTATGAATTAATTCCTGGATATTTAAAGTTATCTCCCATCCATGTTTGATTAGTAAAGATTGATTCTGACATCTGGACAAGTATAGACTTTTATTTTAGTTTCAGGTCCTTTATTTTTTTCAAAAAACAACTCTTAATTTTATTGATTCTTTCTGTGGTTTTTCTGTTCTCTATTTGATTAATTTCTGTTCTGGTTTTTATTCTTCTTTGTGCTAATTTTAGGTTTAGTTCTTTGTATTCTAGTTCCTTAGGCATAATGTTAGACTATTTATTTGGGCTCATTCTTCTTTTTAATATAGGTATTTATTGCTATAAGCTTCCCTCTTAGAACTGCTTTTGCTACAACCAATAGGTTTTGGTATGTTGTATTTCCATTGCCATTTGTCTCAAGAGAGTTTAAATTTCCCTTTTGATTTCTTACTTGACTCACTGGTAGTTCAGGAGCATGTTGTTTAATTTCCATATATTTGTGAATTTTCCAAGCTTCCTTCTGTTATTGATACCTTGTTTTTGAAATGATCATAGATATGCTTTCACTCTTCTTATGTTTGTTAACACACTTACATTTTGACTCAGCAATCCCACTTCTAGTAATTTACCTTGAAGATATACTTCCCAAAATCTCAAAATATATAGGCACATGGTTATTTATGGCAGCATTTAAAAAATTGTAAAATACTGGAAATGACTTAAATACCCAAGTATATGAGAGTGATTGAACAAATTGTGGTACAACCACACAATGCAGATCAATAGGGAAGATCTCTATGAATAAAAATATAGAATGATTCAGGGGTATATTGTTAAGTGAAAAACATAAAATTCAAAAGAATATCTACAGTATGCTATCATTCATGTGAGAAAGAAGAGGAAATAAAAAACATGTATCTACTCATTTGTGCAAAAAGAAACATAAATGGAACAGAATGGAAAGGATGGGGGTTGAGGATGCGGTAGAAGGGATGGGGAGAGTGACACTTCTGAGTATATGTCTTTGTATATTTACAATCATGTTAATGTTTCTCATATATAAATATGTAATATATATAAATTTCTTGTATGATTTTTACAACTTTTAAAAGTCTGAAATTATTTCGAAATAAACACTTAACAATCACACACAAAGCATTCTTTTTGAAGTCACAAATAAATCAAGGGGATGCCTGCTTTCATTGCTACCATTCTACTTTGTACTAGAAGTCTTAATATGTGCAATAAGGATAACCAAATACATAATAAGCATTACTTTTAGAAAGAAAAAAATCACATGTACTTGCAGACGCTGTGTTTGTCTACTTAAAAATCAAAACAGAATCCAGTGACACACGAATAGTGCTTCTGCAAGAGTAAATGAGTATGAATGTACAAAAATGTACAGCTTTCCTGTGCACTATCAACAAACTATTAGAATATTTGAGGGAGATGGGGGAAGTTAGCAGTTTGAGGGGGACTGAGGAGCAGATTGGAAGCAGGTTACGGAGACACTGTGTGCAGGCAATCCATTTGAGAATTGTGCATGTAAAGAGGAGCAATGGCTGGCAAAGTATGTAATAATAGAGGGTAGTTTTTTTCTCTCCTCCTCCTCCCCTTGTGTTCTTCAAGCTGAGAAATATTATAGCATGTTTATATACTGCTGGAAATAATCCAGAAGAGGGAGAAAGATTCATGTCGCTGGAGAGTTATGGTAGCCTAAGTCCCTGTGAGAGTATTGGTGATAATCGTAGAAAATAACAGGTCACTTCCTTAATTGTAACAGAGGGAAATTGTAGACGTGTGCACATGGGAAAAGGTTTGTAGATTTGGTGGTATAAAGATGAGGAAGCACTGTGAAGTACAAGGCAACCTCTGAGGCTCAGAGTGGGGTGGAAGATTTGAGGTGAGAGGAGAAGATGTGTTGGAGTCATCTTAGAGGATCAGAAATCAAGTTTACTGTAGAAACAAGTAGAATTGCTAGGCAGTTGAGATTCTATTTGCAATTTAAGAATACGAATTAAAAGTTAAACTGTTCTTCTTAGTTTTTATTTGAATTTCTCTAGTAATATTAAGCTGCTTGAGTACAGGAACAGAACAGGTGACTGGTTGCTTTGCTACCAAATGGGGAGTTGTCCAGTTGGATATGATGAAGGGAGAGAAGGGGTAAGGGAATTGATGGTGTTTGCAGAGATATAATTAGAGTGATACAGTGTGTCCTCTAAGCTGGACAAGGACGAAAGTGAATGGAGAATGAGGCTCTAGATAGAGAAAAAAAATGATAGGGCCAGTGGATTAGAAATCATGTTGGGGTTGAAACATTTTTAAGGGGTGGTACTAAAGCCAGTGTGCTAGCAAGAGAAAAGACTGCTTAGAGAGTGAAATGTTTACATTCAAGATGGCAGAGGTTGTGCAATTTTTGATGATAACAAAATACAACCATACTGTGAATATGAAAATGGGGGGCTGAAGTAAAATCAAGTTATAAAAGAAGAGGGTCAAGAATTTGAGCATCCCAGGGTGTTACATGGGTCTTTCATATGTAATTAGTATTATGAAAATGATAAACAGAGTTGGGGTGGAGAAGAAGGTTGTGAGTCAGGAGTAAGGTGGTACAGCTAGTATTACATAGACCCAAAGAATAGGGGCTTTGTGAGAGGGGAGAGGTACAGCGGAATGGTGATGTTAATGGGAAACAGGGAAGACAACTTGCCCACCACAACATAAGACTGGAGATAGGAACAGCCTTTATTGGGAAGGGTACCCAGGGATGCTTTGTTCTCAAGGCAGAACCAGATTTCAATTAAATGAGAAGGTGGAGGAACCATTCCAAGAAGAGACTGAGTATGTAGGGTTGTTTACTGATATCAATTATGAACTCCAGAGGTAAATGGAAGTTTTGAGAGCGAAGGGGCCAAAGAGGGATTGATTCAGACTGGGGATAGACAGAGTGGTGTGAGTTTAAGAATTTTGATAAAAGTAACCAGGGAGTCTTGTAGAGGGATTTAAATCATGATAGGATTTGTCCTGTTTATTTTCTAAAGGTGAATGAGTTTAATATACAATATTCGGGTACAAGAAATGTAATATTTATTTTATTTTTCTTCTGTTGAACCGTACTTGGCTCTGAGTCCTTTTTGGCTTATCTGTTAAGAAATAAAATTGTAGGCATGTTCGGGAGTCTCCTTCTCATTGCAATTGTACAAGAATGGGAGGTCTATTACACTGTCCAGGAAGTCGCACAGGGCCTTCTGGGCTCCCTGTCACTGTTGTTGCTGATGAGCTGCCTACTGTTCAAATCGTGTTCCATTGGAAGTCTAGCAGTTATTTTCAAAAGTCCGTTTATTTCACTCACAGTTCTGCCCTGTACAATGTGAACATGGACCCTTTAGCTTGTGTCCCCAGGCTCAGTTCCCAAGAGTCCACTCCCAGGTTCTTGAGAAAGTCCTGGTATCTACTGAAGCACAGGGTGGGTCAGAGAAGCACACGGGTCTCTGCCGCTGGCAGAACCTACTTTCATTTTAATCCTCCATGTCTTCACAAAGTCTTTCTCACCTTGACATTGGGAAGACCCTTATTTTTAACTGCTTATTCCCGTGAATGTAGATTTTAGAAACAAACAGCTCTATTCTTACTAAGGGTTACGTCTGGAGGATAAAAAGCACTGCTTGCCTACCTGGCAGAAAGGGGGAATAAAGACTTCACATTCCCCCATCATGAGGCTATAGGGGCATTTTTCAATCAGATTATTTTCATCTATCTCTTAGAGTTGAGTGGGCACTCAGGTCTAGTCCTGGGCTCTGCAGACAGTACCTGTGTCATGGAAGCTTCCAGAGCAGCTGCTCCCTCTGCTTTTAAGGGCTCATGTGATTAGATAGAGGGTAGTGTAGAGTGACAAGAGGCACTGCTCCCTCAAACAGGGTGGACTCAAATGGCTTAAATATCTGGCCTCCCTTCCCGTAGAACGAGCACTGCACGTAGAACTGCAGAGGCAGGAAAGACTGTCCCCGAGGCAGGACTCCGGGAGTTCTCCACCAGTATGCAAATCAGTTAACACCAACAGTTGCTTTCACAGTCACGTCGTCATAGTGCCCTGAGTACTCATTTCCGTCCCCACCATGGGGTGGGTGTGAGAATGTGCTCGTTTTAAAACATATGACTAATGAGCGAGTATCCGGATGGTACATCTGGTATTGATAGGACTGATCTGAAATGATGACAATGCAACTGAGACCCGGGAACAGCTTACTGGCAACTGACTGAGCCTTCCTAGCTTTCTGCGTGTGGGGGGGTTGGTGATGGGAAGGGAACGTTTTCAGTGTGTCTTCTTTCACTCAGAGTATCTTCTTTTTTGACAGCACTTAGTTGAAAGATTTCCAGGCAAGTTAGTTAACAAATCAATTCGTCCTGGAAAATGGAAGCCTTTAGTTCTCTGGAAAATACAAATAAAGTAGCACTCAGATGGTGTGTAGAACCAGCCTGTGGTCCTTCCGCCTGACACTCACTCGCCCTCTGTCTTGCTTTCGTTAGAAAGTAGCACGTGAGCATGAGGAACATGGACTTTCAGAACAAAATGAATAGAGGACTGCAATCATGGAAAGAAATACAAGTTCAATCATCCACTTTAAAAATTAAGAATGGAAAACATAGGACACTCCCTGATAAATGCAACATACAATAAAGATGTATTTTAATTCTCCATTATACATTAAGAGAGGATAGGGGGAAAGTATTATAAATAAAAGAGACAACCAGAGCGAGCTAGAGAACGAGAGGGGAAAAGCAAGACAAAAAGCAATAAATTATACGATAAAATAACTATAAAGTATTAATTATCATGGATTATTATTTTATTTACATTTTTTCTTTCCTTTGCCTTTCACCTCCTTTTTGGCCTATTTCTTTTTTTACTGGTTAGCTTAAAGACCTAAATTTGAACAAAATCAACTTTGTGTAGTATCAATTAGAGTGAATGTTACTTTTCTGCCCCTATGTTATTTGATTTAGGTTTATGTGATTTTTTTTTTTTTTAGTCTATATCCTGATTTATAGGATTACCTGGGGCTTTCTAGAAATGGGCTATACCCTACATCACATCCCTCTGTTACGGTTTTCTATTGCTGTCATAACAACTTAATACAAACACTGTCTTTAGGCCAAAATCCTGGTGTTGGCAGGTCTGCATAACTTTTTGGTACCTCTAGGAAAAAATTTGTTTCCTTGCCTTTTCCAGCTTTCAGAGGTCACCTACATTCTTGAGTTGTGGCCCCTTCTACTTTCAAAGGCAGTCACCCTTCTTCCATAGTTGCATCTCTCCCTCGCCACAGCAAGGAAGAGGGCTCTACTTTTAAGGGTGCATGGGATTAGCTTGAACTCACCTGGATGATCTGGGCTACTCTCTCCATCTTGAGGCCAAGCATTGTTGCTTCTGCAGCCTTCATTCCCACTGCCATGCAATACAACATGCTCTCAGGTTCCAGGAATTAGGGTGTAGACATTTGCAAGGGGGCATTGTTATGCTTATCACAACTTCCCTCCTCTTAGAAGAATTAGGTACTTTCTCCTTTAGGTCTACCAGAACTTATCCTACTGGTGTGTGTCCACAAGGATTTGTCTCTGAGGAATGTTGAACAAGGACATTGTGGCTTTATAAGTAATTCAGTATAATTTTATGGAGAGGTAAATTCCATACATATGTTTAAGATTGTTACCAAATTTTTGGTCTACTTGAGCCATAGTAAGTATGATGTATATCTTATTTTAAAGTGTTTCTTAGTGTTTGTCATCTAATGATTTTTGGAATTAGCTTCTCTCTGTTTAGATAGAGGGAGGCAGAAGGAAGATTCATTATGAGGAGAATACATTTAATCTAAATTTCTGACTTTGGGCTCCTGATTGTACTATGTCTCTCTGTTGAGAGAAAAAAAAATGTCTTGAAGAGCTTACTGTTACTATTTGAATATAAGGAGATCTTTCATATAAAAGATTAATATTAATGATTTTGTTGACATTGTCCCTGGTTCAGAATTTACTTGGGATGTTTAATTCTTTTGGCCCTGGTTATACCAAACATAATGAGGTAAGTGGAAATTGCCTTTCCTATCTTTTCCTACATCACATCCCTCCTTACCTTAGAGCAGTGGCCCCAAAATTATTTGGCACCAGGGACTATTTTCATGGAAGACAATTTTTCCACAGATTAGGGGGGGCAGGGAATGGTTTCTGGATGATTCAATCACATTATGTTTATTATGAATTTTATTTCTATTATTACATTGTAATATACAATGAAATAATTGTATAACCATCATAGGTTAGGGACCCCTGCCCTAGAGAACCAGGGTTGATGGCTGGAGGATAAGTCAGTTCTTTTTGTTAAAACTCTGGGATACTGTTGAGTTTGCCTTCCCACTTCACTTCAGTATCCACCAAGAGTGTTCTGTTCTACACAGTGGAAATTAGATATAGTCATGTGCCACGTAATAACATTTCAGTCAACGACAGACCACATATACAATGATGGTTCGCTTAAGATTAAAATACTGTATTTTTTGCTATACCGTTTCTATGTTTAGATACACAAATACTTACCATTGTGATACAGTTGCCTGTGACATTCAGTATAGTAACATGCTGTGCAGGTTTATAACCCAGGAGCGATAGGCCATACAATGTAGCCTAGGTGTGTAGTAAACTATACCATCTAGGTTTGTGTAAGTGCACTGTGTGATGTTCACACAGGACAAAATTGCTTAACAATGCATTTCACAGAACGTATCCCCGTCACTAAGAGACATATGACTGTATTTCACAAAGGGTAATTAATTCTATCCATGGACTGACGTCAATATCCATCTCTAGCTCAGCCACTGTGAAGAGCATAATTATTCTTCCCACTTCATGCACATTACAACCTGGTCTCCATAGCACTGGGAAATGAACTCCTCTCATCTGTCCTGCGGTAAATGGCCCATGTTAGAGATATACTCTTAGAGTGCTATTTGACTGTGGCCAAAATATTAACTAAGAGGTGATTTTTTTTTTTTTGATGCCAGAATTCTTGCAGGACAACTTCTGAAAGTCTTGATGCTTTGTAATCAGATTTTTGAAAAGATTGGACACAGGAGAGGGCATTCAGGAAATAATTTTTCTGAGATTCCTATCTTTAAGTCCATCTCTCTTTCATGTTCTTAGATATTAGCTTGGGTGGATTCCATGGTTTTTAGTTACTATTGAGTTTTTGAATTGTCTTGTATGAAACAGACACCAGAACTTGACCTCATGTAATTAAGATCTTCTTGCCTCTCACTTACCAACCGGTACAGGGAAGGAGCACACATTATCTGTTCATTTACTCTCCACTTTTTCTCCTACTTGTGGTTGGCAGGTGCAGAGAGAGAGCATATTAGGGGGAAAATACAAAGTCTTAATTATATTGCTGGTAATATCTCCTATAGGCACTTTGGTTGGTTATTTTGACACCTTCCCACTGTGCACTTTTATACTGGGCCTTTCGCTAGTAGCCAGCCTAGTAGCATCCCCTGTACCCCTGCAGCTCTTGCTCCCTCAGGAACACCTCTAGACAGACTCACATTCAGCCAATACAGATCTATACTGGTTATTTCACTGTTTCCTGGAGTTCATCCTCATTGTTTGGTGCTGCTGTCTTACTAAATGTATGTATTTCAAATATCACCCCTGTCTCCAGTCTTTCTTCCTCTGGGAACAACACACCCCAGTATGCAGTCACCACGGGTGATCTCTTCTCTAGAAGACTCAAGCCCAGTTCCCTTCCATGGAATCCGCTCAGTGTGTGGGAACTACACTGGCATCCTGGAGCTGCAGCACTGCCAAGCTTTCCGGCAGACTTCTCCTGTGATAGCCGGGCACCAGTCTCCATTATGCCTTCTCTCCACATCCAGGGAACTGGTGTCAGCTTTCCCCATGAACTCTGTAACCTCAGCCTTCTATGGCCACTTGGCAACATCAAAGCCAGCAAAGCCCCTCACTGGAGTGGACAAGTGGAAGGAGGAGAAAATATACATTATTCTCTGCTCTTTGGAATCCCTGTGAAAACTATCTCTTCCCTTCTTAAAGCATCTTTAGCCTTCTTCTAAATGCATGGAGAGGCTGGAGCTATCCAGCTGCTGAAAGTGTTTGGCCATATCTTGGCAAGTTCTATAAGGACATGCAAGGTACCTCGGTTTAGCAATTGTACTCAGCTTTGGGGCCTCAGCCAAAACTCTGAGGTGCCAATAGCAAAAGTACCATTGAACATTGTCACAACCAGAGGCAACCTTGTAGTCAGACCAGGCCATGCAGACAGGTATATCCTTTTTATAGAACATTCCTTCCCCATTTGCTGACCCAATATTCATTATTAAATTCAGGTCTCAACATTTATTAGGCTCCACAGAGTGCTCACTAGGAGCAGGAGGGTGCTCTGCTAAGTGCTGCTGAAAAAGCCAAGAGGATTTTGATCTTTGATCAGGCAGTCAATGAGCTTATAGGCTAGGGGGTGGCAAAAATAAAGCCTAGACCTAAATACCAAAGATATGAGGCATAACATAATAATCATAATGTTGAAGGCATAGCAAGTATGCTATGAAAATTTGAAAGACAGAAATTATATTCAGCTCAGAGGATCAATGAAGGTGTCATAGAAGTAGTATTTTTTATTCAAGAAGATAGAGTAGTATTGAACAAGCTAAAGTAGGGGTTCTTAATCTGAAAATCAGGAGCAAGCATTAGTGAAAGTTGATTCATTAATAAAATAGCTAACATTTTTGAGTGCTCACTATGTGGTAGGCTCTGTGTTATTTATATGCATGATGTTTAATTTTCATAATAACCTTATGAAAAACATGTCATTATTATCTCCATTTAATTATTGAGAAATCTGAGATGTAAATTAAGTCAACTTGACCAAGGTCACACAGCTAGTAAATGATGGAGCTGAGATCTGAGACCAAGGCTTTTCTGACTTTAAAGCCCATGGTTTGCAATCTCTCTAAAAGGCAAACATGCACAACTAAGGTATGAGTTCATAAATGAGGGAAAATTATGTCTAGTGAAGACCTGGTGGCTGTTTTGTAAATGGTACAGTGTTTGCTGCAGCTGATTCCTTGGTCCTCTCAGGGTAATGCTTACCCCTGCTTCTTGGCCTCTATTCCTGTAGTTCCTACACCTCAGATGTTCTCCCCTCCCCTCTCCTCTCTGCCCAATCAGATCCCATATTTCCTCCAAGGCCCAGCAAAAGACGCCCCAGCTCCAACTCACCCACACCCACAGGCCCAGGCTTCCCCACTCAGCACCTGCTGTAATTTCGGTCCATGTCACTGAGTACTGGATGATGTACTTTTTCTTACTTCTTATTTACATCTTCAGATAAACTGTAAATTCTTGAAAGATGGGACTGGGTTTTATGTTCTTTTTGTGCTACAGTGTCTGGTAAATCTGCTGATTGATTACAGGGTTTGGGACCATTTTCTAGAGTGGCATTAATTACTAGTACGTAAGGTTCTGTAGGAAAGATTTGACCTTCCATTTTTCAAAACTGGTGTCACGTTGCAACTACACGGCTGAGAAACTTCTTGTGAATCTTGAATATACCAGAGTGTAAGGAAATGGAGAGGATTCTTGTACTGCTGACGAGTCATTAAAGATGCCTCCACCAGGGAGAATGTTGGGCTTGACGAGAGCCAAAGCAACAGCAGGGAGAATCCAGAGACTCATAAGATCAGTCTGCACAGAGGCGTGTGAGAAACACGAAGGGCCGTTGTTTCTGTCTGTGTTTCCCTTCTTAGCAAATGAGCCAAGGGAATATGTAGTTTCAGAGCTTCCCTTATGTTCTCCAGCTTTTGTGACACTCCAGCAAATGCAAAGCATTTTACGTGCATGAATTTCTTAGTTGAACAGGAAGAATTTGGGAGGCAATGACAAATACTTCACAGTACCTCCCTGGCGTCTGAGATGGTTTTCTGAGAGAGAACATGAGCTCCTACTTAGTGGATTCTCAGAGGACATCTGTGGGAGGAGCTTTCCATAGAAAATATGTACCCTCTCACCAGCCCCACAGTGCAAATGCCATGAGACTGTGCACAGCAAGGACAATTAAGGGAGAGTTAAGGAAGTCACAGGAAAATCCTTGAATATATACCTTGTCCAGAACACTGAGTGTAAGTACATAAATCACATGTGTTATTTTCAGGAACTCCCAGAGAATGAATGCAGCAGAAGGAAACTTAGGAAGGGAGCAGATTGGGGTAAAACAAAGACATTATTATATTTCTGAGCAAGTAAAAGTAGCTTTTGGGAATTGTGCATCTGAAAAATATGACAGCGTTGGGCTTTAGAAAGAAAATGACAATTCAGAATGCACCAGCCTTTAAACAGCAGTAGAAATCTGAGTACAGCTTTATTGAGAGTCTCCCCACCCCCAAATGAAATTATAGTTTCATGTCTTCACAGCTAAAGAGCCACGGATGCTTATCTTTTTGGCTGATATATTTAGATTTTGTTCAGCACATGCTTGGCGAAGTAATACTTGCCAAATTAATTCAAGTTGGCTTGGATAAGAGCTTAGTCATGTGGCTTTCAAACTGGCTGAAAGTGATTAATAATAAATGTCAGGATTTTAAAATAATGAGTGAAATGCAAGAAATGTAGAAGAGAAGGCAGACTTCTGACACAATTTCTCTCCTTTCAGAGCAGGGTCTCTTTGTTCCACCCTTGCCAAAAAGGGAGGAAGGCTGCCAGGTATGAGATGCTGGAGAAGAATGATTATATTGTGAGCTCATCTTGCCCCTTTGGATGTGTGCGTGTGTGTAGGAATCATGCAGTGGTTTAGGTGCTTTAGTTTCTTGGGTTCTGAAACTGCCTCTGGTTGGCCCCTTTTCCACACTGCCTGGTACGATGTGAATATCTAGGGTGGGATCCCACCAAACTTCCATTGCCCCAGGGCTTCCAAAAGGCCTCCAGAATGCTCTGGAGATGGCTCCCTTAAGATAAGGCTAGGGTCAGCTTAGTGTGGTGGGACCATGCAATGAATAGCCCTCTCTCTCGTCTTGGCCATTGCTCAGTTCTTCCTTCATCCTCTGTTTATTTTGTCCATGCTTGTTCACTTCTTGAGCTTATTGCTTCAAGCACAGCAAGTGAATCCATGGTTTAATGAATTAATTCAACAAAGATTGTTTTTATGACATGTAGGGGAGACAAAGACAAATGAGATAAGAAGTTCACAGTCTAGGGGAGCAAGAACATAATTATCACACAGGGAGACACATGCTATACTTAAGTTATGCACAGTATGCCGTAAAGACTCAGAGGAGTGGTGCTAACCCCAGACAGGAGAGGGATAAAGGGTCAGGGTGGCTTTCTGGAGGGGGTGATGCATGCAGTGAGTTCTGATGAGGTGTGGGAGAGGGGCATTCTATTCATTTATTTATCATATCTCTATTTAGCACCTATTATTAATCACCTGGCATTTGACTTCTTGCTGGGGAAATATCAATAAACAGGAAAAGATGTACAGCCCACCCAGCCAAATAACATGAAGGTAATTTTTTTAAATTCTAGAATCTATTCTTGCTCTGAAACACCCTCCTCCCTACTGGCAGGGGTGGAAGGTGGGAAATAAACTTGCCACTTAAAGGTTGTCATTTCTTTCAGTTCAAAACAGTCTCTTAAAGGTAAACTTGGTTTCTTTTGGGTATTTGATCAGCCTTTCAGAGATTTTCTCCACCCTCATCCCTTCTCTGTCCTTCCTTGCCATGAAACCTCTAGACACAAGAGGAGTTTATTTAACCTCCTGGAGTGGAAGTGGGGAGCGAGTCTGGTCTAATTGGGTGTCCTTCTTTGTTGGCTCCTACTGTTCTCAGCTTGTCTTACCAGGTTTCTGGGAATTGACTTCTTTTTTTTTTTTTTGAGACAGAGTCTCACTCTGTTGCCCAGGCTAGAGTGAGTGCCATGGCATCAGCCTAGCTCACAGCAACCTCAAACTCCTGGGCTCAAGTGATCCTACTGCCTCAGCCTCCCGAGTAGCTGGGACTACAGGCACGCACCACCATGCCCGGCTAATTTTTTCTATATATATTTTAGTTGTCCGTATAATTTCTTTCTATTTTTAGTAGAGATGGGGTCTCGCTCTTGCTCAGGCTGGTCTCGAACTCCTGAGCTCAAATGATCCGCCCACCTCGGCCTCCCAGAGTGCTAGGATTACAGGCGTGAGCCACCGCGACCGGCCGGAATTGACTTCTGTCATCACTTCATCTACTGTGGGCACAACATGTAGTATTTGGTCCTGGCACAGGGAAGGTGTGATGATTGTGGTTCAGGAGCTCAAGTGTCTCCTCTTGCTGAATAGGCATCACCTCAGCTCTTGCTGGGGCTAGGCATTCTCTGAGGCCTCATTATGACTCCTCTAGATCATGACACCTTTAAATTATGACTCGTGCACCCCTTGCTATGTGGACATTTCAACTTTAGTAAGCTCTCAGCCTTCACCCTCAGTCACCTTCTTTGCCTTCCTCCATTCCTTCCCCTCGGAGTATTCTGGAACATCTAAGTTTCTTCTGCTTAACATGGAAGCCAAGGGACACTCAGGGGCACAGTTTTCCCCTGCTGTGTTGCCTTTCCATGGTTACCAATGAATGGTAGGTGGACACAGAAACCCTCTGATTTTAGCTTCCTTCTCAACCTATCTGAGATTTTTATTTTCTTGACTCACTTCCCTTGGCTAAAGGTCCCAGACATCATCTGCATTCTAGATTTGTGTCCCCTTCCAAACTGGCTGCTTCCTCCAACAAGAAGAGCTCTCTACTTCTTCCAGAACAAGCTGGAACCTCCTTTATGTCATACCCTTACTTCTTCCCCCCTCCTTTTTTTGAGACAGAATCTCACTCTGTCCTGTATCCTGTCTATGGCTTGAGGTAAAATTACATGTTAGAGATGTAAGCTTTGTTCTTGGTTATATAAAAGGACCCTTCTGAAAATGAGAAAACTCTCTCACTCTAAATAAAGCCTGGTTTTAAAAATTATTGTGTCACTTTGGCCTCAGAAACTTATGTTGGGGGGGAAAATTTGAACATTTTTCCCTTTCATTGCATTTCTGCTGTATCAATTCTAGTCAGCTCCTGAGTATTATATGTCTCAGAATTAATGGAGGAGAGCTTTCACATAAAAAGAGCAACAGAGCATATTAACACACCATGTAAAATATTTTCCCCAACCCAGGTATCAGGAATCATATATTTATTTATATTTATACTTATATATTTTTCAATATATTTGTTTATATACAGTTATTACTCTATCTGATTTCAATAAGTTTATATTTAGTCTAGCAAAAGTAAACATAATTATTTATACTGGTAAAAGCAATTAAGATAATACAAAAGTTAACATGATTGTGAATGACTTAGTGTGGAGTCGGGATTAAGATTTCCTTTAGACTGCCTTTTGTGTTATTGTTAGGTATTTTAGTCTCCATATACTTAATAGCTCACAGTTATCACTTTGTAAGGTTATAATTGCTATTTTTTTTTACATAGTTATCTTTCCTGTGCTCTTTATTTATTTCTTCATGTTAGTGTTTTTTTGTCTGGAGTTATTTTCCTTATGCCTAAAGAATTACTTTTAGTATTCCTTTTGGAGTGGGTGTGATGTGATGAATTCTTTTAGTTTCTTTGAAAAATTGTTATGTCATCTTCATGTGGAGAAATTTTCTCTGGATATAGAATTCTGGATTGTCAGGAATTTTCTTTTAGCAGTTTAAATATGTCATTCCATTGTCATTTGACTTCCATAATTTCTGATATGAAGTCATTTAAATTCCTTATGTAACTGTATTTTGGAAATGTATTTTATTTCTCTGGCTTCTTTTAAAATGTTCTTTTTGGTATTCAGAAGTTTGAGGGACATGGGTTATTTTCACTTTTTGGCTGTTGTGAATCATTCTTTCAACATCGAGTGGTGTTGGCACCAAATTGTTATGTTGAATTTGAATTAAATGTCTTCTATTTTTGTGTGAGAAACTTTTTTCCCAAAATTTTGTTATGGTGTTTTTTATTGTGGTGAAATACATATAACATAAAATTTATCATTTAGCCATTTTTAAGTGTACAGTTTTGTGGCATTAAGTACATTCACATTATTGTACAAACATCACCACCATCTCTCTCTAGAACTTTTTCATCTTTCCCAAATGAAACTTTATACTCATTAAATGCTAACTTCCCAGTCCCCCCTCCCTTCAGCCATTGAAAACTATCATTTTACTTTTTGTGTCTATGAATTTGAATACTCTAGGGACCTAATATAAGTAGAATCATATAATATTCTTTTGTCACTGGCTTATTTCACTTAGCACATTGTTTTCAAGATTCATCCATGTTGTAACATGAATCAGAATTTACTTCTTAAGGGTACATAATATTCTATTGTATGCATATACCACATTTTATTTATCATTAATTTGTGAGGCACTTGGGTTGCTTCCACTTTTGACTATTGTAAATAATGCTGCAATAAACATGGGTGTGAAAATATCTCTTCAAGACCCTGCTTTCATTTCTTTTGGATATAAACCTAAAATTGGAGTTGCTAGATAATATGGTAGTTCTATTTTTAATTTTTTGCAGAAGCTTCATACTATTTTTCATAGCAGCTACACCATTTTATATTCTCAACAATGGTGTAAAAGAGTTCCAGTTTCTCCACATCCTTGCCAATACTTGTTATTTCCAGTTTTTTTGATAGTGGTGATCCTATTGATGTGAGGTGGTATTTCACTGTAGTTTTGATCTGCATTTCTCAAATGATTAATAATGCTGAGCATCTTTTCTTACATTTTTGACCATTTGTATATCTTCTTTGGAGAGAAATGTTCTTTTCAATGGACATTTGAAAGGTCCTTTGCCCATTTGTAATAAGGTCATTTGTTTTGGCATGAGTTGTGGCAGTTGTTTTATATATTCTGGAAAATGACAATTTTGCCTTTGTTGCCTTTGGCATTCTAGCCTTTTTAAAGCCCAAGTACATAGCTCTCCATTCAACAGTAGTAATAGGACTAATATCATTAAACATATGCCACTCAACACACAGAATTAACCTCTGTACCCCATTCTCACACAGGAAGTCATTTTGTAGTGTCCAGGCAGGGAAATTCTCTTTGCCTTCTTTTGGCTGAAATGCCACTTGACTACTCAACCATTTTTATAAGACAAAGCATTTTTCTTTGTTTTTTTTTTTTAAGTGGGATTTTTTTTTTTTAATTTCAGCATATTATGGGGGTACAAAAGTTTACGTTACACATTTTTCTTCAAATTTGAAGATATAGATGTTGGAGCAGTTTGGGTGAAATTTCTTCAGAATGGAAAAGTTTTGGAAGTGTGTAAAGGATATATAAGCCTTTCTTTCTCTCCTAATGTTCAGATATTCTTTTACTGATTGTCTATCAGTGTCTGTACACCTGGTTTGGAAATATGTATAAACTTTCAGTTAGATAAATTACCGTTGTTTCTCTAAAGTTGCCAATGAAGTTGGAGGCTGTGATTCTTGTAGCCAGAGTTTCTTAAACTTTACTTGTGTGACATGTATGTACCATGCAGGTTTTCTCTTGATGCATATATATCACTCCTACTAGTATTTATGTTACTTAATATTTTTTAAAAATTGAATTTAAATAGACTCACAAAATTCTACTTAACAGCTCTGAAATCATTTGTTATACATTAAACACATATATATTAAAATAAACTGTATGTGTGACCTAAAATGCATACCAGACCTTACTTCTCCATTTGTGCACTAACATCTCCTAGTTACCACAGTCACCTTAAACTTAACTCAAAACCCATGTCCCACCAGTCCCAACCATCCTCACCAAACTCTCTCAGTGTCCCTTAGCTCAGTGAATAGTACCATCTTCCATCCTGCTGCTCAAGCCAGGGATCATCCTTGACCTCACACTCCTTCTTCCAACATATCTGATACACCATCAGATTTTGAAATAACATTGTCTTGATCCTAGAACAGTACAGTTGCCTCCTCACCAGCACTCAATGTTTCAGTCACCTCTCAATTGCACTAAACACTGCAACCAGAGTGCTCATTTCAAAGAACAAAATCCTTAACAAAACCCTCCTGCACCTCCAGCCTAATTTCACATAACACTCTTCCTCAATCTTCCTTTTTCCACCTACTCACCCCTCTTAATACCTCTCATGCCTCATACCCTGTTCCTCCATAAGGCATCTCCAAATGCTGACTTCTCTCTCTTCAAACCCTTTCTCCCTTCTATGTACTCTTTAGTCTGGTTACTTCTTGCTTTCCTCCTTTGGGTCTCAGCAAAGTTACTACCTCCTCAGGGAAACAATCTTTGACTTCAATAAATAAGTCAAATTCACATATTTTCAGTTATTATACTGTTACCATTCTAGCTCACCTCACTTACTAAAGTGAAGATTTTGCATGTATTTGTGTGATTATTTGGTTAATGTTTGACTCCTTTCCTAAATCGTATGGCAGGATCTGTGTCTGTCTTTCTTTTTTTCTTTTTTTTTTTTTTTTTTATGCCTGTCATGGTTCCTGAAACATAGAATAATCCCAATAAATATTTTCTGAATAAAGGGATGAGTTGTGATGCTGGAACTTGAGAAAAAGACATAGGCTGCAGGACTTGTCAAGGGAAAAAATTCAATGAGAACCAAGTTTTAAATTACATAAGCAAGGAACTGGCCAGGAACAATATTCCTTAGCAACTCTTTTTTTTTATAGTAAATTAAAAAAAAAAATTTATGATTAACACATAATGGTACATATTTATGGGGTACAATGTGATGTTGTGATACATGTATACCTTGCGTAACTATCAAATTAGGATAATATCATATCCATCACCTTAAACATTGATCATTTCTTTGTGGTGAGAACATTCAAAAACCTCTTCTAGTTATTTTGAAATATACAATACATTTTTGTTAACTCTAGTCATCTTACTATGCAATAAAACACTAGAACTTATTCCTCCTAACTATACCTTTGTACCTGTTGACCACTCTTTCACTATTGTCCCCTCTCCCTAAACCTCCCCATTCTCAGATAACCACTATTCTACTCTCTACTTCTACAAAAACAACCTCTTTATATTCTAAATATGGGTGAGATCATGTGGTATTTGTCTCTCTGTGCATGGCTTATTTCACTTAACAAAATATCCTCCAGGTTCATCCGTGTTGCTGCAAATTGACAAGATTTTATTTTTTATGGCCAAATAGTATTCCATTGTGTATACATACTACATTATTAAAATCCACTCCTCAGTCAATGAACATTTAGGTTGATTCCATATCTCGGCTATTGTGAATACTGCTGGAAGAAAACTTAGGGGAAAATCTTCATGACATTAGTCTAGGCAAGGATATTTTAGATAAAACCTCAAAAGCATGGGCAAAAAGCAAACATAAACAAATGAGATTATGATTACATTAAACTAAAAAGCTTCTACACAGCAAAGGAAACAATCAACAGAGCAGAAAGACAACTGATAGAATGGGAGAATATATCTGCAAACTGTACATCTGAAAAAGGGGTTATATCTAGAATATATAAAGAACTCAACAACAAAAGAACAAATAACACAATTTCAAAATGGGCAAACAATCTAAATAGACTTTTTTTTTTTGAGATAAGTTCTCACTCTCACCAGGCTGGAGTGCAGTGGTGTCATCATAGCTCACTGCAACCTCCAACTCCTGGGTTCAAGCAATCCTCCTGCCTTAGCCTCCCAATTACCTGGGACTACAGGTGCATGCCACTGCACCCAGCTGATTTATTTTTTATTTTTTTGTAGAGAAAGTGTCTTACTATTGCCCAGGCTGGTCTCAAACTCCTGGCCTCAAGCAATCCTCCTGCCTCCCAAAGTGCTAAGAATACAGGTGTGAGCCACTGTGCCCAACCTGAATAGACATTTCTCAAGAGAAGACATACAAATGGCCAATAGATATATGAAAAAATGTTCAAATCACTAATATGAGCAATGCAAAGCAAAACTACAATGAGGTATTACTTCACTCTAGTCAGAATGACTACTATTAAAAAAGTCAGAAGATAACAAGTGTTGGCAAGGATGTGGAGAAAAGAAAACACTTACACACTGCTGGTGGGACTGTAAATTAGTTCATCCATTATGGAAAACAGTATACAGGGTCTTTAAAAAATTAAAAATAGAATTACCACATGATCCAGCAATCTCACTACTGGGTATATATCCAAAGGAAATGAAATCAACGTGTCAAAGTGATATTTGTACTCTAGTGTTTATTGCAGCACTATTCACAATGGCAGCTCTTTAAGGATTGATTGAAACAGCATTGAACATTGACTTTGACAGATGTTTCAAGGAAAAAAAGGAAGAAAAGCAGAAATAAAGAGACAGATATTGATCAGCAAGAGCAATATTGGAGGAAGCCTGGGAAAAGAGTTGAAAAATAGGTTGGAGTCTGGGAGGAAGAACTGAAATTCTGGGTTTACTTAATCTAATGAATCAATGACTGAGGGGTCATTTAGCAAATGCCCTCAATATCCCACTGTGCAGATCAGAGTAAGAGAAAATAGAATGAAATTGCACCTAGAGAGTTCTGTTTGATAAAGGAGGGTCTTCTTGTCTTTATGGATGACTAAACCAAGAAATGGACTAATAGAGAGGGCTGATGAATCTTATTAATACTTGGAGATCCTTTAGGAATGGAAAAGACAATCATTTATCTGGGATAAAGGCAGGTGATAAACTAAGCCCTTAGCTCCTTCATGTTTTTGAAGTTGGTGGTATTCTAATTAAAATTTTTTTCTCTGCCTTTCCTGCTGAAATCTACTAAATTAGAGAGGCAAGAGTTTTATCTAAGAATTATTGTAGTAAAGGAAATTTCCAGAAATATGTCAGTGTGTATGTCATGAGGTTCCACGGCTGACTTGAGTAAAGCAAACATCCCTCCACCACAAGAGCCTGATGTTAACAGGCTTGATACCTCCTCAGTGCCAACCCCTTCCCTTGCACCAGAGTTTTCCTGGAACTACTCTGTTCCTTAGATCTCTGCTGTCCTTGATTGGCACTGCTTGCTCAAGATGTTGTCTTCTCCAGGCATCCATTCTATCCTTACACGCCTTGCTTCTGCTTGTCAGATTTATCTCCCAGTATCTTCAATTTCTGTTTCTCTTCTGGCTTTTTTCCATTAGCATGTTAACATGCTCAACGGCTACCATCTTAAAAAGGAAATAAGTCTTTCATCTGTAGGGTTCCTTCCAGCTGCCACCCTAGCTTGTCTTTCCAGCCAAAGCTCGCTAAAGATATGTTTACATTTGCCTACTTCACTTCTCTATTTATTACTCAGTCTGCTGCATCCTCCTCTTCTCTTCTTCTCTTCTCTGAGGCACTTACCAGACACCACCAATGACATCTTGGTTAGTGTATTCAAAAGTAGACTTTCATTCCTTATCTTACTAGAATTCTTAAGAACAACAGCAATAATGGCTAACATTTATTGAGTGCTTACTATGTGCTTGATACAACATTTAGTGCTTTGCCTTTACTAATGCACTTAGTCATAATGAAAACTATTTGTGATACAGATATTGTCAACTCTAATTTTACAGATGAGGAAACTATGGCAGACTGGTGATGAGTAACTGCCCAAGGACATACACCTGGAAAGAGACAAGCCCAGATTATACCCTCCTTGAAACTCTCATTTCTTGCACTTTTTGTTGCTGTTTTTTAATCATAGCAGAATATATATCTCATAAAATTTGCCATTTTAGTCATTTTTAAGTGTACAATTCCATGCCATTAATTACATTTAGTGGCGATGGTTGAATAATATTCTATCTGTTTCCAAAGTTTGTCATCACTCCAAACAGAAACTCTATAGCCATTATAGCCATTAAAGACTAGCTCTCCATCATTCCTTGGATTTTGGGACCATAATCTACAAATTTTCCTTCCTTCCTCCCTCCCTTCCTCCTTACCTGCCTCTCTCCCTCCTCTCCTCCCTCTCTCCCTTCCTCCTTCCCTCCCTCACTTCCTTCTCAGGCTTCTTTGTGGGTATATTTTCCTCTGCTTATTGCTTAAAACCTACACTCCTTGGGTACTGTCCTGGGCCCTTGTCTCTTCTTACCTTGTACATTTTCTTTGGTAAATATAAATCTATCCTGCAGCTTCAATGAGCATCTAAAGCCTAGATTTTTTCCCTGAACCTTCTGATATAATTCTTTACTTATCTCTTGCCACCCATCAATGGTATAGTCCTTTCCATTCCTCCAAAGATTTATATTATTTCTTCTCTATACCTTTGCAATTGGTTTCCTATGCTTAGAATTTATTTCTCCCTTTATCTTCTTCACATTCTTAATATCTCAGCTTGGAGGGCACTTCCTCCAAGAAGCTGTTTAGGAGCTCCTCCTAACTTCTCATCCTGTGCTGCCATTGCCAGCCTCCCACAGGGACCCCATACATTCCATGATGGGTAGAGATAAGAGCTACGTGTTTATTGCATCTTTCCAGCCCTGGCACATAGTAAGCAATGATTAAATATTTGATTAAACAGCAAGAACTGTTACTGAATGAAGTTATAATGAAGTATTAAGGACATCTGAGTATCTTTATGCTGATAGATGGATAGTAGAGGTTGGAGATAATTTACTCTGTTGGAAGTTGCTTCTTTGTGTGTGATGACAAAATGCTTTACATTTTATGGAGAGATAGTAAAAATAATGACAGTACTTTTACAGATCTCTAAGTAGAAGTTTCAAAACCTTATTTGAGACTTAGCTTTGATGGATATATTAGCTTAATTGATATTCGTTGATTTAGGATAAAGTCTTCTCTAGCATTATATAAATTGGGGCTCTGCCTTTCTTCTTTAATTACAAAGAAGAAGAAAAACAACTACCTTCTGCGAAACAAAGAAAATTGCCTTGGCTTTGCTGTTTACAAGAGAACGCAACTTTCCTGGGAGCTCTTGCTCTGTGAATGTAGCTGGCCTTGGTGTGTCTCACATGGAGAGGGGGCTTGTTGAAGAAGACCCAGCTGCACTGAGCAGGGTAAGAAAGGGCAGCGTGATGTTATACATTTCTAACATCCCATAATTTGTGAAACACTTCAAAGCTTTTGTTTATTGGAATTCTACAAAAAGGGTTTGGAGGCATTTTCTAGGGAAAACCTTGTGAAGTGCATATCTTTATATTTTTTCCCCTGATTTTATTTTACAGCTATAAGATTTCAACCTTCACTTTCTTTATATTTATTTTATTTTATTATTATGTTTTTTTGGCACAGAATCTCACTTTGTTGCCCCGACTAGAGTGAGTGCCGTGGCATCAGCCTAGCTCACAGCAACCTCAAACTCCTGGGCTTAAGCGATCCTTCTGCCTCAGCCTCCCGAGTAGCTGGGACTACAGGCATGCGCCTCCATGCCCGGCTAATTTTTTCTATATATACTTTAGTTGGCCAGATAATTTCTTTCTATTTTTAGTAGAGACGGGGTCTCACTCTTGCTCAGGCTGGTCTCGAACCCCTGACCTTGAGGGATCCACCCGCCTCGGCCTCCCAGAGTGCTAGGATTACAGGCATGAGCCACTGCACCTGGCCTACTTTCTTATATTTAAAATGATCTTAAGATCTTGGTGTCTTGAGATATACTACATATAAGTTTCATGTCTGAAAAAAGGTATTATTTGGATTCTTTTTTAGAAGAATATACTTCTAAAAATAATTTCAAAAATCTTAAAAGCCAGATATCAAGCTTAGAAAAATATCTATAAATCAGTAAAAAAAGACCACATGGGAGAAATGGGTGAGAGAAATGAATATTTTTCAATATAAAAATAATAAATGGCTAATACAACATGTAAAAAATGTTAATTTATACCTATAAATAAAATTAAGATGATAAAATTGAATTTGGAAAGATCAAAGAGATGTAAAGATATAAAAATTAATTTCCAGCATCAGCAATAATGGCTAACATTTATTGAGTGCTTACTATGTGCTTGATACAACATTTAGCGCTTTGCCTTTACTAAGGCACTTAGTCATAATGAAAACTATTTGTGATAGAGATATTGTCAACTCTAATTTTATGGATGAGGAAACTATAGCAGACTGGTGATGAATAATTGCCCAAGGACATACACCTGGAGAGAAACAAGCCCAGAAAGTTTGGTACAATAACTACTATACACACTACACTGGTTTGTGGACTCTTAGGTTCACAGACACGGCCACAAATGGCTACTGGGGGTGTATGTTGGTACAATGTTCTGGAAATAAATATTGATCTCACTTTGGGCTATGGAACATCTGTTTTAGCTCTGCAGCAGATGATCATTTACACTTGTCTTGCCTAGAAAATCTCTTTACATCCTTTTTTCTGCATCCCTTTTCCCTTCTGTTTCCCTAAATATTATCCCTATAACACCAACTTATAATATTACATCCTATGTTAACATACCTCTGCTCAAGAGTTCAATTACCTATGTACTCACTCATTGTTGTTAACTGTCTTGGTTCAAATGAATTTCATCTACAATGTCAGTCTATTTTCTGCTCAGTTACATATAGAATACGTAGGTCTAAACAAAACTATTACTGTGCAGGCATAAAACCTTAAGCTATAATCAACCATTTACATTAAAGCAGATTATTTATTGTCTCATGAGGCGCCCAGTGGATGAGAGACTTTGAGAAAGTAAGTGTCCAGTGATGGATGAGGAAGATGCGGTCAACACATGTAGCGCTGTCTTGGAAAAGACAGCCTAGATAGGGGATGTGATGAAGAGTCTGGGCATTCTTGGGTACAACAAAGGATCACTGGGCCTCTGGAAATCAGAGAAGTGGCAGAAAAAGACCCCGGTAGGCTGAAGTGACCACTATTAGAAGACATGATTGTGCCAGCACCATGCTTCACAGCTGTGCCCAGAGTCAGCTCTGGCCAGGATGAGTCCATGGGCTGATAACTCAGGAAAGGAGTCCTTGCCTGGGGATGACAGCGTGTTTCCAATCAAGGGCTCCCTGTGTAGTCAACCATCAAGAGCAGCATTCTTCAACACTTTTTGCTCCTCTGCACAAAAGAGGCTGCTCCTTAGACAAAATACACCTCAACTCATGAGTCATTCCCTGCAGCTGTGCCTGCTTCTGTCCTACTCAAGAAGGTGTATCATAATGCTTTTTCAAGCTGCACATTTTTCTCATCCCATCTTTCTAACATATACCACCACCCTTAGGAGTATCCCTGCCACATGTACCTGAAGAAATCCTGCTCTAGATAAAGAGAAGAAACTTGGGAAAAATCTGACATCATCTATTTCACCAAATCAGGAAATTCTGAAACTTAAAGCAAAACAAAACAGAACAGATTTATCTGGAGGGAGAGCATGTTCCTTGTTATAAAGCTGCTCAAGTCCTGAAAGACAGATGCGAACTGATCTGGTCTTCTTCTCCCCAGCCTCCTACCCAGCGTCTGGCACTCCCATTCCTTTCAGTGCAATTCTGTTGCATTAATGAAAATGTAGCCCCTGCTACTTTATTTCCAGATTTATCAACAGTGTCCAAGAATATTCTCATGAAGTATGCTTATTTAAATGTGGATATGCTTTAATTTATAGTGGTTGTGCTAAATTACTTTATTGGTAATGGGGACAATTCAAGACAAGAAGAGTTTCTGAGTTATTCACCTAAGTGAGTTTAGTTAGTTGTAGCTGGAGAAAGGTACACTACTTTTTATTATGTTATTAAGTATGGGATGTCTGATTTCCTTAAGTACTAAGTTTGACAGTTGATATCTCTGACATTTCACTGTGACACTTCTTGTTTTATATTTTTTTTCATTGTGAAGGTATGTCTTCATTCTTTCAAATGCATGTTTTGGCTTGTGATTATCTTTCAATTTTTTTTAAGAACAATTTTTGTGAAGGCATGGATAAGTAAAAAATTCGTGTTATTTTTGAATATGAGTTCCATCATGAAACAAATGCAGCGCAGACAGCTGGAGATATCAATGAAGCTTTTTGGAAGTTTGTGGCTAATGAACACACAGTATGTCAATGGTCTGAGAAGTTTCATTCTGGTGATTTTATTCTTAAAAATGAGACGTGTGGGTGACCTGAGACCAAGGTGGGTAATGATGAACTGAAAGCTGTATTGGAAGTAATCCATCTCAACGTACGTGTGAATTAGCAGCAAGGTTTGACATTACTATTCCAACAATATTGGACCATTTGAAACACATGAGTAAGGTAAAGAAGCTGGATAGATGGGTATCACATGAATGAAATGAGTGTCAGGAGAGAAATTGTCTCGAAGCTTGCCTTTCTTTGTGGTCATGACATAAAGGTGAACCATTTCTACACTGTATTGTTATGTGTGATGAAAAATGGGCTCTTTTTGACAATTGCAAGAATTTGGCACAATGGTTGGATAAGGATGAAGTGCTGAAACACAGTCCAAAACTGAATATTCATCAAAACAAGCTAATGGTGCCTGTTTGAGGATCTAGCGCTGGTATTACCCACTATAGCCTTATGAAACCTGGTCAACTGATTACAGCAGATATCTACTGCAACCAATTAGATGCAATGATGAGGGTGCATGTGATTAGACAGCCGAGACTGGTCAATAGAGACAGGCTAATCCTCTTACAAGATCACATGTTGCAAAAAACAACACTGTTAAAACTACAGAGGCTGGACTTGGAAACTCTCTGTCATCCACCATATTCACCAAACCTTGCACCAGCTGACTACCACTTCTTCCAGGCTTTGGACCACTTCTTGCAAGGAAAAATATTCAATTCTCAACAAGCTGTGGAAAACACCTTTTGTAATTTCATTGCCACTTGCTCACCAGGCTTCTTATCTGCTGGCATAAGCAAGCTACCATTAAGATGGCAAAACTGTGTCAACAGTTTAGGTGATACTTTGATTAATTGTACTGCTTTTTGTTTGAGATATAATAAACCTTTTGGTTTGAAGTTAGACATTTCATATTTAATGACCTAATAAGTCTAAAGCCCATTGAGAGACATTTATCTAGGGGGAGAAAGAGTAAGAGTAGGGATGTGTTTGGGCATTCTAGAAAAAAAAGCAGCTTCTGTACATTAAAAACAACACAACAAAAAGATTGTTTGCTTTGGAAAGCAAGACAGAATCAGATTAAATAAATTTAGAACTTTCTTAGAAAATGAAATAGTAATTAGAAACAATTAATAATCATAATAAACAATCTCATTAAAATTTGAAATATGTGGATTTTAAAATTAAAATTGTTGAAATGCAAAAACCCAAAGCTGCTATTATAGTAAAATGAAGAAAGAGAATTTTTGTGTGTGTGTGTTTAGAAATACCTTTTCCTTTACATTACTGGTTTGTTTAATCTAACACATGAATTAACTGATATATTTATTAATTTTAAATATACTACAATTTTACTGACATATTGGCCAAGCATTTCCTTTGAAGTTTTTATTTTTCCCATCTAAAGCCGTCCATGGTTAGTGTAAGTGCAAGAGAAGGTGGACATACCTGAGCTGGGGGTGTTCTGTGCTGTTAATAGCTTTCTGCTTGTCATGGGATGCAGATCAGTGCAAGTCTTCCTGGGAGTGGACTGCCAGGATTACAGCTAGACTATCACCAAGATTGGTTTTCTGTACCACCTGTTATTTCTCCCACAAGCAAATTTCCTGTTTTGCTCTTAACTTCATACACATGCCTCTGAATGTCTAATGAAATAGAGAAGCTGAAGTAGGAAACCATAAAACCTTGTCTTCTTTCTTACCTAAGCTGTGCTGGTTTATACATCACACTTTATAAATGAAACCAACGTTGCTACCTTGCTATTGATGAATTGGGCCGTGTACTATACTGACAAATAAGTCAAGGTTACCCATGCTGAGGGTGAACACAAGGAAGGCCAGCAGCCTCTGAGATGAATTGGCACTACCTGTTCACTCATTCATTCATTCGTTCACTCCAATGAATAATTTGTGAGGGCTGACACTGTTACAGCCACAATGCTTGCCCTTGTGGAAGTTAGAGGTTAGTGAGAAGGCAGACATAATTGTAATAAAATAATGACATGAATAAGGGAGTAATTGTAATGTTGACATATGTCATGATAGAGCAATACATGGCGTTCTGAGAGCCTATAGTTGGGACATTGACTTAGTTCAGGGAAAGCTTGGCTGGAAATGTCACTTGATCCAAGTATGAAGGCTGAATCATGAATCTCCTAGCCAAGAGGTAGAAGGAAGAGCAAGAATAAATGCTCTTTATTAGGTGAACAAGATAAGATAGTCTTTCTAGCTCAGTTTTTGTCTCAGAAATGCTGAAAAGTTTTCTCTATTCTCTTTGTAGCCCACCAATATTCCCAGCAGTGGGAGGGCTGAGACCTGTGGTGACTGATGAGGTGAATTTGGCTTGGCTTCTAAGTTTTATTTCTCAATGTTATTAGAAAATTTTAGAAGAAGAGCAAACTTTAATATAAATTTAAAATGTTTTTAACTTAATTAATATTTAGAATTATAAAGAGTTTTATCAGTGTATGAGATTATAAATTAAAAAAGGATAGTCTTTCCCCATCCTTTGTTACCTCCACCTACTCCCTTGAGTATTATTACTAATAATTTGTTATTGCTAATAATTGCTAAGACTGTGTAAGTGTTAGCTATTATTATGTCCTTCTATACAGTCATACACATACACATATATATATATTTTCATATACTCACACAAACATAAACATATTTTTTAAAACATAGGTGATTATATCATATATATTAACATTTTTAATTTTTTTCTCTTAACATACTGTGGACATTTTTTCATGTCAGAATATACATAGATAATTGATTCTAGTTAGTGACTATATAGTATTCCTAGTAAATTGATGGGCATTCAGGTTGAGTTCAAATATTTGCCTTTACTAAAAAATACTGCAATGAACATCACTTGTCCCTTTCACATATTTATATACGAATTTCTCTAGGATGCATTCCTAGAAGTAGAATTGGTGGGTCAAATGTTGAGCATATCTTAAATTTTGATAGACACTAAGTGCAGAACTTCAGAGGTGTGGAAGTGCTTCCTTGCCTCTTCCCTCCCCACAAAAAGGAAGGTGTCCATAATAGTTTGCCTGAGCTATGTTCTGGGCTAGGGGTCTGAGGATAAATTGCTGTATAAAGGAGCCAGCCAGTTGTTCTGGCTGGTACAAGACTTTGAATTTATAAATTGAGAGGGGAATAGTGAATTTATTATTATTCAAGCTGTTATAAAATTGCTTCCCAAATATTAAAAAAGTAATTTGATCTGTTTTTCTAGCCTAATTTAAATGGCATCATCTTAAGAAGGTTATCTGAGTTTCATAACTGGCCTTTCCTATGGGTCAACTCTGGTTCTCTTTTTCTTTGTTGAATTATTTTTCTCTTGTTGCTTCTCTAGTATTTCATAATAAGTAATGACTTTGCTGACTTACTGCCAGAGGTCTTAGACTACTTTTCATAGTTCCACTTTTGTCAATTTTAATGATTTCTTAGAAATTCCACGAGGGTAAAAGTACAGGTCTTTTGTAAAATGAAAGAAAAGAAAAAATGTTACCCTTTTCGTGTAGTCTGTCTTAAGTTTTATTATCTACAACCACCCAAGTGAAGTTAGTGACCTTGGTTTATTCCTTGTGACCCTGATTTTAATAGGTTTGGCATTCTTGTTAAAACCAGGATGATGTTTTGCTAATATGTAGTAGTTGAAGCACAGAAACTGATTTTTAGTTACCTCATCAATTTCAAGTTAATGTCTGTATTGTTTTTCTCACTGACCTTTAGCTCTCTGTAAGCATTATTAATTCCTTGCTTCCTGCCTTAAACTGAATATATGTTTCTGCTGAGTGTATATTCCCTTAGTTGAACAATTTTTACTTTAGTGTATATTACTATAAAAGTAATACACATTTATTATAAACTGTTTAGAAAATATGTAAATGGAATTTTTAAAAAGTAACCATAACACTAGTCCTCATTAAAATTGACTATTAATATTTTGTATATTATTCCTAGGAATTTAATTTTTTTGTTGTACATAATTTAAATCATCCTTTTTTTTTTTTTATTTCATCTTGTTATGGGGGATACAGAATTGCAGGTTACATACGTTGCTCCTGTACCGCCTTTCCCCCCAAGTCAGAGCTCCAGGCGTGTCTGTTCCCCAGGTAGTGTGCGTTGCACCCATCATGTAGGTATATATCCCTCCCTTCCCCACCCCCTCTTCCCGAGTCAGCATCTTCAAGTGTTACCACTCCCCAAACGGTGCACAATGCACTCATTGTGTAGGCATACCCCCATCCCCTCCCCCACCCCCCACCTCCGTCTGATATCCAATTGGTGTCGTTCCCAGATTTGTATTTAGGTGATGATCAGGGAAACCAATTTTCTGGTGAGTACATGTGATGCTTGTTTTTCCATTCTTGGGATACTTCACTTAATATAATGGGTTCCAACTCTCTCCAGGAGAACCATAGAGATGTCGTATCTTCATCATTCCTTATAGCTGAGTAATATTCCATGGTATACATATACCACAGCTTACTAATCCAATCATGTATTGATGGGCATTTGGGTTGTTTCCACATCTTTGCTATTGTGAATTGTGCTGCTATAAACATTCGGGTACATGTGTCTTTGTTACAGAATGACCTTTTTTCCTTTGGGTATATGCCCAGTAATGGGATTGCTGGGTCAAATGGCAGGTCTACTTGAATCTGTTTAAGATACCTCCATAATGCTTTCCACAGGGGTTGCACTAGTTTGCAGTCCCACCAGCAGTGTATGAGTGTTCCTGTCTCTCCACACCCACACCAACATGTGTTGTTTTGGGTTTTTTTGATAAAGGCCATTCTCACTGGGGTTAAGTGATATCTCATTGTGGTTTTGATTTGCATTTCTCTGATGATTAGGGATGTTGAGCATTTTTTCATATGTTTGTTAGCCATTCTTATATCTTCTTTCGAGAAGTTTCTATTCATGTCATTTGCCCACTTTTTGATAGGGTTGCTTGATTTTTTCTTGCTGATTTTCCTGAGTTCTAAATAGATTCTTGTTATCAGTCCTTTATCTGATATGTAGTATGCAAAAATTTTTTCCCATTCTGTAGGTGGTCTGTTTATTCTCTGGACTGTTTCTTTGGCTGTGCAGAAGCTTTTTAATTTAATCATGTCCCATTCATTTATTTTTGTTGCTGCTGTGATTGCCTTGGGGGTCTTCTTCATAAATTCTTTGCCTAGGCCAATGTCTGTAAGAGTCTTTCCTATATTTTCTTCTAGAATTCTGATTGTATCACGCGTAAGGTTTAAGTCTGTTATCCACCGTGATTTGATTTTTGTGAGAGGTGAAAGCTGTGGGTCCTGTTTCAGTCTTCTACAAGTGGCTAACCAATTCTCCCAGCACCATTTATTGAATAGGGATTCTTGTCCGCAGAGTATATTCTTTCCTGCTTTGTCAAAAATTAGGTGACTATATGAGGATGGTTCTATATTTGGATTTTCTGTTGTGTTCCACTGGTCTGTGTCCCTGTACTTGTGCCAGTACCAGGCTGTTTTAAGAACCATGGCCTTGTAGTATAGTTTGAGGTCTGGCAAATTAATACCTCCCATTTTGTTTTTGTTGCTTAAAATTGCTTTTGCTATACGGGGGTCTTCTCTGGTTCCATACAAAGTGTATAATTATTTTCTCTACATCTGTGAAGAATGATGTTGGTAATTTAATAGGGATTGCATTGAATCTGTAGATCACTTTGGGTAGTATAGACATTTTAACAATGTTGATTCTTCCGATCCACGAGCATGGTATATTTTTCCATCTATTTGCAAGTTCTGCTATTTCTTTTCTCAGTGTTTCATAGTTTTCCTTATAGAGGTCCTTTACCTCTTTAGTTAGGTATTCTTTATAGGACTACTTCATATTTTTTTTTGTATTTTTTTATTGTGGTTAAATATACATAATACAAAATATATACTTTTAACCATTTTTTAAAGTGCAGAATATAGAATACATACTTTTAACCATTTTTAAAGTATAGAATATAGAATATATATACAGAAAATATATTCTATATTCCCATTGTTGTGCAACCATCACTACCATCCGGCCACAGGACTCTTTTTATTTTGTAAAACTGAAACTCTGTACCTATTAAACAATAACTCCCCATTTCCTCTTCCTCCTAGACCCTAGCAACCACCATTCTATTTACTGTCTCTATGAGTTTGACTATAATATTTTAGGTACCTCATCCAAGTAGAATCACACAGTAGTTTTCATTTTGTGTCTGGCTTATTTTACTTAATATAATGTCATCAAGATTCATCCATATTGTAGAGTGTGTGAGAATTTCCTTCCTTTTTAGGGCTGAGTAATATTCCATTGTATGTATACATCACATTTTGCTTAGCCATTCATCTGTCAGTGGACATTTGGGTTGCTTCCACTTTTTGGCACTTGTGAATGAGGTACAAATATGTCTTCAAATCTCTGATTTCACTTATTTTGAATACATACCCAGAAGTGGAATTGCTGGATCTATATTAATTCTGTGTTTAATTGTTTTAGGAACTGCCATACTGTTTTCCATAGCAGCTGTACCATTCATTTTATATTCCCAATAATACTACAATACTACACAAGGGTTCTAATATCTCTACATTCTCACCAACTCTTGTTCTGCTATTATTGTTATTATTTTTAATAATAGCTATTATCCTGATGGATTTGAGGTAGCATCTCATTATGGTTTTGATTTACATTTCCTTAATGATTACTGATATAGAGCATCTTTTCATGTGCTTATTGGCTATTTGTATATCTTCTTTGGAGGATTGTCCATTGAAGTCCTTTGTCCATTTTTTGATTGAGTTGTTTGTTTTTTGTTGTGGTTGTGTTGCAAGATTTTTTTAATATATATTTGAATATTAACTCTTGTCAGATAAATGATTTGAAAATATTGTCTCCTATTCCCTGGGTTGCCTTTTCATTTTGTTGATTGTGTCTTTTGATGCACATAATTTTAAAATTTGGATGTAGATCAACTTATCTATTTTTTTTCTTTTATTGCCTATGCTTTTGGTATCAAATCTAAGAAATCATTGCTAAATCCAATGTCATAAAGATTTTCCCCCATGTTTTCTTCTAAGAGTTTTATGGCTTTTATCTTTTAAATTTAGGTCTGTGATCCATTTTGAGCTAATTTTTTTATATGGCATAAGATTAAGGTCCAACTTTATTCTCTTGCATATGGATATCCAATTTTCCCAGCACCATTTGTTGAAAAGACTGTCCTTTTCATATATAGTGTTCTTGATAATCTTGTTGAAAGTCATTTGACCATATTTCTGAGGACTTATTTTTGGGCTTTGTATTTCATTCCATTGGTCTATATTTCTATCTTTATGCCAATTCCTGTTTGGATTACTGTAACTCTGTAGTAAGTTTTGAAATCTGGAAGTGTGAAACCTCCAACTTTGTTCTTCTTTTTCAAGATTGTTTTGATTAGTTGGGATCTCTTGAGATTCTATATGAATTTTTCTATTTTTGGAAAAAAAAGTCATTGGGATTTTGATAGGGATTGCTTTGAATCTGTAGGTTGTGTTGGGTAATATTGACATCTTAACAATATTAAGTCTTCCATCCATGAACACAGGATGTCTTTCCATTTATTTGTGTCTTTTTTAAATTTCTTTCAGTAACATTTTGTAGTTTTCAGTGTACAAGCCTTTCATCTCCTTAGTTAAGTTTATTTCTTTTTTTTTTTTTTTTTTTTTCGAGACAGAGTGTCGCTTTGTTGCCCTGGCTAGAGTGAGTGCCGTGGCGTCAGCCTAGCTCACAGCAACCTCAAACTCCTGGGCTTAAGCGATCCTACTGCCTCAGCCTCCCGAGTAGCTGGGACTACAGGCATGCGCCACTATGCCCGGCTAATTTTTTCTATATATATTTTAGTTGGCCAGATAATTTCTTTCTATTTTTAGTAGAGACGGGGTCTCACTCTTGCTCAGGCTGGTCTCGAACTCCTGACCTTGAGCGATCCACCCGCCTCGGCCTCCCAGAGTGCTAGGATTACAGGCGTGAGCCACCGCGCCCGGCCTTATTTCTAATTATTTTATTCTTTCTGATGCTATTGTAAATGAAATTGTTTTCTTAATTTTCTTTTCAGATTGTTCATTGTTACTGTATATAAATGAAAGTGAAATCTGTATCTTTTATATCATGCAACTTTGCTGAGTTTATTAGTTCTTACATTTGTGTGCATGTGCGTGTGTAATCTTTAGCATTTTATACATACAGAATCATGTTGTCTGTAAAAAGAGAAACTTTATATCATTTTTAATGGCAGCATAAATTTTAATAATAGAGTGAATCATTGTTGACTTAATCATAAAACTATTTTTGGAATCTGGATTTAGAATTATCCTTATAATAAATTATGCTTTGAGGACCATTTTTAAAATTAACGAACTTTATTTTTTTAGCGCAGTTTTAGAGTCAAAGAAAAATTGAGTCCAAAGAGATCCCATACAGCCCCATCTCTACACACAATTTCCCCAGTAACATCCTGCATCACAGTAGTATATTTGTTATGATTGATGAATCCATGTTGACACGTCATTATCACCCAGAGTTCATAGTTTACATTGGGGTTTACCCTTGGTGTTATATATTATATGGATTTGGACAAATGTATAATAACATGTATTCACCCTTATAGTATTGTACAGAATAATTTCAGTGTCCTAAAAATTATCTGTGTTCTGCCTATTCATCTCTCTCTCCACATACTCTCTGGAAGACACTAATTTTTTTTATTGTCTCCATGATTTGACTTTTCTAGACTGTCATATAGTTGGAAGCATACAGTGTGTAGCCTTTTCAGAATAGCTTCCTCCACTTAACAATATGTATTTAATGTTCCTCAATGTCCTCTGATGGCTTGACAGCTCATTTCTTTTTAGTACTGGATAATATTCCATCATCTGGATAAACCATATTTATTTATACACTCAACTATTGAAGGACATCTTAGTTGCTTCCAAGTTTTGGAAATTTATGAATAATGAAGCTATAAACATTAATGCACAGATTTTTCTGTGGACTTAATTTTTTAATTCATCTGGTTAAATACCAAGGAGCACTATTTTTGGATTATATGGCAAGACTATGTTTAGTTTTGTTAGCCACTGACTGTCTTCCAAAGTCAGTATACCATTTTACATTCCCACCAGCAATGGATAAAAGTTCCTGTTGCTCCACATCCTCACCAGCATTTAGTGTTTTTAGCATTTTGGATTTTGGCTATTCTAATACATGTGTAGTGGTAGCTCATGGTTGTTTTAATTTGCAATTCTCTAATGACACGTAATGCTGTCTTAGTCCATTTTCTGTTTCTATAACTGAATATCACAGACTAGGTAATTTATAAAGAATAGAGGTTTATTTAGTCATGATTCTGGAGGCTGAGAGATACAAAAGATCATGGTGCTGACATCTAGTGAAAGCCTTCTTGCTGCATCATAACATGGTAGACGACATCACATGGCAAGGTAGAGCAAGTGTGCTAATTCAGGTCTTTTTTTCCTCTTGTTATAAAGCCACCAGTTCCATCCCGAGGGTCCCCCTGTGATGACCTTATCTAATCTAAATTACTTCCCAAAGGTCTGACCTACAAATATCATCAACATATGAATTTGGGGATGAAGTTTCCAATACATAAAATTTGGCGATACATTCAAACCATGGCAGATGTTGAACATCTTTTCATACACTTACTTGCCTTCTCTATATCATCTTTGGTGAGATGTAAATTCAGGTCTGGGTCTTTTGCTCATATTTTAATTGGCTTTTCATTTTGTTTTGTTAATTTTAATAGTTCTTTGTATAGTGTGAATAACAATGCTTTATCAGATGTGTCTATTGCAAACATTTTCCCTCAGTTTTCTCAGTCTGTGGCTTGTCCCTTTTCATTATCTTGACATTGTCTTTCACAGAGCAAAGTCTTGAAATCTAATAAATTCCAGTATATCAATCTTTTCTTTCATGGTGTTATATCCAAAAAGTCATCACCAAACCCAAGATAATTTAGATTTTCTCTTACATTATCTTCTAGGTGTTTTATAGTTTTGCACTTTACTTCTAGGTCTATAATTCATTTTGAATTTATCTTCATGAAGAATGTAAGGTCTGTGTCTAGATTTGGGGATTTTTTTCATTTTTTCCCTTGCAGGTGGATGTCCAGTTGTTCAACCATCATTTGTTAAAAAGATGATCTTTTTTTCATGGTATTATCTTTATTCCTTTGTCAAAGATCAGTTGACTATTACTTATGTGAGTCTATTTTCAAGCTCTCTATTCTGTTCTGTGAATCTATTTGTCTCTATTTGTCTTCTTTCTTCAAGATCTTATGGTGGTTACTATAGCTTTATAGTAATTCTCAAAGTTGGATAGTGTCATTCCTCTGACTTGTTTCTTCTTCTTCAATATTGAGTTGGCTGTTTTGTGTCTTTTGTCTCTCTCTGTAAACTTTAGAATCCTAGAACAAGTAGCTGAGATTTTGATTGAGATTGCACTGAATTTACAGATTTAGTTGGGAAGAACTGACATCTTGACAATATTGAGTCTTCCTATTCATGAACATGAAATATCTCTTCATTTATTTAGTTCTTCAATATATTTTATCAGTCTATAGTTTTCCTTATATAGCTCTTGTATTTTTTTTTTAGATTTATACCTAACTCCTTAATTTTTGGGGTGCTAATATAAATGGTAATGTGTTTTTAATTTCAATTCTACTTGTTCATTGCTAGTATATAGGAAAGTAATTGACTTTTATATATTAGCCTTGTATCCTACAGCCTTACTATAACCACGCATTAATTCCAAGAGATGTTTTTGGCAATTATTTCAGATTTTCTACATAGACTGGCATGTCATCTTGAACAAAGAAAGTTCCTTCTTCCTTCACTATCTATATACCGTTTTTCTGTTTTTCTTATCTTATTACATTAGCTAGGTCTACCAGTATAATGTTGAAAAGCAGTGGAGAGAGGGATATCCTTGCCTTTTTCCTGATCTTAGTGGGAAAACTAGTTTCTCACCATAAACTATGATGTTAGACGTAGGTTTTTTGTAGATGTTCTTTATCAAATAGAGAAAATTTCCTTCTATTCTTAGTTTGCTAAGAGCGTTTATCATGAATGGGTATTGGATTTTGTTAAATGCTTTTCCTGCATCTATTGATATTATCATTTTTATATTGTGATTTTTTTCTTTAGCTTATTGATGTGGTGGATTACATTAATTAATTTTTGAATGCTGAGTGGGCCTTGTATACCTGGGATAAATCCCATTTGGTCATTGTCTTAGTCAGTTTGAACTGCTATAACAGAATACTATAGACCAGATGGCTTATAAACAACAGAAATTTATTTCTCACAGTTCTGGATGCTGGAAGTCTGAGATCAAGGTTCTGGTGCAGGCTTTCTTCTGAGTTGCTAACTTCTGGCCTCTTGCTGTATCTCCATATGGTAGAGAGCAGAGAACAGAAAGCCAGCTCTCTCATGACTCTTATAAGAGCATTAATTCCATTCATGAGGGCCCCACCCACATGGCTTTATGTAATTCTAATTGCTTCCCAAAGGCCCCACCTCCTAAAAAATCAGGAGACTCCCCTAATTGCGGAGAGGTAAGGTTTCAACATATGGATTTTGGGGAGACACAAACATTCAGTTCACAAACCATGGTACATAAATCTGTTTACACAGTGTTGAATTCAATTTGGTAATATTTTGAAGATTTTTGCATCTATATTCATGAGAGAGATTGGTCTGAAGTTTTCTCTTTTTTTTGTAATGTCGTTATCTGGTTTTGGTATTAGAGTAATGCCGGCCTCATAGAATGGGTTAAGATGTATTTTCTCTGCTTCTTCCATTTTCTGTTCCCTCTCCTCTTGCCTTACCTCCTTCTCCAACTTCATTTTATCCTCCAAGTCTGAAAGATGAGGAGAAATATCATCTGCAGAACAGCTTAACATGCATCTACTTCTTCAGGAAGAGACAAAACAGGAAGTTGACAGATATAGACTCTAGCTCAGACTCTGGTCTACTTTCTATTGCTTTTTGGAGATTCCCAGGGAGACATAAATCTTAATAATTTTCCAGGAAAAATTTACTGGCAGAAAGTGGACATTAACTGTGATTTTGAAAGATTTATCTGTGGAGGGTAAACTAGGTAAAGTATGTAAGGTGCTGTTCTGAAGAGATGTGAAGTGTGGGGATCACATTATTTAGTTCTTTTGTGTTTATCATAGCAATAGATATTTGTTATTTGAACAGTTTGTAGGCATTTGCCAATATTCTTAGGGTCATTTCAAGAAATGCTTATTGGTAGGTTGATTTCTAAGTATTTCTGTTGCATTAAAAGAAATTTTTTTTTCTGGAAAATAGTCTAATTTCTAGACTATTCTGTGTGTCTGTAATTTTGGGGGGGCTCTAACAATGCATGCATACCTAATTAATTAATTTATTAAATCAGTCATTCATTCACCACACATTGAGATCTCTACATGGCAGGTGATGTTGAAATTCCAAAGAAGAATAAAGATGGGCTCTGTTCATAGAGCTCAGAGTTTGGTGAGGTAGACAGATTTGTGAAAAATAAAAACAAGAAATAGCCCTGTATTTTGGTGTCCAGTATTAGATGTTGTGGTTTCCAATATGAGAAACAGAAAAGATGTTAATTGGGCTTCACTAAAGAGAGGAAATCTGAAAAATTTCCTGAAGGGAAAAGTGCAAATCTTGCAGAGTGAGTGGTGTGAATTATCAAAGAGAGATATAGAGATGTTGTGCAGGTTTGGAGAATTGAGGATGGTTTATTGTGACTGGAGCTTAAATTGTATGTATAGTGAAGAGGAATGGCAAAAGAGGAAGCAAGAAAGTTGGGTGGGGCCAGATGGCAAAGTAAGCCTTTGAATGCTGGGCTATTGTGTTTGAATTTTCTCCTGGACTTGATGAAGAGTGTCAGTGGGAGTGACCTAATCAAACATAGGATTAGAGACAAAATTCTCAAATCAGTAGGGAGAGTGGCCTGGATGAGTAAACATTACTTTGACTGAGTTAATGACCTTATTTACTTTCCCAGGGGCTGAATGTATAAAATCCTTTGTTGCCGACAAAAAATATTTCCCTTCCCTTTTTATGGAAAAAGAAGCTAAATGACAATAAGAGTTAAAGCATAAAAATCATGGGGGTTAATCCCTCTCTGAATAAACAAACACCAAATCGACTAAAATGATTTATCTCCATCAAATTAGTTTTCTTTTTTTTTATTTCCAACATATCTTTATTTTTTAATTGTTTTTATTTCAGAATATTATAGGGCTATGAACACTTTGGTTACATGTATTGCCTTCGCACCACCCAGCTCAGAACTACAAGCATGCCCAACCCCCAGACAATGCACACTGAACTCATTAGTTGTGAATTTTCCCATCCCCTCCTCCCTCTCCCACCTGCCCAACATCCAATAAATGTTGTTTCCATATGTGCACATAAGTGTCGATCAATTAGTATCAATTTAATGGTGAGTACATGTGGTGCTTGTTTTTCCATTCTTATGATATTTCACTTTGAAGAATGGGCTCCAGCTCCATCCAGGATAATACAAGAGGTATTAGTTCACCATTGTTTTTTATAGCTGAGTAGTACTCCATAGTATACATATACCATATTTGATTAATCCACTCATGTATTGATGGGCACTTGGGTTGTTTCTACATCTTTGCAACTGTGAATTGTGCTGCTATAAACATTCTAGTGCATGAGTGTTCCTATCTCTCCACATCCACATGAACATTTATTGTTTTGGGACTTTTTGAAAAAGGCTATTCTCACTGGAGATAAGTGATATCTCATCATGGTTTTGATTTGCATTTCCCTGATGATTAGAGATGTTGAGCATTTTTTCATATGTTTCTTGGCCATTAGAAGATATATTCATACCTAATGGGTGTGGTGCAAACTGTCTGGGGGATGGACATGCTTGAAGCTCTGACTCAGGTTGGGCAAAGGCAATATACATAACCTAAACATTTTATCCCACTAATACGCTGAAATAAAAAAAATTAAAAAAAAAAACAAAACATTCTAGTGCAGATGTCTTTATTATAGAATGTCTTTCTTTCCTTTAGGTCAATACCCAGTAGTGAGATTGCTGGATCAAATGATAGTTCTAGTTTTAGTTCTTTGAAGTATCTCCATATTACTTTACATAGAGGTTGTATTAATTTGCAGTTCCACCAGCAGTGTATGAGTGTTCCTATCTCTCTGTGTCCATGCCAATATTTGTTGTTTTGGGACTTAAGTGATATCTCATTGTGGTTTTGATTTGCATTTGCCTGATGATTAGAGATGTTGAACAATTTTTCATATGTTTGTTGGCCATTTGTCTTCTTTTGAAAAGGTTCAGTCTACCAGACTTCAAGCTATACTACAAGGCTATACTAACTAAAACAACGTGGTACTGGCATAAGAACAGAGATGTAGACCAATGGAACAGGACTGAGAACTTAGATATAAAACCATCCTCATATTTTCATCTGATCTTTGACAAAGCAGACAAAAACATACATTGGGGGAAAGAATCCCTATTCAATAAGTGGTGCTGGGAAAATTGGATAGCCACATGTAGAAGATTGAAACAGGATCCGCACCTTTCACCTCTCATAAAAATCAACTCATGGTGGATAACAGACTTAAACCTAAGGCATGAAACTGTAAGAATTCTAGAAGAAAATGTTGGAAAAACTCTTTTAGACATTGGTTTAGGCAAAGAATTTATGAAGACCCCAAAAGCAATCACAGCAACAACAACAACAACAACAAAATAAATGGGATCTGATCAAATTAAAAAGCCCCTGCACAGCTAAGGAAACTGTCATTAGAGTTGACAGACAACCTACAAAATGGGAGAAATTATTTTTCTTTATATTATTAAGGCTTATTTTCCATTTTAATATTCTATCATACAACCTATGGTGTCTTATAACCTTAAGACCTATTGCTTATGACATTGAATGATTTTATGCTTACCACAAAGATTTTAAACTTGCCAAGATTCAGGAATTGTTTTTGGTAGAGGAGAAATACATTTAGCTGCTTAGGCGTTTACAATATAATGCATCTGTCAAGAATAAAAAAAGCTGAAACAGACAGGGTTTGGCAAAAGCTTTTTAAGTTTTATCACTCACTCTTTATGCTTCTCTATTCAGAACATTTATGAACAAACTTGGGAGATTCACAGTCACCCCTAATAGTCAGTATGTACATTTACGGGTCTAAATGCGAGTAAAACTACTTTATGAGTTAAAATTGCCCTTCTGTAACAACCAGCAGTTGTATTCAGCTGTTATGTCAGCAGCATTTCATTGCTTTTTTTTTTTTTTGTCATTGGATCTAAGTAGAAATAAGGGGAAACAAATCATTTTGATGCTTGAAAGGAATGCCAATCATTTTGAGAGAATGGCAAACATCAGGATTGTTTTTGCTTTTTACAAAAATTCACTCATCAAATTATTTAGAGTCTATTTTGGAGGAACATGTTATTTCCGTGAAAGAACATTTCTCAACTGAGTGGTTGGAAAATATTCCACAAGTCACCCTCACAACCAAGCATAAAGATATCAAATGCCTGTGTCTTTTCTAAATTCTCTAGGATCATTTTTAATTGGGAGGAATGCTAATCTGATCTGAAAAAAACTTGTACTGATGTCCAGGTGTGATTGTATGTCCATGTGTGATCATAAGTTTTTTTCTTGTTTGGTTTTTCTTTATCTGTCTACTAAATATTTATTGTTTTGTCTTTTTGGTTTTCATGGTCCAGCTGACAATTAGGACGACATTTGCAGATCTGATGAGCTAAATGACTGGATGCTTGACACAAGAGAGAACTTTTGTTAAGATAAACCATTGATATGTCCTGTCCCCACTTGGAAAAGTCCTAGAGTTCAGGCTTCTTCTTAGTTCACCCAACCAATACTTGACCTCTCCTTGGGAAAATCTAACCATGGCCAAGGCAGCTGCAAGCATCAGCACAGAGAAGTCCCCGTCCACCACTGGGGTATGGGTATATGAATTCTTGTGTGTTCTTTTAGGGGTGAATAGAGTTTCTCTATTCAGGGACAATTCAAAGAGAAATTCTAGCCCCTTTAGAAGAATTATATTTTATAATCAGAGACCAATAGATATATAAAGTAAATCACAGTTGGAACCCTTGATATTGGAAGGGACTTCAAAGGTCATTTGATGTTGAAACTCCTCCATAGCATTCCAATCAGTTCCTACTTGAATCCATCCTCTGGTAGGGAGCTTCCTACTTCCCTAAGCTGTCTGTGACTGCACATGTTATGACACTTAGACATTTTTCCTTATTTCAGTCTAAAATCTGTTCTCTTAACTTTCAACCTGTTTGTCCTAGTCTTATGCTTTGGAGTCTGGAGTAGGCATGTTTGGATCAGTGCTTCTCAAACTTCAGCATGCTGAAGAACTTGTTACAATAGAGATTCCTGGGGACCACCCCCAGACATTTTCATTTCTAACAAGCTTCTGGGTTCTGCTGCTGCTGCTATTGGTGTGAGTATTACCTTTGAGTAGTTTTGATTTAGACTACTTAAGAGTCCTTCCCCCTTCCACCTGGTTTTTCCTTGGGGACTAACTTGTGTCCTACTGCAGGCAGACAGCCCAGTGGTGAACATGTGACACAGGCTGGACCAAAGGGAAGTTGATTCTCAAGAATTTGAGACCAGGGGAAAAAACTAGCAGCTATGTCATACTGTTGACCACAGCTATTACCTAGGCTCCTGGACCTGCCCTGTTCCCCATTGCTCCTGAGCCTCATGTTTAGTTTTCCTTTCATTTTTTGAACTACTTCATACTCTTCCAATATGTGATTGGTTTTTTTTTCCAGTTCCATTTCAGTTTTTCCTTCTCTTCTTTCTTCTTTTTCTTTTCTTTCTTCTTTTTTATATTAACTGATTGGTTTCTACTTCTTGCTAGGAAAAGCCTAAATGGATTTATAACTATTACACAAAGAGTACACCTGCTCTCTTGACCACAGCACACTCATCCACATGTTTAAAGACTGACTCATTGCTTTTCCCAATCAAATGCCCTTAGTTCTTTCATCAGTTCTTTGTAGGTCTTCACATTATGGTGTCCTCTTTCAGCTGATGTGCTGGTTGTCTCCATTCCATTTAAAGTGTGGTGGCCAGAAGGAAGTCCAGTACTTCATCAGTTCAATATGGCACGATCCGGACTGCAGAGATGAGGGAGGTTCTAACACCCTTGCTGTGGACACTGTGCTTTGATTAATGTCACCTAAAGCAGAAAGAGAAAGGAAAAATAGACATTTATGTAGTAGTTTAATTGATCAATCTCAATCAATCATGAACATAGGCGATCCTGGTCCCAAAGTAGATCTTTTAAACCAAATATTTATTTGGATGTGATTTCTCATCCATGCTTTACAGACCAGGTAGTACATCAGAATTCTCTCTGCTGATGAGCAAGCAGGGAAATTGGCCTGAGAAGGTAGAGAACAAAGGAGTATCTTTGAACCCATGTGCTCAGAGTTTGCCTGTATAAAGGAGAAGGGATGATGGAGCATTAAGAACTTGGAGCTATCATCATGTGCTCAGGGAGTGTGTTGACAGTTTGAAACATAGAAGAAGCAAAAGACTCCTCTGGGATTCTTCTTAAATTCAGGTGATATATACTTATGGGCTCTTGTCAGGCCCTTTTCATTCTGGAAAGTCAGAAGTCTGAGAAGGCATGGATGCTCAGGAGCATTAGGTCTTTTTAAAAACAATTATTATTATTGCTATTTCATCTAAATACTCAGAAGTTTAATTTAGCTACTTGATATGCATACTCACAAGTATGCATTTTTTGGGTGTGTACTCCTCAGGCAGTAACAATGGTTCTCTTTGTCCTCCCTGGAGTGATTTGAATTTAAAGCAGAATGACATGAAGCATTTGGTCACTTCCAAGAACAATGGTGGGGAACAGAGGAACAGGAGGACTTTGGATTTTTTTCTTTATTTTAAATTGCTTTTTTCTCTATTTTTAAATTGCTTTTGTGTGTCCCTGAGATTTAGGGTCATAGTCCTTCTATCTAGCAAAGTAGAGATGGACAGAGGGAGGAGATGAACTGTGATGCTTTTTCAAGAAAGGCCACAGCTGATTGCATGAGGTGGTCTGATGTTAGGATAGCCCTTTAGAATTGTCCCACATTGAGGCCATGGGGCTGGGCCTTTGTGTCTCCATATCAACCAGTCACTGGAAGCAGGTTGCTGTGGGGGAGGGCGAGTGACCTTGGGTGAGTGGCTCTCTCTGACTGAGCTCCCACAGAGAGCCTCAGCTGAGTGCTACCTGCAGAGTCCTGATGGGGAGCTGGGCAGTGCACCCCACATCCATGACAGGTCTCAGTGGCTGCCCAGAGGCTCTGGGTGGCACAGGAGAGTTGATAATCTGCATAGGGGATTTTGATGGATGATGGGTGATGGGAGGGTACAAGTGGACCAACTGCTCTCCTCTCCTCTCTTCTATGGGTTGTTCCAAGATGCAGTTCACAAGACCCAGCAGTAGGCTGCATTTGTTGCAAAAGTGTGGAAAGCTCAGTAACACGCCCCCTTGTATGTGCTCTCCCTCTATTTCTACTTCATTTCCCTCTTTCCCTTCATGCTTGTTCCCCTGAGAAAGTAAAGTGCTAGCATGGTAGCTGTGATGGATAACTTTATACGCAACTTGGCTGGCTATGGCACCCAGCTGCTTGGCTAAATACTAGTCTAGATGCTGCAGTGAACGTATTTCATAGATGTAATTAACTTTTAGAGTCAGTTGACTTTAAGTAAAGGAGATTACCCTTGATAATGTGGGTGGGACTTATCTAATCAGTTAAAGGCCTAAAAAGCAAAAACTGAGGTTTCTGAAAAAGAAGGAATTCTCCTTCAAGACTGAGTTTCCAGCCTTCCTGCCTCTGCTGTGGATATTGGACTTGCCAGCTCCCATAAGCACATGAGCCAATTCTTTAAAATTACTTATATATCTTTATATCTATAGGTATCTATCAATCAATTATCTATCTCCTGTTGGTTTTATTTCTCTAAAGAACCATGATTGATAGAGTTAATTTTTTCCTTGGGCTCTCTTTTCTAGGGAAACCAGAATAAGACAAAATTACCTTATTAGAATCTCTAGAATCATAAGATTTAGGGGTTATAAGGGGCCTTAAAGATCATCTAGTCTAATCTTTCCCATTTTACAGGTCAGGAAACTGAGGCTCAGAATGGTTCAGTTATTTGATGTGTATCCTAGACCCAAAGTATAGGCTTCCTGACTCTGGGTCCCATGCTCTTCCCACTGGGTCACACTCATCTACACTAGCTCACTTGAAAGTGACTTTACTCCAGAAGATAGTTCTGTGATGGGCTTATACCTTGGTAATGCAGTAACCAGGGCTCATCCTGGATACAGATGTGCTTGATCTTCTTATGGCACCTCATGTGGATGCTCCTCAGAGAATTTTAGTAATGTAGAGTCTCTGCACTGGTAAAGCTGGTAGGAGCCAGGGATACACTCAAGCCCTGTGGTTTCCAGCCCATTTACCATTAAGGATCCTTTCTGTAATTTTCCCTAATCTCTACCCTGAAACTCCTTTTTATAAAGATATCTTCTTAATTGCTTTATTAAGAAATAATCATCAAATGATACATTTTAAATATGTGATTTTATTGTGTCAATCAAACCTCAGTAAAGCTACAAAAAATAATATTGGTAAAGCACCAGGAAAAAAAAAGAAATAATCATTTTTCCATTTGTTTAACTAAAAACACACAAAACTTGGATCAGAGTTTTTGATGTATGCTTACCATTTTAGTCATACAAATTGCAGATTAATGGAAGGGTTTTACTTAACTCTGTAAAAGAGAGAAGTGAGTGATGACGCCATCTTTATAGAGTCTTTCCAGGAACCCCAAGGAGTGAACCACTGATCTGACCTGCCTCTCACACCCACCCCTTACTGCTCCAGCAGAGGCCCAGTGGAATGTAGAGCCAGGAATAGAATCTGTGTCTTCTGACTTGAATTAGCAGTTTCTTCTCAGTCTTACAACAACATTCCTCTTCAAGAGGCTTCTTAGCTTTCATCAGTCATTGCCAAGGTCTGTAGTGCTGATTATTAGAAGGCATCATTTCTACCAAGATGCTTGTGTCTCTTTCTTGAGTGGATTTGCTGCCTGTAGGCCCCTCAGCTTCATTTGCTCTATAGAGGTTCCTTGGGCACACATCCTCAGGCTGCGCTCCTTCATCCTGGGAGGTTATGGGGTTTTGTCAGCTAAATTCCAGTTTCTATTCCCTTTTCCAGAAGCAGTTCTTGGTGGACCAGCCATACCCCACTGCTCAGCCTCAAGCTGTATACGTGGTCAGGAGAGAGGTGATACCTGCCAGTGACCTCCTGCTTGCCACTTTTGGGTCCATCTGCATTTGGATTTCTTGGAGAAAAGCATGGAGGCTCCGCAGGAATGGACTGTGTGGCATAATTTTATGGGAGATGTTTTGTTAGGGATGAATACCTTCATTTACTTACTAGAACAAATTTGCTCAATAGATGGATTCTCATTGGCTTCTGCCTAATATTGTGCTGGGAATTGAGAGAACTAGGTTCTAGCCCTTCCTCTGCCACTCATTTGTAATGCTGTCTTGAGAACCATCTCAGTTTCTGTAGGGTTTTGTTGCTTATTTTGTAAACAGGGTTAATAATGCCCATTGTACTTGTGTGCATGGAAGTTTTTATCCCTGCCAACAAGCCTCCTTGCTCATGGTGGTACTGATAGTGGGGTGTGCTCAGTTTCTCATGACTGGAGTTTTCCGGCAGAAGTTCAGTGATCGTGTTTCAGAGATGCAGCAGAGAGACTTTCTGCACCAGGAGAGAAGATCCAATAAATGACCCAAGGTTTCCTTCCAGCTCTACACTCTGTGTTTCTAATTGGGTCATATGTACATGACATCATTTCACCTTTCTTTTCCAGAAATATGAAAATAAATCTTTTCAAAAAACCACATTTTAGCTTCCTGACAGTTTGTCACCCTCTCCGGTTCAAGGCAGAGTCATCTGCCCCTGGACAACTGCAAGACAGCCTCCTAAGTGCTTCTACTCTTGCCTCACGAGAAGACTGTTCTCCACAGAGAAGTCAGAGCAATCTTTCAAAAATGGAAATTACACTTGAACACCCTCCTGCTTAAATCCCTCCAATAGCTTCCCATAGATTTACAATAAAATGCGAGGGTTTGGGTAGGACCCCAGAGATCTAGCCTCTGTGCTTATCTCTCAGTCCTTACCTCCTCCGCTGTTATTCCAGCCATACTCTTGTTCTGTTTGTTCTTGCAACACACCAATCTTTGTTCCTGCCTCAGGGCCTTTGCACTGCAGTTTCCTCTGCCTGAAATGCTTCTTCACTCCCAGTTACCTCCTTCTTATCATTCAGGTCTCAGCTTAAATTATTCCCCTACGAGGCCTTTCCTGACCACCCTTTTTAAAGCAGTCTTTTCTCCCTACCTTTAGCACTTTTTGATTTCATTACCCCTTACTATTATCTGAGATTATCTCAAATAAGTAAATGAATAGTCTATTTAGTAAGTTTTTCTCCCTAAAATGCAAGCTCCATCAAGTAGGGACCATGTTAGCCTCCTTCACTGCTGTATCTATTCCAACAGCTAGTCACCCACAGATGTTCATTAATACTGTATTGAATGCTTTTGTACGTTTCACCATATTTATAATTGAGCTCCTACTATGGGGTAGGTGCTGCTCTCGCCATGGGGATTAGCAGAAAACAAAACAGACAAAGCCCCTGACCTCATGGAGCTTTTATTCTGTGGGAGCTAGTTTGGGGGAGAAATCAGAAAGTATAAGCACATAAGTAAATATGTGTCATGTGGCAGTAAGAGCCAGAGTAAGATAAGACAGAGTAAGGTGGTTTGGAGTGTCAGGGGAATTCTCATTCACATTTGATGAGAGCCTTGAAAGAGATTAAAGAAGCAAACCATGAAAGAATGTTCTGGGGAAAGGCCCTGAGCTGGATGTGCACCTGGCATGTTGGAGGAATAGCAAAGAGGCTGGTATAGCAGCAGGAGAGAGAACAGAGCGAAAGTAGCAGGAGAAGCCAGAGAGGAGAGGTGGGGGACCAAGTCAGATTGAGCAGACTCTGTTAGGCCACGTAAAGGCTTGGGTTCAACACAGAGTCAGAAGGAAAACTTCAGAGGCTTTGGACCACAAGTGACGCGTGATCTTTCTTACTTTCCAAAAGAGTTACCCAGGCCTTTGTGTTAAGAATAGAACTGGGAAAGTGGTGATGAAAATACAGAGATACTTAGGAGGCCAAGGTATGGTGTTCTGAAATATACCAAGGTATATTCCAAGGTAAAGCAGACAGGACTTGCTGATGAATGGAATGAGGGTGGGAGAGAAGAGTCAAAGGCGATTCCCAGGCTTTGGCATGAGCAATTAGAAGGTGGGAGTTACCATTTACTGAGATGGGGAAAGGCTGTGAGAAGGGCAAGTTGGGGGGCGGGAATCAGGCAGTATTTTTTTAAAGAATGACATCACTGTAAGGTGGTATTATTAGTAATGCGATTGATTCTAGACCTTCAGGGATTCCTTTAGGGCTGCTCTAGTTTTTCTATCTAATGTCTCCCTGCCTTCATTTAAAAATTATTCTTAATGTTAAAATTCTTAAAAATGTATTTGTATATGTTTGTGTTATGGAATAAGTATAGATGGCTGGAGGGTGTGAATAAGTTATGCCAATGATTGCTAGGAGATGTTTAGTTTTGGCATATGTGCTACCTGGGATGGCCCACACTCCCCTCTTTGCACCTCATTTGGATAGTAGAAAACCAAAGCCCAGAGATATGAGGTGGTTTCTTCGAGGCCAAGCAGCTAGTGAGTAGTAGAATCAGCCCAGGAACAAAGGTCTCTTCTCTTTGGCCTGTGCCCCTTCCACAATATCACACCAATTTTCTGCTGTTACATCTGAATACAGTAACCAGTATTTCTTGGAGAGCAAGGATTAGAAATAAGTTGAGTAGAAATATACACATTTTTAAATATCATTGTGTCCTTGGAGATATTAAAACTTTCACAAAAGCCAGAGATAGGGGAAGGGAAGGCAGAGCAAATGTTTACAGTCACAAAATGGGAAACACTAAGCATTTGCCTAGAACCTACCAAGAAACTTGAGCATTTATTTCTTCTGTATGCCTGTAAAGCAGCAGGAAGAGACAAGCTGTTCCGTTCAGAAACCACAGAAAAATGCTTCCATGATCTGGGGCTGCCTGTAGCATATGGGATACATTCTTTGGATTTAAGACGCAAACATGCAACAGACCATCTTTCCCTCCCAGAGTCTGCACATGAGCAGTGGGCCTTGCTGAGACACTGGCCGACTGGTGCCTGACTTGGGGAGGGAGGGCTGAATCTGCACCTCCCCTGCCCCCCAACAGAGGAGTTTTGGCTTCGCAAAGCTGTGAAAGGTCAATAGAAAAATTGGCAAGCACAGCGCTCTCCTTGGATGTTTCTTAAGGTTGGAAAGTGAATGATATAAATGTCTAATTAGAGAAGAAAGACACTTGCACATTTCATCTTGCCGAGGGCTCCATCACACTCTGTCTCATTATCGCTTTTGCTACCTACAGTCTTCCCTGACACTTCTCCTATTACTTTCCGTCCGCCGTGCCAGTCACTGCACTTGAGCAGCTGGGCTGCTTTGCTGCATGCTGTCTTTGATACAGAAGTGACATGAAGACCAAAGCCCTGGTTCAAATTTCTTTTGTACTCCGTGGGAAAAAGCCACCAATTCAAATACAGTCAGGGATCACAATCAGACGTTTGGCTCTGCCAGATTCATCTATAGGCAATTCCCTCCCTAAAAGACAGAACGAAGTGTTCACATAGGTCTCTATAGAAAATACCAACCTGTCATCTTCTGGGGAGGAGTGATTTTTAAAGCAAATTAACCACTAGCATTTTGATGAATTTCAGCTCTGAGCTTTACCTATTGTGCCTGGGAACTTAGCAAATATATGAATACCCAGCAACTGTTCATAATTCCCAGTTCTGTAGGAGTAAAACATTGAAGAAGAGGATACTAAAACACAAAAACATAGCCCTAAGTTCCAAAGTAGTAGGACTTTTTTTTTTTGTCCATGACCTTGGCTAATCACCAACTCTCCCATTTGATTGAGAGAAGAAATCTTGGTTTCTTTCTTGTAGAGTGTCAGGGACCACATGGCAGAGTAAAAAAATGTACAATTAACCGTAGAGAGTTCACATTTGTTTAAAGGCTTTTCAGCCCACATAGTAAAGACGTTATCCTTTGTATTTCAAAAACTTTCCCGATGATTCAAAGGAAAGAGGATGACAACAGACTTGGTTTCATGCCCAATCACCTTTCAACACTGTGTTGAAGAAATTCAGAATGCAGCAGGGTGGCAAACTTCAGATTTGGGTAGTGGTATTTTAAATTCAGACATGAGAAAATGCTTTCCTGCAAAGCAGTCCCCAACCTTTTTGGCAACGGGGACCAGTTTCATGGAAGACAGTTTTTCCATGGTTGGGGTTGGTGTGGGAGGGAAGGGAGATGGTTTCTAGATGATAAAAGGGCATTACATTTATTGTGCAGTCAAACTTCTCTGCTAATGGTAATCTGTATTTGCAGCTGCTCCCCAGCGCTAGCATCACAGCCTCAGCTCCACCTCAGATCATCAGGCGTTAGATTCTCATAAGGAGCCGCAACCTAGCTCCCTCTCCTGCGCAGTTTGCAGTAGGGTTCCTGCTCCTGTGAGAATCTAATGCCCCACTGATCTGACAGGAAGCAGAGCTTATGCAGTGATGCCAGCGATGGGGAGCGGCTGCAAACACAGGTGAAGTTTAGCTGGCTCCTCTGCTGCTCACCTCCTGCTGTGCGGCCTGGTTCCTAACAGGCCACCGCCTGGGGTTGGGGACCACCACTGTAGAGGATGGATCCTAATGTTGCTGCTGGGAAGCCTCAGCGCCCACAGCTTATTTCTTCATTCCTCTCCTGGCCAAACAGCACTAAAAACAAAACCACAAACGTGATTCAAGGATCAAATATTAACAACATTATGCAAGTAAAAGAAAATCCCCGTGGCCAAAAGTGAGACACTACATGAAAATGAGGCTCACCCTGACCTGAGCCGGTGGGTGAGTCCTTGCAGCCCCAGGGCGCTGTGCTTCCCGCCCTGGAGTCCCAGCCTCCTGCCACCCTCCCAAAGCAGGAAGAGCTGGGCGCCCCACGCGCAGGCCAGGCCGTCTGCAAGCAGAGCGAGCACAGACTGTGCCTGGAGCTTGCAGAAGGCAGATGGCGGTTCGTTCTGCCGTGGCAAGGACCTAGCGCTCCTTGTTCGTGACCGCGGGGGTTCTGCTGGCGGGGACCGCGCCGTTCCGCTCAGCTGTGGGGAGGTTTCCCCACGGGGCCTCCGATCTCATAGCGACAAGTTCCAGGGGCTGAGCGTCCCTCAACCCCAGGGCAGCATTCTCTCTCATCCTCCCTTCCTTTTATTGATCTTTTATTGTCTTGATTTAAAAATCATCAGAGAAGTAGTGGCGGCACATGCTGTCAAAACTGTGGCGAGCCAAGAGGGAATAGCGTCTTAATAAAGGGACAACAATCATTGGAGTGCAGCTAAGGGTGGCCGCGAGTGGACAGAAGTCCAGGATGGGCGGCCGACAGTGCCCTCTGTGTATGTAAGGCCCGCTCTTAGGTGGAGATTTGGACACTGGGTGGCATCACTAGAATAAGGTTCAACATGTGGAAAATATTTCTGCTTGGTTTCTCAGGACACATCGTGTCCACTCAGGCCCCCAAACGTGTGTTCTATCCAAACTTCTTGAAATCTCTTTCTGCACGTCTAGGCTCCTTTTATGTGTCCTGCGAGTAGAAAGGACCTTAAACCACTCTCTGACTAAGCCTGGAACAAGTGGTTTCTTTTCTACAGCTCTAAGTGCTGCCCCAAAGCCATTTCACAATTATCTTGTTAATTGGGAGACTTTAGACTTTGTTAATTGGGCTTCAGTATTTCTTAATGCCCTTCTCAATTAACCCAATTTCATTTTAAAACAGAGAAATTCCCCAGTGTAGGTAACCCCTTCCTGTGCAGGTTTCTCACAATAGAGATTTTTTTTTTCTTTCCTATTTTTCCAACAAAAGAAAACCAAGCAAACAAACCTTAGAATTGGCCATTGCAAATTAAGCCCATAAAAAGTAGCTTGTGCAGCAAAAGAAAGTATCCGTAATTCAGTGCAAGGGTCAGTGGCCAAGCAAAAAGGACAAGCATCTTGGGGTGGCGGACCCTGCTGGGGCAGTTCTTCCAGAGCTGAATTTACAGTACCCCGAAGAAGGGAGCAGGAGAAAGAGGAGCCAAAGAAGCCCCAACAACCCAGCCTCAGATGATGAAAGGAAAGAGCAACGGAGTGTTGTTTTGGATTATGAAGTAACCCTGAAATGGTTTATATATAGCTATTACTTCCCCCCCAATATTTCACTGTACAATTTACTTTTTTCCTTTCATTCTTCATATTCTTCAGTTTTTCCCCATATCTTTTTTTTTAAAAAACATTTTCTGGTTTGGTTTTTATTTCCCATGTTTGGTTCATGTCCTTTTGCTGAATGGTCCTCTATTTCTTCTGTCCTTTTCTGTTTATTAATACTTAATTTTATTCTCCTTTCCTTTCCTAGGCTTTTTCTCTTCTCTCACCTTATCTAGCCATCATTAAATATATGCTGGACATAGGACGATGATTTCCAGAGCTACAGGCTTTCAAACAATTGGGAAATAAAGTGTCTTTCTACAACAATTTTTATTCACCTTTTATCTTAGAGGCAAAGCTTGTTTGCTTATTAATAAATGTGAATTCACTCATTAAAAATTCACAGAGCAGCTACTAGGTAGGTTCTGGTCACTGTTCAAAATGCTGGTAATATGCAGATGAATAAAATAGTAAAAGCAGCTCTTAGTGAGCATGTACTCTATTTCAGCACAATGTTTACCATTTCCTATTTTTTTCTCTGCTAAACCTCATAGTCTGCCTAGCCAGGGAAGTTCAATTTCCCATATTTTCAGATCACAGCCATTAAGTGTTCACAGTGAGCACAATATGAACCCAGCAATTTGGATACAGAGCTTCTGCCTTTAACTACTTTGCTCTGAAACCTTCATTACACCCTGCCATCAAGTATCCAGTCTGCAGTCTAGTAGAGGTTACTGACATGTAAAATGAGGAGTTCTGCAATAGAATGTGTGGAGAGCTGTGCTGAGTCATATTGTGTAGTTGGGTAGGTTGTGCACTGCACAACTTGAGGAAGTCCCATTCACATATCCCTTAGGATATGTAGTAGTATGGACATAGAGTTTGGAGACGAAGTCAGATTTCTCAAGTCAGAGGTTGTATGAATAGGCTTGGGGTGGGGAGAAAGTGTTGAGGGGAAGGAATTAAGGGGAGCCCAAGAGGCTGAGATACTTTGGGATCCAGCCTACTGTGAACAGCCTATTGTGTTGCGTTGAGTTTGGTATGGTTTAGGTCAGAGGTCACAAACTGGGAGCCTGAAGGCCCTGTTAGCCTGCCATATATAAAAATGTTTTGATTTTCTTGTCAACATTTAAAACTGAGAAACTTTTTATTAAAAAATCTGGATTTCAGGTTCTTAAAAATTTGAGAGTTGGCAATATTCAGCCCACATTCCCACAGAGCAACAATCGGCAACAGCTAAATAGTGCTGGCTTCCCCTTAGACAAGGCAGTAAGCTCCAGCCCCTGCAGCCCCTGCGGCTCTGTGCTTCAGGGCACCATCATCAATCACTTATGCTCACTGCTTTGCCTCTGCAGGTATTTAAGTTGCAGCCCTCGGTGTGGGTGCTTCTCAAACTTGTGTATGTGTTTCTTGGGAGTTCACAGAGGTGTGCTGGGGTTGAGAAGCCACAGGACAAAAATTCATCACGGGGGGTCAATTTTACTTGGAGTCTGGAGGATGGATATAGGGAAAATCTTTAATTTAACATGTAAGCGGTTGCCATGTTTTCTACATTTAAATAAATAGTGAATTTTATTTACTTTTTAAATTCATTCATAATTGCATATATTTATGGGGTACATATGATATTTTAATACATGCATACAATATGTAATGATCAAATCAGGGTATTTAAGACATCTATCACCTTGTACATTTATCATTTCTTTGTGTTGAGAACATTTTCTCTTCTAGCTATTTTGAAATATGCAATATATTGTTTTTAACTATAGTTACCCTCTGTGTTATTGAACACTATAACTTATTCCTTCTATTTAACTGTATGATTGTACCCATTAAACTTCCCTTCATCCGCTCTCTTCCCAGCCTCTGGTAACTGTCATCCTATTCTCTACCTCCATAAGACCGACTGTTTTAGTTCCCACATATGAGAGAGAACATGTGATATTTGTCTATCTGTGACTAGATTATTTCACTTAACATAATGACCTCACCTTCTATCCAAGTCGCTGGAAATGATGTGATTTTATTCTTTCTGTGGCTGAATAGTATTCCATTGTGTATATATACCACATTTTCTTATCCATTTATCTGTTGTTACACACTTAGGTTGATTCCATATCTTAGTTATCGTGAATAGTTCTGCAATAAACATGGAGGTTCAGGTAGCCCTTTGGTATGCTATTTTCCTTTCCTTTGGATAAATACCCAGTAGTGAGATTGCTGGATTGTATGGTGGCTCCATTTTCAGTTTTTTGAGACACCTCCATACTATTTTCCATAGTGGCTGTACTAATTTACATTCCAACCAACAGTGTGTAAGAGTTCTCTTTTCTCTGCATCCTCATGAGCATCTGTTACTTTTGTCTTTTTAATAGTAGTCATTCTAACTAGCGTAAGATGATACCTCATTGTGGTTTTGATTTGCATTTCCCTGATAAGTCATGGTGTTGAACACCTTTTCAAATACCTTTTGATCCTTTTTATGCCTCCTTTGGAGCAATGTCTATTCAGATCTTTTGCCCATTTTAAAAATCAGGTTATTCTATTTTTTTGCTAGTGAGTTGTGTTCCTCATATATTTTGGATACTAACCCCTTATCATGTATATAGCTTGCAAATATTTCTCCCATTCCATACGTTGCTTTTTTATTTTGTTGATTGTTTCCTTTGCAGCACAGAAGCTTTTAGTTTGATGTAGTCACATTTATTTATTTTTGCTTTTGCTGACTGTGCTTTTGGGATCCTAAACAAAAAAATCATTGCCAAGATCAAGGGAAAGCACTTTTTATCCTGTGTTTTCTTGTAGGAGTTTCATGGTTTAAGGTCTTATATTTAGGTCTTTAATCCATTTTGAGTTAATTTTTATGTATAGTGTAAGGTAAGGGTCCAATTTCATTCTTTTCCATGTGGATAGCCAATTTTCCAAACACCATTTATTAAAGAGACTATTCCTTTCCTCATTGTTTTTGGAGCCTCTGTATTAATAGAAGATCAATTGACTGTAAATGTGTGGATTTATTTCTGCACTCTCTATTCTGTTCCATTGGTCTATGTGTCTGTTTTTAATGCCAGTACCTTACTGTTTTGATTACTACAGCATTGTAATATAATTTGAAATCAAATAATGTAATGCCTCCAGCTTTGTTTTTCTTTCTTAGGATTGCCTTAACTATTCGGGTTTTTTTGTGGTTCTTTACAAATTTTAGAGTTTTCCCCCCCTATTTGTATAAAAAGGCTTTTGGAGTTTTGGTAGGGGTTGCATTGAATCTGTATATCACTTCACATAGTGTAGACATTTTAAACAATATTCTTACCATTTATTAACAGAGAATATCTTTCCATTTGTGTATTCTTCAATTTCTTTCATCAATGTTTTATAGTTTTCAGTATGCAGATCTTTCACCTCCTTGGTTAAATTTATTCCTTAGTATTTTATTCTTTTTGATGCTATTATAAATGGGATTGTTTTATTGATTTCTTTTTCAATAGGTCCTCATTGAATAAAGAGATCCTGGAATTTTTTTTTTTTTTTGAGACAGAGTCTCACTCTGTTGCTCGGGATAGAGTGCCATGGCATCACCTAGCTCACAGCAACCTCAAACTCCTGGTCTCAAGCAATCCTGCTGCCTCAGCCTCCCGAGTAGCTGGAACTACAGGCATGCGCCACCATGCCTGGCTAATTTTTCTATATATATTTTTAGCTGTCCATATAATTTCTTTCTATTTTTAGTAGAGACAGGGTCTCGCTCTTGCTCAGGCTGGTCTCAAACTCCTGAGCTCAAACAATCCGCCCGCCTCAGCCTCCCAGAGTACTAGGATTACAGGCGTGAGCCACCACGCCTTGCCCCTGGAATTTCTTAAACCATGAGAGCATGCAGGATCCTTAAGGATGGCAGTCCTTGGCCTTTGTATATTCCCATTCTGTATGATGTTCCATGAAGTTTGCTAAAGGTTATGATTAAATATGGGGTGCTGAAGAGTGTTTTTATCTTTCTAAGTTAGACTGTTTTTGTAATCATGTGACTTTTTGCTAGTTTTATGATATCAAGCATAAATAGTATTGAACCCTCCCATTTCTTTTTTTTGAGAATAAAAACTGCCTTTAATAATCATATTTTTAAATATTTTGTGCTTTATGCTTCTATTCCTTTCTTTACAGGAATAAATACCTTAAACAATGGAAACATAGTACATATACATTGTTTTGTAATATGCATTTCACTGATCAGTATTTCATGAATATATTTATTTTTAATTTCAAAATATTAAGGGGGTACAAAAGTTTTTGTTACATGGATACACTCCATAATGCTGAGCTCAGGGCTTTCAATGTGCCACCATCAGGACAGTGTTCATTGTACCCAACAGATAAGTTTTTATTCCTCAGGAATTTCCCATCCTACTCCCTTCTTAGTTTCCAATGTGCTTTACATCTTTTTGTGCCTATGTGCAGCCATTATTTAGCTCCCACTTATTAGTGAGAACATGTGGTGTTTGTTTTTCCACTCATGAGAAACTTCACTGAAGATAATGGTCTCCATTTATATTCAAGTTGCTGCAAATAAAGTTATTACGTTCCTTTTTATGGCTGAGTGGTACTCCATAGTATATATGTGTGTGTGTGTGTGTGTGCATACACACCACATTTCCTTTATTCACTCATATACTGATGGGCAATTAGGTTGGTTCCATATCTTTGCAACTGTGAATTGTGCTACAATAAACATTTGAGTGCAGGTATCTTTTTGATAAAATAATTTCTTTTCCTTTCCTTTGGGTACATAACCAGTAGTAGGATTGCTGGATTGAATAGTAAGTCCACTTTTAGCTCTTTGAGGAATCTCTATATTGTTTTCCATAGAGGTTGTACTAATTTGCAGAACCACTAGCAGTGTATAAGTGTACCTTTTTCTCTGCATCCATGCCAGCATCTTTTGTTTTTTGACTTTTTAGTAATAGTCATTCTGATGGGGATAAGGTGGTATCTCACTGTGGTTTTAATTTGTATTTCCTTGATGATTAGTGATATGAAAACTTTTTCCATAAGTCTGTAGGTCATTTGTCTCTCTTCTTTTGAAAAATTCCCTACATGTCTTTTGTCCACTTTTGATGGGATTGTTTGACTTTTTTCTTGCTGATTTGTCTGAGTACTTTGTAGATTCTGGATGTTAGTCCTTTGTTAGATATGTAGTTTGTGAATATTTTCTCCCGTTCTGTAGGTTGCATGTTTATTGTGTTAATTGTTTCTTTTGCTGTGCAGAAGCTTTTTAATTTAATTGTCCCATTTATTTATTTTTCTTGCTGCTGTATTTGCCTGTGGGGTCTTAGTCATAAATTCTTTGCCTAGGCCTAGGTCTAGAAGAATTTTGTCTATATTTTCTTCTAGAATTTTTATAGTTTCATGCCTTACATTTAAGTCTTTAGTCCATCTTGAATTAATTTTGTATATGATAAGAAGTATAGGTCGTGTTTCATTCTTCTGCATATGGCTATCCAAATTTCCCAGCACCATTTATTGAATAGGGTGTTCTTTCCCTGGTGTATATTTTTGTCTGCTTTGTCAAAGATCAGGTGGGTATAGCTGTATGATTTTATTTCTGGGTTCTCTATTCTGTTCTATTGGTCTGTCTCTACTTTTATACCATTAGCATGATATTCTGTTTATTGTAGCCTTGTATTATCATTTGAAGTCAAGTACTGTGATGCCTCCAGATTTGTTCTTTTTGCTTAAGATTGTTTTGGCTATTTGGGTTCTTATTCAGTTCCAAATGAAGCTTAGGATTTCTTTCACTAGATCTGTGAAGTTAAGACATTGGTATTATGATGGGAATTATGTTGAATCTCTAAGTCTCTTTGGACAGAATGGACATTTTAATAATGTTGATTCTACCAATTTATGAGCATGGGATATTTTTCCATTTCTTTGTGTCATCTATGATTTCTTTCATTAGGTCTCTCCTTATAGAGATCTTTCACCTCCCTTGGTAAATATATTCCTAAGTATTTTATTTTCATTATAGCTATTGTAAATGGTACTGAGTCCTTGATTTGACTCTTAGCTGATTTATGTACATTGATTTTGTAACCTGAGACTTTGCAGAATTTACCTATCAATTCTCAGAGTTTTTTGGTAGATTTGTTAGGGTTTTCTAGATGTAAGATAATAATGTCAGTAAACAGGAATAGTTTGACCTCCTCTTTCCCAATGTGGATGTCCTTTATTTCTCTTTCCTGATTGCTCTGGCTAGAACTTCCAGTACTATGTTGAATAGAAGTGGTAACAGTAGATCACCTGGACTTGTTCCAGTTCTTAGGGGGAATGCTTTCAGCTTTTCCCCATGCAGTATAATGTTGGCTGTGGGTTTATCATATATGGCTTCTATAATTTTGAGATATATTCCTCCTATGCCTAGTTTGTTGAGGATTTTCAACATGAATGGTGCTGAATTTTATAGAATGCTTTTTCTGCGTCTATTGAGATGATCATATGGTCTTTGTTTTTGCTTCTGTTTATGTGGTGAATCACATTTATTGATTTGCATATGTTGAACCATCCTTGCATCCCTGAGATGGAACTCACTTGATCCTGGTGAATCATCTTTTTGATGTGCTGCTGAATTTGGTTTGCTGGTATATTGTTGAGGATTTTTGCCTCAATGTTCATAAGGGATATTGTTCTGTAATTTTCTTTTTTGTTTTGTACTTTCTTGGCATTGGTATCAAGGTGATACTGGGAGGATTCCCTCCTTCTTGATGTTATGGAATAATTTCTATAGAATAGGTGCCAGTTCTTCTTTGTAGGTTCTGGTAGAATTTGGCTGTGAATCTGTCTGGTTCAGGGCTTTGTTATTGTTGTTGTGAGATTTTTTATTACTGCCTCAATCTTGCTGCTAGTTATTGGTCTGTTCAGGATTTCTATTTTATCCTGATTCAGCCTTGAGAAGTTGTATTTTAGCAGGAATTTATCCATTCCCTCTAGCTTTGCTTTCCACTACAGTTTGTGTGTAGAAGTTTTTGTAGCATTCATGGATAATATTTTGTATTTCTGGGGTATCAGTTGTAATGTCTCCTTTTTAATTTCCAATTAAGGTTATTTGAGTCTTTTCTCTTCTATTTCTGGTTAATCTAGCTAATGGTCTATTGATTTTGTTCATCTTTTCAAAGAGCCAACTTCTTGTTTCAGTGATCCTTTGTATTTTGGGTTTTATTTTTTGTTTTTTATTTTATTCTTCTCTGATCATTGCTATTTCTTTTCTTCTACTGGCTTTGGGTCTGATTTGTTCTTTTCCTAGTTCCTTGAGATGTGACATGAGGTTGATAATCTGTGATCTTTTTTTCAGATGTAAATATTTAAGACTATGAATTTTCATATTAGCACTGCCTTTGCAATATCCCATAGATTTGGAAAGCTTGTTTCCCCTTTGTTGTTCAGTTCAAAGAATCTTATGTTTCCATCTTAATTTCATCATTGACCCAAGGATCATTCAGCAGCAGATTGTTTTATTTCTGTGGATTTGAGAGTTTCTTTTGGAATTGATTTCTAGTTTTATTCCACTGTGGTCTGAGAAGATACATGGTATGATTTCAGTTTTTCTGAATTTGCTGAGATTACCTTTGTGGGCTAGGATATAATTAGTCTTAGAAAATGTCCCATGTGCTGATGAATGTATATTCTGTACTATATTCTGTATACAGAGTGTACATTCTGTAGTTTGGGGGTAGAATGTTCTGTAAATGTCTGTTAGGTCCATTTGTTCTAGAGTTCATTAAAGTCCAGTATTTGTTTGGTAATTTTTTGCTTCAATGATCTGTCCAATTTTGTCAGTGGAGTGTTGCTGTCTGTAGCAATTATAATGCTACTATTTATTTCTTTGCTTAGATATAGAAAACTTTTCTTTATCAATCTGGGAGTTTCTGTGTTAGGTATGTAGATATTTAGGATTGTTATGTCTTCTTGCTGAATTGTCCCCTTTATCATTATATAATGACCATCTTTGTCTTTTTTTTTAACCATTGTTGATTTAATGTCAGTTTGATCTGATATGAGAATGGCTATACCAGTTTGCTTGTGGTTTCCATTTGCTTGGGATATTGTTTTCCATCACTTTACCTTGAGTCTATGCATATCTTTGACAGTTAGATGGGTTTCTTGAAGACAGCATAAACTTGGGCAATGATTTTTCATCCATTCAGCCAGGCTAGTCTATGTCTTTTAATTGGAGCATTATGACACACAGTGTTGGGATTGATATGTGGAGTATTATTCTGTTTGTCATGTTGGATTATACTGTCTTGTTTTGTTTTCCCTCTTTTGCCGTTATTTTGTAAGAGCTGTGAACTTTAATTTTAGGGTATTTTATGTTAGTGGCTATCTATTGTGCTGTTCCATGTATACTACACTATTGAGCATTTCCTGTAGGGCAGGTCTAGTAGAGACAAATTCCCTTGGTGTTTGCTTCCCTGGAAAAGTTTTTATTTTTCCATCATTTATGAAACTTAGTTTTTCAGGATACAAAATTCTTGCCTGGCAGTTGTTCTGTTTAAGATGATTAAAAATGAGGTCCCAATACCTTCTGGCTTGTAAGGTCTCTGCTGAGAAATCTGCTGTTAGCCTGATGGGCTTTCCTTTGTAGGTTAGTTCTTGCTTTTGTCTTGCAGCTTCTAGAATTTTTCTCCTTCATTTTGACTTTGGCCTCATTGAAGATTATGTGTCTTGGAGCTGTCCTATTTGATATGAATTTCCCAGTGTTTGATGACCACCTTGTATCTGAATATCTGAATCTCTGGTGATATCAGGGAAGTTTTCCTCAAACATTCCCTCAAATAGGTTTTGCATGCTTTTTGCTTTTCTTCTTCATCAGGGATACCCTATAATTTGTACATCAGTTTGCTTTACATAGTCCCATATTTCTCTAAATGATTCTTTCTTTTTTTGACTGACTGGATTAGTTTGAAAGACTTGTCTTCAAGCTCTGAAATTCTTTCTTCTGCTTGATCTAACGTGTTCTTGAAGCTTTCTGTTATATTTTGAAGTTTCCTAAGTGACTTTTTTATTTCTTTAAGCTCTGTTACATCCTTTCTTATGTTTTCTACCTCTTTAGTTACTTTCTCATTTTTTTAATTCATGTTCTGAATTTTTTTTTTTTGGCTTCTTTGTGTTTGCTTTCAAGTTTTTCTTCTATCCTATTCATCTTATTTGCCATCCATGTTCTGAAGTCCATTTCTGACATTTCAACAATTTCCTTTTGGTTGGTGTCCTTTGTTGTATATATTGTGATCCTTTGGGGGTGTTGAAGTAGCTTGTTTTTTCATGTTGCCAGAATTCTTTTCCTAGTTTCTTTTTATCTGAAAACTCTTTTCTCAGTTCAGGGCAGTTAGGTATGCAGTGTTCCTGTTCTCCTTTGCTGGAAACTCCTTCTGATCTTGGTGAGTGGATCTCCCCATCCCCAGCTCCTTTGCTGTGAGTGTCTCCCATCATGTCTCTGATGGTTTGCAATGCTCTCTCTAAGGGAGTCCATCCATAGGTGGGCATCCATTTGCAACTTTTGATCCTCTTCTGTGTGATCTGCTTCTAGTCTGCAAACGTGGCCTCCTCTCCCATTTTTTTCTGAATTTATTGCCCTGTTCTGATTGCTTTCTGATATCAGAAAGGGCTTAACAAATAAAAACTCACTTTTAGCAATTATAAAGAAGATTTCAGTAACACCTCAAATGCATATCCATAGCTTAATATCTCATATACAGATTAAGAGGAAATACTGTGCCTGAGAATTTTTATTTCTTTTAGGATATAAAAGTAAAAGTAAACCAACTTCAGTGCACCCACATATGATAGACTTCCAGATCAAAACTTCCTTCTAACAGTTAATGACCAAACTCCTACTGTGGATGAAAGGACACAGGGACCAATCACATTTAAAATTAGCCTGATGTTGCCTCCAGGAGTTGTCAGATAGCTTGCATTGCAAGTTGCATTTATTCCTCTGTGCTATATGAAACCCCATGTCTTATTTAAGAACTAGTGAATTCTATTTGTGATTATGTTCTATTTAATCTTCCCCCCACTGGGATGACTTAGGGCTCATTGTGCAAGGATGGAAGTAATTAGAAGACGTTGTAGAGGATAAGGTGGCAAGGTGCCTGTCTGGTTTTTGCAGCATTGAGGTCTCTGAACTTCATTTAGTCTTACTGTAAATGCAATTTCCTTAGGCTAATGCTGTGACCACATCACTGTCACAGGACCAGGATATGGCAAACACATACAAGAATCAGGTGACTTGTTCTGATGGGTATTAAGAATCATTCTATAAACATATGTTGGTGACTCCTGTTGCATTAGCCCTATTTAAAATGGTAATTCTTTCCTCTAGGTTCCACCAACTTATTTCTCTAAGTTAGCAGACATATCCTATACCACTCAAGCTTCCCAGCTTTAAGGCCAGGAACAACCTCAAGTGGTCAATATATAAAGAAACGAAGGGCCCTTCTCTTCCTGCTCATTTTTTCCTGATAATTCAACAATGTATCTGGAAAGTGCATCATTGGGCCATCCTTCCATCCCATAGGAAACTGTGTGAGCGCATATTAACTCTTGGCTGACTTGGTATAACTCTCGCCCCTTGGCTGACTGAAAGTTTATAGTTTCTGTTTATAGTTGGGGAAAGTTCCAAAAGGCATTGAGTTAGGGAACAGAAGGCAGTTCTCACCCTGGCCTTTTTCTCTTTCTCTTGGTGCCAATGTTACACAAGGACTCAGTTGCAGAAGGCTGGAGACTTGTTTGTTTTGTTTTTCCCAAAGGTAAAGCAGTGCACTTTGGTCGTGTTTGTGAAATTTGAAATTATCACTCAAACCATCAAAAGAAGGTGAGGGTCAACAGCGTATGCCTGTGCCATTGCTTACCTTATTTTCATTGGTCTGCAATAAATTTGTTCTTAAAAAAAAAAAAAAAAAAAAAACCCTAACTTCATGTAGAAATTCTGAGAATAGAATTTTGTTTTGTCAGTCTGGTGATGAGATGGCAATTTTTATAGACCTTGAGGTGACTCAACAAAGCTGAGTAAATAAAGGCTAATGAAGCCTCCCCTTCACCCCCAAAAATAAATAATAACACTGCAGCTTCATGTTGTACATGTAGATGATTTTTCATTTGGGTGAAAACTGCCCAAGGAAATGGAAAGGTTTCTGGTGTGGTGCTGAGGAGTTGAGTCTGGAGGAAAGAACAGGCTCTGGACTCAGAAAAGGTTTGTAGAATATTCTGGGGAACTCCAGCATTTGTTAGTTTCCTCCTTTAGGTTTGTGTGGTTCTGGCTGATTTTTCTTGTTTTAAGTAGGGCTATTTTTTAACAACTTGATTGGGGTATTAATGTCAAACTTGATTGCACATATTTAATCTACAGAATTTGATGTTTTGACATATATATACACCATCCCCACAATCAAGATGTTTGTTAAATGTTTAAGTAACTCAAATAGAGATTAATGGCTTTCTGCAGCTGATATACATCAAGGAGCATTTGAAGACCAGGTAACTCTCCAAGTCAAAGCAGGGTTAGAATTTTATAGAGCGAGGATAAGAGAGACACATGTCCTGTGCTATGGCTCAGGTTGATGTTTTAGTCTTTAAGTGCAGCAACTCTGGCAGCTGGAATGATTAGAGATTGTTCTACTTTTTTGCACTTCTTGCTCAAGATCATTGGTTTAATCCCATCTGAATAATTGTCAGAACAGTTCTCATGAGAGTTACTGTTGTAATCTTTGTGATTTATCAATGTTTAGAGAAGGGGGGGGGAGAAGTAGCTTAAAAAAGAAAGAAGGAAAAGAGAAAAAAGAGAAAGGAGATAAGGCATGAAGGTAAGAGAATCTGAGGTTTTGCTATCATGTTTTTAAATCTTTTAAAAGAGATAATATCCATCACCACCCTAAGTTTCTCCTTCCTCGTTGTGATCCCTCACTCCAACCTCTCATCCCTCAGGACCATCATTGATCTACTTTCTGTCACTATAGCTTACTTGGCATTTTCCTAGACCTTTATGTATGTGGAGTGCTACAGTATGAATCCTTTTTATCTGTCTTCTTTCATCAGCATAGTTATTTTGAGAATCATCCGGTTGTTGTGTGCGTCAATTGTCCATCCATTCTCTTGTATGGTTATATCATAATTTATTTGTTCATTTACATGTTGATGAACTTTCATGTGTTTACAGGTTTTGGCTATTACAAACAAAGCTATAACTACAAACTTTTGTGTACAAGTCTTTGTATGGACATATATTTACTTCATTTCTTGTGGGTAAACACTTAGGAGTAGAAGGAGAGGATCATATGATAGTTGCATGTTTAACTTTTTAAGAAACACAGCCAGACTGTTTTGGAAAGTAGTTGTATCATTTAACATTTCCACTAGCAGTATATGAGAGTTCCAGTTGCTTCAAATCCTCACCAAAACTTGGTGTGGTCAATCTTTTTAATTTTAGAAATTCTAATAGGTACATAGGGGTACCAAATTGTGGTTTTAATTCACATCTTCCTAATTACTAATGATGTTGAACATCTATTCAGATAGTTACCTATCATCTCTATATCTAATTTAATAGTGGGTTGGTTCAAATTTTTCCCCATATTTAAAAAAAAATTGGATTGTTTTCTTTTTATTCAGTTTTGTGAATTCTTTATATATTCAGTATATAAGAACTTTATAAAATACGTGATTTTCAATATTTTTTTCCAGTCTTGCCTTGTCTTTTCATTCTCTTAATAGTGTCATTCAAAGAGCAGCAGTTCCTAATTTGACAGAGTCCAGTTTACTATTTTTTCAAATGGAACATGCTTTTGGTGTTGTTTCTAAGAATTCTTTACCTAATCCAAGGTCACAAAGATTTTCTTCTATGTTTTCTTCTAAAAGTTTTATCATTTTCTGATTTATGTTTAGGTTTATGATCTATTTGGAGTTACTCTTTGCATGTGGTAGAAAGACTGGATCAAAGTTCAATATTTTTGCTTATGAATATCAAACTGTTTAAGTGTCATTTGTTGAAAAGACTATCATTTACCCATTGAATTACCTTTCCATTTTTATCTAAAATCAATTGACCATATGTGTGTGGTTCTATTTCTGGAATCTCTGTTCCATACATCTGTTTGTGTATATTGGCACTAATACCATACTCTTGTGATCTCTGTTGTTTTATAAGTCATCTTGAAATGAGGCAATGTGAGTCCTCCATTTTGGTTCTTCATTTTCAAAGTTGTTCTGCCCATGTACCCAAATGTTTATAGCAGCACAATTCACAATAGCAAAGATGTGGAAACAACCCAAATGCCCATCAATACATGATTGGATTAGTAAACTGTGGTATATGTATACCATGGAATATTACTCAGCTATAAGGAATGATGAAGATACGACATCTCTATGGTTCTCCTGGAGAGCGTTGGAACCCATTATATTAAGTAAAGTATCCCAAGAATGGAAAAACATACATCACATGTACTCACCAGAAAATTGGTTTCCCTGATCATCACCTAAATACAAATCTGGGAACGACACCAATTGGACATCAGACTGAGGTGGGGGGTGGGGGAGGGGATGGGGGTATGCCTACACAATGAGTGCATTGCGCACCGTTTGGGGAGTGGTAACACTTGAAGGTGCTGACTCGGGAAAGGGGGGGTGGGGAAAAATATGAAACTATTGTTTTTAACTTGCACTGTTCACTTAATAATTTATCATGAATAAAAAAAAATAAATAAAAAAAAAAAAAAAACAAAGTTGTTCTGCATATTCTAAGTCCTTTGCATTTCCATATGTGTTTTAGATTCAGCTTGCCAATTTCAACAAAATGGCTGTTGGGATTTTGATTGGGATTATGTTTAATCCATAAATTAATTTGGGGGATATTGACATCTTGATATTATTTAGTCTTAGGATCATGAACACATTATATTTCTTCATATAGGTCTCCTATAATTTTCTTTAGCAATGTTTTGTAATTTTCAATGCATAGGTCTTGTACATATTTTATCAGATTATTTTCTAAGAATTTTATGGTTTTTGATGTAATTTTAAATGGTATTTTCTAAAATTTTAATTTTCAATTGTTCATTGCTAGTATATTAAAATATTAATATTTATACAATTAATATTTGATTTTTGTATTTTGAGCTTGTATCTTTGTACCATGCTAAACTCAATAGTCCTACTAGATTATTTTACAGAATGAATTGGATTCTGTGTGTAGACAATCATGTTGCCTGTGAATAAAGACAATTTTACTTCTTCCTTTCCATTTTGGATGTTGTCTTCAATCTTAACTTACTTTTGATTTCTCCTTTGAACCATAGGTTATTTTAGAAGTGTATTAATTAGTTTCCACATATTTGGAGATCTTCCAGCTATTTTCTGTTATTTATTGCTAATTTAATTTCATTGTAATCAGAAAACATACTTTGTATGATTTAATTCTTTTAAATTTGTGGACACATGTTTTATGGCTTGATTATTATCTATCTTGGTAAAGGTTCCATATACACTTGAGAAGAATGTGTTATATGCTGTTCTTGGATTGAGTGTTCAATATATGTCATTTAAGCCAAGTTGATTTAGAAGGATGTTCAAGTTTTCTGGATTCTTACTGATTTCTATCTATTGGTTATATCAGTTATTGAGAGAGAGATGTTGAAATATTTGACTTTAATTGTGGATTTGTCTGTTTCTCCTTGCAGTTCTATATAATTTTTGCTTCATATATTTTGAAGCTGTATTATTAGTTACATAAACATTTAGGAATGTCCTCTTTATGAATTGACCCCTTTATCATTATGAAATTATCCTCATTATACTTGGTAGTATTCCTTGTTCTAAAATCCACTTTTATATTAATATAGCCAGTGCAGTTTTCTTTTTCAGTGTTGGAATGATATATTTTTGCCATCCTTTCACTTTTAACTTATTTCTACCTTTATCTTTAAAGTAGGTTTCTTGTAGGCAGCATGTAATTGAGTCTTGCTTGTCAAAATCTAATATGACAATATTTGCCTTTTCATTGAGGTAATTAAACATTCACAGTTAATATGATTATTGATATGGTTTTTTAAATTTTAAATCTACCATTTTGATATTTGTTTTCTATTTGACCTGTAAGTTCTTTATTTCCTTTTCTCTCTTTTTCTGCCTTCTCTGGGATTATTGTAATATTATTTTCTACCTCTATTTTCTCTCTTTTGTTAACACAAGGGAGAAAACAAAATAAGTAGATATCATTCAACATAATGAACAGAGCAATATCTCACGTATCAATACTAACATTGAACATAAACAGTCTTAATGCTCCATTTAAGAATATATAGGCTGGCTGAATGGGTGAACAAACATACCCCAAGTATATGCTGTCTCTAAGACACCCATCTAACTCTCAAGGATTCTCATATACTAAAAGTAAAGGGATGGAAAAAAATATTCCACACAAATGGAAACCAAAAGTGAGCAGGAATAGCTATTCTCATACCAGATAAAATAGACTTTAAATCAACAATAGTAACAAAAGACAAAGACAGTCATTTCTTAATGGTAAAGGGAGCAATTCATCAAGAAGGTAAAACAATCCTAAACATATATGCACTTAACACTGGAGCTCCCAGATTTATAAAACATTCTGCTAGATCTAAGCAATGAAATTAACAGCAGTATTATAATTACTGGGGACTTCAACACTGACAAAACTGGACAGATCATCAAGGTAGAAGATCAACAAGAAAAACTGGACTTAAATGAGACTGTAGAACAAATGTACCTAACAGACATTTACAGAACATTCTACCCCCAAACTGCAGAATATATATTCTTCTCACTGGTACATGGGACATTTTCTAAGATAGGTCAAATATGTTAGACCATAAAACAAGTCTCAGCAAATTCAGAAAAATCAAAATCATACCATGTATCTTCTCAGATTACAGTGAAATAAAACTAGAAATCAATTCCAAGAGAAACTCTCAAATCCACACAAAATCATGGAAATTAAACAATATGGTGCTCAATGATCCTTGGGTCAATGATGAAATTAAGATGTAAGTCAAAAGATTTTTTGAACTGAATAACAAACATGACACAAGCATTCAAAAATCTATGGGATACAGTAAAAGCAGTGCAAAGAGGGAAGTTCATAGCCTTAAATGATGACATCAAAAAGACAGAAAGATCACAAATTAACAACCTAATGTCACACCTCAAGAAACTAGAAAAAGAAGAACTAGAACTAGAACTAGAACTAGATAAAGAGAACAAACCAAACCCAAAGCTGGCAGAAGAAAAGAATTAACAGGCAGAACTAAATGAAATAGAAACCAAAAAGCAATACAAAGGATTGATGGCTTAATAACTATAACTGTTTGATTTATTATTTCAGTGGTTGCTTCAGACTTTATAGTAGTGTTTAACTTATCACAGTCTATCTTCAAATGCTTTTTTTCCACTTTACATATAGTATAAGAACCTTACAACAGTATGTTTTCATTTGTCCTCTTCCAGCCTTTATGCTGTTGTTATTCATCTAACATCTATCCATGTAATAAATGCCCCAAATGCAATGCTTTTACTTTTGTTTGAAATAGTTGTGTTTTAAAGATATTTCAATGATATTTTTAAAAAAGTTCATATTTTCCAATGTAATTTCCAATTCTGATGCTTTTCATTCCTTTGTATACTTCTAGATTTCCACTTGATAACCATTTCTTTCTTGTTTTAAGGACTTCCTTTAACATTTCTTGTACTGCAAGTGTGTTGGGGATGAATTCTTTCAGTTTATGTACATCTCAAAAAGTCATTATTTTGCCAGTTTTTGAAGTATATTTTCACTGAGCTAAGGATTATAAGGTGACAGCATTTTTTAAAAAAACATTTAATACTTTAAAAATATTACTTTACTCTCTTCTCACTTCCATTGCTTCTGATGTCTGTCATCCTTATTTTTTCCTCTGTATGTAACACGTTTTATTTCCTAGATGCTTTTAAGATTTTTATTTTATCACTGGATTAATTTAAAACAATTTATGGTTTGTCTTGCTGAGTAATATTCATGTTTCTTGTTCTTAGTGTTCTTTGATCTTCTTGAATTTATGGTTTTTTATCAAATTTGGGAAGATAGACAGCCATCTTTTTTCTTTGTTTTTCCAGGTAACCCTCTTTCTTTGGAATCTCTCTCTCTCCACACACACACACATATATATATTAAATATATTTTAATATATAATATATATACATATGTATACATGTATATGTGTATATACATATATAAACACACAATACTGCTTAAAGTTGTTTCAAAACTCACTAATGCTTTCTTCATTTTTTTTCCATCTTTTTTTCTCTATGTGTTTTATTTTAGGTAGTTTCAATTGCTGTCTTTGAATTTACTAATCTTTCCTCTTGTAATATCTAGTCTACTGGTAATCTCATGTATCGTGTTTTTTATTCTCAGATATTGTAGTTTTCTTCCCTAGAAGTTTGATTTGAATTTTTTAAAAATTTCTTCTATGTACTTAATATGTTTACTTTTTCTTCTAGCATCCTGAATATATGTATGTATTTATAACTTTTTATGTCCTTATAATTCTATTGTCTGTTTCCCTTCTGAGTTGGTTTTGATAGAGTGATATTTTTTCTTCCTTTTACGGGTCATATTTTTCTGCTTCTCTGAGTATCTGGTAACTTTTTAATTTGATGCTAGACATTGCGAATGTTACCTTGTTGAGTCTCACATATTTTTACATTCCTATCAAATATTCTTTAGCTTTGTTGTAAAAAATGGTTACTTGGAAATAGTCTGATCCTTTAAGATCAGTCTAGGCTTCTGCAACCTGGACATCTCTTGCCACACTACTGTCAGGAGCGCCACATCCTGGATATGCTTCTACAAGTGACAAGAGAGGTAGCAATGGGAATCACCTTCATTTCCCTTTAACCATATCACTATTCTTCTTTATTTACTGCTTTAGAAGCAACCTGATACAAAACCAACCTTGGAATAAGACTGAATAACAAGTCTCATCCATTTTCTAAAAAATGCTATCATGTTGCCTAGTTTAATTCTGAGTTTCTTTACCTCTGTCATATTTTTTCTCACTTTGCCTTTCTATGTTGCATTATAGGTAATTTCTTCAGGTGTAGCTTTTAGTTCAGTAATTCTCATTTCAACTATGTCTAAACTGTGGTTTAAACCACCTGCAGAATTTCTTTCTAACTCTTTTTTAGTTTTTTTTTTTTTTCCTGGAAACTGATAGTTATTTTTCCTTACTCATATTTTTTATTCCATTAAATTTATTTAAACATTCTACTATGTCTATTTTGTATTCCATATCTGATGCTTCCCAGGGTTCAAATTCTGCTGGCAGTTGTTTCTGCCAATTCTCACTCATGATAGCTTGAGCCATTGTGTACTTTTGGATTTTGAACTTATCATCTTTGGGAATCTTTTTTTTTTTTTTTTGAGACAGAGTCTCACTCTGTTGCCCAGGCTAGAGTGAGTGCCGTGGCGTCAGCCTAGCTCACAGCAACCTCAAACTCCTGGGCTCAAGTGATCCTCCTGTCTCAGCCTCCCGAGTAGCTGGGACTACAGGCATGCACCACCATGCCCGGCTAATTTTTTCTATATATATTTTTAGCTGTCCATATAATTTCTTTCTATTTTTAGTAGAGATGGGGTCTCGCTCTTGCTCAGGCTGGTCTCGAACTCCTGAGCTCAAATGATCCGCCCACCTCGGCCTCCCAGAGAGCTAGGATTACAGGCGTGAGCCACCGCGCCCGGCCTTTGGGAATCTTTTGAGCTTGTGTTGATGACATTTCTCTCTGGAGTTGACCTGGGTTTACTTCTAACTGGCACGCTGGGGAGCTACTAGTCTGGGAGTACTTTAAGTTAATGTCTTCCCTATTTTTTTCTAAACCATTTTGGTGGTACCATTTTAAATTCTCAACTAATATGGGGGCAGGCATGGGGTTATAAGGGTGTAGGGGAAATGTTTTCCCCTCCTGAGCCCAGACTAAGACAGACAAATTTTCTTGTTGTCTCTATTTCTGTCAGCAGGGGGTTGACAATGGTGTTGCCATTTAATTTGTTGCTTTTGGTGTGTAGTGGAGTATGGAGGTCTATGTTATCTAGTTAATTTAAATTAGATAATATTAACCATACATGCATGTAGTTACATGAATGTATACCTAATATTACCTAGTTTAAATTACCCACTCCCCAAATGGACATGTGGCTTAAAGAGATTCCTACAAATAAACCATGGACTGAGCCAGAATTACTGATGTAAGCATGTGGAAACAACAAGAGAATGGGAGAGATGACATTCCTGCTCCTAGGTTCAGATGTTCATCAGTTTCATTTTTATCTCTACCAGAAGTTAAGGTTGCTTCTTATTTTCTCTGTTTTATTTTCTGGAAAGCATGGTCTTGTATAATTGGTAGGTCTCTGAAACTGTTTTCTACATGACTTTCCCATGTCCTTTCATCAGTAGTGGTATAGTATAGTGCGCTTAGAAAGTATGTGAGTCAGACTTCCTGAGTTTGAATTTTGGCTTTACATCTTCCTAACTCTTAAGACTTTAGCAAGTTAACCCCAGTGTGCCTCTGCTTTAATTATCTGTTCTAATATCTATCTCATAGGCTTCTTAAAAGAATAAACTGAGATGTGCAGAGGGCTTAAAACAATGCTCCCTCTGTTTTTTTTTTTTCTATTACAGAGGAGTTGTAAGGGAAAGATGAGAAATTGTATGTAGAGTTGCTTTGTAAAAGGAGATGGAGTCTAACAAAACAAAGGATTATGAGGGTAATGACTTTCTGTAGGGGACATCAGAATGATAGAAGAGAGAGAAACTTGGTTATCAGGAAAATGTTTAGGAAGGTTCTCATCCAGTAGAACCAAGCAAAAGATTGATTTTGTGCTATTCTAATGTAATGTACTCAATAGTATGACTGTTCAAAGTATTATAAAAAATGTATCATTTGCCAGGAAGCTTAGAGAATTCACATATAGAAAATACTCTAAACTTTTGCCCAGCTAAACATCTCTAAATATTTTTTTGAAAAAAATATAAACAAATATTTGAACATTATTCCTGACCTTTACCCAGAAGTAAGACTTTCTCATTTAGCCAATTTAAAACAAATTTTGAATTGTGGGCTGGGTGTGGTAGCTCATGTCTGTAATCCCAGCACTTTAGTAGGTTGAGGCGGGAGTATTGCTTGAGGCCAGGAGTTTGAGACTAGCCTGGGCAACATAGTGAGACCCTGTCTCTAAAAAAAAAAAAAATTAGTTGAGTATGGTGGCATGTGCCTGTAGTCCCAGCTACTTGGGAGGCTGAGGCAGGAGGATTGCTTGAGCCCAGAAGTTTGAGGTTGCAATGAGCTATGGTGATGTCACTGCACTCTAGCCTGGGCAAAAAAGTGAGACTGTCTCAAAAAAATTTTAAATTGTGGTAAAATACATATAACATAAAATTTACCATTGTAACCATCTAAAAATGTACAATTCAGTACACTTTAAAGTATACAGTTATATTCACACTGTTTTGCAACCAATCTCCAGAACTTCTTCATCTTGCAAAAAGTGGAACTCTATACCCATTAAACAGCTCCTTATTTCTCCCTCTCCCTATCCCCTGGAGGCCACCATTCTACTCTCTGTTTGCATGACTGTTCAGCTGATTTCTAAAACTTTGTGCCATTTTTTGAGTAGACTGAGTGCCTAAGAAGAAAAGTATCTTTTTGACACACTTATTTTATGATTGTGTGGAATCATCCTGTGGAACTTCGGAGTATCATTAAGGAGCATGAGGGTATGGCATGCACATTGATTTAGAGCCAAAGAAAGGGCATATGTTTTACTTTAGGATTAAATCAACTCTTAGACAATTGTTAAAAAATGTCGAAATTCTCCTGTTAGTTGAGGACATTGCCAGTTGATCTCCCATTCGAAAGCTTGGTGGCCACTGGCTGCTGGAACCCAAAACCCAATGCTCAGAACACCCCCCTTGAAGGAGTGGTTTAGGTTCTTCACCCTCTGTGGTGGCCATGACTGTGGGAGTCCTTCCTCAGCTCAAGGCCGAGCAGCCTCACCGTTGGGGAACAGTGACTAGCCATTTGAGGCTTCTTAGGAATCATATAATTTTTTGGTTCATAGTTCTATCATATAATTTATGACTAACTTGAAGACATTTCAATTTCAAGGAATTTCAGAGCTGGGTGAGGGTAGGTTGGTATCCATTATGTTATCTGGTGCATACCAAGTACTCAGTGACTATTTATTATGAATAATTATGTGACAACAATGGCTTATTAAAATTATTTGTTTTATTAAGATGCTCACGCGATAGGCCGGATGGTCACTGAAAGGATCTGATATAAAATAAATAATAGTTTATCAGGCCGGGCGCGGTGGCTCACGCCTGTAATCCTAGCACCCTGGGAGGCCGAGGCGGGTGGATGGCTCGAGGTCAGAAATTCAAGACCAGCCTGAGCAAGAGCGAGACCCCATCTCTACTAAAAATAGAAAGAAATTATCTGGACAACTAAAATATATATAGAAAAAATTAGCTGGGCATGGTGGCACACGCCTGTCATCCCAGCTACTCGGGAGGCTGAGGCAGTAGGATCGCTTAAGCCCAGGAGTTTGAGGTTGCTGTGAGCTAGGCTGACGCCATGGCACTCACTCTAGCCTGGGCAACAAAGCAAGACTTTGTATTTATTTAAAATTAAAAAAAATAATAATAGTTTATCATATTAATTACTAGATAATTATTTCAATTGCATTACATCATGCATTAGCACCCTTAAATATATCATTCACATGGCAATCCTTCTAGGGAATTTAAATATTTAAATTTAATGTTTATTTAAATTTTTATTTAAGCATTAAATATAGAGTTAGTGTTGGTGCTATTAGGATGGAGTCCATGTCACAATTTGGACTATTCTATTTTTAACTCACAGAAATAAAGCAGGTGGCAAATTTTGTTTTGCTATTTTCCAAACATTCCGATATCCTGGGAGCCAGAGGGACATAAATTTTTATTGTCTTCCTGACACTGCTGTGTGGGCTTGGGAAAAACATCCCACTATCTGTATGCTTCACTTTCTTTTCCTCATGCATGGAAAAAAAGATCACAATGTCTTTCCTGAGTGTGCCCTAGAGAAAAGAATGAACATTTGTTTCAAATTTCAGCTTAAGGACAAACATTCTTTCTCCCCTTGGCAGTTGCCAGGATGGTGTCTATCAGCTAAATGAACTTATCTCTTTTTAAACAGGCAGGACTTCTATGTGGTGGCATTGCCATGCTGTGATGAAGGCCGCTTTGTGCCATGTCCTCCATCAAGGTTGGCTACCATTAGCTATTCATCTGATTGTGTTGCCTATTGAAGACAAGACTGAGATTCCATCTTTTTCTCCTATGGAACTCCTCTGCCTTTGGACTCATATCAAAGAGGCAGGACATTCCCTTAATCACACACCACACTTTCTGCAACTTGGGTTCTACAGTGCCAGCTTTCAGGCTGCTGACAGACGCTCATCTGGTTCCTTCTAAAGCATCTTTCTTTTCTTATAAAACATCATCCTCTACAGTCTTTAATACAATAAAAAAAGGAAAAAAAATCAAAAGAGGCAAGGGAGTTTTGATTATGTAAGATTATTTCCAGATCAAAATCATGCCCATAAACCCAAAGGAAAATACTTAATTAAAATAAGGCCACATCATCTTTTAATATTTACTTACCAGACTTATGTTTTTCTTGGTAGTTACTGTCTTTACCTTCTGAGTAAATGGTGAGACTGCTTTGTAGGAGAAAGGAAAGAAGTATAGACCCTACATAAAAAATCAGAAAATGAGGCTTCCTTGATTTACAGACTTTTGGAAAGTTTTCTAGCTTGTCCTGCACATGAAGGCTTGGGTTTGGGTGAAGGAAGGAGGTACAGTGTCTCTTCTCCTCTTTGCAGAGGTTGTAGGCTTGGCACTTAGAGCTCTTCCACTCCTAGCTGCGTGACATTAAATAAGTAACTTCATTTCCAATCCTCAGTTATCTGATCTCTAAAATTTGGGGTAGTAATAGCACCTTCCTCATAGGAGGGTTGGTGGGAGAATGGAATGAGACACTGTCGATAAAGCATTTAGCTTCATGACTGTCCCATATTAGGTGCCCTACTAATTATCACTTATATTAGTTTTTTTTTAATTTTACTTTTTAATCAACTTCAGGAGTTCTCAGGCTTAATTTTCTTTTAGTTTTTTTTTTTTTTTGCTCAGATCTCCTCTCTGCTCAGAAGGTGCTCAATGAATCTTGAGCATGGAGCATGTAAATGACAATGATGGTGATGATGATGATGATGTTGTTGGGGACTATTATAGGGAATACCCTACAGTGATGACAGATGTGCCCATGGGGTCTTTATGAGAGCCCTACATAAGCAGGTAGATGGAAGATTGGTGTTCAGCCTCATCCTGTCCTCCTACCAATGCCACACGGAAGATACAATGACTACCCCTCCCTTCAGAGGTCAGGAAAGGGAGGTTTGAAAGTTAAGTAGCTTACTCAATGTCACACAGCTAGAAGGGGCAGAGCTGTCTGACTGCCATGTCTACACAACTCCTACACAAAGAGGAGAAGGAATCTTGTTCTTCCTTTCTTCACCTGTCCTCCAGCCTTCATACCAGGCCTGTGATTGTTCTGGATGACATGGAGCGAATGAATCACCTCGTGAAGCCTGATTTCTCCAACGGCCCTGTGACAATAAAGCTGTAATGAAACAAGAGTGACCTAGAGACTCACTGGCTCAGGGGACTTTGAAAGCCAGTGGTCAGTAATGATCTATGTGGATGTTAACCTGCCACTTAGAACCAAAGGTCTCTACAGTCTATTTTTCTCACTTTCTTTGTTTCAGAATTTTGTTCTTTAGGTTTAGTAAGAGTCATTGGCCTTTTGGGGGTGAGGTATTTGAATCTTAAAATGCCCAGGTATAAGTTTTAGAAATGTTTAGCAATATTTTAGAGATTTGAAATTTATGTTGTGGTTGTGGTTAAAGCCATTTCAAATATCTATTTTAAAAACACTGGTGAGTTTGTGGTACAGATACCAGTGAGACAGAGTCTTCCAAAAGAGCTCTAGTTTTTGAAAGTAAAGAAATAAATAGATGTTTGTTGTTTATAAGCTCCTACTGCAGGTTGAGTCTGTAACATTTGTCATATAGTTTGCTTTAATTAATGTTTAAGACACTTGTCTGAGGCTGGTATTATCATCCCCAAATGTAAGTTCCCAGAAAAGCACTCACTGCATGTCACTTGTCTTGAGTCCTCGGCGTCTCGCCTGGTGTCTAGCATGCGGTTGTACTCCATTAATTTGATGAGCACATGAATAAATTATTCTTGTTTTACAAATTAGAAAACTAAGACTCTGAGAGGACAAAGATTTTATCTAATGCTAGGCAGCATCTCCATTAATCAAATAATCAATCAATAGAAAATGCAGATTTTTTAATAGGCAGTGGAGGCTCCAGAATGTCTACATAGGAGGAATTTAGAGGAGGGATTCTAATTGGAAGGGAAGACTTCAGAACAGGTCTTAAAACTCTCTTGGGAAAGCAAGCACGTTATTTTTTCTTTTATACTGTGTTTATTTGGGGAAGTTTTAGAGGTGCTGATACAGATAATAGGGAGAGATAATAAAGTCCTTCAAACTACTTTTTGGTACCATGATTATACATAAGCTTTTGGAGAAGTACTTGCAGAGGCCGATAGATCTGACATGGAGACGCACTTAATTTGACTGCTTTAGTCAACCCTGTGGCAGTCTGCAGCAGGTAGAAAAGACAGCCCGGTAGTTAGCAGCAACACTATAGCAAAGGGGCCACAGGCGGGGCGAGTTATTCCCTGCTCCTTGACTTAGTTGTAAACAGACAACTGGCCATGGCAGCAGAATGACTGCAGCTGTTGACCTTTAGCGAGAGGACTTCTGACCTAAACATTGAGAGGGCCGTCAGTGATGACAAGAGTAGCTATAATCATCGAGTGCTAAGAATTTTCAGACGCTGTCTCATTTAATTCTATCAAACAGGTGCCATTATTAACTCTACCTTATAGATGAGTAACCCGAGGCTTATACCTGTTGCATCGCTTGCCCAGAGTCACGTAGCCATCGTTGTGCAGCTGGGGTTCGATCATGGACCTGTCTGGCTGTTGAATGAGTCTGTGTGGCAGCTCTGCATTTGGACAGCGGCGCAGAAAAGGAGTTGTCTCTTGGTGGATGGGCGTAGAGGCTGGACGGCATGTGAGAGAGAGTTGAGGGTAAGTCCAGAGGATTTTATTTTTCACGTTTTGCTTTGTTCTCTAGAACTATATGTTTCATTGTTCTGTTTTTTAAATCATAGGATAGATCTTAAAAAAGACAATCAAGGAGGAAAGTAAACTGGTATACGTATCAGTTAACCATGACAGTAATGGAATGAACATAACTGGATGAGTGGTTCCCAAACTTTGAAGTGCAAAAAAAAAAAAAAGAAAAAAAGAAAAATCACCCAGGGCCATGTTAAAAATGCAGATGCAGATTCTCATTTTCTTTTTCCAGAGACTCTGATTCAGTATGTATGGATGCCTGGGGATCTGCATTGTCACCAAGACTCCCCGGGGTGATTCTGATGCCTGTGGACCACCCTTTAAGAGGGCCTAACCCAAACACCATCTACTGGCAGTGTCCTCTAATTGCAGGCTAGAGGAAGTCACCAAGAGAAATCAAACGGCTTCCTCAGGGCTGAGCTGGCAATCCTGACCTCCAAAGGGATAACGATGTCCCCACAATAAACTACTGAGTTGTGGTAGTGAGTATGATATAATGTGTCCCTTTGACCTCAGGATTCTACAAGCCATTGACCAGAATGATTTGTGATTATTCATTTCTTGCTTAGATTTAAAAAAAACTAAGTCCTCAAAGACAAGTATAATAGTTTTGCTTCTTAGCCAAGAATATAGATACAAATCAAAATCTTTCTAAATGTCTTGAGATTGCTTTGCTTAGTATGATGAGCACCAGGATGTGCTCCAGTGTTCTGTCTCCAGCTGTATAAGGCTTGAAAGAACGAAAGGATTTTCCAGTCTGCTAGGAGGCACTATACCCAGTAAAATAAAACAAGACCACTCAAAGGCAGTACAGCACCCTATAATTCCAAAAATGGTCTCTGGCCCCAGATGAAGGGTTTTTATTATTATTTTTTGAAATTTGCATTACAGTAAAAATCTTCCTACCAGGTAAGATGAACATGCCAGCTGCCAGTTGACTGATCTGATCATTTATTTATCTTTAACGTCTGAAGGAGATGTGTCACTGGCTTAGCAATGCAGTCCCTTGGCAAAGAGCTGACCAGGGCCCAGGGGAATACTGTCAGTAGCTGTTATTCTAATTTAGCTTGGTATCCTGCATTATATTTAAAGATCACCACCACTCAGCAAAGTGCTCTGGTATCATAAAACACTCAGAAGGTAGGGGAGCCACTCACAGGGACTCTGTAACAATTGGAGCTTTCAGTCATATTGTGTTACAAGGATCCAAGAAATTGCTCCAGCATTTGAAAGTAGGATGCAGCATAATTACATGCAATTAACTAAGGACTTCTTGGGAATAGCCCAACATGAGACTTTATCTGACAAGCCTGCAGAAAAGGAGAGAGGAGGAGGGAGGAACTTTATTCTAGCTGGTTAGGGAAAAAAAAGTCAAACATCGAGGCTGATTAAAGTAGATCATGTATAATGAGAAATGAAAAGCAGTTCAAATAATTCAAAACAGCTTCCACTTCTTTCATTTGAACCGTCTATATTAAGCAATCATTTTTCAGCTATTTTGTACTATTGGTCCAAAGAGTATTTTTTCCTTCTCCAGTGTCCTATTAGCTAGAGAGAATGTGAAATGAAAGGCAGAGTAGGAACTGAATTGAGGCAAGCTCCCGCCAAGGAACTGTAAGGTGGTAATCCACTTTCTCTGTAGAGCAAAAAGAAACAATTTTAGACAATGATTTGGTAAGATATTTGTATGACAAAAGTAGTTGCTAAACTTGGAAAGAATTCCTTGATATGAATGCATGTATTAATGCTTTTCTAGACTTTTTTTTTTCCTGTTCGTTCAGGGTGAACATTACCTTTATAAAAATACCAACACTTATATTTGTTGCATATGTTGATTCCAGATAAAATGCAAGAACTCATCTAGAAATCTATGATTTATTTCCCATATAGTTTCCTTATATTGGTTAAACTGGACTTTGCATAAGAGCAGAAATATTCTGTTGTGCTGGGAGAAAGCATTTCTCAAGAAGACAGAATATTGATCTTCCTATAACTTCGAGGATTTAGATGTTTGTGGACAGAATAGCTTCTATTAACCATGGTGGGATTATTTCAGAAAATATATATCTTTCCAAGAAAGAATGGGGATAGAATTATGAGGAAAGAATTATATAGGAATGAGATAAAATTATGTAGCCCCATGGAAGATTGGGTTACCATCTCTGATGTAAGAAATGTGACAGATGCTTCTCTCATTACTCTTCTTTAGCTGACAAATATTATGTAACTTTTGAGACTCATTTAAAGGCTACTAGGCAAGAGATTTTTCTGGTTTCATTATGGACTCATTAACTGACCTTTAAGAGGCCATTAATTCTCATCTTTCTACATTCAGAGGGTTGAGAACCGTATATTTGTACTCTTTATTGCATCAAATTAATTTGAATTTATAAATATTTCTTGATATTCCATTATATGCAAAAGTTTATGAATGCTTAATGCATATACTTCCCATTAGCAAGTGTTGCAGGAAATAGTCCTATGAGAAACTCTGATGAAAACTTCTTCACATAAATACCAAGACACTAAGGGATTGATGATTCTAAAAATCCAAGACATAAATAAATTTGCTGCATTACATAAGGATTTAGATATTGTTCACTGGTATTTTATTTTTAACCAGTATATGCCACCTTCATTTATTATTGTGCTATTGGAAGATTGTCTTTAAGTCATATCAATCCCAGGCATAAAGTTCTATCTCCGTCTCTTTTAATCATAAAGGACAGTGTTTCCTCTTTGCTTAGTGAATCTTCCAACTCTAGTCTATGGCTCTGCTCCTGTATGTTTCCCCTCTGTCCCTCATGCTCTGACCTGAAGTGAGATTCTTCAATCACTAGAGCAGTCAACATCTACATTCTGTAAGTCACTGTATTCTGTAGGGCTTGCCCTCTGGCCCGTTCTTCGCTGCTGAAAAGGTGTTGGATGAAATCATCTACATATTAGGGCTTTCATAGTTTCCTCCCTCCCTCCTTCCTTTATTGACAGGGTCTTACTCTGTCATCCAGGCTGCAGTGTACAGTGGCATGATCATAGTTCACTGCAGCCTCAACTTCCTGAGCTCAAGCCATCCTCCCACCTCAGCTTCCCAGGGGGGTAGGACTGCAGGCACACACCACAATGTCTGACTAATATTTAAATTTTTTGTAGAGACAGGGTCTCCCTATGTTGCCCAAACTCCTGCAATCCTCCTGCCTTGGCCTCTCAAAGTACTGGGATTACAGGTGTGAGCCACTGTAATCTGTTGGCCTGTTTCTCTACTTCTTAGGGTCCATTATTCTAAAGTAGGGAAGATTAGAGGGTTAAGTGGCTTTCCTAGGGTTGCAGAATTAGTGGCTTAGTAAGAGCTGATTGCATGTTTAGGATTTTGTCTCTCTGCTATTTCACGTGCTCATAATTTCTCTTTTGCATTGTCCTGGTGATTCTTTTTATAGATGGCTAAATCCTTCCAAAACAAAAGTTAAGTATAGACAATTGGACTGTACTTTTATTCTGGAGCATAGGAAGGGGCCAGAGAGGGATTGACAGTGAGAATTGTGCTCTGCCTCTTTACCCTGGGAAACAGGGAAGAATCAGGCTTGGGAAACCTAAGAGCATGCTAGAAACATTTGCTCCCATAGGCAACATTAATAGGAATGTGAGTGAGGTGTTTAACCGTCAGGATTGAGTTAGTAAGGGCAATCACTTTTACTGAGAAACAGCAACCACCTCTACCACCCAAACCTACATTTCAGTCTCTCCTCCATCCAAACACTAGCTGGATGACCTGGAGAAAATGACTTCACCAACCTTTAGGGCCTGAGTTGCTCATAAAATAATGATCTGTTAAATAATAATAATAATAATGATAATGATAATACAGTTCTTAAGGCAGGGGGACTGGATCTTTGAGTTTCCTCTGGGCTCTGTGTTCTAAGATTTGACTTTACAACTGAAAAATAACCTTGGACAGACATTGTCAAAACTATGAAAAAGCTTGAGACACTATATAACCCACCAAGGATTAACACAACAACTGTCTGGAAACTAGGGTTTCATTACTCTGAGCTGAAAAATCATAACATACTTTTATACTTAAAAGGCAATTTCTTCTCCCCTTTTTGCTCTATATATCATTGCACGGTACTTATAATCAGAAGTGAATTAAAATGATTTTTTAAAAAAAATAAACCTTTTTTGGTTCTTGCTTGAACTTATTGATGCAGAGCTCCAGGTGCCTGCAAAGATGGTTTATCTCTCTTCTTCTGCTCCATCTTCCTGCCTCTGGGCACTGCGATCTTCACTGGGCAGGTGCTGCCTTCTGGGCACTCCTCCCTCTTAGGTACGTGTTGCTCTGTTGGGAGGAGCCACAGCCCCCATGGGCATTGCTGCTGCGATGCTACAGCCCCTGGTCCCACCACCCTCCTGTGCTCTCTAACAAGGTGGGGCAGAATCCTTTCTCTCTTTCTGGTATCACACTTCCAGAAGGCCCCTGAATGGTGCTGCCGGTGCCTTGGCAGTGAGACAGCCTGCTTGATTTTTCCTTGTTGTTTCTCTAGTTCCCAAATAGATCCTGTGTGTACTGGGGAGGGAGGCAGGAGGCTGGACCAGGAGATGGTAAAGCTGAATGAGAAACACTTCAGTATACTCAGATCATTGCTGAGACTTTGTTTTTGGGTCAAGCAGGTTGTATCCTAAGTAATGACTAACTTTCCTCCAATCTTCTGGGACTGAAAATTTTCCCAGAATGAGAGGCTTAGTACTCAAAGCTGGGCAGTCCCAGGCAAACCAGGACGGTGGGTCACCCCAGCAGCTCCCTTAGGCCGAGTGCCCTCCCCAGGGTTGCCTGAGAGGACCAGACACTCGGCCGTCTCTGAACGCCAGCAGTACCTACAGCTTAGACTCAGATTAGGACTGCTGCTTTCTTTTTATGTTGATTTTAGAGTAGAATAAATAAAACCTGAATTTCTTCATTTTTCTGTATTCAAAGAGAAGCAATGTACCTGGTGCACTACCCAAAAGAGGCAGCCCTACTTACCTGGTGCATCCATTAGAAGTCGTGGCAAGGTGCTGAGAACTCAGCACCCTTCCTCCATAAATATTTGTTAAATGTCTATCGGGACCTTGTGCAGACCTGGGCTTCCTCAGAACAAACCTGAATTATCTTCCTGACAGAGCAGTAGATTCTTCACTTTTTTCCCACACCCTTTCCTTTAAAGAACTCCTCCGTCTCCTGACTAGACTTTCAGTTTTTTCCTCATTATATCAAAATTGAGCAATATTGTTTTAAGTAACATCACTTGGAAATTAGAACCAAACTGGTAGCTTACAGAGATCAATCAGTTTCTCAGTTTTGTTTTTATTCTTTTAAACCCTGTGAAGGTAATTTAGCCTGCTGTTAATTGCCATCTACTTAATTACAATGCGTGCAGATGTAAAAGCAAGTACTAACACAGGTTGCAATTAAAGCATCAAGTCAAAAAGCCACGGAGGTGCCTGTGATCATAGGATTAGAGGATGCAGGAAGCCTCCGAGGTCATTTGGCTCAATTTCCTATTGAGAGGACTTCACGTTTATGTAACGCTTTGTGTACCTCTCCTGTGATTCTCACATCACCAGACGGTTAAAAGGATTGACACTAATATTTATTCTTTAGGCACCAGGTACCAGACCCGATCTAGGAAGATGACAGAGCTGACATCACTGAATCTGCTCAGCAACCCTACCTAGCAGGTACTTTATTTCTATTTGTAGATGAATTAACAGTGCTCAGAGAAACAAAATGATTTTTCTCAAATTTTCAGAGCTCGTAGGGGTGTAGGAATGAGCTGAACTTAGATCTACCTGGCATGGTGCCCACACTCACCACCCTAGAATATCAACTTCCCTTCTCTTGTGGGGGCAGAACCTGAGACTTAGAAAGTCAAGTCACTTACCCAAGGCTCAATTACAGAATTTGAGATCTGGAAAAAGACATTTGAGGGTATTAAGCTCAACTTGCTTTTTTTATGAGTGACAAAATAGAGGTTCGGAGAAGCCGGGCTGAGCTTGAGGGCCTCTGGCTGGGGAGCGGTGAAGCCGGTATTCACCCCCAGGCCCCCAAGCTTGGGCTCTCAGGCCCAGAGCTCAGACAACTTTCCCTTTGCTCTCCCAGACATCCCACCTTCCAGAACCCAATTCTGGATGATTAATTGTGCTGAACAGGCTAATGCCTGGAGCTTCTGTATTCTCTAAAAATGATGGAGAGTTAGGATCGCTCTCTGTAAGAACTCTTCTACCATTCTGGTGCTTAGGAGTTTGCCTCCAAAACCTAGGCAAAATGTGGCTAGTCCCTAGCCACAGGTGCAGAGCTAAGATGACTTTGAAAGCTGTGGTTACACACACCCTAAGGAGGAAGCTTATGTTGCATTAGCACAGAATTAGGAGATGTTTCGCAAAACTGGATAGAATTTCAATTTTGTTTGTGAACAATGCTTTGTTTGCTGGGGCTCCTCAACCTGGAGGGTCTGTTAATACTCAGGGCCCCACCTGGGCCCCACCTCCAGAGATTCTGCTTGGAGGTCTGGGCCGGGCCTGAGAATTCCCATGTTTCCTAAGCCGGTGGGTGGTGCTGGTGATGCCTGTTTGCAAAGCATACCTCCAGGAGTGAGCACTGCGTGGATGTACTCGCCAACAGCAATCTGCTCCTCACCATGGGAGCTGACCCAGGACCCACACAAACCTAGGTATTTGAACATGGCCATGCTTTTTTGAGGATTTTAATTTTTAGCAAAATGTAATTTATAAAGGAAATACTAAGGATTTCTACCAGTTTGTCCATCTGTTGCCAATTTGTTTTCCATTGTAAACAACGAATGAGGATTCTGCAAGTTTTTATTATGCATAAATTTGGTTATATAAGGGCGAAGCGAAGTCTTCTGAAATATGACACTTGCACGGTAGAGTAATGCTTAACAATAACATTTTATGCAGTGGATGTTGCTGTTTGTACCCTGATGTGAGCGTCTACAGCATTTCCATTATTTCTTGTGGACTGCTATGTCCTTTATATCGGATTCCTTGACTTCTCACTAATGGTCTCAGTCTCTCTGATCTCCCTATCCCTTAGTTTGAGGAGAACTAAAAGTCACAGGCAGAATTACGTTTACATAGATTCATTCCCTTGGTCAGTGGCTATTCACTGATTAGAAGGGTATGATCCTGGTGGCATAACTAAGAAAAACACTGTTAAAGAATGACAGATTGATCTAAGGAACCAAAGGCTGAAGTGAGGAATCACCTTTTAAACTGCAACTTCTTCTTGATTTAATTTGCGGGAGCACTGCCAAACATTTACAGTGCAAAAACCACTGAGAAAGAAGGAAGCAGTATGTTGTTTTCCCTACACCTCCACAGATAATTGTCCATGCTGATTCGTGATTTATTTCTTTCACTGAAAACTTAGAGGGAAGGAATGCATTCAGTGAAACAGAAAAAGGAGAACCCAAAACATGTATTTTTAATTACTGGAATGAAATAAGTCACGTAAAAAGGCCTCTTGACAGCTTTCATGATTAAACTTAATGAACTATTAGGTGAATTTTAGGATGTTTACTTGAAAAATTGACCATAAAAGAGCATACTTCTTTGAGCACTGAAGAGATCTGATTCTGTCAAGCAGCAAGTCTCGTCGTGCTTCGGAGTGGGAAAAGCTAACTGGAGGGAAGTTGTGAGGAAGGCTGTGCTCTTCCTCTGTTCCTGTCGCCCTGTCTCTCACCCTTCCCCTTACACTTTCTTCCTCTCTTCTCTTGTATTATTCCACTCAGTTTCTAGTTGCACTTCTCTCTCCAAAAGGGAAAAAAGGGGAAACGAATGCTTCTTCCATAGTCTGCTATTTGGGGAGATATTTGAGGCTGCCTTTGAAACTTATTTTATTTAAATTATCTTTTTCATGCAAATGTTTGTTCTCTACATAATTTTGGTCTCTTCTTTGCAGTGCCCTTTCACAGAATGAAAACATAAATAGGTGCTAGTGTCACTGAGAAGAATTTGCTTCCCAAATGCCCTAATTGTCCTTAATGCAATTCTCTTTTATATCCGAGGATTGTACTTGCTAGGGCTGTTGAGAAAGAATTTTTTCTCTGCTTCTAACAGATTCTTCTCTTAGTGTAGTGACTCTCAAGCTGTCTAGTTATGGTTCCGTGGCCATTAGACAATTAGGTTTTCTTTTGGCAATTCACTATTTTGTATCCTTCTTTTTCATTGACAATTACGTAAAAATACTTTCAAAGTTTTAATGGCTATGCCAAAGGTCATTGAATTGATGTATTATCCTCCCTTTAACCATTCCCCAATGCTGAATATTTAAAGTTTTTCCTGTGTGTATGTAAGGCTTTTTTCTATTTTTGCATTATTTAACCAGGAGACATTCCCAGGAGTGAAATTATTGGGTCAAAGGGTATGAGCATTTTTATAGCTCTGGTGATAGTTTCACAAACATATTCCAATGTATGAGTATAGTTTCACCTGCGATGTTGCCAGAATTTGGTGTTACTAATATTTAATTTTTTTTGCCATCTTAATAGATGTAAAATGATGCTCCTTATTTTAAATTTGCATTTCTTTTGTAACTGGCAAGGTAATATCTTTTTGATACATTTATTTGCCATTTGTACCTACCATTTAAAAATGCCACTTTATATTAGTAAAGATTAGTTCCGGGAATACTGAGTTTATTGTACATATTTGGACCATAGGCAGGATAGGCGAGAGGGAGTGAGGGAAGAAGGAAGGAAGAAGGGAGGAAGGAAGGAATAGGCTGAAGAAGGGAGCGCATGTGGCTAACAGCAGTCATTGGCAGTGCCTGACCTTGCTCAGATGTGGGCCCCTCTTACAAAACCTGTCCCAATTTAAAATTAGACTACCATAGGGGACCGTCCAAATGTACAAGCTTTAGGAACCAAAGCCTTCTGTTTAACTATTCTTTGCTTCTTTGTTATGAATGTGTTTAGTGTTACCATATGCTCTTCTCCCTTTGAGGTGGGCATTTTGCCATGTGTATAACACTTTGAGACTATTAATTACTCTGTATGAAATAAGTTATTATATCGTAATTCTATTCTCAGATGATTCTCGTTCTCCAAAGAACTGGGTTTTAGTTTTGTTAGTTTTTAAATGGGTCGCTTGTAATTTTGAGACTTACATACAGTGGTAGCATAGCTATAGTGAGCTTTTGTGATTAATCAGTTCTCTAGGATCTGCAGGATTGGGGGAAGATGTTTGTCACTTGTGACCCTCCTGGAAGATGTAAACCTGCTATATGACTGCGGCTTTACTTGGGGACATGCAAGATCTCCAGCACATTTTTTGTGGCTAACACTTAAGAGGATCCATAGACTCATAAGAGAAGAGCAGCAGTCTATTTCTCTGCCTCTAAGTAGGACAGCCAGCAGGTGGGTTTATTCAGTCAATTGTTCAATCATTCATTAGTTCATGCATGAAGCCAGCTCATGTTTATTGAAAAACTGCGGTGCTGGGTACCCTGCTAAGAACTCTGGTTCAGAATTGTTTAGGGAAGGAAACACAGCCGTCCTCTGCCTGCGTCTCCTGCTGCTAACTCTCTGATGTTTGTCAAGCAGTTCTTCAAAAAGTAGCAAACTTTTTCTAGCAAACTAACTTTGGCTGATCCAATACCCACCTCACCTCGCTCCCCCAGCACACACAAGCTGATAAAGTCCAGGAGCAAAACAAGGAGATGGAGAAAGACAGGTGACTTCGAGATCTGAGCATGGAGAAAACGAGGCCTCATCAGAAATAGAATCAGAACAGGGAAGGACAAAAAATTAATATAGGCCAAATACCAGGCACTTTCTACTCTTGTGAGAATTATAGAGGATGACAGATATAAAGCACCTGGTGATCTGACGCGCATTTTCTGAGGGTCTGTGATTGCTATGTTGAGTGAATTGCAGAAGAACAAGAGAAGTTGAGGGCCAGTGAGAGGCCAGTGGAGAGTTCTGGAGAGTGATGGATGGATGGTCGCACTTATATCAGGCAGTGGAAATGGAGAGAGGTGGACAGAGTCCAGATTTGTTCTGGAAGTTGAAATGACTGTAGTTGCTGAATGATTGGATGTGGGGAAAAGGGGAGAATCACGACTGGCTTCTGGGTCCTGGCTTAAGCAAATGGGTGTTGCTTTTATTGAACCTGGGAGCACGGAATGGGGTGTGCTGGCTGGGGAGAAAATGTATGTGTATGAGGGAAGGGGAAATTCTGGGACCACCATTTTGAAAAATCTTATCAGTAGTTCTCTCCTAACAAGTAAGAAGAAATAAATTGGTTCTTAAATGTGCATCATGTTCCACAAAGCCCCCCTTGTTGACTATATGAGGTAGATTCTTAAAGATTTCTATCTGCTTTAAAAAGATGTGATTCCATTTAGGCGTGAGTGAAAGCAATGATGAAGTGAAAGGTATGTTATGAACTCTTCCATACCCTGGAACTTTCTATTCAATTGTTGTAACGAGAAGAATCACAGCTAACATTCATGTGGCACTCACTATGTGCCAACCACTGTTCTAAAAACTTTATATATTACCTCATTTAATCCTCACAGCAACCATAGCACTCAGGTTGTCTTACTCTTCCTATGTTACAAATGGGGAAACTGAGATAATAGGAGGCTAACTCCTTCCTAAGGTCACACAGCGAGTAAGTGGAAAGGTTAAGATTTAAATGCTGGCAGCCTGGTTTCAGAATCAGTGCTTTCAACCACTATGTTAAACAGCACAAAAGAAAATACCATAGAATTAAAAATTTTCATATGAATGCTTAGCTTTAATAGAAGCATACTGAATTTCTTAGCTTGTAAGCAGCAGTTAATCTCACTTTCTCTGGGATCTGAGAAATACATATTACTCAGAGAAAAAGACGGTAAACAAATTAGGAAGGTATCCTGTTTTTTTGTAGGGTATGTGTATGTGTGTGTAAGGATCTCAAAGATCATTTTTTTAGAGGAAATAGCTTTGGAGGATTAGATGATGCGATAAGGCCCATTGATCACAGCACTGCAAGTGAGTTTCATGATTTCTAGGCCACCTAAATTTTTCTTTTTCTGTCTTGTATTTTGTATGTCACCTGTTTCCAAAGATGTTCCCTCAGTTTCATTCAGTGTGAGAAGTTTGTGGAATAAGTAATGATGGTAGACAGTCATTCACTTAAAAATAATCACAGATCCCCCAGAATTGGCAATGGGCAGAGGGACTCTGAGAAACCCTAACTTTTGTCTCTTGAGATTTGTCATCTTCCCAAAGATCTTCAGTTAATTATTTCTGCCACTATCTCTAGGTGGCGCTGTTTCCCCTCTAACACTGCTTTGAGTAAGAACACATTATACTTTTCTCATAATACCTCATAGCACAATGGAGGTAAGTCTGAAAATTGTGCATAAATCTTCACTCAAAGCTAGGGGAAAAACAAAGAGGAAAAGCTATTACATAGATTGTATAGACTGTGTAGTTTAGTTTTATATTTTCTGGTTATGATCTTGGCTTCCTGTTACCAGATCCAGTTTGCCCTGGTTCTTGTTTAGCTGCCACATGTCAAGGGCTCCATAATCTGGGAGTTGCTAAACTAGAGAGACAGAGAGGGTAGAATATGTCCCACTGGGAAAAAGTCGAGAAGATATGCTCCAGTTGAGCATATCTACTGGCATGTCTATCCAGAAGGAATCATGTTCAGAGCATGAGGTATGTGGGGGAACTAAAAGGCAATAAAGAAAATTCATTATTTAAAATCCTAGACCTCAGAGAATTCAAGAAAGGGCAACAAGAGGGTAGGTGGCTAAGTGGAAGCTTCTTGCAAGAAAAAGAAGGAATGGCTGGGGCCAGAACGATGTGTCTGGGAAGATGGGGAAGAAGGGAAAGGTGTTGGGGATAGAGAGGAAGGCTGGAGTGCCACAGAATTAATGGGTGTGAAGCACTGAGCATGACTTCCGGGTTTGAGTCTGACTGTACATAGAGAAGAGGAGATGGAAGATGGGTAGAGGTGAATAGCCCCAGGGCAGAGGGAGACTTTTTGGGGAAAGAGACTTCTTGGAAGAGTGTTAAAGGTATGTCCTGGGAATCAGGAGCACTGAGAGGATCTGGGGCTGGAGAATATATTGACTGTTGGTGTGATTTTTGGTAAGAAGGAAAAGAGAAGTGTGAATAAGGAAAACCAGTGGTTAGATTTCATCACCACACACATAAAGCCTTATACTGTCCTCACCAACATTACCCATAAAAGGATGCACAGTCTTTCAAGCTCTGCTTCTTGGGGGTGTGTTTATACACAGCACGAAGAAGGTAGTGGTGTATGTTCAGCTTTTTGTTTCATGGAGAAAATATCCTCAGTTTACTTTTGGTAAATGTCCTTCCTGGAGGATTGCTTTCCCATGGAGAGAATGCCGGCAGGGGGGGCTGAGGGAGGCGGGGAGCTGCGGCAGCCCCTGGCCACAGCCAGCATCTTACAGACAGTGTTGACAAAGACAGACATCAGTGACCCAGTGACTGTATGCTGGGCAAATGTAAGTGAAGACCAAGATCTAGTTACAAAGGCTTTGAAATAAAGGATTGCCCTGGAGAAATTATACTTCTCAGAAAAGATCCCGACAGATCAGCAAAGAAACTGTTCCTTTGGCAGCAATTCCACAGGGAAAAGGGGCTGACCACTACAATTAGAACTCACAACTATCTCCTTTTTAGAAAGACATATTATGGAAAATTTCAATAGACTAGTATTCCCATAATTCAACTTCAACAGTTATCACCTCATGGATAGTTTTAATTCATCTGTATCCTCCATTGTATCCATAATATTTTTGAAGCATATTCTGGATGTTGTATTATTTTATCTGTAAAAATTTCAATATACATCTATCAAACATCTAGTCAGCATTCAATCTTCTGATTGGCTCATATATATTAGTTTTTTGTTTTGTTTAACCCCTTTGTGATTGGTTTACACATCTGTAAAAATATTTTTAAAAAGTTCCCCTTACTTTTTTGTTTATTCCTTGCAGTGAATTTGCAGAAGACAACTATGTTCTCTGAGCTATTTGGATGTAAGCATCTCTGTGGCAGAAACTGTCTAGACATTCACTAAACCTGTTCCCTTTTCCTCTCTCAACACGACACGCAACTGCACCAAATTTCCCAGCCTTCTTTGCAGTTAGGACCCACGCAACTGAGTTTTGGCCAGCGGAATGTGGGCAGAAGACATGTGTGTTACTTAGCCTGGCCCATACATGCCTCTCATGCGCCATCTCCATTCTTTCTCCTCTTCCCTAGTTAAATCCGGAAGCCGTGTATTAAACATGGTAGAGCCCCAAGCTGCAAGGGGCCTGCACTCCTGACTCAGCACTTAAGGGATGGCCCTGGCTGCACAGGAGTGCCATCTGCTTTGTTACTGACATTTTTTGTTTTATTTGTAACATCAGCTAGCATTTCCTAAGCAAATAAAACTTTCTATGCATCTCATTGGAGAGCACTGTTTCTCAGCCCTAGCTGTACATACCCTGGTGACAAATACCAAGGGAGCTTTTTTAAAAAAAAAAACTGATGCCTGGGCTCTGCCCTAGGGCAGTTAAATCTGAATCACTGGGAGGGGTTCAGAGCATGTAAACAGCATATTTAAACAGCGCAACAGGTAATTCTAAGATGTTGGCAGGGTTGAGAGCTACTGTTACCCATTGTGGGTTCACTTCTTCTTAGGGACTCCTTTTCTCATCTTCCTAAAGTGGTGAGCTGAAAACCCCTCTAGAAATTGTTTTATTTGTTGTGTGCAGATACTAGACAGAGAAAAGCTATCTGGTTATTAGCCAAGATCCAGGTGTGTGATGAAATCCAGAATACAGCCTCACCCTCCGGTTGCCATCACGGAACACAATTTTAATGGGACTAATTTCTTTTGGGGCCACAGTAGCACAGTCTTCTCTTCAAACTCTCCATTGTAATCCCCTACTTCCATGAATATTTCTGCTGGGAGGCAGCCCTTCTGAGAAGAAGAGCTCCGTGTCCTATCATTGTGTCCCACTGACTGGAACAGTGGCAGGCAGGTAGCAAACAAACATTCCTTACATACTATGGACGAGTGAGTGAGTGAAGGAACTCATCATGAGGAAATCATATTAATAGAAACTACCGTGCAGAGCAGTTCCTACAGAGAGGAGGACCAGGTGTGAGGAGAACTGAAAAAAGAGCTCACTCAAAGGAGATAAAGCAAGGTGGTATCTGGTTAATTAGGTTTGAAGAAAAAGAATATACAGGCAAGAAGAGTAATACCCACAAAATCATTAGAATCAAGAATTATATGATAATAAGTAACTATCCAAATCATAAGATGTTAGAATTGGAAAAGACCCAAATAGTGACCGAGTCTAGTGATTCTCAATGTGTTGACCTCTGTGAGTTCCCAAGACCCTTTCAGAGAGTCTGTGAGGTTAAAACTATTTTCGTAATAATACTACACATTATTGGCTTTTTCATTGTGTTCACATTTGCATCAGTGGCACAAAAGCAATGATGGGTAAAACTGCTGGCGCTTTAGCATGTTCCAAGGTCTTACACTCACAGTGTAAGAAAAAAAGCCAGTTTTACTTAAGAATGTTCTTGATGGAGCAGAGCAAATTGTTCTTTTTATCAAATCTTTGCCCTTGAGTGCCTGATGTTTTCCTGTTCTGTATCTGCTGCCTACTGAAGTGCAATGTTTGCCTCTAGGAAAAGCACTTCTGTGGTCATTTGAGGTACTAGCCACATTTTGCATGGTTTACTATTCTTACTTGAAAGAATAATTGATAAACTATAGTTATTCAGGTTTGGGAAGTATGTTTACATTTTCTTGAAAATAAAAGAAGCAAGCCTGCTAACTCAAGAGAAACAACTGAATGTATCTGTTGGCAGTGGTAAAATTTGGAAAACATGTATCCGTGTTAAGTATTGATGGACGTAGGCTGCGTAAACAAAACCTTGTTAGGGCCCCTCAATAATTCTGAAGAGTGCAAAGGGCTTCTGAGACCCAGAGGGACTGAGAACCACTGCTCTAGTCCATCACCTCATTGTTCTGATGGGGAAACTCAGGAGAATCAGTATTGCTTCTTTGGAAGAAAAAAGAACTTTCAGACAGAAAACAAACAAACAACAGCTCCTTACTGGAAGTGTTTCTGTTGAGTGTTTTTATGACCTGTAAATGCAGCTGCCTTCAGTAGAGATCCTAAGCTTGAATAATGTATGGCATGGTGTAACTTACCAGAAACAAATGCTTTACTTCATTATTCCAAATTAAAACAACTTCTGTGTGGATCTCAATAACTTATCTCTTTGGAAAATGAAAAAAGAAAATAACAACAAAAAAGGAGCAATAGCCAAGAAAAATGGTCAACTTATGCTAATGAGAGCTGGGTAGTGGCTAACATGGGGCTAGAAGTCCAGGGTCCTGGGTCTCAGCCCAGGTGACTACAGAAAACAGGGCAGAAATAAGACCTTCTCCATCCATGTTCTTCTGGGATAGATGTGATGGGGAGCATAGAGTGCTTTAAAATGTGTTCCCTTCAGGCCCTGTCAGTGTCACAAGAAGGCCCAGCCAATAAAAAGCTTTCAGCCATGCAGAGTTGTTGGCACTGCAGGGAAGAGAAGCAGGAGGGCTCAGGGTCTGAGGAAGTGGCATAGAAGAGAATGAGGTAGGTGTTGGGTCAACAATCTGGTTGTGCAGTATCCTCTTCACCCAGAGTCACTGAGCCTCTTAAATGACAGTGATGGGGGTCTCAGGCATAGACCGGGGCTAAGCCCTGCACGTTAGAGGCTCCCAATCTAGTCTTCTTGTAGCCACATACCTCCTCTCATGGCAGTGTCTGCAGGGCTGAGGGGACTCTCCCTCACTCCAGTGCATGCTGCCCACTTCTAGACCACATTGGGTTCAGGGTCCCTGGAATTTTCTACATAAACACCCCCCAACCCATCCTGTATCCAGGCTGAGTCTGTCCTCTTGTGGGTGGGCCAGGCACCAATATGTGGTTTCTAAGTCTGATGGGGGGAGTGTGGATGAAGCCTGAACACGTGGTCTGTGGTGTTCACCTTTAGGCCCGTGCAGTCCCCGGTGGTACAGATGGAGCCCAGGGTTCATGGGATAGCTATCCTCATGACACCTTATTCCTGCATAAAACTCTGAGGAGTCCATGACTTCTAAGTATGAACCTGACCTTCTTTAGTTTACAATCTCATTTTGTTAAGGTAAGAGGACAGAACGTATGTATTTAATATTGGGACTCCATTTGTACTCTTATCCAGGGCTCCACAAAATGTTAGGGGCAGGTCTGTCCAAAATCTTGTTTGTAGACATGCCGGCTGCCCTCTAGCACTGGAATGTTCCGGGTGAGCCATGGCCTCTGTCCCGTCATTTCTTACCCAGAGACTCAAACTGCAAGATCATGACCTAGTCTCACACTGTGAATTCTTAACAAAATAAACATGTTTGTGTCTAGGCATTATCTCAGAGAATTTTACAAGTCATTAAAGTTGTCAAGGGGGTCAATTAGCTTCTCCCCGAGGGGGAATCAACTGTGCTTTGAGCAGAGCCAGTGCGCTGTGTTCAGAGCCAGCCGGCACAGAGTGGACGTGGTCTCTGGGGTTTCTAGAGCGCTTGTCTGCTATTATTGCTGGAATCTTCCCCATTTGTCGGTCCAGAGAGATGGTTGCTCCAGCCAGGGCCATTGACTTATCTGCCACTTGTAGGGAAGCGAGGCCGGCTAATGCAGTGATTATCAGACCCAGAGGAGCAGCGCATGGAACCAGAGCTCCTCGCTCACGACACCGTCTGGGCGCATGCCATCCATTGGAGAACCGCCTGTGGCCTCACCACCCTAAGGACAGATGGCTCAATTAACAATCAGAACTGGCTACTGTCGAGAGTTAAAGATATGACGTTCTCAGTCTTTGCGAGTCACTTATAAAGATGGCTGCCATCGTAGAGTGGTGCTTCCTCTGTGCCACTAAGCACTTCATGGCCATTGTTTAAATGCGCATAGCACTACTCTGAGCTGGCACTGTTCTGACTGTGAGTTAATATATTTTTCATAAAAACCTTTATGGCAAACATACTGATTAATTCCTCCTTACAGTTGAGGAAACTGAGGCAACTGCACCCGAGGTTGTAGGTAGGGAGTGGGTTGGGCATGAACTGAGACAGTCTGCCACCAGGGTCCAGCTCTTCCTGTGTGTAATCCTCCAGGCAACCTGTAGGCCGGCACTGTTGTCCCCTCACATGGAGGAGGCACATGAAGCCAAGTCCTCTAGGTTCTCCATCTTCTCTGGTAATGGAATCACCCTTGTTGCCTAGTGATCTTGGGGACTTTTGGTTCCTGAGTGCTCAGTTGACATACGTCGTGACCATAACCAGGATCTATGAAGCAAATGAAATTCTCGGTACGGGGGGAAGAGCGCAGGTTTAGAGACTGACAGACCTGGGTCTGCTTTCCACTTCCGTTGCTCACTTGAGCGCCTAGAGTCCTGCTGTCTCCTGTGTCGTCAGCGGGGACGACAGCACCGCCAGTGCGGGGTTGAGCGAGGACCGTGCGGGGTTGAGCGAGGATGCGCGCAGAGCAGGCAGCCCAGACAAACGCTGCTCTCCTTTCCCTTTCGTGTCCAGGGTCTCACGGGAGCCCTGAAGGGTCCCGCAGAAAGCTCCCTCCGCAGGGTATTTAGCCAGCGAGGAAAAGGCCGTGCCAGCTTCTCCGTCCCCTGGACTCCGGAAAGCGGAGACCTCTCTGGCCAGCAGTGTGGCCCGCTGAGCTCGCTGACGCAATGGCTCGGGCAGAAGGCCCAGCTCTGCCTGGCCCTGCGCCTGGGCTGCTCGGGCCAAAATGCAGGAGGCAGGAGGCCTGGCTGGGGAGGTCCAGAGGCCCGCGGCCCGCTCCCCTCCTCAGTGCCGAGACTGCCTCTCCGTGCTCAGAGGGGTACTGAGACATTTGCAGAAGCAAAATGGGGGCACCGGTGCCAAATTTCTCCTCCTCATTCTATCTTGGTGGTTTAGTTTTGTGTTGTGAAATGGATATATGAGCAGTAAAGCCATTCCTGAGATGCCATCAAAATTGGCAGTTTGCCCCCTGGGCCAGGTCTGCAAAGGGGCCAAAAAGCTACAACTTCACTTCTTTTTTTAAATATTCTATAGAGGAGAGTAAGGAGCCCTGATCTAGAAATATTCCTAACGCCTTTCCTCTTCTCTCCCATCCTGGCTCGGAGGCGACAGAGGGACCTGGAGCATATGTTCCGTATTGATTTGCGTTTGCACACTTTCCTGCATCTATTATCTCACCTCATTAGGGCTTGGAAGGGGAAGCGGAGCCGAGTGTGGCAGCAGCATGCGCTTTCCTGAGCCCTGTGGAGAATTGTCCCAAACGGTAAATGAAACAGTTGCAAGGGCCGGCCAGGAGCCCGCGGGCGGGCGGACATCTCCGGGCTCAGGCCCAGCAGTCCCCAGCCGGTTTCGAAGGGTCCAGCTGTGCCCGTCACATGTCCCAGCAAGGGAGCATCCCAGGCCAGGCAGTCGGTGATTGATGATCCTGCCTGAGCGCAGAGTCTGCACAAGACCCCGTGGACCCCACACGCCCACTCTCCTTGAGCAGTAAGCAAATGGTTAAAGGAGAGCAAGTCTTTCCCTCTGTCACTGATGGGAAAGGCTAAAATTAACCACCTTTTTAAAGGAGGGGGGTGGACAGAGAACTATGGTTTTGTTCTTAATGAAAATGAATTCAGGAAAATCCCAAGGTCAGGGCTGATGGGGAAGTAGGAGGGGTGGCATCGTTATGGGGGAGGGGGACCAACTTGCCCACATCACTTTCATGTACCCTCAGATTTATAACCCAGTGATGTTCTGTGTTCAATTGTATTTTGTGAGTGTATTAAAAATATATGTGTGCGGGCATACATATATGTATGTGTATGTAAAGCAAAGGGATTATTAAAATACAGATATAGAAGTGGCCCAGGCCTCTCTAGACCTCCCAGCAGCCCTGTCTAGGACTATCCTCATATGTCTGTGTGCGCAATGACTTTGCACCTTTGATGCCTGTCTTATGTTTGCTTCTGAGACTTCTCTCTCTCTCTCTTCTCCTTGAGTGGAGACCTGGTCTCTAGACCTGTCTGTCACTCACCAGCTGCGTGAAGTTGAACAAACCATTCGACTCCCCTGGGCCTCAATTTCCTCATCTGTTGAGTACATGGCACCATACTGACCTAGTTACGTTGTTGAGTTTTGTGAAAACAAAATGACCCAACAATATCAGCCAAAGTGCTTTTATGGTGATAAAGTGTCTTGCAAAAGTAGAGCAGTATCATTTGAGCATGAATAAAGCCATTGTTTCCTTTGCCTGTGAAAAATCATCTTTGTTGATTATATATTAAATCTTTTCCTGAACGTAATCAGGATTAGCTTTGGGCTTACTATAGGCAAAGCATGGTGAAACCAAAAACTGGTCTTTGGAATGAAAAAAGAGAACAGTTTATAAGCATCTCCAAGGGGCAGGAATTCAGCAGATTCAGGGTGTACTGAAGAAGGGCTGTGAAATGGTGTTTGGTGATTATTCTCAACTCCATCCAGAATGGGAAATGGGCAATGGGACATTTGCTGACTTCCCCCATGGTCCCAGTGACAGCAGAGGGAAAGGTCCAGAATGAAGGAATGTAAGGAAGATGCATGGAGAATCTGTGGAAAGAAGTAAGGTCCAGCCAGCCGTGGGGCCGTGGCATGACCCAGACTCAGGGTCATTTCATAGATCCTGATTTCCACTGAAGAGATCAGGAGTCGCCAGGACTGCTTTTCACCCTATATCCTCTGAGAAAAGTTTCTCATGGGTTTGTGTTTTATCAGCTCTAAATTAACTGGTTCACAGTGCCATTTGATTTAAGGTAACTTGAAAAGAAATAATTAGGCCCTAGAACACACAGTACAGAATAGTGGAGTGGATTAGAAAGTAAAATCAGGCATCAGGATGACAACAGTTTACCCTGATGGAAAGGAGTATTCTGCCAACTGTTCTCATATACTTTCTTTCAAACATCCCCTCATTACCATTTTAAAACATGTGCTTATTCAGCTGCTCTCTGATTCTGCAGTTTGGCAAATAATGTTGGTAGTATCAGCCCTGCGTCCGAGTTCAGGTGCAAGGCTCGCTGGGTGCTTGGCAACTCAGGACGTGGGTGGAGGAAGAGCAGGGAGAGGGCAGCCCAGTCACTGAATCTGGAAACCTCTAACACCAAATGCTCAATGAGAAACCACAGGGCAGTGGCGGATGCGGGGAGATGTTTGAAAATCTGGGGGCCAGGCTGGCTGTGGGTGCTGTCCCCTGGCAGCAGGATCACCCTGCCTTCAGCTTAGAGGGTGGGATCTCATCCTAGAAGAGGGCTCTGGAAGACAGCATAGAGGCAGATGTCTAGACTCAACCAAACAGACTGGGTCCTGGGTTGGACTCGAGCACTAGACAGGGCAGCAGGCTGCACAAAGGAGACACCTGGTGCCTGTGGCCTGTCAGAATCCAGAGACTAAAGTAGCGCTTGGCTTAGGGGCCAAATGAAAGTTGTGGCTTGGCCCTGCTGTGCCTCGGCTGGAGGGTGGGGGTGTTCTTGGCAGGAAGAACAAAAGTCCAGCTATCTTGATGGAGCTACTAGTAACAATTCAAGTCCCTATTGGGTGGCCCTGACTATTTGGTGATTGGATTAGGAATTGGTTCCACCTGAATCTGAAGGACAGTGATTTCAAGAGAAGCCCCTATAAGGACTTAGAGAAGGCAGGGGCTGAGCTTTGTGGATAATGTCAGTACCTTAAATATTATTTGCTTGTATTCAGGGACAGAATTATAAAGCAGAGGGAGTTTCCTCTTTGGAATGACCATCTTTTAAATTTTTAATGATGCCTTAAATGAAGAAGGGAGGTATCAGATAGGCTCTGAGCACTTTACCCTTTCCACTCACTCCACCCATGTTGTTTTCGTAAGTTAGCTAGGTAGGTGGCTGCACTCAAGAGTAGTCAGTCAGCATGACATATAGCGAAAGTAATGGGTTCAAAGGGAACTTTTGGCCTTGGCCTTACTAACCTCAGGCTTTAATCAGTTGAGCCAAACTCTCTGCACTCGGTGGGAAATAGTTTTGACAGCTGCTGCTGCTTTGAGGAGACAGAAACAGTGTGCACAGGAGTTCTAGCATAACTGGGGAGCGGAAGGGATTGCTCAGGAAGGGAGTTGGGTGCAGGATATGGATTGGACCATTCATCAGCATTGTGTGAATAACAGAGCTTTGCTTGGAAGTAATAGGGAATCTGAAGCCACAAGAATTTTGCTTTTGAATCTCTAAAGGGAAGAAGTCAATCTGGTTTAAAAAGGTTTTTTGGGTTCTGAATAGCCTCCTACTTTTGATAGTGACAAACATTCCTGGACTGGCTGAATTCAATAGTGAGTTTTCTTTTTTTTTTTTTTTTTTTGAGACAGAGTCTCTCTCTGTTGCCCAGGCTAGAGTGAGTGCCGTGGCATCAGCCTAGCTCACAGCAACCTCAAACTCCTGAGCTCAAGCGATCCTCCTGTCTCAGCCTCCCGAGTAGCTGGGACTACAGGCATGCGCCACTATGCCCGGCTAATTTTTTCTATATATATTTTTAGCTGTCCATATAATTTCTTTCTATTTTTAGTAGAGATGGGGTCTCGCTCTTGCTCAGGCTGGTCTCGAACTCCTGAGCTCAAACGATCCGCCCACCTCGGCCTCCCAGAGTGCTAGGATTACAGGCGTGAGCCACCGCGCCCGGCCTAGTGAGTTTTCTTAATTCCATGTTTCTTTGCCTAGCACTACCTGAGTAAGGCCCACACATGCACCTGAACAGTGTGTGCGTACTGTGCAACTCACAACTGGTATGTAACATAATCTATAAATAAACAATGAGATTGTGGTGATTATAATAAGCGCAGAATACATTTCCAGGACCTAAACTGATGTGTCATTATCTTACTGAGAGAGCAGCTTCCTTCCTGTTGGATTGCTAAATTATTCTTTTTATTATATTTAAGGCACAGTGTTTAGCGATATTACTTCTCTTTGTAATTAGGCTGGGTGATTGGAGAAATCTTGCAGTGGCTCTGTTCTTTCCCTTTAATAACTCATTCACAGGGAGGATGGAGGTGATGTGCTGCTTACCGAGCAGAGGAGCATTTAGAGTTAGGTCATAACATCTTTGCAAAGGGAAAAGAAATTGAAATCTTCTCCAGAGATTATCGTCAATTATGTCTGTATAAATATGCCACAAAATTCCAATAGCTGGTCCATCTACATTGAAAAATGTTTGAGGAAATAGCAGCTCTTCAAAATGTGACAACCTAGAGGTAGGTCAGACATCTCAAATTTCTGAAGTGCTGCTCTAAAAATAAGCTGCTAGAGGGCAAAATTTGCTATTAAAGTGGTATCATCTTGGCCTCCTCCCGGAGATTTTACTTTCAGAAGGAATATATTTATATATATTTTTTATCACCAATGTTACACACTCAGCCTTCCCTTTAGAGGTGGATCTACCCATGAAAGCTGTTTTTGCATGGCCAGGGGTCCTCCAGAATGCAGTTGTTTGGCAAGAGTCAAGGCTCTGATTGTAACTTTCAATAGACTGCATTACCTGCAGACTTTTTCCGTGTAGGAAGTTTGGAAGAGGAATAAAGGCAGACAAAAGTTATTTCCTTAAATCATGCTCTGTGTGTGAGTGTGCATTATATTCATGAGTATGTGTTTGGGGAAGGGGAAGTGAAGATGAGAAGGATACTCCATGAATGAACTCCCTGTCCCTATTTCCAGCTCCCTCTGCAGTAAAGCTAGGACAAATACAGAATCAAATTCAAAGACTTAACACCTTGTGAAAACCACCAAGACTTAGGGCTTGAGCCCTCCCGAGTGATGATGTGAGCAGTACCCAGGACCCTTTGAGTTGTGGCTGGAGCCAGAGTAGCAGGGATGCAGAATTTGGCAATTGGACAGGGAAGAAGCATTGCAGTCTTCGTTCTAACCTAGTTGTTCTTGACTGCTATAGCTTGGATGTTTGTCCCTCTAAACCCCATGTTGGCATTTGACCCCCCAGTGTTGGAGATGGGGCCTAATGGGAGGTGATTAGGTCACGGGGGTGGATCCCTCATGAGCAGGTTGGTGCCATCCTCGTGGTAACGAGTAAATTCTCACTCTATTAGTTCCCATGAGGTGATTGTTAAAAAGAACCTGGCACCTTTCCCCTCTCTCTCTTGCTTCCTCTCTCACCATGTGATCTCTGCTGGCTCCCCTTCACCTTCCACCATAAATAGAAGTGGCCTCTGGCTTTCACCAGAGCTTTCACCAAAGCAGATGCTAGAGCCGTGTTTCTTGTACAGCCTGCAGAACTGTGCAGCCAAATAAACCCCTTTTCTTTATAAATTACTCATCATCAGGTATTCTTTAATAACAACACTGAAAGGACTAAGAAAATTGGTACCTAGGAATGGGGTGTTGCTATGAAGATATCTGAAAGTTTGGGAGCAGCTTTGGAACTGGGTAATGGGGAGAGGTTGGAAGAGATTGGAGGGCTCAGAAGAAAATAGGAAGATGAGGGAAAGTTTGGAACTTCTTAGAGATTGATTAATTGGTTGTGATCAAAATGCTGATGGAAGTATGGACACTAAAGGCCATGTTGACCTTTAGTCAAGGTCTCAGATGGAAATGAGGAACTGATTGGGAACAGGAGCAAATGTTACCGTTTTTACACGTAACAAAGAACTTGGCTGCATTGTGTCCATGCTCCAGGGCTTTGCAGAAGGCCAAACTTAACAGTGAAGACCTACCCTTTCTAAAGAAGAAATTTCTAAGCAGCAAATCCTTTAAAAAGTGATGTGGCTACTTTTAACAGCTTATGATCAGATAAGGCAACAAAGGAATGACCTAAAGATGGAATTTGTAATTAAAAAGGAAGCAGAGCATAAACATTTGAAAAATTTACAGCCTCCTCATGTGATAGAGAAGGAAAGAGCATTTTGAGGAAAGGAATCCAAGGAAGAGCATTTTGAGGAAAGGAATCCAAGGTTGTTATCGAGCAACCACTTGCTAGAGAGATTAGCATGACTGAAAGGAAGCCAGGTGCTAATAGTCAAGACAATGAAAGAAAGGCCCTGAAGCATTTCAGAAATCTTCAAGATCACCCCTCCCATCACAATTGAGAGGCACAGGAGGAAAGAATGGTTTTGGGGACAGGCCCAGGGTGCTGCTGCCCTGTGCCACCTCAGGATGCTGCTTCTGCATCCCTGCTACTCTGGCTCCAGCCACAACTCAAAGGGTCCTGGGTACTGCTCACATCACCACTCGGGAGGGCTCAAGCCCTAACTCTTGGTGATTTTCACAAGGTGTTAAGTCTGTAGGAGTGCAGAATGTAAGAGAGGTGGTGGCTTGGCAGCTGCCACCTAGATTTCAGAGGTTGTGTTGGAAAGCCTGGATGCTCAGACAGACATCTGCTGTGGGGGCAGAGCCACCACAGAAAGCCTCCACTAGACGCCTAGTGAAGCTGTGGGAGCAGGGCCGCCATCCTCCAGACCTCAGAAGTATAGAGCCATTAACCTCAGTACACCATGCAACTTCAGCTTAGAAAAGCTGCAAGCATTTGACTCCAACCTGTGAGAGTAGACACGTGGGCTGTGCTCAGCAAATCCATTGGGGTGGGACTGCCTGAGGCGTTGGGAGCCACCTCCCTCCACAGTGTGCCCAGGATGTGGGAGATGGGGTTGAAGGTTATTTTGGAGCTTTAGGATTTAATGTCTGCCCTTCAGAGTTTTGGACTTATGTGGGGCATGCTGCCCCTTTATTTGTCCAGTTTCTCCCTTTGGGAATGAGAATATTTACCCAATGCCTATACAACTATTGTGTCTTGGAAGTAAATAACTTGTTTTTGATTTTACATGTTTAGAGCTATAAGGAACTTGCCTTGAATCTCAGATGACACTTTGAGCTTTGGAATTTTGAGTTGATGCTGGAATAAGTTAAAACTTTTGAAGACTATTGGGATTGAATGATTATATTTTGTATGTGAGAATGAAATGAGATTTGGAAATGATCAGATAAGGCAACAAAGCAATGACCCAAAGATGGAATTTGTAATTAAAAAGGAAGCAGAGCATAAACATTTTGAAAAAAGATGGCTTTTTTCAAAATGCTTGTTTTTTTTTTTGCTACATATTATATATAGACTTTGTTTTACCTTGTAAAGAAATATTCAAATAATTTTGATTTGACATGATCACACAGAAATGCAGCATTCCTTTAGAACTCTTCTTTCAGTAATTCACATTGCTGATTCTGTTCTTCATAAAGTTTAACTATCTGCTCTTGCAGAGATAAAATTTTGGCTAGCGTCTGTCCCTGAGAAAAACCAACACACTTTAGAATGATACAGCAAATATACACTGAATACCTCACCATTCAGCTTTAGCATATTACAAAGCTGATGATGCCTTGTTGCATTTGCAGGAATATAGTTGACAATACTTATAACTTCTTGCAAAGTGTTACTTAAAAGAGTAGCTTTAGCACAGATATTTTGCTGATGCCAGATACAATGAAAAGACATGAGAGCATCTGGATCTCTTAATAGCTTTTTTAAATTTGTGCAATAAACCCTTCATGTTTTCCTGTCATGGAAGGTGTACCATCTGTACATACAGTCACTAAATGTACCCAATTTGGTCCAACTTCATGAATTTATCTTGAAAGCTGTTGAAGATATCTATTCCCCATGTTCTGTTCACAAGAGTACACAAAGCAAATAACTTCTTGTAGTGAAGAAAATCTTCTGTTATGACCCAAATGAAGTATAAAACCTGTGCCAAGCCAGTTATATCAGTTGATTCATCCAAATCAATTGCATTATATTTATTTTCTTTGTGTTTGTGACATTTTTCCATTAAGTTGAAGGCTAATTCATGCCGCCGATCAGTTATGGCTCTCCTTGAAAGAGGCAGTTGTTTGTACTTTGAAACACCATCTGGGTCTAAGCAGCCTACAATTTCAACAATGCATTCTTTCACAATTTCTACATCACTGAATGGCTTCCCTTTCTTCCTTGAGTATGTAAGCTACTTTATAAGTTGCTTCAGTGGCATTATTTCCAGGTCTTATCACTGCTTGAAAGAATTGTCTTTGCTTTTGCTTTTCATCTTTTAATTTCTGCAATACAACCTTTCATGCCTCTCCCTTTAATGTAAAATATTTGTGGCCCTTATGAGTGTTATAATGCTGATGAGCATTGGATTTCTTTAACGTTGATATTGTAGTGTCATGAAGCAAGCAAATCATCTTATCTTTAGCAGAAACAAGATGATATTGCAATTCCTAATCTTCATTAAAAAATCTGCTTTACTCCTTAAGTGTTCTCTTGGCCTTCTTTGACATGATGGGCTGCTAAGCAGACAGAATTTAAAAATACTGTTGAGCTGTGCAACTGTTCACAGATTCCACTTCAAACAGAAACACAGTACACCATTGTCAAAAAGTGATAGCAGACTGGTGTACTCAAGCCCTACAAACTCTCACCAACCAGCCTCATGTGGTAGTGGCCCCAGTCAGGTGGGGGAAGTTAAAACTAAATCATGAGTGTAGCAGCCATCGATTTAGCCTTTATGGCTTACTAATGTTCTAATTGTGCCAGTCAATCTTGGAGAATTATTTCATTGAAACTTATTTTATTCTTTGGTATTTTAAATACATTCATTTTAAAAATAAAATAAAAATATAAGAGATGAACAAAAATGTATTAATAAAAATTTAAAAAATTGTTCTGTAAAATTTGGATTCAAATGGCCACACTTTAGGGCTTAGAAGGCCACATGTGGACTTAAGGCTACAGGTTCCCACCCCTGTTCTAGTCAATAGCAATAACAATAAGAAAAAATCCTTGTACAAAAATACCTTCACAGTAGCTAAGGAATCCAAGTGAGAGATTACAGCATCTGGTGGAGCATATAAATAAGAAAGGTACATTGAAGAAGAGAGGAAAGACAGTTTCCCATTACTCACATAATCCTACCCCCAAGATTGTACTGTGCATCATGGAGAGATATACCTTTTGCATGGGAGAAGGGGAGTAAAGTAAGAACATGATTTCACTGCAGACCTCAGCAACAGGACACTCAGGCTAACCCCAGTGCCATGCCAGCCCCCATAGCTCCAAGCTCTGAGCTTGCTCCTGTAGACCCAGGCTTTAGCCCTCTATGGTATCAGCTTCCAGCCTCACCTCTATGAATCCCAGCTCCACGCCACTCCCATGGACCCCAGCATCAGGCCATGTCACCCATAGATTTTGGCAGCAAGCCTGACTAAAGGGTCCACAAGTCAGCCTACCTAGAATCTCTGGATAGGCTGAATGGTGAAGCTCTTTTTCCTGCTGAAGCCAGTCTGTAAAGACTGGAACAAGAGCTTACTTTTTCAAATGCACAGACACTAGTGCAAGACCACAAGGATTATGAATAATCAGGGAAACATAACATCAAAGAAACAAAATGGATCACCAATAACTGACCCAAAAGAAATGGAGACTTACATACTGCCTGACAAAGACTTGAACATAATCATCTTAAAGAAGCTCAATGAGATACAGAGACTACAGATAGACAACTAAATGAAATCAGGAAAACAATTCATAATCAAAATGAGAAGTTAAAAAAATTAAAAAAAGAACTAAACAGAAAATCTGGAGCTGAAGAAGACAATGAATGTCCTGAATAATTCCACAAGAACTTTAACAGCAGACATGATTAAGCAGAAGAAAGAATCAGCAAACTCAAAAACAGGTTATTTGAAATTATCCAGTCATAGTAACAAAAAGAAAAAATAATGAAGAAGGCTGAAATAATTTTACAGGACTTATGGGACACCATCTAGCAAACCAGTGTGTGAATTACGGGAGTCCCAGAAGGATCAGAATAAGAGAAAGGGGAAAAAAGCTTATTTAAAGAAATAATGACAAAAAATCTTCCAAATCTAGAGAGGGAAATTAACCTTTATATCCATGAATATCAAAGAATCCCAAACAAGTTGAACATGAAGAGATATTCATCAAGACACCTTATAATCAAGTTGTCAAAGTCAAAAACAAAAAGAATTTTAAAAGCAGCAAAAGTGACTCATAACATACAAAAGAAATTCCATATGATTATCACCAGATTTCTCAGCAGAAGCCTTGCTGACAAGAGAGAGTGGGATTATTTATTCAAAGTGTGAAAAGAAAAAGCCTGCCAATCAGTAATATCATACTGGCAAAGCTGTCTTTCAGAAATGAAAGAGAAAGAAAGATTTTACCAGACAAACAAAAGCTGAGTAAGTTTATTAGCAGAAGACCTGCTGAACAAGAAATGCTAACAGGAATTCTTCAAGTTGAAATGAAAGATACTAACAAATGAAAACATAAAACTCACTTTAATAGTAAATATATAGCTAAATTCAGAATAATCTAATGCTGCGATGTTGGTGTGTAAATCACTTTTCACTTTAGAAAAAAAGTTAGACAAAAGTATTAAAAAATAAATATAGTTACAATAATTTGTAAATAGATATACAGTATAAAAAGTTGTAAATTGTGGCATCAATAACATGAAATGAGGTGGAAGGAGAAGTTAAAGTGTAGAGTTTTTGTGTTAGGTTGAAATTAAGTTGTTACTAGCTTAAAGTAGACTGTTAAAACTATAAGATATTTTATGTAAGTCTCATGGCAACCACAAAGAAAAAAACCTGTGGTAGATACATAAAAAAGAAAGGGGTAAAAACACCACTACAAAAAACAAAACAAAACAAAAAAAAACATTAAATCACAAAGGAAGACAGCAAGCAAGAAAGAAATGAACAAAAGAACTACAAAACAGTCAGAAACAATGAACAAAATGGCAATAGAAGTTCTTACCTACCAATCATTACCTTAAGTGTAAATGGATTAAATTCTCCAATCAATAGGCATAGTGACTGAATAGATAAAAAAACAAGATCCAACTGTATGCTGCCTACAAAAGACTTATGTTAACTTTAAGGACACACATAGGCTAAAAGTGAAAGGATAGAAAAAGATATTCAGTGCAAATGGTGACCAAAATAGAGCAAGGGTGGCTATACTTATATAAAATAGACGTTAAGTAAAAAACTGTCTAAGAGACAAGGTCATTGCATAATAATAAAGTGGTCAATTCATTAAGAGGATAAGATAATTTTAAATATACATGCATCTGACATGGAAACACCTAAATATATAAAGTAATAATAGAAATGAAGGGAGAAATAGATATCAATGATAGTAGGAGACTTCAAGACTCTACTTTCAACAATGGGTAGATTATAAAGACAGAAAATCAGTAAAGAAACAGCAGATTTTAACAACACTATAGACCAAATGAACCTAACATACATACACAGGGCATTCTATTCAACAGCAGAATATATGTTCTTTTCCAGTGCACGTGGAACATTCTCTAGCACAGATCATGTTAGGCCACAAATGAAGTCTTGAGAAATTTAAGAAGATTGAAATCATATTAATTTCCTTTTCTGATTATAATGGTATGAAACAAGAAATTAATAAAAGTAAATTGGACAACTAAGAAATATGTGGAAATTAAACAAAGCACTCCTGAATAACCAATGGGTCAAAGAAGAAATCAAAAGGAAATAAAGACTCAAGAGTAAGAACAAATCTATAAAATTACTAGGAACAAAACAAAGGGCATTGGTCAGTCAATAATTTTTTTAGATATGATCCCAAAAGCACAGGCAACAAAAACAAAAATAAACAAGCCATACTACATCAAGCTGAAAAGTTTTTGCACAGCAAAGGAAACAATCCACACACTGAAGAGAAAAATCTACAGAACGAGAGAAAATATTTGCAAACCATGCATCCGATAAGGGGTTAATATCCAAAACATATAAGGACCTCAATTCAATAGCAAGAAATCAAATAACTTATTAAGAAATGGGCAAAGGACCAGAATAGACATTTCTTAGAAGACATGCAAATGGCCAATTGGTATATAAAAAATGCTCAGTATCACTAAGGACAGGGAAATGCAAATAAAAGCCACAATGAGATATTACCTCACACCTGCTAAAAGGATTATTGTTAACAAGACAAAAGATAAGAAGTGTTGGTGAGGATGTGGAGAAAAGGGAACCATTGTACACTGTTGATGGGAATGTGAATAGCTGTTATAGAAAAAAGTATGGAGGTTCCTCAAATAATTAAAAATAGAACTATCATACGATCCATCAATCTCACTTCTGGGGTATATATCCAAAGGTTATGAAATCAGTACAACTAAGAGATATTTACGCTTTCATGTTCATTACAGCACTATTCACAATAGCTAAGATACAGAATCAAAGTGTCCACTGACGGGTGAATGCATAAAGCAAATGTGATACACATACACACACAAAATGGAATATTATTCAGCCTTAAAAAGCAAGGAAATTCTGACAGATACTACAACATGGATGAACCCAAAGGACATTATTTAAGTGAAATAATTGAGACAGAGAAAGTCAAATACTACATGATCTCACTTTTGTGTGGAATCTAGAAAAGTTGAACTCATAGAACCAGAGAGTAGGATGGTGGTTACCAGGACCTGAGTGTTGTGGGAAAAGGGGAAGTGTTGGTCAAAGGGTACAAAGTTTCAGTTGTACATGATGAATAAGTTCTGGAAATCTAACATACATCATGGTGACTATAATTAATAATAGTGTATTCTGTTTTTAAAATTTACTAAGAGAGTAAATCTTAAATGTTCTCATCCTTTGAGAAAACACAGTAACTGTGTGAGGTGATGGATATCAAGATTTTCTTGATAGTGGTAATCACTTCACAACATATATTTATATCAAAATATCACATTGTACACTTCAAATATATATAATCTAAAGATATATGTATGCAACTTTTATTTGCCAATTATACATCAGTAAAGCTGAAAAAAGTAAACCAATGATATTGTGCCCTAATTCCAGAACTCCAAGTAATGGATAGTGGAGTTTTGGTTGGATATTGTGTTTTTAAATGTTTCTTGCAATTGATCATGTGATATATCATAGAAGAGTCTCAACCTAAAAGATATTTGGTATATATTGGCTTTGGGGAAGTCTTCTTTTTTAGTTGTTATATTTAGCAACTTTGATAGCCTGGTGATTTTAGTCTTGAGGATATACTTTTGTATTACTTGGGTAGTTTTGTTCCTAGGATTAAAAAAAAGAGCATTTTCTTTTGCCTTGATGGAATTACATGAATTAATGAGCCTAAAGATTCTTGTGAAATTTTAATGGGTGTTGGCACCATGTTTGTTCATGAAAAAGATGGGAAACACAGTATGATGAACCAAAATGATATATTAATAATACTTCCCATTTTGATGTTCCCAGAGACAGAGTTCCAATAATTTTTCTTTTATGCTATTCACAGATTTTACTTTTCCTTGGTGTAACTCCAGCATTCTAAGAAAAGCCACTTATGTTAAAGGTGACATTGCTTTCTCTTTTGGAACACACACTTGGCAAGGAATTCATTAGCCAGACAGGTGTTTATGTCACTGTCAAATTGCAGTTGCTATTTTTTTGTTTGTTTCTGCCTATGGGACTAACACAAGCTATTAGATGTTAATAAGCAGCAACTTTCTATGACCTTTTCTAAGTTTAGGGGTCTGAAGGAAATAGCAGCCATTATTTCAAGAGTTGCTTACTCTTGTGTTATCTCTACAAACCTAAAATATCATGGACAACAGGTAACCTGAGATGAGTATGCTGAGGATATTGTTTGAAAATTCTTTATCAAGGGTATAAAAACCAATGCAGGAGGCAATTGGGTGTCTCTCATGAAAAGGAAAAATGTCAATACACAAAGGAGTTGATTGTATAATAATATATGGAAGTTTGAGAAGGAAAAAAAATAAGAGTTAAATTAGCAAGAAAACTAGAGAAGTTTATACACAAGTAAAAAAAAAATAACATGGATAGAGGCTGACACAAAGGAGCTGGGGGATAAGTTTAAGTGCTATCATTAAGCAGAAATCAGCATTGTTAGGCTAGTTATGTAGGCAAAACAAAAACAAAATCAAAGATAGGTCTAAGGCTAATACATTAGAGAACTGGAATGCCAGTCACTGTCAGGAAGGTAAGAAAAGGGATAATTAGGAAAGAAAAGCTATTACTTTAAATGGTACCAAAACATCTAATGGGAAACCTGGCAGAGCTGGAAGGAAGCCTCACACTCATTCAGACTGTTCATCCCAGAGATGAGGAGAGTGGAGCACAGTAAAGTTCAATGAATTACCTAGTCAGTGACACTCATAGGACCACTGTTTCTTGGGCTGTGTTTCATACCAAGGTGCCCTGTCAATGCCTCACAGATAATAAATGAAACAGAACGTGGTATATTGGTGTTTTGAACACCCATTCAATAGACCAAGCTAGAAGTCAGGATTACACAGATAAGGTGGAGACCCAAGGTAGGGGTGTGAAGCAGGGTCCAGGAACTGCTCCTTTAGAACCAGGTGTGTAAGGATGGAAGACACAATGGGAAAGGACATTTGGGAAAGAACAATTAATGAAAAACTACAATGGTAGTATTGTGCAACTGTGGAATCTTAGATGTGTGGGAGTTTCTAGGAAGCTCAAGCTGGAGGGGAAGCTCACGGTTTGAGGGGTACAAGTTCTGGGGCTAATATTGGGGGTGTTCCATGTAGTTGTAACATACCTAAGAATTTTAATGTGATCCTCTGGGAGGCCCAAGGCAGGTTAATATATTACAGTGTTGGGTCAGATATATCAGTTGCCTTGGTCACCTTGACTGGAGATTTAGAAATGACCTTGGTGAATCTGGGGCTCACACTCGGCCCTCTAGTAACATGAAAGACTCTGGGGCCTTAGTTAATTTTGTGAGTGGGTCAGAAGCCAAGCTTGGCTATTTTGAGGGTTTGAGGGCTTCTCAGGGGAGGTAGGGATGATCGTTATCATTAATAAGCAGTGACTCGAAGGGTTGACCTTGACTCTTCAGCAGCTATTTTGGGAAATCTCTGTCTGTTCTGAGTTGTAGAGCATCTTCTAGAGCTGCAAATAAAACTTTCTCTGTGAGCTATTGTTGAGGGGGAGCCTCAACCTCTGCTTAGCAGTTCTCAACAAATTTCTTTGGAGTAGACCACTATGTTTCATATGAGCCTTTTAACTAGAGGGAGCATCTGAGACTGGCTTATAAATGCACACCTTAGTAACATATTAGGGCTGGTTTTAAAGGGTTCGTTAAAGAAATTATTTTAGTGACAGTATGCCTAGTGGTTAAGTTGCATTTAGACTTGACTTTAATACCTACTAATTCTGTGATCTTGGGGCAGTTGTTTTACCCTTTTGAATCTGTTTTTTCATCTGTAAAATGGACATAATAAAAATACCTATCTTATTGGGGTTTGGGGATGATAAAATGAGATAATGCATATGAGATGCTTAACATTGTGGAGTAATCACTTCTTGTGATTTCTGGTGAATGAAGGGTCTGGGCTGTATTTGAAGAATCCTTTGAAATTCTAAGCCCTGAAGTGCTGTGCGTCTTCAATGAGCAACCTAGTCTCTCAGAATGTAGCAAGAAATGCTTTCTCAGGCCTAAAAGAAACGCACTAATTCAAATGTCCCTGAATTCAGAAGGAAGACAGAACACAGAAACAAGAGGTGAACTCGGCACCACCTCAAAGGAAATGGGGTCTGTGAGTAGCTCTGAGGCTCTGAACCCTGAAATTAATTTGTTATCAACATTTTATTTCCATGAGACCTAAGGATGAGAATCTCTGGGTCTGAGCACCAATAGGAATAAAACTATTTGGGTGTTTAGGAGAGAGAGAGGTTTAGGAAATGGCCAAGTTCCAGCATCCCAGAGACAAGAGGCAGAGACCATACAAAGTATTTGTGGGCAGTGAAGATAGTGGGTTTCAAAAAATGGCTAAGAAAAAGAAGACTTTGGTTATTGAGGGAAGCCAGGGAACAGGGTTCTGATGATATAAGAGGTCTGGAGGTCTAAGAATCAGCCTGTCTGCAACTGCTAACATCGGTGCCAGTGTGTGCCACCCTAGGGTTCAAGGACAGGCATGCTTGGTGCACTGCTGCCACCACTGCAGCCTGAGGACTGCTCCATCTGGTGTCCCTATTCCCAGCAATACTTCACCACAGCTTCCACTAACAGTAACATCCTAAGCCACTGAGGAAATCACAGATACTACTGATGGTATTTACAGTTGAAGAAATGTGGAGACCACACTACTGCACACATCCAGAATCAAAGCCAAAGTAGCCTACCCAACCTACACAATAGATACATCTTCAGGAAAAAGTCCTCCCCTAAAAAAGCAAATATAAAAAATTGAAAGAAGCAACTGTTACACCGGATATGCAGATATCAATATAAGTCCACAACATACATGAAAAAGCAATGAAATATGGCACCTCCAAAGGAGCACAATAATTCCCCAGAAACAAATTCTAAAGAAAAAAATTTATGAAATGCTGGAAAAAGAATTCAAAATAATGATTTTAAAGAAGCTCAGTGAGATACTAGAGAATACAGATACACAATACTAGGAAATTAGAAAAACAATTCAGGATCTGAATGAGAAATTTACTAAAAATATAAATATAAAAAAGAACCAAACAGAAATCCTGGAACTGAAGAGTTCATTGAATGAAATAAAAAAATACAAGCAAGAGTTTCAACAATAAGCTAGATCAAGCAGAAGAAAGAATTATAGAATTTGAAGCCAGGTTATTGAAATAACCCAGTCAGGCAAAAAAAAGATTAAGAAATTAATAAAGCCTACATGACATATGAAACACCATAGAACAACTATACATTCAAATTTTTGGTGTTACAGAAAGCAGAGAAGACCAAGGAGATAGACAACCTATTTAATGAAATAGCCAAAAACTTCCCAAGTCAGTCAAGAGATTTAGACAGGAAGCCCAGAGGTCCTCAAAAAGATACAACTCAAAAAGGCCTTCTTCATGGCATATTGCAGTCAAACTGTCAAAAGTCAAAGACAAAGAGAGATATCTAAAAAGAGTAAGAGAAAAGCTTCTGGTTGCTTATAAGGGAAACCCCATCAAACTAACTGCAGCTTTCTCAGCAGAAACTTTAAAGAGCAGGAGAAAATAGGATTATATTCAAAGTAATGAAATAAAAAATCTGTCAGTTAAGGATACTATATCTGGCAAAGCTATCCTTCATAAATGAAAGAGAAATAAAGTATTTTCCAGACAAATAAAAGCTGAAGGAATCCATCACCACTAGACCAACACTACCAGAAATACTTAAGGGAGTGCTAAACCTGGAAGCAAAAGGACAGTATGTGCCATCATAAAAACATACAAAAGTATAGACCCCATTGATAGAGCATACAAATAAAAAAGATAAAGAGCTCAAATGTTACCACTACAGAAAACAACCAAACCACAATGATAAACAATAAGAGAGAAAGAAAGGAGCAAAGGATATATAAAATAATGAGAAAATAATGAACAAAACTTCAAGAATAAGCCCTCAGATACCATAATAACTTTGAATGTAAACAGATTAAACTTTCCACTTAAAAGATATTGTCTGGCTGAATGGATTATAAAAATATGACCCACCTATATACTAAATACAAGAAACTCACCTCACCTGTAAAGACACATGCACTGAAAATAAAGGGATGGAAAAAGATGTTCCATGCAAAGGGAAACCAAAAGTGAGCAAGAGTAGCTATTAGATATCAGATAAAACATATATTAAGTTAAAAACAGTAAAAAGAGACAAAGAAGGTCATTATATAATGATAAAGAGATTAATTCAGCAAGACAATATAAAATTCCAAATATATATGCAACCAAAACCAAAATATATATATCCACACAGATATATTAAGCAAATATTATTAGATCTAAAGGGAGGGATGGGTTTAAATACAACAATTGTTGGGGACTTTAACACCCCACTTTAAGAATTGGGCAGATCATCTAGACATAAATAAAATCAACAAGGAAACATTGGATTTAAACTGTACTTTAGACCAAATAAATCTAACAGATATTTATAGAAAATTTTAACCAATAGCTATAGAATAAATATTCTTCTCATCAACACATAGAACATTCTCCATGATGGACTAGATGTTAGGCTAGAAAACAAGACTCAACAAATTTTAAAAAATCAAAATCATATTAAGAACCTTTTCAGACCACAGTGGAATAAACCTAGAAATCATTACCAAGAGGAACTTCAGAAAGTGTACATATATATGAAATTTAAACAGCATGTTTAGGAATTACCATTATGTCCATGAAGAAATTAAAAAGGAAATAAAAAAAATTGTGAAACAAATGAAAACAGAAACAAAGATATCAAATCCTATGGGATACAGTAAAAGCAGTACTAAGAGGGAAGTAGTTTATATTTATTTATAGAAATAAATGCCTACATTAAGACAGTAGAAAGATTTCAAATAAACAACCCAGCTATGCACCTTGAGAAACTAGAAAAGCAAGAACAAACTATACCCCAAATTAGTAGTAGGAAAGAAATGATAAAGATCAGAGCAGAAAAAAAATAGAGAATAAAAATAAAACATTACAAAGGATCAGCCAAAGGAGAAGTTAGTTTTTTTAAAAGATAAACAAAATTGATAAACCACTAGCTATACTAACCAAGAAAAAAGAGAGAAGACCCAAATAAACAAAATCAGAAATGAAAAACAATACACTACAACTGATGCCACAGAAATACAAAAGATCATCAGAGACTATGATGAACAACTATACACTAACAAACTGGAAAACCTATAGAAAGTGGATAAATTCCTGGACACATATAACCTACCAAGATTGAGTAAGGAAGACATAGAAAACCTTAATAGAACAATAATAAGTAATAAGATTGACTCAGTAATAAAAAGTCTCCCAACAAAGAAAAGTACAGGACTGGATGGCTTCATTTGCAAATTTTACCAAACTTATAAAAAACTGATACAAAGTATCCTCAAACTATTCTAAAAATTTAAAAGCAGGAAATTTCCCTAACCCATTCTATGAGGCAAGCATTACCCTAATACCAAAATCAGATAAACATGCAACAAATAAAGAAAACTACCGGCCAATATCTTTGATGAACACATATGCAACGAGAATACTAGCAAACTGAAACCAACAGCACATCAAAAAGATAATATACAATGGTGAAGTGGGATTTATCTCAGGAATGCAAGGATGGTTCAACATACATAAATCAATAAACATGATACATCACATCAACAGAATAATGGGCAAAAACCATATAATCATTTGAATACATGTAGAAAAAGCATTTGATAAACTTCAACACCCCATTATAATTAAAAAATTCTCAAACTAGGCATAGAAGGAACATACTTCAATATAATAAAGGTCATATATAACAAAACCACAGCTTACATCATACTGAGTGGGGAAAAGATGAAAGCCTTTTCTCTGTGAACTAGAATAAGACAAGGATGCCAACTTTCACCACTTCTATTCAATATGTACTAGAGCAATCATACAAGAGAAAGAAATAAAAAGGATCCAAATTGGAAAAGAGGAAGTTAAGTTGTCCCTCTTTGTAGATGACATGATTCAAATATAGAAAACCTAATGACTCCACCAAAAAATTCATACAACTGATAAATTCAGCAAAGTTGCAGGATACAAAACTAATATACAAAAATCAGTAGCATTTTGTACACCAAGAACAATTAGGCTGAAAAATAAATCAAGAAGGCAATACCATTTATAGTAGCTACCAAAAAAATGTCTAGTAATACATTTAACTGAGGATATGAAAGACTTCTATATGGAAAACTGAAAAACACTGATTGAAGAAGTTGAAAAGGACACAAACAAATGGAAAGACATCCCATGGTCATTGATTACAAGAATTATTATTGTTAAAATGACAATACTACCCAAAGAAATCTATAGATTCAATGCAATCTCTGTCAAAATACCAATGTTGTTTTTCAGAGAATAGAAAAAACAATCCCAAAATTTGTATGGAACCAAAAAAGAGCCCAAATAGCCAAAGCAATCCTAAGCAAAAAGAACAAAGCTGGAGGCCTCACACTACCTGACATCAAAATATATTAGGAGGCTATAGTAACCATAACAGCATGGTATTGGTATAAAAACAGACATGTAGACCAATGAAATTGCAAGGAGAAACTAGAAATAAATCCATGTACTTATAGCCAATTGATTTTCAGCAAGGGCACCAATAACATACATTGGGGAAAGGACACCTTCTTCAATAAATGGTGCTGGGAAAACTGGATATTCATATGCAGAAGAATCAAAACTGGACCCCTATCTCTCACCATATACAAAAATAAATGCAAAATGGAATAAAGATTTAAATGTAACAACCCAAATTATAAAACTACTAGAAGAAAATATAGGGGAAACACTGTAGGACATTGGTCTAGGCAAAGAATTTTATGGAGATTCCTCATAAAACTAATAGAATAACCATACAATTTAGCAATTCCACTACTGGATATTTATCTAAAGAAAAGGAAATCTGTATATCAGAGGGATACCTGCACCCCTGTGTTCACAGAAGCACTATTCACAGTAGCAAAGATGTGGAATCAACCTAAGTGTTCATTCACAGATGAATGGATAAAGAAAATGTGGTGTATGTACACAATGGAATACTATTCTGCCATAAAAAATGAAATAATTTCATTTGCAGCAACGTGGATAGAACTGGAGATCATTAAGTGAAATAAGTCAGGCACAGAAAGACAAATATCACATGTTCTCACTTTTATGTAGGAGCTAAAACAATTGATCTCATGGAGATAGAGAGTAGAATAATAGATACCAAGGCTGGAAAGGTGAGTATGCAGGGGTGAGAGAGATGAAGGGAGGTTGGGTTTTGGGTAGAAACATACAGTTATATAGAAGGAATAAATTCTAATGTTCTATAGTAGAGTAGGGTGACTATAGTTAACAATAACATATATTTCAAAATAACTAGAAGAGAGGACTTGAAATGTTCCAAATACACAGAAATGATAAATACTCAAGGTGATGTATCCCTAAGTACCCTGACTTGATCATTACACATTCTATGTGCTATGGTTTGGATATTTGTCCTTGCTAAATCTCATGATTCCCAGTGTTGGAGGTGGGGCCTAGTGGGAGGTGTTTGGGTCATGGGGGTGGATCCCTTGTGAATGGCTTGGTGTCCTTTTCCAGTAATGAGAAGTTCTCCCTCTGTTAGTTCCTGTGAGAGCTGGTTGTCTAAAAGAGCCTGCCACCTCCCTCCGCTTTCTCTTTCTTCTGCTCTCTTGGCATGTGATCTCTGACAAGCCAGCTACTATTTGCCTTCTGCCATGAGTAGAAGCAACCCGAAGCCCTCAGTAGAAACAGATGCTGGTGCCATGTCTTGTACTGCCTGCAGAACCATGAGCCAAATAAACCTTTTTTGTTTATAAATTATCCAGCCTCAGGTATTCCTTTATAGCAATACAAAGGGACTATGAATCTATGCATCTAACAAAATATCACATGTACTCCATAAATATGTACAAATATTATGTATAAAAAATGAACCACTTCATAGGAGCCCAATGAATGCCTTGGTAAACATGGCCCAGGGAATGCTAGAAAGTGTAATAGCTAATATTCAGCCTTAAGTTATTTTTTGCTATGTTGTAATACCTGTTTGTCTCTAAACTTCAGCAGTATCTGCTACTCACCCAAAGGCCTTGGTGAGCATGTATGAGTGTTGGTGCAAGTCAGGAGAAGTGATCTGAGTCATGTGACTGGGTTGATGAGATGATGAGTCACACCTTCAGCTGGCTTTGTGTACTGTGTAGGGAGAATTAGAAGGAGAAAGAAAGCAGGATCTCAGAATGGTTCCAATTTCTTTGATGTTCCATTTGTCCACCAAGTTAAGGTGGAGAAAGAAATATTTTCAACGCTAAAATAAAAAATAATTTCTCTGACAGTATCTGTTACAATGGGAAGTTTTCTCAGGCACTTAATAATTGTCTCCTATCACAAGACAGAAAGTTGAAGGATATGTTCAACAATCACTATCAATAGATGGGACAGGCTGGCATGTGTGTCACTGCTGTTGGGGATCTTAGAGTTTCATTAACATTCTCTGCCTAGAGAGCACAATTACCCACATCCTAATATCAGTTTTATAGTCCAGAAGCAAATTATTTTACATCTTGGATTCCCCAGAGATTGTTACACAAAGTGGTATAGGATTATCAGTAAAATGGTTTCAGATCTTTCTAGTTCACTTTAATTTTTTGCAGGAGAAGCTTGACATTCCATGCAAGGTATTACTTTATATCATCCAATGCATATTGTCTTAACGCTCCTTGGGTTTCAAGTACCACTTCCAAATGTCAGCCTTTCCAAATCTCTCTGTGATCAAACAAGGCCTCCCCTTCCTCCTCATTTGTAGCCCATTGTGATCCACCCGTTCTCCACTTACAATGTGATTGCTAATGATATTTACAAGCACTGCTTCTATGAAAAATAGTGGGAACTTCCACATCTGCTCATGCATCCTTATGGATATTTCCCCCATTAAAAAAAGCCTTCCATGCCAGTGTACAAATAAAAATGGCTTAAAAATGTGAACTATTTAATACAGAGAGTTTTAACAGTTAACTTCCTTTTTGATCTTCCTTTCATTTGTAGCTATAACATAGTTCTCTTTGATTGGCTACTTACTCTTCTATTTCTTAAACATCAAATTCCAAACACAAAGCTTAAAAGGCAATGTATCTACAAATTATTAGCTTCCCCTTTCTTTAGAACTCTTTGTTCTAATTTTCTTTCCATTATAATTCTGACAACTTTTCAGTGGTGTCAGAATGTTTGGTCTTTAATATGAATGATCTTTGAATACAAGAGACATCCAAAGCAGTTCTCACTGATAAATTTGCTTCTTTAAAGCATTTTAAAATTTGCTTGTTTTTCTGTAATATATTCACATCATTTAGAAAAGTTATTAAAATCTTGCAAATATACAATATTGATTTTTTTATGTGTTTAAGCATAGTAATATGTTTCCATAAATAAAATATGTAGGAGAACAATAATACAAAAGTCATTTTTGTTTTTGTTGTGTCCTCAGAGGACAGGGTGTTTCCTAACATATTCTTATATAAAAACAAGAATTAGATACTCCTAAACCTGAAATGTAGATAAATATTTACATTGTGATTCAGATATCTGCTACAATGTGGAAATAGATAATGTTGGCACCTGATCTTTTGTGAACAAGGTGATACTTAGAGTTTAGAGTAAGTTTTTTCTTGTCATTAGATCCTTATTGTAAGTTATGTTAGTTTTCTGGCTTCATTCACGAAATTTAATCTTACTAATAACCTATCTAACAGAGGAAAATAAACTATTTTTGTTTTTTTTGTTTTTTTTTTTTTTTTGTTGAGACAGAGTCTCACTTTGTTGCCCAGGCTAGAGTGAGTGCCGTGGCGTCAGCTTAGCTCACAGCAACCTCAAACTCCTGGGCTTAAGCGATCCTACTGCCTCAGCCTCCCGAGTAGCTGGGACTACAGGCATGCGCCACTATGCCCGGCTAATTTTTTCTATATAGATTTTTAGGTGTCCATATAATGTCTTTCTATTTTTAGTAGAGACGGGGTCTCGCTCAGGCTGGTCTCGAACTCCTGACCTTGAGCAATCCACCCGCCTCGGCCTCCCAGAGTGCTAGGATTACAGGCGTGAGCCACCGCGCCCGGCCAATTTTTGTTTAAAAATAAACAAAAAGCGAGAAAAATAAACTCACAGCACAATTACTCTTTCTTTAATTAAAATACCAGTGGCCTAACTTGTTATCTCTGAGTTCTTTCTCAATCACCTCTTAGGAGGACAGAGCTAGGACAGTGACCTGTGCACAAAGTAGGCTGAAGTCATTGGACAGAAAATTCTTTCCAGGTATATCCTGAGCATGATCTAGAAGAGGCCTGTGGCCTCTGAATGGACACATCCCCTTGGCTTCAGGCTCTGTAGTGAGTGTGATGGGCAAGGCCATAGAAGGGCCAGCACAGGGTTTTCTAAGGATGGGGCCCCAGTGAGTGCTAGCTGTCCAGGGTTTAAGGGCTATACTCTGTCAGGAGTGGAGGACAGGGACAACTGAGAGATACAGTAAGTAAAGGGGCAGGGCTATCAACTCTGTACTGGCCAGATTTTAATCTACTGGGATCACTAGTCCTGGAAGACATCAAGTTGCATTTTGCTGCTAAATCTAATAATTAACTGTAACTAATAATGATATGGGGGTCACACATTCATGATTTAGAATGACTTCAAAAAGAATCCTTAAAGAGTAAAGGCATTTTAAAACATTTTATTTATCTATTTTTGTGAAGTATTTTTATGATCCCAGTATAAAATTCAAAGGCTATAAAAAATATTCAGTGAAAAATAAGCCTTTTTTTATACTCCAGCTACCCAAATCTCCTTTCTAGAGACAACCACTGTTACTAGTTTCATATGCGTCTTTACAGAGGTATTTTTATATATTTATCACTTTTAAAAAATTTAGACATTTTATACATCTTTATTTTTTTAATTTAATATTACTTGGAGATTATTCCATACTGTATTAGTATATTTAGAGTTTCTACAGAAAATGCGATTTTCTGCCTTCTGTATTCTACTTCTCCTGATAGTTGAATAGCTGACCTATATTTAAAAATTTTAAAAAGAAGATTATATGTATAGTCTGTCTTGAAAATCTATAAAACTTTGGTATTGTATTTTTCACAATTCTTCAAGCACTGCCTTTTGATGATTTAATATAAAATTTAAGAGTTAAAAATACAAGAGCATCTCATCCAGAGCCATGGTTAGGTTCAATTTCTAGTTCAGTTGTAGTTTTCACAAAGTAGAGGAGATGCATAGAAAATTAAAGATAAAAACCAAGAAGATTGTTTATTTGCAACTTGTGAAACAGGGTACTTCACAATTTTGATACTCCATCAAAATTTCCCAAACATCTCTAATGATAAGAGTCATTTGGGCACTTGGCAATTAAGTTTCCCAGGCTTCTCCCTGCCTGGGGAATCTCATTCAGTGTGTCTGGAGTGGGGCCTGGAGATTTGCACTTGTAACAAGTACATTTCAAATTACTGTATTAGTTATCTATTATCTCAAATTACCTTAAAACTTCATGGTTTAAAGCAGCTATTATCATGTATTATCTCTCACGGGTTTTGTGGGTCAGTTGCTCAGACAGGCTTGTCTCTGCTCCACGATGCCTGGAATCTCTGCTGGGCGGCAGCAGTTCTGAACCCCAGGTCCTCCGGGGAGCGCCTGAGTGCTTGTTCTCGCACACATCTGGCGGTTGATGCTGCTTGTTACCTGAGAGCCTAGATGGGGCTGTCAGCTGGAACACCTACACATGACCCCACTATGTGGCCTGTGCTTCCTCTCAATGTAGTGGCTATGTTTCAAGGACAACCATCCTGAGAGAGAGCGAGCGCCAGGCAGAAGCTCTGTCCTTGCTATGTTCTAGCCTAGAAGTTTATATAGCATTACTGCTGCCAGACTCCATTGGTTGTGGCAGTCACCCACCCTCTCCCCAATTCAAGTGAAGAAAACATAGATCCCACCTCTTGGTGGGAGGAGTGTCAGTCACATTGTAAAAAACATACATTTACAGGTATGGCCATCTTTGGAAAATACTCTGTCCCAGGCCACTCTGACCACAATTCACATTTCTTCCATGAGGAATGAGAATGTACTAATGCCATCCCCCTGGACTCTTGAATCTTATCCCATTACAGCATCAGGCTCCGGGCTGGGTGCTAGAAAGTGGACTGTGGTATCCAGCCTCCAAGACTGCCTCCCCCCACGAGCCTCACCTCCTGGTATTCGTTCCTTTGTGCAGTCTCCCTCATTGGATCAGGGCTGATGCACATGACCAAAAGATCACAGCAGAACTGAAAGTGTTTGACTTCTAAGGGTAGGTTATAAAAGCCAGTGAGGCTTCTGCTAGGTCTCTTGTTTCTCACTTTGGGGGAAACTAGCCACCATGCCCTGAGGACACTCAACAGCCCTTTGGAGAGGCCCACATGGAGAGAAACTGAGGCTTCTTGATGGCAGCCAGCACTGACTTGCCAGCCATGTGAATGAGCCACCTTGGAAGTGGGTCCTCTACCCCCAGTCTAGCCTTCGAATTACTGAATCCCCAGTGGATGTCTGACTACAACCCCTTGAAAGACTCCAAGGCAGAACTGCCATCCAAGCCTCCTCTGAATTCTTGTCCCTTAAGCCACTGAATTTTGAGATGATTTATTTCATAGCATTAGATAACTAATGCAGCTCTCCAGGTAAATCTCATTTTACTGGTTATGGAGATAGAGTTCCAAGCAGGGCAGGGAGACACCAAAGAGCATTGTTGGTGGGAACACCTTTAATCATTATAGGCAATCTTGTTATAAGTAAACTGTGTCCACCAAAAGTGGGAGGTAAGGTTCTGCTTCTCATTTTCCAGATACAGCATGGAACAGGATGGAGCTTAACCCCAGAAAGACTAGGGAAGCTTTTGCTACATTTTCAAGTGTTGTGGGAAAAACAATTCTGAACTTTAGGTCCTTCAGGAAGAAAACTTTACAATGGGCAAGATTATCCTCAGATTTTTTTTTTTTTTTAACAGAGTAGAGGCTAGTTCTCCTTGCAGAGGAGAAAAGCCCCTATCCTCAAATATCGACTTGAGTATGTATGCTTCTTGGCATGTATTATCCCTGGATCTCTTCAAGAAGAGGACTGTACATGTCCTTTGCCCAATTTTTAATGGGGTGGTTTGATTTTTTCTTGCTGATTTTTCTGAGTTCTATATAGATGCTAGTTATCGGCCCTTTAAAAGAACTAAAAGTAGAACTACCATTTGATCCAGCAATCCCACTACTGGGCATCTACCCAAAGGAAAAAAAGACATTCTATAATAAAGACATCTGCACTAGAATGTTTATGGTAGCACAATTCACAATTGCAAGGATGTGGAAACAACCCAAGTGCCCATCAATACATGAGTGGATTAATAAAATGTGGTACATGTATACCATGGAGTACTACTCAGACACAAAAAGCAATGGTGAATTAACATCTCTTGTATTATCCTGGATGGAGCTGGAGCCCATTCTACTAAGTGAAGTATCACAAGAATGGAAAAACAAGAACCACATATACTCACCATCAAATTGTTACTAATTGATTAACACTTATGTGCACATATGGAAGTAACACTCATTGGGTGTTGGGCAGGTGGGAGGGGGCGAGGAGGGGATGGGTATATTCACACTTAACGGGTGCAGTGCACACTGTCTGGTGGATGGACACACCTGTAGCTCTGACTCAGGCGGTGCAAAGGCAATATGTGTGACCTAAACGTTTGTACCCCCGTAACATTCTGAAATAAAACAACAACAACAACAACAGAATAGGACTATAGCCATCATGTTTAACTCTTGAGATAAGGTCCCCATGCAAATAATAGTTTCCACCTTCGTTGTTTTTTCTGTAGGCTGCGTGTCAATAAGTAATTATTCTCCTGGGGAAAGTCTACCAGGCTGACTCAGCTCTTTATATTCCTACAATCTCTCAGGCAGCAGGGTTGTGCATTTTTGAAGGAGTAGAGACAATCTTCCAGTGAGAAAGTGTATGGTGATATCAACCATGGAATTTGTTGCTAATATTGTAGGTTACTAAGGTTTTAAAATATCAAACAATCCTTAAATATTTGATGATTTGTTTCTTTTAGAAAGGGAGAAATGAAACCTTGGGCATGATATTTTTCTACAGTAGACCTGTGGAATAAATATAAAAAGTTCTACCAGAGCTAGTGGGAGAACTGAAGAAATGGGATTGACAACTCAAGAGTAAATTAAAGATACCACTTGTACTGACCGTTGGCCATTGTATTTTTATCTGCAGCCTTTGTGCCCCTAGCTACAGCCTAACATTCACACTTTCAGTGGCAAGTTAATGAATATTCAGCTGTATGAGATGTTGGAGGGCCCAAGGCCCTTTGGGACATACTCTTGGCCACCAAGTAGCTGAGGGGTTTGCATAAGAAATAGAGATATACACACAGATGTTTGTGATACAAGCTGTTAGGTGATATAAGTGATAAATGAGTGCTTGGATATTGAAAGAGGAGATTGCTTGAGAGCTGTTTTAAAAATAATAACTAAGAGTTTCATAAGTTGTGAAAATAATACATATGTACTACAGAAAATCAAATCAATACAAATAAACAAATAGAAGAAAATTCATTATTTGACCACACAGAAGTAACCATTGTTAAAAGTTTAGTGTATATTCTTGTAGTCTTTAGTCCACCTGTCTAGTTATCTAGATACTATAAATCTATTACATTTAAAAATAAAATTAGGATAACATTCTATATGTCTATTACTTTATCTTTTTTTATTTTTTTTATTTCAAAATATTATGGGGTATAAATGTTTTTGGATATGTGGATCAACTTTGTCATGCTTGAGTTAGGGTTATAAACGTACCTGTTACCCAGATAGTGTTCACTGTACCTGTCAGGTAGGCTTTCACCCATCCACTCCTCCCCCTTCCCCCCTGCGTAACCTCCACTGAGTTTCACCTCCCTCCCATACACATAGGTGCTCATCAGTTCCGATTTAATAGCGAGTACAAATGGTGTTTGTTTTTCCATTCTTTAGGTACTTCACTTAGGATAATGGTCTCTAGTTCTGACCAAATTGTTGCAAAAGGCCTTAATGCATCTTTCTTCATGGCCAAGTAGTATTCCATAGTGTACATATACCACATTTGTTAATCCACTCATGAATTGATGGGCACTTGGGTTGATTCCAGATCTTTGCAATTGTGAATTGTGCTGCAATAAACATTTGAGTATAGGTGTCTTTTTGATAAAATGACTCTTTTTCTTTTGGGTAAATACTCAGCAGTGGGATTGCTGGGTCAAATGGTAGGTATACTTTTAGTTCTTTGAGGAATCTCCTTACTGTTTTCCATAGAAGTTGTACTAATTTTTAGTACCACTAACAGTGTATAAGCATTCCTTTCTCTCCACATCCATGCCAGCATCTACTGTTTTTGGTCTTTTTGATAAAAGCCATTCTAATGGGTAAGGTGATACCTCGTGGTTTTAATTTGCATTTCCCTGGTGATTAGTGACATTGAGCATTTTTTCATATATTTATTGGCCATTTGTCTATCTTCTTTTGAAAAGCTCCTGTTCATGTCTTTTGCCCACTTGTTAATTGGGTTGTTTGTTTTTTTATGCTGATTTGCTTGAGTTCTTTGTAGATTCAGGTTATTATCCTTTTATTGGATGTATAGCTTGCAAATATTGTCTCCCATTTTGTAGATTGTCTATTTGCTCTGTTGATTATTTTCTTAGCTTTGCAGAAGCTTTTTAACTTAAGCAAGTCCCATTTATTTATTTTTGTTGTTGCTATGATTGCCATTGGGGTCTCATTCATAAATTTTTTGACTAGGCCAATATCTGGAGGAGTTTTTTCTAGAGTTCTTATGGTTTCATGCCATACATTTAAGTCTTTTATCCATCTTGAGTTAATTTTGTGAGTGGTAAAAGATATGTATCCTGTTTCAGTCTTCTGCATGTGGCTGTCCAATTTTCCCAGCACCATTTAATTGAATAGGTCTCGTTTTCCCCAGTGTATATTGCTGTCTGCTGGTCAAAGATCAGTTGGCTGTATATGGATGGTTTTATGTCTGGGTTCTCTGTTCTGTTCCCTGGGTCTATGTCTCTATTTTTGTGTCAATACTATGCTATTTTGGTTACCATACCCTTGTAGTAGTATAGTTTGAAGTAGTATGATGCCTCCAGATTTGTTCTTTTTGCTTAAGATAGCTTTGGCTATTCAGGCTCTTTTCTGGTTCCAAACAGAGCATAGAATTATTTTTTATAGGTCTGTGAAATACGTTGATATTTTGATGGGGATTGCATGGAATCTGTAAATCACTTTGGATAGTATGAACATTTTAACAATGTTGATTCTACCGATCCATGAGCATGATATGTTTTTCCATTTGTTTATGTCATCTGCAATTTCTTTCCTCAGTGTTTTGTAGTTCTGTTTGTAGAGATCTTTCACCTACTTGGTTAAGTATATGCCTAGTTATTTTATTTTCTTTGTGGCTATTATGAATGGTATTGAGTCTTTGAATTGACTCTCAACTTGACTATTATCTGGCTGTCAGGAGAGGGTTTCACTTTTCTGCCCACCCACCTCTCCTGGCGCTCCTCCTCCCCAGTCTCCCTCCAGTGTCTGCCAGCAGGCAGGAGCTCAAACTAGCTGAGCTTGCCCACAATGGTGTTGTGAGTTGGGAGCTTCCTTGTCCAGGATCCCACCCTGGGCTGAAAGCTTGGCCTTCCTGTGGGGAGAGGGGTGCTCCACAAGTACACTGCAGCTGGGACCCACACTGCACTCTCTTTTCAGTTCTCATATGGGTTTCTTTGTCTCCTTATATTAGTTCACAAATCTCCCCTCTGTGCCCCTGAGCAACATGATCAAGTCCTGGGGCTATGGTATCTGACCTACAGGGCTTTCCCCAGGTGCCTGAAGATCAATCCCTGACCTTGCCAGGGAGAACTGTGCTGGTCCCAAGTTACCAACTGGGTGCTCAAGCAGGTTCGATGTCCCTCCACTTTGGGGTATGCTCTGCTCTGATGGAGCAGCTGGGCAAGCAGCACCAGGGAGGGTCAGTGAGCAGGGTCAGTGAGCTCATAGACTGAGCACTCCTTAGTCCTTTGCAGGTCTTTAAGAGGAAAGATTTGAGCCCCTCTCTCTGTGGAAGCCCCAGTGTGGTGAATGCACCAATGGGGGGAAGAAGCCTCTGAGAGCCCTGGTTCAGTTATCTCTCTTGGCAGCCACAGGTAGGGGAGGGGAAGAGGAGGAAAAGAGTATTGATGAAGGAAAGGTAGCAATCTGGTCATCTCTGTCCCTCTCTCCAGAAGGCAACCCACCTGGAATGTCCAGGCTCTGGGGTCATGTAGAATCCTTGGGACCCACTAGCCCCCTATGACTCCAGAGTTGGGAAATGTTTGTGTGGGAATGAGCAAGATAAAAACTAGGGGGCTGAATCCCCCTGGGGAGGGCAAAGGTGGGTGGAGAATCAGTAGGCACCTGCCATCTTGGCTCGGGTCTGAGGTGACTAGAAGTGACCCAAGAGGGCTGGGATCCTGGTGTTTTGTCCTCAAGAAGCTCCCAGTTCATTGGCAGCAGTAGCTTTTGTGGTTGTAGGGGTAGAAAGGCTCTCCAGCAGCTGGGGAGCATGCTGACTGCCAGAAATGTGAGGGAGGGAGAAACAAACTGCTCCACCTACCCTTTTCACTGGACTCCAAGCCTCTCGGGGGTTGATCTCTGCTGACATCTTGCTCCCTCTTGTTCTGCTCCGCAACTTCTTCCCATGGAATTCTTGTAGGTTCTGGCACTTTTCCTTCAGAATTATACCCGATCTATGATTGTTTGTTTTTTTCTTTTTCACCTAAAACTTTTCCTTCTTTCTGAGATGATCGGGTAGCTAGTGTCTCTGTTCAGCCATCTTGTCTTTCCCCTATTTTTTCTTAATATAGAGAGCATACTTCTCCATTAATAAATATCCTCCTATAATATTCTTTAGTGACTGCTTATTTTACTATTAAATATCTAACTGAACATTTAGGTTGTTTCCAATTTTTCAGTATAAATTTCAGTTTGACTGATGTTATGTGTATATATATATATATATACACACATACACACATATGTGTGTCTATATATGTGAATATAATATTCAGTTTATATTACCACAGTACAGATTTTTGTGTATATATATACACACACACACATATATATATATATATATATAAAGTTCTGATAGCAGTGGTAGAGAGGGAAGACATTCCAGGCGCAGATAATGCTTTGAGAAATGGATTGGAAAAGGGGTCCAGGGAGTTTGGCTGGAGCACAATTCTGTGCAGCATAGTGTTAGGGAACATAAATGGGAATGTTGCTTAAGATTAGACTGTAGAGGGCTGGATTACCAAAGCTGGGATTTTTAAAACTTTTTTCCAGCAGGCAACTGAGAGTTACTGAAGTTTTAGAAGAGCATAATGCTTTCAGCATATTACTCTTTAGACATGAACAAAGTGATACTGTCAGGACTATTTAGGAGATCAAACTTCAGAGGTGGCAGAGAATAGAGCATTTTCTAAGAACAGAAAATAAATGATATGTTACCAGAATTTGAGGGCAAGAACCACCCAAAAGTATTAGAGCTATCAGTGCCCAGTGTTCACATGGGGATGGGGATAATACCTGTTCCCGCCAGTCAAACTAAGAAAATACATAATTCAAGGGGCAAAAGAGAAGATAAATTAACTTTAAGACATTTAAGACATTGAAATAGAAGCCATCCAAAATGGATCACAGGGAAAAGAGAATAAAACAAAAATGAACAAAACATCAGTGAATTTATGGGATGATGACAACTTCAGTATCCATATAATTGGAGTCTCCAGAGGAGAAAAAAGAGAGGTGGCAATATAAAAATATTTGGAGAAATAATGGCCAAAATTTTTCCAAATTTAATAAATAACTATAAACTCACACACAGATCTAAGAAGCTCAATAAACCTACACCAATAAACATGAAGACAAACACAAGAAAGCACAACATATTCAAATTGCACAAACCAGTGATAAAGAGAAAAAATTTAATAGCATCCAGAAGAAAAAAGACATTACATACACAGGGACAAAGATAAGATCATAGGAGATTTGTCATAGGAAGCAATGCAGGCAAGAAGATGTGGAATAACTTTATAAAAGTGCTGGGGGGAAAATGCTGTCAATAAAGAATTCTATATCTAGTGAAAATATGTTTCAAAACTGAGCAAAATAAAGTTTTCAAGACATACAAAGCTCATAGAATTTATCCAGCAGAAATTTAAAATGAAGTCTTCAAATAGAAAGAAAATAATACCACTTGGAAATACAGATCTACACAAAAAAATAAAGAGCCCAGAAATGATGACCACACGGTAAATATATATTTTTCTTTTACTTAGATCTTTTTAAATGATGTGACTATTTATAAAATCTTTTTATTACTTAATCTTTTAAAATGATAATAGACTGTGGAATTGTTAACATATGTAAAATAAAATGTATAACAAAAATAGCAAAATGTTCTGAGGAGAGAAATAAAAGTATACTGATGTAAGATTCATAAATGATTCATGAAATGATATAAGATAACTTGAAGTTGTATTCTATAAACCCTAATGCAACCACTAAACTTAGCCAAGAAAGGAACAATTATAAAATTTCAAAAGAAGCAGAAAAGTAGAAAAAGGAAACAAAGCACAAATGGAACAAATGAATATCAAATAGAAAGATGATAGATTTAAACTCTATCAATAATCACATTAAGTGTAAATGATCTAAATTCCCTGATGAAAAGGCAAATATTGCTAGATTGGCTAAAAATCAAGACTCAAGCCATATCTTGCCTACAAGAAACACACTTGAAATGTAAAAATACAAATATGTTAAAAGTAAAGGATGGAAAAAGGTTAGCCAACACCAATCAAAAGAAAGCTGGAGTGGCATATTAATATCAGGTAACGTAGATTTTAGAACAAAGAATCTAAGATAAAAGAAGAATCTAGGGTAAAATTAGGTCATTTCTTAAAGATCAAGATTACATTACGTAAAGATAAAATAAGGTCTAATAGACAAAATAAGGTCAATTCATCAAGAGGAGATAATTATTTTAACATATTTAGCTTATACAATGAGGACACATTATCTTTCATGACAGGAAATTCAGGGGTATCTGGTTTCAGGCCTGTCTGGTTCATCAGTTCAAAGACATCATCAAGGACTCAGGTTATTTCCAAATTTCTTCTCTGCAGTACTCAGGATGTCAACTTGGTCCTCAGCCTGGCCTCCTGCATGAATACAAGATAGCGTCCATCATTCCAGGAATCACATCCAGAAATAAAGAGGATGAAAAGGAAACTCTTTTCACCCCAACTGTCCCCCAGCAGACTTTTCCTGAAATGTCATTTATCAGTACTGGGTCACTTGTCTATTTGTAAACTAAACCAAACACTGTCAAGGGGAATGGTATGACTATCATTGGCTTAGAACAGGGGTCAGCAAACATTGTCTGTAAAGGGCCAGATGGCAGATATTGTGGATTTTCAGGCCTTGTGGTCTCTGTTGCAACTATAGTAAGTCCTCACTTAATGTCATTGACGGAGTCTTAGAAACTACAACTTTAAGCGAAACTAATTTTACCATAGGCTAATTGATATAAACAGGAGTTAAGTTTCTATGGCATACAGTATGTCATTTCACTTAAAGTCACAGCTTCCGAGAATCTATGAAAAATATTAAGTGAGGACATGTACTCAGTTCTGCTATTGTGGCATGAAAACATACATAGACAATAAATAAATGAATGATGTGGTTGTAGCACCTTTTATTTACAAAGATAGGCATGAACTGGATTTGGCATGTGAACCTTGGTTTGCTAATCCATGACCCAGACTAACCAGCTGAAGTGGAGACAGGGCTACCTTCCCTGAGGGTTGAATACTTCAACAAAATTCATGTTCTCTAAGCAGTCATCAGTCCCTGTCACATGCTGTATCTCTAGACCCTCCACAGTACCTGGCTGTTATTAAACATTGATTGAATGGTGAATGACATGCACACTAATGTGGTGAATCAACACCTTTGCAAGATAATCCTAAGCTTTGATAGTTTGAGGCTCAGGGAATTGTTTTCACCAGTTCTCTTCTCCTTTCCCTAGCGCCTTACAAAGCCTTGAGATGAGATTCATTACTTTTTACAGTTCTTGCATGGTACAGTTTGGGTAACCTTGAAAGGAGCCAGGTGAGGGAGAGATCATGGTGCCAAAGTGACATTCCTGCTTCTCCAGGATGACATCCTTGCCTCCCTCAGGCCCCTTACATCAAAGCTTCCCAGAGGCAGAGGCAACACAAATAATAAATTAAAGGGGAAAAGATCAACCATGGCAGCACATGGCTGAAAGGCTGAATTATGATGTTAAGAAAAAAGAGAAAGAGAGTCCCCCATTTTCTTTAAACCTAGAGTTATATTTCTTCTTCCCTTGGTTAGTGAATATAGTTCTGTTATTTCTGCAAATGTAATCTTTCTGAACTGAATGTATACATGCTGTGAAAATATGTGGGTGCATCTGCTAGGATGATTCATTTCCCAAAAGCATCCAGCAACTGGGGGGTCGTGTCACCACATCTAATTGCAGGTTTGGGGCACCCCTTCATGCAGTGAGCCAGGAGTTGTTAGATTCATGACCCCTTTGTTGTTCAACTAGCCAGGATCCTAGGAAACATTGAGGCAGAAGGGCACCTTTCTTAGGAAATGAATCTGTAGCCAGCTTTAAAATGATTGTATCACTAGGATGAATTCTAGGAAAAGGAAACCTCAGGGTCAATTATAAAAATAATTTGTTATGCAAATAAAGGTTTTCAGGAGCGTTGCCTTTACTTTTAACAGAAACAGAGAAAGAGAAATTTCAACCATGTTGAAGATGCAGAGTCCAGCTCTATCTATGCCCTTTTACCCTCAGCGTAAGGCTATTTGTAGTAAGATGCAGTTGAAATGTAGGAAGCACAATGGCCACTGGGTTCAGATCATATGGGTTCAAATCTTGCCTCTGATATTGACTTAGCTGTATGACCTTTGTCAAATTGATTAAGTTCTTGAGCCTCTATTTATCTTTAAAATGGGTATAATAATTAGCAATTACCTCGTCAAGTTGTAAGATGAAAAGATTTTTTTCTATGTAAAGTGCTTATTACGGGTAAGTCATTGTTGCAAAGGAAGGGGCAGTGACTGAAGTCTAGAGACACACGGGACCATCCTTTCGTAATAAGGGTATGAAGAGCTGGAAATGGTGCTCTGGTGGTCGCACCTTCCTGTTCTTGCTCTCGCCCTAGTATGATACTTCTTGGTAGGCTTCCAGGGGACATAGGTTTTTTTTTGGAAAGAAGGTCTTACTCTGTTGCCTGGGCTAGAGTGTCATCACAGCTCACTGCAACCTCAAACTCTTGGGCTCAAGGGATCCTCCTGACTCAGCCTCCTGAGTAGCTGGGACTGCAGGCACATGCCTCCACACCTGGCTAATTTTTTTTTAAAAAAATTTTTTTGTAGAGACACGGTCTTACTATGTTGTCCAGGCTGGTCTTGAACTCCTGGCCTCAAGTGATCCTCCTGCTATGGCCTCCCAAAGTGCTAGGATTACAGGCATGATGAGCCACTGTGCCTGGCTGACATGGGATTTTTTTATACAGAGGAAAAACAGAAAAAATATTTCCTGGGAAGCCTGGTTCAGGAAGTAAACAAAGGTGTGAGTGACTTGCTCCATTTGGCCAACTTGTTGATTAGGTCAATAGAACTACCATTCTAAGGGTAGCAAAGGTAGGCTCCTATTTCTGGCCATCTCACCTGAGACTCTCTGTGTTAGGCTTTTCCAGATTTTATTATTCCATTCTCCCTTCTCAAAGTTGGGCCAGCTCAGGAAAAGCAGATATTCCTTAATTGGTTTTAACCTAGTGTACATATTGGTTTTTTCAGATAATATTAGAAAATACAAGCCAATCTGGAGGAAGTTCAGAAGAATGGCCAAGACACTATTATGAAACATTTTATAGAATATTAAATCCTATGAATATGATAAATAATAAATATTCATATTCTACTCTAGAGTGTTTTAATTCTAACATATCTACTTGAAGCTGCTTTTATTTACATTAATATATGTTTAGTTTCCTAAATACATATTTCTTTTAGGCCAAGGTGGCTATTTTTGTTACTTTTCCCATATTAGACTGATTATATTCATCATAACCCATTCTTTAAGGACATCACCTGTGTTTTTCTTTCTAAAATTTTGTTCTCATAGCTTTTTGAGTTAGTATTGCTTCAGTTCCCAGCTGCCAAGGTGGGTGGATTCACTGTTCCCAAAGTTGTTGAGATATTGCTCGGATATTAATGTAAACTGTAGGAATTCTACTTAGATTCTCTCTGTCTCTCTGCTCTCCTTTCTTTCCTCTGGTTTTACAATTATGATTTTTTTTTTTTTTTTTTTTTTTTTGCTGTCCCATAATAACGGCTTCAGGATGGCTTTTTATAATATCATTAAATATCAGAATTAAAATAGCAGTTACCCTTTTCTATGGATTCTTTTCCTTGAGGGAATATCTCTAGTTAAAAGTTGAGCAAATCCAGGATAGGGCTTTATTTTTTACCAATTTCCATGTCTTACTTTGCTCCTGATATTATCAGTGGCATTTTGTTCAATCTGCATAAGCTGCTATGGAGAACAGGAAATTGCAAAAGGAACACGAGTCACTGACTATCATGCTATCACCAATTTATCCATGTGGGGTTCATTTCCTCTGGCAGAGCCCAGGATTGGAAGTGATGGATGCCTTCTAGGGACCCTGATCCATCATCAGATGCATACTCTGCTATCTCCTTAAGGAAGTGCCTGGCTCTTTGAGCTGCTATAATACATTCTCTCCTTGTTGTCACTACTGTTTCTTGCTTGCGTGGTTGTCTTTCTTCAATAATCTGGGCTTTACCAGATTCTGAATAAGAAAATCACTTGTTCATAGATGCATCTGTCTATCCATCCATTCATTTAGTCAATAAAAATGCACTGAAGTTCAACTTTGCTTAAAATCCACTGAAAATAGAAATGTGGATATAAGTTAGTTCTACCCATCAGGGTTTCCAGTCTTAGAAAGGCAATGGTCAGATAACCCAGGCAATGCCTACAGAGAACTACATGCTTGAGGACAGGACTGTCTGCATACTATTGCTATGGGAAAAGAGTAATAGCTAATCTTTTAAAATTTTTACTGTGTGCCAGGCACTGTTCTAAGCACTTGGTATGTATTAATTCATTAAATCCATATAACAATCTGATGAGGCAGATATCATTTTATCTGCTTTTATAATAGAGAAAATTAGGCACAAAGTATTTTAGAAAATATGGCCAGGGTCACAGAGCTGATGCCTTTTTTTCTTTTAAATGAAAGTGGAGCCAAAGGAAATGATCCCTGCTACTGGTGTTGGTTGGTGTGCTCTGATTAGATAGACAACACCACTGCATGGTTTGGGCACGGAGCTGCCCTTAAAGGGAGTGGATATTTACACTGGTGCTCATCTAGGGAGGCACCAGGATCTGGGAAGGCAGACAGACCTTAGAGCCAGAAGAGGGGTCATTCTGCCTTTCCATGGGCCTCACTCTTTTGGGCTTTAACTCTTAAATACCCAGATATAGCTCAGGGTGCTCCTGTATGGTGGATCTACTATGTTCCTTTGTCATAGGACAGACTAAGATTATGGGCCAAGGCATGTAGATTCCCAGAAGAGTTGTTCTGAAGGATAATGATAATAATAATGATAATGGTTATAGTTAATATTTATTGAGCACTTCTCTAGCAGACAATATTCAGTGCTTTGAATATATTGGTACCAATCTTCTAACAATGCAATGAGCTGCTATGTATTATTTGCATTTTACAGAAAAGAATAATGATGAATAGAGAGATTAAATAATTTGTTCAGGATTATGCTAGTAAGTGAAGTAGTATCTCCAAGAAATTAAGGAAAAGGCTGTAGCCATGCTGGGGACAGAGGCGTTGAGGCAAGAACACGGCCTTAATGCCAGGGTGGCTGTAGAAGCAGTGGCCCAGGACTACAGTGGTGATCAGTCACAGTGTGGACATCATATCAGTGCAGGAGGGGCCTTGGAAGCAGGAGCATGAAGGCCATCAAGGTGGGCAGTGGTGGCACAGGTAGGGCTCGGTCGTGGCAATGAAGGAGGAGCTGGAGCAGAGTAAGAAAGACAGGGCATCTGTGGCAAGGACGTACCCATGGCAGATGCCTGACGGGACTGCCAGAGATAAGACGAGAAGAAACCTCAAACTAGAAGCTGAGGTCCTAAAAGAATGCAAGAGGGAACTATAAACTCACAAAATCTCCATACACATCAATGTTTTTACAGTTCAATAAATATTTATTAAGTACCTGCTGTGTACGAGGTATTGTGCTAGGAGCTGGGGATTCATCAAAGGAATAGAACAGACAAATCTTTCCTTCACACTGCTTAATCAGGGAATAAATACAACAAAGAAGATAATTAAGTAAATTGCAACATATGGCTTGGTAAGTAATGATATATGCTACAGATAAAGCAGGACTGGGGATAGGAAGTGTGTGTGGCAGGGGGAAGGGACTTGTAATTTTAGATTGGAAATAGAGGGAAATCTTCACAAAGAATGCCATGTTTGGTAAAATTCTAAGGTGAAGGAGGGAAGACAGGAACCACACATATGAGGGAAGGGAATGATAGAAGTGAGAACAGCAAGTGCAAACGCTCAGAGGTTGGACAGTTCCTAACTTGTTCAAGGAATGGCAACTATGCCATTTTGGTGGTTGAAGCAGAATGAACTAGGGACAGAGTAGTAGGGGATGAGGAAGGAGAAATCAGGGCAAAAGGCAGATTTCTGTAAGGACCTTTACTTTTGTTCTAAGTGATATGGAAAGCCCAGTGGAAGGGCTTGCGGTGCATCAGTTGGCCAACATTTTAACAGGATCACTCTGGCTTCTGCTTGAAGATAGGGTAAAGGCAGGAAGCCAGTAGTCTCGTTAGGGGGCTACGCAATCATCCAGTAAGAGATGGTGGTGGCTTGAACCAAAGTGATAGCAGAAGTGATGGGCTGTGGTCAGATTCTGGGTATAATCTGAAGGTAGAGTCAAAAGCTTTTGCTCATGGGGTGGATGTCAGGTATGAGATAAAGAGAGGAGACCAGGATTATTCCTGTGTGTTAGACCTGAGCATCTGAAAGAATGGACTTGCCATATTCTGCCACGGGGAAGACTAGGGTGAGTAGGTTTGTGAAGTTTAGGATCAGGGGCTCAGGCTGGAACGGGCCAATTTGGCATATTAGACATCCAAGTGCTGATGTGTGCTCATTTGTGGCCAAGACTTGTTGAGACTGAAGAATACTTTTTGAATTGAATTGAAACAAAGAAGTAAAAAAATGTATTGAAAAATCTTTGAGGTGACAGTTAAAGCAAATTCATGTCACTGATGTTATTCACAAATTTTGTTTAGATAAATTCACGGAGGGGGAAGGTCGTTGGCAGGTTAAGTCCCTAAGCAGAGTGGCAAGCATGGTGTCCTTGGAGAAAAATCCCTTTGAGAAGCAATGTTGGAGACTCATAGTTCTCAGAAAGGAAATATCAGTAGGATATGCTTGGATAGACTTCCTTCTCCTTTTTCTGTGATACCAGCAAACCTTCTGAGGCTTGCAACCAGTTGACATACTTTAGCAAACCTTTTTGGTTTTCACCCTTTGGAAGTCCAAGTCATTCATATTCTATTATTCATATTGCCCAGGTTGGAAAGATCTTTGAGTCGAAATTTCTGATAAATCTAGTGTTACTGTTTACTCTCTCCTTTCTACTTTTAAATGGGCTGTCAACAACTTCTCAAAAGGCAAACTGTATGATTTTGTGCTATGCTTCATGTAATATTTAGAAGCCAACAGAGTGAATCTGACTCTATTAATAACAAAGGGGTACAGGATAGAATAGGGCAGAGTTTTGGAAGTGCCTTATCTAAAACAAGAACCATACTTCTGACTTGGATCAGATGAATTTAACTGCACTTTGAAACCCAGGAGAGTTCTTGCACCTTCGCCCAGAAGAGTTTCTGTTTACTCCATAGCAGAGATAGATCAACTATGTGGATTTCTGAGGCAGCTAATTATGATTTATTACTATCACTACAGCTATAGGCAAAGGGAGTCTCTTCCTATATGCTGGAAGAGTTCCAAAATGTCTGCAAGTCAAAAAATATTTTCTAGACCTGCTATGAAACACAGAAACCATAAAATGAGTTAAGGTATTATTTCTATAAGATTATTATGCCTGAGGCAGCCTATTTTATTAGATTCACACTTTGGGGAATGCTACTTTATTAGATTACTTTAGCTAGCGAGGTCCTACAGCTTGCACCTGGAGTAGGTAAGTTTTGATAACAAGAGACTGGTGAGGGTTTCTAAATGGTGAGCCACATATTTAAGGTAGGGTGTTGTGTGTGGGTGGGTGTGTCTCTGAATGAGACCTTGGGCAGTAGGAAGCATCTGGGGTCTTGGAAACTGACATTTAATGGAACTAGGGGTGTCAGCAGAGGAGATGAATATAGTGGAAGGTGAGCTTCATTTGCTTAATAATTGTGCTTTAAACCAGTCTTGATGAACAAACGTGTCTTGCTTTAGAGGAAAATCAAATTGTACCTTGGCTGGGTCTCTCAGATCATGGCTCTCAGTGAAAACCTAGGGAGAAGAGGTTGGGGGCATTCGTTAATGAATTGCAAAGGGCCACATGGCATGAGCCAACTAAGCAGGAGGCTAAGGCAGTGGACAGACATGCCTGGTCACCTTGAGATGAGGGCTCCAGTTGTTCAAGTCATTTATAAAAGCCAACACCCCTGCATTAGTCACTATTAAGAGATCAAAGGGAAATTTCCTTGTTCAAAAATGCAGGGAAGAGGGTGTCTCTGTTTAGTATTGTCACACTGTAGCTTGTGTATGCCATTTACCAAGTTGCTAAAGGGAGCAAAGAAGGTGAGTAGCAATTGCTTGTGCACCAGTGTTTACAGCCATCCTGGGCAAGTGTGTGGTTTCTTAGTTCTCTTGCAGAGAGGATGAACACAGGTGGAAAGAAGTTAAAATGTCCCAGAGCAATCAGCCAGTGTGAGACCCAGGGAGATAAGGGAACCTCCTTGGACTGGGACAGACACAAGCCAGACGGAGGAGCAAATCCATCCATCTTTAGCTAAATCTTCTCACTGCAGAGGAAATTGGTGATGATGGTAGTGGTGGGTTTCTCTGGTCTCTGAGGAAATCTCTACAGTCCCTGCTTGCTTGGGAAATTCTAAACTGAATGAATTAGAGTCCCAGGAAAACAACATTTCAGGTTGCCAGAAAGGTAGACAGTTCAATATGAGAGGCCTTACAAAATATTAGTTTGGTTAAAATCTTCACTAGTGATACGTGGCAAGTTCCTTAGGGAGAATCTGGATCAGCTCTGTCCAATATGGTAGACACAGACTCAAGTATCCATTTAAGTCTAAATTGAATTAATTAAAATTAAAATTTCAGTTTCTCAGTCACAGTAGCCACACAAGGTCAGGGGTATGATATTGAACAGCACAGATACAGCACATTTCCACCTTCACCGAAGGCTCTATTGGTCAGAGCTGACCTGGATCAGAGCCGGAGACAGGTTTTCTGCTTCCACTCTGGAAAGAACAGACACAGGTGGAAATCATGGCACGTGGCATGGTCTAGGCACTTAAACGCACTTCCTGGCTCTGGGTTGTTGGGGCCTGAGCTGCAAAACCACGTAAGTGCACATGTCCTTTTGCTTTTTCTCCTCTATCTCTGAAAACTTAGGGAAGGGCAACTTATTTTTATTTGTTTTTTTGAGTGGTGGAGCTGCATAGATTTGTAGGATTTTATATATATCTTGGAATGGAGATTTGCAAGCTGTGGATTGCAATCCATTAGGTTGTAAAATAAATTTAGTGGGTTGTACTGTCATTAAAAACAAAAGAAATAGAAATGTCAGCATGTTTCACATGTAATGAGAGTAAATATTTTATGAAATTTTGATTCAGATATGTATATGGTTGGGTATATTTGTTCACCGTGTAAAGTATAAATTGCATATTTTACTCTGAATCACGTTTAAAATATTGAAAGCCAACTCTGAAGATGAAAAACTGAATTGAACTATCTGAGGCCCTAAAGCAAATAGCAAGCAGCAAGTGAATGCATAGAAACTCATTTAGTTATTTGTACCAAAGGCTATTTATTAGGTCCTACCTTAAAGCTACTTATGGAACAAGGAAAGGGGGCAGATTGCTTCCCTAAAAGAAGATCTATAAGGCAATCATGTGGTGGCGTACAGGGACAGAATAGGTAGGGTGAAATCATTAGGATAATTGCTGTCATCTAATGTCCTTTAATACCTAATAGCAAATGCATTTGCGAAGAGGGCATTTTGTAAATGTGAAATAGGTATGTGGCATTCAATTATATTCAAGTACCTATTTCCATTTTGTTTGGGGCAGTTTTAGCACAAGAGTTATTTGTCTCTTTCCATTGATTCTGCTAAGTCAGGTGGTTTGTCTATGTAACTTGTCTATATAATTTCATTTTATTGATCAGTACATTCTCTGTATGTATAATTAGGCTTTGTCTAAGAGTGGCAGTGAGAATTTAGTTTTCTGATACGAAAAGACCTATTTTCCCTCCTGCTTCTAAAAACAGTAACAATATACTTTCTAGAACTCTAAATGGGAGGACGATTGTTCCTTTCAATCTCTAACTGCAAGGTTTTCTGCTTAGAGTTAATCTTTTTGTCCAGTTTGCAAAGGGGATCACTAAAACCTAACGGGTAGTTTGTTCTGTCTTGGCACCTCCATGCAGGAGTTTCCAAATACTTAAATTTTGTTAAAAATTCTTCATCCTTTCTAGATTTTTAAAATCAAGTGCTAGTTCAGCATCTGTGTAGCTGATCCTTTGGAGTGCTTTTCTCTTTGACTTGTTGATAGAGTGAATTACATTAATAAATGTCTTACAATTAAATCATCCTGGCATAGTGATATACTTCTAGTGTGATTCTGGCTTCTATTTGCTTATATTTTTATATATAATAGAATTTTTACATTAATATTCATGAGTCAGATTACACTATAATTTTTTCCTGCTATATTTATCAAATTTCTGTATCAGTATCGTTCAGGCTTTTTGAAAACACTTGCAGCTTGTGTTCTCTCCATCTGTGTTAAATTCTGAAACAATTGAGTGTATTCCTTGAAGGTTTTATAGAACTCACCTGTGACATCAGTGCATGTGATTTTCGTGAGGAAGTTTTTTGATAATATTCTGTTTGTTTTTTTCTATTGCTTTTCATTTCTAAAATCAGTTTTAGTACTGTGTATTTTCCCTCCATTTCTTCTTGGTTTTCACATTTGTTTGTATAGACTTTGGCAAGGCATTCTCTTATAATTTAATTTTTTTCTCTACCTCGTATTTGTATATATCTACTTTTTCTCTGCACTTCACCTCCTCCTCCTCCTCCCATGTTTCTAAATTAGGGTGGTTAGTGGTTTGTTTGTTCTATTGCCCTCCCCCCATTCCAAACCAATTTTACCCTTAGATTTAATGTTGAAATTCTACCTATTTGAAAAACATTATTATATAGCTTTTCATCCATATGTCTTTATAATATTTTTTAAAGACACTGACTTTCCAAAATATTGGCTTTGTTCTTGTCAGAGAATTCAGGATTTTTAAAATAGCTTTGTTTTCTAGATGAGAGAGAGAGCAGAACGGTGAGGGGCAATTAGCCTCACCGTATGGCAGTGGAGAGTTGGAGCAATGAGTATATTTAGCAGGGGAAATGGATTTAGCCTTAAAGAGCTACCACTGTTCTTGTAACCAGAGGCTTTTAGGCTTCAATGATGAGTCAATCCCTCTTAGCCAGCTGGACTTCACAGGCATAAAAGAGCACAGAGCACTCTTGATTCCATTTGATTTTGAGCATTTTTCACGTTTATTTCCCACTTAACCTCCTCGCACCCCTGTCCTTTAGCCAAGCTTAGGACAGTGACAGTAAATGCTGGTCAATGACTTTCTGTGGTAGGTAAGGACAGACACTCTGGGCAGAGGGAGCACTGCCTGGAGGGCCTGCCTGATTCAGAGCACCAGGGACCCTTCCTCCTGCTGAGGGGCCATCCGGTAGAGTTGGCCATTTTCTTTAAAAATATGCTGAAACTCATGGATATTCCTGGGACTGCGGGGGTGGGGGGGGGGTTGTTTCCCATTTAGTTCCTAGTGTCTGTTAACCAATTCCTGAACAAATGCATATCAAGTGAACTGGCATCAGTTAGTGAAACCTAGAGGCTAGGGCCCCAAGATCAGGATCAGTATGTTTAAGTGGGGTGCAGATGCTTGTATAAGGGTTCAGGACTTTTTAGAAAGAAATTTACTTAATTGGGATGTAAGTGGAGCTGCTAAAGGCCAGTGGTCTCAGGTAGGTGAGTGCACGATGGTGCAGTGGATGTCAGGGAAAAAATAGTGGAACCTCTATTTGTACTCCTTTTTGAAACATTTTCATAAATGTAAATGTTTTAAAATACATGTAATACTATAGTAGTTTGTAAATCTCCATGTGCGCATATAGATGCATATATACAGATCTGTGCCTATATACACACACACATATGTATACAAATTTTTACCGTTGGGGGAAAAAAGAAGACCACCTCTACAGATAATCATCTTCTAGGTTACCATGTAGCAGAGAAGATGCTAAGAAAATCATGATAAATAAGACAGACAATGTGCCTTCGTGGAATTTATAGTCTAGTAAAGACAGATAATAAATGAATAAGTCAAAATAGTAACCATGTATGATAATTTCTATCAAGGAAATAACCTGGGGACTGTGACTCTCACAACCAGGAGAGGGATGTAGTTAGGGGGCTGAGTTCCGGGGGGTGGGGGGTGGGGGTGTGCCAAGTGTGGGTTGGGCATAGCACTCAGGACATAGATAATAGCAAGTAAAAAGGCCCAAGGGAGGGTGGGGGGTGGTATGGCCTTGAAATTCTCAGAATACTGGTGTGACGGAGTGTAGGGAGCAGGGGCAAGAGCAGCACTGGGTGGGTTGGGCAGCAGCCACCTCAGAGATGTGTACATCACGGTGAGGACTTCCAGGGCCATCATCTGGCCATCCGTGTGCACTTTGGCGTCATCCATTTACCGGCACTGCTTGGCACATAATAGGGACACGCTAAATATCTGAATAAAGGGAATGAACGAAGGAAAAAAGGATCTGCATGGAGTTTCCTGAAATTAAGACATGTTTATATGTGTTATTGAGTCTTTTTTTTTTAATGTTTAGGATCTATTTTATTATAGCAGGCTTAGCATAAGAATGAAGTAAAACACATAGAAGGTAAGAATTTGCTCATGGGGTGAGTTCATTTCTTACAATCGGAGTAAAATAGATAGATTTATTTCCTCTGCATGAATTTATGTTAATATTTTGATGACATTTTAAATTTTTACTTTTAATTCTTATGGGTACACAATAGTTGTATATCTTTATAGGGTATAGGTGATATTTTGATACAAGTATACATTGTGAATTAATCAACTGAGGGTAATTGGGGTATCCATTACCTCAGGCATTTATCATTTCTTTGTGCTAGGAACATTCCAATTCCATTCTTTTAGTTATTTTAAAGTATACCCTAACTTACTGTTGATTATAGTCACTTTGTTGTGCTATCAGATAATTGTTCCTTTTATCTATCTCAATATACTTTTGAACCCAATAACCAACTGTGCTCACTTTCTCACCATCCCAAGCCCTTCCCAGCCTCTAGTAGCCATCATTCTAGTCTCTGTCTCCGTGACATCAATTGTTTTAATATTTAGCTTCCACATATGACTGAGAACATGTAAGATTTCTGTGCTTGGCTGATTTCACTTAACATAATGTTCTCCAGTTCCATCCATGTTGTACATGGCAGGATTTCATTCTTTTTATAGCTATATAATATCCCATCGTGTATATGTACCGTAATTTCTTTATTCATTTATCTGTTGATGGACATTTAGGTTGATTCCATATCTTGGCTATTGTGAATAGTGCTATAATAAACATGGGAGTACAAATATCTTTTCAATATACTGAATTCTCATCCTTAGGATATATACCCAGCAGTGGGATTGCTGGGTCATATGGTAGTTCTGTTTTCAGTTTTTTGAGGACCCTCTACACTGTTCTCCATAGTAGTTGCACTAATTTACATTCCCTCCACAGTGTACGAGGGGTCCCCTTTCTCCACATCCTCACCAGCATTCAATATTGCCAACCTTTTTATAAAAGCCTTTTTAACTGGGATAACATGATATCTCATTGTAGTTTTGATTTGCATTTCTCTGATAACTAGTGAGGTTGAGCATGTTTTCATATACCTGTTGGCCATTTGTATGTCTTCTTATGAGAAATGTCTGTTCAAATCCTTTGCCAAATTTTAATTGGATTAATTTTTCCCCTGTCAAGTTGTTGGGGCTCCTTACATATTCTAGTTATTAATCCTTTGCAGATGGGTAGTTACCAAATATTTTCTCCCATTCTGTGGGTTGTCTCTTCACTTTGTTGTTTCCTTTGCTGTGAAGAAGCTTTTTAGCTTGATGTGATCCCCTTTGTCCAATTTTGCTTTGGTTGCCTGTGCTTTGGGGGTATTACTCAAGAAGTTCTTGTCCAGATCAATGTCCTGAAGCATTTCCCCAAAGTTTTCTTTTAGTAGTTGCATAGTTTCAGTTATTATATTTAAGTCTTTAATTCATCTTGATTTGATTTTTATATATAGTGAGAGATAAGGGTCTAGTTTCTTTCTTCATATGAATATCCAGCTTTTCCAGCATCATTATTGAAGAGATTGTCCTTGCACCACTGTATGTTCTTGGTGCCTTTGTTGAAGGTAAGTTCACTATACATGTGTGGATTTCTTTCTGGGCTCTTTATTCTGCCCATTGGTTTACATGTCTGTTTTCAGGCCAGTACCATACTGTTTTCGTTACTACAGCTCTATAGTGTAATTTGAAATCAGATAATGTGATTCCTCTAGTTTTGTTCTTTTTGCTCAGGATGACTTTGGTTATTCTGGGTCTTTTGTGGTTCCATATAAATTTTAGGATTATTTTTCCTATTTCTGTGAAGAATGTCATTGGTATTTTGATGGGGATTGAATTGAGTCTGTAGATTGCTTTGGGGAGTATGGACATTTTAACAATATTGATTCTCCCAATCTATGAGCATGAAATATCTTTCTACTTTTTTGTGTCCTCAATTTTTCATCAGGATTTTATAGTTTTCATTGTAGAGATCTTTCCCTTCTTTGGTTAAGCTTATTCCTGGGTATTTTATTTTATTTGTAGGTATTATAAATGGGCTTACTTTTTGGTTTCTTTTTCAGATTGTTTACTGTTGGCATATAGAAATGCTATTGATTTTTGTATGTTGATTTTGTATCCTGAAACTTTATTGGATTTATTTATCCATTCTAATAGTTTTTTTGTGGAGTCTTTATGATCTTATATCTAGAGAAACCTATTGTCTGAAAACAAGGATAATTTAACCTCTTCATTTCTAATTTGGGTGCCCTTTATTTCTTTCTCTTGTCTGATTGTTCTAGCTAGAACTTCCAGTACTATGTTGAATAATAGTGGTGAAAATGGGCATCCTTGTCTTGCTCCAGATCTCAAAGGAAGGGCTTTCAGTTTTTCCCCATTCAATATGATACTAGCTATGGGTCTGTCATATATGGCCTTTATCTTGTTGAAGTAAGTTCCTTCTATACCCAATTTTTGGAGAGATTTTATAATGAAGGAATGTTGAATGTTATGGAATGCTTTTTTTAGCATCAGTTGAAATGATCCTATGGTTTTTGTCCTTCGTTCTCTTCATATGATGTATTACATTGATTGATTTTATATATTGAACTGTCCTTGCATCCCTGGGATGCATCAAGTGGGATAAAGCCCACTTGATCACGATGAGTAATCTTTTCAAGTGGTGGTGTATTCAGTTTTCTAGTATTTGGTTGAGGATTTTTGTGTCTATGTTCACCAGAGATACTGGCCTAGAGTTTTCTTTTTTTGATGTTTTGTCTTTGTCTGGTTTTAGTATCAGGGTGATATAGGCCTCATAGAATAAGTTTGGGAATACCCCCTTCTCCTCAATTTTTTGGAATAGTTTAAGTAGGATTGGTATTAGTTTTTCTTTGAATGCTTGGTTGAATTCAGAAATGAAGCCATCAGGTCCTGGGCTTTTCTTTGAAGGGAGACTTTTTGTTACCCCTTCTATTTTGTTACTTATTGTTGGTTTGCTCATGCTAGTCTCTAATGATCCTTGAATATCTGCAGTATCAGTTGTAATGTTTCCTTTTTCATTTCTGATTTTATTTGTTTGGGTCTTCCCTGTTTTTTTCCTTAGTTTGGCTAATGTTGTGTCAATTATATTTATCTTTTCAATGAAAACCCAACTTTTTGTTTTGTTGATCATTTTTTATTTCAATTTCATTTATTTCTGCTCTGATCTTTATTATTTCTTTTTTCTAATAATTTTGGGTTTTGTATCCTTTTGTTTTTCTAGTTCATTGAGATGCATCATTAGGTTGTTTAAAGTTTTCTACTTTTTTGATGTAGGCACATTATCGTTATTAATTTTCCTCTTATTACTGCTTTTTCTGTATCTTATAGTTTTTGATGTGTTGTGTTTTCATTTTCATTTGTTTTGAGAAATTTTTTAATTTCCTCCTTGATCTCTTAATTGACCCCCACTAGTCATTCAGGAGTCTATTGTCTAATTTTCATGTGTTTGTATATTTTCCAGTGTCCCTCTTGTTGTTGAGATTTCTAGTTTTATTCCCTTGTGTTCAGAGAAAATACTTGGTATGATTTCCATTTTTTTTTTTTTTTTTTGAATTTTTTGAGACTTATTTTGTGGCCTAACATATGGTCTATCCTTGAGAATATTCCATGAGCTGAGGAGAAGAATGTGAATTCTGCAGCTGTTGAATGAAATGTTCTCTAAATATCTGTTAGTTCCATTTGCCATTTATTAGAAGGATTTGTTCTGTAAAATTTGGATTCAGCCAAAAGGCTGCACTCCAGGATCCAGAAAGCCACATGTGGCCCCAAGGCCACAGATTCCCCATCCCTGATTGGTCTACAGTGCAGATTAAGCCAGTGTTTCATTGTTGATTTTCTTTCTGGATGATCTGTCCAATGCTGAAAGTGAAGTGTTGAGGTCTCTAATAATTACTGTATTGTGGTCTGTCTCTCTCTTTAGCTCTGATAATATTTACTTTATATTTCTGGGTGCTCCAGTGTTGGGTGCACATACATTTACAGTTGTTATATCCTTTTTTTGAATTGACCCCTTTACCATTATATAATGACCCTCTTTGTTCCTTTTTATGGTTTTTGTCTTGAAATCTATTTTATCTGATAGTAGTAGAATTACTCCTGCTCTTTTTTGGTTTCCATTTGCATGAATATCTTTTTCCATTCATTTATTTTTGGGCTATGTGTATCTATAGGTGAAGTGTATTTCTTTTTATTTGTTTTTGTTGTTTTGTTTTGTATTTTATTTCAGTATACTACAGGGGTATAAATGTTTAGGTTACATATATTGCCTTTGCCCTACCTGACTCAGAGCTTCAAGTGTGTCCATCCCCCAGACAGTGCACACCACACCCATTAGGTGTGAATATACCCATCCCCTCCTCCCCCCACACCTGCCTGATGCTCAGTGAATGTTCCTACTATATGTGCACATAAGAGTCGATCAGTTAGTACCAATTTGTTGGTGAGTACATGTGGTGCTTGTTTTTTTATTCCTGTGATACTTCACTTAGAATGGGTTCCAGCTCTATCCAGGATGATAAAAGAGGTGCTATATCACCACTTTTTTTGGGCGGGGGCTGAGTAGAATTCCATTGTATACATATGCCACATTTTATTAATCCACTCATGTATTAATGGGCACTTGGGTTGTTTCTACGTCTTTGCAATTATGAATTCTGATGCTGTAAAAATTTGAGTGCAGATGTCTTTTTTATAGAATGGCTTTTGTTCCTTTGGGTAGATGCCTAGTAACAGGATTACTGGATCAAATGGTAGTTCTACTTTTAGCTCTTTGAGATATCTCCATATTACTTTCTACAGAGGTTGTACTAGTTGGAAGTGCCACCAGCAGTGTATGAGTGTTCCTATCTCTCCATATCCATGCTAGCATTTGTTGTTTTGGGACTTTGTGATAAAAGCCATTCTCAGTGGAGCTAAGTGATATCTCATTGTGGTTTTGATTTGCATTTCCCTGATGTTTAGAGATGTTGAGCATTTTTTCATATGTTTGTAGGCCATTAATATATCTTCTTTTGAAAAGATTCTGTTCATGTCCTTTGCCCACTTTTTAATGGGGTAATTTTATTTTTTTTCTTGCTGATTTTCCTTAGTTCTATATAGATTCTAGTTACCAGCCCTTTATCGGATGTGTAGCATGTGCATATTTTCTCCCATTCTGTAGGTTGTCTGTTTGCTGTCATGATAGTTTTCTTAGCTGTGCAGAAGCTTTTTCATTTGATCAGATCCATTTATTTATTTTTGTTGTTGCTGTGATTGCCTTTGGGGTCTTCTTCATAAATTCTTTGCCTAGGCCAATGTCTATAAGAGTTTTTCCCACATTTTCTTCTAGAATTCTTATAGTTTCACACCTTAGGTTTAAGTCTGTTATCCACCGGGAGTTGATTTTTGTGAGAGGTGAAAGGTATGGATCCTGTTTCAGTCTTCATGTGGCTATCCAATTTTCCCAAAACCATTTATTGAATAAAGATTCTTTTCTCCAGTGTTGTTTTTGCCTGCTTTGTCAAAGATTAGATGGCTGTTTGAGGATGGTTTTATAACTGCGTTTGCAGTTCTGTTCTATTGGTCTATGTCTCTGTTCTTGTGCCATTAGCATGCTGTTTTAGTTACTATAGTCTTGTAGTATAGCTTGAAATCTGGTAAATTGATGCCTCCCAATTCTTTTTGCTTAAGATTGCTTTTGCTATCTTCTCTGATTTTGCTTTTGCTATCTTCTCTGGTTCCATATGGAGGGTAAAATTATTTTTTCTAGATCTGCAAAAAATGTTGGTATTTTAATAGGGATTGCATTGAATCTGTAGATCACTTTGTGTAGTATAGACATTTTAACAATGTTGATTCTGCCAACCAGTGAGCATGGTATGGTTTTCTACCTGTGTACATCCTGTGCTATTTCCTTCCTCAGTGTTTCATAGTTCTGCTTGTAGAGGTCTTTTATCTCCTTGGTTAAATATATTCCCAGGTACTTTAGTTTCTTTGTTGCTATTGTGAAGGGTATTGAGACTTTGATATGGTTCTCAGTTTGACTGTTGTTGGTATATAGGAATGCTACTGATTTGTGTACATTGATTTTGTAGCCTGAGACTTTGCTGAATTTGTTTATCAATTCCAGGGTTCTCATGGTGGAATCTTTGGGGTTTTCTAGATATAAGATCATATTGTTAGGAAAGAGCAATAGTTTGACCTCTTATGCCCCCATTTATATGCCATTCATTTCCTTCTTTTGCCTGATTGCTCTGGCTAGGACTTCCAGCACTATATTGAATAGAAGTGGTAATAGAAGGCAACTTTGTCTAGTTCCAGTTCTGAGCCAGAATGCTTTCAATTTTCCTTCCTTCCTTCCTTCCTCCCTTTCTTCCTTCCTTACTTCCTTCTGTCTTCCCTTGTTAAATACAATTTACTCCAGTAGTGTGTTTTATTTTATTGGTTTTTATTTTTTGTTTATCTGTTATAGGTTTTTGCATTTGCAGTTACAGTGAGGCTTGCAAAAAACATTTTATAACCAATTATTTTAAACATATGACAACTCTGCTTTACAAACAAATAAGCAAAGAAAATTCTGACAGATATTCTACCTTTAATTCCAAACCCACTTTTTTTACTTTTTATTGTTTACATCCATGTCTTTTTATATAATCTGTCCAAAACATTGTTGTTATTTTTGATAGGTTTGTCTTTTAGTCTTTCTACTCAATGTATAAGTGGTTTATCTGCTTCAGTTACCACAGTAGAGTACTATACATTTGTGTCCTTACTGTTGCCAGTGAATTATGTACCTTCAGAAGATTTTTTTATTGTTAATTAACACCCTTTTCTTTCATATTGAAGAACTCTTTTGAGCATTTCTTGTAGGACAGGTCTTGTGTTGATGAAATCCCTTAGCTTTGTTTCTCTGGGAAAGTCTTATTTCTCCTTCATGTTTGAAAGACTTTTTTTGGAGGATATTATATTCTAGGGTTAAGGTTTTTCTCCTTCAAGACTTTGAATGTGTCATGCCACTCTCTCCTGGCCTGTATGATTTCCACTGAGAAGTCTGCTGCCCAATGTATTGGAGCTCCTTTATAAGTTATTTTTTTTTTCTTCCCTTAGGACCTTTATCCATGACCTTTGGGAGCATCATTATTATTATTATTTTATAGTATTGTTATTCTTGAAGTTGAATATTGATATCTTTCTCTAGGTTTGGAAAGTTCTCTGTCGTTATTTCTTTGAATAAACTTTCTACCCCAGTCTCACTCTTTAGCTCCTCCTTAAGGCCAATAACTCCTTAGATTTATTCTTTTTTTTGGCTATTTTCTAGATACTGTAGGTGTACTTCATTCTTATTTATTATATTTTCTTTTTTCTCTTCTGACTGTGTATTTTAAAATAGCCTGTCTTCAAGCTAACTAATGCTCTCTTCTAGTTGGTCAGTTCTCCTGCTGAGAGACTTTGATGCATTTCTAAGTCTTTCAGTTGAATTCTTAAGCTCCAGAGTTTCTGTTTGATTTTTGATTATTTCAATCTATTTGTTAAATTTTTCTGATAGGCTTCTGAATTTCTTCTGTGTTTTGTCTTGTGTTCTTGAGTCTTGATCCCAGCCCATCATATGATTGATAAATCATTATGGCCAAAAAACATATAAGAAATGCTCGACATCTCTAATCATCAGGGAAATGCCAATCAAAACCACAATGAGATATCACTTATCTCCAGTAAGAATAACTTTTATCAAAAAGTCCCAAAGCAACAAATGCTAGTGTAGATGCAGAAAGATAGGAGCACTCATTCACTCTTGGTGGGACTGCAAAACTAGTACAACCTGTATGAAAAGTAGTATGGTGATACCTCAAAGAACTAAAAGTAGAACTACCATTTGATCTAGCAATCCCACTACTGGGTATTTACCCAAAGGAACAAAAAACATTCTATAAAAAAGACGTCTGCACCCAAATGTTTATAGCAGCACAATTCACAACTGCAAAGATGTGGAAATAACCCAAGTGCCCATCAATACATGAGTGGATTAATAAAATGTGGTATATGTGTGCCATGGAGTATTATTCAGCCATAAAAAATGATCATACGATGCTTCTTGAATTAACCTGGATGGAACTGGAGACCATTCTTCTAAGTATTACAAGAATGGAAAAACACCACATGTGCTCACCATTAAATTGGTACTCATAAATCAACACTTTTGTGCACATATGGAAGTAAAACTTTAACAGAAATCAAGCAGGCAGGAAAGGGGAGGAAGGGATGGGTAAATTCACACCTAATGGGTACAAGGCACACTATCTGGGGTATGGACACACTTATAACTTTGACTCAAATGGTACAAAAGCAATTTATGTAACCAAAATGTTTGTACCCCCATAATATGCTGAAATAATAAAAAAGCCTGCTGCTTCCACTTTTTCACTTTATATTGGACTATCAGGAGAGCCAAAAAAACAAAACCCAGAAAATAAAAACAAACAGGCAAAAAACTCAAGTAGTATATATTGCTTTAGATGCTGCCAATGGAAGAAAGTGGAAGAGGTCAAACATTTTTCCAGGTATCTCCACTGTACACTTAATTTTTATGGTCATTAGCTGTAATTTTTTATATATCATGAATTATATTTAATAATGTACTTCATATCTTTTTGAAGTCAATGCAATTTATATTGCCCATGTAGGTAATCATGAACTGCATTTTCTAAGAAATATTTTTTTCCCCTGAATCATTAGATACAGTGTTTTGGGGGAAGTGAAATTGAAGATATTGGATTTTAGGAATATAGTTTAGAGGCAGCTATGTTTTAAAACCTTTATAGGAAAATTTAAATCAGAAACCCATTTTATTAGAAGGTTCTGAATATAAATTGCAAGGCCAGGAGTGTCACAGATATCAGTGTCAAGAAGAGACATTTAAAGGCCCCCTAGCGTAATCAATAAATATTTGTTAAGAAGAGAAAATACATCTTTGACCAAATTGTCAGTCGTTAGATAGATGATGGCTATGTGGGGAAAGTGACAAAAAGTTGAAAGTGGTAGTTGCCAAGCACAGCTGGCCCTGTAGTAATTTTAGGGAGCATTCAAAAACCATAGATGCCAGTGTCCCTGTTGTTATATGGTTCTGATGAGTTGGGTTTCACATTTAGAGTGTGTTTAAGGAGAGAGGTGGGAAGGTCCCGAATTATGACCTCCTCCTTTTAGGGTCCAGAAAGTCTCCCTTGCTCCTGTCTGCTGAGTTATGTCTTGGTTCTTGGTCTCTCCAGAAGAGTAGGGCTGCAGAAGTGAAAGGACTGCAGTCCTCCTCTCCACTTTCAGGGAACTTTGCAGCATTAATCTACTCCCTCCTGCATGTCTCTGCTTCACAAGCTATAAAAATGCCCAGGCAGACACATAGATTCTTTAAAATGAAACCCCTTCCTCAACTGTCTGGCCCTCTGTGGCCTCTACTTTCTCCCTCAGCTGAGCACTTCTCAGAGTGGATCACTCTTGCTGGCTGGACTTGTCATCTCTGGTCCTCTTGCCACTTCTACTAGGCATGCCTTCTGTCATTAGTGCTCCCACCCCTCTACAGCCCACCACAGCCACACAAACCAAAATCACTTTGTTGGAACTGTTCTCACTAACGTTATCAACAATTGTATAGTTCCCCAAATCCAGGAGTTGTTTTCCAGTCATTTTTTAACCTCTGTAGGCACTTGATGTTGTCCACCATTAAGTTCTTTCTAAAACTCTGCCCCATTTTTTTTGAACACATGTTTGCCACTTCTCTGCCTATTTCTCTATGACCATCTTCACCCCAACACCAACCCTTCTTATGCTTCATCCCTTAACACTGGTGTGCTTCAAGCTTTTGTTTTGGCTCCCTTCTATCTCCATGTTTTCCCTTAGTGACCTCATCCATTCCCAGTGCTCCGAGTTACACATACCTGCTCACCCTCCCCTGAGCTCCTGCTTCACGTATTAAAATACACATTGAACATTTCACCCCAGGTGTCTTATAGGCTTTGCACACACTATTCATAATGAAACTCATTACCTTTCCAACCAAATATCTCTTCTCTTGTTTTTCTGTCTTGCTTAATGGTCCTTTTGTTCATCCAGTTTCCCAACCTAGACAAAGTGAAAATTCCAAGATTCATCTTTTCTCCTGGCCCTCATTTCTAGTTGGTTACTTAATCCTATTGATTTTGCCTTGTTACATCTCTCAAATGCTTTCCTCACTCCCTGTCTACTATGGCCTTTGACTTATTTCAGATTCATATAATTTCACACATAATTATTGAAATAGTTCTGGTTTTCCTTGCTTCCAGTGGACCTTCTCCAGTCAAATATAGACTACGGTTCTTCAAATTCTTTAGCATGACTGGCAGGTTCTTTATGGTTTTCTCTTCCTATTTCCTCCCTTCAAGTTTAACTTTCACAGCATCACCCTTTCCCTGATCCACAAACACACATCCCAGAACCAGTTACACTGAACTGTTTTATTCTCTGAACACTTTATCTCACAACTCAAATCAGTTTCACACATTTGTTATTGGAAATTGCTCCTCTGCTTAGAATACCACTTATTCCAAATTTGTAGATCCAACTCATCATTTCTTCCAGACTGGCCTAAAGGCTGCTTCCTTTGAGAAATTCTCCAGACTCTCCCTTGTAGGGTTAATGGTGCCTTTCTTTGTCGACTCATGGTATGTTCACCAATCACTCATAAGAAGTCTGTTTTCTTATTAATCAAATTCACTAAAGAACATACTCTTTGCAGGCAGAGATTCTTTTCTGTGCCTTCAGTACCTGGGTTGGTTTGGCATAGATTGGGTGCTGCTGGGATGTTGGCTAAATGAGTGGGTGACCTAATCAGAATGATACTTAGTGAGCATTTTAGGTTGAGTGATCAGTGCAGGTGAAAGGTGAAACAAGCAGCTGAGATATTTTGGGTTATAATGTGTCTACCCAGCCCTGGGATCTATGAAACAGCCAGGTACACCCATCTATTGGCCTAAAGGTGAGTTTTAAACACTTATCAGACTCAAGTGCCACTCTAAATACACTCACTTAACTGGGCCCTTCACCATTCTTCAATTCTCTCTTCCTGAATTTGAACTCCTGGTACTACAATCCCACCTCTACTCCTGGGACTTAGAATTTGCTCTTAATCCCACTTCATTTCCTGATTGGCTCTGTATTACCTCATGCTTCTAGTTCTCACTCCACTTTGTCTTTGCAGGAACTATTCTCCTCCCAAACCTGAAGAACCAGGTTAGAGTTAGATCCCTAGTGGAGCCTGGTCTGGTTCTACCATGGGGTGGGGGCGGAAATTGACATGAGCAATGCATTTCAGTGATTGTATTTTCTCTCAAACTCTCATTTTCTATCATAATTAGCCACGGATGCTCACAAAACTAAAATAGGAAAAATGATTTTACAGCTTTGAGGGAATAATCAGTTAGTTTGGGATATCTCAAAGATAAATCTTTTCTGCAAGAGGGTAGATGATGACATATCATTTGCAGCTGGTGTGGTTCCAGAAGGTTCTGAGATAATGGTGATTACTCAAGCAGCATCATCCCGTTTGTCCTGTTGAGAACTCTTTGGAGAGTATTCTGAGGGTAAGGCTTGCAAACAAAATTAAGACCTGTTGCTGTGTGATGAGTCCCATAGTATTTAACAGCATATGAGTAATGTTAATGGCCATAATTACCAGTGGCTCAACAAGGAAAATCAAAAGGGCCTGTGAAGGGCAAGAGAATGACTGTACTTTGCACAGCCAGTGTCATGGGAGGAAGGGAGGCCAAATTACTGTGGCAAGTTCTGTGTAAGAAGTTAAAATAGTTTCTCAACTGGTTTTGTTGTGTCTTATTGCACAGGCATAAGTGTCTTTCCTTTTTTTTGTGTGCTGTGATTTTACCATTAGGTACAAAGGAAAACCATTTAGAGGGAGTAATATCCTAATATTAAGAGCTGATCATGTAACCATACCATGTGGATTATCTCATAATAACGCTGTAATGTAGGCAACATTACTATCTCCATTTCAGAGGCAAATAAAGTGAGGTTCAGAGAGGATTAGTGACTGTGTAAATCATGCAGACAGTAGGTGACAGAGCCCAGCATTGACTGTAGAAGCCTCACTTTAGAAACTGGACTTTGTGCTAGTCTAACACTCCCATTTGAATCCATATTTAAGGACTGTCTGCTGAGTTGTCTGGTCCGAGAGGTGAGGTGAACAAAACCAGCTTCTTTGGCTGGACTTAGCTCAGGAAAAGGAGATGCCATCATGACAGGGAAGTGGCAGGTTGTGGAAATCCGGGCTTTTGGCTGTTTCAGTTAAGAGTCAAAACTGGGATGCAAGTAGCTAGGAGACCAGAATGGATTTGTACACTGCAGAAATGATCCTGAAGCCATCATTTCACCCAGTGTCCTATATCAATGAGAACAACAAAATGAAATGTAGGCATTGATTATAATGGTGATGGGGAAGGCATTAGAAATCCAGACCAGAGAAAAACAAAGGGAGACAAAGGAAGAACTGTAAAAGGACATGTTGTTCAGCTCAGTGGTACAGAAATTAGAAAGGCTGTGACCAAATCCAGGGAGGCTGAGAATTCCTGGCAGATGAGACTCGCACGAGCAAGTCCCTGTGAGAACCTCCTATCAACAGGCTTGGTTTGTCCCAGCACACAGGAGGGAGCCACCAGAAAAGGAGTTGAAAATGTGGGAGGGAAGGAGAATTTAGAAGAGATTTATACATATCTTGTTATAAAATTTCTGGGTTTTTTTTTTTTTTTTTTTTTGGCTTCTAAAGTCAATCTTGCAAAAAACGTTTTGAAGTAGAATCATAGTCCTGAACTTCTTTCTCTACCAGAACTTTTCAATATTATTCACTTTAGGGGCTCTAATTTCCTCTGATGTCAAGAGCCTGTGGTTTTACAACCAAAGATTGGCACTAGATAGCGGGGACTTATCTAGGTCATGTTTCATGATTAATGTATTCCACCCTCAGGACATTAGTAGTTTCTTTTCACTTATAATCAGATTTTTTTTTTTTTTGTTACTGTTAATGACCTTTTAACCTATTTTCACATAAAGTAAGACTTCTCCTCTGGGATTGGCAATCCTGAATAGACTTAGACATTAAAGATCTTTATAGAGGAAAATATTTTTTGTGGGGATTTAGGAAAAAATTATACAAAATTTCCTTGTATTTGGAAAAATGTATAATTTGGCCCATTTTCAAGTAATGAGAACTCTAAATAGAACTGTATTTTTTTCCTAAACTTGCTCGTTAAAAAAATTAGCTTGCTCAGATATAAAAAAAAAAAAGTAAATGGAAATAAAAATAGGAATGAAAATGAGTCCCAGATTTAGCAAAGATGACAGCCCTCTTTAATGCTGCCATCCTAAGCCACCCTTTGCAAACTCTTCTCTGTTATATGTTTTTAATGGAAAGCAGCTGCCTTGGAAGGCATTGTTTACAATGGATCTCTGTCATAGCTTGCACTGTAGCTATAAATAATGTCAACATATTCTCCTATCCAGCAGCCTAAATGCTGATGCCGCCCATCCATACCAGATGAGGTTATATTATTCTTCCTCAAACATACTCATTATCATCTCCTGCTGTCCCCATCCCTGAGGGTAATGATGACCCTTTGCAACACCATTCATCACTGCCTGTGATTGTTTGCAGCTGAGGCTATTGGCCTGGGGGTCCTCTCCCACCCAGCTTCTCTGTTCTCAGTGTATGATGTCTGCCCTGTCTTCCTTTTAATCTCTTTCTTCAAACCAGTCTCATCTTTTCAGTATGGACCTGTGGCTGTAGAAGCAAAGCAAATGCAAAGTATATAAATGTTAACATCAAACATAACCATGCAGAAATTTTGGCAGTTTAACCAGATACAGAATGAGTCACTAATGGAAAGCACTAATGGAAAGTCTAGGATGGATCTTGAAAGGTGAGCAGAAGCCCAGGAGGAAACTGTGCAGTAGGGATTTTACAGTTTTCTTGGAAAAGCTGGAGTCAGTGACATCACCTTGTGTCCATTTTCCCCAGGAGGTTTGGGGAGAGTCAAGGGACCCTAAAGCCTCAGGATGTGTGGGTTTTTCTGGGCAGGGAGTTTCTTCATTTTGCTAAATGCTCATGTTGTAAGTCACATCTGTAAAAGAAAATAAATAGCAATACTAAGAAACAGAGGAGAGCCATCAGTGGAACAGAATTTGCAAAATACTTGAGAGAAAGAAGGCAGATGGGATTAAATTGGCAGGAAAACTAAGGTACAGGAAAAGGTGGCTGCTGCATGTGCAGATTTAGAGGTTCTCTGAAATCAGTTTTGGGGATCAGGTACAAAAGCAGGGGGTTCTTAAAAGAATCACCAGAGGACCTAATATCTGAGGTTACAATGGATTTTAAAAGAAGTATATTTAGTATCTCCCAGTAAATATGAGAGTATATCATATTTACAAAATAAGAGCAGTTATTGTTACAATTAAATCCTTAGGGACATTAGGAATAGGAAATACGATTATCCAAATCAAAACCCAGAAAGCTCTGATGTTAACTTGAATAGCAAAACTTACACATCAAAATCATGACCCAAAATTAAGAAGAATTTTCCTAGAACCAGCAAAAGACATACAAACAAAAATTATGGAAGAAAATTGAAATAAAAATATAGACCCTAAAGTTGCAAAATCTATCAAATAGGAGTATCTGAAGAAGAAAATGGGAGAGAAGAAATACTCAAATAATTATGAACTAAAATAAAATCCTAAGCCCCTGCTGACTAAATGGATCTCCACTCAGCCAAGGAGACCCCAGAGAAACGTTAAAACGGAGCCCCCAGCCATGATAGGATGGGAGGTTGGACATGCCTCATTATGCCCCCTCCCTTGCTAACAGCCATCAGATTTTTTTCTTCAGGCTAAACAGAAGCCAATCTTGTGATGCAGACTAGCATTCTTTCCTACTAAGAGACCACCAACCGTGGAGTGGTTTTTAACTATCCATGGAGCATGCGTAGAGAGGGTTTTTGTGTCCTTGCTTCACCTTTGATGCCAGAAACCCACCATTTCTGAACATGGACCCCATAAAGGGGCATAAAGCTCGATTGTACAGGTGCATATTTTTCCCTTCATAAATATTCATGACTATAGCTTGTTAAATATAATATTGGGCCATCCTGCTCATCATAAACTCCTGTTCCCATTGTCCCTACCTCAAAGCATGTGTTCTGGCTTCTGGCCAGGGCTCTGCTTTCCAGCCCATTGGAAGGGCTCCCCATGAACTGCAACCCTGTAAGAGAAATAAAGCTCTCCTTTCCAAATTTATGAACCTCATCACTTTTCAGTTAATGCAATGTAAGATAGTTCTCCAAAACTTAGAGACTTTGTGGTTGAATGGGCACACTGAAGCCTCGCAGACAGGAATAGAGAAAAGATTCTCTCCTAGACACACCAGGAAGGGCTTTCAGAGCACCAAGTATAAACAGACACTTCCAAAGAGAAAAATAGATACACATATAGGGAAAAGAACTGGATCAACATCAAACTTCTCAATGACAACATATTAGATACAGAAAAACAAGTTTTGAATCCATATTTCTGTGTTCAGCTAAACTCTCATCTGTGAGGACAAAATTAAAATTTTTTTCAGATACATTTAAAAAGATAAATTTCTACCACCTATGAACCCCAGTGAGAAGATAACCAGCACGTATTCTAGCAAAATGGGAAATATGCCTAAAGAAAAAGCCATGAATTATAAGAAGTCAAGAGGAGGAAGAATCCAAGGAAATAGTGTGGTTATGTCTAACTGTTCATTAATTAGAAAAAAAAATCTACATTCCTTCATGTGGAATTAGAAGGGAATGAAAGGAAGTATGAGCTAACATTCTTCCTTTCTTCAGTGGGATAAAGTGATATTAACTACCTGGCAGGAAAATAAGTATAAATATTTGTACACAAATATAATGGCTGGATTCTAGATCATTAGAATGAGAGAGAAAAATCCAAACTGGAAAACTGTGACAAAATACAAGGGAGGAAAGGAAACAAGAAAATATAGTAAATAGAAAAAATAAGGGGGTAACATGACTCCAAACATACCAGTTGTCCTTGTGAATATGCATAGATTAAATTCTCCAATTCTGGATAGAAATTTTGAGATTAAATGAAATAAATAAATCAAGCTGTAAGCTACTTCAGGAAACTTCTAAAACAAAATGAAACTTGAAATTGGGAATCAAGTCATGAAAAGAGATATCCTAGCATTTGCCTTTGAACAGAAAGTAGTTAGAGCAAAATGTCAAGCAGAAATGGAAATCAAGGAAAGAAGAATTAAGAGAGACATACTGACCAGATAAATCCCCTAAGAAAAGATGAATGACAAAAGTTTATAAACCTAGTGACATAGATTTATGTTATATAAAGTGAAATTGATCAAAAATTAAGGAGAAATAAATTTATAAGCAAGGTGGAAGACGTTAAATACACAAACTCAGAAATTGATAGATCCAATAGGTAAAATGAATTAGAACATACAGTGGTATCTACAAATTTGGTCTAAGGGTTATGTATACAATTTTATAAACTACAGAACACAGGATCTTCTGAGATATATATGTCATAGTCATAGAAAAGCTGGGGTAAAAAAATCTAAAATGAGAAGTCAATTAGAATTCTTATGGAAATTTATGCTTTTAAATGCATTTATTAGACAACTAGAAAAACTCAATTTAGAAAACAATAAAAATATTTTTAAAGGAGAAGAAAAGGAGTAATGTATAAGGATAAAAGCATAAGTTAGTCAAAAAGTAAGTGTAGACTTTAGCACTTACAGTGTAAGATGTATTTCTTGAAGTAGAAAATGGAAAAATTTTAGACAAACCTTATCAGAAAAATGACAAACAGCCAAAGCCTTTCAAAAATTAAAAGGGAGTATATTTACAAATTTTAGGAAAATTTAAATAAAACAAGTATAACGTTTTAGTAATAAACTAAAGACTATAAGAAATAAGTTTCTAAAAAACAAAAAATCCTAAAATTAACTCAAAAAGCAAACTGTCTGAACAGAACAATGAGCATGAAGGTGAAAATATAGTTTTTATGTATATATATATATATAAAATCTCAGAAAGATTTGTTTTTTTAATGGACCAAAAATATGAAGGAAGACTAATCATTAAGAAATTACAAACATACTGAGTGCTATGAAAGGGGAAATAAAATATGCTTTTCTTTTTTGTGGCTTTGCTAGAAATTCTTGTGATAAAAGTGAAATAGACACCTTTTTTTTAGTCCTTTACAGAAAACTCTTTAAATTCTTACAGAAATTTGATAATAAAGTTGCTTCCCACCTATCTACTCCAAGATATTTGATTTTCCAAATCAAGCAGCTAGGTCATCATAAAAAATCAGCAGAAAGAAGTATTTTCTCTTTGTTAGTAATAATATTTGATCCCTGAAGGGAAGAAGCAAAGATTAAGGTAGTTGCAATCATGTGAAAACAATATCCTGTTATCTTGATTCACACAAAAAAAGGAAATGAAGTGTTTCTAATTTACTTTGCCACATATATCACAGAATGGAGAACATATGATAACATTTAATGAGTGAATTAATTTTTTGCAGTGTTCAGTTGATGGAGACAATGTTGGAACACTAACGAATGCTGGTGATATAAGATGGTGCTTTAAGCATAAATGATGAGGTGTCAGGTGGAAGTTACATTAAGTTTGGCACACATCATTAGACAGTGTCTGATATGAGCAGATGTTCAATTTTTCACACTGAGGAGGTGGTTCAGGATATTCTATTGTAACATAATGTGATGGAATGGCATAATTTGCCATGAAAGTAAAATAAGCCATCCATCTTGAATGTGGCAGTTGGTATCTGTTTGTGAAGTGTGTGGATAATTTTAGTGTTCCTGTCGGTGGTGGAAACCAAAGAGGATTCTGAAGATCCTAAACTCCGTTGTCTATATTCGTTGTTATCCATATGATACTGACATAGTGCCGTAGGTGGGCAGTACCTTTAAATAGCTAATACTGTCTTGAATGGTATCCTTTAAGACTAGTATTTCCTCCAGTTTATTACTGTATCCTTTAATACTCTGCTCACTCCCTGGCCTCTGGAAGTCATGGGAAAGCTGCTAAAATATGAGAGTGGTAGATTCCACTCAATTCCCTAAAAGATCTCTTCTTCATACTCCTTTTTCAGTGGGTGCTCTAGTCAGATATTTTGGATCGTCATGTCTTCATTATATCCATTTCTCATTTTTGTGTGAGTCTCTCAAAAAATGGAAAGATAGCTGAGGCAAGTGTAGATATATAAATTTGACTTTCCCAACTTCTCAGAAAAAAGATAAAGAATAACACAAAACTGCAAAGTCCATTTCCTCAGCACAACTAGACTCTGAGACTGTCCAAATCTCAAATTAATAGTAGGTGGAGCCACGTGTGGCGACTCACCCCTGTAATGCTAGCACTCTGGGAGGCCAAGGTGGGATAATCACTTGAGGTCAGGAGTTCAAGACCAGCCTGAACAACAGTGAGACCCCCCATCTGTACTAAAAATAGAAAAAATTATCCAGGCATGGTGGTGTGTGCCTGTAGTCCCAGCTCCTCAGGAGGCTGAGGCAGGAGGATCACTTGAGCCCAGGAGTTGGAGGTTGCTGTGAGCTAGGCTGACACCATGGCAGTTTAGCCCAGGCAACAGAGCAAGACTGTCTCAAGAAAAAACAACAACAAAACAAAACAAAAAACCAGTAAGTGGACTAGTAGGCACTGAATCTCCGCATGCTATCACCCATGCTTCTGGCTGGAAGCCTTTGGGAACCGCATGGGCCGTTGAGGTATAAAAAGGCTGCATGGAAGAGAGAAAGGGAGAGATAGCAGCAGGGAAAATAAGTCTAGCAGAAACCATCAGCAGAAAGAAGATGACTCTGTGGAAATACAGAAACAGTGCCGTGGTAGGCTAGAGTGCTGACCATGGGAAAGGGAGTTAAAAGTATGTGTGGGACATGAGTAAACAGTCCTGGAAAGGTAACACCCCAGGCAAAGATTAGGGTTAAAGCAATGGAGAGTCATGCTTTGGAAAGTGTCTGGTGAAGGGGAAAACAAATAAGATGAATAAATTTATACAGGAGAGAATCAAAATATCAAAGGACACACAAACCTTCCCCCATCTTCAACTTTCCCTTAAAAAAAAACGGCTGGTAAGAAATTACTCCTTGATACACCAGCAGAAGAGGGCGCTCTTGAACCGGAAATTTTTCCTCAAACCATTGGCTTTGTCCCCAAAAATGCAGAATCATAGTTTCCATCTAATCTATTTAAAAAACTGCTATAAGAAAGAAAAAAGAAAATGATAATAATCCAATTATTCTGCTGATGAACATTTACTCTCACCAAAAGCCAATGGCAAATCAGAAGGAAACTGTAATGCAGTACTCCAAACTGAGTTCAGTATCCTCAAACAAGCCTTTGGGGATGTGGAAGAACACCTTAAATTAAAAGTTCAAAAACTGAGAACACAGTGGATAAAAAACTGGGAGAAACAAACAATTATTAAACTCAGAGGGAAACACAAGAAAAAATTATATCACAAATGTAGATTTGTAAGTTGCCCAAAGAACAGATTACAAACATAATAAGGGACATTGGGGGAAAAAAGTAGGAAAATGACCAGGAGAATTAAAATGAGGTAAAGGAAAAAGTTTCAGAGAGAGAGTTACTGGTTTGGAAGAAGATCAAAGGAGGAATAACATTTATATAACTGAAGTCACAAAGAACAAAAACGAAAAGTGAAACAGAACTAATATAACTACAGAAAAAACCTTTCTGGATCTAAAATACTTGAATCTACATATTGAAAGGGCTCATTGGTACTATTGAAAATGAACCCTTAACGATCATCTCAATGTCACGTCCTCATAAAACTATTAGACAAAGATAGAATCCTTAGGCTCATCAGGGAAAAAGATCATATAACTTATATGGAAAGATGACTAGACTTCCACGAGACTTCTCAAAAACAACAGACAAATGAAGCCAACAATGGAGCAACATTTTTAAGAAATTCAAGAAAACAACATGTGAACCAAAAATTTTTCACTCAGCCAAGCTGTCTGTCAAGTTTCAAGGCCATAGAAAAATAATTTTAAATACAGAAAGAGCTCAGGAAATTCTGTATCCATGAGTCTTTTTTGAGAAATCTACTAGAAAATGTATTTTTGCCAACCAAGAGATGGCTAGGGAACGTTAACAAAGAGTAGTGGTTGGCATTAATAACTTAATTATAGATCTAAGAATAAGGGGAAGAAGAGTACAGAATGAAATGTTATGTCATAGGCTAATGTTTTTGTGTCTATGTTCTGATGAAATAGCAATGATGTGACTAGAAAGATGAAAGTAGAATAAGTTAATTCGCTATTGTATAGGCAATAAATGAGGGTTAAAGGATGCCATTTAAAAACTCAAGTAATAGTATGAGTTCTAGAAAACACGGGAATAAGGACATTTAAAACAGTATAAATACAAAGGTAACCATTACAACAAAACTACAAACCTTCTTAAGTACTAAAGCCAAAAAGAACAAGGAAAAAATCATATGGAGAAAAAATGATAAGTTAAATAACATAGTTAAGTTCAAATGTCACAGTCTTACAAATGAATGTTGATGGGCTTAAGTCGCCTATTAGGAGGAAAAGATTTTTAGTTTAGCTTACAAAGGAATGGCCACCTATATGCTGTACACAAGAGATATATTAAAACAAAATAATTCAAAAGGCCAAGAAGAAAGAGGTAGGCAAAACTAAACAAGGCAAATGAAAACAATGAAAAAGGAAAGTTAGTAAATTAATATCATACAAAGTATAATTCTGTTCAAAAAGCATTAAACATAAAAAAGATGCCTTTTGGCGTTAAAAACTACAATTCACAATATATAACAATTGTGAATATCTGTGCTCCAAAATAACAGAGCAACCACCTTTATAAAGCAAAAACTACAGAAAATGCAAGGCGACACTGAAAATATGCTAATAATTTGAGACATTAACACATACAAGACATTAAGTTGACCAAAAAATAGGCTACAGAAGATCTGAACCATATAACAAATAAGGTAAACATTATAATATATTGAACTTTATACCCTTATTTAGATAACACAAATTTCTTTCAAGCACATGTGGAAAATTAAAAACAAAAACCATATCAGATAACAAAGAAACATCAGTAGAAATACTATTAATACAAATAACACTAATGGATTACAATGAAATAAAACTAGAAATTATTAAATTAAAAAAATCATAGTTTTTACACTAGGATACTTAATTACTTTGTAACCTTTTATTTTCAACTCTTAATACAAAGAGGAAATATAAGATAAAATTATGTAATTAAAAAAAATACTAATGAAAAGACCAGATATTTAAACTGGTGGAATACATTTAAAGCAGTGATTAGAGAGAAATTTGGAGCACAAAATGCTTACTTTCATCAATAAAAATGAAAGAATGAAAATAAATGAAATTCCAAGCGGAAATAGTTAAAAAAAATGTAAATTGGAAAAGATCACAAGGAAAGAAATTAAAATTAAAATGATGAAAGCAGAAGTTAATGAAAAGGACAGTAGATAAAGAATAGATCTAAATAATACATAAAACTGGTAATTTGAAAACATTAACAAAATAGACAAAGCTATAGATAACATAATCAGGAAACAAAGGGAGAAATCATAAAGATACAAAATAAAAAGTGACAACCGGGAAAGAGCTTGAGTCAGACAAAATTTTAAAGTATCATGAGACTATTTTGGAGATTCTAAGAAAATGAAGATAAAATTTACCAAATTGACTCAAAGCAGAAACTGAGAAAGTTATCTGGGAACTATGCCACAAAAAGTACCATGTTCAGGTGGAAATTCACAGGAGAATTTTAGCAAAATTCAAGGAGCAGATGATCTCAATGCACTCTGAATTATTCCAGAGTATTGAAAATTTAGGAAAATTAGCTGATGTTTTTATGAAACAAGTATAATACTGATTTATAAACTTAATTAAGACAGTACCAAAAAAAGAGATTCACAGATCAAAATCACTGATGAATATTGATACAGAAGTTCCAAGTAAAATATAATTAATAGAAGCTAGTGCTACTATAAAAAAAATACACAATGACCTTGTGAGATTTAGTTTAGGAGTGTGGAGTTGGTTCAATATTTGGAAATCCATTAACATAATACATAATAAATAATGCCTAAGGAAAAAAAATCAAAGGATTGTCTCCATAGAAACTGAAAGAAACTTTCAACAAAATAGAAACTGAAAAGGCTTTCAACAAAATTCAACCCATTCCTGATAAAATACATTGAATCAAATAGGAATTGCTGGATACTCTTTTACATGATAAAATACGTATGCCATATTCCTGAAGCTAGTATCTTTCTTAATGGAGAAACATGAGACATTTTCATTAATACAGAGAGAAAAAAACTGTAGTAGGGAATCTGGGTGAAGGTATCTGGGAATTCTTTTTACTAACCTTGTGAATGTTCTGTAAGTCTGAAATCACATCAAGATAAAATATGTATTTTAAAATATGGAGAATGAGGTTGCTAATGCCTATTTTCTTTATCAGGTCCTGGGACCTATATCTTTATCAGCTATTCCTAGCTCTCTATCCAACATCTTTTTCTAGAGTACTTTAAAAGTACTCTATTTTTTTTTTAGGAGGAGGCATGTAATAAAATACCTTTCTTGTAACCACTTCTGTTTCCTAAGATAAAGTAGAAGTTTCTAGGTAAGGTTTCTGGGAAAATTTCAAAGAGCTATACCGTATCCACAAGAAAGAAAGCCTCAAGCTGAAGATAATGGAGCAGAGGTACAGAAAGAGCATGTGTTTCTGTTTAAGTCACTGAGTCATCCTATCAGCCCCTGGGGGACAATTTCTGCACGTTTTGCGTAAAAGAAATATTCCTCTTCCTTGTCTTGACCATAGTTGGTTAGATTTTCATTTCCAGAGTCATCAGAAAATTAAAATAGTTGAGAATCACAACTCTAGATGCAAAGATCCAGGATTAAATTCCAAATTGTATCTCAAAGAAACGTTTACAGAGTTTACATTATATTGAGAACCACTCTAATGCCGTGGAAAAATAAGCATAGTGGGTAAGCTCAGATAATGCTTTTATCCTCTGTTATATCAATTGCTACTATTTACTGAGAAATTACTATGTGAGAAACACTGGAAAACAGAAATACATCTTAATATTTTAGTTCATAAAGACCTAATTCTGCTTGTGAATAAACAGAGACTTAAGTGCTATAAGAAATAAAACTCACTTGTGACATTATGCTGAAAGTATCAAAAAGCGGTATATGGTATAAATTCAGACGTACTGGATGGAATTGAGGAGAATTCATGGAGGAGTTAGTGTCAGAGTAAGTCGTGGCAAAAAGATAAACTTGGATCATTGGAAGGGGTAGGTGAAGAGGTATTCTTGGAAATATAAAAGGCATGTACCAATTGGGTAGAAATTAGTAAAGTAACATTTAGGGACAGTAAGGCAGTCACTTATGTTAAGGTAGAATGTGTTTGACATGAGTTCTTCAGCAAGGTTGTAGTCTGAAGTAGAATTTTAGGAAGAATTATCTCATATGCAGGATGAAATGAAGGAAGCTTAGAATCAAACAGGGTGATAAATTTAGTAATCTTGATCATAGGTGGAGGAGTAAGAATGAGAAAGACATATTCAAGAGCTATTTCTTAGGGAAAATTCATAGGCTTTTATATCTTAATAGGTTTAAGGATGAATCATAAACGATTCCAAGGTTTTTAATGTAATTGCCTATAAAAATAGTGTTGTCATTGATAGAAATTGGAAATTGGAAATGAAGTTCCTTCCTTGGAGGAAGAAAAAGAGTAAGAGGAAGGAGATAAGGTTAATTTTGCAACATTTAGGTTTTGAACAGTTGTGGAAATGTTCAGCACTTTTTAATGGGACTATTTTGGGTTTTTGTTGTTGTTATTGAGTTATTTGAGTTCCTTGTAAATTTTGGATATTAGTTCCCTATCAGATGCATTTTCTTTCATTCTGTAGGTTGTCAATTCACTCTGTTGATTGTCTCTTTTGCTGTGCAGAAGCTTTTTAGCTTAAGTCTAAGGGTGAAACATCAAAGCACAGATTACAAATAATCAGCCACATATAGATATTTCTTTTTGCCCATGTTGTTAGCCATGTATGTAATGTTATTTTTAAAATCACCATCATTTAAAAGTCAGAGGATTTTATATAACATCCAGATATCTGACTTCCTTTGAAAAATTACAAAATCTGCTAAACCTCCATCTTTATTGCCATGCAGAAATGTTTGAGTGGCTCTGAGAAGTGTTCATCCTCTTAAAATGGGATGTACACTCCCCATTTGACATGGGCCTATTCTGTTGGCTGAGACTGAGGACTCTGACCTTAAATGTGAGTTGCCATTTATCCTTGTTCCTGATCTATTGTATTACTTATGGTAGAGTGGGGGAAATGCAAAAAAAAATTTATTCACCAGAGGTGTTAAAAGATAGGCTGATGAGGCGTTGTGCTTAAGCAAAAAAATAAAAAAATCTTAAATCCATCATTCTTTATTCATTTACATTACATATTTGACCACTGTAGGAATATAAGTTTGTAATTCCTATAATAATATCTTTCTGTCAATTTCTTCTTAAATTTTTAGGCATTTTTATTGAGGTTTTATATATATGTATGCATACACACAGTACACACAGTAAACTGATGCATGTAAATTGTATAATTTCCTGATATACACACCCATAAAACGACCTGTGCTGTATAAACCTGTGAAAACGGGGTCACAATCAAGATACAGAACATTTTCAACATCACCAAAAGCTACCTTGAACCTCTCTGCAGGCCATCTCTCCCTCTGCCTTGCCTCAGGCAATCACTTACCTATTTTCTGTCACCATAGGTTAATTTTCATTTTTAACAATTTCATATAAATGAGATCATATAGGATATATGCTTTTTTTGGCCTAGCTTTTTTTCCTGCAGGGTATTGATTTTTGAGATCCGTCCATATTTTTGCTGTATCCGTAATCTTTTCCTTTTTATTGTTGAGAATTATTCCCTTAGATATATAGCAATGATCTTATCCATTCACCAGCTAAAGGATAGTTTTCCCATTTTTACAGATATTACAAATAAAGCTTTTAAGAACATTCATGTAAAAGTTTTTGTGTGGACTCTGCTTTCATTTCTATTGGGGAAATATCTAGGAGTGGAACGGCTAGGGTTGTTTTGTAGGTATGTGTTTAACTTCTTAGGAAACTACAAGTTTTCCAAAGTGGTTGTACAGGTTTACATTCCCATTAATAGCAAATGAGAGTTCCACATGATCCACATCCTCGCCGTTGATACTGTGTGTTTACAATTTTAGCTATTCTCTGAGTATATAGTGATATCTCATTGTGGTTTTAATTTCCTTGATGACAAATGATGTTGAGCATCCTTTCTGTGTGTATTGGGAAATGTCTGCTCAAATCTTTTTCCTATTTTTATTGAATATTTTACTTCTTTCAATTAAGTTGTAATACTTATGTATATAAGGTACAAAACTTTTGTCAGATATATAGTGACTATTTTCTCCCATTCTGTGGCTTGCCTTTTATTTCCTGGTATTTATATTATTTTTTGCTTTATATATTTAGATACCATGTATGATTCTCATTGCTTATGAATCTTATATTGCAACCATGAGCTGCATCTTTATCAGAGTAAGAGAGCCCTGTTATTATTTTATTATTACAACACTATTTATTCAGTTTCTACTGTTTGATTGTCATTATTTTTAACTTTTATGTTTTGTTGTCTTTTAGAACTTTGATGAAATTGAATTTCTTAATGTAATATGAAAATATTTCTCTTCCAATACTAGATTAAACCATTACACTAATTGTCAAGACTAATATTGGGTCTTTTTTAATGTGATCCTTTAAAAATTGTTAGTTCACTATTCTTTTGTTCTTTTCCCAGTGATTTGAAAGCTATGACTTTATTCTAAAATCTAAATTTTTGTTATAAAAATACAATAAATCTAATGTCTTAATTCTTTAAGTATCAGAAATGGAATACTAGCTATTAAAACCATAAAAAGTTTTCTATCATATTATAGATTGAAGCAACTTTTCTCCATTTTGAATTAACCTCCTTTTTCTTATTATAATTTTAGACTTAGATTATTATTTCCAAATTGTTATTTTATTCCAGATATCTTTCAATAATTATGTCATACACATTTTTTACTAATCTGACCACAAAGTAATAACCATTTGTGTTAAATGCTAGTTATAAAATATTTATAAGATCATTTTTTCATGTTTGTTTTATATTTTATTTTCATTTAATGTAATTTGATATCTGTGAATATGTACATGTATGTTTAAGGAAGTATATACTAATGAAATATTTTGAATATTTGATTATCTGAAAAAGACTATTCATTGCTTTTACACATTAATTGTAGCTTACCTATGCCTAGAATTATTAGTTTTTAGACTTACCTTTAAATAAATGCCTCTTTCTTCTGTCATTCATTGTTCATAAGAAAGTGCTAAGACATTTTTCCCATTATAAATATTTTTTTCATATTTTGCTGCATATTTTCTTAGTGGCATGTGTATATGTTTATATATTGGTTAATTTTAATAAACAATATTGAACGGATAGAACCTTTTCAAATAATTGTATAAGTCTGTCTTCAGCAAGTGTTCAGCAAGCAAGTGTTCTTACCTTTGTCTATTCATTACTTCTGTTCTTCCCTTCCCTCATCGCATCTGTTATTGGAAAAGAAAAAAGAAACTCTTTCAAACACTTCATTTAAGACATCTACCAGAGTTGATTTTTTTGCCTTTTGTATAATACCTTTCTGATTTATATCTGAGATAGCAGAGATGTTAATGTTATTACATGGGCTTAACACATAGGTAAATGATACAATGAAAATTACAGACATTTCAGTGGCTGAGAGTTGCTCTCTAGATAGTAATAGTATCTAAATTCTAGATGTTGCATAAGACTTTCTTGCAAGGAGAATTTATGATGTGGAATAACATTTTTTCTGTAGCTGCAAAAGAAAAAGATATATTTTCTTTTACGGAGATATCTTGTTCAACAGTAGTCAGTAGAACCTATGGTTTTTAAGACTAAGTGCTAGATAGACTTCCATTAGCAGTGGTAGGAAAAGAGACATATCTGAGGATTTAAAAACTTTCAATTAAGAGGTCAAAATAAGGTTATTAAAAATGGAATATGAGGCATGTAATGCGTTGCAACTACACATTGTCAAAAATATCAGTAATATCTAGGCTTGCTCTTCACTGTCTTCATTTGTAGTTACTCCTTTTCTTTTGCAATATCACTTTATCACTTTGTCTAAATTCTGAGAGTTTTGAAGTTTGTTCTCCATGTCCTAACCTGATAATATTTTCAGCAATGTAAAATATGCTTTTTCTTGCTTTCACTGTCAATTCTAATGTTGCATTTAAATTCTAGCCATTTCTAGTCCTATCTAGCTTCCTTTTCATTTCTGCTTCTCTTAGTATCTTGGTTGTTGTCAGGTTTTTTGTAATGTGAATTCTCTTGAAATTTTCTATCATCATTCATAGTATTAATATATATTTTCAGATGAAAGCTTTTATTCTCTTGTTGGATGCTGTTTTCTCTTTCTGTGTTGTAGAATCTCTACATAAGCCATGTTTGTCATTTCTAAGAAAGGATAAGCCTGTGTGTCGAGGTATTTGTTAACAGACTGGATGGTGAGTTTTACCTGGTCTCTCCTGCCCCTTCATCTGTGAATTAATGCACTCCCCCTTTCTTGTAGGACAGATAGATGTTTGTAGCCCCATGCCAAGTTTTTGGTAATTTTCCTGGTGTGATTCTGCTAGGCTAAGAAGGATCTTCTCTTTCTCCTGTGCCCTAGTTGTCTATTCCTATTACGGTATTCAGATGAGAACTTGGTTTGTTGTTTTCTCCTTATCAGCATCAGCACAAACAAGCCTCCCAGAGACCAATGTTTGCACAGCTCTCACCTCTCTGCACCTTCTTATCACTAAGCTCTTACCCAAGATGTAATGTTCTGCCTGCTCATTTTTCAGTCAAATATGTCACATTCCTAGGAGTTAGATTAAGCAGATAGGTGCAATAGAAGTCACTGATGAAAGTGATAGGGACAAGAAATATCTTTGTCTGACTCAAAAAGCCATTTTGCACAGGATTGGTGTAACTCTTAATTTTATGGTCAGACAAGTCCTCTGACTCAGAGGTAAGGGTCTGCAGTGCTGTTGGGTGGCATTTCCTCATGCCTTCTTTTTCTGCCTCTTCTATTTCAGAGACATTTTCTCCCTTTTCTTAGTTAAAATTCCTCTGCGTATACTGCAAGTAGCTGTTTAATATTACCTGTGCTCCTCTACTTTGCATTTCTTAGACTGTTACAAATATTTTAATAAATGAATGAAGGAAGGAAAAAACAGGTTCCTTTTGCTATCTGCCTTTTAAATCAAGAAGTCTGACACAGGTATAAGGAAGTTACTGGGTCACGCCAGTAACGGGTTCCTCTGTTTTTGATCCAGGCACCACAACACAAGTCTGTATATTCAACCAGAGCTCAGTGAAGCCTTTGGAAGCCTAGGAAGGCAGTGGACATTTTATTCAGAGCTTTGTCTCATGACACACCATTATACCATGTCACATGTGAAATGTTGAACACAAATCCATGAGACTCTCCCATAGACAATGATTCAAAGCAATTACGTTTAGATTGTTTATTTTGGAAAAAAATAGTTATTAGAAAAAGAATTTTCTTTTCTTGCTGAAAAGAGCAAGGAATGTAAAAACTGTCTTCAGGGATCAGAAAAGGATCTTAATGGCATACGGTATATGAGAATTTGGCATATTAAAAACTGGGACTGGTGTAGTATGAGGAAATAAATACTGATATCTAGTGTTAATCCACCTAAGTATATCATATAGAGCACAATCAGAAGATGCTAGAAATTTTGAAAACTTAGCATTGTCGGATGCTATGTGATACCTTTTTAGAAGATACAATCTAGAGCCAATTAGTTGCCTTGCAAAGATTTTGGGTGACTCTTACTATCTTTCAGTCCCTCTCTCCTACCCGTTGTCTGCCACGTCCCCTCTGTTGTCTATTTATGTGGTGATATGTGTGCTGCTTCTCTATTCCTGGTTTGTCTGGAATCGGAGTCTGTAATAGTTGGTAAAAAAGGTATAAAGATGAGAGAAAACAAGCAGTGTCAACTTTTGGTAATGCAATGATAATATTGAATCTACTTAATTACCCAAGAGTGGTTTACCCAGTATAATGGTAATATATGCAAATAGTGGCTTATACTGAGTAGTGGCCCTCAGGAAAGTTGTTGCAAATCCCAGGATATTGACTAGATTTTTTTTCTTGAGTACGCTTAACAAACACTGGCAGTAGCCTTCCAGGAAATAATAGTGGTAGAAATTCGCTTCGGTAAATATAGAATGCTGGTGCTGGAGGGATCTGACATTTCATCTGGTTCTTTCTCCTTATTTTACAAGTGAGGAAATTGGAACCTTCCAGGTGAAGTGACTTCCCCAAGATTAAGTGTGAGTTTCAGGACATACTCTGGGCCAAACCTGACTCTTCCTCATTCTAGTCCAACACCCTTCCATTTGCCACACTTTATTTTTGCCAGGAAAATCCTCGTCAGGAAAGGTAACAGAAAATATCCTGGAATATTAAAAGGTGTCATTTTTTTTTTTTTTTTTTAAATAAATAGGCAGTTAAGAGAAAGCGAATTTCCCTTCACGGAGATGTTAGGAGCAGAAACAAAGAAGAGGCAAGAAAGAGCACCTTTGTTCTGACCTTGAGTTTTCAAATCTCTCTCTTACTTCTGATAGAGTGACCAGAGAATTTTTTAAAGCATAATTTAGCCCTAACCCTCCCATAGTGCCTTTGTTTTTAAAGAGAACAATGGTCTAGTCCTTGGCATGGCAAATGTCACTTTCTATTTTAAACAGTTGAGTAGTTTCAGCCATTGACTGTATCTTCCAACTCTTATTTTGGCCTATTATATATAGTTTATAATATTGTTTCAATCATTTTTAGAAGGTGGCAGAGAACAAATAAATGCACTGATTGAAAACTTCTATTTCCTTATTTGAATTTCTTCAAGATTATTATTTTCATTTTCCTCACTGAATCAGGTCACTAATTAGTATCATGAATGGATTAAAATAAGCCCATGAACTCTTGGCTTCATCAGGGTAGATGCTAAAACCTCTAAACCTGATGAAAATATCTGTCTTAAATTACTTATTTCCTGATTTGAAAAGTAACTAATGGGATGCAGGTGGGGAGGTGGATTTTTGCCTTAGTTTATGTGATGAGGAGACAGCAAAACATTATAACCATTTTTGAATGAAGGAGAAAGAGAAATTTACTCCTGAACCATTAATACATTAATACTTTTGCCCATAGTCCCAGCTATTTGGGAAGCTGAGGCAGGAGGATCACTTGAGCCCAGGAGTTCAAGGCTGTAGTGTGTAGCGTATAGTGTGCTATGATTGTGTTGTGATTGTGCCTGTGAATAGCCACTGCCTGGGTAACATAGAAAGAATCTGTCTTTAAAAAAAAAAAAAAAGGCAGAAGGTTTGAGAAAAATTGTCAAGGAAGGTAGTCCTACCCAAGGCTTTTCTCTGCCTCACAATGGACTTGGGAGCCTGAGCCTTGGACACGTGTGCACTTCCCTGAGTCTCTGAGAATAGCACAGATTTGAAGCTCATGCTGAGATAAAATTCAAGTCAGAGACTGTCAGAATTTCAGTCCTTGGAGCCTTAGTATTTAATATCTAAAGGGAAAGATGTCTGAGTTAGGGTTATTTTTTCTATGAGCTAAGAGACCCTGGATTCCAGTTCTATTTCTTTGTGAGCTCTGGCAAGTGAATGAACCTCTCTGATCCTCTGTTTTTTATCTGACAAACAAGTTAACATTGCTGTTCTATCTGCTTTATGGAGAAAAGTAAGGTATTTTCAAAAGTGCTTGGAAAGAATTAAAAAGGGCTTTGCTACTATGAAGTGTTATTCTCTATTAATTCATTCTCTTAGTGCCATTCTTTTGTCAAGGTGGGTTGACTTCCTCTTTCCATGGAGACCATACCTGGTGGGCTTTCTACATCTCTTTTCTGTGCACATTTTGGATCCTTTTATTTTTTGCTTTTAGATGTGTGTTTTATGGTATTTGCTAATTAGACATGGCTACCAAAACTGCAAAGCAGTTGTTCTGAGCTTACCATTGAATGAATTTACAAACTACCTCAACATTTGGAGGGAAAAGAATACTGAGTGTATTCTCAAACTCAACATCCAAATATTTGATCAGGTCCTATTTGTTTTGTTGTTGTTGTTGTTGTTGTTATTGTTGCTGTGATTGCTTTTAAAAGCTTTTGCACAGCCAATGAAACAATCATTAGAGCAAACAGACAACCTACGGAATCAGAGAAGATATTTGCATGCTATACATCTGATAAAGGGCTGATAATTAGAATCCATATAGAACTCAGGAAAATCAGTAGGAAAAAAATCAACGCCATCAAAAAGTGGGCAAAAGACTGAACAGAAACTTTTCAGAAGAAGATAGACTAAGGCCAAAACAAACATATGAAAAATGCTCAACATCTCTAATCATCAGGGAAATACAAATCAAAACCACAGTGAGATGTCACTTCAGTGAAATTGGCTTTTATCCAAGAATCCCCAGCAGGGGACGAGCCAATGCACAGGGCTCGGCTTTGCTACAGCTACCTTCTCATCACCCCTGTCAGTCTGGAGAGTGAGCAGGCAGAGCAGATGCTCTTACGTGCTCCATGACTGGGAGCCAAACACCCCTCTCCACCATGGGGGATTTGAGTACAGGGAGCCACAGACACCACCTGAAAAGCCCTTCCCCATGGGACCTGAGTAGGGGAGAGCCCTGGCTGCCCAGTAACCCAGCCCATGGCTCTGCTCCCAAGGTTCCCATGCTGCCACCTGACCCACGGCTACACCTCCTTTAGTTTAGGCTCCACTGTTGGAACTCATGGCCCTGCCCATGCACTTCTGCATAGCCTCTAGAAGGAAATGTAGGAAAAACTCTTCTAGGTATTGGCCTAGGCAAAGAATTTATGACTAAGACCCCAAAGACAAATACAGCAACAACAAAAATAAATGGGACTTGATTAAATTAAAAGCTTATGCACAGCAAAGGAAATAATCAACAGAGGAAACAGACAATCTACAGAATGGGAGAAAATATATGCAAACTGTACATCTGATAAAGGGCTATTATTCAGAATTTACTAGGAACTCAGGCAGATCAGCAAGAAAAAATCAAACATCCCCAATAAAAAGTGGGCAAAAGACATGAACAGAAACTTTTCAAAACAAGGTAGACAAATGGCCAACAAACATGAAAAATGCTCAACATCAATAATCATCAGGGAAATGCAACTAAAATCACAATTAGATATTGTCTTACCCCTGTCGGAATGGCCATCAATATAAAGTCAACAAACAATAGATGCTGACATGGATGCAGAGAGAAAGGAACGCTTATACACCATTGGTAGGACTGCAAATTAGTACAACCTCCATGGAAAACAGTATGGCTATTCCTCAAAGAAATAAATGTAGACATACGATTTGACCTAGCAGTTCCACTACTGAGTATCTACCCAAAGGTAAAGAAGTCTTTTATTAGAAAGACACCTACACTCAAATGTTTATTGAAGCACAATTCACAATTTTAAAGATGTGGAATCAAACTAAGTGCCCATCAATTCATGAGTGGATTAAGAAAATGTGTGTGTGTGGGGGGGGGGTGTATATACACACCCCCCCCCACACACACACCCTCCATGGAGTACTACTCGGCCATAAAAAGAAATGAAATAATGTCTTTTGCAGCAACTTGGATGGAACTGAAGAAGACCATTATCCTAAGTGAAGTATCTCAGGAATGGAAAAACAAACATGGCATGTACTAATAATTGGGAGCTAAATGATAGGCACACACGGGCACAAAGAGATGTAAAGGTTATTGGATATTAAGAAGGGGTGAGGGGGCTGAGGGGTAAAACTTACCTATTGGGTACAGAGAAAACTATTCTGGTGATGGGCACATGAAAATCCCTGACTTAACCATTATAAATGCAATCCATGTAATAAAAATATTTGTATCCCCTTACTATTTTGAAATAAAATTTTTTAAAATGAGAAGTACACCATCTCCATGTATTTTAAATAATTGTTTTATTATTTATTGGTTGCTAAAGAGTTTCCTTTTTCCTGGTTAAAATTTTGAAAACTAGTAACTGTCATATAGTGCAGTATCTTGGTGTAACATTCTGCTCTTAAACACATTTTGTTATTGAGTAAGCTATTTTTGAAAGCTGGCTTCTCTTGTTTTCTCTTGACTGACTTTTAAGTTGCTTAATTGCAATATGTGTTTTGTCTCACAGTGATTCTCAACAGTATGCTTATTAAATAAGAGATGCTTTTTCTTTGTAAGAGCAAAATTTTTAAAATGTATTTGGAAATTTTCACATGTACATGCATAGAATAGCACAATGAATCTCCATTTGTCTATCACTTGGTTTCATAGTTTATCATGATTTTGCCCCCTTTGCAATACTTACTCATCCTTTTTTTTTTTTTGCTGAACTATTTTAAAGTAAACCTCACATATTATGACATTTCACTCCTACATACATCAGTGTCCATCTCTGAAAAATATGGACCTCAATATAACCACAATCTTGTTGTAATACCTAGCATAGTTCCTTGTTTCATGTTATATAATACCTGTTCCACAAATAGATTTCTCCAGTTGTCATTAAAGGTCATTTTATGTTGGTTTTGTAGAATCAGGACCCAAACAAGCTTCACATGTTAATTTAGTTGTTGTTTCTCTTAAATCTCAAAAATTGGGAATAGTCCTCCTCCTCCTCTTCCTCCTCCTTCTCCCTGTTTACCTTCTACAGGTGACTTGTTGCAGAAACGGAATTGTTTTTTTAAATAATGTTTTCCCTCTGGATTTGTATGTTTACTTCTTTGTGGTCATGTTTAACTTGCTCCTCTGTTCTTCTTTCAGTTAATGGGAGACGCCTACAGGCTTGACTAGACTGTGGTTCACCTGTTTTGGCAAGAACGCTTTATAGGCAGGAATGTGTGGTTCATGTTGCGTCTCCTCCTCAGGCACACAGTGTCTGGTTTTCTCACTTGTAAGAATGCCAAGAGAGATCATTGTTTGAGGTGATAACAGCCGATCCTTCCATTGGAATGATCCACCCTCCTTTTATCTAATGCCTTTACCCATTGGCTACTGTTGCATGGGATTGCAAATTGGTAATTTTCTAATTCTGCTTTACCTTTCAAATAGCTTGAATTCTTCTGTAAAGAAAAATTTTTCTCTATTAACAAGGTTATATGATTACCCCGAAATAGATTTCTTCCAGAGAAGGTGGAATAAATGTTTAATTCTTTATTTTAATTGCCAACAATAACACTTTCAGCCCACGGGCCAGTTTGCTGCTAACACTTTCCCTGCAGAAAGCGCGGTTGCCTGCCAAGCAAAGTGACTGACCGTTACCCTTTGTCTGCCAGAATTACCATGGGGTTCCTGAGCCCAACAGATTGGAATCAGCCCTCTTTTAAGAGGTTTCTGAAATTATGCTCTAGGTCACATTGTAAAACTGCTAGGGTTTGCATATTGCTCAGAACTAATTTGAAGTTGGTTTTCTAGGTTTCTGATGGCCATGCTGTGTGAAATGTTATAGCCTGTGTCGTGTCCCTTCACAGTGCAGGCATACCTTGTTTCACTGCACTGTGCAGATATTGTGCTTTTTTTTTTTTTTTTTTTTTTTACAAATTGAAGGTTTGTGGCAACCCTGTGTCAAACAAGTCTATTGGCACCATTTTTCCAACAGTATGTGCTCCCTTCCTGTCTCTGTGTCACATTTTTGGTACTTCTTGAAATATTTCAAACTTTTTCATTATTATATGTATTACAGTGATCTGTAATCAGTGATCTTTGATGCTATGATTATAATTGTTTTAGAGTGCCATGACCCATGTCCATATAAGGCGGTGAACTTTATTGATAAATGTTGTGTGTGTTCTGACTACTCTGCAGGCCGGCCATTTCCCACCTCTCCTCCTCTCCTTGGGCTTTCCTGTTTCTTGAGAGACAACAATATTGAAAGTAGGCCAAGTCATAACCCTACCGTGGCCTCTAAGTGTTCAAGGGAAAGTAAGAGTTACACATCTCTTACTTGAACTCAAAAGCTAGAAATGATTAAGCGTAGTGAGGAAGGCATGTCAACAGCTGAGACAGGCTGAAAGTTAGGTCTCTCATATCAGTTGGTCAAGTTGTGAATGCAAAGGCGAAGTTTTTGAAGCAAACTAAAAGTGCTTCTCCAGTGAACACACAAATAAGAAAGCAAAACAGCCTTATTGCCGATATGGAGAAAGTTTGAGTGGTCAGTAGATGATCAGATCAGCCAGAACATTCCCTTAAACCAAAGCCTAATCCAGGGCAAGGCCCTAACTCTCTTCAGTTCTTTGAAGGCTGAGTCAGGTGAGGAAGCTGCAGAAGAAAATTAAGAAGCTAGTAGAGGTTGGTTCATGAGGTTTAAAGAAAGCAGCCATCTTTATAACATAAAAGTGTAAAGTGAAGCAGCAATAGACTACAGTATAGTGTAAACATAACTTATATAAAATATGTACTGGGAAACCAAAATGTCATGGACTCATTTTATTGCAATATTTGCCATAATATTGTGTTGGTCTGTAACGGAACCCACGATATCCCCCAGGTGTGCCTGTACTGCCACACCTTGAAACCACAGATTTACTCATCATGTAATTGAAGTTCTTTCCTACTAGACTATAATATCAGGAGAAGACAGACTGGGTATGTTTGACATCCAAGTTAAAGTAACCAGAGTTTTCCTGGTTTTAAGAGGTAGGACCCCAATTCAAACTATGTGTTAACACAAAGGAAAATTATTTGAAAGGCCATAGGAATAACTCACAGGACTGAAGGAAAAGTTATAGAACATTCAGCTGCTCTAGGGATTCCAAGGACTTCAGTTGGACTTGAATATCATCAACATCCTCTCCTTCTTCCCTCTTCTCCCATTGACAGCTTTGTTCTCTCAAACACTTCCATGTTTTGGTGGCCATGGCAAATAATATCTCAGGGATTGTGTCCTTTCATCAAGGCCCTGATTGGCCTGACCTGACACGTACATTCATCTCTTGGCCAATTACTGTCTCTAGCGGAAATGGGTGCTCTGGTTGGCTACTGTGGGTCATGTGTCTATTCCTGTGAATGTGATGGGGGAGGGCTGTGATGGGCCCTCATCATTATGACTAGGAGTGAAGCAGTTCCCCATAGAAACAGGAGAGCTATTATCCAAAGAAGAGAAAATGTTTGCTGCATTGGCAAAATAATAGATATCTACTACACATTTGTGTCTCCAGCAAGAGTGTATTTGCATGTAGTAGATGCTTAGCAAAATTTTGTGGACAAATCAGTGGAATCAATGAATACTGCTTACTTTTTCATATAATGCATTTGATTTGTAGAAGGTATTTATTTTGACAAAACATACTCTATAAAGTGATGCTGACTTTTTTTGCTATATGGGTTCTCCAGTCCTTGAAACATTTTACTTATAATTGCAGTGTTTTTATTTTTCTTTTAAAAAAGAACTGTGCTCTAGCCTTTACAAATTTTCAAAGGTAATAGTTAAACCTTTACAGTGACATAAATAATTTCTCTAGTACTAAGAATCATGAGTCATTAGGACCTACAAATCTTAGCGTATCTCAATGAGTATTAAAGCGCTGAACATTTTCCTCTTGGTTATGGTGCTTGGCCACTTTTCTGTGCTCCAGCGTGAGAGAAGACTAAGCCGAACAAAACTTTTTTCTTTTCAACTTTGTTCATAAAGTGATTTTTAAAATTCAAACTAATAGATTTTTTTTCCCCTGGGGCAATACACTGAGCACTACACAAAGTTTTAATCATTGTTTTCTGAGTTTGTATATAACTCAGTGTAGACTAATAATTATAACTCCCTGCTGAATGATGCTTCAGGCTTGACCTAAGTTATCTAATAAGAAATTATGACCCTAAATTCATTTTGTATGTGTGGATTTATTGAGATAACTTAAAATCATGGGACTAAGAAGAAACAGTGCTTTCCATCAATGACAGAAACGTGCAATGTTTTTCTTTCATATCCCAAGCTCATCTGTCCACAACCAGATGGAATCTTTTATGTATCCTAAAAGGTTTCATATAAAGTTTGGGGCCTGTTAACCTTGAATAATGATTCTTCAGTTTTAAATTTTTACTTGGAATCCTTACCATCTCTGTAAAAAAAAAAAAAAAAAAAAAAAAAAAAATTAAAAAACACAGAATTATCTAAAAAAAAATTAAGGATATACTGGGATATCTTTAACATTTCATTCTCTTAACTATTTTTGATGTGTGTCATCAAAGAGAATTTCACATTTAGAAGATAACAAAATGTTGAATTTAGTGTCCCTTTTTCTTCCATGAGGGTAAAACAACTTGATAATGAAATCCGCAGCAACATCACGTTGTTTTGATGGCATTAGATGCAGGAGAATTTGGAAGCCAATATGCAGTTCATTTAACTTGTGCCCAAGCCATCTGCTTATCAGCATTACTCAGCCAGCCAGCCTGTTTCTTTCTCCTAGTCTACAGAGATGATTAACCTGGAGGAAGATTCCTGGCAGCCTCAATTCACTTCCTGAATCTTCCACACCATCCAGAATTCCCTGATGGAGCCTGGCAGAATATTTGGAAAGGCAAAGAGGCGCTTTTGGCCTGGGAGAGATTGACATGAATGTCAGCTACTGAACCACCTCCAGGGACAATGAGTTCAGGGTTCTAGGCTCCTAAGAAATAAATTTCAAGTCACCAGCTAATTGTAATACAGAGTGACCAAGAAGGGAATATTTTGATCTTGATCATCTCATTTCTGTATTCTGCAGTGATAGAAACAGTGAGTACAACTAAATTTAATGTGCCAACGAATTCTTTGTTATCAAAGTCAATTGGAGCATAAGACAGGTGATTTTTTTTTTTTCCTTCCTTCCTGACTCACATCAGAGACAATCTGGCACCAGAAGTCTTACTCTTTTGGAAGGTAGGGGCTATGCTCATTAATAAGCCCTAGGATATCATTGTATCAAGATCTATTATATGGGGTCAGCACAGGCAGCATTTGCAATTTGGCTTGAGTGACATGGAATCTTCTCTGAGTGAACCACAATGTGTCTGGTCTTCAATTTGTGCCATGAATATGAGTCAAGGACCTTCCCTGTCATTCTCCTCCATGACTGAGGTTTTAGTCATTATGCCCATTTGACCTTTGGACTGTGCAACTACCGGGAACTGTCCAGTTGCCCAAGTGAGAAGCAAGGAGCAGTGTGCAAACTGATGATAGAATGCAGGCCTGCGCATCAGAGAGGAAATGTCCCTTTCTCACTGCCAACGGCACTGAGGTGGTGGAAGCTTCCCTTGCCATGTTTTTGTGGTGGTGCTTTACACTCTACTGCAGTGCACACCAACCCATCACTGGGACATCAATCAATAATTCCTGGCAGTCATACGTTCCTTAGTGTACATGCCAACGTTTTTGGACATTGCACGGTCTGGTTCCTTCTTTATTGGCAACTGTGGAGAAAATATTTTTCTCATGAAAGTTTTCAATATAAATAAGAAAGAAAGAATAAAGGAAAATAAAAAAGGTAGACGTAAGATTATTGTGTAGCACAGCACAGGGGGTGATTTTAGGATAAAAGCTGGCACACTTAGCCTCAATGAAGGCATTCTGTCCTATGTGGTTTGGCACCTACCTCAGGTGTAGAGTTAAATGACTTTCTTTGGTCCCACTGCCCTGAGCTGGCCCTTCTCAAAACTATGGAGTCAGCAATGCTTGTTTTAGCCTCTCAGCTTCCCTTTTTTGGCACATCTCTTCTCCTGATCCCTCTCACAGGGACTGGGAAACCCCGCAGAATGTCACTCCTTTTGCCAAAGCCCTGACCCCCTCAGTCCCTCCTCAATCCTCTGTCTTGTTCTAAAAGTCCTACTGTGACTGTACGACCACCTAGTCACCACTAAAGTGTCCGAGGCAAAGGTTTCTTGACTTATTTGCCTTTTTCAGAGGACTCCACAATGTCAATGGCACTGACACACTGAAAGGGTACATAGTGATGGGATGTCACAATTTTCACTCCTTCTCAATCCAAGACATTTAGCCCCAATTTTGATACCAGTCAAGGCTAACTAACCCACACCAGCAATATTGACATCACCTGTGAGCTTACCAGAACTGCAGAATCCCAGACCCTAGCCCAGTCCTACTGAATCAGAATCTGACTTTTAATAAGATTCCTAAGTGGTTATTATTCATATTAAAGTTTGAGAGACATTAGTTCATTCCATACTAAGTTTCCATAAAAATACTGGCTTCCTTGTGTCAGGCTTGTGGTGACGAATAGTTAGGAAAAAAGGACCCTTACATAGGAAATGGTGTGAAAAGCTTCATCTGGAGCAGGAGCTCTTAAAATTGGGTGTGCCCGTCATCTGAAAGGCTTACTAACATAGGGATTGCTGTATTCTACCCTCAGAATTTCTGATTTAGTAGCTCTGAGTGGAGCCTGAGAATTTGCATTTCTAACAAGTTCCCAGGTGATGTTGATCCTGCTGTTGGAAGGTTTGAAACATGATTTGAGACGTACTAATGTAGTGATGTGAATCATCTGTTGAGGCCCCTTTGTGCCAGGAGCTCCGTTAGGTCCTTGCACAAATGTCAAGAACACTCTACTTAGAATCTTACATCGGGGTTCAGGACAACCTTTACCACTGCTCCTCTCGGTGACCTTGCACAGGTCACGTGGCCTCTCTGGTCTTCAGCTTCTGCACCTGCCAAAATTAAAAAAAAAAGTGAGCGAGATGCTCCTCTATTCTATCTGCCATTTCTAAAATTCTGTGCTATGTCTTTTTAGTGACTTCTTGAGGACCTAAGTCAAAGAATTATTAATGATTCCAATTGGGGGATTTTACCCAGGGTGTGGGAAGGTACAGGTACCATTACGTAAGTTAGTTGGGAAATACTTGGGGAAAGCAAGAACTTACTCATTTCTCTAAAAGTTGGTCACCGTTGTGTCTGCAGATGGAGCAGCCCTACCCTGTTCCTGACAATGACCCTAAAATTCTTACTTCACTGGAGGACTGGAAAAATTCAAAGTCTGACTTTTTAGCAGTGTGAAATATCTTGGAACTAAATGTGTTTGGAATCCAACCCCACAGTTTCAATCCTTTGGATTTCTACCCTATGGGAGAAACATACCTCAATGCACACACAGCTGTAACGAACAAGTTACTACGTTGTTTTCATAGATTAGGTGTTAATGTCTAGGAACAAATACAGTCAGGAAAGCGGCCTTTCTGCAGCTATGTTTGGCAGTATTAAAAGATGAATCTGTGATCTAATGAAATTTTGCCTCTGCTGTGTGAGTAAATGGATCAGGTATCAGGCATGGGGGTAGAATCTGATCGTTGGTGTCAAGGCTCATATATATTTAAGTACCCTCACCATGTCAACCTGAAGTATTACCAGTTCTCTCGTTAAGGAGATTTTCCTTCAGAGAAAGGCCACCTGAAGGGTCAGGTTAAAACATCCCTAGTCAAGGGTGAGAGTAGAGGTGGGCAGTGTTATGTCCAAATATGCTGAGACGTTAGGGCAGAACTATGAGTTTGTGATGATGACAATTAAGATTTGCCTCAGTGTACAAGGAACGACAATGAGAAACAGTGTTCAAGGAAAAAATGTGGAGTCTGTGGTTGTTTCATAGTTTTCAGGGACATGATGTCACTTGGTTTTCTGATCACTGCGTCCCTGTGTATATGTGCTTTGAATTCTCTTCCTCCTCTTAGTTTAATAGTTGAACGAATTTTTCTGGAAGGTTTTGAAAAAATAAAATACTTGAGATTTATTTTAAATCTTAAAACATAAATTAAAAATTGGGAGGCCCTAAGCTAACCCAGAGACAAGACCACCTTCTGAAGCATGTGGGGAAGTAGGAGCTTGGAATCAAATGGAGTTAAGTAACTGCGATGACCCCACTCAGCTCTAGGCTGCTAACACATTGCCTTGCTGCCAGACCCTCTGGCCCAAGCCCTGTTGCTTTACTTCCTATCTAAAAATAATGATCCTCTGTCCTACTTTTTTGTTATTAATATTTCTTAATTTATAAGGACTTTTCTCATTTCATGGCATCTTCTTAAAGTTTTAATATCCTGCTACTGTGTATCTAAGTGAATTATAGTAAAAGCTGCCTTATCTAATGCCTGGCAAGCCTGTGGAAATCAGCATTTTGAATGTTCATTTTATATCAAGCTTTGGTCTATTAACTCAAATTCATTGGGACAAAAGGATTTGGACTATGATGGATTTGGTGGTGTGAAGTTTAGAGGAGGAAGGATGTTTTATTCTGTCACAAAACTTCTGCAGATAATGTTGGTGTCAGAGTTTTTTGTCCATTTAATGTTGAGAAACAAATAGTGGGATATCAAGATCAGTGTGTGGCACAGCATAAATAAGACTGTTACTTTTTCACTAATTGGACAAGCATGCCAAATACATGAAGTTTTTATCTAAGTAATATATGTACATTTTTGAAAATTTGAAACATATACAATAATATAAAGGAAGAAAAAGAATTAATCATGACTTCACAGCTCAGAGAGTACCACTGTTAATATTCTGGCATATGTTTTTCAAGTCTCTTTTTTCCTTTACATTTTTGTTGCCCACACTGTAAAGTCTATTTTACATTTTTAAAGTTTTGTGACAAGAACGGATCCAGCAGCTTTGTGGTTAGGTATGTGCACCAGCAACCAAAGGTGGTAATTTATTATCTGCAGTCTGTTACCAGGTGAATAACAATTATTGCAAGATACACTTTTAAAACCATTAATTTGTTCAATGTAAAACATTTAAAATATATTACAAAATTATATAACTCTCTTTTGTTATTTCTTCATGCATTTACTTAGTTATTACAGTGCAAGTAGAATGACATGGTAGCAATCCTGTCCCTGCTGACTGTGAGAAGCACAGAATGTAGTCAATGCTTTATACCAAAGAAAGGAAAGGAGGTGGCAGGTTTCAGAGTAGAGAGTATATGCTTTGCTCTACAGACAAGCAAACCTTATTTAGAGACAAGACATGAGGTGTCAAAATTGTAACTTTTCTTGACCTCAGTCTTTAGCATCGCCATAACTAAGGTCTAACTCCTTCCTGAAATCCTCTCTACTCTTGGCCCCCATGATACCTCCCTGGACCTCTTTTTCTCTCTCCATCCTTACTTCTCTGCATTCTCCACTGACTCTTCTTCTTCCACTTTGCATTTATTGATGGCTGCTTCAAAGGCTCAGTATTTAGCCCTCTGCTCCCTACATTCCTCTCTTAGAAGATGACATTCATTCTCCTGGCTTCAACCATCACCTCTATGTCTAGGATCCTAAAATTATGTATCCAGCCAAGATATGCTCATGCATCTTTGCATAAGACACTCACCAGGTACCTCTCCTGTGTGAGGCCCTGTATCAAGCACTGGGGGCGGGGTGAATAAGAGATAGGCACAGTCCCTACTCTCATAGAGCTTATATTCCAGAAGGAATAGACAGGTGATAGGCAAGTGAACAACTAAATCATATAATTTAAGATGGTGGTCAATGTTTGTGAAGACTAATAATGAAGACTACTCTGAGGAAGAGTGATGGTGGCAGAAAAAACTATTTTGATTGGGTGGTCAGTGAAATACCTCTCTCATAAAGGTGACATTTGAGCTAAGGCCTACAATGAGAAGAGGCTGACCATGTAAAAATCTTGGAGCTGAAGATCCAGACAAATTTTTTAAAAGTGCTAAGGTGCTAAATGAAAAAGACCTTCACGTGTTAAAAGAACCAAAAGGAGATCAGTTGTAGGAGTGAAGAGTAAAAATACTTAATTCCAATTATAGCAATTCCTGTAACAGTAGGGAATTGTATGAAAGCATTCAATAAGGGAACCTTATGTTAATATACATAAAACTTTCAATATCCATATATATTATTTTACAGTATCATTTTTTAAATGTTTACAACTGCATTCTATTTTATGATTATACCATAATGTGTTTAACCAATAGTCTTTTTAAAATTGAATTCCACAGAATCATTCTTTTTAACTACAGAAATTCCCAGTGTCTCGAAAGAAAATTATAACCACCAGGCAAGCATAAATAAGGAAACAGTGTAATGATGCTGGCGGCAAACCTAATGTGGGTGGGAAATCACCAACAAGGGGGACTCTGCTCCTTCTCTAATGGTTCTGTAATTGTTTTGGGGGTGTTATCCCTGTTCCTTCCACCATAATGTAAGTTTATTTCTTTAAATAAACTTTTAATTTTGGAATAATTTTACATATACAGAAAAGTTGCAAAGATGGTACAGAAGAGTCCCCATATATTCCTCACTCAGCTTCCTGTATTGTTAACAGCTTATAAAACCATGGTACATTTGCCAAAACTAAAAGCCCTACATTGTTGTGTTACTATTATATCAACTCCAGACTTTATTAGGATTTCACTAGTGTTTCCACAAATGTCCTTTTCTCTATTCCTGGATCCAATCCAGGCTACCACATTGCATTTAATCATTTCCTTAGTCTCATTTGTTGTTTTTTATGACCTTGACGTTTTGAGAAGTAGTGGTCAGACATTTTATAGAATGTCTCTCAATTTAGGTTTGTCTGATATTTTTTCCCCATGGATTAGGCTGGAATTATGGAGAACAATTGTTCTGGAGAACAATACCACAGGAATGATGTTCTGTTATTCTCATATAATATTGAGGATGCGTAGTGTCAACATGCCTTATCACTAGTAATGTTAACCTTGATAACCCAGCCAAGGTAGGGCTTACCAGGTTCTCTGCTCTAAAGTTACCTTTCCTCTCTTTTTCTATGTTCTGTTTCTCAGAAGCAAGTTACTTAACAAGGGAGAGAGCATAGAGGTGGGGAAGGGGAGTTAGGAACATTCAGCTCCATCTCTTGAAGTGGGGTAATGCTATCTGCATGAACTATTTGGAATTCTCCTGTAAGGAAGATTTGTCTCTTCTCCCCTCTTTATTTATTCAATCATGTATTTATATCAGTGTGGACTAGCGCATATTTATTTTATACTTTGGGTTATAATCTAGTTATATGTAGATTTGGTTGCTGGGAGCTCCTTCAGACTGGTTCCTTTATCTTTTTGTTTTTGGCATACTTCCTTTCTGTTCCATGCTCATCTTGTATTTTTCCTGCTCTAGAACCAGAATTCGCCATTTCTCCAAGGAGCCCTAGTCCTTTTTTTGGGAAATCTTATTTAGAAATCAAGATCCAGAAACCAACAATTTTTTGTCAGACATTTAGATAATATCCAATCTTTGTTATAACATTTTTGTTTGAAATATCCCAGGACCTAACTCTGGACATATCTATGATTGTTCCTTATAACTGCTTAGAAGTAGAATTGATGGTTTAAAGAGAATGGGACATTTTAAGACTTTTAATAAATTGCCAACTTGGGGAGGGGGGAAATGGCAGATTAATGGTGGCCTCCTGGCTCACTGCTCCCAGAGAGGGAGGTGAAGAACTCGGTTGCCTACACACAAGTGGATCACTCCCCACCAAGAATAGCATTGTCAATCTTCAGAGAAACAGTGTGAGACATGCAGTGCAGAGAAAAAAAAAAAAAAAAAGTTGAAAGGGAGATATGTTTGTAAAGTCTGGAGAGTATGCGATATACAATAGGGTATAGAGCACGGGAGGGCCACCCCTGCCCAGCCAATCCAGTACGATCTGACCCACAGAAGGATGCCCGGCTCCCCCACAGACCTCCACACACACTCAGACAGGGACACGCCTGAAGTTGGTGCAAAGTTGTGGCATCAGACGAGAGGCTCTTTGGAGAGGAGGCAATAGCAGGAAACATTGTGAACTCTCCAGTGCTCTGTGCTGGGTCCACACTGGGCAGGGGAGGGACTAGTCTGAGTGGTTACTTCCCATAACCATGACCGGCATAAGGGAGTTTGGAAATAGGCGTCTCGCCTCTGGTGGTCAGTGGGACCAAAGCATAGGAGGTGATTGCTGAAAAGGGGGCTGGAAAGCACTGACAATTCTGCTGGCTCAGGATGGGACAAAAAAAGCAGGATCCTCTGCTAAGCAGACTTGAGACTGAGAGACTGTGATGCAGAGGTAACAGCTAGTGGCCTGTTGATTCAGCCTGCCAGACAGGCATCTGCCAACTCCTAAGTAGTCGCCCCCAACACTAGTTCTCCAGGGGTGGGTGGCCACCATCTTTAAGGTCCCCAGCCTGGAGACACCGTGGTGCATGGCAGTTTCAGGCAACACTTTTCCCCAAGCCTGGGGACTTTCATACTGGGTGCGGTGGGCTCTGCCCTTGGAGGTCAGGAGAAGTGAGAAAAGCTGCTGTCTCTGTGTGGCTGGTGTAAATCTGTGGGGCTTTGGTGCTGAAAAATAGTTTGTGGCCTGTTGACTTGGCCTGCTGGACCGGCTTAGGTCATCTAATAAGAACACAACTCCAGGACTTGCTCTCCGGGTCCAAGTGGCCACCAGCATTGGGGTTTGTGGACAGGGAAGGAAAAACCCAGCCAGAGACCTCAGCAATTGCACCAATTGACCCCTCCCATCAGAAGCAGCCTTCCAAGTGTGGTGAAAGAACCCTGAATAACATATTAGCAGCTCTCCCTAGTGGCACACACACCCAGGCTTGTGCACACCAGCTGTGATCTATCTTGCCCTTACCCCCACCTTAGGGGGGAACAGGGTCCAAGTAATCCTTGGGAGTGGCAAGGTCCTTCCCAAAGATGAGGGCATTCATATACCCCATCCGGGGGACCAGAGCCTATCACAGAGACATCAGATTTCCTTGATAACTGGCTCTTCCATGCAAACTACAATCAACAACAGAGAGGGTAACCCCATAGCTTAACACAGTGCCTTCCTTCTCAAGCTATTGGAGGGCAGTGGAGTTATACCCACAAATGCGATCTACAGGTGGGAGCTTAAGCTGGGGGACCAATCTTACTAATCTCCATTGGCAAGAGGTGAAGACAACAGGTCAGATGTAACCCAACTTGCTAAAATACCCATAAGGCAATAAAGGACCAGCGTGCCTCTCCCCAGCACTGTCAAGGAACAACCCTTGGGGACTTGGAGATGGGGCCATAAACCAGTCTTAGTACCCCCAGTTCTTGACCAAGTAGCCTGCTGAGAAGGAATCAGCAAAAGAATTCAGGAAACATGAAAGATCAGAGAGAAAAGTCACCCCCAAAAGAAATCGTTAGATCCTCAACAGTGGATACCAACTTAAACAAAATGATTAAAATGACAGAGGAAGAATTCCAAATATGGATTGTAAGAAAATTCAGTGGAATTGAAGAGAAAATAGAAAACAAACACAAAGAAGCCACAAGAACAATACAGGAAGTGAATGAAAAATTCTCTAAAGAAATTGAAGTATTACAAAAGAACCAAACAGAAATACTGGAAATGAAAGAGGCATTCAAGGAACTACAAAGCACTGTGGAAAGCCTTAAGAATAGATGGATCATGCAGAGGAAAGAATCTCAGAGCTTGAAGATAATGCTTAGGTGTGCTAAACAAATCAGATGAAGAAAAAGAACACAGAAGCAAGAGACATGAATAAAACATACAAGAAATGTGGAATTATGTAAAGAAACCAAACATAAGAATTATAGGCATCCCAGAGAGAGAAGAAGAAAATATGCAAGGGCTGGAAAATGTATTTCTTGGAATAATGGAGGAAAACTTACCTGGCCTGGCCAGTAATCTATGTGTCCAGGTACAAGAAGCACACAGGACTCCTGGGAGACTCAATGTGAAAAGGCAATCATCACGTCACGTAGTTATTAGCCTGGCCAAAGTAAACATGAAAGAGGCAATCCTTCAATCAGTAAGGCAAAAACAGCAGTTAGTCCGATAGGTTTTCCTTTGTAGGTTAACTGCAGATTTCTCAACTAAAGCCTTACAAGCCAGAAAAAACTGGGAACCCATCCTCAATCTCCTAAAACAGAATAATGGCCACCCTAGAATTCTTTACCCAGCAAAAGTAAGCTTCATATACGAGGGGGAACTAAAGACTTTCCCAGACAAGCAATCACTGATAGAATTTGCAAAGACCAGATCTGCCCTGAGAAAGTACTCAGACCTGCATTATACACTGAACAGCACAATAGGTACCCACCAGAGTAAAATCACTCAACAGTTAAAGTTCAGAAACCTGATTCCACAACAGCTCAAGAGGTAAAACAAAATGATGAGAATTTATCCAACAATATGAACAGAAATCTACTCCAAATATCAATTATCTCAATAAATGTGAATGGCTTGAATTGTCCACTGAAGAGACATAGACTGGCTGAGTGGATTAAAAAAAACACAAGCCAAGTATCTACTGTCCCAGGAAATGCATCTTACCCACAAAGATGCTTTCAGACTCAAGGTCCAGGGTTGGAAAACAAACTTTCAGGCAAATGGAAACCAAAAAATCTGGGGTAGCTATTCTTATATCACATAACATAAACTTTAAAACAGCAAAAGTAAAGAAAGACAAAGATGGTCACTATATAATGGTGGAGGGAAAAATCTAACAAGAAGACGTAACAATTCTTAATATTTATGCACTCAATACAGGAGCGCCCAGATATATAAAGCAAACTCTGTTTGATCTAAATAACATGATAAATAGTAATGTCATAGTAGCTGGGGATTTCAACACCCATTGACTGAACTGGACAGATCCTCCAAGCAGAAAATAAGCAAAGAAACAATGGACATAAACAGAGCTCTAGAACAAATGGATCTAACAGACATCTACAGAACATTCCACCCAAATAAAGCTAAATATACATTCTCATCAGCTCATGGGCTTTCTGTAAAATTAATCACATCCTAGGTCACAAATCAGATCTCAAAAAATGAAAAAAAAATAGAAATTATACCATGTATCTTCTCAGACTACAGTGGTATAAAATTAGAGATGAATTTCAATAGAAACACTCACTACTTCACAAAGTCATGGAAATTAAACAGTCTACTGCTGAATGACTACTGGATCAAGGAAGAGATCCAGATGGAAATCAAAAGATTCTTCAAACTAAATGATAACGGGATACAAGTTATCAAAATCTGTGGGATATAGCAAAGGCATTCCTGAGAGGAAAAGTAACAGCATTAAATGCTCACATCCAAAACACAGAAAATTCACAAATCTACAAACTAATAAACCATCTCAAGGACCTGGAAAAGGATGAGCAAATTAATTCTGAACCTAGCAGAAGAAAGGAAGTAACTAGATCAGAGCAGAAATAAATGAAATTGAGAACCATATACAGAATATAATAAAACCAAAAGTTGTTTTTTTCAAAAAGGTTACATTGATAGCCCTCTTGTTAAATTGACTAGAACTAGAAAGGAAAGGACTCTAATAAGCTCATTTAGACATGAAAAAGGAGAGGTCACTATAGACATCACAGAGATACAAAACATTAACTTTGTTTGTTTGTTTGTTTGTTTTTTGAGACAGAGTCTCACTCTGTTGCCCGGGCTAGAGTGCCATGTTGTCAGCCTAGCTCACAGCAACCTCAAACTCTTGGGATCAAGCAATCCTACTGCCTCAGCCTCCTGGGTAGCTGGGACTACAGGCATGTGCCACCATGCCCGGCTAATTTTTTTCTATACATTTTTAGTTGTCCAGTTAATTTCTTTCTATTTTTTAGTAGAGATGGGGTCTCGCTCTTGTTCAGGCTGGTCTTGAACTCCTGACCTTGAGTGATCCTCCCGCCTTGGCCTCCCAGAGTGCTAGGATTACAGATGTGAGCCACTGCACCTGGCATGAAAACATTATCTTTGAATAGCATAAAAATCTATATGCCCCAAAACTACAAAACATGGAGGACATGGACACATTCTTAGAAACACATAACATTCCAAGGCTCAATCAGGAAGAGATAGAATTCCTGAACAGACTAATATCAAGCACAGAAATTGAAGCAACAATTAAAAATCTTCCAAGAAAAAAAAAGTCCCAGACCAGATGGGTTCACAACTGAATTTTACCAAACTTACAAAGAAGAACTCATACCTATACTGCAGAAATTATTCTACAACATTGAGAAGGATGGTATCCTCCCCAACTTATTCTACGAAGCCAGGACCAAAGCCTGGAAAGGACACAACAAAAACACTACAGACCAATATCCTTCGTGAATATAGATGCAAAAATTCTTAACAAAATCTTAGCAAACCAAATCTAACAGCACATCAAAAAACAATTCATCGTGTCCAGGTGGGCTTTAACTCAGAAATGTAAGGATGATTCAACATATGCAAATCTATAAATACAGTTCGCCACATAAATAAAAACAAGAACAAAGATCATATGATTCTCTCGATAGATGCAGAAAGAGCATTTGACAAAATCTAGCACACTTTTATGATAAAAACTCTTAACAAAATAGGAATAGATGGGATATACTTTGTTAAAGCCATACATGGTAAACCCACAGTCAATATCATACTGAATGGGGAAAAATTGAAAGCATTCCTGATTAGAACTGGAACCAGACAAGGTTGCCCGCTATCTCCACTTCTATTCAAAGTAGTGTTGGAAGTCCTTGCCAGAACAATCAGACAAGAGAGGGGAATTAAGGGTCTCTGACTGGGGGCAAAAGAGGTCAAACTCTCACTCTTTGCTGATGATATGATATCATACCTAAAAAATCCCAAGGATTCAACCAAGAGACTCCTGGAATTGATAAATGAATTCAGTAAAGTCTCAGTATACAAAACCAATGCACACAAATCAGTGGCAATCATATATGCCAATAACAGTCAAGCTGAAAATCAAATCAAAGACGCAACACCTTTCACAATAGCATCAAGGAAAATTAAATATTTAGGAATATATTTAACAAAGGAGGTGAGAGACATATATAGAAAGAACTATGTAACACTGAGAAAAGATATTGTAGAAGATGTAAAGAGATGGAAAACCCTACCATGCTCATTTATTGGCAGAATCAATATTGTTAAAAAGTCCATACTACCTAAATTGATGTACAGAATTAATGCAGTCCCCATGAAAATACCATCAGCATTCCTTACAGATATAGAAAAAATAATTCTACACATTGTATGGAACCAGAGAAGACCTTGTATAGCCAAAGCAATCTTAAGCAAAAAGAATAAATTGGGAGGCATCAGTCTACCACACTTCAAGCTTTACTATAGTAACCAAAATAGTATGGTGCTGGGCACAAGAACAGACATATAGACCTTTGGAACAGGACTGAGAACTCAGATATAAAACCATCCTTGTATTGTCATCTAATCTTTGACAAAGCAAACAAAAATATACATTGGGGAAAAGAATCCTTATTCAATAAATGGTGCTGAGAAAACTGGATAACCACATGCAGAAGACAGAAACTGGATCTCCACCTCTCCCCTCTCACAAAAATCAACTTATGGTAGATAACAGAATTAAACCTAAGGTGTGAAATGTTAAGAATTCTAGAAGAAAATGTTGGGAAAACTCTTACAGACATCAGCCTAGGCAAAGAATTTATGAAGAAGACCCTCAAAGCAATCACAGCAGCAACAAAAATAAATAAATGGAACTTGATCAAGTTAAAAAGCTTCTGCACAGCCAATGAAACTATCATTAGAGTGAATAGACAACCTACAGAATGGGAGAAAATATTTGCATGTTGCATAGCCGATAAAGGGCTGATAATAAGAATTTATATAGAACTTAAGAAAATTAACAAGAAAAAAATCAAAAACCCCATGAAAAAGTGAGCAAAGGACATGAACTGAAACTCTTCAAAAGAAGACAGAATAATGGCCAGCAATCATATAAAAAAGTGCTCAACATCTGTAATTATTAGGGAAATACAAATCAAAACCACAATGAGATATCACCGAACTCCAGTGAGAATGGCCTTTATCAAAAAGTCCCAAAACAACAAATGCTGGCATGGATGTGGAGAGATAGGAACACTCTTACACTGCTGGTGGGACTGCAAATTAGTACAACCCCTGTGGAAAGTAATTTGGAGATATCGCAAAGAGCTAAAAATAGAAATACCATTTGACCCAGCAATCCCACTATTAGGCATCTACCCAAAGGAAAAAAGTTCTTCCAAAAAAAAAAAAAAAAAGACATCTGCACTTGAATGTTTATGGCAGCACAATTCACAATTGCAAAGATATGGAAACAACCCAAGTGCCCATCAATACATGAGTGGATTAATGAAACGTGTTATATGCATACCATGGAGTACTATGCAACTACAGAAAACAATGGTGACCTAGCACCTCTTATATTATCCTGGATAGAGCTTGAGCCCATCCTTCAAAGTGAGGTATAACAAGAATGGAAAGGCAAGCACCACATGTACTCACCATCAAATTGGTACTAACCAATCAACACTAAGGTGCTCATATGGAAGTAATATTCACTGGGTGCTGGTCAGGTGGGAGAGCAGTGGTGTGGGTGCGTAGACTCACAATTAATGGATGTGGAGAGGTCACTGTATGGGGGAAGGGCATGCTTGTAGCCCTGGCTTGGGCAAGGCAAAGGCATTATAAGTAACCAAAATGTTTGTACCCCTATAATATTCTGAAAAAAAGTAAAAAATAAAAAAAATAAAAAAAACCTGCCAACTCATTTTCTACAAAGATTATACCCATTTGTATGGCTACCAGTGGTGTAGCAATTTGTAGGTTTGGGTTTTAAAACTGAATAAACTTCATTTTTCTGCCAAATATACCTCTTAAGTCATCTCTACTGCCAACATGCAGGCCTGAACTACACTACCCTCTCACCTGGATCGCTTCATGGGCTCTTAACTACTCTACCCTTCCTCTACTCCTGCCATCTGCATCCTTTAGAGAAAAGTCAGAGCAGTGTTTTTAAAATACAAATTAATGTGATCATGTTGTGCCTTGACTTCAAAATCTTTCAAGAATGCTGTATTTTTATTTAAAATATAAAATCTTCAGTATGGATATAAGGCCTTGGGTTGTCTGGGTCCTGCCTACAGCTTGTCTCTTTTGTACCTGTGTTCCCCTCCCTTACCACCCCAGCAAGTGTTAGTTTTCTTTCTGTTTGTCCAATATGCCACCCTACTTCTTGCTTCATGGCTTTTACATGAATTCTCCCACTGCCTGGAATATCTCTCCATCCCCCAAATAGCAAATGTGTGGTCATTCTTCAGGTCTCAATTTAAGTATCAATTCCTTGATTCCTCATATAAGTTAATTTCACCTGAAAATCCTCTCATAGTTTCCTGTACATTATTTTAAAAGCACTTCTCACAGGATCTAATTAAATTATATAATTATTTCTTAATATCCATCTCTCCAGTAGAATTTTAACTCATAGGAACAAGGATCAGTTTGATCAACCTTTAGTAGAGCTCCTGGCACTTAGTAGGAACTCTGTAATTATTTATTGGATGAATGTTTAGTGTCTTAAATTCACTCAGTAAAACATATTCTGGGAGAAAATCTACATTATAAATAAGGTGCTATAAAATCCTCATTATTTATGTTTAGAATATTATGGGTTGGCATATTTGGGAAGTGAAATGAATCTATCCATTCCTCAATTAGAATATGATTTGGGGGAAAAACTTATTTTGCAAATAAGGGTTAGAATATATTTGACACCTTCAGTTTACATTGGCAGTTTAGCCTTCAGAAAGATACTAAACTCACATTGGGCAGTCTATCAGAGACTTTCCTACAGGTTTTCTGTGGCATATTGTGTCTTATAAGGATAAGTGTAACAATATCCCCCATCCCACATGGTCTTCATACAATGTGACTTTGGCACTGCTCCCATCAAGAGACAGGGTCTGTTCCCTCCACTTGAATCTGGGTGGGCTTGTGACTTCAGTGGACTTGATGTTATGTGACTCCCAAATCTAGATCATAAAAGACGATACAACTTCCACCTGCTTTTATTGGGACTGTTGTCTGTGGAGGCCTGGGCCACCATGTAAAAAGGAGGCCTCACTGCCAGGCCACATGCAGAGACAAGGTGGGCATTGTGGGTTGACAGCTGGGATCAGTCACCAAACATGTGGGTGAAGACACCTCCATCACCTCCAGGTGAATCCTGCCCCCAGCTTTTGAGTCATCTCCATGTTTTGTTTTGCTATCAGAAGCCCCAGAGTCCTGGAACAGAAACACGCTACTCCCCTGTGCCTTTTCAGAATTCTTGACCCATAGACTCTGTGAGCAGAATAAAATGGTTGCCTTAGGCTGCTAAATTTGGGGGTAATTTGTTATGCAGTGATAGGAAGTGAAGAAAATGTCAACATTCTGGTTTTCAATTTTTTCTTACCTTTCCAGTCTGAAAATAAAAACCTACCATTTTCATTTGTATTTCTTTGATTATAAGTAAGGTTGAACCCTTCTTTATATGAGTATTAACCAATTGTATCTCTTTTTGTCTCATCACTATTCTTATTTTTTATAGACTTTTTCCCTTTTGGTTTTATAAGATTTCTTGATGTATCAAGGATAGTAAATTTTTATTTCTTGTTATATATTCCACATATTTTGTTGTTGTCTTTTGTTGTTTATGGGGTTGTATACGTGTGTTACTCTTTAAAGTAAGAATTTGAATGTTTTCTAGTTGGTCTTTATAGGGCGCTCATGAGTCTGTGTAATTCTCTCTCGTTCCCAGTCAATTAAACTTACTCTCTGCTTCTGTGTTTGAGAACAGTGTTTCCTCACCTGAGAAAATGGTCCCTCATAACTTCTATTTTTCTTAAAACTTTATCATACTTTGGTTAAATGTATGTTCAAAAAGTTGTATTTTAGTAAAGTTTATTTATTTGTAATGTTGAGCCTCTTAACATAAAAAGTGATTTAGTCTAATCTTAAGAGTTACAATATAGTGAAAAAGACTCAGTTATACATAGATGTAAGACACAGACTAACAGCAGTGATGTGGGGATGAAAGACCTTGCAAGTGAAAGTGAAAAGAGTTTTTACAAATTTAGGAACAAGCTATGAGGAAGTTATTAGTAAGAAAACAACAGTTATGAAATATGTTTTAGCAAAAATCCAAGTGAGGCATGGGTTATGTATTGTTTTTAAATGATGAGATGGGGACGATCTAGGAACACAGGGTAGATAAAATACACATAGTAGAAATTTGGAAAACAAGAAAGGCCAAATATAAAAGGCATAAAAGGCTGTCCCTATATATGATAACAGTTAACATTTGAAGAAAGCCATTGGATAATTAAAGCCGTTGTCAGATGTGAAAAGGTGTAACTACTTTTGATATCAATCCTATAGATCTGAGTTGTCAGAAGTAAAGCCATGGACGAACCATAGGTATTTTTATCCAGTGAAGGTTATATATCTAAAAGCATAATAATATAGGGTAGGTAGAATGACACATGTGGTTCAATTCTGGTTTTCAAATTTGAGAGTATATTCTGTATGAATATTGGTAGTTGAAGATTAGCACAAAGCCATCTTAAATACCCTGTGAGTTTCTGTTTCTTTAAATCATGATCAAGTGAATGTTAAGTTTCATAGAATGTTACAATTGAGAAGAAAATATAATCTCTGACTTAAGATAATGTGACAGGAAACCTAGATGGTTAGAACTACAGGATGTCACAGTTAAAGATCCACCTATTCATGTGCTGTTGTTCATCCTCACTGCAAGTTAAATTCTGAGAGCAAGCTATGCAAACAAACCCACAAAGGGACAGCAAGTATCATACTCTGAGATAAGCAGCAACAGCTGCATCAACTGCCACTCAGGAGAAATCCTTCCAAAGTGAAGGGGTGATAATTCATTACATCATTCTTCACTTGCATGATTAGAAAGAAATGTGATTGGCAGTGACCTTTTATGTAATCTTAAAATCTCTTTACACATAATGCAATCCTTGTTGACTTAAGAATGTTTTTGAAAACACTGAGATATTAGTAGAATAATTTCTGTTACATTTAAGGATTTTAAACATGTAGTAGTTTAAGAAACAAGGGCCAGCGAATTCTCGGTGCTTCCCACTTAATAAAGGAGCTACATCTATCAGGCATAATTACTTTTATATAAAAATGTTTTCTCAACACTGTTACTGGCTCCTAGTGGGTGTGAAGTGATATTTCTTTGCATGTTGCTTTGCATTATCCTGATGGCTAATGATGTGAGCATCTTTTCATATGCTTACTGGCCATTTGTATGTTTTCTTTGGAGAAATGTCTATTCAGATCATTGCTTCATTTAAAAAATTTAGGTTATGTATTATTGAGTTGTGAGGGTTCTTAATATAACCTACATACAAGTCCTTTATCAGATAGATAATTTGCAAATATTTTCCCCTATTCCATGATTGTCTTTTTACTTTCTTAATGATATTTTTTAAAGCACAAACATTTCTAATTTTGGTGAAGCCCAATTTATCCTTTTTTCTTGTTGTTGTGCTTTTGGTTTTATATTTAAGAAGACTTTGACTAATCCACGATCAAGAAGATTTCGTCCTATATTTTCTTTATAACCTGGCAGTAAAGGTATTACTGAATAGCTAACCCTCATCCACCTCAAACTTTTGGGAAGCTACCATTATGTACCAAAAATAATCTAAAAGTTATGCCTAATCAAATTGCGTAAGGTCATTGAAACACCCCTTTGGACCCTACGAGGCTTAATGAATAGGTAGATTGAAACTTGGGTTCCAGATGAAATCAGCAACATTGTTTTAAAAGGAAGTAAAAAACTTAGAACTTCCAGCTTATTTCCTAGGTTGCCACCACGTCATGAAGAAATACAGTAATTACATGGACTGTGTTGCTATATTCCTGGCACAAACTTCCACAGTCCCTTTGCCAACGATTACCTAGGGCTTAACTCAAAAAGGTCATTGGTAACCCAGCCCTCTTGTTTTCAAAAGTACTTGGGCTTTAACAAGTCACAACATGAGTTTTCAAATGTGTCAAAGTCATTTTCCAATGTAAGCCTAAGAGGTTTATGAGATGGAGTTACTCCCCTGAATAATTGATTAAAATCCATGCATTTCCGTGATGACATTCTAATTTCCTTGATCTTAATCCTTCCCTATGTGTCATATATGGGAGAGCTATTATGAATATTAGCTACTGTAAAATATATTTAGCCTGCTGGGCACCACACAATGAACATGAGAGAGGCCATGCCAGTAACCTCAACAGGTATGAACCCTAGAGCCTTGCCTAGCCGCCTTCCCTGGCTGCCCTGTTGGGACCACACTGCAGGGTTTCCTACGAAGCTAGACTGAGGTCAAAGCCACCCACTCAGTTTCCACATTAGAGGCTATGTAGCTGGATCCACCAACACTACAGATGGGAAGATTAAGAATCCAGTGGGGCAAGGAAGGACAACAGTCATAGAACAACATACTGTAACATTATTACCTAGTAGTAGTTCCCTACCTCATAAAAGTCAGCTGTCTTTATGATTCCCAAGTGTCAGTCTGGTTAAGAATATCCTAAGGAGGTAGATTGAAATGGAGATAGATTGACCATCAACAAGAAAAGAGTAAGATGTACTAGAAGTTCTAACAAGGGCAATTAGGCAATAAAATGAAATTAAAGGCATCCAGATTGGAAAGGAAGAAATAAACTGTACCTATTTTGCAGATGACATAAGCTTACATGTAAAAATAATCTTAAAAAAATCCACTAAAAAATATTAGAATTAATAAAAAGAAACTCAGCAAGTTTACAGGGTATAAAATCAATATACAAATAATAATTGTTTTCTATGCACTAGCAATGAATAACTCAAAACTAAAATTAACAAAACAATTTCATTTGCAATAGTATCAAAAAGAATAAAACACACAGATATAAATTTAACAAAAGAAATGCAAAACTTATACTCTGAAAACCCCAAAACATTGTGAAAATTAGAGAACATATAAATGAAAGACAACTTTTGTTCATGGATTGGAAGACTTAATATTTACTATTAAGATGGCAATACTCCTCAAATTGATTTATCTACAGAGTCAGTGCAACCCCTATCAAAATCCTAGTTGAACTTTATTCAGAAGTTGACAAGCTGGACCTAAAATTCATATGGAAATTCAAAGGACCCAGAATAGCCAGAAAAGTCTTAAAAATGACAAAGGTGTAGGACTCACACTTCTTAACTTCAAAACATACTGCAAAGCTACAGTAATCAAGACAATGTGGTACTGGTGTTAAGGATAACCATAGATAGTGGGATAGAATCGAGTGTCCAGAAACAAGTCCTCACATTTGTTACAATTGATTTTTGACAAAGGTACCAAGATAATTCAAAGGAGAAAAATAGTCTTTTTAATAAATGCTACCGAGACAACTGAATATTCACATGCAAAAGAATAAAGTTGGACACCATATACAAAAATTAACTTGAAATCGATCGTGACCTTAAAAATAAGAGGTAAAACTATAAAACTCTTAAGAAAAAATAGGCATAAATCATGTTTTGGAGTAGGCAATGGTTTTGTAGCTATAACACCTAAAGCACTAGCAACCAAAGAAAAATGTATTATTTTTGGCAAATAATGGTCATCTGCTAAAAGTTTGAAGTGGGTGAGGGTTAGTTGTTTACCAACAACTTGGCTGCCAGGTTATAAAGTAGGAAAATCTCAGATCAAGTTTTACTAGACATTTATTTAATAAACATTTACAAGCAAGGAGACAAAATATTCCATACAATATTTTATATACTTGATGAAGTTCCAGCTCTATTCTTTTAGGTATTTGACTACCACCATATGTAGATGTTTCACTAAAGGAAGAAATAGCAATGTTCTAGAGACATCAATCTATTTCTCCTGTAGTTAATTTTAAGGACATGGATTTTTTTTTAACCCCAGTGGCTAGACACCAAACAATTTTGGAATTAAACTTTGGATACTACCTATTCCTAAGGACACAGGCTACAGATCTCACTAGGTTCTTATACTGTATTTTGCAAAGGTGAGGAGGTCCCTAAAATATTTACCCAATCCACAGGTCTTAATGTCACTGCATTCAGCTATATAAATATAGTTTTGAGATGGGTTATTGCTAATTAGGAAAACCTCTGGTGTTGACCAAGCTATGGATAGAAAGCTACATAACTTGTAGTACTGCCTCTGCAATGTGGCCTCTCAGATTAAATGTGGTTGTCCCTGCAGGAGTATACATTTGTGACTAGAGCAGCTGTGTGTCACCAGAGTGTGGTTTTAACTCACATACCTTATATAATGCTATAGTAATTGAAAAGTGATTTACAAATATTGTAACTGGGTGGTTAGAGAGCTGCAAAAGATTGAAAATGCTATTCGTACTTAAACAGTTTATGAAGATGGGAGAAATATATTCAGTTAACTCTTATTAGATGCTTTCTGAGGACGAGGCTGTATTAAGCATTGGGCATGTGGAGATGAATTAGATGCTACCCATGCTTGCAAAAACATCACCCTCTAGCAGAGGAGGCAGACATGTGGGCAAGTAATTACCATGCCATAATTATATAGCACAAAGCCAGAAAAATATACATAGGTATTTAGAGGAGTCAAAAACATCACAGGGGGCATTTGATCAGAGAAGGCTTCTCAGGAAAAGACAAGTGATTTCTGTTTTGGGGTCTGGGCAGGAGGAAAGGACAGTTGAGGTAGAGCTCTGCCCAGAGAAGGCAGGGAGACCAGAGACTCATGTGGGTTTGGGGGATGAATGCTGGTGCAGGGCTGCTGGTCATGAAGCACTCTAGCATTGTGGCTGGAAGTTGGGTAGGTAGGGGTTAGGTCATAAATGGCTTTGTGGCTCCCCTAAGTATACAAGTAAACAAAAAATAGTGAACACAGTAATTAAAAAAGAAACAAACTGTTATTTCATGTAGATGCTAAGAACAACTTTAGATGAATTGAGTATTAGAGTTTTCACTTCTAAAAAGCCAGGGTACAAAAATGACAAAATGCTATTTAGGAAAATTCAAGGACTCTAATGAGATTATGCAATGGCAAAACTGAGAAGCAGGTGGGATTTGGCTTCAGGTGACTTTCCCACCAGGATTCTCAGGCCCTATCCCAGCTTCCCCAGGCTTTAGGTGGGTGGCTTCACGTGGCTTTCTCTTCCATGAAAGCTGGTGTTCCCATTCCCCTAAACTCTCATCTTATTTACCGATTTTTATCAACCAACATGTCAGTGTCAGTGGTTTACTTTATTACAGTAGGCTGCAAAGGTAAGAAGGTGAACAAAATATTCACTAGAATTCCTGCTAGAGAAAGCTCTGATTTTGGAAGAAATATTTTGATATTCTACTTGGAAAAAGGGTATGTAATCACAAGGGTATGTTCAAACAACAAGGAGTACTCAGCAAACAGCCATGAGTAAGAAAAGAGCAAATACTTGTTTTGTTCTGTAGCAGAGAGAGAGAAGAGAGAGGGAAAAAAGTGGTGGGAGGAAAGAATGGGATTGGAGAGAAGCTAATAGAAGACTCTGTGCTCCATGATATTACCCAAATCTTCAAGTGGAAGTTGACTGAACTCCCAAAGGGCATTGTGAATGAATTGCATATGGGCCTATGAGTAAACCACAAGCATTGAAGAGGTTGAGGGTCACAAAGGAGTCTGGGCTGGAGGAGAGGAAGGTTCAGCCAGTCACCATGAGTTCTGATGAGGCCAGAAGAACCCAAACTCTTTGAGTATTAGCAGAAATCTTTAGGAAAATATTACCTTTCTTCTGGCTGCATTAAAGCCAATTCCACCCAGATTTAAGGTGCGCTGTCATGGGGGGGTGGGTTCTCATCTAACATTTGGGTTTCAGTTGCATTTTAATACAGACTTCCTGGAAGTAATATATCAAACAAAAGGATGACTATAACTTTGAAAATTTCAGGTTATTGTCTAAGGAGATGTGTTGCAGGGGGTCCAAATAGTCTTGCAAAACTTTTTAGTTCAAAACTCAGTTCATGTTAGCAGTCTGAACATTTCCACACACGAAGGCCAACCCAAAGCAAAATACTTGAACTCCTCCTTCAGGTTAACTTTGCTCCTGGGGGATTTTATGTCTTTTGGTAACATTATCTCTAACCTGCTAAGACAGCCCTCTCCTCTTCCTGTGTTGCCTTGAATGGTGTGACCTTAAACCTCTGCCTTCCCAGGGCAGATACTTCACAAGTCAGAGGAAAACTATCTGATCAGGTATCCCCTTCTCTGCCCCCTCTCTCCTGCCACAGGGGAAGTGATCAACCAGCAGCAGGTACCAGCCACAGTGAACTCTGCCTGCCAGAAGCTCTGAAAGGCTATTTCTTCGAGAATGAAGAAATTCTCACTTCTCTCTTCTCCACGCTGGACTCACTGAAGAAGGAGGTAGGGAAGCTAATATGCAATCCTTTTAGATTCTCCCTGTTATCTCCAACTGCTTTGAAATGATGAATTTTGAAACTAGAGAGTAAAGGAAAAGAACTGAGATTCTCAAGTTCTGTGATATATATATATATATAACACACATATACACACACATTATATATATACACACATATATATACATGAATACATATATATATATATATACACACACACACATATACTTCTGTTCTTGCCTTCTGGTTGGGGAATCCTGCTGGCTGACTTGTAATTTGCAGAAGAGATTTCTTTTAGGTTTTTCTTATGGGATTTCCCAGGCTTTCTTGTACTTCTGTATGATGTTAACTTACATTATGGTAAGTAGAAGTATTTAAATTCAAATTATGTGGGAGTGAAGGAGTATAAGAATCATTATTATAAGGATGATACTTGCTATAAATACAGTTCATAAGCTAACATAGTTTCTGACCAGGTTACTTTAATATTGTAAGTAAGTGAGCCATTAACCAAGCTTTGATGAGTTTGTCAAAAACATTCTCATTGAAATTTTTTGATCATCATGGGATTTGGCCTGCACAATAACAGAAACCAGGACAATGAATTGCCAGAATTTATTAAGAACTTAGTAAGAGCTCACCATTATGCCAGGAGTTTTTCTTTATGAAGAAATAGAAGATATTGAATCCTACGTTCACAGAGTTTGCGTTTTAGTTATGGAGAAGATGTGAAGTGTAAACCAAAGAACGTGGTGCTTGATCTGAAAGGGATCCCATTGTGGAAACAGCAGTAAGGCTGGGATTATCAGAGAAACAGAGGATTTGAGCTGATATAAAGGATTTGGAGAGGATGTTTTGTTTTTAAAAAAGTATGGGATGAGGAGATAATATTGGAGAGTTTGTAGGACAAGGGCACACAGCCACCCTCAAGTTGGAGGCGTGCGTGTCTCCAGGAGCAAGGGTGATAGACAGGATGGTAGGGAGGCCAGGTTCAGAAGGATCTTGAAAGACAGATTTGACTATGGTGGGATATTGATGTTCTTGAAGGTTATTGAACAGAAACAGCTTAATCAAAATGATGGGGAAGTCCTTTCCCTTTGACATCCTCAATGAACTTTACTGATGTTATTTAATAATTCTAGTGATAGGTTATCACACATTCAGATAACCTCGTCTCTGTTGCTACTGAAAACATACATGCATTGCTGCAGTCAGGAAATCCCAGGATTTCTGTAATCCCTTACCTGAAACTCTCTCCCTCTCATACACACTTTCAGATTGGCTTTACCCAGTCCAGGATGTTTCTGTCTTTCCATGTGGAATTATCAGATGACAAGGAGTAGGGTTCAGTTTGCTGAGGGAGAACCTGGCAGACAGAGTAGTTAACAGACCAAGTCCAGAATGCTTGGTGTACATTTTTATCTTGAGCTGGGACTAGAGAACTTTCCATTTCTTAAAATAAAATACTTAGAATTAGAAACTGGGTACAGAGGTGGATGCCTGTAATCCCAGAACTTTGAGAGGCTGAGGCAGGAAATCACTTGAGGTCAGGCGCTCAAGACCAGCCTGAGCAACATAGTGAGACCCCTGTCTCTGTGAAAAATATCAGAAAAAAAAAATTTAGCCAGGTGTGGTGGTGCATGCCTGTAATCCCAGCTACTCAGGAAGTCTAAGGCAGGAGGATCGCTTGAGCCCAGAAGTATGAGGTTACAGTGAGCTATGATGACGCCATTGCACTCTAGCTCTGGCAACAAACAGAGCAAGAGCCTGTCTCAAAAACTTTTTTTAGTAGAAATATCAGAGCTGTTTACCCAGGCTGACAACCTCATTGACTTTGTTGGTTTATAGTCCAAAAAGAGAAGATATTTTAAGTTCGAAAGATCGTGGTGTTCCCTGATTCCAAATCAGAAATACAGAGTGATGTTCTTCAATGTTTATTTTTCAAATGTTGCCTTGACTTCATAGCTTCTGCCTCTGCGGTGTTGACTTCCTATGGAGTAGCTTCATTGAGCGTTCTGGCTTCAGAGGGACACCCCATCCTGACTCTTCCATGTAGACAAGCTCTTCCTTAAATCCAGCTACTCTTCTTCACTTGCCACCTAAACCAAAGACAGAAAATGCAGAGTTTGGTTTAGTTTAATGGTGTTGAAATTTCAGCTGGGCACAAAGAACCACTTGTGTACTGTAAAGGTTATTGCTTAGTCAGCATCCTTTCTGAGCTCCTGTTGTATTTGAAGCATGGGACGGGTAGGGTGACAGCTCTCAACTCCTCTGCGTCATAAGTCAAAAAGACCCCAATTTTTCTACCTGAGTTTGAGATTGCAATCCCCTTTCCAGCCCCTTAGGTCTTTTTTAACCTGTGTCTTTGTTCTGGGAATGAATATTGTCACAGTCTAGATACATCCCCCATGATCATTATTATTTTTAAGATTTATGTTCCTGGAGGTGGTAACAGTTTCTTTTTTAGCACAATCTTTTGTAGCTCTTGTGAGAGGAAACTTTCATATTTGCTTCACTGAGAGAGCCTATTTTTTAAAAATTTACTTTATTTGGTTGTTCTTTTCCCTATGTACTGGTGAGCTACCACACCATAGTTCTCAGCTTTGGATACAGCTGTGCAATTTTGTCAAAGGGAAGATTCATATCACCAGCTTATAGGGATTCATCTGGCCCTGGAGTCATTCAGGACTAATTTACTCAATTAGCAACCCTGGTAGTTAATTGCTTATTTGTTGGAGTCTGAAAAATAAAACTTGAACTCACTAGCAATTTGACTTCTTAGGAGAACAAATAAATTATATAGATTTAACTTTAATGGCATTATTATCACCATATTTTGAATTTTCTTACTATATTTAGTTGAAGAATTATGTAGAATGCTAAATAATAGCATTGCATGTCACTTCTTTGGACATAAATGTTGCTACTACAAACAGCTAAGAAATAATTGCATTTAGTTATAATGATATATTAAATATGTACTAAAATTGAATGACTATCTGTTGATTAGATAACTCCTAAATAATTCTTACTAAATTTAATTAGATCGGTGGGTAGCCTTTAGAATCTATTTAGAGAGTGCTTTGGCTTTGAAAAGGCTTTATGACCAAGTATGAAAAAATATATATATATGTACACACATATATATTGATGTGGTATAGTCTTGCAAAATAAAAATCTTATTAAGGTCAACAAAATATAATAAAATTGGCACACAATATCCATCTTTACTTTCATTACATTCTAGTCATTTCTAGTAGGATTTCCCTTTTACTGAACTAAGGGATAATGAAGAGGTTCTGGATTGATTTCAGGAGCCGTGGATCACATGATCATCTTTGCCTCTGATGAGGTAGAGGACTTTGTATGGACCATTTTCTCTAAGTTTCATTTTTGTCACCTATAAAATTCAGTCATTCACCCAATGAGCTGGGGGATATGACAGTGAAGAGGAAAGACATGGTCTCTGTTTTCAAGGGGACAATATTGATAGAGGGTGAAACAAGTAAATGAGCAAGAAGATTTTAAATGGTAATGAGTGCTATGAAAAACGTAAGAAAGAGTACTGCGTCGGATAGTAATTAAGGGACACTTTATATCAGGCAAAAAGGGAAGGCTTCCATGGCACAGTGACACTTGAGCTGAGACCTAAGTGGCAACAGAAGCCAGCCTGTGAAGAGCTGGGGGAGAGGCACGACAGGACATCAAGTGAGAGGGCCCCACAGCCAGAGCCAATGCGGCTTGTTCAGGAGCAGGAAGGAGGTCAGTGTGCGGGGTGCCCAGTGAAGAAGGGGACAAAAATGGGCGAAGACTTAGTAGTCAGAGGGCGGGGGCTGATTCTGTAGGACCTGGACGGTGATGCTAAGGAGTATAGAGCTTATTCTGAGAGTAGTGGGAAGCCATTGGAAGGTTTTGGACAGATGAACTGTTTTATAAAGAACCCCCTGCCTACTCTAAGGGAGAGTGGGCTGCAGAGAGGCAAGGATGGAGGCAGGGCTATTGCTGAGGAAACTTGCACCCTAATCCCAGTGGAAAGTGACAGAGTTGAACTCTGAGCAATATTCCTTTTTTTTTTCTTTTTTGTTAGGGTGCAGATCCTCTCCCAAGAAAAATGCTCAAATCCACTTGCATAGCATCACAAATTCTCAGGGGATTCTCATACACCCTGAAATCTATCCATGGATTATCTCCGACAAGGAGTGGATACTCTCTATAAATTCCTTCACCTTTGATACTTTGTTTAAATGTTTTTCTAATGGCTTATCGTTAGTATAGTGGTTAGTATCTCTGCCTGTCATAAATGTTTTCTAAGTAGAAGCTATTACTCATTTTTTTGTATGTGATGTTCTAATAGCATTTGGGGGGCTTAAAGTACTTTATCAATTTCATAATTTCTGATATGCAAACATTTTGTAATCTGTTTTCATAACTGCTCAATGTTGAAATAGAAAATATCAAAAAGTCAGGTAAGGAAGACTTCAGGTTTTGATGATGAAATAAAAAACATTTTCACTACATTCTTCTCCTTTTAAAAACATCACATAACAAAAGGAATAACAAATAGTAAAGGTGATTCCAAAAAATTAAAATAACAAAAAATAGAGAAGAAAATCTACCTTGAGGGAAATGAAAAAAATAAAGCACTACCACAAACCCAAAACACAAACTGTGAAAACAATCTGCCAAACAGACTGAAATGTGGACTCAGGGAAAGGTTATTAGAGCAGTACCACGTAGGTCCCCTAAAACCAGGGACCATGCAGAAAAATTGCCATTGAGGATTGCCAGATCATCTGAATTTTTAAAAAGAAGCTGGAAAGATGGATTTTCATATGAAACGTTCCTATCTTTCAAAAACTGTGTGGGCCAAACGAAATTGTAGCTGCCAGCTGGATTCCATCTGTGGGCTGCCAGTCCATGATCCCTGCTCACAAAGTAAATGTCATCATTCTTAAAGGCCCATCTAATGATTCTCTGATTAGATGGATGAGATCTGGGAGTGGAAGAGAAGTGTCCCTGGAGATGCCAAATTCTGCATTATAAAAAGTGGGGGAGATAGAACTGTTTATGGCTAGCCTCCTAGGCAAGGGGATTGCATTAGTGAGGAGAGAAAGAGGGAGCATAGCATCGAATGACAGAGTTTCTGGGCCATAAGGGGCTTCAGTGTGGTCTCCCTGATACCCCAAAGTCTGAACACAGAGTGGGGAGGGGATGTGGCTTGTGGAAGAAGACACATCCAATTTAGATGAGTGTTGGAGACAAACCCAGATGGAAACTGGAGCGGCTCCAGCTCTTCCTCCTCACCCTTCCCCTCCCTGTTCTTGAGCAGTGGTTGGCCTGGATGGAGCTGCTGCAGAGATGATTAATAACCACCAGGGAAGCAGCATAGCATCTACACACAGACACAGCAAATATGAGCAAGTGAACCATTTATGACTACCATAAATAAGGGAATAGAAACAGAAGAAAGGACTAACATAGGTTGAGAATCCTTCTAGAAAGTAAAAAAGAATTCAGACAAATTCCTCTCCGTAGTCTCAAAGAAATTAAAGACAACACGTAGTCTTCAAAACAAAGCTTGAAGAAAAAATATAGAACAGCTAAGAAAAATATTATAATAGGAAAGATAAGGGGTTGTATATTTTCTTCAAGAAATCTCTAAATCAAAGATTCACCTGAATGTAAAGCTTTCTCCTCTTAGCTAACTTGTTTATGCTTTCCTATAATGAATATTCTTCAGAATCACAAAAACCTCAGTCCTTTGACACATCTACTTTTTTCCCGTTCATCTCTCCTTTCTTTCCTTCTCCTTAGTTGGCTTTGATTTTACAGATCATTGTATTGATGACACTAGACACTATCTATTTGGGTATTAAGTTTACATCCCTTACTTGTGAGTTGCATACCAACCCCACCCACTTTCTCAGAAAAAAATAAACTATTTATTATATTTTCTCTACATTCAGTGTTCAGCCTCTTCTTCTCAACAGGGTTTATCATCTTAAAAATGCTCAAATTTCTCTCATTATATTAGGAACACAGTGACTATCACCAAAAAACACTTGCGTCCACAGCCACCTCCAGCTACCACATTTCTTCCTTTGTAAAGCTCCTTCGTCTTCTTTTTTTCAACTTCTTCACTCGTTAACTCTTTCTCGATTCCCCCCACCTTGCCACCAATATTGCTTCTGCTAAAGCCAGGAATGGCGTCTTCCTGGAAGGCTCATCTTTCTCCAAAAGCCATTAGTTACTGAAGCTCTTCAAGGCTGGGTCCTCGGCCTCCTCTTATGCTCAGATTCCATCTGCTCTCCCTAGTTGCAACAGTAACCACCACCTCAGTCGTCATGTGCAAGCCGATGCCCTCAGATTCCACATGCCAGCCTCACCTCATTTCCACTGTGCATCTCGTTCTGGGGTGACCATGGCTTTTCCCAACACAGGCCCTTTATACATGTTTTCCCTCTGCCTGGAGGCCGTGCTTCTCAGACTATCTGTGATAAAAGATGGTTGTTTTTTTAAATGTCTAATCTATCACAGACTGATACTTTTATAAGTACAATAAAAATGAAATACTAGAAAAATAGAATGGGTAAAAAAAAAAGACAGACAAAATACAAGCCTGGCTTCTTATTAGATTCAAGAGATATATAATTACTCTATCAAATTGCTCTAATGGCTTCTAAATGCTTACTCTCAATGATCATACTTACATTGCTATGGAACAGTAACGAATAGTCCAAAGATTGGAATGGGTCTGAAGACCCCAGTTTGAATAGAACTCCTATCCCCTTTTGCCTAGTTTTACCATCAGATCTCAAATCAAAAATCTCTAATTTAGAAAAGCCTTCACTGACCTTCCTAAGTCAGCACACCTACTATTTATCCACAAATCCCATGCGCCACTCTACTGTAGTACTTTTAACAATGCTTACACTTGTGACCTTTGCATCATTTGTGTAAGCTCCATGAGGCTGGAAATTGGGTTTCTTGTTTTTCTACTCACTATTCTCAGCATCTAGGACAATGCTAGAACATTATGGACATTCAAACTTACCTGTTCATTGTGTAAAGAGGACAGGCATGCACAAAGAGTTTGGCAAACACAAAGGCAGCCTGTAACTCTGCCCAAAGATTTTGGACAAGTTGGCATTTGAAGAGGGGTTCCAGGTGCAGATGGTGGAAAAGAGTATTTGGGGAAAAGGTATTGGTATACATAAAAGCACAGAATTAATCTGAGGAAGGGTTAGTGTTTTGGGGTACCTGGAGCATGAAGTGTGCTGGGATGGGGAATTCACTGTGATATTGAAGTGTGGGGATAAAGATAAAAACATAGGCTGTGTGCGTTGTCAAAGTCCTCAGATGCAAAACTAAAGAATTGAAATTTTACCACTTCTAGATAGAAAGTAATTTTTTCTGTCTAGTGATAGCAAGTCATTAAATAAGTTTTGGCAATAGAATGGCATGATTAAATTTGATTTTCTCAAAGATAACTGGTAGGGGTGTAAAGTTGAGATTGGAAGGGTCAGCATGACAGGTCCTTGGAGAAGTGTACTTGGTGAGCACTTGAGTAGCCATGTGGATGGACAAGAGCAGCTGGACGGGGAGCTATTTAGGAGGTTGAAACTCCAGGATGAGGTTCCCATATCTCAGAGATTTGATCACAAGGATGCTTCACTATGTCTATATCCACTGGGGTGGCCGCATTGTGAGCTTCTGCCTTATTGCTCGAGCTTTCTGACCATGGCGGTCTTTGCCTCATCAGAGTGTAGAATTGAGCTCTTAGAATGTGCCTTTCTTAAGCTCCCAAGTAACAATACTAACACAATCAGGCTTACGCCAGCTGCTGGGAAATGTTGATAATAATAGTTACGCTTCATCCTGAGAATATGACACACATCTTTACCAAAGATCATCTCCTCCAGATAACAATAGACAATGACAAAATCAATCTCTTATGCTTGGATGATAATCAGGTATTTTTGCATTGATCTGTGGTTCCCTGGCCTCTAAAGTGTCAGCGTCAGAGTGCGATATTATACCTCCCAGATTTGGGGAAGTTGTCCTTTGTCCCCCCAAACCTCACTTTCACTTGTCAGTCATTCTGTGCTGCCCCAGGAGAGCTGGTGGTGACTTTCACCAGCCAGCAGCAGCTGCCCTCTCACTGAGCAGGGAGACAAGAGCCAGGACGTTGTGCAGAAGGGCAGACTGAGAGGAAGCCGGGATGAAAGTCGCTAATCACTGATTGCTGCATCCTTGATGTCTAACATGTAGTTAATAATACCACCCTGAGCCTCGCCTTCCAACATAAGTTATCACCGCCTTATTTTGTATGCGCCCTTTATTAAAAGCTGCTTCATGCTCTGTTCAAATGTTTTCGGGGTATGCTTTTTACATAAATATCTTCATCATAATCTTCATGGATATTGTATGTTAATAACACTAAATCCTTTGGCATAATCCCCAAATCTCTGTACTGGTTTTTTAAAGAAAAAAAACTGTTATCATACTAACTTCTATGTTTGACATCTTTCATGAGAGCTAGAAGAAATGGGCTGAAATTAAGAGGCATTTTCAGCTTAAAAGAAAATTGTGGAAAAATTTGACAGACACAGATGAGCTGTTTCAGCTTAGTGTGGCAGCTAGAAGCTTACTGTGCCTTGCCTAAGTGGTGCTCACTGCTACCTTATGTAGTTCACTGTTGGGGTGGAACCAAACCTGAGTTTGCCTCTCTAAACAGGAGCTGCCAGATACTATAATAAAACAATCAGCTGAAGGTGGGAGAAAGACGGGACAAAGCCTGGGAGTCCCTAGGGAAAAGTCAGGTCTCTCACTGTTTCTTATTTTCACCACTTGGATTTCTGTTTTCTGGGGAGGGAGCTTACACTTTGGGATTCTTTCTGCTCTTGCTCCAATGGGCCCTTCGGTTCTTTTTCAGATTTCTCCCACAGCCAAATGAGGCCTTTGCTTTGATTTCATAAAGCTTCTGGCTGTAGACCAATCCTGAAAAGTGAACAGAGGAGCTTTTCTAGGTTTGGGGGGCAGCAGAACTTTCCCTTAGTTTGACCTCAAAGAAGAGAACTGGCAGATTGAGTACTGGTTGCTTGGCTGTGTATGTATACTAAGTCATGTCTGGCCAAAGTCAGGGTGAAGCGACTGCAGTGTGTTCTTCTTCTCCCCCTGAACTGCCCCCCACCCCCACACACACCTATTTCTTTGTAGCAGCAGCTACACTGAGCAATGGATGAGTCTGTGTCAGCAGGAGTGGAGGATTCTTGGAGTGGAGGCAGTGTTCATGAGGTATGTAAAGAGAAGGTCCCAGTCACCTTTACATACAATACATGCAGAGAATTCTCCTGACTCCTCTTTCAGCTAATTGAGTTCAGTCATCTTACTATTAAAGTAGCACTTCACACTCAGGTTTGGACAAGAAACATCATGGACAATCAAGACTCAATAAAAGTAAGACCTTTTGGTCTTAGGATAATCTATCCCAAGTCTAAGCAAACAATGTGAAATACATCTATCAGGAAAGGCTGAAAGTCAAGTTCTCCATCTCCAGACTCAGAAAACACTGCAGGAGTAAACACTCTCCCCTCCACAGTCCCATGGCACTTGGCCATCATGTTCAGCATGTTTATATCACATCATTTAATTATATTTTCTTCTCCAGCCTAAGCCCCTTGAAGGCAAGGGCTGCTTCTTACTCATCTGTTTGTCCTCGAGCCTTTATTTGAAACCAGGGCTAGAATTTGCATTCTGTAAGCATTTGTGGAATTAGTTCAGTGACAAGGACTGCTCTTGAAAGTCCCACAAAGGAGCTCGAGACCACCTGTGTTGTTAACAGCTGTGTGGCCTCTCTGTGGGAAGGGGTCCTTTAGACTTTATCTGGAAGTAGGGTCACTCCTGATGACTCATCCATCTGGAGCTGAAATGAGTCATGTTTAAGTGCGCTGACTATTTTGCAAAACCTACAAGCTTCTCTCCTAGCTACTTAGAGTCCACATTGCTATGCAAAGCAATGTGTATTTGCATGCCTGGGAAAAAATGAGTCTATAGCAATTATATTGATAATGGAACCCAGGCATTATATGGCACAAGCGATACTCGTCTGGTGCTGTTTGCATCTAGGAGTAACATGACTGGCATTCATGGATGATCACATTGCTCCTTGTTCATCAGCTTACTCGTGCAATTCTTTTATTAAGGTTAGTTTCCTCCAGTAGGATGCATAATCCGTGAGAGTAAAAACTATGTCACTTATTGCTCACCATTCTTTCACAGCGCTTCACACAAGCCTGAGTGGTCACTCAATAACTATTTGCAGAGAAAGGGAAGAAGGAAAGGAAGGACATATGATACCTACTTTGGATGAAATATTTATTTCCATTAATCCACTACTTCTTTCCCAAATCCAACCACTTGATGTCCCCTTGTATCACAGAATTCTGCAAGAGTTGAATTTAATGAGGGATTTTCTCCTATTATTCTCTATCCACCAGATATGCATATCACTTAACTATTCTCTTTGACCCCTTTCAATAGGACAGGGTATAGTTGAATTACAGCCTTTCCTCTTAATTAAAAAATGAGGAGGAGACCATGTCTTTCCAGGAAAGAGAGTTGATTAGTCACTGTAGGTAAGTGGGCAGCAGGTTTGGAGACCGGAGGCTCAGGAGATGGTCCTGCAGTTACCTAAGGTAGTATTATACAGTAGAGGTGCTCTAGGTGCTGTTGCAAATTAGTAAAATTCTCCATTGTGCAGAACCCTATGGCACATTGTAGGACATTTAAAACCACTGGTTGCCATTTATTAAATGCTAGTGGTGCCACTCAGTCACTGTGACCATTAAAGAAAATGTCTCATGTATTTCCAATGGCCTCTTAGTGGGAGGCGCATGGTACTGAGCTGGGCTGAAACCTCTAGGGGGAGTAGAATATATAGGAGATGGAGATGCTTTGCTTCCTCTGGATAAATTTCATCCTTAGAGTTACCTTTTGAAAACATCATTTCTCATCCCTAAGGTGTGACTCACTTCCATTAACACAAAACCATACTGTAGGGCAGGCAGGAAGTTATCTAACTGGGTTTAAATACTGGAAACAAGTTTCCTCTCTATAAGCAAGCCTCCTAATTTTTGTGACTTAGTGCTTGGAAGCATTAACCATTTATTGATAGAGATTTATGATGGTATATTTGCCATACCTGCCTTCCTGACTATAACTTAACTTCAATTTCTTTCTCTTTCTTTTTTTTTTTTATTTTTTACTGCAAACCCGTGGAAGGTGTATTTATTTATTTTTTTCATGTTAAAATATTTATTTACTTTTTTATTTCAAAATATTAAGGGAGTACAAATGTTTTTGGTTACATGTATCAATTTTGTTATGTTTGAGTCAGGGTTATAAGTGTGCCCCTCACCCAGATAGTGTTCATTGTATCCATTAGGTAGGTTTTCACTCACGCCCTGCTCCCTGTCCCCTGCTTGATTTTTGCTGAGTTTTACTTCCCTCTATGCACATGTGTGCTCACTGGTTAGTTCCAATTTATGTGAGTGCATGTGGTGTTTGCTTTTCCATTCGTTAGAGACTTCACTTAGGATAAAGGTCTCCAGTTCCATCTAAATTTGGTGTAAAAGGCCTTAATTCATTCTTATTCATGGTTATGTAATACTGCATAGTATACATATACCACATTTTGATAATCCACTCATGAATTGATAGGTATTTGGATTGAATCCACATCTTTGTGATTGTGAATTGTGCTGTAATGAATATTCATGTGCAGGTGTCTTTTTAATAAAACAACTTCTTTTCTTTTGGGTAAATGCCTAGTAGTGGGATCGCTGGATTAAACGGTAGGTCTACTTTTAGTTCTTTGAGGAATCTCTATACTGTTTTCCTTAGAAGTTGACTAATTTGCAGTCCCACCAATAGTGTATAAGTGTTCCTTTCTCTCTGCGTCCATGCCAGCATCTATTGTATTTGGACTTCTTAATAAAAGCCATTCTAACTGGGATAAGGTGATATTTCATTGTGATTTTAATTTGCATTTCTCTGTTGATTAGTGATGTTGAGAATTTTTTTGTATGTTTATTGACCATTTGTCTATCTTTTGAAAAGCTTTTGTTCATGTCTTTTGCCCATTTTTTAGTGGGGTTGTTTGATTTTTTCTTGCTGATTTGCTTGAGTTCTTTGTAGATTCTGGTTATGAGCCCTTTATTGGATATAGAGCATGCAGGTGTTTTCTCCCATTCTGTAGGTTGCCTGTTTGCTCTGTTGATTATTTCCTTAGCTGTTCAGAAGCTTTTTAATTTAATCAAGTTCAATTTATTTATTTTTGTTTTTGTTGTGATTGCTATTGGGGCCTTCTTCATAAATTATTTGCCTAGGCCAATATCAAAAAGTTTTTTGAACATTTTCTTCTAGAATTCTTATGGTTTCATGTATTACATTTAAGTCTTTGATCCATCTTGAGTTAATTTTTATGAGTGGTGAGAGAGATGGATCCTGTTTCATTCTTCTGCATGTGGCTGTCCAATTTTTCCAGCACCATTTATTGAATAGGGCTTCTTTTCCCCAATGTATATTGTTGTTTGCTTCGTCAAAGATCAGTTGGCTGTATGTGGATGGTTTTATATCTGGGTTCTCTGTTCCACTGCTCTATGTCTCTATTTTTGTGCCAGTACTATGCTGTTTTGGTTACTATAGCCTTGTAGTATAGTTTGAAGTCTGGTAGTGTGATGCTTCCAGATTTGTTCTTTTTGCTTAAGATTGCTTTGGGTATTTGGGATCTTTTCTGTTTCAATTTCTATTAGTCTACATGGCTTGATGTGATGGTGGTAATCTGTGAAAGAGGTTTCACTTGCAGCATTGAGTTCTCTCACTTGAGCAAAATGGCACCCTCAACCCCTTCACCATTCAGAGAGAAGAATGTGTGTGCTGATGAGCTTTGCTGGGGGAGGAAAGGAAAAGGAGTAGTAGAAAGCATGTATAGATGAAAATTAATAACTATCTCTGGCATTGATAATTGCCCAAATATCTCACCAAGAAGAATTACAGAGTGGTACATTTTCAGAACTGGCTCTTAGATTCTGCAGTGATGTATTGCACTGGACCTTGCAGAGACGCCAGCTGATCTGTTGTGTGTAGTAACACTGGTCAGAATCCCACCTCCCGAGGTTCTCTGATGTGTCTTAAGTATGCCCACACATCAGGTAGCTCAACTTTGTGATACAAAATTGCCCTCCTCAGAGGCCAGTTTCTTATCCTTTTAGCATGTTCTCTGCATATAGAAGCATTTGTGTCTGTAATGGTCTCTGGCAAGCATCACAGTGTAGTGATCAAAAGTAAAGGCTCTGAGTTCCAGCTGTCAGACTGCCTGGGTTCAAATCCTGGTTTTACCATGTATTTACTGTGGGATCGTAAACAAGTCAGTCTACCCTCCTAGCCTCAGTTTCCCCATCTCTAAGTGGGAATAAGAACACTTGCATTATGGGCCTTTTGTGATGATCAGTGAACTACTACACATAATGTTCTCAGAACCTAATCTGACTCCTAGGGAGTGCAATATAAATATTAACTATTTTTGGTTTACAGTCTTTTCAGCACCTTTCATGGGTGGTTAAGACTTAATTCAGAAGTTCCTCTTTTAAGTCCCTTTACTATGCAACCTGCTTCCTTGGATGTCTTTTCACCATGGTCTTAATCATGATGACACCATGTTAATTTTAGAACTTTTAAAAAGGTAACATTTTGGGGGGATGTACCCAAAATGTGTCCTTTGCCCTTTTCTCACTCCCTCTCCCATTGCCCCCTCTCTTTCTCTTCCACCAATGCCCTCCAGAACATTGTGAACTTGGAGAGGTGCCTTGTTTCTGTCTCCCTCTCTACCCTTGGGGTGCCCCCACCTCCAAGAACACATAGCCAACTACAGGACACACCCACCTTTCTGGCCCTCAGGAATACACTGAGCCACAGACCCACAGCCCTGCCTGGTTGTGCCTCATTGTCCAAAAGCCCTGGCTTAACCACTCACCCTTGGCTGGGAAGCTAAGATATGATAATGACCCCATGTGCTCCCATATCCTGGAGTCTTTGCATTCTGTTCTTGAACCCCAGGAAAGTCAGAGAGTCAGTACCAGAAGAGAATAAGGTGAATTTCCATTGTGGAATCTCAGGCATTGTGTCATGTCAGCTATGAAAATTATTTTTGGGCAGGGGCCCCTTTTAGCATCCCACAAAATATACTAGGTAGGCAGCTGCTAGCCCACTCATCTTTCTTCTATGCTTCAAATGGTGAATGAGGAAAAAGGAAGAGCTGACTCTTTTTAGGGAAAATGATAATATTGTTAAATAAATGTTTAGCTTTTATTCCCTGGATATGGTTAAATCTAGCCTCAGAGGTTAGTTGGACTGTTGATAAGGAGGATGCTTGCTTACTCCTTAGGATAGAGTATAAGTGAGGAATAAAAACATGAACAGAATTAGAAGTTTGATTTATAATTTATTGAGTAGCCAGGGAACCCAATTTGTCTATAAAGTTAATGTTAATTGAGGATAAATTATTCCAGCTGCCTCCTAAAAAGAAATTGAGAGAACAGAATGAGTTATGTGCTCATTTAGTTTGCTCTAACTGGAGCCCAGTAGAGATTTATAATTTGCGTGTGTGTATGTGTGTGTGTGTGTGTGTGTGTGTATAAAGAATCATATGGGTCTAGGTAAAAAGAATCAAGTTTTGAATTGGCTTAGATAGGGTCTTGTCTGTCAGGAATGGTGTTGAGTTTTTGTCTGCTAACCATCAATGCAAGCTGTAAACATAAAGCGTTGGAAGTTGTGGTAGATGATCTCCAAATATAGCCATCAGCAGCACTCCCATCTCTCTAGAAGCATGAGGCTTCCTGCATCAAGAGGTGAAGTCTGGGCCCTTGAATCTGGGCTGGCCTGGTAACTTGCCTTGATCAATAGAATATATCACAACTGATATTCTGGGATTTCTGAGCAGAGCCCTTAAGATAACTGGATGCTTTTACCTCCTCTTGGAACTCAGTGGCCATGCTGTGAAGAAGTACAGACTAGATCATTGAATGATGAGAGGCCATGTGGTGTGAGGGAACCTCATAGAGATATGGGGCCACCTTAAATGTTCAGTTCCAGTTGTGCTCCCAGTTGAATATACCCACATGGATGGCTTCAGCTACATAACATGGAGCTGAAAGAATTGCACAACTGAGACCCATAAAGATGTGAGCAATACTAAATCATTGTTTTACACAATTCAGTTCTGGAGTGATTTTTAATGCAGTAGTAGCTAACTACAATAAGTGTTGCTTTTCCCTGAATTCCTGCAGTTTTCACTTCTCTTGAACTTCATCCCAGGAACTTAAGGCCCCGGGGTGGGAAGGGTCCAGATGAAAGGTAACTTGAAAAGGTGGCAATGGTTCAGTGAGCCTCTAGGAAAGGGCTGCCACTGAGGTGAGCTTCAAGCAAGCCACAGCAGAGTCTTTCCAATGGGTCTGAGGGATGTGGAAAATGATTTGTTTTCTTGCATGTGTGGAATTCAGACTAGAAATGGCCTGATTGTAATCAATCAGCTAGGTGTAATAGTGCTACAGCCTACTATTTCTGCTATGTTTGGCTACTCATAAATATAGTAATTCATACATGTTGGCGATAAATTGAACCATTCAACTGTGCCTGTAGAAAGGGCACTTCTTTTTCCTTTTTCTTTTTTTTCTGTCATCGGCATTTAGGATAGGAAGTGAATGTCAAGTCATCCTCACATACTTCCATTCTGTTTGTGCCTATAAAGCTACAGGACTGGGTTTTCCAAAATATGCCCCTCTGAATATGAGTTCTGTGATACGGACAAAATATTTATGGGCCTTTAGGTTTCAGAAAATACTAAGTTTAAGAGAATGTTAATCAGAGGGATTTTTTGTTGTCTGAATTTTTTTTTTTTTTTTTTGCTTTGGATTTTTTTAGAGCCTTTGCTATATTAACATGCCTTGTGAATCTCCAGGAGAGGTTTGTTATTTTGCTTTTAAAAATTATATTTGACCATTGCAAGCTCCCTCTCCCCACCCCCCAAAAGTATCTCTAGCGACTAGAATTTCATGGAAGAGTCTTTAGGCACTGCCCATTTTTATCATGAGAATATTGATGGAGTGTGGGGACCGACTGTTGGGAACTCAGTCACAAATTTGCATGAAGGGAGTGCAGATGTTATGATCAATTATTTTTTAAACTAAGAAAACAGTATAACTGATACCCTGCCAGAATATCAGAGGAACACCTTTTATGGAAATCAGTTCTTTTTCCATATGGAGAGGAGGAGAGCAAAATATCCTTAAATGCATGATTGTTCCTCATTCCCTTTTTTGAATATCCTGCTGTATAGCAAAATGTCAAGAAAATGTTTTCACAATCTGTCTTCTGCCTAGAATATTTGAGTGTCACTTGACAATGGCAATCATACTGACCTTAAGCTCAGGATTCTCCTTTCAGATTTCTTTCCAGTATAAGAGGCAGAGAAATTTCTAATTATTGTCTTCATTTCTATCCCCAATGCTCACTGAGTATTCTTGTCACTGTAAAATGTGTTACATTAACTAACCCCCCATGATCTTCTGATGGTGAGGCAGAGGTTATTCCTCAGCTGGTTGATCATGGCTGTTGCCTGACTTCTGACCCTCAACTATGATCTGATATTGAATTCTGTCTTGTGGCAATTCTAGGCTCTGACCCAAACTAATAATAATCTCATTCATTCTGAGATTTTCTCAGAATGGGATACTGGAGCTGCTAGGGAAGACTGATCATCCCCACTTACAGGCAGTAGCACCTGGAAGGAGAGTGTACTCATGCTGACTGAAAGCTGGCAATAACCTTTTCAGCAAGAGATACTTCTAAGGACAACTAAATTTGATGAAATCCCAATATTGCATCATCCAAGGACATTACCCAGGGCAAGGAGGGATTGGTCTGCAAGTGCAGGCTGCCTGAGCCTTCCTCTTTGTTTCATAATTATAGGGTGTGACTTCAAGCTCATGACCCTAACTTGAGGCTGTAAATGTGTCAACATTGTTAGGACTTCAAGGAGGCAGAATCCCACTATTCAGCCTCTCTCTTCTTACAGGTCTCTGTGATGAGCACACATGCAGCATCTCTAGTCTAATGGAAAAGAAGTACCCTAAAACTCAAAAAATGCCAGGATGTTTGGTAAAACTGGTTGGGGAACAAGATTAACAACAGAGGCTAAATCAGAGTATCCTCCACTGAACTGAAGACAACCAGGCCTCTGATGTTGGTCAAAAATGAATTATTCATCCTTTCTTTTTCTAGCTCATTATGGGGGTACAAAAGTTCAGGTTATATATGTTGCCCATGCCTTCCCATCCCCCCAAGTCTGAGCTTCAAGTGTGTCCATTCCCTAGACAGTGCACATCACACTCATCATGTAGGTATGCACCCATTCCCTCCCCCCACCCCTATCCCCCCCAGTCAGAACTTCAAGCGTGTCCATAACCCAGGCAGTGCGCATCGCACTCATCAAGTAGGTATACACCCATCCCTTTCCCCCCAGCCCCCACCTCTGTCCGATACCCAATTGGTGTTATTCCCAAATGTGCACTCAGGGAAACCAGTTTGCTGGTGAGACCCATTCTATTCATCCTTGATTAGGCCCTTAGGCTTCGTTGATTAGAAACATGACCCTGCTTCATGAAGCGGGGCAGGAGGAGATGACATAGCCAAATTCATGACCATGTTTACCAATAAAATGTAATGCCTTAAAAAATCAAATTAGTGACTCCCGTTCTCTTGGGGATCAAGTACAAGAAGAAAGGAATGGGTACCCCAATATGCCTACCTTGTGCAGAGAGGGAACTCAAGCTGAAAATCAGTAGAAATATGAACTGGGAGAAAATAAAAATCTCATTTCAACACAAATATGTTTTTTAAAAAATGTAGGTCCCTCCAAACTGGATGAAATATGAAACATCAACCTGTCATTTGCAAATACTGTGTTGCCATGTAAGGAAACACTAATACAAAGTTTAGCAATTTTACCTCAGTGATGTTCCAAAGCATGCAGTCTGGCTAAAGCTGTAGGGCTCATTAGGGCCAGGAAACATTTCCTTCTTCGTGGCTCATAATCACTTCCCTTCAAAACCTTGTCCCTTCTTGATCCCACTCCAATGAAAAACAAGACTTAGTAATGTCTAGTTAACTTGTCTTTTGAGAGGTGCCCATCTGGTGATCTGCTTATGAATGGTATATTATTCATTTCAACCAAAAAAGAGTACTTCAGACAGATCAAAGAGAATCCAAGAAGTGCAAAGGCTCAAATACTTTGACAATTTATAGTGTGTTATGAGAATAACAAATGGCTTGTTGAGAAGTTGTGGAAGAGGTAGAAGAAACAAAACCAATATGTAATGACTAATGGGTGTAGGGGGGGGAAAGAATGAAACCTGACAAAGACAGATTGGTTAGTACTTTTAAGGCTTTTAGAATAGTAGGTGAGGCAATGACAGGCATTTTCTCGTAACGCCTTATGCCCATGTAATATTCTCAACATTTCACAGCATGTAAACCACACCAAATTTCACAAAGAGAGTGGTATTACCTTGCTCACTTTGCCAAAAGGATACTCAGGTTAAAATGACTTATTCATGGTCGATCAGCCCAGCAAGTCAGAATTCTAATGCAGAATTTCTGACTCTTAAGTCTATTGCTCTTTCCACTATATCACAACTTCCTTGGTCTTTCTGTATGGTCAATTTGTTGCCATGTCCCTTTGGATTCATCCCTGATGGTCCTCCTCCTCCTCCCTCTCACTTTTAACTGAGCCCAGAACTAGGAAAGAACTGGAGTCAGTTGAGGTCAGGTTTGCAGAGAGCCTGTGTCACAGGTTGGATGCAGAGCCTCAGGCTGGTTTCTACCCATGTAAAAGCCATTCGGTGGGTTCTGTCCTGACCCCAATAATGACAAAGGGGGTCTTCTACTCTGAATGATGACATAGGGTGTGGTAGAATATTTTCAGCTAATTTATTTCTAGCAAATGAGAGGAAGCCATTTCTGAAATTGAAATGAGCAGAAGGCTAACTGAAGAACAGTGAACACTCCCAACATTTCTGACGGTTTCTTGCAAAACAATGCTTAAAAGGTGAAGGGAAGAGTGAAAATATCTGCAGTTGAAGGACTGTCACACAGAAGTCCTCCCAAGTGTAAAGTTAATCATTTATTACCTTTTTTATGGTTTGGGATCAGTGTAATTTGTTTTTCAAGGAACATCAGACTTTAGCAGAGACATAGAAGGGCAGGATATTCTTTCTGAAACCATAACTTCAAATCCTGTAATAAAGTAAAGCTAAAACAAGCTATCCTCATTTCGCATGATTTTCTCCAATAAAATTGAACAGCTTGTTGCAAGTATCATATTTTGCCCTGGCAGGGAGCAGAATGAGAAGCCTACTGGGGAAGGCAGAGCTTTATAGCATTTTGCAAGAGGTGTTAATAATTATGTGGGTTGCACTGTGCCCTCGGTGGATCAGATCCCAGCTTCAGATGACCCACGTTGGTTTTCTAAAAGTATGAAACATTTGAAACAGAAATGCACAGAGAAAAACAGTGAACTGTACGCCCATTACTTATCTCTATCAAATTCAATTTTGCCGTATTTGTTTCAGTATAATTTAAAATAAATGAAACATTAAAGATACAGAGGAAGCCCTTGGTACCCCTTACCCATTTTGGTCCCCACCCTCTTTTTCCTCCACACGTCAGTATCCAGAATTTGATGTTAATTCTCCAGTGATTTTTTTTTGGTAAACCTTTTAGTTGAATCTCACATAGAGAAGTGAGCAAGTCAGAAGTGACAATATTGTTATAGTATAGATGATCATATCCCTTTCGATGGATGTCTACAAAGCGTACATACCCATGTAACTGCCACCCGGATCAAGATACAGACTTTTTCCAGGACTCCCAGCAGCCTTCATTGGGCACCATCATAATCATCATCCCTTCTAAAACTAATGACTATCCTGACCTCTATCACAATTTCACAGTTGATTAGTTTTACCTATTTTTGAACCCTTCTATGAATGGAATCAAATGCTATTTTGTGACAGGCTTCTTACATTCAACATCATATAGATGGATGCATGTTGTTGCTTACTAGTAGTTCATTCTTTTCACTGCTGCATAGAGAATTTTATAACTATTACACAGTTTATGTATTTATTCTACAGTTAATGGACATTTGTCCATTTGGGCTGTTATGGATACTGCTGCCAGGAGCAGGGCTGAAACTAGGGTGAGTCAAGAGAGGTGCCTGAGGTGCAAAAGTTAAGGAAGCACTCACTCTCAGGATGATGCCAGCACAAGCATGAGCCTGAGAGGGACGAGTGCCTCCTTAAATATTGAGCCCTAGGCACCTCTCTTTACTTAAGCTTACTCTTGGCCAGAAGCACCCCTGCCTATGTCTTTGCATTTCTGTTAGTATATACCTTAAAGTGGACAGATGATAGGATCTGTGAATATTCAGCTTTTAAAGGTATTTCCAAACAGTTTTCAAAAGCTATTAAACAAATTTTACATTTTACAGTATATGAGTGTTCTAGGTGCTCTACATCTTTGCAACACTTGATGTCCTCTGAGATTTTTGTTGTTTACTGGTAATTTGGATATTATCTTTTTTTGAAGTGCCTGTTTAAGTCCTTTTTTCATTTTTAATTGGGTTACCTGGGGTTTTCTTTCCTTGTTAACTTATATGAATCCTTTATACATTTTGGACACTACATCAAAATATACATCTTAATGCTTCTTTTCCTCTGTTTCCTGACTTTTTATTTCTTGATAGCTTATTTTTGGTGAACAGAATCGTGTATTTTTAATGACTCCAGGTTATTAATCTTCCATTTATGATTAGTGTCTTTCAGTTCTGTTTAAGAAATCTTCGCCTAACTCAAGGTCATGAGGATGTCGTCCTATGTTACCTTCTAAAAACTTTGTTCTTTTATCTTTGGTATTTATATTTAAAAACCATGTGAAATTGACTTTTGTATATAAAGTGAGGAAGAGGGTCAAGGCTAACATTTTTCATATATCCAATTGATTTAGCATAACTTATTAAAAAGATTAGCCTTTCCCTACTGTAAAGCAATCATAGCATTGTTATAAATTAGAATCTGTTCCTAGATGCTACATTCAGTCCAATTGGTCTATTTGTATTTGCACCAATTAAGGAAACTTTAGTTTTTTCTGTCCAATTGTTACGCCTTTTAAAATTTCTTTTTCTTGCCTAATTGCAATAGCTAGGCTGTCTGGCACAATGATGAATAGAAGTGGTAAGAATAGACATCCTCGCGTTATCCTGACCTTAGGGAGAAGGTGTTCCATATTTCAAAATTAGATACTGTATTAGCTGTAAGTTTTCCTTAGATGCTTGTTATCATGTTGAGAAATTTGCTTCTTAGTTTGTATTTTTGACATAAATGGGTGGTAAATTGTGCCCTATATATTTTCTATATCTATTAAGATGATCTTGTAATTATTCTTTAATCTGTTATTTCCTTTAATCTGTTAGTGTTTGATTTTTATGTTGTTTTCATAAATTAAGTCAATCTTGCATTCTTGAGATAAGCCCCACTTTTTTAGGACACATATTTTTATATACTTCTATATTCTTTGTCCTATTATGTTATTGAATCTATGTTCATGAGGGATACTGACCTCTAATATGCTTTTTTTATAATGTCCTTTTGTGATCTTGATATCAGTATTATGCAGGCCTCATAAAATGAGAGTATTGTCTCCTTTGTTAAAAGAGGGAATATAAAATTGATATTATTTATTTCTCCAATGTTTGATGGAATTCACCTGTGAAACCATCTTGGAGTAGAGTTTCCTTTGTGGGGATCTTTGTGTTACTAATTTAATATCTTTAATGGATGTAGGGTTATTTATATTATCTATTTCTTGTGCCCATTTTTGCAAGCTGTTTCAAGGAATTTATATAATTAATATACATTGACAAATTTATTGACATAAAATTGTTCATAGTATTTACTTGTTTTTCTTTTAATGTCTATAGTATATGTAGTGCTATCCCTTCTTTATTCTTGATACTCAGAATTTGTGTTTTCTCTATTTATTTTTTTAACTAATCTTGGTAGAAGTTTTTCAATTTTATTACTTTTTCAAAAATGAAAAACTTTTGACTATTGATTTTTTTATTTTTTGTTTTATTGATCTTCACTGTCATATTATTATTATTTTCTCTGCGTTCAATTTGCTCTTCTTTCTAAAGCTCCTTAGGGTAAAAGTATAGATCATTGTGCCCTTTCTTCTTCACTAACATAGACCTTTAAGTTATAAATTTCTTTCTAAATACTGCTTTAGTTGCATTTCACAAATTTTGATATGTTGTTTTCTTTATATTATTTAGTTCAAAATATCTTTTAAAGTTTTTGTTGTGATATCATCTTTAACTCCTGAGTTATCTATAAGCATTTTGTTTAATTTCTAAACATGTGGGGATTTTCTAGACATCTTATAGTTATTGATTTCTCATTTAACACTGTCATGATCAAATTACATACGATCTCTGTTTTTGTTTCTTAAAAAATTATTGAGATTTGTCTTGTAGCCCAGCATATGGTCTGTTTTGGTGAATTTCCCACGTGAACTTGAGAAGAATGTGTCTTCTAGAGTTATTAGATGTTGTAATTTATAAATGTTAATTAGGTAAATTTGGTGGATAGTGTTCAAATCTTCAAAATCTTTCCATTTTTTTAAATTTATTAATCCTGAGAGAAGGACCTTAAACTCACCAGCTCTTATTGTAGATTCGTTAAAGTCCTTATGTCAATTTTTATTTGGGTGCTTTCTTGTTAGTTACATGTGCATTTAATAATGTTTACATGTATATATTTATGAACATTCTAACTTTTTCTGGTGTTCTTTATTTATTCTTATATAGTGAAATTTCTATCTGGTATCACTTTCTTTCAGACTAAATAACTTCTAGCGTTTCTTTTAGTACAGATCTTCTGGAGAATATTTCTTTCAACTATTTCTTATGTTTTACTCCATTCTTTTATTTTTTAAAACACTTTTCTATTTGTTATTCACATTGAATAATTTCTACTTACCTATCTTCAAGTTTATTGAATCTTCTCTACTGTATCCACTCTACATGTAAGTAAACCCTTCAAAATGATTCATTTCAGAATTTCCATTTGGCTCTTTTTTACATTTTTCATGTTTCTGTTGAAATTATCTATATATTTATGCATGTTATCTACATTGTCCATTAGATTCTATAACATCCATAGTTGTTTTAAAGTCTGTTGTGTTATTCTAACATGTAGGATATTCTAGATCTAGTTCTATTCACTATTTTTTTTTTCTTGAAAATTGACCAGACCACAGTTTCTTGTTTCTCTATATCTCATAATTTTTGAATGAATGTAAAACATTGTTAGTAAAAGAATAGCAGATACTTAAGTGAATAATATCTATACCCTGTTGTTGGTTTAATTGTATCACTTCCCTCTAAAAAAGATATGTTGAAATCCTAATTTCTGGTATTTGTGAATACAATTTTAATTGGAAATAGGGTCTTTACAGATGTATTCAAGTTAAGATGAGGTCATAATGGATTAAGGTGGTCCTTAATTCCAATGACTGGTGTCATTCTGAGGAGAGAGAGTGATTCAGAGACAGATACAGAGAAAAGGGCTATGTGAAGATAGAAACAGAGATTGAAATTACACTGTCACAAACAAAGGAATTGCAAGGATTCCCAGGAACCACCAAAAGCTAAAAGAGGCAAGAAAGTCTTTCCTGGAGATTTCAAAGGGAACATGGCCCTGCCAACACCTTGATTTCAGACTTCTATTCCTCTAGAACTGTGAGAGAATACATTTCTCTTGTTTAAATCTCCTAGCTTGTGGTAACTTGTTACAGAAGCCCTAGCAAACTAATACACAACGAGAAAAGGGCTTGCCTCTCCTTCAGTCTCTTATATAGTGTTAAGCCAATTTAGTCTGTAGTTAAACTGGGTCTAGTTACTGCTTTGTTTTTGTTTTAATTAGATTAAATTCATCACAGAATTCTAATTAATTGAGTTTGTGGTCAGATCTTCCCTTTTAGCAGGACTCAGGATCTGGGTGCCTGCAAGGTTTATCTCGTCTCTCCTCCCTGGTTCCCAGTCATGGATTATTGTTGTTTGGTACTCGCTGGAAGGCTTAGAGTGCCTGTGGAGTTTCTCTCACTTTTTCTTTTCTGCCCTCATTTGTCAGTAGATACTTTCTGCTTGTGCCTCAGGGAGAGTATGTCTCAGTGCTCCTGTCCTGCCCCAATCATTCCCGTGAGCAACTGATGAAGAATTGCGGATGAGAGTTGGCAGGTGGATGTAGACTAAAACATCATACAGATCCATATTTGTGTTGTAAAAACGTGTTAAAATGTATCTGCTTTCTTTAACCATGCCAATGGTAGCTTTCTCATGTTCTGGCAAAAACAAAAGCAGCTATCAATCTATTCCTTCCAAGAAAGTACTTGATGTGTCTTGGAGTTTAAGTCATTAGGTTGCTTTGTGGCCTCAGCTTTTTAATGGGTGTTTAGAAACTGATTCTATAGATTGTCTCGCTTATTCTCATTGTTCAGGTCTGTATCAGAGGTCCCAACAGCCACCCCAGGTTTGCTGATTCACTATAATGAAGTTGGTATACTCATAGTTACAGTTTATTACAGCAAAAAGATATTTAATATAGAGCAAAATCAGCAAAGGCAAAATGGAGAAAAGTCTGGAGGAAAGCAGATGTTAGTTTCCAAGAGTCTTCTCTCAGGGAAGTATCACAGGACATACTTAATTTCTTTAGCAATGAACAGTGATAATATGTGCAAAATGTTGTATACCAGGAAAGTTCTAGGTGTAGGAGTCCAGGGTTTGTTTATTTGTTTAACCAGGGGTCAGTAGTATCTTTATGACTAGTTGCAGGTAGTGAAGCTCGAGGGTCCCAGAAGGAAAGCAGTTGTTTACCATAAATCACTTTGTTTGCTCAAACTAGGTAAATTTGTTCAAGGTCCTGAGCATGCAAAATACTTTTATCAGTTAGAACATTCCAGGATCTCAATTCCCAGAAGTCAGACAAGGGCCAGTCATGACAACAGGCCCTTCTTGGGAATATGCAAATCTGAGAAACTTAGGCTTATTGACTTAATTCTTAAAGTGAGATACACAGATACTCCAGGATCCTAGTGAATTTCTCTAGTTACTTTCTGCAACCCAAGGAGAATGAAAGATCCAATCATGTTTGTAGTCCTGTTTTATTAGACTTATTCCTAGAATATTTTGTAAGTTTTCCCTATTACATATATGTTATTTTATAAATTTTATTTTCTAATTGTTTCTGGCTCATGAAAATGCAATAATTTTTTAATTTAGATTTTGAATCAAGCACAATTTTCTAAACTGAATTATTTGTTTTAAATTCCAATAGCTCATCTATAAATTCTTTTGAATTTTTTATAAATACAATCATGTTATCTGCAAATAATGACTTTTTTCCTTCCATTTCAATCCTTTTACTTTTTCCCCCTTGTTGCACGTGTCAGAACCTTCAATATAGTATTCATTTGTGGTTGTAAAACTTTTCTGATTTCAGGGAGAAAGCTTTCCGTACTTCAACACGAAGTATAATGCTTGCATGCCTGCCTGTCTTCCTACCTTCCATCCATCCATTCATCAGACTAAGAAAGTTCCCTTCTATGTCTATTTTGGTAAAACTTTTTTCATGATGGCTGTTAAATTTTATCATATGTAATTCATGCATTTTTAAAAAGATAATGTTTTTTCTTCTTCATTTTGTTAATGTAGTAACATTGATATTGATGAATTTTGCTTCTGGATTCAGTTTTTTTAATATTTTGCTTAGGATTTTTGTACCATCGTTGATAAGTAATGTTAGCTTATAACTTTCCTTTCTTTTAGTGTCTTTGTCAGTCTTGGTATCACATTTATAATAGCCTGAGAGAACAAATTGGAAAAGATTTGTTTCTTCTATGCTCTGAAAGAATTTGAGTAAGATTGTTACTGTTCCTTCCATAAGTATACAGCTGACCCTTGAACAGCATGGGTTTGAATTGTGTAGGTTTACTTATACATAGATTTTTTTTTTCCTCTGCCACCCCTGAGACAGCAAGACTAACCCTTCCTGAGCCTACTCAATGTGAAGACAATGAGGGTGAAGACATTTATGATGATCCACTTTCACTTAGTGAATCATAAATATATTTTCTATTCCTTAGGATTTTCTTTACTCTAGCTTACTTTGTTGTAAGAATATAAAATATAGTATATAATGCATGCAATATACAAAATATGTGTTAATGGACTATTTATGTTATCAGTAATGCTTCTGGTCAACAGTAGGCTATTGGTAGTTAAGTTTTTGGGGAATCAAAAGTTATACGTGTATTTTCAATTGCACGGGGGTTGGCACTCCTAAACCCCGTGTTGTTGAAAGATCAACTGTATTAGTTTCTTAGGGCTACCATAACAAATTACTGTAATCTGAGTGGCTTGAAATAGCAGAAGTTTACTCTCACACTTTTTGAGGTTAGAAATTCAAAATCAAGGTGTTGGCAGAGCCATATTCTCTCTGAAGGCTCTAGGGAAGGACCCTTCCTTGTTTCTTCCTGTCTTCTGGTAGATGGTGGCAATCTTTGGCATTCCTTGCCTTGCAGATGCATCACTCTGCCATCATTGTCTCGTGACCTTCTCCCTGTGTGTCCAGGTCTCCTCTCCTCTTTTTATGAAGACACAAGTCACATTAAATCTAGGGCCTACTCTATCCAGTATGATTTCATCTTAACTAATTATATCTGCAAAGACCCTATTTCCAAATAAGATCACCTTCTGAGGCTCTTGGTGAACATGAATTTTTGAAGGATTCTATTCAACCCAGTATAATAAATATGTTGAGGAAGTCACACTTAAACCAACTGGGACTAAAGTTTCTCTGTGGGAAAGCTTTTATTATGGGTTAACATTATTTAATATGTAAAGTTATTCAGATTTTCTGTTTTCTTTTTTTAATTTTTTTCAGACTATTACATAGAAGGTTCGACTGCTTTTGTACCATTTGAGTCAGTTATAAATGTGCCCATCCCCCAGATAGTGTGCATTGTACCCATTAGGTGTGAGTTTACCTATTCCCTCCTCCCCCCCATACCTGCTTGATTTCTGATACATGTTATTTCCATATGTGCACAGAAGTGTTCTTCAGTTAGTTCCAATTTAATGGTAAGTACATGTGGTGTTTGTTTTTTCATTCTTGTGATACTTCACTTAGAAGAATGGGCTGCAGTTCCACCCAGATTAACATAAGAGGTATTAGTTCACCACTTTTTATGGCTGTGTAGTGTGCCAGGGAATACATATACCACATTTTATTAATCCACTCGTGTATTGATGGGCACTTGGGTTGTTTCTACATCTTTGCAATTGTGAATTGTGTGGCTATAAACATTTGTGCGCAGGTGTCTTTTTTATAGAATGTCTTTTTTTCCTTCGGGTAAAGGAAATCCCCAGTAGTGGGAATGCTGAATCAAATGGTAGGTCTACTCGTCAGTTCTTTGAGGTATCTCCATATTACTTTCCACAGAGGTTGTACTAATTTGCAGTCCCACCAGCAGTGTAAGAGTGTTCCTATCTTTCTGCATCCACACCAGCCTCTGTTGTTTGGGGACTTTTTGATAAAAGCCATTCTCACTGAAGTTAAGCGATAGCTCATTGTGGTTTTGATTGGCATTTCCCTGATGATTAGAGATGTTGAGGATTTTTTCATATGTTTGTTGGCCATTAGTCTATCTTCTTTTGAAAAGTTTCTGTTCATGTCTTTTGTGTACTTTTAATGGGGTTGTTTGATTTTTCTTTTTTTTTTTTTGCTGATTTGCTTGAATTCTTTATTTTCTTGTCTCAGTTTTAGTAAGTACTATTTTCTTAGGGTTTGTCTATTTTATCTACATTTTCTGGTTTTAGGCTGATGTTGCTTATTATAGTCTTCTATCTTTATAATGTCTATGTAGCATCTGTAGTGATGTTCCACTTTTTGGTTCTCACGTTAGTAATTTGTGTTGTCTCTCTTTTTTCTTAATTAGTCTTGTTAAGAGTTTGTCAGTTTTACTGGAAAAAAAACAACTTTTAACTTTGTCAAAGTTTTACAACGTCTATTTGTTTTCAATTTATTGATTTCCACTCTTTATTATTTCTTCCCTTCTATTTTGTTTGTGTTTAATTTGCTTTGCTTTTCTAGATTCTTGAGACTACTGATTTTCAGTCCTTTTCTGACATATGCATTTAAGGCTTCATATTTCCCTGTAAGCAGGCCCACAAATTTTGATGTTTTATTTTTTATTACCATTCAGTTTAATTTTTGATTCATTGGTTATTTCGGAGTATAACGAATAGTTCTAAATATTTGGGAATTTTCTACTTTGTGCTTCTGATTGCTAGCTTGATTGTCAGAGAACATGCTCAAGATAATTTTAGTGCTTTGAAATTTGCTGAGATTTGCTTTATGGCCGAGCTTATGGTCTATTTTAGTAAATGTTCCACGTGTGCTTTAAAGTTGTGTGTATTCATGTACTCACCAGCAAATTGGTTTCCCTGATCATCACCTAAGTGCACATTTGGGAATAACACCAACTGGGTATCGGGCAGATGTGGGGGGGAGGGGATGGGTGTATACCTACATAATGAGTGTGATGCGCACCATCTGCGGAATGGACACGCTTGAAGCTCTGACTTGGGGGCGGGGCATGGGCAATATACATAACCTAAACTTTTGTACCCCCATAATATGCTGAAATAAAAGAAAAGTAAAAAAAAAAATAAAAAAATAAAGTTGTGTGTATTATATAGCAATTAGGCGTGGAATTTTATGTACTTCAATTAGGTCAAATTTGCTAATCATTTTAAGTCTTCTACATATCTACTGATTTTATTTATTTTTAAATGTTCTGAGAGTGTATTAAAATCTATATGATTAAAATTATATCTTTTTTGGATTGACCCTTTTATAATTATGAAATATCCCTTTTAATCTCAACTAAAACTTTTTGCTGTTAAGTCTACTTTGTCTCGTATTTGTATTACTTCACTGGCCTTCTCTCCATTAGTGTTTTCTTTATATAACTTTTAATTCTTTTCCAGCTTTTTGTTTTTTGGTTGTTTTCACTTTTAAGATATGTCTCTTGGAAACAACATATAGTTGGTTTTGGCTTTTTATCCAATCTGACAATCTTTTTCTTGTAATTAGAGTATTTTTTAATTTATACTTAATATAATTACATATATTTGGATTTAACTATTTTAATATTCTATTTGTCCTATCAGTTCTTTTGTATTACTTTGAAATATGTTTAGGACCAGTTATGCCTTTCAATTACTCCATTTTCATTATTCACTTTTAACTCATTTTAAAATGTTTCATTATTTGATTATAAATACCGTTACAAAGAGCATCTTATAAAAACTCACGAGAATTTTTCTGGAGAATAATCTTGGTGAAAGTTAAAATTTCTTGAAAAAATAGTTCTGGAATTCCGGTTGAACTTGCATTGAATTTATAGATCATTTTGAAAGCACTGGCATTTTAAAGATACTGAATTTTATCAACCATGGGAATTTTATGTGCTGCTTATTATTTTGCAATTTTCCCTGTAATGATATTGTATATTCTTTGTTCATCAAATTCTCAGATACTTTATATCTTTGGTGGAGTTGTAAATAGAATATTTTATTACAAATCATTTTTCTAATTGTAACCACTCAATAAATTTATTTTTGTGTGTTAGTCTTATTTGACCTTGTGTCCAGTGACCTTGTGTGCAGTGTCCTTGATGAACTCTTACAAACACATCTACCATCTCCCTACCTTGATAGAATAAGACAAAGTATCAATAAATTTATATCTGCCTTTTATAACACTGTAGTTATTATACATGAAATTATATATTTTTTATACTTAAAATATATCCATTTTCCAGGGTAGCTCAAAAAAACATACATATTGTATAGTCTTATAATGGCTATATAATATTCCATTATTTAGCCAGAGTACAATTCACCCATTTTTGGCATTTATGTTCTATATTCTCTCCCCTCTTCTTTGTTATTATAAAAATCAATAGGATGAACATGTTTATGCATACAGCTTTTCTATATTTTGGATTATATCCTTAGGATAGTTTTCCAGAAGTGTGATAACTAAATTAAAGGATATGAATGAATTTTTTTATTGAGTGGCTTTTGATTTCCAAATTGTCTTCTCTCTTCCCACTACTTCAATTACTCATCTCATTGAACTTCTTTATCCTCCAAAACAAATATGAGGCTCTCAGCGGTGACCAGCCTAATGACACCTGAGGTGAATAGAATTTGGGGTCATACAGACGTAGGTTCAGTTTCAGTTCCATCACTTTCCTGCTGTGTGACCTTGGGCATATTCTTTAACCTCTCTGATACTTGGTTTTCTCATCTATGAAACAGGGGTAATAATTTATACTTCACAGTATTGCTGTGGATTATTTGGGTCAATGTATGCTAAGGCTTGAAAGTGTCCATGGTGTTGTTTTAATGCCAGCAGAAGTTTAAAGCTTAAGGGAGATGTTCTGTTTTCTTTTTTCTGTCACTTATTATTGGTTTAGTCAGCTATGCACATTGCAGATAAAGAAAACATGTGCATGTCCATTACTGAAGAAGCACTTTGGTAGAGGCCTGGCCCTTTTCTGTGGGGTCTGAGCAGATTTTGCTGGATAGACGATATTGGTGCATGCTGTCTTCAGTCGAGCTAAATTGCCAAATGCATATTCCTCTTGGGATAAAAATTCTAATCTCTTATTTTCCCACAGTTGGGGTCCAGTATCCTTTTAGTGCTAATATTAGATCCAAATGACACAAAGTAGTTGCTTTTCATATTAAACATCCTTTGCTCAGATATGACTTCCCACTTGGGCCTCTGTTTGTTTTCTCAGTCCATAAAAAAAAAGTTAACATGAAATATCACTTGGCACGTATCAGACTCTCACTTTCTCCTTCCCTTCCCGAGCCAAATCTGTCATCCTGGACATAAAACACACACAAACTACCAGTGCTGAATGTCGAAATTCCACTCTTTCTGGGGACTTAGTGTGAGTGACAAATGAGGGAAAATGTTTCGTGTCATCTGAAACCAACCTCACAAATCTACCGATTTTGGCAGATTCCTCAGAATTTTTAGAAAATAGGAAATTTATGGGAATTTTAAAAAGGCACGTACTTTTATAAAGTCATATGCAACAAAAACAAAATTGAGTGGCTTGTGGGTAATGGCACTGGTGACAACAAGAAGAAAAGAAGGTCCCCATCTCAGAATAGCTGCTGTTTTGTGAGGGAGACTAACCTGTAAACGAATTATTCTAACCCAGCATGGTAAATGCTATGACAGGAACATACGATGTTGTGTGAGATCGGAGAGGGCCACTGAGTTAGCTTGCTGAGAGTGGGGATTAGTCATGCAGGGTTTGCCTTTGGAGCCATCGGCAGTTCACCAAGATAAAGCCAGATACTGAGGAGACATTTTTGAGCCTTTCATCAGTTAGCCAGTCAACTAACCAACTCGAAAGATCTAATATTAAAACGCAAAACATTGAAAGTGAAATGGTTTTAAGGGGCAGGCTGCTGTGTCTTTTCTAGCTGTGATCAATATATGAGAAAGGCCCACGTCTGAACGCCCATAACCAAGGATGAAGTACCTCTGCTCAGTGTTGACTTTGGGCCTTTCTGACTTGGAGCGTACCTCCACATGGCCTGCAAGAGCCTGCAAGACCTGCCTCCTTCGCTTCGCCTTTGCTGACTCGAGCGTGACCCGTCTGGTTATTGCTCGGTGCCTGTCCCGGCTCCACAGCCTCTCCTTGGCCTTCACCGCTCATATATAGGTTTGGCGTGTGTTCTACTGTACTTCTAGCCCGTCCTTCACAAACACATTCTGATACCCGCTTGTGATTGTGTGTTGATGTGTGCATGTATAGGAAATAAAGGGTTTTGGAGCATGCAAACACTGGTAGAGTGATTATAAATACACTTCTCCAACAGGTTCTTCCAGACTTCAGAATGTCCGTCGTCACAGGTATCTTCTTTGGCAGATCATAGTAATACAACTTTCCCTCACTTATGGACCAGTGCCAATGAAGCCATGACCCTTTTGGGTCTGATTTTTTCTTTCAGTGAAGTTCTTCAAAAAGTTTATTTGAACTTCTAAGGATGAGGTGTTTCCCCTTTATTCTTCTAAATGCACTGACCTTTCAATTAGCTCAAGGATCATTGAGTTTCCACTTTTGTGGTTTAAGGTCAATATAAACCTCAAGTTTGTTTCCACTGTCAGCCTTTACCCAAGTGTTTCTTTTCATGGTATCTTTCGGGGCCTGTTCAGTAAGATCCATGGCTAAGCTACCAGCATAAAAGCCCCGGGAATTGATTAGCAAGAGTTATTACTAATTACACCAATTAATTCCCCCTCAGAGGAGAAGGCCACAGCCTTAACAGGGAGCTGTAGACTTCTGAGAATTACCCAGATAAAATTATTAGCCAACAAATATTCTTTTTTAAGTCTATAAATATCACTGATTTGGGTAGGGGTGAGTTGATGAATAGTAACAGTTAAAAATGATAAATGAAGTAGCTAATGTGATTAAGACAGTGTATTCTATGCCTAAAGGAGACTGTAACATTAGGAAATATGAAGTGCCTCAGTAAATTTTTCTCCAATGAGAGATTTGCTGAGACTTTCTGCACAAGAAGTTTCAGCAGTCATGAATCTGGGTATATCAGTAATGCCTACACACCTGTGCTGGACAATGGGCCCTGTGCTGAGGGTAGAGCAGTGAACAAGAACATGATAATCTCGGAGTTCATGAAGGTTCCAGTTTATAGGGGATAGAAACATCACAAATAATTACATATTTCATTATAATTTTGATACAATTTTAAAAGACCATAGGGAACTTTTTCAAAAAGAGATAAGATCTTGCTATGTTGCCCAGCCTGTCCTCAAACTCCTGGGCTCAAGCAATCCTCCTGCCTCAGCCACCTGAGTAGCTGGGACTGCAGGCACGCGCCACTGCGCCCAGTTAAGCATAGAAAACTTTGAAAGCATGAAGCAGATTCCTCTGTTGAGTTTGAGGAAGGAAATCATGGTTGAAGGATAATACAAGGTAGTTTGGTGAGAAAGGCAGAAGCGTTTCAGGCTAAAACAGCATAAGGGAAGGACATAGGGTGGACATAGGCTTGGTATATGGAGGAAAGTGAATGACAACAGTATGTTGTGGGGTAAGGAAAAGAGGGGGACACAATGATCCAGGGAGAATGTTCAGGGTCTAGTCATGTCCGTGGCTTGAGACATGCCACTACGGACATTAATAATAGCCAACTGAGACTTTCTGGAGCTGGCTGTGCTGGGGGAAGGGTATGTTTGGTATAGCCATGGAAGTTATTTAGTTGATCTGAAGTATCATGTGCTTTGCTTCATAAAAGAAAATAAAAGGTTTTAATTCTGCATTGTTAATGTAACAGACATACTGTCTGTTAGCGTTGACTTTTAAGGTTACTTTTTGCTGGGGCTAAGATAGGCCTCTCTTGGGAAAGCAAACAAGGAATAGATGCCTTTGGTGATACAGTTTTGTCTTGACATTAGCTTCTAGGAAAAAATGACCTGACAGATTTCTAACATGCTCCCTGGCATGGCAAAATATTCACCTTAAACAACCAGGGAGGAAAAGCCTTTCAGAATGGGCCTACAGGGCAGTCATTTATTTTGACACACATACCACATACTTTTTAGTGGTTTTCACATACAGAAATGTTTGTTTCAATAGAGCAGGTTAAGCTCTTATCCTCATTATAAGAATTTATAATTTTTTGGAACATAACATAGGCTAAAACTTTCCTCTGGAGAACAGACTCTGACCCCAGCCTCATTCATTTATTCAGGCCAAAAAATTATGTCAGGAGAGACCAATGAATTGGAAAATGCTTGAATTGTTGGGCCTAGCAATGCTATCAACTCCTACTTGGATGTGAAGGAGTAGCTATAATATCCCTCAAAATGGACAGGGGAGCCTGCTGCTTCTACCTTTGAAGTGTTCCAGTCCTTTGGATGTCCTCTCATTTCTTTTCAGGTTACTAGAACGATATCTCACAATGGGGAAAGGTAAAAACAATCACTCAGGCTCTGCGTAGGACAGAGGCATGCTGGGAATGCACAGAAACATCTTTCAGACTCTCCACTCCTACCCAGCAGTCATCAGAGTCAGCATCTTTTTAATGGTTTTTCTACTTTTTGTTTTTTGTCATCATTTGTTTCTGTTTGCTGTCTGAAATACTACAAATTGAAGAGTTGCTTGTAGAAAAGTGCTTTCTAAAACTCCATCTGCTTTTATATTTGCCTGGATAGCTATTTCAATAAGTACTTCCCATTAAGAAGGTGGGGAGAAGGCAGATAATTAATAAAGTAGTATGCAGGAAGAGGCGAGGTAGGATGAGAGCTAGTATACGAATAGAGGAATTTGCTTTGGTAAGTGTGTTTGTTTCAAAAGCAAATAATTGGACAGGGCGTGGTTGCTTATGTAATCCTAGCACATAGTGTAATCCTAGCACTATGGGATGCTGAGGTGGGAGGATCACTTCAGGTCAGGAGTTTGAAACCATCCTAAGCAAGAGTGAAACCATCCTAAGCAAGAGTGAGACCCTTGTCTCTACTAAAAACAGAAAAATTAGTCGGACATGGTGGTACATGCCTATATTCCAAGCTACTCAGAAGGCTGAAGTAGGAGGATTGCTTGAGCCCAGGAGTTTGAGGTTGCTATGAGCTAGGCTGATGCCACAGCACTCTAGCTCAGGCAACAGAGCAAGACTCTGTCTCAGTAAATAAATAAAGGCAAATAATTGGGGGCCAGTAGTGGAGAACAGAGTAGTGTAGTAGTGTTTTTTTAGTGAAATGTTATGTGGTTAGATCATTTAAATATAAGGTAAGTGTTAGGAATGATCAAGAATCTTGAGAAAGTAAATATTTGGAAGGTGCTTTGGTTAAAAGTTTTATGATTTGTTTGTTTTTGAGATGGATAAACTTCAGAATGTAAGTATTCTATATTACTAGAAGATGTTAGCTGACTTAAATTGCAATTTAGATACTCTTTTTTTGCTTGATTGCATTCTAGTGAAAGAGCTCTTCATTATTACCATAGAAAAATTTATGTGTAAATTGGAAATTTTACACTGAATCTTTTCTTACATTACCTTATAATTTCTGAATGCATTTTATCTGATTGATCTCCAGTCGACAGTGACTCCTAATAGTAGCTTTAGTTTCGCTGTTCATGGTCCTCACCCACATTTCCATCACATGTTTTTCTGTAACTCAACACGAAATTAGATGAGGAGACTTCTCCATATGCTTGGTGACATACTGGTTTTACAAGGTCCACTGTTGCATATTATGTTTTATCAAGTGGGTATATCTAGAGCTTGATCCACAGAACTACTTTGCTCATTAATGAAATGTATGCTCATGTGCTGGGTCCCAATGGGAAACACACATTGAAAACTTCTATTTAAAAATAATGCCAAGATGTGTCTGAAGAGGAAGAAAAAGAAGGAGAAAATACGTTTTTGCCAGTCTTCTGTAAAGAATTTTTCTTTTTAAATCTGGTGAGTAGAATCCAGTGAAACACACCAGGGATATGGTTTTTGTTTTATTTTGTTTTTTACCATGTTCTTCAAGGAACTTAACTATGGCCCTTATCCTTCCCCATTGGGTTTGAAACACTGAAACATGGTTTTAGTAAAAAAAGAAGGGTTCATTTGTCTCGTAAAATTAAAATGAAACTTTCAGGACTAAAGGGATGCAGAGTAGAATAATGTCCAATTATGGCTGGGTTGCACATTCTCCAAATTCAGAAGGACATTCCAGAGTCCCATTCGCACGCTGGGCACAGACAGGCTCTCACACTTGGCCTCCACCCTTCCCTCTCCCAGTGATCTCCTGTGGAATATGTTTTCTCAACCAAGAAATTGACAAACCAAATTACTGAGAGTTAACAGAATTAGATGTTCACCCCAAAGTTACTTCAGCTCTTAAAGCATTTAAATTTGTTGTTTAATATTTACTGATTAGTTCCCAGTAACTATAGAATGCTTGTCTCCTTTTTTTTGCCACCAATAACATTTAATTATATATACCTGTTGTTAATAAGCTGTTAGAAAAAGAATTCCAAATCATGAGGATGTTGTACATTCCAATGACAATTTATTTCTGTGTATTTGTGATCCAGGGATATTCTTGGAACATGGCAAAAGCACACACTTCTGAACTGCATGTGAATTGTTTGCCATAAAGTATGACCCATAATGGACGCTGAAAGCACCAGATGTTCAGTTCACTTCTTATTTTGGGCATCCTAAAAATGGACTTTTAGAAAGAGCTATTGTTAAGAACAGTATAAAAAACTTGCACATTGATCATTGAATTCATTTTTCAATTTTGTCAGTTATACAGCAAAATTTAAAATATTCTGCATAAGCCATTTATATATCTTTTGGTTTCTAAGGTACATACTTTTTATAATAATCTAATATTTCTGGCTAACTTCTTCATGGTTGTGTCATGCTATGTGTGTTCTATGCAGGTGGTAAAAAGATCTTTACATTCTTGTTCTCAGTTTATTTTATTTCTTATTTTTTAATGGACATATTATAATTGTACATATTTATGAGATTCAATTTTATGTTTCAGTACATATATATGGTGTATAAGGATCAAATCAGGGTAGTTAGTGTATCTATCACTTGATGCATTTATGGTACCTTTGTGGTAAAGACTTTCAAAAGCCTCTCTTCTTGTTATTTTGGAACACACAGTACCTTACTCTATTAACTGTAGTCACCCTACTGTGCAATGAAACACTGAATTTATTCCTCCTATTTAATAGTAACTTTTTACCCATTGACCAACCTCCCCCCATCCTTCTGTTACCCCTTTCCTCCCTGGTCTCCTAGTAACTACTGTTCTACTCTCTGCTGCTATGATATCAACTTTTTTTTGGTCTTTTAGATTGCACGTGTGGTGAGATCATGCACTATTTGTATGTATTTATACACATCACCTTTTCTTTATGCATTCGTCCCTTTTGGGCACTCAGGTTGCATCTATATCTTGGTATTGTGCGATAAACAAGGGCATGCAGATATCTCTTTGATGTACTGATCTCATTTCCTTTGGCTATATACCCAGGAATGGAATTGCTGGACCACAGGGTAGCTCTGTTTTTAATTTTTTGAGTAGCCTTCATACTATTTTCCATAATGGCTCTACTAATTAACAATCCACCAACAGTGTGTAAGTGTTCCCTTTTCTCAACATCTTCATCAACACTTATCATTCGTCTTTTTGATAATAGCCATTCTAACTGGACTCAGGTATTTCATTGTGTGTGTGTGTGTGTGTGTGTGTGTGTGTGTTTATGTATCATTATGGTTTTGATTTGCGTTTCCCTGATGATTAGGGATGTCAAGCATTTTTTTTAATATACTTTTGGCCATTTGTGTACCTTTTTCAAGAAATATCTATTAAGGTCTTTTGCCAATTTTTAAATTAATAATTTTTACAATTTGAGGGTATTTTTGCCTAAGTTTCTTATATAGTCTGGATATTGGCCAGCCTCTTGTCTAATGTATAGTTTGTGAATATTTCTGCCACTCTGTAGGTTGTCTCTTCACTCTGTTGTTTCCTTTTCCTTACTTTTCCTGCCTCAGCCTCCTGAGGACCTGGGATTATAGGTGCATGCCACCACACCTGGCTAATTTTTTTTATTTTTGTAGAGATGGGGTCTCTCTCTTGCTTAAGCTGGTCTCAGACACCTGACCTCAAGCAATCCTCCCACCTTGACCTCCCAGAGTGCTAGGATTATAGGCATGAGCCACCATGCCCAGCCTATTTTTACTTTTATTGCCTGTGTTTTGAGGTCTTATTTTAAAAATATTTGCCCATCCCAGTGTCGTGAAGTGTTCTCCCTATATTTTCTTCTAGTAGTTTCATAGTTTTGAGTTTTACATTTAAGTCTTTAATCCATTTTGAATTGATTTTTGTATATGGTGAGAGGTAGGGGTCTAGAGTCATTCTTCTGCCTGTGGATAACCAGTTTTCCGATAACCATTTACTATTGAAAAGACTGTCTTTTTCCCAGAGTGTGTTCTTGCCACGTTTGTCAAAATTGGTTGGCTGTAGCTGTATGAATTCATTTCTGGGCTCTTTAGTCTATTTGATTGGCCTACGTGTCTGTTTCTATGCCAGTACCATGCTGTTTTAGTTCCTATAGCTTTGTAGTATATTTTGAAGCCAGGTAGTGTGATGTCTCCAGCTTTGTACTTTTTGCTCAGTATTGCTTTAGCTATTTGGAGTCTTTTGTGGTTCCGTATGTATTTTAAAATTGTCTTTTCTTTTTTTTTATTTCTAAGTATTATGGGGGTACAAATGTTTTTGGTTACATGGATAGCTTTTGTAATGCTTGAGTCAGAGGTAAAAGTGTGCCTGTCATCCAAATAGTGTTCGTTGTACCCGTTAGGTAGATTTTTGTCCATCCCCTCTTCCTCCCTGCCCCTTGCTTGATTTCCACTGAGATTCACATCCCTCTGTTTCTATGAAAACTGTCATTGGTATTTTCATAGGGATTTCATAGAATCTATAGATTTATTTGGGTAGTACTGCCATTTTAATAATAATAATTCTTCCAATTCATGAGTATGAGATATCTTTACATTTATTTGTATTATCTTCAATTTCTTTCATCAAGGTATTATAGTTTTTAATATAGAGTTATTTTACCTCCTTGGTTAAATTTATTCCTAGATATCTTATTTGTGTTTTGTCTATTATAAATGGAATGGTTTTACTGATTTCTTTCTCAAAAAATTTCACTATTAGTGTATAGAAACACTACTAATTCTTATATATTGATTTTTTTATCCTGCAATTTTACTGAATTTGTTTATTAGATCTAACACATTTTTTTTTTGGTGGAGTCTTTAGCCTTTCCTATGAATAAGATCATGTTATTCTGCAAACAGGAACAATTTGACTTCTTCCTTTTCAACTTGGATGGCTCTTATTTCTTTCTCTTGCATAATTGCTCTGACTAGGTCTTCCAGTACTGTCTTGAATAGAAGGTGGGCATCCTTATCTTATTCCTGACCTTACTTTCAGCTTTTCCCCATTCAATATGATGTTAGCTATGGCTTGTCATATAGGACCTTAATTGTGTTAAGGTACGTACCTTCTATACCTAATTTGATGAGAGTATTTTTTTTTTTATCATGAAGGGATACTGAATTTTGTCAAATGCTTTTTCTGCATCTGTTGAAATGATCGTATGGTTTTGTCTTTTTTCTGTGTGTATCATGTTTATTAAATTGTGTTTATTGAACCATCCTTGCATCCCTGGTATGAATCTCACCTGATCATAGTGAATGATCTTTTTAATGTGCTGTTGAATTCAGTTTGTTAGTAATTTTTGAGGATTTTTGCATCTGGGTTCATCAGAATTATTGGTCTGTAGTTTTTTGTTGTGATTGTTGTGTCCTTGTTTGGTTTTGAAATCAGGGTAATGCTGTTGTCACAAAATGAGTTTGGGTGTATTCTCTCCTTTTTCATTTTCTGAAATAGTTTGAGGAGAATTTGTATTAGTTCTTCTTTAAGTATTTGGTAGAATTCAGCAGTGAAGCTATCAGGTCCTGGGTTTTTTTGAGGTAAGAAGTTTTATTACTGATTCAATCTTGTTACTCGTTATTGGTCTGTTTAAATTTTCTATTTTTTCTTGGTTCAGTCTTGGTAGATTGTATGCATCTATGAATTTTTCCATTTCCTCCAGGTTTTCAAATTTATTGGCATATGCTTGTTTATAGTAGTCTCTAATGATCCTTTGTATTTCTGTAGTACTTATTATGATGTCTCCTTTTTCATTGCTGGTTTTATTCATTTGGTTCTTCTCTCTTTTGCTGTTAGTTAGTATGGCTAATGGTTTTTCAATTTTGTTTTCTTTACAAAAATACTCTTTATTTTGTTGATTGATCTTTTGAATTTTTTTGGTCCTTATTTATTTCCATTCTGAGCTTTATGATTTCCTTCTACCAATTTTGGGTTTAATTTGTCCTTATTTTTCTATTTTCTTGGGTTGTGTCATTAGGTTTTTTATTAGAATTTTTTTGATGTAGGTGTTTATTGCTATAAGCTCTCTTAGAATTGCTTTTGCTTTATTTCACAGGTTTTGATATTATGTGTTTCCATTCTTGTTTGTCTCAAGGAATTTTTAAATTTTCCTTTTAGTTTCTTCATTGACCCACTGGTAATTTAGGAGCATGTTGTTTAATTTCCATATATTTGTAAGGTTTCTAAAGTTTTTCTTGTTGATTCCTAGTTTTATATCATTGTGGTCAGAAAAGATACTTGATACAATTATTATATTGTCTCTGTATTCTTAAATTTGTTAATACTTGTTTTGTGGCTTTAACATGTAATCTGTGCTACAGTATGTTTCATATGCGGTTGAAAGAATGTGTAATCTGAAGGTGTTTCATATTTCATAAATATCTGTTAGGTCCATTTGGTCTATTGTGTAGTGTAAGTTTGATGTTTCTTTGTTGGTTTTCTCTCTAGATACCTGTCTATTGTTGAGAGTGGGGTGTTGAACTCTCCTGCTATTACTGTATTGCAGTCTATTTCTCCCTTTAGATCTAATAATGTTTGTTTTATATTTGTGTGCTCCAGTGTTGGGTGTGAATATATTGACAATTGCTATATCCTCTTCTTGAACTGATCTCTTTGTTATTATATAATGACTTTCATTGTCTCTGTTTATAGTGTTTGACTTAAAGTCTCTTTTATCTAAGTATGACTATTCCTGTTCACTTTTGGTTTTCATTTGCATGGAATATCTTTTTCCATCACTTCACTATCATTCTATGTTTGTCTTTTAAGGTGAGATGAGCCTCTTATAGGCACCATATAATTGAGTCTTGTGGTTTTTTGTGTTTTTTTAAAATCAATTCAGCCACTCTCTCTTTAATTAGAGAATTTAATCCATTTACATTCAAAGTTATTATTGATAAGAACTTACTTCTGCCATTTTGTTGTTTTCTGGTTGTTTTGTACATCCTTTATGTATGTCTTCTCTCTTGTTCACCACTGTGGTTTGGTGGTTTTCTGTGCCACTTAGGTTTGTTTTTTTCTCTTTCTGATTTTCTATATTTGCTATAAATTCATTCTTTGTGGTTCCATGGGGCTAACATAAAGACTTTTCTAGTTATAATAGATGATTTTAAGCTGAAAGCAACTTAACTTTGTTCACAAAAAATATTTGACGTTTTCCTTCCCCCTCACAATCTATACTTTTGTTGCTTTAATTTATATCTTTATATATTTTGTGTTACCTAGCCACTAATTATAGCTATTAATGTTTTGACCATTTTGACTTTAAGCCTTCAAAGGGCAGGACTTAGCATTATTATGTCACTGGAGAATTCTGAGTTTGATTTATGAATTTACCTCTGCTGGTGAGTTTTATGTTTTCACATGTTTCAGTGATAATAATTATCATCCTTTTATTTCCAGTGTAGTCCCTTAAGCATTTCTTGTAAGGTCAGTTGAGTGGTTATGAATTATCTCAACTTTTGCTTATCTGGGAAGGTCTTTATTTCTCCTTCATTTCTGAAGGATAGCTTTGCTGGATATATTCTTGAATGATACTTTTTTTTTCTTTCAGCATTTTGGATATATCATTTCATTCTCTCCTGGCCTATGAAGTTTCTGCTGAGAAATCTGCTGATAATCTAACAGGGATTCCCTTATATGTGACTTGCTTTTCTCTTACAACTCTTAGAATTCTCTTTTTATGTTTTGACAGTTTGATTATGTTTTTCGATGAGGATCAAATTGAATCTAATTGAGTACATTTCATCTTCCTGGAGCTGGACATTCATGTCTCTCCCAAAACCTGGGAAATTTTCAGCTATTATTTTGTTAAATGGATTTTATGTTCCTTTCTCCATCTCTTCTCACTCTTTACATTCTTATATGTTTTTTAAATGGGGAATTTATCATGACTTTTTATCAAAAAGGCAATGTGGTCACTCATACATACAAATGTAAATGATAGTTATTTTCCCATGTCCTTTATTCAAGTCTTTCATTACCTTTGGGAATGGGAAGAACCATACAACCTACAAAGCAGGAGGGTCCTATTCATTTTGTGATCTGTGATGTTTGCTCATTCAGTAAGAAGTACGTCCAAGAACTCGGGTCCAAAACTTTTCAGGCTCTATGGAAGGAAATCTAGAATATCAGTGTAAGAAGATATATATATATATATATACTTGGTAGGGAAGATTTCAGGATAGCTTCCAAGATTCCTGCCCGCTGATATTTACTCTTGTATAAATCTGTCCCTTTGTGAGTATGGGCAGAATTATGAATATAATGAATTTCACTCTAATTAGGTTACATTATATGACAGAGGTGAAGAGATTTTGCAGATACATACAAAACTTTGAGTAAATCAAAAAGAATATTTTAGAGTTGGAGATAAAGGAGACTTTAACCTAATCAAGCAGATGCTTAAAAGGGATTAGAACATTTTGGAAGAAAAAGATGTAAGGCACGAGCAGAACTTTCCTGCTGGCCTAGAAGAAAGCAAACAGCCATATTGTGAACTGTCTACATGGACCACATGGCAAAGAACTATGGGTAGCCACTAGGAGGTGACAGCAGCCCCTGGCCAGCACCTAGCAAGCAAATGGGAACCTCAGTCTCCTAAATATATGAGGACTTGAATCCTGCCTATAGAGGATATTGGAAAAGACATAAAGGTCTGGGTAAAGGGACTGTGAGAAAGGTGTTTCTCTGACAGTCCTGCAAGCAGGACTTGGGATATGATTGTTATCAGCCGGCTGCACACAGCAGGCTTTGGAATGTATGGAAGCGTGACTGGTATTGGGTCCCTGCCCTTTTCTTTCTTTCTTTTTTTTTTTTTGGATAGGCTTCATTTTATTGAAAGATGTTCAATAAGTACTGTTTCAAAAGTTTAGTATAATAAAATATACATTAGTTGGGCATGCACAACATTTTTATTTAATACAATTTTAGTTTGAATTTTAAATTAAATTATTTAATTTAAAGAATATTAAATTATTTAATTTAAAGAATTTTAAATTAAATTAATATAAAGAATTTTAAATTAAATTAATTTAAAGAATTTTATTTATTTCCAGTCTTTTTTCTGTGTGTGTTGTTGTGAATGTACATTTGTGCATCTTATTTGTTGACAAGATTCTTTAATGTATAAGGCACTTTTGTTCATGAAAAACAATATCCACCACTTTGTGTACTTCAAATAATTAATAATTCTAAATATTCACACAACTCATGGCCATTAAATTGAAAATATAAGAAGTTAACAAATTAATTTAAAGAATTTTAAATTAAAATTTTAAGTCAAAATGTTTAATTTAAAGAAGTTTTAATTAAAATATTTGTAATTTATTATGAGAAATTGATATTTAAAGAATATAAATATTATTTAATGAATAATTTCTTCCTTATCACCCAATTAATAGGTAAATAAGTTCATACATTTTTTTCTTTTTCTTTTTTATTTCAGCATATTATAGGGGTACAAAAGTTTAGGTTACGTATATTGCCCTTGCCCCCACCCCTGAATCAGAGCTTCAAGCATGTCCATCACCTAGACAGTGTGCATTGCAGTCATTATGTATGTATACACCCATTCCCTCCCCCCCCCACATCTGCCCGACACCCGATTAATGTTATTCCTAAATGTGCTCTTAGGTGATGATCAGTGAAACCAATTTGATGGTGAGTACATGTGGTGCTTATTTTTCCATTCTTGGGATACTTAGTAGAATGGGTTCCAGCTCTATCCAGGAAAATACAAGAGGTGCTATATCACCATTATTTCTTATAGCTGAGTAGTACTCCATGGTATACACATACCACATTTTATTAATCCACTCATGTACTGATGGGCACTTGGGTTGTTTCCACATCTTTGCAATTGTGAAGCCTGCCCTTTTCTTTATGACCTTAAGGAATAACAAGGAAATAACAAAATAATTATAAGTTTAATGTGTATCACTTAATAGACTTGTTTGGAACAATATGCTTACTATATGACACCAAAGATTTTATCTATGTATTCTTTACTGTAAACACATATACCTTTCCCTACAATAAATACGGAGATTTGGAAAGGTTTGAGAGTTCTTTGAAATGAAGTCTCTCCTCCTCCTTCAGCCTGAGATTGTGGTCTGGAGCATTCTTCATTGCGCCGTGACACTGGTAGAGACACTGGATGATCTCTACACTGCCTGCAATTTAAATGACCTTGGAATAAGATCCCAAGCCTCAGATGCAATTATAGCCTTATTTCAGGCTGGTGAGACCTTAAGCAGAAAACTGAGGTAAACTGTGCTTGGTCTTCTGATCTGAAGAATCTATGACATAATAAACAGGTGCTGTTTTAAGCCTTCAAGTTTGTGGTAATTATTATGCATCGATTGAAAGCTAATACAGTACATAAAGCCCAAGCCACTTATTTCATGTTTCAGTTATATCAGTATGGAATGGGATCTTAGGAAATTCTGTTTCATTCTGCAGGAATCCACAGATGGAATACAAAATATTAAATGAAAATAGGGTCTTCTGTGGGTAGGCTTATATTTTAGTAGAGTAGAAAGAGCTTATAAGGTAGAGTGTTAGGCAGCTCAGAGTGAGTAGGCAGGGGTGAAAGAAGAAATAGGGGCAGGATAGGGAATTGGAGAAAATCTCGATTGGCTATGCAACTGGACATATGTCTATCCTATTTGTAGTTAAATATATGAAAAACCAGTTTACAATTGCAGGCTGACTAACCAAACTCTAACAAAGTTTGTGTTCCTAACAAAGATAGTAGTTAGTTCCAGGATTGTATACAGCATATACACACCCAAGGAAAACATGGTATCTTGATGCTGATTTTCGTCTTTAAAGTGGTCACATCACGCTTAAGAGTTCCCATTCTATAGAATATCACTCCGAATTTAAGACAGAAATGTTTGAAGATGCCAGTGTATTTTTCATATGCTTTCTTTTTACTCTCCATTCCTCAAAATTATTTTATAAACCAAAGGAGTGTATGAATCACATCTCACCAGAGACTAATTCCTTGCAGCCAAAATATTTAGGATACTTTCAGACAACATATTTAATTACCACCATGATTCAGCCAGCTCTGAACTGGAAAAAAATTTTTTATACTGTAAAATATACCTAATACTATAGAATTTATCCTATATTGTTGGATTACCCAGGGAGGAATTGGCAGACCCCAGTTTCTGATTTTAGTCTGACTCCTTTGCCATAGAACTGGATTCAAAGAACACATTGTATAATACAGTTCCTCAAGGATCTATATAAAATTATGGAAGGCCCTTTTTTAATTTTCAATTTTTTTTATTAAAGATAGTTTTGATAGTGATATGTCCTTCAAATAGAGTTAAAAGATGCACATCCAGATGGGAGATTATGGGGATGGAATGCCCACTATTATTAAAGGATGGCTACCCAGAGTGGTCTTCCCCAATTTACGTCACCAGCAGGATCAAAGCAGTTGTTACCTGACTTTTCTTGACAGTAGTCCTTTGGACCATTCAAAATCCCACCTATGATGTCTATTCCCTCTATCAAGTAAAAAGACAAAATTAGGGATTGATTTTTTTAGACATATTTTGAGCCCATCAGAAGGAGAACAGACTACACTTTGAGAATCACTGCTATGAGAAAAATCATTTATCCTTACTAAAAAGATGGCATGGATAACATAGCCAGTAGAGTGCTAAGTCAGTGCTGAATCAAGGGTCATGCAAAAGGTGGTCCATAATGCCACAGCAGTGCGATGACAAGATTAAGAAAACCAAACAGATCAAAAAATTAGGATTCTGTGTAACCTCAGAACACCTTAACATCCTCAGAAGTTCCTATAGAATTAGGACTTAAAGTCTGCAGAATTATTTGGCCAGTTTTGAAGTTGACCAAGTTTTCTAACTTTCTCGTGTACCTTTGGAAAATTGGTGTTGATCTAAAAATGTCTTGTATTAATTTGAGAGGTGCAGGGGCCTGAATGTTGGTAAACACAGTTCCTTTACGCCCCTGCTCTTCAGGCATCTCCTGTGTCATTTCTAAGCTATAGGATCCATCTAGAACTCAGTCCAGTGGCTCACAGACCATAATACCACTCCCATGTGGTTTTGTCATACATCAAAGGCCACCTAGAAAACCTAGCCCCTCTCTGCCCTTTCTGGATGTCAGCTAGTTTTGAGCTGTTAGACTGAAATTGTTATTTTAATTGTTAGCATTTTTTGACCAATTACCATCAGCTAGGCATTATTTTTTAAGTACATTTTGTTTTATCTCATTTTACCACAACCCTATGAAGGAGATACTATAATTATACTCTCTTGACACATTAAAAACTGAGGCCAAGGAAGATAAGGCATTTGCTGAAAATGACATAAGCAAAAAGAAGTGGAGACAGGCCTTTAAACTTAGCCTGACTCCGTTGCCCTAGACCTTACCAAACATGCATTATTGCTTCTCATTCTGGTATAATGTAATGCTTCTCTACCTTATGTTATTCATGGACCCTTTTTAAAAGGAAAAAAATTATTCTGTACTCCCAAGGTAGGCTTAAATTATTTTTGGAATACTGTTACTTAAACACACACAAACATGGAACTTAGAAATGAATCAATATTTTATACCAGTATCATTGTTATTGTTAGTATTTTTCTCCTAAATTATTAAACTTTAGCCATTGATTCATTACTTTGAAGTGGCAATCAATTACAGAGTATATTCTAAAAAGTACCCTTTGCTGAATATTTTCCATTATATCTGTACTACTACAATTTCTGATAATGAACTGTAGCAGTTGTAGGAACAAAGATGAGACCCACGTATTATGTCCTCTTAGTGGTATGAGTATTATATTGATTGTTAGAGGAGAGTTTCTTCCGAGTTCTGCATGCCCTTGCTTGTCTGATGAGGACTTAATTTCCTGGTCATTTTTTTTCTTTCAGACCCGCATGACCCCTCTTTAGTGTGGCTTGCTGTGAGGCCACTGTCCTTTACTGTGCTAGCTTGTTACTGAACCCAAATGCAAATGAGGGAGCCGAAGCTGAACATTTGAAATCAGTTTTATTGTTGGAATTTTATTTGTTCTCCCTGATAATTTCAAAGCAGCACATTATAAACCAGCTTATGATCCAGTACTGCTGTACAGTTTGTTCCCCCATGAACAAAAGTTTGTTTTGGTTTGAAAAATCATTACAACGTGCTTAGAGACCCCTCATTTGGCAGTGATACTCAACGGTCAGAAACTGTGTACGGGGATATTCCACTGGGTACAATGGAAATTTTTTTTTTAAATCACAAACATTAAGATCAGCTTTACCTAGAGGTAGAGTAAGTGGGCCACTTTGTCTAATTTGAGAGGTATTAGAAGTACTTCTACCCCCAAAATAGTTCTCTTCCTCGTTGCCTTACAGATTTATCTTCTGTAAGGTCAGAATCTTCTCTTTCTGTTAAACCCACCTTCTTAAGCCTGCTAGATTTTATTTTAAGGGCAACGCCCATGGGAAGAGGCAAGGCATTCAGCCATAGTACCACAGTACAAAGGGTTTTATGTTACTCTCTGCCTCTGGCGATGGGATCACAGAAAACTAGAAAACTTTAGTTTTCTAACTAGAAAAGACCAAAAAGAAAAAAGAAAAAGAAGAAGAAAGAAGAAACCATGAAGGCAAACTTTGAAAATTTTGCCTGGAACCAGCCCATGCTACAGTCACACGTGATCTTCGAGTGCCTGACAGTCTTTGTTGTATTACAATTCTCGTTAATCCCAGTAATGCTGTTAAATGGGAAGGAAGGAATAACTCTAGTTTGAATCAGACTATAAGACTATCCAACATTTTCATAGATGCCTTCTGGAAATCATGACCGCAGTTAGTCAGGGCTGCTCTCTGTTCCTTGGCGTTTCCACTCAGCGCCATGGAAGGAGCGCTGGAAGTCTCAGCGCCTGCCTCCCTGGGTTTCAGAGAAGGTGAGGATGAAGTATGCCAGTTACTACTAGGCTCCCCCTGTGAGCTCAGGCTTGGTTCTTTTCTCAGCCATCCATTACATGGGCAGGAGCTGGACCTTCCTACCAGGAGACTTAGCCTGTGTCCTGGCGATGAGTCCCGGGTGCTCCCGAAGCCTCCAAGTCACAGTTGTCCCTACTCTCCCTCCTATCCTCATCACTGTCTTCTCTATCGTGTCAGTCCTAATTCCTACATGAGTGAGATGATAAAACAGAAATTATTAAGATTAATTCACCCTGATGGTGGCAACCTAAAGGCTCTACCCATGAGTTCCTGCCTTATGGCTCCAACGAGCTGTCTAGTTTCTGTCCTTTATGAGGCCTTTCCTTCATTTCTGTGAATTATTCTGCAACCTTCCAATAAACTTCCTTTCTAATCAAGTTGGCCTCTTGCCTGGCATCCAGATAGCTTCTCTGGCTTGCTGTCGGCCTTTCTCCCCAGAGACTGGATTCAGCTTCTTTCCATTTCCTGATCAACAGTGGGTCTGCTCATCTGACTTCGCTCTTAGTACGTGAGCTTCACACTTGTTCTCTTTTGCCAAGTGGAAAATCTCCTCTCCCCACCCCCATCCCCCGCATCATTCTTTCCTACCTGAGCTACAGCTGAACACTGAGCACATCTGCTGGACCCCAGACCTTGGGACACACAGGGGTCCCCTATACGTGGTCTCTGCCTCCAAGGTGGTCAATCCAGCATTCAATCTGCCCCTTGTCCATTGGCCTTTCCTGCCTGCCAGTCTAGCTTCCTGTTAGCACTGGGCCTCACGAGCTCATGTGAGAGAAAGACACAGGGAAAAAATGGGGTCTTCATTATGCTGATAGGAGGAGAAAATGAAGAGGATGATAGAAGTTTACAGCAGGGTAAGTTATTCAATACAAAAGGGGATGAGAGGAGAAAGAAAAATAAGCATGCAAGAAAACTAAAGACAGGAGGAGAGACAGAAAGAAAGGCAGTGTGAGAAGTGGGACAGCGGGGAGAAAGACTTATACCTAGGAATTTTTAGAAGACCTGCCTCATGACTTTTCCCTGTGTTGCTTCAATAAAGCAGTCCTTGCTTTTCAAGGTTGGGGCATGAAATTTATTTTTCTTCTGAAAGTGTTTCTGTACTAGGAGGAACATTAAGGTGAGGGCAGGTAGGACTAGCTTAATTTGGGATGCGTTTCTTGCTGTGTGTTCTTCTGTCCACTATCATAAAGGTGGTTGGAGGAAGAATACGTGGTAGAGGTTGGAGGGGAGAGGATTCTGTTACTATATGATGTTACTTCTGCCCAGGACACTGCATGCTGCTGAGAGTTATAAAAAGACTCCTACCTAATCCTAAATTATATTTGGTCTTAGGAGGATTTTATTTTTATTCATACACATATGCTCAGGACCAGCCACCAACATAGGCCTAAGGACTGTGCCTTCAGTGCTATGGGCTTCAGGACTCTCTTATCTTCAGGTCACCTGGGGAACTCTAAGGACACCAACACCCCTGGGAGGAAGACATGGCTGCTCTCATCAACATTGCATGTCACTGTGAATTAGTTTATCAGGTTAATGGTCTTCATCACAGCTCTCTGAGAACCCAGCAGCATTGATTAGGGCTCAGAGAGGAGAGTTTTTTGGAATTTGGAGCATGTGGTGGCATCATGAGGCCCCTGAGCATCTGGAGATAAGAAGAGTATGGTGTTAGTCCCAGAGGTGCTGCCAAGAGAACCAGTCCTCTGCAAGATTTTTTTTATATCATTAGCCCTGTATAGCGCTGGGCCACAAAAGGGTTACATTTCTTTTAGGAAGTCTGCAAAGGACAACAGTCCTTTGCAGTGATGGTTTCCAGAAAGGTGCATCTCACAGTGATTAGGGCATGAAATGTTCAGACTCATTCTTGTGGTGCTAAACTTAGAAACGGAAAAAGGAAACATACTCTTTAAAATTTTTAAGATTCAGAAAGGCTTCCTGAGAAGCCCATTTTCCATTTTAGTGAGAGAAAAAGAAGAATGCCAGTTAAAAAATTCATAAAGGCTGCATTATGCTCAGTAGAAACATTCTTACGAAAAAGAGAAGAGGTTTTTACTTAAAGATACAGTCACGAAGTTTCAGAGAGCCCTTCCCAGAAATGAGACCAAGCCTCTCCCCAAATGGGAAGAGTTTTGAAGAAACAGAAAGTTATTGATCTTATGATATTTATGTGAGATTAGTGGGTACCATTAGGATCTGTGATCAAAGCAGGGATTTTTTTAGATAAACACATGTGTTTTGCCATTTACTCATGTTGATGATTTTTTAGAGCTTTCTCCAGACATGACGAACCATTCAGTCCATTTGGGCAGTCAGATCAGAATTTCTTGGCTTCTGCTTCTCAAGAACTATAAAAAAAAAATGCAGTATTTTTGTCGTGCATGCTACTATATGAACAAATAGCTACATGTACAGCCACCACAATTTTGTGTCACTAACCCACATTGCAAGTGGGGTAACAATGCCCAGTGCAAACAAGAGTGAGGCAGGTGGGACTGAGGATTGGCTTGCTTTTATTCCGTGTCTTTCCTTGGAGAACAACCATAGTGCTTCCCCTCAACCAAATTTATCCCAATGGCAATAGTTAAGCCTTTCTCAAACCATGACTCGGCTCGAGATCCTGTCTCTCAGATCTTGTTTGAGTTATTTATCACAGCATGGTCTTGGATATTGAATGTAAGCAAACCTCCAAATCCAAGAGTTGGACATATTCTTAGGAGTAATTGTGACATTGCCCTCTTTGTGAAGATGAGAGATTTGAGACCTGGGGAGGGAAAATGACATATTCAAAGTCATATAATAGTAAGTGGCAGAACTGGTGACTTGGCCTAGATATTTATAGATTTTTTTTTCCATTTTATCCTATGTATTAAATCTTAAACTCTTAAGATTTAATGCCAGTTTCTACTTAAAATTAATAACAAATAACCTTCTTGTTATAAATCAATTTAAAGAATGGTACAGGATTAGAATTCAAGGCTGCTCTGAAATGGTATTTTTGACTCCTTATGTTAATATTATCATCTATTTAGGAAAAACAGCTCTTTCATAGCTAATGATTTTGCCTTTGGAGAACTTTGTCCCTTGGAATATCACCAGCAACATCATGATTTCGTGCAGAAGTAGCACCTCCCTGCTTTTTTTCAATGTGCCTCTTAAGGGAACTTTCTAGAAAGTAATTTTGAAGGAACTTCCTTATTACAGGTAGCATTTAAAAATATTAATAATAAAGCAAGACCAACACTATTTTCCTGTTCTTTTATCCTAAGTCAAATATACTGATGGAGAAGTTAATTGCAGTATCTTTAGAATGCGCTTAACATCTCTGTCTTAAGAACATAAGCTCATATCTACATTGAAGATATTTTTTCCTTATAGAAAGTGTAACAACGTTGACATGTGGCTATAAACTAGAAATATCTTTTCATTCTTAACTTTCATTTCTTTTGATAAACGATCCCACCTAATCCTGATACAAGCAGTGGCCCCCAACCTTCTTGGCTCCAGGAACCGGTTTCATGGAAGACAATTTTTCCACAGGGGTGGGGTGCAGAGCTCAGGAGGTGATGCAAACAATGGGGAGTGGCCGAAAATACAGATGAAGCTTCGCTTGCCCAAAATGCACCCTCCCCTTCCATTTCACGGAAGACAATTTTTCCACGGAGGAGGGTGGGAGGGGGTGGGGCAGAGGAGGAGCCGGAGCTCTGCAGCCTTAACCCTAACAGGCCAAGACCAGCACTGGTCCGCAGCCCAGGGGTTGGGGACCGAAGGACTAAGCCATACCTCTATGCTTTTGCATGAATGGCATTCCCTTTCTTAGGGTTTTCTTTAGAGATATTTTTGTAAGGTTTTCTATGGTGCTAACCTCCAGTTCTCCCATTGTATGTATAACTTATTGATTTATTTATCAAACTTTTATTGAAAGCCTCACATCCTTATATTGCTTGTCATTCTGATGTGGCTCACTTTTGTCACATCCCGAGAGAATGGATTCTGTGCCAAGCATTGGGATATATTAGCGAGCATAGACTAATGTTCCTGCTGCCAGAGAGCTTATAGTCTATTAAGACTCATGAAAAATAAGCAAGCAAATCAATAAACAACGTAATTTTATTTTTTAAATTTTTATTTTGGAAAGGAGAGCTTTCTCATAAGGGGTTGGCCATCTTACAGGCTGGGAAGCATAGACTCGGACAGAAGCTGAGAGCAAGCACTTTGAGGACGGGGTAAAGGGAATACAAATTTATACTGTACAGGGTGGCGATATACACATATACACATACATACACTTTCAAAATATTAAGGGGGTACAAATGTTTTTGTTACATGGATACCTTTCATAATGCTTAAGTCTGGCTTTTAGTGTGCCCATCACCCAAATAGTGTTCACTGTAACAGATAAGTATGTTTTTACCCCTCCCTTTCTCCCCCTCCCCCTTCTTTATTTCCTGCAACCTTTACATCTCTTTGTGCCCATGTGTGCTCATCAGTTATCTCCCAATTATTAGAAAGTACATGTGGCATTTGTTTTTCCATTCCTGAGATACTTCACTTAGGATAATGGTCTCCAATTACACCCAAGTTGCTGTAAAAGATAATATTTCATTCCTTTTTATGGCTGAGTAGTACTCCATTGTGTGTATGTGTGTGTGTGTGTGTGTGTACACCACATTTTCTTAATCCACTCATGAATTAATGGGCATTTGGGTTGATTCCACATCTTTGCAATTGTGAATTGTGCTGCAATAAACATTTGAGTGCAGGTGTCTTTTTTTTAATAAAACGACTTCTTTTCCTTTGTGTAGATACCCAGTAGTGGGATTGCTGGGTTGAATTTTAAGTCTACAATTATTTCTTTGAGGAATGTCCACACTGCTTTTCACAGAGGTTGTACTGATTTGCAATCCCATCAACAGTGTATAAGTGTTCCTTTCTCTCTACATCCACACCAGCATTGAATGTTTTTTTAACTTTTTAATAATGGCCATTCTGACAGGAGTAAAGTGATATCTAATTGTGGTTTTAATTTCCCTGATGATTAGTGACAATGAGTATTTTTTCACATGTTTTTTGACCATTCATCTATCTTCTTTTGAAAAATTTCTGTTCATGTCTTTTGCCCAATTTTTAATGGGGTTGTTTGGTTTTTTTCTTGATGATTTGAGTTCTTTGTAGATTTTGGATATTAGCCCTTTCTTGGATGCATAGTTTGAAAATATTTTCTCCCATTCTGTAGGTTGTCTATTTACTTTGTTGATTACTTCTTTCACTGTGCAGAAGCTTTTTAATTTAATCAACTTCCATTTATTTATTTTTGTTGTTCCTATATTTGCCTTTGGGGTCTCATTTATAAATTCTTTGCCTAGGATGATGTCTAGAAAAATTTTTCCTATATTTTCTTCTAGAATTTTTATGGTTTCATGCCTTACATTTAAGTATTTTGTCCATATTGAATTAATTTTTAAACAATATAATTTTAGATAGTTGTAAGAAATAGAAGAAAATGAAACAGCGGAGTCTCTGTGAGGAGATGATTTTGAAAAGGAGATAACAGAACAAATTGAGCAAGAGAGTTATGGGCAGAGGAGGCAGCAAATGCAGAGACCCCTAGGCGGGAAGTATTTCCTAAGGTCTATTTACTGAGAGAGGTGCTGAGCACAGGGCAGTGTAGTATAAGGTGAGGCCAGAAAAGCAAGGACCAGCCAGGTCATGCTCAGTTTAAGGTCATGGTAAGGATTTTAAAATTTATTCTAAGGGCAATGAGAATCTGTCAGGAGGGTTCAGGAAAATGGGAATTTTGGAATGTTAGAAATAGAGGTGTGTATTCCTCTGGTCTTGGCTCTGCTTGCTCCCCTGGTATAGGAGTTTTACCTTGCTGATGCAATTTGGTTCAAGAACTAGGAAAACCTGACGTCTGTTTATATTCCCTTAAATGGAAACTTCTAGATGGTTCATGAGGCAGGCTGAAAAAGAACATCTCCAAAAAATGTCAAGTCCTATTCCCTGGGACCTGTATGTATTACCTTATTTGTTAAAAGGATCTTTGAGGATGTGATTAAGCTAAGAATACTAAAATGGGGAGATTATCGTGGATTACCTGGGTGGGGCCTGAATGCCATCACAAATGTCATTTTAAGTGAGAGGCAGAGGGAGATTTGAAATGCACAGAGAAAAGGGCAATGTGAAGGTGGAGCAGAGAGAGCTGAAGGTGCTGGCCTTGAGGATCAAATCAAATTATTAGAGATAAGAGTTCAACTGAATATACCAGGTTCTTGGGATCTGCTATAACTAGTCTGTGGGACAATGAGCAAATTGCCACTATATCAGAGCTTTGGCTTGTTCTAGGATCTCCACAGTGGGATTGCTAGGAAGTCAGACTCTAAACCCATTGTTAATTCCTAACCAAACAAGTATTTACTTAAACATGTACTATGCATTAAACAAGAAATATAGGGAGTTAGAGTAGATAAAATACCTGGGTAAACATAAGCTCGCAGGTCAAAAATAGCTAGATACCTGAGGAATGCAACTGCTCAATACAGAAATCAAAAAACAACAGTCTGTGGGTAAAATCCAGCCATTCACTGCTTACATATGGTTCCTGAGCTAAAAATGATTTTTACTTTTTAAATGATCGAAAGAAATAGAAATATACTATTTGTGTGACACATTTAAATTATATGAAATTCAAATTTCAGTGTCTACAATTTAAGCTTCATTGGAACATATCCACACTCTTTCATTTACGTATTGTCTATGGCTGCTTTCACACCACAATGGCAGAATTGAGTAGTTGTGATAGAGACCATCTGGCCCACAGAACCGAAAATACTGACTATCTGGCCCTTTACCGAAAATAAGTCTGCTGACCTTAGCTCTGAGAGGAAGCCAATGAATTGAAAAACACATACACACTGAAGAAGAATGATTGGAACATACAGAACACAAATTTAAAATAACTATAAGAAATGTATTTAAGAGATAAGGGAAGCTATAACCAATATGCAAAAGAACAATGAGTTATATTTTAAAACAATTGGAAACATTTGGTATGGAATACATGATAGTTGAAATAAAGAGCACAATACATGGGATAATTAACAGTGGATAGAGCTAAAGAATGAATCAGTAAGTGATGCTCACTATTATTTGATTACCCAAAGTACATATTTGATTCTTTCCTTTTATTTATTAATTTTCAAAATAGTGAAATGATTTTCTAACATCACCTGAAGGTGACTAATCAGTTTATTTTAACATCATTTTGAACTCATGAATTTAAACATACTTCATGAGTTTTAAGCCATCACAATTATTATCCTTATGGAAGCTCAAATTTCTCCGTATTTGGCCAGTGGTAGCTTCTTCAGGTTGGCTCCTGAGTCTTTTGACATGATCTGAATTGTCTTTGAGAGATTTCTCACTACCTGATATGGCAAGATATTCCTGGATCATATTGTCCATTCTTGTCCAAAACCTGGAATCAGCAATTCTCCAAGAAGCTCTAGTTTCTTATGGGAACTAAGATGTGCACTAGGGATGTTCAATGCTACTGGGTTGATCATTTTTTTTAGGCTTTTCCAGTGGATAGAACTATAATGTATATGTGTATGTACATGTATAAAATAGTTCATGAAATTATACTGATTTTCCCAATTCAAATTCAAGGCTACCGGCTTTTTATTTAACATTGTCTATGCTACATATGTATCTCTTAGTTTCACACTGGGAATATCCCAGAGATGCTCAAATGTTTTATCAGCTATTACGTGAACAATAGTCTCAGAATGACAATGCAAATGTTACAGTGGTTGATAATGATTAATGAAAACATTCCTTTATGTTCTCCTTGTTCTTCCTCTATTTTATGACATTGTACTATGTCTGCACTCAAAGAATATAGGCATTACATATCATACTTTCATATTTTTAAGACCATATTTTTCAGAGCAGTTTTAGGTTTAGAGAAAAATTGAGAGGAAGGCACAGATATTTTCCAGATACCTCCTACCCCCACACATGCATAGCCTACCTTACTATCAGCATCCCCCACCAGAGTGGGACATTTGTTACAATTGATAAACCTACATTGACACATCATAATCACCCAAAGTGCATAATTTACCTTAGAGTTTACTCTTGGTGTTGTACATTCGATGGGTTTGAATAAATGTATAATGACATGCAGATATCCATCTTTACAGCATTATACAGAGTAGTTTCACTGCCCTAAAAATTCTCTGTATTCTGCCTGTTAGCCCTTCTCCCACCCTCAACCCTGACAACCACTGATCTTTTCACTGTCTCAATAGTTTTGCCTTTTCCAGCATGTCATATAATTGTAATCATACAGTATGTAGCCTTTTACAACTGGTTTCTTTTAATTAGTAATATGCATTGAAGGTTCCTGTAAATCTTTTGATGGCTTAATAGCTCATTCATTTTTAATATTGAATAATATTTCATTGTCTTGGTATACTACAGTTTATTTGTCCATTTACCTACTGAGGGACATCTTGGTTGCTTCCAAGTTTTGCCATTTATGAATAAACCTGCTATAAACATCTGTGTGCAGGTTTTTGTGCAGAATTAAAGTTTTCAACTTATTTGGTAAATACCAAGTAGCACAATTGCGGGACCATAGCATAACAGTATTTTTCGTTTTGTAAGAAATCACTAAACTATCTTCCGAAGTAGCTGCACTATTTTGCATTCCTATCAGCAATGAATGAGAATTTCTTCTGTTGCTTCTCATCTTTGCCAGGATTTGGTGTTGTCAGTGTTCCAGATTTTGGCCATTCTAATTGGTATGCAGTGATATTTCATTGTTCTTTTAGTTTGCAATTCTAATGACATATAACGTAGAGAATTTTTTCATATGCTTATTTGTCACCTGTTTATCTATAGTGAGGTGTCTGTTAAGGACTTTGGCCTATTTGTTAATTAGGCTATTTGTTTTCTCATTGTTGAGTTTTAAGAGTACTTTGTATATTTTGGATAACAGCCTTTTATCAGATGTATCTTTTGCAAGTATTTTCTCCCAGGCTGTGGCTTGTCTTCTTGTTCTCCTGACTTTGTCATTCACAGAGCAGAAGTTTTTAATATTAATGTACCAGCTTATCAATTATTTCTTTCAGGGACCATGCATCTGGGTTGACTTTTATGTTATTTTCTAGGAGTTTTACAACTTTGCATTTTACATTTTGACTTACTTTTTGTGAAGGGTGTTAGGTCTATGTCTAGATCAACTTTTTTTTTACATGTATATTCAGATGTTCTGGCACCATTTGTTGAAAAGACTATCTTTGATCTTTTGTATTGCCTTTGTTCCTTTGTCAAAGATGAGTTTGCTATATTTACTGGGATCTATTTTTATTCTTTCTATTCTGTTCCATTGATCTATTTGTTTATTATTTTTCTCATATCATACTGTCATGATTATAGTAGTTTTATAGTAAGTCTTGATGTTTAGTAGTATGAATCCTCCAACTTAATTTTTGTCCTTCAATATTGTGTTAGCTCTTCTGAGTCTTTTGCCTCTCTCTATAAACTTTAAAATCAAATTGTCAATATCCACAAAATTACTTGCCAAAATTTTGATTGAGATGGCATGAAGTCTATAATTGAGGAAAACTGACAGCTCAGCAATATTGAGTCTTCCTATCCATGAACATAGGCTATCTCTTCATTTATTTAGCTCTTTGATTTTGTTCATCAGAGTTTTGTGGTTTTCTTCATATTGATCATACACATATTTTGTTAGATTTATACTATACTTTCATTTTTAACTGTCATATAGAATTAGTAATATATTTAATACTTACCACCAGCCTTAATGTGTGTCTAGATTCTTTGGCTGTCTGAATTTCTTTCTCTGGTTGATTATGCAGGAAATATTAATGGGGATTATATAGCAGTCTTGGGAATAATATTACCTGGGTGTTTGATGTTGATAAAGGATTATTATCAAAGTCTGATGATCCACTTTCATTTTCTTATAAGTCCCTTGTTGTTTTAGCCCACTTAACAAAAGGGTTTAAATTTATTTTTTCTTTAAATTCTAGTAGTTTTGTCAAGGTGAAATGTTATTGGTAATTTTGGTATTTTCTACTACACAGTGTGGTCTTTTAATATGAGTGCCAAATATATACATGTCTGTGTGTATCTGTGTGTGTGAACATACACATTTCAAGAAGGTTTTCTTGAGTTAAACTTTTTAATATTCTGTTCCCTTTCTTTCATTTTATGGATTCTTGTTTTCCAGATATACTGAATCTTCTTTACCTATTGTTGTTTTCACTTTCTCTCAAATTATTTTTGTCTATTTCTTTATTTTTGACTTTAAAAATTTTCTTCCTCTTTACCTATCTTAAGCTCATCTACTGTTTTTATTTTCTCTTCTGTTCCAATTTATGCTTCATTTCTAAAGTTATTTTGCTTATATTTAGTACTGTACTCTGTAATCTTATTTATAAGTTTTATTAATTCAGATTTACACTGTTTCACATTTTGAATCATTTTCTTAATGTCCTTTATCTCATTTTAAAAGAGTATGCTACAGTTTTATTTTTGCAAGTATGTCTTTTGGATGTGCTTCAATTGTAGGCATGCTATTTTGCTCTTTATATCCATTTTCTGTTCCCTGCTTTGAAATATAGCTGGAGGTTCTCTTCCTGTGTTTCTGTTTTTTCCCTTTATTTCTCCCACACAATTAGTGATCTCTTGAAACTCTTGTGGCTGTTGGTAGTTTGTCTCCAACCAATTCTACCTGGGGCTTCCTGGGGATACTTTGTTACTTAGTATTGTTATAAAAGTTGTTTACCTCTTTTAAATTTTCATAGTTATTTGAATTTAGTTTTTAACTGTAGAAGATCAAAACGCAGCAAAATAAATGCTATAAAAATCAGTAAAGACAAAAACATAAATAAGAGTTAAAAAGATTTTAAGTTTTATATAAAAACAAAGGTCTTGTTCTTTGGAAAGACTAACAATAAACTTTACACGGGACTGATTTTTTTTTTTTAAATGACACATGTACAGATGCAATTTGATGGCCAATAATATAACATTTAATTTGAAAACCTAACCAAAGAAGAATATTTTATAGGTAAATATAAAATATGAAAATATGACAAAATTATAGGAATAGAGAACAGAACAAGAACAAGAATATGGTTATTCTTAATTATAAGTGAACTCTTTTAACTAAATAATACTACACATTTTTTAAAGCCAGGTTCATCCTTTGAAATTTCATTATTTTGTTCTCTTTTTAAGAGAAAATAACTAGAGCATAAATAAATCGTGTGGGTGAAATCTTTCCCAGATACACAAAAATTTTAAATCCTAGACTTTCAGGGAGTACCTGCTAGTAATTTTTCTTTTCTTTCTTTGTATATTTGAAAGTCTTTATTTTGCCCTCAAACTGGATAATACTTTACTTGGTATAAAATACTAGGCCCAAAATCATTATTCTTCAGAACTGGACAAGTTCTTGCTTTTAATGTAGCTTATAGAAATTCTGTTAATCTATTTGAAATTTCTTTATTTAAAGAGACTTTTTTCTGCACTAGAAGCTATTAGGGTTTTTCTTTAACTGCTGGTAACCACTAATCTGTTCTCTATTCCTATAATATTGTCATTTTATGAATATCATATAAATGGAATAATATACTAAGAAAGTTTTTGATCATGTCCCATTCATTTATTTTTGTTGCTGCTGTGATTGCCTTGGGGGTCTTCTTCATAAATTCTTTGCCTAGGCCAATGTCTGTAAGTCTTTCCTACATTTTCTTCTAGAATTCTGATTGTATCACGCCTAAGGTTTAAGTCTGTTATCCACCGTGATTTGATTTTTGTGAGAGGTGAAAGCTGTGGGTCCTGTTTCAGTCTTCTACAAGTGGCTAACCAATTCTCTCAGCACCATTTATTGAATAGGGATTCTTGTCCCCAGAGTATATTCTTTCCCGCTTTGTCAAAAATTAGGTGACTATATGAGGATGGTTCTATATTTGGATTTTCTGTTGTGTTCCACTGGTCTGTGTCCCTGCACTTGTGCCAATACCAGGCTGTTTTAAGAACCACGGCCTTGTAGTATAGTTTGAGGTCTGGCAAATTAATACCTCCCATTTTGTTTTTGTTGCTTAAAATTGCTTTTGCTATACGGGGTCTTCTTTGATTCCATACAAAGTGTATAATTATTTTCTCTATGTCTGTAAAGAATGATATTGGTAGTTTAATAGGGATTACATTGAATCTGTAGATCACTTTGGGTAGTATAGACATTTTAACAATGTTGATTCTTCCGATCCACGGGCATGGTATATTTTTCCATCTATTTGCAAGTTCTGCTATTTCTTTTCTCAGTGTTTCATAGTTTTCCTTATAGAGGTCCTTTACCTCTTTAGTTAGATATATACCTTGATTAAATTAAAAAGCTTCTGCACAGCCAAAGAAACAGTCCAGAGAATAAACAGACCACCTACAGAATGGGAAAAAATTTTTGCATACTACACATCAGATAAAGGACTGATAACAAGAATCTATTTAGAACTCAGGAAAATCAGCAAGAAAAAATCAAGCAACCCTATCAAAAAGTGGGCAAATGACATGAATAGAAACTTCTCGAAAGAAGATATAAGAATGGCTAACAAACATATGAAAAAATGCTCAACCTCCCTAATCATCAGAGAAATGCAAATCAAAACCACAATGAGATATCACTTAACCCCAATGAGAATGGCCTTTATCAAAAAAACCCAAAACAACACATGTTGGCGTGGGTGTGGAGAGACAGGAACACTCATACACTGCTGGTGGGACTGCAAACTAGTGCAACCCCTGTGGAAAGCATTATGGAGGTATCTTAAACAGATTCAAGTAGACCTGCCATTTGACCCAGCAATCCCATTACTGGGCATATACCCAAAGGAAAAAAGGTCATTCTTTAACAAAGACACATGTACCTGAATGTTTATAGCAGCACAAATCACAATAGCAAAGATGTGGAAACAACCCAAATGCCCATCAATACATGATTGGATTAGTAAGCTGTGGGTTATGTATACCATGGAATATTACTCAGCTATAAGGAATGATGAAGATACGACATCTCTATGGTTCTCCTGGAGAGAGTTGGAACCCATTATATTAAGTGAAGTATCCCAAGAATGGAAAAACAAGCATCACATGTACTCACCAGAAAATTGTTTTCCCTGATCATCACCTAAATACAAATCTGGGAACGACACCAATTGGATATCAGACTGAGGTGGGGGCTGGGGGAGGGGATGGGGGTATGCCTACACAATGAGTGCATTGCGCACCGTTTGGGGAGTGGTAACACTTGAAGGTGCTGACTCGGGAAGGGGGGGTGGGGAAGGGAGGGATATATACCTCATGATGGGTGCAATGCGCACGACCTGGGGAACAGACACGCCTGGAGCTCTGACTTGGGGGAAAGGCGGTACAGGAGCAACATATGTAACCTGCAATTCTGTATCCCCCATAACAAGATGAAATTAAAAAAAAAAAAAGAAAAAAAAAAAAAGAAAGTTTTTGAGATTAGCCTTTTTCCAATTACTCAGCATAATTCCCTTGAGATTCATCCAAGTTGTGTTTATTAATAATTTGTTCATTTTTATTGAGTAGTAGTTCATGGTGTGGATGTACCATGTTTAACTATTCACATATTGAATGACAATCTGATGTCCCTCAGGGCCCAAGGTAAAGGTACACACTGCCTCCCTTGATAAAGTCACTCCACTTACCCCTCCTAGTCACTGCTGCACCCTGCACCCCTGTGCACGAACTGATATAGAGACCTGCCTCCTGGGAAACCATTACGTTGACCATCCAGAGAGGTCATGCTCCCCAGTACCTAAGCTGAAGCAGCAACCAGTATCCCAGGGAAATGATGCCTTCACTGCCCAGAACAGTTAAGTACCCCCAGCTTGAGCTAAAGCAGCTCATCATCTCCCAAGGAGACAGTTCCATGCCTGAGTTGAGCCATCACACATTCCAGGGCTGAGCTAACATTGTACCTTATGTCCCAGGGAAACGGAGTATTGGATGAGCTGAGACACCCTGCCTATAAGCCAAACAACTCTAGTACCATCCCCCAACTGGACTAGCCCCTTGAAGTCTAACCTACTAAGATAGCCTTGTACCTGGGCAATGGAGTCTTTACTGTGTCACCAGGGCCCAAGCAATATCTGTGGTCTACCATTCTAGGGTCCTTGCTGCCACTGCACTTGATTTCACAGGGTCTGAGATAGTGCCAAGTCCCACCATCCCAGGGTTCAGAGTCATCACTACATGGTGTCTCATCCCCTGGGACTTGAATTGCCACTGTTCTCTACTGGCTATGGTTCCTGAATTGCAGCTGTACCTTGCTCCCTGGGACCAAACCTTTGAAGCACCCCCTTTTGCATGGATCCAGGCCAGTGTTATGCCCTGATTTATAGTGTCAGGTCACAGCTACAACCTGGCCCTCTGGATCCAAGCTACTGAGGATGCCTTAGAGTCATAGAAACTGGCTCTGCGGGGAATGTGCATGTAACCCTTTCTCACAGAATGAAACTGCACCTCAAGGTCCAGGTGCCACAATAGGTTTGTAAGAGCTTGAGCCTAGGACCCAGGCTCCACAGCTGCTCTGAGCACCTGTGCCCTGGAGCCCAATACCACTGTAGCTCTGTAGGCTGTGTCAGACCTAACACCAAGAGGGATTCGCTCACCTAAGTCTCCCCATTGTGATGAAAACAAGAATAGGAGTACCGCAAAAGCCCTTGCCACCAAGGATCCTAACAACTTATGCTGCCATCACCACTCCTATAGCCTAGGCCACTGTGGCACCCACAGTCATTACTGATGTTAGTCACAGCTAAAGAAGCTGCATGGAGGTAATACTACTGTATCCTTCCTAACCATTTGTAGGAGGAAAGCTTTTTCTACAAAAGCCACCTTGTAAAGTTTGGAAGAAGTGATTTTTGCACCAAAAGTGCAGATGTCAATTCAGGAACACAAGGAACACGAAAAAGCCAGGAAATATGACACCACCAAAGGAACATCATAACTCTCTAGTAACTGACCCCTAAAAAAATGACATCTACAAATTGCCTGAAAAGGAATTCAAAATAATCTTAAGGAAACTCAGTGACATACATGAGAATACAGACAATTCAACAAAATCAAGAAAACAATTCATGGTTTGAATGTAAAATTAACAAAGAGATAGATATCATTTAAAAAGAACTAAACAGAAATCTTGGAGCTGAATAAGTCAGTGAATGAAATAATATAAGAAAGAGTTTCAACAGCAGACTAGATCAAACAGAAGAAAGAATCTCTAAGCCTGAGGATAGGTCTTTTGAAATTACCTGGTCAGAGGAAATAAAAAAAAAAAAAAAAGAATGAAGACACTATATAGGACTTATGGGACATCATTAAGTAAATAAACATTTGTATTAGCAGTTTCAGAGGAGAAGTGACAAAGGGACAAAGTTTATTTAATGAAATAATTGCTAAAAGCTATGCACATCTTGGAAGAGACATGGACGTCCAAATACATGAAGCTCAAAGGTTCCCAGACAGATTCAATCTAAAGAGGTCCTTACTGAGGCACATTATAATTAAATTATCAAAAGTCAAAGAAAAGAGAATTTTAAAAGCAGCAAAAGTGTTAAGTTACATATAAGGGTAATCCCCACTAGATTATCAGGATTTCTTAGCAGAAACTCTGCAGGCCAGGAGAAAATGTTATGATTTATTAAAAGGGCTAAAAAAAAAAAAAAACCAAAACAAAAAACCCTGCCAACCAAAAATATAACCATCAAAGCTGTCCTTCAGAAATGGAGAAATAAAATCATTCCCAGACAAGCAAAAGTTAAGGAAATTCATTATCACTGGACCTGCTCCATAGGAAATGCTTAAGGGTGTTTTTCAAGTAGAAACAATAGGATAGTAATGACTAACGTGAAAATATATGAAACTATAAATATTCCTTGGTAAAAGTAAATAAATACTCAAATCCAGAATACCTCAATACTGTCATGGTGCTCTCTAAATCATATATATGTGTATTTCTAATATGAAAGTTAAAAGTCAAATCAGTCAAAATAATAATAGCTATAATAATTTGTTAAATACATAATATAAAAGATGTAAATTGTGATATCACAAATATAAATTTTAGGAGAAGGTAAAAGTCTAGAGTTTGTGCATGTGACTGAAGTTACCAGTGTAAAACAGTTTATTATTACTATAAGATGTTTTATGTAAGCCTTATGGCAACCACAAGGCTAAAAACTGTAGCAGATATCAAAACAATAAAGAGAAAAGAATAAAAAATTAGCACTAAAGAAAATCACCAAATCACATAGATAAACGACAAGAAAGGAACAAAATATCTATAAAACCAGAAAACATTTGACAAAATAGCAGTAGTAACTCTTTGCTACTTTACTTCTTTAAACATAAAACTATTAAATCCTTCACTCAAAAGGCAGAATTGCTGAATAGTTTAAAAAAAAAAACAAACAAAAAAACCCAAGATCCAACCATATGCTTCCCATAGGAGACTCACTTTAGCCTTACCAACACACATTGGCTGAAAGTAAAGGTATGAAAGAAAATATTCAAAGCAAATGGTAACCAAAGCAGAGCAAGGGTGGCTACACTAATATCAGATAAAATAAACTTCAAGTTAAAAGCTGTGAAAAGAGAGAAAAAGAATTAAGATGTGCTTAATTCTTCAAGAATATGTAACAATTGTAACAACATGTTAGGTGAATATATCTGCACCCAACATCAGAGCACCTAAATATTAACAGATTTGCAGGATACCTGTTCTCCTCTGCTGGGATCTCTGTTGCTTGGAGAAGAAAGGGAGAGGTCCCTGGATGGTGTGCTTGAGTCCTACTCTGGAAGACTGACCAGGCAGGAGAGGGGCGGGTACACTGTTTGTCTTTAACTCTTTTGCTCTGCTGTGTCTCACCATTCCCTGTGGCTGTCATGGGCCACTACAGCAGGCCCTGTCTGTGGTAGGGTAGCCACATTGTGGGGGCAGGCATGTGGTGTGGCTTGGTGTGCAGTGGGGACAGGCCTGCAGCAGCGCAGTCTGCCCAGGTCTGGTGGTGGCAGCTGTTTTAGCACTTACCCTGTCCAGGTCCTTCCATGGCACAGCTTCCCAGGCAGTGGCCATGGTGGTGGCTGCACTGCTCAGATGCTGGGTGGTGGGCATTGAGGGGTGCGGGCATGTGTTCCTCCCTAGTCCCACAGGAATTTGGCTGAGTGGGGCCACTCAGTCTATGGCAGCAGGTGCTGGGTTCATTAGTGCGTGCATTGCCCCGTCCCTCAGCAGTGGTGGGACCACACAGCACCTGGCCTCAGGGCATGTGAGAGTGCCCATCCTCCCCACTCCCTCCCCAGTCTGGTACGGATGGCGAGGGGACAGTAGCTATGGATCTGACCTCCATGTAGAGGCAGCACTCTGGGACTAGGATCCCAAAATGACACCAGTCACAGCACTCGGGCTTCAAAAACCAGCTGTGCCTTGTCTCTGGAGCAGTTGCACAGCCGCCGGTGAGGTCTCTGTACTAGCAGGAGGCCTGCTGCAGGGGAGGGACCTTCCCTCAGCTCCCACTGCAATGTCTGCACAGGAACTGTGGAGCCCCAGGGTTCTATGATTTGTCCGTTCTTCTGAGCAGGCACCTTCCCCAGGTACCTACAATCCTGATAACCAGGTCATCCCACTTCCGTCTCCTCCATTTTGGGTGACTCCTGTCACTTCTCTGTTAATTCCCAACCCTCTGTCTCAGATAATTGGCCTGAAGGTGAACATTCATTCACCACTGTCGATCTTCTCCATGAGAGCCACGTTGTGCAGACTGCTCCTAAGTCCACCGTCTTGTCCTCTCTGCTATGTTTAGTCTTATACGTGTATTCTCACGGGGATGTGACCATTCTGTTATATATGTACCTAGAAGTAGAATTCTTAGTTCATAGAACAGGCCTGTATATTCATCTTTAGTAGGTACTGCCAAAGAGTTTTCCAAAAAGGAGTGCTCATTGCTTCACCTTCTTGTCTGCACTTGGTAGTTGCAACTTTTTTGCTTTTAGAAAATCCTGTGGAAATGTGTCCCACTGCTATTTTTAAGTTTTAAAATTTTTAGCCTTGAAATAATTGTAGACTTCTCAATAAAGTTGTAAAATTAGTAAAAAAAAAAAAAAAAAAAATCCATATGTTCTTCCCCTGTTCCTCAAATGTTAACCCCCACACATGTATGTAGAAATTTTTTTCCAACTTATTTGAGAGTAGAATGCAGACACAGCTCCTGTACCCAAAATATATATCAGTGTTTATTTCCTAAAATCAAAGACTTTCTGTTACATAACCATTGTATGGTGATGATAACTCAAAATATTAACATTGACACAGTATTATTGTCTTATCTACAGCATTATTCAGATTTTATGAATTGTTGCAGAATTATTCTTTATATCCAAAATTTTTACTGTGGTTTGCAAAGCAGCCTACTTCTATGACCATATCTTGCCTCAGGCACACTGGCCTTCTTTTTGTTCCTTAAACCTGCCAAACTCATTTCTGCCTTAAGGGCTTTGCACTGGCTGATTCTTCTAACTGAAGTTTTCTTTTTCTGCATATCCCAGAGTTGCATCCTTCTAATCACTTAAATCTTAGTTCAAATGTTATCTCCTCAGAGACTGACTGACAAAAGTGCCCAACCACTGTCTTATATTTTCCTACTCTAATTCTCTTCATAGCACTTTTTGCTAGTTGATACTCAGTTTATTCATGTATTATCTATCTCCACTAAAATGAAAGCTCTGTGGGCGTAGGGAACTTGGTATTCTTGTTTTTGACTATATTACCTTGCCAGGGTAGTGACCAATGCATAGTAGGTAACCAATACAAATGAATGAACTGATAGATGTTATCCATGGATGCCGCATCCTAAACTCTTCTTGGTATCATTTTATCCCTCTATGAACGTGTACCTGAAATGCTTAACATAGATTTACGAGATTTATCATCAAGAACCAGCAATAAAACGATCTCCCAGAACATGTAACTTTGTAATATAGAAAGCTCTACTAGGAAATCCTTAAGACTATACAATATGTTGAAGGCTGGACAATAGAAATTGTTCAGGCTACTAATTCATAGTAATGGTGTGAAACAGCTACTCGAGAGCCTGCGTAAGGCAACATAGATACTTGAAGATAGAGTGACAGCAATTTTCTCTCTGCTTATACCTCATTTGAGCTAAGTCTACTTTTCAAATTAAATATGTTTTGCCATTTAATTGGGTTTTTAAATTACCAGCAACATGTTTTTCTGACTTTAATTTACTTGTCTTCATTCAAGCCTTTTCCACTTCTTGTTTTGAATTCCACATGGTTAATAAGTGTTGTATAATGTTAAATTTGATCTCGTATGATAATTTTGTGGTTAATTATCAAAGCTTATTGCTCAAATAGTAATTATAGGAAGATATTTTCAGTGTCATGTATAATCATCATGGAGCACATGGATACACATGCAGCCCTGTGACATCCAATTTTTGAGCCTCGCACTATGCTTTTGAGTAGAGGTGATGCCTTTCTTCACAGTCTCTCTATAAATGTGCAGAGGTTAAATGACTTTCTCAGAGTTAAGCAGTAAACCAGATAGGCAGATCCATGGGGTGGCCACCTTGTCAGTGTGGCTTCAATAGGAATTGATGGAGTATTTTAGGTTCTCCTGCTGATGATTAGGACCTGGAGTCAAAGTTGCTCTAGTTACTGTATTTTCCCTATTGTTCACTCAGAGTGCAGCATTTTTTGATCTATGCAACTGAGTTATTCTGTGAAAACTTGGCCTTATTTTTTCTTCGAATGTGAAGCTTTTCTCTCAGCTTCATTATTCTCAATCTTTATGCACAGCAGAAACACCCAGGGAGAATTCTAATTTATGGGGTCTGGAGTAAGACCCAGGGATTTGTATTCTTAACATACCCCCAGGTGATTTCTTAATAATATTGAGAAATATTTAGGTGTTAATCATGATCTATTGGTAATTTTCTTATCTAATAAGAGAGAAATTAAAAAATATATATTGGGAAAAGGAGTTTGTCTCTCTATTTACACAAGCCCTGTTCACATTTTGGCTCCTGATTGGTATCTGCCATGTGCTAATTAGCCTCTCTTAAGATGCTTTTGTCTCACTTTGGGACCAAAAAGGGCCATGGCTGTTGAAAAGGAGAAGCAGTTAGATAATAAGAAGCATTAGAAAGAGCTATGAAATGAAGATATTATGAAATTTCAGAAAGAGTTTCTGAAATTAAACTTCCTGCTGCAATAATCCACTTTTAGAGACACCTCAGGACACAGGTAGTCACTATCAAATTGGTTTCACTGATCAACACCTAAGAGCACATATAGGAGTAATAGTAATCGGGTGTCGGACAGATGGGTGGGAGGGGATGGGTGTATACATACATAATGAGTGCGATGCGCACCGTCTAGGGGATAAACACGCTTGAAGCTCTGCCTCGGGGGTGGGGAGGTAAGAGCAATCAATATATGTAACCTCAACTTTTGTACCCCCATAATATGCTGAAATAAAAAAACAATTTACTGGGAAATAAGAGAAGAAGAGGAGACTTATCACATCAGGATTTGGTGATGATGTTTTTCTCTCAGCTTTCATTCCCATTTACCAGGTCTAAGGTTTTCTACTTTCCACACCTCACCTTCATCAGCGTGGCTAATGTTTTCCTACGCAATCTTATTCAGTGAGCATATGAGATGGATATTTCTAAAATGCTGTGAGAGCCTCAGAAGAAAATTACTGCACCAAGCTGAGCTTGATGGGGAATATGTGGTAATAAAAACTATTTGCTTCAAGCACTCTCCAGCCCCTTGGGTCACACTGTAAAAGATTCGGGAAGTGGTTCTCCTAGAAGCCCAAGGCTCCCTGAGTGCTTTCCGGTGGAGAGACGTGCGTGTTCCCTCCTGCCCTTGGTGCCCTGAGATCAGAGAGCGTTGTCACTTTGTCAGCACACGGCCTTTCCAGGAGACAGGCTTTCAAGACCCATAAGAAAATGTTTGTATGGATGAGATTATGGTTACATCACAAGGCTAGAAGGATGTACTAAGAAGAGGAGAGAGCCACAGGAGTAAAACCACCTGCATTCTAGCTCCTTGATACTGACCAGTCCCATTTCCTCTCTTCGTATAAATTTCCACATCTGTGAAGGTGGTGGGTAGACGAGAGCAGGGGCTGGAATTGGTGGTCCACAGACACATTTGACTTGACTTTCACAGTGCTGCTTTCTTCCCCTTGTTTTCTATTTTCCCCTCTATTTCTTAATTTCTCTCTCCTTTTCCTCTATCAAATTAAAATTTACATCTTGTGAAAGCCCACCTAAAGATTCATATTCACATGTCATTCCTATGTTGTTGACATTCTCATAGGAAATGGGGAGCGATGGTGGCACCAGATTGTGCCTCCCATTGGAAGGGGCACAACCAGTTCTGTGCGGTCCCCACCACGTCCTACTGACTCACACCAACACCTGGTGTCAGCTGCGATTTATCACTACGTGGTTGTTTGTCTTGCACAGAGAAATATTCTTCACTCATGTACCTACAAAGAGGGTGAAAATAAAAGATGATAAAGTCTGCATTAAAAGTGGGGAGTGGTGAGAGAGGGCATCTGAGTTTGTTACTGCTGGACCGAAAGCCATTCTGGTTGCTCTCTTCTCCCCTAACTCGATCACTTCAGTAATGTTTTCTTCAAAGGAAACAAATGTTCTAAGTGTGTCAAATTTGTCATTTCCCATTTACTGCATGTTAGATATGTGCAGTGTCATTTTAATGTATGAAATTAATGCCAAGACTCAATGTTGATGAGAGAATGTGAGGTGACAATCTCTGCCTATTACCATGTAGTATGGCTCAAGGTCTTCCCTGTTGTGCTGCTTTATATAATTTAGAGTGAACATTCTTGGCATTTTGTTCTGTTCCTGTGTTCTTTGCTTTCGCTTCTATTCTTTCCCTGAGTAGGCAAAGAAACAGGGGCTAAGGTAGTTAACTTCCGATTGAAACAAAATGCAAACTAAACCCCAGATGCTACATTTTAAATCTAGCAAGTTTCTAACTTGCATAAGCTCGAGCATTTAATAAGCATTGACTTGGTGTCTGCTATATTCCAGGATTTGTGCTTAACTTGGTGACACAGAGAAAGAAAAGAGATATTCTGTGATTCACAGCTTATTGAGAGCAAGAGGCAAGAAAGTGTTGAGTAGGGTGATGTCCAAGGCCTTGTCAAAGACCAGCAGGGATGACCACTGATGACACAAAGCTGGGTTTATTAAACTTGCTGAACAAGGGAGATGACCACCTTGACAGAGTCCCAACGATGTCTCCAAAAGGAGAAGTTAAGAAAACATTCTCATAGACATGGTGAGGAAAGTGGAGGGGGGTGGGAAACTTGAATTTATCTTAGATGGTTTTAGGGCAGAAATTAGTAAATGAGATCTGGGTAGAGACTGGTCAGAATTTGTAAACTAGGTGAGTTTCTGGAACATTGAGTGGTCTTATCTTTAGAACACGCATCTTCAGAGGGGCTCACCTTGCTGCATTAGGACGGACCTGAGGAAGTCTGCAGGGAGACAGTGGCACCCATTGCTGTAAGGCTCCCCGAGACTTCCTGGTCTGAAGTTGTAAGTCATGGGGGATGAGGCCCAGTGGGCGCTGGAAGCCTGGCCACTGTGCTTGGTTTTTGCTAATGCCTTTGTAACTGCAATTGTAAGGAGTCTGTTCTGCCTTTTTGAAACAAATGGAATAAACACGAAAGGGTCAGATTTCCTGAAGCTTCTCTGTCCAGTCTTGTTCTGACTTCTCGATCATAAAGAAGCCCTTCTGCTGGGTCTAACAGCACCCAGCATTCCATTGCCCCCTGGAAGGAGGCCAGTAAGGATACTCTGGCTTCAGGGAACTGTGCTGTGGACAAGGTACAGGCACACCTCATTTCATTATGCTTCACTTCTTTGCACTTTGCAGATACTGCATTTTTAACAAATGAAAGGATTGTGGCAACCCTGTGTAGAGCAGTTCTATCAGTGTTATTTTTCCAGTAGCACGTGTTCACTTTGTGTCTCTGTGTCACATTTTGGTAATTCTCATACCATTTCAAACTTTTCCACTCTATCTGTTATGGTGACCCGTGGTCAGTGATCTCTGATGCTATGATTGTAATTGTTTTGGAGCACCACGAGCTGCACCCACATAGATGGAAAACATAAATAATAAATGGTGTGTGTGTGCTGACTGTTCCACCAATTGGCCTTTCCCCCATCTCTCTTCCTCTCCTCCAGCCTCCCTATTCTCTGAGACACAATATTGAATTTAGGCCAGTTAGCAACTCTACAATGGCCTTTAAGTGTTCCAGTGAAAGGAAGAGTCACAGGTCTTTCATTTTAAATGAAAAGCCAGAAATGATTAAGCTTAGTGAGCAAGGCATATCAGAAGCCTAGATAAACTGAATGCTAGGCCTCTTGTGCCAAATGGTTAGCTAAGCTGTGAATGCAAAGGAAGAGTTCTTAAAGGAAATTAAAAATGCTTCTCCAGTGAACACATGAATGATAAGGAAGAAAAACAGCCTTACTGTTGATATGGACAAAGTTTGAGTGGTCTGGATAGAAGATCAAGCTAGCCACGACACACCCGTAATCCAAAATCTAATCCAGAGCAAAGCCCTAACTCTTCTCAATTCTATTAATCCTGAGAGGGGTGAGAAAGCTGCAGGAGAGAAGTGTGAAGCTAGCAGAAGTTGTTTTATAAAACTTAAGGAAAATAGTTGTCTTCATAGCACAAAAGTGCAAGGTGAAGAAGCAAGTGTTGATGGAGAAGTTGCAGCAAGTTATCCAGAATATCTAGCTAAGATAATCAATGAAGGTGGCTACACTAAATAGTAGCTTTTCAGTGTAGATGAAATAGCCATATATTGGAAAAAGGTGCCATCTAGGAATTTTATAGCTAGAGAGGAGAAGTCAGTGCTTGACTTCAAAGTTTGAAAGGACAGACTGATTCTCTTGCAAGGGGCTAATGAAGGTGGAGACTTTAAGTTGAAGCCAATGCTCATAAATCATTCCTTAAATCCTAGGGCCCTTAGAATGATGCTACATTGACTCTGCTGTTCTCTCTAAATGAAGCAATGAAATGTGGATAATAGCACATCTGTTTACAGCATGGGTTACTGAATATTTTAACTCCACTGTTCAGACCTAGTGCTCAAAAAAAAAAAAAAATCCTTTCAAAGTATTACTGCTCATTGACAATGTAACTGGTCACCCAAGAGCTCTGATGGAGATGTATGAGGAGATTAGTATTGTTTTCATGCCTGCTAATACAACATGCATTCCTCAGACCATAGATCAAGGGGTAATTTTGACTTTCAAGTCTTATTATTTAAGAAATACATTTATTACGTCTATAGTTGCTGTAGATGGTAACTTCTCTGATGGACCTGGGCAAAGTAAATTGAAAACTTTCTAGAAAGTATTCATCATTCTAGATGCCTTGAGAACATTCATGATTCAAGGGAAGAGGCCAAAATAGCAACATTAACAGAAGTTTGGAAGAAATTGATTCCAACTCTTTGACTTTGAGGGATTCAGGACTTCAGAGGAGGAAATAACTGGTGGAAGTACCAAGAGAATGAGAATTAGAAGTGGAACGTGAAGATGTGACTGAATTGCTGCAATCTCATGATAAAACTTGAGTAGATTAGGGCTTGCTTCTCATGGATGAGCAAAGAAAGTAGTTTCCTGAGATGGAATTTCCTCCCAATGAAGATGCTGTGAACATTGTTGAAATGACAACAAAGGATTTAGAATATTGTGTAAACTTAATTGATAAAGCAGCAGCAAAGTTTGAGAAGATTGACTCCAATTTTGCAAGTTGTACAGTGAATAAAATGCTATCAGACAGCATCATGCTGCAGAGAAATTGTCCAAAGAAGGATCCATCAATGTAGCAAATTTCATTGCTGTCTTATTTGAAGAAATTGCCACAGCCACCCCAATCTTCAGCAGCCACCACCGTGATCTGTCTGCAGCCACAGACATGGAGGCAAGACCCTCTACCAGTAGAAATATTAAGATTCACTGAAGGCTCAGATGGTCATAAGCATTTTTTAGCAATAACATATTTTTAATTAAGGTATGTTTATTAGTTTGTTGGTCATAAATCTATTGCACACTTAATAGACTACAGAATAGTGTAAACATAACCTTTATATGCACCGGGAAACCAAAATATTCACATGACTCGCTTTATTGCTGGTATTAGCTTTATTGTAGTGATCTAGAACCAAACCTGCGATATCTCCAAGGTATGCCTCTATTCAAATCATCCACGGGAATGCATTTTTCATTCTGGGTCTTTCCTGTACCCACTGCAGTCTTCCATATTTATAATGACAGATCTTGTTAAATAGACTATTTTTATTTTTAAAACCAATTGATGACTTTGGAGGCTTGTATTACTTAGTATATACTCTTTTTCTTTAAATCTTATTTCCTTAATGTTTATGGCATATTTCTTGCATAGTTTCCATATCTCTCTCTGAATAATTCTCCTCATATTTTTCTTTCTGTGTTCACTGGTTAAATGTTGGTCTTCCTCAAAGTGTTATTCTCAGCCATCCTTCTCTGCTCGGGCTCTGCGTTCTTCCTATAGGGAGCTGGTTAGCCTGGGGAGGCACGTGACCTGAAACACAAACAGACTCCCACGGGCACCCCAAATTTAACTGTCCACGAACTTGAATTCATCCCTCTCTCATTCCTATCTGAAAATGTTCTTTTCCTTTTCTTCTCTTTCTCGTCCTCTGTCAGCTTAAACTCCTCTTTCTTCTTTACTGCAAACATCCAGCTAGTCACTAGAAGCTGCCAGTTCTACCTGCTGTCTGTGTCCTGAATCCACCTTCTCCTCATTCTTCCCTCTGTATCTGCCTTGCCTCAGAACCCCATTCCCTCTAGTCTGTGTTATTTATTTAACCTCCTGACAGGGGACTCTCTCTTTCGTTCTCCTCATACTGCTATTCCAACAAGATGCAAGCGCATTGTGTAGGAAAAGTCAGGTTGGTGTCTACCAATATTATTATTATTAAAATTTTTCTGCCAATCCATCAGAAACTGTAAAGAGCCATCAATCCCCCTTAGTATTATGCTTAATTTGCTAAGCACACCCTTCTCATGTGAGTGGCAAATTGAACAGTATCTAGTTTCATGATAATGGACTATTTACCTAGTAATTCCTTTACAACAGTATACTTATGACGGCCTTTCCTGTGTAGCAAATTTGTTTCCCTTTCAAAAGCCGTTCTCCCACTTCTTTCCTAATTGTATCCATTTTCCACACAGCCATGTACTTCAGGAAAATCCAGCCACATTTCCAGGATCATGGTATGAATCTATAATTGAACTAAGCCAATTCTAGTCATTCTTTTTTTTTTTTTTTTTTTATTTTCAAATGGTCGGTATAGTACAAACATAGGTTGAATTATGGTTGGAAACTTGATTAGAGATTTGCTGGGAACTTTTGAGAAATGGTTTTTGGTTTTTGTGTGTTTGGTTTTTTCCTGATACAAAGAGGCACACAGAACAGGGAAGACATGGCTCCTGTTCCTCCACTGGACAGTGTCGTGAGGATGTGATTACTGGAGATGCTGCAGCCATGTTGTAAGCATGAAAAGAGCTGCTTGGCCGGGCGCGGTGGCTCACGCCTGTAATCCTAGCACTCTGGGAGGCCGAGGAGGGCGGATTGTTTCAGCTCAGGAGTTCGAGACCAGCCTGAGCAAGAGCAAGACCCCATCTCAACTAAAAATAGAAAGAAATTATATGGACAGCTAAAAATACATATATAGAAAAATTAGCTGGGTATGCCTGTAGTCCCAGCTACTCAAGAGGCTGAGGCAGGAGGATAGCTTGAGCCCAGGAGTTTGAGATTGCTGTGAGCTAGGCTGACACCATGGCACTCTAGCCCAGGCAACAGAGTGAGACTCTGCCTCAAAAAAAAAAAAAAAAAAAAAAAAAAAAGAGCTGCTTGTAGGAAAAGGCCCACTTGCTAGAGGTGACAGTGTTGAAAAAATGTGAAAAATTTGGGTCTTGAGTAACATTTTTCAGTTGCTCAACTTCTGAAAATCTTCTAATGAGAGAGAGAGAAGGGGAAAAAAAAAATCCCCTTTTATTTAATTCAGTTGTGTTGAGAGTATCTCTTTCTTGAGGCCGAACTCATCCTAACTGATATCCCAAGACACTTCACTATGGTGGCATTGCTTGGTGACTGAGAATCTCACTTCTCATCATATAAATCTATGTCAACAACTATTTTTCTCATTTAATTTCATTTTAAAAAATCATTAAGAATGTAAGAGCTAAAAGTAAATTTGGAAGTCCAACTTCTAATAATATAATTTTTTTTTCAAAAACCAGTGAGGCATAAAACATTAACTAAATCAGTACTAATAGTTCAGCTTCTTTACTTTTACACATTAAGAAACTTGAGCCCAAAGAGTTTAAGTGAGCTAAGTGCGTTGGCTCACGCCTGTAATCCTAGCTTTCTTGGAGGCCGAAGTGGAAGGGTCACTTGAAATCAGGAGTTCGAGATCAGCCTGAGAGAGAGCGAGACTCCATCTCTACAAAAAATAGAAAAATTAGCCAGGCATGGTAGTGTGGGCCTGTAGTCTCAGCTACTCAGGAGGCTGAGGCAGGAAGATTGTTTGAGCCCAGAAGTTTGAGGTTGCTGTGAGCTATGATCACACCACTGCACTGTAGCCCAGGTGACAGAGCCAGACTTTGTCTCAAAAACAAACAAACAAACAACAACAACAATAAAAACATTTAAGTGACTTGTTAATGATCTCACCACGTAGCAAACCTAAGGTCAAAAATCCAGGTTTCTTCTTCAGTCTCTCCTTTTATGTGCACTTTGTTTCATCCATACTTTTAAATATTGAGTCATCCTGCGGTTAACCCTGCTTTAAATCAGGAAGGGTCCACTCATCTGGTCACCCAAGTTCTGCTTTTCCTTAGCTGCCTCCAGATGGCCAGTGTCAGTCTAAGTGACACTGAGAATGGAGACATGTAAATGTATTTGACCTCCCACGAGGCCTTTTGCATTTTTGAAAAGTGACAGCTGAGTCACTCTGAGTGAAGGTAAAGTACTGACACGTCAGAGTTCAAGAAAATTGCTGCATTTAATTTTGACTAGTCAGTGCTGGTAAGTGAAGTAGCAAATCCAGGCAATTATCCAAATAATTTAAGCCAAGAAGATGTAGTTGGCTTTCATAATTTTTATGTTAGATATTTAGGAGTTTTGTTTGTTTTTGCCTTCAATATCCTGTGTTTGTAATAGAGCGTCCTGGATCCAGCAGTATGCTTGAATCCACCCGGAAGAACCATTTGTGAGGTGCTTCTGAAAGGGATAGAGCAAAAGTCTGACGACACGAGCCAGGTTAGGCTCAGTGTGTGGCACAGAAAGCAGGGTCCAGCAATATGATTCCTGAGCTTCACTCACAACCCTTGAGTTTGGGCTACTCAGTTTCAATCTGATTCTCCACTAGTTCAAGTTTCACGGAGGTCCCAGTCTGCCCTTAGAAGCAGCAGCTGCACTCAAAAAGGAAAGAGGTTTTACTTCTGACCTTCTGTGATGTCTCCCTCTGATCTGCAGATTAATTGCTCCGTCTGAAAACCCATGTAACCTTCCATCATTACCTCATTTGCCTAGGGTTCAGTTTTTCGAGAAGGGAGTGAAGTGAAAAAAGGTTATGGGGGAACAATACTAGTGTGAGTTAATTGAATTGTACACATATTTAACATTGGGATCCTAGAGCAACCTAATTTAAGCTTTCGTTGGTTCAAATGGATAAGATGTTCATTAAGTTTAAAGAGGTGCTTTGAATTTCACCAGAGGTTCAATTTCCTTGTCTAGAGATGTCTGAGTTGAGTCCCATCTTGCCGTCTGTTGTGACAGCTTGATGGCAAAGATGAATGTGTGTGGAGGTTTGGGGGAGAGTCACGGTACAGAATAGTGGTTCTGGCCTCGGAGATGTTGCCCCCTTTGAAGTGTTTACAGCCTAGAACTGCAATTTTCCTCCACAAAATAACCTTTCAATAGTCTGTAATGGAACACATCACCAAGCGTTATTTGGCCAAAGCAGACCTTCATAATTCGAATTTATTTTGATGTGAGGTAAAAATTGCCCTTTGGCTTTTATTGCTGACAGTATTTCCCCTTCCTTTCTTAGTCACATGGCAGAGATATTTGTAGGACAGAGAAAGACAAGAAGCTGTCACATTTTAGTGTTTCTTCCCTAATCCCTAAGATGAAAGTTGCCATTATTCTGTTTCTAGCTATAAATGAAAGTGAGTGGTTTGTCTTTAAGAGTTAAATCTTAAAATTCTTTTCCTTATTGTGCCTTCCTGTGCATGATAAGCCACTGATTTTCTACAGCTATGCTAATACTTATTTAGAGAAATGTAAGCGTTTTTTGCTTTGTTTTTATTTCAGTTTTATCTTTTATAGGTTCTGATACCAAGGGATGTGGTGGGAGGGAAGGTGATCCGCTTTTATCAAGCCCAAAGCTTGTCCTATTCTGGTTAAACACTATCTTTATGGAAGAATGATGGGAGGCGATCGCTAGTTGAGAGCAAAGAATGAGAAATATTTATCTGTGATATTCAGGACCCTCCCCACGGACCCCAGTGTCATTCTAGCACCTTAACACATTAACTGCCACAAGAGTTGTATTTAACTCACTCTAGTTTTGACACTGGGGCTGCGTGAAGCATATATAAAATCTTACTTGTTGATGTTCTTATTATAATTAATATTGATAACTTAATTCTAAAAATGTGGATTAAATGAATGGAAGTCAATAAATTTTGTTTTTCTACTTATGTTTACCTTTAAATTGCACTTGAAGTTTTTATTCTGTTTTCATAATAAAACACTGTGGCCCCAAGGAAAGGTTTCTGATTTTTTCTTGTGTGGCAGTCAATGTATTTAATGAACCTGTTTGGGCTCAACAGGTTTTTTATTACCCTCTGATCGTGTGCCTGATCATTTCTTCTCCAAAGAGAAAATTCAAGCTTTATCTTCTTAATCCCCTGAGTATCCTATTGGGTCCATTTCTCCTCACCTTATATACCATTTCTATACTTAGGGGTCATTAGCACTTTTAGGGAACCAGATGCCATCAGATGTGTACTGCACATGCATTCCTATGTTTTCCATCTCCTCCCACCCTCCCTTCCCCCTTCCCATTTATTCCTCATTCATTTGTGTTGAGTGCCTTCTGTTTGCAATTCACCAGGCTATGTGCCATCAGGGATAGATAAGAAGCTTAAGAAGCCCATGGTCTGCTAAGGAAGATAACATTTGTGTTTGTATAATTATAATGCTGTGTGCATAGTGACAGGGGCCATGGGAGAGTAATGAGGGTCAACAGGAATTGAGAGGATGGAGAAGTCTCATCCAGTGAGGAGAAGCCCTCAAGGAAGGCTTTACATCATTGCTTAGAAGTCTAAAAGTTTGTGTCTGAGAAAAATGGAATTGGTTTGAATGAGAAACACATCAGGGGCTAGACTTTCGTATCCTGATGGCCTGACTGCAACCTGTTCTCCCTTCCTGCTTGTATTCATAAAGGAATTCTTGACATTTTATTCTCTTATTCACACCAAACCATCCTGATTGCAGTTAATTTATATATGCAGAAATGCATTTTATTGCCCTCTTTTCTACCATAGATATTTGCTTGATATGCATAGAAAAATTCTAGTAGAGAAACACTTTTTGAGAATTTTCTCGTGACCACTGGAATTTCTGTTAACTAGAACTGAGAATCTTGGAGCCACAGGGGATTTAAGAAGTAACTATCTGGGCTTCACAGATGAAGGAACTGAGGCCCAAAGAGGCAAAATGACCTGAGTCTCTTGTAAATGATTGTTAGTGGTAGAGCTTAGGTTAGAACCAAGGTTCCCTGTCTACCCTTTCTCCTCTACCGTGTTTCCTCTCTTTGGTAAGTTTACATAACTTAGGTCAATTTAACATAAGCAGTATACGATGCAGAACCAGGAAAAAAGCTAGCAGGTGGGAGATCATTTAGAATTGCTGTTACTGCAGGGAGGGTAGATGATTTCTGTGGAAGTAGCTTTTTTTTTTGTCTCTTTCTTTCCTTATGTTCATCCTCCCTTGCCAAAACTTGGGAAGTGGAGGCCACTCCTGTCATCCTCTTAATGACAACCAACTAGACAAGCTTGCCTTTTAAAGTTGGGTGTTGCCCACACTCATTTTACTCAAGGTCTAAATGTAGATATTGAAAGTTTCTTCTTTAGGGCTCATTTATTTTGCTAAGTTCCTGGTTAGAGCCAGAACAGGCATAATCAACTTTCTCTCTCTGGTGCTCTCTCTTTATGTATGGGTGTGCGTGTGTGTATACACACAAGTACATATACATATATAATGTGCATTTGTTTATAATTAGAAGTTCAGAGAGCATAGTTGCTTCATCTCACACAGAATTTATTGAGCACCTGTTTTCACTAAAATAATAGCATTATTTGGAAATGTGTTTTCATTCACAATTTCAATACACATTGAAATAGGATGGATGGTAGAGCTTGGTGATACAGCTGTAAAATATCTAGACAGAAAAACGAATGGGGATGAAACAAATGGAGAATTTGGGATACTTTTGTGTAAGAAATATTTTTTGTTTATGCTGATATAAAGTCTCTGATGCTGGGTTAAGAATAAGTAGAGCAATTGGATCCAATCTCATGATGCTTAAGGAGGCCTTGGGCTGGGGAAAGTAAGTATTCAGTATTTAGCTCAGGAAATTTACATTAGTAAAATGTAAAAAATTCATTCCGGAACTAAAACAGCACCAACTGAGTATCTAATATATGCATAGAACTGTTAGTAGGCACTATGGTAATTTTGCCAACTACAAAGAAAGTCTTCCTCAAGGATTCAACTGTCTATATATAATAGTGACAAAATATCAAACCAATATCTGACTTTTGGAAAACATAAGCTATAGTGGTACTCGGTACCTAGTAAGTACTCAGTAAGTACTTTTTATTTTTGCTTTTTGTAGACTATAATCTTTTCTTTACTGGATTGTTGGGTCTTGTATTACTTATACTCAGCAATTTGTACTTTAGTCCAAATTGTCCAATTATTTCTGAAGATTCTCAAATACTGACCCTTCTCTTTTGTCTGTGGTCTGTGGTGCCTACTTGAGTCTAAATTTTCTATTTATTGACCTTTTTGCCCTCTCCTAGTCCCCAGTGTAGCTTGTCTGCTATTTCTAGCCTAATCTATTAACCCTGTCTCAATTTACTTAACCTATTGCTCCTCTAAAGACATTTCTGCTATGCCTCTAACTTGGAACACCATTACGTGTAGCCTACCTAGCCCTGTGTCTTCCATCATTTGTGAGTTTCTTTAAGGCCTATTTCCTCCACAAAGTTTTTTTTTCTTTTTCATACATTTCTTCCTCTATTTGCTCCTAAGCCCATGATATCTTCCCATAATGTAAAATGAAAGTCCCATTTACTTATTTCTTTTCATAGCTGATTGTCACTAGCGCTGTTCCTCTATATTTTTATGTATTTGCTTATGACGGAATGGGTAGGGATAAGATTTAATGTATTTCAAATGTATCATTTGTGTGAATAAGTGGAGGGAATTGAATTACATGCAAAGCAATGGGCATGAATCACAGCAAACAGTTACTGGGAATCACATTACATGGGAAGGATCTCTGTCTAACACAAAACACCTTGAGTATTGAGACCTGGATCAAATCTCATTCTCAGAAGGGTACAAGTGTTTCTAAGGCCAAAACTCATTCTCATAATAATTAGTGACCATGTTTATAACCAAACCATCCCTGTATTACTGTATTCTAGTTTATGAAATGTTCATACTATTAATATAATTTATGAATGACTAGAGAAGCAACAACTTTAGATATTGAAATGTGTCCATGTTAACTATTTTCATAATATCGGGATAGGAAAGCTTTTTAAAGGCAAGACTCATAATAAAAAAATATGGATAAATTTCTCCAGTAGTAAATTTAACTTACTATGACTTTTCCTGGTGGAACATTACATGGAGACAAAATCCTGCCACAGTTAAAAAATAAAACCCTCATTAGGCCAATGTCCTTTATACTCAGGCTTATATCACCTTTCTCAAAAGAATTTAAACTAAAAATTAGGCAGCCCTATCCAAGGGAGTGTTGAATGTGTAGGACTTTTCTTGTTCTTGAACCATATGGAGACACGGAGGCCACATGCTCTTCACTGGAGCAGTGAAAAAAAGGGGTGGAGCAAAAGCCAGCATCCCTGCCCAGGTGTCCTTTGATCAGATCCTTGTCTCTAGCTCTCCAGATTTCTAGAAACATCATCTCTCCAGAGTATTCTACATCTGATTTGGTTTTCTGTAAAATTAATTCTTTATCACCACAAATACAGATTTTATTTCTATTATTGTTTTGTTTTGCTTCAGTCTTTTATCTTTTTCTTTCTCAATATTTCTCTTTCTTCCTTCCGACCCACTCTCTCCTCCCTCGCTTTCTCTTGCTGCTTTGGCTGCAGAAGGTTGAGTCCACTAAATGTCTCAGATCATTACTGATCACCCTCATCGGTCCATAAAGATCCATCTTCTTTATTCTCCACTCTCATTTGTGACCAATTCTGTGCAGCCAACATCTTTCAGTGTTTTGTGTATATTCTTTACTTGCATAAATTATTGCAAAATATATAGTGTTTTTATGTTTGCATGTGTGAGAGCTTATAGCCTTCAATCTGCTTTACTTTTTCAATGCAGTTTTGAGTATTTATGATCCATCCATTTTACTGTATGTCCATTGAGTTTGGAGCTTCTAATTGCTGCATAATATTTCACAGAGTGCCTCAACAAAATTTATTTATCCATTCCCCTGTGATAAATACCTAAATTGCCTCTAACTCCATAATGTCACAATTAATGCTGACATGAACATCTTTGTACAACTGGCATGAATCACAGCAAATTGTTACTTGCAATCACAGTGCATGAAGAAAGACCTCTATCTTAGTACAAAATAGCTAAGTAACAAGGCATGGACTAAATTTCATTTTCAGAAGGGAACAAGTAATTCCAAAGTCAAAATTCATTCTGTAAAGTCTCTATTACCTGTAGTGTGTGGCCACTGAAGTCTTTGGTCAGTTAATGATTAAACAGATTTTTTAAGTGCCTTGAACCACTAAGTCTTTTAGTCTTTAAAAATTTTAATTGTTTTATATTTTTAAAGTTTTCTAAATTGATATATAATAGTTGTACATATATTTGGGGTACATATTATATTTTGATACATGTATGCAATGTGTAATGATCAAATCAGAGTAATTGGGATATCTATCACCTCAAACATTTATCTTTCCTTTGTGTTGGGAGCATAAAAATTCTCTTCTAGCTATTTTGAAATATACAATAAATTATTGTTAACTATAATTTCCCTAATATACCATCTAATACTAGAATTTATGTTTACTATCTGTCTTTTTGTACCCATTAAGTAACTTCTCTTCATCTCCTTCTCCCTTCTTTCCTTCTCAGCCTCTGGTAACCACCGTTCTCCTCTCTACCTCCATAAGATCCACCTTTTTAGCTGCCACATATGAATGAGAACATCTCATATTTATTTTTCTGTACCCAGATTATTAATTAATGACTTCTAGTTCCATCCATGTTGCTGCAACTGACAGAATTTTATTCTTTTTTATGGCTGAATAATATTTTAGTGCGTGTCTGTGTGTGTGTGTGTATACACACACACACACACAGACACACACCACATTTTCTTTGTTCATTCAGAATAACTAAAAAAAAAGAGAGAGAGAAAGGACCCAAATAAATAAAATCAGAGACAGAAAAGGAAACATTACAACTGATCCCACAGAAGTACAAATGACTATTAGAGGCTATTATGAACAACTATATGCCAACAGATTGGGAATCCTAGAAGAAATGAATAAATCCCTGGACACGTACAGTCTGTCAAGATTGTATCAAGAATGAACAGAAAACTTGAACAGACCAATAACAAGTAACAAGATAGAAAGAATAATAAAACATCTCCCATCAAAGAAAAAGCCCAAACCTGGTAGCTTCACTGCTGAATTCTACCAAACATTTAAGAAAATGTAATACCAGTCCTACTCAAACTATTTCAAACAGTTGAAGTGGAGGGAATTCTTCCAAACTCATTCTAGAAGGCCAGCATCATCTTGATACTAAGACTCAGAGAAGGATACAACAACATTAACAAAAAATTGCAGGCCAATATCCCTGATGAACAAAAATCCTCAACAAAATACTAGCAAACCAAATTCAATAACACATTAAGATCATTCACCATGATCAAGTGAAATTCATCCCAGGGATGCAAAGATGTCTGGACACATACAATCAACAAACATGATACAGTACATCAAGAGAATTAAGGACAAAACCTATATGATCATTTAAATAGGTGCTGAAAAAGCATTTGATAAAATTCAACATACCTTCATGATAAAATGCTTAACAAATTGGGTATGGAAGGAAAATACCTCAACACCATGAAGGCCACAAATGACAAACCCACAGATAATATCATACTGAAAAATTAAATTCCTTTCCACCAAGATCTGGAACAAAACAAGGATGCCCACTTTTACCACTTTTATTCAACATAGTACTGGAAGTTCTCCCAGAGCAATTAGGCAGGTGAAAGAAATAAAGGGCATCCAAATCAGAAAGGAAGACATCAATTATCCTTGTTTGAAGACAACATGATTTTATATTTAGAAAAACCTAAAGACTCCACCAAAAAACTTTTAGAATTGATAAATGAATTCAGTAAAGTTTCAGAATACAAAATCAACATACAACAATCAGTAGCATCTCTCTATGCTAGCAGTGATCAATATGAAAAATCAAGATTCTGTGTGTCTTCATCAGCAGAAAGTTACATGATGTAAGTCTGGAAGTTGTCAGCAAATGAAAGGAGATCTGATTCTGAAGAGTTCTTGAGTACGAGGTTTTGGTAGTTCTCCGTCATTATCAGGCAAAGTTCTCCCTGTGGAAATACTCAGTATTCAGCTGCAGCCATAACCAATGACCACACCTCTTGAAAAACAAGCCAAAAAATAAAGAAAGCCACAAAAAACAAAAAACATAAAATTGGCAGGGAGGATCTCATTTCTTTATCTTCAAGCAGGACTTTATTTAAACTATCTCAGTCCCAACAGGGGACAGGAATGTTTCCTAGTCCTTCTCAGTTTTTTGTAGGGAATGATAAACACTGTGCTTTGTTTGCCTAACCCTGAAACTTTGTGAGTATTCTGCAAAGATAAGCACTTGATGTAGGCAAACCAGCATGAGGCTGTCCTGAGCCTACCTTGCCTACGCTAGGAAATCAATCCCTGTGTATTAATCTTTCTTTATTAATTGTGTTGTTCCTTCCTGTGGCCCATACCATTGCTCTTTGTCAAATTCCTAATATTATAATGAGGTATTGTAATACAGGAATTACTCCCAGCTCCTCTTCCCATGGGAGATTTATGCTTTTCTCTCTAGAATGCATAGCTTTAATGCTAAAGTAATATTTCTTTGTGGCTGGCCCAGAATTACCTCCTAAGAAGATATATTGTCAGAAAGTCAGATGTAGCTGGACAGCCTGGAATAATATGCACCCCTTCTGAAAGAGTAGGCAGAAATTCCTTTTTCAACTTAGTTCTCTCCTGGTCCTCACTGGCAAAGATGAATTTACTACTGATCTCTGGCAAAGGTTAGTTGGATGTTAAAACCTATTGATTTTGAAATTGTTAGGAAAAGAGAAAATTAAATGAGGAGTAAAAGAGTTTGAGGAACAAAAACAATCTATTTAATTTGTGAACAAGATAATTATAAGTTAGGTGAAATATCTGCCTTCTGAATGTGGGAGGAGCCAGAAAATATTCCTTACTTTTAGAATTATAAGTTGGATATCTGCAGCATAACTTCAAGAGACAGACTGCCAAAGAAATATCCTGTTCTACCAAATAAGCACCATTTTCTATGAGAAATATAACTCAATGTGTCAAGAAAGTAAGAAGATGAGCCTCAGACTGGGAGAAAATATGTGTAAATGACATATCTCATAAAGAACTATTATCCAAAATATTCAGAGAACTCTCAAAACTCAATAAGAACATAAATAACCTGGTTTTAAAATGGGCAACAGATCTGGAGAGAAACCTCACCAAAGAAACTATACAGATGGCAAATAAGCATACATAAAAAATATGCACAAAATCCTATGTCATTAGGGAATTGCAAGTAAAAACAACAATTTCAATACCACTTCATACTTATTGGGATGGCCAAAATCTGGAATGCTGATATTACCAAATGCTGGCCAGTCTGTGGAACAACAGGAACCCTCATTCATTGCTGCTAGGAATGAAAAGTGGTGCTTTGAAAGATGGTTTAGCAGTTTCTTTCTTTTTTTTTTTTTTTTTTTGAGACAGAGTCTTGCTTTGTTGCCTGGGCTAGAGTGAGTGCCGTGGTGTCAGCCTAGCTCACAGCAACCTCAAACTCCTGGGTTTAAGCGATCCTACTGCCTCAGCCACCCGAGTAGCTGGGACTACAGGCATGCGCCACCATGCCCGGCTAATTTTTTTTTTCTATATATATTTTAGTTGGCCAGATAATTTCTTTCTATTTTTAGTAGAGATGGGGTCCTCGCTCTTGCTCAGGCTGGTCTCGAACTCCTGACCTTGAGCGATCCACCCGCCTCGGCCTCCCAGAGTGCTAGGATTACAGGCGTGAGCCACTGCGCCTGGCCTAGCAGTTTCTTAAGAAAATTAACTATACTCTTACCATACAATCCAACAGTCATGCTTCTTGATGTTTACTCAAAGGAGTTAAAAACTTACACATTAAAAATGAGCGAGCTATGCAGCCATGAAAAGACAGAAAGGAATTTTAAATGTATCTTACTAAGTGAAAAAAGTCAGTCTGAAAAGACAGCAAATTGTGTGGTTACAACTATATGACATTCTAGAAAAGGCAAAACTATGAAGACAGTAAAAAGATCATTGGTTGCTGGGGAAGAGAGAGAGGGAGGGAGGGATGGATAGGCCATGCACAGAGAATTGTTAGGGCAGTGAAATTACTCCATATGATATCGTTGTAGATACATGTCATTATAAGTTTTTCCAAACCTATAGAATATACAATACCAAGAGTGAACCTAATGTAAACTATGGACTTAGGGGATAATGATGAGTCAGTCAGCACAGGTTCCTTAGCAATAACGCACGTACCAACCTGGTGGGGGATGTGGATACTGAGGAGGCTGTGAGGGGATAGGCATGGGGTATGTGGGAACTCTGCGCTTTCTGCTCAATTTTGCTGTAAACTTAAAACTTCTCTGAAAAATAAAATCTTTTTTTTTTTTTTAAAAACTAAAGCTCAACGTGCAGCACTAGGCCATATTGTTATGTGAGTTTTTAAAAGTAAGGAAAACAATGATTGAGATTACAACAATTATCAGGAAACTTGTTTGTATCTTTATCCCAAATTGATTTGTGTCATGGCTCAGTGAAATCCAAATAGTAAACACAGTTGAGCAAATGGACAGGCAATACGATGAGCACATTCTGAATGGGAAAGATACAAAGTTCTTCTCCCATGTGGTATTTGAAAAGGTTCCTCTTCTCTCCTTTCCATCTTTAAATGTGAATACATTCATCATTCTCTTTTATTTCTTCACATTTTCCACCCATGTATTTTTTATAAAGGTAGTGGTGCCAAGAACAAAAGCATTAATCTATTGGTAGCCTGATGTGGGACAATTAATTAAAGCTTTTAAGTTAGGATCAATTTCTCAAAACTCCACACTTGATGATGGGCTCTTTATTTCACTGATGTTTCCAAGGTCTAGATCTGCCTATTTAAAAAAAATCTTTAAAAAAAAAGTCTACCTTCTGGTTATAATTTGGTGCTATCACAATGGGGGAATAATAATTCTAGATGAGAGTATAAAACCTCCTCTGTGAATGCCTCATTTTCCTCATTTAGTAGATCAGAAACCTGCTAGTAAATGTATTCTTTTTAAACTCAGAGGCGGTAGTGCTGTGTGAATTTTGCAAGATCCCCTGACCTGATTATTCTCAACGTTAGAATTATACCAGCATGTTCCCATCTGATGCATGGATTAAATGCATTTACTGCTTCTTACAGGCACATTCTACCTGTCACTCGAGCTATACTTGAGTCCTGGGGTCTAGGAGTTAGATTCAGAGTCAGCCAGACTGTAACAAAAAATAAGATCCATTCCGGGGGCGAGATACCCAGGAGAGGATTTAGATTCCTTCGTGTATTTTCCCCTCCAGCATAAAGCAGATGAAACAGGCTTGGGGAAGTTTTAGCCACTAGGGTTTCCTAGACTGTATGTAACCAGACTGGGAAGAGAGTATTCATGAAAGTTCCAGACTGGATCATTTTTGTGTGATTCAAAACCAGATATTTAAAGACAACTTTATAAAATTTAAATTCTGAGTATAAATTTGCTTTGAGTTTAGGCAAGACTTTTTGTTCCCTTATAGTTGAGGTCTTGGTTGTATTTGTCTCCCAATGGGGCAGGTCCTCTCTACTTCTCAGTGGAGATTCAGGAGCACAAGTCCCCAGTGGTCACCACCCAGATACTGCTGCTTCCATGACAGTATTTTAGCCTACTCCCTGGAATGGTAATAGATTTTATACTTGGTAAAAGTACAGCCAAAATATGCTTATCAAAATAACTCTACCGAAAATCTTGGGTAAATGCCTTCCTCAATATGTTGAGTGTCTTTGTTCATCTCTGACTTGACATGTACAATTGCTGATGATCACCATGGAATAAATGAGAGCACAGAAAAATATATGAAAATATTTACCTAGCTCACAAAAGGAAAAGATGGCTAAGTATTTACTAGATATAAAGTACATTAGGCCTCCCACTTTCCTAGCATCAGTCCTGCACCACTATGGAAGGTATTATTAATAAATTAATAAAATTATTAATATATTAACATAGAAAAATTTTAAAACGGTATCCTCCAGAGGGAGATGGGATGTGAGGATTTTAAGGGGAGGAAGAAACATTCCTGTTAGTGCCTCACTCTGTGAATAAATTACATTCTTTTTTAATATTTCATTTTCAGCATCTGAAAAATCCTATCTTTTACCTACTTCACCAAGTCACCCTTTATTTTGAATCAAACACTTTGAGTACCTTGAAGAAAAGTGATAACCTTAGCTCCTTCTCCAACCCTCAGTATTTTTTTCTTGGTGCCTGGTAAGATTCTTGCTCACAGTAGGAAAAATCCAGGGAAACATCCACACACTTTCTGCTCAATCGTGTTTCCCGTTGGCCAATTTATGTATGGTTGAGCCAACCCAAGGCAACTGTTCTTTCTTCTTCTGGGTGATATGGGTGCTGCCAAACAGAAGAAAAAAATAAATTTTGTATTAGGATTTGAACCATATTTTTAAAAATGCTTCTAAGTGGGAAAGGAGAGGCCTTCAGAATTTTATTGTGTTTCCCTTTATGATACTTCATGGATATTGCATATTTTACAAATGAAAGGTTTGTGGCAAACCTGTGTTGAGGAAGTCTATTGGCACCATTTTTCCAATAGCATGTGCTCACTTCATATCCCTGTGTCACATTTTGGTAATTCCCCGCAATATTTCAAACTTTTACACCATTACTATATTTGTCACTTTGACCTATGATCAGTGATCTTTGATGTTAATATTGCAATTTTGGGGGGCACCAAAAACCGTGCTCATATAAGATGGTGAACTTAATAAATGCTGTGTGTGCTGACTGCTCTACCAACCAGCCATTCCCCCATCTTTCTCCCTCTCCTCAAGCCTTCCTATTATCTGAGACAAAGTAATATTGAAATTAGGTCAATAAATAACCCTACAATGACCTCTAAGTGTTCAAGTGAAAGGAAGAGTCCCAGGTCTCCCACTTTAAACGAAAAGCTAGAAATGATTAAGCTGAATGAGGAAGGCATGTCAAAAGCCTAGACAGGTTGAGAACTAGGCCTCCTGTGCCAGTTAACCAAGTTGTGATGCAAAGGAAAAGTTCTTGAAGGAAATTAAAAGTGCTACTCCAGTGAACACACAAAGGATAAGACAGCAAAACAGCCTTAATGCTGATATGGAGAAAGTTTGAGCAGTCTGGATACAAGACCAAACAAGCCACAACACTCCCAAAGCCAAAGTCTAATTCAGAAAAGGCCCTAACTCTCTTAGCTCTGTGAAGTCTGAGAGAGGTGAAGAAGCTGCAGAAGAAAAGTATGAAGCTGGCAGAGGTTGGTTCATGAGGTCTGAGGAAAGCAGCCATCTCCATAGCATAATAGCACAAGGTGAAGCAGCAAGTGCTGATGGAGAAGCTGCAGCAAGTTATCCAGAAGATCTGGCTAAGGTAATCGATGAAGGTGGCTACTGTTAACACCCTAAACAATAGATTTTCAATGTTGATGTAATAGCCATATATTGGAAAAAGGTGCCATCTAGGAATTTTATAGCTAGAGAGGAGAAGTCAATGCCTGGCTTCAAAGTTTCAAAGGACAGACTGACACTCTTGTTATGGGGCTAATGAAGGTGGAGACTTTAAGTTCAAGCCAATGCTCATCAACCATTCCTTAACTCCTAGGGCCCTTAAGAATGATGCCTGTTCTCTCTAAATGGAGCAATGAAATGTGGATAATAGCACATCTGTTTACAGCATGGGTTACTGAATATTTTAACTCCACTGTTGAGACCTAGTGCTCAAACAAAAAAAGTCCTTTCAAAATATTACTGCTCAGTTGACAATGTACCTGTTCAACCAAGCTCTCTGATGGAGATTAATGTTGTTTTCATGCCTGCTAACATGGCATCTATTCTTCAGACCATGGATCAAGGAGTAATTTTGGACTTTGAAGTCTTATTTAAGAAATAAATTTATTAAGTCTATAGCTGCTAGAAGTAGTGATTTCTCTGATAGAACTGGCCAAGGTAAATTGAAAACATTCTGGAAAGGATTCACCATTCTGGATGCCATTAAAAACATTAGAAATTCACGGGAGAAGGTCAAAATATAAAAATTAACAGTGGTTTGAATAAACTGACTCCAACCCTCATGGATGACTTTGAAGAGCTCAAGACTTCAGTGGAGGAAGTCACTGCAGAAGTGGTAGAAATAGCAAGAGAACTGGAATTAGAAGTGGAGCCTGAAGATGTGACTGAATTTCAGCAATCTCATGATAAAACATGAATGGATGCGGAGTTGCTTCTCATGGATGAGCAAAGTGGTTTTTTTGAGATGGAATCTACTCATGGGGAAGACGCTGTGGACATTGTTGAAATGACAACAAAGGCTTTAGTACATACACTTAGTTGATAAAACAGCAGCAGGGTTTGAGAGGATGGCCTCCAATTTTGAAAGAAGATTTACTGTGAGAAAAATACTATCAAATAGAATCGCATGTTACAGAGAAATATTTCATGAGAGGAAGAATAATCCATATGGCAAATGTCATCATTGTCTTATTTTCAGAAATTGACGCAGCCACTTCAACCTTTAGGAACCACCGTCCTAACCAGTCAGCAGCCAAAGACACGCTGGCGAGACCCTCTCCCGGCAGAAAGACTGTGACTTGCTGAAGGCTCAGATGATCATTAGCATCTTTTAGCAATAAAGTATTTTTAATTTATGTACATTTTTTAGACATAATGCTATTATATAACTTTTATGTATACTGGGAAACCAAACATTTTGTGTGACTCACTTTATTGCATTCACTTTATTGCAGTGATCTGGAACTGAACTCACAATATCTCCAAGGTATGCCTATATAAGAAAAATGTAATAAATTTTTTTAAAATTTCTGAGCTGTGGACAGAGGCTTGATGCTTTTTAAATGTTATATTTGGATAATGCTAAGGAAAATTACATTGTACATTTCTTTTTAAGAAGTACTGTTATTCTCTCCTTTTTTGCTCACAGAATATCTCTGTGAATACAATCGATTTCCTCTCAGTCAGCTTTTAAGAATAGAGGCCGTTTGCATAATACTGATGTGTGGTTGCATTATTTTTTCTTTAAAGCACATAGAATTTCCATTCTGTACACTCTGCCTTGCCCTTCTCTCCTGTAATTCCCAAAGAGGGAGGGTCTTAATATTTTAGATGTGGGGAATCTTCATGGGGTAGTGTCCGAAGAGTTGAGACTTGTTATAGCAGAGAATGGGGAGGGAAGAGAGTCTGGATTTTTTTCTTTATACTGGAGAAAACAGCTTTCTAGGGAGGGGATGGTGCCTCCCTGGCACGTTTATCCATCCTTTCCCTAGAATCCTTCACTGCCTTGGTCTGGATCTATCAGAGACTCACCTTTCCTTCACATTGAGATAAAAGAATATCAAAACTGAAAATGCTGGCCCAAACACAGCTCAGTTGTCATCTTTTCAAGAAAACATTTCCCAAACTTTCAGACTGGGTCCTCCTGGGGTACCCTAGCCCCTGGCCTGTACTTCTGACCTAGCTACTCATCACTGCATTGAAAGGATCTAATATGTCTGTTACCTTTGCATAATATCTCTGTACTCCCAATCCCTAGGACTTTGTGGTCTTTGGGCATTGCACAGCTCCAGGGTAGTCATTCTCATTTGCGGTCATCTCAGATTTGTATGAATCTCACAACACTTTTCAGGTATGTGGTAGTAAAACATCTTGAGGAAGGGATGGCACTTTTATGTGTCTTAAAATGATGGCATTAGGGCTGGTGACAGGACTAGACTTTTTCATTGCTTCTTCCTTAGAGACAGTACAGAGCTTGACAATGTAATATGAAATTTAAACAGAATGCTTATAGGATAAATAGATGAATGAATGTATTATATGCTTTCAATAAGTGTTTTTCAAATCAAATTAAATAACTAGTTTTTTGTAGCATTCCAAATCTATGTTCTCCTTCCAAATACTTCTTTCTCCAAGTGGCTACATGTGTACAGATCCCTTTATAGTGTTCTGCACTCCTAAGTGTGGCTAAATAGAGTGAAATGTCTCAAGTTTTGCTTCTTTTTTACCATATTAATTGATCACATCCCCAGACCAACCAAAGCATTACAACAAAAGGCCATAAAAGGAACTGGCTTCTGGCATTGTTAAAAACTGATCAGTTTGGCCTTGAGTTTCCCTTTTAAAATACTGGTTTGTTAGAACATCAATTAAGATCCCCTTAGACTCATTAAAGCTACTACTGCTTTAATTAGTTTTGGTCCACGGGATTGATTAGGAGTGAACAAGAGACGCTTTGGTGAAGTGAACTCAGGGGCAGTACATTTTGCTGCCTTTCTAAGTTGTGTTATGAATTTAAATATAAACTTACATCTGTTTGAAAGTCCTGTCACCTTTTACTGTATGCCTGTAAATTGTGGCATTTAATAAAAACAATATGTGTTTAAAAAATATATACTAAATATTAAATAGACATGTATATATAATTAGCAGAAAATAAACTTTCCCCATTACTCAAAAATTATTTTTAATAGCAAAAAGGTAATGTGGCACACTCTATAATAATCATAGCTATGCTATTTCTTGCTACTGGAAAGAAAATTATTTTTCATGTCAATTTTAATTAAAAAGAAATGCGTTGTTATTATGACAAGTAAAATAATAGAAACATGTATAAAGAATTAAATAACCTTCTTCCTCTTGGCCTTCGTAAGATAATGCAGTGTGTACATCATACCATTATTCTTACTCATTCAAGCTTAAATCTAGATATAAGATTATTTATAAAAATAAGTTACTACTGTATTTCTGTTTTTCATTTATCCAGTATAAGAGAGCCCTCTGGAGAGTGGATAAATATCTAACTTATTCTTTTCTATGCCTGCACTATATTCTGTGGAATGGATATATCATAATATACGTAACCATTTTCTTACTATTGAACATGCAGATTGTTTGCCGCTATGAACAATGATGTTATAAATATCCTTTATCTTTATATACTGATACCTCCCCCCACCCCCGCCAAAAAAAATGCTCTAAAGTGTAATGTCTGGGTAAAAACAATGTACATTAAAAATGTTAAATAGTCTGCAGAAATAATTTCTATAAAGGTTATAATAGTAGGCAGTTTTCATACTGATCCTTTTCTTAAGCTCTGCAGATAAACCTAGATTCATAGAAGAGATCACCATTTTAAAAAGTTGCTTTTCAAAACACTACAAAACGTACCTCCAAGATATTATTCTCTACAAATCTGTATTTATTGTTGTTTTTGTAAGAAACTGAATTATCTAGAAATGAAGAAAACTTTAAATTCTATAGTAGTGATTTAGGATATGCAATTTTACCTCAAAACATGTAAAAAATAAGGTTTGGGTTCATAAAATAACAAATTAATTTTACAAAGTTACAAAATAGTTAAATGCTGCACCTGATTCCAAAACATCATTATGTATCACATCCACATTTGTTATTAGCATGTAGGAGGTATCACGCTAAGGAAATCACGGGGCATACCTCTGATGGTTCATTTCTCTGGAAGTGAACTCTCGCCCTCACTGGGGTGGCGGCTGTACTCCATGACATCAAATAGCATTCGCTTACTTATTATGCATTGGTGGGTTGCATAATAAGTAAGTGAATTATGTTAGTATTTCTGAAAGTACAGTGCATTCACCTCTTGTCGTATGCAAATTATTTTTAAGGTAAAAGATTCTTAATTTTAATTGTACTGGAATTTTATTTATTTTAATATGAACTAGGGAAAACATAACTAGAATATCAAACCCATGATTTCATATATACAGTCATGCATCGCTTAACGATAGGGATATGTTCAGAGAAAATGTTTTAGGCAATTTTGTCACTGTGCAAACATCATAGAGTGTACTTACACAAACCTAGATGGTATATCCTACTATACTCCTAGGCTATATGGTATAGCCTATTGGTCCGAGGCTACAAAGATACATATATACATACATATAAAATAGTAGAAGGATACTCTAAAATAACAATAAAGTTTCCCAAAGAATTAAAACCTGACTACTTGTATCTATAGCATGCAGTAAGCATAGTTGCTCAGCTTCATACTCCCTATAAAGATTTTTAATGGGGGAAATAAAAACCCTGCCAAGTTCCCCGTAATATAAGTCTACATTCCCCTGGCCTGGCAGGGTGGAGTCTGAGGAAATAGAATTCCCTACAAAAGTGATGACACAAAGGGAAACATGTGAAGGGAAGATAGTACTGTTTGTGAACCCAATTTAGAAGAAAAGAGCATGTGTATCGGCAGGATCATGGAAAGAACAAGGCCTTGTAGTTTGAATATGGGATCTGTGACCTGGAAAATTTACTTCACATCTCTGAGTCTCAGTTTCTTGATTTGTAAAATGGGATGATATTGATTGCCTGCCAGGATGGTTGAAAGAATAAAAGTAATAGATTTAGTATTGTTAAATATAAGGCTATTCAATAAAACAGTCCATTTTCCTTACCTTTGGGCCTATTTCCAAAAAAGGTAGTTTATGTCCAAATAATTTAGATTATGGTTAGAGGAAGGTGGAGATGTTCTCTATATGTATAGTCATATCTTAGTAAAAGTAAGTTTTGTACAGAATTATCACCAACACCCATATCTCTGTAAGCAGAATCAAATCACTTTCCTAGAGATGTTTGTATTTGCTTGCAGAGAGCATTACCAGAGAGTTTCCTAAATGCTATCCATTATGTCACTTACGGTTTTCAAAGAGTTTACACTATCAAAAGTTGAGGAAGTCGTTAATAACCCTTCTTTAAAAACCATCACTGTCAAAGTGGTTCCAGACTGGGGAAGCCATGGCCACATTGGCCCCAAGAAAGAGGCTGTCAGAGTTAAATGGGCCACCGGTGCTTAATCATGTGCCCATTTGTTTCTTCCCTTACTCTGACAGTGGACATTATATTTAATGGCTAAATAAAAGATCGTTTTTCCTTCCAATATGACTGGGGAAAGAGAAAAGCGTGGAGTTGATACTATGTTATGCCAAAGGGGGACATGCATCAGGGAAACTGACACATTGAACTTTTAAACTCTGATTTTCAAGCTTTTAGTACCAACTGGTGAATATAATTCTCCAGTCTGGAAATTTGGGAGTAATTTGCTTACTCAGAAGTCAATATATTATTTCTTGAAACTGAAAAAGTACTGGAATTGTGTTTTCTCAGCGTGGTCCCACTGAAACTGGCCAAATTCTCTCTCTAATCCACGATGGTGGTAATTTATTTTGTCATTGTTCTTGCACACTTGGGGCCCTTTTGAGCAATAGCAGTTTTATAAAGTCTTGAATGCTTAGTAGTATTCCAACAGTAGGGTCATGACATAATTCGTTGACTACAAGCCTGCGTCTTCGGGACTAATCATGAAAGAATACTTACTGAGCAGTTACTATGTGCCATGTGCTCAATGATGGAAACAATGGTAACACGGTATCCTTGTCCTATGAATCTTCCAAACTAGAAAGGTAACATGTTAAATAATCACACAAATCTAAAATTATGGCCTCTGATAGGAGGAATAAAGGAAAAACACATACATACACACATATACATATATATAGCACATGTACACGGAAATGTTTTAGAATATGGCGGAAATGACAGACTACTCAGAATTAGGTCTGGCTTGAAATCCTCGTTCTATGTCTTATTGACTATGTAACCCTGGACACATCAATTAACTTGTGATTATTTCCTCTTCTGTTACAGTGAGAATTCTGCAAATTAAAATTAAATAAGATGATACATAACGTGCTTGGTACTATGCGTGGCATAAAATAAGCACTCAATTAACAATAATACTGTGCAATCACTGCAAACATATACAGCAATACTGACATATTTACGAAGTTGTGATTCATTGCATGTAACATAAAAGTTGAAAATTTGGGATAAAGCAATTTATTTCTCTGTGTATATTTGTAAATTGAGTACTATTTTCTAATTTGCTTATACTGTAATGTTAGAGAATATTTATCTTTTTTACTAATTGACTAATATATGGCTTTTATCTTACCACACTCTAATTTTTTACCTCCCTTTTTTTGTCTAACACTTAATTACCTACCACTATCTACTGCTATCACCCCTTCAGTGCAGTTAAATGGAAAATCTTATTGGAATGCAAAGTATCATCTTATATCCACCAGATTTACTTAAAGCAGGGCACATCGCTACATATAACAAAGTGGTGTTTTGATATTGTGGCATTGAACGTGAATATATTTAAAGCATTTCTTACAGTTTTTCTTAGCATGGTATCATTTAAGTGATGGAGATAATGTTTTCATCTCTTCAAATGTGATTTTTCTCTCAAAGATTTACAAGTTATTAAAATCTACAGTAGGGAGAATAAACTGGAAGGAACAAAGGGTTTTTTTTTTTTAATGGGAAAAAATCAATTATCAAACATATTGCTCCTCATGTGAATTATGTAGAATGTAGTTTTCCAGGGATCTGAAAAAATAACCTACATAAAACAAGTTGGGAAAAATACATATGCAGGTTGGAAAACAGTTTTATCTAAAATATTTTTTGTTTATAAATTGAGTATAATAAGTGATTAAACTGGCTGTCAGGGAAAACATATTTTTGATTAATATGTTTTTATGTTTATTTTTATGAGCACAGTAATTTATTAATGACAAGAAATCCTTCCTATGTTTATCTTTGTTGGAAAACCATTTTAATATACATAATCTATCCTTTTTGAGAGCTAAGGGAGTATACTATATATTAACATAATTGAGATAATTAAGTCTATGTTTTTAAACATTCCAGGGTATTTCCATGCTCATATGTCTTCAGTCTGATCATCTTCACAAATTTTACTCTAATGTATAAGAATTTGAACTAAAGATATACTTGATCTAGTATATTATATCATATACTCAGGGGCTCAGATAGGCTAAATTCTTAGGAGTAGGATTGCTGGTTTAAAGGTTAAGACAGTCTTTCTAGAATTTTTTATAGTATAGTATCTGTATAATCCAAATAATATATATGTAAAAGCAAGATATTGTCCCTCAGCCTTTATTTTTCTACAAAAGGAGGGGGACGGTAATGAAAGCAGGCATAACTCCATCACGGGACTTTGGGGAACCAAATAGTTGACATCAATGACTTTCTCAAGCATCGCTCAACATAGGAGTGTTAATCACTGTTTGAAAAGTTTTTTCTAGTTAGGTCTTTCATTCCCTGGGCCTCTGTGACCTCTGTATGAATCTTTATTATAACATGTATTACACTGTTATAGCTGAATGGTCATTATCTGTGACTTGATCTGCCTATTAGATTTGGAACTCTTTTAAAGAAATACTTCTCTTTTTTTAAAAAATTCATCTTTGCATTATCAACCCTTACGCAATGGCTGGCTTCATAAACGTTTGAATGAATGAATAATGTTAAAGCAGAGGATGGAGGATTTATGGTGCACTGTTCTTGTTTCTGCTGTAACACTAAGATGTCGTTGCTCATTCATTCACTTATTCTTTTACATTCTCCGCACCCCAACAAGGAATGACATAACATGGGCCAGTATTTTGGTCTTAGTAACAGGAAACAAGTTCGCAATCAGGAAGTTGTAATATTTCTTTAGGAAATTAATGGGAAGAAGATAAGAAAGAAGAACACATTCTAAGAAATATTAACACCTCTCTCCTTGTCCAGGATTCCATGGCAGCTGGGTATTTATTTCCCATTGAAATTAAGGCATCTGTATTTGGCAGTGCTTCATGAGTTTATCATTAGTGACTTCATAAATTCAGGGATTATTGGAAAGAGTCATGAAGACTATTTAGTGTACAGTCTAGCACAGATGAGGAAATGGAGGCATGGCCCAGTGAGCTCATGCCTCAATCAACCTAATGGTAGAACCTAACTTGATTGCTTGTCTGCTAAGCTCCCATTATTCCGTCTAATTTGACCTGGTGGCTTCCGGCTGTTTCGGCCTGTTAAGGTAGAGTGATCACTATGAGGACCAGTTTGTACTTGTTTAATATACCAGAACCCTGAAAGTTGACATCTTCTTAGATATACACACATCCTTTCCACCTTCACCATGAATGAGGAAATAGGAGGAGGAGCAAGAAATGATAGGCATTGCTAGAGAGGCTCTCTCTGCCAGGCACTTTCTCCCTTGGAAGGCTGAATAAGAGTCATACAGACTGTGGGAACAGAGATACCGTATAAATCCAGCTCCTTAAATCTGAAATGGAGAGCATAGGGTCCTGATGGAACGTTGCTGATATCTGGTTCAGTTCAGTTAAGTGAACATGAGATTTTGCTCAGAGTTATCCAAAGAACACAGAACACAGTTCATAGAGCTCGGGGAAAAGTCTGCTAGCTGTCCAATTCTGTTTTGTTTAGTTTTTAAGAAAGAGTGTTTCTGTAGCTCAGGCTGTGCTCTGTGGCTTCTGCCTCTGTTTCTGTTGCCTGTCCACTGAGAGGCAGGGTGGAAAGTCAATGTTCTGTAACAGACATCAGAAGAAAACCTGGGCTTGCACTTAGTTCAAGGACTTCTCAGCCGTACTCGTGTACCATCAAGGGACAGCATTAGAGACAGAATTCTTGGAGGAAAGTATCAGACAGCCTACTGCTGTCACTCTTGTCTGTTGGGCTTAAATGCTTTGTAAAAGCCAGATAGCTTCAGCTTGTGATAAGGTTCCTCTCATGTGGCTCTACAAAAGACACTGGAGAATGAAGAGACAAGTACAATCATTTTGCCAGCTGACAGTGAGGAAGGTCTCATTTATAGACTTCTCAGACACGGTGGTAATTATCTGCAGTTATGAAGCACTGTAGTAGATTGAATTCTCACTGAGTTCAAGTCCCTTCCCCTATGACTTTGTAGTTCCTTCCACAAAAGAAGTATATTTTTCTGTTTCTTAACTTGGAATTTCCATGTGGTTTGCTTTAGTCAACAGAATGTTAGTGAGCATGACACGATCAAAATCTTGGGAAGTGGTGTGCATTTGGTCTTCTCTCTGTCATCACCATATAAAGAAGCAGCCCATGTTAGACCACTGAGTCTGAGGAGGAGGATGAGAGAGAGATGAAATTGAATCACCAACTTAAATTAGTGAACTACCAACCAATACTCATTCTTATGAGCTAACCAAATATGCATTGTATGCTACTGGCATGTTATGGTTGTTTATTACACAGTATTATTATAGCTACAGTTAACTGATAAAAAGAATTTCTTTAAATAGAATAACCAGCTAAACTTCTGTCTAATCTGGAAAATTTTGAAAGTAAGAGATACTATTAATAATTACATGGGCTAATACTTATAAACTGGGAGTGCCCTGTGTAAGCCGGAACCTATGATCACAATACATCTCAGGACCATTTCAGTCTCTTAATTACGGCAGAATTCTTGATGTGTCAGAATTAAATAGGTTAAAAATAAATAAACATACTCCATTTTCATTCATTTTACTTATTTTGTAATAATTTACTCAATGCTTGCTAGACATAAAGCTGAACTTAGGTGGCTTCTACTTGATTAGGGAAGATAAGAAATGGGTAAAACTGTCATAATTGTCTAGACTATTGGCATTTGTGGATTTTACAATCATTGTTATGACTTGTTATGGCAGCCATGTCCATGATGTGTAGAAATTTGAAATTCTGCAGGGACATGGCTTGGCCTTGCTTATGCCTTTAGGCCCATGTGCCTTCTTTTAATAACTTAGTGAGTAGGCCTCGCCAACTACCTATATCTCCTACTCAACTCAGCCTACATGATCTTTTCTCTTTGAATTTCTTGTAACTCCTGTGAATGGAGGAAAATGCTTCATTGTAGAAAACAGTGACCACCAAGTGACAAAACCTCTGTAATGAAAATCTGAAGAGAAGGCTAACTTGTAGTGTGGGTATGGACACGGGAAATACACTGTTAAAGGAAGTAGAAATTTGGAGAAAGCCAGAAATTGTAAAAATCTTTAGTTATAAATTTTGGGGTTAATCCCCTAGAAACAACAAACATCTATTTTAAGCAGTGGGGATACATACAAACACACTTACACACACACATATCTATGAATGTATGTGTCTTGTATTGTAAACTCCCACCCCTCTCCCCTGGTTCCATGGTGGTAATCAGAAAGCACTACCACCTGTGTGCGACTCCCAGTCTACAAGGCCACTGGAGGGGGTTTTAGGTTGGAATCGCCAAACAGTCAAAGCACAATTAGCCTTATGCAGCACCAAATGTAGTTAACTTTTAAAAAGGATGCAGATAGATCAAGGACTAAGTACAACTTTATCACAGAAACCTCAGACACGCAGATACAGCTTCTGCTGCCCCAAATTACCACACACGGTTGCATTTTGGTCACAAGTTTGACAAAAGGCTGACACAAGTGGATCACATCAGCATAGAGCAGCAGCCAAGCCTGGGGACCTTCAACTTAAACACCTTGCTAGCCATGTATCCCCATCCTTTTGCCTTTAAATGCTAAGTTGTACAATGAACAGTTGTAACAGCCATACATAGTGGTGCAAAAACCATTCATGGATCAGTATTCAGCATATACCTGGCCCTGAGAACCTTCTTTTTAGGTAATACGTTATAAGAAATAGAATGAAGAATCAAAATGTTATAAGAAATAGAATACTATTAGTCTCCAGAAGCCCTCCTCATGCCTCTTATTAATATTAATATAAATCTCCTTCTGGTAAGCACTACCATGACTTTTACTACCATACATTATTTTTGAGGTTTATGTAAAATGTTAATACACTACTTATTATGTGGGGGCTGCCATCTTTTGCTCATGTTTTTGAGATTCATCAATATTTTTTATGCAGCTGTGTTTTTTATTTTGATAGTATCTCATTGTATGATTATATCCATTCTCCTATTAAGTGACATTGGGATTGTTTCTGTCTTAAAATTAGAATAAATAATTTTGTTGTGTATATTATTACAAATGTCTTTTGGTACACATGTGCATGCATTTCTGTTGGCTATCTGCCTTGGAATCGAATTGGTTGGTCCTAGGACAACATCGTGTTTAACTTAAGTAGATTTTGACAACATCTTTGTCAAATTAGTTGTACCAGATATTTTTTCAAGAGTAATGGATAAGTGTTCTATTGACCTACATGTTCTATTAATACAACCTTTGGTGTTGTCAGTAACTTTTATTATTACCAGTATTGTGGGAATATAGTGGCAACATTATTGTACTTTTAATTTTCAGTTCCTTATTGAATCGTAAGGTTTAGGACCTTTTCAAATATGTATTGTCCATTTGAATATCCTCTTTCACGAAGTGCCTATTTTCATGTCTTCTTTCTTTTTTTATTGCAGTGTCAGTGTTTTTCTTATTGGCAAGAAATCTATAAATTCAGAAAATGAACCCTTTGTTGTTTATGGGCACAGCAAATGTTCTTTCTCCATTCTTTCTTGCCTTTTCATCATAATGATATCTTTTTTTTTCCTGTGACTAGTCAAGAACGTATTAATGGTATCTTTTAATGAATAAAATGTCTTAATTTTAATATAGTTCATTTTAGCAATCTTTTTCTTTAGGGTAGTGCTTTAAGTTATTCTCTTTGTATTTTTTTGTAATTCAGATGATGAAAATGTTCCCCAATATAATCTTCTACATTCCCCATTGTTTTATTATTAAAAAAAAAATAAAACCTGATAGAATATATAATCTTTTCTTCTTCAGGAATGTCTTGAATATTCCTGGCCTTTTTCATTTTCATGTAAACTTTAGAACTAGCTTTTTAATTTCCCCCAAAATTCCTGCTTGCATTTTTATTGAGATTGCATTGAATCTATAGATCATTTTGAGGAAAAATGACTCTGATCCTCATGGTAATAAGTTTTCTAATTCACGAACAGGAATAGCTCTCCATTTGTGTAAGTCCTTTAAAAATTGTTTTCAACAATGTTTTGTGATTTTATGGTTAGAGATCTTATATGTATTTTTATAGATTTATTTTAAGTATTTGATGTTTTTGGTACTACTATAAATGGTAACTATTTTTAAATCTCATTTTCTAATTGTTGCTCTTGTAGAAATAAAATTAATTTTGGGTTTATTGACCTTATAATCAGAAATTCTCCTGAATACACTAATTAATTTAATCATGTGCTAGCATTAAAAATTTTTATATATATAATTATGTCATTTACAAATAACAGTAGTATTTCCTCCACTCTGATTCCGTTACCTTCTTTCCCTTTTCTTGTGATTACACTGAGCAGGGCCTCAAGTGCAATATTTAATACAAGTATGTTAATGAGCATTCCCATATCATTCCTGATCTTTCAAGGAAATTTTTCAACATTTTTCTATCAAGAATGACTTTGCTATAGGATTGTATATGTATGCATTCTCATTTTGCAAATAAAAAAATTTCCCTTTTCTTTCTAGCTTGCTAATAGTTTTTTTAATTAATGTGAATGGATGTTGAATTTTATCAAATGGTTTGTCTACAATAATTGAGATGATCCAGTTTTTTCTCCTATATTCTGTTAATGAGGTGAATTACATTGATTGATTTCAAATGTTGAATCACCTTTTCTAGAATAAGCCCAAACTCTTCATGATATATTATCCTTCTTATATATTTCTGAATTTGATAGTAAAAATTTTTTTACCTGTGATTATTAGATAGCCCTATATTTTTCTTCCTTTTTAATGTGCTTGACATGTTTTGGAATCGAGGTTATGCCAACCTCATAAAATGAGTTGGAAAGTTTTCTCTTTTTCTAGTCTCTGGAAAAGTTTAAGATTGGTGATCCTTTTTCCTTAAATATTTAGTGAATTAATTGATAAAACCATCTATCTTGGTTTGGATTTTTCTTCATGGATATGTTTTAATTATAAATTCAATTCCCTAATAGTTAATGGCACTCAGTGTTTCTGTGTCTTCTCGTGTCAGTTTTGATAAAATATTTTTTCTGGGAATTTCCATTTCATCTGAATTTTGATATATTTTGGCATAAAAATCTTCATAATATTCTCTTATTATCTTTTTGGTGTTTGTAGTATCCGACCTGTCACCTCCTTTTTCATTGTGGATATTGCTTATTTTTCCTTTCTTCTGTATTCCTTAAATCACTTTTACCATGGGTTTATCAATTTAGTTTTTTCAAACAATCATCTTTTAACTTTAATTTTCTTCGTTGTAATTTTGGTTCCTATTTCATTTTTCTCTGCTCCTATCTATATTACTTCCAGCCTTTTATTATTCTTAAATTTGATTTGCATTTTCTTTGTCTAAGTTCTGGCAATGTTGATTTTATAGCTTTTGTCTTTTTTAATAAAAGCTATTAATACATGAAAACAATGTAAGGTTATAAATGATGTTATAATTTCCTTTCTAAGAAACCTTTAGCTGCATCCTACAAATTTTGTTCTTTTTCTAATCTTAATTCATTTGACATGTTTTGTTTCCATTTTCATTTCTTTTTGGATTCATGGTTTGTTTAGCAGTGTTTTGGTTAACCTCTAAAGATTTGGAGATTTGTAAGTCACATTTTTAAAATGTTATTTCTAGCTTAATTCCACTGGTCAGAGAGCAAATTCTGTATGATTTGAATCCTATACAAATTTTAGAGACTCTATTTGTGAACAGCATAAGGTCAATTTTTGTACGTATTCTGTGTGTCCTTGAAAATAATTCATATTTTTCAGTGGGTTAGGCACTCAAATGTGTCTTGCTTGTTCGCTGTGTTGACCAAATCTTTTAAAGTCCTGTTGAATTATTACTATTTTTGTCTGCTTGGTCTTTGTAACTACTAAGAGAAGTTTGTTAAAATTTCTATGATTGTGGTTTTATCTTTTCTTCCTTTTAATTCTGCCCATTTTTATTTTATATATTTAGATGCTCTATTAATAAAGGCATACATGTTTAAAATTATTAAATCTTCCTGGTGACTGATTCTTTCATCATTATGAAATGATATCCTTTTTCTCTATTATCTCTGTTAATGTATTTTGTTTTACAGTGTGCTTTGCCTGTTTAATATAGCTACACTAGCTTCCGTTAGTTTAGTGTTCTTCATGGTTTCTCTTTTCACCTTTTTACCTTCCAGTGCTCTGTATCTATATATTTTTGATTTGTGTCTTGAATTAGCACATAGTTGAGTTTAATATTTTTAAACATTCTGCTGATCTTTTTAAAATTTGGATATTTAGCCCATTCAAATGTAACTACTGATATGTGTGCTTTTAATTCCACTTTTTCATTCTGTATTTGATGATGCTCAGTTTTTCCCTTCTTTTCTTACCTTCTTCTAGATTAATTTTTCATTACACCATTTTATCCTCTATTAGCTTGTTATTTGTACATGGTTTTACTTTTCTTTTAATAGCTATCCTCTTTATTATCATATGTGCCCTTAACTCCTCAATGTTCATTATGTTTGTACCTTTATCTCCTTCCTGAGAATATAATGACCTTAAAATTCAACTCTTTTTATCCACTTTGTGATTTATACTATTGTTTAGCAATGTATAGTAATTAAAGTTATATGTTTCTACCTCACAATAAATTATTGTTAATATTTTCTACTGTCAATATTTATTGAAATTTCCCATGCATTTGTCCTTTAGGTTGCTCTTCATTTCTTATGTCTCTGAGCTTCTCCCTGGGATGATTTTTCTCTTGCCTAAGAAAATCCCTGTACCATTTCTTTGCTAACAAGTTTACATTGTTATTTTTCTAGAAAATGTCTTTTTTTACATTCAATTTTGAGGGAAAATATTTTCTGGTTATGGAATATTAGGTTGGCCGTTATTGTTTGTTTCTGTTGAAGTCAGCTCTCAATTCCATTTTTGCTTCTTTGAAGGTAATTTATCTTTTATTCCTCCAGCTTTTTAAAATAATCACTTTGTTTTTTATTTTGACAGCTTTCCATAATGTGTTTTTTTTTCCTTGCATTAATCATGTTTGGAGTTCAGTCTTTTTAAATCTGTAACTTGATGTGATTTTTCAGTTTTGAAGAATTCTCAGCCATTATATTTTAAACTATTGCCTCAATTCCATTTTCTTTTATCTCTTTATCTGAGATTATTATTACATGTATACTACATTTTTTCCACCGCATCCTTTTTACACTCCTTTGTCTCCTACTCCTTTTGTCTGTTATACTCTTTTCTGTGTTTTTGTCCTTTTTAAATCTTGATCCTCCATTATTGATATTTTCTCTGACCTTTCTTAAAGTTCACTAAATCTCCCTTTCACAGTATCTAATCTGCTTTTAATCTGACTTTTTAATTCTTAATATCAGTTATTTTATTTTCCGTTTTTAGGATTTTCAATGAGCTTTTTTCTTTTTTCCTATTTTTTGAAAAAAAATCTCAATCTTCTATTTTTTGAACATATATAATTAATTTAAAATCTATGTCTAATGATTCTATTATGAAGGTCTCTTACAGGTTCATTTCTATCCTCTGTCATTTTTCTTGGCTTTATAGAATGTTGTTCTCTTTCCTCCATAGCTGGTGATTTTTTAAATTGAGTTCAGGATATAATATATGAAGTGATTTAGAGACAATATGGACCCTAAAACTTTGTTTTCTATTTCATCATCCTTTTCAGATGATTCACTTTTGTTTCTTACAGGCAGTGGATCATCTTAATCCAATTAGGATTAAAAATGATCAGCCTGGGCTTTAGCTTCTGAAACAAGGTTGTTTTCTAGTCCACTGTTTTGCTAAAATGTTTCCCTCTCTCTCTTCGTTTGTATGCCCTGAACTCGAATTCCTATTTCTCTTTTGCTGTGACTGTCAAAAGCTCTACTCATCCTCTTAATGTCTCAGAAGGTTCTTGCAGAATTGACAGATAACATTTGCAAAAGCAAGCTCAGTTATCTGTTTTTTCCTTTGTCTCACAGATAGTAGCCTGTAATTATTCACTCTTTTTTTTTTTTTTAAGTTCTGTCATATCTTCAAAAGGATGTTTTCTTATATATTTTTTCTAGCTATATTTTCATCAAGAAGTTTGGGCATATTTCCTTGTCTACCATTACTGGAACTAGAACTCTGTGTTTGGTAGGATTTTGTTTGAGAGAAAGGCCAGTGACCTGAGCATGATATGGAAGGAGTCAAGTTGGGAGATGTTGGTAGGACTTTCCTGACTACCTTGTCTCGAACAGATTGCTCAGTTTTGGGAGAACAGGGAAAATCGACGTCCATTGAGGCCAGATGGTAGGTTGGCCTTGTGTACACAGACAGAAGCTTAGATTTTATTCTGTTGGTGGGTAGAGAAATAGAATTTTGGAGTGGAGAATGAAACGATTTAAGTGGCATTTTAGAAAGATAAATCTAATAGAATACTGCCCTGGGTATATGATGTCAGGGGATATTGTATCTGGTGTCAAGAAGAGACTTCAGTCTTGTAGGAAGAACAACTTCAGAACTGATGATGATATTTAAAATATAGTGTCTGTTCTTACCCAAACCTTATTTTCTATAAGCATCCTTTATTTTAGACTTGGGAATTGGGAGTAATTTGGGGTGATGGGCTATTCCCAATAGTTAGCTTATACAGAAAGTCAAACAGCCCATGGGGAGTGAGGCCATTTGCTTCCTTACATTGGGAGGCTGGAGGGCTCTGAAAGTTGATATATGTCTAAGCTATAGGTCTGACTCTTGGACTCCTGCAGACATCTGCAAAGAGTTTACTTAAATCATTTTTTTTAAATGATTAAATCTGACGTTTAGTGCCTCCCCCTCATGGCAGATTGTAAAGTGATTATTTACATTGCACATATTCCTTTCTTCACCAGGGAAGCTCCAATGCTTTGGAACTGAGAATTTCAGAGCCATAAGGAACTTTGGAAATCATTTTAGTCCAATCTCCTTAATTTACAGGTCTGGAACTGAAGCCCAGATTACTTATGAGCCTTATCCAAAGTCACACAGCTGGCTGGTGGCAGAGCTGGAAATATAACCAACGTAATTTGGATGGTAGTCTTCTAGACCATTTTTGATTCCTAAAGAAATTTTAGGAGGTGTAACAGGTAAGTGCAACTATGAATATACAAATTAGAAAACTAAATAGCAGGTTAATAGTTTACAGACAGAAAAATCCTTAGAGATTTTTAAAAATTCTGTGTAAAATCCTCAATATATAGACCTGAGATGGGATTCTGTGTGCCCCTGAAATAACTTGCATAATACTGTATTACGTACATTTGTCTCTGGTAAAGATACAGTTTTCTTCCAATTTGCAAAGGAGTTCATGAATCAGAAAAGATTAAGAGCCGCAATTTATCACTTCTTAGATGGTTGAAATTAAAATCCACCATTCATTGATTCAACAATGTTACTTTAATGCCTATTTATTTTTTTTTTTTTTACAATTTCAACTTATAAATCTTTATTAATGCCTACCTATCGACAGATGCTTTGTTAGAGGCCATGGATACAAAAATAAATTATGCAGTTTCTACCATGAAGTGTCCCACATTTTAGTTGGAGAGTTAGATATGTGATATGAAAAGTATGTGATTCAAACTATTGGTTAGGTTATTTGATTCCCAGTTCAGTTGTTAATCCATTACATCGATATCACTGTGAGAGCCTGAATAAAAAATTGGAGTAATTATAGAATTAATCTAATTCTAAGATTCCTATACAGACTTCAATTCATGTGGATATATGCAACATTATCCACATAAATTTTACCTGAACTATGCAGAGACCCATGTCTGGCTCCTACATATGGGGCCACAGCTTATCCATTTCCAGGCCTGACATTCAATAGAATGTCAGATACAGAGAAGGTGCCCAATAAGTGGTTAACTTTTGCCAATATTGTCTTAAATCATTTACCTGTTGACTCCATCTCACTGCCTTACGTAGAAATAAATGAGTCAGTTGATTTTTCCTTACAGATAGTTGAAGAACTTTACTTTTCTCTGGATGGACTGTAGCAATGAAGAAGCTAATAGCTAATGACTTGAACAGTTAATCACAACATCAGAATGGTCATTCAGGAAAAATAACTTTTTTGGACAATTTTAACTACACTAAATACAACATTTCTTAAATCAAGTTCAGGATGCCAGTAGCTGTCAACTTGTGTGGGTGGCAAAGGATCCTAAATTGCTAGTTTTATGATGGTAACAAAAGTAACAATAAAACCCAAACACTTCTAAGGCTCTTTGCTGTTGCTGAAAAATACAATAAAGTAATATATAGATAGCAATGTGGGTTTAATAATCAGAGTCCGTGAAATTGCAAAGGATTTCCTCTGAATAAAAGTGACATTTTCCCTTATCCTTCAGGGTAAAAAGTGTGTAACATAAAAAGTAATATTCTCCACTGATGCTTTTAGTGAAAATAGCTTCTTTAAGGATGGCATTGGACTCATGATAGTGTTACTTCGCTTTGGACAGAACTGTCTGACCTGGAGACCAATCAGAGAACACGTATAACATCTGAAAAGACAAATCTTTGGACTACCAAGCCCCACAGGGTTTTGGAAAACTAAAACCCAGAACCCTTGATCCCTTGGTATCATTTAACACCATAGACGTAAAGAGCAGCTGCTTCAATATGCCTTTAATTTCAGCATGACTCTGACTCATACAAACATCCATTGAGCAGCACTAACTGTGAATTTGTGGATGAGTAAGACACAGTCCAGTCGCTTTTAAGACTGAAAGTCTAGTAGTGATAAATTTATTTCCTCTGAAGTTTCTTTCACTGGATTGAAATGCAATGTGGTTACATTTTCAAATGTAAAATTTAATACAGTACGATTTGTATACAATAAAACAAACATGCCAATAATACCTGTATAGTTCTATAAGTTGACACATTTATACTCATGTAACCACCACCCCAACAAGGTACAGAAAATTTCCACCACCCAAGGAAGTTCCTTCATACCTCTTTGCAGTCAATTCCTCTCCTTCCTCCCTGTTCCTTGCAACCACAGATCTAATTTTATCACAATGGATTAATTTTGCCTCTTATAAATGGAGCCATAATATGGACTATTTTGTGGCTGGATTCATCCATGATATTGTGTGTGTAGTTCATTTGTTTGGATAATTTGTTTTTCTTTCTGAGTAATATTTCATTTGTGAATATTCTAAACTCACCAATTTATTTGTTGATGGATTTTTTTTCCAGTTTTTGGCTTCTATGAATATTCATGTAAAGGTATTTTGTGGATATACGCTTTTGCTTTTCTTGGGTAAATACTTAACAGTGGAACTTCTGGGTTATTTAATAAGTATATGTTTAACTTCTTAATAAAGCATCAAGATGTTTTCCAAGATGATAGGTTATATGTATACATATATACACATATATACACACATACGTATACACACACACACACACATATGCATATTTATTTTTTCCCTCCTAATCTCTGACTTGTCTTTTTATTTTGTTAATAGTGTCATTTAATGCTGGAAAATTTGATTAAGTCTGGTTTATCAGTTTTTAAAAATTTTATGGTTCATGCCTTTCATGTCTTGTCTGTGAAATCTTTGCCTATCAAAAGGTCATAAAGATTTTATATTATCTTTTCTTCTAGCAACTTTATAGTTTTATTTCTTATGCTTGGGTATATGATCAATATCTAGTTAATTATGGTATGGGGTGTGAGGTAAGGGTCAGTTTTACTTTTTTTAAAAACATGGATATTCAGTTGTAAGCCCCATTTGTTGAAAAATTATCCTTTCCTCATTTAATTATCTTGGTGCATGTACACGTGTGTACACACATACATGGTATATATATTCTCTCTGAATATATACTTATTATGTAATATTTATGAACTATGTTCTTTTTTGTTTAATATATAGTTATGCCAAAATTATACCAATTTCAAGTAAGCCTTGGAATCAGGCAGTTGAATTCTTCTGGCTCTTATTTTGCAAGGTAATTTTGGCTATACCAGGTCCTTTGCACCTTCATACGCATTTTTAATCAATTTGTCAATTTCTACAAAGATACCTGCTGGGATTTTAATGGGCTAGCATGAAATCAATAGATTAATTCAGAAAGAATTAAAATCTTAACACAATATTGAGTCTTCTAATGCATAAACATAGTATATTTACAAAGTTAGAGACTGGAAGAATTGAATGCTCTGAGCAGTCACACAGGCATTTGATGGCAGAGATGAAGGAAGTCAAGCATAGACATCAATCAGCACGCTGCTGAGTCATTTAGCCCGGCATCCTGAAATGTGTGCTTACTATAACATGCCTTCAGGTAGTTGATGTCTGATTGGAATGTTTGGTCATCTCCTGTCTTTCAGAGGGTGTTTGGTCTTCCCCAGAGTGTTTCTCCTGACCTCCTTGAACCACTTATAAAAACATTATTTCAATTACAATGGAAAAATATTTCCTCTTTATACAGCCACACTAAGCTGTCTGATGTTTAAAGGAAGAAAGAGTTAACGAATGAACGGTTTCAGAAACCACTGGTATCAGAATGTCTCTGCTATGATCTTAGCCCCAAAATGGATGGACTGGAGAAAGCTGGGAGAAGAAATAACAATGAATGGCTGTGTGCACTAGGGAAGAGTTGTGTTGTCCACGTGGGGCTTTCAGGCATTATTTCATCCGCTCTTCCTTCTGGTGACGGGGCAGGGGTGTAGGAGGAGGATGAAGCAGGGATTACAAATCCCATAATGCAGAAGAGCAACTATCTGCCTTCTTCTTGGCTGAAATTTTTAGTTTTCCCTTAAGATTGTTTCTCTTTAATTTGCATTGCTTATAATTTATTTCTTAGCATTGTGGAGGATTCTACCTTTTCCCTTTTATTTTTAGGTGGCTCTAGTTTAGCACCTGGAAAAAAAAAATGTGTAACTTCTCCTCCTATTTTGGAAAAAACTTAATAGATCAAGTAGTTTCTCTGGGCCTCTGCTTTAATATCTGATAAGATAATTCTTAAGTTTGATTTGAACATGAAAAAGCAGTGGCTATGCTACCAAATAGCCCTAAGCTTTCATGCCTTTACTTCCCATAACAAAACACTGTGACTTATAAACACAATATAAATCAACACAAACCTGACTCCTAAGGCTTGGAGGATTCATGGAGTCCTCTACAATAAGGCCTTCTTCAGAGGAGGGGTGAGGCAGAAAATTAAACAACTCCACATGCAGCAAAATTTTTAAAAAATTCTCTTGAGCCATGCTACTCTCCAAGCCCTGTATGACACAGTGACTTCTCTTTCCCCTTTCCCTTCCCAACTTTTCACTTACTCTTGAATCTTTTCTTCTCCAGGTGCTCCCAGTTCTTTTCTTAGAACAATTCAAAACCTTGGAAGTCCAACAATGGGCCCACAGCCAAACTGTTCACAGGATCCTCCTTAGAGTGTGAGGTGGGGGGATGTTCATATTTTATGCTGCTGTCTCCACCACAGCTGTCACATGGAGTTCATTGACGTTTTAGCTGTGATAGCTCCATGACATAAGGACTGAGCTGCACACAGTGGAGAAAGTCCACTAGGACAAAGGAATGATGGCCCTTTTGCTTCGGAGGCTCTGGTAGTGTGGGGACCTGTGAAAAGCCTGGTCTTGGAGTTAGAAGACCAGGACTCAACTTGTGGGGTTGCTCCTTATAAGGTCTGTGCTATTGAATATGATTAACCAACTTGAAACTTGTTTGTTTCACTTGTAAAATGGTGATCATTGAATGAATTTTTGCCCAGCACTCAGACAGAAAATGTGCTTATAGAAATTTTTAAAATTGACTTCTGAGGAAGCTGGCAACATGGGTGAGTGGAGGGACATATTATAAACATAATTATTAATATAATAGTTTTATCAACACTATTGTAGATGAAAGAACAGAGTGTGGGAGAGACTAGCAAATGGAGCAACGCCTTCTGGGTATGCCACGATGTGTTTTGAATTGATGGTGATGTTTGTTCTAGGTCATGAAAGGTGCTGATATAATCACTGGGAAGGAAGTGCAGTTCCTGTTCAAGAGGCTAAATTCAAATGCCTTCAGGGGTAGACAAGTGATATGAATATACAAAGTGGAGGGGTCGGCAGAATATTAAAGGGGCCTGTGGCAAATTGGAGAGTAGCTGCCTGTTTAAAGCCATTCGAGCTCAAAATAATTTTTTAAAAGCTCTTATGACCAAACAAAAATCTGCAGGTAGAATAGGCTTTTACTTTCAATCTCTGATAGTGGTAATTCCATGCTTAGTGCTGAGGAAGGGAGAAATCCAGGGTAGGATTCCTGTAGGCAGAATGTCCTGGCAGCCAGCAAAGTTTGTATAAAACAAAGGGAGAAAGGACTTTTGGAATTAAATGTGAAAGGCCTTCTGTGTTGGTCTAAGGAGTTTGGTGTTTATTTTGTAGGCAGTAGGGAGGCAGTTGAGTTCTTCAATTAGGTGGAATGATGTAATAAGGATTGGTTTATAGGGTAATTTATCACCCTTGGGAGAGCAATAATAGTGGGTTGGATGCTAAGAGCTCAGAAACACAAAGCACAAATCCACCAATAGGCAGAAACCAAGAAAGCAACAGTGAGGATGAAGAGAGAGCTTGGCAAAGGAGAGAACTCTGATGAAGAATGAAGCCAGTCTTCTTGGAGTTCTTTAAGAGGGATAATGTGGGTTAAAGCAACTCGTAGCCAGTGCAAGGTGGAAAGATGTGAGGTGACATTGGCCCCTTAGATGGAGCAGAGAGCCTGGCACTCCTGTCTTCTGTTGCTGCAGCCCCGTGATCAGGGTCTGGGTGAGTGGGCCTGGGCTGGGTCCCTCTGAGGCTCACCTCTCTTCTGCAGAGGACTGGCCCTGGCCCAAGCCTAAACTCAGTCATCTCATCTGGGTCTGGGCACTCAGGACTTCCTGCTGCCACCATGGCTGGCTTCTTGGGTGAGCATCCAATTTTCTTCACTAAGAGAAAAACGAAAAGGAGCAGACACTTATAGCTGCAGAAATATTACTCCATAAAAAAAAAAAAAAAAAAAGAAAACACCAGGAATACATCTTACAACTTTTAGCCAGAATCTGTTAGGCTGCTGAAACCCTAAAAGAAAGTATTCAACAAGCCCCTACCTAATCCCCTCTCAAATCCATATACCTGGCAATCACCCTCCTAGTGAGGCTGTCTCTCTTACATTACACCCACCAAGTGAAGATCCAAAGCAAAGAGACAGAAAATAACATCTTCTAACAATCTGCTTGTCATTTAGAAAAAGCTCACTGTATAAATGTCATGGAAACAAGCTGTTCTTGCAGAAAGAAAAGAAGAAAGCCCTGCCTCACTCGCCTCCCTTTCAATTTTAATCTTCCTAATAAAAGGGTAACACAAAGCAAATGTTAAGTGTTTGAAAGCAAATATCTCTGGAGCTTGGCCACGGTGTGGTTCAGCCTGCTGGTAGGCTCCAAGCAGCAGGAGCTCCAGATCAAGCTAAGTGAAGATCAACTGACTGTTTGGGGTGTCACCTAGAGAACACTAAGACCTCCAAACAAGGGCTGGTATGCGAGTGTTTTTCTTCTAATCAGCATGGAGGATCACTTGCTAGGATACTAACTTCAAGGCCAACAAATTTCTGTCCAATTAACATTCATGGGCACATAACATACATGCTCCAATGTGCTTTGAATTGCTGAGGGCTGCCCAGACAAATACGACTCTGTTCTCTGTTGGTGAGGTCATGTATATTCTCAGGAGAAGCAGAAGGCACGGTGTGTTAAGCACTCAAGGGGTCTGAGATCCCAGAGGAAGGAGCCTTCATTTTCAGCTGGGATTAGCACGGAAGGCTACGGGGGAAGTGGCATTTGAACTGAGTCCCAGAGGAGAGAGAGGATTCTAATAGCAGGATTAGGGGAGAAAAAGGGAATTTCAGGGAATACATTAAAACAAGGTTAAGAACATGAAGGGGAATGTTCAAGGTAAAATTATGGAAAGCCTTTTTTAATTTTTTTTTATTTTTAACTTTATTAATTATGGAAGGCCTTGAATAACATATACGTACAGTTCTATTTGGACTGCAGTGGAGATTTAGTATATCTAGGGTGTGTTTGGTTAGCCAATATCCACACCTAGGAAAGGGACTTGAGTATAGCCTGTGCTGAGGGTGGACCTATTTAAATGCACCTAGCAAAGGGGTTGAAGAGGCCATAAAGAAACCAAATTGTAAAAATAAACTGCACAGATTCTAGAAAAGAAACTTCCAGAAAGTAAGAAATTAGGCATGATGAGTTAGACTCAGAATACGGGCCTGTAGCTGCGACTTCAGGGCTCTGTGTCTGTGGTAGGGAGGGAATTGCCACACTTTTATAGTTTTCAATCCAAGAAACCCTACTAAATGACTCCTCTAAAAGAAGAATAGAGAGTAGAGGTTTTTATTTTCTATTCCCTTCAAAGGAAATAGACTCTGATAGTGGTCAAGAGGGGAGTCATCACAAAACAACCGGCGAAAATTTAAGAAAGAGCTCAGTGATCCTTGCTGTGGCCGAGGGGCCATGGAACAGTGGCATCAGAGCAAACAGCAGCCAGAACAAGACTCGCACACGCGCTCGTCCTCCTGAGAGGGCTGGGAAGCTGGAGAAGGATTCCTGAAAGGAAATGGCTCAGGATCTGAAGTTATCCAATGGAAAAATGCTATAAAACCGGGGAATTATAGGTTTAACATTTGGACACACAAACCGATGAAGTACCAGGAACATTTGGAGCTATGCAAAGGGTTTATGATTGATTCTAGGGGCAGGTTTTCAAAGCGTGTTCTACAGCGTCATGAGTCTGGGGCGCGAGCAGAGTATCTGGAATGGGAAGACACTGGAAAGTGCAAACTAGGGAGGAGACTTTTGCAGCAGACAAGGAAAAATGTCAGGCCCTGAGCTAAGCAGGTTGGAGGCTGTGGGGAAGGGGAGGAGGGACCGGCAGGAACCATTTCACTAAGGAAATATCAAACACAGGTAAAGACTAGTTGTTTATTTGGCTGGTGGATTGGGCGTGGGTGAGAGAAGAAGCAAGAATGAGCACAAAAGTTATTGGAAAGTTTGAGTCAAGGAAATACAGCAAGGCTGTTGAATGAAAGGGTTTAAATCAGCTGGATTTGATCCTGCCTGGGTCACTTGGCAGGGAGGGCTGCTGGCGTCACTTCGCCCTCCTAGGCGTGTTTTCTAATCTGTAAAAGGAAGAGAGTAATGCCCGTATTTTAGGTTTGGCTCTTGGACTACGTGATATATGTTATACAAAATAGTTAAAAAGATACTTGCTGTGAATAAGAACCAATTTGTGGATAAAACTGAAGCATTTGTTTTAAATAATAAAAATAAATTATTTTCGGTATTGTATTAACTACACTTCTTTGTGATACAGGAAAGAAGTGCGCTAGGATAAGATTTGTGCTATGCTAATGGTCTACTACAGTGTTTCTCAAATTTGAGTAAGGACTGAATTTTTAAACTATTGTCAGTATTGAAGTAATTATTCTTTTAATGCTATATCTAAATATGTACAAAAATAAAATCAGAGATAAATTCTTTATGCTACAGTTCTTTTACAAAATAAAGCTAGATCAAATTTATAAATTAAACAATTAAAATTATAAAGCTAGGAAAACTCATAAACATCAAAGAAACATAATAAATGATGCTAAAATTACACCACTGGTGTTAGATTTAATAGTAAAAGTTTTTGGCCACACATTTGCATTTATGTTTATTCTGCTTCTCATTTTTACTTTGGCCCAATTAATATGGAGATGATAATTCAGTTGTACGTAGGCCTATTCATAAGACTTTGTTACATAAAATAATATTAAAAATTTCAACTAGTTGGCTAGTTCAGTAAAATTTTAACTTACACTGTAACATACTCTGCAAAAGAACAAACTTTATATACCAATTTTATTAAAGTGTCATGAATAACTGAAGAAAAATTTCATTCATTGATGATCAGGTTAACATTGCAGTGATATTACAGTTGGTATTTACATCTAATCCAATCATTGCTGGAATCAGAAAGAACAAAATTCTTCATTGCTAATTTACTATTACTACTCCTAATGAACTAGTACTCAGGAAAGATAAGATTTGCAAATAATTGCATTCAACATGAGTAGAATATTCATACCTGATCTTTTAAAAAAATTTGCTGTATTTATATTTGTGCTGGATCAATTCCCCTATCATTCTGCTCTACCTATTGCCAAAACTTTTTTTATATAGCATGCTGAGATAACTTTTGGACTTTTTGGGCAAGAACATAATTCCAAACTCAAATGTAAATGTGGGCCCTAAAATCATTTAGCAGTTCTCATTTTTAGGGTTGTTTTTCAGTTGATCCAGAAGAACTCATGTGGTGAATACAAATTTCAGTCTGCAGAAATATAATCACAGTCAATTTAAAGTTCCCTCAGATTTAACCAGAGTCACGTCTTAGTTGCAGGGGCCTCCTGTAGGGCAAAGGCAGCAGACGTGTGCATTTGTTTCTCGAGGTGGTAATCCAAACCGGAACCTGCTGAGGTGGCCACATTTTGGTCTGGCTTTTGATTGTTGCTCCATGCAAGGTGCTCTGTGTTCTCCCTAATTTAGAACCTCAGGACCCCAAACATTCAGTACCATGTCATTGTATTTCTCACGTGGGAGACGTTCTATGAGCCTACGTGAATCTGGCTTTGGAAAGCTTCGCTTGTGTCTGGCACATAGAACACTGTGCTCCTCCATTGCCAAATGACGGTGTGAAGAACACTGTGGGTTTGTGTCAGTCTATATGCTTAGACACAGCATGCAAGCATTGTGTCTGCTTCTGCATTATGACAGATGTGGGCAATCCTGGGGACTTGCCATCTCCCTGAGTTCCTACTAGGGTTTGGGACACAAATCTATCTCCAAATCTATCTGGGGGTACAGTTATCTTCTCCCTGAGTCTTGGCCCAGGGCAGCCACAGATTATAGGGCCCTGTAGGCCCATCTGTAGTAGCTATCTATGTCTGACCTCTCTTTATTTCCATCTAATTTTTCTTCCACAAATCTTGCAGAGGACTTTAAAAATCTTATTTTAATTGGTGCAAGTAAATGTGCAAAAGGGAGAACATAAATACAGCTCAATAAAGCTAAGATTGATTTTTTTTTCTTTTTTGCATGTGTAATGTAGGGAGCCCTTCCCCACCCCATATGGAAGTTCAATTGACCATTGACACAATACCACTTATTGAAAAAAAATTTCCTTTTCCCTACTTCTTAGTGCTACATGTGTTATAAACCAAATGTCCACAAATGAGTGTCTGTTTGTAGTCTCTTTTCTGCTCCATGCTATCTTTGTCCCTTTGTCAATACCGCACTGTCTTTATTTACTCCACTTTTCTAAGTGAAGTATCTCCAGAATGGAAAAACAAACACCACATATACTCACTATTAAATTGGAACTAACTGATGAGCACACACGTGCACAGATGGAAGTAAAACTCAGTGGAAATCAACAAAGGGGGAGGGGATAGGAAGGGAGGAGCAAAGACCTACCTAATGGGTACAATGAACACTATTTGGGTGATGGATGTGCCATCACCCAAATAGCTGGGATTCATGCATTACAAATGCGACCCATGTAACCTAAAACATTTGTACACCCTTAATATTTTGAAATTAAAAAAAAAAAAAAAACTCCGCCTTTATAACAAGCTTTGTGATCGGGACATAAAAATCCTCAAATTTTTTTCTGTAAAGTTGTTCTAGCATTTTTGGCCTGTTGCAGTTGATAGAAATGTTTAAATTATCCTTTCCATATCCCCAGATCTGCTGGGATATTGAAAGGGATCACACTGACTGTATAGACCAATTAGATGAGAAATAATCTTTCCAATATTAAATCATACAACCTATGAATATGGTATGTCTCTCTCTGTAGTTTTTTTTTTTGTTGTTGTTGGTTTTTTTGAGATAGGATCTCTCTCTGTCACCCAGGCTGGAGTGCAGTGGCACGATCATAGCTCACTGCAGCCTCTAACTCTTGAGCTAGAATTATCCTCTGACCTCAGCCTCCCAAGTAGGTGGGACTACAGGCACACACCACCACATCCAGCTAATTTTCAATTTTTTTTTTTATAGAGATGGGGTGTCACTGTGTTGCCCGTGATAGTCTCAAACTCCTGGCTTCAGGTGATCCTCCTGCCTTGGCCTCCCAAAATGCTGGAATTGTAGGTGTGTGCCACCACAGCCAAACTTAGTGGTTTTTGAAAAATCTTTATAATGAATAGCTTTCTGTGTAAGAGTCTTTTTCATCTTGCATTAAATTTACTCCTACATATTTGGTATTTTTTATGCTATTGCAAATTATATTTTTTAAACATTTTAAATTTATAGTTATTTATTACTCATTATAGAATATAATTGTTTTTCTCTATTAGCCTTTACCTAGCAAACTTATACCTTCTTATTAATTTTATAATTTACTTGTAAATTGTTTTGAAATATCTATGTATATAATCATATTGTCTGTATTACAATGCGTTGTTACAATGATATTGTATTGACAGTATTATCTCTTCCTTGATAGTCCTTACAGTTGATTTTATTTTGCTATATTGCACTGTCTAGAACTTCTAGAAAAATATTGATAAGGAGTGATGATGATGGGCATCCTTGTCCTCCAGATCTTAGAGGACATTTTACCATTAAATAAGATGCCTATTGTAGGTTTTCTGTAGATTCCTTTTACTGGATTAAGGAAGTATCTTTTTCTTTCTAGTTTGCCAAAGTTATTATAATGCTTTGTGTTTAATTTTATTAAATGCTTTCTGCGAGTCTGTTGAAATTATTATATATCTTTTCTTCTGTTAATGTGGTCAATTACTTTGATTGAATTTCAAATTACTTTGATTAAACTTTGATAAACTAATTTTGCATTTCTTGAATAAACAGATGGATGGATGGATAGATAAATAGACACATGCATGCCTACATATATACATACATAAATACATAGATTTATTTATTGTGCCAATATATTGTTTCACAACTTTTTATTTATAAAATGTAGGGAGATTGGCTGCTAATATTTTTTTCTTATGATACACTTTACAAGTTTTCGTATGGAGGTTTTGTTGTCCTCATAAAACAAATTGAGAAGGATTTTTATATTTCTGGTTTTGTTATTTATTTAAATGTTTGGTAGAATTTATTGATAAGTTTATCTGACCTTGGAATTTTCTGTGGAGAAGCTTCTGATGATAAGTTTAAATTCTTTAGTAATATAGAACTGAAAGCTGAGAAAATTGTGAACTAGAATACGGATCTAAAAAAGAACTTGTATTATTAATTTTTTGAAGACCCAACTTTGTCTTTGGTCATCTTGTTTATTGTTTTTTTATTTTACTAAACACTACTCTTAACTATTTCTTTTTTTCCCCTTAAACTTTTCTTGGGTTTATTCTTTTCTAATATATCTGTTTCATCTTCTATTTTTATTTTCTTCCATCTTCATTTTTGGATTTTTAATGGTGTTCTTTTTTGAATTTCTTAAATTAGGCCCTTTGCTCAATTTAACTTCCCTTTTAAGAACTAGTTTAATACCTGTAAGTTTTTATTAAAATAAACTCTTTTGAAGGTTCATATGGTGCACAAATCATTATACAATTCAACACTTTTTATGAGGACCCCAGATGCCCCCCTCATGACTCTTCAGACACTGCTACCTCTCCTTCCCAAGGGTAACCATTATTCTGACTGCTAACAACAAAGAGAGAGATTACTTCAGCTTATTTTAAACCTTCTGCAAGTAAAATCATATAATATGTGTATGTGTATGTGTTTGTGTACTGCATTTTAAGTAGTTCACGTCCTTTGTATCACTTTGTGCCCATGTGTACACATCTGTACTTTATTTGGAACAAATTTTTTAAATATAGGCATTCATGTTGTATCCAGTGTTTTGCAATTACAAGTCATGTTATATTTAATAACTCTGTTGTGTATATATATATTTTTGTAATGTTGAAGTTGTGCCTTCAGGATAAAAACCTAGAAGAGAGATTTCTGCATCAAAAATAAATATATGATATTCTTAGATATTGTCAAATTTCCCTCTGGAAGAATGTGCCCTTTGACATTCCCATAAGAAAAGTAATAAAGTGCCTGTTCACTTGTTTCACAATAAAATGTACTGTCAAGTTTTCAATTTTTATTAATAGCACTCTAATATGAGAGAAATGGTATATTAGTGTAGTTTTATTTGCATTTCTCATATTATGAATGAAATGAACATCTTCTTATATGTTTAAGAATTCCATTATATATATTTTGTTAATCAGCTGTCTTTTGCCGATTTTCCTATTTTCTGTCAGGGTTTTAGAAGAGGTTTTAAACAATGTTTTAATTTTTTCTGACAAAAAGGCTATCACTCGTAGCTTTTTTTAAAAATAAATATTTTTATATTAATAGTTATTCTTCCCCTGTGAACTTCAGTATCAACCTATCTAGCTCCATTTTAAAAGCTTGTTGGTATTTATTTGATTTCATAAATAATTTCATTAAATTGTAAAATTAACTAAGGAGAGCTGACATGTTTCTGATTTTGATTTATCCAACCCAAGTAAAAGAGATGCTTTCTCTTTTATGTCTCTCAGGGATATTTTAAAGTTATTCTTGTACAGGTTTTGTCCATTTCTTTTTCTTTTTCTTTTTTTTTATAATTGTAAATTGGATGTTTTCCACTACTGTTATTTCTTCCAGTTGGTTAGAGCTTGTATACATAAAAGCCACTGATTTCTGCATGTTTTTTTCAAATCTACTAACTTGCTGGATTTTTGTATTGTTTAAATTAATGTTGTCATTGCTTCTGTGGGATTTTCCAAATGTTATGATAGTTGAAAATAGAGACGTGATCATTCTCCTTTTCTTTCTCTCTTATTCCTCTAATGACCTTGCCTAAATGCATATCTAATACTTCCAGTACAATATTAGTGGGCATCTTTGCCTTATTAATCTTAGTGACATTCTGCAGTGTATTTATTACTAAGTATGTCTTAAGGGTATTTCTAGGTAAGTAACATTAGATCTTCCAAATACTTTAAAGTTGCTAATTTGTGTGTTTATAACAATTTATTCAGGAATTTCCCTATTAAAGAATATTTATAACTTTTTTAATATTTAAAAGCACAGCTGCAGTGGAAGCTCACAGACATTCTAGTGTGGCTACAGATGCTGGTGTTATTCTAAGGTAGAGACTGAGTGGTGAGATTATGTGAATTTTCACAAGGGGGAAAAAGACTATCTGCTTCCTTCCTTCTCTTAGCTTGAAATACATGTTCATGTTCTCAGCTGCTGGGGTTGCAGGAGTAATTTGGCTCAATAATTTCTTGCTTGAAATTCTCATTTGCTGGATTTGTTGCTGTACCTTATGAAAACTTTTTAAAAGAGTGAGATCAAGGGATAAGTTTCTGAGTTTCACTGTGTGTGATATGCAAGGTCCTTGCAGGCACTGGTCTGAAAGCACAGGTTCCTCTTGCTTGAGGCCTCAAGAGGAGGCTTAAAAACATTGTGGAAATATGGGATTGTTATTTAATATTGTTTTAGACATGAAATAACGTGGCAGTAGAAAAAACACTGGTCCAAGTGTCTTGATGTCTGAGATTCCACTTTACTTCTCCATCTGTCTGTCTGTTTATCTATGCAAGTGGCCCAAATAGGTGTTCTGATGTTTTCATTTCCTTCCATAATGAGGGTCTTTGTAGTTGCATTTGTTGGCATATGGAAACCGATCTTCTGGGAGCAGTAGTGCAGACCTTGTATCGCTTGCTAACCGGTTTTGTCTTTCTCCCAAGAAAGGGAAACATTATCTGCCTGCCTTCCTTCCCTTCCTTCCCTCCCTCCCTCCCCAGAGCAAGTATATGCATTTTAAGTTTTAATTGGTTGTTCCAGTTTGTGAATATTCAGAGCAGTAGTATATGAGAGACCTATTTCCCCATACCTGTTCCGTACAACATGTGTTATGCCATTAACATTTTGTCTGTCTACTGGGGAAAAATAACACATTATTGTTGACTTATTGTACCTCTCCCTGATTATTGGTAGGTTTGGCATCCTGCATATGCTTATTGCCTATTTATATTTGTAAGTTGCCTATAGAAATCTTTTGCTGTTTTTCTATAGAAATATCTACATATCTCTCTGCACTCTATTATATTTCTATATATTCTGAATAAAAATGCTTTTTTGTCATATGTTACTGTAAATATTTTTCTCCTTTTTTACTTTATATCAGAAAGTTTCTAATTTTGCCAAAAGCAAATGTTTCCATTTTTTCTTCGATGACTTTTACTTTTTCTTTCTTGTGTAAGAAAGTCTGACCCTCCAAATCACAAAAAAAGTCCCCCTAAATTTGTGTGTGTGTGTTCTGCTTGGATCCTGATTTGCCAGGGGTGGAACAACAGTGAGAAGTTTAACAGTGTAAAGTTGCGCCGGTTGGGGCTCTGGCACAGTGATCAATAGTAGTGATGAAGCTGGGATCCTCGTTGCTGTCATGTAGAAGAATGTGTCTGGTGTTTCACTGTGACTTAGTATCTGGCAGATATACTTTATAAAATTAAGTAAGCTCTATTATTAGTTTGCTATAACTTTTTTTCATGATTGAGTTAAATGTTCTCAGATACATCTTTAGCATTGACTTAAGTAATTTCATGCTTGTCTTTGCTATATGTTATGATTATATTAGGGTTTAATATTTTTGAAATCCTGCTTAAACTTTCTTGGTCATGATGCATTATTCTTTTAATGTATTGCTGGATGTGTTTCGTAATATTATACTGAGGATTTTTACATGTGACTTTGTATGTCACTTGGCCTGTAGCTTTCTCTCCTTACGTTTTCCTTGCCTGGTTGTTATTTTAGGGTCTCATTCCTACTAAAATAAGTTGGCATATTAAAATAACACATGTTATTTTAATTCTCAGGGAGAGTTCATATAAGATGCAAATTATCTATTTCTTCAAGGCAACTGTTCTGACTTCTTTTTGAGTGGTTAGATTTTTTATTAAATCTCTATTTCTTTTATGGTTATTTCTCTAGTCATATTCCTACTAGTTCTGAGGCCAATTTTGGTAACATTTTTCTTGAAAAAATATTTTAATTTTTGATCTATTTGATCTGTATGGGCTGCAGAGGTCTTAAAGTCTCCCACACTTGTTTTTTTCTTTCATTTCTTAGAGTTTGAGTTCATGTGCTTTACTATTTAGTGCATACAATTCATGCAGCTTTCTCTTCAGTATAAATTTAACTTTTATCAATCTAACATGATCATATTTTTATGATTTCATACTTTTTCCTTGAATTCCATTAATCTGCAGTGAATATTGCCACCACTTTTTGTTTGTTTGCATCAGCCTGAATTCTCCCCTGTAACTTGAGTTTTAATTTGTTCTATCATTTTGTGTCTTTTTTATAGACACATGCAGTTTGCTTTAAACACAGCTTATATTTTCTCCCTTTCAAGAGTTTAAGTTCAACCATTGTTACTTCTTGTCAGGCTGCTGTGTTTTATCGTTGTGCTTTCTCATTTTTAATTTTTTATGCTTTCTTGCCATTTTCTTGGTCTTCCAAAATCATTTTTACTTAAAATTGTCTAATTATCAAAGTCAAGCATAAAAACACGTGATTACCATTATTCCTTTGTATAAAAATAAATAAGTTTTCATTAAATGCCTTTGCAAAGGGTTTTTTTCCTCTAAAAATTTAATCTTCTAATTTTTTAAAGTAGTAGTCTGCTTTCTACTAATTTTTCAAGTCCTCTTTATGATTTATACAGAAGAAACAGCCCCTTAATGTACCTATTTCTAAAAGACAGAGAGGGCACAGGAATTTCAGGAAGATATTAAGTATTCCCCACTTTGGCTGTTTCCCAATCACTAGAAAATGTTCACCTACCTTTTTTCCCCCCCACAGAAACCTGCTTTAAGACCTTTACCATCAGTGTTCTCTGTCAAGATGACTTATAATCCTCAAATTCCCTCGAAATATGTTTTAGAACATATACAAATGGTACTTAATTTGGTTTTTAGAGAGAAATAAAGTGAAAAACTCCCTATTTCAGTCATGTTTAGAAATGCCAATATTTCCTCATAATGTATATTTTCACCTTGAAAACTCTAAAATATTGGTTCGCTTCAAGGCCTTTTATCTATTTATTGTTAGTTTCCTCTTTTAGGCACTGTGATTTTTATCCAACAGAATACAAGTTAATTTTGGATTTGTATTCTCAAAGCCCAGAAAAATGTGCATGTTCAACCTAACAATTCCAGTTATAAGCAGCAAGACAAAAGTGGGAGGACACAAGATAGAGGGAGAATCAGTTCATGTATGACTCAGAATTGCACATGAGCACATTATATATGTAGAACTTGAAGAGACAGCATGTGCCTACTCCAGCCCACCCTGCAGGGATAGTAGGTGGCACAGTGAACATTTGGGCTTTTTAGACAGAATAATGTAGACTTAGAATATTATACCCAGAAGGATTTTGGCGTATATTATACCAAATGTCTTATTACTTAAAGCAATTTTGATTCTTCTGTACAGTGGAGATATAGTTCAGACTTCTTTATTTCAGTACCTCCTATCATCCCTCATCTATCAGCTGAGGAGGTCTGGTGGCCACAGTCTCTTCAGCAGGTGAGGTGCTGGGCCTGGGTGGCTGAGAGTTCATTACCTGGCTCCACTTTAGCAGAGGTAACAGCTGGCATCACCTCAGCATGTGGGTGGCAATACTGAGTTTGCTCTGTAATCTGTTTTATTTTCTTGTGATGCACACCCACAAAATATCCCATCGTGCCTGTATGCTTTTCCTTTGAGTTGAACTAACCCAGAGTCCTCAGATATTTTTGTTCCTTTCCCTTAGCAGAGGGCACTAGGTTTTCACTGCCCTCAAATATTTTCTGAGTGATAGGATTTATTGTTTACAGGTTTCCTTTTTGGGGGATGGGGTAGGAGACCCAAGGAAAATTGAGAAAATTAAGTTTATGAGAAAGGAACTCCTTTTCTTTAACTCGTTTTAGAAATAATTAGATACACATTTTAGCATTGTCATTTGTAAAATGGAAATAAACATAGGGTTGTTTAAAGAATTAAAGGAGACTTGTGTCTAACAGAGTGGAGGGCAGTTGCGTGATGGAGAGAGGAGAGCGGCTTTCCTAACAAGGGGCAGGGGAAGCAAGTTACTGACCGAGTGGGAGGACTGGGGAGGTGTCCCTTGGTTCAGCTTTTTGCTTGGCCACAGCCTGCTGACTGCTGCCTCCTGTAGACTCTTAGAGTCAGCTTTTAGCTAGACCGAAAGTTGAGTGAGCACGTACGATAGTGCTCGTGACACGGCCAAGGTGCGCAGCTCCGGCCATTTCTAATCACCTGGGTGGCTTCCCCCTGCCCCCACTGCCACACACTCTACCATCTGGGAGTATGGACACCGGGGCAGAGGAAACCTCAAACTGGAGAACAGGGCATTTTCTGGGGGAAAATAATTCTAAGTGTTTCTAAAAATAACTGGGAAACTATATGTTTTCTATTTCTGGGTTCACTGACTCAAGCCTCATTTAACAGAAGAACTAGCAAGCAGCCTTGAGATGGCCTTTGTTTCTCCTGCCCTAGTCTAACTGAAAAAGATCAGGCTCATCAGAAACTAGCAGTAGGGACAGTGAGATGGAGAAAAGTTTCTCAAAGTATACTCCTTGTCCTAGAGTCCTCCAAATCTCACACCTCCCCTGGGATTTTGTCAAACGATTAGTTTGTAATTTTTTCTTAGTGGATTGATTTGACAATTCAGTTAAAACACACAAATGCTATCAGTGCATATTACACAGACTGGGAGAAGTAGGTGGAGGCTCAGGACCTACAGGGATGGATTTGGAAATGGAATTGAGCCTTTTGGTCCAGCTCTTAGGTGACCTTCCCAGCACTTCCCTAACCAAGCACCCTCCGCATTTCTGCACCGTATTTATGAACAGATACTGTGGGATGGCAAGAAGCAGAAAGGGAGTATGTCAGAATCGCAAAGATAAAAGATGATACTTACCTGTTGATATTCTAGGTCACATTAAACAAAAAAAACAGTGATAGAATAAGGAAATTAATATGGTAATCCAGAGTCCAGTAAATTGCTTTAAGAATGAACTAGACAGATGAGGAGATGAATTTATAATCCATAGTGCCAAGTGCTAAAAGTTAGAAGATAGGCAGATCACAGGGGTATTTAATATTTGCTGCTTTATGCTGGAAAGAGTAATACAAAATAACTAACATCATTTGATGAGACAGATGCCAGGCTTTGCAGAGCCTCATTGATAGCTGTGTCTTTTTATTCTCATTCTATGGATGAGAAAAAAGTGGCTCAGAAGGCTGAATGCTGTTCAAGTGCACACAGCCAGTGAGTGGCAGAGCTAAGCTCCAAACCCAACTCTGACTCTTGCCACTGTCACTAGTTTAGACCTAAAATTATGCAACGTCTCCTCACAGACCTGATACTTTCTTCATGTAAATTTGCTGGCAAACTGGGAATAAAATAATTCTTGAACACATCTCTGCCCTTTGTTTGCATGTGTTCTGATATAACAGCCTGACTTCCAGATTTTGAAAACAAACTGAATACAAAAATGAGACACTGTAAATTTAAAAAGAATAGTAAGCTGTGCTGGGTCAAATTATTGTGATGGTAATAATTTGTAATAAGGGACAATCTCAGTGAATAGGGTACAGAGAGGAACTGAAAGTCGTCCTTTTCACACAGCCAAACTTTTGGATGTCAAAATCACCGGCGTGCATCAGGTAATAATCGGTCATTTCACCTTGAAAATAATGTGAGAAGTGAAGCGTTAGAAATGTCAAGTGACTGAACGAGTATGTGCAGAAATTAACTTTTTTTTATTATAGATCATATAATGTAGTAGTAAAGTTTGTTTGAAGTGCATGAATAAAAAGTTAGTGAAATTACAGGAGGAACAATCTATATAGCAATAATAGGTGCATTCCCTGTGCATCTGAAAGAAAAAAAAAGAGTTTTCACTCATTTTGGCCTAAAACTTAGTGTTCAGGTTCCCAGGATTCTGACATCAGAACCCGGATAACGCTGATTAGAACCATAGGGGCTTTACAATAAAAGCTAAAATATTGACCATATGATGGCAAAAAGTCTTATTTTGTGGTTAACTTATTCTCTTCTAGCTACTCTCTGATGAAGTTGGTGGCGCTGTAGAGGAGGACCGCCGCCTCCTGGACGAGGACCGGGACCGCTCAGCGTTGTAGGTGACGTGCTTGTCGTAGTTCTCCATCTGAGCCTCAATGAAATCCCTCTGCTGCTGTCTGATGGTCTGGCTTATGAGCCCAGGGAGGGCGTGGATGCTACCAATCAAAGTCTCTAACTTCGTTTCCAGGGTAACAATTCTCTTCTCAAAGTCTTCACTCCTTTCATTTAAGTCGGAAATCATGTCATACATGATATTCTGGGTCTGGAAAACAGGATTAAGAAGAATGTAGAAACTGAGAACTAAGAGGCTTAATTATTCTTGCCCTGGAAGCAAATTGTCAATGCCCAGATCTTTAGTGCTAGTCTCCTGCCGGTGGACACCTAGTGTAAGAGGGGCATGGGCTACCTGAACAGCTTAACTTTGCAAAGCAAATTCAGTGTACCTGTTCAATACCACGATTTAGAAATGTAAGATCTTAGGTGTTAATTTGGTTCAGCTGCAGAAGAATGTGTATTGGTAAAATCATCCAATGATTTTAGGTGGTGTGAGGATAGACAAAAATGGCTTTATCAGAGGTAAGTGGCTGGAATGGATGTTTTTGGAGTCCTAGTGAACCTTGAAATTAATTTTCTTGATCTCAGGGTATTGATAACTCTGATTCCTAGGTGTATTTCCTGAAGTAGCCAAGAGACAAGGAGAGAGGAGCCAGCGCTGACAAGCTCAGAGCTGGGGAAGGAAAGGGTGTCACGAGGGAAGGATAGGATGCTAACCTTAGCTTAGTGAAGCCATTCCCAAGTTCGAGACCCCTCTGTCTAAGCCTTCCCGCCTGCCTCATTTCCCTTCATCATCTACGTTCTTCTCCTGCTTCACAACCTCTTAAAGATGACAAATGAACTAATTAAATAAGGGAGTTTTCGTTCAGAAATACAGGCATCTTGGTTTCGGGTTGCCCATGGAGACAGAATGCATTATTTTACTACATAGTCTTGAGAATAATATGTGAACAGCAGCCATTCATTCAAAAAATACTGAATCCCACAGGATATACAGTCCTGTGGTTGTAATAAGCATGACACCAAAGAAATTATTTGAAAGAAATAGCATCTTGCCTCATAGTTGTACTCCTGAAGGAAAATTATCCACATCATATTTCAAAGAGGTCTGTTTTACTTTTTCATAAAAATACCCAATTTCTTTTATCATTTAACTTGGGAAGAATACAGGAGCCTGTCGCATCTTTGTTCATGATGTGTCCAATTGCGAGCCATGTTTGTAAATGTTAATCAAGGACATCATCATACCTTATAAATGTGTGCTGGCCAGTTTACATGCATGATATGTGCTCTCCTAGGTAAGGCATTAAATACTTATCAGCTTCAACATATTTATGTAGTATGTGTTATGGACATACATTAAATGAATATGTTAGATGCATAAGACTAGGCCAAATATGAGTAATTTTTATAGGTTATACTGAAGGCTTTAGGAAAAGCATAGCTGATTTATCAAACACAAAACAGTTCATACAGATTGAACTGAGAGTTGCCTCTTTGAAAGCATTTGTGTTAAAAGGCTGAGCTCTTATATAAATGCCATTCTAATACCCTCTTTAGAATTTTTTCAGGAGAATGCAATGTTTTGATTGTTGGACAAATATTTATATTTTGAGAATGGATTTAACTTGGGGAGGAACAACCAAAAATCACTCAGATAAATCTTATAAATGCAGTAGAAGAATTTGGGGACATTTAATATGTTTTCTTAGAAAGGAGTTTGATTCTTAAATAACGAAATGGAGAAAGAACCATAAAGAAGTGATCACTTTCTTTGGGAAGACAATTTTCATTTTAGAATGTAATTTCTGGTTTCTTTTTTTAAGATTTCGATTTTATATTCTTCTGAGTTTGCTTAAAATATATAAAAAACAATTTGAACCTCATAGCACCCCTAGGATGTAGTTCTGCTCTGCAAATAAAAGTCCCAAAGGTATTGTCTCATATTCCACTTATGTTCCTCACAGTATTTCCAAATCACTGTAATTAGGAAAGCTTTTAAGAATGGTGATTGAATAATGCATACAGGGAAAGAGCATATTAAGCAAGCATTTTAGAAACATTCTCTTAAGTTGGACCATCATTTTAGGGTGGTTTGTTGGCTTGATTTAATTGGATTTGGGCTGGGCATCTCCTGAAGCATTAATTATTAGTGACTGTGCAGTGGTTAATTTCAGCAGGTTCAACCACGAGGGCTGCACACCTCAGGCTTACCTTTGCCAGGTCCACCAAGGTATTTGCTTGGTCATTCAGTTTCCTCTGCTCCATTTTTACACTTCTTAATCTAAAAGACAGAATCCGAAGTCAGAAAGGTTCCTTTCTTTCTATGGCCACCTTATGCCTTCCAAAGAGCATGCACAAAATTGACAAGAGCAAATAACTGCATGGATAATGCCTTGAATATTTGGGGTAAAGTCCAAACTGGTTATGTATCTGGTACAATGAGAAGCATGCTTCCCCAACACCACAAAAAAGAAAGGAGAGAGCGCAAGAGATGAGATGTCCTTAGGACAACTATTTACCAGGTAAAGTTGAATTCAGAAAGGCTCATAAGGATTTAACCATATGAGAAAAAGCCAAAACATTCCTTAAAGCCCCAGTATCATGACAAATAGACATAGGAAGAAATATGCAAAGCAACAGGAATTCCATCAATGTTGGAGCAATGAGCACCTTCCTATGCCTACATGACTAGATACAGGTATTAGCCCTGTTTAGTCTGAAATGGATTGGGTTAGGTATTTGAACCTGATGAAAACACAGTGATAAGTGAGATTCTTATTAACAAAAATAAAACTTTTATTCAACCAGCAGCAAGAAAACTGAAAACACATAATTCTCTTATTCTTCTGACCACTTGACTTTTATCTCAAACTGCCATTCAATTTGCAGGAAGGCCAGACCATTTCTTTAAGAGTTTCCTTAATTTTCAGCATAGATAAAAGTCAGAGGACAACTAGAGTATCTGGTGGATGGAATATCTACTTGTAAATGTCATTGTATGTACTTGATTGACAGAAAAAAGGCCCCTGTTTAATAAAAGTCTTTCTTAATAAGAACTCTTACTATTCCTTAACAAATATTTATTCAGTGCTTACTATATACCAAGAAATTAGGATTTCCCAGTAAGAAAAAAGTAGTTTATTGTTCTTTAAGCCAAAAATGCAGAGCCTTGCTCCAAAAGAGAAATAGGTCCCTCTGAGCTACTTAATGAAAAAGAAAAAAAAAAAAAAATTCCATGCTAACCTTACTTTCCTTTGGTGATGAGTCATTTTACAAAGTATAGTTTTAATGCTGGAGAGCACTTTTTATTGTTTTTCAATTTAAAGTAAAGGTAATTATATAGAAGAAATTAAAACTCACAGGGCAAGATTTTACTGCCAGGGAGATTTTCATAACATGTGTTCATAATGCTCAGTGATTTTTGTTCTGAAACTAGGATACCCAATATGTCACCAAATCTGCTCTACAGTAAAGATGTAGTTGCTTCTGCCAGTAAGAGTTTAGATGACACCTACCTACAACATGATCTTTAACAATCTAAAACAGTTTAAGGTTATAACTTGTCGTTGCGACTATGTGTTTATCAGAATGCTTGGAACAAAGTTAACGGGCTTTTTATGCTATTATAGAGATGGATTATGCTCTTATCTAAAAGAAATTTACAAGTATGTGTTTAAATCCAGTATATTGTTGAGAAAGATTTCTCTCACTACTTACAAGGGTTACAATTCTTGATATGTGTCTTTTAAAAACAAGTAAAAACAAATGAACAAAAACACCCCTTAACCATCTGTGGGTCATTATAGAGAAGTGTACTAGAGAAAGGAGCAACGTCAGTTGTGGGTTCCATCCTCACTGGCCCTAATTTGACTTCCCATTTCCTCATGTAGGAAATGAAGTGTGTCAGGTGAGGTCACGTTTCTGAAGTGCTGGATTCATACCCACAAAGGTGTTCTAGATGACTTTAATTGATACTCAAGACATTAAACAATACTAAAATAGACAAATTCCTTTTAGCTCTAATTCTTCATTATTGTAAAAAAAAAAAAAAAAGTCTCAGGCTTGTCCTACTCTGTCTTTATCTCCTGACACCTGACATTCTCTCTTTTTTAAAAAAAGAGAGACCAGGATCTCAGCTCATAGCTTTCTTCAGGCGACTGCCTATGGCTAGAATTCAATACCAATATTTCAATTGTCAACTGATGGTACCTTTACCTCTTTTTGCTGTGAATGATATAGTTCTTTATTCATTTATGATAGGGATTTATATAGTTTCATTTTCAAATTTTCAGTGAATAATAATATAGGTGGCACAGAAATGACTGTAGTTTGGACTCTGGACCAAATGCTTCTAGAGACTTGTGAGTACAGAGGATGTCCTGAATTCTGCAAGTCAGGCTGGAAGGGTCATTGGTAAGTATTTCATCTTATAAACAGTGAAGCCTAATTTACTTCTCTCGGGTTACTATGCTATGACTGAGAGTAGAATTCTGCCCATTTTTTTTTTCTACTAATCTGGAATGCTGACATAGAGAAGCCCTGTTTGATTCAAATTTCTTTCCCTTCCTGAACTTAAATCATCGTGTCTTCTTATTTGTTTCTTATATTGCCTGTAATATAGGAGAGCTGATAGGAAAAGCCTGCTTAAGCTGCAGCTGCCAGAATAAAAGGTCACATGCAGATGTGTATTGCACTTTTTTTCCCCTCCTAAAAGAAGAATAAGAAACATATGTTGATTTCTTCCTTGTGAACTTCACTTATCACAGGAAAATATCATGATTTTGGATCACATTTCCATAGCAGCAATCAGACTACTAAAATTCACAAATAAAGGATCTGCTGGGTGCATGCAGCCAGTAGAAAATTCTGCAAATGCTGAAAGGAGCGGCTCACACAACTTACTTCCGAGCTCTATTTTCATTTTGTTGAAATAAAAAGACAAAACAAAAGAAAAGAAACTGTAAAATATTCTGGAACAAAAATAACACAATGTGGTGTTCAGTTGTGCACAGGGGGCTCGATTCATTAGCTGGAAGATGGTGTTACGGTTCTGCAGGATTTTGACGTATTGACCAAGGAGGAACACTATGCAATTATAGTACCACCTTCTTCATTGCTACTGTATTTCTCTCACCTGAAAGCACTTGTCTTCCTCCTGAATTCAAGTTCAGAAGGAAGAGCACGCACAAAGTCATCTTGGCCTCTTGATAATGGATGTTCAAGTAAACAGTAGGAAACGTTTTTGCCTAATGTGAATGGCAATACGGTTAAAAGGATAGTATTCAAAACAATGGCTTTATGATTTCAGGGCGGATGCATCTTTTCCAAATTGGGGCTACTCAGAAGCCTGGCTTTCTGCAAGGCAGGTAGGTGATCCAACACTCTGTTACAGAAAGTATGTATATTAGAGTTCTTGGCTCTGAAATAAATTCATGTTGATGGGTAATGATAAACTTTAAAGCTGCTACTAGAAAAAGGGTTAAAAGTTAGAGAAAGAGAACACTTCATGGCACTAAGTGACAACCTAAAATAACAGACACATTACTGAAGAGGGCACAAGCCTGGAGAGTTTAGCGTCCATCAGAGGCTAGAGCAGCCACGTACAGGGCAGAGAGGCGATGGAGCTGGGAAAAGAGAGACAGAACTGTGATGGGGGGGACCGAGAAAAGGGGAGAGAGCTGCTGCGAAAGCTCTCAGGACAAATCAGAGAGTAGGAGAGGCCAGGAGTGCCTGCTATATTGAATGAATTTAAAAATTTTTCTTCCCCTGGTAAGGTCTGATTCCACCCAGTGTTGGCAGGTAAGGCTGAGGGTCTCACTGCGTCTACACCGTGGGCAGTGAAGGCCTTGCCCTTGGGAATCGAGCCCTGTGTGCTTTCCTTTATGATGTCACTCCCCAACTTCCAACACTAGGTTAAAATGAAAGGTGAGTATGCGTAATTAGAATAATCTAGCCAAACCCAGCCCGTATGAGTAAGCACATACTCAGTTGTACTTTTCACAAGGTATAAGTGTCCCCCACCTCAAAGGAAACCCAATAACCCCATGACTAGTTTATAAAACAAGTCAGAGCATTTTCCAGTTGCTTGAAGTTCATATACTTTAGAAGTAGACATTGCTACAGAAGAAAAAGAATGAGAAATGTCTGAATGAAGCAGAAGAATCCCAGGTGGCTTCCTCTGTCCCTCTATCCAAAAGCGGCATGCTAAGGGACCCTGTGTGAGCTACCCCATGGTACCCACCCCGAAGATCAGGTTGACACACCTTTGTAGGGTGCATTTGCTACTTGCTTAGGGACAGTTTTTGAAATGAGCTTCCCCAAAGATTTTTTTCTAACATTTTATTATAAAAAATTTCAAACCTACAGCAGAGCTTAAAGAATTTTACAGTAAACACCCCTAAACTCTATCCCAGGCTTTTGAATGCATTCAGAACTTAAAGAGTTTATAATAAGTTGATAAACAAGATATAATATATACCCACCATTTACATAAGGCTACAGAACTATATTAGAAAAGCTGTCATAGCAGTTTTTGGATTTGTTATATGAAAATGTATCAAAGGCAAATCACATGGAATTATACATTTAATAGGTTATGCTGGCAGCAAAGGACCTGAGTAAAACCCTGGAGGAAACAGGATGTGTGGCCATGTGACACACAGGCCAACTACACTTGCTCACTGCCATGTCATCTCACACCTTCTACTCCTGGACACACGCATCTTCTCACACTCACTAAGGTAAGTTTTCTTTTTAACATACCTGAATATCAATTATTAAAACATTAAAAGTGCAAGAAAATGATACCTCCATGGTATAGCCTGTGGACTTCTTGTATGAACGTTGGGGTTACCGTGTTATATGGTTTTAGTGGGGGGAAGGCCACTCTCACAGGAGAGTTGTGCCCCGTGAGTCCCCTGGGGAACAGGCCTGTTTGACAGGACGACAGGCCTGAGGAACACAGAGGTGCAAGCTCAGCATCTCTGGGAGGAGGCGGTGGATGGGGAAGCGAATTGTCTTAGGTGTAAACTTCACGGAATCAAGATGTCCAGGCAAGTGGTGGTATTGGGTTACGGGGGTACCTGTGAGCTCGGGGCAGCAAGCTCTCTCTTGGGAGCCAGATGGAATATAATGTTTCTCTCCATAGTTTGCCCCGACTTTAAGAGTATTATGTTAAAATAGTAGCCTTGTCTTTTCCTTACAATGGTGGAAAAATCATAGTGTGTGTCCAGTCAAGTCACAGAGCTAAAGGCGAAATACAGCAGTCTTAGAAAAATATGTTGGTGGCAACCAGGAAAAGAATATGGCTGAGCAGCTGTGAGTAGCGATGACAGCCAGCTACTCTACCACACGTGCAGGGTCTCCCTCTAGAGTACCTGGGTTTCAAGTGTGCCTCTGTCCATAATTACAGACACATTCTGCACTTTCAGGGATACCTATTTAAGCAGGGCAGTTGGATGGACAGGTGAAAGGATAGAAGCTGAGTGCTTAGTGATTTCCCACAGAATGATCGTGGCACCATATTACATTTGAATTACCTAAATAAACATTCCAGCCTTTGAGCTTTCTTGTCTGTTGTGCTAGTTGTCTCTGAGAAGACACATCTCACTGGATAGCCAAAAGACTTAGTGTGCACCCACTTTTCCATTACTACCCTGGTAGGGGCTATGAGGAAAGCTACTTTTCTGAGCCACAAATGTGACTGTGTCTGCTCTTCTCCACACAGACATGGCATTAAGAGCAAGTCTGCCTGGCATCACGATTGTGAACAATACTTACGGTACACACGCTGCCAGCCTAAAGGAGAAAGACCCTGTGCTTTCAAATTATCATTGAATCTCACTAGATACAGATTTTTTACTTTAATTATATAACAATAAAAATGATATGAAGGACTTACACAAACTGAATAATGTGGTCTGGATTAAGTTAGAATAATGATAAGAGAGTATAAGATCTATAGAAACTATAAAATCTATAATGAACATGTAGCATATAGAAAATCTCCCAAATTCTAATTAAAAACTAATTTAAATTCAACTATTAAATTATATGCACTATATTTATATGAAGATGTTTTACAGTATGTTAAAAAATCCAAATAGATCATATAATGGTTTTTCAAGATTCTGTAGGAGATACAAACTAAACATCCTAATTAAACTGTATGAATAAATATGTTTAAGTAAAATTTTAAAAGAAATTATTGATTCTAAACAGAAACTGAGAAGATATTTTAATAAGTAACTATTCTCCTAATAATTTTTAATCGTACAAGGAATTGACATTTTTCTCAGGATTTCATTTTTGGATTTATTAAATTGCCAGATAATATCTTCTGTGGACAAACATGACAATATTTTTTTTTCTTCCTCATGAAAGAAGAACCAAGTGCAAAAATCAAAAGCCAAGGATACAAAAGCAGTATGGAAATGAAAAATGGTACTTACTGATGAATAGCTTGCAAGAATTTTCGTTGATGTTTTCTTACTTTTGCATGATCTATCTTTTTTACTAGCTTTGTGTTTTTGTAAATTAGCCATGTTTCCCTGAGTACATTGGCAGCTGCGTTTTTCACCTGATAAGAAAACAAATAAAAAAAGCAGTTGGTAAAGTCCAGACCAGAATCCTTTGTAACTTTGCGGTGGGTCACATTCTTCATCCCATGGATTGTGGTAAGCTATAGCTCTACTTAGTAACTCAAAAGATTATTTTTATTGAATCTATGACTTTTTAGAAGTACCTATATCTGCCTGGGAACAACTCTTAAACTGAAATATTAGGGAGATACTCCCGATCTCTTTCTGTGCTAAATTCTACCCTATTCCTTCAGGAAATTTCTTTTCTATGTGACTACTTTTTTTTTTTTTTGGTTAAAAATCAAGAGGTACTGATTTCTCCACCTTGTAATGCAATTGTTCTCTCCATGTTCTTTGTTTCCTGGAGAAAGGCAGAATGCTAGAAGGCCAAGGTTAGTTTTTCCCTTTGCAAGCTCGCTGGGTATTTCTGGCTTGAGAGCTCCTGGAAGGGTACATTTCCATTGCTGAATGCATGAGTACACCCAGGGCTTATAGCCTCCCAGAGTGACTTAGCAATCTGTATGCTTGTTAGCGCATTTTAGTTAACTAAGAGTCTATGTTATGATTTTGTTGGAAATTTAAATACACTGCATTTCAAATGAATGGGACAAATGTAAAGCCTGAACGCATCATGGTAACACTGTCAAGACCTACTACAGGTAATGAAAGGCATGAATACTTTATTAAACCATGTGCTTTTTTGATTAAAGTCTTCAAAAAATCCAGGGAGCTGATAAACGGCCCTCACAGGACAGGTTTTGTCCTCTTCCTTGCTCACAATATAGAAAGATCTGATGACCCAGAGCTTTCACTTGGGCCTGTTGTTAATGACTTATTCTAAGCAGTCCCATTTAATGCTTTTGAGTGACGGATAAAGGATATATCACAAAGAGAGCCACAGGTTAGTGAGGTGCTAGGTGGAGGAAGATAACCTTTTAAGAAAAGCAATGTAGTGGGGAAGGCAGAACAATGAGCTGAGACTGAGAACCGAATTTTAATTGACTTTGCACTAACCAAGTCCAGTAGAGGTGATTAGCTAAAATGAGAAAGTTAGAGATAATTATTATTAAAGTCCTCTCAATCCTTACTTAGATTTACAATGAGGAGTTATAGAATTACACTAAACTATGGGCCTAAGTTTGTATTTATATTTTTCACTTTAGCAAGGCAAACACACGTTTGGTAACTGATGGTGAATCCTTTTACATGGAGCTGAAAGGTTTTCTTTATGAGCAAGATTGTATTGCTAGAACTTATTTTAAGAAAATGACTTATTTCTTTCCAGTAATACTGCTTTTAGGAGTGACTTTGGTTCATAATGCACTTCCTCTGGGTATCCATTAGATTCTGTGCATGGAGAGCGTCTTGGAACCAACAGAGAAATGACTGAAATGGATGCTGAGCACCAGCCGGGGATATAAGTAACACCACCACCGCCAACTGTGAAGTTAAAAGGAGTTCTAGTAAGTTCTTGGCTCCATCTTCATGGAGCCTCCATGGAGCTATGGAAACACTTTCCACAGACAGCAGTGAGAGTCACCTTTCAGAAGGCCGTTTCCTCTGGTGTTCGTGACCTTTCAAAGGTAAGGAGGAGGATGCAGCATGAGTTATTGATGTTTGAGGACTCTGCTTTTAAAGAAAGAGGAGGGGGAAGTGACTGGCCAGCAGCCCCTGGGGTTGGGATAGTTTTTCCCTGTTAGTAAAGAGGTCCCAGCTCTCTGAGCAGCCTGAAGATTGGCTAGGGGCCCTGATGGACTGGAAAAACCAGGGAGGGCACATCTAAGACCCAGAAGAGAAGCCTAGATTCCAGCCTGGGGAGGATGCTGATCCTGGGTAAAAACCACTGGAGCAGAAACATAGCAATAGATTTTGGTTCTGGATTCCCACCTCCAAACAGCAAATGCTACAGTATTTCTAGTCTATAAACTTTTAAAAAGGTGATTATTTTAAATGAGTCTTTCTCTTTGGGATGGTGGGGGAATGGACGAAGGGGGAGCAGGGAACCTCAATCTCAGAGTGCAGTGGGGTGAGTGATGCCCTTGAGGCCTTACGTTGCAGGATTTGTATTCACTAAGTACTCGTTTTAGCTGACAGGCTTAAATGAAAATGATTCCGCATCTGAAAATGAAATCCCTGCAGCTGCTTTTAAAAACTTTGAAATATGTGAATTTATTTTGAAACATCCTTTTTCTAACTCCCTAATAGGTTTTCAAATACAGGAGTAAAGCTCTTAAAAAGCATCATATTTAACTGCTACTTTTCAATATGACAGCCACAAAACAACATATCCCAGAATGGGAGGAAAAAACCCAAACAAACCCCACTCTCTGCCTATTACTCAGATGTGTGTCTAATAGTAGGGTCTTCTTTTCCCTCTTAGTGTTGAAAGGGGACAGACAGAGGGCAGTGAGAAGACAGTGTTGAAAGCACTTTAGTGTTTTACAGGTTTGAAGAGTGGGAAATTGTTACATCAAAGTGATATGCAAACTTCTGGGAAAAATGGGGAGAAGCTGGTGTGCACATTCTTGATGATTTAGATGAGAGGGAAGCTGATCTGGAGGGAAAGTTCCCTTTGCCTCCTCAGTTAAGAACCCTGCTGTAATAATCATGTAACTCTTGAGCTCCCTTCCTCCCTTTCCTAGGGCTTTTACAAACTCTCGGAGGGCAAGGGTTATGTCACTAATCTTTGTGTCTCTCTAGCTTAGTGCTTTGGGTGTAGCTGGTACTAAATAGATATCTATGGTGTTAAGAGGCACCATAGTACATATTAATTTATACATTAAATATGTCTTATTATGAACCACAGACACATATTTATGAACCAAAGGACCCTCGTGAGAAGAAGGGTATACAGATTTAGAGAAGAGACCAAGCCTTTAAATGGCTCAGTGCATTTCCGTTTATGAATTCAACACACGTGTTGAATGTCTACCACATGCTAGCATCTACGATATGCTATAAGAGGATTCACAGATATCCCTCAAAAATTGAGTAGCTATAATAATTCTAGAGCCAATTAATGGGCCAAAACTTCTATGAAATGTAACTGATTTCCTCTTTTTCAAACAGTAAGGAAAGTGAGGGGGAAGGACCTTTGTTAACAGAACCTCTTTCCTTCTCACCTCCCCTCCTGAACCTCACCCCCAACACACACCAAAAAAGACAAATGAGAGCAGCTGCTCTGCCTCACATTAGTGAGAGTGATGAGATCAACTGTCATCAAAACCTATCAGAAAAAAGATGGAAGGCATATTGATAATCAGGTATTTTGATAATGATTTGAGAAAACAAAGGCTCTGAAAGAAATCATACTAGTATATTGTACTAGTACATACCCAGATGACTTTCATAGGTATAAAGGCCATGAAACGTTATATTGCTGACTCAGTTAATTATAAAATAATAAAAATATTATGGTTTTAAGGATAATAGTACTTTATAAACCACCAAAGCACTGAAAGCTGCTAGACTTTTAACTGTAACTTTGCTGTGTGTTCAAACCTGTATGATATTGGTAATGACAGCCTTGTCTAAAAAAGGCTATTTCTTTATATTTTTCCTTTGTTTCTTATTACTTTGGGTCTTCATTTTTAACTTCTATTTCTTTCATTTTTTTTTCCTCCTGCCTCTCCCCTCAGAGGCTTTTTTAGCATGATATTAATACTTCCATTCTCCATCCGTTCCAGGGGACGGCACCAGGGCGCCATATGCTCTCGGCCGCCCTGGCAGGGAGGGATTTGCTTATCGCTCCAACCCTCTCTCCCTGTTCTTCGGATCAGGTATCTGGGGCCCGGGTGAACGCTGTGGCTGTAGAACACGGCAAAGCCAAGTGATCCCTTTGTTTCATGCTTTAAACTACTGACTGTGTAGCCAAGGACAATGTAAAAGCTACACAAGCAAATCCTCTGGAATTTCTGTTCACTTGTTAAGAGACACGCAGGAAACAAAATTATATAACTGCATAATAATGTTCTTATTATGGATCCTATTAAGAATTCTTAACAGGATTGAAAACACCCACAGTGGACATTAATATGTATAATTATCCTGTGTGGTATATCTAGCAACTTAAAAACAAGCAATTCTGAGAACTCAACGTAATTTTTTAAAGTTTCTTTCCAAAAATGAAGGTATTCTGAGGACCAAAATCCAAGATTTCCCATTTGTTCAGAAGTGAATGAACAGTAATATATTTCCAAAACATATAACATGGTAAACACATTGCCTCTGTAAGGTGATAAACTGCAAATCTATTAAATAAGCTAGGTGACAAGTTACTGGTATTATGCTTTCATTTCAAAATCACTAGATTATTCTGGGTACGTATACCTGTCAGCCATTTCTGAATTGCAGAGTGTCATGTAAATTTTTAGAATTACACAGAATAATCTTCCTTGATGCTGGTGCACAATGAATGGTGTATTCTACTTTCAAATACACTGTTTTACTTGGTTAGTGTAGTCATACAGAGAAATGACTTCTGTGTAAAATTGTTCCCCTAAAATTTGTACATGGTAAATAATTTTTCATGGAAATTGTTCAATTCAGTAAAGATACAACTGGAAGGCTTAGAAAGTTGCATTTGTTCCTGGGGCAATAATCTTTCTTTTGACATTCCTATTGCTTTTGAGTCAGTCATATTCAGACTATAGAATGTCTATGGCCATTACCCCTGTTAACCATCAGAAAAAATGATTTCTTCTATGTAGTTTTTCAAGGAATAATAGTATTTTTCTCTAATAATATATAGTACCCTTGAATTTGTATATTTAATCCTTCATCTTAGTTACCGTGTATGGTTTTTAGGTCCTTGTTCATACTTGGTTATTCATAGATGATCATTCAGATTGTATATTTTTATTTAAAAAAGTATAAATAGGTCCATTAGGAATTTCCATAAATAACCAAATTTTATCAAGTTCCACGTAAATGATACTCATTTAAGTTGATGACTTTGTATAAAATACTGGAGAGGACTGTAAAAGGGCTATTATTTTCATGTATTGTGTTGAGTATAATAATGGGATAGATATCATAAACCAGAAATTTATGTTTTACTCTAATGCCATTTTAATACTTAAACCATTACTTAGCAACATTTCACCTATAAAAATTGATCTGCCAGCAAGTTTGCTGGAGTATCTTTCTCAGACCTATAAGAAACTCTGGTCCTAAGAAATATTGCAAAGTAGCTCCACTTTTAAAAAACCGTAATGAAATAACAGAATGAATAAAGTATGCTAAGCATTATGCAGAATGTGAATTTTGAAACTAGAACAGTACTTACTGAAAAAGCTTCTATAGGCAATCTGACTCTTCATGCAACATTATCTATAGGAAGTTTATCTAAAGTATATAAGAACTTATAACATCATCAGAAAACTTGGTCAGTTTAGGGAACTGAGTCCCATTCATAAAAACTAAAGGTCATCTAGACCCCATCGATCTAGATCCTGAATCCATAGTCCTCTAAAGGGGGCTCTGACAGGGCCTTAGGGAACCCATGAGCAACAAGAGCCAAAGTGCCTTTTTCTGCAAAGCAGGAAACATCAGAGATTTTATCTGATTTTCTGAGTGGTCAATGCCATAAAAGCTCAATATTTCTTCAGTGTAGAATATGATATTTTAGCTCTTTCTGTGTAGCAGTTAACATAGAACTGCAACCATATTAGACACACAGTGTATTTTTGTTACGTGAATGTATGTTATTCCAAGGAAGAGGGAAATTACAATGAAGTCAGTAGACTCAAAAACTATCCGTGAAGAGGGCCTGTCCCAGTCCCTTCCAAGATGTCAGCTCCTCAGGGACTAACAAGCTAAAGCAGCAGCTCTCAACGGCAGATGCTTTGTCCCTTTCGGAAACATTTGGCAGTTTGGAAAAGAAGTTTTTGCTGTCACAAGCAGGGGGCAGTGCTAGCTAGTGAGTAGAGGTCAAACATACTGATAAACATCCAAAATGCACAGGACAGTCCCACACAGCAAAGAATATCTAGCCAAAAAGATCACTAGTGCTGAGGCTGAGACACCCTGGACTAAAGTAACTACACTATAAATGTCTCCCAAATGAAACTGGCTGACCCGTGTGAAAATCTTCATCCAAGGTGATAGAAGGCAATGGGATGCTGTAGATATGTACTTAAAACTCTTATCTTTTGTAAGTCTTAATATGTTTTGATAATTAAGATATAGAATACCAATATTCTAAAGTAACATTTAAATACATTATATATTTCCTTAAGATAAAACTAAAAATCTGCTTATGAAACATGGGGAAGTCTGCCCAAACATGCTAACTTGGCTTTCTTATTTGTGATTCTGTCACGTTTTTTTTTTAACTGTTGAAAAGATTTACAGGAAAACATATGGGCTACATGGTATTTTAAGGTATTTTTCTGCCTAATGTCTTATGTGTGGCATTAACTTAATTCTTGAGAAAATGTATAATCATGGTAAAATAATGTGGATTACGCAGAACTTAGTGGAAGTGTTCTGTTGATGTAAAACTTGTGACTCTTAAACACAAACTGTGTAGAACAGAACCCTGAAAGGACCAAATAAGCACATGATGAAATACACAAAACATCTGCTACAATTTCTGGATTAGATGTAGACTAATCTCACGTGTATGGATTTTCATTTCCTAGGAGATCTTTGAAAAGAAAAAGAAACGCAACACTCCATTCAGTTCCTCATTCACCTCTCTCCCTTCACTCTCCCATATAGGAATGTGCACGAGTTTTGATAACAATTTCAGGAGTTGAAAGAAAATGAGAGAGAGGCTTTGATCATCTATTATATATGTGGATCCTACCAATTGCAGTAAAGTCTCACAATAGTGTCTGATAGGTAAGACAAAAAGCATGAGCAAGGCAATTGGAATTAGGGTTTCTATTTCATAAATATAACCTGTACAAATAAATATTTGCATTAAAGTGACTGCCCTATTAGGAATTATTTACCAAATTAAACAAGATTACTTTTATACATTCAACCAAAATCAAGAATGAAAGTTGGAACTGTGCATGAAATCCCTTGATTCTTTTATGGGAAAAGTTACCAAATGACAATGTATTTTGCTATTTCAGTGACAGGCTATTTGGATTCCACTTTAAGCAGTGGTTATACAGCAAGATGACTCTGCTGTAAAACAATTTTTACTTATTTTTGACTTTGGCATTTGTCTCAAGTGATTATCAAGAAAGGCTAAAAATTTAGTCTAAAAAAATCATTTGCATCAACATGGCTTTACACCTTGATATCATGACTTTGAGCAAGTTACCTAACTCCTCTGGGTCTTGGTTTCCACATTTATAAAATGGGCATAATGATAGCATTTCCCTCATAAAATTGTTGTAAGGATGAAACAGCTTTGGAGCAATGCCTGGCACAGAGCAAATGCTCTATAAACACTGTGATTACCCTTTTCCTCTACAACTGCTAATTGGACAGTGATCTTTCACCTGGATGCTGCATGTTTTCAACGTTTCTCTGCTGGCCTTTAAGTCATGCAAAGGGCCTGTCTTTGCCCCTACCTTGGACTTCTAAAAGTTAGTGGTGGTTTCTTATTTGTCTTTTCAATCCTATCTGTAGAACAGTGACGTGTTCATAGAAGTTCAGTAAAATATTTGTTCAATCACCTTCCCATAAAATTCCTATTTTACATTGACAGTATGTTCCTTCCTACTCAATCCAATATTGATATCTTCTTGCATACTGTACTTGATGTTCGGTATGCCTATTTGTTTAGATTCATGTGATCTATGTTTATCCAATACCAAGACTGTCCAATTATTTCCTAATTGACCTAATGTTAGAAATAGCTTATTCTCAAAATGTGATAAAAAAGGAATGCCTCAACTTTTAAACTCAAGCCATTTCAGCTTCAGATGTCAAAATAAAAATCATATTTCCAAACATTGAAAAAAACCACAAAAATATTCCTTTTAAAATCTATGAGTGGTAACTTACTCTTTTAGTCAGCTGAGTATCCATCATGAAATTGTGCACGTGTTTTTCTGCTTTGGTAAGTTCTAGCTTCCTTGCCACTACAGCTACCACCAGGGCTGTGCAACCAGCACCCTAAAAACAAGGAGAGAAGAGAACCCCAAAGAGTTACTACTTTCTGTCTCAGCCACATTAGAAAATGTTTTGCACCAAATGCAAAAGTTTCTCAAGATAAATATTGTAGTATTCAGTGTCTTCAATAAGTGTTACAGAAAATGTGTGGTCAACAAATGCAAGCAATGTACCTTGAAATTAGGGTTAAAAAACCTAGTTCACATATTTTAAGAACAAAAGCATGATATTTGGATAAAACATTTCTATCATAAGAAATGGCAGAAAAACAATTTCTTGAATTTCCAGACTTCTTAAAACACAGAGAAAATCAGTTATATATCTATAATTACAATAGGAACAAATAATAAATGAATAAATTAGCATAAGTGTATGGAATAGAAATAAGGATTTTTCTCTGAAGAATAACACTCGAGACTAGCAGGCTTCAGGCCAATCAACTGCCATGTACCAGGAATGAAAGATGAATTATCTCAGCATGCACACGACTTCAGATTGTTCCACGTGCATAACAGAAAGGATCGCAGGAAGACCAGAAGGATCGAACCTAGATCCTAGAACCAGAAATACATGCAGAGCTAAAGGTGAGAGATAGCCATCCTACTATTTTAGAGGTTTACTGCCACTAGAAGAGGCATTGATGGGTCTTCATTTGGAAAAAACCAACAGTGTTCCTTTTTGCATTATAGGCCATTGTGCTGATCTCTTGGAACAAGAAGTGTGAGACCATATGGAACCCCAAGATTATAGTCCTCCCTCTCTGTGATCAAGGTGTACTCACCCAGGTGGTAAAGGTCTTCTTCGCTGAAAGACCAGTGACCAAATTCAGGGGCAAGAGGTAAGGCTGGGGCACCAGTTGTAGGGCCTAGGCAAGGTCATGATGCTGTGGCCACCTCACCAGTTTTGGGCAAAGTAAACCTACGTGTTAGGGAAAGGACCAGTGGAAGAGCTACCTTAGGGGCCTGTGAAAGGGAAGTCAAACCTCCAGACAGAATCCCAACCCTGAGAGGATGACAGAACAGTAGAGATTGCTAAGCTACTCTCAGTGGGTTTACAGATAGCAAAGAATAAAGAGCAGGGCCCATTGGAGAGAACAAAGAGTAGGAAGTTAGGATACTTTCAAGAGAGTTGACTCTTTCATAACTGCTTTTTAATAGCATCCCCTTTATGTTAGCCAAAAGGGTAGGTGCTCATAGGATAGCCATCCACTCAGGAGTCTCAAATTCCCACGAGGTAACCTGGTTTTCCTTATTACCAGTAGTTCTAAAAATCACAAATTAATATAGGAACTTTACACCTTAAAAATGTGGTCAAAATCTTGAATATCTAATATTGAGGAACTGATATATAACTTACATCATATCCATAAGCATAATTATGATATTAAAATTTATTTGTAAGATATTTAAAGATACAATTTTCTAACTTGCCTTTCTAAACATTATATTGTATGTACGACATGCTCCCAATTCTAATTTTTAAAAGAATCCACAATAGAAGAAAAAAACCTAGAAAGAAGTAAGTCCAACTGTGAAAAGATTATCTCTAAGTAGTTGAAATACGTGTAACTTATAAAATTATTTTCATTTTTATTTGAATTAATAACTGTTATTAGCTATTAGTTGTGGACCAAAGAATGAAATTTTGAGCTTACTGAATGAGTTGCTACTACAAATCTGGCAAGAGAGACAAACATGAGGGGAAAAGGAGAAAATAAATACACTGTCCTGTCTTGCCACAGCCCAATAATTATGATCGTGGAGACATGGCCTTAATGATAAGCTGATGGTGCTTAAATGTATTTCCAGAGGGTTGGATATCCCCTTTCATCTAGTTCTATAAAGAAATCAGTAATCTCAGAAATGAAGGGCTACTAATCATATAATCAGAAAGTGGATAAAAGGGGTTTGGACATTGTCTGATTTAACCTTCTGATTTTTGAGATAAGACAACTAAAGCACAGTAAAGTGATTATTCAGTTATGAACCTTGGTTACCATTGATACAGTTCCTACCCTTTACCTCATCTCATAATACCTGTATCTATATTTAGAATCACATACAGTTGACCCTCCATATTAGTGGGTTCTACCAACCACAGATCAAAAATATTTGGAAAAAAAAAATAGATGGTTGCCTCCGTATTGAACATATTCAGACTTTTGTTCTTATTATTCCCTAAACAATACAGTATAGTAACTAGTTATACAGCATTTACATTGCATTAGATATTATAAGTAATCTAGAGAGGATTTAAAGTATATGGGAGGATAGGTAGGTTTGATGCAAGTACTACATGATTTTATATCAGAGACTCACACATCCATGGATTTTGTTATTCACGAGGGTGGGGGTGGGTTTCTGGAACCAATCCCTATGGATACTGAGGGATGACTGTATGTTCTTATTTGTGGTCATTTCCATATGAAGCACTATATTTCATAACAAATTCAATTTCCCATTATTTTAAATAACTGATGCAACTTTTAAATCAGTATTTCTCAACCTTGACTATGAGCTAGAATCACTTGGAGAGTTTATAAAAAATTCCAGTGTTGAGGCTGTGTGCCTAACCTAGTAAATTCTCATCTCCCAGAATAAATCCAGGCATCTGAATTTTTTAAGGCTCTCCAGGTGATTCCAACGCAGAGTCACTACTTTAGATGAAGGAGAATATGGAGGGACTGGGGCAAACTCCATACACTACTTTCTAGTAAAACAAGAGAGTCACAGTTCTCATCAGAGTCATTTCACTTACTTATGAAGATACTCAAGAAATGATAAACAAGGAAAGTAAAGGCAGAGAGTTATTTTGATATTTTGTGCTGTGTGCAAAGAAAACAAGGTGATTTTAGAGCTGGATACCAATGAAGGAAAAGAATGGCCTTTGGAAGCATCTATACCCATTTTGTTAAATTTCAAACATCTACCACAAAATCAGTGACTACCCATGATAGCCATCTGCATCTACCCACTGCATGGTCTGGCATGTGCTTGACAGGCACAGTATACCTTGCAGGTATGCTCCTAGCTACTCCTCTAACACTGGGTTCTGCAGAACACAGTGATTCCAGGCAGCAGTGGTTCTGTAATAGGCAGAGAAAATGTAAAAATCTGAGGGGCTCCTCACTGCTAGAGAGACAGCCGCTAGAGGCCAGTTGGCACAAGAACTTGAATATTGTTCTCCCCTGGCAGGTAGCCACTGCTGAGATCCTTCTGGAAAGAAATCAAAATCCTAACAGGAGTGGAAAATCACTGGTATCCAGAGCCTTGGAAAATCAATTTTTGTGTTCATTCTTGGGCTCCCTTCTTTCCTGTTACTGGCCCTTTCTCACTGAGCGTCCTCTCACGCACCAAAAGACGTGAGCATTAAGAATGAGCACCTTTGTTGCAAACTGGGGAAACAAGTGAATCTGACAATTTAGTAATTACTGAGATTATTACCGATATACCTCCCTCCATTATCCTAACTGTACCCCATTACATTGTACCCCCAGGGCCAATTAAAAAAAAAAACCTTTTCTTTGTTCAAATAAAAAGCCCTTAATTCCTTAAGTGTTATTTTAATTAAGGAAACCATAAACTTAGACCTTCCCACGTTCTTAATAAATCATAACAGGATTTGATATGTATAGAATCATGTTTCAAGAAAACAACCTTTATTTTTTTAATTTTTAGAGTTTCACAAGATGAAGCTGGCTCACTTCCGAAAGCTTTCTAGGTTCAAGGTAAATTCCTGCCAACGCATTAGTGGTTACAGTAATTTAAGTAATGGCATAATGTTATTGTCCACCCAGTGTCTATTTCCAGGATCATTCTGTTTTATAAAGTGAATAAGAATGAAAATAAGTACGTTTTTACAACATTTTCTCCAAAGCTTGTCACTACCACAATCGATGTAGAAACAGTTGGGACTAACATATGTTACTCTCTGAAATTAAGATCCCTGTATGCCTTTAACAAGATGAGTCATAGTCCTTTCATCAAAGTCAGAAAATGTATCCTGGTTACTTATCTCCCATTCCATTTATGTTCTTGGGGAAAACATAAGCAAATCAACAACCTGCCATTTCAGGATGCTTGGGCATCTAAAATCAAAATGAAGAAAATGCAGTGTGTTGATGAAGCCAATATGTTAAAAGCAAAGGTTTAGGTTTTCCTTGGCTTATCATCTTTTCTTCTATCAAAGTAAATGTTGAAAGAAAGAAGCGAGGGGGCGTGGGAGGAGAGAGAGAGAGACCTTGCTTTAGAAAAGTAGTAATGACAAGTGTTGTTACAGCTTATTACGCTAAGCCCGATCAAGCTGAACATATAAATGACAGTTAGACAGCATACGCTATAGTTAAATCCCAACACCTGGATAGTCTTAGACGCTGCCAAATTAAAATGTGGTGCTTTCTTCCACTGTGGTTTTCTTCATTATAACACAGAAATTGTAAGCCATGTTGATCCCAAGGATGTAAGAGAAGTTCTGGTGTCTTATTTTTCCCAAGATCATTTATCACATAAGGTTTGAAAAATTCAAGGGAGTGACATATTATTATTCTAAATCACCTAGTTATGCTGATTCTGCAAATACCTCCAAGAATCATCTTGAAAAACTGTTTTGGGATCAAGGTTTAATAACTTAAGGATACAAGCCTATGAAAAAAGAAAATTCCTTCAATAGCATGCTGGGGAAAGGTTTTGATTATTTCCATATTGAAAAAGGTCTCTTCCAAAGCTTTAACATAATAATGAATTTTATTTTATTTTATTTTTTTTTAGAAATTCCCAAATCCTCTCACTACAGAGAATGGCACTGATAAAAAAACCACTAATGTTCAAAATATTCCAGTCTTAAATTATCCTCCTGTGGGTTTTATAATAGCTCCTTAAAGTTCAAACTTCAGTTTGACGGCTCATTTATGAGACTAAATAGACTATTTATTAGACTATAATTAAAGTTTATCAAAATATACCTACTTTGAAAAAATCATGCTTTTTACCTAAAAATTAATAAATGAACTTTTACTTCAACATAAAGGAAGGTAAAATGAATATGTGAAAACATTGCCTGTTTTTCTGTCCCTGGGGGTGACTGACTCAATATCCTAGGACCATAAATACATTTTTACTGCACTTGCCTGACATAAATAATAAAACATGTTAAAAAATTCTGGCAAATAACATTCTGTAAAACCCTCAGCTTTAATCTTATATCCCAATGGAGTTTTACAAGTTTCCTCTGGTCACGAAAATAAATAACATTCAAAGAAGTTCTGAAGACAAATTCCCTCTATCAAAAATGCCCTACCGTTAAGTTTCTATAAATATCAACAGATATTTGCTGCTAGAGGGTAGAAGACTATTTCAAATGTCGTCATCGTAAGGAAGAGGGGAGAAAGTGTGGAATGCTTGAGTTCAGGGATGAACGTGGAGCTGGGAAACTCCAGACTCCTTAATAGTGATTTGCTTGTTCCGCTCAACTCTGGGGGCTGGGAAGAAGGAAGTACGGCATAAAACTGGTCATCAACAATGAGTCATCCCTGGGTTTACATCTCCTGATTAGCAACAGTGCCAATGTGAGCGCACGTACCTCAGAGGCAGGAAGGGCAGCTCTGCCAACTAAAAGTGCTGAGAGTTTAGAAAAATTAGCTGGAATTGTGGAGTCAACGAGCTGAGTGCTAAGTCACAACAACTTCCAGCTATACTTCTCTGTACCTGGAAGAAAGCAGCTGCCACATTTCTTATGAAATTTTCTTGGGGAGAAGTGAAGGTCCACTTAGGGTATTGGTGGGGAATTTAGTCTTGTGACTGAAAAAGCCTGTCATCCCCTTCTGCTGCTCTGCACAAAATAGACACTATTGTAAGAATTTAAAGATACACTGTCCTCACTGGGCCTTTATTTGGCGAGATTCAATGAACGCACCAGAAAGAATCAAAAATCTCTTCAAAATTACTATTTGATTATTAAGCACCTCATGTCAAATTATCTAAGACATTTAAAAAACAAATCTCGTTCACATGCATGCAACATCAAGGAATGGCTTCCTCCCAGTTTCTCAGGATTTCTATGTCCACTGGCAGGGGAAAACAAATCCTCAAGTGGAAACAGAGAAAATAGCAGGAGTGTAATCAGACCTTAGCTTTAGCCCTCTTTCCTACCAGTCTATCTCTTCATGAGCTAATTCATTGCTGGTTTGGAACACCCTCTGACTGGGTTAACAGGGTAGTGTTACTGCCCTTGAGGGTGAAACTATTTAACTCTGACAGCTGACTGAGTCACCCCGTGATGTTAAATCAAGACTCCTCAACACAGGGCGAATTTAATGCTGACAGAATTATTATCACATGTCCTTATCTTAAGAAAAGGCAAGGTTGTATAAAAGCTTCCATTCTGAATTGACTTTTTTTTACTCCCTGACTAAAAAATCAGTGTGGGGATTTTCAAATTGTTATGAACTGGAAAATATTTATGCATTGCTTTGTTGATACAGCATTACCAGTGGGATGGAAGAAACCTAAATCACACCTCTGAAGTGACTTCACTTTGGTTGAGGGATGCACGCTAGACTTCGTCAAAGTCTAGTGGTTTTGTGATCACTATTAGGGAACCACTTATCAGATATTACTCCATGTTTAAAGATAATTATGCCAAAAATTCAGTCATTCATACTCTAGTCAAAGGGTCAAGAAGAGCTGCCATACTTTTACACAGAGAGAGATGCAAAAGTTACAAAGAATGCTCTTCATTCTAGTGTAAGATGAGAGATATCCTTACCCATGAAGCTATTTTCCACTCTTGAAACAATCATCTATATTCATAGTTAAGGGAAAATTCATCACTTTCAGGATGTGTTATATCTATTTTTATAGATATAAAATGCTAGATAGGATAACTTTTTAAAATACTAAGTAAAACAATTACTTTTTCAGTTGTAAAATTGGAGATACTAAAATACTAGCTGGTGTTGACAAAAAGCTAAGACAAATGCTATGATCTAACAACGTTATTTGCCTACCACCTTCAACCAAAAGTCCAAATCCATTTAGAATTCATTCCATTGGTTATCATGACATTCACAATAGTAAATACTCAGGTCCTTAACACTTCCGCCAATTGAGGAAGGGTAGAAGAATAAAGAGAAAATAAGTAATTACAACCTTAATGGTGTTCTTTTAAAAGGTAATGAGTGACTTTTTTTTTTATTAGGCAATCTCATGATCTTATGTTTTAAAAATAATATCCAGAAGAGAGGAAGAGATCTTTTTCTCTTCAGCTTTTTTCAGAGACAGGGTCTCACTGTGTCGCCCAGGCTGAATACAGTGGCATGATCATACCTCACTGCAGCTTCCAATTCCTGGGTTCAACAATCCTCCTGCCTCCCAAAGGGCTGGGATTACAGGCATGAGCCATTGCACCTGGCCAGCAGGCTTTAATTTCTATATAGGTTTTTGTAAAAGAGAAATTTCTACTTGATTTGTTTGATCCATCACATTGGAATTCTTGTTAAAGAATTTCGGTATCTAGTATCCCCCTATATTAGTAGTTCCACAATCATATATGTACAACATTGTAAGCACAATCTAAATATTACAAAAAAAGTTTTTAGAATTGTCTTGGATTCACAATTTACATTTTAGGCAAAGGGAGATTATTTCTTAATAATGACATTTGTTTTTCTCTTATACATATTATAGAAAACCATCTCTCTTCATGGTTTAACGATATATTTCTGCATAGAACACTGCAGGGTAATCTTAATCTGATGTCCTTGGCTCCCCAAAACTTTACTCATTATACAAATCCAGCTATTTTAAAAATTCTAAGCAACAGCTTAATTTTGGGTTTTGACCAATGAAATGTGAACATCTAAAATGATAGCATGAAATAATGCATTAGTTTCAATTAGCCTGATGAAGAAAACAAGCAGTGCTAATTTCCTTTTGTGTACATTTTTAAAATGGGAAATCTTCACAAGTGTTAGAATTTAGATCAACCACTTTACTTAAAAATGTAAAGAAGCCACATAAAAGTATAAATCCTGACAAAATTTCATAAGCACAAGCACAAGAAAATTCAAATATAAAAGAACACAAAGAAACATAGTACTTCAGAGATAATATGCAAGATGATTCAGAGATGACCCTGTGCTCTCTCAAGAGTGTTGTAAATTGTATTTCTTTTTCACAGTTTATTAAAGGCCAGAGGGAGGGCGAGGGAGACAGAGAAATGACTCACAGGAAATATGACTATGTGCATTTTATCTACACATGCATTGCAAAAGTCTAAGGGAGAATACGCAAATAACCACCTGAAATAAAAACAAGTCATTTCTGGCTAGATGGCCCCAAAGTGACAAACTGGTACTTCAACTTCCTAAAATCAAAAGCAAACAAAAGCAAACAAAATTTGTCTAACAAAACAGAAACACATTTTTTTCATAAAATATGTACTATGAAAAATAATTGTCTTCTTTTCGGAATCTATATTGCCAGCCAAACAGTCTCTATACCAGTGTCTAGGTAACTTCCACCCATATGTTCTTGATCTCTAAGGAACTGCCAGGAGAAACAATCACCTCCCAGATGCTAACCCCAAGAAGACGGCCCCATAGCCTGACTCCATGGGAATTTGCTTGGCCTAGAGGTAGAGATAATGCAACCCTACATAGTATTTCAAATAGGTTACTCAAAGATTACTGAATTTCTCTATATGCAAGTAAACCATTTTTGATCAGGTCAATTAAGTCTGTTCCTTATGAGGGAGAAGAATGGAGTTCCTCAGTCTAAGAACGGAGGGACAAAGTCACTGGAAAGTCTATTATCTATAACATGTTTGTGTCCGTATAGATCAAAAGGTACCCGTAACTTCTATATTAAGATCAACAGTGAAACCTAAACAAAGAAGCAGTTAAAGCAGGTAAATAAAAAATCTGATGAGACTTTGAAGGAGCAGTTGTTGAGACATTGGGAATAAAGAATTATTGAGGAAAGATAAATGTATCACAACATGCAGGCAAAGTTAACCTCGAATTTGGCTCTGATTCCATGGCAAATGAGCCTAACTGCATGACCCTTGAGTCACACCTGATGCAAAAATAAAAGGGGCTACATTTTGCCAAAAAGAAACACTAAGGAAGTTGTTTCTAAGAAGCACTGGGGGAAAGACTGCAACTACCAGTTCTGTTTTTATAAATAGCATCTTTCATGTCCCTTGTGGGCTTGTTATGGTGCCTTCCAAAAATACTGCCATGCAAATTTCATTTCCCAAAGCACTCCACTATATAATAAAATGCTATTATTTGAGGAAAAAAGGGAAATGATCCAATAGTAAACATATAATGGAGCATACCAAGTACTGTATAATGAAAAAGAAAAGTTCACAAAACTATATTTTTCTTTTACAAGCAAATAATGTTAAATTATGCCCCCTATGTTATATTTTCCGCAATTAGGACGTGAAACAGTCATCCTGTTACTATTGATAATATTAAAATTGGCCGTGGATTTTATTTTCACAGCAAGCTGCCTTAGCCCAGTTGAATACTACCAAGGGGGAGAAGAATGTTCCTGGCCTATCTGTGCCACGGGCATTCAGTCCTTCCAGTTAGTTGTGGCTCTTGGAACAATCTTCCGAGGCAGCTGCTGGGGGTGTGCACTCTGCACTGGCCACGACTCCAAGGCCCTCAGTGGGGAGCCTGTGCTCTCTCCTGCCAACCTATGCAGACAGCAGAGATGCTGAACAGGGTTGCTGAATTTTAGAAATTTTGGGAACTTCCAGCCTATGGAGCTCGCAGCACTGGTTCATATCCTTATGTACTTGGAAAACAAACAAGCATCACAATAATACTCTTTACTGTAACCGAACTATACAAAGCAGGTAAGGAATGAAGACAAACCTAGGTCATTAAAAATGGTGCACTGTCAATTTGAAACTACCGCTGGCTGAAACATTTACAAGTTCACACCACATTACAGTCACAACTTACTAGCCTCCCATTTTGCATACCTCAGACAAATGGAGCAAAGCAGTCCTGGCTAGATCATAGCATGTGAGGGGCAAAGAATGTGTCTGAGCCTGTTAGCCACCCAAGAACAATGCACGTCACCATCAGCAGCAGACCCTTCTCAAGTGTTCCACGAGACCTGGCCTCTTTCCCCCTTTGCTCTGTGCGCTCCTGGCCCAGTGACTTGGCTCAAGTGTGCTGAGCTCCTCCTTGCCTCACTGGCTTCAAATAAACAAACCATTACCTCTTCCTGGAATGCTGTTCTTCCCTCCTTCCCGGGCTACTCACCCTTCTCACCTCAGCTGCAAAATCAATTTTCCAGTGACGATTTCTCCGTGTAGATTCCATCCCTCTTGCCCAGTCCCCAAAACAGGTCAGAAGCTTTACTAATTACACAAATGTAATTAATAATTATTTGCTAAATATTTTTTAAATGCAGGTCTTCCCCTGCAAGCTCCTTGAAGCAGGACAGTGACAGTCTCTGTCTTCCTTTGCTGTATTCCTCCTACCTAGGCCAGTGCCTGGCAATCAACACAACTTTGTTAAAAGAATAAATAATACTTTAATTACTAAAATGTAAGTTTTCAACCCTCCAACACATTTCAAGATAGTTATTATGGTCCACATTTTACAAACGAGGTAAGTAAATTTCAGAGAAATTGATTCAGGTTTGCACAGCTCGTAGGAAATGGCGGAACTCAGACTTGAAAGAACTTTCTCACTCTGAAGCCAAAGGTCTAAGATCAAATTAGTTCATCAAATTAGCACATGGCCCACAAACAGCAATCAAGCCGTTCTACCTCTTCAACAGAACCTCATGATGAGAAGAATTAAGATGAAAACTGTAGATGTTCTTTCCCAACATAAAACTAATTTTTTTATACTGATTTCCTGCTGTTGGGAAAATGAGTAGCTTACAATGACTTATGCACATGGACTGAATACTTTAAGTGCTTTCTCGAGAGTAAACAAAAGAGATGTGAAGTAAAAAAGACACTTACCATAATTCCAGTAAGCAAACAGACTCCTTTCCCACAGTATGTGTTAGGTACCATGTCTCCATAACCAATGGAGAGAAAAGTTATTGATATCAACCACATTGCTCCAAGGAAGTTGCTAGTAACATCCTGTTGATCATGGTACCTGAAAAATAGCAAATAAAGCCAGTCCTTTATAATTCATTTCTAGTATGATAGCTTAGGGCAGTTTGATTCAATTCAATATATTCACTGTACCTTCTATAAACTACTCTACTTAGAAGTTTTCAAAGCTGGAGATTATAAGTAAAACTGAGATTCCATCTAAGCAATCTAAGAGACATCAGGAAGTGCCTCAACTTTAAAAATAATCTGAAACTATAAAATATGAAAACTGACTCTCATCTTGGCGTAACATGATCCACACACATTTATCTTTGTAGACTCCTCTGGTCCCTGCCCAGTGTCTCCTCACTCCTTGATGCCTAGCGATGTGCCAGACTTATGAGACAATATGCAGTTGCCCGATCTTAGTCCACACCTTTGTAGTGAAAGGAATCATGCTGTTCCCATTGCTTGGATTGTCCTTTGTTACATTTATTTCCCTAATATCGGCTAACTCCTCAGCCTTCAAAATAAATTCAGGTGGGAGCCTTTTCTGTCGACTGTTGTCCCCAGCGCCTCCCCTGTGCTCTCTGGGCATCCTGTGCCTGCCTCTGTCACGGATGACACTGTAACGGTCTGTCCACCTGGAGGCCCTTTGCTAGCCATCCCCCTTGAAAACAGAGCCTGCACCTCTGACCTCAGAGTCCCTTCCCAAGGCCAGAGTGTTACAGAAGTTGTCTTACAGAGACAGTTGCACACAAAGAACTTAATAGTCAAAAATAGGGAGAGGGATACAACTTATCCTGATTATTATTCGAGGTGTCAGGTTTTACTGGTGAGGAAGAAGGTTTTTGTAACAGAAACAGATATCCTTTCACATTTTGCTTGAATAAACAGTACTAAATAGTAACCCTGTGCCCATGAGGTGGACACTGGTTTCCACCATGTATACCCCTACAGCAGCAAGGCCATGTGAGTTGTCGCCCTAGAAGAATTTGCTCCAGATACGTGTTCTGTGTAGTCATGGGGTAGGGTGGCCCTCCTCCGTCCTTATGGCAGTCAGACCCCCGACTGTGGTCTCTAGAGGACCTTCCTTGCTTTTCAACCAACTTTTCCCTCCCTTCTCCTCTTTCAGATACCACTAGGAGGGCTTTCCTGTCCTCGTTTCTTACTCTACAAAGTATGCTGACAGCTGCCTGGTAATCATCACCCCCTGGCTTCACTCACTGAATCCTTCTTTCAACTCAATGCCCTGCCTGTGCTGCCAGGGCTGCGGTGGCGAGGAGGCTGCTGGCCAGAGCCCCAAGATTAATCCGAAATATTACAACCTACACTAGGCCATCACGTTCTCTGTGCTTTTTTTTTTTTTTTCTTCATCTATCACTCATCTCATGCCAAGTCTCCTGCTTCTAAAACCAAAATTCCAGAAGACTCATGAGTATAAGCTTTCCTCCAGAATATCAGTAGATCTTACACTCGATCTTTGGATACACAAAAAACTCATGCTTATCACTTTTGTACCTTTGTCTACTTCCAAAGAAGTAAGAGAGAAGCTAAGAAGTGCTGTTTCCTGCTACTTTGGGCCAGCGCAAGAGAAGCTCCGAGCTGGAGTGAATGGAACCCCAGAGTAAGGAGGAGTGGGGGCAATCCCTGGATCTCCTGAATCAAAGGAAAGGGCACAGGAACAGACAGGCAGCCCTGTTGCAGAGCATCCTGCAAGTTGCTGGTGGCAGGAGGACAGAAACTTCCACTGTTCCATATCCAAAGAACAGTCAACATGACCTAGTTGTGGAGTCCCCTCTTCCTAGAATATCCTTGTGGAGAGACTGCCATTGCCAAAGGGGAGGTCAAATGTATTCCTAGAATTCCAGGAAGACAGATGAGTGCATTTCCCCTGAGAATCTTTGTTCTGTCATGTGTAACAGCCTAGGAATAGGCTGATGTGACTAGTGCTTTGCTCAGGTACAGTATGAGCTAAGCAGGCTTCTGTGGACTGCTGGAGAGCCTGCCTTGCACATGTAACCGAGCTTCCAGGGGAGAATGTGATTTTCATGTCAAGACACAACCCTCAGAAATGAGTTTTGAATTATAACCCATTCATGAGCTCTCTCGTAAGTATTCCTCACCAAGCAGTTGCCTAAAACAGAGAATAAATACATTACCCTGGCATGAGAGCATGGGCTCCACAGGAGAGGGGAAGCAAAAGAGTTCATTTCCTATTCAATTCTAAATTGTGAGAAAAAGTTTTCCTCTTAACAAAGCATGATTTATACACGGATCTGATACACTTGAATTAATCTAATTCCCTGATACATGTGTATGTACACATATTTACTGAACACTCATTATGTGCTTAGCACTTAACTTGCATTTTCTCATTTAACATAAAATGTTTTTGATACATGGACAATCTTTGGCTGAAACAGTTAAATTCTTCACCCTTTCTATATCAGCAAAATGTCCTTAGACACTTAGTTTCTAGACGCTTAGAAAATGTGCCTGTGTCTGAGTGAAATCTCCATTTCAATTTATTTTTACACTGCCATTGCAAGTGACCAGAACACTATTATCTGCTAGGCACATAGTTTTTGCAAGAACAACTAACTACAAAGCAAAGTTTTGAGATTTCATGCTATAAACAAAGGTCTCTAGGGGCATTCTCACAGCTGTTGCCTGCAAGGAAATCTCAACTTTGGCATGGGTGTGAAAGTCTTTCTAATTTGTTCTTCCTGTAACACTTTTTATATGATTTTCAAAGTTTGGATCAGTAAATGACTGAAAATTGCAATGGAATGCATCCACTGGAACATTTGAGCAAGCTAACTCCTCTTTAGTTCCTCATCTTTAATAAATGTACACATCTTAAATACACAAATTTCTACCATCCTTATTTGACAATTTGCCAAACACTCTCAAGAAATATGTCATTATATCATTCAGTCAATATTTATTATAGGCTGTGCATATTACACTGCATCAGAGACTGTAATTCTGTATTGAAGGGCCCTAATTAGAAACAAATACCTTTCTAGGAGCTCATATTTTAGGGTTTGGGATTCAATGGTAAATCATCCTTTTTGCTTACGAAATAATAAACCTGCCTGAAAAATAGCTCAGAATAGAAAAATAACATCTCATACTAATGTTTATGTTACATTCAGACATACTTAGTTGTGAATAGTCAAGATGAGGTAATTAAGGACCAAATTAGATGCTATTAGAATAATCACCTAATTTCTTTTTTAGCAACTCAGGAACAAATATTAGACTTATCAACAGGATGACATTACTTAGAGCACCCCTCAGGTTTTTAATTTATGCCAGATTCATATAATTGTGAATGATGAATATGTACCCTTTAAAGTTTAAAAAATTTCAAAACATTTCTTATAGTAGAAACTCATGTCACAAACGAACTCAGACAATTCCAACCTTCTTCTCCACACAGAGAACTGTTCTGAGAAAGACATGAAGAAATGACTCATGTAGGAAATTGCAAATTTTGATCAATTTTAATACTGGTTTAATCAAAAATACATTAAATAAGATTAAAATTAGTGCAAGGAATGAATGTCTGATCATCTTAAACTTTTAAAATAAGGACTTCAGGGTTTTGGCAGAGGACTCTTTGGACTGTATTACAGCCCTGGACATGTAAGAGACTTAAAGATTGTGAGATCAGCTTTAAGGTTTTAAAAGAAGGAAAATACTCCTTTTCTTAGTTTCTATTTCTTATTCATTTCTTCATGCATTGCTAACTGTGGATCTAGCACCGTTTCTTAGATCAGAAATACGACAGCTTTCTACAACGTCTGTCAGAGTTCACAGGAGTTACCTTTCCTGGGGAATCAGATCACTGCCCTCTTCCCCGTGAGCAAGGTACCTCTGCCCAGCTCCCCTGCCTGCCCCAGCAGCTCCCACGCTAGCAGCTGGCAGTGAGGCTGTTCTTCGCAGCTCTCTTTCTCTGCAAATGCACGGCCTTCTGCCTGGAAACCTTCTCCCACCTTTCCAACCCTGACTTGTGCTTTGAGAATCTGTTTGTGGGGCCTCTTTCCCAGACTGTACATAGCTTTTGGTCGGCAGGATACTCTAGGCTGGTCCTTCCTCTGTATCCCAGGAGCATCGTCTTGTAGCTGTCTCTAGCACCATACAATAAATGTTAACTTGGGTCATAAGACATGTAATGTATAATTTGCTCATCTAACATGCCCTTAGAATTGAAATTATGAAGAATTTGAAGATAAAGACTATGCCTTATTCATTGTTGTATAGTCACCAGTGCTTACAAAAATATATCAGGAAACTGGTGTTTATTAAATTAGTGTGACAATGGGAAACATGTCCTCGACTTGCCCTAGGCCACATGCGAGGCCTTCAGGATCACATACACAGAGATACAAAAAGGGGATAGAAGTGATTCTTGCTCACCAGTCAACACAAATTGGATTTGTCATATGTTCCAAGATCTGTGTGCAACTTATAAAAGTATTTCTATACCTGTAAAAAATAATTCAATCAGGGTTAACGGCTGGCAAAATATGTTCATTAATCCTTCTCTATTCTACTATTAATATTAGAAATAGCAAAAAAATATCTCAAATGTCAGCTCTGGTCTCAAATGTCAGCCTTAGTTACACAGTGAAAAGTATTATGGAGATTTAAATGCATGTGATCAATCCACCATCAATTCTCTCTCCTGAAATACCACTAAAATGATAATAAGGCAATTAAAAAAAAAAGCATAAACCCACAAGAACAAAGGGAAAGAAAAGGAGACATCAGTGAACATGAAATTACACATTCTTATATGAATGAAAGTATATCTTGCTTTCAGCCATAATGGAGCAACAGGGAACTAGATTTATACTTTCTCCTGAAACAATTAAAAAAAACAGATAAATTACCTGAAACAATGGTTATCAAGACATTGGCCATAGCAGCAGAGGACAGTCATTCCTGACAGATGGAAAATAACCAACGTGAGCTATACAATTGCCCCAGTTTATGTCTAAAGAGAACCTCCAGGATGTAGCTCAGGGAAGAAAAGCAGGCAGATCCTAGAGGTCTCCCTGTGATGAAGGAGACAGATGGAAATCTAGGGAGGCCAAAAACCAGAAAGGAGAGATCTGCACAGAGGCCAAACTAGAGATCTGCAGAAGGGGTCTGCCTGAGTATTGAGCCGAGTACTGATCAGTACCCAACTGTAAAACTACCCAAGGCTGGAGAAATGGGCGCACTGTGTGTAAAGTGATACAGTATCACCTGAAGATAGACTTTAGCAAATGGTATACTATCAGGTGAAGATAAGATTGTGCTAACATAGGTATAGTATGTCTAGGTATAGTATAACTAAGGATATAAGTACAGGCATACCTGGAAGATATTGCCAGTTTGGTTTCAGATCACTGCTATAAAGTGAATATTGCAGTAAAGCAAGTCAAATAAATTTTTTTTCCCAGTGCACATAAAAGTTATGTTTATACTGTAGTCTATTAAGTACGCAATAGCATTTTGCCTAAAAATAGCAACGTACATACCTGAATTAAAAAGTACTTTAAGATTCTTTCTTCTGTTTGATCTACCCTGCTCACTGCTGGTGGGACTGCAAACTAGTGCAACCCCTGTGGAAAGCATTATGGAGATACCTTAAACAGATTCAAGTAGACCTACCATTTGATCCAGCAATCCCATTATTGAGCATCTACCCAGAGGAACAAAAGTCATTCTATAAAAAAGATACCTGTACCCGAATGTTTATAGCAGCACAATTCACAATTGCAAAGATGTGGAAACAACCCAAATGCCCATCAATTCATGAGTGGATTAGTAAATTGTGGTATATGTATACCATGGAGTATTACCCAGCTATAAGGAATAACGGTGATATGGAGTCCCTTCTGTTCTCCTGGATAGAGTTGGAACCTATCCTATTAAGTGAAGTATCCCAAGAATGGAAAAACAAGCACCACATGTACTCACCAGCAAATTGGTTTCCCTGATCATCACCTAAGTGCACATTTGGGAATAACATTAATTAGGTATGGGACAGAGGTGGGGGATGGGGGGGAGGGGATGGGTGTATACCTATATGATGAGTGCGTTGCGCACCGTCTGGGGAATGGACACGCTTGAAGTTCTGACTCGGGGGGATGGGAGGGACATGGGCAGTGTATGTGGCCTGAACTTTTGCACCCCCATGATGATAAGCTGAAATAAAAAAAAAAAAAAAAGAGAAAAAGAAAAAAAAAAGTACTTTACTGTGCAAAAATGCTAACAATCTGAGCCTTCAGGATCTCAATCTTTCTGCTGGTGAAAGGTCTTGCCTCGATGTTGATGGCTGCTGACAGGTCAGAGTGGTGGCTGCTGAAGGCTGGGGTCGCTGTGGCAGTTTCTTAAAATAAGACCACAATGAAGCCTGCCACATCAATTGGCTTTTCCTTCTATGAAAGATTCCTCTGTAGCATGAGATGCTGTTTGATAGCATTTTACCCACAGAACTTTTTTCAAAATTGGAATCAATCCTCTCAAACCCTGCTTCTGCTTTGTCAACTAAGTTTATGCACTATTGTAAAGCCTTTGTTGTCATTTCAACATGTCCCCAGCATTGTCACCAGGAGTAGATTCCATTTCAAGAAACCACTTTCTTTGCTCATTCATAAGAAGGAACTCCTCATCTGTTCAAGTTTTATCATGTGATTATAGCAGTTCAGTCACATCTTCAGGCTCCACTTCTAATTCTAGTTCTCTTGCTATTTCCACCACATCTGCAGTTCCCTCCTCCACTGAAGTCTTGAAGCCCTCAAAGTTATCCATGAGGTCTGGAATCAACCTCTTCCAAACTCTTGCTAATGTGCTATTTATATTAACATATAACTTGTGACAGCTTCTACAACAGCCCTTGCTGCTTCATCTTACACTTTTACGTTATGAACACTTCTTTTCTTAAATCTTGTGAACCAACCTCTGCTAGCTTCAAACTTTTCTTTTGCAGCTTCCTCACCTCCCTCAGCCATAACAGAATTGAAGAGACTTACGGCCTTGCTCTGGATTAGGCTTTTGCTGAAGGGAATGCTGTGGCTGGTTTGATCTTCTATCCAGACCACTCAAACTTTCTCCATATCAGCAATAAGGCTGTTTTGCTTTCTTATCATTTGTGTGTTCATTGGTTAGCGCTTTTAGTTTCCTTCACTTTTCATTTACATTCACAACTTGACTAACTGTTTGGTGCAAGAAGCCTAACTCTCAGCCTATTTAGGCTTTTGAAAGGGCTTCCTCACTAAACTTAATCATTTTTAGCTTTTGATTTAAAGTGAGAGAAGTGCAATTCTTCCCATTACTTGAACACTGAGAGGCCAATGTAGGCTTATTAATCGGCCTCATCTCAATATTTTTGTGCTGCAGAGAATAGGGAGGCCCAAGGGGAGGGAGAGAAATGGGGAACAGTAGGTTGGTGGAGCAGTCAGAACACGCACAACATTTATTGATTAAGTTTACCATCTTATAAGGGCACAGTTTGTAGTTCCCCCAATGACAACAGTAACAAGATCCCTGATCACAGATCACTGTAACAGATATAATAATGAAAAAGTTTGAAATATTACTAGAATTACTAAAATGTGACATAGAGACACAAAGCAAGCACATGCTACTGGAAAATGACACCAATAGACTTGTGTGACACAGGGTTGGCACAAACCTGCAATTTGTAAAAAATGCAATATCTGTGAAGCACAATAAAGTGAAACATAACAAAATAAGTTATGTCTGTATGCGATAAACCCCAAAGGAACCATTAAAATAACACATCGAAGAATAATACCTGATAACCCAATAAAGGATATATAAGATGAAACACTTAAAAAAAAACAAACATAATCCCAGAGGAGGCAGAAGTAGAGGGAAAAAAGGAACAGAGGCGAGATAGAACACATGGAAGACAAACAGTAAGAGGAGAGTTTTACCCAAACATATCTGTAACCACGCTAAATATAAATGATATAGGTAATCTCAATTAAAAGGCACAAATTGTCATAGAAGCCATGGAAAGTTCACACCTTGGAGAAACCAGGCATCACACAATGGGTAGATAAGATTCAAAGCTGAAACCAGGAGAACTGATTAAGCCTAAGTATGTGGAATGACGGATATCCAGGTAAGTGCCCGGCCTGGTCCCACCAGACAACTAACAGGAGATAGGTTTATTGGGGGTGGAGGGGATACTCAGGGATTTGGGGCCCAGCTAAGGGCAGAAGAGATGTTTGGGGCTGAAAATGTGAAAATTAGGTTCAAGTTTCTAAACTGAAGAGCATTTCTAGTTTCCTTCCTTCATTCCCCAATACCTGATCCTAATTATTAGAACTTGCTAAAGAATATTTTTCTCTGGAGAAACAGAATTTCTGAGAAAAAAACTCATGTATTAACATAAAGAACTCCCTAATGAAAAACTTGGCTTTCATCCTACAGTACTTTTTACCAAACAATAAGCCCCGTCCCCATACAGAACTTCCAACTGGCTTCCAATTGCCATTCTTGAATAAGAAAGAACAGCAAATGATCAGCATGCATTTGAGGTATGAGTTCTGTAGAAAAGATACATATACACACAAGAAAAAATAAAGAGAAGAAAGCAAACAGAAGAAACTTGAAACAATGCAAGGTGATGAGGGGACAGGACTTCTGAACTCTCTAAATTATATCATGAAAGATCTCAAGGAACAGGTTCCATCCAGAAAAAAAGGATGAAGAGAAAAAGTGGACTAAAACTCAGAATTATAGTGAAAAAATAACCATAATCTCATTAGAATATAAGTTGGCAGAAATCTCCCGGGAAGTAGAAAAAGACAAAAAGAGAAGGAAAAAAGGAGAACAAAAAAGATACCTTCTCAGAATCAACGCAGAGAGTAGAATGACTGTTTATCCAGAAGGAGAATATAAAAAGTGGAAGAAAAGAAAGGAGAATGTTGTTTTATTTCTTTGACAGGAAAACTAGAAGGTAGGCATCTATCTCCAAAAGGAAGATTCTACTGAGAATCCGCATACAGAATAAGAAAAGGCCTATGTGAAGGCAGATCATTGTAAATTTTAAAATATCAGGAATAAAAAGATGATCTTAAAAAGTTTCAAGGAGGGAAAATAATAGCCCAGAGCTAAATATTTAAAATGGTTGCATCTAACATTATTTGTTTAAATTAGTTAGTGTGTGCGAGTGTGTGTGTGTGGTTTATGTTTTGGGAGGGAAAATGAGGCAGCAATCAATTTCTCCTGGTTTTGTAGAGGGGAAGGATGGAGAATCTGGGAGGGGGAACTGAACAGGTGTAGCTCAGGCCCTCCCTCTGCTTGCTTCGCCCACAAAGCAGGTGTACTTGGTTTTTTATGTGGTAAGCTTCCCCAGGACAGAGGGCGACTCCCTCAGGATACGGGGGTGCACCTATGACTCTTTCTACTCCAGTGGTGACTTATCAGAACATTAGGCAGCCCATTTGGCTATAGGGCACGTGGTGTATCCAAATTGCTTAACACCATTTATGAAGCTGATATTTCTATGTCTACCAGTTTCAGGCCCACAGAGGTAAGAAGAGTATGATAAATGATCTCCTTCTAAACTCCAACTATGTGCATGTAGTTTCGATTTAGAGGCAAATCAGAGAGTCAAATAATTAAAACCTATGCGCATAAAAAGAAGTCTAAAAAAAGGCACATATCTAGGTTTGGAGGAGAAAAGTGCTGAGTGTCAATGGCTCAAAAAGAAACATGCATTTCTCATTTGCCACTGATGGATATGAAACATGTTCACCTGGAAAGTGTTTTTTAAAAAAAAAAAAAACCTATGAAAAGCCCCACCCTCAACCAATTAAGCCAATTTCTCTTTGGGGAGGACTGTGACAGAGATTTTTTTAAAAGCTCCATAGGTGAGTTTAATGTGCTATTAAGTTTGAGAACCATTAATTAGCTTTATTTCAGGAGGAGTTCCTCATTCAACAACATGCTGAACATCTACATGTATAAAGGAACTTTTGGAGGCCCTGAGACTATGTAGATGAATAAAAATAGTGTTCATGAGAAGCTTAAAATCTAGTAAGGGAGAAAACTGGTTACAAGGAATAACAAGGTAATACACAAGTTGTAATAAATGTGAACACTAGATGTAAAGAGCTATCAAGAAAATACATATACATATAAAACAGATTGAAAGTGATGACATGAATGTCTACTATTATAACACTGACACCTAAAATTATAGTTTTAAATTCAAACAAAATGTAAAATCCAGTAAGTCCAAACACTGCTGAAACTACTCTAAAGTGTATATGTTGTAACTGGATGTATGAAACTACTCTGAAAATAATTTATGGAAAGTCCTTTAAGCCCAGAGTGTGATATGTTCCAGTCTATATGACCTTCTCATTGTCCTCTCTCTGCACAACTACTCTTCTCCCTGCCACCAAGTCATGAAAACACAAACATGGCTGAGGGCCTTGAGGATCCCAATACGGTCTTCCTTTAACACAAGTAACCAAGGAAAAGCAGCAGAGATAGGCAGTATGATGCTACCTCTAGAGCCCAAATTTAATTTAGGCAGAAGCCAGTTTGAATTTTCATAAATTATGTAACTCATTATTAACTCTAAAATATCAAAGTGAGTTTTTTACCTTAATTTTATTTTGCTCCTTTAACTGTGCACATTTGGAATTTTTTCCTCTCTTTTCATTTCGAAAAATCAAAAAGCTAAACACTTCTCTGTCTCTCTCACCCTGTATGTGTGTGTTTCATGGGGTGTTCGTGGTTCTGCAAAAGGTCTGATTTCTTTTCATTTGTTAACCTCGGCTAATTAGAGTTTCACTCACACTTCGGATACAGAAAATTTGCCTTTGTGTAGAGACCATCAGTGGATATGTTCCAAGAGCATAAGTTTACTTTAAAATAAAGCTCAAAGACCCTAAAGGAAGGAAAGGGATGATAGAACACATATCGGTGTTTGAACTTGAGAATTACATTTATCATGTTTCCCTGAAAAGATGACAAAGTTGTTTTGTTGTCTAATTCTATTACTCATTTATGTGTTTCATTTCGTATTAGAATAAGTGACTTCAGCAATGATTTATCTGTCAATAAATTAACAGTCTTAGATCTCATACCTATATAATTATTTGACTACTATCAATGTTATTAATAAAAATATATTGGAACACAGATAGTATCAATGATGATTTCCCTCCAATTTACACACTAAATCATCATTAAAAAATTAAATGTCTATTACAACTGAGCAAAAATATTTTATGTACATATTTAAAATGGATTTGGGTCTAAGCTAAGAAAATTGTCAACAGATTTTTGGTATACATAATACCCAGCAGGTCAATCCAAGGTCAAGTGGGATGCAGAGCAGTTCTTTGTTGGGTGGGAACATCCCATGCCTAACAGGACATAGAGAACAAAAAAAAGAATCTCCACTAATTTCCACGACACCCCTGGAGGCTGTACTACCCCCCTTGAGAACCACTGGTCTACAGCTTCAGGGCAGCTGGGACTCTAGTAACGGCCATCACAAAATTTGAAGCTGGCATCATACCAACACATCTGGAGAGCAGTGAAACCAGAAAACCTTGGAATTTGGGACAAATGCCTGAGTAGAATTATATTCTCAAGCCCCTGTACTCCCCAGGCAATCAAGAAAATATCAAATTCTAGAACAATATTTTAACCATGACTAACATTTCTGACCACGTTTCTCTTTCCTCCTGTTTCTTTCCTAACTTCCAAACCAGCAAGCATTTTATGTGGGGCAACCTCTATTCACTCGGCTCCCGCTGTGTGCCAGGCAGGCATCCTGCACAAACGGTGAGCTCCTCCAAAAAGGGAGGCTGGAACCCCAGGAGACAGATGGAGCTATGCTCCATCAGGCCCAAAGATTCCCTTATTCAAAAGTCAATCTTTCAAAAACACTTAATATAGTCCATGTCTCATGCGTGCCAGGCTCTGCTGATAGCAGAGAGAGTATGTCTACACTGGCCTGGCGGGCTCTATTTTTAGAAGCCCCCACCATGGTTTTCCATAATGGGTGGCAGCCAGCAGACAGACTCACTGCTCTTCCCAAAGGCAAAGAACGGCGTGGCGAGCAGTCACTAGGTGGCAGTGCCACACCAGTTTATCCCCACGGCCGCTCTGCCAAGTTCCGCCCAACCAGGGCCAGAGAGGGGCCGTGAGGGGACGTTGTGGGTGGGAATACCCAGCAGTGAAAGTCCCCCGTCTTGGGCACCCTGGACACAGGCAGTGTTCCACATGGGAAACAGGAGTCATGACTGAAGCAAACAGGTCCCAGGCTCCTCCTACACCAGCAGCCCTGGAGTGCGACCAAGAACTGTAAGGGCTCTTCTAAGGGGTGTGTGTGTGTGTGTGTGTGTGTGTGTGTGTGTTTCTGTCTGCCTGTCTGTGTCTGAATGCTGAATCCATTTTAGATCCAATCTAAGGTGGACCTGAGGTGGCAGCGTATCCCCACGCTTCACCCCACATCCTTACATTCTCTAGATCAAAGACAAGGCCTTATCTCCTAAATCTGTAAACAAAAACAAAAACAAAAAAAACAACCAACCAACCAAGTCCCTGGGGATATTTTTAACTAGGCGATGTTGGAGATGAACCAGCATTTGAAGATGCAGAGGATGTTAGAGAAGGCATAGAGGCCTGGGTAAAGGGACTGAGAAAGGTGGAAATCTGGCAGTCCTGCAAACAGGACTTGGGACATGAATGTTCACCAGCCGGCTGCACACAGCAGGCTTTGGCATGTATGGAAGCCTGGCTGGTGTTGGGTCCCTGCCCTTTTCTTTATAGCCTTAAGGAACAACAAGGAAATAACAAAACAATTATAAGTTTAATGTATATCACTAAAAAGGCTTGTGAACAATGTGCTTACTATATGACACCAAAGATTTTATCTATATGTTCTTTACTGTAAACACACATACCTTTCCCTACAATAAATATGGAGATTTGGAGAGGTTCGAGAGCTCTTTGAAAGGAAAAGAGCCTGTCCTCCTCTTTCAGCCTGGGATTGTGGTCTGGAGCATTCTGCCTTGCTCTGTGACACTGGTAGAGACACTACACGATCTCTACAATTGGTGACCCCGACGTGATTCGGCCAAATCTCGTGTGCAGAAGTTTCAATGGACTAACGGGGAATCCCAGTAAGGAACAGTCCCAACACTATAAGGGGACGGGGACCACTAGTGTAATACTAGAGGGGGATTTTATCATTTAATTGTGAGTCATGGGTCAGGAACTTACTAAAGAACAGAAACTATATTTTAAAACCTTACAACAATTATTAAAAGCAATTCAGTGTACAGTGGAACTGAAGGCATTGCAACAATTATTACTTTCAGTTTGTGAACATTGTCCTTGGTTTCCAGATGCGGGTACTCTTGATCTCAAGCTCTGGGAACAGGCAGGACAAGTTTTAAAAACACGACTTGAACAACGTCTTATGACTAATGTCACTCTGCTGACAACGTGGAGCTTAGTACGTAATGCTCTTTATCCATTATGTATAACAGATCGTAATGATCCAGATCGCCCCCTCTCTGCTATAGTGGAGGGGGCACCTCGTGAAGAAGCAGGGAGCCTATTGATAAATCTGAGCCTCTGATGTCTTTGGATTCTGATGAGTCAGATGAAAAGGAATTGCCATTGCCACCGCCATTAAAAGAGCAGGATGAAGTACAGCCTTCTGCCCCTGTGGCTTACCCTCCTCCTCTGCCTCCTGTGCCACGGCCAGGAGGCACTTATCATGCACCACCTCCATAGACTCCACCCCACCTAAAGTATTTTCAGAAACTAATTCGGGGGCACGACCCTCCGTGATCAAGGGTTGTCTAAAAGAAGGGTTAAAATCAGGAGACCCTGACGCCTTCATGGCCGCATCCCCTGGTGTGGTGAGAAATAATAGGAGACGACATGAAACTCTCCCTTTTACTGTGCTTTAAGGAGCTAAAAGAGAGTATCCGTGAAAATGGCCCTCAATCTCCACTTACCACCAGTATGGTTGAGGCATTGGGAAATGGATATGAAATGACTCCTTTGGATTGGAAAACATTAGTTCGTGTCCTAGTTTCATCAGCAGAATATACGGTATGGCTTATGGAATATAATGACTTAGCTATTCAACAATCCTTACAAAATTTAGATCATGGAATACCAATTACTGTCGAAATGTTACAAGGCAGTGGCGCCTATGCTACAGTTTCAAGCTCAAGCCCAGGCTGATGCTAGATGGTCTGTTCAGTGTTCAGCCTTCGCCATTCAAGTGTGGAAACGTATCTCTATTGGTCAAACACAGGGATTGTTTGTTACTATAAGACAAGGCGCTACTGAACCATATATTGATTTTATCAATAGACTGCAAACAGCAGTGGAAAGACAAGTGCCTAACCAGGATGCTGCTAAGCTTCTCATCCTACAATTAGCTTATGAAAATGCTAATAAGGATTGTCAAACAGCATTAGCTCCCATCCATATCTCCTCCTCAGATGTAGGAGCCTTTACTAAGGCCTGTCAACACGTGGGCACTACTGCTCATTTAGCTCAAACCTTTGCCGTCATGGTGCAAGGAGGTGCTTGCTATAATTGTGGAAAATCTAGCCCTTTAGCAAAAAATTGTTAACAATCACGGAACAATAACAAGAGGAATAATTTTGGCAAAGAAAAACAACCTTCTAAAACCTGCCTGAAGTGTGGAAAGGGCAAACATTGGGCTTATCAGTGCCCACCTAAATTTGATAAGGATGGTGATCCCATACAGGGAACCTTGAAGGGGGCACTCCCTCAAGCGCCCTGAAAAATGTCTGGGGGGTAATGGCTAGTCAGGCTCCTCCAGCCCTGGCCAACGAAATACCATTGCTGACCTCTCTGCTACAACCACCCCTTGGACCTCTCCAGGAACTCATTCAAGAACAGCTAAAAACCAATCATATAGAAGAATTCAGTAGTGCTTGGAATACTCCTATTTTAATTATACCTAAAAAGTCTTGAAAATGGAGACTATTGCATGATCTTAGAGCTATTAATGCTGTTATAAAACCTATGAGCCCTCTACACCCTGGACTGCCCTTCCTAGTTATGATCCCAGAAAACTGGCCATTAATAATCATAGATCTTAAGGATTGTTTCTTTAATATTTCCCTACATCCCGATGATAAAGAAAAATTTGCCTTTATGGTACATGTAATCAACCGTCAAGAATCAGTAGCCACAGCCTGAGCAAGAGCGAGACCCCATCTCTACTAAAAATAGAAAGAAATTATATGGACAGCTAAATATATATATAGAAAAAATTAGCCGGGCATGGTGGTGCATGCCTGTAGTCCCAGCTACTTGGGAGGCTGAGACAGGAGGATCGCTTGAGCCCAGGAGTTTGAGGTTGCTGTGAGCTAGGCTGACGCCACGGCACTCACTCCAGCCTGGGCAACAGAGTGAGACTCTGTCTCAAAAAAAAAAAAAAAAAAAAAAAGAATCAGTAGCCAGATATCAGTGGAAAGTTTTGCCTCAAGGAATGATGAATAGCCCCACCATCTGTCAATATCTTGTTCATAAGGCCCTACAGCCTGTTAGACAGATGTTTCCAAATACAAAAATATTTCATTACATGGATGATATCTTTCTTGCTGCTGCTACCACACAGGAAGTTGAACAAGGCTATAAGAAAGTAACCCAAGTTACTGGTGAACAAGGGTTACATATTGCACCAGAAAAGGTGCAAACTTCTACTCCATGGAAATATTTAGGTTATATTGTAACACACAGAAGTATTCAGCCACAATTTACAAAAATAAGTATTCCTCAACCTCTTACTTTAAACTCGTTACAACTGCTTGGACAAATGAATTGGGTATGTCCCATCCTAGGTAATACTACAGAGGAATTAACACATTTATTTAGCACTTTAAAAGGTAACTCCGACTTAAATTCCCCTCGCTCTCTCTCTGAACAAGTATTACAGGAATTATCATCAGTGGAGGAAAAATTACAAGGTTGTTTCTTATCTGGAATTAACCCATTTTATCCCATTGATCTTTTCCTCTTTAATACCAAACATAGCCCATCTGGCCTGTTAGGCAGTTTACAACAGAGTTATACTGCTTAGAATGGCAGTCCTTACAAAAGGACTTTTAGTAAAGTCACAGACATGTTAGTTCATATTACACAACAGGGAAGGGCACGCTGCATTCAGCTTTTGGGACATGACCCACTGTGCATATATATTCCTTTAGACCAACAAAATGTGAACACTATTAGCACAAAACTTAAAATGGCAATGTGATCTTTCAGATTACCTTGGACAATTACTAATTCATTATCCTTCATCCAAATTATTACATTTTTTTCCAAACTATTCCTATCACCTTGCCTAATATTTTACAATCTACCCCATCACAGGTGCTAAGACCATCTTCACAGATAGCTCTGGCAACACAGACAAAGCAGCCATAGCTTGGAAAGATACCAAATGGAAATTACTTATATAAGAAAGGTTTCCAATCCATTCAACAAGCTGAAATTGGAGCATTAATATGAACACTAAATACCTTTCCTAACATCCCTATCAATATTATTAGTGATTCTCAGTGTGCTGTACATGCTCTCCAAAACCTTGACACTTCCTTTATTAAGGACATATCTAACAGAACTTTATTACATTTATTTATTAATTTGCCTACTCTATTTTCTAAACGATGTCATCTACTTTTTATTGCACATATTAGATCACATACTTCCTTACCTGGGCTGCTTATGGATGGTAATAATTTTGTCGACAGTATTGTATCTAATCAATTATGTCTCCTTGCCCAAGACACTACAGCCTTTCAGCAGGCACACCTAATACTGGAGATGATGGCTATACTGCTATGGATCGTAGACTGGGAAAACATAATTTTAATCAATTAAATCAAAAGAAAGTGTTGGTTAAAGACTGGGTTAATAATTTATGGCAAGGACCTTTTCCTGTATTGAAATGGAGTAGAGGTGCAGTTTGTGTTTCTCGGGAAACAGGTCCAAAGTGGGTCTCTGAAAAAAGGGTGAAGCTATACCATGAGCTGGAGAACACCGGACAACCCCATCCCACAGGTGATGAATCTGACCCTGGAGCAACAAAGGGCAACGTTGACCAGGACGAGACAAGCTCCTGATGTGACCTGGGGACAACTGAAGAGGCTTGATCAAAAGGCAGTAACAATAATTAGAAAGGCTGGGGCTGCCCCAACAGCAGAAGAGCGATTTTTGGCATATTTGGCCATCTTAGGTGAGGCTTCTGAACAGGTAGGACGATGGTTTCTACTCCTTCTAGGCTGGTCATTTGCTGTCTTCAGCAGGTGCCACAGTTTATTGGAGTCATTTGTAAACCCACCTTTATTTCATGTGCTTACATGGTGGTGCTTACATCCTCCTTTGTCTTCTAATGACACAGGGTGGACTGGTGGCGTTTGGCTACCACCATCAGGACTACTAACATCACATACTGAATGGTTACATAATAATGATCCCATACTGCCAGCAACCCTCCTATTTGTTTTTCCACCTTACCAAATGTTGAGGGTTGTGTACAAATTATTCCTCAGGAATATTTATATTATTAGACTAAGAGTGGCAACAGTACAGCTAATTTAACCTTTATCTCTGCTTTAACTGTAAATACAACCATAAATATCAATGTTATAACTTTTACTCCTGACCTGCCCATTTGCAGACCAAAAAGAGATTAGAGATATAAATTTTATTCAGTACAATGGACCCCATGTAGAAGAGACTATCCTAGAGGATTAACTTTGTTTAATAATCGAACTTTATGGGATTGGGGACCTCACGGGAAACGACATTCTTCAGGTAAAGAATTGGAATTTGGCAGCTCATCTAAGTATTCCATTACTTGGAGTGAACCTGGATTATCAGGTCCCATTCTTCAACTCACAGACAGCATTCATATGAGTCCTATCCATACCAAAATATGGAGAATGGGATTGCCATTTTTTAATCGTGTATTATCCCATTGCAGTTATACTAACTGCACTAGCATTTATACACTGTCTTTAAACAATAATGTCAGTGATTCAGCGATGATTTGTACCACCCACCCTTATGTTTTCTTTTTTGGACAAAAGTCTCCTAATATAACTCAACTTAATACCTATTATAATATCTCTTGTGAAAGTCCTTCTTGGTATAGTTCTTGCATCACGTTGCAAATGTTACTAATCTTAATATCACTTATATATTTATATTAAAAAGAGCACAAGCTTGGGTACCTGAGAATTTAACAAGGAAATGACAAGGAAAATCTTCCTTACAGGTCTTACGATCTGCCTTAACAAAAATTAGACCCAAATACTTCTTGGCTACTCTTATTGCCTTCTTAGTTTCAACTATTATTCTTCTTACTGCTGCTATAGTGGCTTCTGTATCTTTTACTGAAACTATACCTATGGTGGCTGTGGTTGAAACAGTACTGGTAAACGTTACACATCAAATGCAAGAACAAATTGAAATTGATAAAGGCATATTGACTAGACTATAAACACTTAAAGCGGCTACAGAATGGGTCGGAGACCAACAACAAGCATTTATTACTCGTCAAGGCCTACAATGTGATTGGGCATATCTCACACAGTGTGTTACACCCTTGCCATATAACAAATCCACTTATCCTTGGAACGTGGTGAAATCTAATCTTCAGGGGGCCTTCAAATCTCATTTAGAATCTCAAATACTACAATTGGAAAATCAACTGCAACAACTCCATTCAAATTTACAAACAGATACTTTACAAGCTACAAGATAGCTTTGCCTGGTTAAACCTCAAACAATGGTTTACAGGACTTAATATTAGAATTTGGGTCATAGCTGGAATTAACATACTCTTTTGTTTTCTATTGCTAGCAATCTGCAAACAATTGAGGTCTATGACTCGCCGCATGACTCTACACAAACAGAAGTTGGACACTTACCTGGCTTTCAGTCTCAACTATCAAGAACAATTTAATCATAATAAGAAAGGGGGAGATGTAGAGGATGTTAGAGAAGGCATAAAGGCCTGGGTAAAGGGACTGTGAGGAAGGTGGAAATCTGGCAGTCCTGCAAACAGGACTTGGGACATGAATGTTCACCAGCCGGCTGCACACAGCAGGCTTTGGAATGTATGGAAGCCTGGCTGGTGTTGGGTCCCTGCCCTTTACTTTAAAGCCTTAAGGAACAACAAGGAAATAACAAAATAATAAGGTTAATGTATATCACTAAATAGACTTGCTGAGAACAATGTGCTTTACTATATGACACCAAAGATTTTATCTATATGTTCTTTACTGTAAACACATATGCCTTTCCCTACAATAAATACAGAGATTTGGAGAGGTTTGAGAGCTCTTTGAAAGGAAAAGAGTCTCTCCTCCTTCAGCCTGAGATTGTGGTCTGGAGCATTCTTCGTTGCGTTGTGACACTTGTAGAGACGCCGCACGATCTCTACACAAGATGTAACAGTCAGGGTCTCATTTACTTGCTCTGATCTGGATTCAGAGGCACTGCCCCCTTCTTAGCTGTGTGTGACCCTGAGCAGTGAGTGAGTCTTAACGTCTGTGCCACACTTTCCTCTAAAGTACGAATCAGACCGTCTACCTGACCAGGTGGCTGTGAGCACAGAATGCTATCCAAATGCCATCTCATCAGTATATAGACTGTGTTCTACATTGAGCAAATTCTTCTCTACTTATGTAAAAGTAAACACAAAGAAAAGTCATTGCTTTGGGGAGTGTACCTTCTTGCACAGTGGCGAGGTGACATATGTCAGGTGTCTATACCTGAGGGCTCTTCCAAGGAGCATAAGCAGCTTAGGGTTTTGCTCCCTTCTGCCCTACCCCGCGTTCTGCTGTCACTGTCCATGAGCACAGTGACTAGTAGGACGAACAGTGAAAAGAGAACTGGAGAAAGAAAGGAGGGAGGGGGAGGGGGAATTCAGGAGCTGCCTGGGCAGGGCAGAAGCAACATGGGGTGAGGGGAGATCAGGCCACAGAATAAGAGCAGGAAGAAAGAGTGATGTTGAGCAACAAGAAGTCCAAATGAAGAAGAGAAAGCTCACAACCTTTCTGTGTCATTCTGTTCCCATCCCTCCTCAGCTGCCCCTCCTCCACCAGCACTAGTACTCCTAACCCCAGGGAGTCAGGGTGAGGGAGGAGGGTGCATCTCTGTGTCTAGTATCAGTCACGTATTCCCGAGAAATTTTTGACAGGGCTTCTGTTTAAGGCTTTCCGTGAACTGAGAAAGAATATGCCCCACTGATCCAAATCAGCCCAGCTGTAAGGTGCCACATCTATAGTAAGTATTTATTATAAATTGATTCTAAATTTTTAATTTTCAAAAACAGCAAGGGAAAATTCCTGCACAGAACATATGATGACAAGAAGTCTTAGCCTCCAGCATTTCACAGTTTCAGGCTATGCTTCTAGGGAAGCAGAACACTCCTGAATGTCATTGCTTTATTCCTCGGAGAGAGATTAGAAGCAGAGAGTCAGAAACCTGAGCCACCAAACAGAGTTCCCAGCTGAAGATGATTCCAGCGAGGCTGAGGAGAAGGAGCACAGATTTTCTGAGAAGGTCATTCTCAAGGTTTACCAGTTAAATTTTCCCATTTCAATTCTAAAAATTAGTCTTAGAGTGCCTACTAATTGCACCTTGCCTGATTCTGCACGGGCAGCTAAAATATAGACTGCAATGCCAAAACGTCACGAACCGAATCAAAACACAGGTCTAGGTTCATGCCGGAGGAGCATGGTGGGCGAACGGAGCTGCTTCAAACCAAAGCCACCACCACAAAGGACGCATCCATCCCCTGCTCCATAATCCTTCAGAACACCCTTGCAGAGATCCACAATGTTTTGTTAAAGTCAGAAAAGTATTTTTATAAAACCAGAAGATGAAAGAGGAATGAGATGAAGCGAAGGAAATGAGAGCAGGGTAACAAAGAAAGGAAGAGAGAAAGGGGGAAAGTGGGAAAGTGAATAAATAAACAGTGGAAATAACTGCAAATAAAATTTTTAAAAATAACAAATAAATGGTCAGAGAAAAATCGCTACATAAACCATGAAAACTTGGAAAACTTCAATGCTAGCCAGCCTACTAATTACTTAAAAAGTCAGCTTCATTTTCCAGCACTATTCGCAAATAGATCACATGGCCCTTACTAGTTCCTAAAAAGTTTCCAACTACTCCAGAAAAAGAAAAATGAGAAAAGAAAAACCAATTTGAAACTCTTCATTATCCTTCAATTATTATTTTAGGAATTTAAAATGGTAATCAAAAAATGCTTCCCAGTTGAAGGTGTCACAAGCAGAAGCAAGGTTTGGAACGCACATACTTAGTAAAGCAGGCTGCATACTCAGCTCACCAAAACACACTGGTAAAATGATTGCCAATGGCAAATACAGCAGACGTTTTCCCCATAGACAACCACAATTTTGAGATTAACCAAAACACACTGGTAAAATGATTGCCAATGGCAAATACCGCAGACGTTTTCCCCAAAGACAACCACAATTTTGAGATTAACTTTTTTGTTGTTGTTGCAGGGATTGATTCTATCAAGTCAGGCTAAGAACTACTATGTGCACAGCTTGGCAGCCACCGGGGTGCTCTAGCATAGGGGACATAAATAAGTATTTGTATGTGTTCTACACAGGCTTTAAGGCAGCTTACAGAAAATATCTGACGTGGAAACATACAAATTAGAATAGGAAGTATTAACTACATTGTGGCATTGTCCAAAAGAACTTTCTGCAAAAATAATGAAAATATTCAATATCCGTGCTAGTTATAACTGTGGCCATGAGCCACATGTGTCTATTGAGCACTTGAAATATGGCTAGTGCAAATGAAGAAATGAATTTTTATACTTCATTTCAATCAACTAAAATTAAATTTAAAGAGCCATATGGTGTTACTGGCTGCCACACTGGACAGTGAGGACCAAAGGGCCCAGTCAAGGCATGAGAGCCACAGAACACACATATAAATGCTTTAATTACTTAACTATTTTAGTTCAGCCACAAGATTCACTATGAACTTCCTCTCCACCAAAGTGAAATAAAATAAAGAAACAGAATACATTCCTGGACTTTCAGGACCTTAACCTACTTATACATTCGACACAATATTCTATGCTCTGCTGTCACTCAGTTGCTTATTTTGTGTGATGCTTCTTAGGTAAAGAAAATAAGTCAACCGTTTGAAATAAATGAATTGAATTCCGACTCATTTTTATATATTACTTCACTCAGACATGCAGCATTTCTACCCTAGTTCATGGGAAGACTGTACCGGGTGCTAGGGCCAGGGCAGGAGGCCAAGAACCTCTACCCAACAGATCCGAAATCTACAATGATGAAGGGTCATCCTAATCTCCACAGGCACACAAAGAACTCCTGTTTTTCCTACAAAGCCCACATTGGTCACTTCTAATTAGCCTGTCCATCCTGTAGGACACAGCTGGTGCCCAAGGAGGGATCTACAAAAAGATTATTGCAAGGTATGTGCTATTTGGGCTAACTGCTTTCCAAATCAAACAACTTGAATATGAGAGAGTATCTCTCATTCTCCAGTATTCAAATTCTGCTCACCTGACATCCTATTGAAAAAATAACAGAAGCAGGGCTCCAATCCATATATTTCCAAGATAATTTTATATATTGTTTAGTGATATGTATATTGACAGCAAACTACAGAAAACAAGTCATGGGATGGGTATAGAGATTATCTTTTTATTACTTTGCACCTTTTAATGTATGTCAAAATTATTTCAAAACAGATGTTTCCATGGTATGACTATTACATTTGTGCAGCAACCTTAGCTTATATGGATATAGTTTTAAAGCATAGTGTAAAGACTAATGCAGCCAACGAAAGCTTTCTTTCACTCTGCTTGATTTGATTAACATGCTTGTTTCTTTTTTTTTTTTTTATTTTTATTTTTTGTTTGTTTTTCAGCTCATCAAGGGGGTACAAAAGATCAGGCTATATACATTGCCCATGCCTCCCCATCCCCCCGAGTCTGAGCTTTAGTTGTGTCCATTTCCTAGACAGTGCACATCACACTCATCATGTAGGTGTGCACTCCTCCCCTCCCCCCACCCCATCCCCCCCAGAGAGAACTTCAAACGTGTCCATTCCCCAGGCAGTGCGCATCGCACTCATCAAGTAGGTATACACCCATCCCTTCCACCCAGCCCCGACCTCTGTCCAATACCCAATTGGTGTGAATCCCAAATGTGCTCTCAGGGAAACCAGTTTGCTGGTGAGTACATGTGGTGCTTGTTTTTCCATTCTTGGGATACTTCACTTAATAGAATGGGTTCCAGCTCACTCCAGGAGAACCAAAGAGATGCCATATCGCCATCATTTCTAATAGCTGAGTAATATTCCATGGTATACATATACCACATTTTGCTAATCCATTCATGAATCGATGGGCATTTGGGTTGTTTCCACATTTTTGCGATTGTGAATTGTGCTGCTATAAACATTCGGGTGCAGATGTCTTTTTTATAGAATGACTTTTGTTCTTCTGGGTAGATGCCCAGTAATGGGATTGCTGGATCGAATGGTAGGTCTACTTGAATCTGTTTAAGGTATCTCCACATTGCTTTCCACAGGGGCTGCACTAGTTTACAGTCCCACCAGCAGTGTATGAGAGTACCTGTCTCTCCACACCCACGCCAACATGTATAGTTTTGGGACTTTTTGATAAAGGCCGTTCTCACTGGAGTTAAGTGATATCTCATCCTCATATAGCCATCTAATCTTTGACAAAGCAGAAAAAAACATACTCTGGGGAAAAGATTCCTTATTTAATAAATGGTGCTGGGAAAACTGGATATCCACATGTAGAAGACTAAAACAGGACACACAGCTCTCACCCCTCACAAAAATCAAATCACGGTGGTTAACAGACTTAAACCTTAGGTCAGAAACTATTAGAATTCTAGAAGAAAACGTAGGTAAGACTCTTACAGACATTGGCCTAGGCAAAGAATTTATGAGGAAGACCCCTAAGGCAATCACAGCAGCAACAAAAATAAATAAATGGGACCTGATCAAATTAAAAAGCTTCTGCACAGCCAAAGAAACAGTCACAAGAGTAAATAGACAACCTACAGAATGGGAAAAAATTTTCGCATACTACACATCAGATAAAGGACTGATAACAAGAATCTATTTAGAACTCAGGAAAATCAGTAAGAAAAAATCGAACAACCCTATCAAAAAGTGGGCAAAGGACATGAATAGAAATTTTTCAAAAGAAGATATAAAAATGGCTAACAAACATATGAAAAAGTGTTCAACATCTCTAATCATCAGGGAAATGCAAATCAAAACCACAATGAGATATCACTTAACATGCTTGTTTCTTAACTTGTATATTTTACTTATAAGTTAACATTTTCATAAAGTTTCTGACTGATGTAAAGGCAGCTGAACACTCTCTAAAAGTGTTGCCTTCAAAAATTGAAGATGGATCTCAGGAATAACTGCCACACATTTTTTTCTTAGGAAATGGAGATAAGGTATGTTGTAGGGCATTTTTGCTTTTATTATATTCATGATTTATTTGAGTCCCAATTTACACACACACATTATTAATATAAAAGGTGATTATCCTGGAATCAATCCCTTGACAGATGTCATTTTATATTGTTCAGGGCACATCTTTCAAACTCACAATAAGATTTTTTATATGTATATGAGATATATAAGATTACACACACACACACACACATATATGTGTATATATATAGAGAGAGATAGGTTATTAAGTATGAAATGTCCGATTTCCTTAAGTTTGATAGTTGATATCTCTGACATTTCACTTTGATACTTCTCGTTGTATTTTTCTTTTCTTTTTTTTTTTTTTTGGACAATTCTTTTTTTATTTTATCTCTGATATTTCACTTTGACATGTATTTTATTTTTACATTTTTATTCTATACCCTCAGTCTTTCAAATGCACATTTTGGCTTCTGATTATCTTTCAAATTTTTTTAGAGCAATTTTTGTGAAATCATGGATAGGTCAAACGTGTGTTATTTTCGAATAGGAGTTCTGTTGTGGAAACAATGCAGCATAGACAGCTCAAAATATCAACGAAGTGTTTGGGAAGATGTGGCTAATGAACGCACAGTACGTGGATGGTTTGAGAAGTTCTGTTCTGGTGATTTTAATCTTGAAAATGAGCAACGTGGGCGACCTGAGACTATGGTAGATAATGATGAGCTGAAAGTTGTAATGGAAACAAATTCATTTCAACCTATGCGTGAATTAGCAGTAAGGTTTTACATTGCTATTCCAAGAATATTGGACTATTGAAAACAAATCGACAAGGTAAAGAGGCTGGATAGATGGGTTCCACATGAATTAAACAAGGGTCAGAAGAGATGGTGTCTCAAAGCTTGCCTTTCTTTGTTGTTACGACACAAAGGTGAACCATTTCTACACCATATTGTTACGTGTGATGAAAAAAATGGATTCTTTTTGACAATTGCAAGCGTTCAGCACAACGGTTGGATAAAGATGAAGTGCTGAAACACAGTCCAAAACCGAATATTCATCAACAAAGCTAATGGTGTCTGTTTGGTGGTCTAGACTGTAGTGGTATTATCCACTACAGCTTCATGAAACCTGGTCAATCAATTACAACGGATGTCTACTGCACCCAATGGGATGAAATGATGAGGATGCTTGTGATTAAGCAGCCATGACTGGTCAATAGAGACAGGCCAATCCTCTTGCAACACAATGCTCAACCACTGTCATACAAACAATGCTGCTCAAACTACAGAGGCTGGACTTGGAAACTCTCTGTCATCCACTGTATTCACCAGACCTTGCACGAACTGACTATCATGTCTTCCAGGCTTTGGACCACTTCTTGCAAGGAAAAATATTCAATTCTCAACAAGCTGTGGAAAACGCCTTTCACGATTTCATTGCCACTTGCTCTCCAGGTTTCTTCACTACTGGCATAAGCAAGCTACCGTTAAGATGGCAAAACTGTGTCAACAGTTTAGGTGCATACTTTGATTACTTGTACTGCTTCTTGTTTGAGATATAATAAACTACACTTTTCATTTGAAATCGGACATTTCATATTTAATGACTATATATTATTATTATATATGCACACACCATACATACATATATGCAAGCACATATGCTATGTTACTACTGCATTCAGAGTTGTAATCTCCCATCATATACAATTCAGGAATCATCTGAACTTTGTTTTCTGAGAGTGACCACCACGCACACCTGGTGGCTTAGAAGCAGAATACAATGCATTGATAATGAAGACTCCCACTGTGCAAGTCACTGTGCTTGCTGCAGTGTGGGCGCAAGGAGAAAAACTATTTCAGGGGCTATTTTGTGGATTTCTAGGAAGAGCAGCAGGCTTTCCTCAGCTGTGTCCAATCCCCTGACTCAGTTGTGAGACAAGAAGGACTTTCGGTGAAGCGTCAGGTCAGCACAGTACCCAGACATCCAAATGCTGCTCTCTCATCAGTGCCGTTTATACAGCACGCAGCTGTCCTCCCTCCATATTCCTCCCATCTGTTAAGATGGTATCTGCAAACACCAAAGTGCCTCAAATCAGACAGGTTGGAGTCACCTTTACTTATACCCTATCCCTGAAATCAAACAGCAATGATATTCCAGGGTATCCACCTTCAAACATCCCCAAATTGAGCCTTTCTTCTTGGCATGGCCTCTACTTGCCTTTCCAATCCTAATTCCTGCTTGTCCTGAACTTGCATCCTAAGCCCCAGCCGAAGTGCCTTCAAATTCATGGAGCACATATTGCTCTTACCACTCCAGGCCTCCCATACGCTGTCCTTTTTATCTTATACCCTAATATCCCTTTTAGCCTGACTTCTCATTCACATTCCAACTTCAAAATCATTTCTTAATACTCTAACCCACCCTACTCCCAAGAATGGGTTAGGTGACACCAGTTGCATGGTCATGGTACCTAGAATTATCACCACTTGTCCTGAGGAATGGTCACTGTGTCTTATTCAAAGCAATATGCCCAGTGCTAGTTAGCACCATGACTGTTACATGGTAGATGCTCAAAAAATAGAGTTTGAATGTTCACTCAAATGAGAGAATCCCCATTTCCTCTGCCTTATTCTAGGGATGAGATGTCAGAGGCTTAGTCCATTGCAAGAGACATCGTACCAGTCCACTAGTTTCTGTCTCTCCAGCCTACCTCTCATTCCCACCTTTTCCTGGGTTATCTTTCTAAAACATAAATCTATGTTACTTTGTCTCATAACCTTGGATGGCTCCCCACTGCTTAGAAAGAAAAGTCCAATTTCTCTAGCACAGCATCCAACGCCATTAACAATTTGGTCCCAATCCTCCTTCCCTGCCATTTCTTCCTATCACCTGCCACATGCCGAATTCTGCTGCTTTTGCCCCTTGGCTTCTAATTGTTTATCTCACATCTCCATCTTCAGCACCCATCCCACCTGAAATGTGATTCTCTACTTCTCTTAGGCACAAGTCCATATGTACATCACAGCACTTGTAGTAAATTATAACTTTATTTTGCTATTTGTCTGTCTGTCTGCCTCTTCCATTGGTCATTGAGCACCCAAAGGAGGACTGTCTCTGAAATACCACTGACTGGATCAGTACTCAATTCCCAGTAGGAGCCCAATAACTGTTTGTGTAATGAATTTCAAGAAGTCAAAAGGCTATAATCTTTTTTTTTTTTTTTTTTTTTTTTTTTTTTTTTTTTTTTTTTTTTTTTTTGAGACAGAGTCTCACTCTGTTGCCCAGGCTAGAGTGAGTGCCGTGGCATCAGCCTAGCTCACAGCAACCTCAAACTCCTGAGCTCAAGCGATCCTCCTGTCTCAGCCTCCCGAGTAGCTGGGACTACAGGCATGCACCACCATGCCTGGCTAATTTTTTCTATATATATTTTTAGCTGTCCATATCATTTCTTTCTATTTTTAGTAGAGGTGGGGTCTCGCTCTTGCTCAGGCTGGTCTCGAACTCCTGAGCTCAAACGATCCGCCCACCTCGGCCTCCCAGAGTGCTAGGATTACAGGCGTGAGCCACCGCGCCCGGCCTAAAAGGCTATAATCTTAATCACGAAAGAAATCTCAATTTTGAAAGTTAATTGCTTTAACTAGGAAAATAAAAGCAGGCTAAATCAAACTTAACACTTGTATTTTTGTCTAGTAGCCACAGAGAATGATAAATAGGCTATTAGAATATTCACACCCCTGCTCTTTTTTATGGGTTTTTATTGTTTTGTATTGTCATATATTGCAATTTGTTGATTGCTTATGTGATTCTCAACTTAAAAAAATTAATAAGATTTCACAAATTCAAAGAAAACCCAGATTTCATATTAATTTAGGTTCAATAATTCTGAAACTAAAAAATTGGTTTAAAATTATTAACTCCTCTCCCCCAAAGTACAAGTTCCTTAATGTGTAGCATACCATACGTTTTAAGCATGTGTTAATTTGTGATCCTTGTGTTTTTATTCTTTTGTTTTTTAACTATTCAGTTTGATCTTGATTCTAGAAGAAAGATATTCCAATGTTGTAGCACCTAATGACTCTACAGTTCTTTCCCCATGTGAACAATGAAGACTATGTGACAAAATGCTGGAAACAGCATACAAGACTTGCACTGAAACAGAAAATAAATTTTAAAACTGCTGTCACTGTATTAAATACCAGAAGTTAGTACCATGCATGTGTGCCACAGATAAATTGGACCATGCCTCAATTCCAAAGGTTCTAATGATTACAAAATCCACAAGACAAAAGGTAACACAGGGCTCTGCTGAAACGAAGTTGATAAGGCTAGGAAGTAACATATTTGCCTGGTTTTATGGGCAATCAACAAAATAACATTAACCAAAACAAGATGTACCCATAAGATGGAGAAATAACCTGGAGAGACTAGGAAAAAAAAAACCCAAAATAAAAAACTCAGTATCACTCTCTCTGTCACTTTCAGCTTAGAGAAAGAAAATTGGAACACACTAGTGACTAAAACATTCCTTCTCCCTGAAGTTTTCTCTGCACATTCATTGTCTATTTCCCTACACTTACAACTGACAAATGGATCTTAGAAGCCATTCAATTCAACTTTCTCATTTAATAGCTAAAGAATTGAGACCTAGAAATGTGAACTGATTGTCCGAGGTCACGAGGCTAATTATGAGCAAACGAGCTAGAATCCAGGTCTCTTTACTTACAAACACACGCTCAGGCTCCTCCTCCTTAGTAAATCTGAGGCTCACAAACTGGCATCCAGTTTCAACGCTTGTCACCCATTGATCCATTGCATGTGCCTTCACAGATTATTTCTACTATGAAACTTTTAAGAGCTTCTAAAATCAGTACTCTTCATTAAACTGCTTTCCCGAGAGCCCTTGAGGGCAGAAAAATAATTTTAGTAAAATCCACTTATTCATAGGAAATTAAATATTTTATGCAACGGATAATTTGAGATCCTTGTGTTCTTGTTCTTTTTTAACTCTTCAATCTGATTTAGACTCAGGAAGCAAGACATTCCTTACGTAATCCCAATGCAGCAGCTCCTAATGATTCTAAAGTTCTTTCTACGTGAGAACAATGAACATTGTGTGACCAAATGCTGAAAATAACCTACAAGACTTCCACTGAAGCAGAAAAATTTTAAATCAACTGTTAGTACTGTATGAAAGACCCCCATGTTCTCAAGCATTTAAATAATCAGTCATTCCCTTGTTAAAAAAAAAAAAAAAAAAAAAAAAAAAAAAAAAACCCTTTAAAATCTCTTGTGCTGGCATCAGGGCCCTCTAAATACAGTTCCAACCTGCCCTCCTGACCTCATCTTCACACGCTATGTATGGGCTCAAACAGCACGACTGTGTGTCCTCTCTTCCAGCTTGCCCACATCTCTCCCTCTGTTCACAAATGTTTCAGATTCTTAAGGGCCTATTCTGATGACACTTACTTCATACTGCCATAACATTTTCTAGGATGTCTCTCTCTTGGGCACGTGTCCCTTTCTAACCTGCACAGGCCTTACTGGTGTACATCTCTCAGGTCCATGGTCTGAGTCTTCTGTACTTTGCCATTCATAAGCCCCAACAGCACCTGGCAAGGCGTATGTTACAGACGGCAGGCGCTCAGATTTAATGCATGAGGACAGGGACAGACAGCTGTATCCTAGGACAGAAGCAGGGGAGCAGCTTGTACCTCTGAGGAAACTGAGATCGAGCTTGGTGAAGGGACTTGCCAACCTTTGGCCCACTAGGTAAACACCTGATGATTTACTCCCAAATAACCAGGTTACTTGCTGCATCAAAACTTTTTTGTTTTTTTACTGCTTTTTCCCCCTAAAATTCATTATGTAAATGTCCCTGACATCCTAACTTAGGTGCATAGAACAGAAGTTACTCTTTTCTTATACTGACATTCTCTCTATATGCGCGTGTGTGTGTATTTTTTTTCATGATTTGTTCTGCTGTAATTGGGGAGGGATGTTTGTCCCTCTCGAGACTGTGGTTTTTAAGTCACTTTTTTACTGTTTTGTTTATTCTGTTCCCATACAGTCAGGTTGTCACTAACTTCTGTTATTCTCATTCCAGTATTTGTTTTCCCTTTTTAATTTGCAGCTATTTGAGAAATGGGATCCTGAGCTGCACTAAAATAATATCTAAAGAAAGGCAGAAAGTACTGAGTCCACCCATTATTTTTTTTCTATGAATAAGATCAGCTTTAAAATCTATATTTTTAGCTATTCATTGACAGATTCTTCCTCAATTGAATTCTGGGGGGACAGGCTATGGGGTAATAGATCATAATAGCAAGGTGAGGTGACTTGAGGTCAAGTGATTTGTATACTAAGCTTTTGCTTTAATATATGGTTATATTATCTACTACAGAGGACAAATGGTGTATCGCCATGGCAGCCTATCTGTGCTAGCTTGCTGAGCTAAAAAATACAGAATGATGTGATCCTAAGAATGATCCCATTTTTGTTTTGAAAAAAGATATTTTTCTATATTGATATACCGTTTGGAAGGATACGACCCTCATATTATCATGAAATATTTCCTAGGAAAATAGTGGTTATTGCTAGGGAATAGGGAAGGCTAACAGAGGATGTTTTTAGTTTAAATTTAGATACCTCTGGAGTTTTGATTTCTACCTTCTCGTTGTCTGAGAATATAGACTACACATTGATGCCAATTCTATGAAATTTATTGAGACATATTTTATATCATCACATATGGTCAATTACTGAAAGTCTAGGCATGCTAGAAAAGATGTATCTTCACTAATTGATGGCTACAGAGTTCAATATATGTATACTAGACTAATTGTGTTATTCAACTTCTCTATAACCTTACTTTTTTGTTTGCATGACTCATTAAATGCTGTATTAATCAATAGTGAATGTATCAATTTCTCTTTATAATTTGCTCATTTTTTTATTTTATATATTTTGTGGCTATATGATTACATATGTACAAACAAGTTTAGAATTATTATATCATTCTGGTGAATTGTACCTTTACATTATTTAATGCTCTCTTTTATTTCTAATAGTTTTTGCTTTTAAGCCTTTTTATCTGATATTAACATAGTGACACCAAACTTCTTTCAATTAGTATTTGCCTATTATATCTTTTCCCAATCTTTCATTTTAAACCCATTCATGTACTTATGTTTTAGAAGTATCTCTTGTAAACTTTATATACATAGAATTTAAAAGCAAATTAATATTACTATTTATTATGAACACCAGTATCTATGGGCTTGTTTCTATCATTTTCTTTTGAAATTTCTAATTGCCCTATTTGTTTTATGCTCTCTCCATACCATACATTTTTCTATCCTCTATTTGCTTTGATGTTATACATTCTATTTTTTATTACTTTACTGGTTATCCCTATAACTTTTAATAAGACATACTTGACTTTACACTTAGATTTCAATAACCCTCTTCCCTTGAGAGGTAAACAGCCCTTAGAAGGCTTTAAATCGAATCATATCTACACCTCACAAGTTACCCAACGTTTCAGTTCAACCTTATCCACCCAAAGTATTATTATTGTTTTGTACAATGTGGTCAGTGTTTGTCAACATTCACCCACATGGCTAACTTTTCTTTCCTCCAGATTCTTTCTTGCATTACAGTTGTAAGGGATCCCTTCTGGGATTTCATTCTCCTTTCTGAAGGAAATCCTTTAGAAGTCCTTTTAAAGGGTCTGTAGGGTAAATAATCTCACTTTTTAATTGTCTAATTAAATCCATTGGTTTTATTTTGCCCTTGATTTTAAATGAGTTTTAGTTAAGCGTAGAATTCTAGGTTGACAGTTCACTTCCTTCAGCAGTTTAGAGCTATGCCACTGTATTCCGGCTTCTGTTTTGTTTTTTTTTAATGTTGGATGTCCGCCTAAATAGGATCAGCAATTAGTGTGACAAGTCTTTTTCTTTTTCTGACTCCTTCTAGGTTCATGTATCTACATGTAGATTTCTTTTTCTTCACCCTGTTTGGGATTTGATGGGCTTCCAGAGTCAAAGGATTTATAACTCATCAATTTAAAAAATTTTCCAAGCCACACTTCCATTTTTGCTATTTTCTTCTTCTGGAAGTTTAATTTGAGATGCTTAAACCATCTCATTGTTCCCATGCATCTCTTCATCTCTTTCATGTTTCCATCTACTTCCTGGACAGATAAGGAATATGCAACATTCAAAAAATATTTCTTCAGCCCTATCTTCCTGTTTCCTACTTCTCTGTGAGGTAGCTGTGTCTACTCTGCCTGTTCACCACTGAGATTCCTCTTTGGTTCTTTTAGTCTTTTTCCCAGTCTTTTTTTATAGCCTATCTCTGTTTTATGCTTTTCATCTTTCTTCAATCAGTTTAGATATGCCTTTTTTCCCTCCTTACATATTTGAAGTTTTGTGGGGCATGGTATTCAATTTTTCTGTTACTCTTGCTTACTCTCATGGTAGTTTTATCCACATGCATCTTGCAGCTTTGGATGGTTGGGTGGGGAGGAAGGCTTATGTCTTATGTCAGGAAAAACATCCCGCCTCACCTGGGTTAAGGTGTGTCCCTCTAGAGAGATTTGTGTTTGCTTCTGCCATGTGATTCCGTGTGTTGCCCACCAGGGATTTACATGTTGATTTCTCAGCTTGTATAGTGTAAATTCAAAAGCATGCATGAGTAGGCCTTTGGTTACATATTCTTCAGGGTAGACCACTCTCCACCTCTCACCAACTCCACTGAACACACACACCACCCAGTCTGGGAGTCAGGAATGTTTTTTTTTCGTTTGGTTTCTTTCTGTGGTGGGAGATTTTATATTTAGTCTATTCTTTCATTAAAGGTATATCCCCTTAGAGCAGTGTTCTTGAAACTGCTGTCATGTCCCATTAGCAGACAGTGAAATCAACTTAGTGCTGTGGGTCTCAGCCTTGGCTGTGCATTAGAATCAACCAGGGAGTTTTTAAAACCTTGACTCCAGGTCACAACCTAAGATCATTTAAATCAGAATCACTGAGGGTGGGACCTGGGCAGATATATTCTTATAGCTCCCAGGTGACCTGATAACAGCCAAGATTGAGATTCACCATCATGACAAGCATTTTATAATAAAATAGTATGGCACACAATAGAACAAAGAGGACTGTTAATATTGATCCTTAGTAAGAACTGTGTACATTGCTATAAAATCTGCTATTCAGTGGTATGTGTGACTATACATCATGTTCTCATATAAATTATATTCTTTACTGCGCTTGTCTCTTTGAAAAAGAACCTAAAAAAGTTAAGCCTCTTGGTTACCAAGATTAGAAGCTGTCCTCAGAGAAGCTGAAGCTTGAGAACCACTATTACCTGCATTTCTGCAGCCATGTACATGCACACGCAGACACACACAGACACACACACACACTTTGGCATGTGGAGATTTCCCTTCTTCTCTTGGATGCTAATCTATGCATGACCATTTTTTCCAGCTCCTCTAGGGGTGTTGTAAAAGGTTACCAGGATATCAAGTCTGCCATATTGCTGAATATGTAATTCCAGATTCCTTTATATACCGTAATTCTGTTTTCTTTGAATTTACTTGAAAACATGCACTATGATGTCTAAGTTAAATTTACATTTAAAATGTGTTTTAATTACACTCTGTCGATATTAACATATTTTACAGTGACAGCGCAGAAAGTCATTAAGAGCACCATTCCATCGTTGCACAAGGCTGACACGTATATGTGCACAAAGAGATTTTTTAAGATCAGGGCTTTCTAAGTTTAGTTGTCCAGTTTATAAGAAGTTTTCACGCAAGGAAATAAGAGAAAATAGCCAGAACTCAAAAAGAGGCACCAGGGAAGAATTTATTTTTGAACAAGTGCTAAGGTAAGATGGCTGGTAGGCATAGTGACAACATCTAGGCACGTCTGAAGCATGGTGACATTACCATTTCTGCCAACAGACGGGGACAGGAGGAGGCTCAAGGACTGTGTTTGTTGTTGTTGCTGTGGTTGGCATGGCTAAACTAGCCCCTGGGAACGTTGGGGCACCTTCCCAAAGATCTTCTTGATAAATATATATATTTTCTAATGTGAGTGAGATTAGAGAGTCTAGCTGTTAAGCCCTTTTTCTATCCTGTTCCCAACACATCAAAAGATGCAACAGAAATATTTTTTCTAATTCTGCCATGTCCCATCTCTGGAATTCTACACTTTCCTCTATCTTAATCCTCCCAAATGCCAATGCCCCGGCTAAAATTCCATCTAGTCACATGGAGTGACAGAAATTCATCCCTAGGGCAGTTCACCCAAACCAGGCTGGTGCTGAGCATCTCATTATGTAAAAATTTCAACCACCCTTTATGTCACTACTATGGCTCTCCTACATTTTAAGTTGTAAAGATAGTAAGTGTATTCCACTGGAATCATTATGTTCAGAAATGTCACACTCAGAGCACAACACTCAAATCTGGCAGATTGCTGGCAATCTGTTTTCTTTCTCCAAGGAAATAAACAGCTGCACAGTTGCTTCAGAAAGACTTAAAAAGAGATGAAGGTGAAAGGAATCATATTAACAGACTGACTGAGGTAAGGTAGGGCTTTGTATTTTGTTTTGTTTTGGTTTAACTGGTCAAATCATTGAAATATGTTATTATGCTCCTAGGACAGGAAGACAATACCCTGGACTAGATAAAAAGCAAGAAAAATATAATCAGAGAGAAAGAAGTATTTAAGGGAAAAAAGAAAGAAATAAAGTTAAAAGAAATCAAAAAAAGAAAAAAAAAAATCTACTGACCACTCAGAAAAGGTCTTACTACTCAAACATCACTCAGGCCAATGGACATATGTCTGCTTCTCAATGTCTTCTTCCCCAGACACACAATTTGCTACCTTCCCAGCAGGAGGGAGAGCCTCTGACAGCAGGGAGTACTACAAAAATGTTGGTTCTTTAATTTCAAACTACAGCATATTATAGGACCACATGTATTTGGAAAAACTTGCAAGTTTAACAGAAAGGACTTGAATTATGTAACACTTAAAGTAGTCCCCAAATCTGTACATTTAACACTTTTTAAATTTTCCACTTTTAGCTCTTTCCATCTTTAATCTGAAAGAAGGTTAACTGGTTTGAAGGAATAAACAGATTTTGTAGAGTACTGTTTATTTAACTGTAACTCATGAATGTTTGCTACAAAAAGCAGCTACATTAAATTAGCTTTTTTCCCTACTGTATTAGAGAGCCAATGCAGTAGTATTACCACGCTTAGAATTTCTAAAATTTCAGTAAGTAATGCCTATATCCATTTACATCCTCTCTTTCTCTCCCTCCTTCTCTCCCCATTGTACCATTCTTCTCCCTCTTTCTCTCCAGCAGGCATGATTTTCAATTCCTAGACTGCTCCTCCATTGTTCTGGGAAGAAGTCCATTTAATTCTGTGTACCAAATTTACTATGCCTTAAATGATCTCTTGGACAGATTCTATATATATCCAATTCTGCTGTTTTTGTGCCAATTTATCTTCCTGATAGCTTTCCTTAGATGAAAGACTTATACTTAAAGCTCAACTTTTCTTAAAACACATGCATATGTACACATACACCCATTTTATAGATAAGAACAAATAAAAATCTAAATCTGTGCTGTCCCCAATATGACAGCCACTAAATGAAAGTGTCACTTGCATTTAAGTAAAATTAAATAAAATAAAAAATTCAATTCCTCAGTAATACCAGCCACATTTCAAAGGCTCAATAACCTCATGTGGCTAGTGGCTATCAGGTTGGACAGTGCAGAAGAACACTGCCATCACTGCAGAAAGCTCTATTGAGCAGCACTGTTTTAAGCATCCATAGGTTTTGGAAAAAATGCTCAAAAGCCAAAATGCATGATTCATTCATTGATTTTTTTTCCCTTTCATGATTACTACATGCCTTCGTTTAACCAAATGGAAAATGTACAGATATGTTTCATTAAATGTCAATATTAGATATAATACAAAAGATTAAGAGACAAAGTATCATGAGGAAAAAAGCCAATAACCCTTAAGTGTATGTATGTCTGTCTAAGTGGAGTTTCAGAATAAACAGCAAGGCCAAAGTCAAAGATCTGAATGCTGACTTCATCAGGTTGATTTTCTAAGGCCTTATCCCTCTAATCACAATTGCATACAAGTAAAGCCAAGGTTGTTCAATTTAAGGCATTTTCTGCCCTTCTAATTTTACAATAGTTTAATGATTCCATAGGAGAAAGAAGAGAATCACTGAAACTGTTCATTATCACATCCATACACTAAAATTCAAAATAGTGTGTTACAGACTATCTCACGTTGGATAGGAAGTCATTCCTAAATCTGTTAAACACTGATGAAACACCTAACAACTAAAAATATTAGAAAAACCAATGTAAAGTACTGTAACTACTTTGATACTTATAATTCAAAGCTAACAGAGCCTATTCTTAAGGGCAATTTATTTTTAGTAGAGGATAATGACCTGCAGGGTGTAATTTAGTATTTCAAATATAATGAGATGACCTTGACTGATCCATTAAAGTAGGAGGTGTGAAATGCAGCTTTGCAGAGCAAATGCAAGCAGATTAAAACCAACAAGCTACACTGCTATCCAGTTTTGGGTGTTCAGAGGTAAGACTCCACGCTTGGGGGAAAACAGGGACTAGCTGAATTTAAGGAAATCCTACAAAGAAGCTTAATAAACAAAAGTCCAAATGCTCATTTATCTGTCTACTTAATGAATTGTGCCTTCTTGAAGATAGCCCAAAATATCGTTTCCATGTAGAAGGAATGACGAAACTTTGCTTTAATATTCATGTAAAAATCTAAAATGAAAACACTTTAAAATGTTTATCACTTAACATTTCACATTTGCTCCTGAAGGTGAGGAAGAGATGGCTTAAGTGTGAAGAATCTAAAATGTATAACAATATATAAAATTACACACATCTAAAAAGCAGAATTTTCTGTGATTAAAAAAAGCAGAAAATTCTGCTATGCTTATACTTAGGTCTTTGATCAAACTAAAAGATTTTCTTCTTTCAAAAGAAATTTTGTTAAGAGACGTGCATCCACATGATGGAATACTATGCAGTAATTAAAACACCACTTCTAGACTTCCAATTTCTGGTCCAACATGTAAGGAGTTTGGAAGTCACCACTGCCATCCTCAAAAAAAAGAAAAACTGAAAAATCAACATTTTTTCTCACATCTAGCAGAAAATTGAGGTCACAGGACAAACCACAACCCCCAAACTAGGGACGCAGGTAGATACAGAAAACCACAGCTTACCTGGAACAAAAACCACCCGGAAACTGTCTCTGAAGCCAGCATCAGGTAGTAATACTTAAAGAGTAATTGACTAATTGCTGGAGCCTGAGCATGAACTAGCCTGAGAGTTAAACTCATGGAGACCTGAGCCTGGGTAGGGGGTAGCATTATACTTTTCTGAGTTTAACCTCATAGAAAATACCCTCCTGCTTCTAGGGGGGAGAAAAGTAATCATTTTATAATGAATTCAGAATATTTTATTCTTAGCAAAAGCTTGCCCTCATAAGAAACTATTTTACCAGAGCCTAATCCTTTGGGGAAAGGGAAATACCAAACTCTGGACATCCCCTTCCCCACCCCCACCTCAGTTGGCCACATGAGAAAAGGAAACACCCAGCTCCAGTCCCCTCTAGCTTTCTTGTTTCACTTTAAGGGGCACGGAGGGGGCGGGGGGACTGAGAAGCACTTATGAAGGTCACAGACCAGGGACCTGTATTTACTAAAAGACTGAGACCTAATCACAGGACTACAGAATTCTTCCCCTCTTTTCACACCTTACCACCACATCAATCGGGCTCCTGTATAATACCAGGGAACTATAACAGACCAGTTTACCTCAGTTCCTGTTACCCAGTATCTCATGTCTGACTTTCAACACAAAATTACAAGACATACTTACACAAAAAACAAAGTTTGAAGAGACAGAGCAAGTATCAACGAGACTCAGATATAGCAGGGATGTTGAGGTTATCAGAATGGGATTTAAAATAACTATGATTAATATGATAAGGGATCTGATGGAAAAAGTAGACAACATGCAAGAGTAAACAGGTAGTGTAAGCAGAGAGATTGAAATTTTAAGAAAGAACCACAAAGAAATGCTAGAGATCGAAAACACTGTAAAAGAAATGAAAAATGCCTTTGATGGGCTTATTAGTAGACTTGACATAGATAAGGAAAGAATCTCTGAGCTTGAAGATATGTCAATAGAAATGTCCGAAAGCAAATAGAAAAAAGAAAAAAGAAAGAGAATATTTAAGAACTGTGGGATACTTAGAAACAATGTAACATACATGCGTTGAGAATACCAGAAGGAGAAAAGAGACAGGCACAGAAGAAATATTTGAAGCAATAATGACTAAGAATTTCACAAATGAATGTCAGACACCAAACCACAGATCAAGGAAGCTTCAAGAACATCAAGCAAGATACATGCTAAAAACTTTACATGTAGATATATATTCAAACTTCAGAAAATACAAGATAAAGAAAAAATCTTGAAGGAAGATGAGGAAAAAAACTTTACCCATAGAGAGGCCAGGATAAGAATTACATCAGACTTCTTCTCAGAAACCATGCAAGCATGAAGAGAGTGAAATGAAATATCTAAAGTGTTGAGAGAAAAAACTCCATCAATCTTGAATTTTGTGTTCAGGAAAATTATTCTTCAAAAGTGAAAAAGAAATGAAAACTTTCTCAGAAAAACAATAATTGTGAGAATTTGTTGTCAGTAGATGTATATTGCAAGAAATTTTTAAAGAACTTCAGAGAGAAGATAAAAAGATATAGGTCAAAAACTCAAATCCACATAAAGGAAGAGCATTAGAGAAAGAATAAATAAAGTTAAAGTTTTAAAAAGATTTATTTTTCTTATTCTTAATTGATATAAAACAGTTTGTTCAAAGTAACAATAATATTTTTGGTGATTATAAGTGATAGATAAGTGAAATGAATGACAGAATTGATATAAGGGATAGGAGGGGGAAATTAGGAATATATTTTTTAAGATATTTGCACTACCCAGTGAAGCACTATCATGTTGTTTGGAAAAATCCAAGTCCACATGTATATTACAAATTCTAAGACAATAACTAAAAAAAAAGAAATATAATTTATATGCTAAAAAGGACAGAAAGTGGAATCATATATAATGCTCAATTGAAACTACAGAAGGTAGAAAAAAAAAGAAACAGAACAAGGGTAACAAATAGAAAATGAAAATAAGTATGGTAAATATTAATACAACTATACCAATAATCCCTTTAAATGTCAATGGTCTGACTACACCAATTAAAATACAGAGATTGTTAAAGTGAATTAAAAAAAAGATCCAACTATATGCTGTCCACAAAAAAACTCCCTTTAAAAATTAAGACACATATAGATTAAAAGTAAGGAGATGGAGACAGATATCCCATGGTAACACTAATCAAAAGAAAGCTGGAAGAGTAATATTAATTTCAGACAGAGCACATATCAGAGCAAAAAATAAATCAAACAAAATACTATCAGGCATAAAGAGGGGAATTACATAATGATAAAGGGTCAATTTTCCAAGAAGACATAACTATCCTTAATGTGTATGGGCCTAACAATGGAGAATCAATACATGTGAGACAAAACTGATAGAAGTACAAGGAAAAATGAACAAATCCACTATTATAGTTTGAGACTTAAACACTTCTTTGTTAGTAATTGACAGATGCAACAGACAGAAAAATCAGTAAAGACATAGTTGGACTGAACACTCCCATCAATCAACTGGATCTAATTGACATTTATAGAATACATTACATAACAACAGCAGAATATACTTTCTTCTCATGCTCACATATTCACCAAAATAGACCACATTTGGGACCATTACGCAAACCTCGTAACATTTTAAATAATAGAAATCATTCAATGTATGCTCCCAGACCACAATGGAATTAAACTAAAAATCACAAACAGCTGAAAGCTGAAAAATCCTAAGTACTTAAAGATTAAATAACACACTTTGAAATAGTACATGGGTCCTAGAACAAACCTCAAGAGAAATTAAAAATCATTTCGAAGTAAATGAAAATGAAAACACGACTTATCAAAATTTGTGAGATGTAGTACAAGCAGTGTACAGGGAAATTTATAGCACTGAATGCATATATTAGAAAAGAAGGACTTCTCAAATCAATCATGTAAGCTTTCGCTTTAGGAAACTAGAAGAATAAAAACAAGTTAAATGCAAAGTAAGCAGAAGAAATAATAAAAAAAATTAAAGCTGATATCAATGAAGTTGAAAACAGGAAATCAGTGGAGAAAATCAATCAAACCAAAAGAAAGTTCTTCAAAAAGATCAATAAAATTGATAAATCCCATGCCAGGAAGAAAATGAAGGAAAAATAAAAGAGAAGACAAAAATTACAAACATCAGAAATGAAAGAGGTGCCATCACTACTGCCTCTATGGGCTTTAGAAGGGTAACAAATATTATGAAAAACACTATGGCCACAAATTTGATCACCTAGATAAAATGGACCAATTCTTTGAAAGACACAATCTGCCAAAAATCACACAAGAAAAAAATAATCTTAATGGGCCTATATTTATTAAAGGAATTCAATAAATAACTAATAACCATCCAGTACAGAAAGCACCAGGCCCAGATGAGTTCACTGGTGAATTCTCCCAAACATTTAAGGAAGAAATTATACTAATTCTCCATAATGTCTTCTAGAGATAGAAGCAGGGGAAATAATTCCAAACTCATTATACGAGGCCAGGATTAACCTAATACCAAAACCAAAGAAGATAAAGAAAGTAAAACTATAGACTAATATCTCTAATGAATATAGATGCAAAAATCCTCAAAAATGTTAGAAAATTGAATTAGACAAAGTACAAAAATGAATTTTATACCACAACTAAATGAGATTTATTCTGGGTATACAAGGCTGGTTTAACATTTGAAAATCAATTAATGTAATCCATCACATCAACAGGCTAAAAAACAAAGAATCACATCATCATATCAATAGATGCAGAACAGGCAGCTGACAAAATCTAACATCCATGCCTGATAAAAGTTCTCATCAAACTAAGAATAGAGGGGACTTCCTCAACTTGGTAAAGATTATCTATAAAAAACCTACAGCTAATATCATACTTAACATCATACTTAAGAAACTAGGTGCTTTCCTGCTAAGATCAGGAACAAGGCAAGGATGTCCTCTCTTATCGCTCCTATTCAACTTTGTATTGGAAGTTCTAGCTAATGTAGTAAGATAAAAAAAAAAAAAGTGGTATAGGATTGGGAATAAAGAACATGCCATTTTCGCCAATGGCATGATTGTCTCTGTAAAAAATCCCAAAGAATGGACAAAAGAACACTGGAATAAGTCATCCTAGCAAGGTTGCAGGATACAAAGGTAATGCACAAAAGTCAATGACTTTCCTATATACCAGCAATGAAGTGAAATTTAAAATTCAAAACACAATACCATTTAAATTAGCATGAAATAGTTCTAAATCTTACAAACTATATGCAAGCCTTATGATGAAAACTACAAAACTCTGATGAAAGAAATCAAAGAAGAACTAAATAAATATTCCATGTAAATATCGCTGAGATTTCATTTCTTTCCAACTTGATGTAAACATTCAGTGCAATCTCAACCAAAATCTCAGCAATTTATTTTGCGTATGTAGACAAATTGATTCTAAAGTTTATATGGAGAGGCAAAAGACTCAGAATTTTGAAGGAAAAGAACAAGGTTAGAGGAATAACACTGACTTCAGGACTTAGTATAAAGTGACATTTTTATCAAGATGGTGGGTAATGGTGAAAGAATATACAAACAGATCAATGTAACAGGATAGAAAGAGTAGAAAATAGACTCCCATGAGTATAATTAACCAATCTTTGACAAAGGCAAATCAATAGGTAACTGACAGTCTTTTCAACAAATGATTCTGGAACAACTAGAAACCACATGTAATAAAAATGAATCTAGACACATACCTTACACCTCTCCCTCACACACACGCAAATCCTCAAAATGGATCGCAGACCTAAATTTAAACTACAAAACTATAGAATTCCTAGAAAATATCATAGGAGAAAATCTAGGTGAAATTGGGCTTGGCAAGATCTTTTTAGATACAATTCCAAAGGCACAATCCATGAAAGGAAACATTGGTATGTTGGACTTCTTAAAATTAAAAACTTCTGCTCTGGTAAAGATACTGATAAGAGAATAAAAATGCAAGCCACAGAATGGGAGAAAATGTTTGCAAAACATGTATCTGGTAAAGGATTGGTATCCAAAATATACAAAGTCTTAAAACTCTATGATAAGAAAATGAACAACCCAACTTAGAAAAAGAACAAAATATCTGAATACCACATCAAAGATGATGTACAAATGGCAAATGAGCATATGAAAAGATGTTCTGCATCATATGTCATTAGGGAAAGATAAATTATTATTCAAACAATGAGATACTACTACATACCTATTAAAATGGTGAACCCTTATTTATTGCTGGTGGAAATGCAAGATGATATAACATTCTGGAATACAGTTTTTCAGTTCTTTACAAAACTAAACATTCTATTACCACATGCTCGAACAATCATGCTCCCAGGTATTAACCCAAATGAGTTTAAAACTTATGTCCACACAAAAAACTACACATGAAATATTTATACTAGTGTTATTCATAATTGCCAAAACTTGGAAGCAGCCAAGTAGGTTGCCCCGTTTGGATGTCCTTCTGTAGGTGAATGGATAAATAAACTGGTACATCCAGACAATGGCATATTATTTAGCAGTAAAGAAATTGATTGAGCTATTAAGCCACAAAAGGACATGGAAGAATCTAAGATGCATGTTGGTAAGTGAAAGAAGCCAATCTGAAAAGGCTACGTCCTATATGATCCCAATTGTATGACATGCTAGAACAGGTAAAACTATCAAAGACAGTAAAAAGATCTGTGGTTGTCAGGGGTTTGTGGCAGCAGTTGGGTGGGGGGGGATGAATAGGTAGATCAAAGGGGATTTTTAGGGCAGTGAAACAATTCTGTATAATAACTATAATGGTAAACGTATGTCATTATAACATTACCAAAATGCATAGCATGTACAATACCAAGAGTGAGTCCCAGCGTAAACTGTGGACTTTGCTTGATAACAACATGCCGTGTTGGTCCATGGCCTGTGGTGACTGTACCACACTGGTGCTGGATGTTGATGGTGGGGAAGCCTATGGGGGAGGGGAGGGGTAGATGGGTCTGTGGAAATTCTCTCTAATTCTCTCTACTTTCTGCTCGATTTTGCTTTGAACTTAAAACTACTCTAAAAAGAAAGTTTATAAAAGATATAAAAATAATGCTTCTATATCACAATTGGTTACACACACATATATAGTATGACCTTAATTTAGTGAAAGGCATTATGTTAAGCAGTAGGGAAAGAATGATGAACCAAATAGATACAGTCCCTAACTCAAAGAGATCACAATTAAGTAGGAAAGATAGTCTTCAAAAGAAAAGGTCCTACAAATGAATATATAGTTGTAATCCATAACAAATGTTGTCAAAAAAGTCCCAAGAGCCAAGGATGGGGCCTAATTTAGAGAGAGAGTGGGAATAGGTGGCTATAGAGCCAGGCAACGTGACTTTCAGGAAGTGACATTAAGGCTGGGACCTAACTAAAGAGGAGGACTTAACCTTGTATAGAGCTGAATGAAAAGATCTGTATAAGTGTGTTCATCAAAGCACAGCTTAGTGGCCATCAATGGGAGAAAGGATATGTATGGCAAACGCATGCAATGGAGTACTAGACCACCATGATTAATAAGCTAGATTTGCAAACAGCAACACAGATGGATCTAAAGACTGTGCTGGGGAGGAAAAAGAAATTGAATGAGATTTATTTTGCAATACCTTTATTGAAATTTAAAAATACATGCACTGCAAAAAACACTATATATTTTTTCATAGACAGACATATCTCAAAGCACATATTTAATAAATTTCAGTAGCTACCTGTGTGGGAAAGGGGAAAAGGAGAGTAGATATGAGATATGAAGAGGAAAAATAGTAAAATAAAACTAATAAGGACTAATGTAGATGGTATATACTTTACTCTGAAACTGAGATGCAAGAAAGAAAGAAAAGAAAGAGAGAGAAAGAAAAGAAACAAAGACCAGAAAAGACGACACTGGCAGGGGAATATCCCACCAGAGAAAACCTCACGTTCTAAGGCACAGAGGCAAAAATGTCTTGGCTCTCTGAGGAGTCAAAAGAAACAAAAGACACTTCTGTGGTGTGTGGAGCAGCCAGTTGGGGAGGAGGAGGGAGCACTGAACATGAAGGGATGAGGCAATGGCCAGTGTCTCTTCAAGACCTCATGGAGGGCTTTGGATTACATCCTACAAATAAGAGTCTTGATAAATGTAAAATCAACAAAAATCCATTTTTAGACAATTTTCAGAAAGCCAATAGTACTGACATAGATTACATCTCAATGAAATTATTTTAAGTGATCCTATAAAAATTTTATCTGTGTTTTAAAAATACTTTTATAATAAATATATATTACCTTTAAAGACAGAAAATAAAATTATGCTTAAAACATGTTTTTCTAAATTGTTCCAAACCATCTAGATACAAGGAACCGAATTATACTTTAGGAAATATCAACTATTCTATGAGTACAATAACATAAGAATTTGTTTGAAGAAACAGAATTTCCCTTTAAAAGATGGAGTGGATTCATTTAATGTCTGACCTTTTAAGGCATTTATTACTTTTTATATTTGTTATTAAAACACATACTTTATTCTAATGTGAAAATCCTCATAAAGCTGAAAGAGTGAAATGAAAAACCATGGTCTAACAAAATTACTTTGTAAAATTGAGACCTAATATAAAGAGTTATCACCTTTCATTGAATAAATATGAAATATATGAAGAAATAGAGGAAGAGAAAACTCACTGACCAGCCCTTACATGAACTGAAATGAGTATGGCTTACCTGAGACAGAAATGGGCTCAAGTTATTATTGTTACAGTCACTCTCCTTTCCTATCTCATGCATATATTGCCTTTTCCTAAAAGCAAAAGCTCATTATGAGGCATTTCAATTTCAGAAGAGATAGAGGCACATTAAATTGAAGTCTGAAATAATACTTTTAAATAAATGGGACCAATTTATCTATATATCTATATGATAGATTTGACTCTGTTATGACTCAATGCTAAGAAAGCCAAAAGGCAACATTAAAGATTAAGCATAATAAAACTTAGCATCCAAAGGTCTACAGGCTATTTAGTTCATTCTCCACTTTATTAATAAGGCTATCCCTTACCATTCCAAACCCATTTTGAAAGATTTTCCATGAAAGAGACTTCCTTTCCCTGAGGAAGACTATTTACTGAAAGCTGCGAGGAAACATTCTAGGGGAAATCACACACGTGAGGAATATTCTTCAACAGTGTTTTTATTACTGATTGAGTAACCAGCTTCAGAGTGTAGATTCTATAGACCCTAAGACCAACATTAACATTATTCAGACTTTAATAAACAAGAATGGGATGTGATGGAAATTTAGAAGCCAGACAAAAACTCAAATAGCCACTTGGGCTATCATCATCACTTGTCAGCCACCAGCTCAATATGGATGAAATACCAAAATGGAGGAACTAAAATATACAAATCTTAGCAAACACAGGGGTAAATCTAAGAGTTGTTTAATGTTTCATCCCATGAAAAAATTCAGCTAATATTACACTTCATGGTAAAGACTGAATACTCTCCCTCCTAGATCTGGAACAAGATAAGGATGTTCATTCTTGCCATTTCTAATCTATATTGTACTCAAAGTTTTAGCCATGCAATTAGTCACAAACAAACAAACAAATAAATAGATAAATGGCATTCATAGTAGAAAGGAAGAAGTGAAACTATCTCTATTTGAAAACAAGTTCAGAAAGGTGGCAGGATTCACGATCAATATGTAAAAAATCAATTGTACACTTACAATGAACAATCTGAAAACAAAATTGAGGAAACAAATCCATTTAAAATAACATCAAAAAGAATAAAATATTTAAGAATAAATTTTAAAATGGAAGTAAAAAATGTACACTCTGAAAAGTACAAAAACACTGTGTAAAGAAATTAAGGTAGATCTAAATAAATGGAAAGAAATACAATATTCAAAAGACTTACTACTGTTAAAATGGCAACACTGTCCAATTGATCTACAGACTAAATGCAATACCTATCCAGCTAGCTTCCTTGTGGAAATTGATAAGCTGATCCTAAAATTCACATGGAATTGTAAGGGGCCAAGAATAGCCAAAACAATCTTGGAAAAAAGGAACAAAGTTATAGACTTACAGTTCCCAATTTTGAAACTTACTACGAAACAACAGTAATCAAGACAAAGAGGTACTGACATAAGGATAAACACAGAGATAAGTGGAATAGGTATTAACAGAATCCAGAAATAAACTCACAGGTACAGTATCAATTGATTTTTGACATGGGTGCCAAAACCATTCAATGGAGAATAATAGTCTTTCAACAAACAAAACTGGGACAACTGGATAGCCATTTGTAAAATAATGAATTTGGACTTTATCTCACATCACACATGAAAATTAACCCAATGTAGATGAAAGACATACATGGAAGAACTAAAATGTATGACTCTTAGAAAACATAGGGGTACACATATGTATGACCCTGAATTTGGCAATGGATTCTTAGATATGACACCAAAAGCATGAACAACAAAAGAAAAAACACATAAATTGGACTTTATTAAAATTTAAAACTTCCATGTTTCAAAGGAAGTGAAGAATATCAAGCAAGTGAAGTGATAACCTACTGAATGAGAGAAAACATTTTCAAATCATGTATCTGATAAGAGACATGTAACTAAAATACATAAAAACTCTTGCAACTGGGTGATAGTTGCACATATCAGCATAAATGTGAATTTACTAAAAAACACTGAATTGTACACTTTGAATGGTATGTGAATTATATCTCAATAAAGCTATTATAAAAAAGATTACCACCAAACTGAAATGCATACAGTTCAACAAATGTAGACTGCCATCAGCATGACTTGAGGATGTGAGCCAGACCAGCAGAAGAAGGCACAGAATTCAATCATGCAGTCATGGAAGTAATTGCAATCAAGCCTAAAAACTGAAAAAACAAATTTGCAAAAGGAAGGCTGGGAGCAGTGGCTCGAGCACCTGTAATCCCAGAATATCAGGAGGCTAAGCTGGGAGGATCTCTGGAGGTCAGGAGTTCGAGATGAGCCAGGGCAACATGGCGAGAGACCTTGTCTCTACAAAAAATTTGGCCACACCTATAATGTGGCTCACACCTATAATCCTAGCACTCCGGGAGGCTGAGGCAAGAGGATCGCTTGAGCCCAGGAGTTTGAGGTTGTTGTGAGCTATGATGATGCCACTATACTTTACCCAGGGTGACAGAATAAGACTCTCTCTTAAAAAAAAACCAAAAAAATTTGCAAAAGAAGCAGGAGTGGAAGAGACATGAAGGTGAGACTTGGGAGTAAAAATCAATTCCATCTGAGGATGGTAGCCTCAGAGTGCCCTGTTTTCAAAGCAAGCATTAGGTTATTAAGCATGAAACATCTGATTTCCGTAAGTGCTAAGTTTGACAGTTGATATCTCTTAACATTTCACTTTGATACTACTTGTTTTATTTTTACTGTGAAGGTATATCCTCAGTCTTGCAAATGCATGGTTTGGCTTGTGATTATCTTTCAAATTGTTTTAGAGTAATTTTTGTAATACTATGGATAAGTCAAAAATTCACATTATTTTCTAATATGAGTTCCATCATGGAATCAATACAGTGCAGACAGCTCAAAATATCAATGAAGTGTTTGGGAAAGATATGGCTAATGAATGCACAGTACACTGATGGCTTGAGAAGTTCTGTTCTGGTGATCTTAATCTTGAAAATGAGTGTTGTGGGCAATCTGAGACCAAGGTGGATAATGACGAGCTGAAAGTTGTAGTGGAAGAGAATCCATCTCAAACTACACGTGAATTAGCAGCAAACTTTGACATTACCATTCCAACAATATTGGACCATTTGAAACAAATTGGCAAGGTTAAGAAGCTGGATAGATGGGTACTGCATGAATTAAATGAGCATCAGAAGAGAAATCGTCTGGAAGCTTGCCTTGCTTTGCTGTCACGAATAAAGGCGAACTATTTTTATACCATATTTTTATGTGTGATGAAAAATGGATTCTTTTTGACAACTGCAAGCATTTGGCACAATGGCTGGATAAAGATGAAGTGCCAAAACACAGTCCAAAACTGAATATTCAATGACAAAGCTAATGGTGTCTGTTTGGTGGTCTAGCACTGGTATTAGCCACTACAGCTTCACGAAACCTGGTCAATCAATTACAGCAGAAGTCTGCTGCACCCAGTTGGATGAAATGGTGAGGATGCTTGTGATTAAGCAGCCGAAACAGGTCAATAGAAACAGGCCAATCCTCTTGCAAGACAATGCTCGACCACATGTCACACAAACAACGCTGCTCAAACTACAGAGACTAGACTTGGAAACTCTCTGTCATCCCCCATATTCATTGGAACTTGCACCAACTGACTATCACTTCTTCCAGGCTTTGGAACACTTCGTGCAAGGAATAATATTCAATTCTCAACAAGCGGTGGAAAATGCCTTTCACGATTTCACCGCCACTTGCTCTCCAGGCTTCTTTGCTGCTGGCATAAGCAAGCTACCATTAAAATGGCAAAACTGTGTCGAAAGTTTAGGCACACACTTTGATTAATTGTACTGCTTCTTGTTTGAGATATAATAAACTACACTTTTGATTCAAACTTGGATATTTCATATTTAATGACCTGGAGAAAAAGCCTGGTATGTGCGTCTGCAGGGTAGATCTCTTGTTTGGATGAACATATGTCCTGTATCCTACCGCAGTGATCAGCTGGGTCAGTTCTTCAGACTGCCTAGGAGGGCTGAACTCTCCCAAAGCTACATGTTTGAATACTAACTAGGCTTAAAAATCTATGGAAATAATGCAGTACGTCAACCCTTTTGTATTAATTTTTTTTAAGTTTAGAAATAATCTATTACTTCTACTAGAATTGTGGTTTTAATAAGAGATGTTAAATAATTTGATTAAACTTGTAGACCAGTGTTAGAATGTTTAAGTGAACTCGATTTCCTATAAGCTTAATTTATTAGATTAATAAGAGTAATTTAAGTGTTTGGGAAGTTTGGCTTGCTTGTGTTGTAAATGTTTCTTGTCAGGCATTTGAAATGCTTAAAAAGAAAAATGAATACATTAAATTATAACAAGAACTTAAACACTGAAGGGAATTTAATTAACCAAGTTTGTAAATGAGACTGACTGTTTAAGAATTTATTTAGTCTGCTCAACTTGAATTAATCAACCATTAATAAAAGAAACAGAAAGATGCGTGTTTTTTATTTTACTATAATTATCGATAGTATATTGAGATTTGTAAGTTGAGCTTAAATTCTTAGGGGAGACTAAATTTTAAATATGTAATGTCAAATAAATTTATTAAAAATTTGCAAGCTAAGTAACATATACTGTACTCTTTTTGTGCAAAAAAGGTCCCACTCAGACTTCCATGAAAATACTAATCTGTACATAAATCTCTTTAAACAACCAAATGATGCTTTTAAATACATAGTAAAACCAGCAGAATTTGTTCATTCAGTGAATGTTTCGGGGTGTCTACTATGTGCCAAGCAGGGTTCTAGGCACCAGGGATACAGCAGTAACTGAGCGAAAGCAAGTCCCTGTCCTTGTGGAGCTTACATACTGGTGGGAGAGACAGACAATAACAAACACATATTTACGTATTACTAGATAATATTTCTAAAAGTATATTTATGTCACATATAGGAATGGAGAGCAGAAAAACATAATGACTTAGGACACATATTTCTGAAGCCAGACAGCTGAGTTCAAATTTGACTCCAGCAGGTTTTTCATTTGTAAAATGGGGATATTATCTTAGCTACACCATAGGGTTATTACAAAGTTAGCAAATTAATATTTGTAAAGCACTTAGAACAATGCTTAGCATGCAGTAGTGAGAGAGGACCACTGGTCTGGAAGCAGAAACCAGGAGCAAGACAGACAGCAGCAGCACCTTCAGCAAGAGGGTGATTGAGGTGTGCTGGTGAAAGCAGCCACCACCTGAGAAAGCTTCTGGAAAAGCACTGTCCTCAGAGGCAGCCAGTTTGAGTTACAGAATGTAACACTAACACACCATCCGACTCACAGCTGTCAAAGCGCCAAAAGCATCATATGGGGCAGGCTTTGTTTCTTTGGCTTCTCTTCACAACTCAAACATGCTTCACAAAGACCTGACTCCCTAAACATGAAATGCACTAAAAGCATGAAAAGTTTATTTAAATAATTTCCTTGTGGGTATGAGATAGTAATATATGCATGCAACTTCAAAGATACTGATAATAGTCTTGTTAAGTTGTTAAATAAAGATCACATAAAGCCTTTACATAGTATCTTTAAGGACTATATTTTAATCAACATTTACATGACATTTTAAACATATTAACTTACTGAATCCTCATAACACCCATATGAGGTAGGCACTATTCCATCCTGCTTTACAGATGAGTAAACAGAGGCACAGAGGAGCCTGGGTACATTGCACAAGGTCCCACAGCTGGCAGCCAGCAGAGCTGGGATCCGAGGCCAGCCCGAGGCCGGCCCATCCTGCTCCAGGACAGGGTCTATGCTCTCCACCACTGGCTGCCTCCCTTCCACTCAATATATAAAAGTTGCTTTCAAAAAATAAAACCTGTTTTTTTAATCACTCAGAAACTCATTGAACATAAGAAACTTTCAGCAAATTGTGTTTACTTTCAAGATAGACTTATCTCAACTTCATTCCAGACAGATAATAAAATTAATCTTGTTTTTAAAGAGCCTTGGAGAAAACTATGTCATAACTTGCCTTAATAACTGATTCCAATGCTGAACACCTCCAACTACCAAGTATCCTTCCTTACACTTCACCTGAAATACTGCTGTTGCAATTTAAGACAATTTTCCTATTGCAGTCCTCTGAAGCCCAGCCTGCTCGGCTCCGAAATTTTAAATTCATTCTACTTCAGTGACACTTTACGCCCTCTTTTTTTTTCTTGCACATCCTAGAAATTCCCTGGGCAGAATCATTACATTCATTAAACTAAGTCCAAAATGCACTAACCGCGTGTCCCTTCCTAATCTTTTCTTAACGTGGAGGCTCAGTAGTCAGAACATCACGAGGTGCTGTGGTGGGACCATGCTTATGTGACTCGAATGGAAAATACCTCCAGGGTAAGGCTTTGAGGACAAACTCCAAGGAGATGTGCTCTTTTGGGTCTCATTCTCAGTAAACACAACTCATTCCGGCTAAATACATATACACGAACATGCAACACCGTTATTACAAATCACCTCCACCTGTGCCATTAACTAGCAATGACAAGAATCCATGCAGTGATCACAATAATTGAAGCATAAGAATTCAGAGACTCTTCTTTTTGGGTGCTGAGAACAAATGAATCCTCAGAAGAAAGCAAATGTGTGCAATGATCTGCCCAGGTGGATTTAAGCCTATGCCCACGTCGTAGGCCAAAAGTGTGTGCAGGGGTCTTAAATTTATAAAGGAATATCTTTGCGAATCCTTGAAATTCCTTTAAGAATTTTATTAAAGTCCACTTTGGCTTTCAAAGAATTTAGCACTTGCACCACTGCAAGACACTCATCTGTAAGACAACACAGTGGCCTGCTTAAAAACATCGTGAGTGTACCACTTCCTACTTTCTCAGGAACTCCATCGACGTTTGGCTAAAATTTATGAACACAGTATATAACCCAATGTCCCCAAAGCCTGGAAAGCTGACCCCTACTAGGCCAGTGAACAAAGTCAGCTACAAGTTATTAAACAACGCATTGTGGTCTTTGGGGTCAGGCGAGCCTAGGTGGGAGGCCCAGCCCCGTCACTCACCTTCGAGATAACTAGAGTCCAGGCTACCTCACCTCTCTGAACCCCGGACTCTCCAGCTGAAACATTAGGATAAGCTGTGTTTCTCAACCTTTTTTTCATTATCACCCCCTTAGGAGCCTTCTTAGACATTTGTTTTCCTAATTAATCACCCTCCATGATATTTTAATGCCATAGGATATTACAGATCTGATTTTGTACTTTATGTCTACTTATATTTTAGACATAAAGAGGTAAAATTTGTTCACCGCCCCAATAACTAATGTCTGCCCCCTTAGGGGTGATATTACCCCTGTTGAGAATGCATGAGATAATGATGTCTATTTTTCAAAGTAGTTCAACAAAGAGTTAATGAGCACTAGTAGGTACCACGCACAGTCAAGATTTTTTCTCTCTTGGAGCTGGCATCTGAGTGGTTTATATAAACATATACATACATCCCTGGGAACTATTATCCTTTACTAAATGCACCACTATACTACACATTACCTGATTGTGCAAAATAATGTACATGGATCAACAAAACTTGATTACTGTACTAAAGAAACATCTCTGGATTGCCTACTGACAGCCTCCAAATCATCACAGAATCATAAGGGCACAGAAGTCTGAGCTGGAAAAGTCTGAACTAGTTAGTCCACCTCATTCATTTTGCAAATTATTGATAGTAAACCAGGTCCAGTTTTCAATGTGTGCTAGTTTGTTTTTTTTTTTTTTTTTAACTTCAGTTCTCAGGAAGGAGAACCTCAATATAGCTATAAGAATATTTATGATATTGATAGGCAATATCTCCAGAAAACTCGTTATAAAAATTTTTATGTCCTTTTTAATTTGTGAAACTTTAGTGAGGGAAAGGCAAACCTTAAAAAAATTCAACTATGCTTTACTCTGATAACATATAATTCCAGATTAATTTTTAAAAATTCTTGTATAAAAGACTTCACACATTTAGAAATGTCTAGGAAAGAAGCCTTACTCACTTTTACATGTTTCCTTATTTCTTAACTTTTCAATGAAGTTGAAGAATCACAGAACCTAAAGAGTCAAATACTCACATATATAGTAATATAGAATCATTTCATGGATATAATTGAAGGGAATGTTACGCTTTTTCCCTGTAAATCAAAGTTCAAGGTTAGCTCTCCTTGACTAAAGATAATAATGAAATCCTTGCTTTCCAGTTGTTTTTAGGAAAAATATCTTATTTCCTAATTTTTACATAGGCTGAAAGAGTACAGGGGAGACTCATTCTCAAAGCATTGCAAGTCTTTTCCTCCCTGGGTGAAATAAAGCAACGTTCTGCCCCGGGGTCTACCAGATGGAGCCATCACTGCCAGGACACCAGGGAGGGAGGGCGGTAGAGAGCCGGGAAGGGACCTGCTCAGGGTTGAGCAGATGCCACCGTTAGAGAGAAAATAGAACCCAGCCCTAGAATCTGTCTCTTCAAGCTGCCGACAGTGTGTAAGCAGCAGGGGCAAAAAGGAACAAGCGCTTAGGAACGGTGACAGGTCAGCTGGTGTATCTATCACCTTCCTGACGTCACAAGAGGGAGGCAGGGAGGCACCGAAGGAAAGTTCCGCCACTGCACACATTCACACATGCACCCTGAGTTCAGCTGTGCTTCAAAGAGTTTTAGAAAATAAATGTTTTACCACTAGTTTTTCTTCTCGGTAACATCAACGGTGCTGCCGGTGGAGGAGACCTCAAGCAGAAAGCACATGATTGTCACACAGATAAAAGGCTAAACCGAAAGGGCGGCTGATTCTTGAGGGGGATGAAGAGAAAGGCAGTCAGCATTTGCTACTTGAATCCTGGTCCCTTTTCCACCTCTTCATCTCGGCTGCACTCAAATTTCCCCTGGCACAGGTTTGTTTGTTTGTTTGTATATTTGTTTTTGAATGTATCTCAAAAAGCCCAAATCCTGTGAGGTTTGAGATCTGAGCTCAGGCTGCAGCCCCCGCCTCACCCTTCTTAAAACAGCAGCAAAAGACGTATCCTCAAACCCACTATCCGACACATTTCATTGATTTATCAGCTCTCTGTGGATCAGTTACAGTGCACGCAGCACTGGGCTAGGCCCTCTGACTGAGGAGTCAGTAGGATATAAGCAACTTGTCACTGTTCCGTCCCAGGACCCTGAACAGAGCCTAGCACGAAGCAGGCACTGTGTGCAGCTGACAGATGATCAAGGCAGCAATGCGTGAGTGAGAAGCGGCCTCTGCGTCAGGGAGCCTGCAGCCTGGCAGAGCAATGCGAATAGCCGTAATACCATAATTGCGGGTGGACAACGAAGAGAGAGGCTTAAGTATTCTAGAGATGAACGTTCTAAAAGCTCTGAAGAAACACAATGCATTTAAAAATCTGTATTCAAAAGACCTTCCACTGTAAATATTTAATTAAACTACTCCAAACAGCATTAAGGGGAAGGAATCCCGTATTCGCATCAAGTAAACTCTGGTGCCATCGAGCAAGGTGTCATCGTGATTCTTCTTGTTCTGGTAAGACTGGGGCCGGAGGTTGTGTGTAAGGCAAGAAACCCAGGTTTAGCTAGCCAGTAAAGGCACTAAGATTATTTTTTAATTTACTCTGAGGGAATTTGAAAGTATATTTAAATTAGTATATTTAAAAATAGAATAGATTGGCCCAAGAATAGGACAGGCTTTTTGGGAGTTGGTAAGGGTATTCTTTGGGGTTTCAAATATGGCTTCAATGACCCTTTGTGTGATGGACAGGATTCAAGAATTAAGTTAATAGTTGAACAAGGTAACCTTGAAAATCCCTCCCAACCCTAAATTTCCAAAATCCTGCCACTCTGACACGGAGATGTGTACATTTTCAGTCGGAATAGGTCCCACAGAATTAGGAATGTGGACCCTTCGGACATGCACAGGAATCAGAATATATTAGTTCTTAGCGGAATATCCCTGGTAATTGCCATGTGCATCTAAAGTTGCAAAACTTTGATATTTATGCAGAATCTGTAATATTTAAAAGCATGACAGTTAAGCCACTTATTCACACCATGGTCTTGGGAGAACAGATTGTAATGATGTTTCATTTATTGAATTTAGAATTCTCATCATTTCATTTCTTCATCAAGCTTGTCTTCCATACATAGCTTTATCTTTCATTTTCACAAACACCAAAGGCCATCTGATGTGAATTCCCATAACCTCCCTTTCTTTGACTTGAGCCTTGACATATTTTTCCTGTCTTCCTCTCCTATTACTTAACCAATCTCTTTAGATGGTTGTACCCAGGTTTATTTTGACTACCTTTTTGTCTTCTACCTTTAAATATTTCCAAGACAAATTCCACCATTGCCCCCTCTTCAACTCTCTCCTCCTGTGTTCAGTATATATTTTAAATACCTGCAAAATTCACCACTTTACACAAGTTAGGAATCTTAGATTTCTCTTTGCAGCCTTCTCTCTGAGCTCATTCTGGGTCCCTGGGTACTGCTCTCTCAGTACTGAATATTGAGGGACCCGTCCCTAGGTGGAGACCCCTCCCCTCTAGCCTAGGCTCTGTGACAGCCTCTCAGCTGGTTTTCCTGTTTCCAGCGTCAGGCCTCTTCCAACTGCCCTTCACAACTCCGACAGGAGCTTCCTTCTAAAATATGAGCAGCATTAATACTACTCAGACACCTAAAACACTTCAGGCCCTTGCCAGCATCTCTAAGAGTTTCCAAAAGTATAGGGCGTAGGCAGTGGCATAGGCCGAATTTTTAGGAGGTATTTGAGATGAAGTTCAGGAACATAGAAATTTAAGATTTAAAAATATTATATATCTTAGCATGTAATTTATTTTCATTTTGCTCCTCTTTTGACTCTTCTGGCATGTTTAAGAAAAAGTGTCCGTTTAGTACCAGTAGGTCAAGATCACGCCTCTGATGTTTGCTGATCCCCTTTTTTTGAAGCCTACAAGCTCCGCTCGGAAGAGAAGGAACAGTGTCAAATTAGAATTTAGTAGGCATGTTTGGTTTTCTGAATTTATTCAGAACAAGTAGCATGACTTTACTATTTACCACATAGTAAATAGTCATAGTAAGTCAAAGTAAAGGTATTTAAGAAAAATGCCAATTTAATAAAAATTCTAATAAATTTTTACAGGTACAGGTAGCACAAACGTCACCACGAAGGTATTTAGGAACAGACATATGGAATAAAATCCAGACTCTATTTTTCTCGCACATCAGCCTTAACTTAGCTTAATCTCCAACTGCAACCCTTCTTCATAAATTCTTCACGGTGCACATAGATGTTTCTCTGCCCCTGAACTTTCCCTGCACCTTCCCTTCTCCATGCTCTTCTCCATGCCGTTCCTCGTTCAGTCTGGGATAGCCTGCCTCACTTTTTGGCCCTTTGAAATTCTATTTTAAAGCCTCAAATCCAATGTTTTCTTCTCTAGGAAGTCTTCCCCTAAGTTTTAAAATTATGATTTAATGATCAGTGTGCTTGTCCCTTGATTATGGTGCTTATTCTCTCTCATATTGTAACTTGTTTACACATTTACCTTATTATGTCATAAATTCTTAGAGGGCAAAGACTATGCCACTTTTAGACTTATGCGTCCCACAGTCAAGCAGGAATGCCAACATATATATTTGTAAATGAGATAATAGGTGGGAATTTTCTATCTCATCTCATTGACTGCCCCTGGACCTGTTTGTGGGAGTTTTTCCCTCTTAATAAATGAGGACCTTTAGAAATAGGTCTTAATATAAATAAGGGCAACTCTAACTTACTGAGTGGAATACAACTTACAAAACACTTCCCAAGTCCCTGGAGAAGGTAGCTTCTTATAGGCCTCCTTATTTAGGCTCATTATCATACCATTCTGATTTTTTACTTGCGTCTTTCTTGGGGAGTGGATGGGGGTCAGGGTACAGGTAGGGAACTATATTCTAATCTAATTAGATCTGAGGACATGATGACGAGAGGACCTCAAAAATTCTAGCAAAATATCTAGAATTAGCTACTGATTTTCTTATCCAACAACTGTGGTTTTTTGTTGGTTTTTTTTTTTTTTTTTTTTTTAATCTGGCTCTGTTTCAGGTTAATACTTGGTGCCAGGAACAGAGAAAGTGAGAACCACCATCCCTGCCCTCAGGGAGTCAAGCTGTGAGGCAATTATACAGCACTCCATGAAAGTTTGGGGAAATGCGCCTTGGTTTGCCTTGGTTTGTGGCGGGTGACTCTCCACTGACGGTGCATTTACTGAACGCCAGCTTTGTGCCAGCTCAGGTGCCGGGTGCTGGAGATGTGTATACATTTGTTTTAACTTTATTTACCACATAATATAATTTGTGACTTTTAACGTCTACGACAGTATCTGGCCACACAATACACCTAAGGCTCATAAAACTTATGATTATAAAAGCGCGCATCACTTGTCTGGCAAAACGCCAACCAACCTTAATAGAATGTACTTTCTACAAGATTCCAGTCAGATTTGTGCCAGTCATTTGTGAGTCTCCGACGATAGTCTGCCCACGTTTGCTCAAAGAAAACAGCCCACAGCTGTGCACAAAGCAAATTCCAGGAGACAACATGGTCAGACTTACTGAAGGGTATTTAAAAGATGACACTCAAATAATATATGGTCCTCTGTCTTTTTGGAATGCCTAGCAATTTTTAGTCCTTAACAGACTTACATACACACAGTCTCTTTCTTTGTTTTTATGGACAAGTGTCCGTTTGGGCTGCTCTCACAGAATACATAGTCTGATTGTCTTATAAATAACAGACATTCATTTCTCTCAGTGTGGAGGCTGGGAAGTCCCACATCGAGTCGCAGGCAGATTCGGTGTCTGATGAGGACCCACTTCTGGCTCATAGACAACCCTCTTCTGTGTCCTTACACAGCAAGGGGCCCCCCTCTGGGGTCTCCTTTTACAAGCACACTAATTCTATTCCATTAAGCAAGGAGAGTGGGACTCCCATGACCTAATCACCTCCAAAACCCCCATCTCCAAATATCATCACGTTGGAAAGTAGGTTTCAACATATGAATTCTGGAGGACAGAAACATTGATCTACAGCAGTGAGACATACCTAAAGCAATGACCTTGATTTAGAGATTCCTCCTGTAGCAGCACAAGTTCTCTTTCTGAATGATTCACATTTTCCCTCTGTGCCTAGCTGTGATTTTAGAAAAATTTAATTAGCAAAATAGTTTTAGTAGAATACCAGTGACTAAATATTGATAACGAAAAACTGGGAAACAAAGGTGGTTCAAATGCTGTGTGGCTTTCTTTCAAAAAAGAGCAAGAAGATTATTTTCAGGTTGAATCAAGGTGGCCAAATTATAGATACATGCATTTTAAATTTAATATACCTTAGGAACACCTAACTCGCATGTTGGCGTTTTTGTTTTTATATAATTTCACATATGTTGGTTCACTAATAACCATGCCTCAGGAATTTTTCCTTTCCAACAGAGACCATCTATAAAAAGAAAACAAAAGCTTAAATCAAGACTATCTAGAGCTATGTACAAAACAGATTTAAAAGTAGTGGAGACTAAGGCTGGAAAGGTATAAAAACCTGTAGCAGTCAAGAAATCAACTTGTTTTGAGAAAGAAGCACTATTGTAATTTTTAGTCACATCCAAAACTATCTGTCTTAAATATAAAAAATGTTTCCATCAAAAACAATGTAGAAGGAAGGGAAACATTTTTGCCTAGCTGGAAAACTATGAAATGATAGTCCTTTGGGCCAAAGTAGGCTCCCAAAATGAGCTAGATCTACAGCCTGTCTGGAGGATCAAATGGAATGAAAAAGTGGGGAGAGGGGAGCTATAATCCTACCATAATATGAAATTCTTATCAGGAAAACATGCCATTAAAGTTCTGGATCTTCCATAAAACATATTCTGTGAGTGTTTTCGTAATTTAATGTAAAAATATTATCACAACCACGGCATTGCCCCCCAGTATCTGGTGTCTTAACCAAATTACAGTGTCTTCCTTTATACTCTTCAAAGGAATGAACATTATGTTTATGGAAAAGGTAGTAATGCTTAAGAGAAATAGCAAGCTAATCTCATGAGAGGTCTTAATAGAGATTCTTATAAGAAAATCAAACAGGAATTATTTTAATCTCTTGCTGGTAAATTTCTCCCATGTTGAGTAACATATGCTTCACTTGGTAGAAGGAGTCCTGCATTTGGAAGCAGAGACCATGGGGCAAAGGCACTATTGATATTTTATTACAATACTCCATTACATAATAGCAATAAAGATTATTTCACCCTTATAATTGCCCTAAGGATAACTAGCATGGAACCACTGCTTTATGCATAGCTCAGTTTACATATTGCAGAAAGCCACAATGCAAGAAGACTTTAGGTTATTTTTCCTAGTCAAAGGAAAGGCATTCTGCCAATGTTCAATGACTGTTTTGGAGGCTTCAGTTCCAAGTCCATCCCAAGACCTTTGCCTCCACAACTTCCAGATTGGATTTCTTAATGACTCAGTGTTTGTACTGATGTTACTCAAGGTCAATGAGGTTAAAACCTAGGAGACTAGATTCCTCAAGAGATCAGAGCAATTCTTTCATATCTCACTGCATTATCTATAGGTGGACACAGAAGGTAGTTTTTATTTAGCATGTATAAAAATGAATTATTCAGACATCTAACTAGCACTAGTCGGAAGGGCTTAGGTTACTGATTAACATGAGTATGGTACTTGTACCTATCATCAGTTGAACCGATGTTAATGTTTGATCACTGGTTACCAAAAATAGGTTATATTTATTCCTAAAGATATTACAGTGATGATTTGGTGGGTGGGTAGAGGGGTACTTCCTTATTTAAGCTATAATAGAAATCCATTGTCTGACCCCAAAGTAAAATTTTAAAAGTTCTTTGCAATTTATAATATAACATAGTGCTTAAAACAAATTTGACAAAAATGATGCTAATTTAGATCTGGGGTTGGCAAACTTGTTCTGGACAAGGCTAGGTAATAAATATTTTAGATTTTGCAAACCCCAAATAGTCTCTGTCACATATTCTTTTTCTCCCCAACAATTTAAAAATGTAAAAACTATTCTTAGGTCATGGGCTTTACAAAAACAGGCAGTGGGCTGGCCCATGGAGCATAGTTTACCAGCCTCTGCTTTGGCTAGCTCAGCATGCCGGAAAGAATATTTTCATTCCCCAATTCTTGCTACTATTTGTCCCTACAAAAAAATGATCAATAAGAAGCACAGATTAAGAGAAAGACTAAACCAGATAACATCTCTAATAAAAAGTATTACAGGCCGGGCGCGGTGGCTCACGCCTGTAATCCTAGCACTCTGGGAGGCCGAGGCGGGTGGATCGCTCGAGGTCAGGAGTTCAAAACCAGCCTGAGCAAGAGTGAGACCCCGTCTCTACTAAAAATAGAAAGAAATTATATGGACAACTAAAATATATATATACAAAAAATTAGCCGGGCATGGTGGCGCATGCCTGTAGTCCCAGCTACTCGGGAGGCTGAGGCAGTAGGATCGCTTGAGCCCAGGAGTTTGAGGTTGCTGTGAGCTAGGCTGACGCCACGGCACTCACTCTAGCCCGGGCAACAGAGTGAGACTCTGTCTCAAAAAAAAAAAAAAAAAAAAAAAAGTATTACAAAACTGGATAAAAAGCCATGAAAAAAAATTCTTAAGTTCTCTTTAAAATAGCCTACATGGACCCATTGAGTGATGTGGTTACTTAGAGATATGCTAGTATGAGGAAGTAAAACCTGGGGGTTAAAACTTATGATGCTGTTTTCCCAGAGGCTGTGGTGGGGATTCTCGGCAGGTCTGCAGACCACGGTGAGCAGCGCTGGCCGCCATGTGCATTTCTAACAGGAGCACTGCTAGGTTCCTATTCCTAGGAAGGAAGCTTTCAGGAAGTACTCATGACATTAAATGCACATCAGGACCTAAAGTGAGTGGCAGAGGGGACAACAGCAGTGATCTTAGAACACGCGCAGTTTCGTGAAAGCAAAGATGGAACGCTGCTTCAGGGGGCTCTCATGTCTGTCTGTCTGTCTCTGCACTTTGGAGCTCTGTTGCTAAAGCTGCCTCAGAACACAGTCCGCCCCACCCCTCCCCTGCAAATCTCAGGCAATGAGTGCAGTCACATAGTTGCTGAGAGCCCATAAGGCAACATACCCAAGATAAAAGACAGAGAAACTTTGTCTGAAGTCTGTGTGCTCCAGTAAACAGAAATACTTCCAGGCTGAACACAGAGGAGGGTTGCGAGCAGGCTGTACCATGCCTGTCACGTTTCTGTGAGGCCTGTCAGTTCAGCACGTAAGGAAGGTCTCAGATTTCCCAAACCAATGTGTCTGCAGTCTTCAAATATTCACCATGTGCTATTTTCACCCCTGCTTCACAGGAATTTTAAATTAACACAGAGCTACTCATTAACCTTTGTTAACTTACTAAATGGTAAAACACTAATTACTTGCAAATGAACCAGTTTCCTAGAGTATAATGAAATAAAGATGTAAGAATTTTTTTTTTTGCATTTAACATACATTATTCCTATTACTACTACTCTTCATAATGAGATTTATAGGGTTAAATTTTAATGCATTAAGTCATTCCTCAAGTGTTAATAATCAGCCTTCTATGGTTCTAACTGATGGGTACACACCTATGCAGAAACATTTACCCCACACGTCCTCATGGAGTGGTGGTAGTTGTTATCACTCGTGACCTGATAGAATCAGATGACGTGTAAGGTTTTATCTGACCCAGATATTAAAGGGCTCTGGGCTTTGTGGGGATTAAGATGGTATCAAATATAGTTTTTTCCATTGAGGAGCTTGATTCAGGTGGGGCTTTTGTAGCCCCATTTGCACAGGGTGTAGAATACCACAGGCACTCACAGAATACCTTTAAACTGGAGAAAACTCGTCTCCTAACCTAATCAGGACCAGATAAAAAGTTTGAACATGTTATGCTGCTGACTGCTGACTGCAATAGTCTCCTGATTCTTCTTCAGACCACATCAAACCTGCCTATCATTGCATCTCTCCTTTTACCACCGCCCCATCCACCACGCACCTGCCCCACCATGATAAATGCCAACAACCTGGGTGGGGGTGAAGCAACAGAGACCCAGATGATACAATAGGTGAATGGTGGATCAGAGAAGCTATCAGTGTGATATTTAAAAAGTGAAGAATCTTTAAACAGGAATAGAAAACCTGGCAGAGTGGCTTCTCACTTCACAGTGACACCTCCAAACTTCTTAGAACCCATTTTAAAAAACAAACCTTACTAAACAGTAGAAAGGATAGCAGGCAGATTACCATAATAACACTAATAAATATAAGAATACTCACTCCAGACATGTAGCAAGCCGGAAATTCTAAGGGCTAGTCACTGTTAAACTAGGTTAAAATTACTGATCAAAGCTGATCTTTCTGTATTGGATGTTGGATGTTTCATTTTGTAATATTATACCCACTGGGACACAAGGTATTATCCCAAAATAATACCAAGTGGAGATTAAGGATGATTTTCCACAGATGCCTAGCTTAGTTTCAGTTTTCTTCAAAAACAGTTTGTTATCGCTAATATGCTCAATCACATGAAATATTGGGAACCATTTCTTTAAAGCAAGAAAGTCACTAAATTCAACTTTTCACCATGATCAGTGACATAGAAAGATATTTTCTGCTAATAAATTAGATCTGAAAAGTTTGTGTCTTCCTTTGTGGCTTCCATATTTACAAACCATGATTCTTACGTGAGCTTACATAAGAGATCCTAAAACCACAACATTAGATAACAAAAGTCTATTAAAAACTTACTTTTAAATATATATTTTTCTATTAGACTATTAAATACAACTTAATAAACTAAAACAGTATATTTTATATAAAACAGAAAAGTTTTAGAAGACTAAATCATGAGAGGAGACCTGAAAGCAAAGATATTAGGCAGTGGTTACTCAAACATCTTTTGCCCCCTGAGCCCCTGTGGTACCAAGAATACTGTATGTCAACATCAATTGCTACATCCTGCGAGCTGTATTACAATACCCTGTAACTGTGATACAAAGCACTCTACAAAGGATAGTCAAACAGTGGTCATCTGGACAGGGAGCCCATGGCTAGAGCATCACTCTTCCAAAGTCATGACTGTGAACTGTCATGAAATCCAGCAGGGTCACACAAAGGGGAGGGAGGAGCTTGGCTTTTCACAATGTCTACCTACATCCCTAAAACAAGGTCAGACACATCACAGATGTTTGCTCTTGGTCATGCAGAAAGCTTTGGATCAATCAAAACAAATTATTGCCTCAACTGGGGGAAAAAGCAAAAAGAATCTTAAACATCTCCATTGGAGGCATGTCAGGAACACTTCACCCTAAGTGTAAAAATGACAGATATTCTTTGGGCTTCATTTTTCATAGCTACTACAAATCACCAAAGCAATGCAAGAACTGGAAAGATTTTTCTTTTTTTTTTAAGTAGGGTTGAAAACCAATCTCCTTTGCTCTTCCCTCTCTTTGTTGTTACTAGAAAACAGTGCTTAGTAGGAAAGAAAGACTTCAGGGCAGGAAAAGGGCAGAAAAGAGAAGCATATAAAGCAGTGAACTTAGCAAGGGAGTTAAGCCTCTTCAAAGAATGTACAGTGTGCTGGGTATGTTTAACTGGCTTTTCTCTTATATGGCTTTGGGAGGCAAGGCAAGACTGATTTAGAAAAAAGCCAAGTCTACATAGCTTTAATATGCTCAAAAAACACAATGATAATGAAAAGAAAAAAACAGAAGATATACCAAGAGCTAACGATAACATGAAAAGTTATTTACCATCATTAGTCATTAGACTGCGCATTACAACCACAATAAGATACCACTTTACACTCACTAGAATGGCTATAAAACTATATAAATATATGGTAAGATCACATATATGTATATATATATGAAGATATAAATGTGTATGCATAGATACATATATAAACACATACACATGACAATGCCATATATCCATATCCAGATATACATATATATGGATACGAAGGAGTTTATATGTATATATTAAATATGTATGAATGACTAACAATGTTGTCAAGGATATGATCAAACTGGAACCCTCATACATTGTTGATTGCTAGCGGGAATTTAAAATGATACATTGTTAGATGTCTACCTGAGAGAAAAAAAAGTGTTCACCTGGAGACTTGTGTGCAAAAGTTTATAGCAACAACTATTCGTAGTAGCCCAAAACAGGAAACCATCTAAATATGTAACAACTGGTGAATGGATGAACAAAATGTGGCACATCCTTATGACAGAATAGTATTCACCAACAAAAACGAAAAGAACAACTATGAATCAGACAATCACATAGACAAACATCAAAACTTTAAGTAAAAAAAGCCAGATGCAAAAGACTGTATATTATCTGATTCCATTTATATGAAGATCTCAGAAAAGCAAATCTATGGAGACAGATAGCACATTAGTAGTTACTTGGGAATGAAGGCGGGAGCAGGGATTTGATGCATATGGGTACAAGGATATTTTTGGGGGTGCTGGAACTATTCTAAAACTGGATTGTAGTGATGGTTGCACAACTCTAAACATTATTGACTTGCACACTTCAAATAGGTGCATTTTATGGTATGTAAATTATACCTTAATAAATTTGCTTAAAAAATGACAAGAATCCTTTTTTCTTTTAATATTTTAGTCAAAAATTATGGTACAACTCTGCATAAAGTTATTTTTTTTTAATTCCAGTATGTGTTCATCAAACATTTATTGAATAATGATCATGAACTCAAAATGGCTTTGACTTTACCACCATGCTGTCTTTAAATATCTGATGACTGGGACCTTTCTAGTATCCCTTATAATTTGGCAGTGGCAGACTATTTATTAATCTATGGGATTTTAAATCAGTGACAAAACAGGGCTGGAAATGCTCAGGTGAGAGAGTTCAAGAACTGACACTCTTCACCAGAGGGCATCAGAGACCACCCACAGGCCAGAAAACAGTGGAAGGGCAGTTCATATAGTCCTCCCTAAGGGAGTCAAGCCAAGGGGCTCTCTTGACAAACAGTAGGTGATTTATTATCTAACAACAGCTCTGGAATACAATACTAAAATCCATCTTTTTCCCCATTTAATTCTAATAACAGTAAGCAAGATGAAGGTTATAAAAGTTCAACATTATAATAGAAGGCAGATTTGTCCAAACTCAGTGAATGTTCAAAATTTGTAGATTTTATTATATGTAAAAGTACTTTTTGGTCTTGAATTGTTTTGTTATTTAAATATATTTTTGCATTAACAAAACATTAAAAAATAAAGAGTACACAATTCAGAAAGAAATAGAATGCAGAAAATCCTGGAGGAAGGAAGAAACGCTTGCGTTTTCTCCAATCAAATCTCATTTATGTCTAAGCAATGTATTAATTTCAAACTTTATGTTCTTTCTTTTCATCTGGCACAGTGGTTCTGAAGCTGACTTGCATGAGAACACTGTCCAAGATTGCAGACACACACCCTGTCTAATATAGCACATGAATGATTCAAGGGATTTTCCAAAGTCAGAAGACACTTGGGACCCACATTTCATAAAATGTGTCTATCAGGATGGATGTCAGGATGGAGAAGATTGTAATGAATTGACTATGAGATCACTGAGCTTTGATTCCTGAGCTGTTCAGCTTTTATTTTTTTCCACTTGAATTTAACCATTGCTGGTATTTTCAACCAACATTGCTTTGACCAGGGTCTCAAAGCCCCCTGCCAACAAATATTATTCCTCATTGTTTTCTCAGGAGGTAGGCTAACGAACAAAGCATGTCTATATACAAATGAAGAGAAAATTTGACAGAGTATTGGCTTTTCTTTCCATAAGACTTTAATGACCAACTTATCTGGCAAACATTATGAGTGTAGATGCTTTCTTTGCAAATCACAGATGCAGGATGAATGCTTTCAAACTGCCGACTTTTATAACTTGAAGGGCTCATTTTAAAGTTGTGACTCATTTATGAGCCTGAAAAATGCTGTATCTGTATGTATGAATCAGACTCTGGAAGTATAAGTTTACAAAGTATTACATTACCATCAACCACAAATTACAAATCCATTGATGAAATGCTCAGAGTTTACTTAGCCACAGCTGAAACTTGAAGTGCTAAGAAATAATCTAATTACTCAGTATGCTGTAATAAATCAAGGTACAGGAGGATGTGTTTCCCTAGCACTGCAATGTATATTTTATGACTACTTTTACAACTATTGAAGAAACTTGATCACAAGCAACATGTTTCAAATTTAAGTAAATCATTAGGAAATAGGCATCTCTAAACAGTCAGGGCCTGAAAAGGAGTAGGCTTCTGGGTGAGTCTCCTGAAAATATAAAATAAAATCATGGCTATCAGACCAGAAAAAGGAACTAATACTCCAAAATGTACCTCCTCATTTCACATTCTTTCTATATGAATAATAAAAAAAAATAGAACAAGTGAAAATTTCAGATGCCATTTATCTTTTCCTCCTTGAAAATCTGGCTTATTTTATATAAAAGACAAAAGCAAACTAAAATTTGTTTGAAATGAGAAACTTGAAAATTAGAACCCAGATCACTTAAGCACTCTAAACAGAGTTGATCACATATAGAAGTAAGTTCAGCTTCATTTAAAAGGATGCCATATAGATAGGAAGTAATAAACATGTATGATCTTAGAGTCATAGACTAACACCTAGTCACAAGAAGGCATCCACTGCAATACTGAATTAATTTAGTATACGTGAACAACTACCATCCCCTTTTTGGTTTTATTGGTTCTCAGTAACAAAGGTATTCATTTTTACTTGTAGGTGCAAACTGGAGATGATATTCAGGGCTGATATTCCATAGAAAGTAAAACCCCAAATCATATATCTTCTATGAATTGGTGGTAAGAGGATGGAAATCTATCTAATTACAAAACAGGAATATTCTCATTGTACAGGAGGTTTGCCTTAGCAACTCATTCATAATACTATGTCAGAAGACCTAACCAATCTTTGTGCTAAAAGCAGCTTTTTTTATATATAAAACTTATGTTATATGTAGTTTCATTATGGGGCATGATTTGACTGTAATATTCCACAATATACCACGTGATGGTTAATTTTAGGTGTTAACTTGACCATAATAAGGAACATCTAGAGAACTGGTAAAACATTATTTCTGATTGTGTCCTGAGGGTATTTCCAGAGGAGACTGGCATGTGAGTCAGTGGACTGAGTAGAGAAGATCTACCTTCAATAAGGGCAGGCACCATCCAATCTCCTGGGAGGCCAAGACAGAACAAGAAAAAGGCAAGGGGAAATTTCCTCTCTCTCTCCTGGAGCTGGAACTTCTGCCTCTCCTGCCCTTGGCCATCAGAATTTCAGGCTCCCTGGCCTTTGGTCTCCAGAACTTAAACCAGCAGCCCCCAGGTTCACAGGCTATCAGCCTTGGACTAAGAGTTACACTATCATCTTCCCTGGTTCTGAGGCTTTTAGACTTGGACTGAGCCATGCTACCAACATCCCTGGGTCTCCAGCTTGCAGATGGCCTGTTGTGGGACTTCTCAGCCTCCAGGACCACATGAGCCAATTTCCCTAATAGATCCCCTCTCACATATCTCTGTCTGTACCCTATTGGTTCTGTCTCTTTGGAGAAACCCGATTAATATACCATATGATAATAAAGTATTTCAGAAATCACCTTCCAGGCAATTAAAAACAAAAACAAAAAAGGACGATATAAGAGACTATTAGTGACAGAGATTTAAAAAAAAAAAAAATAGAAGTCTAACCACAACTGAAATTGAGGTCTCTATTCCTCCGGTTGTCTTTGATAATTTGAGAAATAAGTACCAAATTTACTTTTATCTATTAGTTTTTAATAATGGAGATAATTTATTCCTAAATCCATCTAAAATGCAATTTAGATGACTAGAAGCTATTCAAAAGTTATAGTGTTTGCTTCTCTAATTTTTTTTTCTCAAAAAGGGCAAAAACCATTCTCTTTTTTTTTTTGCCTTTAAATTTTTTATTTTTTTAATTTCAAAATATTATGGAGGTACAAATGTTGGTGGTTACGTGGATCACTTTTGTAATACTTGAGTCAGGGCTATAAGTGTTCCCATCACACAGATAGTGTTCATTGTACACAATAGGTAGTTTTTCACCCATCCTCTCCTTCCCCCTCCTCCCGATTGATTTCCACTGAGTTTTACTTCCCTCTGTGCACATGTGTGCTCATCAGTTAGTTCCAATTTAATCACGAGTACATATAGTGTTTGTTTTCCATTCCTTAGATACTTTGCTTAGGATAATGGTCTCCAGTTCCATCCAAATTGTTGCAAAGGCCTTAATTCACACTTTTTTATGGCTGAGTAGTATTCCATGGTATATATACACCATACTTTGTTAAACCACTCATGAATTCATGGGCACTTGGGTTGATTCCACATCTTTGCAATTGTGAATTGTGCTGTAATAAACATTCCAGTTCAGGTGTCATTTGATAAAATGACTTCTTTTCCTTTGGGTAAATACCAAGTAGTGGGATTGCTGGATTGAATGGTAGGTCTACTTTTAGTTCTGGAGTAGTATGGAGTAATCTCCATACTGTTTTCCATAGAGGTTATACTAATTTGCAGTCCTACCAACAGTGTATAAGCATTCTTTTCTCTCTGCATCCACACCAGCATCTATTGTTTCTGGGCTTTTTAATAAAAGCCATTCTAACTGGGGTAAGGTGATATCTCATTGCAGTTTTAATACCTAGGAATATACTTAAGCAAGGAGGTGAAAGATCTCTACAAAGAGAACTACGAAATATTGAGGAAAGAAATAGCACATAACAAAAAAAAATGGAAAAACATATCATGCTCATGGATTAGTAGAATCAAGATTATTAAAATGCCTATACTACCCAAGGTGATTTACAGATTCAATGCAATCCCCATCAAAATACCAACGTCATATTTCATAGATTTAGAAAAATAATTCTACGCTTTGTTTGGAACCAGAAAAGAGCCCGAATACCCGAAGCAATCTTAAGCAAAAAGAAATCTGGAGGCATCACATTACCAGACTTCAAACTGTACTACAAGGCCATAGTAACGAAAACAGAATGGTACTAGCACAAAAATAGAAACATAGACAAATAACAGAACAGAGAACCCAGATATAACACCACATACAGCCAACTGATCTTTGACAAAGTGGAGAAGAATACACACTGGGGAAAAGAATCCTTATTCAATAAATGGTGCTGGGAAAATTGGACAGCCACATGCAGAAGAATGAAATAGGACCCATATCTCTTACCACTCAGAAAAATTAATTCAAGATTGATAAGAGAGTTAGATCTAAGGTTTGAAACCATAAGAATTTCTAGAAGAAAATGTAGGAAAATTCTTCTAGATATTGGCCTAGGCAAAGAATTTATGACTAAGACCACAATGGCAATTACAACAACAACAAAAATAAATAAATGGGACTTGATCAAATTAAAAAGCATCTGCACAGTTAAGGAAATAATCAACAGTATAGACAACCTACGGAATGGGAGAAAATATTCACAAGCTACACATCCAATAAAGGGCTCATAACCAGAATCTACAAAGAACTCAAGAAAATCAACAAGGAAAAAATCAAACAACCCCATTAACAAGTGGGCAAAAGCCATGAACAGAAGCTTTTCAAAAGAAGATAGACAAATGGCCAATAAGCATATGAAAGATCAAAAACCATTCTTAAGTCATTTTCAGATAATTTTTCCTCTTAACTAATACATACTAGTTAGCGCATATTTAAATGCCCTTAGACATAAATAATGAGACAAATAAGAACATCAGTTTATTTGGCCACTCTCTTAACTAAATGAATCTTTTCCCGTGACAGTAACATTACCTGGAATCTCCAGTTGACTACAGTTTATCACAATGTTTGCTCTTCTGCTCCGTAACACTGCCACCAAAATTCCCAGCTCACCTTTGCCCTCCCTCTTCCTTTCCATCCCCAACTCAGCCCCCTTCCCCACATTATAAAACTTGTGACAAAAAAAGAAAAGGTTCTATTGAACACAGAAACCTTTTTTTAAATCCCCAAACTGTGCAGGAAGCAGTGATCGCTTTCTATCTCTGAAACTTAAGTCCTGACATACACCAAGGGAGTTTCCTAGAAGGCATGGCCAAATATATACCCTTTTCCCCTCTTGGGTATTCCTAACACACATTCACATATCAAATGCTCTGAGAACTCTCATAATGAAAAAGAAAAAAACAAAAGCTTCAAAAGGTGGGAGTCAAGATCAGATAATTCCCAATTTTAAGGACCCCAAGCTCTGAGGTTCAGGTTTCTTTTAAAACATAAAAGTTCCTGAAATTTCTACTAAGACATTAAATCCTTGGCCTGGGACTCCATGAACATAAGATCACTTAACACCAGACCACACTTCTCAGGCTGCTTCAGAAGAGAGTATTCTTCCTAGGCCTCATGTCCACCTGACACAAGGCCAAACTGGAACAAGAGAGAGAGTGGATTAGTGTGGTCTGGTCTGGGGTGGCCTCCTACTAACAAACGTAGGCCAAGAAATAATGGTAAATTCTTGCTACTCTGATTCTCCTCTCTCTTTAATTCTCTCTCGCTCGCTCTCCCTCTCTCTCTCACACCCACAGCAAATTTTTATTACCTAGAGGTAAATGAGTCAGAGGTGCATGATATGCCAGAGAATATAATACCAAAAGGATTAGATGCCTTCTATAGGATGCCCTCTGTATGAGTAGAGAGCAATTTCTAGAAACCTCTAGAAATCCAAAGCACGGTGGAAGGACAGAAATAGGTTTGTAATGCAAACTTTTCCAGAAAGCCATCTACCTCTCTATTTCTCAAGCTCTCCCCTTTTAACAAAGTCTAAGTTCCCTCTTAGATGTCTTCTATTTAACTAAAAAGAGAATTTTTATCAGATGTGAATCTCCCTCCTTTAATATGGAGAGGGTGCTTGGATGAACCAAAGATGTAACTGATGGGGTTCATTTAAATCCAAATCCTAAACCAAATAGATAGGAAAGTTGTGTGTAGTATTAAGTATTGCAAACTTCACAAAAGAAAAAAAAGAAAGGTCAGAAAAAAAAAAACATGCAAGGAAGTGTAAGATGCTGGTGACATCATGTTCAAAATCGCAACTCTGTGGAAAAATAAATTTTTTTTTTTCCACATCTTTGTATCTTAGAAGTCACAATCTGGAGATTTTGTACAGCAAAATGGAAAGTTTAATGAAAAACAAAATGTGGAAAATCTTCTATTATCATGCTGGTTAATGATTTTTTTCTTTTACACATTTGTCTAATTATAAAATGCTACCTTTGGAAGAGGAATGCTTATTAAGCCATTTAGTTTGCAAATGAAGAAACCAAAGCAAAAAGAAGTGAGATGATTGGCCAGAGGTCACTCAGCCCCTAAATTACACAACTGGGACTACATCCTGGTGTCCCAATCCAGAGTTTGGCTTCCGTCCCTTCCCCACCTTGCCATAGATTTGTGTTCCCTTTATGTAACTGCTAGCTACAGACTCTCATTCTTGCTATGAAATGGACAATTTTCACTTTTTATTGCTTCTTTATATAAAAACAGGAATGACTGTCATCTAACAATCCAGGCATGTTAAAAAACACAGACTTTGGGCTGCTAAGAAAATTTGGCACAGCTTGCCTTTAGCTTTCTGTATTTACTGACAATGGGTTAAAACAGCTAAGATGAATGGTTTCTGAAAAGAAAATATATAGCATGTGCACAGTTTTGAGGCTATTTTTATTGGCCCTTGGGAAGCAGATGTACCAGAGACCACCCATAGAGATGTATATATTGTTAAATCATGCTTTTACCATCATCGTTACACTGTTATGCACAATTTTTAGTGCAGGCTAATCTTTATAAACTAGCTAGATCAACTAGAGCTTTCCATACTTATTCTTCAAAGTTTATAGATACATCTGCTCCAGAAAATATCATAAGCCTCTAAATACCATGATTGCTAGGAAACAAAGCATTACCACAAGGAGTCTACCTTTCTTTAAAAAGAAAATGTTAATCCCTCAAATGCTATATTTATGTGGAGAAGTTCTAAAAAAGGTTCAGATACATGATATTCAAAACTAGTCACTACAGAATTTCTGGTAAAAGCAGGTGGACTCAACAAGCATGCTGGCCTCAGCTCCTTCCCTTAATGCCCTAAAAATGGCTATAAATAATTTTAAAACAAGCAAACAACAAAGAAAAAGCATACAGCCATAAGGACAACAGGAATGAGTGACAAGACAGTAGTAAAAGAAGCTAGAAAGCCAATAGACAGGTGGTCACTGACTTACCTGACCTCAGAAAGCAGAATTCTACAGCAGCAACGGTGGAAAAAAAAAAAAAAAAAAAAAAAAAAAAACCAAGAGGCAACCACAGGTGCACAGAGCACCAACCGCCCCCCCAACCCATGACTCAGGCATTGTCAGCACCAGTATCTCTGCAGGTGGGGACGATGATAGAGCTCTCAATGGGAAGACGCTTCAAAGATGGTGTAGAAGCAGTTATACACCTAGATTCCCTCTTCCGCTCTGTGTGAATGCAAACTGTTCCTTGCAACCTGGCAGAAGTCTAGAAATTTATTGTCTGGAGAGGGTAAAACACAGTCTGGGGACTGACTGCAGGCATCAAGCACTGGAGAAAGCAGGCTACTGCACTGGAACCAGGAAAATAGGCAAACGCTCACACAGGAACTGTTGAAAACTCTTCTTTGCCTTTTCAATTTCCAGAACGCTGTCACCCAGGCTTCTGCCTTCACGGCAGCACGGTAGAAATGACTTCCCATGGGCTGGTCTGATTGTCAGGGAAGACTGAAAATGCATAAAGGTACTGAAATTGGTGTTCTTTGCCCTTCACCCAAATCACCCTTAAGGGAAGCCTGCAGTTGACAAGTTCCAGATACGTACAGAAAGCTTCCAATCAGCTTATGAGTGCCCCACTCTGAAGGATGAGCAGGCCGCCAAGAATACCTAAACATTTAAGGAAAGCTTCTAAAATAGAAGCAAAAACAAAAAGAAAAATACAACTTCGGGGAAACAAAAAAATATACAAAAAGAAAAAAATTGCAAAAAGTTCTTAACATCAACAGGGAAATAAAATAGTACAATTATAAAAAAAAAAAAGATGCAATTTTATAAAATGAGCACTCAGCGATCAAAAATTAGATATTGGAAATTAATATATAGTATAGATAAAGTCCGAACAGAAAGTCTGAACAATAAAATTGAGGTCTTCCATATACAGAGCAAAAACAGAAATGGAAAAACAATAGAGAAATAAAAATAACAAAATTAGAGAATAAAGGAGGGCCATTACACACAGAAATAAAAATCACTAAAATAATTCAAAAAACTTTCCAGGAACTGAAGGACATGAATTCCAAGACTGAACAGGCCCACTACATTCCCAGTACCATAGATTAAAATAGATTTACACCAAGACACGTCCTTGTGTAATTTTAGAATACCAATCCTAAAAGCTTCCAGAAAAAGAAAAAGGATAAAAAATGAGAATGGCATCAGGCTGCTGGACCCTGGATGACAGAAGAAAATGAAGCCTTCAACATTCTGAAGAAAAGTGATTCCCAATCCAGAGTTTTATATCCAGCCAGATTTCCAATTAAGCATGAGAGAAGACTACAGACGCCCGTATCTGCAAGGTCTCAAAAAAATCTTTCTCATACACTACCTTTTCTTTGAAACTACTGCATGACAGATTCTACCAAAATAAAGGAATAAACAAAGAAAGAGGAGAAAAAAGGTTCAAGAAAGGCTACTCACCATAAAAAAAAAAAGGCAAAGAAAATCTCCAACATGAAGGAGAAGCAGGTGAGAATGTTCTAAGAGTCATCTCTTCAAGGTGAAATTGATAGATTGCTTAATATATTTGAATAGAGTAGAAGGATATTTATATAATGTGGGAGAATTTAGAGATGATTTAGTGGTAAGTACATAGGAATCTGAGCAAATAAAAAATGAGGCAATTATTACTTCCAGAGAAAATAAAAAACAGGAAAAGTGATTATAATATACTATATTGCTCAGCTACAAATGCAGTTTACATAGTCATAACAATGTAAACACGCACTATAGACCACTGGGGTTTATATAACCCTCGGAGGATGAGGAGAGAGAAATCACTTTGGAAAGGGGGTGGAATTGTGAAAGGGGTGTGCTTGTGTAACTAGGAGAAAATAGAAACCCTAATTTCCATGGTAGGAAATCAATAGATAGCTCTAAAACAAAAAAAGCTACATGTAGCAATATAAGCAACTTTATTTAGAAATACAAAAAAGATATGATTAAAAGAATTTAAAGTGATTTCTTTTGGAAAGCAGGGATGGGATGAGGGAGGCTGTGGGTTCACTATTTTTTTTGTTTTGTTTTGTTTTGCAGCAACTCTCATACAGATTTTTTTCTCCTTTAAACTATTGGAGTGTATAACTTTGACTTTCAAAAACTAAGTTTTTAAAAACCCGATTACTACAAAGACCTACATCTGAACTTTCAACAGTCCTAATTCTAAATCATTCCTATCTTTCTACTCCTAATTTCAACTTGAATTTTCCTAACCAAGGTCATGTGAGGGTACTCTCCTCCCCATTATAATATAGCTTTGTTAAATGGCAAAGTTACTAATGCTATGACAGATTAAGATCACTGAGCATCAAGGGCTTCTGAAACCTGAGCATGTCTAGCTCTAGACCACGAGCGGTCTTCAGACAATAAATACACACTGTCTCTTTTCATTAATTGCTGAAAGTTTGATAAAAACTAATTAACACGCCTACCCATAAGCTCCTTATCAGGTAATCATGTAAACACTATTATAAATAGGCACTAAAATCCACAAACCACTTTAAGAGATTCACTAAAGTTCAATATCTTGCACCAACAGCTTTTCATTGGATTTCTGCTCAACAACAAACACTGTTTATAACCAATCAGGCACAGGAATGACTCGGTATTACCATTAAACTAACATTTCCAATAGAAGTCTCCTGTACAATTTCTAGGTCTCCAAATTTTGACACACATTATAAAGGCAGTCCTCTATTAAAAACTGATCAAATTAGAAAGGAAAACATACACAACTGTGAAGGCATTCACTCCATGCAAAAATCTTCAGAAAAACTTTGTCACAATCATTTAAAAGAAGCTTGTCAGAGAATCCAAAATTTGCAAGAGCGAGACACTATGTGTCTCAAGTCTAACATGTTTTCTTTCTTTTTGAAGACACCACACGGCAAATTATGTTCTCAGGAAAAGAAACAAACTTACCTCTCACAAGCTCGGACAGTCCATGCGGCAATTATCCATAATGAGATGCTAAAAACCAAGAGTACAGTTCCTGGGCATATAGTCATTAAAGTCTTCATAACAAAACGTGTATTGAAGTTTATCTTATTAAGTGCTCCAATGCTTCTAGAAGAGGCATCAGTGAAAAGTTTGCTATGTAAAAGCATGACTCTGGCAATCAGATAGAGTCTTAAGAACATTGGTATAGATAAAATTATATCCACATCAGCGGTGGTTGTGGATGGGGCATAGGAGAAGGCAAGCCGGGCTGTCCATGTGAACGTATAATTCCCGGGTATGGGATGAATAGCACACACCAGTATTTCCAAGCAGATGAAGAAAATACGCTCATAAGTCATGGCTATTCTCCAGTCATCTGCTCCATTGTCCACCATGAACAACTGAAAAAATAAAGTAGAAAATCAGCTTCAGTATGGCATGAATGGTCCACAAGTGTTAATGCAGATTTTAAAAATACATAACAGATGACTTAGCAATCAAGGCAAGCTATAGGTTAGAACTTTTAAGTGCTAGTCAGGTACACTATTTTTGGAAACGGGTATTTGTACAAAATGAGAATTTCACCTTGGAAAAATGAGAATTAGAAACTTGCTACTCAGGAGCTAAAATTATTTGAGTCCATGTTCCTGGACAATCATGTAAGTAACATCATTTTGAAATAGGGGCTTGGACCTATGAGTAATGAAACCCCCCTCAGATGAAGTCAAATGGACTTGCCTGATAAGAATTTGTTCTCTTTGAGTCTGGATTTAAATCCTTACACAATTCTAACTATATTCTCAGTGAAATCTATTTAGGGTGCCTCTGCAATCAGTTATACCCTATAATGCAACAACACATGAGCGTTCTTACAGGAAATCTTATTCTTGGTTTCAAAGAAAATCACAAGAAACCACAGACAAATGTGGCAGAAACATTTCTTCCAGCTTCCCCACAACTACTTTATTTTCTGTCCCTTTTCTTCTCTTCTTTCATAGCCTACCCTTGTATTATTAATTTGTTTTCAACCTTTCTTTCTTTAGAAAAGTTTCCTTTTTCCTATTTCTGTCAATCTTCATACCACAATTAAAAAAACAAATTTAAAAAAAAGAGAAAGCAAAAAAATAAATAGAGTAAACGGGACAGCAAAGAATGTCTTCCTCTCTTCCCCGGCTTTCTGTAAACAGGTCTACCAGGCTCTGGCAGTCCATAGACAATCAGAGGCATTTGGAAAAGTGTGGTGACTTTTCTGCCTGCCACAAGGATTTGTGGGGGCTCCTGGCATTTAGGGCCAGGAAGCCAGGCGTGCAAACCATGATGCAATGCTGAGGGTCCCACACACTAGAAAGACCTTTGTTTTGAGAAGCTATATAAATTCCAAAGATGCTGTCATTGCTGTCTTTGGAAATTACTATCAGGGCCTATTACAAGTAACATTAAAAAAAAAAAAAAAAAGTACTGTTCTTTAAATCCACATTTCCATTCCTACCAAAAATGGTGTTATCCAGCTTGATTGTCTATTTTCTTCACCAAACTTGGCTCTGAATGACTTAGCAGTTTTCAAAAATCAAATCCACCTCCAAAAGGACTAAGAATCACCAAGCCTCTGAATAGTCAAGAGCTGTGTGGCAGATTCTAAGCACAATTCCAAGAGAGGCATTCCCCATGCCATTCTGGGCAACAGCAGTAAAAATGCAGGATCAGCACCTTCCCAGGTAACTGGTAAAGCACTGTCAGTTTGCAGGTATCATTCTGATACACTGCTTATGACAGCCTCCTGCCTCCCAGGACTGGCACCTCCTTTCATCCCTCCCAGTGCACTTGTTCCTCTAACCTCACCCTACTCTCCATGTTTAGGACTCTCTTCATTGGCCTCTGCTCACTTCCCTAACTAGGCTGGTTGTGTTGTGTCACATCGCTTCAACCATAATCTCACTGCCATTCTCAGCAGCCTCACCCTTTATCTTCTGGTGGGCCTGCACCGGTAACGCCCAATCTGGAACCTGATGTCTAGGCTGCTGCAGGTGGACTGGGTCACCCCTTCCCATCCCCATGCCTTCCAGCTTAGCTGGACCCTCAGTGTCACCGTGACTGTTCCCTCATCCCCCATAACATCTTTCTCCTCAAGGGCCACCTCTGTTGCCCTCTCTCTTAGCACACACTTTCCCCCAGTATCAGACGAAGTAGCCTCTATCTTAAACTGCAGCCACAAACTTACCTACATCTGCACCTTTTCCGCCTATTTCCCGTCTCTTTTGCTTCATGAGTCTAAAGCAATGTTACACCAACATCCAGTTCTCTTGCACGGATAGCCTAGTTCCTGTGCCTCTTTCCCCTCAGCAGAGCATACAAAGTCTAATCTCTACCATTGACTAAAAACAAAACAACAAAAACAAAGAGAACCAAGGCTGGCTCTGTCTGCCCTAGGTTGTGCTTGTTTTATCAATTCTCCTTTAGCCCCAAATATCCCCCAGGTGGATCTTGTCCCTATCAGCCAACCAACACTACTCGTGCTGAGGTCACTGAAGACACCTTAATTATGAAACCCAATCCGCCCATCTTAATTTTTATCTTACTTGACCTGTCATTCCTTCTTTCTTAAATAAGATCTCTTTCCTTGGCTTCTGTGGCATGTTGTTTTTTTCATCTGTGGCCACTCTGAAGAATCTCAGTCTCTTTCTCCCCATTCAAAGGGTCCCTGCTCTACTGGGGTCCGTCTCTGACTCTTCTCTCGCTCTCTGTACCTTCCTGGGTGATCTCATCCACATTCTTCCTACTGGAGACCATCCTCCATTCTCTGATGAGCTCTTTAAAATGTAAATTATATAATCCATTACTGTCAAGATTAAAATTATTCAAAAGACCCTCAGTGCCTGATGGGTAAAGTCTCATTTACATCTGTAGCATACAAGGCATTCTGCAATCTGGTTTTGCCCATCTTTCCAACCTCAATGCCTAATTAGTCTCTTTACATTTTTCTATGGTTGCAAATCCCAGAACACACTATCCCAATCATGTTTCTGAGTCTTTGTACATTCTGTCCCACGGCCTGGAAAGTCTCCATCTAGCAAATTTGTATTCCTTCAAGACCAAATTTCACATCACCTCCTTTAGGATATAGTCCATGCCCCAACCAAATCTGAAAACTCTCTCCTTTTGTCTGTCAGGATTCCTGTATGTGCCTCTTATTGATCCTGCCACAAAGGACAAAAAGGATTTCTTTATGAGACTGTCACCCCTACTTGTTGTGAGGCTCCTTAAGGATAGGAGCCATGTCTACCTAGCAGAGGATAATAAATACTAGATAAATGAAATGCCTTGTTACTTCTCATTTAATAATGACTACCTTAATTCCTGGATAGGCCCTAATGTCAATTAAATGTGCTCATGGAACATGAGACTACTAAAGAAAATGTAAGTGAAACCTATGACATTTTTCAAATTTATAGAGAACATATCCTACTAAATAATAAATCATTGCAGCAGCATAATTTTGTAATTCCATAGGAAGTCGAGAAAACTGTCTTCTTTGGTAACTTGCCGAGAAAAATTTTCTATTCATAGTTGGTTTTTACTATGAGGGGGTCTTAATACCTGAAATGGTTTTATTTTTGGTCTTATTTTATTATAGCATATATTTCAATGCTCAAGTTGAGGAAGAAATATTTCCTCCTACTCTTGACATAATTCCCACCCACAATGTTGCTTATTTGTTTATTCATTTATTTACTAAATATCCAAGGCACTGAATTCTCACTATGTGTCAGGCATTGTGCTACATACTAGCCACACGACAGCATTTACAGCAGACAGCGAGTCTGCCTACTGCAACAATCTTTCACTAGGAAAAAAAGACAAAGTCAAGAAAGCAAACTTAAGGCAATTTGATAAAGTAGTTACGTTATTGGACATTGCTATGAAGGGAACAAACAAGAGATAAAATAGATAACAATAAATTAGAGATGACAGATGTGGTCATCAGAGAAGACCTCTGGAGAAGTATCATTTAATGCAAGACCTGGACTAAGAGAAAAGCCAGTCATGCCGATCACCAGGGAAGAACATTCTAGGCAGAGGAAATAGCATGTGTACAGGACATGGGCTTTATACTATTGTAGCATGCTTAGGAAATAAAGGAACAGCAGAGTGGCTAAAGCATAATGATCAAGGGGCAGAGTGAAAGGAGACGAGTTTGAAGAGACAAACTGGCACCAGATGTGCAGGCTCTTGGTGGCTGTAGTATCAAGACGGAATTTCATTCCAAGTGCAGGGGGAACCCAATGAAGGAGATTAGGCAAAGGAATGACGTGTATTAAGCCAGTCTGTTCCAAAAAAAAAAAAAAAAAGGAATGATGTGATCTGATTTACAGCTTCAAGGGCTCATCTGTACTGCTCTGGGGAAACTGGGGTGGACAGAGGCAAGTGTGGAAGGAAGGATACAAGTTAGGAAGCTCCACTGCATTCGATTGGTTGTAGTTTTCCCCTGACTTGGACTGAGGGGGGTTGTCATGGAAATGGAGACAGTGGGTGCACTGAACATAAAATTTGAAGATTTTGCTAGAACTTGTTGACAGGCTGAATGTGGGAGCAGTAAAAAGAAAGAGAAGACTCATAGATGGCTGAGTTTCTACCCTGAAAAACACAGCGGATGGTGATGACGTCTCTTGAGTACATGGGCGCTGTGGGGGAGGGGGAAGTGAGAAAGAAAAGGTTCCCTTTTGGCCACTGAAATCTGAGTAGAGATGCCAAGTAGGCAGAAAGATGTACAAGTCACTCAGAGGAGAAGTCTGGACTACTGAAATAAATTCGAGAGGCTTCACTATTTAGGGAGTTATATGGGATCAAAGGAAAAATTAGAGAAAGTGTAGAGAACAAGACAGTACTCAAGGCCAAGTCCTCAGGAACCCCAAATGTGGAGGGTGGTTGGAAGGTCAAGCCATAAGAAGATCTAAAAAGCAGCAGGCTGTGAAGCAGGAAGGAAAGAAAGTGTTGTCCTAGGAGTTATGGGTGAGGGCTGTCAATTATAAACTGTAAAATAGGATTTAACAGGTTTAGAGACATGCTAATGAGCTCAATATTCTATAGGAAATGCAAACATTCTAAACATCACATTCAACAACTTATCCAATGTCAAGTATTAAAACTCAACTATAGAAATATTCCCACTACATTCCATATAATTACTATAATATATATGATCTGTCTTAAGCTCACTTGTAGGGGAGTTAAAGTAACATGGAGGAATAATGTTAAAATATCTCTAACTTCATTTTTTATTCTGATGCTGTTAAGAGAAGATAGATTTTAGGGCCAAAAGACAACAGTTTAATCTACTTTATTTCTATAGCTGTGGTTAAGTGGTCTTGGCCAGAGGTCTGTAGTAACTTGCAGGCATAACATAGCATATACCCTCAGAATATATCCCACCACAAGCTTGAACTTTCCAGTGCAACTGTTTATATTTGCTCAGAAAACCAAAACATATTAATACTTCATGCTCATTATTTAAGATTAATTGACAATGAGAGTCCTCAGTGAAGAGGGTCTGGAGTTTAGTGGGAGGAGCCTGCTGCAACATCAGGTCACCTGCTGGCTCTCAGGACCTGGAAGGACCTCAGCTGCAGAAGCCCTAACCACCCTCTGCATGTGCTTTTCCTCCTCAGTGAGGCTGCAAGCTCTTGCAGTCTGGGACAGTGTCTTATACATTCTGGGTTTCCTTCCTAGAAAATAATCCAGAGCACTGCTCAGTGCAAAACTGGGGCTTAAAAAAATACACACTGAATAAAATAAGTTTAGTCATGTATTTGTTATAAAAGTAAATATAAGTAGGAGATCCAGGAAAATTCTGAAAAGGAAGACTAACAAGGGAGAAGCAGAAGCATTAGTTTTTAAAACAAATCAATAATTAAAAGCGTGTGAAACTGGCACATAATATAACTGAGAGTTCAATGGAACAGAACAGGAAGACCAAAATAGACCCAATACACTGGGAAATTCATAATATTACAAAGGTAGACTCTTCAGTCAGTGGGGAACACACAGTTCACTGAAAAATGATTTAGAGACAACTATGTCGCCATCTGCAGAAAAGTAAAGTTGAATCCATGCTTCACACCCAATAAACCAAGAAAAATTCCAAGTGTATGAAAGATCTATATATGAAAATGAAACTACTAATGTATTAAAAGAAATCATGTAAGAATTATAATGTAACCTCAGAGAAAGGAGGGCCTTTTTAAAGTCTAATGTAAACCCTGGAGGCTTAAAAGAAAACACTGATATATTTGACTTCATTAAACTTTTGCTTTCTACACCTGGCCAAAACCACAATAAAGAGAGTAAAAAGACAACCACCAAATCATGGGGAAAATGTTCACAACTCTTATCACAAATGACTAATATTCCTAATATATAAAAGTCTGTACATATTTTTAAGGAAGAGGCAAGCAGTGCAATAGAAAAATGAACAAAGGAGACAAGCATCAGGTCATGGAAAATAAAATGAAAATGGCTCCTAAACCTATAAAAAAAAGATGCCCAAATCTCAATCATAAGAGGAAAATGAGATACCATTTTTGACCTGTCAGATTGAAAAGGATCTAAAAGTTTTAAAAGTGCTATACTAGTGAATGTGTGAGGAACTAATGCTTGCGTACATTGCAGGCGAAAGTGTGAATTGGTTACGACCCCTGAGGAGAGCAATTTACCCGGTTATAAATGTACATCCTCTTTGACTATGCAATTCCATTTCCTTAGAATGAAATTTGTCATCTCGATATATTCACATGTGTGAAAAATAGTGAATGTAAATGATTATTTGTTGCAGCACTGCTTGTACATTAGCAAAAAACTACAAATAATCCAAATCATCTAATAGGAAAATGGGTTAAGCAAATTACAGATGTCCACAAAATGAAATAGTATGCCACTGAAAAAAGATGAGGAAACTTGTTATATGGGACTAAAGAGAGCAGCCTTTTAAGTACTGAGTAGCGAAATATAGGCTACTGCGTGTGCAGTTTTATTAAAGAGGAGAATTGAGTATTTATTTGTATGTGCAAAAAAGATCTCCGAAGGAATACTCTAGAAATTAACAAAAAGCTTAAGGGAGGTGAACTGAGTGGCTGGAAAGCACAAAAGGAAGGGAGATTTTTAATTATATAACCTTGAATGTTATTATTATGGAACCATGTGAATAAATAAATTCAAATTAATTAGTAATAAAAACTAGGAAATATTGTTAAAAAAAGAAGGAAGAATGAAAATCAATGAGGTCATTAGACATCCAAATACATCCTAACAAATAACTCTATGTGGGCAAAACTGCAAAACTAGAAAGTAATGACTGACAGTCTAAATGACAGTGTACAGAACTAAGCACATGAATCCAATTTATATCCAAAATTTTCTGCTTACTAAGACAAAACTTTGAGCCATTACATTACATAACTGTTGTCAACAGCAGGAACAAAAATAAACAAGATTTCTTGGTTAACCTTTAAACCAAATATTCACTAAAACCAAGGTTTTTTGGTTTTTTTTTTTTTTCCACTTACTGAATGCTTCTATTTGTAAAGTTCTATGGGCACAAAAATTAAAAAGTCTCTCAGTGTTTGATGAAGAAGAAGAGTATAAATGAAGGCTTTATATTTAAATGTGTGCCTCTGGAAAGTGCTATAACAGAGGAGTGAAGAAGATGCTGAGGGAATAGAGAGGAAGCTGTAATACATTATAGAACACAGTGCCTATCCCACTGGAACCTTCACATAACCCATGACCGTGAACTTCCCCAAGTTCACTTTTAGGACATTTTGGTATAATGGCCCCAAACAAAAATGCACAGAAATGTGTTCATTCAAAAAGAGCCCTCTTCCTTAGAAACTAGCATTTGGATGAAACAGAGTGAAAACAAAACAAACAAACAAACAAACAAACAAAACACTACAGAGGCAAGCCAAATAGGTTTTTCTTTACTAAGGCATTGCCAGGACTCAATCAACAAGAAAGTTAGACCACAATTGCCAGTCACAAGCTAGGTCAAAAGACAAACAGATAGGGACAGAAGGCTTTTCAATTTGTCTCATTGAGATTTCTTTCATGACTTTTAGCCAAAAACAACATGAGGAAAAGAACAGAAGAGCTATGTTCAGGATTCACCAGTCCTGAGAAAAGCTCAGAGGCAACCAGCAAAGCTGATATTTGTTGTATCTTCCCCACCCGTCCTGCAGCCTCTCCTCTCTTTTGGAGCCTCATGCTGATTCCAGCAGCCCTGTGCATGCATGCTGCCCTGAAATTTCTCTGCATCCAAGGAGGGAGAATTTGAAAACTAATGCAGTAAAGTATTAATCACTTCATTGCCAACTCTGCGCTGGGAGAAAAGTATGGAGAAAATAAAACTTGTTAGAATGCAGGAAACCAAGGCTCAGATCCTAGATATGCAATTAACTTGTTATATGACTTTGCGAAGTCATTCAAACTTTATTAAACTTATTTCCATCATCTCTAAAATGAAGATAGTGTCCTTTGCTATCTTGGAAAGTAGTTGTAATAATGAAATGGACCCACATCACATGTTGTAGGTGGCTAACCCAGGACCATTCCCATTGCCAGAGAGACTCCATTCTCTTTTGCCAGAGAGACTCCTTTGCAATTATGCGTAGCCATGTGATGCAGTCCTGAACCGAAGTCATAAGCAAAATGTCACTGAAGAGCTCAGTAGAATCTCTTTGCTTTTTTGGGTTAAAAAAGACAGACATGGCTGATATGGCCCTTTTCCTTCCCTTCCTCCACCCTGGATCTGCAGCAGCCATCTTATGACCACGCAAGAAGGCCGAAAGAATCACAGTAATTCCAGCCATGATATCTTAAGCCACTGAGCCCGCAGCCACCTACCCCATTTGTTTAAGCCACTGTCAGTTGGATCTTCCGTTATTTAAGCAGCTGAACATATGACTACATTTAATTTAATATAGATTAAAGTGCTATGTAAAGATCTATAAAAGAAAAAAATACTAACTTAAACCCTTTATGGAGAGAACAGCCAACAATTTAAAAGGAATGCATCTCAAATATTGGAATGTGAAGCACAATAATCATTGAGCGGCAGAGTTATTTCTGGGTGAGTGGCTTTTGTTCATGACTTTTAAATATCAACCAACTGCTCTAAATATCTGGTAGTGTGACTCATAGGAAACACACACACATTTTGGAGCCAGAGAAGCCTGGATTTAATTTCTGGCTTGACCACTTACTAGCTGAATGGTTTGGAGCAATATACTTAATCATTCTAAACTTCAGTTTTCTCATCTACAAAAAAATAAAAATAATATCAACATTGTATGATTCTTATGAAGCAACACCCACTAGGCTAACCCTTGGAAAAGTTTCCCCATGAATAAGTAATAGTATTCCACGGACCTATGGCAAGTACATGAATAAAATGAAAACTTCTGGTAGAAAATAGGAAAATTAGATGTGGAAGAGGAGGAAGGGAATTTGGTAAGGAATGGCAGATTAAAGCAAAGTCAATATTGGTAGGCACTCTAGAAACTGCAGCTGTACCTATTTTTGAAAGGAGAATTCTTGTCATTTGCTAAAACAATGAGTTTCTGAAATTCTCCTCTTTTGACTTAGACAAGAGCTTTATCTACTGATCAAAAATCCTAGAATTATCCACTAGGATCCAGTGATAGGTAAAGCAATCATAAATCCATGTTCTGCCCTTAAGACCTAATTAGAATCTTAACCCCTTTCACATGCCTTCTCCCAGCTGAGCCCACACCTTCTGTGGTCCCAGTAAGCCATTTTATATACGTTGATGCATTATCTGGCAATTATTCTCACGTTGTTGTAGAATTTATGCAAGTTGTCTCTGAAAGTTACTTTTGAACTTCTCCAGAAAATCAGGATCATCATTTTCCCCTTTTGGTTCTCTCAACAGAAATGTCACAGAAAGCACTAGGGTGCATGACTTAGTTGTCTGTACTCTAGAATCTAGGGTCAAGTGGATCTAGGTTTGATTCTGACATAACACAACTGATTAGCTTTGCGACCTCCGAAAAATTACCTATACTTTCTGAGCCTCAGTTTCATCATTTGTTAAGGAGGTCTAGTGATAGGACTGAAAGAGACAGTACTCAATAGATGTTACTTTCATAATATTTCACTTCAGTACTGTGCCAGTAACTGGTCTCCAATAAATGTCTCAACTATCTAAAGGTAGAATAAGGAGGGATGGACACAGAGACCAACATCAATGACTGGAGCTTCTAGAAAGGATGAAAATCAAGATCAAAGGAAACAAGAAACTCACAATTCTTCCATGGTCAGTTTCTTACTAATTCATTGGCATGCTTATTTTAATTGTCTATAAGTTTTGGTAAGTAGCCTCAAATTTTTGGAAAGAGGTGGGGAATAAATCATAACTAAAATAAGCCTGGTGATCCCTAAAGCCATGAAATACTTAAATATGAGCTAACTTATTCGATTTCAAAAATTTAATCTGAAATGACAAAAACTCTACATTTTCATGTGAAGCATTATAGTAATATTGCTACATAGCTCAAATGTATTACCATCACCTTAGTTATTTTTAAGTGCTTAAAAAGCTAGCTAAAAGCCAGTTCACATTTATTATCTCATTTGCCCTTATGAGAGTCCAATTAAAGCACAGGCAATTGAAATAATTTGGTCATGGTCACAATGTGAGTTACTGAAAAACCTAAAGCTAAAGTTCAGGTCTTCCAGCACTCACATCAGCTGATGGGGGCATCAGGCTGTACTGAAAATCTGGAAGCAAATCAAATATTTATAAAGCAAATAAATGTTTACCCCCTAATTTGCATTATGATTTCTACAATGTGACATCTTTACTCCCCGACGATTGCAGATGACCTTCTGCTTCTCTGGTAGAAGGAAATATTTAAATTAACTTGCACACTACATTCAATGTCCTGTGGTAACAGAAATAGACTACGCCCTAGTTTAGACTTTCTCCAAGTTAGATAGTCTTCATTCCGAAAACTTTTTTTTTTTAACTTCACTTGTATGGAACCTCACATTCCACACAGTATTTGAGATAAAACTTGAAAGCTGTTTTAAAGTGTGTTTAACTCAGCACGTGTTAATGGAGACAGGCACTGTTCCAGTCCATTATGTGTCTTAATTCATATAAAACACACAACGACTCAAGAAGTCATATAATACAATTATCTCTAGCTTGAAGATGAGGAAACTGAGGCTCAGAGGTTAAGGCACTGCCAGGGTTATACAGTATTGAAATATGGTTCTGAAGACAAGCAATCTGGCTTCAGAACCTGTGTCCATACTAAGTATACTGCCATTCATTACACACTTAGCTGGTATAAAACATTTTTAGGAAGAACACAGGAACAATATCAATGCCAACATCAAATAAACCCATATATTCTTGACCAGTTTGGTCATCTAGGGCCCTAGCTTTCAGCAAAGGAGAAACAAAAGTATACAATGGGGAAGGAAACAGCTGATTGAAGGAAGGGAGCTATCGCATTTAGTTAATGAGTTGCAGCAGCAAGTACTGAAGAAAAGACATGTCCACAGATACACACTAAAAAGGAGATACAAGTTCTCAAGAAAACCCAACAGTCTTAGCTAATGAAAGACCAAACAAGCTTACATACCTCATACCTAAGCCACCAAAGGATCACAACACAATGTATCAAAACACAATGCAAAGTCTCATGTTCCAAATAACAGTGCTGACCTCAGCAAAGAGTCTATGAGATTTCACTGATCTTCTTTTTGAATGCAGGGGTGTGCAGAATCATTAATCCTATGTCTAAATTTTAGAAATACCTCCATCCAGATTGTTAAAATAAAAATTAATGTGGAATAAGTGATTGTAAGCCTCAAAGTACTAAAACGAAATAATGGTCACCCTAGAAGTCTATACATAAGTAAACTATCTTTGCGGGGAAGGGGTGTGAATGATATTTTCAGATTACCCAAAGATGGAGAACAGAAGTGACAGCTAAAGAGTGTGCTGCCGCAATAAGGAAACAGAAGGCCTGGCGCAGTGGCTCATGCCTGGAACCCCAGCACTTTGGGAGGCCAAGGCAGGAGGATCACTTGAGGCCAGGAGTTTGAGGTTGCAGTGAGCTATGATGATGCCCTGGGACAGAAGGAGACCCTGTCTCAAAAAAAAAAAAAAAAAAAAAAAAAGAAAGAAAGAAAAGGAAAAAAAGAAGGAAACAAACTAGAAGGTAGGTACTGGAAGCTGGATGAACAAAGAAACAAGTAAACATCCTAGTATGTCTAAATAAAAATTGACTGTAAATACTTATAATTTTCAACATAATCATAATGACTAATTTGAAAGAGGTTGAAAAGACAAGGTATAAATAAAATTCTAAACATCAATAATACAGATGAAAGGAGGAAAGGAGAACAGAATGAAGACTCCAAGGGTGGTTATATTATACAGAAGGATAGAAATTCTGATCAACTTTAAACATTGTTAAATATACACATTTGATAACAATTTGAGAGTTACCACTAAAAGAGGGGATATGAATTGCATAACATCTAAACTGCTAGAGAAAGAAATGAATTTTAAAAAATCTTCACATCACCCAAAATAAGGAAAGAAAGGAGGAAGACAGAAGCAGTGAAAACATTACAAACTCAAAATAATGACAGAAATAGGTACAAAAATAACAGTTGACATAAAAAATGTAAATGAATTAAACTATACATCCAAAATATAATGTTGAGTGGGGAAAAAAAGCAAGTTGTAAAATAATAGGTACAGCATAGCATCCACGTGAAACTATATCACTTATAAATACAATCCTATTTAGTGAACATATAAAAGTACAGACTGGAAGGATTCACACAGATTTCTGAATGGCGGTTGCCTCTGCTGATGGAGGGAGGGTAAAGAGACTTGGAAGAAAATGAAAGCCATTTCTACTTTAACAATAATGTTCTTTTTCTCCTATGATAAATTAAATCTGGATGGTGGGGAGAAAGAAACAAAAAAACCTCTACTGCTAATGGGCCAAAAGCTAGAGAGCCTCTGAGAATAAACATCTCCGAAATGTCAGGGAGTCTAGGCTCAGTGTCTCCCTCATAGCTACAAGATGTGGGGCCTTTCTTCTTTTCTGTCTCCTGTACAACAAAAAGGCTCTGTTAGAGCTAAAACCAATGAAGAGACTGTGAAAGAAGAAAGTCACCAGAATGATTCTTCAAGCTCAACTGCTCAGAGTCTTGGCAACTGGGAACACATGCCAGAAACATGTGATGCCAGAGCCCAAAGTCTAAGAACAAACCACAAGGAATATTTTTTTTAGCTGTTTTTTATATTTTCTTTCCAAGCTAAGCTCTCAAAGTTAGTTAGAGTAGAGCATTATGAAACATATTAAACCCAGTTTGATGACAGTCAAGGTTAAGCAAAATGCACTAAATTGTAGTTTAGCGTTTAATTCCAAAAACGTTCTTTTAAAAATATTCTACTTTACTATTTAATGGCTGCCTTATGTTGTTATATTAATAGTTACTTTCCTGATTTTAAAACAACATAACAGAATAAAGTGGTAAGTCTGCCAAAACTGGCCTTGTCCAAACCATGGAGACTAGCTCTGAATACCCACATGGTAAGAACAGTTGGTCAGGGCTTGGTTTTGGGGATTTTTAATAATGATTCTCAATTTGTATTCTTTGTATTTAAAATCAGACAAATATTCCTTCTCAGTGCTGTACCTTGATTAAAGAAGAAATAACTACGCGGCCACAATGAAGTCTGCTTTTCTCTAGAACACACATTAGGCTCCATTTTTTTTCTATGCTAAATGCTATGGGGAATGACACAGATGCGGGAAGTATTCCACGATTGCTAACTGGCTCAACAAAAACATGCTGCGTCCTAAAGGTAGAGTGTCCAAAGTAAGGAAGCCAGAGAGTTAAAATCTACATGCTTAATGCGGGTTCTCTATCGAAAAGAAGAACCACCAGCCTTGTTGATAAGTAGTACACGGAGACTGGAACCTGCCCACTGGCAAAAGAATTCCAAGAGGCAGACAGAAGGCATCTACTGGCATTTTAGTTAACTACTCCTTTAACTTACATACAGCATCACTTGTCCCTCCGGTGCCAAAGGTGCTCGTGTTAGAAACACATAGAGTAAGAATAAGAGAAATAAATCCTGGCTCAATCTTACAGATGGCAGAAATTTCAAATTTCCGTATTTGTTTTGAACACATTAAATTCAAAACTAAGGCTACTTCCAAAAAAGTGGGATTTGAGGGTATATGATTTTTATAAAGTGGCCAGCAATATATAAAAATCTGAGGGAAAATTAAAGAAAGAAAACCAGGTGACTATATATTTCTGCACACCAAAGCTTGGAGAAGTGATAGAAAGACTAGATATACCTATTAAAAATAAAATTTCAATCAAAGTCATTGAACAATCATTTTGAGCCTATATCATATACCAGCCCCTAGTGGAGACGCAGAACTCAATGGTTCATGGCATCTAGGAACTCATAATGCAAGGGAGAAAAAATCTGTGTAAATCAACACTCAAAATTCTGTTTGAAAAGGTTTCACTGCTCCCAAGGAGTGTGATTTGGGGCAAGTCACTTAACTTCTCTATACTTCATTTTTCTCAATAAGATATAATACCTACTTTATTAAGTTGTTGTACAACTACAAGATAATCCAGTTTGGCTCTTAGCAAGAAAGGGGCTGAACAAATATTACCCACGTGCATCATGATCATTTACTATACATCACGTTAGTATTACTGTTATTACAGGATACTAACACAGAAGCTAGATCAGCCTGTGGGGTCAGGAAAAGCTTGCCAGACGAGGGCCACCTGAGCTGAGACCAAAGGCACGTTATGTTCTAGGGAAAAGGTACAGCCTGTACAAAGGCACAGAAAGCTGAAAGAACGGCACAGCTTTGTCTTTGGTTCTCCAAACAGGTGAAGAAGGTTCCAATAACGTGTGTGTACACACACAAGCTGTCCATGAACAATGAGGCTGAAGGAATGGGAACAACAAGATGACAAAGAACCTGGTATGCCACATGAAGGAACTTGCCTTTTCTTCCACAGCTTTCAATGCTACAGGCATTGAAGATGATCCTCATGGTTGATGTCAATTATATAAATCACATTGAATATTATTTATAAATTTCAAATATGCAACAGTACAACAAATGTAAGGTTTCAGTGACCAGGGACTAACTTCTGTGGTGTTATGAAGGGAGAAGTACAGGGAGACAGCAAAAGGGAGGGAGGGAAGGAAGCAAAAGAAAAACAGAAGAAGGAGGAAGGAAGGAAGGAAGGAAACAAACACAGGCAGGAAGAAGAGAAGACTGATGGCCTGACGAGCTTACTAAATCTTCAGACTCACCAATTTTAACAAAAACAAAATAGGGCAACACATCCACGTGTCTTTAATATTGTAAAATAGAGCACTTCAAGTCACCAAATTCATTCCACATTTATTAAAATAAACTTTCTAAGACAGGGACAGATCTGTACATGTAGGAAAAAACATAATTGTTTCCTTAATGATTATTTTTGAAATTGAAGAACTTCTTTACTTAAAGATTCATACTTTAATTGCACAGAGAAGTGGACATTGATTATACTTAAAATGGCAGAAAAGGGATGGCAAACGTGTGCACACAGGCTGCCACGCCCTTCCCTCTCCTACAGTCATGGCAGACATGATCCATCGGTCAGGTCCTTTCCAGTACAGCCCTTCTGTGGCCTAAAGCAGCAGTCCCCAACCTTTTTGGCATCAGGGACCGGTTTCATGGAAGACAATTTTCTCATGGACTGGGGGTGGGGGAGCGGGGAGATGGTTTTTGGACGATTCAAGCATATTACATTTATTGTGCACTTTATTTCTATTATTACATTGCAATATATAATGAAATAATTATACAACTCACCATAATGCAGGATCTAATGCCACCACTGATCTGACAGGAGGAGGAGCTCAGGCCATGATGTGAGCAGTGGGGAGCAGCTGTAAATACAGATGAAACTTGGCTCGCACCTGCCACTCACCTCCTGCTGTGTGGCCGGTTCCTAACAGGCCACGGACCAGTACCGGTCCACAGCCCAGGCTGGAGACCACAGGCCTAAAGACTCACTCTCAATCTTGTGCTCCAGACAGTTACAACCAATTTATAGGCACTGGCATTTGAGAAGAAACCTACTGGCCATATGCAACTAGAATACAACTAGTATTATTACAGAGATTATTAGAGAGCTTTCCCTGGACTACCATGCCACTAGTTTGGTTGGGTATGTGGCTACACTAGAGAAGAATGTCAACGAAAAAGTTTTCAGACCTGAATGAGGGGGTTAAGATGGGAATCCCAAAAGAGCACAGTTGTGGCACAGACTCAGATAACATCCAGATTTTCTTCCAGTCATCAGTGTTCTTCCCCATCCTCTACTTCACTTTCATGGGTAACTCAGTATTGGTTTCTATCCCATCACTGGGGCTCTTTCTAAACAACCCCTAGAGACAGATGAAAAAGACTAAATAAAACATATTTCATGGAACAACTAATTATGGATAAAGATTGCTCTAGCACAGTCTCCTAAAATCAACTGTGGTGAGCTGAAGGTAACATAATGTAAAATTCAGAAGAAACTATCTCCTTCATCTATATGAAAGTACACCAAATGTTTGAATATCATAAATTTTTATGGTTATAATTGACACAAAAAACAGTACAACTTTTCTTATACATTCCAGATAAAAATCACACCTAACAGTAAAGGTCTTGCTTCAAAAAAGAAAAAAGAACCTTTGAAGTCACAGATCTGAATTTGATTCTCAGCTTTGCTACTCACTAGCTGAATAAGAATTATAATTTAGATGAAATGAGACAATGCATACAATGTCCCTAGCATAGAGCTTGTTCCCAGCAGATACCTACTATACATACTAGTTATTTTACATTTCCAAATAGTCATAATGCATGAAGCTATTAAATACCAAATTCTGACTTTTCTTTTACATTGTGCAACAAATTTCCACGTGTTTGTGGTCTCTGTCCCTAGGCTACACCCACTCGAAAGCATTAAGTGGGGCCCATTATGTCTTCCAACATCTCCCTGTTGCCTCACCTTCCTTCTTAGACCTTGTTTACATTCAGGCAATCTTTTAGCATTCTCCTGGAGGAATATCACTGTCATCTCATCATTACCTTTGCCGCCACATCTAATATTTGAGACAATCACCAAATACTCTATGAATGAGAGAGTGATAAGAAAACACAGGGTCTACACATACAGACCCCACTGCAGGAGGGAGGGTCAAATTCAGGAACAGGAGACTTAGACGAAGAAAAACGTACCCAAATCCTTCAGACGACTGCACAAAACCCAGCTAAACAGCGTTTTCACTAAAGGTCACACAGTGGTTTAGTTATCGTAGCTTGACACCTGGGCAAATTAGAAAACAGTTTTCTAAAATACCCATTTTTTTTCCCTTTGAGCCTTTAGATTTATGTATTTATTTTTAATGGGCACATAATCACTAAGATACTCCTTTGTTCTATACACCTCATCTGCTCCATTCAAGAAGGTTTACACATTGACAAAAAGTTCACGCAAACAATTTTATAAACTAGGGGCGTGATATTAAACACAAAAGCCCAGAGAGACATTCTGAACACACACAGGCAGGCTCAATCACAGGGGTTTCACAGAAGCAAGCTGCTGATCCCCAGAGTGGCCGATTTCCAGGGGTGGACATGTGACCAGAGTTGTGAGAGCAGATGCCATCCACCCATTGGTTTTGTGTACAAAGTTTGTTTTGTTCCACAAGTGGGCAAGGGGAATAAAGGCCTCTCCTAAGGCAAGGGAATTCCCAACTCCTGCGAGGGAGAAAAGTACTGTCTCCGGAGGTTTTTGTCCCTCAGCTTTCTTGTTCTAACACCCAGAGGAAGAAGCATCTACGTCAAGGGCTTCACCGCAGACTGACGTGAGCCTCCTAATGTAGTCACATGGGCACACAGAACATAAATGCCAACATGGGAGTAAACACAAGACTAGAGATTTACTGTTTTCCCCAGAGGAGCAATAATCTCATGTAGATACCTACACACTGAGCGATTCTGACTCAGGTTCAAGCTGAGGAATAGCTACTACAGACTAAAATTTATTCAGTAAACCTCTCCACTGGCTGTATATCACAGGAGGGATTGGAGATGGCATGGACTGGAGTGCTAGAGATGATGGAGGCCAGAAATGGTCACCTTTAAGACTAACTGCAAAGCTGGAAAACCCATTTTAACAGCCCTGGAAAGCAAGGACTGCACTACAGAATAGTAATAATGTGAAGCAAAAAGAAAACATAGGCCAGGGTCTTCCAAGTCGCCACCCATTGTGCAGCCATTTTTGAAGGCTATTTCTGAACCATGATTAAAATATAAGAAACATCACATACAGGAGAGAACATTAACCTCACGGCTCACCTATTATAGGATGATACTCTGTCATTCTCTTGCAAGTACATGTCCAGATCCATGAACATCACCATATTATTCCAGGTTAAAAAGGAATCTGGACCACAAACAGATGCTCCTGACGCTGGCCCAACACTGTCCTGGCACGGCCAGGAGAAGGACCTGGATGACAGGCAGGGACTGGCTCCTGTCCCGCCCCACCCCTAGTTCAGTTCCACAACAGCACTGATGGCAGCCCACGAGGGTACAGCTTATGTCACAGCTTGGGGGGCAAAAAGATGTGCAACTGCCCTTGAGAAGATGAAGCACATCCACAGAAAACAACCCAAGGAGACTTAAACACTCATTATGCACAACCAGCAACAAATATGAATGTTGCTCAGGAAAGGAAGATAACAAAGTGTCTGAAATTATCAGATAAGGTTTCACAGAGGAGGTGGTGTTTGAGATGAGCTGAAAAAGTCAGAGGGTATTTCATAAAGACCGTGAAGTAGAAGAGGACGATCACAGCAGGAGATGCTCTGACCCTCTGTAGGGAATGGAGAGATGCCCGATAAGGGGTCTCTGTCTCTCACTGGCAGAGATATCTAAAGCTAATTTGTCACCTATTAGAGCTTCTTAATTCTCACCACCCTCCTAAAATTACAAATGCTTCATGAGCACAGCACCATGGCATCTGGATAGACTTGTTTTCATATATCTTTCAGCCAAATCTTATACCTAAGCTATAAAATCTGTCTCTTTTGGTACAGCTATAAAGAATAGAAGCAAAGGCACTGTGATGATTTCAACCAATGACATCTGACTATAGTTCTACTCATTTTATTATCTATTTAAATAAAGTCAAACTGAGTACAGTTTTTTTTTTTTTTTTTTTTGGTTGAGACAGAGTCTCACTTTGTTGCCCAGGCTAGAGTGAGTGCCGTGGCGTCAGCTTAGCTCACAGCAACCTCAGACTCCTCGGCTTAAGCGATCCTACTGCCTCAGCCTCCCGAGTAGCTGGGACTACAGGCATGCGCCACCATGCCCGGCTAATTTTTTTTCTATATAGATTTTTAGTTGTCCATATAATGTCTTTCTATTTTTAGTAGAGACGGGGTCTCGCTCAGGCTGGTATCGAACTCCTGACCTTGAGCAATCCACCCGCCTCGGCCTCCCAGAGTGCTAGGATTACAGGCGTGAGCCACCGCGCCCGGCCTGAGTACAGTTTTGAAAGCTAAATTTCTTTAGTGATAAAGAAGACTTTTTAAAGAAAAACGCCAAACAGTAGAAAGAGTTTGTGCTATAAAAGGCACATTAATTAAACTATTATTAGTTTATTAGATTGCCACACTACCTTCTCTAAGATATGTTATTTTACCCACACCCTCAATTAGCCTTTGGTAAACTGAGATGAAGGAGCAGGGAGAGCTGTCCCCACCCCACAGATGCAGACACGGGGACTGTTCAGATGGCCACTATGCACAAGATGAGATGCAGACACAGAGACTGTTCAGGTGGCCACTATGCACAAGATGCGGGAACCTTGGATGCTCTGTTCACCGGAATGCTCAGCCCTGAGAACGTGCAGCTGAATCCAACATGACACCTGCCCCCAGGGAGCCAACAGAGCAGGAGAGAGACAGAGCCTGATCAATGCTACTGTCATAAGAGCCCCCATTAGTGGCCCCCAAAGGCCGCATGTTGCACCAGGCACTTCACCACTATCTCCCACCCTGACTGTCCCCCAAACCTGTCATGTAATCCTAACAAAAACCCCGTGATGCCTCATTCCCAGCTACACATGAGAAAAGAAGGATCACAGAGGTCATGGTGAATGATGGTGTATACAACAAAGACAATACTAATGCTAAGTCTGTGTGATTACTATCACTATGCGTCCGGCACAGGGCTAAGCAGTGTATAATTCTCACAGTAGCCTTATCAGATAGGCCCTATTACCCCCATTTTACAGATGAGAAACTGAAGCTAGGAGCTATTAACAGGTTGTTGAAAATCATTAATAAGAAGTTAGGAAAACCTAGGTTTGAATCATGTTCTCTTCCACTTTGTTGTTTTTTATTTCTGTGCTAATCTGCAGGAATCTGCATTATAAACTGTCACCCGAGACAACAGAGAGCCATAAAATCATTTCAGAACTGTTGTGACAGCATCAGGTTTATGTCAGGGGCAGTTATTCTTGCAACAGCAGAGAGGATGGACCACCAGAAAGCAGCAGGGGTGGGGGAGAGCCAGCAAACTGGAAGTGGGGAGACTACATTAACACAGGTTAGAAATGACAAGGCTAACAACCGAGATGGGAATTCCCAAAAGGAGCTCTCGGTATTCCTCTGGGATGAGTCTAGGCTGCCTGTTGTTTATTTCCAGTTTGACTTTATTGTGTACTATTATAGAAAGCATAGGCAATTGCACTATGACCCATAATTTCATGGATATTGGTATTTCAGATGAGGCTCGAAGAAGTGGTAAGTTTAAAGAAAATGCTAAGTCTACTATAAAAATAATATAAACAAAATACATGACATGTAAAACACATGATACTATATATAATTTTTCTATTAATGTTATATATATCTTACACATTACATATAATTTATATCATATATACTATGGTATATATTATACTGTCACAATATAATGCATAACATACAGTGTGCTACATAACATTTATAAAATACTCATTAACTATAAATATAATAGAGACTGTAGAAGGACCTGGAAAAAGTCAAAGTTTGGACACCAGAATGAAGGCACTGATAATGTCAGCAGGAAGCAGAGGTAATGCCAAGGACACTGAGCAGGAAGTATCCACAGTACCCTGGTGATTCTCAGGGGTTGGGAGAGATGAGCGGGAGAGGAGACACAGCGGCAATGGTCCTCCCTGGGCCCTAGGTGGAGAGTGGCGCCCTTCCCGAGGAGGACAAATGCCAGCAGCCACGAGGAGACCTGGGGGGAATGATAAGGTTGGCATGTGCTGAGCCAGGGCCCTGAGGGACTTCCAAGGGGAGCTGCCCAGTAGGCAGCTCAGAGTGGAAAAGACTGTCTACATGAAACATAACTTTAATCCCTAGGAACAGAAATAAGCAAATTCATAAATTACACATGCTGCTAGAACTCCAGACCAAAAGAAAACAAAAACAAACACTCTTAACTGCCTCCCACCTTAATTTGTGACTTTGTTTATGATAAAATACAGAGTTAGAGAACAATCAACTATAAAATACTTTCTTCACAATATAAAACACATGAGCCTCACTTCCTGATTGAGACAAGCCACGCCAACAGTGTCTTGGAATGTTATAAACCACAATTCGAGATGCCCACCTTTTCAGAGACTAAGTTACGCAGCACTGAGGATCAGACAAGGGCATTCTCTCCTCACTGGCCTCCCTGAAAATGATTCCGAATCCTGAGACTCCAGAAGTTTCTCCTACGGCCATTCTACTCACAGGTGATGACATAAATTTAATTCAATATGTAATTCCACCTCAATCCTAGGAGTGCAAGCTCACACAAGGAAGCCTGAGATCTTGGGCCACAGCAGAAGGCCGTGTACCTACAGAAATCTGCATTTCTTAGTCTGTGTCTACCTAAATCTCCATCTACCTTAATGAGCAAAAATCAGAGCAAAGAATAAAACAGCTTCGGCTGCAAAAGCAGAAGAAATACTTTGGGGCATGCTTCTCCTCGCCTTTACTGACCATCCTCTTCTCTAACTCAGGGGTTGGCAAACTTTTTCTGTATAAGACCAGAAAGTAAATATTTTTTATTTTGCCAGCCATGTGATCTCTGTTGCAACTACTCAACTCTGCTATTGTAACACAAAAGCAGCCATGGACAACACCTGAGTAACTAGGCATGGCTGCATTCCAGTAAAACTTTCTTTAATACAAACGTGGAGGCCACACATGTCCAGGGGGTGGATTTGGCCCATCAGCTATAGTTTGCCAACCTCTGTTCTAACTAATCAAGTATTTGCCTTCTCTGCCCAATGCCCCTCTTAGGAGAATTTGGTTCAGCTACCTTGAAATAGAGTACCTTATTACCCTCCCCCATCCCCACACCTTGAGATCCTTCTAGACTGTAAGCTCTGCTTCCCTGCTAAGGCTACAGTATTTATTTAATAATGACAGTAGAATAGTAACAATAATGACAGCAGAATAATAACACAAGTTGTTAACATTTACTGAGCACTTACGATGTGCCAGGTGTCATGCTAGGTTCTCCATCAACATTGTCTCACTGACAATGAATCCTGAAAACAATCTAATGAGATGGGTACAATTATCATTTCCATTTTACAGATGAAAAAAAACCAGCCTGAAAGGGGTAAACTTTTCCTCTCATGGTCACTCACACAGAGTAAAGCGGAGTTCTAACTCCAGTCTGTGTGGATGCACAGCCGAAGTTCTTAACTGCCACCTGAGCTGCTGTCCAGAAGCACATGTGGCTGTCTTATGTAGGTGTCTCTGGGGCCTCTCCTCCTGCCTACACTGTCCTCTGGGGGGCTACGCTTTTGTTGCTACTCATACCCTGCCTGGACAGTGACAGATCTAGCCAGGGGGCAACTATTGCCTCCCAGTAGTGGCTTTTCTGCTTTTCACAGGGCTTTACCATTCAACAGAAACATGAGTACAAGCAACTGATAAGATCCATCATGATGTTTCCACCCTCCAACGACAGTGACGCACCCCAGGGTATTAGAGATCATCACGTCTCTTCAACACGTCCCTAAGGATGAGAGGGAGGTTGGGAATCCTGACGTGGCTGGTAGTCTCAAAGCACAGCACGTGTTCCCCGGGACTATTCCCAAAGGAAAACAAGGCTGGGGAGGCTGAAAGAGGAAGGGTTGTGGAAACACACCCAGCCGGGCCTCGGTGAGCACCAGGAAGCGAGGGCTGTTCCTTAAAAAGACCCACTAGGCCAACTGAAAATAAAGTCAGTTGAGCTGATTTCGAAACCTATTCTCCCTATCTCTTTGGGAAAGGGGACTCATGGTATAGCACTTCATTATAAATTCCCCCACTGTGTTTAAGAAAAAGGTTAAAAATCATCAACACCTGGGGCCCCACTGTGAATGTATAGGTCGTCATTCCCACTACACAGGAAGAGGAAATGCGGACAAATTAATAAAACTTCGCCTTCAGCCTGGAAATGCAGCTGAGTATATGTCACATGGGTGTCTGAGCCCATCACTTCCACCTCAGCAGCCTCCCGATCCCATTGCTTTTCATCTGCTGAATTTTGTTCCCATGTGGCAACACGTCCAAACGGGGTCTTAGAGACGGGACTTCCTCTCACCCTCCGACATTGACGGTCTGGCTGTGGCCACACGTGTTCCCGCACCGGTGCAGACCAGACCTCTGCTGCTGGGCCGAGCTGCGGAGCAGAAGCCCACCCACCTGCTCTGTGTGGATCTGCGTGGGATGTTCAGCACCTGCGGGACCAGCTCCTAAACACGTGTCCCCTTTCCCTCTGGGGCTAGTCGTATAAAACTGCAAGGAGACACACGTGATGGAGAAGTTATTTCTAAAAAGCTGCCCCCGAGGCAGTCTGCAAACACACCACCAGAAGACGAAGCGACACAGCAAACGTGACGGTGAGGGGGCTGCATCTTCACCCCCCAGTGTGAGGAACACCCCAGGGACACATTCGGAGATGCCAAGCAGAACATGCCCAAACTCAACAACGGAAACATAGCTATAGTTGTCGAAAAGAATAAAAGAGACTGGGTGAATTAGATATGCTAAAGGGGAAGAAAGAGAAGAGGATACAAAGTGTCATTTTTAAAGGATATAAAAAAATTTGTTAAAAACCTATAAAAGCCAATAAAAACCAAGATCAAGGAAATTAAAAAAAAAATAGTTTTCATCTCCAAATAGTGTTGTTGTTTTCTTTTTTCAAAAAACAAGCATATTGGTGATTTCTCTTTGTATCACCACTACTTTTCATTAAATATCCTCTTTGATGTTGACAAATAAGGACAACTAATAAAGTTCTTGACTAAAATACTAATGAAGAAGTAAAATTCTAATTCAAAATAGCTTTCAACAGTATTAAAATTTACATTACCAACAGGTTCAAGCAGTAAGTTAAAGCTTTTAAATCAATAACATTTATAATAAATATGTCTTCAGCTATTCTCACCTCAAAAGACAGAGAACAATTCCTGTTCTTTGATATATTAATTTTTTCCAAGTATGGGATGATTTACCTATATGAAAATAGAACTATGACAAGTTTCTAAAAGCCAAGACTTTCAGTTTTAAAACTCCATTAATTCCACATAAGTGAAATTAAGTTTTTAATCAATAACTTTGTGTGGCTACATATCTAAAAGTATTAGATACATCTTTGAAAATGATGAAATAACTACTATATGTCCCATAGCCATCACTTTTATATCACATTATATGCATACAACTTCAATATTCAGGCTAATTATTATTTTTCAATACCTTAATTTGTGACTATAAAAACAAATCCAATGCTAGGATATAATTTCCCTGAGCCACTCAGTAAAAAAATAAACAGTTTAAGGATTAGCATCCATGTAGTTTTTAATCATCAAGACAACAGACACTATTCTAAGAAAAGCACTATCCAAGGTCAAATCTATGATAAGCATACTATAGTGTGTTATGCCTTCTCCCAAAAAATCCATATGTTTGTGTCAAAACTAATATGCAAATATTGCATGGAATTTCCTTGGACCATGAAAGATTCCTGATAGAAGACGACTATCTCAGCAACCAGACAATAAAGGCTACACACCCATATCTCATTAATCAAAGTAGTTGGCAACAACCCCATCTTAACACTGGACAACGATTACAGATAAATACATCACTGGGTAAAAATGCTCAGAATATTCAAGAAAGCAAAGGACAAATTACTGATGTAGAATATTAGTTGTTACAATTGTCCACATAATACAGTCCAAAGTTTACAATGTCTAAATCCCAACCATGTCCTATAAATTCAAAACGCAAAGTCCAAAACTCATTCAATGATAATACATTGTTCAAAACCACAGACAGGCATAACATAGACTCAATTAATGATTATTTGAAATGAAAGGGAAGAGAAGATACAAGCTCCCTGATAAAAAGTAAACCACTATACCCAGAACATTCCAAGGTGTCACTTGTCATAGACACAAAAAGTCTTCCCAATTCTTTCAGACCACTGTACCCTAATCTCTGTGGTTGAAGGTAGTAGAATACCAAACAAAACTCTCAGCAGAAGTAAACCACAAAAAAAAAACAAAAGCATTTCATCTTAATGACCTATAGACCCATGGTGAACACCAGACAGAGGTGCTGCCTTTAACAGTCATTGACACTACGCTTTAGGTTGTTTACTACCTCTTATCCTTTCAGCAGGAGTTTAATGCCAGAAATTTCCATTATCCAAATTATTCCCCATGCTTACTTTTTAGAGTGCCTCATTTAACTCTTGTTAAGTCACCAGGGTCCTAATTAGTGATGAGGAGAGTCAGTCAGCTGTGATGCTGAAGGAGTTAATGTAGCTGGGAAAGGGCCCTGCCTCTAGCATGAAGACACATCCATGGCAGACTTACAGGGAAAATGGCCATTGTAGTAAACACTGTTAGCTGTAACATCATACTTAAACACTCATTTACAGATCCAAAACCCAACAGCCAAAATGATCACTTCCCTCCTAAGGTAGCCAACTTGCTCAAAGGAAAATTCTGAACTAATTTTATTTTTTAAAAATGGCTGCCCTTGATAGACATCAAAAGCTTTCATTTAAAAATATGCATGCGTGTACACATACTTTCTCTCTCTCTCTCTCTCTCTCTCTCTAGGTTAAGTGTTAATAAACTAATGAACACTGTTAGAATGTCCACTTTTTTTTCTGTTCCCTCTCATAAGTTTGGTAAGAAAAGAAAAACAAAACAAACAAACAAAAAAAACTACCACTGTTTTTCAAAGCCTAGCGAGGCTAAGCTCCAATTTCTCCCCTTCCACCCCAACAAACCCCAAAATAGCAAACAATAACCAGCAACTAGCACGTAAATAGCCCTCACCACATGCCAGATAGTGTTCTAAGTACTTTATATATATTAACTCACTTAATCTTCATAACAACCTGATGAGAGAAGTACTCTATATTCCTCATTTTACCGACAAGGAAACTGAAGTTCAGAGAGATTAATTAACTTATCCAAGGTCACACAGCTGATTAGTGGCAAAGCTGGGAATGAGCCCAGACAGACTGGCTCCAGAGGTGATGCACAAAGCCACGAGACTGTTGCAAAAACAGTAAACAACCCAAAGGAGATTCTGATTGCTCTGCTTAGCAGCAAAGTTTATAGAGAAAATTTTCAGAAATCATGGTTTTTATGGCTTCCCATAATAACAAGAATTGGGAACATTTGGGGACAAAGATATCTTCCAATATTGCTTTCACATCATTTCTATATAAACTTTAATTAATAAAAAGGGATACCCTTTTACTAACATGGTTAGCCAATATTTAGAAACCAAGATCACAGGAAAATAGGAAGGTATAGGAGACTACGGAGAAGCAAATTCCCAGATTTACACAGCACAGGACTCAAGATACTACCTGGTACATTGAGCCTAGATACTCCAGAAATAACCACATCAGTTATTAATAAAGTGGTTTATAAGCACTTTAGAAATAAAAAAAAAAAACTGATATAAACTTTTGGGAGAACCATTTTACAAACTATCAATTGTCTTAAATAATATCCTTTAACTCAGTGATTTCTCTCTCTTCAGTTTATCCTTAGGAAATCATCAGAGATGCTCACAATAGTTCATCAGCAAGGGTATTCATTATAAAAATTGTTCAAAATACATTGTTTTTAATTTTTAAGTGTCCAAAATAAGAGAAAGCATTAAACTGATATCTACATGATGAAAGAAACCTTGCAGTTACAGTATTAAAAATGTTTAAACAGGGGAAAAACAATAAAAAGCAATATGAAAAGAATATAAAATTTCCTTATACAGATATATATCAAGTTTCATAACCATAAACCTGAAATAAATACATTACAACATAAGTAATAATCATCTCTGTGTGGTAAGATTAGATTAATTTATATTCCTTTTCATATTTTCCTATGTTCTACAAATTTTCAAACATGAAGTTATTAGTTCTATAATCTGGTGGAAAAAAACCAAAATTTTTAAGAGAAAAGCATTAGACCATGTAGCTGATAATATTTAAAATTATATGCAAATGAGTCTCGTTTTCTTCTTGGATATCACTAATAGACTAGGAGATCCTGACATTGCAGTCAGGAGGGGTGGATTTCAGCAAGGGATCAGACAGTCCTCATAACACTCACGTAAACAAACTAGAGAAATGTCGGCGAATAGTCAGGTTCATAAAGTTGTCATTACCTGAAAGGCTATGCCAAACATGGATGAGCAGATGGCTAACAACAAAAAAAGAACTTACTTCTGAACTCTGACCTTGGTTTGCTCATGCCACGGGCACGGGTTCCAAAGGTACACTTTGCAAACTCACATCTAGCATAAAGCTAGGAAGCAGAATTAAACGTGTCAACAGCAGGGATGCAAACTGAGGAAGAGCCACTAATAATGACATGTTTCTGGAACAGAATCTAACACTAAGTTGAAATTTGGAGTCTTGCCGATTCCATAGACTGTCCATACACAGGATTTTCCAAACCTAAACAAGTGTTTGTCAAATAAACAGCAGAATTATGATTCAAACAATTCTGACAGGCTGAACCTCCAGTCTGAAATCAAGAGGTTATTTAATATGGTTAGTAAACGTAAAACTGAACATTTAGTTCAATAACGATTTTACAAGTGTCACTTGGCAACAGTTCCTGTGAAGCAATGACCATTTTAGACTAACAAAGGTCAGTATAACGTAGCATTTTTGATGAAGAGAGGTAACAGCTCCACTGGAAGATCCTATCTGAAAGTACTGGGTCTATTTCTGAACTTCTTTGAAGAGGGAATTCAAAAAACCTGAGTAAGTCCAGAAGCATGTGATCAGGGACATTCAAAGTCTGATCAGGACTATTCAAAGAAACTGAGATTATTTAACTAGGAGGGCATTTAAAGGGACTTTATGTTTAAATGTTTCACTGTGACCCCGTGAAAGGAGGAATCAACTTATTCTGTTATGCTGGAAATGACAATCTGTTTTCTGTCTCTTCACTCCACTGAAACTGCTCATCAAGGTCAGCAATGACCTTCAATTTGCCAGATGCAAAAAGCCTGTCTCTCCCCCACATTAACAGACTTCAGCTGCATCCAATAGAGTGCTATGCCCTCCTGAAAACCCTCCTATCTTCTTGCCTCCTCCACCTCAGGGACAATTCATTCTTGTCTCTTCTTTCTAGTTCCTCCTTTACTCAACCTCTAGATGTCAGAGGATGATCGACTCCCAACTGTCTCATTTCTCTATTCTCTCTCAGTGATTTCATCAAATTCCTGTGCATCTAAATAGTCTCCATGCTGATAACTCCAAATTTAAATTTCTGGTACAGATCTTTCCTCTGAACTCCACACTCTCATATATTAATACAATCAGCAGCATTTCAAATGTATTATGCCAAAAAAAATTCCTGACTCCACATCCTGCCCTTCAACTTGAGTCTTCCTTTCTCAGCACCATACACTCAGTTGCTCCAACTGTATCCCCATGAATCATCTTAGCATTGATGATCAGCATCTTGGAATCCCTGGCTCTCATCTGCCACATCCAAACCACAAGGAAGCCCATTCTCCCTCCAACACTGGTCTCCAATCAGCCCTCTTCTCCTGATCTCCACTGCTGCTACCCAGCCAAGTGAGCATCATCTCTCTCTAGGACGCAGCTTGCCAGGAACCTCCTAACAGTCTCCAGACCAATCTTCTCAGAGCATCAAAACAAGGCCTGCTTAAACATTAAACTGGATTATGAGTCTCCCCTGCTTTAAACTCTTCAATGACTTCCCCAACTGCACTCTGAAAAAAGACCATAAATCCTTACCATGGCCTCAGGACCCTTCCATATCAGAGCCCTGCATCCCCTCCCACTCTGTTCGGTACCATTCTGCCCTCAGGTGCTAGGCACAGTAAACACCTTCTGGGCCCGTAGGCATCTCCCCAGGCTATTCCCACAGAGTCTGCCCTTTCTCTGACCTCCCAATTTTCTATCTCAGTCCTTTCTATCCCTTTTAAGGCACTTCTGGCAACTTAAAGGAATTTTGTTTCTTTCCTTTTTTTGTCATCTCTCCTTAAACCCTCCTCCTTGGAATATCAGCTCCAAGAGAAAAGGGATCTTTCCTGTCTTATTCCCCATGGCATTTACAGAGCTCAAAAACTTTTAAAATGTTAAATATGGAATGAATAGGACTTCATCTGAACAGAAAAAAAAAAAAAAATCTTCCCCAAAATAGCTGTCTAGAGATGAAACAGACAACACTGTACACATGTGAATTGATAATCATGGAAAGAGGATTCGAGCAGAAACTGGGTGACTACTTTTATCAAGGATGACATAAAGGGTGTTCCCATGCTGGTGGGATCCTGGGCCAGACGATAATTAAGGTCCCCTCCATGTGATTTCTAGTTTTATAAATAGAACTCTTAAGGAGTTTCAGGTTGAAAATATACTCCCGAAGTAGTAAATATCATATTATTTCTTAATGAGCGGAAATTCTCTCTCAAACAACTCCACAAAACCACTTTACATCCTGACCAAACGTAATTTCTCTGACAGTAAATCAGTGCAGGCTTCCTCTGTCCTCCCTGCCAGATGTGGTTTGGGATGAGGACAGCCCACAGCGCCCTTCTCTCCAAGCTGTACAAAACATGGCCCAGAAACGGCTTGGAAGCTCGAGCCTACCCATTTGTGGTAAACCTAAAGTTCCACTCTTCATTCATTTGTGATACTGCTCTGTAAACACACCAGGATCGCTTTATTTAGCATCACACCCATTAATAATGCAGAGATCTTTACACAGGCAGACGGAGAAAATTAGTCCTGAGTGATTTCGTTACTACAGCGTATACACAAAGTCAAAGGTACTGAGAGTCTCATTGCCACCGCTGCAGAGGTTGCTGGCAACATAGACATCAGTCACCGAGCTGAACGCCACTCGACAAAGCAATTCGGGCAAGTAGCCGCCTCACTATCTTCTGGAGTCGTACAGTCAACCTGTGGCTGTAATTTTCATCTGCCTCATAGATCCAGCAGAGACCTAAACATCAATCTAAGATCATTTCTTCTATTTCTTTGGCTTCCTTTATAAATAACAACCTCCAAACTTTTTAAACTAATAAAAATGTGACAAATAATTTGCTCCTGATCACATCTTTATGATGATTATTATTCAGTTTGTCAATGGATTTGATAAGGCACTGCTAGATGATGTTACAAAATAGATGCAAAGAAGCCTATGAGGCCATAAGCTTTGTCCTTAGTTTTTCACCAAAAAAACCCCACTTTTTTTAGAAAGACAGTAAACTTTTTAGATTTTAAAAAGCCAAAGATAGTAAAAATTCCTTTTCATAGCATTGAGCACTGACAATGCCGCGGAGAAATAACGTGTGAGGATGCCGGGAACATAAACTCTGACGACCTTTGTGCAGGGCTAGTGGGTAATTCCTTTCCAATTAAAATGCAAACTCCCTTTGATTGTGCGATCTTATTGCTGGAAGTTTACCATGTTTAAATACTCTAATTAGTAGATTAAAATAAATATACAGGGATGTTTATTTTAGTATTGCTTGTCATAGCAAAAACCTAGAAAACTCCAAATTGCCTATCGGCTTTCAGCATAGGGCCGGTAAAGTAAACCACAGTACATCCCTAAAATATGATCCTATGCACCTGCTAAAAAAAAGAATGAGCTAAGTCCCTATTGCTAATGAGGAAAAATCTCCAAGATATACTAAGGAATAAAAGCAAGGCATGTGTATATATAAACATATCTAAATATTCATTTTTGAAATTCTGAAAGATATATAAGAAACTTAAAAGTGGTTACCACTGAGAAACAGGACTGACAGAATATAGAATGTGACTTTCACTTTTTATTTTAAACTCTTCTATACTGTTTGAATTACTTTTACTATGTGTATTTGTTATTTTATTAACAATTATATACAGTATTTTCTGCATGGTCTGCTTGTATCTGCTCGCTCTCTGTAGGAGTGAGAAAGTGAGCCCTCTTTCCAAGCCTTCACATGACAAACCAAGGAGCCTACTAAGTGGGTGAGGGACCACCCCTCCCTAAGTAGTCCAGGTATCTTCACAGGCTGCTAAGGCCCCCGTCCTTACTCACTCCTCCCTCATTTAGGTGGTTTTAATGCACGAGTGAAGAGAAATTTTCATTTCTGTTCTTCCATTTACAGAGCTATATAGTTCATTTCTAAAAAGCTAACAGAAGATGAGTACGGTTATTACACTGGCAAAAGACACCAAAGAAAAATAAGAGTGTTTTCCTAATGCTGTTTATTATAACAGTCATCCCTCAGCATCTGTAGGGATTGGTTCCAGCATCCCTGCAGATACCAAAATCCGCACATACTCCAGTCCCATAGTCAGCCCTCCAGAACCCACATATACGAAAAGCTAGCCCTCTGTATCCATGGGTTTCACATGCAGTGAATAATGTATTTTCAGTGATGTCTGGTTGCCCATGCAGAATGTGTAGATATGGAGGGCCAACTGTATTTATCAAAAAAATCCACGTATAAGTGAACCCATGCAATTCAAACCCAAGTTGTTCAAGGGTCAACCATATATTATAAAACAGAGAAGTGAAAATGTTTGCCAATGGTACCTGCCATTCCTCCAAGTTCCACGAGAATGAGAAAAATCAGACATCAAAGGGGCTGTCTTTACCAGCTTATTATCTGTTTGCCTATCTCAAAATCCCAAACAACTCTTCCAGCTAAAATTGCCTCCACAAGAAAAATAATATTAATAGTATGCTAAAGTTGAAAAGATGACGTGAAATCTACAATGAAATTTTCTGATGTTGAAGATCTCAAACGGTATTTCAACTTTGTTTTGTACTTATTCCATCAGAGAAATATCTCTAATCGCACTGTCAGGGTGGAAGCAAAAAAAAAAAAAAAAAAAAAGTCACCGAAAATTATGCTTCTGTTTTTCCTATAATTTGACCTTGAGACTTGAGCTGTGGAGGCTACTTATTTAGTATTGAGTGACCTTTCCAAACTGTATGAAAAAACAATCCCTGTAGTATTTTTCTTTTGCCAGAAGGTCACAAAACACAGGCATTTATTAAAGTTGATTTGTTTATGTATGTATTCATTAATTTGTTCATTTATTTTTTGGCTTTACTGATAGATACAGAAAGCAAGTTCAACGTCTACCTGAAAAAGTCTAATATCTACTTAGCTGAAAATGTACTCCCACTAAATTTGATTTTATGTAAGTATAATGACCAAGAAAAAAGTCATTTCATTTTTGGTTGTGAGGTATAAAAGTAATCACTGAAATGAACAAACTATAGCCCGGTGCATTGAGCTGTCTGTGGTACTGAAAAATGACACCAAAGCTGAAATTTACTGAGCTGGGTTTTTACAAAGCGTCCCCATCACACTATTTTAATTTAAGCACTTCCGACCATGACTCACCTGAACCATCTTATTTTGCCAGAGTGTGTATAAACATTTTATAAAAGGTCACACTGACTTGCTTTCCAAGGTTCTCCATGAAAATGTCAGGGCCTCCCAAGCTTCGTAAAGCAATTCCGGCGGACAGAGAGCCAGAACGTCAGCTATAAGGCTTCTCCTGAATGCAGTGAGAAATCATACCATGTACCAGAAACCCACACTAGCTAGCTGATACTATGCGATCATCGTACCAATATGCTAAAAAGGAAAAGAAAACTGTCATTTTAGATTATATGCTATATCCAAGGACACGTTATGAATGTCAGCATAACCTTGCTTTTATTAATAGTTCCTTAACTCAAAGGTAATCAATATATTTGGAATTCTTTACAGTGAACTGAGAAGTGCCCATTAGCTTAAAACTTTTTATGAAAAAAATACACCTACAGCAGTGACAACAATAAGTAAAAAAGAGGAGGCACAATTCATCATTTTCCACACATATACATAAGCCTGTGCAGTTGGTGTCATTGAGTTTCAAAGTGAGGGGTTTTGACAGCACTGTTGACTCTATTCTCTGGACAAATTAGAACATTCCTACTTTTCTCTGGTTCTTGACTTAGCTCAGGGTCTTCACAAGTATTTTGTCCTTTTCTTTCTTTCTTTCTTTCTTTCTTTTAATAAAAGCATCTCAAATGAGAATTTAGAGCTTCAGCTTGAGGGAGAAATCTCTCTAGATAAAACACTGAGTGTAAAAGCTGCATCCAAAATAACTAAATGATATTACTCAAACATCTATTTTGAAATTATCTTAAGTGTAGTGGGTTTAACAGAAACCATATGATACATAAAATAAACCGAATATAAAAAATCTAACATTCTAACAAGATGTTTATGATGTCCAACAGTAAAGAAGTTCACTGTGCTTCTTCTCTGAAGAGGGTTAATCCATGTCCTCATATTTCTTCCCCATGTTATACATACCTTAATTAACACATATATGCATTTGCATAATAAAAATAGTCCTCAAAATTGGCCAATGAGTGGCAAGCTTTCAAGCATGAAATAATTTACGAAAATATGATTTCCTATATTGTATTAGTTCTGTAAGTTTCAACAGTTCTAATACGGTGTCAATTTTTAAAGACACATAATTAACATTTAGTAACTCCTCTTCGACTCCCATAAGTTATTTCAAAAAATCTCCCAGTAATTCTTAAGAAGTCAATGTTTTCAAGACAGTTTGTTCTTGATGTCACTATCAGCAAATGTCCTCCCCCATGAATGCTGCTTTGGCTATGTGATTTTCAGAAGGAACAGGCAAAAATGTTTCATAAAACCCAGCAAGGTCTCTCATTTCAGAATAGAATAAGTAAAACCACTCTGGCCTCCAAGTAAAACATTTTTTTTTTTTAAGTTACTTGATTTTTAAAAATAGGTAAAAAACATTTTGGAAAAATCTTTTAAGTTTAACCCCATTCATATATTGAACTCTTGGATTCAGAGGAAAATGTGCAAAGAAATATCCATGTTTCGGGGCTCTTGCATGAAGCAGCAGAGCGCAGCAGGAAGCATTCTGGACCGGAACCCAGGAGGGCAGGGTCGGTTCTCGCTGTGCACGATCTAGCTCTGTGGCCTGGCAAGCTACTCATCTCTTCTGACTTCAGGTTCCTCATCTGTAAACTGAGTTAAAGGACCTGTTTTGTTCCTTTCAGCTCTAATTGTCTACCCTTCAAGTCAGAATGAGAAAAGGATATCGCTTCTCTGTCTTTTGGCTAAGATTAAGCATAGAAAATGAAGAAAAGATAAACTCATAATGTTTAGGTTATATTTTAGTATCACTTTAAAACATTTGAAAGAACCTCAAAAGCCACCATTACTAGTACTGAATTAAAGATAAATTTATGTAAATTAATTAAAATGTAAAAAAAATTCAAATGTGTTTGTCTTGTTTTAGCAGTGTTTTATTACTAATCTCTGAATACTCTCACGCTTTCTAATTCTCATTCTCTAACCTCATCCCTCCAAAAAGACATGCTTCAAAGTTTTGCAAATATGAAAGCGAGATGAAGTAATTTCTCCTTCCTCACTTGGGGTCACGTGCATCTTTATTTTGTTTGGGCAATCGTTAAAATTGATTACTTCCATATTTAGTGTGTGTTTGCTAACTGCTAATTTAAAATTAACTTAAATTAATACTAAATTACTTAAATAGTAAGTCCTATATAATCTTTCAAAATGAACAGCAGTCTAAATTTGAGGCAGTCTACAGGAACGCAGCCTAAATTTGAGGGTTTCATAGACCCACCAAATGTCTAACAGCTATCCCTCAGAAAAATAAAAAAATACATATTAGTGTATATTCTAACCTGGAAAATCCCAATCTCTCTGATTTTTGAAAACTAGATATTTTAATACATAAATCTTAATATTCCTTTGACTGTAGGCTAACAACTAACAAGATGACCCATAAATTTTATAAATAGTATTCTGATATGGTCAATAATAGCCAAATCTAACAACAAGGCTCCTGACTGCATTCAAACAAAACCAACATTTTCCTAACAAAACAGCTCACAAGGGCAGTGGCCTTAACTCTTAAATAACATTTTAAAAATAACAATGATTGTAGCTAAGAATCTACTAAACCACTAGATATATAGAAAATATATTCTAAACTTACATGATTGTAGCTAAGACTCTATTAAACTACTAGATATACAGAATTTGCTTTCTAAACTTACAACAGATTTTTTTTTAATGTTAAGGCATATAGGAAAGGTTGGAGGGTTTTTTTTTATCTTATTTATATAAATTAACTAGCAACTCATGAACCTATTTTCTTCTCTGTGCTACATTATAGAAGATGATATAGACAGATACGATCTCCTATAATGACGCACCCACGAGGAAGAGGTGTTTCAAACAAACACACAAGTTTACTCTAGATTAAGGCTAGTGCATAATTGGTCTTAAGGAAAACAAATGTTGTGTCTGATCTGGAATAGATCTACCTGAAAAACAGAGGGGAAAATCATAAGGGTTCAGCAGATACACCCCAGAGACTACTGCATGTTTATATGCTACACTGCCTTGTGCTGTTTTTAACTTCTTGAAAGAACAGGTCGGTTGCTAACATAAGAATACATCATGTGTCTTCTGTAACCTCAAGCAAGGACATGACGGTTTGGAAAAAGCCTCTGCTGCCTTGCCTTTCTCCAGGCTGTCTGCACGGCTTTGGGTCATTCATAAACAGCAGAACCTAAGTTACCTGTATTTCCCTGGCATGGTACACGATGATCAGACCGAGCAGGATGATCGTGGAGAGACTGATAAGGCATTTCAGAGCTAAGGAATACAGCGACGCCTGCAACACAGTCAGACAGAAGCACTTTTAAGAAAGAAGCACTTTTAACCACCTTCCAGACCACCCCCTCCCCAGGTGGATCTGAACTCTCAGGAGGACGCGGGGTGGGGGACACCTGTCTTGGCTCCGTGATCTGTCAGACCACTCAGCCGCAAAACGAAGCGAGAGGAGAGCAGAGCTGGGAAGACGGGTGGTTGGGTTGTCTGGTTGGCGCCATCGCGGACTAAAGCGCCGCCGCTTCTACCCAGCGAAACCAAAGAGAAAGTTATTCCTGAGTTGAAGCGCTGCGGGTTAAAAGGGGCCTCCTAAATACAAGCACCAGGGGAAAAATACAGGTGTTTTCCCTACCGACTCCTGTGACCACTTACTTAATATGCCCGATTGCGGTGGCCACTCTTACTACCTCAAGAACTTCGGCTGCACGCGGAAAGGGTTCCTCTCCGAGTTGCCTAGCTGACTAGGAGAGCGCGTCCTAGCCGCGCCCGCTGTCCCGGCGGGCACCCCTAATCGTCCCGGGAAGGCTGGGGACCCTCAAGCAAAGCATTCCCGCCAGTGCACATTCCAACCACCCGGCCCCGGACTCTGGTAGGGTGGGCAGGTGTTCAAGCCTGTACCTTGTCGTAGGCGCCCCACGACAGCTCGGTCTCGATGACCATGACCACGATGCCGAACATGCCGAAGATGAGCGCGTAGTCGCTGAGCCGCTTGCGCTTTTCGAACAAGGCGCGCCGGTGGCCCAGCTTGTAGCCGATGTTCTGGTTCTTCTTTTTGCTAGACTTGGTACCACTGCTGCTGCCGTGCCCGCTGCCGCCGCCGCCGCCGCCGGCTCCGTAGAGCGCCAGGTTGTTGGAGTTGTTGTGCTCGGGCTTAGACACCACGATCTCGGGGGCTGAGGACGAGGCGGCGGCGGCGGCGGCAGCGGCTGCAGACGGGGAGGACGCGCCGCCACCTCCTCCGACAGACGCGGGTGGCTGCAGGGGCTGCGCCTCTGAGTCCATCTCGTGCAGGTTCCGGCGGGACGCGCTCAAGTTGCTGAGCGGCCGCATGACGCCCCCGTTGTACCTGCAGCTGCTCATGGCTATTTCGGTGAAGGGGTTGCTCTCGCGGCGCGCCTGGGTCTGGTGGTGCTGGTGGTGCGCCGGGTGCGGGTGGTGGTGGTGGTGCGAGAGCGGGGGCCCGGAGCCCAGGCTGCCGAGGCTGCCCGTGGGGCTGGCGGCGGGCTGCAGGCTGTGGCACTGGTGGTACTGGGAGGCGGACGCGGGCTGCTGCGCGTACTGCTGCCGGAGCGCACTGGCATGGCTGGACGGCGTCAGCTCGCTCACATTGAGCTGGCTGCCTCGGCGCGAGGAGCAGCAGCAGCAGCACGACGAGCCCGACAGCGGCGAGGAGGTGCGGGTCCGGAAGGCGCCGCCGGGCGAGGAGGTGCGGAGCAGCAGGGACAGGTTATCCCCCGCCCCCGCCCCCGCCGCCGGGGCACCGGAGGAGGCGCAGCTGTTGCACCGGAGGCATGGGCTGCTGCCGCCGCTGCCCGGTTGCTGGTGCGCGAGGTGCGGGTGGTGGTGAGCGTGCGGGAGGGGCGCGAAGGGCGGGCACGGCTTGTCCTGGCTCTGCTGCTGCTGCTGGCAATGCAGGTGTGAGGAGCGTGGCGGCGGCGGCGGCTGCTCTGGGAAGAAGCCGCGCTGGAACTGCAATGGGGTTTCCATGTCAGGGCTGTTAAAGCTGCAGGGAGACCAGGCGGTGGTGCACCCTGCGCAATGCGTTATGGTCGGGAGCGGGGACTCCTGCTGCTGGTGCGAGGAAGGGCCCATGCCGGCTCCGGTAGAATCCAGGCGGCGAGTCCGATTGGTTGGGCGCACCAAAACAATGGGCATGACATCACCTGCGGGGACCGAGACTGAGTTTGCGGCGCGCGCGGCTTAGGGGAGCGTGTGTGAGAGATGGGGATGGGGAGGGGAATCTGCAGGATAGAAACCCCGGGGGGCGCAGGACAGGCCAGGGCTAGGGCACTCGAGGACGGAGATTCCACCTGCTGATTAGGAGCGCCCCTGAACACTGCTGGGGATGGAAAGACCCTGTGCAGTGCAGCCAGGCTGCAGGGGGAGGAGAGAAGAAAAGGGCGCCCCTCCCTCCCGTGCTGCTGCCCCCTGACTTGTGCCGGACGCGCCGCCCGGATCACCTGCGCCAGGCACTGCAGCACGTCGGGCCACCCGTGCAACGGGGTAGACGCAGGGACAATGCAGACCCGGACCACTTCTCCGCCTGCACGCCTCCTAGGGCTGCAAAACAGCAGCCCCCTCGCCCCACGCCCGTCTCTCCCTGATCGTCCTGCTGAGAGTGGGCTGCCGGCTGCCCGCCAAGTAACTGCGGGGGCAATGGCTTTGGGGAGAAAAAAGTTTGGCGCCTGGCTACGCTAGTGCAGCAGTGTCTGGGGAGAACTGCGGGGCCTAAGCCCCGCTTTGGCCGCCGCGGGATCTCAGCCATCCCCGCGCCCCCAGTTTTCCCAGCCGCGCGGCTCGGGAGTCGGGATTGGATGCGTTGCGCTTTCGCCCGAGCACGCTGCGGCGCCGATAGGGTTAACCGCCTCGGCACTCGGGCCGGGGGAGGGCGGAGGTGGGGTGGGGGCGGGGCTGGAGGAGGGGATCCCCGCCGACCGCAGGGAGAGCCGGCGCGGGCTTCCCGGGTCCCCCTGGCGGGGGCGGAGGGCTTTCCCGGCTACCGCCTGCTCACATTTGCGCCTACTGCGGAACATGAGGGGCTGGCGCCCCCGGCCGCCGGGTCCCGGGCGCCCGCGCTCAGGTCCTCCGGCAGCCCGAGTGGGCAGTCGGCGGCTTCTCTGGCGGTCGAGTGGTGGCTCGCTCAAAGGTCTGGGGACCGCTCAGCCTCCACCCGCCGCCAACTCCTCTTCTGCTCCTCTTCCTCCTCCTCACCTGGAGCACAGACACAAAGCAAAGACCGGTCACAAATGCGCAAATACGGAGCATCCTCTTTGCCAAGCCCTAACTGCGGCGGCGGGTGGGACACGGGCCGGGCACGGGCTGATTCACCTCGGTAGTTACAGCCTGACTGGGAAATTATTAATAATGACGACTCGAGGCTGAATAATCGCTTCTCGGGGACAGTGCTGGAGTTTAGTTGGAGTTAGGTATAATAATAATTTATTTTCTCTCTAATAAACGAATAAAAATTGCATTTCGTGTCTCACAGATTTCCCGTGCTGTGTTCTCCTGTTAGGCGATACACAAACACAAGGCGATAGGGATGCTTTTGAAGGTTCTTTGTTACTGCTACATCTTAAGTCTTTGTATTTGCATTTCTTTGTGAATGGAAATTCCCCTGTCCCCCCAAAGAATAGGAAAGAAATTGGCCAGCTGAATATTTGTTTCCATTTTAGATTGTGATTTTTAGAGCATGATTTTTATAATAGTGATTATAATGAATTAGATAGACCAAGAAATTAGAGTGAAAGCGGATCGTCTTCATTAGGTAATTGGAATTCTCTGCTGGATCCAATTTCTTGATATTCTACTCGGCAGCTGCCCTAAAGTTGCTTACCTGGTATCTGCTTGTAAGCGGGTGTGGGTGCCCTTGTGTGTGTTTTCAATGCCATGGGGTGAATAATTCATTTTAGGATATTCTTTGGACATGTGTTAAACAATTTTAATTTTTTGTACGTGCAGGTAAGCAGATCCAGCAGAAAAAAGGGGAAGAGTTGTTTTTAGTCCCACAGTCCTGGACTTGAGAATGAATACTGTCAGTCAAGACTTGCATTTCTTAATGGTCTTGCTATAGAATTTTTGTGGCTAATAATCAGACAGTATTTTATTTTTATAATCTATTATGATTTTTGTTTTGTATCTCCAAAATGACCAGTCAATAAAACGTTGAGAATCATGAAGCTCACTGAATCTTTGGGGCAAGCCTAATATATAATTTGAATTTAAAATAAAAGCTTTCCAATTAAAAGTTGTTCACCTTCTGTTCTGAAAAAACATTCAACCCAAGCACAAAATCTGTCAGATATTTATTAGTACCCTTTTCAACAAATTATATTACCTTCCAGTTGCTCTGTCTAGTTGTTTGAGTGAAAATATTTGATTTATCCTTACAAATCTAGACACTTCAAAGGAGTGTTATGGTAAATTAATAAATATTTTCATGAGCTGTTTGTAAATTTAGATGAACATTTACATAAACCTCACCCCCAAATATCACAATAGTTGTTATTAGCATTAAATTAGATAAAAGGTTCAAGAGTTAATAAAATATCATAAGACAAATAATGGCTGCATCCCTTGTGTCAAACTGACTTTCTCAAATACCAAATCAAGGCTTCAAATGGAGCTTCCCAAAACAAAATAATAGGAAAAAAAATATTGTACCTCTTGCCATGTATATCTCTATGCTTAGTCTGGGATTGGCTGCAGTACCACTGATCATGTAGAAACAAGCAGTGCTTCCTGAGATTCATAGCAGTGCTGCATGAAGTTCTCACTTCTTTCAAAGGGGGTACAGGGGAGGATGAAATGCACAAATTACAGAAGAAAATGGAAAATTGGTTCACAACAGGATGGACTATCAGAATACCAAATCTCAGACTAACAATACTTCAGCTTAGCCAATATTTTGAAAAAGCTCATAAAATAATTCAATCATGTGAAAATCACTGTGATTGGACAGATAGGAGTCAAGTCAATCAGACATTTATCACCTTTCTGTTAAGGCATTGACTGATTACACACACTAAAAATACCACTTTGCTAACAAATGTACTTTGAGAGTGTGATAATCCTCTATTAACATGATCATGAAATAAAACACAAGACAGAAAGCAACTTTGTGTTTCATTTTTAGTCTGAACCATCCATAACTTTATTGTCTGGGGCATCTTACACTATTAGGTTGTGACAGGCACATTTAAGAAGTTCTTATTTTCATCATTCTTTTTTCATAAAATAAATGTTAAGCTTATATGTAGACTTTTCAAATTTGTATACTATATTTTTTCTTTTTTTCTATATAATATTATAGAGATACATGTAATATGTGAAGTTAGAGTAACAAAGGCAATATTCTTCTACATGGATAGTACTTTGCACAGACTAGATACCCACTTATATTTGTGAGAGTGAAGGGGGAAGGAGAGAAGAAGGAAATGAAGAAAGTTTGGGGGAAAAAGACACAAATTAAGGGCCAGTGACTTACAGTGATAAGCTTTCAGAAAATTATATTTGCTTCTCTTTCTTCTATTAAGGCATATAAGTGCTGGAATTTCCCTAGATTAACACCAGAGGTCATACTCATCCACAAAACACATTTCAAATCTAATCAATTAAATCCCTTTATTTCCACCATGATTTTTTTAATACAAATTACCTATTTTTTCCTATGGCCTACAATTGCTTTCCCATATTTGTTGTATTCAACCCTGTGAATACACATATACAACACACCACACAACAACACACATTTTCTTATAAGAATGATTTCACAGACTGCAGGCTTGGGAAAAAACTTCAGGTTGTTTGCGCTCCAATCCCTTATTTTATTCAGATTTATATTATGACATTGTTTATAATTCTCTTTTCTATAGGAATTCTTTGTCTGTGCTAGCTCTCTGTTGTAACTTAAACAGCAGGACTCTCTTTAATTTGGGTGTTTTTGATCTATTTCCAAGGGCACTCAGAGCAGGGGTCCATGACAGCTGTTTCCCATATTCAGTGGCCTGAAGGAAAACTTTGACCTACAAAGTAAACATTTTTCTGAGATTTATTCTTTTCTTTGCCCAGATGAGTCAGCTGCAGCATTTGGTGGTGCCAAACAAAGAGGCTGTGATGAGACCCAGCCTCTCTGAACTTATTTTTCTTAGTGATAAATGTAGTGGAGAATCAGGATAGTATCAACTGTTTTCTTAGCACAACAACAATTGCATGTTTCCTGAAACGTAACAATTAAAAGGCCTTAAAAACACCATTATTTTTAAATCTCACATTGTGCTAACTTGGTAAGAAATATACTACATTTGAAGAAAACATTAAAATTATTATATGTATTCTTTATACTTTGCATTATGATTATAAAGTATTAAGACATGAATGAGCCTACTGATAGTCTCATTAGCTTTTAGCAACATCTCTATTTTTTAGGGGCTAATTATCATGTTGGGGCCTATCCATTAACTTTTTAAATTTTTCCTACTCTTATCCTTGTCTCCTACCATTTCTCAGCTAATTAGATATCTATAAAATTGTCAGCAATACCTGCAAAAAAAAAAAATCAAACTCACACAGATTTTGCTAGTTTGTCAGTAGAATTGAACTTCTGTTACTTAATTATTAATAAATGGGTGAACAGGTTGAAGTTGGTGTATGTGGTAAGTCTTTTTAAAATAGTTTGTGGATTTCATGAACAAATACCCCGTGGTAGCAAGAGACACACACCAAAGTCGAGAAAGCCATAAAATTTAGCGAACAGCATATTCTAGTTTATAAAGCAGTTTCTCATATGTTATTTTATTTGCATCTCACAACAACCCACATGGAGGGCAGGGAACGTTTTATCATCATCTTTGTTTTCCAGGTAAAGGTAACACTTGAGATGCAGTGCCTGTCCCACCCAAGGTGACATAGCCAGTGAGGAGCAAGGAGAAGCCAGACTTCAGACACAAGCGTCTGTGTCTGTCTGTGAGTCTGTTTCACACTCTGCTAGCTTTTCTCCACAGCGGAATATAGGAACAGAGAGTAGTAGCCTGCCATTGCCAGACACTGCTTGTGAATGGCCTCACAGACATTTCCCCACTGGCTACTTGGTCTCTGTGATCCTTAACTATTGTCCTCTTGCTGACTTCATTTGATCCACAGAATGACTTGTGAGGATCTAACACAAGTGTGGATGAAATAGCAGTGCTGTATGCCTGCAGGTTCAACGTACTTAATTAAAAAGTATATTAAAAAAAAAACAAAAACCCAGATCCTGATGTATTCAGACACACTTTTCTAATCTACTTTGCTGCCAGTCTGAGCATTCTTAATTTTTGGCAATATCCATAATAAAAGCTGAAGGTCAATGGTGAGTACTAATTGGCACTAGAAAAAGCCATTCTGTCTTTTTATACAAGGGAAAAGGAGCAGGCTCAGACTCTTTGTCCTGCAGCCCTGTAGGTATCCAGCCTGGTTCCTTGGTTCTCCCTGCTCTGGCAGAGTTGTCCTCTCACTGCTTCTCCCTCTGTGCCAAAGAGTGAGAGAACCAGAGAAAGGAGACCAGGCTGCACGCCATAAGGAGAGAAAAACCAGCCTGTTTCACAGCTAGGGTGAACAGTTAGCAAAAGTGGAACCAAAAATAATAAAAACCAGCCCTAAATACTGAGGTGGGTGAGCCCGAAAATTCTGTGGTCACTCAGTGATAAAATATAAGGTAGCTACAGAAGTTCTTGAAGGTTTATTTTCCCTCTGAAATCGAAAGTATTTTCCCATCATTATTTTTTTCTCCCAGATGGTGTTAGGGCACAAGATATATTAGCTCTTTTTTCTCTTTTCCTGATCACATCCCTATAAATTCTATTTCCATGTGTTATTCATCAGCCCTCTATGTTTCTATGTTTTCCTTATTCTCATCTACCTCCTGCCAAACAGGGCCAGAAAATCTTCAACACTTTGTCTAACTTTATATTAATATATCTCTTTCTGGGACATTTGTAAATCTTTATCCCCAAATAATTGTCTTAGCACACGGAGAGAGTTGGTGCCTACGCAAACTAAGGGAAAGAATCACAATTTGCTAACTTAAACATAACAATGTCACCATCTATAAAACATGCTAAATATAAATAAATTGTCCGAGTTTGCATATTCATATTTATCTTTTTTAAGCCAAGTTTTTCTTAAAAGTGACTTTTATTCAGTGTTACTGTTGTTTTGTTTTATGTCTATAATCCATTAGCACTTTTGTTCTACCATTTTAATTATTAATGTACACTAATTGTTTATGTCATAGGAAATAATATACATTATGCAACATATCAGAAAAAAAAAACCCACAACATATACATACTAGATAAATATAATAACAGAACTCACTACTTAACAGAATGTTTTGCCCTCACTACTTAGGATGAGTCCTTCTCAACAATATTTTAATTAGTTGAAACTATTGGATACTTTCACAAGTTAAATTCTCTTAACGGGGAATATTTCTTGGCTCATATAAGTGAAAATATAATTAGGGAAGACTTCAATGCTATTTGATTCAGACGTTAAGACATCATCAGTGTTCTAGCTACTTTCCTCAGATATTTTCTTGTCATTGTCCTCTTTCATATATATCGGCTTAATCCTCAGGTTAACTTACGCCCCTGTAGCAAAAATAGCTGAGGCAGTTCTAGGCCTCATATCTCTACCCATATCATTCAGAGGAAAGCGGATCATCCTCTGCCCCAACATTCCAAACGATTCTCTTACACATCTGATTGAACCAGCTTAATTAACATGCCCAGCCCTGAACCATACTTAAAGAATAAAGAGCAATATGATGGGAATGATTCGTCAAACAGAAAATATTGATAAACAGAAATCATTAACAAGAACCAAATTGAAACTGGAGTTGAGAGTACAATAACCACGTGAAAAATTCACTAAAGGGGCTCAATGATGGATTCAAGCTGGCAGACGATGAATCAATGAACTGTAAGATACATGGAGGAAGATTATGCAATCTGAAGAACAGAGATAAGAAAGAATAAAGAAAAAACCCAGCACCTCAGAGAAATGTGGGCACCATTAAGTGCACCAACATACTTGAAATGGAAAACCGAAAGAGGAAAGCAAGAAAACAGCAGAAAAAATATTCATTCAATGACATAACGGCTGAAAACTTTGCAAACTTGATGAAAAACATTAATCTGCATATCTAAGAAGTCCAACAAACTCCACATAGGATAAACACAGAGCAATCCATACCCAGATACATCATGATCTAAAAGTTGAAAGTCAAAGAAAAGAGAGAAAATCTTGGAATTGGTAAAGAAAAATAATATGTCAAATGCAAGGAAACCACAGTAAGTTCAATAGCTAACTTCTGATTATAAAAAATGATGACTGGAAGGTAGGATGATATATTCAAAACATTGAAAGGAAAAAAAAAATCTGTCAACTAAGAATGTTATAGCTAGTAACAGTAACAAACATGAAGACAAAATAAAGATATTCCCAGAGAAATAAAAATTGAGAGAATTTGTTGCTAATAGACCTGCCTTTCAAGAAGTGCTAAATAAACTTTTCAGGCTGAAAGCAATTACCATCAGATAGCAATTGGAAGCCAAATGAAAAACAAAATGTGCCAGTAAAGGTAACTATGTGGGTAATTATTGAAAATATATATAATTTCATAATTTTTCTCTTAATTGATTTAAAAAGAAATATCATAAAATGATGTATATGCAATTATAGGATGTGGTAAAATTTGAACCCTCATACACTACTTGTGGGAATGTAAAATGGTACACATGCTTTAGAAAACAGTATGGCAGTTCCTCAAAGAGAAACAAAAATATACACACATACAAAAACCTGTACATGAATGCTCATTGCAGTATTATTTATAATAGACAAAAAGTAGAAACAATTCATATGTACATCAACTGATGAATGTATATATAAAATGTGGTACAGGTTGAGTTTCCCTTATCCAAAATGCTTGGGACCAGAAATGTTTCTGATTGCTAAATTTTTTGGACTTTGGAATATTTGCATATATGTAATGAGTTATCTTGGGAACGAGACCCAAGTCTAAACACAAATTTCATTTATGTTTCATATATACTATATACATATAGCCTGAAGGTAATTTTATGCAATATTTTAAAAAATTTGTGAATGAAACAAAGTTTGTGTACATTGAACTATCAAAAAACAAAGGTGTCAGGTATGGAATTTTCTACTTGTAGTGTCATATCAGTGCTCAAAATATTTTGAATTTTTGAGCATTTTTGATTTCATATTTTCAAATTACAGATGCTCAACCTATATATCCCTACAATAGAATACTATTCATCAGGAAAAACAAGTGAAGTACCAATACAAGATACAATATGAATGAACCTTGAAAACATGTGAAGGAAAGCCAGTCACAAAAGACCAAATATGATAGGATTTCATCTGTAACAAATGTCTACAATGGGCAAAGCTATCAACAATAAATTACATTAGTGGTTGCCTTGGGCTGCGGGGGAAGGGAGGCAGCAAATCAGAGTCACTGTTAATAGGTACAGTGTTTCTTTTTGGTGTAACAAAAATATTTTAAAATTGGTGCTGTGCTGATTACACAACTCTCTGAATATACCAAAAACTATTGATTTGTATACTTTCAATGGGTAGATTGTATGGTGTATTAATTATAGCTAAAGAAAGTTATTAAAAACGGATAGGAGACATCCCCAAATAAAACTGAATGCTAAAATGAAAGTATCAGTTTGAAATGAATATTGCTGCCTTTGATCTATAAAAGTTTTCCTAGGTGACATAAGTGACTATCATGTATGCATTTTAAAGTATTTGAGGATCCAAGATTTTTTCTTGTGAGACTCTATCCAGAGGGATTGTAAATCCAAATAGTATCATGGTTCAATGAATGTCCTATGAAGAATTTTAGTATATGAATGAGCAGTGACATTCTGTTTTAATTATGGAATGTGGATTTCTCTTAATGACATATAAGTAGTAGATCAAATATTTAATATAGTTTGTACTGAATTCTACAGTTAAAAATCACTGTCATCAAATGATCCTAACATACAGTGTGAAGGAAGTAGGACTAAATCATTCTCTGAAGATGCCTGGTACTGGTTACTTGTGGCCATTAATTAATTTTCTCTGTAACCTTTTAGCTCTCCTATCACCCTTTGATCTCACACATACGGGTAGATCATCATGAAACTGAGCCCTTTTGAGAGGTTATCAGTGGCAATTTTGGAAATACATGCTGTTGGACTTGAGGGCTCACAGCAAAAGAGCACTCCACACCCAGCCTGCCACGTTTGGTCTGGCTGTTTGAAGCACACATCTTAAAAGACTCAGCAGTCAAGAAGACATACACGGAAGGCACTGTGTAGTTGGCAGGGGTGTCATTTGATATCGACAGGTGGCTATGGCACTAGAAGCAGACTCACTTGAGTTCTTACTTCAAAAGAGAGACCAAGGGAGTGAGAGGTTGTCTTAGGAAAGTTGAGCCAATAGCTCAACACTGCCTCAGGGATGGTTGTCTAGGGGAACTTAGAGGTGGGTCCAGCCTTGGAGTAATGCATAATTCCTGGCCATTTCCCATATTACACAAAGAGCTAATTTACTCATTGGGTTTTTCTTTTTTTTCCTTTCTTTTCTTTTTTTTTTTTTTTTAGATTAAGAAAGTTTCCTCTTATTCCTAGTTTGCAGAATTTTTTTTTAGCTTATTATGTGGGTACAAAAGTTTAGGTTATGTATATTGCCCATACCCTCCCCCCCTCCCCCCCGAGTCAGAGCTTCAAGCGTGTCCTTTCCCCAGACAGTGTGCATCACACTCATTATGTAGGTATACACCCATCCCCTCCCCCCACCCCCAACATCTTCCCTACAACCATTCTACCAAGTGAAGTATCCCAAGAATGGAAAAATAAGCACCACATGTACTCATCGGCAAATTGGTTTCCCTGATCATCACCTAAGTGCACATTTGGGAATAACACCAATTGGATTTTTCTTTTTGTTTGTGCTTTCAGGCAAGGTAAAGGTCACATTTTTATTTAAATGTATAACACACTTCAAAGAAAAAAAATTTTTAGTGGTTACATAGCAACAGAAAAATATGTAGAAAACAGAACACTTTGATCCTAAAGATAAATTATATGAAGTGTACCAACCACTGAAATAAGATCAAAAAAGTTTATTTAGCTTGTTAAACATAGTTCCAAGATGAAGAATTCTTATATTTCCTTCTCTAGATGTTAGTATTGTGATTATCCCAAGATCAGGACTTTGAAGAACACAGAAAGCAGGCAGTCCTCAAAGTGGGCTTTACCCACAAGTGGAAGAAACTACATAACTGATGGAGTGTGACTCCCGCGTTGATGTGTCTTAATACTGGTGACATTAACTTTGGTTAGGATGTTGTCTTGCAGGTCTCTCTGCTGTAAAGTCATTATTTTTCCCTATGGAGTTAATAAGTACCTTATAAAATTCTTTGAGAAATTCCATTCCTCATTGTAATTTCACCTGGTAATTTTAGCATCCATCAAAGATTCTTACCTGTAACCATTATTGTGTTGTTTATCTAATGATGCTTCTCCCCTTTGGTCATTTCTTCTACATTTATTAACTGAATTATGCCTCAAGGAAGAGCTATCCCTACTTCCCTATATATTTATTTATTCAATTATATATTTATAACGGTATGAACTAATGTATAATTTCAATGGGATTTTATTCTATGGGTGATAATCCCTTATCATTATTTATTTTGTTCTCAAATTACTCCAGCTTTGGCCACTGAGAGCTCCCTCGAGATGGCTCTGTGTTCCTGCGGTGTGCCCCCATTATTTTATAAGCACTTGATTACTCTCTGGCATCACAAGATGTTCGAGGCTCAACTTGGTATTTTCCCTGTCCCAGCCCTGGAGTCAACTATTTCTCCAGGTATTGCTGGTTCCTTTTTATTAGAGAATAGATTTAGAAACCAAGATATGGGTACGAGGTTAACTCATGGGTACTGTCATTGTCTATAGGCCCTCAGCTATCAGAGATGCAAACATATGAACGTATATTAACCCACACAAACACACACAGCTATACTTAATATCTACGTCTATCTTTACATATATTAAAAAATGAATTCATATTAATACAGCCAATTCTAATCCAGCACCGCAGAGTTCAGTCTAGCTTTATTCCTTTCCTTATTTGTCACTCTTTTCTCTAACAGCAAAAAATCTGGCCATCGGGCCGGGCGCAGTGGCTCAAGCCTATAATCCTAGCACTCTGGGAGGCTGAGGTGGGAGGATTGTTTGAGCTCAGGAGTTTGAGACCAGCCTGAGCAAGAGCAAAACCCCATCTCTACTAAAAATAGAAAGAAATTATATGGACAGCTAAAAATATATATAGAAAAATTAGCCGGGCATGGTGGTGCATGCCTGTAGTCCCAGCTACTCGGGAGGCTGAGGCAGAAGGATTTCTTGAGCCCAGGAGTTTGAGGTTGCTGTGAGCTAGGCTGATGCCATGGCACTCTAGCCTGGGCAACAGAGTGAGACTCTGTCTCAAAAAAAAAAAAAAAAAAAATCTGGCCTTCATAATTCACAATGTTTTTATATATTTGCTCAATTTTAATTACATATAGTGTCAGAATAGCTAATCTATTCCCAAATAGAAAATAAATTTACTCACTAGAGTATGTTTGTGTACAGTTCTGTTTCCTTAACCTTTTGTACATATCAATATCATAATTAATGTTTTCCAAAGTTACTTAAGACAGTTCATTTTTCCCCTCCCCAATGCTTTCATGTGCTTCTTATCTGTAATATAGTTAGTTTCATTTGTTGCTGTTTGTATTCTATTTTCATTCCCCCTACATTCTGGTTGATTAATTAGTATATATTTGTCTTTTGGGGTTTGTGAAATATTACAATGATTCTAAGAGTCAGAGTTATGCAAAAAGGTATACTCAGAGGAACCTGGATTCAAGCAGGTCCCTACTCCCTGTTTCCATTCTGTTATTCTTTCTGCCTTGTTGCCATCCACCCCAGGAGGTAACCAATGTCTTTAGTCTCTGGTTTATCTTTCTTGAATTCCTTTTGCAGGAGGAAGTTGACACATGTATATTTTCTTTCACAAAGGTAGATGCTATATACTTTGCTTTTTTCACTTAACAACATATTTTGGAAATGTCTCCATATGAATCCACAGAGATCTTTCCCCCCCTTCTTATAGCTACACAGTACTTAATTGTGTGGATGTGCCATTGTTTATTTACTCTTTCTATTTTGGGGCATCTAAATTGTTTCCAATGTTTTACAGTACAAAAAAATGATGGAATGAATAACTTTGTCCATATGAATTTTCATACTGGTGAAGGTGTATCTTCAGGGTGGAATCCTAGAAGTGGGATTTCTAGGTCAAAATGTAAGTGTATATGTATTGCCTCTTGATTAGTTCTGCCTGAATAAGTAGTAACTGGTCTAATAGATTATCTTAGCTTTCCTTTATCAATTCTCCAAGCCTCCTTAAATGGCCTGTAATTTTTCTGTGGCAATTTATAATCTGTATTCCTTCATGTGTAACAAAGAATCTGGCCTTGGCCAAAGAGAGGTCTGGCCTTTGTTCTCGGTTCCTGGGAGGTAAACTCTAAACCCCGTGGAATCTCCCAAGTGGTAGAAGTGTCTTTGTTATTCCCGATGGACTCCTCAGACCATACTGACAATTGAGACTAAAGAGGCGACTTGTGGTCAGCTCCTTGGGTAACATCAGCTAACCTCTGGGGAGGGAGCAGCTGGAGACTGAGTTTAACCACATAGGCAAGGAGTCAATCAATCATATCTATGTAACGAAGCCCCAGAACTGGGGAAATATTATATGTCAGTCACCAAATACACATAAGAACTCAGCTATATAGCACTCTTATCAAGCAGCCCATCTTTCCATAACTTAGCCAAAGTCTAAGAACAAACCACAGCCCTTGGGAGACAAAGTCAATGTCAAGAAGCCTGTGTAGTTATTCATAAGCAAGCCTTCAGACTTTCAGTAATCCTGATTGATCGTCTGACCCACCACACATCAAAACCTTAAAATAAGACTAAAAAGAAAGACTTCCTGAGTCTAAGTTAAAAGTAGCAAGAAAGGGAAACGCGACAACTGACTGCTTGAGAAACTATCTAATGGTGAATTTATAAACAGACCTTAACACACATTCAGATTCACAATATTGGAACTCAAAAAACACAATCAGGGCCAGTGGTCCTTCATACTTGAATAAGCTCTTGTGCCATCCTTGAATTCAAGATGACACTAATAAATGTTTTTATGGGAATCCTTAGCGATAAAGAAAACTTTATGTTCTATTCAATAGAACAAGGAGGCATACACTTGTAATGCAGTTTTAAACTAAATGACTTCAAAATTATTAAAACAAAAGTTCTGCAGCCATAACCTTTATCTTAGAGTGTTGATTTTCTAGGAGCAATTCTAGATGTCCAAGAATTTACCACAGTTGATTTTGTCAAGGCTTCACTGCGAAGAGATACTTTCCGGTCACATACATTGGTGACCTGAAGTCAGTGAAAAGATCTTTCTAGGGGAATCTTTCCTCTACCTTCCATAAACAACCATCAGCCACCTCCACACCCACACCACATACCTTGTATGAGATTAGATAATTTCTGTAATTCTTCACATTCTGTGTATCTGCATCAATACACTGATGCCTTTAAAGTATACGTTTTAAGGGAATATGTCGATTTAACATGCTTTCACGACTCTCCTCACAGCACCTTGCCTAAGGAGGCATTTTAATATGCCATTTGATTAAATAAGAGGATTGGCAAAATACAATTCTGGAGATAGAATTTTTTTTAAATATTATGAAAACATTTTACTGTTTGTTTTATGCCCCATTTTAAGCAACAGTAATTTTGTGTCAATATCAAGGAAAATTGAAAGGACTAAAAGTTCTCAAAACTTCATAATTTGGCCATAAAATCAAACCTAAGAATAGAAAAGTCTATAAACCTTCATCATTAGTACTTTATGGGTAAGATCTTTGTGACTAGATATATCTTTATAGAAATGTATTTATTTTTTATTTTCCATAATATTTAATTTTATAGTCATGAATATTTTCTTTTCTAATTTCTCTGGCTTCAGAGATAATGGCATCATATCCTGAGTTTTTCAATTTTGGAGTGAATGTCTTTCTGAATCATAGCAGACTTCAATATAAATTAAAATCATATCCAATCAGGAGCTAGTGATGATCTGGCTGTGATACCCTAAGCAAGTTAGTTGTACAAGACCTGAAAACCACTAATTTCCCCCTTTTCCTAATTCAATTAGCAATTCCATTTCCAGCACTCATTTCCATTTATATTCATTTTATTTTTACCTCTTAAAAATTTTCTATACCATCCTTTTTATAGATACACCTTTACTTTCAGAACTCAACACTAGATCCACAACCATCTTCCTACATGAATTAAGCATCTAAATATTAATAACAATTTCCCTTCTTGACAGCACACTGAACAACTTTTACATTCATGTGGTCAGCACTCCAAATGCTAGAGATTTACAGTTAATTCTCTTTGGTTACACTAACATATAACATCAGTATTCTTTTAATTGTAAAGATTTTGTCTACCTTTATTGAGGCATTATTCATAATAACCAAGATATAGAAAGGACCTAAGTGTCTGCCAATGGATGAATAGATGAAGAAAATGTGATATATACATGTAGACAATTAAATCTTATTCAGCCTTAAAAAAGAAAGAAATCCTGCCATTGTTACGATAAGGGTGGATGAACCTGGAGAACATTATGCTAAGTGAAAGAAGCCAGACACAGAAAAACAAACGATGCATGATCTCACTCATATGTGGGATCTAAAAAAGTCAAACTCCTAAAAACAGAGAGTAGAATGGTAGTTGCCAGTGTCTGGGAAGAGGGAAAAGTCGAGAGCTGTTGGGATAGGTTCAGTTATGCAGGATGAATAAATTGAGATCTAATCTATAGCATGTTGACTGTCATTAATATTGTATCACATACTTGAAATTTGCTAAGAGAGTAGATCTTAAATGTTCTTATCACACACACACACAAATTGTAATTGTGTGAGATGATGGGTATGTTAATTACCTTGACTACGGCAAACCATTTTACAAGGTATACACATATCAAAACATCATATTGTACACCTTAAATATATGAATATATAATTTTATTGTTATAAATTTATATTATATTCTGGCTATTTATAACTTTAACGAAAGACAGCTGCTTGAGAAAACAAATTAACTATGGCAAATGTGTGAGTGTATGTGTGTACATAATATATAATTTATATATATATACTTTGTAACAGCGATCTTCAAATCACAGTCATTTGGCACATAATCAGTTGGCTACAAATTATGAAAATATTTGTACAATACATTGTAGTTTTGTTGCCAAGTGGGAGATGGGGCAACTTAAATAGAACACAATTAAGTAATGACCATCTGCTCAATTTTTGGTCAAGTGATCCTTTGGATTTCTCTTTTCACAGGTAAAAAATATTAGGGGTGGACTCAATAAAATCTTTTTGGGAAAATACACTGACTTCCACTTTATTTCATAATGCTATTTCTCATTTTCTAAGAAAAAGCCTTTGGACTTCAGAGACAGAAAGTTCTGAATTCAAATCCCGACTTGAGTTGTATATCTCTACGCAAGTTTTTCATCTTTTCCAAACTAAGGTTCTTCTGCTGTATGTGGTAGGATAAGTGAGAAATTAACTGACATGTTGTTTTCCCTCTTCCCTCACCCCTTTCAAGAGGAGGCTAGGACTTTGTACCCCAGATGGAAGCTCTCCATCTAGTAGGGGGTGGCTAATAAACTGGGCTTTGTGGTGTGGTGGTCTAGGTCAAGGCTGAAAACTCAAGTACCTACAAGGGCCTGGAATGGAACAAATGAGTAAAATCCTTTGAGTAAAAACAACAGAGACTGGTAGAGGTTGTGGGAACTTAGAAGTGTCTGCTGCACCTAAAGTAAACTGACTCGAATCAGCTCCACCTGACTGTTGTTATGAAGGTCAATGGGCCCAATATTGCCAGATTTCCTGCATTTTAAAGAAAAGCATAAAATCCAGGATTTTTTGTTAACTCTCCCATTTAAAAAATATTTTTAGCTTTTTCTTTTTTATATAAAACACAAGAAAGTGTAGGTAGGGCATGTCTACTGCTCAGAGCTCGCTCATCTAATACTACCAGTTTGCACATTCTGGCCAGGACCATGAGAAACTAAAACTACATTATCTGGCAAGGGAGTAAAGGTTGGTACTAACCAGAAATGAATCCTGGGAAGGGGGCTTGGATTTTATGAGCGGACAGGACCTCAGTCTTCACAAATACAATACAAGGGGGTGGCACTACCTCAGCTGAAGTTTGTGCCTAGGTGACCATAAGAAACCTCATCAAGAATTATCACTTAAGGGTCCTTTGTGCTGGCTCCCTTTACTGGCTTTGGAAGAGAAGGAGAAGAACCACCAATGGATTTGTCCACCCATTATTAGGCCAAGGTGCTTAGGCGGAGAGCCACAGCAAAAGCTACCACCAAGGACTGACCATATAAGTCCCAGGGTTCTTAAGTGGCCAAAGGCCAAGGAGACCCTCCTTGAGTCCTGGAATTCATATTTTCCTCTTTCTTGGTTTTCTTCATTTTGTTGGAACACATCCTTTGGGAACTTCTAAGGAAGGGTGAACTGAGAATCAACAGATATCTACCTACTAGCTCATTAATCACTCCATTTTCAGTACCACTAAAGGTGCTATCCCAGACTCCTGAGGTCACCAACAGGGTCTGAGGACAAAGAAACGTAAGCTCTCACTCTCAGAGGGAAATTTCTATATCCAAAAATAATGCTGAGTTTTCCAAAGCTGTAACTGCAGTACTATTCTTTAGCTTTCCCATGCATTTTATCCACTTCTGTAGGTGAATTCTGGTATCAAACCTCCCTTATGGTAATACAGAGTAATAGAAAAAGCTATAGAAGAAGGAAGACCTAGATTTAAATCCTGCTCCATCCCTTCTCTTGGCAGATTACATTATCTTTCTAGGTTTCAATATTTTTATCTGTAAAGTGAGGACAGTGCCTACCTCTCTGAGAATGACCTATACTCACTAAAGTGTACTTGCTAAAGGTAAGTTACAAGTAAGTAACTTTAGTGGGTACCAGAAGGACCTTCAGAACACAAGTTCGATATGACTTGGAATACTGAAGCTCTTTTACATGTACAACAACAATATTATATTTGCTTGTCCCTAGATATGTGTGTATTTAGAAGAGATCAGTGGCAGCTCAGATCTACTTTATCATCACCTCCCTGTGCTTATTACTAATTCATGAAAGTCCTTTTATCTCTAACCAGTTTTCAGTATTAAGATTTAAGATGGAAACAGCATTTGAATAATTTGTGTTCACCTACCAAATTGTGCATGAAAAGTAAAAAGGAAAGTAGAACTTAAAATATAGATATAAAAGTACAATGTTGGCTTAATGGACCTTAAAAAAAGCCCTACTCATAAAATGTCCTGCAAAAGGTACTCAAAGTGCATAGCTGGTTGATTTTTTTCAAGGAAATGACTTTAAAGCTTTTGAGAAAAATGAAAACATAACCAGCCTTTCTAGCTGATGACAAATTCAATACATTTAATCTTTCATTCCCAGTGACTGGCTTTATCAAAGGTGTAATTCTGACATGTAGCCTTAATTTTTCTAATGACTAACAGCAAGCCAAAAGTTAAAAAAAAAAAAAAAAACTTTTACTATATGAGATTATTTGTCCCAGAAAGAAAAATCTAGTTGGATGACAGTTACAAATCCATGCTGGGCTCTACATGTTAAAATTCAACACAAACCAAGAGTGGGAATTATTCTTCTTGGATGAAAACATATTGACTGTTGTCATTCACCAAGAGCATCTTGAAACTATCACAAATCAGCTAGCCTGTGGCAATAAGGAGAACTCTGGCTACATTCTTGAACTTTGTATATTCATTCAAAGAAACCACTAACTATACTACCACAAAGCATGCAAAATGAGAAACCTTTCCTGATTAAGTCCAGGAAAGGTAAACTCTATATACTCTTGATACTTAAATAGATTGCATCCAGTTTTTCATATGTCAACAGATTGTTCTATAAATAACTGCAAGATGCTTTATAACTGCATGTAAATGTTATTTTCTCTAACTGCATATGGCACCTTGCTTCTATTTTGATATCACTACTTGAATATCTTCTAGGCATCTCAACCTCAATGGGTTCAAATACTAACTCAGCTGCTCATCCAACATTCCTCTTAGGCCTGGCCCAGTTCCTGAATTTCCTATGTGAGTTTATGACACTCAGTGGTCTACGGTATAACTCTTCTTTCCCTTACCCATCATATCCAATATTTCAGAATGTCTTGTCAATATAATCTCCAAAATTTATCTCAAATCTCTCCATCTTTGTTCTGCTGGCCATCCCCTCTTGCTTTGATCTCTTGCAACAGCTTCTTAATTAGTCTTCCTGTTTCCACTCTTGCCCTTCTCCAATATATTAACTACACATAAGGCGAGGTATTTTTAAAAAATACCAAAAAACAGATTGTATCACTGTGTTGAGGGTTAGGGTCGAGACATGAGAACCCCAGGAGTGGGACAGGACTTTGCCAAAGAGCAACCTGTGGACGTGTCAGTTCGCTGAGTAAAAGCTGCTCGACCTTGAGGGGCACATTCCACCCATCAGGGATGTCTGCAAATGGACCCCGCCTTGAAGCCTGAGATGTCTGCAAATGACCCAGGCTTGTAATCCGAAGGTAGAGAGAATGATCAAAGGTATCAGCCCAGCAGATAAGGGCAGTTTGCTATTCTAAGCCTGAGGCAATATTCCTCTCTCTCTCCTGATTCATGTCTCAGTAAATGAGGAACTAGATAAAGTAGAAAGAAGTACGTGATCTCTTTTTTCGTTTAGATTATATGCCCTACTGCTAACCCACGTGCTTTTCATGTGAAATCATTGTAATCCATAACACGAAAAAGAGAATAAAAACAGGTGCTAGACTTAAGTCAGTACCACCTGGCTCATGGGAATGTTGGTGGTCCCCTGACCTCCCCGTACCCTTTCACCTTACTTTTTGTGTCCGTGCCTTTGTTTCTCCCATCTCTTGCAGCGCATACTGCTCGGGGACCTGGTTATATCTGGGGTGTCGCAAACCCCCTATATCACTCCATTGCTTTCCAAGGTTTCCAATCAAACTAAGAATAAGTCCAGAAGTCATTGACAAGGTCCAGAAAGTTCTCCATGGTCTAGGCCTCAGCCTCTTCTTGTGTCTCTCTCCCCTTTCACAGAGCTTCACTACACCATCTCCTTAAAAACTGCAATTTCATTCCAGTATCAAGATCACCATACAAGCTGTTTCCTTTTCATGGAAAGCACTTCCTATCACTCCTTGAATGACTGTCACGTCCTCATCATTCAGGCCTCACCATCATTCTCAAAGAGGCATTCTTGGAGATCTTTCTGAAGTAGTCATCCCCAATGCCCCATTCAGGTGTTCTGCACTGCTGTCCCTTATTTGGTTTCTTCATAATAACTAACAATTTGTAATTATTTTATTCATATCTGTTTATTTTTCTCCACCTGCCTCCTATACTAGAATGTAAGGTTCATGAGCGTTGATTGAGTATCTTGTTTAATGATTCATCCCTAATACCTAGTACACTGATACACACAAACTTTGAAAGAAATGAGTGAATATCTAGAGCTGGTGACAAGATGAGTAATATTTGAGCACTCTTCATGTTCTAGGAATTCTCATTGGCATTTCAAATATATTACTCAATTCCTTCACAAGAATTCATAACAAGGCTTTTTAAAGAACTTAGATATCATTTCACTTTTCTGCTTTCCCGAACAGATCATACTGACATATACATGCATAAATGTATGATGATTTCCTACGTTCTTCCTGAAGATATCTAAGGCTAGATCCTCCATCAAATTCCAAGATATTCTTCTTTTTGTTTAATAGTTATTTCTTGTGTGAGTGTGCTTTAAACATGTTCTATTTCATTAAGCACTTTTCAAAATATGGTAAACATTTGGTCATTTTTATTCATATATTTACAGGCAATTATGACCATTCTTTATCCTTGAAAAGAAATTAGGTACTTGGGAGTGTCATCAAGGAATCAATTTTAAATCATATTCACCAATTAGTTTTTGAGGGGGAGTAACTTGGCAGTAATATCAGGAACATGACTGAAATCAAAACCCAGGCTCAACTAGGTTCCTTCCATCCAATTCCAACACTTCTTTTCATCCCTAATCTCATATGGTCTCTTGGTTATTTGAAACTATCCACCATCTTCCATTTTTTGAAGCTCTTTTCATCCTTGGTTCTCCTGTCTCTGTATGATCCTGGACCTCCTCCTGTATTTCTTTTCTTTTCTTTTCTTTTGTTATTAGAGGTTAAATTCTTTTTTAAAAAATTTTTAATCATCATGGGTACATAATAGTTGAATATATTTATAGGGTATGTGTGATATTTTAATACAATGTAAAAAAATCAAATCAGGGTAATTGGGGTATCCATCACCTAGGCACTTATTTCTTTGTGTTAGGAACATTCTAATTCCACTCTTTTAGGTTTTTGGGGTTTTTTTGTGTGTGTGTGACAGAGTCTTGCTCTGTCACCCTAGGTACAATGCAGTGGCATCATCATAGCTCACAGCAACCTCAAACTCCTAGGCTCAAGCGATCCTCCTGCCTCAGCCTCCCAAGTAGCTGGGACTACAGGTGTGCATCACCACACCCAGCTGATTTTTCTATTTCTTATAGAGAGGGAGTCTTGCTCTTGCTCAAGCTGGTCTCAAACTCCTAGACTCAAGCAATCGTCCTGCCTTGGCCTCCCAGTGTGCTAGGTTTACAGGCATGAGCTACCATGCCCGGCCTCATTTAGTTATTTTAAAGTATACCTTAACTTGCTGTTGATTATAGTTACTTTGTTGTGCTATCAAATATTTTCATTCTATTGAACCATATGACTATATTTTTGCACCCATTAGCCATCCCCATTTTATAGCTGCTTCCCTGCTAACCTTCCCAACCTCTCTGTCTCTATGAGATCAATTGTTTTTAATATTTAGCCCCCACATATGAATGAGAACATGTGAGATTTGTCTTTCTGTGCTTGGCTAATTTCACTTAACATACTATTCTCCAGTTCCATCCATGTTGTTGCAAATAGTAGGAATTCATTCTTTTTTATGGCTCTGTAATATCCCATGGTGAATATGTATCACAATTTCTTTATCCATTTACCCACTGATAGACACTTAGGTGGATTCTGCATCTTGGCTATTGTGAAAAGTGCTACAATGAACATGGGAGTACAGGTATCTTTTCAATATACTGAATTCCCCTCATTTTGATATATACCATCAATGGGATTGCTGGGTCATATGATAGTTCTATTTTTAGTTTTTTGAGGAACCTCCATACCATTTTCAGTAGTAGTTGCACTAATTTACATTCCACCCAACAGTGTATGAGGGTTCACCTTTCTCCACATCCTCGGCAGCATTCATTATTGCCTGTCATTTTGTTGAAAGCCCTTTTAACTGGGATGATAGCTCATTCTAGTTTTGATTTGCATTTCTAAGATGACTAATGATGTTGAGAATTTTTTCATATACCTGTTAGCCACTTGTATGTCTTCTTTTGAGAAATGTTTATTCAGATCCTTTACCCATTTTTCAATCAGATGATTTGATTTTTTCTTATCAGTTGTTGGAACTCCTTATATATTCTAGTTATAAATCCCATGTCAGATGGGTATTTTGCAAATATTTTCTCCCATTCTGTGGGTTGTTTCCTTTTAGCTTGATGTGATCCTGTATGTTCAACTTTGCTTTGGTTGCCCGAGCTTTGGGGGTATTACTCAAGAAGTCCTTGGCAGACTAATGTCCTGAAACATTTCTTCAAAGTTTTCTTTTAGTAATTTCATAATTTCAGGTCTTAAAGTCTTTAATCCATTTTGATGTGATTTTTGTAAATGGTGAGAGATAAGGGTCTAGTTTCATTCTTCTGCATGTGGTTATTCAGTTTTCCCAGCATCATTTATTGAAGAGACTGTCCTTTCCCCACTGGATGTTCTTGGCATCCTTGTCAAACATGAGTTCACTATAGCTGTGTGGATTTATTTCTGGGTTTTCTAGTCTTTTCCATTGGTCTGTGTCTCTTAATGCAGTACACCATGCTATTGTGATCACTACAGCTCTGTAGCATAATTTGAAGTCAGGTAATGTGATTTCTCCAGTTTTGTTCTTTTTTGCTCAGGATGGCTTTCAGTATTCTGGGTCTTTTGTGGTTCCATATAAATTTTTAGGATTATTTTTTCTATTTCTGTAAAGAATGTCTTTGGTATCTTGATGGGGTTTGCATTGAATCTGATTGCTTTAGGTAGTATGGACATTTTAACAATCCAATCCATGAGCATGGAATATCTTTCCATTTTTTTGTGTCCTTCTCAATTTCTTCCATCAATGCTTTGTAGTTGTCATTACAGAGATCTTTCACTTCTTTGGCTAAGTTTATTCCTAGGTATTTTATGTTATCTGTAGCTATTGTAAATGCAATTACTTTCTTGTTCTCTTTTTCATACTGTTTACTGTTGGCATATACAAATACTACCAATTTTTGCATGTGGAATTTGTATCCTGCAACTCTACAGAATTTGTTTATCAATTCTAAAAATAGGTTTTTTTTTTTTTTGTGGAGTTGTTAGGTTTCTCTAGATATAAGATCATATCATCTGAAAACAAGGATAATTTGACTTCTTACTTTCTAATTTGGATGTCCTTTATTTATTTCTCTTGTCTGATTGCTCTAGCTAGAACTTCCAGTAGTATGTTGAATAACAGTGGTGAAAGTGGGCATCCTTGTCTTGTTGCAGATCTCAGAGGAGACACTTTCAGTTTTTCCCCATTCAGTATGATACTAGCTGTGGGTCTGTCATATATAGCTTTTATCACACTGAGGTAAGTTCTTTCATATCCAGTTTTCTGAGTTTTTATCATGAAGGGATGCTGAATTTTATGGAATGCTTTTAAGCATCAATTGAAATATCATATGATTTGTGTTTCTCATTCTGTTGATATTTATCACATTGATTTGTGTTGTGTTGAACCATCCTTGCATCCCTAGGATAAATCCTACTTGATCGTGATGAATAATCTTTTTAATGTTGAATTCGGTCTGCCAGTTTTTTCATTGAGGATTTTTGGATCTATGTTTATCAGTGATATTGCCCTATAGTTTTCTTTTTTTGTTGTGTCTTTGTCTGGTTTTGGTATCAGGGCAATACAGGCCTCATAGACTGAGTTTAGAAGTATTCCTTCCTCCTCGACTTTTTGTAATAGTTTAAAAGTAGCATTGGTATTAGTTCTTCTTTTAATGCTTGGTAGAATTAAGCAGTGAAACCATTAGGTCCTGGGCTTTTCTTTGATGGAAGAATTTTAATTACTGCTTCTTTCTTCTTACTCATTATTGGTTTAGTCTGGTTTTGATTTTTTTTTCATTGTTTAATCTTGGTAGGTTGCATGTATGTAGGAATTTATCCATTTCTTCTGGGTTGTCCAGTTTATTGGCATAAAGCTGCTGATCATAGTTTCTAATGATCCTTTGAATTTCTGCAGTATCAGTTTTAATGTCTGATTTTATTTATTTTAGTCTTCTCTTTTTTTCTTAGTCTGGCTAAAGGTGTGTTAATTTTATTTATCTTTTCAAAAAACCAACTTTTCATTTCATTGATCTTTTTTATTTTTCATTTCTTGGTTTCAATTTCATTCATTTCTACTCTGATTTTTATTATTTCTTTTCTTCTACTAATTTTGGGTTTGGTTTGCTTTTGTTTTTCTATTTCTTTGAGATGCATCATTATGTTGTTTATTTGGAGCTTTTCTACTTTTTTGATGCAGGCACTTACTGGTCTGAACTTTCCTCTTATTACTGCTTTTGTTGTATCCCACAGGTTTTGATATGTTCTGTTTTCATTTTCATTTGTTTCAAGAAATTTCTCAATTTCCTTCTTAATTTCTGCATTGACTCAATGGTCACTCAGGAGCATATTGTTTAATTTCCATGTGTTTCTATAGTTTCCAATGTTCCTCTTGTTATTGATTTCCAGTTCTATTCTATTGTGGTTAGACAAAATACTTGATGTGATTTCAAATTTTTAAAATTTTTTAAGACTTGTTTTGTGGCCTAACATATGGTCTACCCTTGAGAATGATCCACGAACTGAGGAGAAGAATGTGTATTCTGCAGCTGTTGGATGAAATGTTCTGTAAATATCAATTAGGTCCATTTGGTCTGTAGTGAAGATTAAGTCTAATGTTTCTTTGTTGAATTTCTGTTTGAATGATCTGTCCAACACAAAAAGTGGAGTTCTAAGGTCTCCAACGAGTATTATACTGGGGTCTATCTCTCTCTTTAGCTCTAACAATATTTACTTTATATATTTCAGTGCTCCAGTGTTGGGTGTATATATATATGTAGAATTGATATATCCTCTTGCTGATTTGACCCCTTTTGCATTAAATAATGGCCTTCTTTGTCTCTTTTTATATACTTTGTCTTGAAATCTATTTTTATCTGTTATTAGTATAGCTACTCCTGCTCTTCTGTGGTTTCCATTTCCATGGAATATCTTTTTCAATCCCTTTACTTTCAGCGTATGTGCTTCCATAGGTGAAGTGCGTTTCTTACAGAAAGCATATAGTTGGCTTTTGTTTTTAAATCCATTCAGCCCCTTATTTTTTTTTTTTTTTAGAGGCAAAGTCTCACTCTGTTGCTTGGGCTAGAGTGCAGTGGCATCATCATAGTTTACTACAACCTCAAATTCCTGAGCTCAAGCAATTCTCCTGCCTCAGCCTCCTGAGTAGCTGGGACTAAAGGCATATGCTACCATGCCTGGCTAAATTTTTCTAATTTTTGTAGAGACAGGGTCTCGCTCTTTCTCAGGCTGGCCTCAAGCTCCTGGCCTCAAGCAATCCTCCTGCCTTGGCCTCCCAGAGTGCTAGAATTACAGGCATGAGCCACTGCACCAGGCCTGTCTTTTCATTGGAGATTTAGTCCATTCAAATTCAGTGTTATTATTGATAGGTAAGCACTTACCACTGCCATGTTGTATTTGATTTCTGCTTGTTTTGTGATTCTCTATTCCTTCCTTCCTGTCTTCCTTTGTTAGAAGTGATTTTCTCTGGTAGTGTGTTTTAGCTTCTTGCTTTTTATTTTTTTGTGTATCTGTTATAGGTTTTTTTCATTTGAGGTTACCATGAGGCTTGCAAAAAATATTTTATAAGCAATTATTTTAAATATATGGTAACTCTGCTTACAAACAAATATATAAGCAAAGAGAAATCTAACAGAAATTCTACATTTTAACTCTACTCTCTCCCACTTTTTAACTTTTTGTTGTTTCTGTCTATCTTTTTATACTATCTATCTCTCAAAAAGTTGTTGTAGTTATTTTTGATAGGTTTATCATTTAGTCTTCCTATTGTAGATGTAAGTGGTTTAAACACTGTAATGACAGCAATAGTCTGTATTTGTATCCTTACTGTTACCAATGAGTTGTATACCTTCAGATGAATTCTTATTGTTCACTAACATTCTTTTCTTTCATACTGAAGAACTCCTTTTAGCATGTCTTGTAGGACACGTCTAGTGTTGATGAAATCCATCAGCTTTTGTTTGCCTTGGAAAATCTTTATTTCTCCTTCATGTTTGAAGGATATTTTTGCAGAATACAATATTCTAGGGTTAACGTGTTTTTTTCTTTCAGCACTTTGAATATGTCATGCCAATCTTTCCTGGCCTATAAGGATTCCACTGAGAAGTCTGCTGCCAGATGTATCAGAGCTTCTCTAAATGTTTTTTTTTTTTTTTTTTGCTTCCCTTAGGACCTTTTCCTTATACGTGACCTTTGGGAGCTTGATTATTAAATGCCCTGAGGTGGTCTTATTTGGATTAAATCATCTTGGTGGTCTATGACCTTCTTGTACCTGAATATTGATATTTTTCTCTAGGTTTGTAAAGTTCTCTGTTATTATTTTTTTGAATATATTTTCTACCTCAGTCTCTCTCTTTGCCTCCTTTTTAAGGCCAATATCTCTTATATTTGCCCTTTTTATGCTATTTTCTAGATCTTGTAGACATGCTTCATTCTTTTTTATTCTTTTTTCTTTATTTCTCTTATGACTGTGTATTTTCAAATAGGCTGTCTTCAAACTCATTAATTCTTTTTCTGTGTGGTCAATTCTGCTATTGAGAGACTCATGCATTTCTCGGTTTGTCAATTGAATTTTTCAGCTCCAGAATTTCTGATTGATTTTTTTATTATTATTTCAATCTCTTTGTTAAATTTCTCTGATAGGCATCTAAATTACTTCTCTGTGTTGTCTTGAAGTTCACTGAGCTTCTTTAGGACAGCCATTTTGAATTCTTTGTCTGAAAGGTCACATAGCTCTATCATTCCAGGATTGGTCACTTATACCTTATCTAATTCATTTGGTGAGCTCATGTTTTCCTGGATGTTCTTGATGCTTGTGGATGTTCATTGATGTCTGGGCATTTAAGACTTAGGTAGTTATTTTAATATTCATAGTCTGGGCTTGTTTGAACCCATCCTTCTTGCAAAGGCTTTCCAGATATTCAAAGGGAATTGGGTGTTGTGATCTAAGTCTTTGGTCACTATAGCCATATCAGCACTGGGAGTATCCCAAGCCCAGTGATACTGTGACTCTTGCAAACTCCTAGTGGTACCACCTTGGTGGGCTTGGGTAAGATATGGTAGAATTCCCTGGGTTGCCAGGCAAAGTCTATCACTTTCCTCCCTCACTTTCTTGTTCTGGACTGCTGGAGTTGGGAGAGAAGTGACATGGGCACTTCATTTTGGCCATCATAGCTAGGACTGTACCAGGTCACACCTGAAGCTAGCCCAATATCACCCAAAGCCTATGTTGACTGTTGCCTGGCTACCTCTAATATTTATTCAAAGCCCGAGGGCTCCTTAAGTAGCAGGTGGTGAGTCCTGCCAGGACTGGGTCCTTCCCTTCAGGGTAACATGCTTCTTTCTGGCCCAGGGTGAGTCTAGAAATGCCATCCAGGAACAAAGGGCTGGAACTGGGGCCTCCAGGAGTCTCCTTGGTATTTTGTTTTACTGTAGCTAAGCAGGTACCCAAGTTGCAAAACAAAGTCCTCTGAACACTTTCCTTTCCTTTCCCCAAGCAGAAGACTCTTCCTGAGCCACACTGCCTGGAGTTGGGAGAGGTGTGATACTGGAGCTGGCTTGGCCTCTGTCGCTGGTGTCTCGCTTGATCACATACACCCCAAGTCCTGGCTTGCAAAGCCAGTGTCTTCCTTACAAATTTATTTATTCCAGGCCCCAAGATGCTTTTTCCGCCAGCGGTGGGGCTAGCCAGAACTCAGGTTTCAGGGTGGAGGATTTCTTTCAGGCTGGGCTGATCTAAATGCTCTCTCCATGAGCACTGGCAGAATTCTGCCCTGTGCTGTGTTCCCTATGCCAGGGCAGCCCTGGGTTCCCATGCAAAGTCTCACAATCACTTCACACTCCTTCCCCACTCGCCTCTATTGTGGCCACCATAGCTAGAACCGTACCAGGTCACAGCTAAAGCCTGTCCAGTCTCACCCAAAGCCCATGTTGACTACTGCTTGGCTACCTCCAATATTTATTCAAAGCCCAAGGGCTCTTTAGTCAGTGGTGGTGACTTCTGCTAGATAGATTCTCTCTCCACTGGACACATTGGCACGGCGCAGCCAGGGAATCAGGGAGGGGCGGTGTTGGCGATGCAGGACTGTCTTTTCTGCCCTTTTTCAGTGCCTCTTTTCTTGATATAATGTTAAAACCATGAGAGCAAACAGACAACCTACAGAATGGGAAAAAAATTTTGCATACTACACATCTGATAAAGGACTGATAACAAGAATCTATTTAGAACTCAGGAAAATCAGCAAGAAAAAATCAAACAACCCTATCAAAAAGTTGGCAAAGGACATGAATAGAAATTTTTCAAAAGAAGACAGAAGAATGGCCAACAAACATATGAAAAAATGCTCAACATCTCTAATCATCAGGGAAATGCAAATCAAAACCATAGTGAGATATCACTTAACTCCAGTGAGAACAGCCTTTATCAAAAAGTCCCAAAACAATAAATGTTAGCATGGATGCAGAGAGACAGGAACACTCATACACTGCTGGTGGGACTGCAAACTAGTGCAACCTCTGTGGAAAGCAAGATGGAGATACCTTAAACAGATACAAGTACACCTACCATTCGATCCAGCAATCCCATTATGGGGCATCTAACCCAAAAGAACAAAAGACATTCTATGAAAAAGACATCTGCACCCAAATGTTTATAGCCACACAATTCACAATTGCAAAGATGTGGAAACAACTCAAATGCCCATCAATACATGAGTAGATTAGTAAAATGTGGTATATGTATACCATGGAGTATTACTCAGCTATAAGAAATAACAGTGATATAGAATCTCTTATGTTCTCCTGGATAGAGTTGGAACCCATTCTACTAAGTGAAGTACCCCAAGAATGGAAAAATAAGCACCACATGTACTCACCAGCAAATTGGTTTCCCTGATCATCACCTAAGTGCACATTTGGGCACCAACTGGGTGTCGGGTGGATGTGTGTGGGGGAGGGGATGGGTGTATACCTACATAATGAATGCGATGCGCACTGTCTGGGGAATGGACACACTTGAAGCTCTGACTTGGGGGGGTTGGGGAACATGGGTAATATACATAACCTAAACTTTTATACCCCTATGATATTCTGAAATAAACAAACAACAACAACAAAAAAAAAACCTCTGTACCATGATCGCTCATCTGATTTTTGGCTCTTCTGAAGGTGCTTCCTTGTGTGGATAGTTGTCGAATTTGGTGTTCCTGCAGAGGGACAATCGCTAGAGTTTTCTATTCAGCCATCTTGCTCTTCCCCCTCTCCTCCCATACTTCTAACCACTATTTTCTATTTCTTTTTCCCTCTCTCCTCTTGACCCCTTAAACTTCGGCAACACTCAGGGCTCTACCATTTGTTCTGTTCATTTCCACATGCGCTCATTTCTATGGATGAAGTTTCCATCCACATTTTATGAGGACTGCCCCAAATCCATCTCTAGCTTTGTCAGTAGCTGGACTGTATTCTTGAGATTGCTGAGTCAGATGATGGTATGTAGAGTATGTACTAGCCGATGGACGACATTAACATTCTTAGAACAGGGGCCCAACAAGACAAAAAAGATGTGAAAAAATAAAGAAAGGAGAATTCAGGAGGCATTTAGGAGATATGTGAGACAGTTAGTTGTCATCATGCCATGAGGGCAGGCTTCCCTCCACAAAGGATTAAGTACTACTTACTGTATGTCCTGTAAATGTCCTGAAAGTTAAAGACAGGTGGAATCCAATCTAGTAGTGAAAGATATTTGCAACCTTTATAGCAATGCAGATGTAGGCAAGGGGAATTGGAATCTGGAAACCAGACTTGGCTGAAGGGGAGGAAATCTGAGTCCCCAGTAGTCATCTTGACCACAAAAAGTATACAATATACCCATATATGCCACAAGTGGAATCACCCTGGGAACACATGAATTTCAGGGATTCAGTTCTGTTCAGACATCACTGGTTAATAATCAACTTTACATCATTCACATGGGTCAAATTTTTCTCTTAATGGGTAGGTGGTTTTTACCCATGGGAAAATGTAGAATTAAAAATGAAATAAATAAAATGCATAGTATTAGTACTTTAGTGTGCAGGTCACAAAATTTCCATATTTGATATTTTAAATACTTATGTGAAAAAATTAGCAATGTTTGAAAATGTAACAAATGAACCATGAAATCTAGTTTAAAATTTAAAAATGATTTTAGAGTTCTGATTTTAAGTTGAACTTTATGATAAAATTGATTCTTTACTAAAATTACTGACATGTAATGAAGGGCTTGTTATATATATATATGTGTGTGTGTGTGTGTGTGTGTGTGTGTATGTGTATGTCCAGGGGTGTGGAGTAGATTCCACACAGTGGGTCAGAGTTGTCTCGGGATGTCTCCAGGTGATGGGTCTTCTTAATTTGAGAAAGGAAATAAGAAAATGATAATTGTTATGAGTTATTGAGAAGACTGGACTAGAATGTGAAGTACTAAGAGCTTTAAATATGGCAGAAGTTTTGGACATATACAGAAAGGACTGAATCCCTGAAACATTTAAAGAAAAACTGACTCCTCTATTAGAGGATAAAAGGAGTGATATCAATTAGGAATCCAAGTTATCTATTCTAAATGACTGGGATAAAATTAGGGTCATTTAACACATTAATTGCCATGTGAGTTGTATTTAACTCATGCTAGTTTTGAGCCTGGGGCTTCATGAAGCATATGTAACTCACAGGTCTCTTCACCTTGGGAGCTATGAGAACTATGTTTCAAGTTGTATATAACTCATGCACAGAAAACAATAACAAATTTTTCATTAAATTAGAATCATTTTGTTTTTAAAGTTTTAATTCTATTTTTGTAATAAAACATTGTGGCCCCAAGGAAAAAGTATTTTTTCCCTAGTGTAGAAGTTTGTATGTTAAAGAAGCTGGGAAGGAGAGTCAGCCTGTGGAGAAAAATGATAGGGTTCAAGCTCGCTTGGGTATAGTTGATGTGGTTACAAGTAAACGACACAATGACATTTTTATGTGTAAGGGGACTTTCTGTGTACAGAAAAATCTATTTAGTTTCTTGAATTTAAAATTAATATTGAATTTATTAAATTAATAATTTTTAAATGTAGTTTTAACCCCTTAAATTAAACTTGTAAATATTATTTTATTTATACATATAGAAAACCACATAAAATAAGAACAATTCTTTTCAAGGGATTCTTTGAATAATTTGGGGTAAATTCAATTTTTTTTTTTTTTACTAACACATCCCAAGTGTCATGTGCAGAAATATTAGAACTACATCTGTTGGTAACTCTGTTTATAAAGTCACCTGCATGGCAAACATTGGAAGCTAAGCCCCATGGTACCCAAGCAAATCAAACAGACTTTGCTTATGCATAATAGATTGCCCACAAGAGCAAAGGATGCCTGTGTTTTTAGCTTTTACAAGAAACATTATTTTGAAAAGGCAATATTGGTTGATGATACCTTTCAATATAAACAAGACAGAACATGTCAGAATGAAATGCACAACATAAGTCAGGCATAAACGAACAAAAAGAAAGAGAAATCTCATGTGTGTTCATGTCCTTGTTTATCCCTCTTTTAACTTTTCACTTGTCCCACTCTTATTCAAATTTCCATTTGGTGGCGAGTCGGCCATGTGTCCCCTCCATGCTTTTTCCTCATATCCTTTTTCTCCTTTTTTCTTCTCCCGAGTTTAAAATAAACAACTGTTCTACTTCTATCTTAAGGTGATCTCTTTGTCCTTATTCATATCAGTATTTCTTTTTTCAGACTGTAAACTTTTAGAGGACATGAATCACCACATGCTGCCAAATAAACATGATTTTTGTGAGTAAAAAAGTACCCACTAAGGTTAACAGGGCCTGGATTATTGTGAGGCGAGACCAAGTATCTCATAAATCCAGGCAGGGAGAAATGGAATTTCCCCAAAGAGGAGTAAGGTGAGTCTGACATTGAGAGGATTCCTTCCCAACTTATATATGGGGTGAAACACCAGGGAAAGCAGCCAAAAAAGGGTAACAGCTGAATGAGCAGAGGGAAATGTAGGCAAGCAGGGTTCTTCGGACTCTGGGAATGTTTAATTCAATGTATCAAAGCAATTCAAACTAGTATTAGTTACTCCCCTGTGGTTTTCAGCTGATGTCCTCACCCTCTCGCCAACAGAAGGTGTGTGAGTAGTTACTTCAGCAAGTGTGGCGATAAACAACTAACTAGTGCTCTTGGCTTGCTGGATACAGACGGTTCTGTAACCATGGGGTGGGTAGCCGGACAGGAGCCCAGGACCACCTCAAGACCTTAGTTTCCTCAGATTTGGTTGAATATCAACCCAAAACAAACTACCTATACCTTATCATGACAATTAAGCCATTTCATAGATCTATTCCCAGCTTTGCTTGCCAAATCACCACTCCAAGCATTTCCCTATCATTTAACCTTACCAACTTCTAGTTTTTCCAGAATCTTTTATGCTATTTCCTTTCACTTGGTTCTTGTTCCTTGCAGGGGTTGGGGATGGTGGTGGGGACTTCTCTTTTGTCTAATGAATTCCTATCTGTCTCTCAAGACACAGCTTGTGGCGACTGAGGAAGCTGGTGCAGCCCACGCAGCCAGTGGGCCAACCACTTTCTGCACAAATTAGTTATCAGTGTGTTTCTATCACACGCCCTCAGTCAACTCTGCTATTAACTGTAAACTCCTTGAGGGTAGAGAGTATTCTATACTTTTAATCTACATGGACTCTGAAGTTAAAAAATCCTGGAATTAAAATAATAAGCAAATGAAATGAATGAATGAATGTAATCTTTGCCGCGTCTGAACTCCCAAAGAATTCACACGTACCTCCTCTTACTCATGGAACTTTCTGGTGTTCACCTTTTCTGTTATAGATATTTGTGCATACATTAAAATTCCCAACTAAACTCTAAGCATCTTGAGGGAAGGTCTAAGCTTGGTTCTTTTGCAGCCCCAGCTGGTAGCACAAGCAATGGAATTGAGCAGGTGTTCAAGAGATATTTAAACAATGAACAGGGTAAAACTACCAGTCGACAGTATCTGGTTAGAAGATCATTCTGCATTCGAGAAAAGAAAATGAATACTTTTCAAGAAAATCAGTTCTGTTACTTACAGATACATTTGTAATTTAAAATAAGTCAACCAGTTATAGACTGAGAGATGTGTTTATTGAGAACATACTGGGTCACTTGTTAAAGAAGAAAATTAATCATTGCTTTTATGTAATCAGTGCTTCAAAAATACTTGAGGGTACTTGAGAGCTAGTGATTTTCTTAAGCAGATTATTTATACCATAAATCTGCACAGTAAATTCTGCGTGGGGTGTAAAGCTACATTTTATCACATGCCATTAATGCTACGAATTCTATATTAGTAGGATCCAAATGAATGAGTTTTCTTTGTTTCCTAATAGTTTGCTGATATTAATGAAATACTAAGATGTCTCTGTGTACTTCACGTGGCTGATCCGCTGCTGGGGGAGCCTGACCCCATGCCACGCTGCTCCTTCACACTGGGAGGAGAGAACAGAACCTTCCTGGAGCAGCTCAGTTTCCGTCACTCAGCAACCATTCTCCTATGGCCCCCCTGTCTTCCACTTCCAGCTCAGCAATTGCTCTCTCTTCTTATGCCTCCAAACTATGAGATCTTCTGGCTCCTTTTTTCCTCTAAAACTTCTCCTTTAGTCATTTTTCCATTTTCTTCCTTCCAAGTCTACCTTTGGTTTTTATCCGTGGCTCAAAATTCTGCCTTGTTTATGATCTGCTTACACTCAGACACTGGGCTATTCCTTCAACTGTTACAACATAGCTGTCAAACTTCCTGTTGGCTTTGCAGCACTTCAACCAGGGATAGAGAGGGAACAAATAATCCACTAGAGTATCTGAGAATTTGGTGGCAAGTTAATTCAGGATGATAAGATGGGTCTGCTTTGTAAATAAAGATGCATGTATAGTTGTTTTCTTCACACTTTGCCATCTAGTTAATAAACATTGAACACCTGCTAATTTTCTCTGCACTCAGTTGAGATATAAAATTCAGTAAGTCAAGGTCATTCCATCTGGCAGGGAGCTATGGTTTAATGACAGATTCTGCTCACAGGTAATTACCACATGAGTATCAAGTCTTTCAGTGTGGTACGTGCCCACAGGAGCCAGAGAAGACAGTAACTACAGCTGTCGAAGTATGCTTTGCAAAAAAGTGGCTTTTGAACTGCACCCCAATGATTGAGTAGGAATTTGTCAAATAGATAGATTGAGGGCAGTCTGTTCCAGGAAGGGGACAATATTTGTAGAGGCTTGGAGGGGTGAGAAACATAATATGTCGAGAAAGGCATACATTGCACTGTTATCTAGAGGGTGGCAGGAAGTGAGGCAAGAGGAATTGCACGTTGGATGACAAGGGCCATTTTAAGAGCTCTGCATGTCATCTTGTGTATAATGGAACGTCTTTAAATTAGGACAGTTACATAGCCCAACTTTTGAAATGTAATAAATGTCTAAGTAAAGCCTGGGAATTGCTGGGCATTCAAAATTGGTCTGGGACATAAATGGAAAATGTGTGGAGTACTCCATTAGAAATGTGCGTGTGCGTGTGCGTGTGTGTGTGTGTGTGTGTGTGTGATGGTGGGGGTTATTGATAAGGAGTACCTTAATACATAACTCATGCCTTAATACACTAGGCTCAATAAGCTTGACATGATGGCCACTGCTTAGATGGAGAGGAATCTGAGTGTGGCATTAGCATTGTAGCTCATACTAGAATTCACTTCTATTCCAGGCAAGTAGATAAAGGCCAAGGTCCTAACAGGAGCACGAGCAGTACAAAGTCACTGAATGGTTGATTCAACACACTCTGTAACGCAGTGGGGCCTTGGTATCTGAGAGAGCCAGGTTCAAAGGGGAGAGAGATGGTTTCCCTTTTTCTGTTACAAACCTAGACAGAGGGTGGTGCTCACACAGGGGCTCAGGGTTGTGGGCTGTGGAGAAAAATTGTGCCCAGCAGAGCAGCAGGAGAAAGAATGGTACCATAAGACCAGAACATAGCGGCACCAGGGCCCTGTCATAGCCAGCAGAGAAGCGGAAGTGGGCAGGGGCTGAGGGAGAAAAGCACATGGAAGAGAACTTCTGGGGATTCCAAATTTTTGAGGGAGCTGGACTTGGCAGGGGCTGAGAGTTGTGCATCAGCAGATGAGTGTAATGTGCCAAGAACATTCAAGAATAAATACCATTTGTATCCGTGAAGAACAGAGTCATTAGGGAAATTTAGCTTTGGAAAGCATATTTAGCTGGTAATACAGAGAAGGAGATACAGACACAAAGACCGTTTGCAAGGCTGTTAGAACATTCTAAGCAAGGACTAATGAGCACAGGCATGAATTGGGAGCGGGGCTGTAGGCACATCATTAGGACTATATTAGGCAGAAATACACAGTTTTGGGCCAGTTGAAGAAACTTTTGATGACTGTCTTTTGGCATGTGCTATACTAGGGCTGGCAGTGTGACAAGCAATGATCAGATTATCTGAAAGGGATCCCTGGTTCTTAGTCAAGGTGGCCCAGACAGTGACTGAGCTGGGACGAGTTGTGGGTGAGGGGCAGGTGCTCCCTATAGGAAGGGCTGCGCCAAGGCTCAGCTTCCCACAGGAACAGGAGCTTTTTTCCGACAGAAGGAGGCTGCACTTGCCCACGGGCCTCAAGATGACCAGGCAGCTCTTTTCCCACACCATACTTGTAAACAGCTGTCACTCAAACAGACTACTTGACACCAAGATCTCTATTCATCCCCCCCCACTGACAAAAGTGCACTCACACTTGCACCACAACAAGGGAGGATGAGTGTGGGGAAGAGCAGGAATAGACACTTTCCTGCATGTTTGGCAAAGCATCCGAGGACAGCAGGAAGATGGGGAGGCACGGCGGTGGCTGTGCCTTCTCTTCTCTCGCTACTTCGTGTCTTCATCAGTGTCTCCTGGCCTCAGTAAAGTCGATTCTTTAACCCATGGTATGTGTGCCACTGTAGCATGTCTCAGAACCTGGGGTATGACAGATGATAGCCATTAAGGAACCCACCTAGCATGAGCTAGGTGAGGGTCTTAGGAATGATTCAGCCGCAGCTGGCTCATCCTGGAGTTCTAAATTATAGTAAGAGCATACCACGTGATCAGGACTGTGGCTAGGCCAGGGAATCGCCAAAAAAACAAAAGCCACCCACACATTGTTAATGTGACCATCACATTAACAATGATAGAGAATAAAAGGTTCTAAGAATTCCCATGCAAATCAGGATGAGCTTTAAAGAAGTACATCATGTTTATTAATGTGCCCAAAGTTCCCAGGACCTACATCTATACAAAAGACCCTTTGCTGCTTCAATTAGTATAATAATAACCATAGGTTTTCTGGTGAAAGTAGAGTCAGAAGTCAAGCAAATAGATGCAAGTAGTAGTATTTCTAGAAGGGAATTAAAATTATAAGAGTACTAACTGCTTGTCATGTCCTTATTATATTTACATATATCTCTTTGATTTACTAAATTGGACTAGCTGAACACTCCATTTAGAAGTGAATAACAAAAATGTCTGTGCCCATGTTCTGCCTCATCTTTAGTCCAAAAAGGGACATAAGCACCGAAAAAGAAAGCACAGATAGAAACCCTGCAATCGGCAATGATGAGTAACTCACCGCCAATATTAGAAAATTGCCCCTTTGATTCTACAAATGTAGTGTGATACAGATTTTAATAATTTATCTAATTCTAACCTTCTGCGTCTTACATACTTTTATTCTGCTGGCCAGTTATTTCTCAGCTTTTGCAGTATAGTTAAAATCAACTCAGATTTTTTTTTTTTTTTCAGAATAGACTTGTGACTTTTGTCTGTGCTTTGAAGTGATGTAATTGTGGCATCTGTGTTAATATATCAAAAAGCACTGCACCAAAAGTGTTTATCCAAATCCCGTAGTATAGCGAAGGGCATTCCAGAAGGGCAGCTTCGTGCTGGAAATCTGCAGCACTGTGCTCTTTCATAAGTCCGTCTGAGTAAGCCCAACTTTTAAACATCTATTTCAAGTGAGGCAGATGAGAAAATTAAAACTAATGATGCTTTCATACACATCAAGACTTTGTTTCAATTGACTGTTCACAATTTGTCTTGCGGGGTAAATCCTGGGATCATTTGTCTACTTCTCACAGTATCAAAACTAAGAATTATTTTCATTTGGGCTCAGGGAAAATGTGACATTTTATTGACAGTAAAACACATTGCTTTCATATCTTTCCTGCTTTAATCCCACCTCACCTCTCATTTGTGTTTATGTGTGTGTATAATTTGCTCTTGGCCCCTTTAATCTACCTGCTTTGTGAACAATATTTGTTAGGAGGAGCTAGATGGAGGAGGTAGAAGAGGACCTCATTTTAGCTATGTTCTTTTAGCCTTTAAACAGCACCTTCTCTCTGTTCCAAGACACAGAGTCCACTGTTGTTAGCAGAACTGAATTCAATATATTCCAGGGGAAGAAGTGGCTGCTATGGCCCTATTTCCATATAGCAAATGAAAAAGCAAGATCAGGACCAAGGACTTGGGATACACAACAGATGGGAGAAGAAAACATAATTTATTTCAAACAGAACCTCCTTCATAAAAATCCTTTATCGGGATGCCTTACTGTGGCCAGAAGTCTAGAACGCAACCAGATGTATGAAGAGAGCTGAACCCAAATCAGGGTCCAAAATGGGAATTCTAAGCATGGTGTGGCAAGGTTTGGTCTCTCATGGGCTTCCAGAGAAATTGTGGAGCACAGTTTTCTGGGTGTACTAATGCTTTAACACAGAGCCACAGGCAGAACGATTCATGACACTCCCTGTCTGGAAGCCTCTGGCGGCCCACGCTGGTACAGAATACAGTCCACACTCGTTCACCTCCTCAGTTTAACAGAAGCTCCATCTCCTGCCATTCTCCCCTGAGCACCCGTGGTCCAGCTATCTCCTCCTTCTCACTGCCCTCCGATCGCAGCCCTCCACTTGCAGTCTTCAGCCACTTTGTCTATGTCGTTTCCTCCCTTTGGAATGTTCCCTTACCCCCGCGGCCTCTCTGTAAAAATATATCCACTATTTTGGGTCCTGCTCAGACACAAGTAGGCAGAATTAATCTGTCCCTCTAAAATATTCCCACCCGCTTCTCTAGTCTGTTTCAATCTCTCTCTTTCTTCCTCTCCCTCTCTCCCCACATTTTTCTTTACACACACACACACACACACACACACGTGCCTATAATCCTAAAATTCCAATCTTCCAAATTTTGAAAACTGAAAGTTTTTTTGTAATTCATTTGGTAGCAAAACCTGAAGTTACTTATAGTCTTGATCTATCCCACCATTATGAGAATTCATGCATTTAACTGGAAGAAAACTAAAGTGTTTTGAGTACAGGCTACTGCCCCAGATCCCACTGGAAGTACCAGATAATATTTGGTATGTACAATATTGCCCTAACCCCACAAGGACTCCAGAAACCAGAAGTGCCCCTGGAAATTTTCTACATATTTCCTTCCCTTGGGTGCACAGAACCAGCTGGGGAGGCAATTCCAGTGGAGAATTTCAGTGTGCCCTGAACCTACGCACACGTGTAGACCCACTTGAGCCCTGGTTCCTGTTTCTATCCTTTGAAGCACAATGGAGTCTACCAGATGGCCCAAGAATGTCTGTCACAGGGGCTCACTCCATGACATAAGAAGCTTGTCCACAGGTCTTTTCTAGATAGTTCCATCTCTGCTTTGGCTTCTGCTGAGATGGCTTACAGTCAAGGCTCTTAAGCTTCCTAGACACTCCTGGTTTGACTGAGGGTATCTTTAAGTCACACCCTTCAAAGAGCCTTTTGTGTGACTGAATACTCTTACGCTGAAGGTTTTCTGAAGTATTAGCAAAATGTTGTACAACCACATCCTCAGCTTTTTTTCGATAGCATGCTTTTCTGACAGTAAATCACTTAATTTTAGTGTCTTTTACAATCTGGACAGGCTGAGAATTTCTAAAATCACTATATCCTGATTTCTTTTTCTTTCTTTGCTTATCTCATTCTTCTTGTATTTTACTGTAAGTAGCAAGAAAAAAATCAGGCTGTATCTTCAACCCTTTATTTGGAAGTCTGCTTAGTTAAATATCCAACTGGATCATGTGCAAAATCTGCCTTCCACGTAACTGTAGGACACTATTCTGCCTGCTAAGTTTTCCACCACTATAAATCCCCTTTCCTGCAGTTTGCAGTAACAAGCTCCTCAGTTCTTTTTGAGCTATCCCCAACAGTGACTTTAACATCCATATTTCCACTAACAGTCTGTTCGTGATGATTCAGGTATTCTCTAAGGCAATTTATGTTTTCTCTACCCCATACCTCACTCACTTCTGAGTCCTCACTAGCAGAGGCATTAACATCCATATTCTACTAACAGCCTGCTAAAGGCAATCTAGGCTTTTCCTATAACACTCCTTCAGATTCTCCTAGCTTCCCCCCCCGCTGCCCAACTCCAGAGCCACTTTCACATTTCAGGTGTGTGTTACACCATGTACCAACATCTGTACTAGTGTCTATTGCTGCTGCAACAAATTATCGCAATCTCAGCGGCGTAAACCTATTTTCTCACACTCAAGTTCTGTAGGTTACAAGTCCAACATGGGTTTCACTGGCTAAAACCAGGCTGTCAGCAGGGCTGTATTCCTTTGTGCAAGCTTTAGGGGAGACTGTTTCCTTGCTGTTTCCAGCTTCTAGAGGCCACTCACAGTCCTTGGTTTTGAAACCCTTCCTCCACCTTCAAAGCCAGCAACATTGTATCCTTTTTCCCTTCTTCCATAGTCACATCTGCTTATGACCCTAACCGTAATCACTATGGTTGTCCACTTTTAAGGACTCATGTAATTAAGTTAGGCCTATTCATATAATCCAAACAACCTCCACGCCTCAAGGTTCTTAACTTTAACTACAACTACAAAGACCATTTTTTCATATAAAGTAACATATTCGCATGTTCCAGTGATTACAACAATGGGGGACGATCATTCTGTTCACCACAATACTACTTAATTTATATTTCACAGGACTTGGTACAACATATGAAGAACAGATCATAATAAAAGTCATTCTTTAATGAAGAGAAAAAAGATGGTCACATTAACAATCATTTTCATTCATTGCTTTTTAGCTCATATTCTGTTAACACCTATTAATCTGTTGATTTAGATTTTAGCAATATTGGGTTTATAATAATAATGATAATATTTTATGTTTCATAGGACCTTATGGAACACAATGTACTTTCAGATACCACTGTTTAATGGGTTAAAACTTTTGATATGTTTATATCATGATACTTATTCTCTATTCTGAAAATGTTTTCTGTCATGTTTTTCATACAGGAAAAACAAACCACACTATATCTTCTAGTGAATGTGAAATTATTTTTTATTAAATTCATGCAATTTATACCATGAATGACAAATAAATATTTTGCTTATCATGTTACCTTCAGTTTTATTATCTTTAAAGAGTTAAACTTAAGTAGTTTAAGTGTTAACTCAAGGAAAATGCCATATTTGGTGATTATGATGGTATCAAAATAAAATGGATACAATCTTATTATTTCTAATTTATAGATGAGAAAACTCTGGGTGGCACACAGACTCCAGGCAACTTTACTGAAGTCTGACAGCTGATTAGTAACAAAGACAGTTTTCAACACAGGAAATGTGACTCCGGAATCTCAGCTCTTAGCTCTTAACTATTGTGCTTTTCAGTTTCCTGGTTTCATAATTAGGTAACCCTAACGTAAGCCGGGCTCCTCATTGTCCAGTTGGAGCATGGACTCACTTAAAAGAAGCATAGCAATTTTATCGTTTTGTTGTTTCTAAACCCATTACTATCAGAATGTAAAGTTATATATACGTAGTCCCTCAAAGAAGCAGCAAAGGGGGAACTGCACAGACCTGCAAAACTGTTCTCTTGAGATCAGCTTCTCTCACCCTTTCACACGCTTAGCTGGAGAATCAGTGAAAATACGCCGCTGCTCTGCTGTCCCAGAATCAAACTTGTATGTACGTACATACACATATGCGCATGTGCACTCATGCAGTGCATCCCCAAGTTCAATGAAAAGAGCAGAGGGAATCAAAATACATTATTTATAATCTTTGAACTGTAACTAGTATCTTTACTTGTAAACTAAATGGATATTAGATCTGGGTCTCCATCAGGTTCTGAAAATTCAGCTTCTAAGTAGAATTTAGAGAATACGTTAAGAGTCTATAGCCATCCCGCCATGAACACGCCCAATCTCATCTCATCTTGGAATCTAAACAGGGTTGGGCCTGGTTAGTAGTTGGATGGGAGAATACATTAAGAAAAATCCTGGTTTTTACTTGAAACATCATTAAAAACAATTCCAAGCTTCCTTCCCCCCCCCCCCCACTAGACATTATTTGTCTTCTGATAAATAAAGTGATTGCTCTAGGAGAATTTTAAGGTTTCTTTAAGCTCCAACATTCTGTCATTCTCTGGTTAAGGAACTATTACTACAGTAAGTTTTACAAATAAGCTAATTTTGAAATAAAGCCAAGAAATGGGAAATTGAAACTGTCGTCTTCGTGTTATTTGCAGCTTAATTGTGAGTTTTATTGTAACAGGACATGAAATAGGACATCCAGTTGTCTCAGTATGTTATTTATTTATTTATTTATTTATTTATTTTTTTTTTGAGACAGAGTCTCACTCTGTTGCCCAGGCTAGAGTGAGTGCCGTGGCGTCAGCCTAGCTCACAGCAACCTCAAACTCCTGAGCTCAAGGGATCCTCCTGTCTCAGCCTCCCGAGTAGCTGGGACTACAGGCATGCGCCACCATGCCCGGCTAATTTTTTCTATATATATTTTTAGCTGTCCATATAATTTCTTTCTATTTTTAGTAGAGGTGGGGTCTCGCTCTTGCTCAGGCTGGTCTCGAACTCCTGAGCTCAAACAATCCGCCCACCTCGGCCTCCCAGAGTGCTAGGATTACAGGCGTGAGCCACCGCGCCCGGCCTGTTATTTAAAACTTCTAAGCTGAGGAAACTAGGTAATAAATTCTACTATATTCTGAGGAGAAGAGGCAGGTACATCTTTACAGGTCTCTGTAAAATGTACAGAGATCATTACACCTAAAAGCTCATATAATAGAAGGCAAGAGATCGTTACAAAGAGGAAACTTTATGAAGGGTTTTTCATAGTTGAGAACACTTTGGAATTTATCCTTCCTTCCCTGTGCTTTCAGTTCCCTGCCACCAAGTCAAGTGAGGGGGAATCGAAGAAAGCTCCTCATAGACAGTTGTTTTCCAGATGAGGAGACTTATATCTCCTTCACATACCACCCTGCACCATAGTAAAACCATATAGACCTGCCCCATGCTCCTACCAGAGAAGAAGAGTATAACAGAATTCTTGCAGAGCTTGGGAAGTCTTAGAGTTTGGAGCACATGTGAACATAAGACTCCTTATCTGGGGAAGACAAGGGTGGGAAAATGAGTGGAACAAACCCTCAATATAAGATGAGGAGAGAGGACAATAATGGGAGCAAATTGTACTTCTTTAATTTGGAAAAGCAACAGTTTCCCAGCTATCAACTCAATGCTGAAGAAGGTAGCTAAGTTCAAGGCAGATTAAAGGGACCTCTCTGTGCAAAAATGTGGGGAACACAGAGATGCACCCACTGGGACAGCGGGAGCTGGAGAAGGACCTTAATGGCTCAGCTGGAGCCTATCTTTCCCCAACAGGGACTTGTGCAACGTGGGGACCCTGTGGAAATGACTCTGTTCCATTACTTGTCACTGTCTCTACCCTTCTGTCTCCTCTTGAATGAGTGGAGAGATACATCAAAGACAGAGAGGAAAAAACCATGCTCCCTCCACTGCACCCTTGGCTGTGGATCACTACTTGAGCCCTATCTGACGGAGAGAGAGCAGTTTGGAATTGGATGAATGCTTCATAACTTCCTATTTAAATTGGACTGAGTTTTTTTTTTTTTAAACCTCACTAATCTAATACTCTACAGTACCTAAATGAGTAAGTGAATGAATGAATAAATAAACTAGGATCTGAGTGGAATGGGATCCAGCATCCAGAGTCAAAGAGGGACAGGCGTATTTCAAGAATGTGGTGGGAAAAGAGCTTTATTAGCTGATTTTGCCCTGTGAAGTCCACCCATTCAATACATCAGTTACATAATTACACTTGAATTTTTTCCTCCTCAATGGTTACTTATTCATGTTTGGGGGTGTGAAGAGAGGAATCTGTTTCTATTTATGTGTGAAGACTTACATTTAAAGAGAAAACAATGGAGTATTAATGGTTGAACATTCTCTCCACCAATCCTGTGAGCTTCGAGGCAGGGAAACAGGCTGGATTGGAAATGAGAGAAGTCTTTCCCTAAGCTCTATGTCCAAGGAAACACTTGATTCTTTCCTTTGACTAATAACCAGGAGGAAGATGGAGAGTTTCTGTAAGTAGATTATGTGTGTCATAATTAGAACTTAAAATATTACAGAATCAGACAGAGCATCTTTGGTACAAAGTATCTTTGATTTAAATTTCTTTTAATAAAAGAAAAGAATCTGTGCATTTAGGTATGATAATGGAACATTGTAAAATATTATATATTATAGTGTTTGATTTAGGAGCAAGAAATAATTGTGTTATACTACATTCTGTTTAACCTGGATGCAACTTAAGTCAGACTTTAGTCTAAATGTATAAAAATTTATTTATAATGAAAAAGGAATATAATAAACATGGCAAAAGAGTAGAAATGTTCATATAAAACAATGGCTTCTACCTAGCAACTCACCTCACCTTTAAATACATTTATGGGTATAAACCATTCTTCTTTATCTCTCTGAGCTTCAGGCTGTGTTCTAAATTGCTATATATGAGAGAGTTCCTTTCTAGGATGAATTTCCCTATGCTGAGGCAAACAACCAACTGATATTAGAAGGGCCGCCCCCAAAGCTGGGTCTGAACTGCATGGAGATACACCTGCGTAGCTCCTGCCTACTCTCTCTTCACCAGGCTCTTCCAAGAAACACCTCATCCCCTTAGGAGCCTCCCTGCAAGGACTCAGTGTGGGCACAGCATGGAGAGGGACGGAAGCCCCCAGTTCACAGAGAAGATCACGGGTGGGAGATGGACTATGGAAGGGGTCAGTGGACTTAGCTGCTTTCCCACCTGGAATGTGAAGGTCACCCTTAACCTACCTCAATCCTCCCTATTCTTGGCAAGTCACCCAACCCCTGGGTGGGAAGAGGGATATTCCTGAATATATCTCCTCAGCCCCAGGATTTTACACTGAGGTCTGGATATGTTGAGGGCACATAGGAAAGAAGAATAGAATGATAACAATGAGAGTGGCATGACTGACGCTTCACTCAATATCTTTGAGCCTCAGTTTGCCCACAGTTAACAAACCATTCTTCAATGTCTCTTCCAGCTCTAACACTTCAATCATTCAGTAAGAATGGTTATAAGGAATACAACCAAAACACTAAAATAATACATGCCTATGTAGAAACAAGACTTTCCAAGGAGCATAAGGCAGGGGTTATATGGAAGAGGGCTTATGAAGGAAGAGAATTTAAATTATAACTATTATTTATACCCACAGTGTATAAATTTAGTCAATGAACTCCGAGCAAATTTAGATTATAGAAGTAATGTAATTACAGTGCCTGTCAGCTGGCAATGATATGGTATAACAAATTATATATAATTTACATATGTGATTATCATATGTAATTAGGTATTCTTATGTAATACAGAATTATATTATGATGTAATTGTTATAAGTATATAATTACATATAGTAGTATGATAATATAGTACAATAGATACAGTCTATGTATTATTAGAAGTTTCAACTCTTTTAGATCTGGGGTTATATATATTAATATATACCTTAAACAAGTTATATCTATGTAAATTTAGATTTTACTAGGAAATAAAAGATGTTATATGAAAACATCAAATGAAAAATAATGAATGGTGATATGGATTTGACGACAGACTTCATATATTCCAAAATGCAATCTAGCCTAAATCTGAAGATAGAGCACTTAGAAAACCTGTCTTTAAACTGCATTGCACAATTTTCCCCAAAATACAGCTTTATCCTGCCTAGGCAAAAAGGAAACTAATAAGCATTTCTAGAAAGTAGAAATATAGTAAGTTGAACTGAAGGCAGACAGGTGATGAGAAGGACAATGTCAGGTGAAGTGTAATGCTGATTGGTTGCTGATGCAGCAACACAAAGATGGAACAAAAAATGCAGCGGGGTATGTGTTGATTTATACATCTAATACACCACAACAAACATCAAAGAGCACTCTTGGTCTGTTGCTTTAGTCTGCTCACTAGCTCTGTCCTCTCCTGGTCCCTTTTCTCTTGTTCTTTCTGTGCTTTACAACCCATTTCATGGTCACACCTTTGCTGCCATGAAGATAGACAAGCACACTGCACTCGGCCAACAGTTGCTAGAAAAAAGCATCATGTGCATTTTGCTCAATATGAGAGTATTGTGGAATTGAGTAGAATAGCCAATGTTTAAGCTACTTTTATTTCTATTGGTATTGCTCCTTTTTGCTCTGAATCATCACCTCAGTACTCTGACAATGGATCTACTTCCAAAATTCCTGCTCACTCTAAGGCGTGCTGTATGTAGCACATAACTCGTGGGGGTTGGGGGGAAGTGGGCAGGAGGCCTCTTCAGAATGGTCAACACCCCCATGGGAAAGATAAAGCCAGAAGCAGAGGAGGGGGTGGTGTCAGAAAATCCCCAAAAGTATCTAAGTCAGAAACAGGTTAACTTCAAGACAAAATAGGTTTCAGCCCAACAATCACTGTCTAAGGGAAAATGAATGATTTTTGCTGTTGCTGCATGCTTTAAACAATGACTAATACAATTGGCATAACCCTTTTGGGGTATTTTGATTAAGGGGCTCTGAAGTCAAAATTACCTTGTGTGGAGTTGCCTAACTGAAAATGAATTGAAAAAAAGACGTGCTAACAAGAAACTGCAGGCCAAATGATATAAGCTTTGTAAAAAGTGTATTATTTCCTTATGTGAGGCTTGAGGCATTACAGAGCTAGCTTCTTGGGGAAAAAAAATCATATCAATAAACTTCCAAATTTCTACAGTCCAGACAAGCCTCTATTTTCTTTTTATTTCTCCGAGATCTCAAGGGACTATGGCTCAAAAGCAGAAAGTTATGGTAATAGCAAAGAGCCAGTTGGGGTTCACTAAGAAGAGAGATGAAGGAATTAAAGGAAGTGAAAAAAAGAAAAAAAGACATCTGGGAAGAAGTTGCAAGGATGCCGCTCTTCTGAAAAGCCCCTTCTGGAAAGCATTTACTGGTCTCCAAGGGCTTTAGCATGAGTCCAGAATCTGGAATTCATTCCATAAACATTTACTAAATGACTGCAATGTTTCAAAGAGCACCCTGGACCGCTCCTTTCCTTGCCTTCTTCTTGAGCATGTGTGCATATGATCTCAGGTGTGACTACACATATTCATGCATGTGTGGACTTAGACCTGAGTCCATACATACACATACACATTTCTTACTATTATAACTTCATTGAAGTATGTTTTAAATGACAGTTGGACTAGATAGTGATATGTATTAAAAATTTAGACACAAGGTTTTATAATATGACTTGTTGTGTTACATTTTCCATATAGATTTATTTCTGGGCCCCTGTTAACAGCTTACCAACACCATCATTCCTGAGGACCCCAGACCTCTGAACCAGAATTACATGGGATCAAAGTGAAACTACTATTTAGCAATTCGCACTGGTAGAAAAGTATTCAATTGAGTATCTATAGGCCTACTTTCCCCCAGCTGGGCAATCTTGAGTAGGATACCTAACCTCTCTGAGCCTAGATTTTGGTATCTATAAATCAAGGAGGTTCAGCCAGTCTAGTGGTTTCCAACTCTTGTTTTCTGACATCCTACGTATCCTCAGAGGTATCTTAGGGGCCACCTCAGGGGCCAGGAGGAGGCTCTGGTCGGTGACCTCTGATTCCAGGACAGTAGCTTTGTTTCTATCTGCCTTATATGTTGGAACTCCGCATAGGATGTCATGGGGAAAAAGTTTATTACTAAAAAGAAATTTATAATGACCTATAAATTCTGTAAGGTACCATGCTGTACCTCCTATAAGTGAGAAGAGCTTTCGGCTGTTTCCATTTTGGGGGCTCCTGATAGATGGGGAAATGCTGAAACAAGTCACAAAACACAAGCTATACAAGGTATGTGGTGAGTATCTTTTAGCACCATCAGTGTTTCTCACCTCTGTGAGAGTGACCTTATTTGGAGATAGCTTCTCAACCTGAGGTCCTCCGTAAATACAGGGCCTAGGCCAAATGGCTTTCTTGCCTTCTCCCAACTCCCATCCTCAGAATAATACCTTGTCCTGTCACTTTCCCTAGTCCATGTACCTGTGTGTCTCAGATAACTCTTATTTCTAGGATTTGAATGTTCCAATAAAGCCACAGAAAGCCTCCTCTATGAAGGGCCCAGAGAACTCCTAACTGTTCTTCATCTGTTTCTATTACATCTTCTCTGATATAACCTTAATAAGTGTGTTATCAGGGTTAATTTATTTCAATAAACACATTATTTCAACATCTGGATAGTGTTCTAAATTTGCAGTCATGGAGGCTGACAACTGTGTCTATATTTAATCAATGTTACTCATTTCATGAAAGGTGAAAATACAAGAAAATATTTTAAAATCACATGAGAAAAGAAGCAATAAAAATGAATATGAATCACAAATAATGAAAATAGACCCCTTTTTAAACATAGGAATGAAATTAAAAAATATACATTATTTCAACCTTCCATGGGCGGTACCATCTAAGGCTGTTTATTTTAGTAGTATTCCATAATATGCATTAAATATGTCTTTCTGATATCTCTGTAAAACACATGCTGGCACTACATTTAACCAGAAACCCCAAAAACCTGAATTATTAGGTACCTATAACTGGTGACAGTGTTGCTTGAATTGACTGAACTCATCAGCTGTAGTAGTTTATGAGAAACATAACCCACAACACGACATAAAAGGCAACACAAGAACAGGAGACTGGAAGGCACTCAAGTTTCCCTGGTGCAAGGATGGTTGAGAGCAGTGAAGCATTATTGAGGAGATTCTGATTCCTATTTGCTCCCGTTCTAAGACACCCAGGTCGAAGACACCGTTACCGTTTAATCTTGTTGATTTAGTAGCCTACGAATCAAGCAAAGCTGTGGGTGAGTGAGGCAGCTGCCAAACCTGTCTGATCTTGCTAGAGAGACTAGCTTCAGTGACTTGCTCAAATATACTCGTTTCCTTCATGGTTTTGAGCATCCTCCAGAGCACCAGGAGGTCCATGCCATGCAGCAATTTATCATTTTGTAAAGACACAAGTTTGCAGCTTATGCTTCAAAGTGTAATATGCTAGCGGGAGTCACTCAGCAAGTGAGTGGGCCTGGGTTGTCCTGAAACACCTACACGTCAGGCCGGCTCTTACTGTTCTACACTTTGGCTGCCTTTATAATAACTTTTTGGTGGTAAAATTCATATTCTTCTTGAAAAGAAAATCTTCTGCTAGTTCAGTGAAGAAAATGAAGGGAAAATAACATAAGTCAGAGACATGGTTCTCAGCCAAAAAGTAAAAAAGTTTGAAGAGTGAAAAGCTGTATTAGAAACGGCAAAACTATAGAGAGGGTAGAAAGATCAGTGATTGCCAGGGCTTCAGGGGAGGGAACAGAAGGGGAAAAAAATAAATAGAGACAGCACAGGGTATTTTTAGGGTAGTGAAACTATTCTATGTCACACTGTTTATTTTAGCAGTATTCCGTAATACGCATTAAATTTATCTTTTTGATATCTCTGTAAAATACATGCAGGTAGATACATGACATTATGTATTTGTCAAAAGCCACAGAACCTTAAAACACAAAGAAAGAATCCTAATGCAAATTAAGGACTGTAGTTAATAATCATACATCAGTATCAGTTCATCAATTGCAACAAATGTTTCACACCAGCGCAGTGTTGGCAGGAAAACTGTGCAGGGGAGAGGCGGCACATGAGAACCCTGTGCTTTCTGCTCAGTTTTTCTATAAACCTAAAACTGCTCTAAAAATAAAGTCTATTAATTTTTTAAAAAGTTGTGTTAGGAAGTGGCTCCTGCCTCATGTTGTTCATGTCCTATACAACATGAACAGCTACACAGAAACTATAGAAACAAGGACAGTGACCCACGAAACCATTTCAATGAGCTCTATACCCTGTGCAAAAGCTGTTCATCAAATGAAAAAGGAAATGAAATGTTTGTCAAAGTCGAGTAAGTAGTTATCTGCTTATATGAATAACAACAACAAAAAAAGACTTTTATTTTTATTTTTGAAATAGGGTCTCACTCTGTTGCCTGGGCTAGAGTGTAATGGCATCATCAAAGCTCACAGCAACCTCAAACTTCTGGGCTCCAGTGATCCTCCTGCCTCAGCCTCCCGAGTAGCTGGGACTACAGGCTACAGGCCTATGCCACCATGCCTGGCTATTTTTTTTTTCTTTTTCTTTCTTTCTTTTTTTTTTTTTTTTTTTGTAGAGACGAAGTATTGCTCTTGCTCAGGCTAGTCTCGAACTCCTGACCTTAAGCAATCCTCCTAGGATTACAGGAGTGAGCTACCATGCCCAGTGAAATAAAATGACTTTCAAATGAAAAGTGATTTCAGAAAAAGCCAAAAGGCTGTACAAACACTTCTATGAAGCAACCAGTGAGATTACTGGACTGACTTTTTCCATGAGTAAATTTTAGGAAGTGTTTTAGGGAGAGCTCCATGCTGTGAAATTAACAGGAGAGGGCCACTTAGCTGCAAAAACATGTCTTCAGAGTTGAAGAGAGGAAATGGACATACAGTACTAATGGAGGACGCCTTTCTTCGCAAATGTGCATATCCACGAAGGAAAATGATTTAGAGTCTAAAAAGTCTGAGGGGAGACCATCTCCTCAGATACCTTCCAGATTCACCCAGATCTCAGGTTCACCTCCCCAAGTGAGCTGCTGTGACCAAACTTCATGCTTCTGTGTAGTAACATTTCACCTTCATCTTCATCTTTGTGCGTGAGTCAGCACATTTCATCATCACTGTAGCAGTTTTGCTGATTGAGGTTACTAACAACAGAATATAATGTAAGACACTGTTGAGTTTATTGAGCTTATTTTAGTGGCTGGCTTTGTTTTCCTAGCTATATGCATATTAACACAAATGACAAACTTATAAATCTAGAATTGTTAAGGATCTGAAGAGTTCAGTTAACATTTTCAGCTGTAGTTAACTGCTTTGTGGAGAGGGGAAATTAAATGTTACTTGAAACTAATCAACTGGGGATTCTTGAAGGCCTTGGGAAGGTTCCCTTGTGAATGGGAAGGTCTACTTTCATTTGAAGGAGGTGACAACATTCAATGTCCCAGCAGAAGGAAAGTGAAAATTCTATGGCTTTTTAGAATAAATATTTGAATGATAAAGCTAAATGTACAGGAGTGATGTAAGTGGAAGCTTAATGAACAAAAACAAAGGAAAAATATAATAGCAACTCAGGCAAACATCCTCTTTTCTAAAGAGGTCAAAGCAAGTTTCCAGAGAGGCAAGGTAGCTTATAAATATAATAGCAATACAGCAAATGGGAAAAACACGTTTCTCACTTAAAATGTAATTAATTAGGCACTATGCAATTATTTGACAATTTGCATTTTCCTCTTATCATAGATCTTCCTTGGGCTACATATGTTACTGAGAAAATTAGCCGTGTTACATAGCAATGATATTAAAGGCATCACTTTGACAAGCACTATGTAAAATAAACATTGCCTTGAAAACTAGGAGGTTGCTAGGAAATTATGTCAAGTGCAATCCTCTCCAGTTATACCTGATTTTTCCATTTTATATCTTCCTCAATCATTAGGGCTTAACTCCTACAGGAATTTACACGAGGATAGCTTACATACCTCCACAAATATAAATTTTCCTAGGGTTCCATTCGATCTGGGCATTAGTGCTAAGAATTTGGGGCAGGGTCAGCTGTTCTGGAAAAGGGCAACACTTGGGCTCTTGACCATATGGGGGTGTGTACAGGACAGGAGACGATGGAACTAGGCTAGGTCCATGTGGATATTTATATATATAAATATATATATATATATATTTTTTTTTTTTTCCTATTTTATTTCTACAGGATGAATCAAAGGAGAAAAGGCTTAGGGACAAGCCAAACCAAGTGACTGGAGTTATTTTAAGATGAAGCAATTCATTGCACTGGTTGCCAAACTGAAAATGCCTGGACAGCCTGTTCAAAGAGCCAGCAGCAGGAAGAAGAGAGATTGTTCCAGAAACTCTTGCCAAGAAGCAGTGAGACAGCTGGGGCAGCACCCCTCCTGTGAATTAGCATTTCAATGGTCCTACTCACCAGGGGGCTGAGAAAGCCAGAGAGATTTCTCTCACAGTGGCTCCTAAGATTTTTCTTTCCATTCATACTATCCACTCACTAGAGGTGGATCCTTGATTCACTGATACAAAAAGGAGTAGATAACACCGGAAAATAATTCATAGTGACGTTTGGGCTTTTCTTTCTCTCAATACTAATAGCTACTGTGTATACCGCACTTTCAGAATCCAAAGCATTATTGCATTCATCATTTTATTAAACCTCATGGCACCCTGTGAGACGGTATGATTTTTTCCCATTTATAGATGAGGAACTGCGGTTCAGAGACATTGTAACTGGCCCAACCTATCAAATATAGTAAACGGCAGAGCAAGAACTTGAAAATCCAAGTCAGACGTATGGAAAATGAAACCATACGCCCTGTGCTAGGTATTCTGCATAGGAATCTTGATAAAACAAAACACCGTAAAAGAAAAAAGTCTTCAGGTCAATGAAGGCACAAAGTGGGTACAGATGACAAGAGAATCATTTTCCAAGAGAGAGGGAGCCTGCCAAAAACAGTGAAAACAAACTTTTCAAAAGGAAAATTTTAATTTCATCTAACTATAAATGAAAAAGACTCTGCCAAGGGGCACTCGCCAAATGCAGCCTCTCGTTGGATCGGTTCCACACGCACGGTCAGGGCCATTAACCTGCTGAGATGCTTATTTTATAAATCAGTCATTGCTAATAGAATCACTTCAGTTTCTGAAATCCAAAAAGTCCCTTCATCAACCACAAATGAGACAGTAAATGAAAGGCTATTTTAGTTACATTTTTACCTCTCACTTCAAGTCCTGAAAATATGTCTGGACTAGGTCTGTTGGACTCCGTGCCATTATTTTTTTTAGGAGGAAATTTACCACTGCCTAATATTAAAAAAAAAAAATAATAATGTGCTTGATGCAGAGAGACACAAGGTCACTTTACACAAAGTCCACTTAGGCTTAATGTTAATATGAGCTTCCTTCAGCCAGTCAGCGCCCAAATTTGCAGATAAGCTGACGTTCCCACAAGGAAGTTTGCCTGTACCTGGGTTTGTGTGAGGCAGGAAACTGTCAAGTGGCAGGAAGAGGGTAGACTTTGACGAATAAACTCAACCATCACACTCTATTGTACCTTAGATAGCATGCTACCTCATTTCCTGGGGTGCAGCCACTCACCTACAGGGAAAGGGAAATGAGTTTTGCTTTAGAAAGAGGACATTGTACCAGACGCAGGCAGCAGAGCTGATGAACACAGACTCCTGTTTCGTATGTCCCACTTTGCCCTCTGCTTGCAACTGCGCTTGATAAATAGGAAACTGCAGTTTTATCTGCCCATTTTCATACTTAGTGTCACCTCTTTAAGAACTTATAATTTATGAAATATTCATGTCTAATATAGTCACAGTTGCTATGTCCTATCTCTCTGTTGGTAATTTTCCAGTTTTCTCTGAACATATTTTAATAAACGGTCTTTTGAAAAAAATGTAACCTTTGGAGTATTTCAGTGGGGTTCTGCAAAGCCCCCCTGAGAACTGACTTTCTAAGAAAATGACATTCTACAAATGTTGAACTGTCCTATGTTTATTATTAAAGTAACAGTTTTTTATCTGGTCCTCACTTTAATGTGTTTTTAAAATTTTTTTCAGTAGAGAAAAGAAAATTAAACTTATCACTTCTGCACTGCTGAACTGCTCTTCCATAAAGCCATCTTTGAAAGGTGGCCTTGTGGTTGTGCAGGTTGCTCCATTTATCATGTGGAACGCTGTGGCTGGAGCACTGTGTTTCTGTGATTATGGTGGTTCTGTCTCTCTCTCACCCTCCCTTTCTCTCTGGTGTTTAGTGGCCAAACACAGCAAGGCATATTGCCAAAGAGCACAAAGGAGGATTTTGCTGGTGAAAAAATCTCACAAGGGAAATAGAATAAAAATTTGCAAAATCAGTCTAGGACAAAATCTGTTGCCTGTATTCCTCATTGCCTTTCTTATTCATGATTTTACTTTCTCTGGAATATTACAATGGATCCTGGTACTCCACAAAAGAGTCAGACATGAGTCCAGCTTTCAAGCTCTAGCAGGGGTACTATGACATACATGCAAAAATAATCTCAGACAGTAGATTACAGGTGCTAGAGAGGATACAAAAAGCTTTAATAGAGGTAGTTCCTGCAACTTGAGAGGAATAAGGAGAGTCTTTGTGAAAAAGGCTGTACTTAGGTTGAGCCTTAAAGGACAGAAGAGTTGTTCTCTCTCCCTGGATGCCATCCACCTCAGTTCTCACCTTTCAAAATCCAACCTATCAGTTTGGACTCTAGCCTATCTGTAAAGCCATTCCCTACGCCACACCAGTACCTGTTCACATTTTCTTTCCATTCTTTGAACCAGGAGTCCCTTTGCACTTCTCTGTGGCCCCCATCGCGTTCTTGCTTGTATTACACTTGTGTGTGTTACAGTTGACTCTCCTGGACAGCTAGCTCTTCTCAGCTTTCCACATCCCTGTTCGCACCGAGCCTGGCGTGCATCGTGGGTCCCAGTCAGTCTCCCTGACAAACTAATGAATGACTTCATCTCCCTTCTCTTCATTAGGTCCGTTGGCCTGTAGTGTCACTTGCCTGTCCTTTCTTAAAGCAATAATTTAATCTATTCCTGTTCCATCATTTATAATATTTAGGGAAAATACATTAAGAAGCTTCACCTTATACAGAATGCAAGTTGGACCCAGAGCATGAGGCTGTAATTTGCAGGTTGGTTTCTTACAGGATTATATGTAACGTGAGAGGAAAATCTAGTCTGAAAACTTTGATGTCATGTTGTTACATGGCTTCTCATGAGTGATAAGGCTGAGAGCTGGACTTGGCCTTGATAATTGAGCCCTAGTTATGTTATGGACCTTGCTTTTAGCTTTGAATTGCTATTTACCTCTGAAACATTCTGTCCCAATTCTGCCTGCCTCAGGTAAAACTGTTGGCCCACATAAAGCATTTTAAAGGTAGTACGGCTCTCAGCGGACACAAGTGAATGAGTGTAATTGCTGGCACCCCCCAAATTAAATATATTTGCAGCTAGTTCACTAGTGATAAGAATATAAATCAGACAATAAGACTAATTTAATGTTCAACTCCTCCAGGCCTAAATCAAGAGCTCAAATTAAATATTCTAGTTTCTTTAATAACTTTGAGTCCTGGAGTAAATAAAGCTGTATAATAACCAATTCCTTTAACAGAGTTGTTAGAACATGAAAATAGGTTTTCTATAAATTACAATTATTAGCAAAATTTCACTTTCCCCTTCAGAAAAGAAATAATGTCGCATAAACTTTGGGTTTTGTAAATCAAGGCTTGAAGCAAAGCAATAGGGATTTGTTAATTTTTCATTTACTACTGACCCATCCACCCGTCCATCCTGGTGTGAGCCATTTGCTGTGCGCTGCCTTAGTGATCTGGACGACGATTATGCAATGATTCACGTCCTTTCAGCCCCAGCTCTTACTTAGCCATTATCATTACCACACCTTTCACACTGGCTTTGGCCAGCTCCACACATGCTGTGACAGTGACTCTGCCTGAACCGTGTGCTCTCGCTTCCCATTCTGGTGGTTCCCTGACAGCAGGGTGTGTTAACACACTTCATACACTTATGTAACCTACAAGTTCAGGAGAGTTAATGACCATGAGACTACTCTTGACAAATACAGGATCAAGCATGCATCAGTCATCCGCAACACAGCCAACTTAAAAATGCAATATCATCAAGTTGCATTATTCTCTGCGTCACTTCCCAAGTCCCTTAGTCCCACTCTCTAGGACACTTCCAAATTAGACTACCTGCCCGCAAGTCTTCACCTCAAGCTGGGCCTTCAGGGGAATCAAGGATAAAATGGAACCAGAATTGGCTATAGAAAGATATTAGGATGGGATTTTAAAGCTGGGTCATTTAATAGTCAAATAGCAATAAGGACCCCACTGCTTGTGGTAAGTAAGGTGGTGGTGACCCCCAGCATGAAGTGGCATCACAATCATTCTCAGCTGTGACAGACTGGGATGGGATAGGAGAAAACCTCAGCAAAGCCTGATAAAGGAGACACAGTTCCCTCTCTGGGAAGAAATAACAGCAAAGAGATTGGCTAACGTGCATACATACATACATACATACATACATGTATATTTGCATATAAACACATACACATCAGGAGGAATGGGGAGAACGTATGTGGGAGTGGCCCATGAGGATTTTGGACTGGGGCATGGGGAGGAATAAAGCTGACCGATGGTCAATGTCCTGGCAGGCACACATGGATCCAGCTCTAATAGGCTGTTGGATGGCTCCTCGAAGCTTGGCTTCAGAGATGGCCAACATTAAATGAGGTGAAATTGTCTTGGCAGAGTACTGAGATTAGATAGCTGGAGGAGGAAGGAATGTTAGAATGGACTTATTATATACAATCAAAGAATTCACCGCCTATTTTTCCAGAAGGACCCAGAGAATTTCCCTTTCTTTAAAGCAATTGGGAATGCACTGGTGAAGAAACCCTGATCTCTTTGAGAACCACAGTGGCAGCTGTCCCCTATAGGACACAGTTTACAGTAGGAGCTGTGACCATAGGACTGGGTTCTGTAGTATCAAAGAGGATGATACGATTTTAGAAGAAGCAAGGGTGGGTGGCATTTAACCATCACAGGCAAGGTTGACATAATTATCATAATAGGCAACAAAGCCAGACCAGAGTGGCAATCAGACCCACAGGATCTAGCATTGTTAGGAACAGTATGTATATAAACAGTAACTACTGTGATATTTATTTATTTATTTTTTAAAAATCAGGAACTGGCAAGCAGAATTCTGATGTCAGTTGCTGCAGGAATAAATCAGGATTCCTCATTTAGTCTCCGGATCTAAGTTAGTTCACAGACCCAGAACCCACTGACTGATGAAGAGGCTGGGAAAACTTGAGACATAATCTTGTAGTGTCCATAAATGTGTAAATAAATATTCTCATTATCTTTCCTCAAGGGTACCTAAGGCCATTTACAGTAACTTTGCACTAGGTAAAAGATTTTGCAAAGCACTATTGGACATAGAGTCTAACACAGATACTAGGGGAACCACGACATGATCACAGCCCCTTTATTAAAGTGTGGACTGACAGAAGGTGGGTGGTAAATCTATTTCTGCCCCAAGCACATTTCCATTAGGTCCTCGGACCTGTCCTATTGTTATTTTCCTGGTCCCTGAGTGTATAATTGGGCTACATATGATTAGTGGCTAGTAGAACTCTTCCTTATGTTCTCTGATCAGTGAAGCATGAACCATTTTTGTAGAAAGGGCCAAGAGTAAGCCTCATAAACTGCCACCACCATTAAAATAGCAAATTGGAAACAATGCCTTCTTCCAGGAGGAATTGTAGAGATTAGTACCACTATCAAAGACTTAAAGGATCAAAGACACTCCCCATCACATTCCCATTCAATTCATCTGTTTAGCCTCTGCAAAACCAGTTAGAGCATGATGCATGATAGGGACACCCATAAAACTAACCTAGTAGCAGCCCTAATCCCAGCTCCTGTGCCGAATGTGCTCTCCTCACCGGAGAGATCAACACAGACCCTAGCACTCGGCATGCAGCATAGATCTGGCAATGCTATACAGCGGGCGAATATGTCTTTCTTAATCCCCTTCAGTAAAGAAAATCAAAAGCAATTTGCTGTTCAGTAGTAAAGATACCAGTTCCTATATACTGTCTTGCTCCAGGGCTCTGACAACTCTACTGCTCTCTGTCACAATACAATCTATAGAGACTTTGATCACCTTGACATACCAAAGAACATTATGCTGTTTTGCTCCAATTGATGACATCATGCTATTAGACCTGATGATCTGGAGACAAGAATTACCTTAATAAGGAACATGTATGCCACACGGTAGAGACTGAATCCCTCTACCACTTGATCTATCCACCCTTTATAACCTATTTGGTGGTAATGGACTGGAAACATTTAAGCACCTCTTCTCTGCAGTGACCATAAGGTTAATCTTTGTCAACAGAGGGCACTAGAGGGATATTGCAGGAGAAAGGGGCTTCTCTCAGTGGTCCCCAGCTTTTTTGCTTTTTTGGCACCAAGGACCAGTTTCACAGAAGACCTAGGGATGGGGAGGGATGGTTTCAGGATGACTCAAGTGCATTACATTTACTGTGCAAACCTCTCTGCTAATGACAGTCTATATTTGTAGCCACTCCCCAGTGCTAGCATCATCGCCTCAGCTCCCCCTCAGATGATCGGGCATTAGATTCTCATAAGGAGCCGCAACCTAGATCCCTCGCACGTTCAGTTTACAGTATGGCTTGGGGTCCTATGAGACTGTAACGCCACAGCTGATCAGACAGAAAGCAGAGCTTATGCAATGATGGGAGCAATGAGAAGCGGCTGTAAACACTGAAGAAGCTTCACTGGCCCACCACTCACCTCCTGCTGTGCGGCCCAGTTCCTACAGGCCACGCACTGGTTACCAGTCTGCCTCCTGGGGGTTGAGGACCTCAGCTCTACTTGGTTCAGTCATACTGCTGTTTTGCTTCTTTTTGCTCCTAATATGCAACTAGCAGAAGAGAGAGAGAGAGTGTGTGTGTTTGTGTGTGTGTGAACATCCAGCAGTGCCATAGCTGCCCCCAGAGCACTCTATGTGTCTTTCTTGGCCATGATTCTATTTCACCTTGTTTTAACATATTACCAGTGACTTCTCCATTCACTAAAATGTTCAGTCTTAGCTTACTCAAACTCTCTGAATTATTAGCTCTGCTAATGAACCACTTCCTCTTTTTTGCTGCCATCTTCTGAAAATCAATGCTCTCTACTCTTCTTCCTCTGTGGATCCTCTTCATGTATCTGACTCTACCTACAGGTTTAGTTCTTGGTCCAACTCTGTTTTCTAACTGTATCTTCCTTCTCTAAAGAACTTTATTCAAAATGAAGTACATAACAGCTATTTCCTTTTTATGTAAATAACTTCTAAATCATAACTCAGCCAAAACTTTTTCCAAGGGCAAGTCACAAATTTCCATCTGCCAGAAGGATGTCTCTGCTGTGTATACAATTGATCCTGCAAATTCTAAACACCAGAAATATAACATCATCCTTCCTCCTGAATCTGTTCTTCAAAGTGGCTTCCAAACTTCCTCAGCAGTAATACTTTCATCATAGTATCTTCTCTTTTTCTAGTGCCCCAGATTCCATCAATCCCCAATTTCTATTATCTTGTCTTTCTACCTCTCTTAAATCTGTTTTGTTCTACCACTTTGTGTTGCAACCCTAGTTAGATTTTTATTACTACTGGACCCATTGCAATTGGCTTTTTATGTGGTCTCCCTGACCCTATGCACATGATTATAAGATTAATTTTCAAAAGGCACAAATAAGATACTTTCACTCTCTTTCTTCCAGCGAAGCAGTGGTTCCCAGTTGTCAGGTTCGAGCTCCTTGGTTTTCATTCAAGTTCTGGCCACTCCCTGCCCTTAAAAACCCACGTCTACCAATTTCCCTTCATAAACTCTACTTCAATAGAAACTCGGACTGGGTATTGAAGCAGACACTGCAGAAAAGCCAAGCAAATCTGTGCTCCAATCATAGCCCTTCAGCTAAGTAATTGTGAGATCTTGGCCCACCCTTACGCTCTGACTGTGATTTTCAGTTTTTCTCATCTAAAATATTGCTATAATCAATACCTAGCATAAAGCCGTACTGAAAAAGTAAAATAATATATACAAAACACCAAGTATGATGCCTAGGAGAGCAATAAATATTGTTTTACTGATCTCTTCTCCCTTTTTATATATATCCCAAGATTTCTAGAAGCAGGCCAATTGCCCAAAAGTCGACTTTCCCAGTGGCTACTATGCCAAATTAAATCTCTTTTTTGGCAAATTGGTTTCAGTACATTGACACGTATCCAGGTTTACTGCCTCTGTGCTTTGCTAAGATCGTTTTATCTGCCTGCATGTTCTTGTCTACGGAGCCTCTTCTTGTTCTTCTCATCCAGAAGTCTCGCATTTGAACTTCCACAGTGGCTTGTCTGTGTTATCTTTCACCTCCTGAGTACAACCAATGTGGTCCCTGAAATGCAGAGTAACACCTGCTTAGGTAACTTATTTATCTTCTTACGGCAGTTGTACCACTGAGACAAACTCCAAGACACCTTATTGTAAACCCAGCCTGGCTGTAACTATCTGCAATGACCTCGTGCCAGGTCGCAGCAAATCCTTCAGAACGCTCTGCTTCAGTCTAACTGCCCCAGAACTCTCAGAGCAAAGGGTAGAATCACAAGACCTAGAAAAACCTCCTTTTACTTTCCTTTCTCTCAGAGGGATGCAATGTAAAAATAAAATAAAATAAAAATTCTATTCACAGCCTGCCATTTACTTTGCCTTTCTTTTTCCAACCACTCATTATCATTTTTTTCTAATTACTTCCAAAGCATTAATACCTATCATTTTTTTCTGTTTCTTCCATTACAACTATTATTCTAGTTATCTTAGCTTCTGTACTAAACGAAGAATCTCAAGACTAGGGACCTTGTATTTTTGTATTTTGTTTGCAGCAGCATCTGTCTAATACAGTACCTTGTAGTAGGTTCTAAGTAAATGTTTTTGGAATGAACAAAAGTTCATTGTAATAGGCTAGATATGGAAGGGTATGTAGAGAAATATACACAAGATACAAATTTATCTTCCAGGTGGAGACATAAATTATTTACAAATGAACTGTTAGTAACTATGCAAAGTCAAGCATGATTACAAGTTCAATAGTATGAACAGGAGGTATTGTGGGAGAGATCAGCAATCCAGCTAAAAGTACTTTTAATCAGCAGCCTGCCCTCTGTCCAAAGTAATTTCTAATAGATACTTTCTAACTCTTAGGAAGGTGGAATGGTAGGGTAAAAAGACACTATTCTTTGAAGTTTTACAGATACGGACAGTGGTACTGTTTGGTATCACTTAATGCCAAATATCAGTGTTTTAAAATCTAAAATAGGAAGAGTAATTCACATCTCACAAGGATTTTTTGAAGGCAGTATTAGAGGTTATGTAAGTACAGTGTTTTACATTTACTAGTCAGTTAACAAAGCTTAGATATTACATTGCTTTAGTCAAATAAGCCAACTTGATTTTACTCCAACATAAAAACTTTCTTACCCTGGGGGCTCGAATCTGCCCAGTGCTGAGTGGGCCAGTTCTACTGCCTTCTACAGGTTTCTACTGCATAAACTCTCAGCCAAGACACTAACTGGGACTTAGACTCCTACTAGGCTGGGGTGCTGCCTGAGCCAATGTCAAGTTGTGCCAGTTTGGCTCCCACATTGGTTTGCCCCTCGGACCTCAGTGCAGATGTGTACGGGTAGCTGGAAACAGTCCCACTTCTCTGACAAGGTGACTGCCAGCAAGACCAGGACAAGGGCAGGCCCATGTATAGACCCCAAAATGGTGTCTCATGGCACCAGCATTAGGGTAGAGATAGGTTACAAGACAGCTTTTTGTAGATAGAGAAAAGGTCCAAGAAACTTGCTCTCGGGAGACATAGGATGAGAGATATGACAATATGGATATTTAACTTACGTTATCAAATAATTCTAATAGTAATGAAAGTAGCTATCAGGGTTCACATAATTTTCTCATATTAGTCTTCACAAGAAATAGTGAGATAGAGTTTATCATTCCCATTTTACAGAAGAAGAAACAATGATAGAGATTAAATCAATGTTCAAGGTTATAGAGCTAATAAACAGTAAAGCTATAATTCAAGCACTAAGAACAGTTCCTGGGAGAAAACAATACCTATTGGAGACCTTATTTACATAGTAATGTAAGGACTCTCAAGAGCAGCAGTCCATAACCCAAAGCCACGTGTGGTGGCACACACCTGTAGTCCCAGCTACTCTGAAGACTGAGGCAAGAGTATGGCTTGAGCCCAGGAGTTAGAGGTTGCAGCGAGCCATGATTATGCCACTGCACTCTAGCCTGGGTGACAGAGCAAGACCCCATCTCTAAAAAAAGAAAGAAAGAATGGAAAGAAATAAAGAACAGTCCACAGATTAATCCCAGTTTTAAAACAAAGCAAATTAAAAAAAAAAAAAACCCAAAGATTTAATAAAGTTTCACTTTTTGAAAGATCTTCCACTATAAATCATCACTAAAAATAAAGAATTTTATCTTTTGTCTGTATTTTTTTTTACATTATTATCTAAAAGAAAATGAAAAAAATCTCTTGTAATGCCCCATTGTGAGAGACACTAAGGCAGTCCAATGCGGGCATGCACACAGTGCTGGATAACAAAAGGAAGCTTGAAATTTAGGAGTGTTAACTGACCTTAGACAGGCAAATATGTGCTTTATAAATATTTTCTGAAATTGATGAGAATTGTGTGCAGTGCCCTCTTGAGGGAAATGATATTTGTAATCAACACTTATGCCTACAAATATGCGGACTTGCTCCTGCCTGAGCTTTGCAAAAGGAATAGCTCATCACAGAAAATATTCTACTATATAATCCATTACAACAGAAGAAAACCACCAAGAATAACTTCATTTCTCTCTTCCTTTTTTACTTCTCATCAAACTTCTACTTCTTCTTTAAGAATTAGCTCAAGCCCCTACTTTCATGGATAATATCTGATTTCATTTCCTAGAACTTAATTTCTCTTTTCTTTAAACCTCTATAGTGTTTAATGTATGCATCATCCTTGGCATTTATTATGATAGCTAGACAATGCTTTGAACTGTTCCCCAGTGTAATTGCTTTAATTCTGTATTTTACTCTAAAGCACCTTCTGCAATTAAAACTAGGCCCAGAGACTGAGGTCTATTGCCCTAGGAAAGAAAAGACAGAATAAAAACCTCAGTCAGAACAAGGAGTTGATTCCCAGGCTTTTTAACTCCAAAATAGACTGTTAAAAACATATAGCAGAGAAAATAATCTTGGAAGTCACTTTTATGTGCAAGAGGCAAGAGTAAAACAGTGAAAAGGTTTGGGGAATTTTCAAAACTTTGCTTGGAAACCAACAGCCAAAGCCTGAAAGAAGAAGTCACAAAATTTGCCCAAAAATAAAATATTAGAAAGAGAATTCATGGTGATGTAAAAGAAAAAGGAATGTTTGACTATGAAGAGAGTAGGAAGGCTAAGTACTCAGCAGGGGTGGATAAAAACAACCATTTTTGGATGAACCACCCCCAGGCTTTCCAGGGTGTCGGCCAGGAAACCAAAGTCTCATAGCGGATGTTATTTTCCAACATGGCCATGTATGTAGTAATGACTGAGAGTGGCAGATGACTGGGTAGATGGGTCTGGAGACAGCTTCACCAAGTCCCACACACCGACTGGGCCACCATGGCCTCCTCAAAGGGGCACAGAAGTGGTTGAGGATAAATGGGAAGCCTTACAGGAGCTGAAGTGGAAACAGGGCACAAGGAGCTCATGACTGGAGGCATGGAGTGGGACCAGAGACATCAACAGTGGCCGCCAGGACTAGATGAGATAGGCTGTGTCTCCATGGAGGCCAGAGAGGACAGTAGACACAGATGTCACATCCTTTCCAAAGGATGGGAGGACACATTAGTACCTGTTCTCCAGAATTTAAACTGGATCTTAAGGAAGAGAAGCAGAAGGAAAAGGGAAAAAGAGAAAACTCTAAGAATTGGGTTTAAGCTTTTTACTTTTTCAATACTTAAGTTTTTAAACATTTGGAATTGGGGCTGCAATCTGAACCAAGCAGGATAATCCTATCTCTTTTAGCATATTAACTGACTCAGGAATAAGCCTGAAACTCAGGCCTAAGACAATTAGCGAGCGTATAGCATTCTCTGAGCCAAAGTGACTGGTTCAGGAATGACCAGGTGATGTAAGTTGCTCCAGTCAGGACGTCTGTGTATGTGTGAACGAGGAGGCCTGGAGCCTGATTACTGCTGACATAGAGCAGGCAGCCTTAGGACAAAACCAACCTCATAGATGCAGAGATAGAACAACAACAACACAGACAAAGAAAGAAGACGAGAATGAGAGGAAGGGCGGGAGGAAGTGAGGGAATTCTTAGTGACATCATTAAGCCATTGAATTAACCTTCACCCTAAAAGCAGTCCCACCTCTGGATTAATCACCAATAAATTTCTTTCATTTGTTACTGAGGTTTAATCAGATATTTCTGATACTTTGAACTATTAATAAAAATATCCTAATTTTTACTGATACTGCTCAAATTTGGCTTGGCTACATCTTACTAGTCTATTACAGAAATTCCCCATGAAAAACACTTTACACCTGAAATGAGTCAACAAAAGAGAGACATCACACATGATACAGATACACCATTATTCCTTTTTAGTTTATAAAGGAATATATGTAAATTATAGAATTTTGTAAAACAGAAGATTTGAAAGAGAACAAAATAAGTCACCCATGATATTACCACCTGAAAGTAACTCCTGAGTGCATTTTGGCTTCTTTAATTTCACTCTTGATTTCCGTTCAGGATTATTTCTCATAGCATACTTATGATGATATTTTATATCATAATTTTGGATCCTAGTTTTTTAACATTTAATTGCACGAATAAACTTCACAATCCTAAATCCTGGAAAGCTGGCCCAAACTCAGCTTTTGAACTCTGGTGATCACTTAGGGATGTGCTGGGACAGCTACCCGTGTTTGCAGTTGGCGAGCCAGCTGGCATGGACCGAGCCGTCAGAAGAGTGGTGGGAGGACGGCAGGAGGGGACCTCAGGCTGCTGAATGGCCTGGTGGTTCTTCACCCTGGTCTGCGGCACCAGTGGAGCTGGGCGTCTCTGTGGAGGCAGAGGGGAGCGGAAGCTTCGTTCTCTAACTCGGAGTACTTCTGTGTCTCTTGCCCGGCAGAGTCACCTCTGTGCAGTAAGTGGCTTCTTCTGTCCACATTAAAGAACTTGTATTCTTTGCCAGTGTCTGATGGCTTTTTTACCTGAGTCTGTTGTGACAACTCTGCGGTAAATGATGATGGTAATCGCAGCATCTATGGAGCACTTACTCAGCGCCAGGCAACTGACATATACCAACTTCTAATTTTCATGGTAATTATACAAAGAAGGGTGCTGTCATTTTACAGTTCTATCATGCCCATTTTACATATGGGGAAACTGAGACACAGGGAGATTAGATAATTTGTCCCAGTACACAGTTAAAAGCTTATGCTTTCCCATTGTGTTACACACCTTGTTATATGCTATAAAATTTGTTACATACTTCATGATCACTTGCACATTTTTCATGCTATTACAAACTCTTAATACATATTATTTTAAAGATCAAATAAATACTACATCCTTTACATAACTGAACCTCTATTATGAAATATTTTAATGGTCCCACTCTTTAATTTTATAAATAATGCTGTGATGAATATATTCGCACAGAAAGATTTTTCTGTATTTACGATTTTTGAGGGGGATACATTCTCAGAAGTAGAATTATGAAGTCTGTGATGTAACTATTTTAAAACTCTTGAGATATATTGAAAATTACTTCCCAAAGCTGTTACACCAATTTACATCCCCAACAGAGATTCCTGTTCCACCAAACCGTATCATTCAATCTTACAGTATTCTGTTCTCTGTTATGAATAGTAAAGAACAATATTCAATCATTCTTTTTCTGATTTGCTTTTTAGAAGCAATATTTAATAATAATTAAGAAATTTAGATAAAACAAATGATCTGAATAATAAAGTTAACAACTAAAAATTCAATTCTATATTTAAAACATTATTTTGAATTACTGAAATAATGAATTAGTTATAATTTAAAAGACTCCAAATACTGCACTACAGAAATATTAACTCTTTCATCAGTATAACACTAAGGAAGTAGATAAGGAGGAAATCTTCAAGGAGAGCCACTGAAATAAAATGACCTGCTAAGGCTGCATGGAAATAGAATTATTTCTAAAATGCTTGCTTTACAACTCTCAATTAAAAGAAATAATGAGACATATATATATATGGGAAAAAGGAAGAAATATATATTGCCATATTTTAATGTCAGAATATAAAGATGTCTCTCAAAAATTAGAAACAAACAATATTCACTTATTCTTCCCATTGAGTCTTTTGGTGCTCAGCTTAACTTTTAAATGCCCTTTCCAGCTGATGACCTAAAAGAGAGCCTTGAAAGAAAAGCTATAAATAGTTCCATCCATTCTGTGCCATGCTCCCGTCTCCCTCTTTTAGTGCTTTCTGGCCTCCCTTAGGAATGTGTTTGGGCCGGATGGCCTTCAGCCCAATTTCTTGTAAATATTCATTTTAAATGATAATAATTAAATATACTAATTTTCTCTTACCCAAGGCCATTTCTACAGAGACCTCTTGGTGCTTCATAAATACTAATTAAGCCTCAGAAATGAGACTTTCTCTTCCAGTCTGACTAAATGCCTAAGGGTTTGTCGCCAAAGCTATTTTCTAAGCATAAGCAATGACATCAACAGCAGAAGCAAGAGTTTCAGCTTCTTCCTTCCATCAGGACGGTCTTCAGTAGGAACTCACGTGATCTGATACCAGTTTGGGCCCAAGGTGTCACCAGAAGGGGTCACTCAGTCTCTTTTCCAGGTTGGAGATGAATTACAGTAGGGGGCTATATGGGGTTGCCCATTTTCTCTCCTTTAACTCCAGAAAATCTATTTATCTGATAGTGCAAAGCAATGTTTTTTCAAACTGAAAGACAAACTCATTAAGCAAAGGCTCTTAACCTAGGGTCCACAGGCCTCGTAACAGATCTGGGGACAGAATACAGTATAAGCTTGGATGGGGAAAAAAAAAATTGCATCTTTATTTTCACTAACCTTTAACCGAAATTTATCATTTCCTTTAACTACTAATCTCACAGCAGTATTAGCAGTACTTATGACTTTCTTACCAACAGAAATTATAGATAATTTCATAGCACTTGAGGTATCTTGAAATATCACTTATACACATTACTACTTTGAGATTATGGTAGCTTATTTTAGGTTTTAATTAAAAAGCACATGTATTGTTATAACACACATTTAAGAATTTTTTTTAAACTATGTTTCAGTATAATACTTTTCCTTTATAATCCTATGTACTTTATGCATAAAACATAATTCTGGCAGAATATGTACACATTTTTCTCAAGTGTACATGGAACATCGCTAGGCCACAAAACAAGTCACAGGCCACAAAAAAATAAATAAATAAATTCAAAAGGATTGCAACTATACAAATGATCTTCTCCAATAACAATGGAATGAATCTAGAAATCAACAACAGAAGGAAAATTGGAAAATTCACAAATATGTGGAAATTAAATTATACATTCTTAAACAATTAATAGGTCAGAAAAAACCACAAGGAAAATTAGAAAATATTTAGAGACAAATGTAAACAAAACCATAGCATTATCAAAACTTATGGAGTACAGCAAAAGCAGCACTCAGGGTAAATTTAGAGTATAAATGCTTCCGTTAACAAAGACAAACATCTCAAATCAATAACCTAACTATACCTTAAGGAGCCAGAAAAAGAAGAGCAAACTGAAGCCAAAACTAGTAGGAGGAAAAAAATGATAAAGATTAGAGAGAAATGAAACAGTGAATAGAAAAATAATGAAAGCAAAAGCTGACTCTTTAAAAAAATCAATTAAATTGATAAACCTTTAGCTAGACTGACTAAAAAAAAAAGAAGATGCAAATAACTAACATCAGAAATAAAAGTGGGACAAAACTACTGATCTTACAGAGATAAAAAGGATTATGAGAGAGTAGGGTGAACAACCAACTAATTAGATAACCTAGATGAATAGAATTGCTAGAAATACATAACTTACTAAAACTGACTGGAGAAGAAATAGAAAATCTGAACACGTCTATAATGAATAAAGAGATTTAATCAATAATCAACCTCTCCACAAAGAAAAGTCTAGCACAAAACTTCACTGGTGAATGCTACCAAACATATAAAAAGATTTAACAGCAATCTTTCTCAAACTATTCCAAAATAACAGAGTAAGAGGGAACATTTCCTAACTCAGTCTATAAGGCCAGTATTACCCTGATACCAAAGCCAGAAAAAGATCCAACAAGAAAAGAATACCTCTGGCCAACATCCCTTAAGATTAATAAATTCAGCAAAGTTGCAGGGTACCAGATCAACACACAATACAGTTGTGGTTTTTTTACATCAAAAAAAATTTATTAAAGTGAAATTATACCTAAAAGGAAATTAAGAAAAAAATAACCCCCTTTATAATAGCATCCAAAAGAATAAAATCCCTAGGAATGAATTTAACCAAGGAATTGAAAACCTTGTATACTGAAAACTGTAAGACATTGCTGAAGGAAATTCAAAAAGACATAAATAAATTGAAAGATATCCCATATTTATGTATTGGAAGACTTAATTTTGTTAAGATGGCAATGCTATGCAAAGTAATTTATAAATTCAATGCAATTCTATCAAAATTTCATCAGCCTTTTTTTTTAGAAATAGAAAATCTTATTCTTATGTTCATATGGAATTGCAAGCCAAACAATCTTGAAACTAGTCAAATAGCTAAAACAATCTTTAAAAAGAAAAACAAAGTTGGAAGAGCCATACTCATGATTTCAAAACTTACTACAAAACTATAGTGATAAAAGCAGTGTGGTATTGGCATAAGGATAGACATACTGACCAGTGAAATAGAATTAAGGATCCAGAAATAAACCAGTATCTCTATGACTAATTTATTTTCAACAAGGGTGCCCAGACAATTCAATGGGGGGAAAATTAGTCTTTTCAACAAATGGTGTAGGGAAAACTGTACATCCACATACAAATGAATGAAGTTGGGCCTCTATGTTACACCACATACAAAAATTAACTCAAAATGGATCAATGACCTAAAGAAGGGGCTAAAATCATAAAACTCATAGAAAAAGATCTAGGGGTAAATCTTCATGACCTTGGATTTGGCAATAGATTCTTAGATATGACACCAAAAGCACAAGCAAAAACAAAATAAAAATAGATAAATTGAACTTTATCAAATTTAGAAACTTTTGTGCATGAAAAGATATTATCAAGAAAGTAAAAAGACAACCCACAGAATGGGTGAAAATATTTACAAATTATATATCTGACAAGGGTTTAGTCTCCAGAGTATACAGCATACTTACAGCTCAATAACAAAAGATAAACAACCCAATTTAAAAATGAACAAAGGAGTTGAATAGACATTTCTCCAAAGAAAATACACAATTGACAACAAGCACATGAAAAGATGCTCAACATTGTTAGTCATTAGAGAAATACAAGTCAAAACCACAGTGAGATACCACTTTATACACACAAGGGTGGCTATCCAAAAAAAGATATAAGAAGTGTTGGCAATGATGTAAAGAAATTGGAACCCCCCTATATTACTGGTGGGAATGTAAAATGGTTCTGTTGCTGTGAAAAACAGTTTAGTGAGTCCCCAAAAAGTTAAACATAGAATTTCCAAAAGACCTAGCAATTCCATCCTTCAGTACATACCCAAAACAATTTAAAAGAGGTATTCAAACCAATGCATGTACACACATGTTCACAGCAGCATTATTTGCAATAACAAAAAGGTAGAAACCACCCAAATGTCCATCAATACATGAATGGATAAACAAATTGTGGTACATGCACAGAATGGAATATTATCCAACCATAAAAAGGAATGAAGTACTGATATATGCTACAACCTGGATGAACCTTAAAAACATGCTAGGTAAAAGCAGCCAGACACAAAAGGGCACACATTGTATGATAAAATTTGCATGAAATATCCAGGATAGGTAGATTTATAAAGACAGAAAGTAGATTGGAGGTCGCCTGGGAGTAAGGGTAATGAAGAACAATTGCTTTATGCTGACTTTTCAACCCTCCACCCTTTTGGCCCTCTTGTGCATATGCACTCCTAGAAACTATCCCCTCTGAAAAGCTTAGGATACCACTGACTGGCTGATGATTCTGAGCTCACTATCTGTGGCAGCATGAATTACTACCCAATCCTAGACAAGTGATATAACATTTTGGAGCTTATTTTTTTTCTTTACGTTGAAAAATGAAGAGAAAGATAATATCTACCTCAAAATATGCAATTACTAGATCTATTTCCAACTGCGTAATAGACATTTCTAGGGCATTTCAAATTAACCATTCTTCCTAAATCTGTTCTTCTGTCTGACTTTCCATATAGGTAAACGGCCATTTTATATAATCACTATTTTGCCCAAGCAATTTTATCTACACACTAGAAACTCATTGTCACCTTTATTTCTCTTTTTTCTTTCATCCCTTCATAGTCAACTGTTCTCCTTGTCTTGTCAGTCAACTAAAATCTCAGCAGCAGCACCCCCTCCCCTCACTTCTCTTTGCCACTGCTATGGTTCAGGCTTTTGTGATATGTTCCCTACAACAATGAATGAAAATGCTAACTCTTCTTGCATTGAGGCTCTGACTACACTAAAACGTTAGTTTTCTTCACAATTTCATACTCATTTTTCTCTCTTTATCACTCTTCTTATCTTCTCTCAATGATCTAATTATTTTTCTTAGGTTCAACTTCATTTGTTCTTTGATAACTCCTAAATTAACATACTTATCCTTGAAATCTATATTTCAAAAGCTTCAGACTAATATCTGGAGCACGCTTTCAAACATCTAACTGCTTCTCTGATGTCGACAAGGGCATGTCTAAAACTAGACCCATCATCTTCCTCCCTAATCCTGCCCTTTCTTTATACTGTCAGCTGGATTTGGGGCACATGATCTACCCTGTCATTCAAGCTTAAAACCGGCCAGTGGAGGTGAATGTATCAGGAAGCTATTAAATAAACTAGGTAGGAGACTAGCAAGTTTTTATTTTATGAGTTTCTATTATTTTTCATAAAGAAGGCTCCCCAAATTGTAAGTGCTTTAACGACTTTAAAAATCTGGATCCATTTCTGCCTGCAAGTGATTCCTTACGTTTCTCTTTCTCTTAAATCTCACCTCAAGGAGAACACTGAGTTATTTTACCTGGACAAGAATTTTTAGACTCATTTCAGCCCTTTCCATGTTCACCTCTACAGTAATAGTTTAAGCCTTCAGTATTTGTTACCTGGAAGACTGAAAGAACTTCCTAGTGATCTCCCCACTCTCAATTTATATTCATATCAAATTCATCCTTCACATAATGTACAATTATTGAATAAAAATAATTTTTAAAACCTCATAAAATATCACCTTGTGAATTTGCTACTTAATTCTCATATACTATTTTAGGAGAAAATCCAGCTACGGCATCTAAGGATTTACACAAAATTGATTCACCTACTTATCATTATTTTCCATTTCTTCCACTCTTCCTCATTTATCACAGTATTGATTTTATGTTCTAGAAATACTAAACCACTTGTAGATACCCTCACAGACCAAACTTATTCTTCTATCCATGTGGTTGTTCAGATTTTCTCCCTTAATTAAAATTACCTATATCTTCTTGCCAACTGTCTTAGTCTGCTCGGGCTACCATAACAAAATCCCACAGATTGGGTGGCTTAAACAACAGAAATTTATTTTTTCACAGTTCTGGAGGCTGGAAGTCTATCTATTTTCATCCAGTACATGCAGGAAGATTTCAAACCACACAGTGGTGAAGGCCAACAAGATTGAAAATGGAAATTTCATTGTGTAGCAGCATTCAACTATCTGGATTAGTTTTCAATATGAGTAGCCAATGAAAAATTATCAGACATAAGATGAAAATTCACAATTTAAAAGAATAACAATCTACAGAATAAATAATTCCTACTAAAATGGAATTAAAAAATCTAATTATCATACACACACATGCACACACATACAGGCATATTCATACACGTAGGCTCCCACTGTGGTAATGGCAAACCAGGGACTAACGCACTGACTCTTGTGTTGAAGACCACTAACAAACTTGGTGAAATCCAGAAAAGATCTTAATTAACATCAAAGACCCAGTAAGATATTAGGGAATTTCTTGCTGAAAGAATAGAACAAAAAGAGTGAACTAGAGCCTTCCTTTCCAGGGAATATTTGCCCATACAGAAGCACCTGAGAGGTGGAGTTCTTTAAAGTGAGGACCAGGTGAGGTTTGGGGCCCTGAAAGCACAAGGAATAAGAACCTGAAGAATATCCCCTTTTCTCTGAGTGTCACTTTCACTCTGGCCAGTTTGCCTATTCTTGTGGAAAGGGCTTAAAGGCAAATAGACCTTTCAGGTAAATTTCAGGATCTAGAAGGATGGGTCTGAATTTAATGTCCAAGAAAGGTAAAAACCTAATGCAACATACACTCTACTTGTGGTAGGGACACTCAGGGGCTGTATTCTTAAGTTGAGGTATCTTAGCAGATCATCTCGGTAGCTCAGAAAATCATCATGCCTTAATCCAAGACTACTTTTACTTCTAGGTACCTGGCATTAAAAAAAGAAAATTTCTCCCTAGAAGAAAATATATTCTAAGTCTTAAATTATTTCTCAAAAATAATTTCTCAAAATTTTCAGGCAACAGTAAAAAACTATAAAGTACATAAAAAGAAAACAATAGTCAAAATCAGTACAAACAACAGACAATAGGAATAGAAACAAAATCCATACTTACAAATCATGAGATATAGAAACTACTGTAGTTAATTACTACAATCAAGGAGATATAAGCTGAATTTAAGATTATAGTAAGCATTTGGAATAAGTAAAATCTCACACAGAAGATTTGAAAAATGCTGAACTAAAAATTATGGAACTGAAAAGTAAAATAATGAAAATTAAGAACACAAGAAGTGGGTTTAACACTGCTAAAGAGAAAATTAATAAACTAGAAGACAGATCAGAAGAAACCATCTGGAATGTATCATAGAGACACAAAAATATAGGATATACATAGAAGATAAGAGACATTAAAAGACACAGCTTAACATACGTTAAATTTGAGTTCCAGAAGAAGAGGAAAGAGAAATGAAGCACAAGTAATGTTTGAAGAGAACTGATATTTAAACTCATATTGATGAAAGAAAACAACTCTATTCAGTAGGACTAAAAAAGCACTTGTAGGATGAGTAAAAACAAATTCACATCTAGATACATTATAGTGGAATAGCAGAAAACAGAAAACAGAAAACAAGGAAACCTTTAATACAGCAGAGAAATAGATTAAATTCATAGGCACAGCACAGACTACAACTAACATCTTACTAGCAATATTAGAAGCCAGAAGCAAGTATAAATATTTCTTCAAGAAAGCACAATTAGAAATGGAATTGAGATCATTTATTGAATGCAATAAAAGTTTTCCCACAAAGAAAACTATGAGTTCATATGGCTTCTCTAGCAAGTTCCATCAAAGATATTTTAAAAAATCTGTGTTACACAGTCTTCCAGAAAACAGAAAAAAAGAAGACATACTTCTCTCTAGTTCCTACTTATTTTATGATATCAGCATAACCTTGTCACAAAAAGCCAACTAAAGCAGTACAAAAAGGATACAATTATAGATACAAATAAATCTCACAAATTTCATATAACAACTACAAATCTTTACACTTCAGTTCATATGTCAGAAGGATGCATAAATCAAAAATTGTAAGAATAAAAAGATAATCAATATAATTGTTTTAGTAATTTAAAATACCCTCAGAAATTAGAGGACATTCATAATGTAATTATCTGGCTTGATTGTAAATAAAATGTGCTGTAGAAATTCTTTGAAATGTTTATAAAATGAACATTTACAAAGTAGAGCATGCTCTATCACATAGGAATTTCATTAAATTCTGAAATGCAGAATCACAGACCTTTTTTTTGCTGTAATTCTTCTAAAATAAAATATGATAAAAGTATATATGCAAAGGATTTTTTAAAATAAGGATAAATATTATATTAAAAAATTATAGCACCCAAACTAGATAATCCCTAATAAATGAGTAATTTTCCAGAAAAATATTTAAATTTAATAATTTATAAGGAGGTATAAAATCTTAAGGGACCATAGAAAACACAGAAAATTATCAAAATTATAACCCTGACCATAGACACCAGATCCACATATTTTAAATTTCACTCAAGCCTTTAAGGAAATATTTTATTATCTTATTTTAATAACTGTCTCAGATCATAGTATAAGCTTAACATTTACTTAATTTTAAAGCCAGAAGATCCTCATTCCAAAATCCAAGAAGAATATCACAAAAAGAGAGAGAGAGGGGAGGAAGAGGGAGCAGTTCCCAAGCCTAGGTTGAACAGGATATTCTACAAGGTCTTAACAGCAATGTATTAGAAAAAAATTATGCTCAAATGATCATATGAAACAAGAAGGCCTTAAACAAGTTTAAACAATTGCTGGGCTTCTCAGAGTCTTTAAAATGCCAGTTGAAGCAAAACTTTCCACAAAGGGCATTTAGTAAGAAATGAAGCCATTGACTTATTCATCCTAAAAATAGTATATATGGAGTACCTCCCACGTCCCAGGCACTGACATGATCTTCAGGAATAAAGCAACAAGCAAAATAAAAACAAACTCTCAAAGAGTTTACATCCTAATGGTAGAAACATACAACAAACAAATAAATGAATTATTATAATATAATATCAAGTATTTTAGTTGTTAGAAAGACAATTAAAACCTGAGTGAAAGGTCAAAGAGCAGTGGATGAGGTGCTGTTGTATAATAGATGAGGCAGTCAGAAAATACTTCTCTAAGGATAGGATTACTCATACTTTTTATTTCCTTCCTTGGGTTTTTCTGTATTTTTAAGGCTTTGACACTGTCTATGCAATTTATTTAATAGTAAAACCACTACAAAGTGTTCTGAGTGACTGATTTATGAGATCTATCAAATATAAATTGCCAACTTTCATATAATGGGAGTAAAATATGAAACTTCAAAATAAACAGTTTGTGATAATAATTTAATCTTTAATGATTCTTGTTGGGCTTCAGCTTCCTATATCAACTTTTTTGTCTTAGTAGTTTCAAAAGTATTAATAAGCAGAGAGAATCTTGAGAAGATACCAGATAAATCAGCTTTGATAGTATGTTAGCACATCCTTGTCCCGAAGATGGAAATTGGATGCAAATGAGAGGACTATTATCCTATTTTCAACATGCTATGTAGCTAAAGCAAAGTGCTCTGTACTGGTTGATTTGCTTGACATTATTAGACAGTAAAAGCATCTCACAATTTGAATATGAGCTCATATGATTATTTATCATGGTCCTTCACATAACCAATAATTACTGTAAAATTATTTCTGTCTCTATAGAAATAAAAATTAGGCTGCAGGATCAAATTGTCTGGATCAGATGCTTTTCACAACAGCAGAAACTCTCCAAATATTAGACTAGGAAAATGCCATCTAATTCCCAGTACATTAGCCTGTTCTCACGAACAGTTTATAATTAGCCAGGGGAAAAAGTGAACCACATAAATCAGAAAAATAACTTTTGTATATACTATTCTGGAACAGTCTAAGAGTGACCCTCAATTTTATTCTTTTTCTTTCTTTGATTCAATTTATATGTGGACATTCCTCCGAATCCTGAATCTAAACTGATCAAATATCAAGAATAACTATTTCATTGTTACTAAAAATAAGACCCGAAACAATCAAATTATTTTCTGCTGTGAATTTTCTGTTTCTTTTTTAGCATCTGATGGGGAGTTTTTCATTTTTATTGGGGGGTAAGACTTTCTTACAGTCACCTAGATTCTAACTCTGGGGTTTATTAATAGATGGGCCTAGGCCTCATGGATGGATATTACGGGGTTTTGAAATAACCTGCAACTAGTGGGAGTTTGCATGTGCAACTGTCTGAGAAGAATATCTATAGTAATCACTAGATCTAGAGTGGATCTGTGACACCCCCACCGCCTTGCAAAAAAAAAAAAAAGAGTTAAGAACTACTGAGAGAAACATGTGACTTTGCCAGTCTGCTGGGAAGTGAAGTCAGAGCTAAGAACTTTAGAGAAACCTCTATCTGTGTTCTCTTCAGGAAAGCCCATGTGTTAGGTTATAGCAAAGAGTTGGTTCGGAAGTTAGGAGAGGGGACCAGAAAAATTCAGTGAAACTTTTGTCATGCCAAGCGCCTTTAGAGTAGCTTAGGTAATTAAGTGTAGACTTTAGCTTTTGGTCAAATAGTCAAAGACAATTCAAGATAATCAGAATAAATGAGTAGGAAACCGAGCATTTGAGACTCAATTTATGTACCTATAGAATACAGCTTCTAATTGCTTGGAGAAAATTGGCTTTTATAAAGACAAGAAGAGACATATTAAGGAGGAGAGGGCACTGTGTGTGTGTGTGAAGTTGTATCATGGAACAGCAGCTTGGAGGAGGACCCTGTAAGTTTTTCAAGGCTTATGGGCGAGCTCATGATTTGAGGGTAAACCTTGTCAATTGTAGGGTCCCATGTACCTTTCGGCCTCTCAGGATCCTCAGAGAGCCCCCACAGGTGGCTGGGAGAGCTTGTTGCCTGTCTCTCTCTCTGTACCTGCTGCCTGCCAACTAAAATAGCCCTTTTGTGAGGGACTCAATTACCTTTGTGAGTTGGAATTTCTCACCTTGAGCTCTAGAATGATAAAAATAAAATAAAATAAACCAGTGCTGTCTAGATTGGCACCACCATTACCAAAAGCCAACTCACAGGGACTAGATAAAATGGTTCTATCTGGGCACAGAAATGACCCTGAGACCTGCATCAGAACTCTGAGCTGGAATCTCGAGAGTGGTTCTCGTCTTCTAAGTCCCCACCTTCCCAGGAGGCACCTCTGATCATGACTCTCTTACTCTGCTCTTCAATTCAGGGGTCACCTACAAAAGCCCTGATCCCTCCTATGGAAAAGTAAAAGGAGTCAGTTGGTCTTTGCACAAAAGAGGCTTCATAGTAACCAGGAAAGTGCAAACTGCAGAAATAGAAGTCCGGTGAGGCAGAACATGAGGGACACTATCATAACTAGCTTTGCAGGCTGTGTTTCTTATTTTTATAGAAAATGTTGTATAATCTTGGGAATGGAGAACTTGAACCCAATTCTAGAAATGCTGTGTTGAAAGGAGAATAATCATAAAAGTGCATATTAATAATAAAGGCTGACGACAGAGATCAGGACAATGAAGGTAGAAAGGAAAGCTAATGCATGACAGATGAATTGGTGCATTGGACTGGACACTTTTCTCCACTCATCAGTTCTTTGTGATTCCCTCTAATCTGGCTTACATGGTTTGCCAAGAAGCATGAGCTTTGGTGAGTATCAGTGCATACAAGTGTGCCCTGTGTGCAGTTCAGGCAACCAGTGATTGGGGAAGCATCAGATGGGCAGTGCTGGGGGTGGGATCACAAGGAAGTGGCATTTAAGGAGTTCTGTCAAAGCTGGGGAGGGAGCGTCCCGCAAAAGACATAACATTCTCCCAGAAAGAAACAGTGGTCATAAAGTCTTCTGAAGAAAGAAAAAGAAACACTGGTTTCCCACATGGAGAGAAAAATAATTTAACTTTAGCCTGATTCAAAACTTCTGCCTCCAGAATGAAGTGCCTGAATTAAATACAATTCCCATAACTTAATTAAGTCTGACTTTATTATAAATATTAATATTAACATGATATGAAATTATTTTTCCTTTTCAAGGCAAAAAGCCTTTATTCACTATTCAGGGAATATTATTTCCTCAAGGAAATAAAATGATCTTTTTTCTAAGAGGACAAAGGAGATTCAAAAACAAAACAGAAATAATATACTTCTCTGATTCATGAAGCAAAATGCCGTTCTAAGAAAAACAGCACTACAGAACAAGGAGGACTAGATTCTAAATACATTCTATCTCAAAATTCGGAGGTCAACCACTACCTTTCTATGGCCCTGGTCCCGAGAGTTGAGATGATTTTTTTCATTTGATATATAATATCAGTGACGTTGTCCACCCTCAAACTGATAATCAAAACCCGCCCTCACCTGGGGCAGTGCCGTGAGCCGGAAGAGACTCTCAGGCTATGATGAATGGGAGTGGGTAGCAAACAGAGCCAGAGATGCTCTCCTGGGACAGCCTGCCCAGGACAGCTTCAACTAAAAAGGAAGAGGGAAGACTGTTCATGAAGCATCTTAATATCAGTACTTCAAATGGGACAAGGAGAGAGTGATAGGAAAAGGAATTCTTACATCACCTTAAGGATACAGTGTGGGGATGCAGAAGGTATCTCAGGGAAAACTGCAGAATTTTCCCAAGAAGGGGCTGCTGCTTGGAACTGTGAGTGCGTAGAATACGTAACATTATGTACATTTGATGGGAATAGTAGCAAAATGCTGTGAAGCTAGAGCATGCTACCCTTGATTGGTTTGCAACAGAAAAAAACTTGTATAAAGTGTGCTTTGACTCACTCTTTTGTACATCAGTCTACACACTCCTGGTCCCAAGAGTTCCTCATGTGGCATGGAGCAGTACTGTGGCCCCGGAGGGAAGGGTCATGAGTAGCGCAGGGCAAGAAGTGACAGCCAGGAGCAGGGCCCAAGAACGAGCTTATCTGGTCCAGAGAGAACACGTAACTTTTCAACAATGTAGTTCTGGCAGTTTGTAGATGGAGAGTAACTGCCCATCATCCAGGTCTGTTTTGCCCAGGCAGCTTGTTCTGACAAATGTCACTTAGACTCTCCTTGTGTTATATCAAATCCTCCAAACAGTTGCTCTTTCCCCAAACCCTCAGTTATTTGGATCTAAGACCCACAAACAGAATGACACAAGGTACGTAAGACAGCACATTCCGCAACAGATGCTGTGGCTGCAACGCCCAACACGGCAGCCACTAGTCAGATGCAGCTACTGAGCCCTTGAAGTGTGGCTGGGCTGAACCGAGGTGTGCCGCAGCTGCAAAATACACACAGACTAAAGACTTAGTACAAAATAAAATAGAATGCAAAAATTTCATTAATAATTTTTACATTGGTTACACGTTGTAATGATATTTTGGAATACTGGGTTAAATAAAATATGCTATTAAAATCTAACTTTTTAAATGTGGCTACTAGAAAATCTAAAATCACACATGTGAGTGGTCTGCATCTGTGGCTCTCCTCTCTTTCTAATAGACAGTGCTGCTCTAGAGGCCCCAAAGGACATTTCCTCGTGATGGTGAAGTCAATGCTGTCTTCTCCAGTCTCGCAGATACAGCACAATTTGCTTTGTTTAAATCTTTTCCAGTGCCTGGCAGGGAGATAAGCACAGGGTGAGTAGCCAGTGAACACCATTGCTGACTGCCTAAGAACCGGATACCCCAGGTGTGAAATTTTATGTGTCAGTTTGTCTGGGCCATGACGTGCCCGGGTGGTTGGCCAAACATCATTCTGGGTGTGTCTGTGAGAGTGGTTAGGGGTAAAGTTAGCATTCAGAACAGTAGACTGAGTAAAGCAGATTGTCCTCCCTAAGGTGGGTGGGCTTCATCAGTCAGTTGAAGACCTGGAGGATAAAAGTCTGAGTAGGAGGGAACTCCTGCCTGACTGTTGAGCTGGGACACTGGTCTCTCCTGGCTTTTAGATTCCAACTAAAACAGGGGCTCTGCTTGGGTCTAGAGTCTGGCAGCTTTCAGCCTGGAGCCAACATCATCAGCTCTCCTGGGTCTCCAGCTTCCTGACTGCAGACCTTGGGACTTTCAGGCTCCATAACAAAATGAGCCGATTTCCTATAATAAATCTCTTTACACACACACACACACACACACACACACGCACACACAAATACATCCTATTGGGTTCTGTCTCGGCAGAACCCTAATACAACATGTATGAAATTGGTTAATTTTATAATAGAATCTTCCACAATATCACAATTTTAAGTTAATGACTAAGAGGTCAGTTTTCTGAATATATTTTACCAATAGCTTTATGAATGCTAGTTTAGGCATACAGGAAGGTTACACTCAATCTCTGTTTGCTCATTGTAAAAACAGTACCGCCCTCACAGGGACGTGGGTGAGAGTTAAAGGAGACGACGCCTAAGACAGTGCTTGGTCCCTAGCAAGCCTTCTACAGTCTCTACTTAAAAGTCACTTAATCCTCTCTTGTTTCTCATACAATGAAACAAAAATCCAAATGGTGGGACACAATTAAAAGTTATATTCTCATTGAAGAACTCATGCTGAGTTAGGTTTTTAAGCAACAAAGTAAAGTTCACTTCACATTCTTATGTCCCTGGGGGCATTGAACCTTTTGTCATCAGGATGACAGCACACTTCTGGGACTGGAAGGCAAGGTCATATGACCTACAGAGCAAAAAAGCAGAAGGGGTCCCCTAGGGGGTGGTGCTGGCCCAGGGGGCCATTAGCATGGGAGGATTCATGTGGTGAGGCTACCGGTAACAAGTTAGCTCAGCTCCCAATTCCAGGCCTGCAGGGCTCTCTGCGGTCTGCTTAGGATGCCAAATCTGTGGAGTCTCCAGCTCTTAAAATCTTTAGTATGCTAAAACAATTACCGAGAGTATTCTTTCCAGCTTTAGCAGACAGCAGCCATGATGGACAGAGATGCACCGACCCCCCTGAGAAGAGCTCCCACTGTGCTGTCAACGGGGAAGAGTCACCTCCCTGCTTTCTTTCTTGTTGCTGTTATTCAATAGTTTGTAGATTTATGACAAAAGCACCATGTCTTTTTAATTCATATTTTATGAAATTTTGCTTTCTATAAAGTGATGAGTTGATTTCTGCAGTTTACCTGATGTTTTCCACTTGCATGAACTGAGAGCTATGAAAAGCAAGCTAGGGAGGACTGGAAGTATGGAACATGAAAGGATAATAATAAAAAGCACAGATTGCAATTCACATACAGAGAAGGTCACAGGATGCGTATTTTTAATAATCATGTCTCAATTATGAAGAAAATACACAGAGTTACAGAAATGATGAAAAGAATGGGAAAACTGGAAGCTCTTGGGGAGAAGATGAACTGTTTCCAACTACAAAGACAGAATTGATCATTAAGGCATCTTCAGCTGGGAGCTTAAAATAATCACCTAATTGGAGGGATGGTTTGTAGTCCGCAAATCAGGTTCACATGCACCCCCTCATTAAACTGCTCTATACAGCGGGGTGGTCGGGAATGTTCTCACCACGTGCTTGAGAGGGTAGAGCTCAGAGAGCCTTGCCGGCACGGGGTCAGCTCAGAGTGAATGGCACGTCAGACACTGTTTGGACGACGGCCCCTTTGCTGAGGAGGAAGTCCCAGAAGTTCCCAACACCTCTGCGAGAGGCAGAGTAAATGTACAGGCTGTAAGGTGATGGTCAAGTTGGCTGTTTTATTATTCGATCACTTAATATTTTAGCAAATGGAATCCCTGTTCAGAAAAGGATTTCCCCTATGAGATAAAGCTTGAAGACTGAATTTTCTGTATTTTATAAATAAAGATTTTTAAAAGCCAAAAATAGGTTGTTTTGTTGAGAGAGGAGAGGCTGAGTTTTAGATCACACTGGCCATTGAGGAAGAGCCAGGTTGGAAAGGGGTTGAGAGAAGAGCTCACCTTGAGGGGGGCAATTCCATCCATAGGGTGAGAGGAGAGAGAGCTCTTTGTCACATACTGAGTAAGTCTGCCGTAATTGTCTAACATGTGTTACATATTTTTAAATAAACAAGAATGTAAATAACAACTTTCCTAGGCCCAGTCCCATGAAGTACAGGAGTTGGTCTCCTTTTAGATGAGACCTCTAGCTTGGCTTCATGTAATTTCTCCAGATGTCAAAGTTCTCTAAGGTTTCTTGAGACAAGGGGTAACCACCCCCCCCCCACCCTACGCACACATCCAGCCCCCATCTGTACATTGTTTATCTCCAATCAAAACTTCATTTCCTTTTTCATCTGCCTACCAATGTGCTCGCTAAGAGCCAGACTGGACCAAAAAGAAAAAGAAAAAGACAAAGACAAAGAAAAAGTGAAGGGTGGGGTGAGTTAGGACAAGGACAAGGAAGTGGCCAAGCCTGGACCCAGCTGCCCTAACTCAAGTCAAAAGAAATTTAAACACAATCTCTCATTTCCATTTATTTTTATCATGTCTTTTTGATATTCTGTTTTAAAGTATTTTCTCTAAATTCCACATTAGGTAATGATATCACAGGATCATAACATTTTAGTATTATAGGGAAACTTGGAAATTATCTAGGCCAATCCCTATTTTTATAAATAAGAGGACTGAAGCTCAGAAAGGGCAAATCTTTTTTTTTTTTTTTTTTTTAATATACTTTCAGGTCACAGAGCTGGTCAGTAGTTCAGGTCCAAGGAGAATCCAGGAAAATTTTTCTCACCGCAAGTTTCCTGTCTAAGTTATGATTAAGAATGGCCTTGAAAATGTTGATAATAGCTAAATCTTAAAAGCACAAGTTTCAGCTAGTATCCTAAGCACTTCTAAGGCCCTACAGAATTTAATTTTAAATCACCCCATGTAGTAGTTACTACCATTATTGCAACTTTACAGGTAGGGAAACTGCAGCACAATTGAGTATATTTCCCAAGATCATTCTGCTGGCCGAAGCCACAGCCGGGAGTCACTCCCAGGCAATCCGGCCCCGGAACCGTGTTCGTGCCCACTCTGCTTAGTAGACACTCCTGAAATATATTGGCAAGGCTTATATAAACTCTGGAAGTCATATAATATTTCTGTAATTTATTAATAACTGCAAGTTGCTTTAATGAACCCTAACATTAACTTGCTAAATTGTTGGGCTTTAGATGTAATTCTCCCTTTTCAGAGTCTGAGGCTACTGAAAACTTACACATTTTCAGGATTAACTATGAAGAAAACAAGTTGAGTTCTTAATGAAAGGAGGCTGCTTTCTTGAAAAGATAAATGTTTAAAATGCTGCAATCTGAAAAGGATGGTTCAGAAAAACTAGATAAGTATAGGAATGAAGCCAAATTGGAAAATGTAGATCGGCATAAACAAGGTGTTGATGCTAGGAAATTATGTCTCTCCTTGGGTTTGGGGTATATACTTGCTAAAGCCCTACACTGAGATTTCTTTTAATAAAGCCACATCACCAGGAGAATTTAAATGTATAACAAAGCAATACACAGACAGCATTTCGTTCATTTTCAACTAGCCTCCCTGGTTTTCCCAGGCAAGGTTTTCGGATTGTTCAGTTTATTGGTGACCAGCCAAGGCAATCAGCACCCTTTGCCCAGCTCTCCCTAGGTGCTCTCTTGAGAGGTAACTGCTCTGCTGGGTTGGCCGGACTGAAAGCCGATGGCCTTGGGCTGCCAGTCGCTGGGTAAGGTGGTTGCTGAGCATAGCCTGTAAACCAACCCAACTCGACTTGCCATTTACAACGATCAGACTCTTCAGTAAACATAGACAGCCTCTGACAATGCACAGGTGGAGTTAGCAGCCTGCTCAACCACAATCTCATGATTAATAGTATATCGCAGTGAAAATAATTCTCAGAGAAAATGCTACCACAAGTATGATACAAAAATTTCTTAGGTTGTAGGAGCAAAAATATTATACATCCTGTTCCTTTAAGTGTACTAATGTCCTGGCCCTCTGCCTTTTGGGGCACTCCGATTAGCACTTTGCATGAAAGAGTCACTCTGAGGCCAGCAGACCATATCCCGATGGCAAAATCAGCCTTGCTTCTCACGGAATCGTGTACCCAGTGCCTGAAGTAAGGGGTGAGTGGGCAGCAGAAATAGGACAAACCGAGGTCTACACCTAGGGTGCTGTGTTGGTCTGTGGGCTTGCTATGTGCATGGTTCGAGAAATTCAAGGTCCTTGCTCTCAACGTGAAAGGGCAGAGACGCCTGTGCAAACTTTCTAGCCAGCTGAATGTCTCGTATACTACTCATTTCACCAGTAAGAAAGGACTTCTCTGCTGCTAATTAGTGATATTGGAATCATTTTCCTAGAGATCTCTGGAGAGTGGATTCTTGAATGGGCACTTCAAATGTTAACAAAATACCTGAGAGTGCATTATTAGTTTACAGTGTATATTTATCATGTGTTTAAAGATAAATCACAGATAATATAACCACGCTGAGGAAATCAATGGTCAAGGAAACTGTAGTGGTTGTAGACTTATGCCACATGGTCTTAAAGAAAAACAATCTCCCTCTCTTTCCCCTTCCTTCTGCTCCCCAATCTTACCTGGTAAGGCTTAGAGCAGATTTTTGCCTTGCCTCACTCCATGCAAACATTATAAACACAGAAAGGTGGGAGAACTGCCTGTTTTCCATGTGCAAACAAAAGCCACCTGCATCTACTGGAACACTTAGCTATAAGAGAAGACTTTGGGCTATAAGATAAAAGTAAACCAGACAAAGAAGGGAAAGGGATAACCCTAAATTTGTTCTCAGGAAAAAGGGAGCTAAAGGCACAAACACAGTTCATTTCTTTCCTTCCACCTATTCGTTTATTCTAAAAATAGTTATTCATATTCTAGTATGTTCCAGGCACTGTGCTAGGTGCTGGGAGACAAGAGAGGACAAAATATTTCAGGTCTTTGTTCTCAAAGATCTTGCACTATAGTGGGGAAAGACAATTAATATTTACACATACAAATTTATGCACACACAAACAAATAATTGTGGATACTGATTAGCCCCATTATTTTAAGTTTACACCTGACTGATAAGAAGGGTAAAACCATAAAAAGATCTGGAGAAGAACATTCCAGGCAAAAGAAATGAGGTAAAGCTAATGAGGCTGAGTTGTAGAGTAATTTAAGGATGAGGTCAGAGAGGTAAGCAAAGACTGCTTTATTATAGACCAGAGGACGGCACAGGGATTCCATTCTAAGTGTGAGGTGACGTTGTAAGCAGGAAAGTGTTGTGGTCCCCTGACTTTGCAGAAAGATCACTCCAGCTGCTGTGCGGAGAATGGATGAAGGCGGGGCTAGAGTGGAAGGAGGAGACAGCCAGGAGCGATTGCATCATTCAGACAAAAGATGGTGGTTTCTTGGAGTAGGGTGGCGGACGTGGAGATGGTGTAAAGGAGCACCTTTAGGATAACTTTCAAGGTAGAACTGAAAAGACTTGCTAGTGAATCGGACATGAGCTGGGAGGGAAAAAGAGGAAACCCAGATGATTTCTAGGGATTTTTTTTTCTTCTTTTTCTTCTAAAACTTGAACAATTATTAAATTGCAGAGATAGAGGTCAACCTAAGCCCTGCTTTTTCTAAATTTCTATGTATTACATGGCCTCTGAATGCTCTAATTTATGCCTCTGTCGTCTGTGACCTGGCTGTTAAAATAACTCCAAACTACCTCCGATCTTACCCTTCTGCAACCCTCTCCTGCCATTGCAGTCGTCATTCCAAGGTGAAAATCTGATCGTTGTACAATGGCTCCTCTCTGCTATTTCATCACAAGATGAAATCCAAATTCCTTACAACACAAGCCAGGCCCTGTTTGATCTGGCTTCTGCCTATGTCCTGGTCTCTCTCATGTGTTTCTGCCTCCCCTCCACCTCTCCACACGCCTCACTAAGGCCACAGCAAGCTCTGTGCACTTCCCAGAATACACCATGCTCTCTTTACATTGCCATCTTACTTAGAAAGCCCTCCCTAGTACCTCATCCATCTGGAAAATTCCTCTTTTTCTTTTAAGAGTCAATTGAATTTCCTCATACCTTGTCTCCTTCAGTCAAGTTTTAGTTGCCATTGCACCTTGTATATATTCATGTATAGCTCTCATACAGCATTGCACTGCATGTGTGAGCTTTTGCTCACATAGCTTTCTCCTTTACTGACTGTGAACTCAGGACCTCTCCATACACCCATTCAATATTTTTGCCCATCTCTTTTCATCCACTTGTTCTAGGGTCTCCTTGCTTTTCTAGTTTTTCACGTATTTATTAAATTTCATGGTAGAAGGAGTCAACAAACTAGATGGTATCTCTGTTTTCATGACATGTGAAAGAGAGGCAGAAAATGCGTAAACAAGGAAATTAAGTGTACTAAGTCCTATAAAGAAAATGATACAGGTTGAGCTGATAAAGACAACAGAGGTACTAAATTGGGTGTTGAGGGAATGCCTCTTCGAGGAGATGACATTTAAACTAACATTCGAGTGATTACAAAAAAAGGAACCAGTCTTGGGAAGACTGGGGGAAGAGGATTCCAAACCCAAAAGGGATAGCTACTTCAAGGGCTCTAGGGTAGGAATATACACCAGGATGTTCAAGGAAGGAAAGGCTATGTGGCTACCGAATCATGAGCCAAGAAAAGAGCATGGCAGGAGGTAAAGGTGAGCCTAGAGGGGTGGGCAGGAGCCGGATCATGTAGAATGCTGGAGGCATGGTATGGAGTTTGGATTTTATTCTAAGTACATGGGATGCAACTGGAGGACTATAATCAGGATAGTGGTGTGACCTGAATTACATGTTTAAAGGGGCACTTTGGCTGCTGTGAAGAGACTGCATCATAGGAAAGTCAAGAGTAGCAGTCATGCAGATAGAAGTAAATAAATCCTAATATCTTCCGGAGGCAGAGCCAGCATTAACAGAGACGGGGAGGCCTGGGAGGAGCCTTTCAGATAGAGGAGTCATTTTACTGCAAAGCCAAATAAGCCACTCTTGTTTTTAGTACAATGTGATCCCCCACTGGCCCTGGTAGTCTTCCTCAACTGGGCTTCCAAGACTTTTTTCTCCCTCAGCCTGGACAATGTTCCTCTGGTGTGCAGCCATTGCCACATTAACTTTCCTGGAATCCAAAGGGCCCTGTGAAAACCTATTCAACTCTCAGTCAACACAGAGAATATCCTCTACTTATACCATTGATTTATGAAAGCTAAGAGCAGGACTTCACATTTACCTATGTTAAATTCTTCTCATTAAATTCACTCCATCACCCAGGCACTCTCTCTGCTCCCTCCATCTTCTTGTCTTTCTCCTTCCCATCCACACTCAAAGCCTCTTTGTTTGAATTAACAATCGAATTCATTAAACAGTAGCAGGCCCGAGGGCTAGCACTGGTTCAAACTATGACCCAGTAGTCCTAAGAGAGAAGGAAAGCATATTTAGATCTTTAATTGAAAATAGAGAGGATTTACCCTGATCTTGCTATTGGTGAGCTGAAGTACTTTTGCATTTTATAAGTCGACGTGAATATGAAATTCTCACCTTTCATCCGGGGAGTTAAGGAAACAACGGATGTGCTAATGTGAGACATGGTAAGTCTAGGAAATGAAAGTGTGGGGGGAAAAAGCAGCATTTGGGATTTGATGAAGCTATTTTCTAATTTTGACCATTTGGCTTTGTTTCTGAGGAGAGCAGATACCTGTGGAAATGATTCTTGTAATAGCATAGGTCTAAGACACAAGCCGGGAGAAGCACATGAGAACTTTCCATATTGCCAGGGCTGCAGCATTCCCACTGGCTACCTGAGTTTTCTGCCTCCTTTCTAGAACCTTTCTGTAGAGGAAGAAGATCTTTAAACACCGTATGTTTGTGGCCTTCTTCAGCTGAGCCTTCCTGCTCACCCACTTCCACCTAGCAACACCCACCCCGCCTAGCCTTTGAGACAGGGAAAACTCAAAGCAGTTTCCACAACCATACAGAGCTCTGTCATTTGGTACGCCTTGCTTGGTAAAGTGGAATGCCAGTGAATTCTTATTGGGTTACCAGAAATCCAAATTTACAAATTCATGAGAGTACTTAAGATTCTTTTTTTTTTTTTAAGTAAATCCAAACCAATAGATAGTTACTAGAGAGCAAGATCAAATTGTTCAATGTAATTGTATACGGCTTTTCTAGAGTTAATTGAAAACATTAGCAATCTTTTTTTCTGCAAATAAATGAACAGATTTAATTCAAAAAAATAGAAATTATACCATGCATCTTCTCAGATCACAGCGGAATAAAAGTAACAATGATCACAAACAGAAACCCTCACTCTTACTCAAAGTCATGGAAGCTAAATAACCTTCTCCTGAATAATTATTCTATCAAAGAAGAAATCAAGATGGAAATCAAAAATTTCTTTGAATTAAATGACAATGGAGATACAACTTATCAAAATCTATGGGATGCAGTTAATTTAAATTTTTCTTTTAAGATACAGCTTTAGAAGATTAAGGAATACAGGAATGAGCATAGGCAATGTACTTATAAGGCAGAGAAAAACTGTCTTAAGGCACGAACATGATTTAAAAAAGGCTTAATCCAACTGATCTATTAAAATACAGAAAAACACTATAAGCTAAAAAGATCTAATACTTATTAGAATTGCTTATTTTTTTTCCTGAAACGTTTACTGCGATAACTTCATTGTAAGCCTCATTCTGCAGATAGTGGGTACCGCTTCGGCTCATTCTGCTCTACCAAAGAGTTTTGAGGAAGACCTTTCTGCAGAAATTAGATGACCTATACTAGGGTGTATTTTCAATGTATCTTCCTGAGTATCAATTTTAAAGAAATGAAAACTATTTGTCATTTCAGAGAAGCAGATATCTGCTCCCTACAATCTTAAAATCAGTAAAAGTTTCTAATCTATGCATAAATAGGATTCAGACATTGCAGTTTAGAAGAGCTTTTCCTCTTCATGTAGAAACATTCAAAGGTCTTTTATAATCCATTTGCTAATTTAACAAAAAAGAATAGAGAGAAATACTGAGTATATTTTTGTACTTACTCTGTTTTTGGATTGTTTTTCATTAAGACAGAGTTTCTTCTAAATAGTCTACAGAAAAACATGGCCAATATATCAATATATTTAAAGGTTTCATTTCTTTTCCAGAAATATTTTTATCATATAAAAATCTTTTTTGTCAGTGAATCTTAGAATAAAAGGTCTATAAACTATTATGTGAAAAATATGTGTGCTGTCAGGTTTCTCTTGCTGAACATCTTCAGCCCTCTCCTAATGACCATGTTGATAAAGCACACTTGGAGTGTATTTGGGAAATAAAAGGCCTTAAAGCAGAATGCAAACAAGATTCATATATTAATTTCATCATAAAGACTCAATAAAGATTTAATAAGCATCCAAAAATCTAACACAACCATGAAACTTCTTCTGAAAAATAATTATAAAAAATTTATAATCTGTAAAAAGCCCATGGTGCAAATATAGGTAGAAATGGAATAGCCACAACAAGAAGAAACAATTATAAAAATAAGGATTAATCTCCTTCTTCTCTTAAAGTATCATTTCCAAAAGTTTCCCAACAAATGAGGAAAAACTACATTGTTCGTTCTTATTTCTGGGAGCTTTATGTGAGAGTCTGGACAAAATATCTTTCTTTTAGCTGTTGTACTTCTTTGGTCTCCTCCTGCTCTGCCCAGGTAGAATGCTAAGTCCAGTCTCACCAGGTGCTCTGCTCTTCCTATCTGGCACACATTCCCATAAAGCAGCCCTCCTCTCCCATCAGATTATTAATTCCAGACCTTTCTTATTTAGGGATTGAAAGCACTAGGAAAAATATCTGGGTCCATTGCCCCAGCATCCCAGATGGAATAGAAGGCAGTCATTGGGTTTTACTCAGGGCAAAAAAAATCCAAAAAAACAAAAAAGAAAGAAGCCTTTACTTTCCTCTATGAGCAAAAATTGAAAGGATCTTCTTGATGACTTTAGATGTACAGAAAGGCTATTCAAGAAGTACTACCCCCCAAAGAGAAGCAGAGCTCTTGGGGATGAAAGCAGTTTGTACCAAGCCAGGGGAAAGAATATGCTTACATTTAATAAAAGAGATGGGTGTTGCAGCAAAGCTGCTTGTTGACATGCTGGGGTGGATCAGGGAAACGTCCAGCAAAACCGACAGCCCTGACTGCCACTTCTTTCCTCAGCCTTTGTCCTCTCCCTGTGTGACCATCATCCACATGTGTCATTTCATCACCTCTTTCTCTCTCTCTCTCTCACACACACACACAGTGCCAAGAAAACACCAAACTTGTTCAGAATAAGCTTGTTCTGGCCATCAAGCTATAATACAAACAGAGAATAAAAATTTGAGTGATATTTCCTAGGATGCTTATTCCCATAAACTACTGATTTTGATTGTTTAAGTTCTGCTCTTCTCTGTTAGCTAAATAAAAAAGAAATTCTCAAATGGGATGAAACTAAGGGCCTCACTGCCCTTTTCTCTCTCCATTATGAGCTCCATCTTACATAACATTTACTGTTGAGAAAGAAAGAGGGAAGGCACAACGTACAAATGCTGAACCCCTCATCCTAGTCTCTGGAGTGTGGTGGGTGGAGTTCCCACGTTGCCTCAGCTGTGAGCAAATGAGAAAGGAAATTCTCTGCCATCTCAAAGTGCTGTCTCACCTGAAGGAGTCTCTTCATATCCATCTCATTCTTTTACATAATTATAGTTTTACAGTATTGATTTTTGTTGCATTTGTTTGATAACTCATAAATAGATAGGGCATAAAGAAATAAATGCTACCAGAAAATATTTTAAAGCATTATAAGAAATAGAGAAAGACTATGTAAAACACAAATAAACTATATTACACTATTATTCTAGTTCTCCATTTAATACATAAGAAAATAAACTCAGAGTCAAGAAGAATTAAAAGAATCTGTACTTTGTGAGGGAAAAACCAAAGCAACCAATTAAGCACAATGTAATTGTTAGAAGATGCAAACAATAACAGTGCAGGTGGAATGCACATGTTACCACATCTAGTACATAGTTCTTTTATTTTTAAGTCAAGAATTTACTGAATGTTACCAAGAAAAGAGTTAATGAAGTCATTTATTCTATTAAACAGTGTTTAGATAGAACCAAAAACAACAATAATAATAACAATAATAATAACTAGCACTTATTTAATACTGCTTTGTACCAGGCATCATACCATATGTTCTTGAATCCTTAAAACAACTTTGCAGGGTAGATATTACTATGCTTATTTCACAAATACGTAAACTGATACTCAGAGAAGTCAGTAACTTGTTCAAAATTATACATCTAATAAATAGCATAGTAGGATTTCAAACAAGCTCTATTTTATAAGCCTTTGACTCTTTCATTAAAACCAGTAACTTCCCATTAGTCTACATCAGGGTTACAAAATCAAATGTTAATAAAAACATAAAAGCAGGCAATAAAGCTGGGAGATGCAGGCTGGTTGCAATGGCAGTTGGCACCACCATTCAGCACTGGCGGGAGGCCCGTGGCCAAGCGGAAAACACTAACACCCCTTCTACATCGGCTCGATGCCACTCAGCTCCACCCGATTGTCGGCACGATGCACTGCGGACCTGGTATTACAGGGGCTTTCAATTATTCAGAGAACTTAGAAATCCCTGGAAACCAGTTTATTTTAAAATATTGGTGTAAATGTCCCCTGTCAATCAAACCACATCAGCATCCTGGGCACCACGTGGCCTAGATATGTCCTTAAAACACCAGAGTCAACCTGCTGGTTAGGGAGTCACCATCTACTCAGCACTATGGGTGGCCAGTGAATGGTCTCTGGACAGCTGGAGAGAAGTATTAACTCCTTTCAATTAGTACTTGGCTCAGACATGGGCAGTAGAAAACTCAGACCAATGTGGCTCTAAGTGTCGCCCAAAACAGACCATGGGCGGCTCACTCTGCACCCTGCTTGTGCGTTTCACAAACTCTTGCCCGCATTCCTTCAGGCGCCATAGACTTCATTATATAATTTATAGAATCCAATTACTAGCCATCTCCTGGATGCTGCTTTTATCAAACTTACTGAGATGTGCTCTGTGCACTCTACTTTCTTCTATTATCAGCTGACATTTCCATCCAAGTACTGGAAGCATCTCTAGTTTTGTTCTGACACATCAAAGCAGATATAGCAGCCTATCATTTTGAACATGTGGTCTCAGGGACCCTTTGAAAATGAGCTCAACACTAGGCGAGCGCTCTCTGCTCCTCAACAAAAGGGACACTCTCAATTCTGCCAAGACCCTGTATAGGTGGGCTTAGAAACCCAACAAGATTCCCATCACAATGAAGAAGCTCTGTCAAGTTCCCCAATCCTAAACCCAAACCTGCCAGGATAACAGAGAACCATGCTGACTGTGGGGATACACGTTAGTTACACAAAAACGTGATTTGTTTATAACATATAATAATATTCCTTTCACTAAAGGCTTATTCAAAATGCTCATCCCAGACTTGGTATTTCCTGTCTCTTTACAAGACTGTAGAAAATTGAAGATACAGATCCATACTGTCATTAAAGGATTTCTTCCAATTTTCCTCGACTCTTAGCATGATCTTACTAGGAATGTACAGCCCTAACTTTATTTATATAGCACAATGGAAGCCACAAGGAACAGGGAATCTAGGCAAGTCTATCTGAGTTATTAGAAAAGCTCACACAATGAGAACACTATGTGTATCATAAGTCACCCAGGTACTAAGCCACTGCCATACATGTAAGATGGGGTACCAAATTTCAGCATTTGTACTCTTACCTGCAAATCATCTTCTCTTCATATTCAGATCCATTACATTTTTGCAGGAAACCAGCTTTGCATATCTCTTGCTGAAAAACAAAATAAAATGCTTCCCGTTCATTCTTTTTGTAGCATTTTACTCCTAAAAATTTCCTTCCAACTTAAATTTGAAAGTGATGGTGTGGTAACACCCTGAACTAGGGTGACCATACACTGCAGTTTTCGCCCGGACAGTTCTGGTTTTCACCTGCTGTCCCGGCATAATTGCCAACAGAACCCCTTTCACGCCCTGAAGTGTTCCAGTTTAAATGACTCATTAAATGGTTACTATATACTGTGACTCTCTTCTTCAGAGTGCTCTGTAACTTACAGGTTAATGGGAGAAACTTAAATAAATTTGTTAATAATATGCTCATTATAATAGAAGTGAGTCAGAAAAATTATCTGGAAATGCTTATGTTAAGTAATGTACAATATGTCTCTCCAGAATCAGAAATCCACTTATTTTTTGCTTTGGCTACCAAGAAATAAAGCCTAACTTATTGGAAAAGCAACACAATCTTACAAAAAAGTACTTGGAAACATCTACTCCCTCTGCTTCCTCCGGATACACCATTTGTGCTCTTTGATCATAAGTGCGCTGCCTTTTATTATCATCCGTCTAACATATTCTTTGAGAAGTTGGTCGAGTATACATTTTAAATTATGCAATATTCCCCAAATAACTAAACTTCTCATTAGCCTTGTGAGTCCTAAGTGAGATAATTAAAAGAAGTACTATGGGGACCATTTAGTGGTAGGACTAGCTTTGGTCAATGTTCTCTACAAAGGATGATGAGTTTCCCTAGTATCATTATGAGGATAACACCAACTTGCCAGCTGAAGTCTTGACATGTGTATTTAAATCATATTAAGCCCCTTTCCAGTCCATGTAAGAATCTGGAGGACACAAGGAGCATTACTATACAAGGTGGCCTTGGTCTGAGAGCCTCAAGTAGAACAACATGACCCAGTTCAAATAATGCAGGAAACATGTTGAACATTCTTGCCCACAGCAATCATCCAACTGGTAAGAAGAGTGTAGAGTTCTGCTCTAAGTAGGATGGAAAGAGAAAGTCCAAAGTCTCAGGTGGAAAACACAAAAAAAATTAATATTGAATCCTAAGAATAATTGTACTGAGATGCACAAGGAGGTCTCCCAATTAAACTAAAAAGAGGTAAATATTATCAAATCCAGAAACCCACCTGAAACATATCCCTCCTCTGAAGAAAAAAAAAAAACCTACATCAATAATAGCTACCATTTTGAGTGTTTGCTATGTGTCATACATGGTTGTTAGCAATTTCCATGGGTTAAATCATTTATTGTATTTCATTAAATCTAAGCTACTACTCAAAATAGTCTGCCAAATTCCATCATGGAAGGGAGTGTTTAGGCATGTTCTTAGCAAGTTCAGTCCTTACTTAGAAAAACTAGGCAAGTTAACTATTCTTCATAGTTGATCTAACAATTCAATAGGTAAGTTGAAAGTGGATACTAAATCTATTTTCATTCCTGGTTCTTTCATTAAAATAGTCTTTAGAAATTATTCACCAAGACAATTTGGGTCACATGTTCAGCATTTTGCTGACTTTTGGGGGCTTGCTAATAATGCAACAGGGATATAAAATCTAAATAATAAAATTTTATAATGCCTTATTGATACTTTTTAATCTAAATGGAACTTCAGGAACATTTATGGGCAGACAATGACCTAGATTCATCCTGAAGTGAGTAACAAGAAGGTTCCAGCAGGTGCAAGAAACTGTCCATTATAGGAAGGGTCAATACAGACATTGCCTTATTTATTTTGTCCAGGTCACTCTTCCATCCTACTCATCAGCAAGTGACATAATCTTACTATTTCCAGTTAACAAATCAGAGAAAGTATAGTCTAAAAAGCATTATTTTCTTCTACCTTCTAAATTAAAACTATTCCAATAACTCATAAATTTAGATTTTAGAAACTACTCTTAAATTATGTTAGATAATAAAGGCATTATTTATTGAGGCTTATGGACTAACACTGCATTGTTCATTTGAAAGTTAAAAACCAACCAGCTTTGGAAATCTCTTTGGGATTATGACTGTCACAAATACCTTTGTAACTGACCTTAAAATAAATGTATAAGACTCAAAAGGATGATACAAAATATATTTTTTTACTTTTATATAATGATAATGTTAATTTGACAGGGCATAACTATTGACCATTTTATAACTTTTCTGGATTTTCAATGATTCTACTCTGAATTCTAAACAACTTATTTCAAAGGCCAAAATACATCATTATGATAGGTAGAAATTCATAGTCATGAAAAATAACCTTGGCATTATGTTCCTTCTCTAAAATTTCAAAAACACATTCTCTACCTAAAAGTGTAGATTGTTCTTTTTGTCCAAAGCAATCACAAATAATCTTACCAAATAAGACATATAAACACATCTGTTACGTATTTTTTATGCAGACAAATAAACAAAATGAAACAGAAACAAGTATTTCTTGCTCTCTTTAGTATTATAATAGATATATTTGTACCTCAAAGAAGGACTTGAGTATTTACTGAAGTAATTTTATAGAGAGAGTTACTCACATTCATGAAGGCAGGAATTAAAATGAGGGACCATTCTACTAACAGGTCAGTGGAAACCAGAGATCAAAATCATGATACTGTATTGAAGTCTGAAGATCATCCTGATCCTCCAAGAAATAATTTCTATTCCAGAAAATCTGTTTATATGTCTAATATTCCTGTGGGATTTGAGGCCACAACAATTCCACTGACCTTCAGTGAATTCCGTCTGAGTTTTAGTAGAGGTGGTGAGAACAAGTAGGGTAATGAACAAGACAGCACAGGAGAGCACAAAAGAGCACTCACTGCCTTAGTACATAAAGACACTTCCACTTACTCCCAACTCTTCCCCAACTTGTTAAATGCCCTTGGGAAAGCTGTTTGGTCTTCCTGGATCTTGATTTCCTCATCTGGGAAACAAAGGGCTTAAACTAGACAATCTCTAGGAGAGATGGAACTGTTTAAGAAGAAAAACTGTCAGAAATACTATGTTTTCTTCTTTTTTCTTTTGAGAAAGAATATTGGAATTTGTCAGGAAAATTGCTTCTATTGTTATTTTACAGTCAGACAAATTGTTCTAGAGCAGATGGGTGAGCAGCTCATCAGATCTACTTTCAACAAAAAGACAGCTATAGTGGGACTGAAGCATGCTGTGTGAGAAATTAGAAAATCTTTTTGATATAGTAGCTGTGTAAACTTGGGCAATTCGTTTTCCCTCTCTGAACTTCAGTTTCTTTGTTAGTAATAACAGCCTTGAAAAGACTAAGTGAAATAATATATCTGAAAGCATTTAGTGAAGTATAAAAATGCTACACAAATGCTAAGTGTTTTGTTAAATGCCTAGAGAGAAAGCACATTTATCAATAATCCGCTAATATTCAGGCCATTTCGAGTCCAATCAGATACCCAAATTCCTCTCCACCTTCCTCACCCACATACTAAATGCAATGACAGTGACACCAACACCAGAGTTTTTTAGATTTTTATCTTTTTTTTTTTTTTTAATTTTCTTTCTCAACACAAGGAAACAACAGAGTTTTTGATTAAGGAAGAAAATTTTCCTGCTTTTACTATGGGATATTTGTTTTCATCAACTTTGACACTTTAATCTTCTTTTATTATGTTAAGGATTTAAAAATTTTTTTTTTTTTTTTTTTTTTTTTGAGACAGAGTCTCACTCTGCTGCCCGGGCTAGAGTGCCATGGTGTCAGCCTAGCTCACAGCAACCTCAAACTCCTGGGCTCAAGTGATCCTTCTGCCTCAGCCTCCCAAGTAGCTGGGACTACAGGCATGTGCCACCATGCCCGGCTGATTTTATCTATATATATTTTTAGCTTTCCATATAATTTCTTTCTGTTTTTAGTAGAGACGGGGGGTCTCGCTCTTGCTCAGGCTGGTCTCGAACTCCTGAGCTCAAACAATCCACCCGCCTCGGCCTCCCAGAGTGCTAGGATTACAGGCGTGAGCCACCATGCCCGGCCAGGATTTAAATATTTTATCAGTACCTGCTTTTGTCTGATGAATTTGTTTGCAAATGGCTAAGCACTTTAATTGACAATTCTTTTTAAACAGCAAATGCATTGTAAACCCATTATTTCTTGGCTCTTATGCTGAGTAATTTGACAGCCGTTAACATTTTTTTGCTTTAGTTTATGGAAAGGTTTTACCTGCATAGTTATCACTGAGTTACAGAATAATCTAGCAGTTTTAGGAGCTCCAAAATGAAAGCACAATTTTAAATAATAAGCAAACCTACTAAAAAAATAAATTTGAATTTGTAACTTTACAGACCCATAACTACATATGAGGCTCGATGAGTAAAGCTTCAGATACCACCATTAATCGACATAAATAAGAAACCAGGAAGCCGTTGCTATCCTCACAAACTTCAGCAAAGAAACACAGCTGGACTTGTGTCTAGAGAAGTCTACACACCTTTTTCTTTCTCTCTTTTTTATACAAGGAAGCAAAAAATCTGTTTGAAGTCCAACAATTCTACTGATGGTACTCTTGGGAGTCCCTGTTCCAACAGGAAAACCGTGCAATCACTTTAACTTCCCCTTCTTATTTTCAGAAAATTCTGGAATTTAGAGAGAGCCCTAACTAGATATGAATGAAGCACCTTTAAAAGCTGTCTTTTAGTTCTAGATTTGAGGAACCACATCATTCACAAGCATTCTCACATGCATGGTCTATCAGTTGACCAATTGTTGAGGTTAGGTTTACCAGATGTCTCTTAGAGTCAAAATTTATTATAGTTGTTGTCTTATAGTTACTTTTGGTGAATCCTTCCTTTTGGAACATGGTACAGTGGTTGAATACAGGAGTTTAAGAATGTTTTTATTCCAATCAAGGATTCCGGGTGGAAGCTGGCTCATCTCCTATTTACTCTTGCTCAAAGTAAACCTATTTTGGTTGCCTATAATGTAAGTATAGTAGTCCCCCCTTATCTTCAGGGATACATTCCAAGATTCCCAGTGCATGCCTAAAACCACAAATTGTACTGAACCCTATATATACTATGTTTTTTTCCTACACATACATACCTACGATAAAGCTTAATTTATAAACTAGGCACAGTGAGAAATTAACAACAATAGCTAATAATAAAATAGGACGATTGTAACAATATCCCAGGAATACTACTCTTGCACTTTGGGGCCATTATTAAGCCAAATAGGGGTGACCTCAACACAAGCCATGAGAGTCAGCCTGACAACTGAGATGGCTACTAAGTGACGAATGTGTGAGTAATGTCGACATCGTGGATACGCTGGATTCACCTACTGGGTGGGATGGAGCAGAACACCACGAGATTTCATCACGCTACTCAGGACAAAACTCAATTTAAAACTTATGAATTACAAATTTCTGGAAGTTTCCATTTCATATTTTCAGACCACGGTTGACTATAACGGAAACCACAGAAAGTGAAACCGTGGATAAGGGGGCCCCACTATAAACATATGTGTGAGTTGTTATGTTATATGGTTCTGTTGAGATCAAACGTCATTGTAGGTTTTATTCATCTTTTTCTGTCATTTTAACTTTAGAACTTAAAATGCCCTTCTTCTAAGCCACAATCTAAATGACTTAGATTTAGAGGGGTCTTTTTTGTTCAGTATAAAATATATTATGTATCAAGAATTTTGTATGAATATTACGTGTTTATTTTTGAATTTTCTGACATCCCCACTAGCACGTAAGTTCCACGAGGGCAGAGAATTTCTTTTGTTCACTGGTGTATTCCCTGGTGCCTAATCAGTTTTTGACACAAAGAAAATACTCAATAATATTTGTTCAATGAACAGATGAATGAATGAGTTTCAAACAAGGCATGTTGAGACTCATCTACTGGCAAAGTATGGTCAATTTTTTTCTTTTATTTTTCTTTCATTAAATAATTTGTAATCACAAAGATGAACAGCATTTTCACAAAGTTAATAACCTACCCTACCTATGTTGCATTCCCCCTAAGGAATCCAATAGCAATATATTTTTCTACCCCTTTCTCCATATTCACAAAAATATAAGCAAACACATAGAGATAGATTTTCTTCCTTGCTTGCTTCCCTCCCTCTCTTTCTAACATGTATTCTGAAGTTCCTTTCTTCCCCCTTTACTATCGTAACATGGATTTCCCTTCAGTTCAATGGAAATAGAGCTAACGCTCTTCTTCCTAAGGACCAAATAGAGAAAAATGTGAATTAATATATTCTTCTTTTGATGGACATTCCGATTGTGTTTCAACTGGTGTCGCTACAAACAATGCTTATATAAGCATCCTTATAAATAACTGTCTATGGAGAACTGGATTTTGTCTGTTGGATATAATACTAACACAAGATTTCTGGGTCAAAATTATGTACGTTTAACATACATACATATATAACAGATAAACTCATAGTCTATTTAGTATATGAGTTGCAAGTATTTTTACGGACTTTGTTCATGGTATTATTGGAGACAACTCTCCATGAGTCTCTTGACTTTCTGTATGTCTCCCTAGCAGAGGCACTGACTGCTTTGCTCTGTGCTATCTTTACAAGGAAGTTTGTACAGGGAACACCTATGGAAGACAGAGATACGGCTTCCCGCTGGATAGGGCTTCCCACTGGAATAAAAGGCAGGCATGCTTATTGTGCCTTATAAAACATTCTGGTTCCCTAAGCTCAGGGTACCTCTTCTGTAGCCCACTATGTTTGCAGGTAGTACCCAACACTCTCCACTTCACTATGTAGGAATTTGGCCTCAAGAAACAGGCATAAGAAAATGCTGATACTCTTGCTTACTGCTACTGCCGAAAGCAATAAAGCCCTTTGTCTCTGAACCAGAAGTCATATCTTATACCAGCATCTGTGAAACTATGGCAGGCTAACTCTTTAGCTTGCAAGTGAATAAAATTTCAGACACTTTATGGTTCTAGAGAGCTATACATGCTTTTAAAAGTTAATAGTCCAATATGTATATCTTTAAGTCTTCTGGGGATCATGTCTTATTTTGATGGTCTCTTACATTCCCAAATTACATAAATATTCTGGTAAATTTTCTTCTAATATTTTAATTTTTATACTTGAATATTCAAAATAGATTACAGTTTTATATATTGTAAAAGACTAAGGCCTTAGCTTTTTCTCTTCCATATGACAGCAATATTTATTACATAAATTATTCTTTTCACATTGAATTAAAAGTTTATTCTTATTATCTACTCACTTCCCATACGCACTTGAATCTATTTTGGAATATTTTAGGTGGCACCAGTCTACTTATTTAGATCCTTCTGAAATAGAGCAGTGTTTTTATAATAGCAACTTCGTATACATTTTAATTTTTGTCAAGACATGACCATCATTGCTATTTTATTCCAGATGTTTTGACTATTCTCAAACATTTATCCTAGTATATGAATTATTTAAAATAAATTTTGCCTACCCTAAAGAAAATCAATTTAAATGCTGAGTAGAATTGCATTAGATTACATAATACTTTTGGAATGATTGCTATTTTTGTGACATTAGAGTTTTTCTCTAGACACTTACTATTTGGGTCTTATTTAAGTACTTTGGTAATATTACATAATTTCCTTTTTTTTTTTTTTTTTTTGACAAGCGTCTCACTCCATTGCCCTGGGTAGAATGCCATGGAATCAGCCTAGCTCATAGCAATATCAAACTCCTGGGCTCAGGTGATCCTCCTGCCTCAGCCTCTCGAGTAGCTGGGACTACAGGTGCATGCCAACACACTCAGCTAATTTTTTCTATTGTTGGTAGAGATGGGGGTCACTCTTGCTCAGGCTGGTCTTGAACTCCTGACCTCAAATGATCCTCCCACCTTGGCCTCCCATAATTTCCTTTAATAATCAAGTATCTTCTATAGCTATGTGTTTTATAGTTCATTTTTCTTTGGATTAGGATACGTAGACACATATACAAATTTTTCTTACTCCAAATAATCTTTTCTAACAAGATATTGCCAGTGTGCGCAAAAGCTATTAATTTTTATTTTTTATTCATTCATTTTACCAATTCCCTTATTCAGCCTAAGAGTTTTTAATAAATCCTCTTGAGATTATAGATATAATTATATTATTGGAAAACTTTTTTTATTCTTTTCTAATATTTATACTGATCTGTTAAGGATTTAGAAAAATATTTTTACCTGATTACATTAGCTAAAATCTTCAAAATACCATTGAATAATAGCAGTGATAAGAAGATATCTATGTATCATTTATTATTTTATTAAAATGGTGTTAGTTTTACTTTTTAACTATATATTTATACAAATATTTGTATCATGTCTAAGTAATTTTCTTCTAATTTTATAAGTTTTTATGAGAAATGACTGAATTTTATTATTGCCTATTTGACATAATATAATAAATAATTATAAGTTAAAATTTTTGATATAGTACATTCTGTAAATGATTTACTACTATTGAACATTGCCTGCATGCCTGAATAAGTCTCACTTAATCGCAAGTTATTATTACTTTAAAACCCATATTGGGTTAACCAACATTTTATTTTCAATTTCACATCAATATTCATAGGTAAAAATGATTTTTATTTATTTTAGGGGGTACTATCTCTATAGGGTTTTGGTATTAAAGTTATGCTCATTTCTTAAAATAAATTAGGGAGGTGTCAATTTTTTTGTATCTCTTGGATTATTTCAATAATATAAGAATTACCTTTTTTAATGCTTCATTAGAATTCAGCTATAAAGTCATCTCAGTCTAATGCATCAAAAATTTTAGATTTTAATTTCCTTTTTAATTATCTCCTAGAGTTGTTAGTTATTTGTTGTTTACATCTGATAGTTCAAAGGTTTTAACACCTGTGACATCAATTGAAGATCTTAGAAAGTCTCCTCAAGAAAATTGGCAAAATAAATGAGAGGGAAGGCAAGGTGCCACGAGAAAACCATCATTAGACTCACTTCCTTAATTCATACCACGAAGAACCACATTTCATACATGGATGTGAGTAACCACTGGAAGCAGCAGGACAAACAACTAAAGAATCCAAATTGTTGAACCCAAAAAATAATGTTTATTTGCTCTCTTCTCAAGTGTTCCTTCAACTGAGAGAATGGAAGAATCAAAATGATCCTATCCCATTTCCTTTGTCTCCAAATCTGTTTTGCCTCATTTAGGATCCATTTTAAAACAAGATCAGGAATAAAACAGTCCTTTACTTTGTAGAAGTGATTTTTTTAAAGCATCTCATGCCAGTATTTAGCTCCTAAATATATTTCTCTAAATTTTCCAATGAGCACCTCATCTGTGGCCTCTATTCCTCATACCAGTTAACTCTTCCTCTTTTTCTTCTCGTAGTCTTCAGTGGCTTTTTTTTTTCTTAATCAGGCAGCTGAAATGTATCCCCTAATAGTCAGTCATTTCCTACATCGCTGGGTTTATAATTTTATTTTTGCTCCTGTAGCTGAACTGTCTTCCCAATGCTCCTCTCAGCTACACACCCACACCAGGCATGGGCTTCTTTCCATTATGCTCTTCCTGTTACTTTGAGTCACCAGAATCACCCCCCAAAGAGCACACTAACTCAGCAGTGGCCTCTTCCCAAAATGATTTAATTGCTTCTGATGCAATCTTTGAACCTCTCCCTATTCTCATCAACATAAAAATTAAATCTGTTGTTGTTTCAGAAAATGAACCACATTGAGCATGCTGAACCACCAGGAGATGAGATGCAGAACAGTAACTAGATGATAAAGACATTACCACCAAGCTCAAAAATGCAATTAAGTCACATCAAAGATTATCAGGAACACTGTTGGTAGTCTGTGTTCTCCTTCACTGCAGCACAGCACAGAAAAACAGGCACATACTTCATGAGAAGAATTTGCATGTTGATCTATGTAAAAAGACAGACTGCTCAGGCTGATGTGATAGGCCATGGGTTACTGGAATCGCATTCTAAGTTAACAAATTGCTATACCTGCTCCCTATGGTAGAACATGAGAATTTTTTTTTATTTAATTTCAGTATAATAGAGACGAATAATACAATTTGTATATCTTATCTTTTAACCCTAAAAGAAGAGAATTAGAAATCCTTGTATAAATGTATGTTTTCCAGAAAACAAACAAAAAGACCACATTGGAAATCTTTTGAAAAGAATAACTTATAAGAGAATAGCAAAGTGTTTTCCTTAGGAAATCTCTGCTATTAATATTTAACTATATCTTGCCTTCACTCTGATCACTCTGCCCTTTTGCATTTGAACTATGCTTCTGGCACTTGGTATATGTGCGAGGGAGATTTACTGTGTACCATATATTCAAAGTGTTCACCCACATACCTCAGCCGCTTTTGTAATGGAGGCCACGTAACTTGGTCTCATGAATGGGCTATGAGCTCAAGTGTCACTTCTGAGCTGAGCTAAGTCTAATAAAGGCTGGTATGTTTCCTACATCCCTCTCTTCCTTTGCTGCTACAACCTAAGAGGCCAAGAGGTGAGAGCACAGCACCACAAGATTGTGTTTCCTGAGTCTCCTGAAGGAAAGCCTCTGCCAACCCACATCAGGCTATGTGTGAGTTACAAATAAACCTTTGTTGGCTAAGCCACTGAGATTTGGGACTTTATCAGTTGTAGCAGCTAGTATTAATTATCCTAAACAATACAATGCATAATCACAGAACATTAGGGCAGAAAGGGATCTGAGAGATCACCTATTCCAGTGTGTTTCATACTTTTGATTGGGTTTATCAAAGGAAGACTTTCTTCGTATTGCAGAAGAATGAAACAGAATCCATACCTCTCACCACTCACAAAAATTAAAAAAGACTTAAATGTGAGGCATGAAACCATAGGAATACTAGAAGAAAATGTGGCAAAAACTCATCTAGATATCAGCCTAGGCAAAGAATTTATGAAAAAGGCCCCAATGGCAGTCACAGCAACAACAAAAATAAATAAATGGGACTTGATTAAATTAAAAAGCTTCTACACAGCCAAGGAAATAATCAACAGAGCAAATAGATAACCTACAGAATGGGAGAAAATATTCGCAATACATCTGATAAAGGGCTAATAACCAGAACCTACAAAAAACTCAAGAAAATCAGCAAGAAAAAAATCAAACCATCCCATGAAAAAGTGGACAAAAGACATGAACAGAAGCTTTTCAAAAGAAGATGGACAAATGGCCAATAAACACAAGAAAAAATGCTCAACATCAGTAATCATCAGGGAAATCCAAATTGAAACCACAATGAAATATCACCTTACCCCTGTTAGAATGGCTTTTATTAAAGTCTAAAAATAATAAATGCTGATGCAGACACAGAGAGAAAGAAATGCTTCTACAATGTTGGTGGGACTGCAAATTAGTACAACCTCTGTAGAAAACAGTACGGAAATACTTCAAAGAACTAAAAGTAGACCTATGATTTGATACCCCAATCCCACTACTGGGTATTTGCCCAAAGGAAAAAGTCATTTTATCAAAAAGACACCTGCCCTCAAATGTTTATTGCAGCACAATTTACAATTGCAAAGATATGGAATCAACCAAGTGCCCATCAATTCATGAGTGGATTAACAAAATGTGGTATATGTATACCATGGAATACTACTAAGCCATGAAGAAGGATGACTTAATGCCTTTTGCAATAATTTGGATAGAACTGGAGACCAATGGGCTGGGTGTGGTGGCTCACAGCTGTATGTCTAGAACACTGGGAGGCAGAGGTGGGAGGATCGCTTGAGTTCAGGAGTATGAGACCAGCCTAAGCAAGAGCAAGATCCTGTTTCTACTAAAAATAAAAATATTAGCAGGGCATCATGCTCTGCACCTATAGTCCGAGCTACTCAGGAGGCTGAGGCAGGAGGATTGCTTGAGCCCAGGAGTTTGAAGTTGCTGTGAGCTAGGCTGATGCCATGGTACTCTACTCAGGGCAGGGCAACAGAGTAAGACTCTGTCTCAAAGAAAAAAAAGGACTGGAGACCATTATCCTAGGTTGAGTATCTAAAGAATGGAAAAACAAACAGCACATATACTCACTGTTAAATTAGAACTAGCTGATGAGCACATATGTGCACAGAGGGAAATAAAACTCAACAGAAATAAAGCAGGGGGGAGGGAGAAAGGGGGCATGGGCAAAAACCTATCTAATGGGTACAATGAACACTATCTGGGTGATGGGCACACCTATAAACATTACTCAAGCATTATAAAAGTGATCCATGTAATCAAAAATTTTTATACCCCTGTAATATTCTAAAATAAATAAGACATTGACATGGAATTTCATTGAGTCTCTCATTGAAATGTATTTATGTTCTTATTTGAACTACTGATTTTGTTTAATTCATAGACAATACCTATTATTAAAGCTTCTTTTTAATCTTAGAATAAATCTATTTCATTTTTGTTAAAAAAATACTTAGAAATAAAAGTGAAGCTGCTTCATTATTAGTGTTGGTGGATCTCTTAGAGTCCCAGCCTTGTCTCTCCCACTCCTTTACTTCCACCCTCAGGTACCAAATAATCTCCAATGTCCACACCTCCGTAGACGCATAGAGTGAGGCCACTACAGGACATAGCTTAAAGATACTCATCTACTCCAACTCCCTCAATTTGCGGAGGTTCCAGGGCTTACAAGTCTTGCCTAGGTTCTTGTTCACACACAGAGAGCAGAACCAGGACTCCTCTGTGTGTGTGTGTGTGTGTGTGTGTGTGTATGCGTGTGTGTGTGTGTGTGTGTGTGTAAATTTTCTCAACACATATCAGGAGACAGAGATTTGAATTTATCAGATGGTGATGTTTTGAGAGAAAATATTGTGACAATAGTTTGTCAGCCCCTAGTGTGAAGTCCAGCCACTGTGCACCTGCGGATGCTCAGTGAATATTCACTGACTGGATATGGATCAAAGGACACATCACATTTGTAACTATTCAAGAAACTAATAAACAATTTAAAATAGAAACAGGAAATGCTCAGTTTGGCATTATTTTCACACATGCCTCCTGTGATCCAGAAATTCTGCTCCTAGGACCATATCCCCAAGAGAAACATGTGCACACGTACAGCAGGATTCACATTCAACAAAAATTTTAGCAGCATGGTTCACTATAGAAAGAACCTATTCTGAGCAGTGCTTGTCCATGGGAGATTTGATGACTATGATGTGGTACATTGTACAGAAGTTAAAAGGAACAAACTATAATGACATGTAAAATATGATGAATCTTAGCAAAGTAATATTGTGAAAAATTAATTCCCAGAAGATTACATATAGCATATTCTTTTTATAAACAAATAAAACAAGTATGTATATATGTGTGTATATAAATGTTCATATGTAATATAGGTATAAGCTATGAATATATATTTTGCATACAGAAAGGAAAACAGGTTAGTGATGAACACATGATTCAGGCTGATATTAACATGGATGAAGGGAAGCAGCAGGATAAGATGAAGGGCATATGGCTAAATGTGTATTTATCATTTCCAAGATCTTAGCTTCTACTTTAAGTTATGGATTCATAAATGCTCATTATTTTTAGATAGATAGATGTGGACCAACAATGAACTTCTGATCCAAACCTAGGAGTAGGATTTATTCAATTTTAGGCCTGAGGTCTAAAGGAAAAAATGATGTTAAAGAACCCAAACATATTTCAGAACAACAACAACAAAAAAAGGTGGGAAAACTTGTTTCCCTCTCCCTCCAAAGCATACCAACTACACAACTAGCCACTCTTGGTTTAAATATTAAACGGAAAACTGTCAATGTCTGATATCATTAGTAGCTTTAGGAAAGATAGATGAAAAACTATTCTAGGAGAACTAAGAATGCAAATGGCAAATGGTGCCCAATTTAAGAATAACAATGGACTGCCACACACCAAGAAGGAGAAAAATATATATGACACACTCAGTTATGTGTGTTGACACATACATATACAAATACATATATTCATATACTCCTCACCCAAGGATAAAACAGAACCAGAATAGTTTAAATTAGGCAGCCTTCAAATGCATCTCACTTCCCACTTCACATCCCCAACTCTAGCACAGCATACTGTCACTGACTAGTTTTCTCCTCTGACCAGCTGGGTAATCTTGAGCAAATCTCCCAACCACTTTTTATACTGTTCCTCATCAGTGTGAGAATTGGGAAACAAATTAAAATATTAGTACAAAATCTGATACTTAATAGTTTTCTAGACAATGTTGATTGAATTTTAATCTCAAAGACAATAAGGAAAAGAAGAGTATTGTGATGGATTTTCAGTGACGTTTAAAGCAAGCTACACTGAGATAATATATTAAATAAACTGAAGCCCTTTAAAAATGAATTGTTCAGCCTCACTCCTATCCCTTTACCTAAATCTGTTCACTTAGAAACAGAATATGTATACACATTGGTAATCTTTATGTATAGTTTCTAAAGCAATACCAATGTATAGATCTAAATTATACATAAGGATTACCAATGTATAAGCTTTCTATTAAATTATCAATGTTCATTTATAGACTATTTTGAGTTTGCAGAGCTATTGTTTTATCTAGCACTGTTACAATTAAGGTAATGAATTTCATCTTCATTTTTTTGCACTGGAGTTCCATTAAAACATTTACTAAAATTAGGGAATTTTTAAACCATGGAAGCTTAATTGCATTAATTATCCTTTCTCACCCTCAAATGTTTTATAATGAAACTAAATAATGGATGCAATAATGAAGCAAAGGACAAGTTGGATTTGCGTATTTTATAAACATGCTCAGGAGAGTAACTGTGCTACTTTACTTGGAATGGTAGTTAGGGTAATCATGTGTTTATGAAAGAGGGTGCCCAATTTCCTTGGGGCAGGGAGGTGCTAAGAGAGGTGACTTTGAAATGATGTCCTGGTGTCCTCCTTTGTTTTCATGTGGGCGAAGATCAGAAAACAAAGCTTTCAAAAGAGCATCCATGTTCACAGAGAAGTTAATTGTGAAACCGTTAAAGAAGTTTTCCCACAGCCTCCAAAATGGTACATAAATATGTTTAATTTACTGAGTGCTCATGGGGATAGATTGAGAAAATCTCCTCCCAGCTTTAGCTCATAAAATTTCCTGAACTTGCTTCATAAAATGAAAAGTATCTTCCAAAGGAGTGAAAGAGGCCATTGCCTAAGTCAGTTCCAGGGAGGCCCACTCCACAATAGGTTGCTCCCTAGATGTTCCCCCCAAGGCAAACAGAATGCTGTCTTTGGCCACTCTACCTCACTCCCTTCTCCTCTACCGCGACACCTTCCCACTTACACACACATATCTGAAAACATGGATCCTCAATGATTGTGAAGGATAGCACACAGCATTTGGGAAGCAGTGTTCCTCCAAACAATCAATGTCTTCTTGGGTGGAGGATTCGTGAGTAAAGAAATAACCCAGTTCATCTGGAATATGTTATGTTTGATATACTGCATTAGTTCAATATAATAGGGATAACAAGGCCCTGGGGAACAAAGAAAAATGGCACCTGAGCAAAGCAGAATATGTTATATGAAATTCTAATAGAAACTTAGAAACTTAGAAATTCTAATAGAAACTTAGACATGGAAACTGTGCATGTCTCTCAGTCCAATCTGCACGTCTGAGACAGAAAACTTTCCATTATACATGTGGACAAAGAGCAAGACCAAGGTCAGTCTTCTTTCTCTGTTTATTGAAAATGCTGATTTTATACTGTTCGGTGATTAGAGGGAGAAAAAACTACATGTGACCTATGAAAAATATTGTCAAATACGGAGAAAATTCAGAAGATAAATAGTAAGAAAATAATCTAGAGTAGGATTCAGAAGAAAACTTCCCAGAACTGTTTAAACACCCTCAATAAAGTTGAAAAGACATGGTCACTGTGAAATAAAAGGAGACTGTGATAAATAAGTAGGTGAGGGAAAAAAAAAAACCAAATGAATAAGGATGGATTGCTAGAAAATAAAACATGCTATAGCCAAGTTAAAATTCAGGTTGGAGACTATAGCAAAAAGTGTCAATTCTAAGAAAATGTAAATTAGTGAAATGTCTAAGAAAACTCATGTGTTTCTCAGAATTCAGAAGAATAGGACAATATTAAAATAATGCAAGAGAAGATGAGTGATGTAGAGGATGGAGAACAGAGAAGAAACATGCAAATAGTAGTTTTCTTAAAGGTAAGAAGAATCAGAGCAAACGCAATCAAAGATAAACCACATTCAATATTTTCTGAGCAAATTGAAAAGTCTCATTGTGTTCTCAGAGTGGTTAATCATGATTGATTAAAATACTCCTGGTAAATTTTTGAACTATAATAGAGTAAATTCTATTTTTTTGAACTATAAGAATAAAGTTAAAAAACAATTCTGTATATATCCATTCAGGAAAAAGAAAGTGGTTTTCCCAAAGGACCCAAACTAAGCTGGCTTCAGACTTTTGCACCATATTATGAAATAAAAGAGTCAAGGGAGAAACATGTAGATGATCAGAAGAGAGGATTATGGCCCAAAGAAAAGAATTCAATGGGAATTCTTTATTAAAACATTTAAGAAATGAGATCATCGAAAGATGACAATAAAGAAGATTCAGAAAAACTTTTGGTTAAGCCTGATTTATTGTGAAATGTTCATTACTGTGAATACCGTCATGTGTTCCCAAGAATACGTAAAAGGCCTGCTGTAACTAGGAAGTTAGGGGGCTGGAGTACATGTGGACAGACCGAAAGGCAACAGGCAAATTTTAAGAGATTATTGATGGTTACCAATGACTATTTAGTTTTCACTTTTTAATGTCATTTCTATACTTTAGAAAGGGAAACAAGGAAGTACTGCCTGATGTAAGATGGACCATTAACTTTCACACATTTTTATAACACTAATTTAGAATTAAATTTCATGAAATCACTTATGGAGTAAATAGTATTGATGACGTGTTCTGATCCTATTTCCAATTCAGATCAGACCATTAATTCTCTATTCAATGGAGCCTCTCATCTTAGTAATTCACTCCTATGTGCCATGTTTTATTTCAACTCAAAACAATAAAAAGGGTAGCCAAGTCATAGATTCTTAGGCCCAAGCAGTGGGATAGGGATACTGGAATTCCCCCAAGTTTTGCAATATTACTTATCTTTAAAATATCAGTATGAGTCTCTAAAGTTTAAAAATTATAATCAGTAGATTAAAAGTATATTTTTTAAATGAATGCAATACTTTGAACTCAATTCATTTAAAATGATTTTTGCAAAGTCATATGCTAATAGCCTCGAATCCAATTATCCTACAGATCTGTCTATCTGTAGCAGCTTAATGCCAAGTAGAAGGTTTTAACAGAAAAAAACAAGGCATTTTATGAGAAGATAGAAATTGAAGAAAAAGACAGAAGTGATTAAGTCATTGAGTGATGGACATGGTTGTGGAAGATTCACCTTTCCTAATTATATAAAATTCAGCCACACAGCACAGCCTAAATTTTCCTTTAATTGGCTGTCATAGTTTTTAAACCATAACTGGCAAACTTAATTTGCACTTGGGTTAGAAAAATCTTAGAAGTAAAAGACTAACAAATGTTGCCATGGTGGTCACTGTCTTCATAACTGATTGCAATGTCATCTACCATGATGTGAAGACACTTAAAAGCAAAGAATAAACCAGTTTCTCCAAGTAACATTAACGATATCACTTCTTCTTGTGTCTATCATTTTCAATCTCTCTCAGAAATGAAGAATCTTATTTTAGCACTAAGCCTACTATTCATATTTCTGTTTCATAAATAAATACACTTTAAGGACAAAATTAATTGCTCATCTATCTTAAGAAAAATAATACCATCTCTTAGTTGTAAGTTTAACTCCTTAAATTCTATCGTGTGTTTAAGCCATTTTTCACTTTTAGGTCTATTTATTATGACAGTTTGGTGTATCTAATATACCAGGCATTTAATCCAAGCAAAAAGAAAAGAGTTTTGTTAGATGTGTTCCAGTTGGGAAGATATATCTAGTACAGGCTCAAGTCCATTTCCAGGGCTCAGTTCTCCTTCAGCCTCTCCTTGCATATTCTCATTTCTGGCTCTAAAATGGGGACTCTCTCTGTTTCATTTTCACCAGATTTCTATGTTTTTCAAGGGTCCAGTTTCTTGCTTCTGTTTTTCTAATGCACCACAATAGTCATCAGAATGTTTCCAATAATTAAACCTGAACAAAGCAAGGTTATTTTTGCTTTCTCTAAAAATTATATAGATTTAATATATATTTAAATATACATATGAATCAGTTGCTCTCATATCTTCATCTCCTAAATCAAATGATCATAAATAGAATCTTTTTAGGAAAAACCTTTTGTAATTTTAAATCATTTGAAAGAACTTCAGGAGCTTACATGTGAAATGTAAGAACACACATACAATTAACATAAAGACAAAAGCAAAGGTCTTGTAGGAAAATGGAAGAAATAACTGCCAGTGGGGATATAATTGTTGTATATGAATATTTAGTTAAATTGAGAGCTTCTTGATAACAAAAGCAAAAAAAAAAGAAATGCAAAAAAAAAAATTGCAGAGATCTTACTAGATGATAAAAGACAGCAAACTAGTAGTTTAGGAAATAGAAACATTTTCCAGAAGTTAAAATTCTGGAGAGAAATCATCATTATCCTGTGAATCTCTATAAAAATGTGTCCTAAATAATATAGTAGAAAATATACCTAAAGTTCTGAAAAAAGGATCAATTTTTTCATTTTTAGGACAATCATACATTTTTGAAGCTTTACTATTTCCATCATTTAATTTAATCTAATTAAATAATCAATGTAATTATTTAAATAAGGAAATTAATTGTTCTTTGAACTATTTTCTTTTATTGTTATATTCAGAAAAAAATCTATTTTAATGTTTTTAAAATACTAGAGACATTAGATGTCAAGAAATTGATAATTCATTGCTGTTATTGTCTTTTACTTTGGAAACTAAAAAATTAAAACACTTGTAAAGAAAAAATATAAATGAAAAATTTAATATGTTAAAAGGAAAGCCATTATATGAACTTTAAATCATATGAACCCAGAAGCCACCTATAAAAAATCTTGTATGTGATTGAAAACATCCTGAACTTTCTCAATTCCTAATAAAATAATAAAGAAGTAACAGTCTGAAAATCATGAATATGTATGCTTTCCAAGTATGGTGTTGAGTGATAAAGCTCCAGTTACATACCATAAATGGAGCAACATAAAGAAAATTACTGTAATTTCAATTTCAGGCATCATTTTGGTCTGTGTTATGATTTTTAAAAATTCCAACTCTTTTCAACTTCTAACAGTTACAGCATTTTCTCCCAGAAGCAGAACACAGTATCACAATTTTATTTCAAGAAATTAGATAGATGGTTAAAGGTTATACATTTTAAGCTGACTTTTTAAATTTGTTTGGTTGAGAACATTTTTTAACTTGAAATACTGTTACTAAACTTAGTTTCATTTTACTAATTTGGTAAATGTAATATTTCAGATTTTCTTTTGTACCCTACGTGCTAATAAACTTTACACAAATCTATTTTGTTTACTTCACCAAACAGAATCTCAAAAGTAATTGAAATATTCTTCTTATGTTGAGGCTTATATTAGAAAGGGACTCTATATTTACTAATTTTTCAATTGAAATAGAATTTAATTCTAATTAAAATAACATCTCCAGACTGCAATTCTATTGTTTCTACATACTGTATAGACTTGAACTCCAAATTATTTAAAGGAAAACATATATCCTTCTTTTAAGCACTTAAATGAGAATGTATGTCCTTTTTTTTTATCCTTTTCCAAATTACAAGTATTAATCTATGAGAATTCTATAATACTAAGGCTTGAGACTACTACTTGAAACTAGTGCAACTATTACCACCACTACTACTATTATATCATCATCATCATCATCATCATCATCATCAAGATGTGTCTGGCATACAGTGGGTACTCAAACATTCACTGAATGAATGAATCAGCAAATCTGTACCTACAACGTTCCAAGAACTATGCATTGTATATACTCTCCATGTATACCTCACATGCATATGTTTCATGTTTACTCTTCACTGTAACCTTGCAAATTAGGTATTAAAATCTTCCTTTACAGGTGAAGAATGAGGTACATGGAAGTTAATTCAAAAACAATATCACATAGCTAAGAGTGAAATAACTATGATTCATACTTTTCTTTCTGGCTTCAAATTTCATTACTTTTCCACTAAGCCTACTTCTAAAAGTATTAAGGTACCTACGTTAATTATTCAATTCAGTTAAAAATTCTCTCAAATGCAATACACAATGATGGTGCTCTGGAGGACAGAAAAATGAATGGACATGGGCTCTGCCTTCAAGGAGTTTACAATCTACTGAAGAGACAAGTTGTGTGGACATCTAATGATGTTATTATGGTGGAAGCCAGAATGGGGTAGGCCTTAAGTCAGAGCATTACAGTACTGTAGAGGCATGAGTAACAGAGAAAGTTACTTCCGAGGGCTAGGGATGCTTCATGAATAAAAGGGAATTGGAACTATGTCTTGAAGAGTAATTACAACTTGATAGGTAGTATCTTTAGCAGAGGGAATAGCAGAAACAAAGGTAAGAAAGTATGAAGACACGGTATGTTTATCATTCACAGATCATTCATTCAGTCTTTCTTCCTTTCTTTCTTTCATTCGTTAACTTATTAACTACTATAAATGTTGGGCATAGAGCAAGTCGGACAAGGTACCTGTCTAAAAGAACTTACACTTCAGCGATGAACAGAGTAAAATATCAGAAAAACAGGTAAATAAACAAAAATTTTCGGGGAGTAATAAGAATTATGAATGAATTAAAAACAGAGCATTGGACTGAGTGGTCAGGAAAGAAATGTGAAAGAAACCCAATAATGTCTGCTAAAATTAGATACTCATTTATGATTTGACCCACCAGTCTTTCTCTATATAATAATAGTTGTTCAATAACTTTTAGTATAACAATAGCAACAACAATAAAATGGGCCTAATCTGAATAAATATCAGCTACTATGAAACATTACACCTATTTTTATTGACAACAAGAGATAGCCATTATATATTGTTAAAATATGAGTAAATAGCAGATTGAAAAATTGTGTGCATAAATATGATCACATTGAGAGAAAAAAACTTGATTATATCAATGTTGTGAAGGTATAGAAAATGTCACTTTGAAAAACTGTTGTTAGAATATAAATTTGTAAACTTTGCTGTAGAGAATTTGCCAGTATGTATCAATGTTAAGAATGCTCATATTATTTGATCCAACATTTTTAAAACTAAAACACTCTAAAGGAATATTATATACTCTGCATTTTAAAAACATTTAATCCATGGTTTCCCTTATGTTAAAACATATATTTTTAAAAAATTAAATGTATTTGTGTATTTACCTACCAAAGAAAACAGGAATGCTTTCTCTTCTTCCTAGCTGGCATCCCCCACCCTACTCTTCCAGAATCTCTTGACTCACTATTTCTTCTGGTATCTTTGGGGATTTTAGTCCCAGATTGTTATTTCTTAAATAAACCATAATTGTATAGAATTCACTACATGCTTTATTGATTAATTTGCTCACAAATCTGTGTCCCTCTTCAATTCTTGTTTTGCCAGAACACAAGCTTAAATATTAATACTTATCTTACAGAGTCTGTAGAGGATATTTCTGAGTCTTAGCATATATGTTAATGTTTTATTTTATACTCATGCTTAAACGCTAATGTGGCTGGCTATAAGAATTTAGGCCCCAAATCAATTTCCCCTAACATCTGAAATTTTATCCCACTTAGAATCTCTTGTAGTTGATAAATCTTATGGAATTTGATTCTTATCCCTGTGATTTTTTTTTTTTTGGTTCTGTAGATACTCTGGATTTTTCTCTTTATCTTTAATGTTTTGAAAATCTACCTTTGTATGTTTAGATTAATTCATTCATTTGACAAATATTTATTGAGCACCTACTATGTGCCAAGCACTGTTTTGTGTGCTGGGGATATATTATTGAACACAACAGAGAAAAGTATATGTCTTTTATTATCTAACCTACTGGCTATTTGTAATAAGTGTTATACTTCTCTCTGAAAATATTTCATAAATAATTTCTGTGTCTCTCTCTTCTATTCCTCCCTTTTCTGTTCTACATGCTTAGAATGCTTAGAAGACAGATATACTGCACATTCTTGATGCATCTTCTTCTATAGAACATAAATTTTCTGTCATTTTTAATGTCTGGCTTGCTCTCCATATTGGAGAAACCCTTGACTTGTTATTCATCAGCTGTGCCTATTCTGCCATTAATCTAACTAATGAGATCTTTAAATTTCTACCATCATATTTTAATTACAAAGACATTTATTTTCTTCCTATAATGGGTTGCTTTTTTATATTAATAGATATTGTATCTTCTGTTCAATATCAATTAAAGTTTCTATAAAACTTTTTAATTTATTCAGATAAGTAACTTTTTGAGTATAAAGTCTTCTATACTAGACTTTGGTGATTCTCTCATGGGGATAAATTTTCACAAGCAATTCTTCGTTGTCTGTTCATCTTTATGTTCCTGAGTCACTGTTTGACTCTTTGGAATGCCTGTTCCTTTCTTGGACCATTACCCCAGGTGCTTATGGGGAAAGAGCAGGGTATGTTGCAAGCCAGGTGAGTTTGTAACTAATCTTCTGCTCCCTGGCTCCATGCCTCTCCTGGACATCACTAGCTTTCCAAGGGACTACCTCTCCTGGCCTCACAGCCTACACTCATCACTTTATCTTGATGGCAAACTGCTAACACCCACTGCTCAGCATCGTTGAAGAAAAAAGAGGAGACTGACTGGTTCTCGGGCTAAGAAAACAGTTACACTACTACTGATCCCAATGTCCCAGAAACCTTACCTGCTCCTTGAATTCACTGACTTTGAGCTTGACCCCCACATCGCCAGTGGCCTTCTCCTGCTTTCTTTTGTGCTGTGTCTTTTCTAAAGTGTCCTTCTGCATGAAGAAAATCCATGTTCTTTTTTACCCTAATTGTTTACTTTCTGTCATGAATTATTTTATTACATAATTAAGATTTATTATTTTAAAAATACCTTTTAAACTATTTTAAGAGAGTTGTGGCAAGTACATGCACATGTTTAGTCAACCATCTTTATTCAACTACTTTCTTTTCATACTCCATTAAATTCAGTGAAAAAAATTTTCTCAAAAATGCATACTTTTTTCTAGAATATGGAAAGTCAAAAGTATTAAACATATCCTTCATGAAATAATCATATAGACAGCAAGAAAAACAAATAAGTTTTATTTTTGGTTCCCACACACACACACACACACACACTCCTTAAGCTATTGTCTCTTAGTTTCAAATCAATTCTTCCATACTTCATTTTTTGTGATTCTGGGGCTGGGATTGTGAAAACCACCATTCTCTTGCCAGCTAGCTCACTGCCATGCTCTAACAATAGGGGGCACTACAGAAAGGGCTCTGAAGGCTAGAGGTGAGGGAAGGAATTCTAGTCTGTTTCCTGTTTCTGTTTTGTTTCTTGTTCCCAGCATCACTCAGCTCTGCTTCACTCTGGCAGTGGCTGGTTATTCCAATAGTGCAGTTGATTCCAGTTTGCTCTTTTCCAAAGCTCAGAGAGCCAACATCATTGTGCCCCTCACAGCCGCAGCCCACTTGTGGCTCCTCTTAAAGGATTGGGTCCCAGCCCCATGCAGCACCTCTGTGGCACTCCAGAGGCAGCAGTACAACACAGCAGAAGTTGTCCCAGCTCTTTGAGTCCCTCATCCATGCATGTAAAGTTTAAGAAGCCTAACCTCTTCTTTTTATTCCCTCAGCCCTATGGGTACTCTGTGAAAAATTTGGTGTCCTCTTTTTCAGGTTTCCAGTTCCTGGCTGACAATTCTTTATATTAACTTCTCCAGTTAAAATAATTGCCGTGGTTTCTATTTCCTAATTGTACTCTGAACAATACACTTTCCTAGGTATAATGGCTGTCTTTGAGTGCCCAGTGAGACTCCTGTCTTATTGTCAAAATTATACTATGAATTTTATTACATGTGAAAATTATTACTTATTTATATATTTTACTGAAATGTTTTAAAATATGGTTAAAGAAAAATAGACATGGGTCCCCTTTTCTCTCATAATTTCAAAGCAGTTAGTTCAAGATGACTTTGAAAGGATAAATAAAAGCATTTCCATGAGATTTTTCTCCAACCAAGTTTTTCTGAAGCTGAAGCTGTAAAGCACCAGCATCGTCGCTGTGTATCTCTGGAAATCTTCCTCCCTCCCCCAGTGGATTAATTAATTATGGGTTACTTTTCTATCCAGACTTTCAAAATTGTTAATGTCAAACAATGAATGCTATATTTGTCCCAAGTCTTTATATTTTTTTTAACTTTTGGCTTAAACTATATATAAATATCTTCATTTAAATATGTAGCAAATAGAGCAAAAAATGATATTTATTAGGCTTATGCTTTATCTTTGTAAAAAAGTAATTGCTGCTACTGACTGTTAGTAGTCAGAAAAATAGGAGGTATGAAACAGAAGAGACCCCAATACGGATTATGATCCCTGGCATTCGTCCTGCTTCCCTAAGCAATTAAACTTTTATATCCAAATACATGCTATCTGTAGCAGCTCACTCTCAGCAAGTAGCCACACCACCAGGTTTAATAACCAAACACTCCAGATGAAATAACACAACATACACAGGACCTGGACTTTTTCATAACTGACTTGCTAAAAAATACCAAGTAAATACCTATTTTGAGACCAGGACCACCTTTCACCAAAAGTCTGGCTTTTAACACGAATGTCTCTCTCAACTTTTCTTTTATCACTGTTTTCTGGTAAAACAAACAAACAAACAAACAAACAAAAAAAAACCAAAACACACAAGCCAAGGATTTGATTCTCTGCACTGGAATTGTGCTGGGCCCATAAATTAATTCAGTAAGAATTGACATCCCTATCCCAGAATATGGTATATCTCATAATTTTTCAAAAAATCAACTTATTTGCACACTGAGATAGAAGAGAAATCAATTTTGTCTTTTTTTTTTTTTTTTTTTTGAGACAGAGTCTTGCTCTGTTGCCCGGGCTAGAGTGCCATGGCATCAGCCTAGCTCACAGCAACCTCAAACTCCTGGGCTCAAGCAATCCTTCTGCCTCAGCCTCCCAAGTAGCTGGGACTACAGGTATGCGCCACCTTGACCAATGTCCTTCACATTTCAATGACTTCATTCATGGTTTGTCAAATGTAGCCCCAAAGCATTCTGGGGAAGGCCCTCAAATACTTGGTCCCATTTTCCCTTTGAGGTCCGTTGCCTATCTATGTGGTGCCTTTTGGTCTAGTTCTAGATGACAACCAAGTAAAAAAAAGTACTTCTGAGGCTGACTTTGTTACAGTGTGCCTACATATACCCTGCAGATATTGTTTCTGGGGTCTTACAGCTTCCTGCCACTGCCTGGGTCCTTAGATTTTCTCCAGTCTCTCTCATCTACTCCCCTTTTATTCCTTGCTTGTTTTTGAAAGGAAATCCAGGAGGTTTTGCAAACTACTCTTTGCATTCTGCCTTGCATATACTTTCAATGAAGCATTAAATGCTTATCTGGCTACTGGATGATGAGACTTAAGTAGGGGAAAAGTAAACAAACATTTCAAAAATATTATCTAGCCATGCATTTTATCCTGTTTTAACCTCAACTTCCTGGTGAATTAATAAGGTATATATCATCATCCTCAGTTTCAGATGGGAAAACCAAGTTTAAAGAAGCTAAAGTATTTTGTCCCAGAACACAGGTTGATTAAAGGCAGAGTTAAAACCTAAACATATTTTCTGATACTTAATCCTACTAAAATGCCATCTGTCATCAGAAATGATTCTCGATATTTAAGTAAGAATACATTTATTCACTCAAGAAATATTTTTTAGCAGCTGTTACATTTTCTTAGTGTAGCAGTTATTGGCTAGTGAGAGAAACAGGCAGTTAATGCTTTAAAAAGTATGAGTCACTAAACTGAAAATAGTTAAAACCATAGGCAGAGAGGAGAGTCAAGTTGAAGTAAATTCAACTGACTTAAGTTCAACATTTTTTTTTCAATAAAATCACTGTTTCACATTAGAACTAAATGCACATATTTTACTAGTATTTTTACTCACCGCTATTGCTTATATCCTACTCCATTCTTTAGATTCACTTTTCCTCTTGCTGGAGTCCATCCTTTTGTAATTTTTTCAGTAAGAATCTGTAAGAGGTATATTCTATTAGTCTTTGTCCAAAACTTTCTTTGTTCCATCCTCACTGTTGAATGATAATTTAGTGCCATATAGTCTCAGGTTGAGTTCTTTTGTTTCAGCACTTAAAAATTTTATTCTGTTACCTCATAGCATATGTTATCACTAATAAAAAAAATCCACAGTCTACTTAATTCTTGCTACTTCTTAGGAAATCTGGAAAACAATTCCTAGTTAGATTCTCTCATTTTTCACCTAGCCCACCCCGTGTACAGTTGTATAATTCTTGCTCTGTAGAAAGGAACGTGGCTAAAGAAGCACGCAGGGGCAGAAAACCAGGCAATGGGCCATTCACTCAAGTCATCAAATTAAAGGACAGCATCTGTCAGAGGTCACTGTTTCCTTCTTCACATAAAAGTGTCATGTAGTATAGTGGTGGGATTATGATGCGTGCAACATTGAATTTAATTTTATTTCTCATATTGACTGCTTGGGTCACCATATGAGGACCACATCTTCCTTCAATTCAGAAAAAAATCTCATTAATTCTTCAAATCTTATCTCTTTCCCATTGTTACTTTTCTCATTTTTGAAACACTGATTAAGCATATGTTGGAACTTTTCAACCTGTCTTCTGATCTGGGTCGTTAACTTGACTTTCACTTTTATTTAAGTTTTCAGTGTTTTGTTAGGGGTATTGCAATTTATTAATTATCTCTTTAGCTATGTTCACCTGTTAATTTAAAAAAAAAATGACCATAATTTTCAATGCCAGGATTTCTTATTTGTTCTTTTTTGTTTCCCCTGTTACTGAGTCTCATTTGTCTATTTGTATTTCATAATTCCTTTTTCTTTTTTTTTTATGAGTGTTACTTATTCATATATCCCTTTTAGGGTTTCAAAAATACTCATTTTAAAACTCTGTTTTGAGGTGGAAAACCATACCATGCTTATGGATCGGAAGAATCAACATTGTTAAAATGTCTACACTACCCAAAGTGATCCACAGATTCAATGCAATCCCTATTAAATTACCAACATCATTTTTCACAGACATAGAAAAAATAATGTTATGCTTTGTATGGAACCAGAGAAGACCCCATTTAGCAAAAGCAATTTTAGGCAATCAGAACAAAATGGGAGGTATTAGTTTACCAGACTTCAAAGAATACTACAAGGCTGTGGTTATTAAATCAGCTTGGTAGTGGCACAAGAACAGAGACACAGACCAGTGGAACAGAACTGAGAATCCAGATATAAAACCATCCTCATATAGCCATCTAATCTTCGACAAAGCAGACAAAAACATACTCTGGGGAAAAGAATCCTTATTCAATAAATGGTGCTAGGAAAACTGGATAGCCACATATAGAAGACTGAAACAAGACCCACACCTTTCATCTTTCACAAAAATCAAATCACAGTGGATAGCAGACTTAAACCTAAGGTGTGAAACTATTAGAATTCTAGAAGAAAATGTGGGAAAAACTCTTATAGACATTGGCCTAGGCAAAGAATTTATGAAGAAGACCCCAAAGGCAATCACAGCAACAACAAAAATAAATAAATGGGACCTGATTAAATTGAAAAGCTTCTGCACACCCAAAGAAACTGTCACGAGAGCAAACAGACAACCTACAGAGTGGGAAAAACTTTTCACATGCTACGTATCTGATAAAGGACTGATAACTAGAATCTATTTAGAACTCAGGAAAATCAGCAAGAAAAAATCAAACAACCCTATCAAAAAGTGGGCAAAAGACATGAATAGAAATTTTTCAAAAGAAGACAGAACAATGGCTAACAAACATATGAAAAAATGCTCAACATCTCTAATTATCAGGGAAATGCAAATCAAAACCCCAATGAGATATCACTTAACTCCAGTGAGAATGGCCTTTATCAAAAATTCCCAAAACAATAAATGTTGGCGTGGATGCGGAGAGACAGGAACACTCATACACTGCTGGTGGGACAGCAAACTAGTACAACGTCTGTGGAAAGCAATATGGAGATACCTTAAACAGATACAAGTAGACCTATCATTTGATCCAGCAATCCCATTATTGGGCATCTACCCAAAAGAACAAAAGACATAGTATAAAAAAGACATCTGCACCCGAATGTGTATAGCAGCACAATTCACAATTGCAAAGATGTGGAAACAACCCAAGTGCACATCGATACATGAGTGGATTAATAAAATGTGGTATATGTATACCATGGAGTACTACTCAGCTATAAGAAACAATGGTGATATAGCACCTCTTGTATTTTCCTGGATAGAGCTGGAACCCATTATACTAAGTGAAGTATGCCAAGAATGGAAAAATAAGCACCACATGTACTCACCATCAAATTGGTTTCACTGATCATCACCTAAGAGCATACTTAAGAATAACATTAATCTGGTGTCGGGCAGAAGGGGGGGGAATGGGTGTATACATACATAATGAGTGCAATGTGCACCGTCTAGGGGACGGACATGCTTGAAGCTCTGACTGGGGGGAGAGGGGGCAAGAGCAATATACATAACCTAAATTTTTGTACCCCCATAATATGCTGAAATAAAAAAAAAAACTTTGGTTTTGGAAGACTTTAGTATTTGTATTTCTTTGGATGATGAATTCACCTGTTAATGTTTATTGGCCATCTTATAAAGTTTTGCTTTCATCTTCTTGGTTAAGATTTTTTCCTCTCTCCTTCTGCTTACTGTCATGGTGAGGTAGCATCGAGATATTTTAAGTACATATCTTAAAATAGTTTGTCCAGCATTTCTATGTTGAGGGTGTCAAGGAAAGAGATAGTTATTAATGCATCCCTTAGCAATACCATTTTGATTAGAAGTTGCAAATACACATTTCTAATGTATTATTTACTAAACCAAGAAGTTCCCAAAAATATTTTATAGGTTTGATTTGCAAGGTTAGTGTTCAGAACTTTTCTTTTTGCAAGACCAGTGTTTACAATTACACAGTCCAGAGATTAGCAAAGTGTGATCCAGAGGCCTAATCCAACCTACTACCTGTTTTTTTAAGACCAGTCAACTAAAACTTGTATTCTCATTTTAAAGGATTATAAAAAAAAAAGAATAATATGCAACAGAGACCATTTGTGGCCTGCAAAGCCTAAAATATTTACTTTACAGAAAAAAAATTGCTGATACCTGAATGATTATTATTTTCTGATTATTTTCAATAGACTTTCTTTTTTTGGAGAAGTTTTAGGTTTAAAGAAAAATTGAGAGGGTACAGAGATTTCTCATATACTCCCCGCCCCCCACACATGCATAGCCTCCCCCATTATCAACATCCCACACCAGAGTGGTACATTAGTTACAACTGATGAACCTACATTGATACATCATTATCACCCCTATACCATGGAGTACTACTCAGCTGTAAAAAAGAATGAAATAATGTCATTTGCAGTTATGTGGATGGAAATGGAGACCATTATCCTAAGTGAAGTATCTTAGGAATGGAAAACCAAACACCATATGTTCTCACTAATAGGTGGGCACTAATAGATGCATACACAAGAACACAGAAAGTGAAACAAAGTCCATAGTTTTACTGTTGGCGGTGAACATTCTGTGGGTTTGGACAAATGTGTAATGATATACCTCCATCATTACATTATCAAATAAAGTCATTTTACTGCCCTCTGTACTCTGTACAGAGGTAATAATCCTCTGTACTCTGCCTATTCATCTGTCCCTCCCCAGAATCCTGACATCACTGACCTTTTTACTGTTGCTACAGTTTTGCGTTTTCCATAATGTCACATAGCTGGAATCATACAGGATGCAGTCTTTTAAGGTCAGCTTCTTTCATTTAGTAATACACACTTAAGTTTCCTCTATGCCTTTTCATAGTTTGATAGCTCATTTGTTAGTATTTGTAGTGCTGAATAACACTCCATTGTCTGGATGTATCGCAGTTTACTTACCTATTATTCACCTTCTGAAGGACATCTTGGTTGCTTCTAAATTTTAGCAATCATGAATAAAGCTGCTATAAACATCCATGTGCAGGTTTTTGTGTGAATAGAAGTTTTCAACTCCTTTGGGTAAATACCAAGAAGCGCAATTGCTGAATCACATGGTAAGACTATGTTTAGTTTTTTACGAAACTGTTACACAGTCTTCCAAAGCAGTTGTACCATTTTGCATTCCCACAGCAATGAATGAGAGTTCCTGTTGCTCCACATCCTGTCAGCACTGGGTGTTGTCAGCATTCTGGATTTTAACGGTTCTAATGGTTATGCAGTGGTATCTCATCATTGTTTCAATTTCCCTTATGATACCTGATATGCAGCATCTTTTCATATGCTTATTTGCCATTTGTATCTTCACTGGTGAGGAGTCTATTCAGGTCTTTTGCCCAATTTTTAATTGGATTCTTTTTTTTTTTTTTTTTTTTTGAGTTTTAAGTGTTCTTTGCATAGTTTGGATAACAGTTCTTTATCAGAACTGTTGCAAAAGATATCCAAAATACCTTTTGCAAATATTTTCTTCCGGTCTGTAGCTGCTTCTTTTATTCTCTTGACTGTCTTGCACAGAGCAGAAATTTTTAATTTTAATGAAGTCCAGCTTATCAATACTTTCTTTCATGGAGAATGCCTTTAGTGTTAGACCTAAAAAGCCATCACCATACCCAATATCATGTCACTTTTCTATATTATCTTCTAAGGGTTTTATACTTTTGCACTTTAAATTTAGATCTATGGTTCATTTTTAGGTAATTTTGGTAAAGAGCATAAGGTCTGTGTCTAGATTCATTTTTTTGTTGTGAATGTCCAGGTGTTCCAGTATGACTTATTGAAAAGACTATCTTTGCTTCATTATACTGCTTTTGCTCCTTTGTCAAACATCAGTTGACTATATCTATGTGGGTCTATTTTGGGGCTCTCTAGTGTATTCCATTGACTTATTTGTCTATTCTTTTGCTAATACTAAACTGTCATGATTACTATAGATTTATAATAAGTCTTGAAATAAGGTACTATAAGTCCTCCAACTTTGCTGTTCTTCAGTATTGTACTGTCTGTTTTGGGTCTGTTGACTCTCCATATAAACTTCAGAATCAATTTGTTGATATCCACAACATAACTTGCTGGTATTTTGATTAACATTGCATTGAATCTCTAGGTCAAGTTGACTGACATATTGGCAATATTGAGTCTTCCTGTCCATGAACATAGAATATCTATTTATTAATATTCAGTTCTTCTTTGATTTCTTTCATCGGAGTTTTATAGTTTTCCTCATATAGGTCTTATAAATATTTTGTTAGATTTATACCCAAGTATTTCATTTTATGGGTGCTAACATAAATGATATTGACTTTAAATTTTAAATTCCACCTGTTCGTTGCTGGTATATAGGAAAGCAATTGATCTTTCTTAAATTCTTTGCACAAACAATCATGTCATCTATGAACAAAGATAGGTTTATTTCTTTCTCCACTATTTGTATGATTTTTATTTCCTTTTGTTATTGCATTAGCTAGAACCTCCATTAAAATATTGAAAAGAAATGCTGAGAGGAGATACTCTTGCCTCATTTCTGATCTTAGCGGGAAAGCTTTGAGTATTGCGTTATCTTTAGGTTTTTTGTACATATTCTCTATCAAGTTGAGAAAACCCTCTCTATTACTAAATGAGTGTTGGACTTACTCAGATGCTTTTTCTGCATCTACTGATACCATCCCAATAATTTTACTTAAAAAAAATCTTGAGTAAATCTCAGGAATTTACTTTTTACATAAGAACCTGAGACAATTCTGATTCACATGGTCCAAAGACCACACTAGGGGATACAAGGTTCAAGGGTATACTTACTGGTTTTCAGGGATAACATTTTGAAATCCACCAACCTAAGTTTTCCCAAAAAGTTAGTATCTGATTAAATCAATTGAGCATCCATAGCTGTCATTTGATGACAGAGCCCTATGCTAATGTCAGTTATTTGCGATGTTAGTCAACCCAAATACCACATCCAAGGACAGTCTTCTCTCTCAGACTAAAAATGAAGAAATAAATTGCTTTCTGTTTTTCATTTTTCTCACATTATTGAAATTCCAAACTGTTTTTATTTATTGGTATAGTAATGTTGGACTGATGAGAGGAACAGAAAATTATTGGTTGACAAAAAATGAGTAATTAAATCAAAAACATTTGAAAAGCATAGACAGGAGAATTGCATTTGAAATTATCAGACCAAACCTAACATTCTTTTCAGTAAAATAAGTGAGTTCTACATTAGAATTAGAAAAAAAAAAGCGCCACGTTTGGACCTGAGGATAGTTTGGGTAACTGGCTAGTTAACAAAAATGCTTCCAATTCTAGGTGGTGGAGTCCTCAAACATTACTTATCTCTTAATTTTATTCTGGGAAGTAAAAACTGCTGATAAATTTTTGGCCAATATAGAAATTTTAAAGGACAAATTTATGGTAACTTGCTAACATAAAGGTGCAAAAGAGCTTCTAAAATTCTTTACAGAGATAATCTGCAAATAATATGAAGGCTACTGGTGACTTTCAACTGGTGACGAGAGCACAATCCATTCTTGCCATCTTGTCTCTCCCCAGAGGCACGGATCCAGGCACTAATCGATGCAGAAGCACATGGTGAAAATGTTGGCGTGTACAGAGAGTGCTTCAGGGAGGGAATGCAAAGGGAGATCTGACTTGAAACATAATTTTGTGTCTTGGGTTCTAAACTGATTTATCGATTTAACTGTAGCAAAGAGACTGGACTATTTTTAAAGTCTGGAGACACACATGATCCCTTCTTGCCTTAGAGTGTTAGCCCATAATCGTGCGGAGAGGGTTTTGTGTTGCCGAGTATCAGGAATATGTTTCACAATGAAGAAAAGTAACTCTCCTTTGTTATTTTTTATCTAGCTTCCCAGTTTCTTTCTCCCAGCTGAATATAAAGTACATTTTCCACTTTAAAATCACCCTTTAGAAATTTTCTTCTTATACACTGTGGCAGAGAAGATAAAAAGTGATTATAGTTTCTATCCTGAGCCTCAGATGCTGGTTACAGCTGACAAGTCTATATTCTAGTAGGAATAAAATCTTAAATGATTGCTATCTTGCTGGCTTCTTATACAATACAAAGACAAACTGTGAACCAAGTCCTTTTGAAAAATGAAAGTATGTCATTAAGTTTATCCAAGTTATACTCTTGGCAAAGCAAAATCTTTCTGTCACCAAACCAGTACATTCCTCCTCCCTCCTAAGCCCTGTTATATGGAAGTGATATGCAAATGTTTTCTCTGATCTTGCTTCCAGACGAATAATAGGAGACCATATTATTCATTTGGAACCAATGATACCACCTGTTTCTTGTTACCAGAACCATGTGGCTATACCCTAAAAGTTAGTCACGGACGGCTTTACTGAATTACCTCTTTTGGTTGACACTGAGGTTGCTTTTAAAATGTTCCCTCAGAAAAAAGATTTTTTATTTTAAGGTATTGGAGGATTGAGAGGCAACTCAGGTTGTAGCTTTACCTTGTCCAAATCACAACTATTGATTTTTGGTGCCATTAATCCTTTCTCATGCTTTAGTTCTTTGAAAGCAGGCATTTAAGCCACATGGGAGGGCCCAAAATGTAAGGAGCACAGGAAGAAAACTCAGGAGCTGTGCAGAGGCCCCCACCTCTTCTTCAAGCACCAGTGCTACTAAAATCTACCCTTACCTTTGTCATTTTTTTCTTCCTTAGTCAACTTTCTATACCTAACTACCTCCTCTGAGGCTTTGAAATGCCTGTGCTTTTGCTGAGTGTGCCTCGTTCCAAGAGATTATTACAATAATCTATCTGGCTGGAGCAGAACTTAGCTTTATTACCAGGTGTTCATTATTTCTGAGGGTTTTTTAAAAAATATCACCTAAGGTAAGGGTGGACAAACTGTGGTCCACAGGCCAAATCCGGCCTGTGGATTTGTAAACAAAGGTTTTTTGGAATGTAACCATCCTTATTCTTGACACACTGTCTAGGGCTGTTTTCACGCTGCAGTGGCCGATTTGAGTAATCGCAACACAGGCTGTATGACATACAAAGCTTAAGATATTTAGGACTAGAGTCCTGATGCTATTTGTTGTGGACTTTCTCTTACTTTCTGTGTGATTTTTTGATGGCTCAGCTCTCTCATCTGTAAATTGGGGATAGAAATAGAACCCATATCATAGGGTTTTCCTGAGGATGAAATTAGATAATGCATGTGAAGCACTTAGCACACAGGTCTGGGTAAACACGCCATGTTAGTTAGTCTGCAGGGGCGTGATGTCTTTTTTGAAGCTATCAATTTGAACTCTTTCTTGTGAAACAGTTCAGTACAGAGAACAAGAGCTTCGAATTTGGGTTTAATCCATGGTGACTACTTGTCCTATCTTATGAAAGTTATTGAACCTTTATTTTCATCTCTCTGTAAAAGGAATAATGAAAACTACCATGGAGACAAAAAAGAAATCCTTAAAGATTTCAGAGAACAGCAAGACCAACAGTAATAATAGGACAAATTACATATCATAACAACTACAGACTTAACAGATGCTAGGAGTTAAAAAGAAATGAAAAAATGCTTTCAATATTTTGAGGGAAATGGATTTTTAACCAGAATTCTCTACTTAGCCAAACTATCAACTAAATGTGAGGGTAAAATAAAGACATTTCAGGAATGCAAATTATAAATCATAAAAACAAAATCTCCATAAACTCTGTCTTGACAATTTATGGGAGGAGGAGAAGGAGGAGGGGGAGGAGGGGGGGAGGGAAAGGAGGAAGGAGAAAGAAGAAAGAAGTAGTAAACCAAGAAAGAGGGAGATGTCTTATCTGGAGAGATTCTGGGAAGAAGGTGGCGGTTGCAGTATAGATTTTGTATCTCCTTGAATTCTCCCCACAGAAAAAGCAAATAGGATAAATTAAACAAAACTCATGGACAACAACATCTCTAAAACTTGGTGACAATATATCCCCCGACATCATGAAATATGAGCAGGTGAGGAAGAACCACTAAGACAGCAAGACCTGAATGTTGTCAACAATGGACAAAGCTATTTCTGACGGCCTTGGAAGCTAGAGGACCCAAACACTGATAAATTTTCTACAGGTTTCCTAGTCTCAAATTAGTCAGTAATCTTTTCTTCTCCCTCCTTTTCTCTCCCCCACCTCTAATTTAAAGAGATATCCTTTTACTCCCAGCCCCATCTCAAAGGCAACTATTAGGATTTTACTATTTTTTGTAAACTTGCCCAATTCTCCTCCTTCTATTAATCGATTGCATTATTTCTACACTGTTAGAAGATGTAGCCTTTAAACATGCTGCTACAAAAACATGCACATAATTTATTGTCTAAATCAGAAAACTTTTGAGAGTGAAAGGGGCCAGTATTCATTAGGCCAAGACAAGACATATAAACTGGACTCTATTGGCAAATTGTATATATGATCATCTTATTTATAATAATCACCTAGTCTAAATGTAAATATATATTAACTGCTTATCATCTGGCCCTACACTGATGTCCCTCTGTTCATTTTGGTCTTCTGAAGCCCTTGTCTAGTATATTTTGCAGGAAGAGCTCATGAAAGCTATGCCTTGAGTCTTTGAATGGTCATGGCAGTTCTTTTCAAGCTTAATACTAGAAGTTCTGGTAAAAGATAAAATGTGATTCATATTTTCTTTTCTTATTAAAAACTTTTTATAACAGCTTTATTGAGATATAATTCACATACAACACAATTTACTCCTTTAATATATAAAGTCAGTTGGTTTTTAGTAAATTCACAAGGCTGTGTAACCATCACCACTATCAATCTTAGAACATTTATGTTACCACAAAAATAAAACTCCACCCCCTTAGCATCACTACACTTTCATCCCAATCCTTCCAGCCCTAGGCAAACACTAATTTACTTCCTGTCTCTATAGATTTGCCTATTATGGGCATTTCATATAAATGGAATTATATATTATAAAGTCTTTTGTGACTGGTTTCTTTCACTTAGCACAAGGTTTAAGCAGTGTTATTGCATGTATCAGTACATCATCTCTTTTTATGGCTAAATAATATTTCATTATATACTTAGAATAAACAAAATTAATATTTAAATGGAAATAACAGCTGCCAAAATGTTTTTTAAATGGTTTGCTAATTTTTTGTCTTCACTGGCATAATAACTGACATGGTTATCATGTCAAGTATAAGGTATATATATAATATATAATATATTTAATGAGTTTATAAACATGTAATATATTAATATCATAATAATTTTAATAGTTTAATGATATAGTGTTTTATACTTTAACATAAAATTAACATTTTAATATTTATTTTAATACAAATTCAAAATTTAATTGAATTAAAATATGAAGTAGTTCAGGAAACAAACCACAGATGGAGGTATTAATATGGAGGAGTACTGAGCCCTGACAGAAGTGGTGAGGACTGAAAGTAACATTCTCATTAGAGTCACCTTTCCATGTGCCAATCACTGCAACACTGAAACATTCCAGTTTTGACAGGGCACAGGGGGGCCTCACATACAGTGGGCAGAGCACTGGGCTTCCAGGTTTCTGAATGAGAAATGGTTGAAACTCCTGAGGTCAAGTCAAGTAGACACCAGAGAAATAGTCAACATATCGATTCTAATAATTCAATTCTAATAATTAAGGCAAAAAGTTTTACCTCTTTGTGCTTTTCAACATAACTGATAACTATAATTTAGTTTGGTGGGTATTTGGATGCGTCTCTGTAGTCTAAATTTAAAAATTAGGCTGGGCATGGTGGCTCACGCCTGTAATCCTAGCACTCTGGGAGGCCGAGGCGGGTGGATCGCTCGAGGTCAGGAGTTCGAGACCAGCCTGAGCAAGAGCGAGACCCCGTCTCTACTAAAAATAGAAAGAAATTATCTGGCCAACTAAAATATATATAGAAAAAATTAACCGGGCATGGTGGCACATGCCTGTAGTCCCAGCTACTCGGGAGGCTGAGGCAGTAGGATCGCTTAAGCCCAGGAGTTTGAGGTTGCTGTGAGCTAGGCTGACGCCATGGCACTCACTCTAGCCCGGGCAACAAAGCAAGACTCTGCCTCAAAAAAATAAAAATAAAAAAATTACTATAGCATTTATAGATTGATTTTTCACTTTGGTTATATGCATAGCAAAATTCATTCAAGTCAGGTATAATCATAATGGCATGTACGTGAAAAGAAGCATTGTACAGTGGTTATTACGTGTATAAAAGTTAGCTTGCCATAAAAACCAATCTGACAAGCTTTTACATACAATTGTTTCTCATTATTTTCAGTAGGTATGTTCTATACAGTCACCATGAATGTTGAATTAGTGAATACGAAAGCACTTCTTCTAGAGGAAATACAGAGTTAGGTTTCTGCAAGCCTCTGGTCACATTTTCTTCAATCAAACAACACATACCTTGTGTTATGTGTGTTTCTGTTTAAAGACATTTAATAAATATAGTTGATTAGCTTTGAATGCAAGGCAAATAGCCCTATATCTCATGCCTGAACGAAGCACATCCAATACACGCATTTTCTCCATAAGGCATATTGCAGCCTTCTGGCCCTTAGGAATATTACATTTTATGCTTGTAGGCTGCTTTAGACAGCAAAATCACCAACAAAAGCAAAAATATATGAAAAATATGGTACTAACTATACTGTGAAATTATCACTTATTTATAGTATGATGGCTGAAAAAAAGGAAGCAGAGCATCACCTTGTTTGACCTCGGCTAGAAACATTCACATCAGGTGACTTCAATTTTTTCCTGCTTTCCACCTGTCCGTGAACAACTGTCAAAGCACTGAAAGAAATGATTTTAGGATTACAAAAATTTTAGTGAGTAGGCAAATGTGCAAATAAGGAATCTGTGAGTAATGAGAATTGAATGTAATGAGTCCACACAAGATAAGAAATTAGATGTGGCATTTCATATTTCAGCAATAAGCAACTGGGAATTATAGGAAAATCTTATAATTTTAGGAGAAAGAAAGCTGAACAGAGATTTTAGAAGTTAGCTTTTTTGGAATCCCGGATATCAAGTTCCTACATTTGATTTGATAAATATAACATCTTCATACAATTATAACTTCAAGAATTTTCTTAAACCCACATCCCCATTCCTCAGGAAATTTTGCCAGTAATCCTATAACTTTTTCCAGTTTTCTTAGGTTTATTTACATATGTGTCCTGTTCATAAACATAGAGGACAACAGGGGTCCACAAACCTACTGAAATTGTGTGCCAACTTTTATGCTTCTATCCAAATTTGATTTCCCTGGGGAAAGGGCCCATGGATTTCCCTATATTTTCAAAAGAGCTCAAGAACCAATAAAAATGCTTTAAAAAGGAGGCGAAGAGTAAGAAGAAAAGGAAATGGAATTCAAGGAATAGAAACATTTAAGGAGCAAGCAGAGGAACGGAAACTAGAGGAGACAGGAGCAGGGAGCAAATCCAGGGATGACCCTGAAGTCAAGGGGGCAGGAGAGTTTTCCACAGCAGAAGTCACCAGCAGTGTCGCAAGTGCAGCCAAAGGTTAAAAAAGGTAAGGAGTGAAAGTGGTCACAGGTCACTCAGTGAGAGCAGTCCCAAATCAGTGAGAGCAGAAGCCAGATTTCAAACATGAAATGATGACTGGGTGAGACCGCAGAGGGAAGGAGAGATAGAAGATGGTGTTGAGAGAGATCCCATAAGGACTCTGAGGATAAAAAGTCAGTAGAGGAGGAGGGGTTGGTGATACAGCCAGATAAAAAATACATATATCAGGCATCTACTCTGAGTCAGGTGCTCCTCAGAGTACTGAAGTGGACCAGTTTTGCACACAGACACACACGAGATGCCTGCCCTTGTGGAGGTTTTAGGCCAAGAACAGGTTTCTACACCTGTTTTCTCATAGAAACACCTGGGCAGCTTTTAAGAAGTACTGATACCCAAGTGTTGCCCTCAGAGATTCTGATTTCATTGGCCAGAGGTTGGGCCTGAGCATCAGTTTTGTAAGAACATTCCAGGTCCCTGTAACGTGCAGGCAGCGGTCAGACCCACTGTTCTGGAGAGGCAGAGGGGCTGGCCGATACGCTGCAGGGCTGTTCAGCAAGCCCGGCCTTGGGCGCCACCCTCAGCCATTTAAACAGGAGTGAAAGACGTCAGCATGACGTGGATGGAACGCTGGAATTTAAGGGAATTACCACATAGTGGCCTCCTTTCTCTCTGTTAATTTAAAACTGAAATCATCCACCGAGAGTGAGGAATAGAGGGAAACTTAGGAAAGGCACGAGAGTCTAGACTGATTACCACAGAGAATGGGAGATGACATTAATACACGTACACACTCAGTCTGATTTGAGGACCCAGATGAAGTCAGAAAGCTTGAATCTGTAGCAGCACTTATTCGCATATATTCTTGGTTTTGTCATACATGAGAGAAATGCATATGATTTATCTTGCCACCAAAGTGAGAATTCATTCTTATTTTTTGTTTTAATCCCTGAGCCCACGGTGTGATGCCAATCTGCAGAGACTCAATAAGTAGCATAAAAAAGCCAGGGACACAACGCCAGTCCCAGGCCTAGTGTGTTCCCACCATGGCATTTGGTTCTGAACGCGTTGCCTACACAACAGCTTCTTCCGGGTTTACGTATATTCAAGTCACCTGTGGCTGAGATGGGACGTTTAGTTCAATGACTGGATTTGCTATCACTTTGATTTGCCTGTGATGAGATATTCCCACTCTGTGTCAACATGCCTCCCAGAACACAAACGGCTGGGATGGGTAACTTGGTGGACCGAGTATCACTGGAGAGATGAATAGCATTTAAGAAAGAGCCTAATGTTTTCCTTCCTAAAACTGTCCTCAAGAGGTACACATAAGTAGACTGAATGTGCCTGAAAGTCATCCTGAGACAGATGTAATATATTAGAAATGTTCCTGATTGCATTTATCTCAAGGACAAGGAAAAGTTCCTACAATGTTCAAGGGGGCAGGAGATGGTAGACAATAATTCCCCCAAACAAGATCTATAATGAAAACATCTATTGAGAACTTACAGGTCTTTCTGCAAAGATCATGTCTTATAAAAGGCATATGTATAGAAAGCTAGCCAACAATGCACGGCCAAAGAAAACGCATGTGTACAATGACTGAATCGTGAAATTTCCTCAGTGATACAGTGTTCTCTGATCTTTCTTTCACAAATGAGGATACTGTGTCTTGGGAAGGATAAGACCTCGTCCAAGGCACAGTTTACTCATCAACAAAAATGCAACAGGAGACCTATTTTATCTAGAGTCACTGTGAGAAGGGGAAAAATGAACAACATAAGGTTCTCTCTAGGCTCAGAGAGCAGTTATTATGAGAGAGCACCTCACAGTCCAGTGTTCTTTCTAGAACACCACAAAGCAGGAACTAGTCAGGAGGGAGTTGGGCACAAAGACACTTCCCTCAGCTCCGTTCAAGGCAGCTTCAGAGATATGATCCATTGCAGATGCCCACTAAGTACATGCTGAATAAAGGAAAGAGTCCGTGAAAAGTGAGGAGTGTGGTCAATACACACTATCTAGGTGGGCAGGGAGTAGGGAATTCTAAGTGTGAGAAATAAGGAAGAAAAGGTTCAAAATCAGAAAGAGGAAATAGATTTTGCTGGCTAGTCAACAGATTAGCTTGGCTGAAGAGGAGAGACTTTTTCTAAGAAGTAATACAAGGTGAGAGTGAAAACGCGGAATGCAGCTAGAACTATGGAAATTCTTGGCCCTAAAGCCATGACCATTTTACTCTACTCTGTGGGCAAGAGAGAGACACTGGGCATCACACAGGTGAAAACCGTGATGAGAGGAGAGTTTCGGGAGGGCTGCTCTGGCTGTGTGGAGGAAGAACCGGAGTCAGGAGCGGGAGAGCAGGAGAGCAGGCGAGCAGTGAAGGAACCGCTACCCCAGTGTTGGGAGCTATTATGAGGGTCTGAAAAGGCTGAGGAGAGTGATCACAGGAAGAGAAGGAAGGATGATGCATTCAAGAGAAATTCAAAGCGAAGAATGACCTGGATTTGGTGCTGAAAATATATGGGGATAAAAGTAGGTAAAGGAAAGGGAGGAATAAAAAGTGATTTGGAGATTCAGAGCCTGAAACAGTAACGAAAGATGGTGTCCCTGACCGAAATCATGCATTCAGGAGCTATTACTGAGGAATCTGGTTTTAAAACACATAGAATTTAGGTGCCTCTTATCCAGCAAATGGAAACACTCAGAGGGGGATTAGAGATTAAGAATAATTTCGGAAGGAAGAGGAAAAGTTTAAGAACTCTAGACATGAGATAGGAGTTCCAGTATTTGAAGCTGATAATCAGCTTGAGTCACAGAAACAGGTAGCTTGCTTAGGCAGGTTAGCAAATAAATATAATACGAATATTCCATTTCAGATTGAATTTAAGTAGTTTTTCAGAGCTGTTTTACTTTGTAAAAATGAAAAAAAATAAAAAGCAACCAACCAGAAAAACCACAATCAAAAAAGAAGGAGAAAAAAAAAAAAACCCAGCTAACTAGGATTTATGAGAACTATGTCAGTTATTATGAGCTTTGGACTTGAAGTCTTTCCTTGAATGGAACATAAAGAACAGTTACAGTGGGAAATTACTGTTTAGTACTATTTAGCACATTAACTCTCCTACTTTCAAAAAATAACAGGATAAATTTATCCTTTTTACACCCTCTCCTATCTTATTATAGTAGGAAGCAGATGTCTTTGAAAAGGAATGACTTAGGTAATTTTAAAAAAGATTTTATCACTTATGATTTTTAATATTCTACCGAGAACAGTTAGGGTCTGGACATTTTAAATCAGGTGTAAAATATTTAGAAAGAAGTATTGTTTGCAAAATAGAGATTGTTGTATTATCCTTAAGTGGAAATTTATATTTAGTTATTCACTGCATTTGTATTTAAATAAGCCCCCATTGGACTTTTTTTGGTTCTTTTGTTTTTGTTTTTGTTTTGTTTTGTTTTTTGGTTTCTTTAGGGAAAAAAATCTTCTGAAAGGTCTTCATACTAGCAGCATGTTCTGCTTAATATTTCATTTCCATTTGTCATGATTCTATTGTTTTGCTCTCCTATACCACCTATGGTGGCCAAGGCCCATTCTTTCTAATTCACACTTCTATTCTTTTTTATAGGTTATTTAATACTGCATAAGGCAGTGAACAACCCAGTGCACTCTAAGCAGCATGCGAATGATCCACAAAAGACAAAATAAAGTTAATGTAACATAAAAATGACAGTCAGCATATTAAAGAAATCAGATCACTGATAAATACTTTGGTGTCATTAGAATCCACCATAAAGTAGTCCAGCAAACTTAATATCCTCAGTGTCTTTCACACTGTGTGATTTTATCAGACTATTTGCAAAAACATTTTAAAATATTTTTTAAAAAGATGGAACGTCAAGTTTAAATGGATGTTCTATTAGCTTTTTGTGTTGCATAGCAACTAGGATTTAGGCAATTTTATGCATACACAAGGATGGACAGCGTTTGACCAAAACACAGGGGTGATCTATTGAATTAGGAGGAAAAAAACTGAAGAATCTTCTCGATGATTTTGCTTCATTTAAGCTTGCTGCTTCTTACTATTCATTGGCTGGCTGAATACATACTGTGTCTTTTTCAGTTCTCATTACCCAAGCATTCAGCAAATCATTTGCAAAGTGTATCTTTAATGCTATAATCTCTTGATGGGACCTCTTATGCTGAATTTTGGAAATTATATTAATAAGAAAATGGTACGTTACGCTGTGGTAACAAACTGAGCCCCAAATCTCAGTGGATTAACCCAACAAAGTATATCTTTCTCACCCTTTATGTCGGTCAGCTCAGATCTCTGCTCCACAAAGTCACTCAGGTTTTTGGAGGCCCCACACCATAATGTGATACATGTGACTCTACCTTTTTTTTTTTTTTTTTTTTGGAACAAGGTCTTGCTCTGTTGCCCAGGCTAGAGTGCAGTGGTGCCATTATAGCTCACTGCAGCCTCAAACTCCTTGGGCTCAAGTGGTCCTCCTGCCTTAACCTCCCCAGTAGCTGGGAGTATAGGAGTACACCACCACACTCAGCTAACTGTTTTTTTGTGTTTTTTTTTAATAGAGATGTGGTCTCTGTGGTCTCACTATGTTGCCCAGGCTAGTCTCAAACTCCTGGCCTCAAACAATCCTTCTTCCTCGGCCTCCCAGAGTGCTGGGATTATAGCAGTGAGCTACTGCACCTGACCTGACACTGCCTTTAAAAAAAAAAAAAAAAAAAAAAAAAAAAAGTGGCTACAGGGTATGCTGCATCAAGGAAGGTAGAACATGAAGAACTCTCACCCTCATTTTCCCTTCTATTTGCTTGGCAAGGAGTCTGGGAAATGCAGGAGGGGGAAAAGGAGAGGTGAACAGCACACACTGTCTTTAGGTCAGGGGAAGTTACTTCTCCTAGGAGGCAGCAGTGTGAGCTAAAAAGATCAGCAGGCAAGAAATCTGTCTGATTTTGAATGAGTCACTTGGCTTTTCTGGGTCTGAATATGCAAAATGAGAAATTTAGATGATATCGTGGGCTTTCCACAAGGAACATTAGGACATTGGAATTTTATCCTGTCAAGCAAAGTTCAGTAGACTTTAGATGGTGAGTTTCACCATAAGAATTGAATTACAATAATAAGCAAAAAGGTCTAATATTAAAATAGAATTGGACATTAAATGCAAAAGAGCCAAAAAGTTTCAAACTTTCCTCCCTCCTCCATTCACAGCTCTGGAGCATCTCCCAGCAGCAAAATAACCCCGAATGGCAAGGCAAACGCGTAATGGCTTTCCTTTCCTGCTAAAATTAGAATTCCTCTGTTAAGCAAAGGTGATTCCAGAGTTTGGACCCATCCGAGCTCTCTGAAAACAAATAGGAAAAGTGAATAACGTACCTTCCTTATTTGATATACATCTGATATTTATGCTTTCTTAATACCAGGCATGAAGTGCTACAATGTTTAATAAAACCAAGATTCTTCAGTGCTTTAGGGTTGGAACTGAATATCACAAAATACCAAGGACTCACAGTGACAAGCTGATTCTATAGAACTCTCAGGATAAAACGGAAAAGGGGCTCCATTCAGCTCTTTCTCTTGGTTAGGTTTCTACCCTCAACCACATCTACTGACATAATATGGATGTATGTAAAGCCTTGTGTCAAAAATGACTGGAATTAATAGTAAAGACCCAGAAAATTGTCTTAATTTGGAAGTTATAAAATAGTTGAGAATATATTTTTCCTGAGGCATAATTAGCCTGGTCATTGTTTAACTCTTATGATATAGGGGAAGCCTCCATCCAGTGAAATCAAATTTGTCATGTGAATGATTTCTGCCTTAATTTTAATTATATCAGGACCATAGAGGCCATGTTTACTAGAGGGAAATATAATTGGTTAGTTACTACTATTATAAAGTTATGTCTGGATTAAGGGTGATTTCTTAGCTCCAGTATTAAATCCAGGTAAGAATCAGAAACCAGTATTAGGTTTGCCGAAACTTAATACCATGGTAATAAGACATTGCACAAGCATACTAAAGGATGTGATGATTTGCCTGAATAGAGTTTCAAAATTCTGTTCCCAAAGTGCTGTCTGAGGAAGCTCATAGAGGGGAGTATATCAATATTATATAGGAACCACAGTAGACTAAAGTATTATGTTATCTAACATTTTTATCAGATTCAACATAAATCTCAATGAAGCCATCTGTATTTCTGGACTTAAGAAATGGCACCTGCAGATCCTACAGAGAAAAAACTATAAAAAAGTCCTAGTATTTCAGGATCTTAAAAAAGGGGAAGGAGCAGAATTTTGGGAATGAAGGAGGAAGGAGCTTAGCAGACCCTCTTCCAAACAAAATAAGAATTTAGATGAAATTATAAAAAATGATCATTAATCATTCACATTCTCTGGAAATTGTCCTATATACATACAGCAAATGAAGGAACATTCATTCAAGAAAATCTACTAAATCTCAGTAAAAACAGTGAGTGTCTGTGGCATTTGAGCCATGACTCAGCCCATTACACCTGCTTCCCAGATCTACCCCAGACATGTTCAGGCAGGAAGACAGGAGGCCCCTTTCCCTCCAGCTCCCAGTCTGAAGCTACAGTTTCACCCCGGAAGGGTAGGCTGCTGGCATTTCTCATCCCCTCTCTCCTCTGCCTCCCAGCCCCAGGCTGCAGAAGTTTTATTCCAGGCAGGTGAAACCAAAAAGACCACATTTGTAGTCACCCACCCAGCTGCCACTTTAGGGAGAAAGCTCTACCCCAGGTGTCGAAGGCTGAAAATCCTGGGACCCTGATAGCTCCAGCCCAACTCACTCAAAGGATATAAGTTTCACACTGAGAGGGGCAAGGTGAGAAGAAGCGACACTGACAGAATTAAAGGGAGAAATGGGCAATTCAGCAATGATAATTGGAGACTTCAATATCCCACTTGCAACAACCTGGCAGAAGATCCACAAGGAAAGAGATTTGAATAATTCTATAAATCAACAGAACTAATAAATATCTCTAGAACATTCCATTAAACAACAGTAGAATACACATTCTTCTCAAGAACACAAGAAACATTCTCAGGATAGACAAAATGCTAAGCCATAAAACAAGGCTCAATACATCTAAAATAATTGAAATAATGGAAAGGATGCTTTAAGGCCACATAAGAATTAAATTAGAAATCAAAAACTGAAGGAAATTTGAGAAATAGACAAATATCTGGAAATAGTGGAAACACATTAATAGCCAATTGGTCAAAGAAGAAATCATAAAGGATATTAGAAAATATTTCGTAATGAATGAAAATGGAAATAGAATGTAACAAAACTACGGGATGCAGCTAAATTAATGCTCAGAGTAAAATTTATAACTGTAAATGCCTCTATTAAAAAAGACGAAAGGTCTCAGTCAATAACCTTACCTCCCATTTAAGAAACTAGGGGGAAAAAAACAAACACAAAGCAAGCAGAAGGAAGGAAATAATAAAGATTAGAGCAGGAATAAATGACATAGAGAATAAAAATGCAATAGAGAATATCAATAAAACCAAAAGTTGGTCCTTTGAAAAGATCAACAAAATTGACAAATCTTTCAGAGGGTGAAGAAAAAAGAGAGCAGATGCAAATTGCTAAAATTTAAAAGGAAACCAGGATGTTGCTACAGACCTTACAGAAACACAAAGAATTATAAGGGAATACAATGTAATAGCTGTATGCCAACAAATTAGATAACTTAGATGAAATGGACAAATTCCTAGAAAGACACAAATTTCCCAAAATGATTCAAGAAAAAAGAGAAAATCTTAATAGTCCAATAATAAATTAAAAGGCAGAATTAGTAATTTGAAAACTTCCCACAAAGAAAAGTCCACACTCATTTGGCCCATTGGTGAATTCCGCTAAACATTAAAAAAAAAAAAAAAAAAAAAACCGAATACCAATCCTTTATAAACTATTCCAAAAACTGGGAAGAAACACTTCTAAACTCATTCTATGATGCTAGCATTACCCTGACATAAAAGACATCACAAGAAATGAAAACTATAGAACAATATCCCTTAGGAATACAAATGTCAAAATCCAAACCTAAATACTAGTAACAAAGTGAATCCAGCAACATTTAAACATGAAACCATGTTCAACATCATTCATCATCAGAGAAATGCAAATCAAAACTACACTGAGATACCACTTCACTAGGAGGGCTAAAATAAAAAAGACAGACAACATTAAGAATTGGTAAAAATGTGGAGAAACAGGAATCTTCCTACATTGCTAGTAGGAATGTAAACTGATACTGACATTTTGGTAAACAGTTTAGCAGGTCCTCAAATGATTAAACAGAGAGTTACTATAAGCCTGAGCCATTCCATTCCTAGATATCAAGCCAAGAAAAATGAAAACATAAGTCTACACAAAAATTTGTGCATGAATCCTCAAAGCCGTATTATTCATATAAACTAAAAGTAGAAACACCCAAATGACCATCAAAAGATGAATAAGTGTGGTATACTCATATAATGGAATATTATTTGGCCATATAAAGGAATGAAGTGCTCGTATATGCTATAACATAGATGCAACTCGAACACATTATGCCAAGGGAAAGGAGCCAGTTCCCAAAGGCCACATATTATATGATTCTTTTCATATGAAATACTGGGAATAGACAAATCCATAGAGACAGAAAGTAAGTTAGTGGTTGCCTAGAGCAGGGGAAGGGGGAGAAAGGGAGACATGGGGAGTGACTGCTAACAGATACAGGTTTCTTTCAGGCGAGATGAAAATGGTCTAAAATTATGTTGTGGTGATGGTTGCACAACCCTGTGGATATACTGAAAACATTGAATTTTATACTTTAAACAGTGAATTGTACGGCATGTGAAATGTATCTCAACAGAGCTGTTCAAAATCTTATAAAGAAATTAAACACACACACACACACACACACACTGCAACTCACCCTTAAAAACAAAATATCTTCTCTCATCACTGTGTTTCTAGATCTTAGATCCCAGGACAGGGGCAGATCTGAAATAAATAGAAAGGATAGTTGCTGGAGGGAGAATTAGGTTTTCAACATTTAGGAACTGATATGTACATCTTCAATGGTAAGTTCATTTTCCTCCACTACAGACAAAAACAACAAACAAACAAAAATCAATGACAACACCACATATTTCTGAAGAAAGTTCCTTGGTTACAGTTTTGGTTTGGAAGAATCTCAAAATACTTTATGTCACTCTTTTTAATCAGCTGGGGGATGCTGTTAAGAGAGGAATCTGAACAGCACTAACTAAAAGGATTGCCTTGTTATGCTGGAACACAATTATCTGTCTGAACGCCTGGGCTCTTACTCTGCGGAGTGGGGTGAGTTGAGGACTTCGGGGCAAAAGAAAACAGATGAGGAGCGTAGGTGCTAAGTATCTGAGTGTCTTGGTATTCGAGATGCGTTCTTCATAGCCTGTTTCTATTTGTCCAGAGACAATTCATGTTAGAGGAAAACATGAGGGCATGATTGGAACAAAATAGTCCAGTTCCCTCTTCCAGGGAATCAAGGGCCACATACTGAGCTGACCTAGAGCACAGAATCTCAGAAAATGTGGTTAGTCATGTAGGGGAGAAATTTGAAAAGCTGGATGAAGGGGGAAGGATCCAAAATAGGTTTGCCAGATAAGATAGGACTCCCAGTTAAATTGGAACTTCACATAAACCACAAACATTTTTTTGAATATAAGTATGTCCCAAATATTTTATGAAATGTATTTTTATTTGCTAAATTTGTATCTTTATTTGCGTTTATTTTTGCTAAATATGGAAGCTCTAACCCAATGGCCAAAGTTAGTTAAAACAAAATCTGGAAACTCAGTTAGCAATAAAAAGAAGAGAGAAGAGATGAAGAGTTTCCAAGGGAGGGAGAGTCTCCAAGAAGAGAAAGGCTAGGGGAAAGGGTAGAAGGGCCCACAGCAGAAGCTGTTTAGAGGATTTGGTAGCTCAGTTGTGTAGCTTCAGGTAAAGCAATCATTAAAAATACATATCCACTATAGGAAAAATATGAGATTTGACTTCTTTACATTTCATGTCTCATGATACAAGCATTCAAGGACCTTCCTGAGCCATATGAAGATGATTCCCAGGCTGACATATGATCATGTGTAATAGTCGCAAGAACGTGTTCCCTTCAGGGACTCCAAAATTGTGACACTTTTTGGTGGACCTCTCAAAAGCATAATGTTCCATATACCCAACCCTGATGACCCTGAGGTATCTCTAATCCAGCTATTTCATGAAATTTTCCTCGAAGAAACAGAAGAGAAATGATACTTCCATTGCCAGCTGAAGTTTCTTAAAAATAACAAGAGAATGAGAAAAGGAAAAGCTAGCATTGCCCATGCAAATGTGGAGAGTGAGTTGTCTCCAAGAACTTGGAAATAAGGGTGGATGTTCTTAAACTAGCAAATTCTACTCTAAGTCAGAGTGATTTGTCACTGAGGGTAGTAAAACAAGATATGGCTTCTAATGTGTCACTGAAGAATGAGGGAGTGGCCAAAAGAATTCAAAGTGTTGTGGGTAAGACCACAAGGAAGTAGACGTGGAATGTTAATGTGATTTAGTGCTTTAAATATAATAGAATTGTCAAACATGGATGCCTGAATAAATACATTCAAAAGGAAAAGCTAGCCATGTCTGTCAGAGCAATATCCTAAAACTATATATCTTGGCTAAGCAGATAGAAGCATTATGATTTATTTGGCTAGTAAATTTTTCTCCACAAGCCCTGTGGAAAGGGTGCAAATGTGCTGGTTAATCAATAGCCTATATTCTGGCTTGAATACAGTAGCTCCTGTGGGCTTGGTCAAATGTGGGGCCATCCCTACGAGGCACATTCACACCCACCATATTAATAAACCAATCAGGTTTCTCAGTCTGGACTGCTGAAGGCCAGCTTCTGGGCTGCGGTGAATGGCTCCAGGGAAGCCTCTGGCCACCAGTCCAGACAACTGGGCAGCCTTTCCAGGGCAATGTGTCTGGGCTCATTGCCTACCTCCTCCAAATGGAAATGCAGAGTGCCCAGGCCAAAATCATCCCCTACATTCACATAACATGGTCTTTATATAACATTGCCCAATGCCCCTCCATTTTTGGCCAGCAGCATGTCCAATATGGATTATCCAATAACTCAGGATCTAGAACTAATATTCTAGTGTTCTGACGGCTGTACTGGCCCAACACTAAACAGATTATCCATAGCCCCATCTCTGTTTCATTTGTAAATGCTCATGGCTTATATATTTTTTGATTACTTAAATGAACCACTTCCTCCCACACACCTTATGCTACATAAAAGCTTCTGTCTGGTTGCAAGCAGACCTCTTGTGAATGGCTCTTGTCAAAAACTACAAAGTTGCAACAGCAGGGCATCAGAGAAGAGTTAGACAAGTATTTTTGATTTTAGATGCTTAAGTTCTCCAATTATTGCAGGCAGACATGCCAAGACATAAATAAGATATGGGAATGCTTTGGGTGAAAGAATAAATGCCTCTTAAACAACAGATTGCTGCTGGCAGAGAGGTAAACATCTCCAACAGTAGTTTCTAAATTTTCTAACTCTTGATCTTCACCCTTCACTGAACCTCCAAAGGCTTAAGGAAGCTTTACACCTTATATACACTACTGAAAAAATAAGGTTCACATTTACCAAGAACTCATATACTAATAATTACTAACATTTAATGAGTAATTATAGTGTGGCAGGTACTCTACTAAGTTCTTTACATCTATGTCTTGACAGATTCACACTCAAAGAATCAAGAACTGTCACCATGGATGTGTTTAGACCATTTCAGCTCCACCCCATAATCTCCATGAGGACTGTGTTCTTAGTTTAGTAATCCCATTCTAAAATAGTCTAATAATCTACTTTGAGAGTCAGTAACCTTAGGTTTTAAGAGTGTGGAAGGAGGCTATGAAGAATTACAGGTTCTTAACTTATCACCTTTTTGTAATCAATATCTAATCAAAATCACTGCAATCATGTAAAAATATGACTATTCTACTCTTTGCATTGGTACAAATGTTTTTTTATTTTATTTCAATTATTATTAAACATTTCAAAACTATACATAAAAGATTATACTTTTTAAATCTATAAACACATCTCTCAGAATTAACAAACATTAAAATTTGATCATATTTAGTTTCATTTAAAAAAATATACTGAAGATACTACATATTATTTTAAATTTTTTCATATTTTTATCCTTTTAAAAATGTACATATTAATAAACAATACACTAAATAGTTTTGTGTGTTTATAAATGTAAATAAATGATATTATACCATATGTATGGCTCTACAACTTGCTTTTTTCCACTCAACATTATTTTGGGTGCTATATCTAGCTGAGTCATATAGATTAAGTTTATTAACTTTAAATATGTATAATATTCCTTAATATGAATATGTCACTATTATCTATTCATTAATTAGATTTCTGTTGGTAAATTTAGGTTGCTTTCCATTTTGGCTTTTATAACAGCAGTGAAGATATGCAAGAATTTCTCTAATGTGTCTACCCTAGAAGAGGACTTGCTGAGTAACAAAGTATGTATATCTTCAGTGTCTTTAGTGAGGATTAACTACGTTAATACATTAAAGTGATCAGCAATGCATGGCAGGGAGCAAGTCCCTAATAAACATTTAAGATGTGGTGGCTACAAATATTTTATATTTTGATGAAGTCAAATTATCAGTCTTTTCCATTTTTAATCTTGTTTTACAGAAGTCTTCCCTACTATGATGTTATAAACATATTCTCCTACATTTTCTTTTTCTTTTGCTAAGTTTTTGAACCTTTGCTTTTTACTTTGAGATCTTTAATTCATCTGGAATTTATTTTGGTTTGTGCTATGAGGTAAAATATTAGTTTTTTTAATTTGGATAAGCAATTATCCCAAGACCATTTCATCCCCAACTGACTGGCAATGGTATCTTGATCATAGCCCAAGATTTCATGCATGTGTAGGTATCTTTCTGTGCTCTGTTCTATGTCATTAGTGTAAATGTTTAGGTTCTCACTGAGGCTCCATTCCATTTGTAGAATGAAGATAAAATCAGACCTATTTCATAGGCTGCTGTGAGAACTAAATAAACTAACATATATAAAGTGCTTAGAACAGTGCCTGGTATATAGTACATGTTATAAAATACACAAGTTATCTTTCGTGTTGGTTAGTTTTATGTGTTCATTTGACTGGGTGACATGGTGGCCAGGCATTTGATAAAACATTATTCCAGGTGTGTCTGTGAAGCTGTTTTTGGACAAGATGAACATCTGAATTCATGGAAGACTGAGTAAATCAGACTGCCCTCCCTAATGTGGGTTAGCCCTCACATAATCAGTTGAGGACAAACAGAACAAAAAGGCAAAGAGGGAACTTCTTCTCCCTGGCTGTTTGAACTAGGACATCAGTCTCCTCCTGTGCTCAGCTGACAGCAATGGCTTTCCTAGTTCTCAGACCTGCAGACATAGAATAGATTTCCACCATTGACCCTCCTGAGTCTCCAGCTTGCAGACCACGGATCCTGAGACTTCTCAGCCTCCACAATCATGTAAGCTAATTTCTTACGATAAATATTTACACACACACACAAACACACACACACACACACACACACATATTCTATTGTTTCTATTTCTCTGGAGAACCCTAAGACAGCCATTATTATTATATGTTTATCCATTTGCCAACACCACAATGTTCCAAAGATTAGAGTTCGTATACTTCTTGATTTCTGATAGAGCACGTTTTTCCTCTTCTTTAAAATTTTCTGTACTTCCTTAAATCTGTCTTTCATCAACAGGTTATATGCCCCCCTTTTTTAGTCTTCTATTTTTTTCAATAAAATAATCTAATTTTCAGCCTGATAAACTAATATAATTTGTATAATTTTTTTCCCAATGCTGCATAATTTTGTCACTATTATGAAAGAAATTTTATTCTACAATTTCATTTTTAATTTACCATTGCATAGGAAGTCTGTCAAGTTTTACATATGACTCTTGTATTCAAAAAGTTTGAATTATTTATTAGTGTTAAAAATTTATTCATATGGTCCTCTGAATGTTCTGGTTACATTGGTTAGACTGCAGATGACAGCAAGCTTGCCTCTTTTTTTCTATGCTACAAGCTTTCATTATTTTTGTCTTCTTGCATTGCCTAAGATTTCCGGTAATATTTTAATACTGGCTTCTTATCAATGCTCTAGCTTTCTGAGACATGGAAATATATATGCTATAAAGATAATATTTGTCTTCAGTAACCCTGGAACCACACTACAAGAAATAAATCTGTACCCATTTGTCTAGGTGTCTAGTTAACTGTTTTGACTTGAAAGAATAAAGAAACTTCTCATATGTTCTCAAGAGGTCCAGAAGAGGGAAGGACTAGCTCCTGAGGCATTTACATTTCAAATGGTAGGAAGGCCAGAACTTGAAGACTTCTCTATGTCTTAAAAGACATATATACCAGCCATTTATCTAGCCCTTAGAAAGACATTTATTTACATTAATACATTCCAAAAGGTTAGCCTGAGAATATAGGATACTTTCCATCAAATGAGTAAAAATATTTTTCTCTGCTCTTAGAAAGGAAGAGGGTGGCTATCTCTCTCCTATAAATAAAAAGAAAAAAATCCATTGTTCTTCATCCCTTGCCTACATATTCAAGTAGGAGGTTTTTCCAACTGGTTTTAACTGTGTCACCCCTGGGGTAAGGCCTGGGGCAAAAGTGGGGATGGGGAATGCCCTTATTATTTACTACAAGGTAATTAATAATAAATCTCATCCAGAATACTTCATTGACCATTTAGGATAAAATTAATAAGCATTAATATTAAAAACCCATCACATTAATAGATTTTTCTAATGTTCTATCACTCTTGCCTTTCTGAGATAAGCCTCAATATTTAATTTGAAACATTTCTGGGGTGATGTACCAACATTATGTTTAGGACTTCATTGACCATTTAGGATAAAATTAATAAGCATTAATATTAAAAACCCATCACATTAATAGATTTTTCTAATGTTCTATCACTCTTGCCTTTCTGAGATAAGCCTCAATATTTAATTTGAAACATTTCTGGGGTGATGTACCAACATTATGTTTAGGACTTCTTTACCGATGTTCATATGGAGATTGTCTTATGATTTTACTTCTGTAGTCTATCAAGTTTGGTATTAAGATTATACTGGCTTTATAAATGGTTAGGTAACTTTAGCTTCCTTCTATGTGTCAGTTTGTACAAAATAAATTCCATCTCTCCATTGAAGGATTGTTTAATATATTCTGTAACACCATCTGAGCCTGATGTCTTGATGGAAGAACCGAAAGGGCAACTGGCTCAAAATTTGTTAAGTCAATTTTTATCACATATAATTTCCAAATAAATGGTCCATTTCATTTATGGTTTCAAAATTGTTGTCATAAAGTTTTAGAGTAGTATGTAGAGAGTATGATTATTCTTGTGAACCTCTAACTTCAGCACACAGGCACCTTCTCTTTGCATTAAGTTTTGTATCTAGGATCTTTCATTTTGTGCTTTTGACCTCAGCCTTATTTATTTATTCATTCATTCATTCATTCATTCAATTTTATCCAGCCTCTCATATGTGTGGAACATGATATCTCTTGTAACAGCTCACCCTTCTTTATTGACTAGAAAACTGCATCTCATTCTTCTACAATGACTCTGTTTTTTAGCACTTTTTCTCAGCTTTTTATTCTAATTTCTGATGAGCTAATGTGGGAAAATAAGTTTCTAAGTACTACCAAGTACAGTCCAACAATTTTACATCTGGATATGCTGAGGTTGCCATACTGCACCCAAGTTACCAGGATTATCTGATGCTACCAAATTGTTAGGCAAAAAATGTTTACAAATATGTACTTGTTTTGTATAACTGGTCGTAGAATTAAACTATAATTTTCACTAAGAGACAATGTTTAAGACTGCAGAAATTCCGCCATTCCTCAGTCAAGGGCAGGAGGAAGGAAACTTACATTACATTTGCTAGGAGTTGAATAATCAACAACATAAAAGGGAAATAAGCAACATAAATCAGATTGCACACATTCTGCTTTAAAAACTTAGTCCTCACCTACAGAGTTCATCTGAACTATAACACACAAATCAAAATTTCAATTGTCCTCTTAATCCAATGATCATTACATTTTAGCCTGTTCCTACACAATGATGTTCAACCAAATCAAACCAGATGTTTTAACCAAATCAGCTGATAAACATTTGTTAACATGATCTCTTTGCTTTGGCTCCTTCTTGTTATTAGTCAAATTCCTTGAATTCTGAACAATCATCCAAATTTTGTTAATGGATAAAATACAAGTTTCACTTTCCTACTAAATCACTTATTATATTTCAAGATTTTCATAAGTTCTATAACAGTATTTCTATATAAGGATGGATAGAATCTTAGATCTGAAAAATTCTGCTTAACTTTTTTTAGAAGAGGAAACATAAACCAAGAAAGGTTAAATAATTTGCACTGGGACACATACATCCAGACAATTGCAGAGCAGACCTTGAACTCAGTTCTACACAGTCCTGGTCCTACATTTTTCCTGCTGTGTCATGTTTTCCCTTATTTCCATTTTATCTTTTTAAACTCAGCATTCTGAATCACCTAGAAGACTTTATGACTTGCTCAAGAGAGTTAAGAGCTATACTTATTCATCGACAATCACTAATCTTTCTAAAAACTGAAATAAAGTCTTACACTGCAGCACTTAATTTAAACATCAAAAACAACCTTGCTAGAATTGAGATTTATGGTTCCTTATAATTAAAAACTTTGTTGTAAACAAGAGAGCTAAAATGATTACTGCTAACTGATGCACAGACATGTTACAAAAACAGAACAAATGTATATCCAATGAATATTATGTCTCTTATAAAATCCAATCCAAAAGGATTTATCTTAGGGATAATTGAAACCTCAGAAATAAGGTTAACATGGTAAGGAGAAAGGGAGTAATTAACTAACATTTCTTGAATGCCTACATTGTGCCAGGACAGTGGTACACATTTTGCATCATTTATCTCAGTTAATTCTAAAATAAAAGAGGGCCGGGCGCGGTGGCTCATGCCTGTAATCCTAGCACTCTGGGAGGCCGAGGTGGGCGGATCGTTTGAGCTCAGGAGTTCGAGACCAGCCTGAGCAAGAGTGAGACCCCCATCTCTACTAAAAATAGAAAGAAATTATATGGACAGCTAAAATATATATAGAAAAAATTAGCCGGGCATGGTGGCACATGCCTGTAGTCCCAGCTACTCAGGAGGCTGAGGCAGGAGGATTGCTTAAGCCCAGGAGTTTGAGGTTGCTGTGAGCTAGGCTGATGCCACGGCACTCACTCTAGCCAGGGCAACAGAGCGAGACTCTGTCTCAAAAAAAAAAATAAATAAATAAAATAAAATAAAATAAAAGAGAATTACTACAACTTCACTAATTTGCTCTTCTGACTTAAGTTTTAAAACATCAGCATATTTTCTTAAATGTGGGCAAGCATTCTTAACATTATAGCCACATGCCAATTTGATGAACTGTCATAGCAGAGGACCATGTTATAATAATATACTAATGTATAACTCATAATGGGCATGGTGAATTTTTATTTATAATTATGAAGAAATGGCATATAGTTTGCCTATTCATGACTGTATCATTTGCAATTAAAACATCTTTTAGTTTCATTTTTCTTTGTATATATCTATTTATGAAATTTTGATCTAAGTCACTTTATTTGTCCAACACTGCCACGAATTTATCAACATTGCTGCCAATCTAATAACATTTTTGGGTTTTAAGTTGTGGACTCCAGTTTGAATTCTTCATCAATCAAAGCATTTCCAGGGCTCTAGGGCAGTCTTAATCACTTACAGCACTGATTAATCAACTAGGCAATTTTTTTGAGAAAACTATGGTACTGAGTCCTTGGTAATAGTTAAGATGAGCACTTCACCTTTCACAATCCTTAGGAGCAAACTAAAAACCTAAGTAACTCAGAATGATGTTGGAAAGAATAGGGAAGAGGAAGTGGACAATATGATTCTGTGAAAGGCACAAAGCTATTAGGCATATGTCCAAGTCCTAACTCTCTCATTATCAAGGTATATACCCTTTGGCATGTTATTTTACTTTTCTAGGACTTAATCCTTAAAATCAATTACCTTGACCTTCCACTCTTAGAATCTATAAAAGGAAGAGTAAAGTCAATTCAAAATAGGTAGGAGAAAGAAAATAATAAAAATCAGGAAAAAAAATCAATAAAATTAAAAATATGAAAACAGCAGCAAATATTTAAAAACCTAAAAGTTGGTTCTTTGAAAAGACCAACAAAATTCTAAATCCCCTGCTAGTCTGATCAAATAAAAAAAGGGAAGCACAAATTACCAACATCAATAATGAAAGAAGTTATCACTCCAAATCCTACAGGAAATAACATAAGAGTATATTCTGAACAATTTTATACAGCAAATTCAACACTTAGATGAAATGGACAGATTATTCAAAACTACAGCTTACTAAAATTGACAAAAGATGAAGCAGAAAATCTGCATATTTCTGTCTATCATAAAATTGGGTTCAGAGTTAAAAACTTTTCCACAGAAGAAAAACTACATGCCAAAATAGTTTTACTCAATAATTTTCTCAAATATTGAAAAAAAGAGTAACAATAATGTTACAAATACTCTCATAAAACAAGGAGGGAACATTTCCAAATTTAGTTTATAAAGGCAACATAATACCAATACTAAAAAGTGAGAAATTTACTCCAAAAAGAAAACTACAGACCAATAACACTCATGAACTTAGTGATAAAGTCTCGAAGATGAAGATATTAGCATACATAAAAATAAGACATCATGTCAAGTGAGGTTTATTCCAGAAATACCAGAGGAATGTAACACTTAAAAATAAATCCATATGATTCACTCTATTAAGATTATAAAGGATGAAAACTTTATGATCATTTCAATAGAGAAAAAATATCTCACCAAATTCATCATGTATTCAGGATTAAAAATAAAATACTCTCAATAAACTAAGAATAGAAAGTAAGTTCCTCAATGTGATTAAGGCATCTACAAAAAAACCTATAGCTAACATCATATTTAATGGTGTCATATTAATGCTTTCCTCCTAAGTTATGGAACTTAGGGAATAATATCCACTCTCAAAACATCTATCCAACATTGTACTGAAAGTTATATCCATTACAATAAGATAAGAAAAAGTAATAAAAAGCATAACAATCAGAAATAAAGAGGTAAAACTGTCAGTATATACAGTATAATTGTTTACAAAGAAAATTCTACAGAATTTAAAAACTACTAGAAACTAATAAATGAATTTAGAAGTTTGGAAGATACCAGGCTAATATATAAAAATAAATTGTATTGTTATACAATAGCAGCTAACAGTTGGAATATAAAATTTGAAAAACAATTCCACTTATAATTTTGTAAAAACACATACAATATTCAGTAATAATTTTAAGGGAGAATGTTAAAATTCTCTACACTAAAAACTACAAAATATTTCTGGAAGAAATTAATATAGAAACAAATAAATGAAGAAATATATAATGTTAATGGTTGGAAGCCTCAATATTGTTAAGATATAATTCTCTCTCTATAGTTTCAATGTAATCCCCATGATAATTTTATAGCTATTTTTGTAAAATGGAAGGCATGATTTTGAAATCTGTACGTAAAGAACTATAAATATCATAGCCACATTTAAAAAGACAAATAAAGTTCAAGGACTTACACTACTTGATTTTCAGGCTGACTATAAAGCTAGAGTAATAAAGATAAATCAATAGGTAGGATCAATTAGTAGATCAATGGACCAAAGTAGAGAACCTAGAAGCAGTCCCATACTTCTAAGGTCATTTGATTTTCAACAATGATTCCAAAGTAGTTCAATGGAGGAAAACAAAGTCTTTTCACTAAAGGACCTTGAAACAAATGGGCATCCATATTTTTTAAAAAATACATGAATTCTATGCCACACCACATACACATAAAAAATTAATTTGAGGTAGATAACAGACCTAAATATAAAAGTTAAAACTATAAAATATTTGCAAGAAAAAATGGAAGAATATCTTTGCAACTAAGAGTAGGGCAAAGATTTCTTAAACAGAGGCAGAGAATAATAATCATAAAAGAAAAATCGATAAATTATATTTTAACAAAATTAAAAACTGACTCAGCAAAAGATATCATAAGGAAAATGAATACACACACTGAGGAAAAATTAATGCACAAAGGACTGCTATCCAGAATGTAAAAGAACTCAATAAATAACTCAATAATAGAAAGATAACCAATCTAAGAAAAATTATTTGAAAGACTTCACAAAGGAAGATATATAAATAGTTAATAAACACATTAAAAAGTACGACAGGAACCCTCCTACACTGCTGGTGGGACTGCAAACTAGTACAACCTCTGTGGAAAGCAACATGGAGATACCTGAAACAGATACAAGTAGACCTACCACTTGATCCAGCAATCCCATTATTGGGCAACTACCAAAAAGAACAAAAGACATTCTGTAAAAAAGACATCTGCACCCAAATGTTTATAGCAGCACAATTCACAATTGCAAAGATGTGGAAACAACCCAAGCACCCATCAATACATGAGTGGATTACTAAAATGTGGTATATGTATACCATGGAGTACTATTCAGCTACAAGAAACAATGATGATATAGCACCTCTTGTATTTTCCTGGATGGAGTTGGAACCCATTCTACTAAGTGAAGTATGCCAAGAATGGAAAAATAAGCACCACATGTACTTGCCATCAAATTGGTTTCACTGATCATCACCTAAGAGCACATTTAGGAATAACATTGATCAGGTGTTGGGCAGATGTGGGTGGGGGATGGGATGGGTATATACATACATAATGAGTGCGATGCACACTGTCTAGGGGATGGACACATTTGAAGCTCTGACTCGGCGGGGGGTGGGGGGGCAAAGGCAATATACATAACCTAAACCTTTGTACCCCTACAATATGCTGAAATAACAATAATATAAAAAAAAGTACTCAATATCTTTATCCATCAGGGAAATGAAAATTAAAAACACAAGGAGATACCAACACATACAAGCAGAATGTCTAAAATTAAAGACTCACAAGATCAAATGTTAGCAAGGAAGTGGATCACCTATAACTGTCATACAAATGGTACAACCACTTTAGAGAAATGGTTGGTAGTTTGTGGAAAACTAATCATATATCTATCTTATGACCAAGCAATTTCATTACTAAGTATTTTCCCAAAAGAAAAGAAAACATATGTCCACAAGAAGACTTGAGTGAAAGTATTCCTAGCAAGTTTATTCATAGAATCCAAATCTGGAAACAGCCAAGGGATCTATTAATAAGAAATTAGATAAACTGATAAAGTCACACAATAGAATACTACTTGGGAATAAAACAGAACCAACTACTGATACAAGTAACACGTATGAATCTTAAAAACATTATACTGAGTGAAAGTAGCATTATACAAGAGTAGATATTGTGAGTCCATTGATAGGAAGTTCTAGGTAAGAAGAGTAGGACAAAATCACATCAGCGGCTATCTTTGAGAAGTTTGTGGGAGAACTGACTGGGAGGGGGCCTGAGGGAACTTTCTGGGGTGATAGCACTATCCTGTATCTTACTAGGGATTTGGGTGGCAGAGGTACATGCACTGTTGAAAATTATTTAATACTACATTTAAACTATGTACATTTGCTACTCTTAAGCTTTGTGCACTTAATTGTATGTAAACTTAACCTTCAGAAAAAAAGAACCATGACAAGGTATCAATAAGCACACTGAAGTATGGTGGTGGGGGTGTGCTGAGGTCTGCATTTACTTTATATATTAGACTGTTGGACATATTGAAATATGGCTAGATGGGTAGTTACATGATAAAAGTGGTATAATTATAATTTTATAATTAATGTGTTTTCACTGAAAAAAGTCAACTTTTATCTATGTTTGAAAAAATTTTAAGAGAATGTTGAATAAAATACAGTTAAGATGTACTTAGAAGGTATAGTGATGAATTTGATAAATTTTCAAGAACTCTTTCATCTCCTAGTATAATTTTTCTTCAAAAGATTTACAGTAACATTAATTATTAAGAGATGTCAGCTTTCAAAATGCACAGATATTAATTTCAATTTTTCAGCCCTGTTCACATATTTGATTTTCTCCATTTAAATATCAATGACCCACATCCAGCCATTTGGGTTCCACAAATTCTGCAGATAATATATTTCAGAGTATAAAACAAAGATGATGCTAGATAATAACCCAGTAGCCTTTTTAGAGAACAACAATCACAATATTTTGGGAATGTACAATGACTTTATTGAAAAGGATGCAAAGGATAGGAGTAGTTTAAAAACCAGACACTTTGAAATAGAAAAATAAAATGGTATTCTGTCCAGAACATTTCCATCAAAGTTAAGGTCCTATTATTTCTATATAAAAAATAAGAAAGCAGTAAATCATTAGTTTTGGTGAAATATTTTAAGCAGTAGCAGCATCATTAGAAATTACATGTCAAATATTTATTTTGCATGGCATTCAATGATTGATGATGAAATACAAAATTCAACACCTTGCTTAAATTAGACACAATTCTGAAAGGTCATCTCAGATTAGTGACCCCTCCATGATTGGCTTGGCTTCTGTTACAGCTGCATCTAAGTTCAACTTCTCCCTCTGCCTAGTCCTTCTTCTCTCACTCCTTTAAAACTGTTGCTCCCAAGCAATATTGTATATGTGCTTATGTAAATACGTAAATATGGATGTAAATCTCCATCTCAGAGTCTCTTTTACAGTCTCTTTCTATGGTAGCCTAAGATAGGCTACAAAAGTGTTACTCCAAGAATTGTTTTCAACTATAAAATTCTTCCCTTTTGGCTGTGATGTCTCTTTCCTACCCACCATCAGCCATAATCATCACAGTACTAAGGCCTTTTACTGCAGCAATCCCAGTTGCCAAAAGTCATTAAATTACCTCTTCAGGGTTATAGACAAGCATCAGAGATGTTTCCCTGATCTTATGCCCAGTTCTAAGACCAGTCAATGTTCCTTAGCTTCTTCCAACACCACAGTGAGATGTCTTTAGTTTCAAGGCACAAGGGAAGAATGGTCAACCTGGCTGTAGTAGAGGAATTTCACAGTTCATGCCAAGCCTGAGCAAACCTCCAATCTCCATTTCTTTCAGGATTCAAGATATATTCTGTGAACCACTCTAGGCCCATTATGCTTCTCCATCTTTGGCCCCAAAATCTTACACTGGAAGATCAGGGCCAACCGGCATAGATAAAGGGATGAGAGGCAGAGGCTCTTATTTCCATTGATTAATTAGAACCCTAGCCTTTTGTAAAAATACGACCTCTTACTTTTTTATTTAAGTATCTTATAGTGTGCCTGTTTTTTGAAAGTATGTTTCACACAGATTCTTCTTTTTTCTATTATAATTTTAACATCATGTCAACATAAAAATAATTGCAAAAATAATTTTTTTTAATTTTTATAAGACATGATCACATATGTAGATAATCCTAAGAAATCTACAAAAGCATACAACAAATAAGTGAATGTAGGAAAGTCACAGGATATAAGGTCACTGTACAAAACTCAGTAGTATGTCTACATGCTAGCAACAATTAACAAATAAAGTTAGAAATACATTCCATTTAGAATGGCACCAAAAACATTAAATACTTAGAAATAAATTTAACAAAATAATGCAATATCTCTACACATTGTTAAAAAATTAAAGAAGACATAAATAAGTGGAGAAATACATTATGTTCATGGCTTGGTAAATTCGATGCTATTCAGATGTAACTCCTCCCAATCAATACCCCAGCAGATATTTTCTATAGAAATTAACAAGCTGGTTCAAAATGGATACAGAAATTCAAGGGATATAAAAAGTTAAAAATAATCTTGAAAAGAAAAACAAAACTGGAGGATTTTTACAGTTTGAATTCAAAACTTTCTATAAAGTGCCAATAATCAAGAAGTGGGATACTTATATGAGTGACAAAAAGATCAATGAAACAGGAGAGTGCAGAAATACATGCAAACTTAATAGTAAAGGGCCAAAGCAAAGTCCTTTCAACAAATGATATAGGAACAACTGGAATACCTATGGATAAAAAACTAACTTTGATCCCTACCTCACACCATCAGAAAATATTAATTCTTGGTGCATAATAGGCTTAAGTGAGAAAACTAAGCCTATACAGCCTTTAAATGAAAACTAAAAGTAGGAAAACATTTCCTAGTCAAAACACAGGAAGTAATAAATAACCATAAAAGAAGAAAATCATAAATCATATTCACCAATTTAAAAACTTCTCATCTAAAGATGCCACAAAGAAAATGAATGGGGTAAATCCATTTGTTAAAACTGTAAAGCTAATATTTGTGCACTGCAATGTAAATAGATTTTATCTCAAAAAGAAATACCTATTTAATAAAATGATGAATGTGAAAACTTGAATATTTGAAAGGCATCACTGTCACACACTTTTCTCAGAGTTTCCTGACCAGCATTTCCCCATCCCCAGCTGCAGTTTTCAAACTCAGTCTGTAAATTCAATTAAGATATATTTATGCATAGTATAAGCCAGACTACTTTCTATAAAAAAAGTAAGTTGTTATATTTCTACAAAGCTCATTTTTTTTGTTCAGGCATGTTACACATTTCTTTCTCCCTAGTATATTTAAGACTCAAGATGGGTTAACATGGCGTAATACTAACCATGGCTCCTTTACATGCATGCAAAATAAAATGCTAAAAAATGGCAATGATAGCATTCAAGCCAAAGCACACTTTGGTGAGCAAGTATGCCCTAACAAGCCACCTGTATTCTTTCATTTTGAAAACACAGATATGGCTATGCTTATCTTTCTATTAAGCTTAGAAGATTCTTTTCTGCCTGATTTTGTCATCATTTTGCCATTTATATGTTTATTATAGTATCAGGTAATGGTCAGGCATTGTTCAATTGGTATACTGAATCTATTTGCCCTTAAATCTATAAGTCTTACAGAGTGTTTTTTTTTTTTTAAATTTCATCTTACTATTATGGGGGATACAGAATTTGAGGTTACATATGTTGCCCATGTACCGCCTGTCCCCCCAAGTCAAAGCTCCAGGCGTGTCCGTTCCCCAGACAGTGCGCGTTGCACCCATCATGTAGGTATATATCCCTCCCCTCCCCAGCCCCCCCTTCCCGAGTCAGCACCTTCAAGCGTGACCATTCCCCAAACGGTGTGCAATGCACTCATTATGTAGGCATACACCCATCCCCTCCCCCACCCCCCACCTCAGTCTGATATCCGATTGGTATTGTTCCCAGATGAGTATTTAGGTGATGATCAGGGAAACCAATTTTCTGGTGAGTACATGTGATGCTTGTTTTTCCATTCTTGGGATACTTAAGTTTATTAAGATATAATTAATATATCATACAACATATAATTCACCCATATAAAGTGTAAATTTTGATGGCTTTTAGTATAATCACAGAACTGTGTATCCATAATCATAATCAATTTGAGAACACTTTATTACCCGGCAAAGAAACCTCATAGCACATAGCCATCACCCCTAGCCACTACAGTGCTCCCACCCCTCTAGCCCTAGGCAACCATTAATCTACATTCTGCATTTATAGATTTGCCTACTCTAATCATTTCATATAAATGGAATCATCAATATGTGGTCCTTCGTGATTGGCTTTTTTTCACTTAGCATAATGTTTTCAAGGTTCACCCATGTTGTGGCTGTATGCAGTACTTCCCTCCTTTTTATTGCCAAATAATATTCCAATGTACAGATATACTACATTTTGTGTATCATTCATCAATTGATAGACATTTGAGTTGTTACCACTTTTGGGCTAATATGAATAATGCTGCCATTAAACATTCATGTACAAGAAAAAAAAAAGATATATTTATGGAAAGACTTTCATTCTATATGTGTGAAAGCTTTCATTACATATACACACACACACATACACATACATCTTATCCAACATTTTTCAACATTTCTGATTTCTCTATTTTATTCACATATATAAGGAAATTTATTGTAACAATTGTAATAAAATATTTTATTTAAATTGATTTCTTCAGGGAAATAGAAAACATTTTGTAAAAAGATTTAAAAATTTGTTTTTTCCTTCATTGACTCAAAAAGCCTCTTAAACATTTATTTTCTAGTTATTCCATGTCATGTTTCAAAAACAATATCTACATTGTCATATTTCCTAAGTATAATAGTAGTGTGCCTAGCAGTCAGGTAAAACTGAAGATAGGGAAAACATTACATATAATTTTTAGGCTTTTTAAGAAAACTCAAGCATGTAATGCTATTTCAAATCTGGCAGGTATATTCACTTGTCCCTCTCTCTTTCCAAATGTTATCTAGCAGTTAACAATATTTCAACATTAATTACAGAAATATCAAGAAATATAGTTAACACAAAGGTTTTCATCATCTATAAAAAGCAAAAAACAAAAAACAAAAACTGGAAATTAAAATTTGCTATAACTTACTTTTTGACTAGAACAAAATGATAGTTCTAATTTTCATTTTCTATTAATAAAGTAATTTATATTAATTTTAGTATTATGATCATATTTTATCATGACTTAATGTTTCCCTCATAATGATGGAATATATTCTCATTATTACTCTTTTATCTAGAGATGCTGGTATATATATTTAGAACTTAAAGCAAACTCTTTCCAACTTCTTTATCATTAACTGAGAAATAATTCCTGTTGGTAGCAACTTTGTTCTCTGTTTGGCAATCCCTTCCAGAGATTTATTTGTGTCAAATTCATTAAAATTGTATAAAATGTTCTAACATTAACTATAGCCAATGAGTGCAATAATTTTTTGAGTGTAATAAATTTAATAACAATTTCTGATTTGATCCAAAGTACTAAGCAAATTGTTTAAAGACTAATCAATTAAAGAGACTTTTATTATTATTTCTACATGCACATTTGGACAGATACCAATTGTCTCTGTGCCTCAGCACAGACTCCCCAGGAAAATGACCAGGTGGCCTCTCTCCGGCCACATGCAGACCAATACTGCTGTCACCCTCTTAGGCTTTTAGGAATGCAAAGCTTTAAATTGTTCATTTTATATGCTTATAATTTCTGTTCATTTTTCTACTATCACATACTGTTTAATGAGTTCTGAACACTTTTATAAAGAAGAGTGAGTAAAATTTATTCTATACAACAAGTTAACTCATTTTACTGATCATTCAACCTAGGAGTATGAACAGCTGGAAAAGAAAATCATAAAAACCTTGAGAGCCATTTAAAAACAACGGTAAGGGATGGATCTAAGAGGCATGGGGAAAGTGTAACTACCAGAGGACTTTTCTGTAAAGACTCTCAGTTGCAACAAAACTTCAAATCTGATCTTTCTCTTAGTCCAAAACTCCAATAATATTTTTTCAGGAATGACTGATGATAAAGATGGATTCAAATCCAAGTAATCTGTTTACTATGTTTGCCTCATAGATTTGTCCCTTCAAACTTTGATGGAGGCCACATAAATATACAGACATACCTCAGAGATACTACAGGTTTAGTTCCAGGTCACTGCAATACTACTAGTAACACAATAAAGCGAGTCACACAAATTTGTTGGTTTCCCAATACATATAAAAGTTATGTGTACATTTATAGTCTATTAAATGTGCAATAGTCATACCTTAATTAAAAAAACTTTATTGCTAAAAAATGCTAATGACCATCTGAGCCTTCAGTGAATCATACTCTTTTTGCTGATAGAGGGTCTTGTCTTGATACTGATGGCTGCTGACTGATCAGGATGATGACTGCTGAAGATTGAGCTGGCTGTGACAATTTTGCAAAAGAAGACAGACAACAATGCAATTTGCCACATTGATGGACTTTTCCTTCCATGAAAGATTTCTCTGTAGCACGTGATGCTGTCTGATAGCATTTTACCCACAGAACTTCTTTAAAAATTGGAGTCAATCCTCTCAAACCCTGTTGCTGCCTTACCAACTAAGTTTATGTCTGTACTACTCTTAATCCTTTCTTGTCATTTCGACAATGTTCATGGCATCTTCACTAGGAGTAGATTCCACCTCAAGAAACTACATTCTTTGCTCATCCATGAGAAGCAATTCCTGACCCATTCAAGTTTTATCACAAGACTACAGCAATTCGGTCACATCTTTAGGCTCTACTTCTAATTCTCGTTCTCTTTCTATTTCTGCAACATCTGCAGTTACTTCCTCCACTGAAGTCTTGAACCCCTCAAAGTCATCCACAAGTGCTGGAATCAACTTTTTCCAAACTCCTGTTTATGTTGCTATTTTGACCTCCTCCCATGAATCACAAATGTCCTTAATGACATTTTGAATGGTGAATCCTCTCCAGAAGGTTTTCAATTTATTTTGCCCAGCTCCATCAAAGGAATCACTATCTATGGCAGCTATAACCTTATAAAACGTATTTCTTAAGTAACAAAACCTGAAATTCAAAATTATTCCTTGATCCCTGGGCTACAGAATGGATGTTGTGTTAGCAGGCATGAAAATGACAACTCCTTGTCCATCTCCATAAGAGCCCTTGGTTACCCAGGTGCATTGCCAATGAGCAGTAATATTTTGAAAGAAATCTTTTTTTCTTAGTAGGTCTCAACAGTGGGCTGAAGAGTCAGTAAAACATACTGTAAACAGTTTTGCTGTCATCTAGGTTTTTTAAGAGCACACGCAGAGTAGATTTAGCATAATTCTTAAGGACCCTAGGATTTTCAGAATGGTCAATTAATTTGGCTTCAACTTAAAGTCATCAGCTGCATTAGCCCCTAACAAGACAGTCAGCCTGTCCTCTGAAGCCAGGCATTGACTTCTCTCTAGCTATGAAAGTACCAAACGACATTTTCTTCCAAAAGAAGGCTGTTTCAACTACATTGAAAATCTACTGTTTAGTGCAGCCACCTTCACGGCGAATCTTAGCTACATCTTCTGGATAACCTGCTGCAGCTTTTCCTTCAGCACTTGCTGCTTCACCTTGCACTTTTATGTTATGGAGACGTCTAATTTCCTTCAACCTCATTGAGCAGTTTCTGCTAGCTTCACACTTTTCTTGTGCAGCTTCACAGAATTAAGGAGAGTTAGGGCCTTGCTCTGGATTAGGCTTTGGCTTAAGGAAATGTTGTGGCTGATTTGATCATTTATCCAGACCACTCAAACTCTGTCCATATTAGCAAAAAGGCTGTTTTGCTTTCTTATCATTCATATGTTAATTTTCCTTCAAGAACTTTTCTTTTGCATTCATAATGTGTCTAACTGGTGCAAGAAGCCTAACTTTTGGCCTATGTCAGCTTCTGACATGCCTTCTTCACTAAGCTTAATCATTTCTATTTTTTGTTTGTTTTTCATTAAAAGGGCATTTACCAAAATTTATCACACAGTCTTATTTAAAAGCAAAAATAATGGCTATACATATTGCTCTAAGTAATATATATATATATTTCAATTTATTATGTAATATTTCCATCACATATAAAGATATAAAGTATAATGATGAAGGTCCATATACCCATTATTCAATTTCAGAAATAAAACATTAAAAATTCAGTTGAAATCCCACATCTCTAACTTTATGGCTCTTCCTTTCACCTGAATGTTTAGAGGCCATTGTAGGGATATTAATTGGCTTCATTTCAATATTGTTGTGTCTCAAGGAATAGGAGGGAGGCCCAAGGAGAGGGAGACAGAGAGTGGAATGGCAGGTCAGTGGGGCAGTCAGAGCATACACAACTTTATTGATTAAGTTTGCCATTTTGTATAGGCACAGTTCGTGGCAACCCAAAACAATTACAACAGTAACATCAAAGATCACTGATTACAGATCCCTATAATAAGGATAATAATAATAAAGTTTGAAATATTACGAGAATTACCAAAATGTGGCACAGACACAAAGTAAGCCCACGCTATTGGAAAAATGACACCAATAGACTTGCTCAATACAGGGTTGCCACAAACATTCAATTTATCAAAAGACACAGTATCTGCAAAGTACAATAAAGCGAAAGGCAATAAAATGAACTATGCCTATGTATATTATATATACAACATATATATGTATAGACATAGCCAAATTGTCCTTTGACATTAATACACTAATAACTTATAAAAAATAATTTTTTGCATGAAACAGCTTTTATTGAAAAAGTTAGAATGAGAATTCTTATATTTTTCATTTTTAAATTTTTATTAAAATCACACAAGAATTTGATCAATAGTAAAGCAACCAAAATTCAGTGCTTTCATAGTGTTAGCCATAAACATAGAAGCAAGGAATTAAAGGAGGAATATATTTGTTAGGGCTATAAACATTGTCTAAAATGTACTACCAGCTATAATTGAGACAATAAGGGAATAGACTAAATCTTAAATATAGCAAAGTTTCAGTTGTACATAAAATGACCTGCGTAGTAGTGACTGACAGAAGTTCTGTGTAGAGAAGATCGTGAGCTCAAATTGAAATTCAAAGGGGAAAAAGGGGCCATATGGGTTTGGGAGGTGGGAACACTGGCATAAGTATGATGAATTTGTCAACTCAAACTATCTTGCCACTTCTTAGTCAACATTTAACTTATATTCCATTTGGTCTCGTTATATTTGTCCACAGAGTACACCCGCCCTGGTGCTTTAGGGAAGGGACATACGCCAATATGCTCTGACCTGTAGAAGTCATATTCAGTTTTCTTAAAAAATATATTTAATAGGTTGAAGGAAAGGGGGTAACCCTGGCTTAATAAAATGAACAAATGTGAATGGCTATAACTGTTTCTTGTGTTTTATCTCTGGAAATATTTTAAGCTCCTTGAAGATAAAATCCATACTTTCTATTTCTTTGCACAGTCTCTATCACAGTGTGAGAATGTGGTATTTGATTTCAAAAATGTGTTTAATTAAGATGAAAATTTTAAAAACTACTATGTGGCTGAGCCTTATTTTAAGGTTCTAAATGCTCCACTGCGAGGAAATGGGTGGCTAGTGTTGCTGTAGGAGTGAGGATTGTGCCACGGGTGGTAAAAATAAGCCAAAAAAAGCTTCAGAGAAAAATGTTTGACATTTTCTTTCAGAAGTCCCAATGCTCATCTAAAAGTAGACAGGGCAGATTCCCAAGGTAGAGAAAGCAGAGTATAACGAAAGGAGCATGGGCTCTTTCCCCACTGACTGGCTCTGTGAACTCAGGCTAGTCGTTACCGATCTTCTCTGTGCCTCTATTTTCTAAATAGAGAGAATAATCTCTGCTTGAAAGCATCATGGGAAGGAAAGGAGGAGGTGCTTTCACTGAGCACGTAGGAGGCATTCAATAAATGAGAGCCACAATATTGTCAGTCCAAGTCAAAGGGCCTTTATGGAGTCCCCATCTACATTGTACATGGGTCAGTCTGTGCGATCAATGTCATGTGGCAGAAATCATGGTATGTCACTTGTGGTATTAGGTTGTAGAAGACCCTAGCTCCTGTCTTGGATATGTTCTCTCCTCTCTTCTCTCGTTTCTCTCTGGGGGAAGCAAGCTCCCAAGTGGTCATCAGCCCTACAGAGAAACACTCATGAAAGGAAACTGAAGCCACCAGCCACAGCCAGCACAGAGCAGAGGCATGAGAACCACCACCTGAGTGAGCGTACAGATAGATTTTCCAGCTCCAGTTAAGCCTCGAGAAGAATGCAGCCCCAGCCTACAGCTTAATTCAAGTCTTGTGAGAGAACCTGAGCCAGAACCATCTAGTTAGGCCATGCCCATATTGCTGACCCTAAAAAACTGTAAGATGATAAATGCTTTTGTTTTTAAGCTGCTGAGTTTGGGGCCAATATGTTGCATAGCAATAGATAAATAATACAGTCCCCAAGCTATGTTTCATTGAATGAATTCTCTCAGAGAAATCTCTATAAGCCTACTGATGCTATCATCTTTGCATTCAAAGTCTCCAAGGATAATCATATCCATTGTGCCTCTTAAACCATTACCAGAATTAGAGGAGATGGAAGGTCAGAGAAAAGATAATTCTCCTGCTAAGCATTTCTGGTCTTAACTGAGAATGTATGTCAACCCAGACATCAAAGTACAACCTAAATTGAATATAGCCACGTGAAGTGGCCTCCTTAGCAAAATGACAAATGGAACCCTAACTCAACTAACCTAAATTTTAGAGTGAGATAAAGTGCAATGGGAAATTAACTGCTGGATTCCTGGAACTGTTAAAAAGAAGTACTTAAAAATATCTAAATAATAGTGTTACATAAAACCAGGAGGCAAAGGCAATACATATAACCTAAACATTTGTACCCCCGTAATATGCTGAAATAAAAAAATAAATAAAAAAAACTCAAGAGGAACCCCACTAAAAGGCTAAATGGACTTGGATGGGGAAGAATTTGCACTGGAGACGTTCCTACTGCAAGGGAAATAAACAGATCAGGCTTTGGAGAAAGAAAGGGTAATTGCATCTGGAATTTGTGATCTACGGTTTCTGGTAATCAACAGATTTGAAAATTTTTGTACTTCCATAGAAACTATCTTTAACAAGCCTGACCACATACAGTTTCTCCTGAAGTGTAATATGATTAAATAGCTATTCTGTGCGTGAATTTATCTTCAGATAGACACCAGATGAAGCAAATCAGACCAAAGTGGAAAGCAACTACCAGATGGCAAATAGTTTATGGGACTGTCATTTGGCCTCTTTCCATCTATTTATAATTTTCAAGTTGTGGGAAAAGTTGAACCTCAATAGAAGTCAGAAGACACACACAGCAAAACGTCCATATATTTCTTATTTAAATGCTGATGAAAATATAACCAGCATTTTACTGATTTATCTTAGCATGTTTATTACCTTCATTTTCTTCCTAGGTAGAGGGGAATGGGTAGTGAAGAGGAGGAATACAAAAGAAGTCACATTTAAGGAGAGGTTTATTGTCTTTCATGACTGAATGAAAAACAATGTCATGCATTAAAACTGCACAGACAGTTTAAGACAGGCTCGTCTAATATTAACAGGTTTCTGAATTTGGGTCATAACACATGCTGTTTTCCAAAGACCTCAAATCTATTTCTATTTTATTTGATTTAATCCAGTGTCTAATTTATCAGAATTGTTTCTTTCCTTTTCTTGTCTTCCTTCTTATCCTTAATTTAGAAGAGAATGTTTTAAATAAAATATTAAAACAGAATGTCTTGATTAACTACTTCATACTTTAACTTTGGAAGTAATTCTAGGTGTTCATAGAGTTAGCACAATTTTAATTAAAGCATTCTATGAAGAAAATGCCCTCATCTTTATTGTAAATATGTTATATTTATTAAATGACTATGTTTCAGGAACTATGTTAATATTCTGTATGGTATATTTCATATAAACTAATTAACTCACCAAATTTTACCTTAGGTCACCAACAATAGTATGTGATTACTTTACGGGAGTTCCCAAGTCTGGTAAAAATATAATACATATTGATTTGCTTGTGTGATCTGCAACATACCAAACAGAATGCTAGCAGTGTTACTGTCATTACTGTCACTTGATATCTAGTATTGAAAAACTCAAAGATGTTGGATGCCTGATTTTTTAAAAAAAAGGATGATGTTAAAAAATGGATGCTGTGATTATAGACCATCTACTCAATGAGTTTTTCAGAGATGGGTAGAGAATCATGGTTCAAAAAAAAATCTGTTTCTCCTTGAAAGAAGAAAGAGAAAGTGAAGAAGAGATTATACATTGGTGAGAGAGATGTGCTGGAAGTGAAGGGTTTCCCTTAAAAAGGATAAATACCTCTATGAACAGGAGAGGTTTAAATACTATAAAACATGTCAATTAATAGTCTAAGACTTAATAAAATTCTATGTTAACTCATGCATTTTTATCTTGTAGAGATGCAAATAATTTCATTCGACAAAAAGTAAATCCCCAAAAGTTATTATTTATTGCCCTCATTAAGCATGAACCAGTTCTGTGCCTAATACCCCTTTATTAAATTGCCTATGAATACCTAGCTTCTCAAATGCTCTTTGGATCAGTTTAACATTTTACTGATCCCCTCATTAACTAATGTATAGAATAAAATCTTTGACATGTGTTTATTTTATATTTGCATGAGAATCATGACTAATTACTAATGGCCTCTAGTAATAATGATAATAGCATCCCTTATTAATGTATCATCAAAAGCAATTCCATTCCTCTCAGTCATTCTTATGATGTTATCTTAATGACATTAGAATGTGAAGTATTTGATGAACTCTGGCCTATGAGTAAAATGCTTTATAAACTTAGATGTTCAACCTTGGTAAGTCTCTTGAGCCCTGGAAAAAGCAGGCTCAATGTATATTTTATAGTTTTGTTGACATGAGTGAATAATTGGTTATTTGCAAATAAACAAAGAATTAAGGATGGAATACAAAAAAAAAAAATAGGATCAGAAATGGTGTTATAGCTTTGTCTGCAGAGATTCTCAACCAGGATCAATTTTTCCCTCCAAGGGATACCTGGCAATGTTTGAAGATGTTTTTGATTGCCACAACTACAGGGAGGGTGCTACTGGTATCTTGTGACTAGAGACCAAGGATGCTGGTAAAGACCCTACATTGCATGTGACAGGCCCAATGGCAAAGAATTATCCAGCTTAAATGTCACTAGTGCTAAAGTCAAGAAACACTGGTCTCTAGTAACAAAGAAATGTGAGTTAAGGAATTATCAGGCAAAAACAAGGAGGAAGACAATTATAGATGAAATGTTCTCTCCAATAAAAAATATGTATGAGAAAACTATTTTAACCTAAGAACTAATAGTATAGCAATTACCTTTGAAATTTACTATTTTCAGGTGATATAACTTGCAATTCATTTCAGAATTGATGTAGAACATTAAGAATATAAAATTCATTTTTCACAATAACATTGGCAAAATGGCAAATTATACAGCAATTCAACTAACAGACAATTGCCACTAGTGTTATGGGCTATGTTATCTCTCAAAAGAAATGAAATATTTCATAGATTTACTTTCATTTTTGGTCATTTATTACCTGAAATTTTATGCGATTTTTCCCCTGCAAAATATGTATCCTTGAGTATGCCTATACATTATGTCTCCATCATTTACTATTAGAATTTCAGAAATTGTTTCACTTATAGAACTATTAATATAGCTTTTTTTTCTGGGTTTTCTTCTTCAAAAGAATTTTACCAGGCCTTTCTCTTTGAGTATACCAACAAAATCATCACCCTTCTAAAATGATGCAGATCCCACCATATCTGATTATAAATGTTATTCGCCTTTAATATCTACACCTGATGTACATGAATCTATTCAGAGATTTATAAGTACATTATTTTAAAGAGGGCAAACAAAAGTCTCTATGTTCAGAGAAAGCACAATTTAATGTTGCAGAGATTCAAAGTCTGTATTAGTAGTTATTGGCAGAAACAGACCTCCAACACTTGGAAAGAAACTTTGTAATACAGATAAGTATCGGGTTATAACATTTTCTTTACGAGTTAGAAGAATATTAAATGTAAGAATTCCTCATAAGCCTAGCCTAAAGAGATAGCAATTGTTAACAGTGCAGTACTAATAATTCAAATCTTTTTAGAAAAACACTTCTAAAACTATAGCTTATAACTACCTCTCACTAAACATGCCCAAGCTGACATTATGTGCCAAGAATAAAAAGAAAAAGTCCCCAGCAAATAAATAGTATCAGAGGCTAAAAGTGAAGCAGTGTTACAGAGACTGAGGATTCTAATTATTTCCTGAGGATTTTAGTTATTTCTTAAAGTGAGGACATAGCACAGCTCATATAGCCTATTGGAGGCAGCTTTGATTTCACATATACTGAGGGCTCAAATGATAACTTCCCATTTCCTGCCTTGCCTTGGACAGAGAATCCGGTTAATTTAATTGACATTTTGCAGCTGTTAGGGCATCGAAAACTATCCCAAGGATAGAATATTATATTTTAAGCCATAACCTGAGGAAGCAGGGCTTTTGGAATTAATCAGGAATTAAATTTCATGAAATGCTGTTTCATTGTGAAGGGAAATAGACAAATTCATCTACAAGGGTATGCCAAACGCAGAGGTTTTCCCTTGCACCTGAGCAAACACAGCATGTCTTATTGTAACTGAAATCTTTGAAATATACATCAAAGCACATGCAACACAGAATAAATTCTTCCAGTCTTGTGGGCTAGAGGATCTTCCATTTCAGGCAAAGTTCAGTTCAGAAGTGAAGTAAGCAATACTAGGAAACCATATGCTTTACAAAGTTAAAATGAGACAATAGGCAGGTCAATTTCCATGATCTACCCTAAATGCTCATGTCTAAACTAATACTAAACTCCGTAGGGCAACCATTACACATCTGTAGTAGGTCTTTTTATGTCACTGCTTAGCCAAAAAGCAAGCTTACTGTAGAAGGCAATTCTTCAGAAACATTTTATGTGTTGTTGTCTAAGACAGCAGAAACTCTCCAACAGAGTCCATAAATCTTGGGCAACCATGACCACTACCAACAGGTTATATTGGCTATAAAATTTGCCAGCTGACCTAGGTTTTCTAAATTCATTTCCTTTTCAACAGTTTTATTTCAACTGTAACTAATTTTGAGCCACTTGAGATTAAGAATCATATTTGCATCGTAAGAAACAGTTCACCAAAAAGGCAGTTTAGGAAAAATGTACCCATTTATAATTTGTGAAAATTAGATATGTGAGTGCTCTTTAGTTATCATACTTTGTCACAGAGACATTTCAGAAGAGTCACAATAAGAAATATTTTATAACTAAATTTTTACTGAATCTGCCATCATATGATTTTCTTAGACATTTTCTGCTTTGGTATTTTTGAACATGGTCATCGATGGAAAATGAAGAATAATTTAATAAAAATATTCTATAACATTTTGAGCACTCATCAATCCATATAAGATAAAGTGTTAATATCTGAAGGTAACACAAAGAAAAGAAAAATCTTTCCTCTGTGAAGATGACAATGTTTTCATTGGAATTCTTCAAAGTCCCTATTTTGAATTTGTGGCATATTAAATACCAATCTCTGAAAGTCATTATGCTGTAATTTCAGAGACCAGTCAGTGCAAGATCTGAAGAAATTCATACAAAATAGGGTATGTATAGATGGGCCTTCAATCTTCTGATTCAACCTGTAGGTCCCGGAAATGTCTTTGCACATGTTCAGTAAGAGAATGTATAAGCTGTCAATTGCAGCACTATTTGCAATAGAAAAAATAGAAATAATTCAAATGATAATAGGAAAACATTTAAATAGATGATACCCATAAACTGGAAAGTCATTGAAACAGCCACATAAAGGGCCTAAGTAAAGTTGCATGTACCAACACAGAAAAATCTTATTATGTACTAAAGTGAAATTACTAAGTGGGAAATTATACACCCACACACTGTGTGTATATCTGAAATATATATGTGATATACGTATTATACATGTTATACATGTGATAGATGGGTAATATATGTGTGATATGTGATGTATATGTAATATATATCTCTGTGTTATGTATATGTAATATACATATGTATAAAATATATGTGTAGAATATATATATGGAACTATTATGAATCAGCCCTCTATATTTTCCCACTTGAAAGTTGCAATGTAACTTACCCGCACACTATACTTTTCCTAATCTCCAGAAGGCCAGGGTCTTTTTCTAATTGTTAAGAACTTGTGAACATTCCAGTGATAAATAAAATAGACGGAAGGGAGTACAGCCTACTCTTTCTGTTCTATGATAAGCTTTGTAATTTGTGGGTTTTGATGAATAGATATTGGTTATTGGGACAATTCAGAATTAAAATATGTTGGTGGAGGATGAGAAGCTGGAATGGTTGAAGATGTTGTTGACAGGTAACATTGTAAGTCTTAGAATTTCAAAAATAAGATAAGAACTCCAGAAATGGAAATACCTCTCCTATATGCCTTGTTAATATTTATTAAGAGCTTTGCATGATACCTTGCCTGTAATAGACACTAAATAAACATTTGTTGAATTAATGAACAGTGCTGGTAGTTCACTTTGTGGTATAAATTGTTATGTTGGGGTGAAAGTAAGGGTTGTGCAAAATTGAGAATCATTTGGAAAAGCCACATGGTCATCTCCAAGGGCTCACATTCAATGCCTTTGTAAAAAGTTCCATTGCCTTGGTCAGGCTTGGCATGAGAAAGCATCATATGTTCAATAAAAGTTCCTGAGTTCCTAAAACCTAGATCAGATTTCCATGTTTGTCATCTTTACTATTTTACCACAACCAGAGGTCCCATCACTATACACCCTGAAAATTGAGATGATTATGTTGATAAATTCCCACCCCCCACACACACACAATTTAGCTAACTTTCTGACTACATGAGTTCACAGTCATAAAGACAGGGTCAAGCAAGCAGCCATGAAATGACATCCTACAGGTCAGAGAGTACATTCATAATCACCATGCAAAATCGTTAGTGAGTAGCCCTCGAGGCATTGATTCATACTTAGAGTCAGGCATCAAGGAAAAAATATGAAAGTAGAGAGAACATGGTTCTAAAAAGAAGTATATAAGAAGAGCAAGACTCTGGAATTCCACAATTTTAGATAAGTTTAAATTTTTATTTAAAGAGAGGTAAGCCTATAAGGTGGTAATAGTGTATGCTCATATATACAATGAGAAGAGTGTTAAAGACCTAAATGTATACTGTAGGTTTGTGCTCTGGCCCCAAGGAGGAGGAGAGGTGAAGGGGAAACTAAATGCTGCCTTTGAAAGAAATTATTAATTGAATAACTATTAAATCTCATTGAATTTCTCCACTGATTTTCTAAAATATTTTAGTCAAAGGAACAATATTGATATTTTGCAAGGCAATAAGAAACAAATTGAAGTATCTACTATTTGGGTGTTTCTGCTTCTGTTCAGAGGTCATTTCCCCTGTGGAGTGTGTGTCATTTATAGGAGAATTGTGAAAGGTTTTCTTGTGTCGTTGTTGATATTTTTTAATACCTGATATAGCTTCCCAGCTGAAGCCAAAACTACTAGAGTGCCTACTTCCTTCCCAAAATGGCATTTTCTTTGGTACTTTTAGACATGGTCACTGATGCATATAAGAATAAATTTTAAAAAATGAAAATTTAGAGGCCAATGAAACATCAGAATGGAATTCAGTACTCAAAAGTTAGACCACAAATCTTATTCAATTGGTAAAGCTGGGTAACAAATAGGACTCTGACCTTCCTAGGCTGAAACAAAAAGTAAAATACACTTACAGTACCTATACAACAAAAAAACAAATTAATTCTCAGTTGAGAAAGGAATCCTAAGTTTCAACTTTTAACACATGGCCAGTTGGATACTGTTGGCATCTTCTTTTAAGATGTGGCTCCCCAGCTTTATACAGAGTTGTGGCACAGGCCTCTGCAGAGAGGACTAAGTCAGTCCTTTGAAAAAAGTTCCGGTCTGTTCCAGCAGACAGATGAAATGAGGCTCAGTGGTCCATACCACAGAGCTTAGCCAAAGCGATTTTATCACGGAAAATTTCAATATGACCATTAATATTATTCCACTATTGCCTTAATAAATTTTCAATAAAACCCATATAAGATCTCATTTTATACAAAGGAGCTTCTTGGTGAATCTTTCAAAATCGTTTAGCTATAAAAAATATTGCCAGGTAAATGAATGATTCGACCTGCTCTGTAAGAGTGTTACATATAAGTTAATTGAGTGATGAAGAATAATTGCTGAAAATGATGCTTTTGAGTCAGGAGAGTTGAGCACAAGGGAAAATTTTTGACACCTACTAAATAACAATCAATTATCTATTGAGGTGATTCCTAGGAACTGACAATATAATATACTAAGTAGGAAAGAAGAATAATCATCTTTCTTTTCACTATAACAGGAGAGTGTGCATCAAACCAATTCTGAAAAAATTTAAGTCATTCATTATGTGCTGGTTAATAAGAAGGAGGCCTAAACTATATTCTTGTTTCACACCAATCAAAATTATTATCTTATCTGAAACAATTTCATCAATCTTTGTCTTCTTTGACATATTAAGTAGTGGGTTCTATAAGAAAATCAATAACCTGGAATCTACATTAAGCTCCTGTAAGTTAACCCAGCTATCCCCAGGACAGGGAAAAGGAGAACATCTATGTCCTTGCTTAACATCTCTTTCTACCTCACTTCTCACCAAGAGGGGTCAGCATGAAACTGGCCAGGTTCCAAGACCCTTACCAGGCCATACTGCAAGGAAGAGAGGTTAGAGTGCGTTAAAACTGCAGCCCCCAAGCCCTGGGCCACAGACTGGTGCCAGTTTGTAGCCTATTAGGGACCGGGCCACAGAGCTCCACCACCCCCCAACCCCAAGCCCCATCCATGGAAAAAGTATCTCCCATGAAACCTAGAAAATGGGGTCTGCACAGCAGGAGGTGAGTGGTCCAGCTAGCCAAGCGTCATCATATTTACAGCCCCATCACTCGCATCACAGCCTGAGCTCTGCCTCCCCCCAGTCCATGGGAAAACTGTCTTCCATGAAACCGGTCCCTGGTTCCAAAAAGGTTGGGGACTGCTGCATTAAAGGATAGAGCACATGATATGGCTCTCTGGTGTTCTTCCTATCTTATACCCAAGCTTCAGAGGACATAAGAGATCTAGGATGTAATCCTCAGATCATGTCCACTCATTTATCCCACTTGTCTCTGCTTCATCCTTTGCAGCCAAAATGTCTTTTTGCATATGGTAAATTCAGCGTTCTTTTTCATATATCCTATACTACTCTCTCCCACTCTGGGTCTCATGCTTCCATGTTGGCTTAGAATTTTGTCTGACAGAGTTGCAGAGTTCCACCCTTAGCCTCTAGGTTATCTTTGTCTTCCAACCCAAGGGACCTGAGTTCCAATGAGAAGTTCCTTTTGACAATGACAGGGCACTCTTCCTTGTACCTCTATAAACATCTGTCCTGGAAATATTTTGGGGAGTAAGGAGAGATGTTGGTGGTGTAGAAGGCCATAATTCTTGAGGCCATTGGTCATATATCATTAAGATATGACTCTAATTGCAAATATTTGGCATAATTTCAGCAAGTGTGACATAGAAAATGGTTTTTGTTACTCCATAATTGACCACAACACATCATTGTGCCAATCCATTGAAGCTGAGGACAGAGAACTTAGCCAGTAAAATATTCATGTCTACAGAATAAAATACAAAGCAAATATAAATAAAAACTATAAATACTTTTAGGTTGTTCTCAGCAAAATTTATTACGAGGGAATCTGGAGCAAGCTGACATAACTAATGTCTATTCTTCATGAAGAACATATTAGCCTGAGAAACAGGCTTACGATTTGTCAAGGATGGAACTGGCTTAATCATTGAAAGAAATGCTCAACCAACTGGAGATTTACAATTTTGAGGAGATAAAGTAGTGTCTTTTAGGCAAAACTAGCCCAGATCATTTTGAAGTATTTGATTAAGGATGGGGGACTTGCCTTATTAAAATAAAACATGGTAGTAGCACAGAGAAAGATAAATAAACCATTGAAACTGAATAGAGAACCTATAATCAGACTCATGTATATGTGGAAACTGTGTGTGTAAGCATTTATCATACTACGTAGATTTTATAGACATATAAAATCACATATATGTAATGATATATATAATCATACATACATAAAATCAAAAACTGGAAACAACCCAAAAGTTCATCAATAAGTGAATATAAATCAGGGAATAGATACAATGGCATACTAGTCACAGTGAAAAGTAAAAAGCAACTGATATTTATAAAAACATGAATGAATCTCAAAATCAATATGCTAAGTAGAGTCCAGGCAAGAGTACCTACTTTGTGATTCCATTTACATAAAATTTTAGAACAAACTAACCTATAGTGACAGAAAGAATGTCAGTGGTTGCTTGAGAATTGAGGTGCAGTGTGAGATGAACTGCAAATCGGCATTAGGAAACTTACGGAGTTAAACGTTCACTATTTTGATTGTGGTGATGGTTTCTCTGGTGAATGAGTAAGTCAAATCTAATCAATTTGTACACTTTCAGTATGTGGGTTTATTACACTCCAATTATACCTCAATTTTTTTAATAGGGCATGTCTATTTCAAAGGAAGGAGGTTCAAAATAGAATAGAAGAGATAACTATTATCAGTTTATTGGCAAGGTGGGATGGGTTACAGAGAACAAGTGGAGATTATTAGCCTCAAGTAGGAGAAACTACTCTTCTAAAATAACAAAAGAAAAGAAGAGAATGAGGGTATGTATATACAGGTAGGTTTCTGTGTTTGATAGTGAAAATAAAAAGACATTCTCATCTGATCACTTCTACTTGCTCTGAATTTGATGGCAAGATTACCTGCTCAAAGTGAAGAGGGGAGAAGGGCAGTTTAACAAATAACAGAGAAGGCATTTCTGTTACTATTGCTGCATAATAAACTCAACTTAGTGACATAAAATAATAACCATTTTACTATGCTTAAGAAACCTATGTGTCAGAATTTGGAGGGGGCAATGAAGAGATGGTGTATTTCTACTAAAAGATGTGTGGGGCCTCAGCTGAGAAGACCTGAAGGCTGGAGGTAACTCAACGGCTGGGACTTAAAATCATCTGAAGGTTCATAATCACACATCTGGAGATTGGCACTGGCTACCAGTTAGAATCTCAGCTGAGGCTTTTGGCTGGAATACTGTCTTAGTTTGGGCTGCTATTACAGAATACCATAGACTGGGTGGCTTAAGCAACAGAAGTTTATTTCTCACAGTTCTGGGGACTTCTGGAAAGTCTAAGATTAGGCTGCTAGTAAATTCAGTATCTGGTCAGGGACCAATTCCTTGTCTGCAGATGGCCATCTTCTATTTGTATCTTCACATGGTGAAAAGCAGAGACAACACATGTACAAGCTCCCACATCTCTTTTGTAAGGGTATTAAGCCCATTCATTAGGGCTCCACCCTCATGACCTCCCAAAGGCCCCACCTCCTAATACCATCATATCAGGGGTTAGGATTTCAGCTTATGAATTTGGAGAAAACACAAACATTCAGTCCAATGCAAACATCTACAAGTGTTCTGAGGCTTTCCAGAAAGCTGCTTGGGCTTCCTCACAACATGGTACCTGGACTGCAGAAGAAAGCCTCCCAAGGGAACCAGGTGGAAACTGTATCATGTTTTATAACCTCCTTGAAAGCCACTTCTTTAATAACATCACTACCTAGATTCAAAGGGAAGTAACATAGGCATCACCTCTCTAATGGAACAAATAGCAAAGTTACACTGTTTTATAAGCAAGTGGGATATTGTTGTGGCCATCTTTGGAAAAATACAATTGGCCAAAGAAAGTTTGTAAAAGCTACTATACATGGGAGTATGAGTTGATCAGAGACATACTTCCTTGCAGCTTGTAAGATCATAAGATTCCCCCTGAGGTTGGAGATATCTAATATACAGTAGAAACATTTGAATTACTATGTGACTTTATCAGGGTTTCTTTGTTGTTACAGAGTAAATACCAAGAAAACAAACAGGCTCATCAAGAGTGAGGCTTTTCCAGATGCAAAAGACAGAGAGAAAAGAGAATTTCGAGTATACTTGCAAGAGTTTTTGAGTCACAGAATTAAGCTGCATAAGAAGGAATTTGTTTAATGAGGATTTATAGATGGTGAGACAATACACAGGCTGCTTATTCTTATCAACTAGCAAAGCTAATAAGAAAAAAACATTGACAAGAATCAGAGCAAGTTGAGTTGATCTTTGAACAACATGGGGAATAGTGGCACCAATCCCCACGCAGCCAAAAATCCACATATAACTTTTGAATCTTTGCAAACTTAATTACTGGTAGCCTACTGTTGACCAGAAACCTTACCAATAACATAAAGTCAATTAACACATATTTTGTATGTTATTTGTAGTACATACTGTATTCTTATAATAAAATAAGCTAGACAAAAGATGTTATGAATAAAATCATAAGGAAGAGAAAATATATTTAGTATTCATTAAGTGAAAGCGTATAATCATAACGGTTTTCATCCTCATTGTCTGCATGCTAAGTAGGCTCTGAGGGAGGAGGAAAAGGATGGGCTGGTCTTGCTGTCTCAGGGATGGCACAGGCAGAAGAGGTGCAGGAGGCAGGAGAGACAGGCATACTGGGGGTAATTTTATTGAAAAAAATCAGCATGTAAGTGGACCTGTGCAGTTCAAACCCATTTTGTTCAAGAGTTCACTGTATACAATGGTGGTTAAGAGCACAGATCCTGAAACCAGACTACCCAGACTTGTATCTGATTATTACCACCTGACTTGCTGTGTGACCTTAAACAAGTTACTTAGACTTGCTGTGCCTCGGTTTTCTCATCTGTAAAATGAGATAATAGTACTTTCCTTATGAGGTCATTAGGAATATAAAGTTACTTGTTATATGTAAAACACTTAAAACACAGTGCCTGCCTAATAGTAAAAATAAGTGCTATGATTAGTATTAGAAAAGGTCCAAATAAATCTTGGCATAAAAAGCCTTAATCTGATGCCTTATGTAATTACAATAATAAATTAGCTATACAGCTTGTGCTAAATAAAAAAGAAGATAACTTATTCTACGTTTGTAGACTCCTTTCATTACTAAATTTAAATATGTACATCTCAAATGTGCATCCACAATCTCAGGTACTCAATTCCAGTCACAGATTTCCAGTTTTAATGGGCACATTCTGGCCTTTCATTAAGATTTGTTGTGCTTGATTTTTCTTAGATACAATAATACTATTCTTGGATAACCTGAATTTGGTAAATTTCCAAGGCTGATACTTCCTAATTCCACGCCATTCACATGTCACCTCAATAGGCTGTCTCAGATGTTTAGTTTCCAATATTCCTGACTATTGAAATTAGCAACCATATGGAAAGGATAGAATCAATTCTGTTTATCAAGAACTTTTTGATGGAAATAACTGAACTACTTAGTTTTAGGTTAAAATAAAAAGCTAAATCTAAACTGTTTATGGCTAAGGTAAAAATAAATTACATTAATGCAGTTAAAGGATGTATTAGTTCTTCTCTTAATACCAGACAGTACAAATACTTCTTACCTTAATTTTGGATGATTCTAGTCCAAATGATGCACATTAAAAACAGATTTCCTAACTAATGGTGATTCTTGGGCTACTAATTTGTTCTAAATATATCTAACTTAAAAGTTGGATTTATTATAATTATATTATATTTCACAGGAGAGTAATGCCCAGGTACCCTTTTGAATACCTCTGTAATCCTTCTTGGAAGACCTACCACAATTCATTAGAAATTGAGACTTCACTCATTCTAAGAATCAGTTTCATTTCATGAGTTTCTAAAGAAGATAGGAACCCCCACACACACCTTGGATAATGAAAATATCTTCTTCTGATCTCAATATTCTATGCCCATAACTAAGATAAAAACATCCTGAAAAAGAGAGAGAAAATAATTGCTAATTTCTAATTAATACTCTAGCAGCAGAATGATACCAGGTCTTCTAATGATCTCATTAATATTAACAATAGGTATAACAATCATTTAATAACCACTTACCTATGTTAAGTATTTCGTAAAACACTTCATATGTCTCTTCACCTTTGACCTTCACATAGGTTGTCTCGTAGCCATGATGAACTGTGTGTATGAGAGAACACACATCCTGCCTCCCCATGCTAGCAGGAGATGCACACCAGGACCATGAGGAAGGGCAAGAGGAAACAAACTCCCTAACACCCTGGCTGTTGTTTCACAACAGTGAAAGCAGTAAATAGCAGAGTCCGCACAAAATGGACATGAAACCAATGTATAAGAATATTCCCTAGAGCAAAATATTCCTATTGCCATGAGCAGGAAAAATAAGAACATATCCATAATCTGATCAATCGTAGTAATGTATCTAAAAAAAACTGATGATCAGAAGGAGAGGTGGTATAAAGACACCATATTTAAATGAGAGCTAGAGAGTAGAAATGGATCACCAGCTCATAGGAGCCTGGCTTAGGAAACATCTTGTTTAACAAGCAACCCAAAACAGCAACTTTTGGTGACCCAGAAACATGCCTACAAGTAGAATATGATGATTTATATATTTCACGTGGATGACAGTGGTATTTCTCTCTAAAAATAAGTAAATGGGCAATTAACAGACAACTTGCAGTATGCTAGCAAAATCAAATTTCTGAGCCGGTAAGGTGAGTAACAAAATCAACACAAAGACCTAAGTCTTCCATTCCGCTGATGGTCCTCTAGTGCCACCCACACTTTACTGCACACTCCCCATCTCACACAGACCCCTGAAATGGCTTCCATGTCGAAACTCTCCAGAGGAAAGCTATACTACAATCTCTAAAAGGCAAATTTTTAAGGTCACTGAAATCTCCTTCGTGGTTCAGTTTCTCTGCACTTAACATGACACTAGCACATCTCAGGGTCTTCCCACTCCTCACTGCCCCCCATTGCCATCTCAGCCACTCCCAGGACTTGCTATCAGTCTGGGTCCCAACAGGAAACAGGTGGCACACTCAAGACTGAAGTAAACCATGAAGGGTGTATTAAAAAGAAGCTATTTATAAAGAAGCGGACATAGTATGAGGGAACTTCGTGTAATAGTGCAGTAAGGTAGGGCTTGGGCAAAGGAGGAGCTATCACCATCTCTAGACCCACTGGACAAGGAGAGAGATTCATGACTAAAACTCAGGAGGGGGTTACATAGAACATTCACCTTGATAAAATTACAAAACACTGATGATGACCAGAATTTCTAAGACATACCACAACAAAGAGGACACAAATAAATGGAAAGACATCCATCTTGTGCATTAGAAGAATCAATGTTGTTAAAATAACCAAAGTAACATACAAAGTCAATGCAATCCCTGTCAAAATGCCAATGTCATTTTTCACAGAAATCAAAAAGACAATCCTAAAATTTGTATGTAACCACAAAAGAGCCCGAATAGCCAAAGCAATTCTGAGTAAAAAGAACAAAACTGGAGGTATGAGATATTATACTAATTAATTTCAAAATATACTACAGGGAGAGGGAGCCAAGATGGCAGACCAGAAGCTGCCTGCACTTGCTGCTTTCAAGGAGAGGAACAAAGGTTACGGGTAAAGGTTTACCGACTGTCTCAGAAAGAGCATTGTGAATCATCAGAGATGCAAACACAGACACCCAAAGTAGGGAAGAGAGAGGCAGAGTGATCCACATAGCAAAATCTGAAGGTACCTGGGGGAAGTGTCTACACTGCACGTAAAGAAGGGTTAGGGGAGAGATCCCTGGAGCTCTGAACTCCCCCAGTGGACACTGAAATCCGAGCTGTAAGGGGGCTCCCCCACCACAGCAGGCCTCCGAACTGATCAGGGAGCTGCTTGGAGACTGTACTAGCATTGCACAGGAGAGTGGGCACAGTGAGATCCCACCAACTTCTGCTCCCAGATCCCTGCAACAGAGGCCAGTCTGTGCTCTCAGCCCCAGAGCACCTGATCTGCAGATGGGTCAGCTCCATAGCAGCTGCCTCCCCATTACCCCTTCCAGGTCAAGGAGGGAGCAGGCAGGGCAGGCACTCTCACACTGACTGTGTGTGCCATGTACCCTCCAAACCCCCTCACTGGCTGTTTCCTGGGGATCCAAGCAGAGCAGGCACCCATCAGCCCTCAGCATCTGCTGCTGCCATCTTGCCATCTCCATAGCACTGCCCCTGCCACCTGAGTAGCACCACAGCTGCTACCACAGTCATAACTGGGCGGAGGGAGGGTTCCAGTCACTGTGACATCCCAGTGGGGGTGCTGAGCATCTCCCCAGCCCCACCAAACATGGGGGCCCAGCCCTGCATAGACTGCAGTCCCACAACCCATCCAGGCACTGGCCAAGACCCCAGACCTGTCTGGGTGCCCGCCAAGTTCCCGTGACCCACCTAGGCACTGGCCAAGGTCCTGCAAAATGCCAAGGCAATTGCCAAGGCCCTGTGACACATCAGGTATAGGCCAAGGTCATGCCACCCACCTAAATAAACAGGGATTTGCCCAGCCCCCTGCCCAAGCTTTCATCAGCAGCCAGCGACCAACCCACCAATCCAAATTAATATTCCCCAGCACCAGTGTGGACTGTGACAACCACAGGAGAACAGGACAACGTAGGAGAGCAGCTGTGTTACACGTTCTCAGTGCATTCAACCCTCTCCTGCTGGAGTGATCCTCCAGAGTAGGACACAAAAGCACTTTCTAGGGATTTCTCCTCCATCTCATAAAATAGGAAAGTTCCCAGCAAAGGAGAACAGGTGTGCTGCAAATCTATCAGCCCCACACTAAGAGAAGAGGTTTCAGATGAGAAGGAACCAGCAAAACAACTCTGGTAACATGAAAAATAAGCTAGTTTGATACACCTAAAGGATCATAATATTAATATAGCTACAGCAACGGACCCCAACCAAAAGGAAATTTTTGAAATGTCAGAAATGTAATTCAGAATCTGGATGGCAAACAAGATGAACAGAATTGAAGAGAAGGCTGAAAACCAAAACAAACAAACCAAAAAAATATTTCAGAACATGAGTGAAAAATATGAAAAACTCACTAAAGAGATAGACATCATAAAGAGGATATAACAGAACTTAAAGAAATGAAAGAGTCATTTAGGGAATTTTAAAATACAGCAGAAAGCTTTAACAGCAGACTAGACCAAAGACAAGAATGAATCTCAGAGCTTGAAGACGCGGCTTTCAAACTAACCCAGTCAGTCAAAGACACAGGAAAAAGAATAAAGAAGAAAGAACAATCACTGAGAGAAATATGGGACTAGGTGAAATGAGTCAATATACATATAAGTATCCCAGAAAGAAAAGAAGAAAAAGCAAAGAGCATGGAAAACCTATTCAAGGAAATTATTGAGGAGAGTTTCCCTGGAATTGCCAGAGATTCAGATATCTAGATACAAGATGGTCATTGAATTCCAGGAAGATTCATAGCAAATAGGACATCTCCAAGACACATAATCATCAGCCTGGCCAAAGTCAAAATGAAGTAGAAAATTTGACAAACTGCAAAATGAAAGCAACAACTACTTTATAAATGAAAACCCATTAGGCTAACAGCAGACTTCCTAATGGAGACCTTAAAAGCCAAAAGGGATTGGGGGCCCCTTTTAAGTCTTCTTAAACACAGCAACTGTCAGCCAAGAATTTTGTATCCTGCATAAGTGATGGAGAAATAGAGACTTTTCCAGACAAGCAAACATTAATGAAATTTGTCACTACTAGATCTGACCTACAGGAAAAACATAAAAGTGCATTATATGTGGAACAGCACAATAGATAACAACCAGAGTAAAAACATCCAAAAGTTAAAGCTTAAGCTTCTTATAAAACAATAGCACAAAGGGGAAAATAAAACAATAATATATCACTCAACATGAACAGAACAGCATCCCACATGTTAATACTAACACTCAACACGAACAGTCTGAATGCCCACTTAAATGACATAGACTGAATGAATGGATGAAAAAACACAACGCAAGTAACTACAGTCTTCAGGAAACACATCTAACACACAGGACTCACACAGACTTAAGGGATGGAAAAAAATATTCCACATGAATGGAAACCTAAAGAGACCAAATGGAGCCATTCTCTTATCAGTTAAAATAGACCTTAAATCAACAATGGTAAAAAAAAAAAAAAAAAAGACAGAGATGGTCATTATAATGATCATATAATGGTAAAGGAGGCAATTCAACAAGAAGACGACAATCGTATACATGCACCTAACACAAGAGCTCCAAGATTAATAAAGCAAATTCTATAAGATCTAAACAAAGACATAAACGGTAGTATCTTATTTGCCAGGTACATCATTACTACACTGACAGAACTGGATAGATCACTGAGGCAGAAAATGAATAAAGAAAAACTAGACTTAAACGAGACTCTAGAACAAATGGACCTAACAGACATTTACAGAACATTCTACACAAAACTACTAAATATACATTGTTTTCATGAGCACATGGGACATTTTCCAACATTGACCATATCATGGCCCACAAATCAAGTCTGAGAAAATTAAAAAAAAATCAAAATCATACCATGTACCTTCTCAGACCACAGTGGAATAAAACTAGAAGTCAATTCAAAGAGAAACACTCAATTCTACACAAAGTCATGGAAATTAAACAACCTGCTGATGAACAATCCATGGGTCAATGAAGAAATTAGGATGAAAATCAAAAAATTCCTTGAACTGAATTACAAAGGGAACATCAGCTTTTAAAATCTTTTGGATATGGCAAAAGCAGTCCTAAGTAGAAAATTCAAGCCTCAAATGCTTACATAAAAAAGACAGAAATATCACAAATTAACAATCTAATGTCACACCTAAAGGAACTAGAAAAAGAAGAACAAATCAAACCCAAAGCCAGTAGAAGAAAAGACATAAAGAGCAGAGTAGAAATAAATGAAACAGGATCCAAAAAAAAAAAAAAAACAAAACAAATACAAAAGATCAATGAAACAAGAAGTTTGTTCCTTGGAAAAGATAAACAAAATTGGTAGACCACTAGTCAGATTAACCAGAAACAGAAGAGAACGGACTCAAATAACCTTAATGAGAAATGAAAAAGGAGGCATTACAAGTGCTACCACAGAAATACAAAATACGATCTGTGAATATTACAAAAACTTCTATGTAAACAAACTAGAAAATCTAGAGGAAATGGATAAATTGTGGGAAACACACAACCTCACAAGCCTGAATCATGAAGAATTAGAAACACTGAACATACCAATAATGAGCAATGAGATTTAAGCAGTAATAAAAAAATCTCCCAACAAATAAATTCACAGCTGAATTCTACCAGAATTCTACCAGACCTACAAAGAATAATGAACACCTATCCTAAAGAAACTATTCTATAACATTGAGAAGGAAGGAATCCTCCCTAACTCATTCTATGAAGCCAGCATCACCCTGATACAAAAGCCAAGAAAGAACACAACAAAAAAAGAAAACTACAGACCAATCAATATCCCTTATGAACACTGATACAAAAATCCTCAAGAAAATACTGGCAAACAAAATTCAATAGCACATCAAAAAGATAATCAACCATGATCAAGTGGGTTTCATGCCAGGGATGCAAGGAGGTTTAACATATGTAAATCAATAAACATGATTCACTACATAAACAGAAACAAAAACAAAGACCACATAATCATCTCAATAGATGCAGAAAAAGCATTTGGTAAAATCCAGCACCCCCTCATGATAAAAACCCTCAATAAACTAGGCATAGAAAGAACATACCTCAAAATAATAAAAGCCATATAGGAGAAACCCACAGCCAACATCATACTGAATGGGGAAAAGGTGAAAGCATTCCCCCTAAGAACTGTAACAAGCGTGCACACTGTCATGCAATAAGCCAGAGCAATAAGGCAAGAGAAGAAAATAAAGGGCATCCAAATCAGGAAAGAGGAGGTCAAACTATCCCTGTTTGCTGATGATATGAACTTGTATCTAGAAAACCCTAAAGACTCTACCAAAAGACTCCTAGAATTGATAAATCAATTCATCAAAGTCTCAGGTTACAAAATCAATGTATACAAATCAGTAGCATTTCTATATTCTAATATCAGTCAAGTGGAGAGTCAAATCAAAGACTCAATACCATTCACAATAGCTACAAGGAAAATAAAATACAAAGGAATATACTTAACAAAGGAGGTTAAAAACCTCCTACAAAACACTGATGAAAGAAATCGCAGATGACACAAACAAATGTGAAAACATCCCCAGCTCATGGATTGGTAGAATCAACATTGTTAAAATGTTCATACTGTTCAAAGTGATTTACAGATTCAATGCAATTCCCATCAAAACACCAGTGTCATATTCTATAGATCTAGAAAAAAATAAGCCCGAGCTTTATTTGGAATCAAAAAAGAGACTGAATAGCCAAAGAAATCTTAAGTAAAAAGAAAAAGTCTGGAGACATCACATTACCTGATTTCAAATTATACTACAAGGCTACAGTAACCAAAACAGCATGGTATTGTTACAAAAATAGAAACATAGACCAATAGAACAGAACAGAGAATCCAGAAATTAAACCATCTACCTACAACCAACTGATCTTCACAAAATCAAACAATAATATACACTGGGGAAAGGACACCCTATTCAATAAATGGTACTCAGAAAACTGGATGGTCACATGTTGAAGAATGAAACAGGATCCCTATCTCTCGCCATATACAAAACTTAATTCAAGATGGATTAAAGACTTAAATGTAAGGCATGAAATGATAAAAGTTCTGGAAGAAAATGTAGGAAAAACTCTTTTAGACATCAGCCTAGGCTAGGCAAAGAATTTATGACTAAGACTCTAAAGGCAAATATAGCAACAACAAAAATAAACAAATTGGACTTAATTAAATTAAACAATCAATCAATAGAGTGAATGCACAACCTACAGAATGGGAGAAAATATCTGCAAACTATACATCCAACAAAGTACTGACATCCAGAATCTACAAAGAACTCAAACAAATCATCAAGAAAAAACCAAACAACTCCATCAAAAAGTGGGCAAATGACATGAACAGAAGTTCTTCAAAAGAAGATAGACAAATGGCCAACATGAAAAAATGCTCAACATCACTAATCATCAGGGAAATGCAAATGAAAACCACCAAGAGATACCACCTTACCCTTATCAGAATGGCCGTTATTAAAAAGTCAAAAAACAATGGATGGTGACATGGATGCAGAGAAAGAAATCCTTATATACTGTTGGTGGGACTGCGAATTAGTACAACCTATGAAAACAGCATGCAGATTCCTCAAAGAAATAAATGTAGACCTACCATTCGATTCAGCCATCCCACTCCTGCATATCTACCCAAAGAAAATGAAGTCATTTAATCAAAAAGACACCTGTGCTCAAATGTTTATCAGACCACAATTCACAAGCACAAAGATGTGCAATCAACCTAACTGCCCTTCAATTAATGAGTAGATAAAGAAAATTTGGTGTGTGTGTGTATACACACATACACACACACACACGCACACACCATGGAGTATTACTCAGCCATAAAAAGGATGAACTAATGTCATTTGCAGCAATGTGCAGTGAACTGCAAACCATTATCCTAAGTGAAGTAGCTCAGTAATGGAAAACCAAACACCATATGTTCTCACTAAAAAGTGGGAACTAATACAAAGTACACACATGCACAAAGCGATTTAAAGGTCATGAGAAACCAAGAAGGGGGGATGGGTGATGGACACACCAAGAGCCCTGACTTAAGCTTCATATAAGGTATGCATGTAACAAAAACATTTGTACCCCCTTAATATTTTGAAATAATAAAGAGAAAAAAAATGTATATATTAAATATATATTATAATATATACATTACAAAACTATAGTAACCAAAACAACATGGTATTGGCATAAAAATAGACACATAGACCAATGGAACAGAATAGAGAACCCAGAAGTAAATACACATATTTATAGCCAACTGATTTCTGATAAAGATGCCAAGAACATACACTGGGGGAAGTACACCTTCTTCAAAAAATGGTGATAGGAAATTTGGATATCCATGCACATAAGAATAAAACAGGACTCAAAAATTAACTAAAGAAGAATTAAAGACTTAAATGTAAGACCCAAACTATAAAACTACTAAGAAAACATAGTGGTCAGGCACAGTGGCTTGCACCTATAATCCTAGCACTTTGGGAGGCTGAAGCGGGAGGATCACTTAAGGGCCAGGAGTTTGATACCAGCCTGAGAAAAAGCAAGACCCCCATCTCTACAAAAAAATAGAAAGATTAGCCAGGCACAGGGGTGCACACCTGTAGTCTCAGCTACTCATGAGGCTGAGGCAGGAGGACTGTCTGAGCCCCAGAGTTTGAGGTTGTAGTGAGCTCTGATTGGCCACTGTACTCCAGCCTGGGTGATGGACTGAGACCCTGTCAGGAAAGGAAAGGCAAAGGGAAAGGAAGAAAACATAGGGAAAACACTTCAGGACATTGGTCTAGGCAAAGATTTTATGGCTAAGACCTTAAAAGCACAGACAACTAAAACAAAAATAGACATGTGAAACTATATTAAACTAAAAAGCTTCTGCACAGCAAAGGAAACAACCAACAGAGTGAAGAGACAACCTGTTGAATAGTAGAAAATATTTGCAAACTATTCATCTTATGAAACTATTATAATATCCATCATATGCAAAGAATTCAAATAACTCAACAATAAAAAATAACCCCATTAAAAATGGGCAAAGGACATGAATAGACATTTTTTAAAAGAAGGCATGCAGATGGCCAATAGGTGTATGAAAAAAAAATGCTCAACATCACTAATCATCAGGAAAATGCAAATCAAAACCACAGTGACATATCATCTTACCCCAGTTAGAAGGGCTATGATTAAAAAGACAAAAAATAACTGATGCTGGTGAGGACATGGAGAAAAGGAAACTATTATACACTGTGGATGGGAATGTAAACCATCCACTCTGAGAAACAGTATGGACATTTCTTAAAAAACTAAAGATAGAGCTACCGTACAATCCAGCAATTGGGTGTTTATCCAACAGAAAAGAAACCAGCATATCAAAAGGATACCTGCACTCACATGTTTACTGCAGCACTGTTCACAATAGCAAGGATATGGAATCAACCTCATTGCCCATCACTGGAATGTATAAAGAAAATGTGTTATATATACACAGTGGAATACTATGCAGACATAAAAAAATGAAATCATGTCATTTACAGCAACATGGATGGAACTGAGGTCATTATGTTAAGTGAAATAACCCAAGCATGGAAAGACAAGTATCACATGTTCTCACTGATATGTGGGAACTAAAGAAGTTGATCACATAACGGCAGAGAGTAGAATTATAGGTATCAGAGACTGGGGAGTATGTATGGGGGGAGGGAGAGGGACAAAGAGAACTAAGTTAATGGGAACAAAGATACAGTTAGATAAAAGGTATAAGTTCTATCATTTGACAGCAGAGTAGAGTGATTATAGTTAACAACAACATATTGTATATTTCAAAGTAGCTTGAAGAGAAGATTTTAACTGTTCCCAACACTTAGAAATGATAAATACTCAAAGTGATGGATACCTCAAATACCCTGACTTGATCATTATACATTCTATGTATGTAATAAAATATCACATGTACCCCATAAATATGTAAAATATATACCAATTTTTTTAAAAAAGAAAATCGCCTTGAAAGAAGCAGTGAACTTCTGCTGAGGGACACAAGATGACCTAGGCAACCTACAAGGGAAGGAAAGAAAGACATTTGACCACACGCTCCTCACATGGATGATCTCTTTCTGTGGATTCTTGGGCGAATGCTCCATGAGTGTTTTGCTTGTCTGCGTATCTTGAGAGCAGAGGCAATGCTGGAGTAAAGGAGGGGCCGGGGTGGTAGCTGGGGTTTGTCTCTGACCTGTCACCAGTTAATCTTTCTTTAACTCAGTTTCCAAAATCAAAACACGAGTGAAGGGCACACCCACTGTACAGGTGCTTCTAGACTAAAAATATTTATGTGTGCAAATAAACATAACGTTGGGTAAGAGAATTTTTTTCTTGAGCTATTTGGTGATTTTTAACAAGAGGGGAAGATAACCAGAGAAATACTTTCAAGAATAGTGTAAGGTTAAATAAAATAAGTTCTACGTATTCACTGTGCTAAATAAAGCTTTGCTCTCCAAATATTTTTCATATCTTATTAATATTTTTCTGAATCCTAAAACACCACTTTTACAAAAAGAGGGGGTAACGTTTTCCCTAAAGCAATTGGAATCTAAATTAATGTAGCAGAAACAAAATGGTAATTGGAACTATAACTGAGACATTTTCATTCCTACTCCAAAGCATTTATTCTCATCTGTAACATCTGAGTTTTGACTTTCTAGTTTTAATATCTTTTTTAATATTTAAGGAGAAATGCATAAACTGAAAAATGAGTATTAGCTCCACCTGAGTAAAAACACAACATGATTTATCTTTCACTATCTTACTGCTCTGAGAACATTTTAATTTCCTCATTTTTATCTATGAAGTTGCAGTACTAACAATGCATGAACACAAACATTAGTATTTTCATTTCCTATTTATTTAATAACTGAGAAATATGATAAAGAGAGAGCATGTTCCCTATAGTACCATGCAGAGAGTTTATTTTTCTAGACAGCCTCACCAATTTCAAAGTCAAACACCTGGAAATACATCTTCCCACCTGACTTCAAACCCTAAGTCTGTGTCAGCAGCAGCTGAGGCAGTGACTCTAGGAAAACTTTCCAACCAGTTGAGAGGTAAAAAAAAAGTTTCAGTAAGGTTTTATTTGGAGGAAAGGGTGTCTATGCATCATTATATGCTCAATTTGATTGGGTTGTTCATTGAATTGACCAATTTTTTTTTTTTCAGGACATTTCTCTCTTTTTACGTTTTTCTTTGTTGTAGTTGAAATTTTAAAAAGAAAGAAAGAAAGGAAAGGAAGGAGAGGAAGGGGAGAAAGAGAAAGGGAGGAAGGGAGGGACGGAAGGAAAAGAAAAGAGAAAAGAGAAAAGGAAAAGGGAAAGGGAAAGGGAGAGGAAAGGAAAGGAAAGGAAAGAAAGAAGAAGGGAAGGAAGAAAGGAAGGGGAAAAAGAAACTGCTATGGATAGGAAAAGCAATCCAACCCCACAAGGGACTTTCTGACTCTTTTTACCACACTCCCATGGAGCTGGAGGGAAGGAGCAGGAGTACAGGAGGGTGGAGTGAACACACATTGGAGTAAAGGAAGGGTCAGGGTGGAAGCTGGGCTTTGTCCCTGACTGTTGCCAGTTAATCTCTCTTTAACTCAGTTTCCAAAATCAAAACATGAGTGACAGGATTAATTTTCCAAGGTCCTTTAAGCTCTGTGATTCTATTACCAGAAAGAGAGCGCCAAAAGAGGAATCATTTTTTTCTCAACTCTACCCAAGTGTAACAGATCTGTTTTATAGTTGGAAGTTTCTCATGGATACTTGGTTTTAAAAAATATTGAAGATAATTTAAAAACAAAACAAATTAAAAAGTTGTGCCCCAAATGAATCTTGTTTTGTTTGTTTTTTTATAAGTAGCTGCCTGGTTCCTGTGTCCTGTAAAATACAGGTATTTGACCCTTGGTGTTGCTTCTGTTTGACTTTATATCATGAGAACCAGTGGGTCTGTATGACTCCTTAACTCTCATCTTGAATTGGACACCTACAGGACCTCTGGCCAGTGGACTGAAGGCTTTTTGTAGGATGACAGGGTCAGCTCAGGATGTGTGGAGAGGGCACTTTCGTCTTCCCTGTTGTCCTTGAGGTTTGGCTCTTCTCTGGGTAAAGAGGCCATATATCTTTGTAAACACAAAACATTTTTACTTTCTCTACTTTCTATTAAAAGCAAAAAAAAAAATGGAAGTGAATAAAATTTTACTGATTTTTGAGACACTAAAAATAATAATAATGAAGATGACAGTAACTTTTTGCAACAGACTAATCTGTAGGAATCAAAACATTTTTTTTTTTTTTAAACCATTGATAAGTACACAGAAAAAAACAAATTCTAATTCTAAAATGCTCACAAATCAATATCAATATACAGAAGAATTTGAATTATTTGGGTAAAAAATTTTCCCTTGAGTCATTTTGCTTGTTAATCAAACTAGAAATTTTTATCTAAATTTAGGTGGTAAAATGCTAAGTGCATTTGTATAAATAATGACTTAAATATTTGAATCAAATTACTCAAGTTATCTTTTAGAGATTAATTATTTCCACATAATAATAGACATCATTATTATGCCAAAGTATCTTTCTGAGGCAAACAGATCAGAAACAGCAGGTGAGTACAAGTTGTAGAAAGAGATGCAAGGCAGCCCTCAATTTACACAACAAATATATGTCCCGTGGCTTATCTCTGATTAACAGCTCCTTATCTTAAAACATTCCAAGGCTTTAGACAAATCTCCATGTCTTTAACCAATTACAAGTCAAAGAATTTTTAAACCAACCTCTAACCTGTAAGCCCCGCTTCGAGATGGCCCCTTTTTGGGCCAAACCAATGTATGTTTCCCACGTATTGATTTATGACTTTACCTGTAACTCCTGTCTCCCTGAAATGTATAAAACCAAGCTGTAACCCAGCCACAGCCAGTCCACTCGCTCAAGGCTTCCTGGGCATGGCTCTGGGTCACGGTGTTCAAATTTGGCTCATAATAAATATCTTTAAAATTACTTTACAGAGTTTGTTCTGTTGATAATGTGAAAAAAAAAAAACACAAAATTCTCAAATAAGCAAAGAACACAGAAAAAAACACTATCCACATGTCCTCTTGAAAAATATTTAACATGTATTCCAGCAAGATAAGAGAGAAAATGACAAGTTACGAATCAAATAACAGAGGAGTTGCCATGTAAAAGGATTAGTTACTAAGTATGCTACTCTCCACTACGGGATGTTGTATATATACATCTCAAGTATTAATACAGCAGCACAATTACTCAAGTAAGGCATATAAAATATATGGTGCCAGGCATAACTTCTGATGTAGAAACTACAGTATTTATTTCCTTTACTTTTGGAACACTCCTTAGCACTAGTACAACTGTCATAATATGTGACCAGAAATCAAATAAGCAACACTTCCAGCAAATAAAGTTCATAAAGGAAAATCTAAAGAGAAAACAGAAAATTGGTACCTTCTAACCCATTTTTCTCATTTGTGCCTTTGCTTTAGCCTCATTGATGTAACTCTCATCTTACCCCACCTCCTCCTCCTCCCATCTTTACAGATTTGTAGTTTCCACACCCAGAGATTCTGTTTCACTATAGAGTGGAAATGGGTATCAGCATATCTTAAAGTTGCTCATTCACATTTGAGAGAACCACTGCTCTAAATGGAGGTGGCTTGGATGAACAGATCAAGTTAATAATAGCATTATTGAATATTCAAGGACAAAATACAAACAGCTTCTACTTGCAAACAGCAATTAGGATTCTACAACGGTTACTAAATCTACGATCTCCTCCCAATTAAAGAGAAATATGTACAACCTTAATGAAACTTTTTCTGGGTTTTTTTAATTAAATTTTTATTTATTTTTTTTCAAAATTTTTATGGGGGTACAAACATTTGGGTTACACCTATTGATAAAAATGTAGAGAGATGGAATGTCAACTATAGAATCATATAACTCGTTCATTTACTCCAAAATATTGAACTGCTCTAGGTACCAACCATTGTGCTAAATGCTGGAAATATGACGGTGAATAAAATGGACATGTGCCCTGCCCTCCTAGAGCTCACACTCTTCGTTGCGTTTTGTCATAGATAAAATATTAACTGCTTAAAGACAACAAATATACTTATGGAATATTCTCTAGGGATTTAGAATACATTAACAACATTCCTTTAAATAAATTTAAACAAAAGAACATTCACTGTATTCACTGTCAATCTGTTTTTTAACAATAAACAGCAGAATTTCAACGGTTGGTCTAAAATTTTCTCCATTTCTGGTGAAAAATATTAATAGTAACAAAAGTAAACTGGAAGGATTACTGCAAATTTTGACCAGCTGGTAGATATCTAAGTTAGATAAGTTATTTAAATTATTTTCCTAAAATTCTATTCTTTATAAGATTAACTTTATTCTGTTTAAAATATTCTTTCGTGTTTCCACATATCATTTATAGCAACTAATTTAAAAAACGAAAACTTGTGTATTGGCATTGTAATTAGTCTTCCTATTGTCCTAATCCCAATTTTTCTTCTAATGTTTCCATTTTTCATATATATATTATGTTTCTTGTCACGATTTATCCAAGTTATTCTTGTTTAGTTCTTTTCATAAATCATTTTGCCAGCTACTTATCATTCTTGTTGCTACTTTCTGAGTCCTTTTAGATTTCGAGAGCTAATGAGGCAGTCAGAACCTAACAGTACTTACTATGCTGCATTTCTCCAGGCCTTAGATAAGAATTATTGCCACCCTATCCTATGCCATGCTACTTTTTATATAGAACAAATTATCATATTTAGGCTTCATAATGCTATGCAAAGTGCTTTATTTAATTTTCTCTTAGGTCCTTTTTGGTAACTTTCTCACACATGATAGTGTCTATGTGATGGGTTTATTTCAAGCAAACACTACTTAAGATTATGTATTGAGTATCTACTATACCCTCCCTCTGTGACGTGCGTGTGAAGGACTATATATACTTAGGGAAGGAATAGAGGAATAGGGGTCAACCCATTCTGAATCCCTTTCTGAACAAGAATTGCCATAGAGTTTTAAGAAATACTTTTGGTATACGTTTACAAGCTTGGGATGGGTTGCCTATTACTTATTTTAAAAAATAAACTGAATTGCAATACACATTGGAGACATTTTTATCTCTAGTATGTAAACTAAAACAAGTGAACATCATGACCTGTGATGATAAAAGAGCCAAGATTAAATTGAGCTGGGGGACTACTTAACTCACAGTCTAACAATGCTCATTCAAATATTGATTGATTGCCTGTTATGAGTCTGACACTCTACTAGATATTTCAGATAAAGAAGAAAGAAGGAGTTTCTACCTACAAGTAATAACAGGAACGAGAAGGCAATATGGTGGTTAAATATAGAATTAGAACTCAGACACCTTGAGTCAAGTGTAGTCTTTAGGCTGTTTAGCTGTGCGATTTTGAAAAATTATTGAACCTCCCTAACCCTAAGCTTCCTTATTAGAGGCTCAGAATATACATAAAACCAAGTTTAATGCCTACCCCTACTAGAGCTTATGTAAGGTCCACACTTACCATAATTAAGTGCTTTATAACTATCTCATTTAGTCATGCTTTTCCTTATGAAGAAAGAAAAAGCTCAGAGAGGTTAAGTCACATAATAAGAAAACAACAGACTTGTGATTGAAACAGTTTTGTCTTATTCCCAATCCCATGCTATTTCTTTTTGTTTTTAATTTTTTAATCAATGATATACAGAGTTTTAAGTGTTAAATTATTCTAAAAGTCTTATAATGAAAACTATTAGTCTTTTGTAGATCTACCCTCCACCATCGCCAGCTCCCCAGAGTTAACTATCCACTAGCCTTTGCACTGTTTGTTTTAGTGTTTACCTTACTCAATAATCCTGTTTATATCGCATCATTTGATTGGTGAGAGGGAGGGGAGGGGAAGGTGGACAGGGATTAACTGCTGCCTTTCTACAATGAAGCATCAGTGCTCATGTCTGGAAGTATCTTTTAGAATAGTCTGATCATAAATTAAGTCTGACCTTCTGCAGCTATGGCCAATTCTTATACTTAGTCATGTTGCAAAATGCACCACTTTGTGTTAATTTCTCTAGCAAGCCAATTTCTCCTACCTACTATAGCACAAAGACATTAAGCAAGACCTTAACTAAGACTACTTTCTACGGCATTTGATGGTTTTACTATTGACAATTATGCTTTCTTTATGATCCTTCAGTCAATTCAATCCATGCTGCTAAGCTCCATCAAAACAATTTGAAATAATTATGAAACATTAGACTCCATGCTTGTCTAAAAACCAAGGTATTAGAGGTTAAAAATTATATGTATTCGCATCCATACCTAATTCCTTAATTTTATAAAAATAAAAGTAAAGTGTATTAGACAGGATTTGAATTTGTCATTTTTAAGAATCCTGACTGGGCAATCATAAAGGGATTCCATTTACTTTTAGATGTTCACATTTTATTTTTGACCCAGAAAATTAAGTTTGTTCATTTACCATAGTTTGGCCAAACTCTGAGCTACTTGGTACAGCTAGAGTAGTCATATTAAAGCACTGAGCTTTTTTGAATGACTGCTGTGCACAGACCTATATAAAAACTTGTACATCTATAGATAAACAGTGTTTGTCACACATGCATACAGACATGCACTGAGGCTCTCTGTATTTATCTTTCCTATTTGCTTTAGAATACATTTGGGAGCAACATTCCCTACAACTTTATTTTTACTGTTTTATCCAGTTTAATGCCAGTGATGCTGGTTAGAATGAATTTTAAAATATGTCAATGCTAATTCAACAGGATAGAAAATGGAATTTTCTACCTCAATTTCCCCCAAGACCACAGGGAAAAGTAGTCCCACCCTCCAAAGAAAGGTGCTAGATCATTTCAGCAAGACTTTTAAAGAAAGTGGCTTAAAGCTGGACTTTTTGGTTATCTATTTCTTTGCTTAAACTTTTAGTCTAACACCTACCATGAGGGTATAAAAAGCTCATTGTTTTTGGTAACAAATCCCTGTATTTAACATATTCTATTATATACTATTTCTCCAATACATACAGATTAGAGCAAAATTTCAGGTAACAAACTGTCCCTTTTCATTGAGGTCTCATTGATTCATTCAACAAATATTTATACTGAGGGCCAACTGCGTCTCAGGCACTATTATAGTGCTGAGGACACAGCTGTGATCAGAACAGAGAAACTCTTCAACCTCCAAAGCTTACACCTGGTGAAGGGGAAAGAAAAATCAACAAGATAAATAAATAAAATATTTATAATGATAGATGTGATAATGCTGAGAAAAAAAATAAAGCCCAGAGAAGAAAAACAGAAAGTGTGTGTGTTGAAGGTGTGTTCCAATTCATATAATGTAGCCAGCAAGAGAGTCCACATCAAGACAAAGAGATCTGATAGAAGACTAAAAAGAGGTGAGGAGGCAAGCTATGCACACTTCTGGGAGAAAACCAGACATTCAGAACAGAGGAAACTGCAATTGCACCATCCTGAGGCCAGAGTGTTCTCCAAAAACCAGGAAAGAGGCCTCTTTGACTGGAGCAGAGACAAGGGGGAGAGTCCTGGGAGACGCGGTCAGACATGTGGGGAGTTAATGAGGTGATAGTTTCTACTTGTAATAATGCTGATATTCCAAAGGCACATACAACATCACTTACTCCACTACCCACAGCAAATTTCACAGCAAAATCATGTTTTGGAGGGTAGAGTTTCTACTTGCAATAATTTAGATTCTCCAAGGTCGACACAGTGTCCCTTACCTCACTGCCCACAGTGAATCCAGTTTTATAAATTCCCACATGGTTTGTTCTGTGATTTTTCTTTTCTAGGTCTCTGAAGAAAAGTAACCAATATTCAAGAATTATTTATGATATTGGGAAAGAACTTGTTTTATGAAAGATCACTTGAAGATCTTTTTCTTTTTATGTGAATGTCCAGTGACTTTTTGAAGTTATCCCTTTGGTAATTTCAATCTACTTATCATTCTAGCCTCAGTACTGCCTTTTTATGACAAACATCTTGACTGATCAAACTAGCATAAAACTGGGGAATTTGATGAAATATGTACCCATAATATATATTTTATAAACTACAACAAGCACGTGGTATTTATGACATCTTGATGATTGAGATTTAACCTTTTCAATATAAGAGAACATTCCTATTGTAAAAATCTGGGAAGGAAAGAAGGCAGTGAAGATCAGACAAGTTGAACAAGCATCTTTGTGATGGACAAGACCTGGTGTAGCCAATAATTCCACTTAGTAAGATCAAGGGAAAGAATGTCAAGAAACCAGGGTAGCTGCACAGGGAGTCTCTGAGGGGACAAAGTTTTACAGGAATGTATTCCAAAAGGGAAGTAGTTGCATATAGTCTAGGAAAAATACAACAGAGTGGCATGAATTCCTAAGACTGTTCAGACGATCAAAGTCAAAAATGGGCTGAGGCTTAAGAAAAAGGCTGAAGACAACAAGAGGGACCTTTTTATTTGATCTGACAAAAAGCATTAAGAAAGTGCACCTCACAGAGTATTAGAACTCACAGGAGATGAGACTATACTAAGGGTCCACTTGCTCGCTTTGAATAAATGCAAACTTCCAAGCACAGACAAAAAAAAAAAAAAAAGGACACAATAACAGCAGCAAATGTGATTAAAGAATCTGACAGTAATTACTCGGAAAATGACAGTGAATTGGAGATATAACAGGTATCTGGACAAAAGAAAACATTGCCTCAATGAGAACGGTGCCTGGTTCACTTACAATATGGATTTATCTTTGTGTTGCTTGTTCATTTTCTTCTGTACTTATTCCATCTCTCACATCGTCATCTGCCACCCATCAGCCTGCTCTAGAATCAATGGACAAGTCCTTCTCCAAAAGCTCTTGGTTACTAGTTGCAGAAAATGTTGAATATGTGTCCCCAACCATATACAGCACATATTTTAAAATACAGGGTTTTCAACTTCTTCATAAAAGAATTTGCTTTCCAAATGTGGTATATGTATACCATGGAGTATTACTCAGCTATAAGAAATAACGATGATATGGCATCTCTTTGGTTCTCTTGGAGAGAGTTGGAACCCATTCTATTAAGTGAAGTATCCCAAGGATGGAAAAATAAGCACCACATGTACTCACCATCAAACTGGTTTCCCTGATCATCACCTAAGTGCACATTAAGGAATAACACCAATTGGGTATCGGACAGAGGTGGGGGCTGGGGGGAAGGGATGGGTGTATACCTACTTGATGAGTGCGATGCGCACTGTCTGGGGAATGGACACGCTTGAAGTTTTGACTGGGGGGATGGGGGTGGGGGGAGGGGAGGGGTGCACACCTACATGATGAGTGCGATGCACACTGTCTGGGGAATGGACACGCTTGAAGTTCAGACTCGGGGGGACGGGGGGGCATGGGCAATATATAGAACCTGAACTTTTGTACCCCCATAATGAGCTGAAATAAAAAATAAATAAATAAAATACAATAAAGAATTTGCTTTCCTCCAATGTTCTTAACTAAATATCTGCTACCAATAACTGCTCACCCCGAGAGTGATTTATCTTTCTGTCTGCAGCCCAGCAGGCTTCTCTTCCATGTGTCTCGTCCTCTCCTTCATCCCCTCCCTCCTTCGTGTTCTCTTTCGGCTGAGAAGTGGGTGCTTCCTAGTCCTCTCCTTTCTCATCAGGGGGAATGAATTCTATCTTCGAGTCTGAGGCCCTAGCAAATCTCCCAACAGGAAGCACAGAGAGCATCTATTTCCTGGGTACCACTAATAAGTACCCTCTCCAACAGGGCCATCCCTAGAGTGGGAGGGGCCCTTGGCAAATAATTTTGCAGGACCTTGTCTAATACTAGCAATTTGATCTTTAAAATATAAAACAGAATGCATGGGCTCATATAAGGTAGAGTGATTTTTCGATGAAGGGATAGGATAATGGGTCAAGAAGAGATATATACTGGTTTATTTTCCAGTCAGTGCATGTGAAGATTCTTCACTTGTCCAAGAACCATCTCTTCCTGTCTAGGTCCAGCAATCATCAGTTCACATTCTTTATTGTCAAATGCGTCATTCCTGGCAATTTCATATTAACCACTGTAAGAAAAAGCTGGCGATGCTATTATTGTTCACAATGCTCTTTAGAACCTGTTTGTATTTTTTAAAAATATAGGCCTTCTTCTCTCTTCAGTTCCCCAATTCCATTTATTTAATGCTGGCTACATTGTTACTCCTGACACTGCATCATTCTTGCCACCCAAGAATACTGGCTTCCAGTGACTACAAAAGTTGTGATTGTGCTTCACTGACAATGCCTACAAATGCAAGTCTAACTCAGAGGATGCACAAAAAGGTAAATCATAATTTGTTTTCTGGTCATGCTAAATTTACTGTTGAGAATTGTATAGTAGAAAAATAAAACAACACATCCTCCAATCCCATGTCTTCCTTAACTCTTTAGGACATAATCCTGGCATTCCTAGAATGTGATCTTTCCAGTGTTTACCACACCCTTGGCTTCCACACACTACCACCAGCCCAGAGGATGAAAGAAACATTCCCATTAGGGCAAGAAATGCCTCTCCCTTGTCCAGCACACCTTGAGAGCAAGCCTGGAAAACATGATGTCACCACACTGACCAGAGGCAAGAGAGGACATCAGTTGGGAGGGCCCATTGGCACTGCAGAGCAACAGTCCGAAAATCCTTGAGAATAAGCACAGCCCCTCCCAGGGGTAGCCCCATAAGTGGTATGACCCTGGCAGAGGACAGGGCAACTGCCTTGGCTGCCAGCAGTAGAGGCATTCTGGGTAGAGGACACCTGCCTCCAATCTTGCTGCCCTCAGGCATTGCAAACTGGCCATGACGCTGCAGTCACAACATGGATCAGCCAGAGCCAATACATTGGGCCCATATACATGGATCAAGTCCAAGGGATAGTAGTGGGTTGTGGGTGCCCTAGGCCCCTGAACTCATGCTGTGTACAACACATGTGAAAGTTAGCCAGGATGATCATGTGAGCACCATTCTGGCAGGCCAATCTTGTGTGAGTTCACAAAAGAAACACTACATGGGCTGGCAGGCGTGATTAGCTTACCAGGCTGCCCTTCTTGATCCAAGGTCCAGCCACATGAGTCCAGCCATGGAGGCCCAGGATGCTCCTATAGGAGCAAATTCCACAGTTCCTTAGGACATCTGATCAATCTGCCATGTAGGATGGAGAGCTCCAGATACCCCAAAAGGAGAAAATAGGACTGGGGCCCATGCATGTCCCAATCCAGGCTCAGGACACCCTGACTGGATGGCAATGTTAGCCCCTGGACAATGTCAGGCATCAGAAGGGAATTTAGAAAATTTCAAGGAAGGCACAGAGCACCCCAATTCATGAGGTCTAGGGCAGAGGCCCCTCGTGCCCAAGAGTAATACTGCTCCCCAGACACAGCAGCTCATATCTTTACATATGGCATGCCCAGAATCATACAGCACACACATACATATAAAATATATCTCCCAGTTTACATAGTGGAACTAAGTGTCAGTATTTCCTGACACCCCACAAAACCTCCAGATGTTCCACAATCTGCACAAATATAAAAAATACTTATCATTTAGTCTAATTATTTATTATTAAAGAGACTGAAGCCCAGAAAGGTATCAATAATTTGCCATTTCACCTCCCCCTCCCTTACTGCTCACATTAGGCCACCAATCAGGTTCCCAAAGTATGAAGTGGCCTCCCCCACTGCATCGAGGGCAATGGCCTTGATTTTCTCAGCACAGTACAAGACATTGCTCACCACTGGTGCTCGAGCAATACTTCGTGAACAAATGACCCAAATTCCCCTAACATGGATGGCCCTGAGAGTTCACTTAGCTCAGTTCAACACAACATAGGGTGATAATACAGCGGAAGTTTATTACATTATGAACATGACAAACTAGGTTTCCAAACCAGAGAAACCTGGAGTAAGAGCCTCAGCGCCGACCCCAGTGGGGTATAAACAAACAGGCAGCTGTAATCACTCCAGTGTAATCCTATTAATCACAACAGCCCCAGAATAAAACAGGAGACAACCGAGACTACCGCAGCAGCACTGAATTAACTTCCTGCACCGCTGTCACACAGGAGGAAACGATTCATCATATTGGAGCCTGAAGCTCATTTTCCACGTGAAAAAATGAACTTAAGTATAATTTAATGAAACCTCAAAAAGCAGGTACATTTCCATAATATTTAGGGCTTTATTTTTTTTAGAAAAATCAAGAGCTTCCTGGATAAACAACGATCAACATGTATGTGCAGCACTCCCTAACTGAAGTTCATGTTAAAAGAACTATGGTTGACCTTCCCTGTCATAGATTTCTTATATGCCCTTCACTGAGTAAATAAACAATTCTCTCTATGTGTTTCTTTTTGCTCTTGGTGACTTTCCATTTCCTAATGGCATGATACTGCTGATCACTGGCATCTCAATTGTCCTCAAAACCTATGCCAGACACCAAGGCATAGTAAACCTGTCTCAGTCTTTTTCCATCAGCGTGGCCACCCAGACAGTCGAAAGTGTTTGGGCTACAGTTGTCCGGCTTAGTGATAAAGGCTTTTTGGAGCTCTATGGATTTAAAGAACATCTTATGCTATTTTCAAAGACCAGAGCAAGCAGAGAGGACTGGGGCCCACATGAGGGCTTCTTAGAACACACAGATCATAAACAGTGGCTTGAAGAAAAGGGAAGGATGCGATCAGAGAGGAACAAGAGTGTTCCAAGAGGAGGAATTAGAATGCTGAAGGCATAAAAGAACTTCACAGAAAACAGAGGGGCCTGGGAGATAAGCAGGCTACCTCCATTAGATGGTGTGTAAAATAACAGTGGCTAAAAATAGCATTGGCTAGATAGAATGAGGGCAGATTCGGAAAGCGGTAGGCATAAACGTGCTCTTTGAGTAGAAAAACAAATCACAAAAAGGAAAAGCTTTCTATCAAAAGGTAGCCAAGAGAAAATGCGTTTAAAATGAGAATTCATAATTTTTCCCTAATTTGTCAGACTTTTATATGATATATCAGTTTTACGTGTGATTTGATTGTCGGAACACAGTATCCCTCCGAGGTCCTCTTTAATAACGGAGCACGAGGTAGTGAGAGCAGTTAATGGTCTGCAAGTCGGAACGCTCAGCTCTGGGGCCAGTCCTGGGTCAACCTACTGGGATTGCTTTGGCTAAATCTGGAAAACGATTCTAACCAAACTTAGAAAGGAGTAAATTGATCGTCCTGCCAATATGGCTTTCGGTACTACTGACTTAGCACTTAATGCGCTGCATGTTAAGGCATCAACACCTCTGGGGGTTTTGCTTGTTATAACACTTAGCACAACCACCCCACCAGATCAGCACTATTATCCTGATCTTATATATGAAGAAACTGAGGCACTGGGATTCTTTCAGACCCTATAGCCTGTATCCTCATGCCCTCCACCACCGTGCCTCCCGCTTGTCCCTGGAGGTGGCCTCCTCCTTCAGATGTTCCTGTGTGAGAGAGTGAGAAGGACACCACCATCTGTGCCCTGGACAATGTAGTCTGGGTTTTGCTTAACCAAACAAGGGCAACCAGTAGGTATATTAGTTTAGGGTTAATTTTATGTGTCAACTTGGCTGAGGCCCAGGGTGCCCAGAAAACATTTCTAGATATCTCTGTGAGGGTGTTTCCAAATGAGATTAGCACGTGAATAGTAGACTCAGTAGATTGCCCTCCACCATCATTCCATCGCTGAGGGCCCCAGCAGAACAAAAGGTGGAAGGTCCCCCATCTGTGGACTGGGATTTATACCTCTGGTTCTCAGGCCTTTGGACATGAACTCAACTACACCACTGGCTTTCCTGGGTCTCCTGCTCACAGATGGCAGGTCATGGGACTTCTCAGCCTCCATAATTGGTATGAGCCAATTCCTCTCAATAAATCCCCCGCCATATATAAATACATGCATACACATGCCGTTGGTTTTATTTCTCTGGAATACTAATACATATAAGTGACTTTCCCTCACATATCAATGTTTCCAGTATAATAAATGTGTGTGTGTGTGTGTGCGCGTGTCAATGTAAACGTGTGTGCTATTGTTGATATGTTGGTATTGCTGTGGTTGTTTAGTGAAGACCGTGGGTAACAAATTTCGAATGGCTTAATAACACAGCACTGTGGCTCCTGGAAATCACGAGAGTCAAAGATTTGCTTTTTCACCAGGATGGGGAAATGCTACCAAGAAAGCCCTTCTTTTTATAGCTCTCCTCTTCTGTAGCTGAACAGTTGTGCCAGCTGTCGATGTAGAGCAGCTCTGTATGACACAAACTACAGCATGGCCGGCCTCTCCTCCTCTTTGTTGTACCTCTGTTTGATGGACTCCAGCCTTTGCTGCTTACGAGCTTTGTGACTTTGGACAAACCAATTCTGCTCCCTGAGCTTCTTTCCTGCGCACTGGAATGGGAATGACGGCAGTACCTACCTGCAGGGAGTAAATGAGATGCTGCACAGCAAACGTGTGGCACAGTGCCTTGCACGACATGAGAGCTCGAGGAATAGTAATCATGTTACTATTCCCAGTTCTGTATTGATTCACGTGGTTCTCCCCACCTCTCCTGTGTGATCTCCCTCTCAATGCCCGTGCTCTTTTCAAAACAGATCAAGTCTTATTTCCTCCAGATCTCTCTTGTCTGTCTCTTCTCTGGATGCCTGGGGCCACACACACACACACAGACTGTCCACTGGCTCAAGTACTTCACTGTTCTCCAGTCACTGCATAGGCAGACTTTTGTCCTCAAGTACATGCTATCATTGCTGAAGAAACAGTGCCCCAGGCCCTGGTGCTGGCTACTCCCAGGTGGCCCCTCAGGCAAGACTCCCCTCAGGGACTAAGCCATGACGTGACATCTACTATGTTTATTAGGAAAAGGAAGGCTGAAATCCTGTTAGGTAGAGATAAGGAGGAAGGGAGAGGAAAGATGTTTTGTCTATGATAAGAGGATGCAAGAACTGACCAATGAGAAAAAGGTAGAGAAACTGAAAACTGGAGATACAGTCAAGGCCACAAACGGGGTAAACTGGAGCATGTGCATTAGGGGGTTTTAGTTGTCCTCAACTGACCCAGGGTTCATTATCATCTAATTAGCATTGCGGTTTTGACTCCCCTATTGGACTTTCGTGAAGGATTCTGGGAGGACACATGCATACAAACTAAGTTATGTAAGGAAATCTGTCAATCACACAAGGGCAGGAAAGGGGAACTCCACCTACAGAAAGGAGAGGCAATCCATGTATCATATAAAAACATGTGTGTGTTAAAAACCCAGGTCATCTCTACTCATGGAGATGGGCCCGTTCCCTCTCTGGAACATACTGTGCTTAATAAATCTTGGTGTTTGGCTTGTTTGCATCCACTTGGCCTGCTCATTTGTTCCACCAACTTAGTCTCAGTAACTATTCTTGATACTGAGATAAGAACCAGTAAATGCATGAACCTGAGAGTACTCAGAGGGTTACCATGTGGTCGGAGTGGTTTAGGCAGGAGAATGGATAAGATACAGGTTTTCCTTCTTAACCCTGGGTGAAAATAGCTACTGAGGTTCTCAGAGTAGTCACACCAGTGTAGGGTCAAAAGTGACCAGGTTAGAAAACCCCCAGCTGGATCCTGGGTGTGCAGCTATCTGACTACTTACAAGTAAGTTCTAGTAATATGCGTAGTCATGCCCTGATCTCTCCTATAAAAATTAAGCCAGAAGTTAAATTCCCCTCTTGGTTCTATGCACTTATGCTTTCTACTCCCACTGTGTCTGTGGCTGAATGTCTACCACTGTGAAGGTCACAGAGCCCTCCTAACCTTCTTATGAGCAGAGAAGGCAATAAAAGACCATTATCCAACGAGAGCTGTCTGCCCCTCTCCCTGCATGACTTTTCATACTCATGGAAGCAGATGGTAATTTTATGATGAATTGAAATGGGTAATTGTCCAGGGAAGCAAAAGATGAGGACATGTCCTCATCTCTAAAATCCAAGAATAATTCTTTAAACAGAATAAATAAATTATTTGACAGTTGTTCAAAACCGAAGTCTCCTACAACTTGCTAGAGAATCAAAAATGAATGAAGGCCAAGTAGAAATTTACCAAATCCAAATACCTGAAGGAAATGCCATCTATAGGTTCGAATTTCTAAACACTGTTAACTTGCAAAGTGAGCAGCAAAAACACATTTGTAATCATTAGCAATGTTTGCAAGAAGTAATGGATATTGTTAAACTGTCTCCTGAAGCATTTGCTTAAGTGGGTAAACAGCAACCCTCTTATGATACAATTCCTTAGCTAATTAGAAAGAACCCTTTCTTCATACACTGTATGAGGCAATTATCAACCTAACCCTGGTCAAATGATCACAAAATCAATATTAATGGAGATGAAGAAAATTTATCCCTTATATTTATTTTTTTAAAAAACATCCAAATTCTACAATTGATTCCTCATGTAATTTATAACTTTCATCAGATAACCAGAAAAATTTTAAAAATTCTCCCTTTGCCTCTTTGACTGCAGAGGACCTCCATTGTTTTGTTTTCCTGGTATTCATTCTCCCCTCCTCTGGCAATGACTCTATGGTTTTCCCGTGGGGATCCCCCTCTCTCCACTCTCTCTCTTTGTGGCTTGGGGAAGTGTGACTTTCCATCTTGGCTCCTGCCTTCCACAGCCACTTCACCTGGGAGGAACAAGAACCCCTCAGACTCCTCCTCTCTTATCTCTCCTATTCTCTAAGCTTTGCTTCATTCCTCTCATCTACAGACCTGCATTCCCCACTCCTTTATTCACATGATAGAAGTCTTTATTTACAGCTCCTAAATGATGTTGTTACAGTCCCATTCTTATTTAAATGCCTGCCAGTTGTCTTTGCATCCCAATTTCAAAAACTCAAGAAAGAAATTCTGACCAGCATATATTTATCTAACAAGGGACCAAAGAGTTATTGCCAAGAGTACAGGGGCTTATACTAGTAGAAAGCTGGGTGGCTCATTCCTCATAAACCTGGGATCAAACACCAAAGGGAAGGGCAGGCTCTTTAGCCGGATGATACCCCAAATGTTGTCTACTACAACCTCCTCCTTCCCTTTAATCATAACTTTTTTCTCCTCAGTGAGCCAACATTTCCCAAATCACCCAGAATAGTCATTTCTCAAGTGCAGAGAGCTTACCAGGATTCAAACAGGGTTGCAAAACTTTGGACGTTTGAGTACCAACAGCTACTAGAAAGACAATCTGACATTGTCATATCACCATTGGCACTGGTGTCATCTTCTTCTATGAAGGATGATGAAAGTTACCCGAGTTATAAGGCAGGATTCTCACAACCCTAAATCATCAGCCTGAGAAAAGAGTAGAACTTTTATCTGAGGAAGCTGAGTGCTTTTAAATTATCAGGCTCACAGAGACATTAAATTGGGACAACAATCACATCCTACTCCCCTATCTGCGCTACGTATTCATCTCTTGAAACTCCAAGTTGCCATTAATTCACCTAATGATGCCGCACCAAACACACCTTATAGCTTAGCAATAGACAGCCAATCACTAATCAATGTTATTCTTGTAAACCAATGAGAATTCCTGACAAACAACTTTGTACCAGCCCACTCCCTGTCCCCATTTTTTTGTATTTACACACCTGCTTGTAACAAAGGTGGAACAGATGTCATATCCAGGGTTACTTGGGTCTGAGTCTTCCAGACAGCTGTCTTCACTTTGGCTCAGGTAAACTCTTTAAATTATATTTTGTGCCTCAGCCTCTTCCTGTGAGGTCGACCAGCTTTATTTTTTTTTTTCTTTTTTTTTTTTTTATATTTTTCCTTGAATTTTGAGGTTCAAAACCAGCTTTAAATAATCAGATGCCTTTATGCAAGTTTTCTAGTAGTTATATAAATACCAAATGGTTGGTATTTAATACAATGTTTAAAAGGCAAGTTAACAAGGAAAAAAGTTTTTTTGCATAAATTAGAAAAGTTGGAAGTTTCCTGAAACATCTAAATTATTGTCTACATTTTGCTGCTCGGAAGCATATTTTTAATAAACTTAACCATATGGAATAATCATTAGGTTTACTGAATTTAGCAGAAGCCCGATATCCTACTAAATTGATTCAGAGCAAAGAGATTCCCAGAATGAAGGAGAATTAGAACTTCTCCACACAGTGTTACCACAGAGATTCTATTAGTAGATAGGAACGCAAGCAGACATCAAATTATTTTTACATTATGTAGATTTCACCAACTAACATCGTGAAGGGAAAAGAAAATACTTTGTGGCATCATTTAGCAAACACCTCCTCGGAAATCTCAGAATTGAATTTGTAGACTGTGCCAAGCTATTAATCCTATGTTGCCTCGTGAAATCTTTTGATTGCCTTAGGCTGTCATGTAATGATCCCTTTTGATTTTCTTGTCCTAGCTAGATTATAGTCTCCAAGACAGCGTAATGCTTGGCAGGAGTGGACACTTAGTGAATATTGGTTGAATGATTGATTATTAACCTAGCAACACTGATGTGCTGACTGAAGACAGATTAGCAAGGAATAAGCCAGTTTCCAATTTCCAGGATAACCTATATAATGATTCCAATTTATTCATGGTCGATGAGAGGGGCCAGTTTTGGTTGTTTATTTCATTTTCTCAGTTGTACGCTAGAACCTTTAACAGCGCCTGGCACAAAAGAGCATTTGTTAACTGAGCAAATCAATTGCACCAAAGCAGTCAAGGACAAAGAGGAAGAGTCCGCATCAATTTAACTTTTCACACACAGAACCATCCTTCTACAGATCCACTTCTAATCTGAATAATTAACAGAAAAACCAGAAGAATAAATATATACATTAAAGGTTTGGAAATGGGACTTATGAGAAAAGGGAGAGTTGGCTAGAGTTGTTTGTCCTGTGGGTTGTCACTCACTGGTTGTCGCTGGTACTGAAAGAGACCAAAGTATGCCACCCCAAAGTATTTCATTTTAGCATAAGGATTATTTTGAGCTAAAGGATTTGAGATTGAAGAGATATAGAAAGAAGCCTTCCCAGAACTTCCTTTATCTGACTCAAAGCAGACACTCCTGAGAAATGCAGACTGCTACAGACCCCCTCTCCCAGGGAAGTTTGTGACCATGAAGAGGACACTAAGTTGGCACTGAGATTAACCTGCATAAACAAACCAGCTTAAAATAGCCCTCATCTTCCATTAGTTTCCCCCATATATCTACCGTCCCACAATTTACCACCCCACAGAAGCTGAAAACCCTTTCCTTTGTCTTATATTTCCATAATTTATCACTCTTTGTTAAAAATGGTATATAAATTCTTAGGCCTATGCATGTCTTTGAGTCTTCACTTCTTATCTAGGAAGGCCTCACAAAAAACTAACATCAAATAAAATTTGCATGTCGCTTCTCCTGTTAATCTGTCTTTTCTCAGTCTGTTTTTCAGGGCCCCAGCCAATCAAGAACCTAGGAGGGTAGAAGAGGTGTTTCTCCTCCCCTATACTACCTTTTACCTTTTCTTTTCCTCATTAAATATGTAATTTCCCACTGTTCCTTGACTTGGTGATTTTAACTTGGATGATGAGGCTGAGACCTGACTTCTTTACTCCCTTCACTCATACGAAAAATGATTACATGAAAGATTCTAGGCAACTCCCAGTCATCCTGAGTAAGAAGAAATAGCCTAGAAGTGTAGCAAGAGAGACTTTGATTAGACACAAGAAAGAACTCCAGACTGATTAGACATTGAAAATCTCCCAAATAAGGCTGGTCTTATTTAGAGACCTTTAAAGCAGAGAAAACAAAACTTTTTCTGAAGTTTTAAAAAATCCACTAAGGAGATTGGTCTTTAATGGTTTCATAAGGTATCTGTCTGATTCGCTATCTATCCTTAATAAGTACATTCCTGTCTCACTATTTGAAGGCAAAACGTGAAGCAATTCAGATGCTGGCTATTTGATTAAATTAACTTCTGCCTTTCAAATTTCCAGATATTAATAATTATTCAGTAGAAGGAATTACTCTGTCTGAACTAAGAAGACAGAAAAAGATCCCATTACCAAGTACAGACATAATACATCTTAAAGTAATATGCCCTCACTCCCATATGCATTACTGGTGCCATTCATCTTTTCTAAAATTATTTTAAATCAGTCTGGAAAATAAAACAGAACTTAATATAGATACTTCCTGTTTCGCCACCCACCTACTCATTTGCATTTTCAGCTTTTAATTAGGTTTGTAATATAAAAGATGCTCTTTAAATTTACAGACCTTTGAGATTAACTGCTTTATTCTGTTTATATACTTACCAGAGACTATCCCCAGAAAAATATTTCAGGCCCAAAGTCAACATAAATAATTGGTGAAAAAAATAAAACTGGATCAATGTGTTTTTGCCAAAGCCCATGTGACCCAGGAGACTTTTTAAGGTATATATGGCATTCTGGTCCATTTATTTCTTTTTTTTTCCCCCCTTTATTTCTCATTTTATGTCCTTCACTGGGTGATATCATCCATGACCAGGAATTGCCAACTATTATCAGAATTACCTATAACCCAAGCCTTTACTCTGAGTTCTAGACCCATCTAGCAACTGCCCATGACATTCTCTTTTTACATTTCAAACACCTCTCAAAATCCACAGATCCAAATCTAAACTCATCATCTGCTCCTAAATTTTCTTCCCCCAAAATAAATTGGTCTCTTCCAGTGTTATCTGTCTGAGTGACTGGAACTACCATCCATTCAATTGTGCAAGCACCATCTCATTAAGGTCTGCTGATTTTTACCTCCTAAAGTATCTTTAAAATCTATTTATTTCCTGTATTTCTAGTAACACCACCCTAGTCCAGGCCACATAATTCTTTACTGCACTATTCATCCTACTGATCTTCCCAAATTCATTCCTGCCCCTTTTTAATCCATTCTTGACTATGCAGCCAAAGTGATCTTTTAAAACTGAAATAATCCCCCATCCATTCTGATAAAGTTTAAAAAGAAAAAAAAAAGCCAAATCCTTGACCCAACATAAAAGGATCCTCATGGCCAAGTCCATTCCTCTAGGACAGCCATGAGTAGGACATTATGCAGCCCCTTTTCTATGTCCTGACTAGAGTGGTAACTTTAGTGTATGTAAATCACTAATAAATCTGACATCTCACTGGACTAAACGATCTGGAGGGCAGGAATAATGTGCATTTTTTAAATTCAAAATTTGTTCCAGCACAGTACAGTTCATAGGACCAGTAGCTCCTCAGCAAATAGCCATTCAATAAGTGAATGAACACATGACCCTTTACTGAAGGACAAGGAGCTATCTGTAGCTGAGGTTTCAGGAAGACACAGATACATGATGCCACTTCCCTATGTAACTCTTCTACCTGTCCCAGGATATTTGAAATTCCAAGACCAAGGTATAAGTCCTTTTTATTCCTTTTTATTACACTATTAGAAAGAACCTTAAAATGGAAATATCCTTGAAAGCTGGAATATTTAGGCCCTGGAGATGGTGTGTCAAACAGAGAAAAAAAAAAGGAAGCTGAAAGGAAGGCTGCTTATGCTGCCAGGTCCCGAGGCCTCAGAGGAGTCCCCTGACAATAGATCCTGCAAGATTTTCCATTTCTAGGGCTCTCTCCCCATAGCTATAGATTTAATTCCATTCCCTAGAGTCAATCCTGTCTGAGGGCAAGAGAAATTTATGGAGTTAAGCATGCTAAGTGCTATGGGATTCGCCTAAGATGGTCTTGACCTTGGCAGAAGGCAGAAGGGCAAGTGATGAACTCTGCGTGAAGCCTCTTTTAAAAGGCCCCACCTCTCCATACTATCACATTAGCAACACCTGCAATCTGGAGGGTACACACTCACAACATGGCATCACCCATGCTCTTGCAAATCCCTCCCAGGAACTGGAGTCCTGCCAGAAATCCCCACGCCTTGACAGGGACATGCTGCCTGCTGACAAATCTTGAGATGGTGAATGTCCTTCATTTGCCAGGATCTCTACCCCTGTGCTGTCTCACTGTTAGGGCACTAAGGAGGCACAGTTTTGAACCCCTTCTTGGACTGTTACCAGTTGGTTGTCCATTACTCAAACCCTTCTTCCTGAGAGTCTCTGCTCCACATGAATGAACAAGTCTAATTACAAACTCTGAGTTCTCTCGATTTGTCCCACCCTGTTACATTTATTTGGTCATATTCAGTTACGTTATTACTCTCTAGAGTGATATGGCTAAAACAACAACAAAAATGTGCATCTCTGGAGAAAAGATCTCTGAAACTATTAATAGTTGCGGAGGACAGACTCCCAGATGGCCCTACTTATGCCAAGCTCCTGGTATCTATGCCCTCCTGCAGTCCCCTCCCCGTGGCATGTTGATAGAACCTGTGACTTGTTTCTAACCAAGAGAATAAGGCAAAGTTGATGAGAAGTTACTTCCCTGGTGATGTTACATAAAAGTGTAACTTCTATGCTGCTAGCTGACCTTAGCCACCAATTCTCTCCATTGCTGGCTTGGATGAAGTAAGCTGCTGAATGGAGAAGGCTACATGGCAAAGACCTCAGAGCAGCCTTCAGCCAGCGGCCAGCAAGGATCTGAGGCCTTCTGTCCAACAACCTCCAAGGAATTGAATCTTGCCAATTACAAGCTTGGAAGCAGACTCTTCCCCATTCAACAGCAGATGAGACCCCAATCCTAGGTGACACCTTCAGCCCTAAATTAATCTCTGCCCAGATTAGCTTGGTACAACACTAAATGTTGGTGAGAATGTGGAGCAACTACAACTCTCATAAACTGCTAATGGGAATGTAAAATAAACCACTCTGGAAAATACTCTGGAAAATTCTTATAACTTTAAGCGTACATTCATCTTATGATCCAATAGTTCCACTCCTACCTTCCCAAGAAAAATGAACACATATGTCCATAAAATAACTTTTATAAGACTCCTTATTGCAACTTTAACCATAAAAGCCCCAGACTGAATCGGCCAATTGATAGAATAGATAAATAAATTTTGGCCTATTCATTCAAAGTCATATTACTCAACAATAATAAAAAGAACAAATTACTGATATATGCAACAATATGCATGAATCTCAGAGATATTATGTTGAGACAAGGAAGTCAGAATTCTCTCCCCCAATAAATAAAATTGTATTATTCCTTTTTTGTTGAAGTTCAAGAAAAAGAAAAACTAACGTGAAAGATGTCAAAGGCATGTTAGAGATTGATTGGAAGGGGGCAAAAGGGAAATTTTTAGACATGAAAATATTCTAAATCTTGATAGTGTTGCCAAATATGTAGGCAAAACTTACCAAATTATAAAGTTAAGGTCTGTGCAATTCACTGTGCATAAATTTTGCCTCAATTTAAAAAAGACAAGAGACACTGTGAATAATTTTATGAAGATAAATTTGACAGTTTTGATAAAATTAACAATTTCTTCCATTTTACAATGAGAAACAAATTCTTAGCAAACTAGAAATAGAAGAATCTAATAAAGTATTGATAAAAAAATTTTAAAGCCTACAGTAGAGATTTTACTTGTGAAATTTAGAAATCTTTCCCTTTGAGCTTTTCCCCTATCATTACATGTGAAGGTCTGCTAAAACCAGTTCTGTTCAACACTGTTCTGGAGAGTCTATCTAGAAAAAGGAATAAAAGATACAAAGATACGAAACAAAGGAACTATCATTTTTAGATAATATGATAAGATACACATTAATCTTTAGCAAGTCCACTAGATAGTCCTAGAAGGAACACTAGGAAAGGCCATCTCAAAGAAGAACAAACTTGAAAAAGTTACACTATCAGATATCAAAGTTTATTACAAAGATATAATAACAAAAGCACTGTAGTACTGGCACAAGAATAGACAAACAGACTTCTTGGAACAAAATAGTTCTGAAGCAGGCTCACACATGTATGGTGAACCTGTATGTATGATTACCTACTTTATAACAAAGATGCCACTATAGTACAGTAGGAAATAATACTTTCCTCAATAATGGTGCTAATTAACTGGATAATCATATGGAAGGGGGGAAAAAAAAAAGCTTGACCCTTAGACTTCATGCATAAAAATCAGTTCCAGATGGATTGACTTAATGTGACTTAAAGACTCAAACGAGTAGTACTCCATGGTGCACGTATGGAAGTAAAACTCAATGGAAATCAAGTAGGTGGGAAAGGGAGGAGGGGATGGGTAATTCACACCTAATGGTCACAATGCACACTATCTAGGTGAAAGGCACACTTACAACTTTGACTCAAACTGTACAAAGACAAATTATGTCACCAAAATGTGTGCACCCCTGTGATATTCTGTAATTTAAAAAAAAATGAGACTAAAAAAAGACTTAAGTGAGAAAGGTAAAACTATAAAGCTTGTAAAAGATTACATAGGAGAATATCTTCATGATCTTCCAATTGTCAAAAATTTCTTAAATAAGACAGAAATAGCATCAAGCATAAATAAAAGGGTTGATAAACTGGACTTCATTTAAATGTAAAACTTCTGTTCATAAAAAGTTATTAAAAAATAAGAAGACAAACCGCTGAGTGGAATAGGTTTTCAATACATATACTGACAGAACACTCACAGAGCTTATAAAGATTTTATGCAAATCAATGAGAAAAACCAGACAACCTAACTTTTAAAAATGAGCAAAAGTATGGAACAAGCATTTCACAGAAAAAGACATCCAAAGGGGCTAATGAAAAATGGAAAACTTCTCAATGGCATTAGTCATCAGGGAAATCCAAATTAGAGCAACAATAAAACATGATATACACCTACCAAAATAGATTAAAACAAACAAAAATAACACCAAAAATAACAACAGCAAGTATTAGTGAGGATGAGGAGCAACTATAATCCTCATATGTTGCTGTTGTGATTTTAAATTAATACAACTATCTTAGAATTAATATAAGAACTTTTTGGAAAACCCTTTGGCAGTATGTACTAAAGCTGTACATGTGTAAATCCCATGAGCCAGCAATTCCACTCCTAGATACATACACTTCAGCAATGAAGGTAAATGTACAACAAAAAAAACAATATTTAGCATAGTCCTCTTAATAATAGACAAAAACTGAAAACTACCCAAATGTTTATGACTATAAAATGAATAAACTGTAAAATTCAAACAATGATATATTATATGGCAGGAGAATGAAGTAAGAAAAATTAGCTTAAAAGGATTAAAAAGTAATCTGTTAATGGTAGAAACCAGATACTGGGTACATGAATGTTTACTGTAAAATGCTTTCAACTTTTCAAAACATTTGAAAATTTTCATAGTTAAACATGGGAGAAAGAGATTAGAACTAATAATGTATTTCAGAAATATGGCTAGTTTCAAAGAAAAACGTAAGTTGAATAATTACACTAAAACCACAATAAGTTAGAAAAACATTGGATAAATGATCATATATTTGATAGAAATAATATATCTCAGAATAACTATAACAAGAAATGATAATATAAACAAAAATTACATATTCCCCTTTTAACTAACCCAGACAAAGAAAGTAAGTATATATTGCCAAGCAGAAGTGGCTGAAGACTGAGGACTTACCACAGTCCAGCATTAGACATTCATGAACTTCCCTCAGGACTAACTTTAATTCCTGAAAATTTCATGAACCTAATGAAAGAAGAAAGTAAATATGGTAAGCCATTAGCAACAAATTACCCTTGTATTTTGGCAGAAAAAATAATGTGAAATATATTTAATGTTTCAAAATAAAATTACAAGATAATTTGATTATATGAATGCAGTATTGCATAAACCTTGCTACAAATGGGAGCAAAGCATATCTTAATATTTTTAAGACTCCCTTAAGATTGACTCATGTCATTTTATCAATTCAATTTTGTTTGACTTACAGATATTCGTATTGACTTCTAACAGGAAGAATATCAGAAGCAAATGAGACTAGCAAATGGATGCTGCCAAAGAAGCTGGTATGATTTTGCTCTTAGCTGTTTTGTGTGTTTTTGCATTTAGCTTTTGGATATAAAAATACTCTCATCTCAGGATCAACATCTTCCCGTAATAGTTATTCATATGTCAGTTATTTACATTGATGGAGACCTCAACAACCCCAAAACCAAAACGTCACCTCTGAAGACGAACTGTGTGCGAGGCAACACACTGGCTCTGTGGGGCGTGCAAAGATGCGCAGGAAATAGTTGCTGCCATCTGAGACCCAACAAGCTCTAGTTCAGGGCAAGGATTTACCTGAGAGTGCACTGCGGTATAGTTACTGACACAACATTTCCACAGTCAACAATTATACTTCAGATGAATAAATCTGTTGAAATTTAACATATTCATTAATGAATACAAAGAGAAGATCGAGTAGACGATGCTGGGCAAACCACAACCTCTTGCGACCTTCAGCTTTTCTGAGCACTTTTTTGTTCTTGCAACAGGACTATTTCCATTTCCTGAGAACCAACCTCTCTCTTCACCTTTAAGAACTTGCAGTGAACCCTGCTTGAACATTCTTCATCTGTCTCTCTTTCCCTCCTCTCCTTTCACCAGCCTGTCTTTTTCATTCAGATTTCAGCAGACATATAACTTACATTCTCAGGAAATCTCCCCTCCCCCAGTTCTGAGGGAGGCGCCCCTCCCACGCACTCCCATAGCAACCTCTCATGTTGCTTTTATCACTGCTGTATATTTGCCAGTTCACGTGTATGTTTTCGTCCCTATAATGAGAAGTTTCATGTGTCCGGAACTTTGTCTTTTTTTATTATTTTATATCCAGGAATCAGGGTGCTGCAAACAAATGTGCTGCACTTTGTGCTTTGAAAATCATAGATGGTGCCATTGGCACAAACAACTATGTGAATGGCGCCACCTAGGGACGTGTATTATACAAACCGCACCAGGTCCACTATAATCCTGTGCAGGACTGTGCCTAACACGTCAAAGTCTGAGTAATATTTGTGGGATGAATGACTATTAAGCCAAATATTCCCGAAAATCCTTCCTAATTCTAAAATTCTATGACTACTAACAAAATTTTAAAAATAGATCACAGTTGGATATAAATTACAAAAACTACCAAGTAAATTACATCTACTTACACATACCAAATAATTTTCAGTTTAGAATTTACAGACATACTCAGCTTTAATATCCAACTATATGAAATACTAGTTATAATAGTGAAAGATAGTTATTAAAGCACTTAATGTAAGTAGCTACTTCTGCTGTATGTACAACAAATAAGGATACTATACAAATATTTTGAAGAGATCTATAAGATTAATGTATTTATAATTATGTATACTCTATATGTACAGTTTCATATCAATGTGTACTTATATTATTTTTTATTAAATGTTTGATAATCCATTATTTCACTATTCTTTCCATATTCAAATGGTCCAATTTTGGCTATTAGGGGTTGTTTCCTTTACCTTTTTCTTTTAGAATATATCCCACTAAGGAGATACGGTCAGAATGTCATATATAAAAGTTACTTGGACTATTTTTTTTCTTCTCTGTGGTTATTTTATAAATTTGATGTATAGTTAGTGTCATTTAACTTTGGGGTTTTTCTCCATCCTTTTAAACTTATTTTTCCTTTTGAAATACATGAAACATTAACACGGTTCAAAAGTAAAATCTACATTAAAATTATACTCAGATGTCTCATTCCTTTCTATTCTATTTTCATCACTGCTCTTAGGCAATTAATTTTATTAATATCTGATCTACAAGATTGAGATTTCTAGGGATAAATTATGAACAAGATAAAATGACAGATTGTAATTGGTAAAGTAATGCATAGGGCATCTCATATTCCTTTGGAGTTACTATTAAAGAAGTGCATTTCAAGTACGATTTTTATATTTTATAACATAAATATATTTAATGACTTGAATATTGTTTTTAATATTTATAAATCAAAAAATTTCTTTAAATATGTTATTTAAAAGAAATCTTTGTTATGTGAGCACCTCCCTAATGTCAATAACATAAATCAATTAGAAAATAGTATCTACGGTCATTCTGTAGACAGTCCTTTTGACTAAGATGCCTTTGAAATGTAGCAGTTACTATCGCTGAACAAAAGTAAACTATTCAAAAAAATTTTTTTTCCCCCAAGAAAAAACAAATAGCATAACTGCCAATGAACTCTGAACATGAAGTCAAAAGACTCTAAGCCAGGCATGGTGGCCCACACCTGCAGTTCCAGCTATTTGAGAGGCTGAGGCAAGAGGATCACTTGAGCCCAGGAGTTCAAGGCTGCAATGTGCTGTGATTGCACCTGTGAATAACCACTACAGTCCAGCCTGGGCAACGTAGCAAGATCCTGTCTCTAAAAAAAACAAGACTCTATGGTCTTAATTCTGCCTCAAAGTAGTTGCTGGGACTTGAGCAAGACATTTCATTCCTTTAAGTTTCAGCTTTCTAAGGTAGAAAAAAGGAACGAGGATAACCCTTTTCAGTTCCTAAAAATTTGTGATTTTTATAATGCTATATTTATAATGAGTAATTATGTTCATTATTCAGTAAATGATTCACTTTGAGCCACTCAATATATGCCAGTTATCATCCCTATAGTATAGGGATATCTAGATATAGCCCTATCTAGAGATAGAGCCCAGAAATGTCCATTTGTAACCAGTGTCCCAGATGATGCTAATGCAGATGATCCACAGACCATACATTGAGAAACCCTGGCCTATATATTTAAGTCTGTGACTGGCCCCAAGTTGGACAGGCCTTAATACTGGAGGAGGAACCTGGTTGCCTAGGTGGTGTGGTTCCTGTAGTTCTGAATATGTTTATTTGCCAAAAGAAAATGCTTCTCACATCAAATTTATTTTTAGAATAAAGATAATCCTTTTGAGAAAAGCCTAATCCATAGTAAAATTGCTTCAAATATTTATATTTTATTATAAATAAATTTGTCAAGATATACAGATTTATAGCTGGGAAGGATACTGGTGGACTAATCCTTCTCTCAGGGAAGTGAAGTATTTGGTTCACGGTCTGACAGTGAGTATAATATCTAAGTCAGGATTGGACCAGAATCTCTTTGCTGTAAGTTTCACGTTTATTCTACGATACCATAGAACCTTTCTTTTTCTTGGAGCAGTCCTCCATGAGAAGGAGGCATGATAGACTGAATAATGCCTCCTAAAGATGTCCAAGTCCTAATTCCCAGAAGCAGTGAACGTGTGAATGTGTTTCCTTACGTGATAAAAGGGATTTTGCAGGTGTGAATAAGTTAAGGACATTGATATGGGGAGATTATCCAGTTGGTTCTGAAGTAATCACAAGGGTCCTTAAAAGAGGGACACAGAAAGGCCAGACAGAGAGGAAGGCCATCTGATGACAGAAGGGGAGGGGAAAAAAGATGATGAGCTAAGGAATGAGGACAGCTTCTAAAATCTGGAAAAGGCAATGGAACAGACTCTCCCCTAGCGCCTGCAGAAGGGAAAGCCCTGTTGACACCTTGATTTTAGCCACGTTAAACTCATTTCAGACTCTGACCTCGAGAACTATAAGAAAACAAACATGTCGCTTTAAGCCACTAAGTTTGTGGTTATTTGTCATAGCAGTAAAAGAAAACAAATCAAGGAGGTTGGAGACAACCCAGGGCACTGGAGACAAATTAGCAGAGGACTGAGAGGAAGTACCAGGGAGGAGGGAGAATCAGTGCTTGACAGTGGCAGCTCATGTGATAAATCTTGGTGGAGCTAGTGGCCAGTTTCAGAGCTTAAGATAGAGCAGAAGTGCTAATCAAAGAGTTTGTACTGCAATACTTTAAGGAAATGGGGAACTGCTTTGTTTGCCCTCTGAAAAAAATAAGAGCAAAAGAAAACAAGAAACCAAAAAGAAATATTCCTCTTGAACTGTTGCTACCTTCAACAGTGGCAGGACTGTGTGAAGGAGGGTATTTTAGTATCTCTGGCACTCAGCTCGGTGGACCAGCTGCAGTGAATGAAACTTAGCACCGTCTTCAGGCTGCTTCAGATCTACTGGCATCCCAGAGGTATGAACGCATGCTAAACATACACCCAGGACACTAGCGACTCACCAACCAGAGGACACAGTTTCCCAGCAGTGCTAATGGATTTGCACAGATATTACAACGCTCTTCCTTTTAAAAATGGCACTCACTTGCAGGTCATAAGGTTTGTAATCTGGACAGACTAAAATTGACTCAATCCTGTGAGAATCACCTGCCCACTGTGGTTACTTTCCATCATTCAAAAACTAACTTGGACCTACATTTAATTTGTAATGTCACCTAGAAGAAGAAAATTCTCATAAAAAGCTTATTTCCAAAACAATGTCTACCAAGTCCACTCGTTAACCTAGGTCTCCTATTTGGACTTAATCCTTTCAGAATACCTTTACGGAAAGAGGTGTAATTGCCTGGGGCTTAGAGTCAAATAGACCTGGGTTCAAATCTCTGCACCTCCACTTACTAGCTGGGTAACACTGGTCCAGTTACGTGGTGTCTCAGCCTCAGTGTGCTCATCTGTAGAATGGAGGTAACAGGAGAACTTGTTTTATTGGAGTATTGGAAAGATTAAGTGGGACATGACATAGAAAGATTGTTTAGTACAATTGCTATTATTTTAGCCACTCTCTAAAGGATTAAAGATGAATACTCTGTCTCCTTGAGCCTTCCTTGCTCTGTATCCATGTTTTTCAATAGCCTTGGTTGATCCCTAAAGTTTCCGTGGTAGAGTCTCAGGGACTTCCTGGCAAGGAATAATGAAGCCCGTAGGGAAGACAAGGTCTGTGGGGAAGACAAGGTCTGTGGGGAAGACAAGGTCTGTGGGGAAGGGCAGAACACAGGGGTGGTACTGAGAGGGAGAGAGGGATTGCCCTGAGGCTACAGCGATACTTCCCAGATCTGTAGGAGATGGGAAAGAACTGAAAGTCCAGGCCTGGATTCTGGACCACAGCCCCTGACAGAGATGTGGGAGGAGAAGGACTCTCTGAGGTATTGGCCATCATTATGTAACTTGGTTACAAGCCTCTTCACCATTTAAACAACGCAAGCCCTTATATTTTGATTTCCCAGACTGTGTTACTGAATGAGCCCAGAACCCACTGCAGCATAGCCAAAGCTGGTGCATAGTTCAGTTTTACTTCTTTTTAACCTCCAAACCATGGCCTCCCATATAGGAATGACTTGCTGGTTTGATTATATGTGTTAAGCCCTTTAAATGGCTAATGTCATTGAAATGTTACAACAAGCCTTAACAAAAGGTAGCCATGCTGGCTGGTGGTTGAGATTCACAGGCAAGATCACAGAGCCTAGAGAGATAGAGTCATGGTGTGAATCCAAGTCTGTTTCACTGCTGAGCGTGACTCTCTGACACTAAGTTCCACTGCCCCTACACAATGATCTCCACCTGCGGACATCCAGTTATGGTGAAGGGTCTGCAAATCCGTATGTGCATTTTCTATAGGCCAGATTTATATGTAGCCTGTTTTCAAATATATGTAGTACTGACATGCTTGAAAACAGACAGACACACATAGTGTAAATTCCTGGGCAACTGGACTGTTCTCAACATAGTGTACAAAGGATACAGCAGGTGCATACAGAGGGCCTGATTTGGAAGTCAGGAAGAAGTTATTGGGGACACAAGGACATTTGTCTGCAGGTAAGTAGAATGTAAGGGGAAAGAATCCCATCCTAGGAAAGAAGAGATAGAAGGCTTTAGGGGTCCAACCCCTGGAGGCAGGCTGCTATACTAAGCAGGAAAACAAGGCAGAAGGTACAGATTGAGGCCAAGTGAATGGTGGTTAAGAACATGTCCTCTGGAATAATCAGAATTGAATCTTAGTTCTGCCATTTGTTCTGTGGCCCTGGGCAGTTCTGTTAAATAGAAGCTTATGTTCTAGTTTTAATTCCACTGCGGTGGCAAATCTTCCCCAGGATCTAGTGTACCAAATCTGCTCCCTGTTTTAAGTTCACGTTACCTTCTTCCCCTGAAGCTCACAGGGTGTCTGAGCATTAAATAAGATAGTACTCGTAAAGCATTCAGCACAATGCCTAGTCTCTAGTGCAAATCCTCTAAGCCTTGTTGTGAGGTATAAATGAGATGAGGCACAGTGCCAGAAACCTCACACGTGGTCAGCAAAATGATAGTTATTAGTATTGAGTGGGTATTTAACCAAGTTCTGCTTCCTCTCTCTCACTGGGATCCAGGGATGCTTTGTGCCCAAGCCCACATGGAGACAAGAGATGTAAATGGAAGATATATCTATGTGGTTGGAGAGAAGAAGATGCCATAGATTCTTCACCCTCTACTCCTTAAGAGAGGGCTGGAGGCAGGCTTCATGCAGACCTTGTGTAAAATAAGACGGCAGATTTAAAGCAACAGCAAAGACTATACTAACAGCCATAAGGAAGAGCAATTGATAGAGAAAGTTTTCATGTAAAAAATATATAGGAGGATGAGTACTGAAAAATCAGGATGGAGTTACAAACAAGCATGAAGTACTCCACTGTGTGGTCATCCAAAACCAATATTGAGGGCCCTAAGTCTCTAAGGAGATAGATTACATTAGGAGAGCTCTGATTCAGAGAGCAAAGCAGGGGAGTATGCAATAAATCTTAAAACAATTTCACTCTTAAAACTGTCAAAATAGGTTTTTATAAACAGTTTTTGGTGTTTAAAGTGTTTCTTTAAAATTCACTTATGGAGCAGCTCTTTCTCCAGCAAAGCTGAACTGGGAGGTGTTACTGTATTTAACCTTTGAAAAATCACATTATTTGTTCCTATTCTTCTCTTATTGTTCACAAAGTGTGGAAGTATTTTCTTCCTAAATTCTAAGCAAATCTCTCTGCCATTTGGTCTACCAGGACAGAGGACTGTCTAGGGACATGTAGACCAGCCAACACACATCAAATGGGGAGAATCCTTTTCTCCCCTGTCACCAGACCACTACATGGTGTCTTTTGAAAGATTCTACCATTGTGTGAGATGAGATGTTCAGCTTGGATCCTTCCCAGTCATTTTCAGAGTCAGTTATAAAAGGACTCAGGGGAACAAGATGGCTGAATAGAAACCTCCAGCGATCAGCCCTCTGCACAAACACCAAATTCAACAACTATCCACACAAGGAAGCACCTTCAGAAAAACAAAAAATGAGGAGAATAATCGCATTGCCTTGTTTTAACGTTGTATCAAGGGAAGAGGCACTGAAGAGGGCAGAAGACAATCTTGCATTGCCTATGCCCACCCCCCCCCCTCCACGCAGTGCCACACCTGGGCACCAAATAGAGAGACAATCTGTGTGCCCAGGGGAGGGAGAGGGAGAGGGAAGGGCTTTGCAATGGAACTCAGGCCCAGCCTGTCACAGAGGAACACCGCACAGGGCAGAACTCTGCCAATGCCCACAGAGGGAGCATTCAGACCAGCCCTACCAGAGGGAAATCCTCTGCCCCGAAACCTGAGTTCCAGCTAGCCCCACCACCACCTGGCAAAAAGCAGCCTGGGGTCTGGAATAAATTTGTCAGGCAGTCAGGCCACAAAGGCTGCAGTCCTTGGCCAATACCTGTGGCTGTGCTGGCTCAGAGCCAGTGGAATTGGGGTGCATGTGACCCAGTGAGACACCAGCAAGGGGTGGCCAACCCAGTGCTATGTAACCCCTCCCCCAACTCTAGGCAGTGCAGCTCAGGGAGAGTCTTCTTCAGCTTTGGGAAAGGAAAGGGAAGAGCTCAGAGGGCTTTGTTTTGCAACATGGATACCAGCTCAGCCACAGTAAAATAAAGTACCAAGCAGAATCCTGAGGCCCCTGATTCTAGGACTTACTTCCTGGAGAGCATTTCTAGACCCACCCTGGGCCAGAAGAAAACATGCTGCTCTGAAGAGAAGGACACAGTCCTGGCAGGATTCACCACCAGCTGACTAAAGTGCTCTTGGGCTTTGAATAAACATCAGAGGTAGCCAGGCAACAGTCACCATGTGCTTTGGGTGAGACTAGGCAGGCTTCAGGTATGACCTGGAGCAGTCCTAGCTGCAGTGGCCTTGAGGGAGAGCCCCCATCACTCCTCCCCCAACTCCAGCAGCCCAGCACAGAGAGTAAGGGAAGAGAGTGAGAGACTTTCCCTGGTAATCCAGGGAATTCTCCCATATCTTATTCAAGTCTACCAAGTCGGTAATACCAAAAGTCTGTAAGATTCACAGCAGTATTGAGCTTGGGGCACCACCAGTGATGAAATAGCTATAGTGACCAAAGACTTAGATCACAAAACTCAATTCCCCTTGAATACCTGGAAAGCCTTCTCAAGAAGAATGGGTTCAAACAAGCCCAGAGTATGAAGATTAAAATAAATACCTAACTCTTCAATGCCCAGACATCAATGAACATCCAGGAAAACATGACCTCACAAAATGAACTAAATAAGGAACCAGTGACAAATCCCAGAGTGATGGAGATATGTGACTTTTTAAACAATTCAAAATAGCTGTCCTAAAGAAGCTCAGTGAACTTCAAAACAACATAGAGAAGGAATTCAGAAGACTATCAGAGAAATTTAACAAACAGATTGAAATAAAAAAAAAAATCAATCAGAAATTCTAGAGCTAAAAAATTCAGTCAACAAACAGAAATGCATCAGAGTCTCTCAATAACATAATTTACCATGCAGAAGAAAGAATCAGTGGGCTTGAAGATAGGATATTTACAAATACAGTCAGGAAAAAAAAAAAAAAAAGAATAAACAAGAATGAAGTATGACTACAGAATCTAGGAAACAGCATCAACAGGGCACATCTACAAGTTACTGGCCTTAAAGAGGAGATAGAGATTGGGGTAGAAAGTTTATTTAAAGAAATAATAATTCCAAACTTTCCAAACCTAGAGAAAGAGATCAATATTCAACTACAAGAGGGTCATAGAACACCAAGCAGATTTAACCCAAACAAGACTATCTTAAGGCATTTAATAATCAAGCTCCCAAAGGTCACAGATAAAGAAAAAGTTCTAAGGGAAGCAAGAAAAAGAACAAAATAACACGTAAAGGAGCTCTGATACATCTGGTAGCACACTTCTCAATGGAAATCTTAAAGGCCACGAGAGAGTGGTATGACATATTCAAAGTACTGAAGGAAAAAAACCTTAACCCTAGCATATCATATCCTGCAAAAATATCCTTCAAACATGAAGGAGGAATAAAGACTTTCCAAGACAAACAAAAGCCGAGGAATTTCATAAACACCAAACCTACAAAAAATACTGAAAGGAATTCTTCAGTAGGAAAAAAAAGATATTAATGAATAATAATAAATCATTTGAAGGTATACAACTCACTGGTAATAGTAAGTACACAAATACAGAATACTCTATTGCTGTAACTTCGGTGCATAAACGACTTTTATTTTGACTAGGAACACTGAAAGACAAAACTATAAAAAATAACTATAACAACTTTTGGAGAAAGAGAGAGTATAAAAAGATATACTTGGAAACACCAAAAACGGGGGGGAAGGAGTTAAAGGGTAGAATTTTTCTTAGATTTCTATTTGCCTGTTTGTCTGTAAGCAGAATTGTCATACATTTAAAATATAATAATTGGTTATAAAATGTTTTTTGCAAGCCTCATGATAACCTCAAATCAAAACACCCACAACAGATACACAGAAAATAAAAAGCAAGGAGTTAAAATACATTACCAGAGAAAATCACTTTGAACAAAGGAAGACAGGAAGGAAGGAAGGATGAATGAAAGAGAGGACTGAAAAACAACTAGAAATCAAATAATAACATGGCAGTCGTAAGTCCATACCTATCAATAATAACATTGAATGTAAATGGACTAAATTCTCCAATCAAAAGACATATAGTGGCAGAATGGATACAAAAACAAGAGTCAACTATACATTGTCTACTAGAAACACACTTAACCTATAAAAACACACATAGACTGAAAACAAAGGGATGGAAAAAGCTATTCCATGCCAATGGAAATCAAAAAAGAACAGGAGTAGCTATACTTCTATCACACAAAATAGATTTTAAGACAAAAACTGTAAACAGAGATAAAGAAGGTCAGCATAAAATGATAAAGGGGTGGATTCAACAAGAGGATATAACAATTCTAAATATATATGCACCCAACACTGAAGTAGCAAATATTATCAGAACTAAAGAGAGAGATAGACCCTAATGCAATAATTTTTGGAGACCCTGAGTCCACTTGCAGCATCAGATGGATCATGCAGAAAGAAAATCAACAAAGAAACATTGGACTTAATCTGCACTATAGACCAATGGACCTAATATTAATAGACATTTACAGAACATTTCACCCAACAGCTGCAGAATATATGTTCTCCTCAGCTCATGGATCATTGTCAAGGATACAACATAGATTAGGCCACAAAACAAGTCTTAAAAATTCAAAAAAAAAAATGAAATCATACCCAGTATTTTCTCTGACCACAATGGAATAAAACTAGAAATCAATAGCAAGAAGAACACTGGAAACTATACAAACATGGAAATTAAAAAATATGTTCCTGAATGACCAGTAGGTCAATGAAGAGATTAAGAAGGAAATTTAAAAATTTCTCACAACAAATGAAAATGAAAACACAACAAATCAAAACCTATGGGATAAAAGGAAAGCAATAATAAGAGGAAAGTTTATAACTACATCAAAAAAGTAGAAAATCTTCACATAAATAACCTAACAATGCATCTCAAAGGACTAGAAAAACAAGAGCAAACCAAACCCAACATCAGTAGAAGAAAAGCAATAATAAAGATCAAAGCAGAAATAAATGAAATAGAAACCACAAAAATCCAAAAAACCAACAAAATGAAAGTCGCTTTTTTTGAAAAGATAAACAATTGACACACATTTAGCAAGACTAAGAATAAAAGAGAGAAGGCCCAAATAAGTAAAATCAGAGATGAAAAATGAGACATTACAACTGACACCGCAGAAACCCGAACAATCATTAGAGACTACTATGAACAACTATATGCCAAAAATTTGAAAACCTAGAAAAAATGGATAAATTCCCAGGTGAGGATGTGGAGAAAGGGGAACCCTTGGATACTGTTGGTGGGAATGTAAGTTAGTGCAACCACTATGGGAAACAGTATGGAAGTTCCTAAAAAAACTCAAAATAGAACTACCCTATGAACCTGCAATCCCACTGCTGGGTATGTATACAAAAGAAGGGCATCCAGTATATCAGAAAGACATCTGCACTCCCATATTTATTGAAGGCCTATTCACAATAGCCAATATTTGGAATTAACCTACATGTCCATCAGCAGATGGATACATAAAGAAATATGCTACAGATACATTATGGACTATTACACAACCACAAAAAAGAATGAAATCCTACCATTTGCAACCACATGGATGGAACTGGAGAACATTATGTTAAGTGCAATAAGCCAAGACAGAAAGGCAAATTTCTCATGTTTTCACTCATATGTGGGAGCTAAATATTAAAAATAATTAATCTCATGGAGACAGAGGGCAAAATGTTAGTTACCAGAGGCTGGGAAGAGTAGCAGCGAGGGGGGATAAAGTGGGGACAGTTAATGGGTGTAAAAATATAGTTAGATAATTAGACAGAATGAACAATATTTAATAGCACAACACAGTGACCATAATCAACAATAAGTTAGGGTATAATTTATTTTTTTTTTTTATTTTTTATTTTTTTTTTGAGACAGAGTCTCACTTTGTTGCCCGGGCTAGAGTGAGTGCCGTGGCGTCAGCCTAGCTCACAGCAACCTCAAACTCCTGGGCTTAAGCGATCCTCCTGCCTCAGCCTCCCGAGTGGCTGGGACTACAGACATGCACCACCATGCCCGGCTAATTTTTTCTCTATATATTTTTAGTTGGCCATATAATTTCTTTCTATTTTTAGTAGAGACGGGGGTCTCGCTCTTGCTCAGGCTGGTCTCGAACTCCTGACCTCAAGCGATCCACCCTCCTCGGCCTCCCAGAGTGCTAGGATTACAGGCGTGAGCCACCGCGCCCGGCCAAGTTAGGGTATAATTTAAAATAAAAGAGTAGAATTGGAATGTTCCTAACACAAAGAAATGATAAATACCTGAGGTGATATGTACCCCACTTACCCTGATTTGGTTAATTTACATAGTATGCCTGTATCAAAACACATAAATATATTCAAATAATATATACAAATGATATGCACCCATAACAATTAAAAAATAATTTTTTTTTAAATTATGTAGTCTATCCAAATAAATAAATAAAATGACTCGAGTGTGGTTGGTGTGGTTCTATACATAATATATTCTGAGCTAAAGACCTGAAGTATGGGAATCTGGGCTTAAGGAGGCAGGGCAGAGGAAGAGTCACACACATATCCATCTGTTGGGTGTGAGTAGAAAAGATTATGTAGTCAGAGCTGCAAATTCTCTTTGAGGAAAAAAACAAGGTCACCCACAAAAAAATAAGACCACACAAAGCAAACAAAAACCAAACCAAAACAAACAAAACACCACAGATATTTATTCTTGAATGGCATGGTAATTGGCAGGCAAAATGGTTAGCTGTAACGAGAAAAGGTTTTATTCAACTTTTCCACACTATATAGATAAAGATGTCCGCAACTGCACAGAACCTCAGTTTTTCACCTCTTAACTGAGGTAAAAATATCTGTAATGGGAAAATTCTTTAGGTTGCAAACTAACTTAAGGGAAAAGAAATTTATCCACTCATGAGACACAGATCAAATATGGCTGGATCCAGGAGTTCAACCCATTGGGAAATTCTTTCATTTTTTTATTTCATCTATACTCATCTGAGTGTATCAATCTCATTCTCTGCTACTCGAAACAATTGGATATTTCAAGCAGCTCCCAATTTATATCCATCTAGTCACAGGACCCCAAAGGCAAGAGGTCATGTTCTCCACATTAATTTCAGCAGGAAAGTGCCAAGGATGGCTTTTATAGGCCCCACCAGAATCACAAACAATTTCTGAACCAACCGCTAAGTAGGCAGGCAAGGTGGTAATTTCAACTGAACACCAGAGAGGACAATAGCCAGGTGACAACAAGGGACTGTGATTAACAGCCCTCCTGGAACCATATGAATAGGGCAGAGATTCCCCAAAGGAAAGCTGGAAGTTGGTTACTGTTATTAGAAGAACAGGAATAGAAAAAAATACCAAGCTGTCTCTGCAATATCTTTCTCCTGATGGTAATATGAGGATTAAAATAATAAAGTGAAAAATAGTTGGCAAGGCATAACACTCTATTCAAATGTTCCCTGTTCAAATTAAATATAGTATATCTACATTCGAAAACTGTAAAGATATATTGAGTGTAGCATAAAGGGAAGATATATTATGAGATAGTTTTTTAATTTGTCACAATGCCTGACATGGGCTCAGGGAGCCTGCCTCCTTCTGATTTCAAGATTATTCTTTTTTAAGCACCAAATGAGGCAAGAAAAGTTTTATCTTCCTCTGCTACACCTCTTCTAAAAGGATTTGTTCTATAAAATTTGGATTCAGTCAAAATGCCACACTTAAGGACCTAGAAGGCCACATGTCGCCTTAAGGCCGCAGGTTCCCCACCCCTAATTGACTAAGGAAAGAATTCCTTCTGAGAAAAGGTTTAAAAACAGGAGAATTTCTTTACTGAAGACACTTGATAAGAGGAGGCACATACATATACAACAATGATTATAGATGCAGTCTTTCCTATAGAATACATAAACCTGGGAAGAATTTGTCTAGCCCTCCAATTTGAGATAATTATTCATTTCTATTCTCAGCAAAGGAACCAAACCACTTCCCCTCTTCAGTTTTAAATGTACTGATATTTTTTTTCCTGGGCATTTAGCTCATTGTTGTGTGATATCTGAGTAGGCCAACAAAGGATACCACAAAAGAATCAAAATATCCTGATATTTTTTCTTACCCTTAAGGCTTCTTCATGACCATAAAACTTCACTTGGAAATTTTCCTGAGCTCTTATCAACTCATACAGCACTAAAGAAATACTACCTCTTAAATTTTAGGTCATTAAAAATTATAAAATTGCCTTTGCTCTAAATACATGAAAAGATCCCTGGAGTGACAGCATAGGAGAGTTCATATTCTGAAATTCAGTATTTCTCATTTAATTAAGGAATATCCATGGATTCAAGCCCTCCAGTTTTTCCCAAGGCCTAACCTTGAAAATAAATATCCATTCAACCCTCAACCTCACATAGAAAATATTGTAATACATTCATTAAAACAACAAAAGTATTAATAAATACTTTTAAAAAAATTAATATACTCAGATCTTTGATTTATACCTGAAGTATACAAAGGGAAGGTTAAAAAAATCTGGATATTTCTCATTCTTAAAGTCTTTTACTACTCTATTACCCAGAACAGTGGTTTAATGCATATTATGCCCCAGTAAGCACAAGCTACAGATTAAAATAAAAATTGGAAATATTGTTGCCTCATCTTTCTGCCTAAAGCAATTTTCTGACCCTATTCCAGGGAGGAGAAATACAAGAATAAAACAGTAATTTCTCTAAGCCAAGGAAACAGAGATTTAAATTTAGGGTAGCAAAGGCAACTGGAATTGGCAATTTGGAATTTGCAAGAAAAGAGTTCTATAAATTTGCACAAGAGCATAAGAGTTCTCCTGAGTTTCTGCTTGACTATCAAACTGCATATGTGTAGGATGAAATTCCATAAAGCCTGCCAAACAACAATTATGGATTTTTAAAAATCTAGGCTTCTTTAATCTGAACAAGTACTGGAGCTCCCAATGAGTTGGGAGACATTCCAATGTTGGTGAGCCAGAGTGAAGAGGTCATGCTGAACACCTGGAGCACTCATCTTAGGAAAAGAACTAAACCAGGACTGGAATCCCACAGGTAAACTATCCCTAGGATAAGGGCTATTCTAGACCCATCCAAACAAAGCTTAAGGACGAGCCTCAAAAGTATCAAGCTTATCCACTAGTAGTTAACTACTGGAACAAAATCCAACTGTTTTTAAAGGAAGATAACAAAATCCAGACACTTGGCAGCACAGCATTTACAATATCTAGCATCCAGTAAAAAATTACAAGATAGGAGAAACAGCTGACAGCTATCACTGATAACTGACATAAATTTCAGCCAAGAAAAACAGGCCCCAAAATGATATATGATGGAATTATCAGACAAAAACTTTAAAGCATCTATTATAAGCATATTCAAGGATTTATAGGAAAATCTGAGTATAGTGAGATGAATAAAAATAATTGATATTACAATATTTAAAATTTAAAATGAACTAGATGAGCCTAACAGATTAGACACTGAAAATGAAATGATAAGAATGCTTGGGAAAAGATAGTAGATACTAACCAAATGTTTTCAAAGAAACAAAAAAGTTGACAAAATGGACAGAGCTTCAGTGATTTGTGGGACAGTATCAAGACACCTAACTTAGATGTAATTGAAGTGCCAGAAGAATAGAATTGAGAAATTGGGGTGGAAACATTGGAAGAAATAATAACTATTTCCCAAATTTGATTTAAAAATATACATCCAAGAAGCTCAACAAGACACAAGCAAGATAAACACAAAGAAAACTACCAAAGCACATCATATAACGAGATTATTGACAATAAATGATAAAGAAAAAATCTTAATATAATCCAGGGAAACAAGATGTATTATTTTTAGGGGAATAAAGAATGACAACATAATTTCAGAATCAATGCAAGCCATAAGACAATGCAACTGTTTTTAAAATTCTTAAAGATAAAAAACTATAAACCTGGATTTTATATCTAGTGAAAATATCCTTCAAAAATGAAAGTGAAATAAGATTTAAAAATAAATAAATAAAAGATGAAAGAATCCATTGCCAATAGATCTGCACTAAAGATAGATTAAAGGAAGTCTTTACTGAAGAAAAATACCAGATAGAATCTTCAAACTATAAATAAAAAATTTTAAGAAACATGAGATTTATAAACTATGCAGAAGTACAATACATAATTAGAGTAGCACAAGGAATCAGGAAAAAAATGAAAGCATATTATTGTATGGTTCCTACATAAGAAGTAATATAAAATTATTTGAAGGCAGACTGTGATAAGTTAAAGATAATATTATAATCTCTCAAGCAAAAGCTAAAAAATAAAATAAGGAATTTAAGCCAAGAAAGGAGATAAACTGGAATACTAAATTTATTCAATTAATCCAAAAGAAAGTAAGAAAAAAGAAATAGAAAATAAGATAGAATTTTTAAAAAGTAAAGTGTTAGACCTAAACCCAACCATATCAAAAATTATGTAAATAAGTTAATCATTCCAGTCAAAAAGTGAACATTTCTTATACTAAGTGTAAAAGCAAAACACAGCACAAGAAACTCAATTTAAATATAAACACAGAAAGAGGTTAAAAATAAACAGGAAGGGATGAAGGGAGAAAAGTAAAAGAAAAAAAAGAAAAAAGAATACACAATGCAAATACTAACCAAAGTAAAGCTGTAGTTGCTATACTAATATCACATAAAGTAAATTTCAGGACTAGTTATAGTACCAGAGATAAGGACTGACATTTTACACTGAAAAAAAGATCAGTTTATCAAAAATAGATAACAATCCTCAGTGTGTATGCACCAGATAACAGTGCTTCAAAATACATGAAGTAAACAAACAGAACTGAACACAGGAACAAATAAATCAATAACTATTGCTAGAGGTCTCAACAATTCTTTTTTTTTTTTTTGTAATTGATGGAACCAAAGACATAATAAATCAATAAATATAAAGAAGAGCTAAAAAAAGAAACCATATAACCCAACTTACTTACTTGACATTTACAGAATAATAACTGCAAAATAAAATTATTTTCCAGTGTACCTGGAACAATCACCAACTTATATACTGGAAACATCTCTCCATAAACCTAAAAGGATGAAATTTTACAGTGTGTTCTCTTATACAACAGAATTTATTGGAAATCAATTTTTAAAATCTGGAATTATATTACGGTTGCAGGATATAAGTTTAACATACAAAAGTCAATCCCTTCCCTCTATACCAGCAATGAACAATTGGAATCTAAACTTACAAACACAATACCACTTACAATAACACCGAAAAACAATACTTAAGCATAAATCCAACAAAACGTGTACAGGATCTATATAGAAGAAACAATAGACCTCTGACAGGAGCAATGAAAGGTCTAAATTAGTAGAAAGATTCATTATTGTTAAGATGTCAGTTCTTCCCAGCTTGCCTCATAGATTCAATGCAATCCAAATCAAAATCCCAGGAAGCTACTTTGTGGAAATCAACAAACTGATACTAAAGTTTACATGGAAAGGCAAAAGACCCAGAATAACCACTACAGTAAAGAAAAAAGGGGAGGGGGAGGGGGAGGGGGAGGAGGAGGGAGAGAGGGAGGGGAGGGGGAGGGGGAGGAGGGAGAGGGGAGGAGGAGGGGGAAGAAGAGAAGAAAGAAGAGAGGAAGAAAGGAAGGGAGGAAGAAGAAAGGAAGAAGGAGAAGGGAGGAGGAAGAGGAGGAGGAGCGGGGAGGGGAAGGAGAAAGAAGAAGAGGAACAAGAAAAGAAGGAGGAGGAGGAGAAGGGAGGAGGAGAAGGGAGGAGGAGGAGGAGAAGGGAGGAGGAGGAGGAGGAGGCAGAGGAACAAGAGGAGGAGGGGGGGAAGGAGAGAAGAAAGAAGAGAGGAAGAAAGGAAGGGAGGAAGGAGAAGAAGAAGGGAGGAGGAGGAGGAAGAGGGGGAAGGAGAGAAGAAAGAAGAGAGGAAGAAAGGAAGGGAGGAAGAAGAAAGGACGAAGGAGAAGGAGAAGAGAGGAGGAAGAGGAGGAGGGGGAGGGAGGAGGGGGAGGAGAAAGAAGAAGAGGAACAAGAAAAGAAAAAGGAGGAGGAGAAGGGAGGAGGAGGAGGAGAAGGGAGGAGGAGGGGAAGGAGGCAGAGGAACAAGAGGAGGAGGAGGGAGAAGGAGAGAAGAAAGAAGAGAGGAAGAAAGGAAGGGAGGAAGAAGGAGGAGAAGGGAGGAGGAGGAGGAGAAAGAAAGGGAGGAGGAGGAGGAGGAAGAGTAGGAGGGGGAAGGAGAGAAGAAAGAAGAGAGGAAGAAAGGAAGGGAGGAAGAAGAAAGGAAGAAGGAGAAGGAGAAGGGAGGAGGAGGAGGAGAAGGGAGGAGAAGGAGGGGCAAGAACAAGAAAAAAAAGAAAGGAGAAGAAGGAGGAGAAGGAGAGGAAGAGGAGAAGGAGGAAGGAGGAGAGGAGGAGGAGAGAAAGAAAGAAAGGAAAAGGAAGAAAGAAAAGGAAAGGAAAGGAAGAAAAGAAGAAAAGAAAAGAAAAGAAAAAGAAAAAGAGGGAAGGAGGGAGGAAGAGGAGGAGACGAAGAAAGAAAAAGGAAGAAAGAAAAGGAAAGGAAAGGAAAGAAAGAAAGAAAGAAAAAAAGAAAGAAAAGAAAGAAAAAGAGGGAAGGAGAGAGGAAGAGGAGGAGAGGAAGAAAGAGGAGGAGGAAGGAGGAGGAGGAGGAAGGAGGAGGAGGAGGAGGAAGAAGGAAAAAGATGACTGGAGAACAGACATCATTTGACTTCAAACCTTACTATAAAGCTATAGTAAAAAAAAAAGACAGCATGGTATTGGCTAAAGAACAGACATATATGTCAACAGAACAGACCAGAAATACATCCACCCAAATAGAGTGAACTGATTATTGACAAAGGAGCAAAAGCAATTCAATGGAGAAGATGGTCTTTTCAAAAGTGGTGCTAGAACAATTGGGCATCTACATGCAAAAACAAACAAATCTAGACATAGACTGTATACCTTTCATAGATATTAACTCAAAATGGATCACAGACCTAGATGTAAAATTCCAAACTATAAAACTTCTAAGAAAAAACATAGGAGAAAATCTAGGTGAACTAATGTTGTGATAACTTTTTAGATAAACACCAAATACATGATCTGTAATAGAAAAAAAATGGTAAGTAGCACTTCATTAAAATTAAAATTATTGCCTGTAGTCCCAGCTACCGAGGTGAGTAAGGCAGAAGGATTGCTTGAGTCTAGAAGTTCAAGGCTACAGTGAGCTATGATCATGCCATTACACTCCAGCCTGGGCCATAGAGCAAAACCCCGTCTCTAAAAAAAAAAAATTAAAATTGTCTGCTCATTAAATGACACTGTTAAGAGAATTAAAAGGAAACCACACACTGGGAGAAAATATTTGATAAAGGACCTGTATCCAAAATATACAAATAACTCTTAAAACTCAATGGTAAGAAAACAAACAACCCAATTCAAAAAATGGGAAAAATATCTGAACAGATCCTCACCAAAGGAGATATACAAATGGCAAATAAGCACTTGTAAAGAAGCTCAAAATCATATGCCACTACTGAATTGCATATTAAAGCAATGTACCTAATAATAAAATGGCTAAAATAAAAAACAATACCAAATGCTGGTGAGGATGTGGAGCAATGAGAACTCCTATTCATTGCTGGCATGAAAGCAAAATGGTAGAGCAAAACTGAAAGACATTTTGGCAGTTTTTCTTAAAGCTAAGCATAGTCATACAATGCCATCCAACAATCATGCTCCTAGATATCTACCCACCTGACTTGAAAATATATGTTCACACAAAAATCTTCATATGAGGCTGGGCACGGTGGCTCACGCCTGTAATCCTAGCACTCTGGGAGGCTGAGGCGGGCAGATTGTTTGAGCTCGCAACCAGCCTGAGCAAGAGCGAGACCCCGTCTCTACTAAAAAATAGAAAGAAATTAGCTGGACAACTAAAAATATAAAGAAAAAATTAGCCGGGCATGGTGGTACATGCCTGTAGTCCCAGATACTTGGGAGGCTGAGGCAGGAGGATTGCTTGACCCCAGGAGTTTGAGGTTGCTGTGAGTTAGGCTGACACCACGGCACTCTAGCCAGGGTGACAGAGCGGGACTCTGCCTCAAAAAAAAAAAAAAAAAATCTTCACATGAAAATTAATAGCAGCCTTACTCATATTTGCCAAAAACAGGAAGTAACTAAAATATCCTTCAGAAGGTGAATGGATTTAAGACTGTGGTACATCCATATAATGAGTATTATTCAGCAATAAAAATAAATGTGTTACCAAGCCATGAGAAGACATGGCTTTCACATAAGCAATTTAAAATGCATATTGCTAAGTGAAAGAATCCAGACTTAGAAGGTTCCATACATGATTTCAACATTCAAAAAGGCAATAACACGTTGGATATGTGGTTGCCAAGGGGTTGGAGTGGGGAGACAGGGATGACTAGGTGGAGTACAGAAGACTTTTAGGTCAGTGAAACTATTCTGTGTAATACTGTAATAGTGGAAAAATGACATTATATATTTGTTAAAACCTACAGAACTGTACAACACAGAGTGAAACCTAATTTAAACCATGTATTTTAGTTAATAATAAACTATCAATATCGGTTCATCAATTGAAATAAATGTACCACTTAATGCAAGATGTTAATAGGGGCAACCATGAGTAGGAGACAGAGGTGTATGGGAATTCTGTACGATCTGCTCAATTTTCTGAAAACCTAAAATTGTTCTAAAAAATAGCTTATTATTTTTTTAAAAACCAACTTCCAAAATCAAATAAAGAAGTAAATAAGGAAAATTAGAAAATATTCTGAATTGAATGAAAATAAAAATACAAAATTTCAAAACTTGAGAGATTCCATTAAAGCAGTACTAAAGGGAAAGTTTACAGCTTTAAATCCTTATACAAGAAAAGAAAAATATGTCTAAAATCAATGATTTAAGCTACTATCTTAAGAAGCTAGAAGGGCAAATTAAACACAAAGTAAGTAGAAAGGAGATATAATAAAGATACACACAAAATCAACAAAATAAAAAATAAGAGAAAAAACAATGAAATAAAATGTCATTTTTTCAAAAAAATAAACCTTTAGATAGACTGATTAAGAATTAAGAATTTTAAAAGAGGATACATTACTATAGATCCTACAGAATCAAATGGACAATAAGAGACTATATTAAAAATAATTTTTTCTGAATTTTTATTGATAACATACACCTTACAATCTTAACCATTCCTAAATACACAGTTCATGATTTGTAACTTTCATTGTATAGGTCTTTCATTAGTTAATTCCTAAGTTTTCTATATTTTTTGATGCTATCGTAAATTGAATTATTTTTATAATTTCTTTTCAGATTAATTGTTAGTATACAGAATTGCAACTGATTTTTGCATTTTGACTTCATGCCCTACTACTCTGGTGAATTCATTTATTTTTTCTAACTGGTTTGTATGTGTGTGTGTAACTTTTAAGTTTTTTTACATGTAAGAGCATATCACATATGTGAATAATGATAATTTTATTTATTCTTTTCCAATTTGGATGACTTTTATTCTTTTTATTGCCTAACTGACCTGGCTAGAGTTTTCAATACTATGTTGAACAGAAGTGTCTAAAGTGAGCTCTTTGTTCCTGATCTTAGAAGAAAAGCTTTCAGTCTTTCATTACTATGATGTTCACTGAGTTTTTCAGATATGGCTTTTATTAAGCTGAGGTAGTTCCCTATTATTCTTAGTTTGTTGAGTATTTTTATCATGAAAGGGTTTTGAATGTTATCAAATGCTTTTCTAAATCAATCAATAAATTTGTCAAAATAGACAAAATGAGCAAATTTCTTGAAAGATTAAAAACTTACACAAAAGAAATAGATAACCTTAGTAGCCCTATATCTACCAAAAAATTAAGTGTATAAATTAAAACCTTCCCACACAGATATCCCCAAGGCCAGAAAGGCCTCACTAGTAAATTCTATCAAACATATATTGAAGATCTCATACAACTTATTTCAGAAAGCCGATGAAGAAGAAAAAATTCCAAACTCATTTTGTGTGGCTAGGATTCCCTTGATAGCAAAATCAGAACAAGAACGTGCAATAAGTGTTGCTGCCAGTTAACAAGTTGCTTTCTCTCTCTAGCTTTCAAGTTTCTCATCCACTACCATTCAGTGCAACATTCTTGCTTGGACTGTGGCACTGTGGAGATAAGCCGGGAGGAGAGACCAGCCTCTGGATCATTTCCTGCCCAGGACTTCAGAAGATGACGATCTACCTGATCTATACCACTTCCAGGCAACAGCAGGTGAGTGTGAATCCACTGAAGTTTCTTCCTTCTAGCTCTTACCTTCACAAAATGGGCAAATTCCAAGTTATGAAACTCAGGAGAGCAAGAAGGAAGCAGGCTGGAAATGAGTGCATGCATCAGAGAAGAGAGAATGGACGTGGGGCAATCTAAGTTATAGATGAATTTCCTATTCTCTCTCCCACCCCACCTTCTCTCTCTCTCTCTCTCTCTCTCACTCATACACGCACACACACATTAAATACTTATTGTTCATAGATTTTCCTCCTAGACTTTTGGTTGTGGTAAGAAACATTTGGGAACTGCTGCAGTAGAGGATCTTTAAGACTTCTTCCCTCCCCTAGATACTTACTGAGAGCCTGCTAGCTGCAAGACACTGAATTAAATGAAATCAAGCATGATATTTGTCCCTGTGACATTTTGGTTTATGTTCTAAGGCATTACAGGCTGGATTAAAAAAGAAAAACTCTTCCTGAGTGACCCTATACACTAGCTATCATTATCCTCATCTTATACCTGAGGTAGCTGAGCCTTAGAGAGTGAATAAATTGTTGATGTTCACAGAGCTAGAAAGGAGAAGAGCTACATTTGAGCCTAGGCCTATTCTACCCCAAAGCTCATGCTATATTTCCACTCTGCCATGCTGCTTAATTAAGAAAGAGCTTAATTTGATCCTGATTTTTTTTTATATCTCACTAGTGAAGTAATTGATTTATATTTTACTATGACTAACAGTGCTGTATTACATTCACTGCTTGCAACATAAGCTTATGTTTGTGAATGACTGATTTTGGATTCAAAGTTTTTATTAGAATACATTCAAAATTCTGCTAGATTGTCTGAATTGCAAAAATCCTTAAAACTCTTTTATCCTCAATTCATGAAGTGGAAATAAACTTAACTTTATTCAGAATAGTAAGTGTCCTTGACTTTACCCTGAAACTTGGTGAGTGGATGCCCCTGCATAGGTTTTTACAGAGGCTGTTAGGCGTCTGGGCATCCATATGAGGCTGAAGGTCGTGAAAAAAATAAGTATACTTGGGTTATAAAAATCAAATCCTAACCCAAATCGCCAAATTGCAAAGGGAACTTCCAGCTGAACATCTTAGGTCATAAGGTTGATAGACATTTACACACACACACACAAATGGCACATTCTTTCTTGCTAATAATTCTGGTAAATACCTCATCTGCACATGATGTCAGCAGTTGCTCTGCAGACAGAGGGTAATCAGGTATGACATTTCAAGTTCAGACTCCTGATTTAGAATCCCAACCTCCTGACAATATGGCTTAATTCTACATCTTCTCGCCTCCCTTTCTATCACAGATCCCCTTTTCCTCCCCTGTTTCGGCCATAACAGAAAAGAAACCACTCTCCAAATATTCCTCTAAGCCTCCAAACATTCTTCAGCCTGTCCCCTGTAAGAGATACATCCATCTCCACCTTTTAGCAGTTCGTAACAAATCAGACTAGCTTCTCTTCTATGAAATCCCACACCCGCAGGAATTGGTTTGTCCTTCCACTCTGATTTCAGACAGTTACACTTCTGGTTCCCTACTCATTGGGGCCCAGGGAATGGTGGAAGGACCCTGGATGGTGTGTCCTCTCTTCTTAGATTCCTGGTCCTGAGCACAATCATGACACAAGAAAGGTGCTGAATAAATATCAAATCCATGAACTAATGTATATAAACAGGAAATCAGCCAAGAAACAAAGCTCCACTAGTTTGTGTGTCAACAGGACAAGAATGAGACAAGCCCTTCATTCTCAGTTTCCCATCAAGGTCATTGCTTTGTGGGTTCTATGTGTTCCGTACTCTAATTTACCTTAAATCATTGATGTGATTCTCAATTTGGGTTTCCTAATTTAAAGTGACACCCTCAAGGTATTTTTCATTATTTTTTAAATCCCTTTTAATCATTTTTAATACCCACCAGAAGCTTGAAATTGAAATGTTATGACTAGACTGCCCTGATTTTTCTGTACAACATTTGCACAGCGGATGGTCTTCTCAGAAGTACTTTGTAACTGATCATTTTCCTCAAGTAATATTTTTTGCAACATTATTAAACCAATAACACAGATCAAAGAATATGCCCAGAAAGAAAAGCTTGGGAAGATTTCAAAAACGTATGTATGACAAATACATTTGTCTAACTAAATAAATTATCCCTGGTCTGTTCTCAATTGCACAAAAAGGGCAGATGAGGAGAACAAGCCTTCACCCCTTCTCTGACCCTCTGCCTCAGTGAGACCTCCCCCTAGGTGGAGCAGAGAAATGTTCTCCCATTCTCACAGGCTTGCTTTGTCTCTGCCTGGGAGTGACTGCCCTACTACCACAGCACGTGTGAGCTTGGGGCCTTCCGCAAAGCACAGTTCTGTACTCCCCCCTCAGGTGGTTCCAGTTCCCTACTGGTCTGCAGTTCCCCAAGCACTGCAAGTGACAGCCAGTTACAAAAGGACCACCTACCACCTAATGAGAATATACAGAACAGGAGAGAAGAGCTACAGCCCCTCAAGACCCAGGACAGTGTCTTTTACCTTTTCATACTGGCAGATGAGCACCCAGCATTGTTAGTGCCCCACATCCCGTATGCACTGCTGCCCCTACAGTAACTCGGCCCCACAATACAGGATCCAGCGTGGCAACTGTGGTTGTTGGCATCCCAGGCATCTCTCTGCCAACTGAGCCCCACCTCTGCATGAGGTCTCGGCAATGTTGGAATGGTTCCAGGGTCCCTCCTAGTGTCCTCCAGCCCACAGTATCTGAGCTAAGGAAGATCTTGCCAGCACTGGTACAAATTTCCACTGAGGGTACCACTCCAATTGCTTACAACCTTGGCTGGCTGGGAGAAGAGGATGCTCAGGTGTCCAAATGTGGCAGGGCCTGCCTAAGTGGTAGCTCTGTCTACAAAACACTTCTCAAATGAAAGGGCCTTTTAAATAGAATGACACAAACTTAAAAGGGGAAATGGGCATCTTTTTTATCATTGTGTTCAAATCATTTTCTAATGGTAATTCGTCATACTCCAGACTTTTTATTACTCTCAGTGAGTTTTCCAAAAACCTACATTTCTCTTTTGTAAAATCTTAAGTGATCTAGGAAAATCAAAACTAACTTAAATGAAATAGAAATAAACCTTAGATTTGGAGTAAGGAGATCCTGTTCTGGTCCCAGATCTGACACTCATATATCATGGGACCTTGGGCCAGTGACATAAGTTTTCTGTGCAAGGATCCTCTTTTATAAAAATGAAGAGTTGGAGTAGATGATCTCTAAGGTCCCTTCAGCTCTCAAGTCACATCCTTCTGTTTTTGTTATTATTTCTCTTTCCACTCACTCCAACACCTCTCTTGCAGTTTGTCCTAATTATGGCAGAGATGCCACATGAGTTGGATGGCAAATGACAGTGTAGGCATCTCTGGTAGGTACCAGGAAGGACGTCATCTCCAGTGCAACCAGCAGCAGAGCTGCCCCTTTGGGTTTCGACAACCAATAGCACAGGGACCTGAGCCAAAGAGGAGGCAGGTAGGTGGGGCCTGGAGGCCAAGTGTTCCATACCTCAGAGAACATCCACGATATCCACTTGGGACTGCTAGAACTATTGAGGAGGAATTTAAGGAAGGGTGAAATTCCTGCACAGCAGTACCAGGACATATTAGTTATCTATTGCTACATAACAAACCATTCCATACCTAGTGGCTTAAAACAACTATTTTGTTCATAATTTGTGCTGGCACAGCTGGGTGTTTCTTCTCCTGGCCTCACAAGGGCTCGACCATGCACCTGTGCTGGGCTAAGTGGCTCTACTTCTAGCCGTCAGCCCGGCCACGCCTCCTTGCAACATCCAGTTGGCTAGTTCAGGCTTCTTCACATAGAAATAGCAGCACAGGTCTCCAGAGCAGCAAAGACAAGCCTCAACGTGCAAGCACTTTTCAGCACCCTGCGTGAGATGTATTTGCTAATGCCCCCCCTAGCTAAAAGGCAAGTCACGTGGCCAACGATTCAAAGGGTAAGGACATGGGCTCTACCTCTTGATAAGTGGATTTATAACGTGCCATTGTAAGTGTATGAATGCAAGGGTGGGAATAATTTGCATCCAATTTTACATACAGAGACACACATATTTGTGCCTGTCATTGTGACCACATTTTTATTCCCAGGTTCAAATTGCCAAGTCAATAGGTAAAATTAGTCTTGCACTTTATACATCACCATATTTTACAATAAAATTTCAGTGAGAAATGAAATTCGTGCTTAGCAAATTATTAGCCTCACTTAACCTTCAGGACTCCATCCAAAGTTATACATGGAAATGCAGATTTAGGGAATTCCTCATAGATGGTCTACTACTGTGTCTTTTATGTATATTACTCTTACCCTTCTAAAACCCAACCCTCTGAGCTGATCCCCTGCCTTCAGGCAAGTCACTCAATGACACCTTTAAGAAATTCATGGGTAACCACAGTCAGTTGGAGTTTTTAAATCTCTGAAATGTATACCATTTTTTCTAATCTCCAATCTATGTTTGGCAATTAAACTGAGGATTATGCCAGATTCTTTCAACAATTGCTCATTCAATATGAGCGATTACAAATAACTATGTGTTGGTCTTTAGGCTAAGGGATGTGGATGTCAAGGGATGGAAAGGAAGAAGGGAGGGGATGAAGCTGTCTTCTTATATCTTGTAGTTCAGTGGGATATATACCAGTAACTTTTGCAAGAAATGAACAAGAACTTCAAATCACTTTCAAAACTAAAGTGAATTTTGCATTTTTAAATAACCTCCCTTGGATATACTTGTAATTTTCATAGAGTCTAACTCCTCTGAAGAAGGTTTAAAAGCTACTGACTTTCTTCTTTGCATTGTTCAATTGTCACCAAGTTATTTTTAATTTTGACAGTGTCCTCAAGCTCTTTCTAAGGATATTAATCTCTCTGGGCAGTTGGAAAAAAGTCCAAGTCAATTTCCTCTTACACAGCACCAGCCTCTCACTTAGATAATACTTCAAAGGAAGCTTGCTCCACCACAGGGGGTTGGAGCAGTATGGAGGGGCTGAACACGGGCCAGTCTCATTGTCACTGGTGCTTCTCTTTAAAAATCCACAAAGGCTGGTCCTCAACAAATCTGAAATGAGCAAGGTCCCCTACTGGCACTGATCCACCTGTCCTTTCACAAGTGTTCCCCTTGGTATTTTCCTCTCTACTTTAACTGCATAAATTATGGGGGTTTTGTTGTTATTTTTGGTGTTTTTTAATAACAATTCAATTCGTGGAATTTGCCTCCTTGTGGAAGGTTTCATTTTAACAGGCTACCTTAAAGATCTTCCCTCCCACCCTCTCCCTCTCTCTTTCTCTGACACATACAGCCTTTAGAATTCATAAGAGATCAGCTCTCTTGATGAAATTTTAGATGACATGGTAAGAGAGACACTTTGGTGAAGCTTACCTACTTCCAAGACAGATCTCATCAACACAGATGCCCAGAGCAAGAGAATTGTACCTAGTTTGGCTAATCAGTTCAAAATTCCTTTCTTTGATCCTCAATGAAAACAATAATCATATTTTTTAATAAGGAGATAATTTTTCACATAGAATAAAACCAGGGCAATGAATAGAAGCCCAAGTAAGTCCCAGGACAGATTCTGAAAGTTGTAGATATTATAGTTAGAATTTCTAATCCTATTTCCTTTAACAAAAAACAAAACAACAACAACAAAAATAGTTATAATCCCATTTTGAGAAACTTAAAGGAAAAACAATACTCACTTAGCATCCAAAGATATTAAAATTAAGCCCTATGTTATAGTGTACAAAATGAAGGAACTATATTTTGTCTATTTTTAATTGTTTGCTCAGGCAAGTATTAAGTGTAGCTTATTTTCCATCACTTAAGGTGGATACTCAATATCACTCTCTTTTACCTTGAAGTAGCTTTATGTGTATGTAGCAATTTACTTTAATAATTACTGAACATCTACCGTGGGACATGCACTGTGCTAGGCAATAGGAACACAATGATGAATACAGCCTGGAACCAGCTCTCAAAGGGTCTCAAGGACAAGTGTAAGTTGCAAACAGTCTTAAATGTGATGTTCCACTGACATGTGTATTTATTTTCCAGGGAAAAGACTGTGGGATGAGGAGAGGGACAGAGAAGGGTAGGCAGAAACTCTAGATACTGGGTGTCATTCAGAATGGTGGGACTGTAAATGATAAGGCTCTTCTGAATCCACACTGAACCAGGTGCTGAAAAGATGATTATTACAACAATAAACTATAATAGCAATAATACTAACAAGGTGCCATCAGTGAAGTCTATGCTAATTGAACAATCAGGATAAAGTCTAGAATACAGGTTTAGAAGGAGATAGAGAATACATCAACAGAACAAGCATGTAAGAAGTTACTTAAAGGAAAAGATATTTTAAAAATGAATTATGGACGATACAATAAAGCCACCGAAAGACATCGCACAGGCTTATCTGTGGGTCTGCAGTAGAGGCTATGCTGTGCTCCTCAGTCTAAGTCTCTGGGGCACCAGTGTGGGAATGTTCCAGTGACACCAGTATCACCCACAACACAAAAGAGAAAAGCAACAACACTAGCTCAGGGAGCAGGGAAGCTACTAATACAGTCTTCAATTTTACATAATAGGGCATATCTGAGAGCCATCTCCATAAACTATAACAAAAGTTGCCTCCTGTTCATGAGCAACCACAGAAAAATCACTGAGAGTAAACAATGGTCACTGTGCATTGTCTATGCATAAAGTGGCAAGCAAGGGATTAAAACTGCTGTTAATATTATCTAAAAATAGATATTAGCAGAAAATTTAACATTTATATTAGCACTTTCAAGCAAAGTAAATACTTTAAAATATTAATGCATTAATCTTCATAGCTATCTTATAAAATAGGTACTGTTACTTCCATGTTACAGATGAGTAAACTGAGGCACAGAGAAATGCATTAAATTTTCCTAGTGCAAAAAGCCAGTTAATGGTAAATCCAGGATGGGAAACCAGCAGTTTGGCTCCAAAGTCCATGTGCTTCGTCCCTGTGCCATTCTACCACACACGGTGTCTTTGCCCATTCTGTGTTGCTATAAGAGAATACCACTCATTTACAATGAACAGAAATTTTTTTGGCTCACAGTCCCAGAAGCTGGGAAGTCCAAGATCATGGCATCAGTATCAGGTGAGGGCCTTTGCGCTGCGTTATCAAGGGGGAAGGGCAAGAGAGGGCAAGAGCAAGCAAGCAGGAGGGGGCTGAACTCCTTTATAACCAACCCACTCCTGGAATAACGACATTCATCCATTCTAGTCACTAGCCACTTATTAGGCCCCACTTCCCAACACTGTTGCATCAGGGATTAAGTTTCAACACACGAACTCTGGAGGACATATTCAAACTATAGCATATCGTCCCTTATGTGAGTGAATAAAAGGAGGAGAATTTTGTAGTGTCCTGGTGCTCCCCATACACGATGCTCTAAATAACAGAGAATAGCAGTAATATCAGCATCAACACCTACTGAGAGCTTTACATACCCAGCACCATGTACACACCCATTCACTTTTTTTCCAAAGTGTGAGACGTATACTCTGTACATGTGAAGACATTAGGTGATATACCAGGGAACTTTTTAAAACTTTTAATGTGTGTGGCAGATACTGTATAGTGACTTAACCACTATTTCAGTCCCCTTGTAGTTGCCTTCCTCTACTATAGAGGTTGGAAATGCAAATGGGATTCCTTAGAATCCCCTGCATCCATGGTGCATGCATGTGACCTAATTTTTTTCAAAGAAATACGCTTCACGAAATTTCCCTGCAGGAATGAACAATGCAATCTGGCAGCTGAGAGCAGGAGTTCAGCTTTCCTGACAAGGGTAGGGTGGTGAAGGCCTTTGTGAGGCAGCTGTCACAAGGCCACCATGGTGCGGCCACAGCAGTCTCAGTGGTTTGGGGTCACTTTCCTGGTTGTGTGCTTCTTAGCTGCGAGTGCTCCTGGATTACTGCACCCAAGACTGATTCTCTGGACCTTCCAGAAATTCTAGATATTATCTAACATCCTTCAATAAAAATTCTTCCAGCTTAAATTAGCTAGATTCCACTAACACATTGAACCCTGTGATTTCACAAGTCATTACTTTGCATGAAGCCAATGTGTTTTTTAAAAAAGCAGTTGATTTAAAGAATACTATTCAAGACAGGTTGTAAACAAATATGTTGAAAGTTATAAAATAGTAAGTGAATGAGTAGAATCTTAAAAGGGGCATTAATTCCCCACACTCTTCAGTAAGAAAAAGTATAATTTCCACAATTCTACGCATAAATACACTGACGTTTAGAGAGCTTTGGTGACTGGCCAACTTCACATTCTGGTGGGCCTGAGCTCAGGCCTGCTTTACTCAGCGTCACACATTCGTAGCCCCACACTTCCCCATCACTGTAATTCACAAATAAAATTGATAACATATCACTAGGGCTTAAACCTGTGTCTCCATGAGTCATGAGTTTGATTAGTTCGCGCCGGTCCCGAGGATGCTGACAACCACTGAGGACACTCACAAAATACGTGTTCCTGGACCTGCAGGAACAAGAACCAGCTCCCGGTTGGTGGGGAGTTTCCCAGGTTAACTTGTGGGGACCCCGCCTGACAGCTACCTGGCCTCTGTGGGAAAAGCAGCGTCCTCAGAGGAGACACGTGGACCAGCTCTTGAAGGAATAATGAGCATTAACAGGATGGAGAAATAAAAAAGATAAAAGCATAGGTAAAGGCGTGGCTCATTGGACAAATAGGAAGTAATAAAACATAGCTGAAACATCAAAAACATGCTAGGTGAACAACGAAAGAACACCGAGAGCAACAAACGGAAGCCCAGGAAAGGCCTCGTATCTGCTCCTGGGGAGTCAGGACTGACGTTAGAAAGGCTGGAACAGAGGAGTACGTGGCCAGGTTCCCATTTCAAAAGAGGTTTGTGGTGAGATGTGTCCCAGAGGTGGGGAACTGGTCAGACTGGCAGAGAAACCAGTTAAGAGACAATTACTTAAGTCCAGGGTTACGACTGTGACAGCCTCAACTATCAGAGTAAGAGAGGAATAGAGAAAAAGGAGCAGATATGTACATTGTTAAGATAGTAGAGCCTAATCAGATTGCTCCTCTACAAAATTCAGCACTGACATAGTGAAAATAAATGTCATCTGGGTGCAATGTAAAATGTCTGAGCTGTCTCCCCAGAATTTGCCCAGAAATGACTACATATTTAGGAAAAGTGGGGTGTATTCATACATTAAAGTTTCAATAAATCTAAAGATAGTTACTAAGTACAGTTGTAACAAAATTTTCTCTTACTTGCATCCTTGTGATGCCCATCAACACCTGGGACATGCATCACCACCTGCACTCCCTTTGCTCCCCACCCCCACCTTTAACTGAGATTAACTGACAAGGAAATGATGACCCTGATGAGATTGGCCTCCACTGGGTGGGTTGCAGAGAAGGAGGAGGCAATGCTTAATGCCCCGGGTGGTCTAGCCAAAAGCTATTTTGAGACCTCAAGCGGCAGGACTGGGAAACCAAAGGTAGGCAATTAGCCTTCCAGAATAGTCTTCACTAATTTTGAGATTTTCACCCTGTACCTGGAAAATGATATTGCTGGTGATTTATTTGGCCAGTGTGGAGGCCCGCAAGAATTTAAGAGAAAAGAAAAACAAGGCTATCTTTAGAACCTTACTAGTGATAAAAAAAAATTATCATGAGTCTCAAATGGTTTAAAAGCCTTAGAAATCTATAGTTGAAGGGTTTTAGGCTTTAACAATACTTAATAAAAAACTAGAGAAGATGTTGGCACAAGTGCTGTTGAGAGGGCAATTCACTAGTTTATTCATTACCATAAAAAGGTGAGAAGCAAAAGGATTCATGCCAAGTGTTTTCTGATGGAGAGTGGTAGTGGATGCCACCCAGGGAAGCAAGACTGCGTCAGGCAAGGAAGGACAGCAAATATCAGGAGTGTGGAACGGAGCTGGCAATGGCTCCATCATAGACAGAGCTGGTTGCTCAGTCTTCAGGGCCATCTCCACCTAGGCCGTATAAACCCCTACAGCTTGGAATAATCTGCAGGTGGAAGAAGAAAGGCAAACAATTTAACCACTGGCTCTTCCTCTCCTATCTTTCTTTGGCAAAGTCCACTCCACGATGCAGTAAATGCCCTGCACTCTGGATTATGTTCCCTGGCCCCTCTGGGCAGCACTTGGAAAGGCAGAGCCTCTGCAGTGCAGACAGGCACAGGTGCAGAAGCCTCTCCTTGTCAGTGGGCGCTATGTGCAGGGACTCTGAAATGTATGTCAGCAGAAGTGACAGCAGCCTGGGCTTCCCACCTACGGAAAGAACATAAGCTGTCACTGGGGCAGCTCTGGCGGTAAATTTGGGGCCCAGGGTACAGGCAGAGCCAAGCCGACCTGGAGTAGTGAATAAACTGGGTCCAGTAGAACTGCAGGCCATGCGTGGCCATAAAATTTTTATGTGCCCACTAAATATTCTATTAAACTCATATTTATTCTATATCTTATAAGCTCAAAGTTGAGTTTCTGCTCAAATCTGTTTCCTAAAAGGGCAAACTGTTATGTAATATTGAGAAATTTATTTAATAGTTTATCTTCCAAGGACTACTGACCCATAACCTTGAGGCTAAGTACATCTGTTGTAGAAAAGTGCATTTGTTAGAATATTTGATGTAGAAATTAATTTTATCACTTAAACTTGCAAACTACTGTAGTAACAGAAGGTTAAATGCACTTACCCAATATTGTGATAATTAGCCATCAGCAATGACTTCTGTAACTTTATTATAATATTCCCTTTTGGGGAACATATCTAAAAGCCTCCCTCCTAGAAAAAGTTTTCATTAGCAAAATAAATATATGACTCTATCCATTTCGTTTTAAAGTAAAATACAACATACCATTCTTCTCCATACTTGTAAAAAAAACTACACAAAATATGAATGATTAATGATCTATGGGGGTAAAATTCTATAAATATATGAAAAGAAATTCTGAGATTAGCTATTAATATCATGTAAGTGAAGATTAATGATATGAGGAGATGCTCTCAAATTGGAGCAGATAAAGCAGAAATCAAATTCTATATATAGTACAGAGACTCCTCCAGGAGGAGTGAGTATGGATACACACACACAAAAGATAAAAGAAGCAAATCATCATGAATTTATAGGTGATTTTGATCAATTTCTTACATATTTCCATTGTTTCCAAATTTTCTATATTTATTTGTATTAATTCCTATTCAGAATTTTATATTTAAAATGAATCTAAAAAACCCTACATTGAGAGCTATGATAGGTATTCAAAAGCAAAATATTTAATAATTTAAGCAGAAACTAAGCTACTGTTAGAATAAAGATTGCATGAACAAAGAGATTTGATTAGCTTAGAGGAATAACTCTCATACTACAGAGGCAAAACCAGGAGAGCTTGTTGAAAATGTAGACTCATTTCATCAATTCCAATTTAGCAAGTCTGGAATGAGACCAGAAATCTGCATTTTATCAACTTCCCAGGTGATTTTAATACAGCTGGTTAGGGCCATAGTTTGATAAATTCGGGCCAAAAGAGAAGCCCAAAGCATTAAAATTTCAAAAACTCTCCATATACCATCTTGGAACAATGTTGCTCTGCCTCAGAGAATCCCAGTCATCTGGTCCCTGTGAGGCAGGTCCCACTGTGGACCATGACACTATCTCCTCTTTTTCCCATCCATCCTCTTTTAGCAAATTTCTTATGATTGGCTTTCCTTGTGGTTTGCCTAAGGGGAGAAAATGCATTGTTCTGTCAACGCTGGCAGTTGAGGTTGTTTGAATGTCCTCATTGTGAAATAATAAATTGGAACTCAGTTTATACATCAGGCTCTCTGAGCTCAGTTGTGTGCATCTACTCCCTGAAACGTGGGTCCATTTCCAGATAGGTGTGTGCGTTCTCAAACTCAAGTCTCTTAACTGGGAGTTAGTGAACCCCTTCCCCACAGTAGTGTATATATGTTGTTATTACCATCCTGGCATCCTTTTCCATTTTTCTTATACAGCATCTTGAATTTACCTTGGGGAATTACTCAGATTCCTCTGAAAACTCAAAATGGCCACTTATTCCAGGCCTATTCATTTAAACTCAATGCTAGGGTTTTGGTTAAAACAAAACTATGCCAAGAAGTAAAGCTTAGAGAGCTGTTGATGGGTGTCATGGAGCCAAAAGAGAAAAATGTAGCTGAGAACAAAGCCATCATGAGCAAAAGAAGAACCAAAAGATTGAGATAAAATCAGAGATGGAGAAAGAGAAAAGGAGAAAGTTCTTCATGACATCATTGTTTGAATCCTGGATACAGCTGTTTTACCCACGGCCTTTGAGCCACATGAGCCAACCAAGTCCCTTTTTTGTTTGAGCCAGGTGGAATTGTGTTTCTTTCCTTTACCAAAGGAAAATACCTAGATGAAACCACACCTTTATACCTCCACATACAGAGTATACCTTCTTCTAAAAGAGTAACATTTAGGTCCAAAGATCTACTACTTGTTGAGGGGAATATTTAGAAAATCCATGCTCATAGGAAGCAGGGACTTTCTGGGCATTAACTGCATGCAAAACCTCTTTTACTAAAAAATAAGGTGAACCTAATAATTGTCACTAGAAAGCAATGATATCAAAGACTTAGGGCTTTGCTTTTCCAAAGACCATTCACATGTTACAACATGGGGAGGGACAAAAACATGAGGTGTTTTGCAAATCTTTGTATTTTGCTCTAGGTCATGATAGTCTTTCCAGGCTTACTATTTAGGAATATTTTTATAAAAATGAGAAGAAGCCCATCTTCCTCTCAGTGATCCAAGTAGGGAAGGAAACTTGAGAACTGGATATAACCACAATCAGTCACTTTAGTTATTAAATAGGAGGGAAGGCTAGCTGGTCCGCAGAAAAAACAATGGACAGATTGTATTCATGGACTTTAATTGCAAAAAAAAAAAAAATATTCTTTTTGCCTGCCCTCTCTAAGTTAGTTAGGCAATCTTCACTGCTCTCATACGAGACAACTAGAAGGAAAAAAGTCTCATCAATAGATTGCTGAGAAACCAGTGCAAACAGCATTTTTCCAGAAAAATTAGGCACTGAACAAGGAACTTTCCAATATGTTAAATAGATTTTTGATTCTCTTATATTATGGCTCCTACGATCAGGTTGGGACTGGGTTGCAAATATAATGATAGTCATATAAAGCCACTGACATTTAGGTACCACCCAGCCTCAGGAAATAACTAAACATGGCATAATGTTTACACTCAAAATCATTTTCCCCATTGCAAAAATAGACCTGTCTAGGAGAAAAGTTAATGGCTCATCAAAGACGACAGATGTTCAGGAGCAACAGCTCATTGGTGTCTTGCTTCTCTCTTAAGGCTATAAAGCATGCACATTCTACCCTATACCAGAAAATACTTGGCTCTGCAAAACAGTAAAATAAGAATGAAATCCTTAGAGCTGAAGGTGCAAGCAGAACTGCTACTATTACTTTTGCAAATGTCCAGGGAAAGTGTTTTCTTTTGTCCAATTATTGAAAGGGAAAAGACCAGTCAAGACTAACATTGCATTTATTTTGGAACTGATACTAAGCATATGGCTAAAAACAGAATAAGATTCTGTACTAATGGATTCTCTCGGCCTTAGAATGTAGTTTTCAAAAACAGCAAATTAAGGCATACCTGCAGTGCTTGTTTTTGCAAAAACCAATAAATAATCAAATAAACAAAAAACACCAAAAAATCATGTACATTCTCAAATTCCCTCAACTTCTTCCTTTCTGTCTCTCTTGATCAGTGCCTCATCTACACACAGGTGCCCTTCCACTTTTGGACTTGGGTGACACAGTGTATTATATGGCATGGTGCCTGAATTTCTGAGCAGCCACTAAGGAGCCAGATGAGGAGTTAGCTTCCCATGGAGTAAAACTTCATCAATGGGAAATGAAATAAGAGGTAGCTAGGAAGCTAAGTCCCTCTTTCTTTTTCTCTCCCATGAACTACTCCAAGGTACATAGTTCCTCCTTGCAACCCAGCTGGAAAAGTCCCGAATGCCAAGTAAGCATGTTTGTAGAGTGACATAGTGTGTCCATCCCAGCTTGCTGTTACCCAGTAGCTAGCGTGGTAATACATGGCATTCCATTATAGCACATCACATTTTCTCTTGCCTCATTCACGCTCACACTCTGGGGTTGCACAGCCCAAATAAACTGATGACACCCTAAGCACTGCCTTGGCCTTTGCTTTCTAGAGGATGCAAGAGAAGGCACTGTTGAAGCTATATGTCTTTGCTAATAATTTTATTAATAAAATCGATAATTTTGCCCTTCTAATATGCAGCAATATGGGGTTAATTTTGCATTGAACTTTGAGTTGAAAATGACAAAACATTCCTCATTCATACAGGGCCTTTCAAAACACCCCCTTTACATTGTTATTACCAACGATTGCTAGGAATCCGCTTGTGCTTCAGCTATACATTGTTCTGTAACCAACTCCTCAAAGCTAAATGATTTAAGGCAATGACAAAAGGGGCTTGCCTGCAAAGTTCTGCTCCTGGTGGCACTACCCGGGGCCACTCGGCCAAATTTAGCTATTAGCTAAGCTGGGCTATAAGTTCCAAGAAAGCCAAGTAAATTCTCTCACATATCTGATGCCTTGCTGCTCCTTCACACGGTGTCTCTCCCTCTGGGGCTGGCTTGAGCTTCCTCACAGCACTGTGGACGTAGGACAGTCAGCCTTGTACCGTGGAGCCTGGCATCCGAGAAGAAGGAAACAAAAACTACCAGTCCTCTTCAGGCCTGTGCTCAGAAGCCCCAGAACATCACATTCACTGAATTTTTGTTCAAAGCAAGTCAAAAAGCAGGGTGACTCAAAGGGATGGAAAATACACCCCACTTCTTGATGGAATGAATAGCATGTCCACACAAGGTGGGAGGTATTCATGGCTGCCATCTTTGGAGAAGATCCACCACAGAGGTTCCTAAACCTGTCTACAAATTAGAATCATCTGGGGATTGTTGAAACCCACAAGCACCCAGGCCACACACAAAACCAATTAATTCACAACCTCTGGAGGCGGAACGCAAGCGTTTCTTGTTTTGTAAGCTCCCCAGGTGATTCCAATCTGTGGACAAGTCTGGGAACCCCCAATCTACCATAACTTGTGAGAAAAGAGATTTAGAAAAGCTGAAGGTTCTAGCCTGCAGTGCCTCAATTAAATGTGGTTACTTGTCATTTCACAGTATGTTTCAGGGTTTTAAAATTTTAGCTACATCCCAATCACTTTAAAGCACAATACAGTTGCCATTAACCAGCTTAGTATGCCTTGTAGGGTGACCAACTTTCCAGTTTATCTGGGACTTAGTGGTTTCCTGGGATACAAGACTTTCAATGCTAAAACCAGGATGGTCTGGGTCAAACTGGGGCAGCTGATCACCCCCGCATTGCCTTATCTCTCTCTGCTAGACTGGTCATGTTCTGGTGAGTTTTGTTGCTAAAACGCAGTTCCACCTGGGTTTCTCCTAAATTAACAATCTAGGCCAGTGCAACTTGAATTATGTTCCACAGACCTGCAGCATCAACATACCTTAGAGCATGTTAGAAATGGAAATTTGGGGGTTTTGCCCTAGACACTGACTCAGAATCTCTGGGGGTAGGACCCAAGGCATCTGGGTTTTGAAAAACCATGAATCTAAGCACTGATCTGGCCTGCCATGCTTTCATCTTCATCTGTCTCTACCCATCTCACACAAGTCAAAATCAGATTTGTTTTCCAATAGAGGTATAAAAAGCATAGCAGAAGAGTCCATCAATGCTAATTGGCCAGAGATGCCTTGACAAAGAGCAGCCCGCAGCTTCAGACACACACGATAATCGTCATATTGGAGCTTAGTTTTTGTCAGTCATTTATTTGTCTGAGGGATGTATAAAAAAGGTTTTACATCCACAATCGGGGCTGGACTATGGAGAGAGGGCTCAGCTGAGCACAGCTGTCTGCAGTTGGGAAGGCCCGTCTCTCCCAGTACACATCAAAACCGTCAATACAAGTCAGATACATTTTTTCTCTGACCTGGAAGGAAAATAATCTCTCCCTTAAAGTTATGCAGAAAATCAAGCCTTACCTTTGACTGGATGCTTGGTTTTTAATGTGAATTTACAGTAAAAATCTGGAAATTATGCTCTTTTGAACCAGCTTGGGCTGAAGTTTAGCTAACTGAACTGAAGAGTTTTGCCAAGCAAATCACACTCAAAATGTTAACTTCCTTAAAAGGAAAAAAGGGTTTTTTAAGGATTCACCTGTTCATACTTGAAGGATGTTAATAACTATATGTGAGGCTTATCTATACAGTAAAGAAGAAACTAATGCAAAACACTTTTTTGGTATGGAAATGCATGAATTGAGAGTAAAACAAAAATATTTCTTAAAATTACATACACTGTCATTCAGACTTTTTATTAATTCAGACTTGTCTCCCTGCATGTAGAATAAATTTTTAGTAAGATTTCTCTACTAGTCAATTAACACATAACTGAAACAGATGGAAATTAAAAAGCCCTTTTCAAAACTCACCTTTGATAAATTATGGCTCTTATTTCTCATGTGTTTCAAACCTTATATTTAAAGTCAAAGAAAGTGACCAGTTAACCTATCCCCCTACATAAGACAATATAATCAAAGTTATTATGGTAGAGGTTAAGGCTGGGCGGAAGGAGGGTGCACCTCAGTACTTCTGAACTGCTACCGTCAGAATCCTCCTCTTGCTGCACTGCAGGTCTGGCAGGAAGCATCTGAGCTGCCCCGCCCAGACAATTCTGTGGGCAGCAAAAATACTTATTATAATAATATTTTCCACAAAAATAAAAACACAGTAGGTTCAAAAAACACATGTTGTTCTGGACAATAAACTCATTTTCTCATGTTATAATCAATCACATGATAAATACGTGAGGTTTACTTTTCTTGACTAAATTTTAAAAAAGAAAAGAACCCATATTCCTTAAGTAAATATCCATAAGCAGACTGGAATCAATGATGTATTCTGTGTCAGAAGACATCTAAGTATTTCATTTAAATGACCAAACCCAATTAAAACATCTCGGGGAAGGTGTAAATAAGTCATTCCATTTTTAAGGAGGATAAAGGGACTCCTATATTTTTTCCCTATTCAAGAGAAACATCCAGCTGATTGGACAAGCTTTGTAAAACTGAGCAATTGAAAGGTTCTTCTATTAGTTCCTGCGCTTCCCAGTTGCACAAGTATAGATAATCTATTTCTAATCACTTCCCAGGAGAACCATCATGACCTTCACCTGGGCTTTACCTCCTGGCCAGTACAAAAATGAAGGCCCAAAGATCAAAATGGTTGCACAAAGCCACCTGAATGGATGAGTTATCAGTGTCTACAGAGAGCACAGGGACCAACAGGAAAGCTAAACTTGGCCATCAGGCCCAAGGGAAAAGCTCAGAATCAAAATCAAACCTCACCCCCACAAGGGTGGCAAGCCTGACAGACCCTTGAGTGGAAACAATGTGCAAAGAGGCTGGAAGGACAGATCAAGGCAAGATTTCTTTAAAGATGGGGTCTTGGCCGGGAGCAGTGACTCATGCCTGTAATCCTAGCACTCTGGGAGGCCGAGGTGGGAGGATCGCTAGAGGTCAGGAATTCAAGACCAGCCTGAGCAAGAGCGAGACCCCATCTCTACTAAAAAATAGAAAGAAATTAAGTGGACAACTAAAAATATATAGAAAAAATTAGCTGGGCATGGTGGCGCATGCCTGTAGTCCCAGCTACTCGGGAGGCTGAGGCAGGAGGATTCCTTGAGCCCAGGAGTTTGAGGTTGCTGTGAGCTAGGCTGACACCACCGCACTCTAGCCTGGGCAACAGACTGAGACTCTGTCTCAAAAAAAAAAAAAAAAAAAAAAAAGATGGGGTCTTGCTTTACTGCCCAGGCTGGAGTGCACTGACACAATCATAGCTCACTGCAGCCTTGAACTCCTGGGCTCAAGTGATCCTCCTGCCTCAGCTTCCTAAGTAGCTGGGATTATAGGCTGAACCACTGCACCCAGCTCACTTTTACCTTATTTAAAAGCATTTTCTCAATGAAGGCTTAGATTTTAATCATAAAATGGGAATAGTAATATCTATTTATGTCATAAAGTTGTGAAAATCAAATTAAATAATTCAAAGTGAACATGATTTCCAAACTGTAAATATATGTGCAAATAAAAGGGACCATTACTATTACTATGTCCATACCATTCTTCCCAGCATTGGGAGGACCTGGGGGTGTCTTGGAGTTGGGGGCATGCATAGGAAGTGATCCCATGAATGTGTACATTGTAATTGTCTATTTATTTGTCAGCCCCTTAACTAGGCCGTGATTTCCTTGAAAGCAGGGACTGTGTCTTAGTCATCATTGCATCTCCATTTGCATAGTAAGACATTCAATCACCGTTTATGGAATGTTGAATGAATAAATTCTGAATCCTCACTATTATTCAGACTCCCAGCTGGCCGTGAATTATATGCAGTGGAATACTATGTGGCATAATGTGAGAAATGGAACAGCAAATGCCCATGTGCTCAGGAATAGCTCCCCATCTGCCAAAAGTGGCTACTACCCCACTGCCAGAGCACTGGCTCCACTGGATAAAGAGTCTAAAGTCTCAGAATTAGAAGCGTTCCTTGAAGTTGGTCAACGAAGGAAGCATTGACAATTCAATGCCTTGAAAAAGAATAATACCTGAACTTCACTGTGCCCTTCGTATATGACAGGCACTGCACCAGAAGCTTCACATCACTATCTTATTGAAAACTCACAACTATACTATACAGAAGGTTTTGTTATTATCCACATTTTACAGAAGAAGAAAAATGAAGTGACCTAACCAAGCAATGTGCGGTAGAGCCAGAATGGAACTGTAGGTCTATTGTAGTCCAAAGGCTGCATTCTGAGGCCATGCCACACTCAGCTGTCTTAGGAAAAAGAGGTCCTTGTGCCCTTATCATTCATGAGAATGGGATGGTCTCATCTTGATCATCTGAAAGCCAAGCAAAAAGGAGAATTCTTCCTATTCCCTCCCTCCCTCTTTTCCCTCCCTCCCCATTACTGCTCACACACCATATGCCAGGCACTGTGCTAGGCACTAGAGGTACATCAGTGAGTAGAGACAAGGGGCATCCATTTGAGGAAGAGAGTTGGCCAATAGAGATGTGGACTGCCATGAGGGGTGGCAGCTGGGAAGCTGGATATCCCCAGGCTGATGGGATGTGGTGGCATGGGAGGACCCTGTCACGCCCAAATGTGGTAGGGCAGGGCCAGCCCCTCAGTCCTGGCACCCGGAGGGTGTTGTGAAGGCACGAGAAACCAACACGTAGACCAAGAGCTGCATCCCCACAGCAGGGTGATGGGATAGGATATCCGGTGTGGGAAGGCCTTGGCACCCATTTCCTAAATGAGATGTTGCAAAGGACGACACACAGCCTGAGGGACTGTGGTGTTAGGGGTGGCAGGGAATGTTGCAGCCAGTGCCTAGATAGTTACCTGGTGACTACCAGAAATGCCTGCAATACCTTCCCTTTAAATGAACTTCATGGCTCCATTTTTACCAACTGTCTTGGACCCTTTAATTCACCTGCTCAGTCCTATCTTCTCTTGTGGACTTCACCCTCTCCCATCCTCCATGATGTCTGCTGTATTCTTGGCCGTATCACTGTTTCTGGCTCAGCACTCCCTCCTCTTCCTTGTTTGACCCTCAGGGCTCTCTTGGCCATCCTGGGCCTGTACTCTCTAGTCCCTAACATTTCTGGCTGCCGTGAATACCTCTGGGGACCCACAGGAAACACTGGCCCCAAGACGCCTGGCTCACATCCTCCTAAGGGGCTGGCACTACCATTAGATTTGTTTCAGACTCAAGAAGGATTGAAAACTACACAGCCTCAGCCTTCAGACACTACCAAGGTCAGAAACCTAGGACATTTCCTCCACTTCCCCTTGTTTATTTCATCTATTCAACAAATATTTACTGACAACATATTATTCTTTACACTTTGCTGGGGATAAAAAAGACAACTAAAATTGTTCCGCCCTAAAGGAATTCACAATCTGACAATGACAACTAAGTGAAGGAACTTCAACTACACCATCTATATGCTTATAGTTCCCAGATTTATGTCTCTTGCCCTAAAATCTCCCTCTAGCTTCAGACTCATGTCTAATACCCAACCCGACATTTGTACTTGGCTGTCTAATAGCATTTTTAAAATAATATGTCCAAAATATTATTTTCTTCTTTGAATGTGAATCTTCCCTGCTCTTCCTCCTCTCTGTACACACCATAAATATCCTTGCAGTCAAATAAAAAACCTAGGAGTTACTTTCGATTCTTCTATTTCCCTTACTAACTCCTATATCTAATCCATCAGCAAGTCTTATCCATTCTACCTCCAAAATATGTGCTGAAGCTATCCACTTCTCTTCAAGTCCATTCTCACTCCCCTGATCCACCAACAGGCTACCGCTGGTCCACAGAGCCCTCCCTGCAATTTGAAAAACGTGCCCTTCCTCCAGGCCTTCACAGCCCAGCACCAGGACATTTGCAGGCAAAAGGAGCATGGACTGGATTTCAGTGATTTGACCCCCAGGCCGACACCCTGTGCAGCAAACAACCTGCAGAAACACAGTCACAGTGCAGCCACCATCCTCTCTCCTCCAGCACCTCAGAGGCTGCCCAACTGCCCCTCCCACAGCACATTCCCCATGCAGCTCCAGAGCTATATTTTAAAATCTTAAACCAACCATGTCATTTCTCTGCTTAAAACCCTTCCATCCTTTACCTTGACCTACGAGGCCCTGCATGCTCTCGTGCCAGTCCACCTCTCTGATCTGCTGGCCCACCCTCACTCTGGGCCACCTTTCTCTTCCTTAAAAACACCGAGTTCCTTTCCCCCATGAGAGCCTTCCCCCTGACTGCAGTGTCTACCTGCTTTTCTTCCCTACCTTCCACTTTGGACCACAGTATAAAGAATTGGGTTAATCTTAATATTTGGTTCATCAAGCCAAGTGTGGTGGCACATGCCTTTAGTCCCAGCTATTCAGGAGACTAAGGTGGGAAGATCAGTTGAGTCCAGGAGTTTTAGCAAGATCCCATCTCAAAGAAAACAACAAAAAAATTTGGTTCATCATATACTCTCATCACTAGTCCATGCATGGCCTGTCATATTTTATTTAGTAGTTATTTTTAATACTCTAATAAACACACCTGGTCCTACCAGCCAACATACAGCTGGTACCTGCCAGAACACAGCCACTGACTTGCCTCTAACTATATCAGGATTGGGGAACCTTTCCACTTTGGAAGACTGCCTAAAAATTAGATATACTTAAAAATGTACATTATTTTGTAAAACCCTACTGTGTACTTGATAATTTCAAAAAATGAAAACTATTTGGTTATTTTTAAAGACAACTATCCTTTTAATGACAACTAACTTTTTAATGACTTTGTTGTGTCTGCTTTTTGTTGGAAAGCATTTGAATATTTGGTTGCAGCATGGAGGTCCACAGTTTCAGTTGGTCCTCTAGGTGGGTATCAGTCATTTCTGACCTTAAGGGTGTCTTGATTTGGGTTAGGTAGGAGAATGTAGATTCACAGCAATAAGTGGTTGAAAAGCAAAAAAGCATTTTTCGGGTATGTTGCCAAAGGCATGGGTATTCTACTGCATTTTTCCGTATTTCTATTGGATCTTTCTTAGCATCAAGCAATGACTTTGGAATGTCATCTACTGAGAGCTCAATCAATTCCATCTGTAGTTCTTTAGGAGCCTTGGTAATATCAACTAGGTGAGGCTGAAATGCTAATTTGAGTGTGATGTCATGATTCTCCAAGTCAGTGAACCTGTCACTGTATTCTCCAATTAATACTTCTATAACAGCTGCCTATTCTTCAAATGATTCACATATATCATCCTGCTCATCAATGACCTTTGCCAACTAGGGAAAATGTTCATCTGAAATTTCCTTTTGAAGAAGATGTGTTTTGGAAAAAGATAGCTTTTTTTGAAATGCTTGGATTTTTAGCCACATTTCATATATAGACTTAGTTTTACCTTGCAAAAAAGATTCAAGTTGTTTTGATTTGACATGATATCACACAGAAATGTTGCATTCCTATAGAAATCTTGTTTCAATAATTCACATTGCTGATTCTGTTCTTCATAAAATTTACTGTTCTCACAGAGATAAAATTTTGGCTCAGACCCGTGCCTGCAATAGTCAATGCACTTTAGAATGATATGGCAAATCCACACTGAATACCTCATCTCATCGTTCAATTTTGGCATTTTAGGAAACTGATGATGCCATGTTGCATTAGGAAAAATATAGTCAACAATACTTATAACTTACTGCAAAGTGTCACTTAAAATAGTAGCTTTAGCAAAGAGATTTTGCTGATGCAAGATACAATGAAAAGAAATGAGAACATCTGGATCTGTTAATACTTTTTTTATCTGTACCACAAACCCTTTGTATTTTCCTGTAATGGAAGGTGCATCGTCTATACAAGCACTCACTAAATTTATCAAATTCAGTCTAACTTCATGACATTTATCTTGAAAGCTGTTGAAGATATCTATTCCCCATGTTCTGTTCACAAGAGTGCCCAAAGCGAGTAACTCTTCAGAGCAAAGGAAATCTTCTGTTATGACCTAAATGAAGTATAAAGCCTGCACCAAGTCAGTAGTATCAGTTAATTCATCCAAAGTGACTGAATAATATATATTTCCTTTTCAAGTACTGCATGAAATTGTTCTGTTAATTTGAAAGCTAATTCATGCTGGTTATCCCTGAAACAGGCAGTCCTTTGTACTTTGAAGAATTATCAGGGTCTAAGCATCCTACAACTTTGACAATGCATTCTTTCACAATTTCTACATCACCTAATGGCTTCCCTTTTTCCCTGAGTATATGAGCTATTTTATAAGTTGCTTCAGTGGCATTATTTCCAGGTGGTAGTGCTGCTTTAAAGAATTCTTTGCTTTTGCTTTTCATCTTTTAATTTCTGCAATACAACCTTTTGCGCCTCTCCCTCTAATTTAAAATATTTGTGGTCCTTATGAGTGTTATAATGCTGATGAGCATTGAATTTCTTTAATGATGATATTGCAGTCTCACAAAGCAAGCAAATCATCTTATCTTTAGCAGAAACAAGATAATATTGCAATTCCCGATCCTCATTAAAAAATCTGTTTTCTTCCTTTAGTGTTCTCTTGGTCTTCTTTGACATGATGGGCCATTAAGCAGACAGAATTAAAAAATATTGTCGAACTGTGCAACTATTCACAAATCCCACTTCAAAGAGAAACACAGTGCACCATTGTCAAAAGCTGGTAACACACTGGTGGACCCCCATAAACTCTTGTCAACAAGGCTCATGTGGTAGTGGTGCCAGTCAGGCAGAGGAAATTAGAACTAAATCATGAGCAGCCATCAATTTAGCCCTTATGGCTAACTAATGTTCTAATTGTGTCAGTCAATATGGGAGAATTATTTCATGGAAACTTATATTATTCTTTGGTACTTTAAATATGTTCATTTTAAAAATAAAATAAAAATTTAAAAGATGAACGAAGATGTATTAATAAAAATAAAAGGATTTGTTCTGTAAAATTTGGATTCAGACAAAAGGCAGTACTTAAGGCTGTAGGTTCCCCATCCCTGAACTATCTGGTGACCCTGTTTCTCCCCACCTAAGGTAACTATAATCACAAATCTCATGCTCATCATTCTCTTGCTTTCCTATTTATATAATTTTATTGCATCTATATATTCCGAAATCTTATATTTGGGTTTTCTTATTTTAGTAGTTTTTAAAATTATTCAAGATTCTCATGCTATATGCAATCTTTTAAACAATTTTTATATTACATTGCTAATTTCCAATCATATTGTTGCATCACTTTGTTTATTCATCTTTGCTGTATAATGTTCCTCTGTGTGACAATGCTACACTATTTATCAACCACTCAAGGTGCCAGGTCTTAGAGTGCCTTCCAGATTTTGATTACTGGGAACCAGACTGTTATGCATATTTCATGTGCATGTCTCTTGTGGAACATGTGCAAGAGTTTCTCATAGGTATAAACCTAGAAATGAGGTGCACTGTCAGATCACAGGTGTATGAATGTTCAAATTAGGATGGAATGCCAAACTGTTTTCCAAAGTCATTGTACCAATTCATACTCCCACCAGCAATATCTGCAGATCCTTTGCATCTACATCCTCATCGACCACTTGATAGTGTCAATCTTTTTAATTTGGAGCCAACCAAATGTGTGAAATGTTTATAAAAGGATATCTCAATGTAGTCTTGATTTGCATTTCCATGATTACTAAAGGTAACAACCATCACTTGATATGATCGTTGGCTATTTTTCTTGCTCCTTAACTCTTCAGGGTGTCAGCCTGAATGTCCCCACCACCAAGAGAACTTCCCTGCCCACTCTCCCTGTGAAGGTAGCCACTCTCTAGTACCTTACTCTGTTCTCTTTTCTTTATGGTGTCTACCACCACCTGAAATTACCTAGTTGTTTACTGATCCATGGTCTGTCTCCCTCAACTTTTATAAAATACAAGCTCCAAGGATCTTGGTTGCCTCGTTCACTGGTTCCATCTTCAGTGCCCAGCACAGCAGCAAGTGCCAAGTACAGAGCAGACGGAATATGTGAGTGACAGGGATATGCAGTGTATCAAGAGCTATCTTCTAGACTCAGACACTCTGAGTTTCAATCTCAGCTCTCCACTTGCTAGCTGTGTGACCATGAACAAATTACCTAAACCATCTGTTCCTGAGTTGCTCCATCTGTAAAAAAGAGTTACCAGTAGTCCTTCCTTCATGGGTTAGTTCTGAGGTTTAAATGAGTTAATAGTTGTAAAGTTCTTGGACCAATACCACAAACACAACACTGCTCAATAAATGTGCTACTAAGGTGTGGTTTTTGTTATTGCTATGCCATGGCTTGACAGCATAAAGCCACTGAGCCAGCTTGGCCTAGAGCTTCCTCCTGCCCCTCAGCTGCTGTGTCCCTCTGGTCCTGAAGATACTCATCTTCACAGTCTAGCAAAAGAAGTAGAGAAGCACATAGGAAAAAGTTCTTGGGGCAGTTTATTTTCTAGAAAATGGCCTAGTGGCCCTAAGCCTGAAGAAGGTAAAGAGCCGCGCAGGGAAGGTGCTCAACGCCACCTGATGAACAATGACTCAGAAACCACCAATCCGTACACCCAGTAACCCCAGCATCACATACACACAAAATCACAGCGTCCTCCCCTCTCTCCCTTTAGTTTGGCTCATATGTTCATAGAAGGGAAAGGAAAGTTAGAAAATGGGTAGCAAAAAAATAAAAGCAGATTGGATCAGAAGAGGGGAACAGAGAACAGGAACAAGGGAGAAAGGATGAAGATGGAAGAGATAGAGGGGGAGATGGGAAACTTTAGGTCGCGCAGTGGCGTTGGCCACTGGTGCAGAACGTTAAAACACTGAAAATAGCATAAGGCAATCTGCCCGCCCAGGGGAGTTTTTCTTTTTAAGGCATGAATGGGGGCAGGGAAAAAGGTAAGCAGGAAGAGGCGGGGTAAGGGACCAGGGGCCTGGGGTGGGGGAGGGGAGCAGAGGAAGCCCTGGCAAACTTCACTTTATCATCTCGCCTGGGGGAGGCTGGTCCCTTTTAAATCTGCGGCCCCAGTCAATGTCACCTTAGTTGGGAGCTTACCTTGTTTTGCACCCAGGAGCCCCGCTCCATTTGAAGCTTTCCTTGCCTCAAAGTAGTAAATGCGGCCTTGGTGAAATGCGCCAGGGGGCAAAGCCCAAGTGCGATTTCACTGAGAATTTCGGCAGATTCAATGGGAGAAACTGTTTCCATCTGAGAAGGATCAGGAGTCCTGGCCGGGACCAGCTGCCTCTCCGGGTGTCAAATTCCGGGACTGCTCGCAGCCCGGGAGAGCACCGCGCGCCCCTCCTCCCTGCTCCGGGGCGCAGAGAGCGGCCGGGAGCCACCGGGCGCGGAGCCGGGGCGCGGCGCGGGGCGAGCCGGGCCCCTGCTGCCCACTCGCGGCTGGTCCGGGTCCCCCTCTGGGGAAGCCAGCTCCCACCTGCCTGTCCCCGCTTCGGTACTGACCGTACTGAATACTGAACCGAGTCACCGGATGCCCTGCGGGGACTGGGGACTCCCTCCTTCTCCGGTCTTCGGCTGGCAGCAACGAGCTCTGTCGGCCGGGGGCCCCCGAATGCTCGGGGTATCGCCGACCTTGAGGCTACCGAGGGGTGTGCATGCGCCAAAAATAAAACGCGCGCGCGCACACACACATACACACCCGCGAATCCACTTGACAGTTCCCTCCCGAAGAAAGTAACAGTCCTTAAGCAGCATAGAGCACGGGGGAGGAAGCCGGGCGCTGAAGGATGAAAGCCAACATCACTCCCAAAACCAAATTTGGGGATGCTTTTAATTTTAAGGTTTAGATTTAAGCCTCTCAAAGGGGGAGGGGAAAAAGATATGGAACAAATTCCATCTCGTGTGTGTGTGTGTGTTAAGGTCGAATTTCGGGTGTTAACCAGAGCTGCAGAGGAAAGAGAGGGAGGGAGGGAAATCACACACTGTGGTCGTTCGATACAAGGTGAGAAACGTATCTTGGTTTCCATTCCCAGCGCGTCCTCCATCGCGCCCTCCCGGCGCCGCGCGGAGCTGCCCGGCGCGGCAGGGGTTAAAGCGGCGCCCGCCCGCCGGCTTCCCCGGGCCCCGCACGCCGGGCGCGGGCGGAGGGGAGAGCCCGGAATCTCCCGCCCGCTCCCCCTCCGGAGGGCGCTTCCCGCCCCGCGCTATTTATAGCTCCTCTTCCAGCTGCTGCAGGGAACTCACCAGCCGCGCGGAGCATTCTGAGCTCCTAGAGCCTTCCAGAGACAGGGGATTTTCATAAATTCTGTGAATGGCAAAAATGTCTCTAGCCTTCTGGATGTTGATTGCCACCGTTCAATCTGTCTTTCATACATTCTATTTTCAAGTTGAAAAAGCAAAACAAACAACAACAACAACAACAACAAAAAAAAAAAAAACCACACACCAGAAAACGGGAGCTCATTTTGAGACACGAGGTGAATGCGGACAGGCTGTTTGTTATGCTGGGGTCCCCTTTGTTAGCAGATGCCTGAAAGAGAAAAACAATCCTCCGTGGATTTGCTTGGCTGCAGGCTCATTTCACGTTTTCTGCAACACTCAACCTGAGGTTTGGCCTGTCAGTCATGTGGCCAAAAAGAGCTACGAAGCGAATTTAAGAGCAATGAAAAAGCCCATCCTCTGCCATGGATTGATTGCCTGCTTACTAGGGGTCTCAGGGCTGTCTGCATGAAAAGCACAGCTGGGTGGTCTTTATGTCAAACCCTCCACCAAAGCCCCAAAGAAAATGGGCTAGTTATGGAGCTACATACGGGTTCCCTGCCCCAGTGGATCCTGGTGACTCAAGGAAAAAACAAAATCTGTTGACTGGAGTTTTACCTTCAGCACTAAATGGAGCACGTTGTACCAATCTAGAAGATTCCAAACGGATACCTTGCTCCCAAACCCCTTCCTTCAAATATGCCTTCCTGTAACAGTATTGAGCTTCTGTGGGGTGCAAAGGCCCTGTAGGCCCCCTGGGAGCTGCAGAGGCTGGGAGACCACCAAAGAGGCACTCCCACTCCCAAAGGTCTGAATGGTGGTGCTAAGACACCCACCTCTGCCCCTCCTTCCATGTCCTCTCCCTTCCAGCCTCCAGGTTTTTCTTTTGGGCTGATTCCAATATAGTAAGAGGTTATTATTTATTTAACTGTGCTTAATCAGAATGATCCTAGAGTGGGAGATTCTAATTAATTTGATTTTCCAGTTATCTGTGGGCGAGGTAGAAACCCTTTTTGGTTTAGCTCCTCATTGTTGAAGCACTTTCTGCTTGTATGCACTTTCCTGTCCTAGAAAACAAAGCCTACTGAACATACTGTTCCTGGGATGGGTCAGGCTCCCTGGGTGCCTCAGGCAGACACGAGGGAAAGGCCCTGGAACCCTTGTCCTGAGTTCATCCTGGCTGTTTATGTGATCTTGTTCAACTTACTTGACTATCTGTGCTTCAATTCCTTATCTGTCAAATGTGAATGATAGTAATGGTAGACACTTCATGGAGTTCTTGTGAGATTCAATGTGGTACTCTACATAAATTGCTTAGACTAGTGCCCGGCCCCTGGTAAAGCTTAATAAACATTAAATGTTATTATTACCGCACAAATTTGAGCTCGAGTTGATTTAGCTGAATTTGTACAGACAAAGGGGCAATGAAATAAAATCTATTTTCTCTAAGCAAATCCATGCTATAAATTAATCCCCTTTTCATTGTATTATAGCAGATGCCAGAAGGCATTCCATGTACAAGGGAGGGCCCTGGTCATTGCCCCTGCATTTTCTTCTTCCAGTGAAAGAAAACAGCTCCTCACAAGACCTTTAAAAAGTCTTGCTGCTAATCCATATAAAGCACACTCTGACACCCACAGTAAAGAATCACACACTTACTGTGGCTCACCGCTGTCCTGAGGATAACACTTTGATATATGAAAAGTTCTTTAAACATAAAAACCCACCATGAAGTTTTCCAAGGGACGATGAAGGGGAAGTATTTCTAGTTTAGCTGAATACTAAAAGCTCAATATTGGTTCATACAGTGTCTTATTTCTCCTCCTGAAAAATTAGAAGGTAGGAACTGGGTTCTATGAAGAGTAGTACTAGCAGAGAGGGCTGTTTATCTACTCCAATATTCACTCTCCCCTTCTGTAGAAAACCCTTGATTTTTAGCCTTGCAGCTGAGTGTGGTTATGTGACTATGTTCTGGCTAGCTAACTGTAAAAGAAAGTGTCATGTGGTAGATTCCAGGAAACCTCCCCAAAGAAACCTGGCTGTGATGGCTTTGTACTGTGTCAACCTAACTACACTAGAGCAATATTTCCAGTAATTACCTTCCCCATGTGGTTCTGAACTAGCGCCTAGCACAGGCCACAAGAGAAATTTGCACAATATTGGAAGCTAGAAGTGAAGCAACAGCTCATGCACCTTGTCACAGATCAGCTGGCTCACCTTGTCAGCATGCAATAGCAGCCAGTTCGCAGCAACTCCTGCTGGATCTCCTGCTTCTCCAACTCCTGGACAAGGTGCATGTTAGCCCCATGACAAAACTCACCAGCCTCTGCTATGGGTCACCAGCATCACCAAAGTTGGAGGCTTGGAGGTAGTTTGAGATTGATGCAGGTTCTACTTTGCCCTTGTGGGTGCTCACATCATGTCTGTACCAGATAAAGTTCTACCAGAGAGACAGAACCAGTAGGGGATATATATACGTACACATACAATCATCCTTGGGTATCCATGGGGAATTGGTTCCAGAATGCCCCCATGGAACCCAAAATTTATGGATTTCCTTACACCCCTTATATAAAATGGCATAATTTTGCATATAACCTACATATATCCTCCTGTATGCTTTAAATAATCTCTAGATTATTTATAATACTAATACAATATAAATGCTATGTAAATAGTTGTTATGCTGAATTATTTACAGAATAATGACAAGAAAAAAAGTCTTTGCATGTTTAGTAAAGACACAACCATTCATTTTTTTGATATTTTGGATCTGCAGTTGGTCAAATTCATGGATGCAGAGCCCACAGATACAGAGGGCTGAATACCTGTGTATATCGCTAGATAGGTAGGTAGATAGATAGACAGATGATAGATAGAGAGATAATTAGATAGATAGATAAGAGTAGGCTATGTGATTGTGGGGGTGGGCTAGGCAAGTCTGATACTGCAGGGCAGGCTGCCACAAAGACCAGATTGGGACTCTCAGGAATGAGCTGAAGCTGTTGTCCACAAGTCAAATTTTTTCTTCTCCTGAGAAGCCTCAGTTCTACTCTCGAGGTCTTTCAACTGATGGAATCCAGCCCACCCAGATCATATAGGATATTCTTCCTTGCTTAAAGTAAATTGATCATATTCTTTAATTACATCTACAAAATATTTTCACAACAAGCCCTAGTCAACCTAGCCAAGTAGACTCATAACACTGACCATGACGATGCCCATCTTTCCTTCCCAACTGCCTGTCCTGCTGTTTTCAGGCCTAACACCACGTATAGAACCAATGCAGCAGAACATAAATAAATTAGCCAGTACCCACATTTGTGGAAGGTGAAGGCCCTTATTTTATTTCCTTCCTAGTGGATCTGCTTCTCTGATCCACTCTGACTATTACCAATACAATGACACACATCCTTTGCCCCTTTCTTTCCTTTCCACTACCCTGCTAGACTGTCTAGCACACAGATAGGATGGCTAGAGAAACCAATTTAGACATGAAGACAATGGCTTCATCCAGGGGTGGTGGAGAGGTGACCTGCAAGGACCTGTGTCCTGAAGATTGCAGAGCTACCACACCACCCGTGAGGTGCCTGTCTCCATATTTCTTTCACATGAGAGAGAAATCAATTTCTATTTTATTTAAGCCACTGCTATGTTGGTCTTTAATGTTGCTTGCATCAAACCCATTTCTGACTAAGTACTATGTCTTCTACATAGAAATACATTGTAAATAAACATTAGTTAGAAGACTCGAGAGTGAAAGCATCATGCATTAGAGTCGGGGGGAAAAGTCACTGAACTATTTATTTCCTTTTACCTAATTTTCTAGGGGAATCTATTATAGGTAATCATATTTGCTGAAGGCAACCACTCACTCTGAAGCTTTAAGTCAAGCTAATTTAATTTGGGGGACCTCAGTTGTTACATCTATAAAATAGGAAGTTTCGATCAGATGGTTTCCAGTATACTTGTAGCTCTGAAGTGTGTATGAATTGTGAATGTAGTGGGTACCACAGAGAAGTGGCTGTTACGAGGACTGGAATGAAATTTGTCAGAAAGTGAATATGAACTCATGAAAAATTTTACCAGTCAGGTTGGAAATTTTATTTGCAGAAAATCTGTGCAAATTGATTTACATGATTTATCCACACCTTCTCTATACCTTCCTTATAATGTAGAAATGGGTGGCATGAGAATTGGCATTTTTGCATCTTTTAATCCCTGCTGTAATCCCAAGAATCTAGAGTGGTACCCTGCACAGTGTGGGCTCTCAGTAAATATTTGTTGATTGAATGAATGATGCGGGTATTCCACCTACGTTTGGTCTGTAGGACTTCAGACTTACTGAATAAAACAGGAATGTAAATTAGAGATTCAGGTCCTGCCAACATCCAGCTCAGTAAACTCCGTCTCATTAAACATTTGTTTTACTTTCTACTCAGGAAAACTGATTCATGAACTGCAATTTCCCAAACTGAATGGTAATCTATAAAGTTGTTAAAGAAAATGTCATTTTTATGGGGACTTTCTGACCCACTCACTCACTCTGTAAGCTACCATAGGCAGCACACGCAGCACAGTGCCTGGCACTAGAAGCATTGAACCATTTAGCAGGTGGCTACGTAACTACAAAGGAGAATGGGCAAATTTAGTATTGTACCCAACCACCTCTTATTGTTTCCTGCCTGTGCTCACAGAGGGCAGCACACAGACTTCATCCTTCACCATTTACCTACTGGTCTTTCTGGGATCTCTACCTCTATGTGCACGTTGAACCTAAACAAGTAAGAATACTAGTTTACATTTATTTAAAGCATAGTTCTAAGCACTTTCCATGTATTACATAATTTAATCCTCCTAATAACTCAATGTGATAATTTTACCCATTTTAGATGTAAGTGAACTGAGGCTCAGTGATGTTGCTCAAGTTCCCATGATTAGTAAGTGGTAAAGCCAAGTCCTTGCACCTGCCTATAATATTGCATGTGTATTATTTTGTGAGACTTATGGCAGCCCAGCATCTTGGACTGGTCCCAACAGTTACCACTGACAGCAGCTTAGTTAACCTGGGTCCCCTGGGGGCTGAAAAGGGAGAATGCTAGTTGCCTCCTATTCTTTCTGGCACTCCACCACTGAGCAGCTAGTATACAGTATACGGAAACATCCCTGAATGTGCAACCCTGTTTCTAACTGCAGCAAAACTTGCCTCGTGACGCATTCCACCACTACCACCACGTTTCCTCAGGGGTTAAGCTATATTTAGTGGGAGAGCAGAAAGCCAGAGAAATTTTCCTGAGTTGCAGGAACAAATTGTAAAATAAGCATCATCCAAACTCAATTTCTTTCCTCCCATACACTCTCTAAATTCTCATATTCACTGCATGGTTTTAATAACCATCAATTTATGCCTCCGCCCATACTGGTTTTCTGAAATCCAGGCTCATATATTTCTCAACTGGGCAGTGTCTCTGATGTTTCAGACTCAACAGGTCGAAAACTAACTTTATATCTTGATTCTTCGTGCCCCATAATCCCACCCCACTCCACACAAACACCATCACTTGTTTTACCTCCTTGCTAACTCTTGGATCCATTTGCTCCAGTCCTCACCGTAATTATTTTGGTATAATCCATGATCAATTTTCCTTAGACAACTGCAATATCCTTCTCATTGGTCTCCCTGCTACCACTCTTACCCCTGTAATAATCTGTTCTTTACTTAGTAGCCACATTTTATCTTGTCACTTCCTTACATTTTTATGGAGAAAAAAAAAATTCCTCACATAGCCTAGAGTGCCTACATGGTCTGGCCCTGTTCCAACTCTCTAGTTTCATCTCACACCAATTTTTTTCTCACCTCCCCAAACACGGAACTTCTTTTAGCTCCTTGAAAAAGTCCTGGGTTTTTGTTTCTTTTCTTTTGCTTTTTGTCTTTTTGCCTCTGAGCATTTCTCCAAAATTTTCCCTCTGTTTGAAATGCTTTCCTCTTACCCTATGCAGCAGCTTGGCCTTGAAAACCCCCTCAGGTGTTAGCTTCAGTTGCTTCCTCCAGAAAGCTTTCCCTGATTTCTACAGATTAGTATATGAAAGGATGATGAGCATAGCTTCTATGACACCATACTGCTTTTCTATTTAATACAGCCTTTCTGCCATAATGCATATTTCTGCAATATAAATAAGCATGTATGTGATTGGTGAATAGGGAATAGTGTATCACTGAGAGCACACTGGTTCATGCATGGTCTTTTCTCTCCAGTATATTAATGTTTTACACAAATAATAGCAGCTGAAAACAAAATACATGCATTTTGAAAATAAAAATACAGAATATAGCAAGCCAAAAAGGAATATGTATCTGTACACGAAATCCATTTGAACACATTAACTTGGGTTGAGTTCAGCCAAGTGTTCTCTCCCGGAAGGGCTATTGCATGATTCTCCCCAAACTATGTGAATTTTGCTTTTGTCTCCCTAACTCAATAGCCTCAACCCTTCCTTACCCTGACTCCCTCAAGCCAGATTTGTCTTTTTATTTTTCAAGATAAAAGCTTATATTTATTATAGTTTGTTTATGCCTTTTATCTGTGCAAGAACTTGTAATAGCATTCTTACTGCTTTTGTTGGTGTTCTGTTTACAGGGTTGCTATAGGTTTTTAGTGACTGGGAAGAAGTATTGAATATTAATGTCTAACTTTGTGCTCTTAAGGAAAACAATACTAAAGTACACCAATATCCAGATCTCCTCTGAGTACAGAAAAGGATCATACTCCCCCATCACCTTGCCAGTGTGAAGCTTTCTAACTATCTCTCACCTTGAAGCCATGTCTGGGGTCTCCATCAGCCTGAGTCCCTGATCAACACTGCTGACCAAAGCCCTACTGTGGTCTCATTTTGGACATGCAATGTGAGACACAGATATTTTCTCCTTTCAGTCCCTGAGATTGTTCATGGACTAACCTGATTAATATAGAATTTATTATGAGCAGTAGGACGATGCCATAACAAAATCTTAAAATATGTGGCATTGGCTAAGAAGTGAATCTGTGGATAAGGAGGAAACTGATAATGGAAGCAAAAAGGGCAAGGTCCATATTACACAATGGCAAAATATTTGGTAACACTGTTGTCTGCAGAAACCTGGGGGTTAGATTGTGTACCAGTGAACAAGCAGCAATGTTAGTAGCAGGTGTAACTCACGTTCAGCTGTATTTCACAAGGTATAATATAAAAGAATTGGCCGGTTGGCAAGTAAAAGTAGAATGAGGCAGAGTGATTCCAAAACACTCAGGGTCTTGCAGAGTTAAACGGCAACTTTTTCTTGACCTTAAAGAATAAAAGGTAAGCTTGAGTATGCCTTTAAGAGACAAATGACAATATTTTTTAAAAATCAACTTTATTGAGGTATAATTTACAAATACAATTTATGTATTTTAAATATACAGTTTGATGAGTTTTGACAACTATTAATATATACAGCATTTCACTACCATCCAATCAAAATATAGAACATTTTGATCTCCCCAAAGGGTTTCCTCTGTAACCCTTACCAATCTGTCTTGACCCCTGGCCCTGATCAATAACTGATCTGCTTTCTGTCACTGTAGATATGTCTCCCCTAGAACTTTATATAATAAAATCACATGCTATATACTCCTCTGTGTCCTCTGCTTTCTTTTGCTTATTATAATACTTTAAAATTTTATCCATATTGGTATGTGTGTCAGAACATCATTTTGTCTTTTGCTAATCCAGTCTATTGTATTAACATTCTACAATTTGTTGAGCTGTTCATATGTTGGTGAAAATTTGGATTGTATCTAGTTTTTCGCTATTATGAATAAATTACTATACATAATCATATACAGGTCTTTTGTAGACATGTTTCTGTTACCCTTGTATAAATATCTAGATGTAGAATTGCTTGGTCATATGATATGAATATGTTTACCTTAATAAGAAAATACCAAACAGTTTTCCAATATGGTTGCACATTTTACCTTCCCACCAGCAATATATGTGAGTTCCAGTTGCTCCACATACCCACCAACATTTAGTGTTGTCAGTCTTTTAATTTCAGCCTTTCAAGTTAGTATGTAGTGGTATTTCATGAATTTAATTTGCATTACTTTGATGACTAAAGATGGTGAACATTGTTTCATGTCCTTATTGACTATTTGTATATCTTCTTTTGTGAAGTACAATGTTCAAATCTTTGGCTCATATTATATTGATTGGGCCATTTGTCTTCTTATTGAGTTGTATATTCTGTATGTGGAATGTAAAAAAGTCAAATCCTATAAACAGAGAATAAAATGGTGGTTATGAAAGCCTGGAGGGTGGAGGATGGAGGGTTGGGGAGATGTTGGTCAATAGGAACATAATTTCAGGTAGATAGGAGGAATAAGTTCAAGAGATCTGTTGTACCTCATGGTAACTATAATTAGTAATATATAATATATTTGAAAATTGCTATGAGATTAGATTTTAAGTGTTCTCACCACAAAAATATAAGTAAGTACATTAGGTAATAGATATGTTAATTAGCTCACTTTAGCCATTTCACAATGTATACATATATCAAAACATCATGTTGTGCACCATAAATATATAAAACTTTTACTTGTCAATCTCATCCTCTACTCGGTTTGACCATCAATGACATGACCCCCGTTGAAATGGCAGTATCATATGATAGTGTTACCTCTTTCAGAATATGATAAACAGATGCCCTTGTGAATCAACTCTGAATATGCAGCATAAGTAAGAAATGCAAATTGTTGTTTTAAGTCACTAGAATTGTTTGTTGTTGTTGTTAGCCCATAACTTTGCTTATCATAACTAATACAGCCCTGTTTTACTAAGTGATTTTGTAGAATGAGAATGTGAGATTATTTAGAACTCTAATACCAAACTATAGAAGACACAGTTGGACCACATACAATAATTAATACTTGCTTATTACCTGTCTTCCTTGATAGACTACAAACCTCATGAGGGTAGGGATTCTCTATCTTATCTACTACTGTATCTCCAAAGTCCCTAAGATAAAATAGGCTCTCAATATTTATTTTAAAAATGAATCAGTGCATGACTGAACATAAAAAATTAATACTATTATATTCTATTTTATAACCTCAGAATAATAGCTTGTTTCTGTTCCCATAGTGCTATAAATAATTAAAGATTATTACTACTTTTGTAGATCAAAATCATCCATATCTTATAAAGAGAAAACACTTACAATGCCAGTATTTTTCATTTTAGATACTAAGTCTATCCTGCAAATAAATAAGAAATCCTGCAAATAAATAAGAAACATGCTGTTAGGGTGGCAATTTGCACCTCAGGATGAGAAAGAATTCTCGACTCAAAGACTAGGATAGGTTTGGAGTAAGAAGTTTATTTTACTTTCCAAGAGAGGAAAGGGCATGGCACAAAAGAAAAAAGTGTCGGCCCCAAGGGTGAGGGGTTTAGGCTTTTTATTGGGGTTATAAAGGGTAAAAAAATAATTATTGCTGTAAAATAATAACAGGAGGTGGCCATGTTTCTTTTTCTCTGTTAGGCTGGCTTTACTGGACTTCTTGAAATGTGGTCCGGCAGATGTGGAGGAGTCTGTCTGCACAGTACTGTTCCAGTTCTGTAAAACAAGCTCTTAAAAAAGCAAGTTAAGCCACAGGTGGTTAAGTAAACAAAGGGGAAGTTGTGTGTAGTGATTTTTCCCCCCTTTTTTTAATGTTAGGTGACTTACTATCAATGTCATCCTTTCACATGCCATCCACACAAAATGTAGTTCTTCTCCAAAGTTTACAGACTGTGAAGTAAAATTAAAAATTTCACCTTTACCAAAAGAAACAGGTACTCTTCCCCAGCAAGTAGGAAACATACAGCATAGAGCAAAGGACACTCTGCAAACGTCCATTGCAAACCCACAAGAAAATTATACTTTCTAGAAAACAGTGATTGATTTTGAAAAGTATTAGGGCTACAATAAGACTAACACATGAAATATTATCAATTTATTATTTAATTACTGCTTTATCTAAAACGTAGCCCTTGCAAACTGATTAAAATAGAGAGATGGAAGGTATTTAATTTATACTTAGCAAATTTGCTGTGACAAGGTTATGTTTTATTAGCTTGTTGGTCAACTTGTATTTTGGTAATTAAATTCAAATGTTGGAGCTATTCCTAGATCTAATATGCCATGGTATAATAGTAAGCCAATCTGACTTTGAATCCACATCTCATACAATATAATAAAGTACATGGAAATTTAAGAACATTTGCTATGTGTTATCTCTGATTTTGACACAAAATTTTATTCTGGTTTTTCCTCTTTTTAATGTACTTCTGACTAAAGAAATAAAGAACACAGGATTTAAAATTTTAAAGGAACATGAACTAAAATCCCTCTCTAACGTATAAATGAGTACCTATAGTTATAGAAAAACAGTAATATAATTTCCTATAACCATCTGAATCTAGCATTTACCAGTTGTATTGTCTTTAAGTAACTACATTGCTTGAATTTTGCATACAATTTTAAATTCAATATTGGCCTTTACAATTAGCTGCTTACAATGAGATAAAAGTTAAAGACACAGGAGATTTTTCTTATGTGCCCAGGAACCGAACCAGAGTCAGCAGTAATTCTTTCCGTCAGCTACAACTATGTTGCAACACTTACTCTGTCTAAATCAGGGCAGGTTACTCTACCAAGTGAAGTCTTAACACTAAGAGGGGTTGATTTCCCAATGGCAGTAGCAGAAGTCCAAAGACACAGTAATAATGCCCATAAAATGATGAGAGAAAATAGTCATCAAACTAGGATTGAAAATTGGAAACTCACTAAAATTATCTTTCATTAGCTATAGCCCCTAACTAAAGAAACCTGTAAAGAATGCTCTAGAGCAAAGAAAAAAAAAAATGATCCCAGAAGGTAGGTCAGCGATGTAGGAGTAGAATGCAAAGAACAGTAAACATAAAAGAAGTTTCTTCTGTGTGGGAAACACTGCTTCATTTCCTGGAAGACATGAATGTTTTCCCAAATTTCAAATTCCAAGAAAAATCAGTGGAGAAATTGAGAAAATGGGAAAAAGTATCATAATTTTTCTTTGAGGCTTAAAGCTTAATCAATATAAACACATTACTGGTTCAAAAGAATCTACAGGCCAATTAGAAAGCAGAGTCAGGAAACACTGACAGGTGGCTGGAGTGTGTAGGGAGAAGTCATCACTATGGATCAGTCTTGCTTGTGACTGTTATAGTGTTGTGCCTGCATTTGTGGCCCTATCTGCTGCCAGCAATGAGTCACTCTTGCAAATAAAATTAAGACTAATAAATTTATCTGCATAATATACTCTATACAAATCCTCTCATTGGTGTTCTAAAAAATAAGTTTTGGTAGCAAAATAGTCCTTAAATTAGCAATGTTGGCACATGATTCTGTGAAGAACTGTTAACCTTGCTAGGAGATCCAAATGTTACCTTTTTTTAAAATACTATCCAATAACGTTTGTTGGCTTTTCCACCATTTGAGTATTTACTATACTATCATTAGAGGAAATGCAAAACAAAATATGTGAATGTTGAGAAATTTTCTTAGATGAAATCAGAAGCTGATCTAAAATCCAAATTGGAAAAACAATGTAAATCTCAACAGCAAATCTGAAACCAGTGCAAGCAAAATATTTTTATCATTATAAAAGAAAGTGAGCTCATAAAGAACATATACCCTAACACTCAACTTAAAGAGGATTTCAGATGCACTCTTAGGAATTCAACCAATGTCAATGCAAAAATTAAAAATTTTTCTATGACAGATGATATGATACATTTGTACATATTGTGGTAGAAGAATGAGGAACTGCTGGTGTGTTGTTGTGTGTGTACATATGTGTATGTATGTGTGTATACATATTTATAAAAAGAGAGAAAGAAAGAAAAATTAAGAGAGATTGAGAGAAAGAGACAAGATGCAAACATGGCAAAACTTTTAGAAAGTACTTATCAAAGGGAAATATATAGTTGCAATTGCTTATATTAGAAAAAAGTGGCAGAAGTTAAAGAACAGTAAAAGCCTAAATGAGGTAGAAGGAATAAAATAAAACATGATCATAAATAAATAAATTACAAACAGATAATAAATAAGATCAAGAAAATCAAAGTTTGTGCTTTGAAAAGCCTAGTTAAAAAAAAAAAATCTCTGTCAAGATTCATCCAGAAAATAAAAGATGGATGCATAAATGAACAATCTAGGCTAATTTTTTTTAGAAATGGGGTCTCACAATGTTGTCCAGGCTGGTCTCGAACTCCTGGCCTCAAGCAATATTTGCAATCTCAGCCTCCCAAAGCACTAAGATTACAGGTGTGAGCCACCACACCTGGGTGGAATTTTCCATTTAATATCTTTGGACCCTGGTTGACCGCAGGTAACTGAAACTGTGGATAAGGGGCACTAATGTACTAATGTCTTAGCCCACCTAATAATAAGCAGACAACATTCTACCTGAAGCAGGATTTCTGAAAAGATGGCAGCGTGGGTACCTTAGTCTGAAACCTTCTGTCTTTGGACTCTGCTGTGCATTTAGGAGAGATCTTGAATGAGGCTACATTCTTCTTGGCTCTAGAAGAAGCAAGGAACAGGCAAGGAGAATGTTCCCTCACCAATAATTCTGAGGTGCAAATCACAAGTTTTAAGACTCCCTTTGGGAAAAACTGCAGACAGATGACAGTAGATGACTGTGCAAAGAGCAGCATCTGCAAACAGCCTTTGCTGCAGGCCTCCAGGAGGGGCAAAGCCTTCTGCCTCTGCTCTCATCCTTTGTCCTGGTTCAGGGCTACAGGGGGTCGAACCCCTGAACCCAACCTCTACTTCAAAATAGTACACACACACACACACACACACACACACACAGGGAGAAAATTTTTTCAGATATGGAGCAATATCTTTATGTCTTTTCTCTTTTTGGTTTTATTTGAACAGCTTTGTCAAAGTATAACCGATATATAATGATCTGCACATATTTAAGTATACAATTTGACACATTTGACATGTATAACACGTATACCCCTGTGACTCCATCATCACAATCAAGATGGTGCGCATATCCAGCACTCCCAAAAGTTTTCTCACATCCTTTTGTAATCCCAATTCCACTGTCTCCAGGCAACCAAAGATCTGCTTTCTGTCATTGTAGATTGGTTAGTATTTTCTGGAATTTTATGTAAATGGAGTCATACTGTATGTACCCTTGTTTTTTTTTGGGGGGGGGGGAGTCTGGCTCCTTACACTTAGAATAATAATTTTGAAATTTATTCATGTTATTGAGTACAGCTCTAGTTTGTCCCATTTTACCACTGAGTAGTATTCCGTTGTATAGGTATATCACAGACTGTTTACCTATTCATTTGTTGATGGGTATTTGAGCTGTTTCCAGTTCGGGGCTATTACAATAAAGCCACTATGAATATTCCTGTTCATGTTTTTGTGTAGACATATGCCTTTAGTTCTCCTGGGTAAATACTTAGGAAGATAATGGTTGGATCATATGGTGGGTACATATTTATAACTATTTAAAAAACTGTCAAGCTGTTTTCCGCAGCAATTGTACTTTTTACATTCCCACTAAAAGTGTATGAATGTTCCAGTTGTTCCACATCCTTGCTTTCACTTGATATGTTCAGTCTATTTGATTCTAGCCACTCAAATAGGTATGTAGTAGCATGTCATTGTGGTTTTAATTTTTATTTCTTTGATTATTAGTGATGTTGAACATGTGCTATTTTGCCACCTATATGTCTTCTTTGGTGAAGTATCTGTTCAGATTGTTTGCTCATTTTTTATTGCATTGCTTGTATTCTTATTGATTTTAATAGTTCTTTATACATTTTGGATATACGTCTCTTTACCAGATTTGTAAATATTTTCTTCCAGGCCGTGGTTTGCCTTTCCCCCCACCCAGCTTTATTAGGATAAAATTGACAGAGAAAAATTATATTAGTATATACTTATAGTATACAGCATGATTTTACATGCTGTACATGTACATACATACATATACACACATATTATGAAATGATTAAATCAAGCTAATTAACATATCCATCACCTCACATACTTAGTATTTTTTTGTGGTGAAAACATTTAAGGTATACTCTTTTAGCGATTTTCAAGTATCAATACATTATTAACTATTATTGTACTCAGCACACTGTACAATAGATCCCAGAACTCATCCATCCTGTTTAACTGAAACTTTATACCCTTTGATCAACATCTCCTCAACTCCCCTCACCTCCTTGGCCAGCTCCTGGTAACCACCACCATTCATTCTCTCCTTCTGTGAGCTCTACATTTTTAGATTTTACTTAAAAGTAAGATCATGCAGTATTTGTCTTTCTGTGCCTGGCTTATTTCACTTAGAATTTCTTCTAGGTTCATCCATGTTGTTGCAAATGACAGGATTTCCATCTTTTTAAAGACTAAATAGTATTTCATTGTGTATGAATCTACATACATATATACTACATCTTCTTTATCCATTTATCCATCAATAGATGCTTAGGTTGTTCTATATCTTGGCTATTTTGAATAATGCTGACATACTGATTTCGTTTCCTTTGTATACATATCCAGAAGTGAGATTGTTGGATCTATGGCAGTTCTATTTTTTATTTTTTGAGGAACCTCCATACTTTTCTCCATAATGGTTGTACTAATTTACATTCTCATCAATGGTGTACAAGAGTTCCCTGTTCTACACATCCTCACCAACACTTCTTATCTCTTGCCTTTTTGATAATAGTCATTCTAACAGGAATGAGGTAAAATCTCATCGTGGTTTTGATTTGCATTTTCCTGATGATTAGTGATGTTAAACATTTTTTCATATACCTTTTGGCCATTTGTCTGTGTTCCTTTGAGAAATGTCTATTAAGGTCCTTTGCCCATTTTTCACTCAGGTTATTTGTTATTGCTACTGAGTTGTTTAGGCTCCTTATATATTTTGGATATTAACTTCTTATGACAAGTATGGTTTGCAATATTTTCTCCTATTCCATAGGTTGTCTCTTGACTCTGTTGATTGTTTCCTTTGGTGTACAGAAGCTTTTCAGTTTGATGTAATCGCATTTGTCTATTTTTGCTTTTACTGCCTGTTCTTTTGGCATCATTACAGCAATTATCTTTTAGTGTTGGAGTTACAGATCATGACTATTCCTTCTTTCACATTTTTATATTATTTAATACTTATTTCATGAACATATATTCATTTTATAATAAAAATAACAATATTTTATAAAATATTATGGCTTCTGATCTCATTTTTCCTAAAGTATATAGAATAACTTGAAATGCCTAAGAGCATTTATGTGTGTTGGGCAGGGGTTACTATTCTACACTATGAGAGTTTGACTGAACTGATAATTTCATTTGCAAAACCAAAGGATCAAGTATTTGGAAATACCAAAGATCCAACTAATTGAAACTATACAGATAGCTGCCTTGTTTTTGTTATTAAAATATTTAGTGTTTTGTGAATATTGCTTTTTCTGATTTACAGCTCTTTTTACTTAGATATAAAACATTAATTCATTGAGAAGTTGGCTACTGTACTACCATACATAAAAGTGAAAATGAAAATAAAAACAGAATATAGCCTGATACATTAATATTTTGTCCTCTTTTACCCACCATTCATCAAACTAAGTATACAGCTATCCACAGGTTCACTCAACCAATCATCCATTTTTCCATCATCTTTCCACACACCTACCTGTTAAAGACATTGAATGCAAGACACCATGATATGCACAATGGGGAAAGTTTAAAGACAATTCCCTGACTCGCAGAGATTTTACAACATAATCAGAGAATCAAATGGTATAAAATTGAAGCCTAGAAATAAAACAACTATAAAAGATTAATTCTCAGTCATAGTAGATTTTTAGTTAAAAGAGTAAAACAGCATGAAATGTTGAGAAGGAAATAGTGTGGGACCTATCTGTTTAAGCAGTTTTTACAGAAAATGGACTTCAACTGCATTGCTAAATAATAAAAACACAGTTTTTCTTAGAGAGACAGAACAAAATAATTTGAGAAAATAGTAAATGAGCAAAATACTACAGCTGGAGTACCCTCTATAGATCAAAGCAGATGAGAACACCATTTGTTCCCATTCTGTAGGTCATCAGGGCACAAACCCTGCCCAAAGAGTGAAAGCCTGCTCAAAGAGTGAGAGTCTTTTATATGTTGTCCAAAATTCACAGCAATGGCATGTTACTGAACAGAAAATTAATGAGGGGATAGTTTATAGTTGATTTACTGTTTGAGGTGCTACCAGACTCATCTCTTCTAGTCAGTATTCATTATGTATTTATGAGCCAGGTTGGCTATCTTTCATTTTTTATTGTATTTGGGGAAGAGAAAAACACATAAAACCATTTTCCTGGCTAAATGGGTGAAATAATTTAAAAGCCAATATGTTAGCCTGGCAGCTTGTCTAGCAACCATGAGATTCTTCAAAACAATAAGGAAAGTAGCTCATTCTTTATTATATTAATTATTCATTCACTTTTAACACCAGGTAAATGTTTTGTTTATATGAAATGAGTACTAAAGACAGTTTGTCATTTCAAAAGTCACCTCCACTAACTGGTCACACCTTCACCAGGAAAAAAAGTTACTGCATAGATGCTTTCCTATGAAATTAATGCCTTTAATTTACATAAAGATAAGATTGTACAATAAGATTAAGGCTGTGTTCACATTGATTAACTTACATGGAAAAAGCATGCATCTCCTCAGTGGGAACAAAAGTACCCTCAAGGGCAAGAAAGTATTTTATGCCTGTCTCCTCCTATACATCCTAAAAAGTTTGACTATATTGTGTCTGCTTCCCTGAGCTGCAATTCATACAGGCAAAATGGGGAAATGGAGGTTTCTTTCATAGTAAATACAAGCAGTAAGTTAAGACTCCAAAAATTCTTTGACCACATGAGATCTCACCATAGATGTTTTCACCTGTCATCCTCCAATTCCCACTTTCCTTCATTTAGAGTCTATGTCATTGGTACATAGCATCAATCCTCTTGCCTCTGTCCCTCTGCAATACTCAACTGACTAAACTCCACCCAGTTAAGTCCAACTTCCCACCAACACTTGTTTGTGTCAGTCTTTTAAATTTTAGTTGTTATTATTTGAGTGTAGTGGTATTTCATTGTGATTTTGATTTGCATTTCTCTAACAAATAATGATATTGAGCACTTTACCATGCTTTTAGCCATTTGAATTCCTTTTTTCAAATATCAGTTCAAGTATTCTGCCCATTTTTGACTGGATTTTTTTTTATTTCAATAGATTTAGGGAGTACAAATGTTTTTTGTTAAATGGATGAATTGTATAGTGGTGAAGTCAGGGCTTTCAGTGTACCCATCACCTAAATAGTGTACATTGTACCTGATAGGTAATTTTTGATCCCTTAACCGCCCCCCACCCTCCCCTTTCTAGTTTCCAATGTTCATTATGTCACTTTATAACCATATATATTCATCATTTAGCTCCCACCTATAAGTGAGAACATGTGGTATTTATTTTTCTATTCCTGAGATACTTCACTTAAGATAATGATCTCCAATTTCATCCAAGTTGCTACAAGACATCATTTCATTCCTTTTTATGGCTGAGTAGTCTTCCATGGTGTGTGGAATACACCACCCCACATATTCTTCATCCACTCATCAGTACTTAGGTTGATTCTATATTTGTAATTGTGAATTCTGCTGTGATAAACTACAAGTGCAGATGTCTTTATGATATGATGGCTTCTTTTCATTTGGGTAGATACCAATAGTGGGATTGCTAGATTGAATGGTAAGTGTGTGTTTGGCTCTTTGAGAAATCTCCATACTGTTTTCCATAGAGGCTGTGCTAATTTACATTCCCACCAACAGTGTATAAGACTTTTTTTATGTTTAGAGCACTTTTCAGCATTTCTTATAGGGCAAGTCCAGTGGTGACAAATTTCCTTAGTGTTTGCTTGTCTGGGAAAGACTTTATTTCTCCTTCACTTATGATACTTAGTTTTGCACTATACAAAATTCTTGACTGACAGTTACTCTGTTTAAGAAGACTAAAGATAGGACCCCAATCCCTTCTGATTTGTAAAGTTTCTACTAAGAAGTCTGCTGTTAGTCTGATGGGTTTTCTATTGTAAGTTACTTGATACTTTTGTCTCCTAGCTTACATGATTTTCTCCTTCACTTTGACTTTGACAAATCTGATAACTCTGTGCCTTGGAGATGTTCTATCTGCAATGAATCTTCCAGGAGTTTGATGACCTTCTTTTATCTGAATACTCAAATCTATACCAAGACCAGGGAAGTTTTCCTCCATTATTCCTTCACGTAGGTTTTCCATGCTTTTTGCTTTTTTTTTTTTTCTTATCCCTCAGGGATACCTATACTTCTTATGTTTGGGCATCTTACATTTCTTGAAGACTTTGTTCATTTCTTTTTACTCTTTTTTAACTGACTGAGTTAATTTAAAAGTCTTATCTTCAAGCTCTGAAATTCTTTCTTCTGTTTTGTTTAGTCTATTTTTAAAACTTTCCACTGTATTTTGTACTTCCCTAAATGAATCTTTCAGCATGGGACATGGGGCCCCAAAGGTCCCATGCCCCCTGGGTTCCAGTCAGGGGGCCACTCAAGGCACTCAGAAAACTCATACAGGCAGTTGGTCCTCTAGATTAACCCTCAATGTCTCCCATTGCTTCTCTGTTAAAATCACTCTTCCTCCCCCTGACAATCTATTTGAAATAGGGGTTTTTGATGGACATTCTGGTTCCTCTCTGGTGAAGAGGCATATGTCTGCTTCCTCTAGTCAGACATCTTGCTGCTTCTTCCCTGTTTTTTTTTTTTTTTTCCTTATTTGTTTGTAGTTCTTTGTATATCCTAGATATGTATCCTTTAATGTTCATATGTATTGTAAATCTCTTCTCCCACTCTAAATCATATTTTTTTTACTCTCTTAATGGTGTCTCTTGATTAATAGTGTCTTAGTTCATTTGTGCTGCTGCAACAGACTACCTGAGGCTAGGTAATTTATAACAATAGAAACTTATTTTCTCATAGTTCTGGAGGCTGGGAAATCCAAGACCAAGGTGCTGGCAGGTTTGGTCATCTGGTGAGGGCTGCTCTCTGCTTCCAAGATGGTTCCTCCACAGGGGAGGAATGTTGTGTCCTCACATGGCAGAAGACAGAAGGGTTAGAAGGGATGAATTCTGTGTGAAGCCTCTTTTATAAGGGTAACTAATCCCATTCTTGAGAGGGGAGCCCTCATGGACTAATCACCTCCTAACAGCCCTACCTCTTAGTACTGTCACCTTGGCAACACCTGAATTTTGGAGAGAACATATTCAAACCATAGCAAACAGACATTCTTAATTTTAATGATGTCCAAGTTATTTTTCCTTTATGGCTAGTCCTTTATATGCCTTTTTATATCTTATTTAAGTCTCTGATAATGAACTTACTTTTTTTATTCACTGACAAAATAGAAGCAACCAAAAATCAATGTCCATACCCTGCCTAACAACAAATCCATCGACCAACTGCATTTATACCCATATCCTCTGCCCTCCCTCCTGTTACAATGGAAGGGTTTCCCCTGCTCCATACTAAGGTCCAAACTGCCACTGCTTCCCATTCCCTGTCACCCACTTGGGACCTTCTCTCTTGCAAGTATTTTTTTCTCTCCACATTAATAAGTTTTCCCTCTCCACTAGAGACAGCATTCCTATCAACACAAATGCTATCAACACTATGCTGTAATATCATCCATTGTATTTACAGGGTATCAGGAAAGAATTGATGGCATCAAATTGGAATGATTTGAGGAGGATTCATAAAAAGACCATTTACAAGATAAGGGCAGGGTGTAGAGAAAACATGAAAGACATGGAGTACCACAGAGTTAGTAACAGTGACACTGTTACCAAACTGAGGTCCCGTAAAGGAAGAGATTATCTGGACTCAAAAGGAGTCAATCATGACTGTTGAGAGTAGCAAAGAGAACCAGCTAGCCAGAGACTCCCTCCTGCAGGGATGGGGAAAATAAATATCATGAACTTTTTACTTTCTTCCTTTAATTTCCAGCTGGGGCTCCATTAATCCAAGAGGTTAAGATGGTTTGTTTATATAACCCTTATAGGTAAGCTTCCTATGGCATAGAGAAACATGGCAAAGGATGGAGAAACCTCTGAAATGGCAAATGTCAGGAATACAGCACAGTCCATCCCTTTTTCCTATCTTATTCCTTTTTTTTTTCCTTTTTAAAGACTTTGTCTCACTCTGTTGCCCAGGCTGCGTGGCACAATCGTAGCTCACTATAACCTTGAATTCCTGGGTTCAAGCACCCCTACTTCCTCATCCTTTCAAGTAGCTAGGACTATAGGTACATGCCACCACGTCCAGCTAGTTTTTTTATTATTTTTTTTTCAGAGATGGGGTCTTGCTATGTTGCACAGGCTGGTCTTGAATTCTTGGCCTTCAGCAATCCTCCTGCCCCATCCTCCCAAAGTGCTGGGATTACAGGCGTGAGCATCATGTCCAGCCTCTTAGTCTATTCTTATTCCTCAAATAAGTGAAAAGTTATGTCCCCATTACAAAGGACACGTATTTCCTTCAGATCTTGTAGTAGTGCAAAGTGATGTTAATTTGGTCATACTCCTACCTGAAACCTAAAATATTAGTATCATCATGTTGTTTGTATAAGAGGGTGGGGTGGGGAAAATAAGTAATTACAGTTCCTACTTTTGCAGCCAATGCCAATAGCTAAGTTGATAATTATGGCCACCTTTTTCTATCACTCATTCTATGTTTCCCTCAACTTCTGTTAGCACCATGGCTGGACGCAGTTCTTTATGGGTAAAAGTGACCTCAAACTTCATTTCTGTAGAAAATGTATACTCAATGGTCATATCTTTATTAGGATGTCAAAGCTATCTTGACTCTAGATAAATGGTACCACGTGGGGGCTCACGTCAGCCTCTGCTTTTTGAAAGTTGGGTTTTCAGCACAGCACAGCCAGATCAGCCTATGTTGTTGAGCCCATGTGTAGTGTCTATCCCAGCTGCCACAGCCACTTTGTACATGGATCCATTAAATAAGTTCCAGGGCGGCTTGGGAAAGAGACTGACAGCAAGAGAATGAGTTGCCTTGGCTACCTGATTATTGAGGGTCTCCTCCAAAGTGTATGCCCTCTGGTACATATTTACATACAACATGAATATGTTCATACTCTGTGCCATTCTGAGAGTAATATTTACATTTCTCTTCCCCAGAACTCTTTGGCAAAAATTTTCCAATTTGTTCTTTCCTAGACCTTGAGGGAATATATTAGGCCCTGCCCATGAGTCAGGATAGATTTGCACCTTTGACCATCTCTCTTTTAACATCAAGTGGACAATTAAATGCACCATCCTAAGTTCTTCCCACGGGGAGAATTGCCCCTCACCACTGCCCACCCTCCCCAGCACACCTAGTGATTTTATAGTGGCTGTCTCTTCCTAGCATATGTGGCAGACATACCTGTAATTGGGCCCATGTTTTTCCCTCTTCCATGAACTGGCCAGAGGGCACCAGCTATGGTGGCACAGATGTGGGCTGAGGGAGAGGCAATGAGGCAGCAGAGACAGGTGTCATGGGAATCTGAGCCACCTGACTATGCACTTTACTTTTGCCTTCTGGACCTGCTCAGACCTAGTCTCCATATTCAATTTCCATTTCATAATGGAATGTTGCTATACAAGTCCAATTTTATGGTTCAGTGGATTAGATAACACAAGTTTATGATTGGCAGTTGAGGACACATACTTACTTGGTCACCCCCAGTCATTCATATAGTCCCTACCATGGTCCAGTAGCAAGCCAGGAGCTGTTTTTATAAATAGAGAATAGTCACTGGCAAAGGATAAAAAGGTCTTACCCTAAAACCTTCTATTTTTCTACTGTGGTTTCTTTAGTATGTATTTTTAAAACTGACTTTGTTTATGCTGAAATAAAGTAAATTAATAACATCTTGATATTACACCTACATCTCTAAATACCTTGGTATGTATCTCTAATGATTAAAAATATTTTCCAACTTAGCCAAAATAACATCACTGCACTTAACAAAATTAAAATTCCATTATATTACTTAACACTCAGTCCATATTTAAATTTATTTTGTTGCTCCAGAAATGTCCTTTCACGTAGCTTACTACACTTGCAACTTTTCTCTTGGCTTGACATTTTTTAAATAGAAATTTGAGAAAAAAAAATGTCCAAAATAAGACAAAATTACACTGTTTAAATTGCATACATAGGTAGCAAAACTTCAAAAGAAAAGCAAGTAAATTCAGACAGGGGTTAATTTGGGGAAGAGTGTTATGATTGTAATTAGGTCCAAACAAGGAGCCTTGGGATGCTGGCAGTGTACTATTTCTCAACCTGGGTGACAGTTGCATGAAATTTTTTCTATTGAGTATTCATTAAATTATACTCATGTGTTTATGCATTTAAAAACACAGATGTGACATAATATATGAACAATACATTAAAATACTTTTGGAAAATAAAGCTGCTGTATGATTTTTAAGCATTATTATATAAAATAAAGCTTTCACAATGTGCTTTTGATTTGTAGTGGCCAAATCTAAATAAAAGTAGCTTTTGCAATGTGAGTTGTTTTCTTAAGTTCAATCTATCAAAAAACATTACTGAGGACCTATTTCTGAGGTTAGCATTATAATAATGACACTTTAATGAAAGGCAGTTTTCTGATGTTATAACTTATGACTATCAAATCTAAATCTTGTTCTGTCTGGTATTCTAAATAATTTTCATATGGTATATTTTTATTTTCACAGTTTGTTTTGTAAGTATTCTAACAAACACTATTCGAAAAATTTAGAAAAGGACTGAGGAAAGAGGTTTTACAGTTATAAAATACTATGTCCAAAACCTAAAAATTTTCTTTTACTGCCAAAGAGCAATATTTTTCTTAATCTCTTGGTGAAAGGAACATTCCCTAGTATCTCCCAGGGAGCCAAGTTAGAGAGTGGCACAGCAGCTTGTAAATAACAAATCATCACAGCATTCTCATTTCCCGAAATCTTCAGACTCCCACCTCTACAGTATGTCAGGGAAATGTCTGTTCTCCTACTTTTAAAAATCTAAGCCAGTTTATGCTTAAATTTGCCCACCCTACATATGATAAATATTTCCAAATGCTTGAACCAACACTTCAAATTTTGACTCCTTGGTCGTATACCATGGCAATGAATTTGGCCCAATTGATCCTTATATTTCATCTCTCTTGTTCAAATACCCTTAGAATTCACCCCCGCGCATTGCCCAGGCTCCTGTACATATGATTGTTGAGATTTTATACATTTTGTCCTATGGGCTGTCTCAGTTCTTCCATTTAACCCTTCTAGGTTTAAATAAATCTTATAAGCTAAATCTTGTAACCGCCCTGGAGGCAATAAAAGGTGTTAAGGATGGGTCCCATTTGGAAAGCTTTTATGGCAAGAACTGTTTCCTCAGATAGGGAAATGAGACTCTTACTATAGGTAAAGAGAATTTAGGAGACATTCAGGACATCTTGGTCTTGTCTAGGTCAACCCAAATGTCTCTGTCTTGAGACAGAAGAAGTGTATCCCACTTCTCCTCCACCCACCTTTACCTCAGTGTAAGCAACTCAGTGAGGTCTTTCACTCTGAAACTCTGTCAGCCCTGGGACCAGTCCTTAGTCTTATCTACACAAAGCATGCCTTTAAAGCTTACATGGAGACTTTTGGGTTCTCCATGTTTGTTCTTTATTGGATGTCCATGGCCTTTAATTTCTCCTTTGCCCTATGTATGCTTTCAGGACCGTAATGAAAGGCCTGATGATTACACCATCTTTATAATTGCTTTGTTGTTGTAGTGACTAATTTTCACTCCCCACTTAATTCTATCCTCCCTGATAACCTGAGTAACCCTGATTCCGCTGCATGTCACGTGGTTACCATGTTTCTTCCCCCACACCGGATGAGGAGATTATACCATATTCCTTGAATGCCTGAGAAATTTCACCCAGCAATGCCAGTTTGAGGACCTGTTTGTTAGAACTACTTAATTTAAATCATCCTGTAACTTCCATAAATTTGTGTGTTAAGCCACTAAGTTTGTGGTATGGTAATGTGTTACAGCAGCAATACAGAAAACTAATATATCAGCTAACAACTGTTGTTTTGGAATAGCCACCTTCCTTTATTTCACTGAATGGCTACAGAATAGTTATGTAACAAGACAGTTTAAATTTTTTTTTGTTTTTGCTTTTATTTGGTGGGGATATGGCTCTTGGCAAATTTTAAAGAGGAGCTAAGGAACATTTTTAAACATCCAGGTGTTTACACATTTTATTGAGTGCTTATTATGCACCCAACACTCTGTATGTATTATTATTTTTAAACTATAACACTAGAAAATTAGTGCTATTACTCTTCATTTTTAAACTACCAAAACTAAGACTTAGAGTAGTTAAGTTCCTTGCTTCAGGTCATATATTTAGGTTGATGCAAAAGTAATGCAGTTTTAGCATTGTTGAAATTTGCCCTGGAATACTCATCATTGGAATACGTTCTTAAATAAATGTGGTTATGTTATACATCATTTGAATGTGCGTTTCTTGCTTTATGTTTTTTTGCTAATGACTTATTACTTGATGTTTATTTGATATTTATTTTAGAATATGGAAATGATGTTAGACAAAAAGCAAATGTGAGCAATTTTTTATTCAAGTTCAAAATGGGTCATAAAGCAGAGGAGACAACTCGCAACATCAACAACACATTTGGCCCAGGAACTGCTAATGAATGTACGGTGCAGTGGTGGTTCAAGAAGTTTTGGAAAGGAGACAAGAGCCTTGAAGATGAAGAGCACAGTGGCCGGCCATCAGAAGTTGACAACGACAAATTGAGAGCCATCGTTGAAGCTGATCCTCTTACAACTACATGAGAAGCTGCCAAAGAACTCAACGTCAACCATTTTATTGTTGTTTGGCAGTTGAAGCAAACTAGAAATGTGAAAAAGCTCGATAAGTGGGTGCCTCGTGAGCTGACCGAAAATCAAAAAAAATTGTTGTTTTGAAGTGTCGTCTTCTCATCTTGTATACAACAACAAACCATTTCTTGATTAGATTGTGATGCAATGAAAAGTGGATTTTATACAACAACCAGTGATGACCAACTCAGTGGTTAGACCAAGAAGAAGCTCCAAAGCACTTCCCAAAGCCAAACATCCACCAAAAAAAGGTCACGGTTACTGTTTGGTGGTCTGAAGCCAGTCTGATCCACTACAGCTTTCTGAATCCTGGCAATACCATTACATCTGAGAAGTATGCTCAGCAAATCAGTGAGATGAACCGAAAACTACAATGCCTGCAGCTGGCATTGGTCAACAGAAAGGGCCCAATTCTCCATGACAATGCTCGACTGCGCATTGCACAACCAACGCTTCAAAAGTTGAATGAATTGGGCTACGAAGTTTTGCCTCATCCGCCATATTCACCTGACCTCTTGCCAGCTGACTACCACTTCTTCAAGCATCTCTACAACTTTTCGCAGGGAAAATGCTTCCACAGAGAGCAGGACACAGAAAATGCTTTCCAAGAGGTCATCGAATCTCAAAGCATGGATTTTTACACTACAGGAATAAACAAATTTATTTCTTGGTGACAAAAAAAGTGTTGATTGTAATGGTTCCTATTTTGATTAATAAAGATATGTTTGATTAATAAAAATATATTTGAACCTAATAAAGATAATAATTCAAAATTCACAGTCCAAACCTGCAATTACTTTTGGACTAACATAATAGTTTATATGCACCAAAACTGAAAATTAAATCCCAGAATCATCAGAATCAAAAGTCCATGCTCATTTCATGACACAATGTAGCATCCAGAGGAGCCGGTTTATATAATATTAATAATTAATGCAAGCAGAGGAGGACTATCAATGAGTGTACATTCCCATTCTTATCCAGACCCTTAGTTTCCAATTTACTCATCCTAGGCTGTCCCACTAAAGGCAAATTTTTAAGGAACCAGAAGTTATAGTAAGCACAAAATTTAATCTCTCAGTCTCAGCCCTGAATCATATTAAATCAGGTTGGATCCAATACTAGGGCTTTCAAACATGTTTTATGAGTTTTGGAAGGTCAGAGAATAGATGTAAGAAATTGCAATGTGAATAACCCATGACTGGGGTCTCAAAATATCACTTTCTATCTATTGACCATGTAACCCAGGAATGGACATTCTAGAAAAATTGGCTTAAGTTTTTATCGAAAGCATATTCCAACATATAAGCCCAGATGAACATCAAGTTAGTATTTATATTGACATCAACTCTTGTTTTATTAACATCCAGTTATATCAGCTGGGTGTGATGGCTCACGCCTCTAATCCTAGCACTTGGGAGGCTGAGGCGGGTGGATTGTTTGAGCTCAGGAGTTCGAGACCAGTCTGAGCAAGAGCGAGACCCTGTCTCTACTAAAAAAATAGAAAGAAATTAGCTGGACAACTAAAAATATATAGAAAAAATTAGCCAGGCACGATGGTGCATGCCTGTAGTCCCAGCTACTCCAGAGGCTGAAGCAGTAGGATTGCTGGAGCCCAGGAGTTTGAGGTTGCTGTGAGCTAGGCTGATGCCACGGCACTCTAGCCAGGGTGACAGAGCAGGACTCTGACTCAAAAAATAAAGAAAACCCAAAACATCCAGTTACATCGACTCCTCTCCCAACCCCAGCCCCTAACCAAAATCTATAGGTTAAAACTTAAAAGAATGAACTAAAATGCTGTACACTACAAGGTCTTGTTATTGAGATTCTGGGAAAGTGTGTTCCCCTTTTAAAATACATTCATTTCTCAATAGTGTGCTCTATATTTTCCTTCTGTAGTTGGCCTTACACAGATAAGAAAACCGAGTTCATGATCATTTTTTACCTCTTTGAAATTATATGACTCTGCTGCTATAAATAACCAGCATTTTGTTTCTAGGAATCTACAAGTGGTTGACTTAGAATGGTCACCTGCACAGAGGGTTGTCAGATTTCTCCAAGAGGAGAAGTTAGCTGGGCAACCCAGTTTGCCCATGTAGTGGGGCACAAAGACCCCAGTCCCTCACATCAGTTGTACTATTGCTACTTCCTCCTGGTGTTATTCACCCAGACAGCAGGATCCGAACTACCAGCCCTAAGCTGTGGAAGTGATGTCAAGCAAGAAAGCTCGTTAAGATGCAACAATCCTCAGTTGGAACTAGAAGCTCTACATCAGGACCCCGACAGAGACCTAGTGTCCCTTTGTCTCTAAGAACATTTTTTTCAGTAGCAAAAAGAGCAAGAGTGACACTTGGTGGCCAGTACAAGACATCACAAAGGACTGAGCCATAGGGAATACTCTCCTCCCCAGCTTCACTCTGGGAGTTTTGAAGATCGGAGGAGAACTGTGCTGTTCATAGAGAAACAAGACCTGTGTTTGCAGGAGTAGTATTACTCTGGCTCTGCTTGGTAGCTAAATATCAGAAGTAACACTGTATAGCATGTGTTTTAAATGAACAGAAGTTAGTGTGTACAAAGAAGGGCATTTCAGAGAAAAAGCGGCACAGTTCCCTAGTTCAGATAGCCATTAAGAGCCTAAGCAAAACCTTCTGTGATGAATAACAACTTCACATGAAGCCGTTATCAATCACTGCACAGAACTGGTCACTTTTTTCTACACTCTTAATTTACCACATGGCCGGGCGCGGTGGGGTGGCTCACGCCTGTAATCCTAGCACTCTGGGAAGCCGAGGCAGGTGGATCATTTGACCTCAGGAGTTCGAGACCAGCCTGAGCAAGAGCAAGACCCTGTCTCTACTAAAAATAGAAAGAAATTATATGGACAACTAAAGATATATACAGAAAAAATTAGCCAGGCATGGTGGCATGCCTGTAGTCCCAGCTACTCGGGAGGCTGAGGCAGTAGGATCACTTAAGCCCAGGAGTCTGAGGTTGCTGTGAGCTAGGCTGATGGCACGGCACTCTAGCCCAGGCAACAGAGTGAAACTGGTCTCAAAAAAAAAAAAAAAAAAAAATACCACTCTTCCAGTATAAATGCCTGTAATCCTGTTCAAATCAAAGCCCCTCCTATTAAGATCTCTCAGCACAACCAAGTTAAATTCCAGTCATTGTAACTACCGTCTTAGTTATCTTTTATCAGGTAAATCCCAGACCAAAGAAACAGCCCATTTAATTTATTGAATAAATGAATGAAAAAGGTACAAACAAATGGAAACCAGAATGGTTTATATAAACACCACCCCAAGTAAGGAAGAACAGAGGTAAACAACTTTAAAAATATACCTTTCTGGGAGAACAGAAAACAAGAGTTTTCAAGGCAAAGCAGAATGGCTGTCATCCATCAATATCCCGGGGACACAGACGCTGGGAAATGGGTTCTAGTGAGTGTGCAGGTATTTCTGCCCGAGGTGATTATTGGGCATGCAGGGCCTGTCAGTGACTTCCAACCTTGGCTACATAGTAGATTCACTAGAACAGGTTTTAAAATCCTTTTATCCAGGTGACACTCAGACCAATTAATCAGAATTTCTGAGGGTGGCCCCAAGCGTAAGATTAGTTTAAAGGTCCCAGCTGACTCTGACATACAGCTGGGAACACATTATAATCATGGCTGAGAACCTCTGCAGGAACACAGTTCTCAAACATTTTGGTCTCAAAATCTCCTCACTGTATTAAAAATTATTAAGGACTCCAAAGAGCTTTTGTTTAAGTGGCTTCTACTTATCGATGTTTCCTATATTAGACATTAAAATTGAGAATTTTTTTGAACACTTATTTAACTCGGTAAAAAATACCTATCAACTCATTACATGATAACACAAATGTGTTTTATGAAAAATACCTGTATTTTTCCAAACCAAAAATGTAGTGAGAAAAGTGGCATTTTTTTACAGTTTTGCTCCTGTGTGCTTCTGCATCCAGTCCATTTTAATATGCTACTTTGATTAAAGTAGGCAAAGAAAACCTGGCTCCCACACATACATAGTGGGAAAAGGAAGTAGTATTTCAGTTACCTTTGCAAACAGCTATGAATATTCTTTTTTGATGCTACGTTAAAGTTCAACAAATTCAAAGGATAGCTGCAATATGGAATCTGGATCCATATCACGCACTTTGTACTTTGTTACATTAAAATTCTTTAGTGAATCTGGCAATTTGAAAGGGTCTTTTACCCAGGGAGTTTATAAAATTTATGCTTTGGTCATTTAAAAAAAAAAAACATTGGTTCATTAATTACACAGACCTTTTCAATACTGACACATTTCATTATGCATTATCAAAAAAGTCACATTCATTACTATCACCTCTGATCTCATCAGAAAGTCTTTAAAAATTGGAAAGCTGTCAAACTCACAGTGGCACCACAGTTTTCCAAAATTCTAAATTACACTTGAAATTTCCAGTTTTCTAATTGTCAATAAATGCTGTCAGTTGTTTTCCTTAACATGATGGGTTCACTTCAAATGTTTTTGAAAATATCTTTTAAATATTTAAGTCTGAATAGCCATAGTTGGTATATTAGTGTTCTTTCAAGTAAAAAGGGTGTCCCGTGGAAAAAGCAGCTAGTTCAGCTTGCAATGCAGTCACACAAGTGCTTTTCCTTGAGATAATCATCCTGCTTTGATAAGAACCACAAGTGCTCTATGAGACTTCCTGTTTTGTCACACAGAAAAAGTTAAAAAATGTGTGCTCCCTTCGGCAGCAAATACACTAAAATCGGGACAACACAGAGATTAGCAAGGATGACATGCAAATTCGTGAAGTGGCCCATATTTTTGTTAATTTGAAGATGTGGGGCAGGGACAGTGACATTTCTATAGTTCCAGATGCACAGAATTATGAAAAAGAATGTTGATTTCTATATAGTGTGGTGTGCTTTTTAAACAATCATTTAATCTTGAAGGAAAAAAAGTTAAAAAGTGTATACTTCCTGCAAATTAATATAATAAAAAGCTTATACTGCTTTTATCAAAAACATTCTCAGATGAAGCTGGTATGTTTCCTACGAGTGAATGACATGAAGAAAACTGTGGCTGCTACAGTTCTTTTGTATCATCAGTGCAAATGTCAGCATGGTGAAAAAGCCAAATACTATCTTAATATTATTATAAAGTAGTTTTGACCCCCTATAAAAGTCTCAGGGGCTTGGAGAACTTCTGCACTAGAGGGAAATGTGGAAGAGCTGAAGAGCATCCAGCTACCCTTCCAATTTCCTCAAACAGGGGGAAAGAGGGAGCCAGGAAGGGAGCTATTAATCCTGGGAATTTTATTTTTTGACTTATTTATTTATTTGAGACATGGTCTTGCTCTGTTGCCCAAGATAAAGTGCAGTGGCCTCATCATAGCTCAGAGCAACCTCAAACTCCTGGGCTCAAGTGATCCTCCCACCTCAGCCTCTTGAGTAGCTGGGACTTCAGGCATGTGCCACCACGCCTGGCTAATTTTTCTAATTTTTGTAGAGATGGGTCCCACTATGCTGCTCAGGCTGGTCTTGAACTTCTGGCCAAAAGCGATCCTTCCCACCTCAGCCTCCCAAAGTGCTAGGATTACAGGCGTGAGCCATTGCACCCTGCCTATTTCTGGGAATTTTAAGTCCATGTTAAAAGAGTGTTGAAATGATTAATTGATAAAAATTGGAAGAAACTCTGTATGCTTGAAGCTACAAGCTATCTGAAACTCCAGCCAGGAAAATCTCAGGCTTCCTAAAGATGCCATAGTAACTCATATTCTATGTTATTTTATGGCAGGTAGGCATTAGGGCTGTTTCTCAGACCTCCAGCACCTATGCCGGCATACTGTCCATGCACACACAGATCATTAATTTTAGGCAATGGTCAAAATAAACAGAAAATTCACCATAATATTTAAATAGTACAATAAAATATTTGAAAATTAACAAGAGCAATAGTTTCAAATTATAGAATATATATCACAGATCACAGTGTACTAAAGATAATAATATAAAATTTAACAGGAAAAAATATAAAATAAGATCTTTGAAATTTTTGCTGTTTTTATTTTTACTTGACTGCATAAATAGAAGACGATAGAGATCTGGCTTGACCAAAGTTCATGAAAAAGGTCTAATTGAGTTTATTGATCTCAAACTTAATGTTTCTAATGACTGATGTTCTAGCTTGCATTAATGGAAGTATAGTATCTTGACAGAAGGAGGTGAATTTCCTGATGTAGTATAGGTAGGTCACAAGTAAGTTTCAGGAAAACCATAAATGTTTCATTCTATCTTGCAGTTTAAGGGTTTGTTTTTATAATAATAGATACAACTCAGCAATTTGTCAGATGGATAGATTGTCCAGGCCAGTTGAAAGTTTCATTTAGTCTGGACTAGTTGAGCTTTTTCGCATGAAAATGCTTCTCTTAAAACAAACAACAACAACAAAACAGATGAGAATGGTAGGAAATTCCAGCTCCTGTGGGGATACTATTAGTTTTAGAATATTTGGAGACTAAAGGATCTCAGTCTAAGACATAGAGACTAATTGAATTGTATCATATGATCAAAGTAGGGGCCAGGGTGTTCTGAGTCCAGATTACACTGATTGGGTGATGTGAAAATGTGATTCCAGACCTGTATGTGCGCACAGAGAGTAAAAGTGGTCCCTGACTGGCAGCGTGACCATGCAACTTACTCTAAGGTACAAAGAGTGCTGAGACACATGACCAGGGACTTTGACTTGAGTCCCAGACATGCCTCTCAGTCACTGTTTGAAACTAGAACAAACTATTTCATTTCTCTGGGCCTCAATTTCCCTTGTATAAGATGAAGAGTTATTTGTGAACTGGGGTACTAGTTTTCAAAGTGTCATACGAATACCCCTGGGGGTTCCCAAAGACCTTCCAACTGGTTAGTAGGCATGGACAGTTTTAGGAAGATAAATATCATGATCCTCAATTTTATGTTTTCTTTCCTAGAACTCATCAGGCTGAGAGAAAATGCCTTGGTCGGGCCCTGGCCTTGCCTTGCCTTGCCTCTGCCGGCCTGCCCCCACCCCAACTACCCCCCACCCCGCCAGCCCTGCTTTGTCCCCCTCTACCACCCCTTCCCACCACATTTCACAACAGCTCTTCTTCCACTTTATGAGAAACAGGCCTACCCTCACTGGTCAGGAATCTTATATAGTGCCTTATCTGAGGGGTACAAATCTCCAAGACACCCAATCAAGGGATAAGTCAACAACTCTTTCAAACACACTACCTGATCTATTTCATTAAGAGATATGCTTTCAATAAAATTTTACTATTTGTGTTTAGTAATTATCAATGCTGTTTTGATTAAATGCATAATAATCATAATGACAATTCATGCAAGTTTTTAATCCTTATAGCCTTATGGTGACAAAAATTTTTTTGAAATATTAAATATATGTGTGTGTGCATATATATATATATATATATATATAGTTGCAGAAATGAATGAGAAGGTGATCAATAAAAGATTTTGAAAAATAAAGTTATACTATATTAGGATAAAATTCTATGTTGGAAATGGAATGGAAAAGCAATTTCAAGGAGATTATGAATATTACCAAATGTCTGACTGTTAAAGAGTTAGTTCATGCATATTTTGAAGGATGTTATTACATATCAAATGTCTGTAGCATTTATTTTGTATTGGATACATAATGATGTTTTATTTTTAAATGTCAATATTTGCAACATGTCAAAAATTGTCCTCTACTTTTATTTTAAACTTATGACAAAAACTATGACAAAAATATTCAAATGTCTAAAAAAAGTGTGAATATTTTTCAAAATTTGTTTAGGGGTTTATAAGCATAAAAGTTTGACAACTACTGAATTATTGTATTACCGAAACTTGCCTTTACATTTTCCTACCTGTCAGCTTTACAGCTTTGTAAAATAGAGCAAATGTTGTGTGGTTATGTTTTGTTTTGTTTTTATGATCATTCTGGGCAAACTACATGATCTCTAAAGGGGCTCTAGAAAGTGCAGAGCTCTCCTTAAAGAACTCTGCCAACTGGAAAGTTCCCTGTGACCCAGGGAGAGAACTTTGAGTCCATTACTTGAACCAGATCTTCACTCAAGTATACCACTTAAGGATAGGACAAAAAATTATGAGCTTATACACAAAAAAGAATAATAATAAATTTTAAAAAAGACTATTCTAGGCTCCAAGCACAGGACTCCTAGTCCTTCAAATTTTAATTCCAGTGCCAGAATCAGAAATCACTCTCTTCTTTAGTCTTCTGTATCTCTTATCTATCTTCTCTATGGAGAAGCTATAGCTAGAAATAACCAGAATAATCCAATTTTAAGGCATTTTTACTAAAAGGTTAGTGTTTAATATCACAATAGTCTCAGAGAAAGATGAGCAATGATTGGCTTCCAACAAGAGGAGATCTTCAATACTATGTCCAGTGTATACAGCTTTATCCTGACCTAAGTTAGAATCTGAGGGAAGGTAGTCTCTATGGTACCAGATCTATGGGGGTCTGTATAGAGGAATGGGGTCTTTTTAGGATCAGAGTATAAAATGTTTGCCTGGTTTCCTAAGGAGTTAGAAATTCACCATTAGAAATTAAATCTAGTGTCTTAGGCCCATAGGAATTTATCAGCCAGTTTCATGGATGTGTTCCAGCCCTGCCTTCAAGCTCTCTGGGATGCAGGAGGGGCTGGGGAAGGCAGGCACCAGACAATGGACCAAAAGGAAGTTTCTCCAAGGCCCTGGGTAACTTGGGAATAGAAGGCTGATTGGATCTCTGGGTAGAAATAGAGGGGTTACCAAAAATAAAGGGGAGCAGAGAGACTAAATGTGAGCATTTGTTAAAACGATAAATTTGTGACAAGCTAAGTAATGTCAGATTGGCTACATGTTTCCCAGCCAACAAAGCAGCAGCCAAGAACTATGCCTAGTATGCTCTTGGGCCCAGTTTATTGAGGACACACACGGGCACAGGGTCAGTGCTTAGGCAACTATGCTTATTTCTAACATACCACACATCTCAGCTTTACATGTCATAGGCAAAGCACACATACCATCCATATCCTGAGAACTTTGTTGGTCCAACTCTTAACTGAATTGCTTGTGGGCATTTAAAAGCTGCCTGAAGATTTTTTTTCAGGGCATGACTTAACATTTTACTTATAATAAGGAATTAGCCTTTGAGGTTTCCTCATGGCTTGATGATTATTTGTATTAGAGCTTTCATATGATAGGAGAAATCAAATTTAAACCTAAGAATAAAAATGACCTATGTAGAATGAGTGGCATCTTCTTCTCAAATGATATTTAATAGAACAATATTGCAACTCCTTGGGTTAGACTGAATAGGAATTCTGCCTCTGGATAGTGATAATAGCTACCAGTGATTAAACATTTTCTACTTGTCCAGCACCGTGCTAAATATTTAATCTTTATGACAATCATATAAGTATCCTCCTTTAATTGGGGAAGACCCAAGATTAAAGGGGCTAAGTGACTCGCCCAAGGTCAGAGAACTGGTAACTAATAGAGCCAGGAATCAAACCCAGATATGTCTACACGGAGTCCAGGAGAATCTTCTGCAGTGAGAGTCCGTGGTTTGTGCCTATTCCCCAGGAGCTGTGAGAAGGGCTTGCCCATAAATGGGCTGCGCAGCGATGAAGAGAGCTGGAATGAGCTGTGTGGGCAGCAACACATGCAGCTCAGCCCTGTGCAGTTTTGTGTGAGGCTTTACCACGGTGTGCAACTCCAGCATCTTCCAGTGTGGGTGTCTACTCTCTGATTAAGCATTTTGGCAAGGTTCCTGCTATTTAGCTCTCCACTAAAAGCAAGGATCATATACATGAACCATGTTTGGTTAAGTGCATCTGTAATTTAATACCAGCCCAATTTGACCTGAAAGATTTTTGAACTATTCAGATGCCAGATTTAAAAAATAACATTTGGGGCAAAATCTAGAGAAGTACCAAGTGTTTTCTGTATGAAGAAGTGCATGTGGGATTTTAATTCTATTTGTAAATTATTTTTCAAAGCAATCCATAGATAACATAGATGTCCATTGGTATCTAATATAAATCAATACATGTTTGATTTCTGAATGTTTTAGAATATGATGTTGTATGTTTATATGCCTCTGTCTAGCACTTTTTTAATTAAAAAAATCAATGAAATTCAGCTCCCCAAAAGCATTTGTTACTGCCACAATGTTCATAGTTCTACCCTACAGCTCAAAATTTTATAAATGTATAATTTAAAAATATATCAATGCCTCCTTACAATCATAGAATAGCAGCATCCAGTGAAGGCATCAGGTCAGCAAGTGTTATTTAAGAGTAGATTAAAACACTAAACCAAATTCTCAGCTAGGAACAGACCAACTGACAAATGGCTGACTTGGAAGAACGCTCTTTTGATATGCACTCGGCTATCATAAAGTCTTGTTTTTTTCACTCTTTAGTGAGCTAAACCTAGCCATGTTTTGGATAGAGCTCAGACCCTTTTTGAAAGGATCTAAAACAGAAAGAACAAATTTTCCTTAAAACCGTGCAATTTATGAATTCACAGTTGTTATTTGCCTCTTATTCCTGATGACAGCAGTCAGGGTTGTACATGGGCATGTTGCATTCTGTGCATGAAATTCACCCTGGAAATTGGCCCAAGATATAGCATCTTGTGGCACATGACTACAGAACAATGCTCTGAACCATTGCCACTTCCTGCCTGGGTGACCACGGGAATGTCACTTAACCTCTTCAAGGAAGTATTCATACCTTCCACAGGCAGTTGCTATGGGAATTAAATAGAATACATACATGAAATAATTAACACCATGACTTGAGCTCAGAATTGCTTAATAATATATAATATTAATATATTATTAGACTACATAGAGAACTAATATATAAATCTTTGAACTTAAAAGACTAGTCATTGGAATCACATACATCTGCATTCTACTCTAAGCTCAACCACTTACTGGTTGATTGACTTTGAGAATGTTTTTAATCTCTCTGAATCTCAGTTTTCAATTCTTAAACTGGGACAACTAAATCTACTCTTTCTGATGACCAAAACTATTAATAGACAATAAATACCAAGGACCTAACATTACAACAGCCACATGGTAGGAACCCAATAATGGTCCGTTACTAATTACAGCAGTGAGGGTGCAAAAGAATGATGACTGCCTCCAGCCCTCAGGGAGCTTATACTCTTATCCTCTTAGAGAAAACACAGCAAAAGAAGGGGACCAGCAGGCATATTAGACAAAGAAATGCTGATGTTTAGAGAAAATGACAGCAGATAAAAGAGAATAAAAAGAAAAAATAGTGGACAGTCAAGATGTGTGCCAGTGAAAGTAGGGAAACACCTCAGAGATGAGGAGTCAACCTACTTCATTGACACAGGTGGATTTTTCTAGAATAACCTCAAAAATGGGGGAAGTACCCCAACTATTTCTTTATGAGGAATTGAGGTTTTTCAAAACGACCTATTATGAACCATCCATACCTATAGTAGGAAGGTATACCTTATTTATGCTATTTCTCAAAATTATGCGTTTTCCATAACCAATGGTATACCAAGGGGAGGAGGACGATGGGAGACCACTCAGGTGAAGGCACTAAGGGTTACATTGTCTGTAGAGAATTTAAAAACAATAATAAAACTAAAAGTTTTCCTGCTTGTCATTATCACTAATCATTAGGCGTGGAGTATAAATGAAAGAGATGTATCACCAAGTTTTTATCTCTTCAGGATTTTACCATTTGAAGTTTCATGTTTGCCCTTATGGGAAATGAGGGATATATTTTGTTTAGTCAGTATATTTCCTTTTCCTTGATTTTAAAGTACCTCTATGTGCAATATGTGAAGATAGTTTTTAAGTGAACTGCTGAAATATTACTATAGCTTCACATAAAGCCATTTCCTTTGTATGGACTTTATATTAACATTTTATACAAGGATGAAGACATTAGAGATATGATGTGTCACAGCTTAATGAGATTGTCACCAAGAATCGGTCCAAAGCAGTCTGCACTCTCAGACAACCAGTCAAGCAGTTAATGACTGAGAAAATCCTCTAGTTAATTTGTCAGTTGAAAACTTAGTGGTTATGAGCTTCATATAATACATCACCAGCATCCTACTCAACAAACTGTCACCTAAAAATCCCCGAAATGGCTGATATGTAGAAATCCTCTCCTTTTCCTTTTGAATGGCTGCTTCTTGTGAAAAATATTCCTGTCAATGCTTATCCATGTTCCACTGACAAGGCTGACAGACAACAGGCAGAAAAAGACCGACAGCTGCCAGACTGCTTAATGTCCTCAGAACCCCTAACACACGCAGGGAGGACATTACTGTCGCCACGGTTGTGCCTCTGCACGTGAGCGTGTAAATGGAAAACATGTCCAATAAAATAACTGACTTTACTTCAATAGTCTTACTGAACTCAAAGTGCCACAGAACCAAAAGTGAAATTTAGCCATAAAAACACTTCTCAGATGTGTAATCCTGAATGTTTCCAAGTGGTCAAATTAGTCCAGAGACCAAAGGGATCTTCCCAGAATCTTCTGATGGTAACATGCGTGTAATGAATGAATAGGAAGAAGAAAAAGTCCAAGCCACTAGAAATAGGAATGTCCCCCACTGCTTGGAGGCCTTCAGCTCAAGAGTCTGGACTCACAAGTATCTGAACCTGCTTCAACTCCATTTCCTGGCACTAAGAGCAAAGTATGAAAGGAAGAGGAAGAGGAAGATATGGGCAAATAATGGAGAAAAAGATAAACAATTTGGTTGGATATAAAATAATCTTTGTATTTACAACATGCAAAGAGAGGAAAATGGGCACGGGATTAACAAAAATCTAAAATGTATCTATTTAGTTGTAGATTCTGAATACTATATCTAAAGCCATTTTCTTAATGTGCCAGTTTTCTGGGGATGCCATCTGAGAAATTTAATCAGATAGTCACATCAACCTCCTAGCCTCTTAGAAAAGCAGGTTTGCAAGGGACTTACTGAGCTTCTAGTCTAAAATCTTCATTTTTAAAATGAAAAACTAAGGTCAGAACATTAAGATGCTTTCTCCAAGGTTACAAATTAAATTAGAGGCAGAATTGAGACTAGAAGCAGGTCCTTGATTTCTGCAATGACATTTTCTCTGTGCTATGAGACAAGGGACAGTGAAATATCCTGCTCTTAAGCTCAATATCAGTTATTCTGTCACAAGGTTACTCTGGAGTTTCTCTAAAGAGGGTTCCCTAGGACGAAACTGGGAAATGGAATGTTTGCCTTTGTGGCAGTTAATTCTCCTAAGTGTTCCCTTTTTCCTTACAGAGGTTTGTTATAAAGGCTTGTACTGCTGCCCCCTGATTTTTAGGTATTCTCATGCTAACTTCATGCCCTGAATTTCCCTCGTGGGCAATATCCTATGTTCCATAAGCCTGCTCATACTCACACTCTCTTATACTAAAACTTACCTCTCCTGGGCTTTAGTCTTTCAAAATCTAAGCAAACAATTGGCACAAAAATCTAATAAATTTAGATACTATATACACCAGAGGCTTTCTTAACCTATTTCCTCTTAGCTGACTCCGGACAAAGTGCCAATGTCCATTTCCTCCTGTGCCCTCAGCAGGCTGAGCACTTGCAGCTAGCCTATTGGCTCACGTGAGTGGTGTGTGTGCCTGCAGGATGATGTGGGGCTGAGTGCGCATGTGCACATGTGTGTGCACACAACACTTTTGACAGCAAATAGTTGAGAATTTCTGTAACATCTTTCTGGTTCCATAGTAGTGTTCCTACCAAAAGCATGAACATAAAGTAGAACGCCTCATTTTTGTATACTATTCCTTTCTCTTCATGCTTTTCAAACAGCTATTAGAAGCTAAAGTATTAGAGACTTAAAATTTGATTACTAGGGAGTAAAAGCCATGAAGTGCGAAGGAAAGAAAATATAAGGGAGGGAAAAGAAGCAGGAGAAGTACAGGCTGGCTGCCCATACGTCGCCTTACTAAGCAGATGCCGTTTGGTGCTATGGTATTTATAGGTCTCCATTTTTTAAAATATTTTTTTCAGTTCTTATTTTTGCATTCATCAATTTTTCTATAAAGAATATTTGAATTTTAAATATTTTAATAAGTTGAATTGCTTCTAACAGCTTGTTTTTTTTTTTCATTAAAATGATTAAAAACTTTTATTTCCACTTTCCATTTCAAATCTCTAGATTTTATGAAGTATAAAAAGCTCTTTTATTTCTTGGGGAAATCTCCTCACAAGTCAAGAAAAAAGTCTGTTATTGTGAGGAAAGGTCAAGTTTTATTTCAGGAACCACCACATTGATCATGTTTCTAATTCTGTCTATCTGAGCACAAAGCAAATTAATCCTGCTCTTGGGATTACTGACTTGACAGATTGGAAGAAAACACAAAAAACAGTCCCCTGAGAAGATATAACTTATTAAAGTGCTGACCGGTGAGCATTTAACAAGTTCAGAACCAGCTACTTCTCTTTGGTAAACCAATAGAACCAACATAAACCTGAACACTGTATTACCTAGATTTTAGAGAAATGCTTCCCCTCTCCACACACATGCATTTTAAAATAAACATCTTTTAGAACATTTTTAGGTTTATAGGAGAGTTATAAAGATTGTACAGACAGTTCCTCTATACCCTACACCTAGTTTCTCCTATTGTATGGTACATTTGCCACAACTAATGAGCCAATATTGATATACTATTTTTAACTAAAGGTCATACTTTCTGTGGCTTTCCTTAGTTTTTACCTAATTTTTTTTTTTTTTTTCTGTTCCAGGATCCTGCCCAGAATACAATATTACCTTTAGTTGACAAGTCTCTTTAGTCTCCTCAAGTCTAAGATTTTCTTTTTTTTCCCCCCCAGACTTTTTTGATCATCTTGATAATTTTGAGTAGTACTGGCTAGGAATTATGTAAAATGTTCCTCAACTCTGGTTTGTTTTTCTCAGGATTACAATGGAGTTATGGACTCTTGGGAGGAAAAGCACAGAGGTGATGTACCAGTCTCATCACATTGGATCACGGGTGCCACCAACATTACTTACCACAGATGGTGTTAACCATGATCACCCCACTGACGTAGTGTTTGCCAGATTCCTCCACTGTAGAATTTTTCCTTTGCCTCTTTTCCATTCTGTACTATTTAGGAGGAAGCCTCTAAGTGCAGCCCACACTTACAGGGTAGAAAGTTTCCTTTACCTCCCTAAGAGGGAAATTTCTACATAGAAGATGTGTCTACTGTCCACTATTTATTCATCCAGTCATTTCTTTACATCAGTATAAACCCATAGGTATTTGTTTTATATTTTGTGTTATAATCCAATATTAAGTCATTTAATTTTTTTTCTCAAATTATTCCAGCTTTGGTCATTGGGAGCTCCTTCAGTTGGCTCCCATGTCCCTTTTATATACCACCAATAATTAGTTATTTTGAGGACTGATCTGGCACCACAAGATGCTCTGGGCTCATCATGTATATTCCCTGCTCCAACCCTAGAATCAACCATTTCTCCATGGAGTCCTATTTATCTTTATGAAAGGATGATATTAAAAACCAAAATCTGGGGGCTGAATTTGTTCATTGCCACCGATGTTTTGCTGTTCTAGACTCTCTCAGCTGACAGAGAAAGAAAACGTGTGTATGTGCACTAACTTGTGTATATACATATATCTACAAGAATTATCTGTATGTATTTGTATATATTTACATTAAGCTATACACGAGTTCATACTGATGTCTCCAGTTTGAATCTATTACCATATGGATCACTACAGCTTGCCCCTTGCTTATCTGGCTCCTACTCTCTGCCACTCATTTACTTGTTTGCTCAATCCCAAAATACATGCATAGTGGTTTTGGAATTGTTAACCTGTACTTCCACTAAACAACTTCGCCAAGTAGAATACAGTCTTCATGTACCATTCTCTTTGCCCTTAGTCTGACAGTCTGCACTCATTTCCAAGGGTACTTAAGTCAGCACCTTTTCCCCATGTATGTTATTTCATATATTCCTAATATAGCTATATTCTTTTGTCATATTCTGCCTTGCATCCTGGGATCCATCAATCTCCTAGTTTATTTTTTAATTTGTATAAATTATAACTCACTATTTGTAATAGAAAGCTCTACAAATGGAGTATGCAGCCTTTTTAGATTGGCTTCTTTTACTTATCAATATGTATTTACTATTCATTTATGCCTTTATGTGGTCTAATAGCGCATTCTTCTTTTTAATTTCTGAATAGTATCCCATTGTCTAGATGTACCAGAGTTTATTTACCTACCTATTGAAGGGCATCTTGGCCTCTTCCACTTTTCGATGATTATGAATAAAGCTGCTATAAACATTCACATGCAGGTTTTTGCGTGGACATAGCTTTCAAATAAGTTGGGTATTAATATATACCTAAAAGTGCAATTGCAAGATTGTATAAGTCTATGTTTAGCTTTATTAAAAAATGCAAAACTATGTCCCAAAGTTGTGGCACCATTTTGCATTCCTGACAGGAATGAATGAGAGCTCCTGTTCTCTTCATCCTTGCCAGCAATTGGTATTCTCAGGGTTTTTTTTTTTTTTTTTTTTTTTAGACATTCTAATAATTATGTGGTGGTATCTCATTATTCTTTGAAGCAATACTGCCCACCCACCCCCCTTTAACATTGCTGAAATAGACAGAGGTCTTATATATGTACATTTAATGTACTGTTTCTAGTTTTGTCCACAAAATGCTACAGATCATCTTAAAGCAGATGATATCTTAGAACCAAATAGTACAAAGGGAATGTGACTTTCAGGGATTAAAGGAGGAGACTACACACGTTTTGTCTTTCCTATGAAGTTGTCAATTTGAAATATATTTGGATGCAAGTAACAGAATTTGTGATTACTATCAATGAAGCAAATAGAGTTTTGTTTACCTCACATAAGAGTCTAGAGGCAGGCAGTTGCTGGCATTAATTCAAACATTTAGAAATGATGTTACAGACTCATGATCTTTTATATTCTGGGTGTATTCAAGTGTTTCACCTCATGGTTGAAAGACTGTTCCTCTTGCAGGACAGATATAATGTCTGTTTTCAATGCAAGAAGTAGGTAGGGACAATGTCAATAAAGTTGAAGAAATAGCTGACTGCCACTTATGTCCTCATTGCTAGAACTGGGCCACAGGCCCCCCACCCCATAGCTGCATAAGAGACTAGTGTTTGGCTGGATAATATCCCAGCCTGAACAAAACTAGACTTAAATCAGCAAGGTCAGAGAGGATAAATGGTTAGGCAACAAATAGAATCTGGAGAGGAGAGAAGAGATTAAATGAGTTTTGAAATATTCTTTTATAATAACAGTCTTGATTATTACTCTTTTTTGACCAGCTTTAATCAGAACAAGATATTTTTATTAAACCAAAAGAAATATATCACACTGGCATAGAATTTTAGAGATGGAATGGACTTATACAGGTGGAAAGAAAGGGGAATTTAGAGTTAGAAGACCAGATTTCAATATTTGGCACTGGCTTTCACTAGCTAAGAAATCTTATCTAAATTATATTACTTTGATATCACTCTACGTATTTATAAAATCCTTGTCTACTGTGGATAACATTTTCTGTTTCTTCATGTATCAGGCAATTTAGGATTATGTTTTAGACATTGTAAATGACTCACTGAAAAGACTCCAAGTTCTGTTATATTCCTCCAAAGATTATCAATTTTTGTTTATTTGTTTAATCAGGCAGTTAATTAGGCTAACCTCAACCTGAAAATTCTGTCTCTCCTGCAATGGTCACCAACTAAAATTTCAATTCAGTTCTTTTAGATTACGCTTTGGTGCTTAGAGTCTACCTCATGCATGCATAATTCAGGGGGACCAGACAGATAATTGAGCAGAACTCACACACAGAATTTGGAGCTTCCCCTTTCTGACTTGCTTTTTCTAGGATTTACTTCTTCACTTTCCAGCTTCTATGGTTGGACTGGAGTGTGTACCGTGTCTTTAAGCCATTAAACTATACACTTTTATTTGAGTCTTAGCTGTTGCCCCTGATTCAATCTGGAGTCTTATCTCAGGCTGAAAGCCATAAAATGTGGGAAACTCCTTGTATAGAAAAAAATTTTTTCCTCTGCTCTCACACCACAACAATCAACACAGAAGGCTTTTGTGACCATATGTGTGGGAATTTCTTCCCACCCCTAAGAAAGCAATTGATTCTGCAGCAGACACTAACTGAGTGTCCACTAATTCAATTCTAACACTGTCTACCTGGAGATAGCATCAGATCCCACAAGTTGAAGACTCAGTCCCCAAGACTGGCCCCCATTTCCAATGCCAATTGCAAGCTCTAGGTTGTGCTGTGCTTCTGACTGACCAGCTATAAACTAGGGATCCCATAACTCCATTCTTGGGTTAAATTAAATTGCTAGAGCTGCTCACAGAACTCAGAGAAACTTGTTTACCAGTTTATTATAAAGGATATTACAAAGTATACAGATGAAGAGATGCATAGGGTGAGGTATGGGAAGGGGCATGAAGCTTCCATGATCTCCCTGGTGTGCCACCCTCTAGGAACTTCTGTGTTGAACTATCCAGAAGCTCTCCATACCCCATCCTCTTGGGCCTTTTATGAACACACTTCATTGGATAGGCATGATTAAAGCACAAACGTGAAAATGTGATTGGACAATAAGGGTATGTTCTAATACTGATAGACGGAGTGGGGAAACCCAGCAAGTCCTGTCTGTTCAGATTCTTCTTGGCCTCTCTGTATATCATGCCTTCCTTCCAGGTATGGGCAGGACCCCTTCTGAAATGGCGGTCCTATGACCTACATATTTTATACATTATATATCATATATTAGTATATATATTATATAGTATAATGTATATAAGATCATACTTCTCTTATGCCGTTTCTATTTTCCAAGGATCAATTCTCTTCTAGGATTGGCCTGTTTTGGGATATGGTCTAATGCATTTAAACAGTTGTTTTTATATTTTTCTTACAATGTGTAATTTTTATTTGCAGAGAGTTGATTTGATAGTACCTACTCAGTCATGACCAGAAGCAGCACCCTCATTTTTCATCTATAACGTGGGAATAAGAAGTTTTTATATGTAGTCATTGTTCCTTGTGAGATTTTTATATATATCAAATAAATTAATACATATAAAAGTTGTTGGTGAACTGTAGAGTGCCACAGGACCAATTTGCACAGATGAGAACATTTGGCCCTGCTGAAATCATAGATCTAGTCAGTATCCAAACTAGGACAACAATCAACATATCCCAAATCCCAGTCTAGCCTTATTTCCACTAGACCATTCAACTTCCTCCAGATTCAAAATTCATCCTCAGGCACCAAGATATCCACTACATTTACCCAAATTTGTGAAACATTGAGTCAATTAAGTGAATCTAAGTTAGCCAGACTAATTGTTTGCCTGAGTGAACTAATTGGCTGACCAAAATAGTTGCTCCAATAACAGCGTGGAGAAGCAGGTAGGGAACCAGACAGTGCGAGTTGGGTCTTTCACTGGCTGAATGAAAAGTGTAGTGTGTCAGGGGTAGGAGATGCTCACAGACTCTCCTTCTGAACCCTTCACCTCCCTCTGAGTGTCCCATGCCCTCTCTTCTAACTCCAGGTTGGTCTAATCCAACATTTATAAGGGAGGTAAAACTAATTTATTTTTGTCTCCTCTTATTTTGTATTAGGTGCTACTGATTGAAAATAAAGTCTTCTTGAGTGAAGTTATGCATTATTTTTTCAACTTTTAGGCCAGCTCAGACAGCACGTTATGTGGAAACAGGAATATGAGTATGTGATGTTTTTTCCTCTGTGTGCTCTCCCAGCAAGAAAGTCTCGGGGACCATCCAGATTCCCACTAAAGCTGTTGAATTATTCTGGGGTCATCTGTTCCTCTGAATTTGGGTGAAGATTAAAAATGGCAAACAGGGGAAACTTTACAAGAAACTCTTCAAAGGTCTCACCATGTTTTACCAAAATTTATTATAGAAGTGCCTTGATATCTTCAAATTAGATACTGAAATCTATGCAAAAAATCTATAGAACATGATCAAAGCCTCTTAAGCAGTTTTAAACTTTAAAACTCATTTTTAGTTACCGGCTTACTGCTAGCATAATTCTTAGCTAAGTTTCACAAACTATCTAAATCTTTCATCCTAGTCTAAGTAATTCTACATTCTTTATTGATCCTGCTCAGAATGTGTGACAGGTCACTAGAGGACCTTCTGCTTAGGACTCAGGCATGGTGGCGCACACCTGTAATCCCAGCAACTCAGGAGGCTGAGATGGTAGGATCGCTTGAGGCCCGGAGTTCAAGGATGCAGTGAGCTATGATCATGCACTCCAGCCTGGGTGAAAGAGCCAGACTCTGTCCATAAAAAGAAACAAACAAAAAAAAAAAAAAAAAAAAAAAAAAAAGAAGGAGCCAGACTCCCAAAGCAGTTTTTCCCAGGTTTTTGTTTTGGCAACCTTGAAATAGTATACAAATATCCAGGCAGAAAACTAAAAATTTGTATTTTCAAGACCAGTGTTTTTCAACATGTAGTCCACAGACTGCCAGCATCAGAATCCCTAGAAGTTATTGAAAATGAAGATTAATGGGCTCCAGGTGCACTATAGCATAGGGATCTCTCCTTAGGGTGGAGGAGGGCAGAAACCTGTGTTTTCAAAAAGGGCTACAAGTCATTGTGTTAACTAACAGTATCACATGAGATCTTATATATAATCAGGAACAGGAGACTTTGGTTGTGGAACTGGGTTTTTAGAAATATATTTTCAGTAAGGATTTCAGGCATAGATCATACTGACCTGAAGGGAAGCCCCAACTTTCAAAGTATAATGTGTGTCAGGTATTAAAACTTCTCTATTTCCAGTAAATCTAATACTGATATGCCTTCTTTGAAAGAATATATTGGCACCCTTGTTCAGATGAAATTTGAAAAAAATCTAAAATTCTTGAAAGGTACATTATGACAAGCCTTTAGACATTCAGTCATTGAACATGTAATTATCAAGCATTTACCAAGAGTAATCATTGTTCTTGGCAAGGGCAATACGATAGGGAACAAGACAGAGGATGCTCTGGCCTCATACAGTTTATATGTTAGTGAGAATACAAATACACACATGCACACACACACACACACACACACATATACACATACAGATTTCGACCACTGCTGAGGAATGCAGAGACAGGATGATGATCTACAGCAGGAATGAGCTGTGGGTGAGGGAGAGGGGTTTGGATAGAATATCAAAAGGACCATCTGAGAGGTTTGGTCTAAGTATGAGTTAGTCAGACATTTCAAGCACAGGGAATAGTAAGTATGAAAGCCCAAAGAAATGGAAAGGGGGTCAGTATAGTGAAAACCCCGGTGACCAAAGGGTAGAGTGCTATGAGTGAAGTTCTGATTATTGAGGATGTAAAGCATAAAGAGTACTGTGATGTTCATAGTCATCGAAGACATTATCTAACAAGCTTCCCAAGAATCATCGATTCTCAGGGACAGCAACTCACACTGTTTATCATTGACTAAAGCCCAGACATTTTACATCTTTGTAGTGTTCGATATTATTTTTCAGAAAACCAATATACTGGTTTTTGGATAGTAGAAAAGATAATCCTGAAAGCTATGTTTTTATTTTTCTGTAGTATTTAACCAATGTTGTATCTAGCTTAGCATTTTTATTCCAACTTTCTTTGTTTTTATTTTTCTATTGATCTAAAATCTTACGTCATTCTTCAAACCAACTTTGCTATCCCACTGGTTCCTTCATTAATGCATTAAATAAATGCTTGACACATGTTCACTGTCAAAAGCGTTTGTTAACATTTCAGAAGTTGGACCTTTGCTGTTTTAGAGGCAGGCCAGAGCCGCTCATACAGGGCCCGCAGGCCTTGGAATGATCACCTGGGCTGCCTTTGGAGAATGGACGGGAAGGAGGGATGGTGGCAGCAGAGAGATTGCTAGAGCCCCGCGCAGTAGTCTGAGCAAGAGATGAGGTCAGGTGGAGAAGGAGATGTCTGGAGACAGACACAAATCGACAAAGGTGAGAATAAATGTTTAACTAGATATTTAGTGAAACTTTGAGTGAATAGAACTCGTGGTAGTCATAAGGTTTGGTAGGTGAGACATGTGGTGTGAGAGAGAAGAAACTTCAAGAAAAAATTCTATTAGATCATGGAAATCTTAGGAGGGAAACCCGGAGTGTAAGATCATTTTGGAGGACATGAAACATCACACCTTTAAAAGGGTGAAAAATAAGGCTCTTGTTTCCCTTCTTTTTAGTCCTACATGAAATATGTGTCCAGATAAATCAATATAACACAAATAAAATATAAACTAAACTTACAAGAGTAGAAACAGAATGCTTATTAAAGTTCAGTGTTAACATTTAAAAAAAATAGACTTAAATTACTCTATTAAATGCATGAGCAAAAAAAAAAAAAAATTAGGACTCTGGAAAATATTTAATGAAAAAGCCCTTCATAGACTGAGAAGAAGTTTAGGTAAACAAGAAATCTATTTTACTACGTATGTTTAGGAAATATATGAATATGCAACTCTCGGCATTTCTCCATGCCGTGATTTTCAAAAATACATTTAGCAAAGAAATTGTGGAATTTTCAATCTGATACCAAACCACTAGGAAATTCTGCTCTGTAAGATTCATAATCACCTTCACATCACTATGCCCAAATTCATTTACTTTTTGAGTTGAGCGATTGTCTTTTGTATTCTGTTCTTTTTCTTCTAAGCAGCCAATCGATTAGTTCTTTCATTTTACTACTTTAGTTTTGCACTTGTACGTTTTCTGACAGCAAAGCCATAGATTGCTAAGAGAGATTACCATATGTGCTTAAACATATCAGAGCCATAACAAAAGAGAATTTACTCTCATCAATAAATTAAATTTTGTCTTTAAAATCATGCATGCCCTCAAACACCTAGGATATGACTTACAAATAAGAAGTCCTTGTTCAGATTTAGCTCTAATGCATTAGATGTCAAAGTTAAAATAAGCAATTGCAAATTACAGAGACAGAATAAAGATATTCTGTCATTTTGGTACATGTAGTGGGAAAAGCATGAAAGAAAAAGAGCTCATATATCAACAGTATCGCTGTTGTATAGTTATTGAACTTTCATAAGCAGGAGTCCCTGAGTGATTACTCAATGCTGAAGGTTGGGACTTATTACATGAAGTATCCATCAAAGCCAAGATGATGAAGAACAAGCAGCTTCTGTGTGATTAATAGGTACAAGAGCACAAAACAAAGGAGATTAAGAAAGCCAGTGGGTTTTATTGACAAAGTAAACCTCAACTCTCAACAAGGCAAAATACTCATTCAGCCAGCAATCCATTAAGCTGCTTAGAAAAATACTTATATACCCCAGGTGAAGAGCTTTCATAGGATGGCATAATTGGAAAATTCACTCATGGAGTTCAATGAGAAATATTTCCTTGAATTAAAAATTGTTATTTCTTAAAAGGGACCAAATTTAGAGAGTCTTATAATCAAGTGATAGAATTTTATTTAGTCTAAAAAACCCCATGAGTTCAGTTGAAAATTTATACTAAAACTGCTATACGTGCAATTCGGAAGGAAATGTGTAAAAATGCTAATCCAAGAACCTGCGTGTAGTTCTTCCTACTCACTGATTGTTTCCCTATGTGTCATCTCTGTGTATGTCTGCTGGACTGTCTTAGGGCAGACAGATTTAGTAAGTAAAAATACAGAACACCCACTTAAATTTGAATTTCCGATAAACAACAAATATTCCTTAGTATGTCTAAAATTTATTTGTTGTTTATCTGAAATTCAAATGTAGCTGGATCACTTATATCTTGTCTGGCAATCTGTATATTTCTCCGTGTATTCAGTTTTCTTATTATGACTACTGTTCTTAATAAAAGAACATAATATTTATAGAAATGGCATCCTTACAATTACAGAATTTTAGAGCAAAAACAGACTAGAGATAATGTAGTTGAATAATTTTATTCTATAGTTAAGAAAACTTAGATTCAAACAAATTAAAGACTTGTCAAGATCCCACAGCTAGTTAATAATATCCAGAGATGGAACTGAAATATAGTTTTCCTGGATCCCAGTTTTTGTTTTTCTAATGTGTATTTTCTCTCTTCAAACTGAATTGCCAATTAGCCTGGAGTAGTGGCACATGCCTGCCACTCAGCACCAGCTACTCAAGATGCTGGGGCAGGAGAATTGCTTGAGCCCAGGATTCAAGGCTGCAGTGAGCTATGATCATGTCACTGCACTCCAGCCTGGGCAACAGAGCAAGACTCTGTCTCTTAAAAATAAAAATTTGAAAGAAAATTAAAAACTAAACAGCCAGTTGGTTTGTTGGTGACAAATATGGCCAGACTGATCACTTCATTTAACAGACATACTTATTTACGAATCATTTTGGTTTCTGCTATGGAATGGAAAAGAAAAAAAAAAAAAAAAAACCATGCTCACACACATACATATACATAAACCAAAATGAGAATATTAAGTTTATATATATGTTGTATACAAAGAACATTTGTATTTGGGGGCTGCCCAGCCTTTAAGTATTAGGATTCAAAAGTTTTTTTAGGGAATGATATTTACCCCACTGAATATATGGTGTGAGGAGGCTGATTTGGGTACCCTTATTAGCCAAGGAGTAGGCACATGACCAAGATAAGCCAGCTGATAGGAGGGGGCTTAGAAATGAAAACTATCTTCCAACTTGAATTTTGAGGTAAGTGACAAAAAGAATACTCCTCTACCCCTAACCTAACCCAGAAAGCAAATGGTTTCAGATTATTTATTGCAGTGGAAGTGACTGAGCAAGATGATGGAGCAGTTCAAACTCCCAAGACTCTCTGGAGTTAATTTTTTCCTTGCATTAAAGACTGGTTCTCCCAATAAATTACTTAAAGAAGTAAAGTTGGTTTCTATTGCTTGCAAACAAAGAACTATGATACATGATACTTACATATTTCAAATAGAAAGAAATTGTATGGTAATGCTGGCATAGAAAAAACTTTTAGCATCATAGATAATGCACTAACAGAGGAATGCAAGAGAAGTATTGAGGCACTAAGAATTTAAAAAACATACCTTTCACTTCTGTGGTTGTACAATTGGTCTGAAAAACATTTGCCAAAAATTAAATATAAAATGAAAACTGCAACATAGATTATAGTTAGTAAACTAACAATCACTTAAATATAAAAACTAAAATGATAGAGCTTCTAGAAAAAGCATAGAAGAAAATGTTTTTTACCTTGAGTTAGGCAAAGACTTTTTGGAAAGGCACAAAACATATGAACAACATAAGAAAAAGATCAATATATTGGATCACATCAAATTTACAAACTTTTACTCTGTAAAAGAAACTGTTAAGAAAATAAACATACAAATCACAGAGTAGGAGAAAAGCTTTGTAAAGAATATATATTTGATGAAAGTCTTATATCAAGAAGATACATAAATACACATACACACACACATATACATATGCACACACTCCCAAAACTCAATAATAAAAAAATCAGTAATATATAACCAAAAGATTTGAACAGACACTTCACCAAAGAAGATATATGCACATGAAAAGATGTTCAATAACACATGAAAAGATGTTCAACATCACTAGTCATTAGGGAAATGCAAATTAAAAACACAATTAAAAAAGCCTCATAGTCAAGAGAAACCTAAAGATTCCTAGTAATTTGATATTCTGATAGGATCCTAGAACAGAAAAAGAATATTTGGAAAAAAAACTAAAGATGTCTGAATAAAGTATGGACTTTAGTTAATGATAATCCATCAATATTGATTTATTAATTATAACACATGTACCATACCAATGTAAGATGTTAATAGTATGATAAACTGGGTATAGGGTATATGAAAACTCCACCATTTTAAATTTTTTCTGTAAATCAAAACCTATTCTAAAAAATAAAATGAAATACATAGTACCCATTATAATGCCTAAAATGGAAAAGACTGATTATACCAAGTGTGGATGAGGATATGGAGGAATTAATACCTCCATCAGCTGCTGTTACAGATGTAAAACAGTATAATAATCTCATAAAAACAGTTTGGTAAAACAAATATCTGATTTTTAAAAACTTCTAACTGGAACATATTAAAGAACATAAACTCTTACAACTCAATAATAAGAAAACAAAAAAACCTCTTAAAGCATTAGTACCCCCTTAATATTTTGAAATAAAAAGGGGCAGAAAATTTAAACACACTTTTCCAAAGAAGGTAGACAAATGCAAATCAGCACATGAAAAGATACTTAACATCATTACTCATTAGGAAAATACAAATTAAAGTCATAAAATTACCCCTGCACTGCTAAAATTGCAAAATTTAAAAAAAGTGATGATACAAATTACTGGTGAGAGTTCAGAGCAACTGGAATGCTCAGGCACTGTTGATGGAAATGAAAATAGTATAACAGTATATATAGCCCATTTGGAAGATAGTTTGGTATTTTCACATGAAATTAAATAAACATTTACCATATAATTCAGCAATTCTTTTAGACATTTATCCAAGATAAATGAAAACCTATGTCCATACACAAACTTGTATGTGAATATTTACAGAAGCTTTGTTCTAACAGGTAGAACCTGGAAACAAACCAAATGTCTGTATACTCATACAATGGCATAATACACAGAAAAAAGGAATGAACTACTGATACATGCAAAAACATTAATAAATCTCAAGACCATTATGCTAAATGAAAAAAGCTGACTAATAAAAGCTACATATTATATAGTTTGCTTATATGACATTTGAGAAAAAGCAAAACCATTGGGATAGAAACAAAATCAATTAATAATCAATAGTTATCAATTTTCACAGAAATAAGAAAAATACTTTGTATGGAACCACCAAAGATTCTGAATAGCCAAAGCGATCTTGAGCAAAAAGAGGAAACATTGAAGCAACACATTATGATTACAAAATATAATACAAAACTATAGTAATCAAAAGTGTATAGTACTAGCATGAAAATAGACTCATCTGGCATAAAAATAGACTCATCAACTAATGGAATAGGATAAAAATCTCAGAAATAAATGCATGCCTTTATAGTCAATTGATCTTCAACAAAGGTGCCAAGAACACACAATGAGAAAGGATAGTCTCTTCAATAAGTAGTGTTGGAAAAACTTGATATACACATGTATAAGAATAACATTAGACCCTTATTTCACATCATATACAACAATTCAGTCAAAATGGAAAAAAAAATCTAAATGTAAGACCTGAAATTGTAAAACTATTAGTAGAAAAGAGGGGAAAAGCTTCTTGACACTGGTCTAAAGAATGGTTTTTAGAATACGATCTCAAAAGTGCAGGCAACAAAAGTGAAAATAAACAAATGGGATTGCATCAAACTATAAAGCTTCTGCACAGTAACAGAAACAATTAACAGAGTGAAGAAACAACCTATGGAATGGGAAAAATATTTGGAAACCATATTTCTTATGAGAAGTTAATATCTAAAATATATATGGGGCTCAAAGAACTCAATAGCAAGCAAACAAATAACCTTGATTAAAAAATGAGCAAAGGACCTACTAAATAACATTTCTCACAAGAAAACATACAAATGGCCAACAGGTATATGAAAAAATGCTCAAAATCATTTGTAATAATCAGGGAAATGCAAATCAAAACCACAAGGAGATATTACCTCATTCCTATTAGAATGGCTACTATCAAAAAGACAAAAGATAACAAGTATTGGTGATGATATGGAGAAAACGGAGACCTCACATACCAATGATGGGTAAATTAGTATAACAATTATGGAAAACAGTATGGAGTTCCTCAAAAATATAAGAATAGAGCTGCCACATGATCCAGCAATCCCACTTCTGGGTATATATCCAAAGGAAATGAAAACAGTATGTTGAAGAGATAATGACACTCCCACTTTCATTGTAGTATTATTCACAATAGCCAAGATTAGTGTCCATTAGTGGATTAATGGTTAAGAAAATGTGGAGTATATATATACAATAGAATACTATTCAGCCTTAAAAAAGAAGGAAATCTTTTCATTTGTGACAACAGGGATGAACCTAGATGACATTATGCTAAGTGAAATAAGCCAGACACAGAAAGCCAAATAGGGCATGGTTTCACTTACATGTGGAATCTAAAAAAGTAGAACTCATAGAAATAGAGAGTAGAATAGTGGGTGTCAGAGGATGGAGGTGGGAGAGGGTAAAGGGGAATGTTCAGCCACAGTAAAATGAAGTACTAAGCAGAATCCTTAAGCTCCTGATTCCAGGCCTTAGCTCTTGGATGGCATTTCTAGACCCATCCTGGCCAGAAGGGAACCTAATGAAGGTAAGGACCTGGTATTGGCAGGATTTACCACCTGCTGACTAAAGGGAACTTAATCCATGAATAAACATCAGTAGTAGTCCAGGAGCAGTTGGCACAGGCCTTGGGTGAGAACCAGTACTGTACTGGCTCCAGGTGTGACCCAGCACAATCTCAGCTGTGGTGGCCATAGGAGTACTCATGTCACACACTCACCCAACCACAGGCAGCGGAAGTGAGACCTCTTCAGTTTGGGCAAAAATGAGGAAAGAAAGTGAGAGACTTTGCCTGGTAATCAAGGAAATTCTCTTATACCTTACCCAAGCCCAACAAGGCAATACCACTAGGAATCCACAAGAGTAGCAATATCACTGGGCTTGAGGCAGCCTCTAGTGTTGATATGGCAGGAGTAACCAAAGACTTAGATCACAGCACTCACTTCCCTTTGAGTACCTGGAAAGCCCTCTCAAGGACAGGTACAAACAAGCCACGATTTTTAAGATTAGAATAAATACCTAACTCTTCAATGCCCAGACATCAATTAACATGCACAAGTGTCAAGAACATCTAGGAAAGCATGACCTCACCAAATAAACTAAAGCCCCAATGACCAATCGTGGAGCAATGGAGACATATGACCATTCAGACAGAGAATTCAAAACATCTGTTTTGAGGAAGCTCAAAAGATGCCAAGACAACACAAAGATGGAATTCAGAATCCTATTGGAGAAATTTAACGAAGAGATTGAAATAATTTAAAAAATCAAGCAGAAATTCTGGAGATTAAAATTATAATTGACCAAGAGAAAAAGGCATCAGAGTCTCTCAACAGCAGAAATGATCAAGCAGAAAAAAGAATTAGTGAACTTGAAGACAGGCTATATGAAAATACACAGCCAGAAGAGTAAAAAAAAAAAAAAAAAAGAATGCAGCATGTCTACAAGATCTAGAAAATAGCTTCAAAAGGGCAAATCTAAGAGTTACTGGCCTTAAAGAGGAGGTAAACAGAGACATTTGAATAGAAACCTTATTCAAAGAAATAATAAAAGATAATTTTCCAAACCTAAAGATATCAATATTTAGGTACAAGAAGGTCATAGAAAACCAAGCAGATTCAACTCAAATAAGATTACCTCAAGACATTTAATCTTTTAATAATTAAATTCCCAAAGGTCACAAATAAAGAAAAGAAAAAGCATTAATGTACAATAAGAAATCACCTGAAGTTATAAAACTCACTGGTAACAATAAGGACACAGGAAAGTACATAACACTAAAATTGTACTGTGTAACCCACTCATATCTTTCATAGGAATACTGAAGAACAAATATATAAAAAATAATGACTACAAAAATTTTTAAGAAATAGCATAAAAAGATATAAATAGAAACAACAAAAAGTTTACAAGTAGGGAGGATGGAGTTAAAGGGTAGAAGGATTTTTTTTAGCTTTCTTTTGCTTGTTTTTTTTTTTATAGTAAGAATTAAGATGTCATAAGTTTAAAGAATTGGTTATAAGATGTTGTAACCTCAAATAAAAAAAAAACCTATAAGAGATGTACCAAAAAAAATCAAGAAATTAAAACACACTACAAGAGAAAAGCATTTTTACACAAAGGAACACAGGAAGGAAGGAAGGACATGCAGAGCACAAAAGAGCCAGAAATGAAGTAATAGCATGGCAATAGTAAGTCCTTACCTATCAATAATAACACTGATGTAAATGAACTAACCTCTCCAATCAAAAGACATAGAGTGGCTGAATAGACAAAAAACAAGACCAAACTATATGCTGCCTATAAGAAACTCACTTCACTTCATTTATAAAGACACACATAGACTGAAAATAAAGACATGGAAAAATATATTCCATGCAAATAGAAACCAAAAAAGAGCAACAGTAGCTATACTTCTAACAGATAAAATAGATTTCAAGACAAAAACTGTAAAAAGAGACAAAGAAGGTCATTATATAATGATATAGGGATCAATTCAATAAGAGGATACAACCGTTTGTAAATATAAATGTACATGCTCCCAACACTGCAGTACCCAGATAAATAAAGCAAATATTATTAGAGCTAATGAAAGAGACCCCAATACAATAATAACTGAAGCCCTCAACAGCTGGCTTTCAGCACTGGACAGATCATCCAGACAGAAAATCAATAAAGAAATATTGGGTTTAATCTGCACTGTAGACCAAATGGACCTAATAGATATTTACAGAACATTTTATCCAACAGCTTCAGAATAGGCATACTTTTCTTCAGCGTATGAATCATTTTCAAGGATAGACCGTATGTTAGGCCACTAGACAAGTCTTAAAAGATTCTTGAAATTATATCAAGCATACACTCTGACAACAATGGAATAAAACTAGAAATCAATAGCAAAAGGAACTTTGGAAACTACACAAAAACATAGAAATTAAACAATATCATCCTGAATGTCCAATGAGTCAATGAAGAAATTAAGAAGGGAATACAAAAATTTCTTGAAACAAATCAAAAAGAAAATACAACCTATCAAAACTTATGGGACACAGAAAAAGCAATACTAAGAGGAAAGTGCATAGCAATAATTACCTACATCAAGAAAGTAGAAAAACTTCAAATTAACAACCTAATGGTACATCTCAAAAAACTAGAAAAGGAAGAGCAAACCAAATCCAAAAAGAATAGATGAAAAGAAATAATAAGAATCACAGCAGAAATAAATGAAATTGGTACAAAAAAATTACAAAAGTTCAATGAAGCAAAAGTTTTTTTTTTTAAAAAAAAAAAAAGATAAAATTGACAAACCTTTAGCCAGACTAAACAAAAAAGGAGAAGACCCAAATAAATAAAATCAGGGGTAAAAAAGGAGACATCACAACTGATACTGCAGAAATACAAAAGGTCATTAGAGACTACTAAGAACAACTACATGCCAATAAATTGGAAAATCAGGAAGAAATGGATAAATTCCTAGACACATACCACCTACCAAGATTGAACCAAGAAGAAATCCAAAATATGAATGGACCAATAACAAATAACGAGATACAAACACTAAGAAAAAGTCTTTATCAAAGAAAAATCCAGGACCTGATGGCTTTACAGCTAAATTATACCAAACATTTAAGGAAGAACTAAAATCAATCTACTCAAACTATTCCAAAAAATCAAGGAAGAAAAAGTACTCCCAAACAATTCCACGAGACCAGTATCAGCCTGATACCAAAACCAGACCAAGACACGCAAGAATAGAAACCACAGGCCAGTATCTCTGATGAACATAGTTGCAAAAATCCTTAACAGACTAGCAATCCAAATTCAATAACACATTAAAAAGATTATTCATCACATCAAGTGGGATTTATATCAGGGATGCAAGTATGGTTCAATACACAAATCAATCAATGTGATACATCATATCAACAAAATGAAAGAAAAAACCAATATGATCATTGTAATTGATTCTGAAAAACTATTTGATAAAACTTAACATTCCTTCCCCATAAAAACTCTCAAAAACTGAGTACAGAACATACACACAATAAAAGTCATATTTAAAGACCCATAGCTACTCATACTGAAATTGGAAAAACTAAAAGCTTTTCCTGTAATATCTGGAGCAAAACAAAGATGCCCACTTTTGCAACTGTTATTCAACATAGTACTGGAAGTTCTACTCAGAGCAATCAGACAAGAGAAAGAAACCTAGGCTGGGGTGTGCTGGCTCACACCTGTAATCCTTGCACTCTGCGAGCTGAGGCAGGAGAATTGCTTGAGGTCAGGAGTTTGAGAGAAGCCTGAGCAAGAAAAAGATCCCATCTCTATTAAAAATAGAAAAAAATTAGCTGGGCATCTAAATATAGAAAAAATTAGCCGGGCATGGTGGTGCACGCCTGTAGTCCCAGCTACTCAGGAGGCTGAGGAAGGAGGCTTGCTCAAGCCCAGGAATTTGAGGTTGCTGAGAGCTAGGCTGATGCCATGGCACTCTAGCCCAGGCAACAGAGTGAGACTCTACCTCAAAAAAATAAATACAATCTTTCGCCAACCAAACTCTGCCCTTGGAGGGGCCGAGTAAGGAGAGAAGCCGCTTTCTGGGCTGAGACCCCTGGCGGCCTTGGGCATCACTTTCCCCCTCCCCCACCCCAGCTACTTGTATTTCACGCTGACCAGACAAGCCCCACCCTTGGAGGAGCAGAGGGAAGCTGCTTTCTGGGCTGAGGTGCACAGCGGCCTCTGGCAGGGCCTCTCCCCCAGTCCTGCACCTTGACCTCCCCTTTGGCAGGGCAGACTCCGCCCTTGGAAAAAGGGAGAAATGAGAGATGACGTTTTGTGGGCTGGAATATGCCGCAGTCTCAGGCAAAACCCCTCCCCCAGGCCAGCAAGGCAGGCTATGCCCTTGGAGCCAAGGAGAAAGTAGAAAAGTCAGTTTCTCTGTATTACTAGGGTAAATCTGTGGGACCTTAGAACTAAGCAAAAGGGGACACACTATTTAATCGGACTAGTGGGTTGGTTTTGATCATCTGATAGGAACATAACATGAGGGCTTGCCCTTGGCACCCAGACTGCTGCCAGCTTTGGGGCTTATGGTCCGGGAAGGAAAATCTTGGCCAGAGTCCTTAGCAATTGCACCAATTGACACCCCCCCATCTGGGGCTGCCTCGCAAGTGTGGCTAAAGAGCCCTGAATAACATACTAGCAGCTCTCCCCTAGCACCAGATCAAGCAACCACAGAAGTATATGCCCTCAGGCTGGCAGGTACCTGTTGCTCTTCTTACCCCACCTAGAGCAGCAACAGGGCTCAAGTAACACTTGAGAGTGATAAGACATTTCCCAAAGATTGGTATACTCCATTTGGGGGCTTAAAGCCCAATAAAAAGGTATTGGAATACCTTGATAATTGATTCCTCCAGGCAAACTACAAGCAACAAAAGAGGGGGTAACCCCATAGCCCAACACAGTGCCTTCCATCTCAGACAAGTGGAGGCAGTGGAGTCACACACACAAGAGTGATTCAACACCTGGGAGACTAAGCAAGTGGTCCAAACTCACTAATCTCCTTTGGCAAGAGGTGAAGACAATAGATCAGAGACAACCCAATAGGCTAAAACACCTCTAAGGCAATGCAGGACCAGAGCACATCTCCCCAGCACTGTGAAGGAACGTCTCTTCAGGGATTTGGAGTTAAAGCCAAACCAGCCCCAGCACCCCCAGTTCTTGACAAAGTAGCCTGATGAGAAAGAATCAGCAAAAGAACACTGGCAACATGAAAGGTCAGAGAGAAAAGTCACTCCCAAAAGAAAATAGTCAATCTCCATCAATACATAACAATTTACATGATATGATTAAGTTGACAGAGGAAGAATTCCAAAAATGAATTGTAAGAAAACTCAATGGAATTGAAGAGAAAATAGAAACCCAACATAAAGAAACCACAAGAACAATACAGAAAATGAATGAAAAATTCTCTAAAGGAATTGAAATACTAAAGAAATGTTGTAAATGAAGGAGGCATTCAAGGAACTCCAAAACACAGTGAAAAGCCTCAAGAACAGAATGGATCATATAGAGGAAAGAATCTCAGAACTTGAAGATAATGACTGTGTGCTAAACAACTCAAAGAAAAAGAACACAGACACAAGAGATAAGACCAAAACATACAATAAATATGGGATTGTGTAAAGAAGCCAAATATAAGAATCACTGGCATCCCAGAGAGAGAAGAAGAAAATATACAAGGGCTGGAAAACTTATTTCATGGAATACTAGAGGAAAATATTCCTGGCCTGGTCAGAAATCTAGACATCCAGATACAAGAAGCACACAGAACTCCTGGGAGACTCAATGTGAAAAGGCAATCACCACATCATGTAGTTATTAGGCTGACCAAAGTCAACAAAAAGAAGCAATCCTTCAAGCAGTGAGGTGAAAGCAGCAGGTAACCAACAAAGGAAAATCTGTCAGAATAACTGCAGACTTCTCAACTGAAACTTTGCAAGCCAGAAGGGATTGGGTGCCTATCCTTAACCTTCTAAAACAGAATAATGCCCAACCTAGAATTCTCTACCCAGAAAATTAAGCTTTATTTATGAGGGAGAAATAAATACCTTCCCAGGCAAGCAAATACTGATGGAGTTTGTGAAGACCAGCCCAGCCCTACAGTAAGTACTCAGATCTGCATTACACACTGAACAGCTCATTAGACACTCAAAAGAAAAATAACTCAAGAGTTAAAGTCTAGAACTTGGTCTCCATAATGGCTCAAGGAGTAAAACAAAACAATAGGAATTCACCCAACAATATGAATGGAAATCTACCTCAAATATCAATCCTCTCAATAAATATGAATGGCTTGAAATGCCCTCTGAAGAGACATAGACTGGCAGAGAGGATAAAAATCAACAAGCCCAGTTTCTGCTGTCTTCAGGAAACACATCTAATCCACAAAGATGCTTTCAGGCTCAAGGTCAAGGGATGGAAAACAATCCTCCAGGCAAATGGAAGTCAAAAGAAAGCAGGGGTAGCTATACTTATTTCAGATAACATAAGCTTTAAAATAGCAAAAGTAAGAAAGGACAAAGACAGCCACTACATAATGGTGAAAGGGAAGGTCCAACAAGAAGATTTACCAATTCTTAATATTTATGCACCCAACTCAGGAGCACCCAGATACATAAAGCAAACCCTGTCTGATCTAAATAGCATGATAAACAATAACGACATAATAGCCAGGGACTTCAACACCCCACTGAATGAACTGGACAGATCTTCCAAACAGAAAATAAGCAAAGAAATAATGGACTTAAACAGAGCTCTAGAACAAAAGGTTCTGGCAGATCTCTATAGAACATTACACCCAAATAAAGCCAAATATACATTCTTCTCATCAGCTCATGGAACTTTCTCCAAAACTGATCACATACTAGGCCACAAATCAGACCTCAACAAATTCAAAAATATTGAAATAATACCGTGTATCTTCTCAGATCATAGTGGTATAAAATTAGAGTTCAATTGCAAAAGAAATGCACACCTCTTCACAAAGTCATGGAAATTAAACAATCTACTGTTGAATAACTATTGGGTAAAGGAGAAAATACAGAGAGAAATCAAAACATTCTTCAAACTAAATGATAACGAAGACACAAGTTATCAAAATCTGTGGGATTAAGCAAAAGCATTCCTGAGAGGAAAACTAATAGCATTAAATGCTCACATCCAAAAAACAGAAAGCTCCTATATCAACAATCTAATAAACAGTCTCAAGCAACTGGAAAAGGAGGACCAAGTCAACTCCAAACCTAGCAGAAGAAAAGAAATAACTAAAATCAAAGCAGAACTAAATGGAATGGAGAACAAAAGAACTATACAAAAGACCAACAAAACCAAAAGCTGTTTTTTCAAAAAGATAGACAAAATTAACAGCCCTTTTATCAGATTGACAAGAACTCAAATAAAAAGGACTCTAATAAACTCAATTAGAAATGAAAAAGGAGAGGTCACAATAGACACCATGGAAATGCAAAATATTATCTTTCAATACTATAAAAACCAATATTCCCAAAAACTACATAATGTGGAGGAAATGGACAAATTCCTGGAAACATACAACCTCCCTAAATTCACCCAGGAGGAATTAGCATTCCTGAACAGACTAATACCAAGCACAGAAATTGGAGCAGTAATTAAAAACCTTCCAAAAAGGAAAAGTCCTGGACCAGATGGCTACACTTCCGAGTTCTACCAAACGTACAAAGAACTCATACTTATATGACAGAAATTATTCCACAACATTGAGAAGATGGTATCCTCCCTAACTCATTCTACAAAGCAAACATCACCTTGATACCAAAACCAGGAAAGGACACAACAAAAAAAAGAAAACTACAGACCAATATCCCTCATGAATATTGATGCAAAAATCCTCAACAAAATTTTAGCAAATCGATTCTGACAGCATATCAAAAAAAAAATTCACCATGACCAGGTGGGCTTTATTCCAGGGATACAAGCCTAGTTCAACATACACAAATCTATAAATGTAATTCATCTCATAAATAAAAGCTAGAACAAACACCATATGATTGTCTCAATTGATGTAGAAAAAGCATTTGACAAAGTCCAGCACACCTGTATGATAAAAACTCTTAGCAAAATAGGCATAGATGGGACATACCTTAACATTATCAAGGCCATATATGATAAAACCCACAAACAATATCATTCTGAATGGGGAAAAATTGAAATCATTCCCACTTAGATCTGGAACCAGACAAGGATGCCCACTATCCCCACTTCTACTGAATATTACTGCTGGAAGTCCTTGCTAGAGCAATTAGACAAGAGAAGGGAATTAAACATGTCCAAATGGGGGCAGAAGATATCAAACTCTCACTCTTTGCTGATGATACGATATATCTAGAAAACTCCAAGGATTCAAACAAGAGACTCCTGGAATTGATAAATGAATTCAGTAAAGTCTCAGGATAGAAGATCAATGAACACAAATCAGAGGCATTCTTATATGCCAATAACAGTCAAGCTGAAATTCAAATAAAAAATGCAGTACCTTTTACAATAGCCTCAAAGAAAATTAAATATCTAGGAATGTATTTAACAAAAGAGGTGAGAGACATATACACGGAGAACTATGAAACACTAAGAAAAGAAACTATAGAAGATGTAAACAGATAGAAAAATCTACCTTGCTCATGGATTGGTAGAATCAACATTGTTAAAATGTCCATACTACCTAAAGTGATCTACAGAATTAATGGAATCCCCATCAAATTATCATCATCATTCTTTACAGATCTAGAAAAAATAATTCTATGATTTGTATGGAAACAGAGAGGACCTCATGTAACCAAAGCAATCTTAAGCAAAAAGAACAAACTGGGAGGTATCAGTCTACCAGACTTCAAGCTATACTACAAGGCTATAGTAACTAAAACAGCATGTTACTGGCACAAGAATAGAGACATAGACCTTTGGAACAGGACTGAAATCCAGAGATGAAACCATCCACATATTGTCATCTAATCTTTGACAAAGCAGACAAAAATATACACTGGGGAAAAGAATCCCTTTTCAATAAATGGTGTTGGGAAAACTGGATAGCTACATGCAGACGATTGAAACTGGATCCCCAGTACTCACCTCTTAGAAAAATCAATTCAGGATGTATAACAGACTTAAACATAAGGCATGAAAACTTAAGAATCCTAGAAGAAAATGTAGGGAAGACTCTTTCAGAAATCAGCCTAGGCAAAGAATTTTTGAAGACCCCCAAAACAATCACAGCAGCAAGAAAAATAAATAAATGGGACATGATCAAATTAAAAAGCTTTTGCACAGCCAAGGAAACAATATTAGAGTGAATAGACAACCTGCAAAACATGAGAAAATATTTGCTCATTACACATCCGATAAAGGGCTGATAACAGGAATCTATCTAGAACTCGAAAAAATCAAAAAATCCCATCAATAAATTGGCAAAGGACATGAACAGAAACTTTTCAAAAGCAGAAGGAATAATGGCCAGCAAACATACAAAAAAATGCTTAACGTCTCTAATCATTATGGAAATGCACATCAAAACCACAATGAGATATCGCCTAACCCCAGAGAGATTGACCTATATCAAAAAAGTCCCAAAGCAACAAATGCTGGCAAGGATATGGAGAGATAGGAACACTCTTACACTGCTGGTGGGACTGCAAATTAGTGCAACCTCTGTGGAAAAGGATTTGGAGATACCTCAAAGAGCTAAAAATAGAAATACCATTTGATCCAGTAATAGCACTATTAGGCATCTACCCAAAGGAAGAGAAGTCATTCTATAGTAAAGACATCTACTCTCGAATGTTTATGGCAGCACAATTCACTATTGCAAGGATGTGGAAACAACCCAAGTGCCCATCAATCCATTTTATTAATATACCATATTAATAAAATATGGTATATGTATACAATGGAATACTACTCAATTATAAAAAATGACAGTGATCTAACACCTCTTATATTTTCCTGCATAGAGCTTGAGCCAATCCTCTGAAGTGAGGTCTCACAAGAATGGAAGAATAGGCACCACATGTACTCACCATTAAATTGGTACTGACTGATCAACACTAAGGTGCTCACACAGTAGTAATATTCTTTGGGGGTTGAGGGGTTGGGGGGTAAAATCACAACTAATGGACATGGTGAGTGTTGTAAGGGGGGGAGGGCATGCCTCAAATCATGATTTGGATGTGGCAAAGTCATAACATGTAACCAAAATGTTTGTACCCCCACAATATCCTGAAATAAATAAATAAAAATAAAGCACATCCAAATTGGAAAGGAAGAAAGTCAAGTTATCCTTGTTTGTGGATGATATGGTCTTATGTCTAGAGAAACCTAAAGACACACACACACACACAAATTACTGGAACTGATAACGAATTAAGTAAGTTGCAGGATACAAAAATCAACATACAGAAATCAGTAGCATTTCTATATGCCAACTGAGCAATCTGAAAAAGAAAGAGTAATTTCATTTATAATAGCTACAAATAAAATAAAATACCTAGGAATAAACCAAATAAACAAAAGAAGTGAAAGATCTCTACAATGAAAACTATAAAGCACTGATGAAAGAAATTATAGAGGACACAATAAAATGGAAAGACATCCATGCTCATGAATTGGAAGAATTGATATTGTTAAAGTGTCCATACTACCTAAAGAAATCTACATATTGAATGCAAATCTTACCAAAATACCAATAAAATTTTCCACAGAAATAGGAAAAACAATCCTAAAGTTTGTATAGAACCACAAAAGACCCTGAAAAGCAAAAGCAATCCTAAGTAAAAATAACAAATCTGGAGGCATCACAGCACCTGATTTCAAATTATCCTACCAACAGCATGGTACTGGCATAAAAATAGACATATAGCCTAATGGAACAGACTAGAGAACTCAGAAATAAATCCATACATTAATAGTGATCTCATTTTTGACAAAGATGCCAAGAGCATACATTGGGGAAAGGACAGTCCCTTCAATAAATGGTGCTGGGAAAATGAGATATCCATATACAGAAGGATGAAACTAGACCCCTATCTCTCGCCATATACAAAAATCAAATCAAAATGGATTAAAAATTTAAATCTAAGACCTGAAACTATGAAACTACTAAACTACTCAGGGGAAATGCTAGACCATTAGTCTGGGAAAAGATTCCTTGTGTAATACCTCAAAACCAACTGCAACTAAAGCAAAAATGGACAAATGGGATCACATTAAGCTAAAAGCTTCTACACAGCAAAGGAAATAATCAACAAAGTGAAGAGACAACTCACAGGATGGGAGAAAATATTTTTAAACTACCAATCAAAAAAGATTAATAATCAAAATATATAAGGAATGCAAACAACTAATAGCAAAAAATCAAATAATCCAGTTTAAAAAATGGGCAACGTATCTGAATAGACAATTCTCAAAAGAAGACATACAAATGGCCAACAAGTACATGAAAATGCTCAACATCCTTAGTCATCAGGGAAATGCAAATCAAAACTACAATGAGATATCATCTCACACCACTTAAAATGATTTTTATTTGAAAGACAGGCAATAATGAATGCTGGTGAGGATGTGGAGAAAGGAGAACACTTGTATACTGTTGATATGAATGTAAATTAATATAGACACTACAGAGAACAGTATAAAAATTCCTCAAAAACTAAAAATAGAACATATGATCCAGCAATCCTCCTGCTGGGTATATACCCAAAAGAAAAAAGTTAGTATTCAAAAAGGTATTTGTACTCTCATATTTATTGCAGCACTGTTCACAATAGCCATGATTTGGAATCAACCTAAGTATTCCTCAATGGATGAATGGATAAAGAAAATGTGGTACAAATATACAATGGAATATCATTCAGCCATTGAAAAGAATGAAATCCTATCATTTGCAACAACATGAATGGAACTGGAGAGAACTATGCTAAATGAAATAAGTCAAGTACAGAAAAGCAAATTTTGTATGTTCTCACTCATGTGTGGAAACTAACTTTAAAACAATTGGTCTTATAGAGATAGAGAGCAGAATGGTTACCAGAGACTGGGAAGGGTAGTGTGTGTGGCGGGGGCGGGGGGGGATAAAGTTGGGGTGGTTAAATATGTGCAAAAGTATGGTTAGAATGAATAGGATATAATATTTGATAGCACAACAAGATGGCTATAGTCAACAAGTTATTGTATGTTTTAAAATAACTAAAATAGTGAAATTGAAATGTTCCTAACACAAAGAAATGATAAATGCTTGAGGTGATGGATACCACAGTGCCCTGATTTGATAACTACACCTTGTATGCCTACATCAAAATGTCACATGTACCCCATAAATATATACAACTATTATGTACCCCAATAAATAAAAATTTAAAAAAATTAAAAACAAAATATTGTGTTCTATATTATTTAATTATATACATTTTTATTTGTCAATCATACATCAGTAAAGCTGGGAAAAAGAAATAAGAAAATCCCACTTTTATGATAAACCAATGTAGAAATGTAAAAATAGGCACAAAACAACAACGGTTATCAGAAACTGAAGGCTGAAGAGAGGGCATTTACTGCAAATGGGCATGAATCACTTTTAGTCGTGATGAAAATATTAGGTACCTTGATTGTAGTGGTGATTGCACATGTAAAATAACTCACCAACTCTCCATAAAAGATAAATTTTAGTCTATGTAAAGAATACCTCTAAATACTTTTAAAAAATTAGATGCAAACATTAGAAAAATGTTCCAGGAAGGTTAATAAAAGGAATTTGATATACGTTAGTGAAAAGGTAAATGCTTTGCCAAGGTATTAAAGCTGAAGGATACTATAGTCTAGTCATATAATTTGAAATCGAGTAATGTGACTCCTCCAGTTTTGTTCTTTTTGCTTAGGATTGCTTTGGCTATTTGGTCTATTTTTTGGTTCCATATGAATTTTAGAATTTTTTTTTCAAATTCTATGAAAAATGATGTTGGTATTTTGATAGAAATTGCACTGAATCTGTAGATTGCTTTGGACAGTATGGTCATTTTAGCAATATTGACTCCTCTAATCCATGAGGATAGGATGTTTTTCCATTTGCTTGTGCCATCTATGATTTCTTTCATGAGTGATTTGTAGTTCTTCTTGTTGAGATCTTTCAACTCCTTGGTCAAATATATTCGTAGGGTTTTTTTTTCAGTTATTATAAATGAAATTGAGTTCTTGATTTGGTTCTCGGCTTGGTCATTATTGGTGTATAGAAATGTTATTGATTTTTGTACATTGATTTTATAACCTGAGACTTTACTGAACTCATTTATCAAGTCAAGTAGTCTTTTGGAGAAATCCTCAGGGTTTCCTAGGTATAATATTATATCATCAGCAAATAGAGATAATTTTACTTCCTCTTTTCCAATTTGGATGCCCTTTATTTCTTTCTCTCGCTTGATTGCTCTGGCTAAGACTTCCAGTACTATGTTGAATAGAAGTGGTAACAGTGAGCATGCTTATCTTATTCCAGTTATCAGGGGGAACACTTTCAACTTTTTCCCAATTCAGAATAATATTAGCTGTGGATTTGCAATATATAGCTTTTATTATTTTGAGGTATACTCCTTCTATGCTTCATTTGTTGAGGGTTTTTATCATCAAGGGATGCTGGATATCATCAAATACTGTTTCCACATCTAGTGAGATGATATGGCTTTTGTTTTTAATTCTGTTTATGTGGTGAATCACATTTATTGACTTGTGTATGTTGAACCATCTTGCACCTCTGGAATGGAACCCACTTGATCATAGTGAATTATCCTTTTGATGCATTATTGGGTTCAGTTTGCTAGTATTTGGTTTGCTAGTTGAGGATTTTTGCATCTATGTTCATCAGAGATATTGGTCTGTAGTTTTCTTTCTTTCTTTCTTTCTTTATTTTATTTTATTTTGTTGTTGTTGTTGTTGTATCCTTTCCTGGCTTTTGTATCAGGGCAATACCGGCTTTGTAGAATGAGTTAGGGAGGATTCCCTCCTTCTCTACATTTTGGAACACTTTCAGTAGGATTGATACCTCTTCTTCTTTGTAGGTCTGGCAGAATTTGACTGAATCCATCTGGTTCTGGGCTTTCTTTTTTTAATTGGGAGATTTTTTATTACTGATTGAATCTCACTACTTGTTATTGGTCTATTCAGTTGTATTTCTTCCTGTTTTGACTCAGGAGGTTGTATGTTTTCAGGAATTCATCCATTTCCTCTAGATTTACTAGTTTTTGAGCCTATAGTTGCTCATAATAGTTCCTTATGATCTTTTGTATTTCTGTGGTATCAGTTGTAATGTCTCCTTTTTCATTACTGATTATGTTTATGTGGCTCTTCTCTCTTCTCTTTTTGGTTAGATAGTGGTTTATCAATTTTGTAGACACATAGATCAATATAATAGAATAGCAACCCCAGAAATAAAATTATGTATGTATAACCCACTGATCTTTGACAAAGTAGACAAAAACAAACGCTAAGGAAAGGACACCCTATTTGATAAACGGTGCTGGGAAAATTGGATAGTCCCATGTAAAAGAATGAAACTGGATCCCTATCTCTCACCATATACAAAAATTGACTCGACATGGATGAAAGATTTAAATGTGAGGCCTGAAACCATAACAATCCTAGGAAAAAAAAACCTAGGAAAAGCTCTTCTGGATAATAACCTAAACAAAAAATTTATGACTAAGACACCAAAGGCAAATGGAACCAAAACAAAAATAGACAAATGGGACTTAGTTAAACTAAAAAGCTGCTGCACAGAAAAAGAAGTAATCAAAGGAGTAAATAGACAACCTACAGAATGGGAGAAAATATTCAAAAGCTATACATCTGACGACTTCGCGAAAGATGGCGGAGTGGTAGTGACGGGCTGAATCTGCGCTCCCGGGGAGGAAGGCATCGATCCGGACCTGCCACAACGCTAGAAGACCGCTCCCACACAGGAACAGTGGTGTGAATCCACGGAGAATCAGCGTGGGACAAACAGAGCGAGTGAGGTCTGAGGTGAACGAATATTAGGAACGCGGAACAGACACTAGCCAGCGGAGCGCGGGTCGGATACACCCGCCCCCAGCCGGGGTGGGTGCAGCCTCTCGGGAAAGCGGCTTGCCCTCCGCTCCCAATTGAACAGAGCCCTGACCCAGGCCAGTGCAGAATCACTGAGGGATACGTGGCGCATTGCAGACAGGAGGCTTTTTTGCGAAATTACCTTAGAACCTGGGGGATCTCAGCTGAGACAGCGCTTGGCGAGGAGGGACGGATCTGCCCCAGGGCGGAAAAACACAAAAGACTCCTGGACAGCAAATAGCGTCGTACCCCGTGCTGCCTTTTTCAGCAGTTCTCCAGCCGGTCACCCCCGGTGCGTGTCCTTGCTGGCCAGCCCCCGGGCAGTGGCGGTCTCTGCCTGCCGGGGAGCCGGTCCCCTCCAGCCCCGGAGCTTGACAGGCGCCATCTTGAAAGCGAGGGTGAAACGGCTCGGGAGCCAAAAAGTGCCCAGCGGCTCTTTCTGCCCGTGCTGCCTTTTTCGGCGGTTCTCCAGCCGGTGACCCCCAGTGAGCGTCCTTGCTCGCCAGCCCCCGGGCAGTGGCGGTCTCTACCTGCCAGGGAGCCGGTCTCCTCCAGCCCCGGAGCTCTGCAGGCGCCATCTTGAAAGCGAGGGCGAAACCGCTCGGGAGCCATAAAGTGCCAAGCGGCTCTCTCTGCCCGGCGCCCTCCGCTGGTCTCTGAACCAACGCCAGGAGTGTGGGATATGCCGGGGCCGCGCTCGGGGTGAAGGGGCAGAGCTGCGCTAAGGCAAAAAAAAAAAAAAAAAAAACACGAACAAGAAGAATAGGCTCGCCGAACTGTATATTTTATTCTTGGTAAATTTCTTCTGGGTTTTGTTTGTTTGTGTTTGTGTTTGTTTTTGGGGTTTTTTTTTTTTTCCTTTTCTTTTCTTTTTCTTTTTTTTTCCGGCGGCTCACGAGCCGGACAGCCTCGGCGGGCACCTTTGCCCTCTGGGCCTCTGGCTGCCACGCCTTTTTGAGCGCGGAGGTTGGATCCCCACCACTCTCGGAGCTGTGCGGGCGCGCAGACGCCATCTTGAAATCCACTGCGAAACCGCCTGGAACTCAGCCGGGCGGGCGTGAAGGGGCAGAGCTGCGCTAAGGCGTAAAACAAACAAACAAACAAAAAACATTGAGTCGCTGAATTATATACTTCAGATTTGTGTATCTTTCTGCCTTGCGGTGTGGTGAGGTGCTATGTAGTTTGCTTTTGTTCATTTTTGTTGGCGTTTTTGGTGTTTTTGGTTTGACTTTTTGCGTTTCTTTTCTTTTTTTTTCTTTTTATTTTCTTTTTTCTTTTTTTTCTTTTTCTTTCTTTCTTTTCCTTCTTTTTTTTCTTTTCTCTTTCGTTTTCTCCTCTTTCTTTTCTTTCTTTCCTTTTCTTTTTTCTTTTTTCTTTTTTTTTTTCTTTCTTCTCATTCTCCTCTCTTTTTGCCTTCTAACGAGGGACCCACGGTGAGCTTCGGAATGGGCCAGGTCCCAGGCTCTGGTACATACCGGATCCTGAGCAGTCACCCCCAGGGCCGGAGATCTGCGGGCACGTAATCGCCATTCTAGGGCCCACAGCAAAGTCACTGCGGAGCAATAGGGTACCAAGAGGCTCCCTGGACGGCCCTCTCCCCTGGTCCATGGACCTTATATAGGATCCCCGCGGAAGTGTAAACACTGAATACTTCTCCAGAAGCGAGAGCGTGGAACCTGATCCCTGGGGACATTGGGCCAAGACAGACTTTTGCCCGTGGGAGCTACAGCAACTGGGGTGCTGAGCAAGCGAGGTCACCGTCCTCTCCCCATAGCTAGTATCTTGCCTGCAGATAGAGTCAGAAACCTCCCCTATAGAGGAAGAACCAAAGGGAAACAAACAAACAAACAAACAAAGAGAATTTCGGTCTACTATTAGTGTGGACCCTGCCTGCCTTCTGAAAGACCACAACACAGTGTCCTAACTCACCAAAGTGGTCTTGGATCACTCCAATCCTCTAGGATTGGACCCATCGGAAGCAGTCCCCCAACGGAAACAGAAAAATCTCTAAACAATACACAACAGTCTCCCCCTCTTGCCAAAAGAAGCAACATACCTAGACTGTTTCACAGCCTAAGAATAGAGCACAAAGAGTCCTGTTAACCAGACTAAATCTATAAGTAAAGATCCAACGATAAATCTAGATGGGAAGGGCCCAGCGAAAAAACACGAAGAGCACAAAGAATCAAATGGAAAGCTCATCCCCAAAGAGAAATACCAGCTCCCAACCATTTGACACAAACCAGACTCAAAACACCAACATGTCACAGGAAGAATTCCAATTATGGATTATAAACAAGCTGAATAATATACAAGAATCAATGGATAAACAACACAAGGAAAACACAAAAAAATACAGGATTTGGAGGAAAAATTCACTAAAGAAATTGAAATATTGAAGAAAAACCAAACTGAACTCCTAGAAGTGAAGAATTCACTCAGAGAGCTACAAAACACTGTGGAAAGTCTCAAGAGCAGGGTAGATCAAACAGAGGAAAGAATCTCAGAAATTGAAGATAACTCCTTCCAAATAAATAAGTCAGTCACAGAGATAGATCGAAAAAGTAAGAGAAATGATCTGAGTCTTCAAGAAATGTGGGATTATGTGAAGAAACCTAACTTGAGAGTTATTGGCATTCCTGAGGGTGAAGAAGATAATAAGCAAGGGTTGGACAAGCTATTTGAAGACATAATCGAGGAAAATTTTCCAGGCCTTGCCAATACTCTAGACATACAGATTCAAGAAGCTCAAAGGACCCCTGGGAGATTCATAGCAAATAGGAAAACACCACGCCACGTAGTCATCAGGCTGACCAAAATATCCACTAAGGAGTCACTTCTCCGAGCTGTAAGGAGAAAGAAACAAGTAACTTACAAAGGAAAACCCATCAGAATTACGCCAGATTTCTCAGCTGAAACCTTACAAGCAAGAAGAGGTTGGGGCCCCATTTTCACGCTTCTGAAACAGAATAATGCCCAGCCTAGAATCTTGTACCCAGCTAAGCTAAGTTTTCTATACGAAGGAGAAATCAAGACATTCTCAGATAAACAAAGGTTGAGGGAATTCACCAAGACAAGACCAGCCCTCCAAGAAGTACTCAAAAGAGAATTACACACGGATCAGCACAAGAAAGATCCACGAATGTAAAACTACTCAAGAGCTAAAGATCAAATTCCAGATACCACAATGGCCCAGGAGAGAAAACATCACAATGAAGTTCTACCCAACAAGCTGAACAAAAAACTGTCTCACTTATCAGTTTTCTCAATAAATGTGAATGGCTTGAACTCCCCACTCAAGAGACATAGACTGGCCCAATGGATAAAAAAATACAATCCAAGTATCTGCTGTCTTCAAGAAACTCACCTAACCTGCAAAGATGCATTTAGACTGAAAATAAAAGGATGGAAATCGATATTTCAAGCAAATGGTAACCAAAAGAAAGCTGGTGTGGCAATCTTAATTTCCAATAACTTAGCTTTCAAACCAACAAAAATAATAAAAGACAAAGATGGCTACTACATACTGATTAAAGGCACAATTCATCAAGAAGCCATGACTATACTCAATATATATGCACCCAACCTAGGTGCACCTAGATTCATAAAGCAAACCCTACTAGATCTCAACCAAATGATAGATAACAATAACTGTAATAGCTGGAGACTTTAACACCCCACTGACGGTACAGGACAGATCCTCTAAACAGAAAATAAACAAAGACATAATGGACCTCAATAGAATGCTAGAACAAATGGGCATGGCTGACATCTATAGGACATTCTACCCAAAGTCCACAGAATATACATTCTTCTCATCAGCTCATGGGACATTCTCTAAGATTGACCATGTCCTAGGACATAAATCATGTCTTCAAAAATTCAAAAAAATAGAAATTATACCATGCATCTTCTCAGATCACAGCGGAATAAAAGTAACAATGATCACAAACAGAAACCCTCACTCTTACTCAAAGTCATGGAAGCTAAATAACCTTCTCCTGAATAATTATTCTATAAAAGAAGAAATCAAGATGGAAATCAAAAATTTCTTTGAATTAAATGACAATGGAGATACAACTTATCAAAATCTATGGGATGCAGCTAAAGCAGTCCTGAGAGGAAAATTCATATCCATAAATGCCTATATCAAAAAGACAGAAAACATGCAAATAGACAACCTAACGAATAGACTCAAAGAGCTGGAGAAAGAAGAACAGAACGATCCCAAACCCAGCAGAAGGCGAGAAATTACTAAGATCAAATCAGAACTAAATGAAAAGGACAACAAAGAAACTATAAGGGAAATTAATAAAACAAAAAGTTGGTTCTTTGAAAAGATAAACAAAATAGACACACCTCTGGCTAGACTAACCAAGAGCACAAAAGTAAAATCTCTAATAACCTCCATTAGGAACATGAAAGGAGAAATCACAACCGATGCTACAGAGATACAAGATATCATCTATGAATTCTACAAAAATCTTTATGCACACAAACTGGAGAACGTGGAGGAAATGGACAAATTTTTAGAGACACATAGTCTTCCCAGGCTCAACCAGGAAGAAATAGAGTACCTGAACAGACCAATATCAAGAACTGAAATCGAAACAGCAATAAAAAACCTTCCCAAAAAGAAAAGCCCTGGTCCAGATGGGTTCACACCTGAATTTTACCATACATACAAAGAAGAACTGGTGCCCATCCTACATAAACTATTCTCCAATATTGAGAAGGATGGAGTTCTCCCCAACACGTTCTACCAAGCCAATATAACATTAATACCAAAGCCTGGAAAGGACTCAACAAAAATAGAGAACTACAGACCAATTTCCCTCATGAATATAGATGCAAAAATTTTCAATAAAATACTAGCAAATCGAATCCAAGTACTTATCAAAAAAGTAATCCACCACGACCAAGTGGGCTTCATCCCCGAGATGCAGGGGTGGTTCAACATACGTAAATCTATAAATGTAATTCACCACATAAATAGAAGCAAAAACAAAAATCATATGATACTCTCATTAGATGCAGAAAAAGCATTTGACAAAATTCAACACCCTTTTATGATAAAAACGCTTAACAAAATAGGCATTGATGGAACCTACCTAAAAATGATACAAGCCATATATGACAAACCCACAGCCAACATCATACTGAATGGGGAAAAACTGAAAGCACTCCCACTTAGAACTGGAACCAGACAGGGCTGCCCATTATCTCCATTACTTTTCAACATAGTATTGGAAGTCCTTGCGAGAGCTATCAGGCAAGAGAGCAGAATCAAGGGAGTCCAAATAGGGAAGGAAGAGATCAAACTCTCACTTTTTGCTGATGATATGATGTTATATCTGGAAAAACCCCAGGATTCAACCAAGAGACTCCTGGAATTGATTAACGAATACAGCAAAGTCTCAGGCTACAAAATTAATATACACAAATCAGAGGCATTTATATATGCCAATAACAGTCAATCGGAAAACCAAATTAAAGACTCAATACCCTTCAAAATAGCAACAAAGAAAATAAAATATCTAGGTATATATCTAACTAAAGAGGTAAAGGACCTCTATAAGGAAAACTATGAAACACTGAGAAAAGAAATAGCAGAACTGGCAAATAGATGGAAAAATATACCATGCTCGTGGATCGGAAGAATCAACATTGTTAAAATGTCTATACTACCCAAAGTGATCTACAGATTCAATGCAATCCCTATTAAATTACCAACATCATTCTTTACAGACATAGAGAAAATAATTATACACTTTGTATGGAATCAAAGAAGACCCCGTATAGCAAAAGCAATTTTAAGCAACAAAAACAAAATGGGAGGTATTAATTTGCCAGACCTCAAACTATACTACAAGGCCGTGGTTCTTAAAACAGCCTGGTATTGGCACAAGTGCAGGGACACAGACCAGTGGAACACAACAGAAAATCCAAATATAGAACCATCCTCATATAGTCACCTAATTTTCGACAAAGCGGGAAAGAATATACTCTGGGGACAAGAATCCCTATTCAACAAATGGTGCTGGGAGAATTGGTTAGCCACTTGTAGAAGACTGAAACAGGACCCACAGCTTTCACCTCTCACAAAAATCAAATCACGGTGGATAACAGACCTAAACCTCAGGCGTGATATAATCAGAATTCTAGAAGAAAATATAGGAAAGACTCTTACAGACATTGGCCTAGGCAAAGAATTTATGAAGAAGACCCCCAAGGCAATCACAGCAGCAACAAAAATAAATGAATGGGACATGATTAAATTAAAAAGCTTCTGCACAGCCAAAGAAACAGTCCAGAGAATAAACAGACCACCTACAGAATGGGAAAAAATTTTTGCATACTACTCATCAGATAAAGGACTGATAACAAGAATCTATTTAGAACTCAGGAAAATCAGCAAGAAAAAATCAAGCAACCCTATCAAAAAGTGGGCAAAGGACATGAATAGAAATTTTTCAAAAGAAGATATAAAAATGGCTAACAAACATATGAAAAAGTGTTCAACATCTCTAATCATCAGGGAAATGCAAATCAAAACCACAATGAGATATCACTTAACCCCAGTGAGAATGGCCTTTATCAAAAAAACCCAAAACAACACATGTTGGCGTGGGTGTGGAGAGACAGGAACACTAATACACTGCTGGTGGGACTGCAAACTAGTGCAACCCTTGTGGAAAGCATTATGGAGGTATCTTAAACAGATTCAAGTAGACCTGCCATTTGACCCAGCAATCCCACTACTGGGCATATACCCAAAGGAAAAAAGGTCATTCTGTAACAAAGGCACATGTACCCAAATGTTTATAGCAGCACAATTCACAATAGCAAAGATGTGGAAACAACCCAAATGCCCATCAATACATGATTGGATTAGTAAACTGTGGTATATGTATACCATGGAATATTACTCAGCTATAAGGAATGATGAAGATACGACATCTCTATGGTTCTCCTGGAGAGAGTTGGAACCCATTATATTAAGTGAAGTATCCCAAGAATGGAAAAACAAGCATCACATGTACTCACCAGAAAATTGGTTTCCCTGATCATCACCTAAATACAAATCTGGGAACGACACCAATTGGACATCAGACAGAGGTGGGGGGTGGGGGAGGGGATGGGGGTATGCCTACACAATGAGTGCATTGCGCACCGTTTGGGGAGTGGTAACACTTGAAGGTGCTGACTCGGGAAAGGGGGGGTGGGGAAAAAAATATGAAACTATTGTTTTTAACTTGCACTGTTCACTTAATAATTTATCATGAATATTTCCCAAAAAAAAAAAAAAAAAGAAAAGAAAAGAAAAGAAAAGAAAAGAAAAAAAAAAAAAAAAGCTATACATCTGACAAAGGACTAATATCCAGAATCTATAAGGAACTCAAACAACTCAGCAAGAAAAAAAAAAATAACCAACCCCATTAAAAGGTATACAAATGACATTAATAGACATTTTTCAAAAAAAGATATATAAATGGCCAAGAAACAAATGAAAAAATGCTCAACATCACTAACCATTAGAAAAATGTAAATTAAAAACACAATGAGACACCATCTTACTTCAATTAGAATGTCTACTATCAAAAAACAATAGATTTTGCCATGGATGTGGTGAAAAGGGAACACTTATATGCTGTTGGTGGGAATGTAAGTTAGTACTACCTCTGAAAAGTTAATAGAAATGTATGTGCTAAAGAAGGGGCATGATGGTATACACACAGAGTATTCTAAACAAGTGGAGCAGCATGCACAAAGGATTGATAGCATCAAGAAATATTGTGTGCCCCAACCTGGGAAAATAAAAGTAAGCTGTGACAACATGGCATAGAAAAAATGCTAGAGACATAGGTGGGGATCAATTTCACAGGGTCATTTAACAATTAGGAGTAAGTTTAGCATCATAGAAAAATAGAAAAACTAAATAATGGGGTTTAAAGATATATAGTTTAATGTTCACTTACATAAATGAAGTCTAAAGAAAGGCACTCTATGGAGACTGCATGGTCACAAGGGACCCAAACTTGGTCTATTTTTTTTTCTCTAACATCTTACTGTATGGCTTCTATTCTGAAGGCCTCCTCATAGTCAAAATAATGCTACTGAAGCTCTCATATTGTCTACCCATTCTCCCCATTCCAGATAACAGAAATGAGAAAATTGCAAAGGCAAAAGTATGTGCCTCTCAGCCCCAGGGGACTATGGATACTAACTGGATAGCTAGTAGTCTTGGCCTCAGCCAAGTAAAGAATTTTGGTTCACCATAAAAGCATTGGAAACCCATTGAAAGGGTCTAAGCAGGGCTTGTGGAGCATGATAAAACATGATCAAATTTGTAGTTTAAACATATTACTCTGGATGCACTATAGAGAATACTTTGAAAAGGGGATGTGCTTGATATAGGGAGATCAGTAGAGGTGCCCTTTCAATAGTGCCAGTGAAAGATGACTAAGAATTCTGGCAATGAGGGTGAAATGAGGTATATGTAATCAAAAGATATTATGGCAATAAAATCAAAAGATTACAGTGATGTTTTGATATTGATAGGTAAGGGAAAGGGAGGTATAAAAACTGGGGTATAGGTTTACACCTCACCAAGCTGAACGGACAGTGGTAGGGACCCCAGGATTGGGAGAGAAGATCATGAATTTGTTTTTGGACACATTGAATATAAGATTCCCTGAGGTGTTACAAATACAAGACAGGTAAGGCAACTGGAGAGTTGAAGATAAGCCATATGATATTACTAATATGCAACTACTTAATTTGTATGGTTGGATTGAATAAGTATCTAGAGATACTGTCACCCAAGAATGATAGTATTGCACTTACATAAAAAAGAAAACACTGACTATTCTTCAAGAAAAATTATGCTTATAACCATACTGCATATTACAGAGCCATTATATATAAGTTTCAAGGTTATGTATGATGTGAAATCCTCTTTATCCATCATGTGTTTTTGACACTAGTTATTAATCATTTTCATTCAAAACAAATTAAAGTAATTATGATCCATTATAGAAGTTGATATAAATAACTAAAGGAATTTGGAAAAGAAGCAATTCACTTTTGGAGATTTGCCAATAATATAAACTCCTCAAGTATGACTCATTGTTTCTCCTCTGAGATCAGTTAACTGCTTCTATAAGTTGATCCTCAGCTTCCATAAACTCAGATAACCTATGAAATTCTTTCTGTTGTAATATAATTTTGTTCAAAATTTTACCAATTATCATTCAGATGTAGGTATGAAAATTCAAAGTATTCTTATCTAACTGCCAATCACAGAACAAGAATAGCTTTCACAGACCATGAATGGGAAAAACAAATGTGCAACTCTATTATACAAGGAGCATGAAGTTTGGTCTGTAAATATGCCATTTTTATGATATTATAGAGGATGGGGAAAATATTGCAAGTCACATTTGGAAAATCAGATTCATGTGAAATTGTAACATGTACTTTCTCTCTACTGCAACTATAATGCTTCAGATTATATATTAATAATCCATTAATTAAAGCATTAATGAATTTTCATAGTCAAACTACCCAAAGGTGCCAACATATAAAATCAAATATATTGTTCCTGGTATAACCAGAAACTTCCATTTGAGTTTTATTTAAGACACTTTCTATAATACATCAACAGAAACTATTTATCACACTACATCAGTGGATATTTAAATTTCTTTAAGATATAAGTTCTCTACCATTCTAGAATTAACAAATAAAATTAGCAAAACAAAAAGATAATAATTACATAATAATTTCTATAACTCTTTTTGCCATTATGTTAAGCAACATATACATTTAATAGGACAAGACTAGAAATCTTGATATCTGGGTTCTGTCTCTGCCTGGACTGGCTTTATTCATTGATAAGTCTTTTATACTCTCAATAAAAATGAAAAGAACAGGTTAGTTAATATCTAAATTTCCTTCCTTTTCATAAATTCTATAACACTCTGGAAGTTTGCAAAAATAGGAAAAGATAAACTTGAGATTACTATATCAGCACCATTGTTCAATAACGTTTTTCCATCAAAGTAACTCCAATAGCAAAGATGAGAGTATATATTACTACTCAATCACCACTCCATGGGCTGGTCTATAGCATAGCCTGAAGCAAGAATTTTTTTTTATTTCTAGATTTATTTTTAAATCCATTTTCCATTGCATTCCAAAATATATCTGTATTGGATTTAATAATGTCTTTTCTAAACCTCCATGCACAATTAATACTCTGGAAATATTTATTATGTTTATTGAGTGATATTGAGTGTACCCTAGAGATCCCCCAGTGATCCAAAGCCCAATTTGAGAAATACATGCAAGCAGTAGAGAAAGGGAGTCTACGCCAGGGCTGAAAACTCAGATGTTACAGGCCTGGGCAAAAACACAAATGAGTGGCATAGGATCGAAATGCAGTATGCTGTGGAGGAGACTGTAGCAGTCTTGGGATGAACTAAAAGAACAGTCATTATTCAGCTCTAAACAGACTCTTGCTCAGTATGGCCAAATATTCTGATTTTTCAAGGAAGCGAAAAGATGAATTATATATGAAATTTCCCCTCTTTTTAAAACACTATACATAAAAAATAAAACAGATCAGCTGGCCAGATTCAGCCTAAAACCTACTGGTTTTGAGTTCTTGGTTCTAAAGCCTGCTCCAGGAAATTAGTTTGGTTATGTAGGAGAGAGAGCATCTCCATGGAGGACAGAGTGGAAAAACATTTTCAAAGGGTCAGAGTGAAGGCTATGGACTCCTGAGGACAACAGTGGAATTTTCTTCCTTTCAGTGAGATCATTAAAAGCAGAAAAGACATGAATTTTTCACAATCATTATGGGCAGCTTAGCCTGGAGGCAGAAGGCTAGATCAGACGGGCTCTGGAGACTGACTTCCAGAATAATGGGAAAATTGTGCATTTTTATGGTAGCATTTAACCTTGGAATAATGACAACGTATTTGAAAGCCAGGTCAAGAGCTATGACACATAAATGAAATACATTTAAAAGCTACATGATTAAAGGCCAAGCTGTGGTCCATACAGCAAACTGCAATGGGGTTGCTTCAACTTTTTCCACTCATGGGAGAAAAAACAAACGGAGCTGCTGACATTCAGCAGTTGGTCTGGCACCCACAGCTAGACCATGTTATTCTTTTACTGATCACTAACAACTCACAGAATACCAACTTCAGACAAGGTTACTCAGATACCACGGGTAAAATGAGACAATATTTAGCCACTACATAATTTTTTCTAAGCAGAAATTAAATTAAAAAAAAAAAAACCAAGGTCACTGTGCCACCCACAAAATACAAACACTCCCTCTCTTGGCCAAAATGAGCAATTGCTACTTCTTTATCAGAGCTTTGTCCTCATTCTAATCTCCTCTCTTTATAGATAAGATTTATTGAGATACTCAATTATAGAATTGTCCCTGCTTTCTGACAGCCAATTTGGAGAAAGGCCCAGCTTCCTTAGGCCCTACCCCAAGTCATGTAAACAAAAACCAAATCCTATAATAGGTTCCTTTTAATATCATTTTACTAAAGACACCTCATAATTCCCCATGGTGTGTGTTCTCTTTTGTTATAATGAGTAATAAATCCAACTTATTTTACTACAGGTGTGTTCCTGCTGGTCTTTTGCTGAAGGTCATTGGCACTTGCGAACAATCAACATAGTTTACCACACAATCAATCCATCTAGGGCAAATGGTAATGACTTTGAAGGTGGCTGAAATGATTATGCCCGGCCTTAATGTACTTTCCCTGCCAGGTACAGTTGGGTCTTTCTTCATTCTATTTCTGCTCCTTTCATGTTGCCTGATTAGGCAATTTTTCTGTCCCTGATGAATGCAGAGAGTTTGCAGGCCTTTCTGAGATTCATTATTCAGACAGCAGATAACCAGTGTTTACACATTTATTCTTGTGTGACCTTACTCAAAAAACCAATGAAGTACAAACATTCCTCTTAAAAGATCAAATTGAGAGTAAAAATAGTATTGTGGGGGAAACAAACACACTTCAGGGAAAGCAACATTTGATGTGATGTTTCAACACTTTCTTTCAGTTGCATAAAAGACAAGCAATTAAATTCCAAACTGCTATTAAGCACGGAAAATATTTAACAGGAAAATATGCTTTTCTTTGTGTGTCTTCAAAAGACAACAAATACAGTCATGTCTAAAACAGGATGTAATCTGGCAAATTTGTAGACACAAGGGAATAGTCATATTCAGTTTGGGTAGATGAATTTTAAAAGAGTAAAATGTAAAGCTAGGGCAGCCAACATTATTAGATGCCTGCATTATTAATTTTTCTTGACGAATTTCTTGACATTAATTCTGACATCAACACAGAAAGAGCTATGTAGACATTTATTTCCAATTTTAAATTACAAAAGTGTTAAACATTTATTATAGGTTTAAAAACAGAAATGTAAAGATAAAACCAAAAACAAAGGCCCAGAAATCCTATTGACATATTAAATGTAACCAATGCATACACATAAGGATATCGAAACAAAACAGAAAGGTACCAAATAAAATGTCTACTCTTCCCTCTTGTTTCCAAACATTCTTGTCAATGTAACTATTGTTAATAATTTCTTATATATCCTTTGAAAACATTAAAAATGCTTCAATGAGATATCACTATACACTTACTAGAACTGCTAAAAAAAAAAAAAAAAAGCAGTGTAACTCCAAATGCTGGTAACAATGCAGAGAAACTGGAATTCTCATGTACTCTGATTGGAATGTAAAATGGTACAGCCATCCTAGAAAACCGCTTGACCATGTCTTATAAAATTAAATATGTACTCACTGTATGACCCAGCAATCACGCCCTTAGACATTCATCCCAGAGAAGTGAAAACGTATAGTAACATTAAAAAACCTGTATGTGAAGGTTTATAGCAGCTTTATTCATAATAGCAAAGACTGAAAACCACCCAAATGTCCTTGGGTAAGTGGTTAAACAAATTCTGGTACAACCGTATAATGGAACATTACTCAGCAATAAAAAGAAAAACTGTATGTGCAATAAACTGAATGGCCCTCAATGGCATTACGCTTAATGAAAAAAATCAGTTTCAAAAAGTTGCATACTATATGATTCCAACCGTATAACATTCTCAAAATGACAAAATTATAGAGACTAAGAACATATTAGTGGTTGTCAGGGTGGACAGGTGGGGTATAAAAGGATAGCATGGAAAAGTTCCTTTGTGATAACGGAACAATTCTGTACCTTGATTGTGGTGGTGGCTACACAAATCTATACATGCAATAAAGTCGTATAGAATTACACACATACACATACACTGAATAAGATCTGTAGTCTAGCTATCAGTATTGCACCAATGTCAATTTCATGGTTTTGATGTTGTACTATAGTTATACAAGATGTTAATCATTGCTGGGTGAAGGATACACAGGATTCTCTAGTCTATTTTCACAACTTCCTGGAGTCTATAATTATTTTAAAATAAAACATTTTAAAAATGTTACATATATGCCAGCTGTAAATAGTTTTTAAAATGTTACATATATGCCAGCTATAAAAATTAGCATGCTTTTGGCTATAAGTAGTAGTATATTCCAATTCAATTGTCTTAAAAATAGAAATAATGTACTATCTCATATAAGAAATCTGAAGATAAGATAGCTCCAAAAACAAAGCTAATCAATTATGTGCTTATCAGCATCGTCAAGGGCCCAGGATTGTTCCATCTTTCTCTCATCATTGGCACATAAGCTTGGCCCTTAAGTTGGCTCGTACCACGGCCCAAGATGGTTATCAAAGTCAGTGTGATCACACTGCCTTTGCAGGAGCTTCTAATTTTCATATAACTGAATTTATCAAAGTTTTTTCTTTCTTGCTTTTGTAACTTGATTTTAAAGGCTTTCCCTATATGACTATAAATAAATCCACCCAGGCTATCTTATAAAACTGAGCTGCTCAATAGAACTTTTCTGCAGTGATGGAAATGTTCTATATCTGCACTATCCAACTAGCCATGAGGGGTTATTGAATACTTCAAATGTAGCTCATAAAACCGAGAAACTGAATGTCCAATTTCATTTAATTGTAATTAAATTAAAATAAATAGCCTCTTATGGCTAGTGACTACCATTATTGGATGGTGCAATTCTAAAATCTTTATGGCTTCATTTTTTAAAATATCTAAATGTTTGAGTTTTTAGGAATGTCTTTGGGTAAAAGGATTCAAATCAGTGATTTTTACATTATATTTGGAATATAGACCACCTTGAGATTTGAATGAAAATTCTAATATCTACCTCCAGAAAAATGACCACATGGAAATACAGGCAGAATTTTGAACCTTATATTCTGGTGGCAGGAGATAAACAATACACAAGTAAATAATAAAGCAAGATAATTTCTGGTGATGATAAGGGTCAAGAAGGAAATGAGACAGAGTTATGAGACAGAAATTGACCAGGGGGGAAGGAGGATGCAAGACACTGTGTTAGAGAGGATGGAGGCCCCTGTGGGAGAGGACATTGGAGCTGAAGGCTTAATGATAAGTAGAAGCCAGCACTGGGGAAAGTTAGATAAAGAGCATTTCAACGAGAGCAAAGACTTGGAGGCAGGAATAAATTTTCCTTTTTGGAGGGCAGAAAAGATGTCTGACGTGGGTGCAGCCCAGTACATGAGGGAAGAGTAAGGTTAGAGAACTCAGGGGTGACGTAGCATTTCTTACAAGTTGTGAAACTGCAGCTCGCACAAGCTAAGCAAGCAGGCCAAGTTCACACATAGTAGGAAGTGGCAGAGTCAGACTTCAATCAGCTACTCTGAAGTCCCTGCTCTCAAACACGACAGTGCCTGTCCTGTGGTGTCCTTCTGATTCCACAGGACATGTGGTCAGCTCGGTAAGACCCTAACGAGTTCCCTGTCCAATTCTATAGTACATTAATAAAAAAGGATATGAAGATGTTAAAATATTCAGATTCATTAATTCAACCAAAAATATTTATTCAGAGCTGTGTATGTACAAGGCATCGGATAAATTCTGTGGTGTATCCAAAGAGGTGGCACCCAGGTGTAATGGAGAGGACACCAAGTTAACAGTGTGCCTACGTACTTCATCTTTCTGCCTCTCATCTTTTAATACCAGCAGCTGCCCCCCTCATGGGATTTGTTCATGTAAAAGGTTTTGCACAACATCTGGTACACAGTACACACTCAATAAATCTTAGCTCCAGAAACACATTGAGAATTGAAAGACTTGAGTCAACTTCTGACTCTGCTGGTTATCTACAGGGTGACCTTGAGCACATTATTATTTCCTCAATTACCTCATGTGCAAATGTTTAAAAAAAAAAAATTATACCCTTCCACTTATTATGGCTGCTGTGATTAAATAAATCATTTTAAATGCAAGCACTTTGTGCAACTTTTAAATGTCAGACAAAGGTAACAATTGTTAGCATATTCATAGAGTAAGATTTAGTCTGTACCCTGAAGGAGCTGACAACATGAAAGAAAATGCTTAGCAGGAGAGAAAACAAAACTTTTGATTAAAAAGGTGGTGATGTAGTATTAATTCTCCTGACAGTTTATATGGTAGTGATCCTTTGATTTGTCAAGGGTAATTATACAGAATCAGAAATAATTGTTTACTATCTGCCCTAAAAGCAAAAATACACAGAAATTGTGTTGTACTAAAAAAAAAAAATCCATATTGGCTCAGAGGAAAAATTTCTTAGTAGTGAGGGTATGTTCCCACTATATTAGGCTCACAAAACAGAGGTTTATTTTTTGTAAACCTAGTCAGTTTCAAGTATATTGCTAGGTGCTGTATCTGAGAAATAAGCAAGCAGGATCCCTACTCCTCACATAGTCTGCTGAAGGGTCGAAGAAATTTTCTCACACACTTTTCTGTGGCACAGATGATTATTTCTTTAAGAATGTTTAGGAATAAACCCATCAGAACACAAGAAAATAATTAATAACAAAAATTTTCATCTCTCCTTAGAGAATTTTATTCTGTGGGTACTATACTGACATCGACACCCTGAGCCATTGAAAAAGATTCTTAGCTGCTCTCATTTTCTGTGGTCTTTTTCCCTTCCAACATTCTTCACTCAGCTGTCAGAGAGGTTTTTGAAAGCTTGAATGTTATTGTGTCTCTCCATTGTTTGAATGATTCTGCCTGATATTACCTTTACTGTGGCCTCCAGTCTCATGTCTTACCCTTGATATTCAATCCATCCCAAAAGACTGACATGTTCTCAAAGAAGCCAATCTACATTGGGCCATCCTGGCTTTGCTCTAACAGGTCCTCACGCCTGTGATGCTCCCTTTGCCATTTATGCCTGATAACAGTTACTCACTTCAGCTGCCATAGGACTTCCTGACTCCTCCCTCCCTGAACCTCCACCTGTCTGGAGGCTCCTCCAGGTACATGGACCTCTTCCCTTATAGCCCACTATAGCCTGTGCATCCTTCTACGGAGCTACTTATGATAGCTGATGGCACTTTTTTGGGTAACATTTTTGTCACTTTCTACCAAATCTCAAGTTCTTTAATGCCATAGGTTACTCAGCTTAGTAAAGCACATACATATTTATGAATGAATTACTAAATTAATGAGTTAATATCCATAGAAAGACATACTTCCCATTTTGTTTCCTGTTATGAATCATAACAAGCTCAGATCAAAATGTTAATAATGGTTCTGTTCATCCTGAACTGTGGATCTGAGGTGTGACTGGTGTTGCAGCCACATTACTGACCTAATAGATTAAGATAATGCTCTTGAGCTCTCGATTTTGTCCAATTATGTCTTATCTAATAAGGAGCCTATCATTTTTATCTTTCCTTTGAATTCTCAGTTAATAGCCACTCAATTCTTCACTCATTACATTCTAGAAGACTCATCTATTACTGTCAAAAGCCACACAGATTTGATGCTGCACATTCAAGCTATGCTAAACAAATAGGCGGCTTGGAAGATTTTATACTGACCAAGATGATTTTCAAGCCATTGCTTGAATATCTAACATCAAAAATGACTGCTCTCATTTAAAGAGGGATTCAAATAGTTTTGAATAAATCAGTGGCTTGGTATTATCCAGCTTTCATTTTCTATGTCATGACTTGGTTAATTTAACATTGATTCAGCAAGCTGAGTAAATATAAATTGATTTTGGGGGAATGATGCTTTGATTATTTATGTCTATATATGGCTTATTCCTATTAGTCATTATGGAGAGAAACCAAGAAACAGAATTTAAGCAATGTTATACTTATTGGAGAATCACTGGTCCTGTAATGTGTGGCACAAAGTGACCTAATTAAATTAGCAAAGGATGCATCAGGCTATGTGGAACATGAAAACGACATAATCAAGTATCAGAGCCAAGGTCTACCTTAGACAGGATGATGGAAAAAAAATTTTATTTTCAGTACCTAGCCTTCCTTTCAGTATCTAGTCTACTTGTAAGAGCACAGTAAATTTTCTGATAAAGTCATCCGGCTGGAAAGTGTGATATACCACTATGGTAACATGGTCTAATTAAAGCACTCTCACAGGTCACCCACAACTGGCATCTTGAGGAAGGCCATGGGGGTGCCAAAGGATCTAGAAACTGCGTTTGAGGTAGAATGGTTCATGCAACTGGCATGTCTCACCAAGAATATAAAAGACTCAACTTCTGCTTTTAATATGGCCAGAGAGCACATATTGGACCTGATCTTTCTGCAGATAATGGTAAACTCTGGACAAAATGCAAAAACAATACAAAGCAAGCTAAAATGAACTAGCTACAGTAGAATGAATTTTACAAAAGGCAGAATCTGCAAGAGAGTCACTTGGAAGAAGGGAAGAATATAGTGTGAGTTACTCATTTTTAAAGTTTTTAGCCTGAGGGTCGTCCATAGTCAGAACAATGTCTTTTCCCAAGCATGTCATTCTCATGTCCAAAATATGCAATGGTCCCTATGTCTTATATGATAAACTCAAAACTTTTTGTTTTTGAGACAGAGTCTCACTCTATCACCCTGGGTAGAATGCAGTGGCATCAGCATAGCTCACTGCAACCTCAAACTCCTGGGCTCACGCCATCCCCCCATCTCAGCCTCCTGAGTAACTAATTTTTTCTATTTTTAGTAGAGATGGGCTCTTTCTCTTGCTCAGGCTGTTCTTAAACTCCTGACCTCAAGCAATCCTCTGACCTCAGCCTCCCAGAGTACTAGGATTACAGGTGTAAGCCATCGTGCCCATCCTAAACTCAAAACTTTTAAAATGTTATTCAAAGCTCTTCATGTCAAGGCCTGACTTTACAATTCTATATCCTTTGATTCACCGGTTCTTCAAAGGCTCTGGGCTCCTGCATAAGGCCAACCCCTCCTCGTGGGCACTGATCACGTCTCCACTTGCCTGCTCAAAAACATGGCTCCTCAGCTTGTCCCCTTTCTTGCCTGCCTCACTCCTTTTTTTGCTCCAAACTCTGTATTCCTCCAGCTACTGCTTCAGTTCTTGAATATTCTTTATACCAGAAGTCCTTTAAAGATTTATTTATAGTCTTTTCTTTCAGTCTCTCTTGAACCTACTCCAATTATGCTTTATGCCCCCAAACCGCCTCTGAAACTGCTCTCGTTAAGTTCACTAATGACTTTCCAGTTGCTCAATCTAGTGGTAAATTCACTGTCTTCTTCCTACTTGAACTATCAAGAGCATTTGTCACACATGATCATTGCTTCCTCCTTAAAATATCTTATTCACTTGTCCTCTGGGATACCGTACTCTTAGGTCCCCTTGTCCTCAATAGCTGTCCCTTCTCTATCTCCTTTACTGGATTCTGGTTACCTTTCTGAGCTCTAATAATTGGAGTCCCTGAGAGTCATTCCTCAGAACTATCCTCTTTTTACATTCCCTTCCTGGGGGATATCATCTAACCTTAAAGTTTTAAATATCATTAATACAATCAGGAGTCACATATTTATATCTCTGGCACTGATCTTTTTCCTAAACTGCAGTCTGTTATATCCGACTCAACATCTTCTAGTCACCATCTCCAGCTTAGATGTGAGATGGTTGTCTCAAACTTTATATATCTCAAACTGAAGTCTTGATATCAACCGCATCTCTACCCCTGCTGGCAAACGCGTTCCTCCTGTGATCTTCCTCATCTCAGTAAATAACAACTCTGTTTCTCCTATTATTCAGGTCCAACATCTTGGCATCAGCTTTATTTCCACTCTTTCTCTCATACTCCAATATCGGTTAATAATTAATCAGCAAAACATGTTGACTCTACCTTCAAAATGCATCCAAAATCTGACCACTTCTCACCACCACCCTAGTCTGAATTTCATTACCCACAAACACCAGGGCAACATAAGCAAGAGTTTCAATAAATACCTTCTAGCATCAGAATAGTTGGTATGTAAGAAATGTTGATGATACTGCCACGGTGGAGGAGGCACCATACTAGAAATCCAGAAGCCTAGGCCTCCACTCTGACATGTACATGTGATTCTTAGACAACCAACTCCATTTCACTTTGTTCATATCTCTTGCATTGCACTTACTCACTTACTGCACTGCATTCTACCTATTTATACATGAGTCTCTTCTGAACACATGATAATCCAAGGGCAAGGACAGTTATTTTTTCTGATGGGACTACAGTTGGTACTTCATAAGTGTATATTGAAATAGAAGTTATTTTTGAAGGTTTTAGTTGGATTGGGTGGGAAGTCTATTGAATTGGGACTAGATAATAAGGAGCTAAAACTAAGAAGATACGTTACAGGAATATCGCAATAATCCATATGAAAAACAATAAGGAACCAATCTCTTTGGAAATTGGAGTGGAGATAAAGGAACCACTTGTGTAGATAAATTTCTGTTAGAAGTGACAAGAATTGATTAGTAATTTAGTTGCAAAGGAAAAGTCACTAAGGACCCTGATGTTTCTAGCTTAGGAAAATACGTAGATGGAATTGCCATTAACTGAGTTAGTGGAAGAAGAAGGATGAGCTTTGGGGATTAGAAGGATTATAAAATGAATAAAATCCATTTTAGGCATGTCTTACTGAAGTGCTTTTGAGCATGAGATTGAAAATACTCAATAGTAAATTGGCAGAACAGGTCTGATGCAGGGCAGGGGGAGGAATGTGGTGACTGGTGAGATCGAGGATAACTAACACTGGCAGTGAAAGAAATTGCTAGAGAGTGCATAGTGAGGAGAAAGGGTGGTCCAGGCCTACGTTCTGGAGAATAAAACTGAAGGGGCAGGTGGAGGATGCTGATACCGCAGAGATAGAATAAGCATGTCCAGTGAAGCAGGATGAAAACCAAAACAACATCAGGAACTGATGGGAACAAACCTGCAAGGCACACGGGTTAGTTATCACCACGAAAGCCCACAAAGAGATGGACTAGGACGAGGAATAAGAGGAGACCATTGAGAATTTGCATTAGCAATTCAGTTTTGTGGCCAAGCGAGAACCCAGATGGCAAGCACTGAATTGGGGAGAGAGGTTAAAACAAAGGCATTCTTTCCAGAAGTTTCATGGTATCAAAAAGGAGAGAGAGAGAATGTTAAAAATGGAGGAAGCCTCCATAGACATGTTTTTGGAATGAGAGAGACTCAAGGAATGAGAGAAACGTAAGGTCCAAAGAAGAGAAAAACACAGTGTTTATAATTAGAGAGTGGGAAAAATAACCAATAAACAAAATTCCAAAGAAAACAGAGCTCTAAATTACAGGCTGAGAAAAGAGCTTAGAAAGGAGAAGGGATGTATCATTCCTTCACTCATTTATTCGTACCTGTTTTATGCCAGGCACTCTTCGAAATGCTTGGGATATATCCACAAAGAAAACAATGAAGCCTGCCTTTATGACACCTATATCCCAGCAAGGTTGAGGAAGGAGAGGAAGAACATGCAACAAAAGAGAATATAATAAATATATAAATTATGGTTTATTAGAAGGTGACAATTTCCATAGAACACTGTAAGGGAGATTGGGAGGGTCAAGGTGAGGGCTTTAACAGGGCTTGTGATAGGATCGTCAAAGCTTATTGAGAAGGCAAGACTTGAAGGAGTGAAGGGATTAGCCACGTGTATATACAGAGCAAGAAGAAATGATGGGCATAGACATGCATATGTGTGGAAGAAGAGAGTAAAAACTTGCATTTTTAGTATCAGAGAAAGAGAAGGATAAATTAGCTACCACAGGAAAAACTATTGGTTCAATTTAGCTATGTGTTTATTGGTAGAAGAGTCAAATAAAAAGAATTTTTTTGCCCATGTTTTCAAAGGGGCCATGCAGGTATCTCCAGTCTCAATATATTTTAGGTATGTTAGCAGTGGGGTGGTTGAACCGTCACAGAAGCCCCACAATTCATTGACAGGATCCACTTTCATTAGTCACCCCAGAGGCTAAATTTGCAGTTCAATCTCATTATTACAAAATAACCAAGCAAGGAATTTCAGTCAGTATACAACCTCTCTTTCATCATTCATTCTGCCAGCCAGCAATAGTTCATTATTAAACTTATTTTATTCAAAATGTTCATGCACATAGTAAATAAGGCCTCTAGACTCACATACGAAGCAAATTTAAATAAAATTACATAACACTTGTGGAATTCCTGTTTCAATTAAAGACAGCAACTCTGTCAAGGAAAAGTGTGTATAGATAGATGGGTAGCAAAATTCTTCGATGTCATCAGACCAAGAACGTCCACATTCTTACATGATCTTTATTTTCTAGGGCCAGTAGAGTGTGGCTCCCAGTTGAAAATGGTATCATTCTGGCTACACTGATGTGCACTCAAAACTTCCTACGATGGCCCTGAAAGATGAAAACTTAGTCACCAAAACTACTGCAGAAGCTGAGTTTTGGTTGAATTATAGTTGAATTTCCATCAACTATAAGACTGATGGATACAAAGTAGCAGTCATTTAGGATGAAAAAGTCTAGAGATCTGCCATACAACATGAGGACTATAATTAATAAAATTGTATGGTACTTGGGATTTTTGTTAAATAAGTAAACTTTAGCTGCTCTTATCACAAAGAAAAAATAACTATGTGAGATGATAGCTATGTTAATTTGCTTCACTATAGTAACCATTTTACTGTCTCTATGTATCCCATAACATCATTTTGTAAACCTCAAATATACACAATAAAATTTATTTTTGAAAATAGAAAACTGATAGACCCAGACTGACAAAGCCATTCTGAGTTGCCACTTGTCTTAAAAAAGATAAAAAGATGTTGTGTTCCTCCTCTACCAACTGACTCCTAGTGCAGGGACTCAAGCTCAGAAAACAATTTTTAAATATGGTCTGTCTGTCCTCAAGTGGGCAGATCATTGTCCCTCTTTGCTATCTTTCTGTATCCATTCAGAGGCAAGAAATAAGCAGAGCAAAAATGAACGGGGGAGGGAGTGGGTGTCATGCACTGACGGTGGCACAGTATAATCTGAGTAGACCCTACCGTGAGGTGCTCTATTTGGGTATGGAAATTCCCTGGCAGAACAATCCCTGGCAGTGGTTTGTTCCATAATTATAACATTCATGTATTGCATCTGTTCTGAGTGTCAGAGAGCCAAGAACTGGGAGCAAGGGAAGCTCCCACCTCAGTACAGCCAAGATGCATTAGACGAATGCCTGCTCAGCGTTCGGAATTTGGCTGGATGCTGTCCCCATCAATATCTCCTCTAAACTTAGATTCGACAATGAGTAAAGCCAAGGAAATTCCACATACCTTGCCTTTTGATAAAGAGGGAATCTAGATGTTTCCTGCCTTGTTTGAATAAAAGAGAAAAGCTTTGGACATATGAAAATATGTGCAGAAATAAAGGTAAAGGAATATTTTCCTAAAGGTTCAGAGTAATAGTGGTTGAATGAAACCACTTATTACAAGAAATAGACAACTAATTTGGAAGACATGTGTCACTAAAGGACCCAAGAATCTATTGTTCATATAAAGTTAATCATAAAAAGTAAAGGGGCAAGGTAAAAATACAAAGGGTAAGTTGCAAAGATACTAAATTGAGGTAAAAAAAAAAAAACTCAATGTATTAAAAAGAATTTAAAGAAATGAAATGTCACTAGTTTATATTCTAACTGAAGGAAAGAACAGGAAAAATATTGTTATCATAGATGTGGAAAAAAAGTCTTGAGGGAATGAGTCAAAGCCTAGGAATAGAAATATTCATTTGTTGGTAGAGAAAGCACTGAAATAGGAAATTTAATGGAAACCAGAGAAGAGAGAAAACTCCAGATCACATATCTAAGCATATTTTCATATTTTACACCCATATCCTCAGGCACCAGAAAAGTAAGATGGAAGCAGCACCTCACTTGCAAAGCATAATATGGAGGGAAAGAGAAAACAGACTCGTATTAGGTATGATGAGTACTAAGAATTAACCCATGTTATGTTAGAGTATAAAGAAGATCTGGACAGAAACACTCAGACTAACAAGAGACAAAGCCATAGCACTTCTGCAGGTAGGTGGTGCAGGGCGTCTCCCATTTGTCCTCTTCTCCACTCCCTCCCACCCTTCTCTAGCATTCTCCCTGCCATGAAGTTTGACCTCTATGCACATTTGTCTTTTGGCTTCCCCCTTGTCTCTCTATAGAAGGCTTCAGCTTCTATCAAATGGCCTCTCTGTGGCTGCCTTCTCTGGGTTCTAGCAACCATGATCTCTTTTCCTCTTCAGAGAATGGGATGGTAGTGGCTCCCTGCTCTTGCTGGCTCAGGGATAGTGCCTTAGCTCTTGTTGGTGTAGGAGTCCCTAAATGCTGGTGATACCTTTGTAAATAGTTCCTTTATTAAACTCTCCTCAGTTATCCCAGTTTGAATTTACTGTTTCCTGCTAGGACCCTGACTGAAACATATACTAGAGCAAATAAACAGCATGCAAAAGAGAAAGAATTTCCCAGCAATGAAGAAAATATAACCCAAGCAACAGAAGCAGATTCCTTGCATATTTTTGCAGTGTATTGTGAAAGCCTTTGATTCAATAAACAGGCGCTCAAAGACAAGACTATTTGGTAACGGAATGCAATTTAAAAGAGGACAGCAACAGGAAGGATCAAGATGGCTGACTGGATGCAGACAGTGTGCGCCTCCTCCATGGAGAGAAACCAGAATAGTAAACAGATTTTCACATTTCGAACAGATCATCTAGGAGAGAATGCTAGGATTCTCCAAGGAAGTGACAGGAAGCACCAAAAGTGGGCAAGGAGAGGGTTCAGGGGCCCTTGCTTGGCCAGGGGCAGCTAACAGCTGGGAGAAGCCCCCAGATGTGGTGAAACAATAAGAGAGAAGCCCCCAGGGCTCCATTCCCCTAGGTGAGCTTTTACGATCTTGGCTCTAAGAGAACGCCCTGAGCCACTCAGGTCTTGGCCCTAACATAAGGAGCTGCTTGGAGATTTGCATGGAGATATTTTTCTAGAAAAGGAACTCACACGGAATCTTACAGGAATTTGAGCCTAAAGTAGCCTGAGCCGGGCACCATTCTGAGAACCTAGACACTGGGAACTGCAGGCAAGCCTGCAGCCACTGCGCAACTCGGGGAGGGATGGCGGAGCCCAGGTGCTCCCACGCCCCCCTGGTAAGGTCTCCACTGCCCTGCTGTGGGCTGCTTTTGAGACTGAGACATGGTGGACAGTATTTTCCACAGTGTCTCTCCCATGCTGACTGCCTGGTTGGGGTCCCTGCCTTTCCGGTCTCAGGTCCAAGGTATGATTTTGAGGGTTTGACAGAGGGCTGTGCCCATCCTTGGGCTGGGTTTGGGCTTGATATCGTTTGTAGCCCCTGCCTGACTGGGAAGAGGAAGAGAAATCAGGCTTTCCAACATGCATCTGGGACATGCCCAGCATCCTGCAGCCAGCTGCTATAGGACTGAGCCTCGAGCAAACTGCACTCCCCACAGTTTCCTGCTAGAGGAGCTTGCCTAAGAAGGGCCCTGCTCTCTCTGGCCACAGGCCCAGGGTGCCATTTTGGGGATTTGAAGCTGGGCATTGTCCCACCCTCGGGCTGAATTCAGGCTGAGGTAGCCCATCTAGCTGAGGAGGGACACAGGAGCCCAAGCTCTTCTACCTACATCTAGGACAATTCCCACCACCCTGCTACATGCTGCAGTGAGACCTAGATGGGAGCAGATGGCACTGTACCCAGCATCTTGCACTCACTGTTTGCGTGGAAGAGGTCCCGCCCTCTTGAGTCACAAACCCAAGGTGCCATTTGGGGAATTTAAACCTGTACAGCCAGGGAAAGGATGTAGAGACAGGGACCGGACCGTGCCCCTCCAACCACCCAATGCTGTGGAAACAGCTGCCTCTGTTCCCAAGCATGAGCTTTTAGTGTGAGTGAGCTGTGAGATAGCCAGTTCTAGGTTTGCAGTGGGAGTCATGCCCCATAATACTCTGCTCACTGCGCCTGGGTTCTGCATGGAGCGTGCAGCTCATTTCCCTCCTTTCATGGACAGGTGCTGTTTCTGCAGCTGTCCCAACCTGGGAATCTCAGCCCCTGAATCTCTACAGCACTAGATCCACAGCCAGCACAACCCACCGTGCACTTGGACTATAGCACCCAGGGGAACTGTGGGTCTCCCAGAGCATGGGCATTCAGGGCAGGCCACTTATAGCTGAGAGGAGAGTGTAGCACACCAGAGGGCCCCCCTTAGGACACAGGGCACCATCTCCCCACCATTTGGGGCCTTCTCTTCATCCTCCCCTCCCCTGCCCACTGCTATGAGGCAGCTGTGGTTGTTTCCACTAGGGACAGATGAGTGTTCCACAGAGGATGATTAAGCAAAGGCAGTGGCAAGCAGTTGCCCCACCTCTGACAGAGTGCCTGTCACACCCAGGATACCACAGAGCTTGGGGACCACTCCTGCAGCAAAACAAAAATGAGTAAATGGTACCTAATCAAACTAAAAAGTTTCTGCACTTTAAGTAATCAACAGAATAAATATACAACCTATAGAATGGGATAAAATGTCCACAGTCTATACATCCAAAGTACTAATATCCAGAATCTACAAAGAACTCCAACAAATCAACAAGAAAAAAATAATAATCCCATCAAAAAGTGGGCAAAAGACATGAATAGTTTTTTTTAAAGAAGATATACTAATGGCCAAAAAATATGAAAAATTGCTTAACATCACTAATCATCAAATTAAAACCACAATGAGATATTACCTTACTCCTGTCAGAATAGCCATTATTAATAAGTTATAAAACAATACATGCTTGTGTGGATGCAGTGAAAATGGAATGCTTATATATATACTGTTGGTGGGAATATAAATTAGTATAACGTCTATGGAAAACAATATGGAAATTCCTCAAAGAACTAAAAGTAGACCTACCATTCAATCCAGCAATCCCACTACTGGGTATTTACCCAAAGGAAAAGAAGTCATTATACCAAAAAGACAACTGCCCCTGAATGTTTATCACAGCACAATTCACAATTGCAAAGATGTAAAGTCAACCTAATTGCCCACCAACTTATAAGTGGATAAAATATGATATATGTATTAATATATATACACACACACCATGGAGTACTACTCAGTCATAAAAAGGAATAGAATGAATTGATGTCTTTTGCAGCAACTTGGATGGGACTGGAGACCATTATCCTAAGGGAAGTTATCTCAAGAATGGAAAATCAAATGCCACAAGTTCTCACTTATAAGTGGGAACTAAACAATGAATATATATGGTAATACAGTGCTGTAATGGACATCAGAAACTAAAAATGGGATGGTTGGGAGGGGGTGAGAGTTAAAAAATACCTATTGAGTACAATGTACACTATTCAGGTGACGGGTACACTAAAAGCCCTTACTTCAGCATTATACAATTCATTCATGAAAAAAAAAAAAATTTACACACCCTAAATCTATTGAAATTAAAAAAACAGGAAAAACGAAAGAGCATGACAGAAATAAGCAACAAATGGGGACCCAAGATAATGAACCATTGACATTTATTACCTGTGTAATAATTAATTTTAATAGGAAAAAGTAAAATGAATAAGGATGAGAAGTAAATTGACGGCATTGAGAGAGTCACAATGAATGCAGAAGAAAAAGAGACTAAAACAATTAGATAAAAAATGAGGGCTATGGAAGACAAATATGATACAACATGAATATAATCAAGGTCTCTGAAGTTAAGGACCTCAAAAGAGATGCCAAAAATATTCTGAAATATTTAGGAAAATTTCCTTGAGATGGCATAACTGAATCTGCCGATAAAAATGGCATTTTGAATTAAAATGGATCAATATCAAGATTTCTGGGATATAAGCTTTAATGATAAAAAATAATTCTTCAGTTATCTAAACATAGAGACCAAATTATTCATAAAGGTGATAAATCACACCAGCCTCAGTTTCCCCATTCCAGCCCCTCATCAATCATCAATGCCAGAAGATTAGGAGATACGTCTACATCACTAAGGAGGAACAAGTGGGAGCCAACAATATCATACTCAAATTATAATTCAAGTATAAAGACAACAGGAAGATACCCTCAAATGTGAAAACCTCCAAGAAGTATGACACTCTTAAAAACTTAAAAAAAAAAAAAAAAAAACTCATAAGAAATCCAGCCCCCACCCCCTCACCAAAAAAAATAAATAAATAAAAATAAAGTATAGAGCAGGAAAGAAGTGTGGCAAATGGCCTGGTGGAAAGCACTGAATCCATTTAAACATGCAACCAAGACTGAGACGATTATGGTTGTAAAAAAAAACAAAATAGTAAATGTTATAAATGCTAAATAAATAAAATTAAATAACAGAAAATACTGAGGTGGCAGGAAAAAAGAAGGAAGTATAAGCGTGCTAACCAATTAATTGTTCATAGCTGGGGGTCAATAAATATTTTCTAAAATAGAAACACGTTTATCATGTTTTTTCTTAACATCAGAGGAATGTTTTAGAAATAAATATCTATTAAATAAACATTAATCTGAAATTCAAAAATTCACTTGGTTTTGCTTTAGTTTTCTTCTGTTACATTCAAGTAAAACAAAATTTGAAAACTTTATTAAAATAACATATTTAGTATGATATAATTCTTATGAAATTATTTATATCTACTTATTCATCCATCTGCATAATTGTATATATTATTGAGTCTATCTGAAACGGTGATCAGTGGATATAAACATCTGTTACTTTAGGGTGATAGAATTTGGGGTTATTTTTATGAATTTCTACATCCTTTATACTGAAAACCTTTTGAGGTAAATGTGTCATTTTTAATTTAAAAAGATCTAAACCCAAACAGACAAAATTGAAAAAATTTTCTGAACCTGAAAGATATAATCAGTTGGAACATATAGAAAATGTACAGGAAGAAAAGACAGACTTCCTACCAAGAAAGAAACAAACTTAAGTGTGGCCTCTGAAATACTAAATGCCTAAAAACATCAAAGCAATATCTCTAGATTCCAGGGGTGGAGAAAAATACTTTACTATTTAGGAGTTTGATATCAAACCATATTGTCATTCTTGTATAAAAGCAACAGAAAATAATTCAAGTGCACAAGTGCTGAAAAATATACCATCCAACTGTCCTCAAAACTTGAAAACATACATCAGAAATCACTAAATGAATCAGCACTGAGAGTTCACAAATTGAAATGTGACAGTATAAAAAGATGAATAGTTTCTCTACTGCTGAAAGTGAGTTCTAATGGGCTAAGGCCCAACTGTGGAAACACATTCAGGACACTGACCAGCTTCACAGCCCATGTTGACTCCTTTGGGAACTGGTTTCCCTATCACATGTAAGATTTCAGCAATTCTGGGAAACCCTGGCTAGGTGAGGGAATGGTGGTGGCACAGTGATCTGTGGTAAAATCAAGGTCAATTTATAAAAATAAATGGCCTGACATTTCTACTGCTGGGTAAGATACAGTAAGTAGTTTAACACCGATATTAAGAATAATTAGAAAATCTGAAGCAATTGGAACTAAAGGGACAAAAATTCTAGAGGGAAGAAAATCTTTCAGAGATGAGCTGAAGATGAAATGTGGGTAGCTACTGACTGAATGTGGCTAGAGGTGAGAATCTGGGCTTGTTCCAAGCATGGGGCCAGTGGTGAGGGACAGAGAAACCAACAGAGCATTTGGCGGTCATGCAGGGAACTAGAGATCAAATTGTAAACTTGAGGGGCTTCAAACGCATGAGCAATTTCCTCTCAATATTTGTTGAATTCCAAAGCTGTACTGGTCACAAGGCTAAAAAGCTAAGAAGAAAATTTCTGAAGGGCAAAGTGGAATTATCTGCATTCTCCTGGTGCTTAAGAAAAAAAAAAATACCTGCCAGGTAGAGGAGCCCTAAAGAGCAAAAATCCCTAGAGAGAGTGAGTAATTGACACTGATGAGCTGAAACTCTTTTTTTGGCAAGGAGAACATGCCAACCTGGGCTAACATAAATTCTTAGAATCCATGTCTGACTCCTAGCAGAGTTATAGGGGGCTGGAGTGACAAAATTGGAGATTTCAGAGACCTCAAACACATTACTAGTCTCCTCCTTAGAATATTTGTCAAATTCTGTTAGTTTCATGGGAGTGGAGAAATAAGCATAAAACCTCTAAAGAGCAGAATAGAGATTCCATTAGTCTCTCAGTCCCGAGATAGATAACTGCCACACTCTCAAATGAAAGCCAAAAGCCACAGCCTTGGAACAAGGGAAACCCAGGCAGACTGGGTTCTACCTAAGCTTCCACTTTAGTTTTCTTCTGTTTAAGCACAGGCTTGACCAAGATTTAGTCCATAGTTGAATCAAGAGAATCCTCTCCATACTCTATTTTCCTGGCAGAGGAAAGGATAAACCCTCTCTGACTCTCTGAAAATGGCATCACCTGGTGCCTCTACCATTTTTTCTTAAATAAACAAGGTCCTTCTTTCAATAACGAATTACTAGGCATGCCAAGACACAGGACCCATATGACAAATACCAAGAGAAAAATAGCCTATAAAAGCAAATTCATAGATGATCAGATACTGGAGTTAGCTGAATCAAATGGACATTCTAGAACTGAAAAATATAATATTCAAATTAAAGATTCAATAGATAGGTTTAATAGCAGATTGAATCTAGCATAAGAAGGATTACTGAAATAGAAAATAGTTTAATAATAATATCCAAACTCAGCCACAGAAAGAAAAGAGAATGAAAAAAATAATGACCTTCCCATATAACAGCGATAATCAACTAGAAAATGTGTTTTTTTAAAAAATTCTCATTCACATTAAAACGTAAATAATAAAGCACCCAGAAATAAGTCACAGAATAAATGTGCAAGAACTTTATGAAGAAAGATGTGAGAATTTACTAAAGAATTAAAAAAGATATGAATAATGATGAGATATATATATATATATATTATGTCCATAGCTAGGAAGATAGTATTAAAATACATACGTTTTGCCTAAATTAATCTGCATATACAAAAAAATTTAATAAGACTTGAAAATTTGTTTTATGAAAAAAACAGCCTTTTAAAACATTTGGAAAAGAGAGGATTTTAAAAAATGGTAATGGACTAATTAAATATTCACTTGGGAAAAAATAAGCTTCTATTTCAACATTTGCTACAGTCTCACTCCTCTATATTTATATTGCTATATGTGAATTCTACATATAAATTTCCTCTATATTTCTCTCTATATATGCATATATGTAATATAGAGAAATATATGTATCTCCATGTACATTATCGTGTTCACAAATAAGAAGCAGAACCGTCGATGGACAAGAAACTGGGAAGAAAAAAAAAAAAGACAGAAAATTGATGAAATCAGTTTGAACATTTTACTCATAGTCCAAAACATGCTCAGAGAGAATACTGTAGAAAAAGTTGAAAGAGTTACCAAGAGTGCTCCACCTCCAGAGATGATAAATAAGAGCAGCAAGAAGGATCCAAGGGCAACTGGCAGAATGCTTGGTTGGCATGCTGTAGCGGGATCAGCCCAGCAAGAAGCCAGCCACACATGTCTCCCTCTTCCCCAGTTGGACTCGGCAACAAAGAAAGTGTTTGCCATCAAGTGGGACAAGTGACTATGAGAGCTTATTTTGGAAGTCTATGTCTTTATAGGATAAGAAACATCCAGGAAGACCGGGGAATACCGTATCTTAAGGACGAGACAAAGAGGAACCACACGATGTGTTATATCAGAAGAGAGTTCAGCAAATTTGCTGGTTAGAAGGTCAGTGTATTAAAATCAATATCCATTAATATAAGCAATTAAAAAACACGATTTATAAAAACTATCCTGTTCAAAATAGAAATAACAACCATAATGTAGTTAAAATTAAACATCATAAGTAACATGCAAGGTGTTTATAGTGAAAGAATAAAGTTTTATTGAAGGACATAAAAAAAGATTTGAATAAATGACAACTTTCTCCAAATTAATCTTAAAATCAATGCCATCTCAAAGAATTTTACTTTAAATTTGACAAGTTGATTCTAAAATTCATAAGGAATAGTAAGTGAGCTAGACATGTAAAGCAATTCTGAAGACATAATAACAGAGTATGTGCTTTATACACAAATATATCTGTGTTTTACACCACATATAAAATATGTTAAAATGTGGAGAGGGTAAAAATATAGTGATACCAATGCTAAATTAAAGAAATAGATTAATGATTTTGACAATCCAGAAATAGCCACAATTTTATATGAAAATATAACTTATGAAAAAGTTACCATTTCAGGCCATTGGCGAAAAGATATATTATAATAATTGATATTGAGGCATTTAATTATCCATTTGAGGAAAAAAGTAGAATTAAGATCCTTTGCTGAAATAAATCCATTTATTTAAATGAATTCTTAATCTCTAGATTTGTTTTTAGCTCATATTATTCTTCTGTATGTAGAAACACATATACAAGGATGCTCATTGCAGCATGGTTTGTAGTATTAAAACACCAGAAGCAAACCAAATGTATATGAAATTGGTATGCTTAAATCAGCTATGCCTAAGAAATCAACCATACCATGGAATACCATGCAGTAGTTTAAAAAAAAAAAAATGATGTGGGTACTATTATTGACAGATACTCAAGAATATTAAGTGAGAAATGCAAGTTTTGTTCACTAAAAAGTAAAAGTAACTATACCAATAAATGTAATTTTAATGACAGTGGAAGAAAAATGTAATACATATATTCTATCACCTTTTTTGAAAAACACACAAACAAAAATATGTAAATATATGTATTTGCACTGCCCTAAACTGAATACCACTGCCGGGTTTTAACACCAAGCTGTTTGCTTGCAAAATGGGGCCATTATGTCAGATACTAGCTCCCAGGAAGAAACTCAGTTCACTTCTTATAGCCATCAGTGTTCTGCTTCTACATTTGGTGAGCAGCTCTGGCTACAAGGACTCTTCCTGATCAAAGGGAGTGACTTAAGGGGCTGATGGTTCTCGCAGGAGGCAGAATGGTGTGCTGCTTTTTTCATATGAGACAAAGATATTGGCAACTGAGTAGGAGCTTTCTCTCTAAAAGGGGAATGTAAGTTAGAGTCTTCCGAACAGCTGAATATTATAAATAACTCAGCCTTAGCATAGGGAAAAGATCATTTCTCTAGAGCATGTGGTCCTCGCTTATAAGGTATTTCCACAAGAAAAAAACAGATTCTACTTTTAACACAAATTGTTGCAGCTTAGAGGCAATGAGCCCAATGCCACTTATATCCAGAGAGCTCTGTCTGAGTAATAGGAGTAGAACACCACCACCCAAGTATAGCTGTTGTTTTTCTAACGAGCTTCTTCAAAACCCTGGGATTCCACCAGGCTCTCTAGAATCTATGCACAAAAAGGTGGCAGTAATGTACCACAGCATATGTTTTGGTGCCCAGGCTTCCCATGTTAGCCAACAGAATTTTACAGCAAATACCTCTGACTCTCTGCTTAAAGGGCTGTCTCTGGCGGAGGGAGTTTGCTCAGACTACAGAAAGGGAAACCCAAAAGCTAGAGAGGAGGAGCAGGGAGCACCCCTCATACAATCACGGACTCAGCTGGTAGGTAAATATCCCACCTTCCTTATCTCTAGGGCAGAACAATTCTGAGGTGTGCCCTACCAACTCTCACACATCCTTAGATATGTAAGCACTCAGGTTAGGAAGAGTTGCAGCCTCAGGTTAACAAGTGTGGCAGACATTTTCTAAAGCCCACTGGAAGGAAACAAAGCCTAACAGATATCACTAAACAAGAGCTCAGAGGCAGAGAAAGTTAGAAACAGACACAAAGATGCTACGAAGTCTAGTATAGGAAACCACATGAGAACAGCAGGGACACACAGAAAAAAATAGCAGCTCCTAGAGGAATAACCAGAAGATACTCAGGCCAGAGGATCTCAGCCCTGACAACTGACTTCTGAATTTGAGTTCTCTGTTCTCTTCTGTTGGTCTATTTGTATCTTCTTGTACCAACACCATGTTTTATTGCTATGGCTTTGTAGCATGGCTATGTATCCGGTAGGCCTAGTTACTCCTTACAGTTTTTCTTCTTTTTAATAATTAACCTAGAAATTTGCATATGAATTTTAAAGTTTAACAAACTTAATAGCTCCAATTGGAATTGTAATTTACTGTTGCAAATTTATAAAATAATTGGGAGAAAACTGACATTTATATTAATTTATCTTATCAGAATACCTCTTCATCGTTTAGTTTCTTTATTAGAGTTTTTAAAATTTCTGTATAGAGGACTTGCTTTTTTTAGTTATTAATAATTCCCATATGCTTATAATTTTGATTAAGTCCAATTTATCATTTATTTTGTGGTTAGTGTTTTTTGTGTCCTTTGTAAGAAAAATTTTCTTAGACTAGAGGCATGAAGATATTCTTCTATTTTTTTCTTCTAGAAGTTTTATAATTTTGGTTTTTATGTTTAGGTCTATGAGTAATCTCAAATTATTTTTTCCAATGTCCAGTATCTAATATCTAGTTGCTATGTCTCCATTTGTTGAAATAAAATGAAAAAACAGTCTTTTTGTTGAGGACTATTCATTCCTAATTGAAATATCTTGCTGTACCTTTGTCAAAAAATAATTGTCCATATATGTGTGGTTATAGTTTGTTCATTCTCATTCTAATATTCCTCTGTCCTTTCAAGTATTGATGGCCTTTTAGGTAGTTTGCCATTTTAATGGCTACGATGAATACTGCTACTATGAACTTTATAGTACATATCTTTTGACAAACATATGTACACATTTCTGTTGCTAACTAACAGAACAGGTATATCATGGGGAATGTATATGTATAACTTTAGTAGATACTGACAATTTTTAAAGGTATTTGTACTGTATCTTTGCCAATTGTTTATATTTACCATTTTAGCAATACAAGGGAGTATAAGTGTAAGCACATTCAAGATTTATTTCTATTTGGGTGCGTTATGTGAATACATACATCGTATTTGAGCATTAGTCAAGCTCAGAATACAAATGCCTACAATATGGTTGATTTTCACTAAATAGATTAATGAATGATGATGATTGGATTAATGAATGGATGGCAAATGTAATTTGCAAACACACAAAACTTATATCTTCTGATCCATTAACTAAATCTGAAAGTACTTATCGAGCCTCTGCTGAGTGCCTGTACAGGATGATACTCATCAATGTGCTCAACCATATCCCCATCCGTTGTCATCTGCTTTCCAAACCTCCTACTCATTGAATTGTGTGTACTCTTCACAGTGAACTTTTAAAAATGTAGTAAATACATTGTTTCCTGATATACAGAATTTCATATTTTGAATGGGAAGATGTTTTCCAGAGAATAGGCAGCCTTTGCTATAAGAAAAAGGAAAACAAATAAGAGAAACAAAAAATCTTTTCTTTGTGATATGGGGTATTAATCTGTGGTGATCTGTCTTTATCTTCCACAGCTACTCCAGAGTAGTGTGCACAATAATCCTTATTTTACAAAGACAAGAAGCACCACAGATAGACCAGCTTCTGAGGCATTCAGTGCATAACCTCAGCAAGCACCACTGGTACCTATTTGCTTTTTAAGGTGCCATGTGTCCAAGAGTTAAATTAATATTCTAATTATAAACCAGGTGCTTACAAACTACAGTCACTATTTCATAATTCAGAAAATAGATTGTGGCACCATCAGGCAACCCTGTGAATTCACCCAACGTATAAATAGATCTTGGTTTTGTTTCCTATTTAGTCCTTGAGTCCTTGGCCTTTTTCTCTTCTCAGTCCATACTCTCTTTAAGCAATTCCATCACTTCCCATGGCTTTATATTTAATATCTATACTATCTACATGAGGGCGACTTCTAAGTTCGTATATCCAGCCCAGACCTTACCCATCTGCTCCATGCCCCTTCATTAAAACACTGGTCACACATTTCTTCCTCCAAATGTCAACAAGTAAAAAAGTCAACACTTGAAAAACTGAACTCACCATCTTCCCCTTCAAATGGTCTCCTTTTTCATGGTACTTATTAAATGGCACCACTGTCCACCTATTTGCTTTTGCCAGTATAACAAGTATCATCCAATCACCAGGTCCTGCCAACTAGGAGTTTTAACTATCTCTTCATCGCTAATACTAATCTTATTTCTCCATTATCCTCTCTGTCACTTCGACACTTAAGGCACCATTATCTCCTATTTACAATCTTACAATAGACCCCTCTTACCAGTTCCCTTCTCCACATTTTGGCTAGAGTAAGCTCTTAAAAATAGAACTGATGGCATCTCTCCTCTACTTAAAATCCTTTATTGCATCCCATTGTTCTTGGGAGGAAATAGGTACCTATATTGGGAACCCAGCTCTACCACTAAGTAGAGTAGTAGCCACGGGACTTATTAATAGAACAAGTTATTCAACCTTTCTAAGTTTTCTTACTATAAAATAGAAAAAATAACAGCATCTATCTCATTAGAATGTTGTGGCAAATAACATATCAAGTAGTTAGAGTAATGACTGGTTAAAAAAAAAAAAAGACTTTGCAGAAGGGGTGGGAGAGGAGATTTGAGTCTATGTCTTAATCTGGCTCGCAAAGCCCTGCGTGATCCGCTTCCTGCCTCCCTGGCTTCACCTCGCACCTTCAGCTTGTGCTATTCTCTCCTTCATTCACATCTGTGTTGCCCCTTCCTTAGGTCCTCGAGTATGTCATGCTTTCCATCACTTGGCAGCTTTCTACAAAGTGTTCCTTCTCCTTGAACTTCTCCCACCACCAACCGCAGTGCCCTAACTCCTATTTAAGGTCTCTCTTCATCAGTGAAAGCTTCCACGCTTACCCTGCACCATCCACAGTACGTTGGGTTTCTCTCTTATGTTCTCTGGCTACTGGAATTCATAAAGCTGCCAAAACTTGCTGTATTTTATTATATTAATGTAATAAAAGGTTGTCCTCCTGCTGAAGACCTTAAAAAAAAAAAACCTAAAATCCATGATCCTCATAAATGAATATACTAAAATAACGCAAATCCTGCCAAGCTACAAGGAGAGGTCTGGATGACAGAGAATATATTCCTTGGTCTCAGCAATTTGTGTGGCGATTGGCATCTCCTCATAGGTTTTGATTCAGGAGAACTTAGGCTGCTTCTGTGCACTAAACTGCAACCCAGTGGCATTGCCCCAGACCTGGGTAAAAAGGGGCAAACCAGCATTTCCATTGTTGGTGGGGGTTCAGGGAGGAGTGGGAGGCACATGGCCTGATCAGGGTGGAGGTCTTTCCACCTGAATATCCCAGTCCCTCATCTCTTCCTGGTTCTGCTGCAAATCGGGATCTTAGAACACCTGCCTCTCCACAGAGCCCAGACTAACTCCAGCCTCCAAATGTTGCTAAACTAAATCCCATCTGCCCCTACATGGTATGAAGCTATTAATAAATGTTGGTAGCAAATGCATTATTAGAGCTTTTGTCTTTCACTAACATCTCTTTCCAGGTAGGTTAGTGGCTGGGTGAGAGAAGTCTTGAGATGTGGGGAGAGGAACACACCTGTCAGATTTGATTAGTTATTACCAGTGTCAATTAGTCCCAAAGCATCCTATCCCTCAAAAGCTGATTTTCACCATCATGATTTACATGTTTAGCTTCTGAAAATAGTTTCCAATTCTCAAAGAACTATGTCCTCTCAAACGGCCAGTTCTCCTTGCACTTTGCTGTAAGTGACTTGGACAACTAACAACAATATTAGATCACAAAGCCCTTTTTTATGCTGTACATTTTAACAAGTTTTTATGGCCTAAAATTCCTAGGTAGCCCCTCAGTATTCCTTTTTTAAACAAATGGAACAGTTTTCTTGAACCTCAGATTTTGTGTGTGTATGATTGAGCCAGGGGATAAGAAGTGATAAATTTTTACCTTTCGGAATAGAATTAGAAGTACTGACAGCTTGACATAATAAAATGAGTATATAACAGAGAACGTGAGGAGCCTGGGCCCAAGTGGAGCTCTGAACATATTGGCATGTGAACACTGTTACGAAGCCAGGTCGTAGCCTGTGGAACAGAACCTAGGCTTTGCTCCAAGACCAGAAGTACAGAGTCTCAGAGGAAGCCAAGCTTGCATTAGTAAATGCCAGAATGCCTTCCTGCACTATCCAGGAAGGGAGACCCTGAGTTGCTGGTGAGCTTGAATATTTTTCAGAGGCAACTCTTCAGTTCTGAAGCTGGGAGCCGTAGAATGAGGGAGGAAGTAGTGTGTTACTGTCAGCAGTCCCTAGGAGTCTGCCTAGAGTCCTCCTCTCCTCAGTAGGCTTAATGACTTCAAGTACTCAGAGAGCTCAAGCGTGGTATGTGTACTTTGCTAGGTGTATAATACCTAAGGTCAGTCAGTAACTTCTTGGCTCATCAGAATGTATCCCCACTGGAATGTAAGCTGTATGACAGGAGGTACAATGTCTATTCAACTGTATTCCCAGTGCCTAGAACAGCACTGAGCCTGTGGTGAGCACCCAATAAATCCTTATTGGGTAAGTGTCATTTGCTTTAATCAACATAAAACATATGCTATGTTATAACAAAGTACAGATTTAGTTTTAGTGGTCATTTTTCACTAACAAAGGCTACAAGCACTTTAATAAAATGCAACCGTGGCAGCTGTGGAGGTGTGCTGTTTTGATCTCTCTTGGAAAAAGAACTTGTTTATCTCCAAGATCTACAGCTCTAAGTACCTGCAGGTTCTGCTTCCACTTTTGAGCCAGGTCATGCTCTTCCCAAGCAGCCCTCAGACAATGAAAGAGCAGGTCAGGCCATGTCTTCCAAATGCCACACTCCACTATCAAGCAGTCTTTGCTTTAGAGCTCCCAACTGAACTGGCTGAGACTCTGTCAGATATACAGTGTGCTTTAAAGCTCTCACTGTCCAATCCTGCTTCCACTCCACTTTCGTTTTTAGATGTCATAACTTCATGCAGTCTGAAGCCTTAACAATTCAATCCTGCTGCTTCTCCATTTTATTCTTTCACAGTTGCTCTCTCTTTTAAAACCTCTTGTAATCTTAGCTTTGTCTTGACATCTTCTTCTTAAAGGACCCAACTAACAAAGAGGAAGAGCCCAAGCAGAGACTAGCAGTCTCCCTGAGTTGAGATGAATTTGGGAATTCAGGAAGACAATCTTGCTCAAGCAATGCAGGGCAGAGCACCAGAAAGGAGAGTGGCATAGCCAGAGAACTACAGAAATTTGCAGACTTCTTCTTGAGTATTCAGCTAAGCACTATGTAAGGAAACAGCCCAAGTTTAGAATAGGAACCACTTGGATGAGAAGGAAGAATCCCTACAGCTTAAACAGGAATAGAAATCGTTCTTCTTCCCATCAGCCAGAGTGAAAAACCTCCTAATACATGAGTCATCAGGTAGAATAACCAGAAGGGTTTTGCCTTAGTAGTGGAACAAAATTTGCCATAAACAAAACGCTGCCCTTATCCTACCTAACAAATTTTTAAAGGAAGAGCTGAAATGATCAAACTGTTTCTAAGTAACTAAACTGCGCCACAGAACAAAGTTCAATAATATTGATAAGAATACCAAAAGTACCAAATATCTAACACGGAAAGATTCACAATGTCTGGAATCCATTTAAAAATTACCATGCATGCAAAGAAGCAGAAGGTATAACTTATAATTAGGACAGAAATAAACAAATAAAGCTGATCCAGAAATTATATGGATGATAGCATTAACAGACAAGGACAATTAAACATTAACTGTATTCCATATGTTCATGAAGCTGGAAGAAACCAAACAAGACACATATTTGTTAAAAATAAAAGCAAGAATAAAAGATATGCCATGCTGACACTTATTAGAAGAAAGCAAGAGTTTCTATATTACTATTAATATTAGACAAAACAGGGTGTTTTTTTAAAAATTTCCAAATATTATGGGGGTATAAATGTTTTTGGTTACATGTATCAGTTTTGGTATGGTTGAGTCAGTTATAACTGTGCCCATCACCCAAAGAGTGTTCATTGTACCCAATGGGTAGGTTTTTGCCCATCCCCTTCTTCCCACTTCCCCCTGCTTGATTTCCACTGTGTTTTACTTCCTTCTGTGCACATGTATGCTCATCAGTTAGTTCCAATTTAATAGCCACTACATGTGGTCCTTGTGTTTCCATTCTTTAGATACTTCACTTAGGATAATGGTCTCCAGTTCCATCCAAATTGTTGGAAAAGGCCTTAATTCATCCTTCTTTGTGGCTGCATACTATTCCATGGTATACATATACCATACTATGTTAATCCACTCATGAATTGATGGGCACTTATGTTGAATCCAGATCTTTGCAATTGTGAATTGTGCTGTGACAAACATTTGAGTACAGGTATCTTTTAGATAAAATGACTTCTTTTCCTTGGGATTGATTGCTGGATAGAACGGTTTGCTAAATTTTGTTAAGAATTTTTGCATCTATGTTCATCAGGGATATTGGCTTACAATTTTATTTTTTTGTAGTCTTCTTGTCTGGCTTTGGTATCTGGGTAATGTTTGCCTTAGAAAATGAGTTTAGTAGAGTCCTCTCCTCTTCAATTTTTTTGAAAAAATTTGAGAATTGTTTGGTAGAATTTGCCAGTGAAGCCATCTGGTTCTGGACTTTTCTTTCTTGAGAGATTTTTGATTAATAATTCAATCATTTTATACTTATTGGTCTGTAGAGCAAAAATGGAAACACAATAAACAAAACTTATGAGATGCAGCAAAAGCAGTTCCTGTTTCTTCATGATTTAGTTTTGGCAGGTTGTATGTTTCTAGGAATTTATCCATTTCATCTAGATTACCTAATTTTTATATAAGTTGCTCACAGTAATCTCTCATGATCCTTTGTGTTTCTGTGGTATCAGTTAGGTATCCTCTTTTATTTATAATTTTATTTATTTTAGTCTCCACTATTTTTTTCTGGGTTAGTCTAGCTAAAGGTTTGTCAGTTTTCTCTCTTATGATCTATATTTCCGTGACAGTTTTTGACTTAAGGGCTATTTCCTCTGATGTAAGTATAGCTGCCCCTGCTCTCTCTTGGTTACAAACTGCATGAAATATCTTTTTCCATCCTATACTTTCAGCCTGTATGTGTTCTCAAAGGAAAAGTGAGTCTCTTGTAGGCAGCATGGAGTTGCAGCTTGCTTTTTATTCATTCAGCCACTCTTTCTTCTGATTGGAGAATTTAAATCACTTACATTTAGAATAATTATTATTAGGTAAGGATTTACTTACTGTTGCCATTTTGCTCATTGTTTTATTTTGACTATTTTGTACTTCCATTGTTTCTGTCTTCCTCTCTTGCTGTCTTCCTTTGGGACTTGATGATTTTTTTGTAGTGGTATGTTTTGATATCTTTCTTTTTCTCCTTTCTGTATTTACTTATTATTTGTCCTTTGTGGCCACCATGAAGTTTTCAGAGAACAGCATATATTAGGTTAGTGCAAAAGTAATTGCAGTTTTGGCATTGTTGCAATTTGCCATTTGATATTGGAATACATTCTTTAAAGATGTGGTTATGTTATACATCATTTTAATGTGCATTTCTCACTTTATTTTTTTTGCTAATGAATTATTACTTGCTGTTTATTTGATATGTATTTTAGACTGTGGAAATGATGTTAGACAAAAAGAAAATTTGAGTGATTTTCTTATACCAGTTCAAAATGGGTTGTAAAGCAGTAGAGACAACTCACAGCATCAACAACGCATATGGCCCAGGGACTGCTAATGATTGCACAGTGCAGTGGTGGTTCAAGAAGTTTTGCAAAGGAAATGAGAGCCTTGAAGATAAGGCACACAGTGGCCAGCCATCGAAAGTTGACAATGACCAATGGAGAGCAATCATTGAAGCTGATCCTCTTACAACTACATGAGAAGTTGCCAAAGAACTCAAAGTCTACCATTTTATGGTCATTTGGCATCTGAAGCAAATTGGAAAAGTAAAAAAGCTCAATAAGTGGGTGCCTCATGAGCTGACTGAAAATCAAAAAAATTGTCGTTTTGAAGTGTCATCTTCTCTTCTTGTATGCAACAAAAACGAACCATTTCTTGATCGGCTTGTGACATGCAATGAAAAGTGGATTGTATACGACAACCAGTGATGTGGCTGGACCAAGAAGAAGCTCCAAAGCACTTCCCAAAGCCAAACTCACACCAAAAGAAGGTCATGGTCATTGTTTGCTGGTCTGCTGCTGGTCTGATCTACTGCAGCTTTCTGAATCCTGGCGATACCATTACATCTGAGAAGTGTGCTCAGCAAATCAATAAGATGCACCGAGAACTGCAACACCTGGAGCCTGCATCAGTCAGCAGAAAGGGCCCAATTCTTCTCCATGGCAATGCCTGACCGGAGGTCGCACAACCAACACTTCAAAAGTTGAACAGTTTGGGCTATGAAGTTTTGCCCCATCTGCCATATTCACCTGACCTCTCACCAACCAACCACCACTTTTTCAAGCATCTTGACAACTCTTTGCAGGGAAAATGCTTCCACAACCAGCAGGATGCAGAAAATGCTTTCCAAGCATTCATCAAATCCTGAAGAATGGATGGATTTTTATGCTACAGGAATAAACAAACTTATTTCTCATTGGCAAAAATGTGTTGGTTGCAATGATTCCTATTTTGATTAATAAAGATGTGTTTGAGCTTAGTTATAATGATTTAAAATTCACAGTCCAAAACTGCAATTACTTTCGCATCAACCTAATAGTTATAACAGTCTATTTCAAGGTAAGTTACCTTCAACCACATATAAAAACTCTATGCTTTAGTTTCTCCCCCCTGATTTTATGTTGTTGTTGTCACAATTTTTTATTTTATATATTGTGTATTCATTAAAAAAAGTCTTTTAACTTTAGTACTAGAGATAAAAGCGATTTCTGCACCACAATTAAAATAGACAGCTCTGAATTTTACCACATACTTACCTTTAGCAGTTTGTTTTATACTCTCATATGTTTATATGTTACTAGTTAGCATTATTTTATTACAACTTGAAGAACTTTAAGATTTTTTGTACGGCAGGTCCAGTGGTGATGAAGTCTTTATCTCTCCTTCATTTCTGAAGATCAGATTTGCCAGGTATAGTATTTTTGGTTGACAGTTTTTTTTCTTTCTACACTTTATATATATCGACCCACTATGTCCTGGCTTGCAAGCTTTCTGCTGAGAAATCCACTGATAATCTTATAGAGGTTCCCTTATATATGACCGATTGTTTTTCTCTGGATGCCTTCAAAATTGTCTTAGACTTTTGGAAATTTGATATAATATGTCTCCATGTAATCTTTTCTGAGTATATCCTATTTCAGGACCTTTGAGCCTCATGAACCTGGATGTCCATATCCCTCCCAAGATTTGGGAAGTTTTCTGTCACTATTTTTTAAAATAACATTTTTATCCTTTTCTTTCTTTTCCTTCTAGAATTTCCATGATGCAGATTATCAATTTGCTTCATGATGTCTACTAAATACCATAGGCTTTGCCTTAGTTCATTTTGTGTTGCCATAACAGGCTATCTGAAACAGAGTTATTTACAATGAGCAGAAATTTACTTGGCTCCCTATTCTGGAGGCTGGGAAGTCTAAGATCTAGGCGTCATATCTTGTGAGGGCCTTTTGCTGCATCATGACATGATGGAAGGCATCATATGGGCAAGAGAGAGCAAGAAATTGAATTTGAAGCCTCAAGCCCTTTTATAATCAGCATTAATTCATACATGGTGGATCTAATAACTTTATAATCCAAACACCTCCCATTAAGCCTCATCTTCCAATACTATTGCGCTGACGATTAAGTTTCCAACACATGCTTTTGGGGGATACAGTCAAGCCACAGCAGCTTTCATAATTCTTTTTCATTCCTTTTTCTCCTCTGACTGGATAATTTCAAATGACCTGTCTTTGAGTTCAGAGATTCTGCTGCTTGGTCAAGTCTGCTGCTGAAACTCTATTGCATTATTCATTTCATTCACTGTATTCTTTGGCTCCAAAATTTTTGTTTGGTTCTTTTTTATGGTTTCTTTTTCTTTGTCAAATTCTTGTTTTGCTATGTATTGTTTTCCTTATTTTGTTTGTCTATGTTTTGTTGTAGCTCAGTAAGTTTCCTTAAAACAATTATTTTGAGTGTTTTATTAGGCAATTTTTAGATCTCCATTTCTTTGGGATTGGTTACTGGAAAATTGTTATGTTTCTTTGTGATTTTATGTCTCTTTTATTTCTAATGTTCCTTGAATTCTTGCATTACTGTCTTCACATTTGAAGAAGTAGTCACCTCCATTCTTTATTGACAAGCTTTGGTTGAGAAAGACATTCACCAGTCTGCCTGATTAGAAATTCTGGAGATCTCTCAGACCTTTTCTATGGATTCACCCACTCCACTTCTCTTGTTCCTTCTTGGTAGAGGCTGGGTAGTCTTAGTATTGTATGCCTTCCCTTGATCCTGCAAAACCAGTCTGGGTCTTTAGAGCCTCTCATTTATTTCCCCTAAGGCAGTGCCCTGAAGTGTTCAAGATTAAAGGCCTTCTCTCATTGAGCAGAGTTGACCCAGCCATCAGCATGTGCTTGTGCATGATCTGCAGAGACTTCCACATATTGTCTGTGAGGATTTTTGCTGGGCACCAGCTATAGTGGGATAGGTACATATATGGAGTACTGAAGGAGCCTGTGGGTCAGTTGGGGGTGTCTGCAGGTGATATATCCTATAAAGATTGAGGACTTGCCTCTTGGTGGAGTTTGTGAGATGGTTAGAAAAAACCACAGCTCTTCGTTGAGTTTGTCACTCCAGTTGCTGTGAGCACCCCCTTTTTCCCTGCTCCTAGCTGCCCCCAGACTATTCAGTCATGCCAATCCCCTCAGTGTTCTGGATGGAGTGAGAAAGAAATGGGCCTTTTGTGCAGTGTCCTCATAGAAGTGGAAGCTAGAAATTCATTGTGCTCTCACTTTCCCCCATAGGAGAAATGTGGGCTGAGGAATCTCTCTTGTCACTGAGCTGTGCCACTTTGGGGAAGAGATAACACAGGAAAAGTGGAACTGTTCTTCTTACCCCTTTCAGTGTGCTTATTCTCAGATTTTTTGCTCCAAGGGGATGCTGGATCTTCCCCACTGGACTCCTACTCTCCACAAAGGTACTCTCATCTGTGGGTGGTTTTCACAGTCAATGTTTCTGTGAGAGGATGAGGGCTAAAAATTCTTATTCAACCATCTTGCTAATGTCACTCTCCCTGTTTGGCAGTATCTTAAAATGTTAAACATACACATACCATATGGCCCAGTCAGTCATTCCACAAAATTTTTTTTAAATTTTAAAACTTAACCAGGTGTGATGGTGTGCACCTATTTTCCCCTCAACTTGGGAAGCTGAGACAGGAAGATAACTTGAGCCCAAGAGTTCAAGGTTGCAGTGAGATATGATCGTATCACTGTACTCCAGCCTGGACAACAAAGCAAGGCTCCATCTCATAAATAAATAAATAAAGCAGTTGTAAATTGTATTTCAGTTATGCCTCAAATACGTTTTTTTTTTTTTAAAGCAGGATGTCACAGTGAGTTTTGATTATCCACACTTATCAAAGAAAGGCATAGTACATTTCAAATACAACCTTAACTCAATTATCACTTTTTAAATAAAAACTGATTTTTTTGTGCATAGATTAGATTAGTATTAGATCCATTGCTGCATGAAAGTAAAGGCAAATCAATATTGACTTAAAAATATAATTTTATTCTCTCATTTTAAATTCCCAGAGATGGGAAGCACAGAGCTGTAGAGCCATTCCACAAAGTTTCAGGGATTTAGGACTCTTTAACTTTTGTTCCATCATGTGCTAAGGTAGCTCCTTACAAGCTAGCCATCAGAAAGTCAGTCCAGCAGCAGGAAAGAGAAAGGGATATAGATGAACATGCTTCTCTCTCTTTGAGGGCATTTCCCAGAAACCACACTTTTACCTACTGAATTAGCCCAAACTGAATCATATGGCCACACCCACTCCAGAGAGGCTGAGAAATGTAGTTTTTACTCTAGATGGCCATATGGCCAACTAAAAATCTGAAATGCCATTGCTAAGAAAGAGAGAGAGAATAGATATTTAGGGGCTACTAGCAGGCTCAGGTTTCCAGGTTAGTAACTGAAAAACTAAACTGTGAAATGGCTCAGTCCTGAGCAAATGAGCATTTTAATTCTGAAAATAAAGATAACTTCTACATGTGGCTCTTGTATACTCACTCTTTATCTCCAATATTCATAAGCAATAATGAAAGGGAGGAAATTAGCTGGGGGCGGTAAGAACATTGAATATTTTTCAAGAGTAACTTTGGTCCATTATCCTATATAGATGTCTCTCAACATCTAGAACTAGTATAAAATGGAAATGAATGATTTACTATGCTTTGTATTATAATAGACTGCCATATGATAATTTATTTGGTGGCTCTTGTTAGTGAAAATGATTCATAAGTCACACATGTTTTCCCTGTTGTATCACTCAAGGATATTCATGGGATAAGACTAAATCATATTAAATGGAGGTACAGACCAATGGTGTATTTTTTTGAAATGGAGTTTTTGTAAACTTCAATGGGCCCCTTTTGGCATTCTTTCTTCCCTCAGTCTCTGCAATGACAGAGATTAATCGTCTTCCCACACAGACACTAAGTAATCCCAAAGAACTGTAATTTTCAAATTTGGGAGTGCATGTTTGCTTACTTTCATTACATTCATTTCCAACTCTGTTGCTTTCTGGAAGACACAGGCTGGGATGCTGTGAATACAGAGAGATAATAAGTCTTTGTGGCTACACACACAAAAAAAAAGCTTGGGGAGACAGACATTTGAACATTGAATGGAGGTAAAAGCTGGAAGGAGGCAGAAGTGGAGTTACACTTCCCATCCTTCTAATCCTGGCCCCTGAGAAGAAGAGCTTCTGCCTCTAGTAACCAGAAATTTAAGGTTATGAAAACTCAGCATTCCCCAATTGCCTAAATTCCTAAATTCTCTGGCTAAGAGTAGGAAGGGAGAGAAAGAGAGACCACAATATTTTCAACTGTTGCAACAGCCTCCTACATTTTTTCTTCTCTATCCTTCAACCCTTCTTACATAACACCATCAATTCCCATCCTTTAATTGTTCATTAATTTGATAAAGGATTGAGTGCCTATAGGGTACCAACCAAGGCTTCTCAGGAATTGAGAGAGACCTGGGTTACTTTCATTTCTGAGGACTCTGAGATGTTAAAAAAATGAAGGGTGGGACATCCAGAATTATGGAGTAAGGAGATCAGAGGGGCCACTCCCAGCAAGGTAGTTTAACTGTTGAAAATATATATAATTTAATTTTTTAGAGGTTCTAGATCATAAGGGCATATAGCAAATGGAAAAACATTTATTTAAGAAAATCTACTATACCTCAGTAAGAACAGTAAGAGTCTGTGATATTTGGGCCAAGACTCACTTCATCCCACCCCCAGCCAGTTCCACATTGTAAAAGATCCACCCCTGGTGTGTGTAGCCAAGAAGATAGGGGAAAAGGGAGGGGGGGTTCCTTCTGTCTATGACTGTGGTTTTACCCTGAAAGGAGAAGGCTGCTATTTTTTCTTCACCCCCAGATCCGTATTGCAACAGTTCTATTCCAGATCAAAAAAAATGGGGTCTCTCTTCCCCCATCCAGAGCCTACCTGCAGGGCAGACGCTCCACCCCAGGCACAACAGACCCAGAATGCTGGACCCCTGATCACCGGCACCTCCGCTCATTTGTAAAATAGAGTTTCCATGTAGGGAGAGGCAAACTGAGAAGAGTAGGGGGCTTCCCTCCCCTTCCCTATGCCCACTCAGGGTGTGTGTCACTCCAGGATAGCAGGCCCTTGCTCCCAGCCCATGTTGGGTTCCCAGAGGACTTTTCCCAGGGGGAAAGGAAGGCCATAAGTCTAAAAAACTCTGTTTCTCTACCTGACATGGATGACTTATTTGGAACAGAAAGTAGAGAACTCTATGCCTAAGGACATTGTCAAAAGCAATAGTGATATTGATGAAGAGCAATTATGGCAGCTCCAGAATGCAAACAAAAGCGCAGTGTGGCCAGTTGAATAGAGAGAAGCAGGCAAAGAGAAAGCCAAGGGAGCCCTGCTGGGGGTCTAGGTCTAGGTGTCAGGGTGGACAGAAAGGCTATGGAGCAGTCACAGCAGAGTGGTGCAGACTAGAAAGCAGTCCCAAGCCCCACACAGACCTATCCACATGGGGAAGAACTCTCACTGGTACAATACGCTTAAGCACAACCTCTGACCAAACAGTAACTAAACAATAAGTCGCTCTGACCTAGGGCAGCTCTTAGGAACCCAGGCTTAAATAGTATCATAGTCATTCCTAGCTGTCTGGAAGACTGTGTGCATGTCCAAGTTGTGCTCTCTCAGGAGCAATTGGACAGGGAGTCTCTAAAGCTACTAGCTCCAGGCTAAATGTGGGGCCAAACACACAAAAACAATATAAATTCCCTGAATTGTATAGTAGCAAGCACACACACCAGTAAAGGTTAAAAACTGGCTACACGAACTTAAATACAACCTTTGACCAATAAGTGGCTTTTACCAAACACTGGGTAGCCAAGATAAAATCTACAAATGAGGGGAAAGTCTGAGCAGGAACATTGGAGGCCACACACAGCAGGGGAAACTGACGTCAGTCAAGTCATAAACAAATAAACAACCCAGCAAACAGCCTGGTAGGGAGAGAAAATCAGTAACCACAGCCACTGCAATCTTATCTAAAATGTCCATTTAGGAAGATCTCTGCCAGTTGTGGAAGGGATAGGCTGCAAGTGCTGAAAGACTGGAGGCAAGGAGACCAGCTGTTTATATTTCTCATTTAGGAAGAAATGTTGATGACCTGAATAAAGGCAAAGGCTGTGGATGGGGAAAAGGGAAACCATTTTAAATGCTTAAAAGAAATATATTGGTCAACTGAGTAATGGGAGTGGAGAGGTTAAAAAGAGAAGAAGGTATGAAGAATGAATCCCAGATATCTGCTAAGCGGATCCACTTGCTATAATTGCTACTTGCAAGTGGGGAGATAGTTACTGCATTTAGAACATGTTCAGGTTTATAGACTTCTGGGAACTTTCGTGAAAATGTACAAATGTAAATGGGTTTAAGGCTGTATATTTGGGAGTTATTAGGATACAGGTGTTAATGGAAGTTATGGGAGTGGATCACCTAAGAAGAATGTTTGGATGAGCAGGAAAAAAAAAAAGTCAAATTTCTATCTTGACCAACGGAAGACGAAGAACACGAGGGAGGAAAAGACATTTGGGGAAAAAGCTGAGCTCTGCCCTGTCCTAGCTGAGTATGCAAAGAGTGTGACACTGAGGAGGAGCTATCCGAAGATAGATGAGTCTGGACATCAGGCACTCTGATCATGTAAGAAGTGAGAGGGAGGATGGTACCCAGGGAACAGACTGGTGGCTTCTGTTACCAACCCCCCACTACCCAAATCTACTCAAGAAAACTCATTAGGGATCTCTGATCCTCCTTCTCCTCATATGACAAGGAAGGTGCTGAATGCACATTTCTGTTCAGCTGTACAATTTTAATCCTCAGATTTAGCCTGCCATTCCTGGCCCTTGTGCCCCAAATTATGACACATCTCATCACCTCTCCTTGGCTTGTTATGATTTTTCTTGAATCTAAACTATGCTTCCCTAAAATGCCAACCCCTCCCCTATTTTGTGTTGTTTATAAGACTTTCGGTTCCACATATAGAAATTCTAATTTGAATTGGCTTAAGTAGGTGCATTTATCAGCTTATATAATTAAAAAATGCTGAAGTATTTCAAGTTCCATGTGTGGGTTAGACGAGTACTAAGGTTCCATTTTTCTGCCTTTTTCTCCACTCTGGGCACCTCTCCCTTATCAGCTTTCTCTTTAAGCTCGCTTCCCTGCTATAGACAATATCTATAGTTTCCTGCTTTACATCAGTACACTAAACTCACTGGAGATTGGAAGAGAATGCAAGGAGTTCGCTTGGGCTTATTCCCTCCAGTCTTAAGGACCCCTGGGATCCTTCCCTCCTCTTGCCCACACAGCTACCCTCCCCTCAAATCCTCTCTATTTTTTCTTTCAAAAGCTTTTGTCTTTTCTTTTCTTTGAGAGTAGACCTTTATGGTCCATAAAACTAGAGCTGAGATCATTAATAATCAAAAACCTATTCCCTTCCCCCTTAGGTCAGACTGTATGTGGTGGTTAATTTTAGGTATCAACCTGACTGCAGAACCCTAACACAAGGTCTTATACCTGTACCAACCCTGCCCTACCTGGCACTGAGCATAAGGGTAGGGCACTGGCTAGGAAGGGCTGGTGAGCACCAAAAGCCAGGTTGAATCCAACCCTGAACAGCCAACCACCAAGCCTTCATACAAGTACATTCTTACAACTACCCACAGGCCTGAGGACAATTCATTGTTCTCTCCACACTTCTGCCCATCTTCCCTAGTGAATCAGCAATCGCCACTCAAAGGGAGCAAAGCCATAAGTCCTAGGTCTGCCCTGCGTCTATTAAATGTCATGGGCATGTCCTTAAGATGCCCCTGAACAGCTATAAAACCAAAGAGAACATCAAAGAACAGTCCCATATCTGCTCTTGAGGGACTGAAGGAATCAAGTGCAAGACCCAGAACTGGAGCTGGAGTCTGTCATCACTAACACTAATTTTAGAACATCAAATTGAATATTATCATATTTATCTCCAGAATTTGAAAAATGAGTGACAAGGTCTGAGAAACCTGGAGATCCCTTGAAATACTGTAAAACTAGACATTGTGGGTTAGCCAACGTCAGCTCAGAAATGGGGGGTAGTGGATTGTTCTATAAATATAAGGTCACACTTTAGGATCATTCTTTAAGATCAGTATAAAAGTAAATGTTCGTAAATATTTGGGAAGATTTGAAACTGTTCTCAATCTTTTGAAATCTATCTCTTGTTTTTCATTTAAGGACTGAGTGTTACCAGCTACCATCCTAAACACACTGACACAGTGATGACCAGGAATCACAGAAGATCAGAGCAGGGCAGGTCCTTGCAGACTTGGCCCTTAGAACTCCCAAGACTACTCAGCTACTTGGTGGCAATGTAAGAGCAGAACCTAGGTCTACTGAGTCCAGGCCCCCTGAGGTTTCCCCACATCAACTCTCTTCCCTTTGGATAAGATCTGTCTTCTGCTCCTCCTCTATTACTTATTTCCTATTTGAGGTCCTTACCCGCTGCTCCAATCCATTCCCCACTGTAAACTACAAAGCCCGTTCAGCTTGTAAGAAAAAAAGCTCAGAAACTAATTGCATTGTAGGGTAAATTAACAGCGTAAAAGTGGCACAGCTCCCTGGCGTAACTGCATTATAAAAGTGGAGGCTTTGAGGCAATAATCTATCTTTGAGGGTGGATTTTAGAATTTATGGCTCCAGGTTAAGGAATTTTTTTTTTTTTTTTTTTTTTGCCTATGTCTTATTCTAAATCCCCCAAATTATGCAGAGTCAACTTAACCATTCACTCTAATGCTGGGACCCAAAGACCTGATTCTTTCCCAGGAATGAGAGATTTTCACTAACATATTCTTTTTGATCTTTCCACCACTCAGGGTCCAGAGGGAGTTAATGCTTCTACTTCTGAGACATAACCTAGCTACTGGATGAACCTGGGGTACAACTGGGATCCCTAGAACATATGAAACTGACCAGCCTGTGGATTTTCAACCAATAAAATACAGTTTTTAAATATTAAAAAAAGTCTCCTATTTTTTCAATCAGTCCTCAAACTAAATCTTTCACCCGATTTCTAAAAAATATAAAAACTAACAAATACTGGATCTGTTCCCTTTTCCTAATTGTTCTTTTGCCATAAAAGTGCTAATGAGCAACAAAATGACATCCAGGCCGGGCGCGGTGGCTCACGCCTGTAATCCTAGCACTCTGGGAGGCCGAGGCGGGTGGATCGCTCAAGGTCAGGAGTTCGAGACCAGCCTGAGCAATGAGCGAGACCTCGTCTCTACTAAAAATAGAAAGAAATTATCTGGCCAACTAAAATATATATAGAAAAAAAAAAAAAAAAAATTAGCCGGGCATGGTGGCACATGCCTGTAGTCCCAGCTACTCGGGAGGCTGAGGCAGTAGGATTGCTTAAGCCCAGGCGTTTGAGGTTGCTGTGAGCTAGGCTGACGCCATGGCACTCACTCTAGCCTGGGCACAAAGCGACACTCTGTCTCAAAAAAAAAAAAAAAAAAAAAAAAAAAAAATGACATCCAAAAGCCCTAAAAGAGTAATAATAGTTTGTCTCCACTGATGGTCTACTACAGCCTAAGTGCTGTTTTAGGTGGCTGACATGTAGTGCCTCATCTCATCTTCATGAAAACCCTGTGAGTTACATGCCACTATTATCCCCAAGTAACTTGTCTACAGTTTTATAGCCAGTGAAGAGCAGAGCTGGAAATTGGGGTGCCCGGCACCTTAGACTGGCTATACTACTGCTCCTTATCAGCAGAAGCCCAAAGCCTTCTGGTATCACATGGAAAAAATAATCTGATTAAGTGCAGAATAATATGACAACTAACTGCAGTTTTAAAGTATTTATACTTGCCATATAATTTAACAGGTAGAAATATAGCATAAATGAAATAGATTATCTTAAATAAGATTGTATATCTTGATAGACTCAGCAAGCACGTGATGTATCATCTGAATCCCTGTTGGATCATATATAAAATGATGATAGTAGTTGGTATCATAACTTGTGTACAAAGTAATATACATGAAAGTTCTCCATAAACTATAGCAGTGGTCCCTAACCTTTTTGGCACCAGGGACCTGTTTCACGGAGGACAATTTTTCCAGGGACTGGGGATGGGGGATGGTTTCAGGATGATTCAAGCACATTACATTTACTGTGCAGTCAAACCTCTCCGCTAACGATAATCTGATAATCTGTATTTGCAGCCCCTCCCCACTGCCGCAGCTCCACCTCAGTCATCCGGCATTAGATTCTCATAAGGAGCCGCAACCTAGATCCTTGCATGTGCAGTTTATAGTACGGTTCGAGCTCCTAGGAGACTCTAATGCCCCCACTGATCTGACAGGAGGCAGAGCTTATGCCGTCATGCGAATGATGGGGAGCACCTGTAAATACAGACAAAGTTTTGCTTGCTCACCACTGCTCACCTCCTGCTGTGAGGCCTAGTTCCTAACAGGCCATGGACCAGTACTGGTCCATAGCCGGGGGTTGGGGACCACAGAACTATAAGACCCCATCCAAATCTCAGAAGTAATTATTTTTGTCCATATATATGTTTGGGCCACAAAATACAAATTGAGTAATTATGGTGATTCCACATACAAGTTAAAGGCTCTTGTATTTAAAATTGCATGGTACAATATAAAGTTATAAAATTCATGCTAATAATTTAAAATTTAATTTTTGTTTACTTAGAATTTTATTTATTTAGACAGAGTCTCACTTTGTCGCTCTGGGTAGAGTGCTGTGGCATAATCATAGCTCACTGCAACCTCAAACACCTAGACTCAAGCAATCCTCCTGCCTCAGGCTCCCGAGTAACTAGGACTACAGGTGCCCCACAACATCTGGCTAAATTTTCTATTTTTAGTAGAGACTGGTTCTTGCTCTTGCTCAGGCTGGACTCGAACTCCTGAGCTCAAGCGATCCTCCCGCCTCAGCCTGCTAGAGTGCTAGGATTACATGTGTGAGCCACCATGCCCAGACAGAATTTTATTTATATATGTATTATGTTTTAGCACATTTAATTGCACTTTTTCCCTGTTTTTAAAAAAGAGTCTCTCTGTTTCATTTTGCACTGATGCCTCATAAATGATGTAGCTAGCTGGGTACTCAAGACAGCTTTTTGCTAAAGCTCAAAAACATTCTCGGAGGCAGATTATAACATAATTAAACTGATTATGGCTCACACCCTGATAGAGACAGTGATAACAGTGTATTGCCCTATGTTCCCACATACTACCCATGTAGACATATCTACTGTTGATGTCATTAACCATCAATACAAGATAATTCTTCCTAAGACTTACTTGAATTATTAGAGATTTAAGAGCATGTACATCAAGATATCCCTTAGAAAAGACAATGAAACATTACAAGCTTTCTATGGTGATTCATTCCTGAGTTTCCACAACTATCTGTTTATATTAATATAATTGTGAAAAGTATATGCCTGGAAGTAAGAAAACAAGTTTGCCAAGCTGATAATATACAAATTTATATATGATTTCTAACTTGAATTACTTATATTCCTTTATTATTCTAAGGCCAATCCAACACTATTCAATGTTTCTGATAATTAAGAGTCTGCTTAAAACAATCACAGGTTGAATGGCATCTGCCACCACATTGCTGTTGACAAAGAGCTCCTCTGTTTCACCCCAGGCTCTATTCTGCCTCCTAATTCTGCAGGCCATATAATAGGATCCCTTCTGTGTCTCCAGCTTAGTAATACAGTGGCCAAGCTTTGTAATCCCCTCTCTCTGCTGGCAGGAGAAACCTTTGTAAGACAAGTTTGTTTTAAATCCAATTACATTTTGTTCCTTTGTTAGTACTATGTTTTAGCACATGGGTCCCACTTTATGAATTTTGGTTATATAATGGCTGATTAAATCAATGAATAAATGGATGAACAAAGGAATAATGAGTGAGATGGAAGGTTAAGAGAAGCCTCTTGAGGTCTCTAACAGAAATCCTTTTTAAAATGCAAGAGACAATCACACAGACTGTAGGAAGTTACAGGGAAATCCCAGTAGGTTCCCACTCCCCCACCCCAGTGGATTCCAGAATTCCCAATACCAGCACTCTAACACATCCCCTTTTCGTTGTAGTAGAGAAAATTAATAAGTTTTACTATTATTTCTAAAAGAGATATAGCAAAGGTAATAAAACTCTTTTGAGAAAATATTTCTGTATGTTTGTATTAAGGAATGAAATACCATATGCACACGCCAAGTCTTTAAGGATCCTTGTCATAGTGCCTCATCTCTATGTAAAATGTAAGGGACTTCCCTGGCACAGTCTAGTGGTGTAAACCTAAGGAGGCTGTGAGTAGATTTCATGGCTTAGCTATAACCTTTGGCTTCTCAACACCAAGAAAATTTATAAAAAGTAAACAGACACCCCTTCCAGGTGTTGAGAAGAAACAATAGGATCTCATGTTTCCTTATTGTCCCTCTGCCAGCACAGAAGCAGGGCCACATGAATGAGAGATGGCCCCATTTTCAAATGGTGGGCTGAAGGGAATGTAGGTAATGTTACACATTGCACTTCCTAGGGGTGAAACAGCTCAGGAAACTCTGCTGCAGTTTTTAATCCCTTAATGCCCTGAAATAACTGTGCCCTTGCAGTTCTAAGAATAAAATAAGGTCTAGCCCTGAGGTGAGAGTTACCACTGATGAGGGGCATAACCTGTGACCATGTACATCTCTCCATGTTAAGGGAGGCTTTTTAGAGGGAGGCCAATGATACGCAGAAACAGGCAACTACCAGCAGCAACCATAAACAGAGAGAAGTGAAAAGTCTAACATTAACAAGGCATGATGAAGTAAGCAGTGAGCCAAGGAGGAAGGTGCTCGACTTGGGCAAGATAAGCATGGGAGTGAAAGGGGGTAGCACCAGCTTGCAAGGAAAAATATCGCTTTACAAGTCTCCCATACACAGCAGGTGGACTTTAACCATAAACAAGAACCCTCACCCCAAAATGCCAGCCCAAGTTTAAGTCACCATGAAGGGCACAGCCAGGTCCTGTGTCCCACCAAGCATCAACCCAGAAAGTGCAACTTCAGCTCTTGTAGCATGTACTGCTTTCCTTAAGGGCAGGTATTAACTAAGTAACTCTAAGTAATGTTAGCCATGGGAGTAGATGTACAAATAGTAAAGAATTCAATCTCACCCAGAGTGCCACAGTGTCAGCATTTTAAAACAGTTATGAGTAGATTTAACTATACCCTCTATCATTATTTTCACAATTATATGTGCTATAAAGTGAATAAAATACTTAAGAGAAATTGATCCCTGCGACTTGTAATTTTATTGAAACATTTAAGAAATTTTTGACTAATTTTGTGATCAGTATTCAAGGTTTAAAGCAATTGAGTTTAAATGTATTAGATTTAAATAATATTTAAATATTTTTTAAAATCTTTAATTGATTTAGTGATAGCAGCTATTCCTATCCATGCATAAAATTCTGTTGGATTGACCAGGTGCGGTGGCTCATGCCTGTACTCCTAGCACTCTGGGAGGCTGAGGCAAAAGGATTGCTTGAGCTCAGGAGTTCAAGACCAGCCTGAGCAAGAGTGAGACCCCGTCTCTACTAAAAATAGAAAAAATTAGCTGGGTGTGGTGGCGCATGCCTGTAGTCCCAGCTACTCGGGAGGCTGAGGCAGGAGGATGGCTTGAGCTCAGGAGTTTGAGGTTACTATGAGCTAGGATGACACCATGGCACTTTAGCCTGGGCAACAGAGTGAGACTCTATCTCAAAAAAAAAAAAAATTCTGTTGGATGTTAAATAATCACTTATATGGAAAAATTAAAAACCAAGTAACTGTTGTATTGTTATATTAATAAAGAATTGAATTTTTAATTTTTGTAAGATACACAAAATATAACTGTTAATTTCATTTAATTCGCTTTTTAAATATTTTTTTGATTGTTGGGCACTGTGCTACAAAGCACTGGCTAGAATATGAAAATGACAGACACAATCCTTGTCCTAAGAGAACTTAAATCTGGCAAGGAACAGAAAAAATAACAGGGTATGTGTATGGTAGAGAGGTAAAAAGCTGGGAAATATAAAGCAACTGGTAATTATTTCTGCCTGTGAAAGGCAACTGGAAAAGCAAAGAAGCTAGAAAATTGATTTTGGTGGACACCCAGTCCTAAGTTTCTCAGTACTATACAAACTACCACCTTAAAAAATACTTCTAAAAACAGAAAACTTCTAGGAAATCAAAGCTTCCTATGTTCACTATGCTTAATTATGTTCTTACTCTCTTTGTACATGGCTCTTACCATGAGAGGTATAAGGAAAAACTTCCATAACTACCGACGGCTGCTAATTTTAAATAAAAATCAGCCAAATAGCGTGAGCCATTCCATTAAATTCTAATTGAAAACTGCTTTCTCTTTCTCTCTCTCATCCCTGTGAACCATTCTAGTTTTATTCTGTGATACTTTCTCCTCTCAGATGCCTGTATTGAAAATAGCCTCATACACTCCATCTGCAGGAAAAAGTTCACCTAGCAGGACTGGGGGCACTCCTTTCAAAGGGCCTGGCTGCGAGGTTGGCCCTTGGCTGGCATCAGGAACCGTGGCTTTGAGACCATTCCCAGTGGATCGTTCCTGCTCATCTCTGATCCTCCTCATGCATTATCTCTCACACACAATCTGTCCCACTATGCTGTGTGCATCCATCTCTTCCTCTAAAACCACAATTAAATTACCAGCTCAGGACACAGTAGTCCTAACTGAAATGTTGCATTTTCCCCATTGAGCTACCTCTTCAAGCACTACACATTTGCAGTCAGATTCAAATGCTTCTTTCCCAACACGCTGCAATGACATCCCACTTCAAAGGCAATCTTACACCTTTTTAAATGTTAAAATCTCCTTGTTGAATTTTTGCTTTAAGATATGTCCCAATGACCCCCTCACATTTTCCACACTTATACTAGCTTCTCCCACATGATTTTTAACATTTCCATTAATATCGCACATACCCAACTAGAACCCTCTCATTCTTTCTTACCTCAAACTACCAAATGCATTCTAATTGTACACATATTGCAAATATCTTGCTTATTAGCTGAATTTATTTCTCTGCCTGTCATTACCAACTCTTTCTTGTGTGTTATCCTGTATATTATTTATTTTTCTGGGTTCATACATTTAAGTCTTCAAAAAATGCTCTTGTATTTGACTTCTTCTCTATAATGCCCAGGACATTACTTATGTACAAATGGATTATTTCCTATAGTGAATTTAATTTTAAAATTGTAAAGGGTAAGACCAGCAAGGTATCTTAGAAATCATCAAATTCAGGTTTTTCCAAAGTTTTTTTATGGAACACTATTTCCAGGAGTAGTTAGAAGTTGCTACTTTTTAAAAAAAAAAACAAAAGAAAAATAGAGAGTTTTTCAGTGGTCAAATAATTTTTGGCAATACTGGAGAAAACACTATTAGGCAGATTTCTTTACTGCAGCCACTCTCAATGAGACTATGCTTTGTGAATCGCCAAGAAAGGAATGCCATTTGCTAATTGTCCAACAAACCATACTTTGGAAGGAGCTCTTCCCAGGACTAGTGTTCCGTGGAACACACTTTGGAGAATGATGATCTAGTCTAAGGCCTCACATACCCTCACTGAAGTGATTTCTATGTCCCATGGCTCCCAGGCAGAGCTCCTTCTCCTACATCACACTGCTCCATAATAGTCATCATCAAATAAGTTTCATTGAGAAATGGGAAATCTAAGCATTTCAAAAAGCTCTGGTAAATTTTTGAAGGTTTTTTTTTTTTTTATCACAACTAATATCTGATCCAAACTCTTGAGCTGTTGTAAGTTTTAGAGCATGTGTTGGGGTCCCCAAGACTCCCCCTCAGACTCAGTCATTCACTGTAAGGATAACAGGACTCAGAAAAACTGTTATATTCATGGCTGTAGATTATTTCAGAAAACAGATACAAATTAAAAATCAGCAAAAGGAAAGGGACGTGGAGCAATGGCCAGAATAATCCAGGCACAATTTTCCATGTGTCCTCTCCCAGAATGACACACTTAATTTTTCCCACAACAATGTATGACACATTCTCCCACACTCCCAGGGGGTCACATGGACACATTTAATTCTATGAGCAACAATATGTATGAAGGGGATCAGAACATGCCACCCCAAAATATTTGTAATATTTGTAAATATTAGTATAACATATGTATAACAATAGTAAACTTTGTAATACTGATTATTTTGAAGGAATTAATTAATTTCCTTCAGGAAGGACTTTCTGACCTCCCACTTTCAACCTAAAAGCAGAGCATAAATTTCCCATGAGAAATATGGCTTCCCTATACCTTCCTCATCAGCAGAGATGGAGATTCAATATCAAGATGAATCTGTACAAACCAACCTACTAAAATAACCCTTACCTTCCACTCCCTTCCCCCATATAGTTCCTAGTCACTTTCCCACCATTCACAGCCTCTACCTCTTTTTCTTCCTTTTTCCTTTATATGCCTCCACAATTTATTGCTCTTTGTTAAAATGGCAGATAAGGTCCCAGGCCTATCCATTTCTTTGGATCTTCATTTCTTTCATATGCAGGCCTTCATGTACACATAAAAATATTAACATCAAATTAAAAAGCTTCTGCACATCCAAAGAAACTATCACTAGAGCAAATAGACAACTTACAGAATAGGAGAAAACATTTCCATGCTATACATCTGATAAAAGGTTGATAACTAGAATCTATATAGAACTCAGGAAAATAAGCAAGAAAAAAAATCAAACAATCCCATTAAAAAGTGGGCAAAGGACATGAACAGAAACTTTTCAAAAGAAAACAGACTAATGGCCAACAAACATATGAAAAAATGCTCAACATCTCTAGTCGTCAGGGAAATGCAAATCAAAACCACAATGAGATATCCCTTAACTCCAGTGAGAATGGCTTTTACCAAAAAAGTCACAAAACAATAAATGTTGGCATGGATGTAGACAGATAGCAACACTCATACACTGCTGGTGGGACTGCAAACTAGTACAACCTCTATGGAAAGCAGCAGGGATATACCTCAAAGAACTAAAAGTAGAACTACCATTTGATCCAGCAATCCCACTACTGGGCATGCACCCAAAGGAAAAAAAGACATTCTACAAAAAAGACAACTGCATGCAAAGGTTTATAGCAGCACAATTCACAATTGCAAAGATATGGAAACAACCCAAGTGCCCATCAATACATGAGTGGATTAATAAAATGCGGCAATGTATACCATGGAGTACCACTCAGCCACAAATAACAATGGTGATCTAGCACCTCCTGTATTATCCTGGATGGAGCTGGAGCCTATTCTCCTAAGTAAAGTATCGCAAGAATGGAAAAACAAGCACCACATGTACTCACCATCGAATTGGTACTAATTGATCAACACTTATGTGCACATATGGAAGTAACATTCATTGGGTATTGGGCAAGTGGGAGGGGGAAAGAGGGGATGGATATAGTCACACCTAATAGATGTGGTGCACACTGTCTGGGGGCTGGGCATGCTTGTAGCTCTTACTCAGGCAGTACAAAGGCAATATATGTAACCTAAACATTTGTACTCCTGTAATATTTTGAAATTTAAAAAATGAAAAATAAAATTAACATCAAATGAAATTTGTACGCTTCTGTTCATCTGTCTTTCATCAGTTTAACTCTCAGGCCCAGACACAGAATCTAATAGGGTGTAGGAAAAAATCTCTCCTCCCCACCTACGACAACACTTCTGAAGTGTTGTCAACCAAGGACTTGTACCTAAGCCTTGGTGACCAGGATGTTTATTAGGGGTCACATAGGCACGTAGCACCTGTGTGGTTGACTTTAGCTACTCAGGCTCTAGCCCCTCAGAGCAAAATCAAGTGCTCACCATTTATTACACTGTTAGCATAAATTACCTGGTCAAACTGGTGTCACATGGCCCAGGACTCAGCACACAGAAACACTCTTATCTGGCAGAATAGTCCAAGGGCTCAAAGGTCATCTCCCAGATGCTGGCCAAAGGCCAGTCCCAAAGGCAAGCATTTATTTGGATTGTGCAGGGTTTGAGCAACCCACACCTGCTGAGTTAGCCCTTTCCAGCATAAAGCACTTCCCAGCATCTCACCCCTCACAATCAGGTAACAACTATGTTTGGGAGGAGAGAATGTTTCTTCTTTATTAGAAATATCCTGAGTAAACAGAGTTATTAACCCAGAACCTTTAGGAATATTTATTATTTAAGATCACTTCAGCTAGGATATTTTTCATTTCCCTCATAAATGCTATCTGGGAAAACCAAGCAGAGTTTTAAAAGCCAGATGTGCATTTGTGGGGGCTAGTCAATAACAATTTAAAACAGAATCAGTAGAGTTACTACAAACCAGCCAATCTACGTCCATTCAGCTTATTCAATCCATTCTTTTTGAAGAGGACATGATGACTTTCTAGTATTCTATGGGCAAAACTAGAAAGCTTTACAGTGTGTGCTGAAGACCCATTACCAACTTAGGAAGAAAGACTTTGTTTTAGGGAAGCATTCCTAACTCTGGAATAAAAGATAAAGAGATTCTCTTTATCCTTCAGTTATGTACATTGAAATGTAGAAGCTCCTTGGCAAGTTTTAGTAACACTTAAAAACAAAATATATTTTGGTATGTTTTAAACACTTAATTGGTTGTGAAGTAGTCTGCTTAAGATCCTTGCTGTTAGATAGAAAAAAAAACAAACAGTATAGGAAAAACAATTTTTTCCCCTTCTCTACTCTCACACAACCACAGTACTTCATTCCTGACACCCAATGTGAGGGTGTTTTCTGTCACCAAGCAATTCCCCATACCAGTTGGGTATCCTATAATTCAATTCATTTCTGACACTAACCAGCATTAGCACAGACCCCATAGATTAAGGGCATGGTCCCACAAGACTGGCCCCCACTTCAGATGCCAATCATAAACAGTAGGATCCCAGGTTACCCCCAACTTGCCTGACTTGTATACAAATTGGAGGTTCCCGCATGCCCCTTCTCATATTCAATAATTTGCTAGAGTGGCTCACAGAACCCAGGAAAACAGTTCAAGTACTATTTCCAATTTTTTATAAAGGATAAAAATTAACAGCCAGATGAAGAGATGCTCAGTGCAAGGTTTGGAAGGGTCCCGAGTGCAAGAGCTTCTGTCCCCATGGAGTTGGGGTGGGCCATCCTCCCAGCATGTGGATGGGTTTTTGCTCACCAACCTAGAAGCTCTCTGAACCCATTCTCCTTCTGTGGTATTGCTGGAAGGTTCTCAGGAAGTTCCATCCTTGAGGTCCTTTTGAATAGCCCAGTAATTTTGATTAGTGCTCTTGGTTTCCCTCGTATCTTCCTCCCTCAATAACTTCTTGATTAGTTAATGAGCAGAGATGTATATATCTGGTGAGGTTAGAGCACTTTCAATCTTGGGATCTGGCCACTATGATTTTTCTGCAGTAAAAAATTGCTTGTACTTTTAAGACTTTTGACCTAGGTGGTAGATGAAAATGCCAAAGCCCCAGAAAATGAGATCAACTTGTCAAAGATGTCAGGAAATGAAGCCCTTTACATGAAGCTGCATCTAAATAGCTGCTTTGACCTAGATGTGCTGCTCTAGTCTTCAGCAATCCATTGGGTTTAGCTGGAGGTGACCGAACATAAGCAAACGTTGGCTCATTGTAAATCACTTCTGCAGGACAGTTCCCCAGGTGGCCTTGGACCAACCCAATTCTCTTCCCCCATTCTCATTTGTAATTCTCAAGAACAACTATAGAATGTGACAGGAATGCTCCATCCTGAGATGGGGGGACTGGCTGGAGCAGCCAGACTCTGTTCCAACCCCCACTCCCAGGACAGGATGTCCTTCAACCTGTAGCCCAGTATGTCACATGGCCCTGGGGTATAAAACACTAGGCAAGCTACTTTCCGGGTCCCTCAGCTGTGGTACAAGTGTCAGGACACTCCATCCACCCCCGGCAGCTTTCCTGAGCCTTGGGAAACCAGCTTGCCATAAATCCCAGGCTTGTGTTGTCCCTTGCTGCCTGTCTGTAAGCAATAAACCCACTTCACGTAGCTTGTTGTGTGCATGGATGTTCTGTCTCACCGGACTCAGACAAGCTGGTAACCAGTGCACAGTGGACCTGCCTCACAGTTTCCTTCTTCCCTTCCTTTTCCACTCCTCCTGTGTCACCAGCATAGGTCAACTAAAAGTCCAAAGACATAATTATTCCTTATATGCAAAGCAATTACTCTGTAAGCATTCTTACAATGTGTCTCCTTTGTTATTATATTAACTATTGCTATGACAATAATCACTGTTACTTGTTTATCCCTGATACCTCACAATGAGAGATCGTGACCTAATTTGTCAAGGAAAGAAATGCTGTAAGGTTAGTGAGAGAGGGTTCCTTCACATTACTGAAGATCTTTGACCTAGCTTGTGCAGGCAAAGGTGTGAGGATATCAAGACTGCCTGTTCCTGGTGCATTTTCCGGTTTAGTTTGTTTTAATGAGCATTTTTTAAGCATCATAGATATACACAGATTAAAAAGACATGGCCTCTGCCCCTGAGGACAGTGAGAGCAACTGAAATAAAAAAAAGTATTTTGAAGATAGTGTGGTAAGTTCTAACCACAGGCAAATTTCCTGTGAAGCTCTCACTTCCACTGGACCTTCTGAGGGAGAAAGCACTTTGTAATATGTTCATATGATCATATGCTCTTGTAAACTAAAAAATTAAGATATTTGTTATACACTTTTGCTTAGAAATGACAACTGAACTTTATAAACTATTATAGATCTGCTCTGATGCTGCTCTAGTTGTATTTACTGGGTACACAATGTGTTTTAACTAGTGAGGACTTAAGAAAACACTCTCACACCTCTTCCTTAGTAACCACAACACAAAGAACTTGCAACACAAATAATAAGGCCACACCCTTATAATGCTGCTACTATCAGCAAAGACTTCAACAACAAAAGAATTGTTCTCTACGTGAAATCAAAGCAGAATTAGTCAAAGTGCAGTCATCCATCATTGAAGCTATTATAAGGAATGACCATTTCCAAAGGCTCTAAACATCACTAGTAAGCAGCTTTTGAACAAAGAAGTGTGTAAAATGCTAGCTTTTTGAAGTGGAAATTTTTTTATGAAAAATGAGGCAAAGCAATTTATGTTACTAATAGTAACTTTAGTGTTATGAAATTAGGAATCAATAAGCCTTGAGAACTCCTAGTTATATAAGGTATGTAGATAGATAGCTAAATATAAAGAGAGAACTTATATATATTTTGTACATACTTATGCATGTACGTGTGGGTTTAATTATGTCAACCCAAACTCCAAGTGTGCAGATGACTTCACCTGACACAACACGCTCTCTTCCCACCTCTCACAGAACCTGTGGGACAGAGCTAAAGACTGAAACCTTCATTCTCCGTCACCATCCTTAACATCCTTACTTTGAAACATAGGAGCTTGACAACAAAATTAGATATAATTAAGTTGATACTTGTAAATTGAATGAAAAAAAAAGTAGCAACAGCCACTGTAGGACAACTGTAAACATCTACAGTTTCCAGTTCCTAAAGAGTGTGGCCTTTTCTCCAAGGCTACAGTAAAGCTTTAGATTTACTTCAGGAAACAGTGAGGCATCCAGCTAGTGTTCACAGGAAATGAGGCTGTTTGGAGAGCAACCAGGGTATTTCTTTCAGAAGCAAACGAGCATCTATTTATCTCCGTTGCTTCTAAAACAGGGGGAGCTGTTATCTCCAGTACTGTTCCCCACCATTCTTCCTCCTTTTCTCCTTCCTTTTCCTATTTTCTTTTTTTTTTTTTCCTTCATCTTTTTCAGAAGCTCTCATATTTTTCCAGTTTTAAGAAAACTGGTTTGTATAGCTTTTGGAATTTTTTTATTTATCCAGAAAAACAATACGAATCTTATACCAGTTTTGTTTGTTTGTTTGTTTGTTTGTTTTTGTTATTTGTTTTACTCATTAAAAAATAATTAAAAATTCTTCTTTTGCTAGATACTGGTGAGAGATACAGAGTTGAGGAAGACCTTTCTTTGGATTTGGAGTGTGTTCTGTATCTACTTCCCACATGGTCCTGTCTGTAGTGTAAAATGGCTCCTGTGTGCTTGTCCAATCTTTGCTGTGCAGGCTGCAAGCTCCTTCAAATAAGGTCACTGTGTCTGACTGTATCTTCCAAAGTCCTTTGCAGGCAGAGAGCTTTTCACATAGGAAGCATGCTCAGAAATTATTTGGTAGGGAGAGGGACTAATTTCAATGAGCATTCACTCTGGTAAAGAGTGTTCAACAAGACTATTTCCTTGCTTGGAGGACAATCATGGTGTATTAGTTATGCTCAAATTAGGAAAAATTACCCAGTTAGAAAATCAGTTCTAGGCTCTAACTAGCTACATGATTTTAGGCAACTTAACCTCTCTGAAGATCAGTCTTCTCATATGTAAAATGAAGATAATATTTCTACTTCATAGAAGCAAATGTTGTAAAAAATAAATGTGAGATAATTTATGTAATACATAGCATCCTTGACATAATAAATATTCAAACAATGCTGCTATAACTATGAGGAAATCTTACACCTAATTTATACCCAGTTTTTTTCCCCTCTTTTCCATCGAAGGCTCAGTAGAGGATTTTACAGTAAAGTTAGATTATTGACAGAGAAGTTAAGTGAATGAAGAGTGTTATAAGGCAATTAACTGAAAGTATCACCTACTCCAGCATTTTAGAGAGATAGTATGATGATCCATTGGTGGCATGAAGCATGTACTTGACAGTCAGACCAAGTTCCAAGTGCTACTTCTAGCCCCCTTTAGTTCTGTGACCCAACACTACCTAATTGAACCACTCACATTAAAATTTCCACATCTCTAAAATGATGATAATAATTACACCCCCACAGTGCCATTGTGATAATTAGATTCAATAATGTCTGTAAAAAACAGGTGCTCAGTAAACTTCAGGATTTCCTTTGGTAAGAGCAGCAAAACATAAAGATTTACTATTAAACAGATGCTATATCATGAAAAGATTACATACCTATTCCTGTTTCTAATATTTAATCACATTCTACAAAGACACAAAATATGAACAAATGTAACCAAGAAGCTTTGAAATGAGATATGGGCAATCAGTTTATCCAAGCAATTGTCTCAGAATTATACAGATAATAATAGAAAAAATTAGCCTGTCTTAATTCTTCCATTCTTATTCTATCTCAATTTGGAAATGACATTAATTCTCTTTACATTGACTGTTTCACTAATGAGTTTAGCAACTGATATGCTATATTGGCTGTAAATATTTCATCTTATTCATTTGCTAGGTTTATAAGTTGATTTTTTTCATGTATTGTTTACTGATTATATTTGTTCAATACCTATTATGTATCTGAAAAGAACACTGAGATATGAAGGAACCAGACTGCAAGTCCCATGAGGACAGAAATAAATCTCATAAAGTTCATGGAACATGACAACTACTACTGAGTCACATAGAAGGCAAAAAAAAAAAAAAAATTCTAATTAGTTGATTTGAATAAATTACATATTAAAGTCATTAAATACTGAGGATTTTTTGTGTACCCTATCTAATAATGCACATAGACTCACACACAGAGAAACTGAATTTCATTAGAAGCTATTATCCACGTGCCATGAATTATTCTTAGTCCTAGAACATGTGATTCTTTGCAAAGAATATCTTATTGTTCAGAAAAAGATTATTTCTGTCCAGTTCATATATGTGCATGTATATGCACATGTATGTTGCAATGTTGGATAAAGATTCACAAACAACATCATTGTCCTTAGATGATCTTAGCATTAATTAAACATGTCAGTGAATGAACTAAAGGAATAAAACATCTATTCACCTTTTTCACCATGTTTCCACTTTCTGAGGCCAGTGAGAAGTGAAGAGCTTGAAAACCCTATAGGGTTTACTCTAGGGTCCCCATCATAGACTCAAAGACAGGCTGCTGAAATTTAAAAATTTTTTTAAGTTATCTTTTTCCCTTCTCAGAAGCTTGAAATTGAGAAGAAAGAGAATCAAATATGAACCAAGTGACAGATCTGTTTTAGTATGCACAGACCAGAAGATATGATGAGAATAAACACAGAAGAGGAGCAACCTGAGCTATAGAGAAAATAAAAAGAGAAAATGCTGGAAAGTCATTTTCTTACACCTTGTTAGTTCCAGTAATGATAGGTTGGCAGCAAAGAGGGAACATCTCCCACATGACAATGGGAGTCATATGGCAGAATGGGAAGGGCCGTGGAGTGAGGATCAGAAGGCCTGGGACCAGTCTCAGCCATGCCACAGATGGACTGAGTGACTAGAGTCTCAGTGAGGCTCAGAGCCTGTCCCATGAAACATGAGATTTGGGCCAAGGAATGCTTAAATAATGTTAGAGATGATTCCTAATGTTCTTTGCTATGTGCACAAGTGTTTATATCTGTAAATCCCTATCTTATGGTCCAGTAAGGATACTGAACCAAGCTAAAAGCTGGTTAGAATTGGTGGACCTGGGTAGAGATGTCCGGGGCTAGGGTGGGTCCAGGATGGAGGGCAACAGAATGATGTCCAGGGACTCTTCTGAGCATGATAAAGTGGTGCAACTGAGTAGAGGAGCACGCAAGCTAAAGAAGAGCATAGCTATTGCTATGATCCCAAAGGTAGCCAAGAGGAAGTCAAAGACCACAGAAAATGCAGACCTAGGAGGTAAGGGTGAGGGAAGAGTTCAAAGGGGACAATGAGGCAGACAAAAGAAATCAATGACCAGTGTAGTTAGGTGAGGTAGAATTAGGGTAAGGAGCCCCTGGAAGGATGGTACAGTCTAGTGGTCTCACCACAAATATCTGTTTTAGAAAGAGAAGAGATTGTAGCAAACAAAAAGCAGCAGAGACATCAATCTGCCTTCTCACCCTCCTCCACCCTCTTTAGTGGCCTTTAAAAATAGGAAAGCAGTTTAATTATAACAGCAGGCTGTCAGTTTTGCCACAATTCCAATTCAATTGATAAGCGCTAAGTGTGCCCCATTTCCCTAAGAACCAGTTCTCACAAAACTAGATGGTGGAAGAGTAGAGGAGGCAAAGCCAGCATACCAAGGTAGAACAATAGAACATATTTTATACTTTTACAGTAGTTAATTTATAATCTCTAAATAGTCTGTTTTTATATGTTTAAGTATAATAAACCCCACTCTCCTTTCTTTGATCTCTCCTTTAAATCTATTCAGGTTTTAGTGAGTTCCCTTTAAGAATAATCTCTTCTTTCGTGTGTGTGTGTGTGTGTGTGTGTGTGTGTGTGTGTGTGTGTTGGGCTGGGGTGGGAGGAGCAGTTACAGAGGGATGGTTCCACACTGTTCTAATTCTATGATCAAATTTGGCATCTCAGCAGTACTTCTTTGGTGACACCCATAATGCTAGTTAGTCTACTTCCAAATGTGCAAACATTATGTTTCCTCTGTTCTATATTTTGCAAAGAACAAGATGTTTACCCTGTTATATCTACTGCTGTAGTTAACTAATCTATGTATTTTTCCACCACCTGTGTACTTGTGGTTCTGTTTTACTGCAAGTCTGATTTATCCACATGATTTTTACTTATTTCTAAAATGCTATTTTAACTTCAACATCCTAATATATTTGATAGTTAATTTCACCACTCATTCATAATGTCCCCCAACAATATACTCAACTTTAACCACTCCTTTACCATATTTTCCATCTTTTTTGGCATCCAAAACCACTTACACATGTACTCACCTAAGACCATGGTAAAAATTATGGTCAGAGTCAGAACCTGGGTCCTAGGCTTGGTACTGTCACCAATCTACTCACTGAGTATCCTTGACTACGTTACTTTCTCTGAGTTTTCTTGTTTATTAAATGAAGAGTTTAGAATCTTTCAGTTGCAGGTGGAGGAAAACCCAAATGAAATTGGTTTAAAAAAACCAATAGAGATGGTGGGGCAAGGTGGCTGACTAGAGACATCAGTTGCCAGATAGTCTCAGAAAGAAAAGTTTTAGATGAAAAAACAAAAACAAAAACAAAAACATAGCTCAGGCAAAATTTTGAGGAAAAAGTATCAGAATATATCAGAAATACCATAGGAAGAAGTTGTGGAGCAGAACAAGGAGCAAGATTTCAGCAGAGATCAACCCCTGAGCAACGTGAAGTCCTGAAGAAAGGGCAGGTGGGAGTTATATTTCTCCTTCCCTCACACCTCTGGCTGTCAGCAGGCTCCCGAGCTGCTGGGGACCTTCTCTACCCTCAGGAGCCCAAAAGCTGCTGCCGCCAGTGAACTGGGAGCTTCTTGGAAACAAAGCACCAGGCTGCCAGCTCCCTTGGGGTCACTCCCCATCATCACAGACTTGAGCAGAGATGGTGGACGCCATACTGTCTCTCTACCCATTCTCTGCCTTTGTCCTCCCCAGGGAGCTGTAGCCCTTCAGTTTTTGTGTCACTGGTCCCCACACAAACATTTTCCAGCTCCTACCCAGACTATGGTGGCCACCAGGGCCAGCGGGTCCTGAGGGAACACTGTGAGCCCAGAGCTTGGGCATTCCGGGTGGGCTGCCTTCTGAGGAGAAAGACAAAGGTTACCAGAGTGCCAGCTCTCCTCCATTCAGACTCTTTTTCTCCCCATTCCCTCACCTCCCCCCACTGCTGCTGGGTGGCAACTGTTCCCCGAGGGATGATTGAGCCAGGGCTGTCAGGAGTGGCTTCTTCTCCTCTTTTAGAGCATGAACCACATTGAGGCTTCCATACAAAGAAGGGCTCACATCTTTCCTCTTAAAGCTATACAGTAGACCAAGGAGTGCTCAGACTCTGAGCTCCCTGCCTGCCAGCCCTCCCCAGTGCTGCTTGCCTGGCCCCTCCAGCAGAGCATGGCATGCCCTGAAGCAGAAGGATATTAGCTGGAGCACTCCATGGACAACTCAGGACTAGCATGCTTCTCTCTGTCACAGTCAGGGATTGAAGTTGGGGGATCAGAGGACAGGCCTGCAGGCCAGATCCCATACAGCCAGGACTCGGTCGTGTTGCTCGGGGGCACAGAGGTAAGATTTGTGAACGAATAGTGGGAGATGACGGAGCCCACACGGGCAGAACTGAAAGGAGAGTACAGTGTGGGTTTGAGCAGCAGCACACTTGTGGAGCACCCCCCATCCACAGGGTTTTCACTGTGGGGCAGGATCCTGGGTAGGGGAGCTGCCAACCCATGGCAGCATTGCCAGTAAGCTCAGCTAGTTTGGGCTGCTACTTGCAACTGGACACCTAAAGGAGACCTGTGGGGCAGAGGAGGAGGAATAAGAGAGAAACCCATTCCTGACAGCCAGTCTGTGAATCCCAGACTACCCCTCTCCCATGAGCAGACTTTCTGGCTTGGTGGGGCCACTTCAGCCCCCACCCTGGTGGCTTTTCTCAGTGGCCTGGGTACTGATTCTCAAATCCTGCCAAGACAGCTCTTGTGTCTGTCTTTGAGGAGCCTGAAGGCAGGCTCACCCCACCAGCCCCACCCAGCCTCACTTCTCCACCCACATCTGCTCTGGTAGAGATTAAGAAGTCCCCTGGGAGCTTCAGGACCCTGTCCACCACTGTAGGGAATTTGAGTGCTTTTCCTGATCCATTAGAGCTGGTCATAGGTCACAAAAACAACACTGCAGCTGGCTCTTTCCTGCAAGTGACACCTGCTGGCAGGGACAACTTGTATAGCCTATTACAGCACTTAGTGACTCAATCACACAGGGTGTGGCTGATTCTTACCCACAAACACCACCTACTACTATCTCAGAAGGTAAACTGGGCATCCTAATGTAACTCACACTGTTAAGAAGACCACAGGTCTGGGAAAAGAGAAAAAGAATTCAAAGACTTCCATCTTCTCTCATCAATAAGAGAGAATATGCCCACACACATAGTACACCCACCACTACAGCCTACAAACAACTAGCAATTGAGAAAACCACCACACTAACAGTATCTACTATCCATCTAGAACCTACACCCCATCAAAGCACCCACAAGCACAGCCAAAGGTTTTTACCCAACATATGCTATAGGTACACCTTTAAGAGTGAGAGGGGGAAAAGAAGCCCCATCTAAACAAGAGAAAATCCAAAAACAAGAAGCCACAGCTGCTCCAGATGAGAAGGAATCAACATAAGAACTCTGAAAGTATGAAAAATAAGAGTGAAAGGACACCCTCAAAGGAGCACACCAGCTCTCTAGCAATGGATCTCAACCAACATAAAAATACTGAAATGACAGAGAAAGAATTCCAAATATGGATTGTAAGGAAACTCAATAAAATCCAAGAGAAAATGAAAAACCAACTCAGAGAAACCAGAAAACAATTCAGGAAATGAATGAAAAATTTACTAAAAAGATATATAGATATATATATATATATTTTTTTTTTTTTTTTGAGACAGAGTCTCCCTTTGTTGCCCGGGCTAGAGTGAGTGGCATGGCGTCAGCCTAGCTCACAGCAACCTCAAACTCCTGGGCTTAAGCAATCCAACTGCCTCAGCCTCCCGAGTAGCTGGGACTACAGGCATGTACCACCATGCCCGGCTAATTTTTTCTATATATTTTTAGCTGTTCAGCTAATTTCTTCCTATTTTTAGTAGAGACGGGGTCTCGCTCTTGCTCAGGCTGGTCTCGAACTCCTGACCTTGAGCGATCCACCCGCCTTGGCCTCCCAGAGTGCTAGGATTACAGGCGTGAGCCACCGCGCCCGGCCAAGATATATATATAATATTAAGAAAAAAACAAATAAAACTTCTGGAAGTGAATAATTCATTTAGGGAAACACAAAACATAGAGGAAAGTTTTGAGTATAGACTAGGCCAGGCAGAAGAAAGAATCTCAGAGCTTGAAGACAATTCTTTCAAATTAACCCAGCAAGTCAAAAATAAAGAACAAAGAATTAAGAAGAATGAACAAAGTCTATGGAAATATGGGATTATGTAAAACAGCCAAATATAAGAATCATAGGCATCCCTGAGGGTGAAGAAGAAAAAATACAAGGCTGGAAAACCTATTTGAGGGAATAATTGAGGAAAACTACCCTGGTCTTGCTAGAGATTTAGACATCCGTGTGTAAGAACTCAACAAACACCTGGGAGATTAATTGCAAAAAGGGAATCGCCAAGGCATACAGTCATCAGACTGGCCAAAATCAACATGAAGGAGGAACTCTTATGAGCCATAAGGCAAAAACATCAAGTAACTTACAAAGGAAAACCCATCAGACCAATAGGAGAATTCTCCAGAGAAACCTCACAAGCCAGAAAGGAATGGGATCCTACCTTTACTCTCCTTAAACAGAATAACCACCAGCCAAGAATTTTGTACCCTGCTAAAGTAAGTTTCACAAACAAAAGAGAAACAAAATTATTTCCAGAAAAGCAAACACTAAGGGAATTTATCACTACTAGACCCACCTTACAGGAAATACTCAAAAGTGCATTACACATGCAACAGCACAATAGATACCAAGCAGTGTGAAAATACTCAAAAATTATTGCTCACAGCTCTAATAAAACAATAGCACAAGAGGAAAAACAAAGCAATAAGTTTCCATCCAACATGTTGAACAGAACAGCATCCCACATATCAAAACTAACGCTCACGTGAATGGTCTGAATGTCCCACTTAAGAGACACAGACTGGCTCAATGGATGAAAAAATAGAAGTATTTGCTGTCTCCAAGAAACACGTCTAAACCATAAGGACTAACACAAACTCAAGGTAATGAAATGAAAAAAAAAAACATTCCATACAAATGGAAACCAAAAGAGAACAGGGGGTAGCCATTTTCATATCAGATAAAATAGGCTTTTGGCTGGGTACAATGGCTCATGCCTGTAATCCTAGCACTCTGGGAGGCTGAGGTGGGAGGATTGCTTGAGCTCAGGAGTTCAAGACCATCCTGAGCAAAAGCAAGACCTTACCTCTACTAAAAATAGAAAGATTAGCCTGGCATCATGGTGCATGCCTGTAGTCCCAGCTATTTGGGAGGCTGAGGCAGAAGGATCGCTTGAGCTCAGGAGTTTGAGATTACAGTGAGCTATGATGACACCACTACACTCTACCCAGGGTGACACAAGGGCACTCTGTCTCAACAAGAAGACATAACAATCCTAACTATATATGTACCTAACACACAAGCTCCCAGTTTCATAAAACAAATTCTTCTAGATCTAAGCAAAGTAATAAACAGTAGCATCATAATTACCTGGGACTTCAAAACCCCACTGACAGAGCCGGACAGATCATCCAGGCAGAAAATAAAGAAAGAGACACCAGACTTAAATGAGACTCAGAACAAATGGATCTAACACACATTTACAGAACATTCTACCCAAAAACTTCTGAATATGTATTATTCTCATCAGCACATGAGACATTTTCCAAGACTGATTATATCTTAGCCACAAAACATGTCTCAGCAAATTCAAAAAAAAAATTGAAATCATATCGTGTATCCTCTCAGACCACACTGGAGTAAAATTAAAAATTGATTCCAAGAGAAACACTAAAATCCACATAAAGTCATGAAAAGTAAACAACCTGCTGCTGAATGATCCTTCGGTCAATGATGAAATTAAGATGGAAATCAAAAGATTCTTCAAACATAATGACAAAGAGGACCTAAGCTATCAAAATCTGTGGGATACAGCAAAAGCAATCCTAATGGGAAAATTCGCAGCTTTATGCCTACATCAAAGAGACAGAAAGATCACAAATTGACAACCTAATGTCACATCTCAAGGAACTAGAAAAGGAAGAGCAAACCCAAAGCCAGCAGAAAAAAATAACAATTTTTATCCAACAGTCTGACTCCAGGCAAAATCCATAGCACATATATGGCATTTCTCTCGAACAAATATATCAGGCAAAACCCTTAAACAGGTCTTTGTATTATGACAGAGAGAGGCAAACTTCATGCTATAACAAAGATATAAGGGAACATTTCCCCTTAACTATTGTGAAACAACTATGGCAAGCAAAAATTACATAAAACTCTTCAGTAGAAAATCATCAAATGCTATTAGGAGCTGACTGCTTATTGAAGAGGAAAGTGGGGTAGTAAAAGGAGATTGACACTGGTATTAAAAGGAGACAGACTGATTTAAAAAAAAAAAAAAATGACTCTGGAAGGCCAAGGCGGGAGGATCGTTTGAGCTCAGGAGTTCAAGACCAGCCTGAGTAAGAGCGAGACACGAGACCCCATCTCTACTAAAAATAGAAAGAAATTAGCTGGAAAACTAAAAATATATAGAAAAATTTAGCCAGGCATGGTGGCGTGTGCCTGCAGTCCCCACTACTAGGGAGGCTGAGGCAGGAGGATTGCTTGAGCCCAGGAGTTTGAGGTTGCTGTGAGCTAGGCTGACGCCACGGAGCTCTAGCCTGGGCAACAGAGTGAGACTCTGTCTCAAAAAAAAAAAAAAAAAAATGCTCAAAACTCAAAAAGGGTCCATGAGGTTTATAGTACATGTACTGTAGAAACACCAAAAGGCTTGGCTCTGAGGGAATCCAGTGAAGTAAGCATTTGCTGTCTGCAGCCTTCATCAGAAACACATCCACAGGGGACTTCTAGGGCTCAGGGACACAAAAGGGCTACAGATTGGGCCTTGGGGCATGGTAAGTGTCCTTTTCAGAAGTCACGGCTATAGATGTGATCAGAAATGCATGGACTATGATTTCACTGGCAGTGGTTGTCTGTAGCGTGCGATTATGCAGCTTCCTTTCTCGGAGTGTGGTCAGACACCATTTTCTTTACAGCAACTCATTAAACGGTTGACAGGTGCCCTGTCAGCTGATGCAAGTGCAGGAAAATGGGAGGAAAGTAGAAGGATAAAAAGGCAGCATTTTTAAATGAATCAATATAATTCTCTCCACAGCTTTCAAGAAAGCTCTGAACAGGTCTGGGGGTGTTACACTCATAAATGTCATGCAGACAACATTCTTGCTTGCATGGATATCCCCTGCTGTCACAGAGAAGAAAGGGTGGGAACTGGGAGGCTCTGCCACCGACCCTGGAAAGACCCCAGAAGAATCACTTGACCCCAGAGGCGTGGGCTCCCCCTGTTTTATCTAGAGACAGTGGGCTACACTAAGTGTGGTAGCTCAACAAGGCGGAGCCTTAGGCCACCGATGGAAAATAATTACAGTGCTACAGGAACTTGAGATTTTACCTGTAAGAAGTGTGTTTGTTTTAGTCCCACAAGGCTTTGTTCACATGAGATATTTTTCAGAATGCAAAGACACAAGAGGAGCTGCTCTGGTCGGAAGAGGCTGAGGGTGTAGAACCTACCCACTCGGTTTTCCCTCACTCATGCCACTTCTGAGGGGGCTTGAGGCGGTGGAGATTAGAACTGTCTGAAAACCACTCTTCTATTGATGAGAGCCCTGAGGCTGAGGAAGAGAAATTAATTGGTTTGCAGCTATTTAATGGAAAGCTGTGACAAAAACCTAGGGCTCTTGACCTGTGGTCTACTGGTCACTGTTAGAGACCAGATGAGACTATTAATGAAGATTGCCAGAGTCTCAGAAGGCACAATCTGGCTCTTTGCAGTTGAGCCTGGGTCTTGGGCTTCCACAGTATGTTTTCCAGCTAACCAGAAAACCCTCTAGCTTCAATTACAAATGCTGGGCAGAATATAACAAATATTGTTTTAAATGCAAAGTGGAGCTCACAAGAAAAAAAATGATTGTATTAGTTTGCTGGAGATGCCATAACAAAGGACCAATGACTGAGTGGCTTAAACAACAGAAATTTATTCTCTCACAGTTCTGGAGTCTGGAAATATAAGATCAAGGTATGGCGAGGTTAGTTTCTTCTGAAATGGCTCTACTTAGCTTGTGGATGGCCATGTTCTTCCTGGTTTCACATTGTCTTCCCTCTATACATGTCTGTGTCCAAGTTTCCTCTTCTTATAAGGACATCAGTCATATTGGAGTAGGGCTCACCCTAATGACCTCATTTTAATTTAGTTATCTCTTTTAGGATACTATCTCCAAATACAATCCCATTCTGAGATACTGGGGATTAGGACTTCAACATATGAATTGTGGGGTAGGGGTATACAATTTGTCCCGTAATAGTCATTTTCTAGTTTCCAAAATTAAAAAGAGAATGAAACCAGGATTCTTAGTGTGTTTGAACTGACATGGCAGAATCCCCCAGTGGGGTGGAGGGGTGAATATCTCAGCAGCAAAGGGCATCAGCCCTCATGGGAAACAAGACACAAAGTGCTGAGCCTGAGGCAGGCAGAATGTTAGGATTAAGGTGTTCAAAGGCCTATAATCTCAGTGAAAAGGTGAGCTAGAAATAATCTACTCGCCATCACACGGCAATGACAAAGTCTATCTCAACTTGAATTTTGGTGGATAGGGAAGAGGAAGACTCCATGAGAACCCAAAGTCATGAGCCTATGCCTCATATAAGCTTTGGGTTAATTTGATACTATCAATGTGGTCCAAGAAGCTTTAATCTTAGAAGTTAATCATTTTTAAAAGGGTAATTTGGCTGCACATGGTGGCTCATGCCTGTAACCCTAAATTAGGCAGGTGTGGTGGCACGTGCCAGTAGTCCCAGCTACTTGGGAAGCTGAGGCAGGAAGATAGCTTGGGCCCAGAAGTTTAAGGTTGCAGTGAGCTATGATGAGGTCACTGCACTCCAGCCTCAGTGACAAAGCAAATCCCTGTCTCAAAAAAAAGAAAGGATAATTTCAACAATGATGCCTTTGATTCGCCAACCTCTAGACTGTAACACTTTGTATAAGACTGTTTCTGAAATTTGGTAGATCTTGCTTATAAAATTATCTGGTCCTGGTGAATGTGTATGTATGTGTGTGTGTTCAGCAGATTTTTAACTATGGTTTCAATTTTGTTAATGGTTATATACGTATTAGATAGTCTATTTATTCTCAAGTCAAAATAATACTTTTGGTGAGCTATATTTCCTTGCTAAAATGTCTATTTTATCCAAGTTTTAAAATTTGATTGGAATATCATTGTTTATATTCCATTGTAATTTTTATATCCCTGAATTGTGGGATTAATTGTGTCCTCTTTTCCATTCTTAATTATGTTTATTTTCCCCTCATTTTTGTGATTAATCTTGCTAGCAGTTAATTTTTTTCTTCATTAATATTTTCCAAGAATTAGCTTTTGCCTCTATTAGTATTCTCTATTTTAATGTGGACTTTTATAAGTTTTGCTTTCAAATTTATTATTTCCTTTCTTCTACTTATTTTAAGTTTACTGTGTTTTTCTATTTTTGTATACAGGCTATATAATCTCTGATGCAACTCTGTGTTAAAGCACAAAAGCACCCACAGAGAATGTATAGACAAATGGGCAAAACTGTGCTCCAACAAAATTTTATGCACAAAAACAGTCAATACACCAAATTAGGTGAGCTGGTCATAGTTTTCCCACCTCTATCCTAGACAATAGAAAAAGAAAAATATCTCTGTAACTCATTAATGAGAATACCATTTCCCTAATACCAAAATCAGACAAGAAGAAAGAAAAGGCTATGTTATTTGTGAATACAGAAGTAAAAATCCTACACAGCACATTAGCAAACTGAATACAGAAAAATAATAATACTGGATGATGAAACAAGAATTGTCCCAAGAATTTAAGGGTCTAACATTAGGAAATCTATTAATATATATTCAGTATAATTTCAGTGAAAGTCCCAGTATAGTTTTTTAGGAAACTTGACAAGTAGATCCTCAAACTCACTCAGTAGGCTAAGAATGGTCAAGACTGTTTTTAAGAAAAAGAATAAAGGAGGGTTTCTTTTATAGATATCAACTTACTATGAAACTATATACTAATTTAAGCAATGTGCTATTGGCTCAGGGAGCCCACATACATATGGGAGCTGGGACATGACAGAGTAGATATTTATAAATGAAATGGTGAAAAAATACACTATTCAAAAAAATGGTGCTGAATATTTTGGCAATCCATATAGCAAAAGACAAAAGTAGATCTCCAACTCATGCATAAAAATTAATTCCACATAATGTTCTAAACATAAAAAGCTAATCTTTAAGATTTTGGAGAATACATTTATGACTTTAGGATAAAAATTAGTTTCTTAAATCACAACTCAAAACTATAATGGAAAAATATTAATTTGACAACATTAAAATTAAAAACTTTATTACAATAAAATAAAAAGGCAAGTCACAGACTGTGACAATACATTAATAGTAGATATACCCAATAAAAATTTATGAAAAAATACAAACAATCCAAGATATAAATGTATAATTGATAAGAACAGGGAAATCACAGAAGACAAAATCCAGAAGGACAATGAATCTTTAAAAAAATGACTAATCTCACTAATAATCAGAGAAATTCTACCCATTGAAAGTTCTATACAACTATTAAAATGAATGAAAGTAACAAAATGAAATATAATTCACATTCAGAGTGGCAAAAATATTAAAATGGCTAATTAATCTGGTGATTGACATGTGGGAAAATAGGAAATTTTTTGAGATTGTTCCCAGAATGTTCTGGGAACTTCAAAAGTGGAGATGACTAGAAAAATGAGAATTCCTCCAAAAGTAGGTGGCTGCTGGTAAACAAATCTGGCCAGTTTCACCATTGTACTTGGTTTAGGACAAACTACTTCCTAGATTCTTAACAAAAGCTCTTTTATGCTGTGGGTTGGAGTGTAAATTGGTTGAACCCCTGAGAAACGGAAATGGATAATATCTAGCAAAGTTAAAGAGCTATATATCATTTTATGTACATATATAAAATCTTATATATAAAAAAACATATTTTTTCTATATATGAAAAATTATCCACAATAACCAGAAATTCTACTTCTATTTTCTCTCCTAGTAAAATGTTCACAAATATTTATAATGAAATAGGCTCTTTCTATTCATGACCCTACTGTTTATAATAGAAAAAATTGGAAAAATCTAAACACCTATCAACCAGAGAACAGATAAACTAATTTAGGGATACACTGAAACTCTATATAGCTATTAAAATTAAAAAGACAGCTACATGAGTTAACATAAAAAGACCTCAAAAACATGATGTGAGATGCAGAAAGCAAGTAACAAAAGGATAGTATTCATGAATACATACATGTATAATAAAATGCTTGGGAAAGATAAAACAAACTTTTGGAGTAGGAAGAGGAAGGGAAGTAGGGTTAGGTTTTTCTGATCCATCTGTAATGCTTTATTTCCAAAAAATTAAAAATAAAAAGAGATAAACTTGAAGTAAATCAGCAACAGTTTGACATCTGTTTAATCTTAGTGATGGGTATATGGTATGTACATTATTTTTTTACTCTACCATATGTTTGAAATATTCCATAATTAAAATTAACTTTTAAAGGAGCCTAAGACCAATATGTGATGTTTTCATTTCAAAATTCCTTATTGGAATTTTTAAATTATTTCCTTTTTAATAAACAATTTTCCCAAAGAAAATTGGCAAATGAGCAAAAATGAAATATAGAGAAAAAGCTTCTAGCAAGGTTATTTCATCTTACCCATATGTATATTTACCTGAGATACAACAGCAACAGTAGAAGAGAGGTGAGGAAAGAAAAAGAAGATGCAAAACCCAGTTTGGCTGGTTCTTAGATGGAAAGATGGAGACTCACAAATGGTAAGAATTTTCCATGCCCATAGGAACATGGTAGAGGAGGAGTGTGCTCCTCACAGAATTCTCAGATGAGCACCACTCCTTGGGTGGCTTGCTTTCATCCCCTCCATGAAGTGCATTTTGACTTGCAAAGTAATGACCAGGAACCTTCCAATCCCAGCTTCCACAGTCCCTCCCAGGACGAATCTGTGACCTCTTCCTTCTCTCTATTCATCTTGTCTGTTCACTATCCTCCTTGTCTCAACAGATAGTTATTTCTCAGTTTTATGGATAATTTATGCTCAGGATTTAGGCTAAAGTTTTTGTACATTATCATACATATTTTACAGGAGTGGATTTATATAGATGTAGGAATGCATGCACAGATGAATGGATGGGTAAATGAAGATCTGACAGTTAGGTTAATAGATACATAGAGAATAGAAGTAATTAAAGTAAAAAAAAAAAAAAAAAGATGTTAGATGCCACAATGGACAACTAAGTCCCATAGTTTCTGGTTCCTTTGAAGGTAAGGCCAATCAATCTAGGAAGGAAGGAGTTCAAGCACCTGGTCCAGTCTCTATTTCTCTTCCAGTTACTGAAGAGAAAGAAGACAAGTGGCCCAGACTAATGTGATCATAATCTTGCTAATGACTGTCACCCTTGTAGACAGACTAATAACATTTGCTAGGAGTAGAGGAGTCCTTATCTATGGAGTGCTCCTAGCAGGAAGTCTCTGGATTAGGATTGTGAAAGGCAGACCAATGTTTCCCCAAAAATGTCCATACCTAATCCCTTAAACATGTGAAGATCAACTTTACATTGCAGAAAAGAATTCCACAATCCCTTTCTTAGCTCAAGGCTATATTCACTCTCCCATTCTCCTCCAAAATATAGTCCTTAAAGAATTCAATCATCCTGGCAGCCATCCACAACAGTATATCCTGCTGGTTTACTATATTGACAACATAAGGCTAATTGGACCTGAGTAGAAAGTGACAAGTATCAAAGATGCTCTTCTAAGACATATGCCTGCCTGAGGAGTGGCAACAAACCTTACATCAGAGAACTGCCACATCAGTGAAGTTTTCAGGGTTTCAGTGGTCCGAGGAATTACCTCTAAAGTAAAACATAAATTATGGTACTTTCTACCACCTCGCATTAAGAAAAAGGCACAGAACTTTGTGGTGCTCTTTGGATTTGGGAGGCAATTATGCTGAACTTTGGAAAATTTCTTCCACTTATTAATCAGGAGTCCAAAGACTACCAGTTTGTTATAGAGTCCGATTCAAAAGAAAGGCCTGCAACAGATCCAAGCTGGGGTATAAGCAGCTTCATTCTTTTGGGCTGTATGATCCAACACATATGAATGTCTTAGAGATACCTGTGGTTGATGAAGCTGCTATCAATCTCTGGTAAGCCCCAATAGGAGAGTTGCAGTACAAATCCTTGGGATTCTAGAGTGACAATATGCCCTTATAGCAGAGATCGACTCAACATTGGAAAAAAAGAATCTGAACAGCTAGTACAACCCAATAGAGACTGTGTCCCTGAGCTCTGAACACCACTAACTACCCAATTTGAGCACAGGGATTGACACCTCTATAGTCTTATATTTTTAAATCATATTTAATGTAAAAAATTACAAAATTAATGTGTTCTCTATGACTATTAACACAGTTCAAAAGATTCATCATCTGATACCCCAAGTCATAAGATCAACAAGTTGGGACAAGACAAGGATGCCTACTGTCACCACTCCTATTCAACATAGTTCTGGAAGTCCTAGCCAGGGCAATCAGGTAAGAAAAGAATATTAAGGGTATCCAAACTGGGAAAGAAGAGGTCAAACTATTGCTCTTTACTGATGATATGATCCTGTATCAAAAAAAAAAAAAAAAAAAAAAAAACCCCAAAGATTCCAACAAGAGTCTCCTTGAATTGAAAAATAAATTCAGCAAAGTCTCAAGACCCAAAATCAATGTACATAAATCAGTAGCATTTCTATATATTAGTAACAGTCAAGCTGAGAGTCAAGTCAAATATTCAATACTATTTATAATAGCTACAAAGAAAATAAAATACCTAGGAATATGTATATATATATATTTTTTTTTTTGAGACAGAGTCTTGCTCTGTTGCCCAGGCTGGAGTGCTATGGCATCAGCCTAGCTCACAGCAACCTCAAACTCCCAGGCTCGAGCAATCCTTCTGCCTCAGCCTCCTGAGTAGCTGGGACTATAGGCATGTGCCACCACGCCTGGCTAATTTTTTTTCTATATATATTTTTAGTTGTCCAGATAATTTCTTTGTATTTTTAGTAGAGACGGGGTCTCGCTCTTACTCAGGCTGGTCTTGAACTCCTGACCTTGAGCAATCCTCCCACCTCGGCCTCCCAGAGTACTAGGATTACAGGCGTGAGCTACTGTGCACAACTGCCTAGGAATATACTTAACCAAAGAGGTAAAAGATCTCTATAAGGAAAACTATAAAACTCTGGGGAAAGAAATTGCAGAGAATGCAAACAAATGGAAAAACAAGTCATGCTCATGGCTAGGTACAATCAACATTGTTAAAATGTCCATACTACCCAAAGTGATTTACAAATTCAACACAACCCCCATCAAGTCACCAAAGTCATACTTCACAGATCTGGTTTTATACATTTTACGTAGGCAGGAATTACACATAAAGTCATAAATCAATACTTGGAAGGCATACATTGGTCTGGCCTGAAAAGGCAGGACATTTCAAAGCAGGGAGTACAGGTTATAGGTGAATTTAAAGATTCTTTGATTTATAATTGGTTAATGAAATGAAGCTTTGTCTAAAGGCTTGGAACATTTTAAGGTAAGGAAGTCTGTTAGAGACAAGCCACCATACATATACTGGACATATACTGAGACTCAAGTGATCTGTTAAGCAAATTGATGACCTATAGGTGTGGTTTAACCTTTGCCTTACATGGCCTGAGGCTTGTCAATGGTTTTTTATCCTACTCTTACAAAGAATAACTTCAAAACAGACAGGGCAAAACTAGGCATGTCTGACCTCCCTTCTCCACCGGGCCAGCAACTCAGCTTTTAGAGGTTTCTTCTGTTTTTACTGGGGGGCTCCCCTTGGCCAAGAGGGGTCCATTCAGTTCTCTGGGGGGCTTAAGATTTTATTTTAGTTCACATGTCTAAAGACATTCTGCTGGACATATGGTATTATCAGTGATTTCCCCTTTCTTTCCCATACCGGGTATTTTCTGGGGCTCCTCCAGTCTTTCGGCAGCTGGCCAAGAACCTCTCAGAACCTCCTTGCTGCACAGTCTCTCCATCCAGCATTCACAAAGAACATCAGAGAATAGAAAAGAGACCCGTCCACAAGGCAAAGCAGGCGACACTCATCACCAGCTGCACCCTCTCCCCTACCAGGGGCTGGCTCTCTTTACCTGGTGCCCTCCTTCCCTATCCCTCCTCCATCGAAACAATATATATGATTATGCATGTCTGTAGGATTCATATAGATGACGATTTCACAATAGATGGTTTTAAGTAATTTGAATCTCATTAATGTCAAATAAATTCTCTTTAATTTCACCCAAATCAATGAACCATCTCTCCTTGGGTTGACAACCCAGCCCTCTAACTCAGCCTAGCTCTGGGGAAAAAAAAAAAAAAAAAAAAAAGCACTTTTTGTTTCCCAGCTTAATTTTAAAAATCTAAAGAGAAGGTGTTTTCTAAACAGAAACAAATTGATTTCTTCACACATTTCCATTTCAGTAATGGGCATTGGCTGCTATTGTATACACACTTAATTCACAAAAGCACTTCTTGGGGGAGAATTGTTAAACTGACTGCCAGTCCTGAAAACAAGCTTTTCTGATACATGTGGACAGGAATCGGGGCTTCTGTAGTCTTCCTAAATGTTTTCCTGTGGGTTGAGCAGGGCCCCGGGCACAGCGGCTTGCCTGGTTACTGGAAAAATCCTGAAGAATGTCAGCCTGTCCCCTGGCCCCCACTTGTTATTCAGCGAGAAGTATATTTGCTGTCAGTCTTCAGGGGGATGGAATAGCTTGTGGACAAAACAAGTCAGACAATACCCTGCTGCCCTGGAGGATCCTGCTGACAGCAGTGACTCTGAGCCACACCAAATGTCACCCCGAAGGAAACAAACAAGAATCTGGAGAGCAGAGGTGGCAGCGGCCTCTACTTCAGTGACATTCTTCTTCATAAGAGTATTGGCTAAAACTCCAGGTTAAAAAAAAAAAACAAAAAAGCCCATAAGGTAGTAACTCTTCAATGCTTGTCACTACCTTGTATTTAATTCACTTTAATTTAAACTCAGAAGAGAGTTTAATTAAAACCGTGGAACCTTACCAGTATACTTTTGAGGGCAAGAAATTATATCTTCACCACATGCCTCAGAGTTTGTGTCCAGCAGAGATGATTACTCCAAATGCAGGGGGAAGACCTATTCTTATGTAAAACACCAGAGGAAAATGCCTGCTGCTATCCAGGTTCCTTATTAAAGAGAGTTAATCAGTTTCAATTCAGTCAATCAACAGGTATGAATTGAACACCTGCCATGGGCCTAACATGAGGATTTGGAAGAAACAAAGCTTTGAGTTGGATTTGAATCAGAAACGGCCAAAGGCATCTTTATTCCAATGCCAGCAGCTGCAGGAGAGAAGAGCAAACAACTGATTTCTTTCCTCCCACATTTTCATGGAACATATTTGTATACTAAAGGAACAAAGAAAGGAAAGAGGAAAAAAACTAGTGAGGTAGCTCATTTGAAGCTGAAGTGTAATATGGCATCTATGTTTCATGAAATTATACCATTCCTTCTAATAAACATATCTCATTATTTCAAGTAAATCTCTGTAATATGCTCTACAAACTTTGGGATTTAAGACAAGCCTTGAGGTTAAGGGGCTACAAGTCTCCAGTTAAGACAGACCCTATTGCTGTGATAAAACAATTTGACCTTAAGAGTCTTCACTTCTTTGCATTGAATGTCAGGAAAACACCACAGAAAAAGCCCCCAACTTATGATAAGGGACAAATTTAATCTTACCTTAGACCTTCTCAGCCTAATTAATCAAATTAATATGATTCTGAATTTAGCCCGGTAAGTCAAAAACACGCTTTAACCTTCACCATTCTTATCAGAGCACATAAAAATAACTTAAAGCAAGCACAGTACCTGAATACACAAAGCGATTTTAGCTCAAGGTGATTGCTTCCTTTGTAAACCTCAATACCCGCAACTTGCTTCTGCTCAGGGCTAAATAAGAAAAGACTTAAATACAATTTCATTTCACAATTCTCTTCTCAAAGGAAAGACGCACACTTTCTGATTCCACAGATTCTGATTCTGTATCCTGAACGACACAGAAGTTCAGGGTATGTTTCCTAATCTCAAGAAGCTCCTGAGAAACCAATGCCCTTCTCTTTCCAGAGCTATTCTCTACATAGATTTAAAACCATGAGAAGTCAATTAAGGGCTTAACTGTCGGCTCCTGAGTAAAATAGGAATTGGAATAAGGAGATTCCAGTGTGGCTTGAAGAGTTGGAGAAAATGGAAGTTGAGCTCTTACCTTGATTGCTTTATTTGGTTTTCTGGCGTCCTTCCCTATGTCCAGGTGAGCTTGCTCACTGACTGAGGCCCTTTTTAGCATCTTCTCCAAAGAACAGAGGCATTGACTCTCCTAAACAGAGTTTAAGAACCTGAAAATTCTTTTTATCCTATAAAACCCATCTCTTTGAAGGAGGTTCCCTTCCTTCTGCTACTGCCTCTGAATCCTGATTGTTTGGGGCAGAATAACTTTCAATTACATTAGGAATTATATAATGAAGTATGTATGTTAAAAATGTAGAGATAACTACTTCCAAGCCAGCAAAGGGAAAAAAGGGAGGATGAGAATGGAGATACAGAACACTTGATGAATTCAACTCCCAAAATGGAAAAGAAAACAAATGTGTGGCAAAGAAAAAGAAGGATTGAACGAGAAGAGACTGAATTGTTATTTACAAACAATATGATTGGCTACGTAGAAAATTCAAGAGAATCTCAATATAAGAAAATCATGTGTTCCATTAGAATTACTCTATTAGAACTAAGAAGTTCAGCAAACATGCTGAATTCAAGATCAACCATTTACACAATAACATTTTTACACTAGCATGTCAATAAGAAAAGATAAAAGGAAAAAATTTTATTCACAATAGAAGCAAAAAGTCTTAGAAACTTAACAGCAAACCTAACAAAGCATGTGCAAATCTTCCTTGAGAAATTTACAGAAGTGTCTTGAAGGATACAAAAGACCTGGATAAAAGAAGTACACAGTGAACGACCTCTCAGCTCCCCTGCTCAGAGGCAACCAATGCCCTTCTCTTTCCAGAGCTATTCTCTGCCTACACAAGAGTACACACTAGATATTTGAATATTTCTTGAAAATGTGCCTCATCATTTTAAACAGATATATAGAATTCTATAATGTACCACAATTTATTTAATCAGTTTCTCTTGATGAACATAGAGATTATTTCCAGATTTTTCCTTGCCATAAATATCCTCGTGAAATCAGCCATGTCCCTAAGTTCTGGTTCATTTTTAAACCAAATTCCTAGAAGTCAAATTGCTGGGTCAGGGAAGATGGGGGTGGGGAGGTGGAGTTCACACTAGAGGCCACCATCTGGAGTTTCCCACAGATGTTTTCACCTAGTATTGTCACCAACAAGATAATCAGAGCTTCTCCAGGGACTGTGTGAAGGGAGAAGAATGGGAAGCTGACTTTGGAGGCTTTCACTTAAAAAGAAAGTGGAAAGACAATATAGGTTAAAAGGACAGAGATCTTTCATAGACTCTTCTAATTAGGAAATATAGGAAGACAGCAAAACAGAGGCAAGCCTAGATCCTTTAAATTTTGCTGGAAACAAAGGGTAATATTTGTACTTTGTGAGATTCATCCTAACATAACTTCCTCGCTGTTTGTTATTTTAGCTAACCCTGTCTGCTTCCATGTAGTTACCGGCAACAAAAATGCTCTGAAAGGCTGTGTGCTAACTTGAGAGACAGAGGTGGGAGAGGCAGCAGGGCCGAGGAGCATGCATCTTGCTTCAAAGAGGGAAGCCGGTGCGCCAGGAGCCCAGGAGACAGACAAGGCGAGGAGATGTGAGCGGAGTGGGGCTGCAGAACAAACCCTGGGCCAGGGGCGAGCTGCCCGGGGTCAAGGAGCCCAGTCGCTCACTCCCTTCAACCAATATTTATTAAGAATTTATTACCTGACCGGCACTAGTCTAGGTGTAGAGGACACAGCAGTGAACAAAGCAGACAAAACCTCCCTTTTACAGAGCTAATATTCTGTGTTTTGGAGGATGGAAGAAGATGCTTCCAAGGATGGAGGAAAAAGATTAATGAGTACCTTATATAATCTGTTAAATAATCATAAGAACTTGGGAGAACAGAAAAGCAGGAAAGGATAGGAAATAATGTGAGAAAGAATGGCAATTTTAGAGATGTCCAGGGATGCCCTCACTGAAAAACTGTTGAAAAAAGACCAGAAGAAAGCGAGTGGGTGGGCCATGTGATTATCTGGGGAAATTACATCAAGGCAGAGAAAAAATAAAGTGCAAAGCCATGGCTGGAACACTGAGAAACAGCAAAGGAGTCACTGTGGCTGGGGCAGATTAGAAAAGGAGAGAACTGGGCTTGGCAAATGCCTGACACTATCTTGCTTCCCTGAATTCAAAAGGTTTGGGCACCCACACGCATACTGCAGAGAATTTTGCTGCCAGTTCAGTTGCAGCTCTGTTGACTCAGCTTGGCAGCATGATTTCTAGCAGTGATGCATGTGTTTTAATTGAGCAAATTGCACTGTGGAGTTCACTACAAAAAGACTTTACCTGTGTCGAGGCCCAGTATTTTAAAATACAAGAGTTTTGATATATCTTCACTGCTTGGAGCTAACCCAGAAAAATCATTGGGTCTTCTTTGCAACCTGGCACTTTCTCCTTCCCGTGCCCTTCAGCCCAACCCCAAAGGCTGGCAGAATTGGAACTAGATCGCTACTGTTCTGCTGCTGTAACTTTATCAACTCAGACACAGGTGCCAGGGCCCTTACCTCCGTAAATCTTGTCTATTTCTTCTCTATGCTTAACAAGCTCAAAAGGCCTGATCTATAATGATTTATACACTGACAACTTATTAAATGTTCCCTAGCATTTGTGTTCGTTCAACCAGAAGCTCTCTATAGACTTTTTCCCCATGCAAACTTAATTGGCTGTGAGACTCAAAGTAACAAGCATGAAGTGGTAGAAAGGTCATTCAAAGCTAGGCCAGGTTCCTCCAGGATGCTCCTGGGGAGGCAGGGGAAGGAAACCACTCATTTAAATTATCACTGCCTTTCTCCTCACTTATCAAATTAGGAAAAAGAGCTTTTGATATTAGCAAAAATGTTACCAAAGTCCTGTGTGATTTTCATGGTTAAGACATTGATATTATGGCATAGAATACTCTTTTCCACTTGTCATGGAGAAATGGAAATTTTCCCATTACCATAGTGAGGGAAGTTTTGACCAAATTCTCCAAAGTAGTTGGTTGGTACAACCTTTAACTTATTTATCCAAGTGTTTATCAAAGCTTACTCTACCAAAATGCTCCAAAGCTAAATTCAAGTCCCCAGTAGAAATATGAAGTTCTCAATCCACAATGAAATTTCTAATGTCCTTCCTAAATCACTTGGGGCCAATTATTCCAGCCTTTCCTAGAATCTAAGCTTTCAACCTAAAAGCCTATTAAGAGGGAAGCATTGATCAGGAAACATGGTGGAAGTATTTTGTTTCCCCCACTCCCAACTTTCAGGTCTCGTAGATTATAAATTAATTGAGAAAATGTTTCTAATTATAGAAACACAAAAGTTTAAACAGCATATGTATACTAACTAATAGCATAAGACAATATAATAGATACCACAAGGTAATATATTAGGACCAAATAAATGATACTGTACTTTCCTAAGAGGGAGAACTCTTTGTGGGTTGGTACAGTCAAGGAAGGTGTCATGGTGGAGGTGTGGGAGGAATGGGCGGTTCTGAAGAGGCAGGCAAAGTATTAGGAAAAATTTTTCTTAAAGGGGAGGGTAAGACCTCCCCAGGGGCCTAAGAAAATGCTTGGGAGAATTCTGGGTTATTGCTATAAATGGGTAAGCACCCCCGACATTTTGTGGGTGGAGGCCAGGGATGCTAAAGCTCCTACAACACCCAGGAAGTCCCACATTAGGGAGAATTATCCCTCCCAAAACTCCATCAGCACCTCTCAGTTGACAAACATTACAGGACCAAAACAAAATGTTCTGGGACTAAGAGTGTACATTTTAGACAGTAACAAGACAGCCATTAAATGTTTTGCAGCAAGCAAGTAACTCTTTCCCACCCACCTCCTAGAAAAATACAGATCACCTCAAAAAGCTTGTGCAAAACTGTGAGATTTTTCTCTGTGGTAGACCAGTGCTGAATCACTATTTAAAGGATCCTAAGGGTTTAAGCAAGCAAGTACCCGGTCAAAGCAGTGGTCTACAACTATCCTTTAGCTTGTACTCTTAATTAATATATTATAGCTGTTATTAAAAATGCAGAAAATTTAAAAAGTAAGGATGTGATAAGAAGTAAATAGAAATTTCTTTCCCCTGACAACTGAATGGATTCTCTTACCCACCCAACCTTGGAGATCACTGCTCCAAACCACAAGCCAGCCCTGGTCTGTATCAGTTGTCTCTCACTTTGATTCCCTTTGTCATTTCATTTTTATTTCATTTTAGTGGGAAAAGTGCTAAAGTGAAAGAGAGAGAGCGGGAGAAGGGAAGCCAAAGCAACTTGTAGTTTCATTTTAGAACGAGTAAGTGAGAACAGGAGCACTGTGGGCCTAGGACCCGAGGCCTCCCACTTTGCAGAACTGAGATCTGCAAATTGACTTTCAGCGTTAGCAGGGAGAGTCCCCAGGGGAGAGCTAGTGGGTTGCCCAGCAGAGCGTAATCTGGCCCATGTCCCCGGTGACCTTACCTAGGGGGTGGAGAAGGATCCAGGGCACAGTAACGACCGAGGAGGTTGTAGTAGTGAGAAGCACTACTTAGCGTCCCTGGCTGGTGAGCTGAGGCCTTAAGAAGTCAATGGCCTCATGAAGATTGTCAACCGCAAAATAGGTTCTTTCTGAATTTCAGGTGCCGAGAGTTGAGTTAATCATGCCTATAGTCCATGGCATGCTGTCATCATGCGTCCACGTGAGGTTCCTTTATTGTTCTTGTTCTTACAAAATATAGTTTTTATATATGAGATTTTATTTACATACATGGCATTACTTTATTTGCTATTTTGCCATGCACTGGCATGTTTTTATACTCTGTCCTTGTTGCTGTATGTATCCCTATTCTATGGCTTTTCAGTGACGCATAGCGCCCCCTGGTGTGCGCGCACCACAGTCTGCGTATCCACCCCGCCAGGGAGACTCCTGAACTTGCCACTTCCCACCAGGGCACACAGCACAGGGATGAGGACCTGCTGCGTGTCCTCCTCTGCGTTATAACTTACAGTGGAATTCCTGGGTCACAGGGTAAAATAGCATGTGTCTCATCTATAGGTGGACAAGGGGAGTGAAGAAAAGGGATGTTTTAATAATTATTAGGCACATACTAAGAAACCACAATGAATCGTTTTAGAAATTCCACATTGGCAAGCCTAGAAGGAAGAGAATATGTAGCCATCTAGGGTATACAAAGAAGTGGAGAAGAGAGAATAATGATAAGGGGACATGGAAAAAGGGAAAAAAAAAAAAAAGCACTACGAAGATAAACCAAACAGGAAAAAGAAAATTAGAGGCACTGAAAGGGGAACTGGAGTAGCAGGGGAAAGGATAGTGCACCAAACTGTGCCTTAAAACCGGCATTCCCCTAAAACCTGGGGAAGAAGCTCCCCTGTGCCTGGCCCTGTGCTTTAGAGGGCCCGGCTCTCATCCTCCTCTCTCCACACGCCTCCCACGGAGACACGGGCCAGGGGGTGCACTCACCTGCAGCCTGAGCCTCCCATTCTATATGATGCTTGGGGTGCAGAGACCCTGAAACTCCTACTTTAAAGGTTCTAATTCCAATTTCACCTCCTGCGTGGGCATCTCCCTTGATCCGGCTTTCCGAGAGACCACAGCTCTGTATACCCCTCAGCCCAAGGAACTGACGAAGGCAGCCGTGGCAACGTGTGGGTGACGCTCGGACCTTTAGGCTGGAGGGTCTGCTTATCTTCACAGGAGACTCTGCTGCAGGACAGAATGAGAAATGGAAAGATAAGGCAGACAGGCTGCGGGCCAGAGACCGGAGCGGGGTGAAAGCCTGGCCTCCCAGCTTCAGGTTCCTTTGAGGAACTCGAAGGGGTAATGCTGGTGGGGGTGGCAGTGGTGATGGCGACCTGTGGTAAGAGGCACCTTGGGTGGGACTGGGCAGGTGAGGAGAAATCCTGAAGCTGCAGCAGTAGGGACCTTCCCAAGGCAGTTGGACGGTGGGGCAAGGGTGGATAGACGAGCAAGCAGTCGAGTCTTTGCAGGAATTAAGGAGTCTCCCCACTTCCATGAAGGAGAAGAGAAAGTCAGGGAGCTTCTAGGACAGAGCATGGGCTAGCCCACAAGCAAAAGAGAAACCCCTTCCCCTTCTGTCCTGCCCCGGCCCAGTGGGCGCCACAAATAAGCCTTCCTGGAAAAAATCATGTATTTCACAAATTTGCACTATCCACTTTCTCTTAGGGGAAAACATAGGTCAAAAGCTTTACAACATCACATTTGGCAAACATTTCTTGGATATGGCACCAAAGACACAGGCAACAAAGAAAAAATAGACAAATCAGACTTCATGAAAATTGAAAATTTTGCACATCAAAAGACAATATCAACACAGTAAAAAAGCAACCCACGGAATGGGAGGAAATATTTGCAAATCCTATATGTGATGAGGGACTCATATCCAGAATATACTCCTACAACTCAACAACAACAACAAAAATAACCCAGTTCAAAAATAGGCAAAGGACTTGAATAGACATTTCGTCAAAGAAGATGTACAAATGGTAAACAAACCCATGCTGGGAAAGTAAAATGGTATGCCAGCTGTGGAAAACAGTATGATAGCTCCTCAACAAATTCAAAATAGGGTTTCCATATAACCCAGGGTGGTACTTCTGGGTACATACCTGCCACAATTTAAAATAGGCTCTCGAGGAGATAGTTTTACAACCACGTTTAAGCAGCATTATTCCCAATAGCTAAAGTGTGGCAGCAACCGAAGTATCCATGACAGATGAATGGATAAGCAAAATGTGGCATCTACATACAATGGAAGATTATTCAGTCTTAAAACCAAAGGAAATTCTTACATATTCTACAAAATGAATGAACTTTGAGGTCATAATGCTAAGTGAAATAAGTCAGTCACAAATAGACGAATACTGTATGATTCCACTTATGTGAGGGACTTAGAATACTCAAAATTGTAGCAACAAACAGCAGAATGGTGGTTGCCAGAAGTTGGGGGAGGGATAAATGAGTTATTGTTTAATGGATAGAGTTTCAGTTTTACAAGATGAGGAGTTAGGGGAGATGAATGGTCGTGATGGTTGTAAAACAAAAATTATGAATGTAATTAATACCACTGAACTGTACACTTAAAATGGTTAAGATGTAAATTTTACATTATGTGTATTTTGACACAATAAAAAAAGTGCAAAAATGTTCAGGTGTTGTAACTAATTATTCTGTTGGTTGTATCTGCTGGATCTCACTTATATAATCTGTAATTTTTAAACATGAGCTCATCTTCAAGATTGAATATTTATTCTTCTGGAGTTCTGTGTGCTCTGGTTTATAAAATTATCAGAATAGAGTGATTTCAGCCTTTGCTTATGTTTGGAGAATGAGGGGTTCCAATGATTCTGGACCATTTTAAACACCTAAGTACCTGATAGCATGCCAGGTTCCATTCAAACTGCCTCAGTAGTTACCTAGCATAGGCAAACTTATTCCTCCCCGTTCCCACATCACATACCTTATGCTTGCTATAAATTCCTTTTCCTAAGCACACAGCCCAAATCAGTTTCCACAAATAATTATCCTATCTCCTGTTCTCAAGTCAGTGCTCCCTTCCCCTCCATCTCAAGATTTTCTCTTCATTTCCCTCTTTCTGGTGGCCAGTTTACCCAACCTCATCTTCAAATCTACCATCATAGTCTATCATTCAAATTCTTCCTACTCCATCTGCATTGCCATGACTTACTAAAATTCTATTTTAGAATTATAAACTAAGAATATGATCAAATGACTCTGATCTCAATGGGAGTGCACACAGATTACATGCAGAATTTGGGATGGTTGTGATTTCATTATGAGATTTGTATATAAATATTAGACTATGTTTTCTTAAGAATAAAATTAATAAAAATTGACCTCCAGAATATTAGTCTTACACTTGATCTTAGCCAAAAGACCAAGAAGCGATTAGAATATTAGCCTTAAATCAGTCTCACAGATTGCCAGAAACAATGATGGTAGTGTAGTATTTTTCATTTTAAGGGTAAAGGAGGCCAGGTGCAGTGGCTCACATGTGTAATCCTAGCACTCTGGGAGGCCAGGGTGGAAGGATCACCTAAGGCCAGGAGTTGGAGACCAGCCCGAGCAAGAGACCCCTCTCTATAAAAAAATAGAATAATTAGCCAGGCATGGTGGTATGGGCCTGTAGTCCCAGCTACTTGGGAGACTGAGGGCAGGAGGATCACTTGAGCCCAGGAGTGTGAGGTTGCAGTGAGCTATGATGACTGCACTCTAGCCTGGGCAACATAGTGAGACCCTGTCTCAAAATAAACAAATAAATAAAAGGTAAAGAAGTAATATTAGCTCCAGAAAAACTAAAGACACTTTATAGTTCCAGCAAGACTCTTAAAAAAAATTGAGGGGTCATGAAAATGGGGCCAAATTTTTTTAAACTGATGGTACTTATATTTCCCATTAAGGAAACTGACCAAAGATAAAATACACATAGTTTGTACTGTCTCAGCAGTGAATTTCTTTTTTTTTTTTTACTGAGTTCCTGAACTTAAAGATAAGAAAATGACATGCACAAAGCTCCAGGTCTGGAGGACAACGTTGAGATTTTTCTCCACTTTTCAAGTCCTAGGAAAAGAAACCAGCGAGAAAGGGGATGGCAGGAACAAAGCAGAGGTCCCCATGCCCTTCACCCAGCACCTCTAGGAGGAAGTGAGCTGTGAGCACACACCTGCACACGCTGCCACAGGCACGGGAAACATGCAGGGAGGAAGAGGCCCAGAGATTATCAGGGATGTGTCTATTCTTTCATTTAGCAGTGTTTATTGAGAACTTTCTATAGGTAAGGTACTGCCGTGCTAGGGAAGGGAGGAGATGTTTCAGCTTGAGACTGTACCTTCTGTAATTTTCCAACCCGGTATAAAACAAAAATATGATGAAATGGCAAGTATATGCTCCACATGAGAATTAGAAAAGAATTATAAAAACATTTAGCAGAGAGACGGGGAGAAAGACAGAGGGAGAGAGAGAGAATCTGGACATGGTTATGTTTAAAGAAATAAAGAAAGCACAAGTTTATTGCAAGCACTCTACCCCGCCAGGCCAAAAACTCCCTTAAGAAAATCAAGTTTGCTTAAACATTTAGTCACAGGGAAAGAAACCCCACATCCTTATATCCCCATTCAATCTTCGGCACAAACAAAAGAAGTGCACTCTTATGCTTGGAAGCCACGAGACTTCCCCAGCCGGCATCTCCCTGCGGGCATCTACAGTGTGCAGGTGCCTTGTCAAGAAAGCAGCTCTCTGGTCTGTTTCAGGGACTAGTCACATTGGCCAGCTGAGAAACACCACTGTCATTTTTAGGTTGCAAAGTGCCTTCCCTTCTCCTGCTGCTCACACGGTGACAACATTCGAATAATCTGATTTCAGTAAAACCGTGGAGCTTTTCGAGTGGATTCGAAAAGGAATTTACTACAGACTTGCTCGTCATGGCTTTTTCCTGGATGTTCACAGCATCTGTCCTGTCCTCTACAACTTAGGTAAATGAGTATAATTCCTCTCCCTTAATCATCACACAGAAAGTCCCCAAATCCAGTGCAAAATGGTAGCTCCTCAGAGGCGACAACATGCAATTAGATGTCTACGGTTTTGCATATTCCAAGCAAGCAATTTAAAATGTCAAATAGTGAGCAATTTCTTTGTACTCCATAAAAAGACTCCCCCTGATTCCCCAGACAACCCATTTGCAGAATTGCTAGTAAATCAACATAATTTGTTTTCCCTGAGACTATGTTCTGCAAGGGAAACCTCCCTCAAAACTGCTGAAGCTGCTGCAATTATATAAAATTATTGCATCTCACAATAAGGAACTTCCCTATAATTGGCCATGCAAATGAGGAACAATAATATGGATATAATTTAGACACAGAGGATGATCCTTGAAAGGCAGCCTGACTGTTGTTCCCAAGTTAGTTTAATTTCATCAGTGTTCCCTTTGCTTCATAAAACTCCTGAATTTTACAATTCAGCAGATATTCGGAATCCCAGAGACATACACTTTGCTTGGGTGAATTCAGATATTTAGTATATAGTGCAAGTCAAATATTTGCAGTGTTTGAATGCAAATACTCCATCACTGGGATGTCTGTGGCTACAGAATGGAGAATAATTAGCCTTTGTTTTCAAGCAGGTGACAGGCAGATCTTTTCCGAAAGCTCTAACAGAAAGTCTGCAAATAATAATATCCAATTCCACATATCAGGCACCACCAAAGAAAACGGACCAGAGCCCAAGGCAGGGTCCTCTGTGATGTGCTTTTCTTGAAAGAGAGAGCTGCCCCAAGGAAACAGAAGCCTCACTCTTGTTCTGTGCTGGTATACAGACATGGATATAGCCTTGGTCAAATAATGCCCCTGAAATTTAAAAAGACAATTTATTCTGGTGGCAAAAAGAAGACTATGAAATCCAGAAAACCTAGGCCAAAAGCACAGCTTTTTGATTAACCACCTCACTGATCACTGCCATGTCAATTTGCTTCTCTAAGACCCCATTTCCTCAAGAACCAAATGAAGGAATTGAGTTACCTGAGCTGTATGATATTCTCTTACTATAAAATATTATGAATCTACCTATGATAAATGCTGGCTATTACATAAGGGGTTGCTATGGAGTCATGGCAAGAATGTGGCCTCAAGATTGGCAACTGTGGGGTTGAATCCAGTTTTACAGTATTAGCTATGTGTGTCCATATGAGCTACTAGTTCTTCGAGCCTGAGCTCCTTTAGAATTAAATGTTTACCTGGTGTTATTTAAAAACTTAGCTCATTTCCCAGAATGCTTAAGGCAACCCTAGACAAAATTGTGAAATAAGTTGAGATTACCCGAAGCCACTTATTCCTACATTTTTTATTTTTCTTTAAACTTACACTCTGCCTTCCTGCTGTTTTCTTCTTCCAAAAATGATAACTACGTAGCACTAAGATGAGGGAGGTACACTGCTTCAGTGGTATGCATATGCAACAGAGACTAGGGGTACAGTATTTAGACTGAGACAGATCTGGGTTCTGATCCTGATTCCATCCTTCACATGTAATCCTGGGCACGTTAATTAATTTCTCTAAGACTCAAGTTTCTGCATCTGTAATATCGGGTTCATTAAACATACCTGTATAGAGTTGATGTGAAACCTAAATAAGATGGTCACGACACACAGTATTAAGTCAGGTACAAGTGAGTGACTAATAAACCTTGGTGCTGATTATTATTTATTCCCTCATGCTAAATGGCTCAGAGTTAGATTGTAAATAAATAAAAACCTTCTGTCTTTACAGAGGAACTTAAACCACACTTCCCTTCCCATGACTATAAAAATTCATTGCAGGCTTTCCATTCTACCTTTTTTTAATCTCACTGTGTTCTTTTGAGCCCGACCTTTGCTTCCCTTTCTCTCCTCCAGCTTTCTGCTGGGGAAACGGGCAGTCTGTCCAGTCCTGCCTGCCTCACATTTCTAGCAACACTACTTCCTTCTGTCTATCCAGTTACACAGCAGCCTTTGAATGAGTACCTCTTATTGGCCAGTCTCGGTGAGGAGATGGGAACACAGAAATAGCACAGACTGCCTTCAAGCAGGTGACTGCAGAATGGACTGAGAGACGTTAAGGAGGCCACATTAACAGGACTTGAGGATTGATGGATGTGGTAGATAGGGAGTGAAGTTCACGCCCTTTAACTTTTTCCCATGCTCTTCTAGAAATTCTTTGCATGAATATGCTTTTGTCTGCATATTCTCCTATGCTAAGCACAACTATGAGGTAGATTATACAGTATCAGGAAGACTAACAGAAGAGGGAGAGATTCTATTTAACCTCTGGAGGTTCACACACACATATATTTTCTTTGAAACAAATTTTCCACTAGCTGAAACTGGCAGAAACTAATTCAGAGGAAGGAAAGCTCAAGTACTTTGACCACACATATGCTTAATAATTAGGTTTGGGTTCTTTGAAGACGTTAAGAATGATTCATTATCTCAAAATTTTAAGGGCCTTTTAAGGGCTGGGGCTCTGCTGATGAAAAATATGAAACTAAACACTTGACTGTGCTTTGACTCTGCAAAGGAAAGCAAATGCCACAGTCAACAAGTAGCTAAACTTAAATCGCTTTGCAAAAATAATGTGAAAAGTTGACTACTTTGAGATGAATGTTCATTATTTCCTCATAAAGCAGTTAGGAAAGAGTTGGGACCCTGACTCAGGAAAGTGGAGATGAGAAAGGGGACTCTCATTGTGCAAGATTGATGGCCTCCAGCTACCTGGTGGCAGTCCAGGCTCAAGAGAAAAGAGTCAATAGAGGGCCTGTGTGTGGCACATGGACACACTCCAGAAGCAATATATGCACTCAGTTTTATTTTCCTTTTCTGCAGTGTAACCCACCTCTCCCATCCCTCCTTGTTGCCCTGAAACTCAGTAAAGTCTGTTTAAAATATCTTGTGTCTATTAGGTGGGAATATTTAAAGGAAGGGCCATATTTATGCAAAGGGTGAGGCGGAGCAGGGAAGCACCACAACAATATGGAAAAGCCAAAGAACTTGCAAGAGAGCCCTTCCGGCACAGTGGTTCAAAGGGCGGAGTGACCAACAAAGAACCAAGACATGTGCACATTCCCTGGGATCTTCGGAAATCATTGCAGTGGGGAGTAGATTTCCTAGGCTCACGTGAGCTGCAGACTCAGATTATTGTTATTTGAATATTAAAGGAAAGCAGTAAGTCAGAAGCACTAGAGAACCTGGGGAAATAGGTATACTAGGAAGGTTCTTACAGAAAGATGTAGGTTTGTAAGAGAAGGTCAGAATGTGATTCACTGCATATTGAACCAACTTCACTAAATAGGGCAGAGGAAAACCCACATCCCAGGCCTCCCACACATGTTAAAGCAGGTCCCAGAGAGTCCTTCTGGGTCCTTCCTGGTCCTTAAACATCACAAGGGCATGGCTAAAGAATGCTGTGAGAAGAAAGTGGGGAGAGCTCAGTAGCCCTTTTGGGGTGCTTCACTGGCTTATTTCCCTTATCAGCCAGGGCCCTCAGAGGTGTACGATGATCTCGTATTCCCAAAGAACCCCATTAAACAATGACAGAACCGCACATGGCTGCCAACTCTTTTGCTATATGTGTCGTAGGATGGGAAATCTTCCACTTCCCTTCATAACCGTCTATGGTTTTTAAGCACATTGGCCCTCCACGGAGATGAGGAGCCACTAGTCAGCGTTCTCTCTATACTTCTTTATGGTCACAACTGAAGGATTATCAGGTGCCCCGTCTCAATTTTCTTGCACCTGCTGGACAGCATCATTAATTATGCCTCATAGAACCATTCTCTAATTCATCCCCTTGATAATTTCTGCTGGGCGATAGCCTCTCTAGTTTTTTCACTTTGTAATTTTAAATAAAAAGCAAACTGGAAACACCAAGTTTAGAATGAATAGAAAGCATACTTAGAAGATACATAGTTTTACTTTTATATCACAATTGTTCTAAGGGCATACTGATTTCTAAATTTTCTTAAAAAATGTTTTTTTTCATCAATTTTCAACTTTGGAAACTTATATCAATTGTATAAATCTGCTGTGTGCTGAAACTGTTAAAATTTCAATTCCATTAAACAGTATTCTGTTCTATAGGAAACTTTCTGAAACATTCAGTTTTGTTTTTTTTAAATAACAGTTGTTAAAGGAGTCACTCAGAGAATTCAGCCATAATTTCAAAATTGATAACAGAGTTGTTACCTGACAAAGCTACTCTGATTCTTTTCTGGTCATCGAGAACCTCCATGTGCCTGATCTAAAAATATTTGCTGAGTCTATCTTACTTGACCCCGCATCAGCCTTCCCCCCAAAAATCCTTCTCTGAAGCTCACTCTTCCCTTCTCTTACATGATCTTACACTCCTCAGGTTTTCCTTTTCCCTCTCTGTCTACTCCTCTCACTCTTTTTCTGACCCTTCCTCCAACTCTTCCTAACCGTGGACTCTCAGGATCCATCTTGAGCCATCTTCTCTTCTCCTGCTTGAGGCACTCCCAGTCCCTTCTAGGGTTTTAATTATTTCCTATTTGGTTTATAGGAAGAAGTTCCAATGTATAATTCCAGTCCAATCTTTTATTTGAAGCTCCATAGACTATATCTAACTTTCTCATCAACATCTCCATTTAGACATATAAGCAGCAACTCCAATCCTACATGTCTGAGACTGGATATATGGTTTCTCACTTCCCCACTGCTCACCCTTACACCAATCAAACCTGTTTGTTGTGCTTCCTAGTTCCTAGCTCAGGAGTTGCTCTTAGGAGAAACCTAGTGTTGTGGGATACTTCTCTCCTTTGCCCTCCACATCTAATCAATCTCCCAGCTATTAACTCTACTTCCTAGATTTCTCAGATACATCTATTTCTCTCCACTTTCGTTACTCCTTCCTGTATCCCAACCACCATCACCTCTCTCCTGGACTTCCAAAAAATTTCCCAACTGGTCTCCCAGACCTATTTGTATCATCCCCTCCAATAAATTCTTCATCATGCAGTCAGTGATCATTTAAAACACAAAGGGCCCAATGTCACCCACTTGCTTAAAATTCTTAAATGGATTTCTATTACATATAGTATAGAAAATCCAAGACCTTTAGCATTGCCTGCGTGACCTGGTCCTGCATCAGCTGGCCTCTGCCCATATTCCATTGAGTTCTCAGAGACATTACAGCCCCACTGGCCACCTTGCTGTCCCTCAAATGTGTCAGGCTCTTTCTCACCTCACAGCTTCCATATACGCAGTTCCCTCTGCTTGAAATGCTTTTCCATGTGTTCTGTGTCTGGCTACCCTCACTGTTAACGTCTTAGCTTAAATAAATATCTCTTCCTCAGAGAAGTAGCTCTTGATCCCTGCACTGGGTGTGGCAGAGACAGTAGTGTCCACCACCTATTCCAAGTCTCCCTCAAATTTTCCCAAACTTTCTTGCTGTAGGATAGGGCTTTGCGACTGGCTTTGCTCCACTGGCTGGGAGAGATGGCATCACTCTTCCCTGAAGTCGTTACAATAAGGTAGGAATTCTCCATATTCTCTTGCTTATTCATGTAGTTGAAAGCAGAGAACTTCAGGATGGTGGTATAAGACTACAAGATGAGTGAGAAATAAACCCTTGTTGCATTAAGTCACTGAAATTTTGGGATTTACATTTTTCACTAGAACAGAGTGTAGCCCATCTTGACTAAGTCTGTCAAATTTCCCGTGCTATTGAATTTCATATCGCCTTGTATGGTTACATCCCTGGCACCTACCACAGCTTTTGACATCTAATAAGCACTCAAAAAATATTTATGGAATAAGAAAATAAATGAGTAAAATACCAGAGTGTAGAGATTGACAATGATAGCCTTTCAAAGAGATAAAAAGATTAACAAAGTAAAATTGTTTGCTAGGCTTCATAGAAGATTCTGAATTGAATTACTGTCAACATACTAAAAAAGAAAACAACTCTCTATATCCGGTTAACAAATAGAGTATAATTAAATCCATGGAGTGGATGATACAATCTGAGAACTAAAGTGAGGAACAACAGGTCCAGGGACAGAGCCCTGAGGATTGGCAACCACTGAGAAGTGAGCAGAAGAAAGGGAAGCAGGAAGAGGGAGACGAATGAAAGGAAGCCCGAAGGGAGAGGCCAAAGGAGAAATGTCAGTCAAGACTCAGGGAGTGAGTGCGTGGTAGAGTTTGCAATTCAGGGAGAACGTGTGGCTGTGTTTTCGTGATCATTTATGCCAAGTGTCTTCTCACGTTCTGCTCCCTGTGCCTGGAGTGTTCCTCGTGCATCTGCGCCTCTCCCTCCCACAGTCTTCCGCAGAGCTCCTGTTCGTCTGTGAACATACACCTGAGCATTTGCTTCCTCCGAAGCCGGTCAGCACCTCCTGCTGTATGTGCAGTAGCACCCTGATCTTTTTCTTCAAAGAGCCATCAGAACTGCAGTAGGTTAGAAATAACTAAATAAATATATGTCTGCTTAAAAAAAAAAACAAACCCTCTGGAGATTTATCCTCACCTTCAAACTTGACCCTGGGCACTTTACTTCTCTACCTGGGGAAGAGAGGATGAAATATCAAAACACAAGGAGTTGAAACTCCCTGGGGGATTCCCTTTTTAGAAGACAGAGAAGGAGAGCATCACAGAAATAATTTTGTATGCCTGCCTTGCACAGAGACCTGGCTGAATTAACATAATGCTGAGAGGTTTCATGAGTAAGGAAAACAACAACAACAACAAAGTATTAGCTTTCCTTTTCAACTATAGCAGAAATATTAAAAACTTTGTATCAAAGAAATTATCTTTTTAAAATTCTTTTATTTATTAAGCCATCTTAATAAAATATCTGTTATTTCAATAATAGTTTTAAAATAAAAATAAATAATAAAAATCTTTTTGAGGCTGGGACATGGTATAAATTATAAATAACTGTATCAAAGAATTTAGTTTCTATGAAGTTGCTGTATTGTTTTTTCTTTGATTTGGTCTTGAAGTTTCCCTTACTGGAGACTAGTTTATCCTGACAGATGCCCTGAGGCTCTGTCTGCTCTGTGTCTAGTTTATTTCTACCAGGATAGGCACTTTCCTGGAGAGGCCAGACCAGGAAAGAAGTTAGGTTTGCTGTGTCAGTCGGGTGAAACACAGGGGAGACCGCTCAGCAAAACATGTGAAGCAGTAGAAGCAGTTCATTATTTACAGACCCTGGAGAGAAGAGGTGAGCCCCGCCTCACAGAGCCAACAGGAAGGGGTCAGGGTTATCTGGGACGCGCACACTCGACCAGTGGGTGGGGAGCAAGAGACAGGCGGGGAGAAAAGCCTGTGGACCGAATCCCCTATTGGGGTTCATGGTGTTACCCCAGGAGGCTTCCCATGGGGAGTTCTAATTGGTGGTTTAAAGCAAGCAGGCACAAGTTCTGTGGAGTCACGCTGTGGCTCAGAGACGGCCGCTGTGGCATATTTGTCCAGTCCAGTGCCGGGTGTGGGGTCCAAGGGGTGAGTCCGGTCGGTTGTATTAATGGCAGCTGTCCCGTAGGGAGGTCACCAGGAGGCAGTTATCTAAGGCGGTATCTGGACAACCACGCTGAGGAACCGGGGGAAGGTAGAGAACTGGACACTGTGTCGTGGTGGCTGAGCCCTGCTGCTGGCATGATCAAGTCCAACTTAGGTTCAAAGTGGGTGTCGATGCAACATAAAATCATAAGCATTTACTACAAACGTGTTACTCTGAAAATACCATCTCAGTTTGTTTAAAGTGGGGTTTGCTTAAAGTGTAGTTGTTTTATTTTTAAACAGAATTATTTCTAAGTGTGAGGATACAGAGGAGCAGCCTTGACGGCATTTAGAAGGCCACCAGCTAAATCTTAGATGCCTGGCTGTGCACCTACGTTACCAGACCTTGTCCCACCCTGTGGAGCAGCATCAGGAAGTTGCAGGAACAGCTTCCCGAAAGGCAAAATCGGAAAAATTAAGATGACAAAATGACAGCTAATGTCATAGTCTGTCAGGACCTGGAATACATAATTAAGAGAATTACTATGAGGAAAAATGTGACAATTGTAAGCCACGTGAGGCTGAAAGGACACCACATCTAAGGCCACCATGCCACATTAACCACCCACGTACGGCGCCACAGCTTCAGGGAAACACGGGATCCGGGCACCTTTGATGTCTCTGAGCAAACAGCATGGGCAGCTCTCCTGCCTCAGCACCAGAAGAAGTAAATATATTATGAAAGAAACATCTGTGCATTCCGAACATTTGCACCTGAAGGACAAAGAGAGAGGCTGCCCCTGATATGGGCCAGCCTTAACTTATTGGAGACCATAAGTTTTCAAAAATATGAATTATATAAAGCACTTCATATTTTACGTACCACATAATAGACATTTAAAACGTGTTGCTACAAAGAATAATAAATTAAATAAATACACAAATAGATGGATAGGTAAGTGGATGGATGAATACAGGAACATACTTGCTCCCCGAATTCCACACTTGTACCTTCTTTGGTAATGGAAGACTTTGTTTCTCTCATTATGGAGAAAGTCCAACACCATCTGATATGACTACATTTAAATTTAGACTTCTTCCTTTTCCTATTTTTTATACCTTCAATGATGTTCTCCTCCTTTCATCCTCAAAGGAAAATATATGCCTCTTTATTTTCAAGGATAAATCTTTCACCCCCCTGTTCCCTGAAAGAGCCTAAAACATTGTATTTTATCAAATATATGTCTACTCCTTAGTTGTATTTCCAATCTTTCCCTCTTCATTAACTCTGGAATAATATCAACAAAACAATGTTATTATAGCAGCCAAAGAGTATAAAATAGTTACTATTTTTCAGGCTGTTTCATATTCATTTCTCATCAGTGAATCTTACAACGATTCTATGAAGTTGGTACTATTAACTCCATTTTTATATGTTAGACAAAGAAAGTTTGCAAAGATTAAACAATTTGCTTGTTACTGAGTGGTTAGAAAGTAACAAGACTAAGATGTGGGCCCAGATCTGTCTTATTTAAGTCCAAAGTCATAACTGCTATACCACAGTGCCTCCAAAAACATTTTCAATGAAAAGGGATAAGAATAAATTAATAATAAATGCATCACAAAATCTTTATAGGAAGACTCATTAAAAATTAATGAACAACATACAATGCAAAATGAAAAAATGCAGAGATATACAGTCCTCATTTACCTTAGGAGAATTACTCATTTCTGAAAAATCTCTCATAGGTAAATTCTCATAAGCCAATGGATATATTAATAATTAACACTGAAGTTAATTGCACAAAATGATTTCAATAGTTACCACAGATACATAAGATATTCAATGTTTACATAATTGTACTTTACTGACAAAAACTTTCAAGCAGAAAAATAAAAACAAAAGAGACCAATAAGAAGAATGCAAATGGTGAAAATAAGCCTCTGGCACTTTGAGAGAAAAACTTAACACAACAGGTGCCAAAAATACATCTGTGAAGATAACCAGAGGGGAGCTGTCTTGCAGGGAAGCTCAGCACTCTAGATACGCACAAAAGCCAAATTATTCTTCAGAAACATGAGGAAACATCTCAGAAGCCAAAATTGGGTTATTATGTTAAAATACCTCATAAAGTTGAACCCTTACAGCCTAAATAGGCATGTGTCTGTGTCTGCGTGAACCAAATTGCTAAGTGATAAAATTCATTATTGTAAAAATTTAAAAAGTCCCAAAATTATAATCTAAAAACTTAGTGAAGTTTCCAGTCAAAATCTCCCCTCTAGTACATGTATTTTGGTGAGAAAACAGATAAGTTGTTTAAAAGTGTCAACTGGCAAATAAAGTAAACAAGAATAATTAAAGGATTTTTGAAAAGAAAAATGATGGAAATAGGGCATGACTTGTTCTACCAACTATCAAAATACACTACTAACCCGCAGAAATTGAAACTGTGATGTTGGCATAGCAACAAAGATGACAAAAAAACAAATAGAAAATTTATATAAGAACTAAATATGCAAAATAGGTGGCATTTCAAATCAGTAGTAAAAGCATTAATTATTAAATATAAATGTTGAGGCAATTTGATATCCATTTGAGAGGAAAAAAATTGCTTTTGATCCTTGCTTCACTATGTAATTATTGTGTAATATTAGCATTTGGAAGACCATTCTCCTTTTCAAAATCTGTTTTGATAACCTTGATAAAAAATCTTTCAGCATAAAGAAAAATAGAATAAACATTCATATGCCTGCCATCCAGCTTAAACAAATCTTAACAGTTAGCCAAAAATGCTGTGGATTTTTTAAGCTATTTTTTAAAATAGCTGGGGGTCGGAGGCATAAAGTCATACATAGCTAATGCCTATTAACTGCCTCCCTTATCTCATTCCATTTTTTCTCTTTCTACAATTAATCACTATCCTGAAGTCAGTGTGTATCCCTCCAGTTCATGTTTTTATATTTTTGCTTTATATGTACATATCCATAAACATGTAGTATTATTTATACATGCTTTATATATGGATTTTTAAACTTTAAATAAATGGTAACTTAAAAATGAATATCCTCCCATAACTTACTTTTTACTCTCCACTATATTTTTGAAGTTTTACCTATGTAGATACAAGTAGCTATGGTCATTTATTTCAGTGCTCCATTATAGAAATATATGACCACTTATCTCTTCTACTGACAGATATTTAAATCATTTCTAATTCTTTTGCTGCTACAAATAATGCAGCAATAAACATTCTGATAGATATCCAGGTATGTACACGTACCCATTGTTCTCGAAGTATTTAGTTAAACATGGAATTGCTGACTCACAGAATACATAGATCTTAAACTTCACTAGGTTTTGTCAAATTGCTCATCAAAAGAATAGTAATAATTTAAATTACCACCAGCAATGTAAGAACTTCTTTCTCCACACCATCACTCATATTAGGTTTTATCATGCTTTTTAATTTTTTGCCAAGTCAATATGTGTGAAATTATATTTTAGTTGTTTTAATTTCTATTTCCTAGAGTAGTAGTGAGGTTGAGCAATTTTAGATGTTTGTTAGTCATTGAGTCAGCTTTCCTGAGAACTATTTCTTACTGTACCATTCTTCTATTGGGTTGTCTTTTTCTTGATTTAAAATAGTTTGAATAGTTCTTTATATATTATAGTTATAACTCTTAGCAAATAATTTAAATTTTCCCTTTGTGATTTTTTAGTTGTAAGAAATTTGACTGTTAGTATAACCAAAAATATTAATCTTTTTCTTTATGATAATATTTGCATCTGGTTAAAAAGTTTATTCATTGACCTGATATCATAAAAAATATCCTCCTATATTTTATTCCATGGAGCTCAGTCCATCTGAAATATGTCTACATATTGATATCCAGGTATGTAGGTATATACACTACATATTGGTAGTGTATAAAATAGAAATATAGCTTTTTTCCCTCTTAAGTAGACAATTATCCAAAGTTACTTCTTGAATAGCTCAACAATACCATCTTTGAAATACACCATACCAAGTTATCATATTTTCATACATCTGTTTCTGGGCTCTATATTCTTTTCTGTGCCCTATTATCTTATTGTGCCATCATAATCACTATGTTTTATCTTCAGGCTTGACAAATGGCGGGGCATGGTCTCCACCTCGTTTTTCAGAATTGTCCCAGCCAGTTTCTGTTTCCAAAATGGTGGGATAGGAGCAAGCTGGCTTCTCTTCCCTCCGCAGAAAACCAAAAACAAATATATAGTGCCAAGATTACCACCAGCAATATCCCAGAACTCAAATATGAGGGTGAGACAGTTCCTGAGGCCACTGAGATGGAAAAACTCTGAGCAGATGGTAAGCCTTCCCTCACTGCCCGGCACCATGCACACAGAAATTTTTCCCTCAACTCACACCTCCTACACTGGAAGAAGTTAGATCAAGGTGAACAACCAGCTTCCACACCATCTTGGGTTTCCTGGCAGGAGACTTGTCTCTGCCCCAACCCACACAAAGCATCAAGAGTGTCTGAAGAGAGAAGTATCTGTGAGGATAGCCAGAGACAAAAGGAGGAGGCAGGACTACCATCTCCAGCCCCAGAAACTCTGCTCTGTCACTCAGGCAAAGGAGACACTAAATCAGAGTAGCTATTCAGCAGCACCATGCTGTAGGAGGTACATTCTACAGGTCCCCTGAGCATAAAGCCCTAGCCAGCCTCCCCACACTGCCAAGATATCCCCTTTGGGACCTTCCCTGTTTGAGACAGACAGCTGCTGATCTTTTACAAGAGCTGAGGCAAACCAGGATTTAAGGTGCCATCTAGTGCCAAAAAGGAGGCAGCAACCTGGCCAGAGAAAAAACAAATTCAACAGGTAAATTACACAGAATTTCTAAGTGAACACAACTAATGAAAACCAAAACAAGCCAGACAGAAAAGACTGGAATAAATAACTAATGCTTCAACACAAATACATACATGTATATCCACAAGAAACAACAGCAAACAGGGAATCATGACCTCCCCAAACCAACAAATCAAGGAACCATTGACTACCCGTAATGAGATGGTGATATGTGAGCTTTCTTCCCAAGAATTGAAAATAGCAGTTTTAAGGAAACTCAGTGATCTCAAAAATAACATAAAAAAGCAATTCAGACATTTGCCAGAGAAATTTAACAAAACTATTGAAATAATTTAAAAAGTCAAACTTGGAACTAAGAAATATATTTGGTAAACAGAAAAATTCATTAGAGGCTCTCAACAGCAGAATAGATCAAGTAGAGCAGCAGTCCCCAACGTTTTTGGCACCAGGGATCAGTTTCACGGAAGACAATTTTTCCGTAAACTGGGGGTAGGAGGAGGTAAAGCTCAGACAATGATGTGAGCGATGTGGAGTGGCTGTAAATACAGATGAAGCTTTGCTGGTTCACCCACCGCTCACCTCCTGCTGTGTGGCCCCTGATTTCTAAGTTTCATGGAAGATAATTTTTCCACAGATGGGGGGAGTCATGGAGCTCTGTAGCCTGGTCCCTAACAGGCCATGGACCAATACCAGCCTGCAGCTCAGGGGCTGGGAACCACAAAAGTAGAGGAAAGAATTAGTGAGTTCAAAGAAAGGCTACTTGAAAATATATAGTCAAAGGAGAACAAAGAATAAAAAGGAACAAAGATCATCTGTGAGATATAGAAAATTATTTCAAAAGAGCAAGCCTAAGAATTATTTGTGTTCAAGAGGGAATTGAGCAAGAGCAAGGGGTAGAAACTTATTCAAAAAATAATAACAGAAAACTTTCCTAAACTTAAGTAAGATATAAATATCCTGGTTCAAGAAGGTCAGAGAATGTTAAACAGAATTGACACTAATAAGACTACCCCACGGTATATAATAATCCGACACTCAAAGGTCAAGGACCAAGATAGGATCCTAAAAGAAGCAACAAAAAATAATCAAATAACCTATAGGAGTTCTAATTTGCCTGGCCACAGACTTTTCAATGGAAACCAGACAGGCCAAGACATTTTACTCAACTGCTGCAGAGTACATATTCTTTTTATGAGCACATGGAACATTCTCCGGAATAGACTATATTGTAGTCCACAAAACAAGTCTCAACAAATTCAAAAAAGTACAAGTCAAATCAAGTATCTTTTTTGACCACAATGGAATGAAACCAGAAATCAATAACAAGAGGAACTTTTTACGTTAAGTTTGAACATACCTCCATGGAAACTATTCAGATGAGTCAGAGGGCTTTCGGGGATGATGCAGTGGGTGCAGTGCAAATAAAAGTGTGCCACAAATGCTTCAAAGATGGTCAAGAATCTGTTGAAAGTGATCCACATTCTGGAAGCCCTGCAACAAGCAAAACACCTAAGAATGTTGAACATGTACTGGTTAGGTTAAGAGATGCTGGGGGAGCTGTGTGATGTCCCAAGGTGGCTACTTTGGAGGGTAATGAGGTGTCATTGCCCTATGTACAATGTTTCCTATATCTTTCATCTTCTTCAGTAAATGTCTCTATTTTGTTTCTATTTTTATTGGTAACATAGACCCAAGCCCAACCTCTGAAAACCCCCCTGTAAAAAGTCCTGTACTTCTGCTTAAAGGTGGTATGGTGTTTTCTCCAGACACTAGTCTGCCACCCTCCTCATTTACCAGCAAATTAATCAACTTCTCTTTCCTTTTTCTCAAACCATGTGTCCTCATTTTTCATTCTCACTGATTTTACCTTGGGGACAAGTACTGCACTTTCAGTAGCAACTGCATGGTAACTTTATGGCCTATGGTGGTGTCAAAACTGCAAGGGGGTTTCAGTCCAGGTCCAGTTCCTCATCACAAAAGATCCACTTATTGAGACAATGAGGATTGCCAAGGAAGAAAGGAATTTTTAATATGACAGACATCTTATCAGAATGGAGAAACTGCCTCAAATATGTCTCTCTAAGGGAAATCATAGGCTTTTAAAGGAGGGAACATATGCCTTGGAGCAGGTAGTAGTGTATCTCACAAGGGGCTACATGCATTGAGAACAGGTTGTAGGGGATGGTGAATCTTGGCATCAGGAAGTCTGCCCAGGGGCCTTCAGAATCTCCACTTCTTTGTCTTGCAGAAAATCCACCATTTCTGAGAAACAACTCAAAAGGTCAAGTAGTTAGTTAAGGGAGAATGTTGCTCATGGGTCATTGAAATTTGTTTAATGAGGGGTGGGTTACAATGGCTAAGCATTCAGTCTCTGCTTTCCAGGAGCAGGTCAAGAACTGTTTCTCAAAAAAGGAGTAATTATCTACAGAGGATGGCAGGTCTTTCTTCCAAAATTCCAAGGGCCTGTGCTGCAATTCATCTGTAGGTGAATGCTCCAAACAGCACCCCTATCAGCCACTGATCTATCAGGCACCATTGGCTCTGTTAGAACATATGGCCCAGGTGGCAGACAAGCTTACACAGAAGCATGGACCTGTTTCAGAGCCTTCTCCTATTCTGGGCCCCATTCAAAACTAGCAGCTTTTCAGGCCACTCAATAGATGGGCCAGAAGAACACACAGAGTAACAAATGAGGAATATGTTGCTTCCAAAATCCAAAGAAGCCCACTAGGCATCATTCCTCTTTTGGGGGTTGTAGGAAGGAACAGATGCAATAATTTAGCCTTCTCCTTCAAGGGACATCTCTACACGCCCCACACCACTGGACCTCTATGGATTTCACTGAGGTAGAAGGCCCCTTAACTTGTGTTGGATTTATTTCCAACCCTCTGGCATGCAAATGTCTTACCAATAAGTCTAGAGTAGTTGCTACTTCCTGCTCTAATCAGCATAAACGCATCAATGTAAGAGAGCAGTGTGACATCTTGTGGAAGGGAAAGGGAATCAAGATTCCTGTGGATTAAACCATGACAGGGAACAGAGGAGTTGACATGCCCTAGAGACAGGACAGTAAAGATGTATTGCTGGCCCTGGCAGCTAAAAGCAAACTGCTTCTGGTGGTTCTTTATTGACCTAGATAGAGAAAAATCTATTTGCCAGGTCAATAACTGCATACCAGGTACCAGGAGATGTGTTAATTTGTTCAAGCAATGAAACCACATCTAGCAAAGGAGCTGCAATTGAAGTCATCACTTGGTTAAGCTTATGATAACCCACTTTCATTCCCTAACATTCATCTGTCCTCTGCACAGGCAAAATATGTGAGTTGGGGGATATGGTGGGAATCACCATCCCTGCATCTTTCAAGTTCTTGTTGGTGGCACCATTACCTAGCATGATTAGCCAGCTACCTGGTGGCAAGTTGATTATATTGGGACTTTTTTCATCATGGAAGGGTCAGCATTTTGTTCTTACTGGAACAGATACTCTGGATACACATTTGCTTTCCCTGCATGCAATGCTTCCACCCAAACTAACATGCATAGACTTACAGAATGCCTTATCTACTGCTGTGGTATTCCACATAGCATTGCTTCTGATCAAGGAACTCACATGACAGCAAAAGAAGTGTGGCAATGGAACCATGCACTTGGAATTCACTGGTCTTACCATGTTCCCACCATCCTAAAGCAGCTGGCTTGATAGAATGGTAGAATGGCCTTTTGAAGACTCTCACAGCACCAGCTACATGGCAACATCTTACAGGGCTGGGGCAAGGATCTCCAGAAGTCTATATATGCTCTTAAAAAGCATCCAATATATGACGCTGTTTTTCCCATAGCCAGAATTCATGGGTCCAGGAACCAAATGGTGCAAATAGGAGTGGCACCATTCAGTATTACCCCTAGTGACCCATTAGCAAACTTTTAACTTCTCTTCCCTTGACCTTATGCTCTGCTGGCATAAAGGGTTTAGTTCCAAAGGGACAAATGCTTCATAGACACAACAATGATTCTATCGAACTGGGAGTTAAGACTGCCAACCAATCACTTTGGGCTCCACATGCCTTTGAATCAACAGGCAAAGAAGAGAGTTACTGTGCTGATCCTGAGTTATAGGTACATGCTCCTGACTACCAAGAAGAAACTGTACCACAACTCTATAATGGAGGTAAGGAAGAGTATCTGGAATAAAGGAGATCTCTTATGTTGTCTCTTAGTATTACCATGCCCTGTGATTAAGGTCAATGGAAAACTACAACTCAATCCAGGCTGAACTACTAGTGGCCCAGGCTCCTCAGAAATGAAGGTTTGGATCACCCCACCAGGTAAATAACCACAACCAGCTGATGTGCTTGCTGGTTGCTGCTTGCAAAAGGAATGCAGGATTGGTAGTGGAAGAAGGTAATTACAACCACATGACCAGTTATAAAAATGACAAATGTAATTGTCATAAGTATTTCCTCCTTATTTTGTTATGAATATGTTTGCATGTGTATACATATTTATATTTACGTTACATATTAAGCAAATATCTTTGTTTTCTTCTGTCTCTTATCCCTTTATTGTGTAACATGAGTTTATATCATAGTATTTAAGTATTGTTAACTTTACTCTGTAGTACTTAAGTTACAGTATATCAAGGAAAAGAGTAAACATCACTCAAGGAGTTTACCTCCTCTTCTCAGAAAGAGATTAGTGTGTTTTGGGTTGTATGCAGGATAGTTGTATCATGTTAGCTGGAATTATGACCTTGTTATTAATATTATCCTTATTTGGAGATTCAGTATGGTTTAAGGAAATGTATATGGGTGACATAGGGATATGTTAATTAGTTTTATTTGGCTATTCTACAATGTATACATATATTAAAACACTGTGCTGTATTCCATAAATATATATAATTTTTATTTGTCAATTAATAATTAAATAAATAAAGTAAAATACATTTCCAAGGGGCTCACCCATAATTGATTATAAGGTGAGAAAGCACAAAGTCTAAGTAAAAACTGTGGAACTTGTGAAGTTGTCCCCTATACGGCCTACAATATGTAAAAGATTTTGGGTGGTTACTTTAGCCAGCACTCTACCCACAATAATCAATGGCAGAGATAACATAAAGTTTAAATATGCAGAAAATTTGTAATGATGCCAAATACTCCCTCGCAACTGCTTTCCACAATTTTTCTATCAGGGCTCATAATTGGTTCACATTTCAACATTTTTATCTTCGTTTATGACTAGGTAATGCCAAGCAATAAAATGGCAAAAAGTATAGCAATAAGAACCATAAAATTTATAAAATCTTGATAACTTCATTAAGTTCTGAAAAGTATTTTAAGTTTTTCTCATACCCACCTTCAGAGCAGCCCAAAATATAAAAGTAGAGTGGGTTTCCAAGACCCCACAAGAAGAAATTGTGCTATATAATCCCATGCTCCCTCCAGATGATACAGTGAAACTGCAATCATCTAGTTGGACAGTTAAAACTCAATTGATTCCAAGAGTAGATATAATGTTGGCAAATAGAGACAAAAGATAAGAGGATGGCAAATGAATAATGGCATGCATGAAAGGCACTTAATTGTGGATTTAAATGATTTGTCTAATTCATGAGGCAGGAGGATTGCTTGAGGCCAGGAGTTTGAGACCAGCCTGAGCAAGAGCAAGACCCTGTTTCTACAAAAAAATAGAAAAATTAGCTGGATATGGTGGCTCATGCCTATAGTCCCAACTATTCAGGAGGATTACTTGAGTCCAGGAATTTAAGGTTGCAGTGAGCTATGATGATGCCACTGCACTCTAGCCCAGGTGACTGAGGTGGACCCTGTCTCAAAAAAAAAAAACGTAATTCATATATATGAGCACTTCTAGATTTTTCTTATAAAATTTCATGGAAAAAAATACATCCTTCTCACCCACTGCCCCTATCTGGCCCTGGAGACACACTATAATGTGTAGAACTGAAGGAACACTGTAGTGTGTGCCCTGGATTTTCAAAGCTACAGGACTGACAAGTTCCAACTGTCAACTCTCTCCAGAAATTGCGTTAGCTGGAGACAGCTCCTTGCCTCAGATCATACCTCCTGGGGCAGCCTGCATCCAGTGACTGGTCAAAAGAGGAACATAAAGGTTAAGCTCCCTTGTTGCCATGTGGAATATAACATCCCAGTTTCAGAACGTGCCATGAGGTCAGCTGAGAATATCCTTGAGATTGCCCCACAGCCCAACTGTTTTCTGTGCCCAATCCACTGTCTTTCTTGTCTTTCCCTTCCCCTCCCTAGGTGTTGATCCCAAGAATATCCCCTAATAAATTTCCTACATGCCAATATCCATCTCAGAGTCTACTGGGGCATGGGTGGGGAACCCAATTTGTGATAGCAGGTAAAGACTCTGAGGCCCATGGTCCTTTCTTCCCAAAATAGGATACCCTTCCTACATTCCGTAGTCAATGATTACCTTCCACTGCATCAGAATTTTCCTTCCTGCAGTTGCAAATGGATTAGTCTCAGTGGCAAATGTTCAAGCCACAAGGAAGAGAGGCGGTGACAGAATACTATGCAAACATTTAGTTCTGATTTGCATCAAGTACAAGAAGCTTCATTCCTGGGGGATGAAGTAATAGGGACACCCATTCTACTTCCTTCTCAATGCACACATCAGGCTATGCAAGACTTGCCCTGAGGTGTATGGGTAAGGGTGAGATGATTGCAAATATCAGGATCTTGCCTAGAACAGTACATTTCTTAGCACATTGGGAAACCAAACAACCTTAGAGGCAAGTGTTCTGCTCTAATAGCTAAGATGAAAGCCCTTACTAGCTATTGATATTATTATCTTATTACTTTGCATTTATATAACTACAGGGAGCAAAGGGGCTTTAAAAAGTCTGAGGAAGTAGAAATAATCCTAGTTACTGCCAAAGACACCCAGATACCCATTAAAAATTCAGTTGTCAGATAAATGAAGTTGCATTAGAGTTGTCCTATTTCAGAATAAGCAGGGTAGGAGGAACTTTTTAAATCCCCTTTATGGAAATCTGTCTTATCAGCTTTCAATGACATTGGATTTGTGCATTATCTGGAAATCAGAGGTGATTTCTGTCAACCCCTTGTTGTAGTCACATTTCAATTAAAAACCTGAAGGAGCCCTCTTATCAGGCCCCAGCATTCATCTCAGTCATCCCTGAATATACTTCCTCAGAAACAGGATTTGTATTTTCTTTTTCATTGACTACAGAAGTTATTCCAGACTAAATTTGGCTTTGCTCGCCAACTTCTCAAAATGAAAGATAAGGTGTTTGGCTAGCAAGATACATTGCCTTCCTCCACCAAAGTAAACTCAACAGCTTATGATTATATTTAAACACAAATTCTACAAAAATTAAGGTTCTCACTTAATAGTGATTTGTTGAAATAAATTAGTTTTTTAAAATTAGGGCATTTAAATTTTTCCCCTTAGAAAAGATCATCAGCCCAAGTAATAGAAACAGTCATTTAAGATAGCACATCTATTCGTCCTATCACTTGGGAAAGGTACCTAATATTTGTAATGTCAGTTTCCAAATCATAATCAAAACATTTTCTATATTTTCAAAGAAAGCTACTGTTAATGGCAAATTTCTAGGGTTTTATAGACTTCACAACTTCTATAATCTTGTTTAAGCTTCTAAATATTCAACACTAAAGAAGATATAACATGTCTCTATGTTCATATGTATAATGTGTACATATTCACATGTGAGTAAAGCCCCTTTTTTAAAAAAGATTACCCACCTGGATCCAGTGTATTTTAATCAGGGATATATCATATTTCCTTGCAAGATTTTGATTAATCTTAAAATTCATAAAATTCATAAATCATCAAAGCATGGAAAAATCTTGGTAATCATATTTTCCAACTTTAACATACAAGAACATGGAGACCTAGCAAGATGAATATACTCAAATGAGAGCAGAATCTTGAAAGCCTGTGTTCAAATCCTTCATCTACCACTTATCTTGACCAAGCAAGTTATTTAAAATCTCTTGGCCTCTATTTCCTCATCTATAAAATAGAACCAAGTTAACTTGAAAGCCACTTTAAGATGAATATATACATTACTCATCAAACCTGGCATAGGCCCTCAATTAATTATGGTAACAGTTATTATTACATGTGCCTAGGAACTTAGGAAGTACTGTAAAGTTGCCATAAAATTAAGCATAACATTAGGCTAAAAATAATTTAGATATTTTTAAAGGATCCAGAGGAAGAAAATGCTAGAGAAACTGTGAAATAGCGTAGTGACCCTGGACTAGGATAGTAATTTGGGGGATAAGGAAGAGAAATGTCTCTTTCAGATGATATCAAAAGCTTAAGAGATAAGACATATATTCTCTGATAACAAGAAACAGAATAAAGTGACTTCCACCACTCTCTGTCTGCAAATATTCCAAAGCCTGCTGGGTCCCCCATACGAGCTCATTTTCCCTCCAGTGCAATGCATCATGTTTATCAGTAACCATATTTATCATTAACCATTATTATACCAGAATTAAAAATGTTAGAGAGGAAGTTGCATAACATATAATGTGATATACTTGGAGCCTGAACCTAATCACTTTTCAAGCTATTGATCCTCATTTTCATCAAGTACTTTATTACTGATCCTAATGGAAATTTTACAGAGCAATTAAAATCACGGAGGAACTGAATGTATTTTAAACTTATTCACAAAAGTGCTAATAAATGAATCAATATGTTGCAAAAAGTAAGGAAAGAAGAATATAACACCCTAGAATCAATGATTTTTTAACAAGGACTTTTGAAATCTATATATCATGTTTTTTAAATGGAGAATATGCTTTTTAAATGGTCAATTAAACATTTAGAACATATTATGTGCCCAGTATTCTGCACTAAGCCACACACTATAATGCTCTGCTCCTACCACTAACTGAGAATTTCCTTTCTCCCGAGTCTCATGGACATAGAGAATAGAACAATAGATACCAGAGACTGGGAATGGTGGATTGGGCTGGGGGTTGGTGGGGAGGGACCGGAAGGAAGAGAGGTGTGTTATGGGTACAAACATACAGTTAGATAGAAAAACTAAGTTCCAATGTCTGATAGCAGACTAGGGCAACTATACTTAGCGATAATATTATGTATATTTCAAAGTGCCTAGAAGCGAGAACTTGAAATGATAACAACACATAAAAATGATAAACACTGAAGGTGATGGATACCCTAAATATCCTGACTTGATCATTACACAGTCTATGCATGTAACATTTACATGTACCCTATAAATATGTAAAATATTGTGTATCAATAAAAGAGAAAAAAAATTATTGATTTAAATATTCTAAATAAGAGGCAATGTCAGGTGCTCCAAAATTGTGTTTTTTTTGCCATCACCAGACTATTTCAGTCTTTCTCATTCCTCCTCCTTCTCCATGTTCAACCAGGATAGATTGTGTGTCTGCTCTGTCAAACTGAGGTCCTGGGAAAGTTCGTCAAGCAGCCATTGATCCAATGTGTATTTCTTAAAACCCTTACCTCATGTTCAGCACTATTACAACTACTTTTAGGGATTACAGAAAATATACAGAACATTGTCTACATCCTTGGGGAGACCACATTATGGTCAAGACATAAAATGGCAATTATAATGATAATGATAGCCATCATTTATTGGTGCATATTGTACCAGCTGCTTTATCTACATTTCTTCCCTATGCACACTTAGGTAAATGATAATTCTTAGAAGATTACATAAAAGCACTTAATAAAATGTTTCTGCATATTGATGCTATAGATGTCTAGACAGAAAAATCAACATCTATTTCCAAAAATAATTACAGCGTAAGGGTGCTAGGGTGGTGAGGAATGCATTCCTTCATTTTCCCAAACAATCTATGTTTTAATATTGCTTTTTAAAAGTAAAAATGTATGAATTGGATTCATTGTATGAGTAACCAAATTTCTGAATCTACCTCCTCATTTAAAAGATGATGTCCCTTAGGCACCAGATATGTTGTAAAGACAAACATAAATGATAAACTGTATGCAAAGAGCCTAAGAACAGTGAATTTTTTTTGTTTTGTTTTGTTTTTAAGAACAGTGAATTCTTAATCAATATTAATTCTGCTTTCTTTTCCTTCTAAGAAAGACTATAATTCATTATTTTGCCTAGAATGCCAGTACTAAACTTAAATAATCCAATCTCATTGATTCCTAATGGAAAAAAATAGCATAGATAAAAGGTAAAATCAAGGATTGCCCTATTCATCCCAATAGTTCAAAACCATTATGTACATCAGAGGGAAATACTCCATGACCCTATGATCTTTTTTAGTTCATAAGTGATAGTTCAGTTTTTTTAAATCTCCCCTCATATCAGAAGGTGATTCCTCCTGCCAAAACAAAGCCACTAGATCATCAATACCAACATAAAAAATATATACAATGAAAAATCAATGTGATCATCTCAGTAGAAGCAGAAAAAGTACTTGTCAAAATTCAATACCAATTAGTGGTAAAAATCTCTCTTCAAACTAGGAATTGGAGGACACTACCTCAATTTCATAAAGATTGGCTTTGAAAACAACAGTTAATAACATAATTAATGGTGAAAGATAGAATATGCTTCCCTTAAGAGCAGGAAGATGATGATGATGATGTCGGCTCTTACCACTTCTATTTAATGTTATATTAGAGGTTCTAGTCAATGCAATAAGGTAAGAAAAAATAAAGACATTAGATTGGAAAGAAAGAAATAAAAAACTGTCTTTATTCACAGATAATGTATTGTCTACATAGAAAATCCCAACAAGTCTACAAAAAACTTTCTAAATATATTATGTGAGTTTAGCAAGGTCACAAGATACTAGATCAATACATGAAAATCAATTGTATTTCTATAATTGATATTAGCAAAAGTTGATTAAAAATGGAAAATTTTAAAATACTATCAATAATACATTCAACATCAAAAAATAAGAAACACTTGGGAATAAACTTAAAAAAATATGTGCAAGATCTGTACCTGAAAAGCAAAGACTTCAAGAAAATTCAAAATATCTAAGTAAATGAAAAGATATGTTATGGTCATGAAAGATTCAATGTATTTAAGATGTCAATTCTCCACAAATTGATCTGCAGATTCAACATCCCAATCAAAGTCCCAGGAGGCTGTTTTTGTAAATATTGATAAGTTGATTCTAAAATGTATATGAAAATATAAAGAGCTTATAATAGCCAAATCAATTTTGAAAAAAAAAAAAGAACAAAGTTGGAAGATTTACACTATCTGAATTGTGAAAAAGCTACAGTAATCAAGGCAGTTTGGCATCAGGTAAAATCTGATGTATAGATCAATAGAACAGAGTTCAGAAATAGATCTACATACATATGAGCAATTCATTTTGACCAAAATACCAAGGTAATTCAGTGGCAAGAGTTACTGGAACAAGAAGATATGCCAAAAAAAAAATAAAAAATAAAAACCTCACACTCATTGATGTACTTCCAAACACACCAATTTTTACTTTAAGAACCAACTCCAGTCACCTAAAGCTGACTCTCACACAGTTTAAACACAAAGACCTTGCTTTTCCTTTTCTTAAAATTTTTTAAATAGGCCTTCCTTACTTGACATTTAACGTGTTTTTCACATATGTTCTCCTCTGTTGCTTTAAAAGAATGCAAATAAAATAAAGTCTAGACAATACACTTGTATTTCCACAAATCATCATAATATAGAAGGATATGTCTTCTTAGGCTTAGTTTTTCATCCATGTAGGGAGCAGGTAAAGCAGATTCACAGATGTCATCTCTTAAATTAATTCACAGACTTGCTCATGTGGTCATCAGGAAAGAGGAGCTAAATTTGCTCTGGCTTTATTTGGTGTTCAGCACTGAACCTCAGAGTGGTGGTTTTGCCTACAAGCACAATATAGCTTTGGTGTTTTTAAAATATACTTCTGAGCCTCATCCAGTCTTACCAAATCAGAATCTCTGGAGCTAGCTTTAAGAATTTGCATTTAAAATAAATTTTCCCAAGAGAATCTTATACTCAATAAAATTTGAAAACCACTAGAAGGGTCAATAACTGTAACAACATGCAAAAGTCCAATTTTATATATTTTTATAGCAAAAAATCTTATTACCATAAAAGAGAGAATAGAGAGTGGATACTCTATTGGTATGATTAAAGTAAAGGATCCATTCATATGGGAGACTGGCAACATTCAGACACAGAAGATTCTTATATACCAGGATGCCAAGATTGGACTTTATCTTGAAAGTCAGTGGTTCTGAGGAGTAAGTATGCATCAGAATCAACTGGAGGACTTGTTAAAACACAAAATGTTGGATCCCATTCCCAGAAATTCTGATTTAATAATTCTAAGCATTGGGCTAGATAATTTGCATCTTTTTAAAAAAATTAATTAAGTTTTTAATTGACAAATGACAAATTTTATATATTTATAGTGTGTAATATGATGCTTTGATATATGTATACATTGTAGAATGATTAAATCAAGTGAATTCATATATCCATCACCTCACATTCTTATCATTTTTATGATAAGAACATTTAAAATCTACTCTCTGAACAGTTTCAAGTACACTATATGTTATTAATTATAGTCATCATGCCATATAATAGATTTCCAGAAGGTATTCTCCCTGTCTTACTGAAACTTTGTCCCTTAGCCAACATCTTTCCATTTCCCACCCCAGTCCCTGGTAACCATTATTCCATTCTCTGCTTCTACAAGTTTAATTTTTTAAGATTCCACATATAAGTGAGGTCATCCAGTATTGGTCTTTCTGTATCTGTATTATTTCACTAAGCATAATGTATTCCAGGTTCATTCATGTTGTCACAAATGAGAGTATTTCCTTCTTTTCTAAGGCTGAATACTATTCCCTTGTGTATATATATGACATTTTCTTTATTTGTTCATTGTTTGATAGATACTTAGGTTGATTTCATATCTTGGCTATTGTGAATATTACTAAAAGTGATCTACAGATTCAATGCAATTGTTACCAAAATTCCAATGACATTTTTCACAGAAATAGAAAACAATTCTAAATTTCTAAATTTCATATGGAACCACAAAAAAGAAACCAAATAGCCAAGCCAATGTTGATCAAAAAGAACAAAGCTGGATGCATCACACAACCTGACTTCAAAATACACTACAAAGCTATAGCAATCAAAACAGCATGGTACTGGCTCGGCATGGTGGCTCACACTTGTAATCCCAGCACTTTGGGAGGCCAAGGTGAGGCCAGGAGTTCAAGACTGGCCTGACCAACACAGCAAGACTCCATCTCCACAAAAACTTTAAAAATTAGCCAAGTGTGGTAGCATGCACCTGTAATCCCAGCTACTTGGGAGACTGAGGCTGGAGGATCACTTGAGCCCAGGAGTTTGAGGTTGTAGTGAGCTATGATGAAACCACTGCATTCCAGCTTGGGCAATAGAGTGAGACCCTGTCTCGAAAACTATATATATATATATATATATATGCGCAGCAAAAAAGAAAAAAACAGCATGGCTCTGGCACAAAAAAAGACATTCAGACCAATGGAACAAAATAGAGAGCCCAGAAATAAATCTACACATTTATAGTCAGCTGATTTTCAACAAAGGTGCCAATATCACACAATGGGGAAAAGATAATCTCTTCAATAAATGGTATTGGGAAAACTGAATATCCACAGGCAGAAAAATGAAACTGGACCTCTATCTTACCTTATATGTTAATACAAAAATCAACTCAAAATGGACTAAAGACTTAAACATAAACTTTACCTGAAACTATAAAACTACTGAAGAAAACAGGCAAAAACCTTCTTGACATCAGTCTGGGCAAAGATTTCTTAGATATGACCCCAAAAACACAGACAACAAAAGCAAAAATAGCCAGACAAGATTGTATCAAACTAAAAAATCTTCTGCACAGCTAATAAAACAATCAATGGAATGAAAAGACAAACTACAGAATGGGAGAATCATATTTGCAAATCATACATCTCATAAGGGGTTCATATCCAAAATATATAAGGAGCCCAAACAACTCAATAGCAAGAAAACTAATAACCTAATTTAAAAATGGGTAAAGGACTGGAATAGACATTTCTTAAAAGAAGACATCCAAATGGCCAACAGGTATATGAAAAGGTGTTTAACATCACTAATCATCAGAGAAATGCAAATTGAAACCACAATGAGATATCTTCTCACATCTGTAAGTATGGCTTTTATCAAACAAAAAGCAAAAGATAAAAAATGTTGGTGAACATGTGGAGAAAAAGAAACCCTTGTACACTGTTGGTAGGAATGCAAATTGGTACAGCCATTATGGAAAATAGTACAGAGCTTCCTTAAAAAGTTAAAAATAAAACTACCGTATGATTCAGCAATCTCACTTCTGGGTATATACAAAGGAATTGAAATCAGTGTATCAAAGAGATAGCTGCACTCCCATGTCCATTGTAGCACTGTTCATGATAATTTGCATGTGTAACAAGTTCCCAGGTGATGCTAGGGCTGCTGGCCTGAACACCACACTTTGAGAACCACTGAGAAGCTTAAGGATGTTATATAATCAAACTTACATTTTACAAAAATCACATTACAATCATTTAGGCCTAGAGACTCCACAGCATTTAAACAGAAGCTCCTGGGTAAATGCAGATAGTTCTAATGGCTGAAAAACAAATCCGCTTGGAAACCAAGCAGATTAGTTTCAACAAAATTGAAGGAGGACCTAATCAAGTTATCAGCTGATATATTATTAAAAATAATTCTTGGTGACACATTACTATGTGATTTGGATTCATAATTTGGAAGGAGTTCAAAATTTCCATGTCATTACTATTAATATAACAAAACTCTTTCCCTTACTGTATACTTATTTACTGAAACATGGTTTTTGGTGCTTATATCTAGAAAATGAAAATATAAATAAAAATGATGCTCAGCCTTATTTTATTATAGCAATAAAGAATATTTATCTATAGATTCATAAACTAACTGGACAAAAAAATTCTCATTCATTATATTACAAGATAAATTTCCTTAAAAATGTTTTACCATTTATGTTTCAAAGTCACTCATCAAAATTTTTAATTATTCATTCTATTTTGATTAATTGTATAGAAATAAACATTATCACAGTAACTCAATCCAGAAGAAAGTTTTTTTCTTTAATTATTTAGAAAGAATATCATGGTAAGGGCAAATTATAAAATATAATTTAGTTTTAATTTATATAAATATTTTGTTACAGAGACATATGGTAGAGAGATCAATAAAAGCATAAAATATATTACATTGGGATAAAATTCTCTGAAGGCAATAAAATGGAAATGCAAGTCCAAGAAAAAGAATGGAGTGATTTAAAATTTCTGTAAAACAAAACTACTTATATATTTTATAAATAGAAGAAGGAGGGTATCCAATCTCTAAGGCATTTAGATTTCACTGGAAACATTTAAGAGAGCAATTTAACATTCACAGTACACCAGAAATTATAATTCTTTTTAACTATTTAAACTTACATGAAAAACAGTTATCAACTTAAAAATGTTGAGGGGACAGTTAGGCAAGTTTTCAAAATTCTTTTAGTGAGTATGCGAGAAAAAAAAAAGGTTGAAACTATCACAATAGTGAATGTTTTCCCCTTACTCAGAGAGAGGTAAGTTTCTTTGCTTGTTAAATAAGACTACTTTGAATGGTGTCTGACTAATGGGAGGGAAATAGACTTCAGCTTTAAACTACCTATGCTGCTTTCTCATGCCCAGAAAAGATCATAAAAACAGATCATCAGGATCCAAGATCAGGAAGTCCCCTGTGTAGGCTCAGCTGTAGGCTGAGAGCACTGAGACTTCCCACTCAGACTGAGGCTCAAAGCAAGCTGGAAATGTTTAAAGTATTATTTAGAAATTGTACTTACTAAAAAATAAATAAATTTCATTCTCAGTGAGATGTAAAGAATGGAGCAGTTTTACACAGGGAAAGAAGTTCCCTCAAATTTGGGCAATATATATATTTAAAGGCATTTATTTAAAGGTCAGTGAGGCCATTTTGAAGTCTACTGGACAGAAGAGCCTCTAAATGAGCGGAAGAACAAATGTAACTCTTTCAAATGAATGTCATAATTTTGGAATTCTAGAGAAGCTTGAATTTCTTACAGATATGAAACCTGTGGCTCACAAAGATTTAATGTCTAGCCCAAGGTCACACAGTCTTTTAGTGACAGATGTGGGAAGAGACTCCATTTCCTATCTCAGTCTTTTGCTCCTTCTACTATATGACCAGAAAGGTTAAGCCAAAATAGTCTCTGTTGCTAAGTTCCCACATCACCTATGACTTTATACACTAGGAAATGTTAAGACCATCATCAAAAGCAGCTAGTGTGGCTCACAAAGCCTGAGAAGACAGAGGAAAGTTTCCTGAGTGCATGATGTATTCCCTAACATTATACGAGGAAGAAAATAACTTTAAAATATTACTAAAAAATTCTCTAATGAATACTGTACTAATGTTGATATAAAAGCTTAGTCTGATAAAATATCCTTCTTCCTTTTTCTTGATATGTGGGAAGCATATGTGTTCCTTTGCTAATCTCACTTCTGTTCAAAGCAGAGAAAAATTCCCCTGTAGTTTTATTACTGCAGACAGCAAACATCACTCCACCACAAGCAAGGCAAAGAAAAAAAAAAAAAAACCAGATACAGGATTCACTTGTAATTAAATCTGTAGATAACAGTTCGGGAAAAATAAATCCAAACTGTCATCTGAAGATTGAACTGACAGGATGGAAAAAAAATATTCCAGCAAGCTACTGATACATCATTTTCTTAAAAACAATTGTGATACAGCATATTGGTTCATATTGGCTCCGGCTGTAAATAGAGAACTGAGTATATATAGATAATTGACTTTTCCAAGATCTGGTGTTTATAAAAGGAGGAGTGGGGTCTGAAAATACATGTTCTACAAGATCTGCATTCAGACACAAATTAGATTTCATCCAGACAAAAGAAAGGAGAAGCTGACTGACAGAATAAGCTAGAGAGAAATTGATTGGCAGACCTGAGTTTTGACAGGAGATTAAAATAAGAGAAGAAACAGGAAAGCAAGAAGGCATGATGAAGGGAGGATGACAACGCATTGGCGGATTGACAACTCGAGGTTGTTTGGGTCTTGATGTAAAAAAAAGGAAAAAAAAGCAGATTATGTTTAAGGAAAGTTTTTAAACCACTTTGAATTTCCAGGACCATTGTGATTTCCTTGCCCTGCCCTCCTTCCCACGGAATGGGGGCATGGCCAGGAGGAAGCCACATGGTGGAGGGTGAGTACCATCTGCCCACCAGGAGCTGCTTTGTATCTGTTTTATATTTCAAGTATTCAGATGTATAAAGGCAACAGGAGCCTAATCACATCAGCTGACCCTGAATTCCTCTTTGCCTCCCAAAAAGAATCTTGTCACTGTGGCCTAAAGGACACCTCTTGGAATTTGAAGTATTGTCAATAAAGAGAATTCTGTCATAAGCCTACTTACGTCTGTGTCCAAATAGTTCTCCATTTGTATGGGAAGCTGCTTTTAAAACTGTGGAGATTATCTTTTCAGGAACCTAACATCTAGGATCACGGTGTGGATCCTAGGGAGTGTGTGATCCTTGTGAAATCACATCCCACTGAGACTACTTTATTTGCAACTGCAGGAAAGAAAATTCTGATTTGGTGGAAAGCGCTCATTGACTATGGAAATGTGTAGGAAAAAGATCCTACTCTGGGAAGAAAAAACAAAAGCCTCAGAGCCTATCTCTGCTATTACAAACTGAGTTCCCTACTCATGCCCCAGCAGATACTGAGATGGATATTGGCATGTAGGAGATTTATTGTGAACTACTTTTGCTTTCAAAAATGTGGAGATTATCTTATCAGGAACCTAACACTTAAGATCATGGTGCAGATTCTGGGGATTGTGTGACCCTCGCAGATGCTGCAGCACCTGGACAAAGCTGTAGCTATATCATGATCCAGCATTAAGTCTGCATTTATGAAAAGGAATGGTTTTCCTGTTAACAAAGGTGAATGCATCCCATAAACACCATGTTTCCATTCATTGATTTTAGAAAATATCCTAGACAGGGCTTTTAATTACTTCTTAGGTCCCTGACTCTGGCTATTAATTTCTCCTATAATCAATGTCTATGGCTTTTTTGGGTGATTTTAAACTGGTGAATATCTATTGTGCTGACTCATGTATAACGCAGTTCTGAGTATTTCCTTCAGGGTAGGTCTGGTCATGACAAATACCCTCAGTGTTTGCTTGTCTGGAAAAGACTGTATTTCTCCATCAATTATGAAACTTAGTTTTGTAAGATACAGAATTCTAGACTGGCAGTTATTCTGTTTAAGAAGACCAAATATGGGACCCCAGTCACTTCTGGCTTGTAAGGTCTCTGCTGAGAAGTCTACAGTTAGCCTGATGAGTTTTCCTTTGTAGGTTATTTGTTGCTTTCATCTTGCTGCTAGTAGAATTCTCTCCTTCATTTTTACTTTGGCCAGGTTGATTACTATGTGTCTTGGAGATGTACTATTTGCTACAAATCTTCCCAGCGTTTGATAACCATCTTGTATCTAGATGTCTAAATCTCTGGCAATCCCAGGGAAGTTTTCCTCAATAATTCCCTTGAATAGATTTTCCATGCTTTTTGTTCTTTCTTCTTCCCCTTCAGGGATACCTATAATTCACATATTAGTTTGCTTCACATAGTCCCATATCTCTTTAAGTGATTGCTCAGTCTTTTTTATTCTCTTTTCTGCCTCTTTGAATGACTGGGTTAGCTCAAGAGCCTTATCATCAAGCTCTGAGATTCTTTCTTCTCCTTGGTTGAGTCTGTTTTTGAAGTTTTCTTCTGTGTTTTGAAATTCCCTAAATGACTCTTTCATTTCTTTAAATTCTATTACATCCTTTTTTATGTTGTCTAGCTCTTTAGTGACTTTATTATTGATTTCTTGAAATTTTTTTGGCTTCTTTTTGTTAGTTTTCAACTTTCTCTTCAATTACATTCATCATATTTGCCATCCATATTCTGAATTCCATTTCTGTCATTTTAGCAATTTCTTTGTGGTTAGAGTCTACTACTGTAGCTCCATTGTGATCCCTTGGGGATGTCAAACTGTTTTGTTTTTTTCATGTTGCCTGGGTTCTTTTGCTGGTTTTATACAACCAACTGATCTTCAACAAAGCAGACAACAACATACACTGGGGAAAAGAAGCCCTATTCAATAAATAGTTCTGGGAAAATTGAATAGTCACATGAAGAAGAATGAAACAGGACCCCATCTCTTACCACTTACAAAAATTATTCAAGATGGATAAAAGATTTAAATGTAAGCATTGAAACCACAAAAATTCTAGAAGCAAATGTAGGAAAAACTCTTCTAGATATCAGCCTAATCAAGAATTTCTAAGACCCCAAAGGCAATTCCAGCAATGACAAAAATAAATAAATGGGACCTGATTAAATTAAAAGGCTCTGCACAGCAAAGGAAACAATTAACAGAGTAAATAGACAACCTACAGAATGGGAGAAAATATTCATAAACTATACATTCAATAAAAGGCTAATATCCAGAATCTACAAAGAACAAAATCAGCAAGAAAAAAATAAACAACCCCATTACAAAGTAGGCTCAGGGAGAAGGAATAGATGGAGAAAACAGATTGACTTGTAAATTAACCTGAGAGACAGGTATTATGTTTCAAATGAGTTGGGCCTGGTCTGGTTGCATTCTTTATATTTTTTCCTGCCATATATGATATATTGAGATAACAGGGAGAGGAAGGGAAGTCCAATGGTTTTCTTTTATTTTTCTTCTTTTTTTTTTTGGTTTATGCAGATAGAAAGCAAGCCCCCTCCAATGCTTTCCTGATCTCAAAGGGCCTGTAATTCAAAATATTCTTTATACCAACAAGTCATATTTTGGGGTGAAATTTCCTGAGCTCCTTCAATTCCAGATGTTCTGCTATCTTTGAGTCTAGTACTGATGCTTGCCTTTTCTTTTCAGATTGTGTGGTGGTTTTTAATTGTTTTTTTTGTTTTGGGGTTTTGTTTGTTTGTTTGCCTTTTAGCACAGCTTATAATTTTTTATTGAAAACTACACATAATATATTAGTGTCAGGTAGGTAGTGAGGGAGTCTGTGTCTTCTAGGGATGAAAGTGGGTGTTTTGCCTTGGTGCAACTGCCGCATCTGGGAAGGACAAGGGTGGGCCCCAGGTCCCCATCTTGGTCCTGCCCCACCTTGACCCTGCCCCCAGCTACTGCCTGGGGGAGGAGGAAATATGCTATGAATCTGCTAATCATAACTTAGCATGCCAGCTGCAAAAGAATGCAAAGGATTCTCTAGCCCATGGGCCAAACAGCATAGGTACCATGGAGTCCGGAAGTGACCTAGAACACCCTGCTTGCATAGTAAGAATCAGGTCATGCAACTCCCAACTGTCCAATCAAAGTGGTTCCATGGTGACCTCTGAACCATGAGAGAGATCCCACTCCAGGCACTATAAAACAAGATTGAGACCATAACCAAACCCTTTTTGGCCCCTTCCTTTTGCTCTCCATTTGCTGTAACAGTGGGTCCAGTTGTCATCTTCTGTGGCATATGTATCATGCTTTGTAAACCTGTATCTTGCTCTTGCTCTATAATCCTATCTTTCTCTACTGAATAAACTTCATTCTCATGCTTGCCTTACTTTGGTGCATTTGGTCAGTCTTCCCCCATGAGTATGCCAAGACTGACATTCCAGACTAAAACCTGGTATTAGGTAATCGGAGTTAGGGTAGGTAGGCTTTTAGTGTGAGGTATTATATTTATCTGGCTAGGAGTCAGGCTGCTTCATATTTGCTATAGCTGTTGGTGTCAGAAGCTAAAATTTCCTTTAGTGCACTTGCTTTTCACCCCCTGACCCCCATTGTCTTTTCCTTAAAACTTTCTCAAACACAGCCTGAGCTTTGCAGTTCATTCAGCTGTAATCCCATTATTATGTATGAGGACTGAACTCTGATCTTTTCTTTGCCCAAAATATTCCTTTCTAAGGGGACCCTGGTGAGTCACACCTACAAATGACAGAATCTCAGTAAACAGGTTTTTATGATGTGGTTCACTTCCCAACCTGATTCTGGTACAGCATCACATGAAAGACAGAAGACCCTTATCTTAACTCAAGCAGTACTTTCTGCTGATTCCTGGTCTTTTGGACAAAGCCTAACTCTTCCAGCCAATTGTCAACTAAAGAATCCCTAAATCCACCTATGACTTGTAACCCCTGCTTCAAGATGTCCTGTCTTTTTAGGCCAAACCAATGTATGCCTTCCATGTACTGACTTATGATTTTACCTGTAATTCTTATCTCCCTGAAATGTATAAAAACCAAACTGTAATCCAACCACAGCAAGTCCACTTGCTCAAGACTCTTGGGCATGGCTCCAGGTCATGGTCCTCAAATTTGGCTCAGAATAAACCTCTTGAATAATTTCAGAGTTTGAATTTTTCCATTCACATATAGGAGCCCTGTTGATGTGGTAGTAGGGCATGGGGGTAGGGGAACTGTACTATAGTCCTATGATTAAGTCTCAGTAAGCCTGTGCCCCTGGGCTGTGACCTTTACAAGTGGCTTGGGCGGGGGCAGGGGGGGTCTCCCTTAGTTAGAAAAAGAAGGCTAGAGAGGGCTGGAGTACAGTGATTTCCCTTTCCCCAAATCAGATAAGACTCTGCTGAAGGTTTTTCTATTGTGATTAAGCCTTTGTTGTGAAGAACACTCTGGGCTTATTTCCAAATGAGTACTTCCCCCTCCCCCCCACCAAACATGAGGGGATTTTTCTCCGATCTTCACATGTGAAGCTGGTGGGGCTACGAGAGGTAAAACCCATAAAAGTTGGAGTTTTCAACTCAAGCTCTTCTACACTGAACTTCTAGCAGTTCCTTGAAGCCACTGTTAAAGTGTTCCTACTAGTTACTGGTTCTAGCAGCCTCTGATTAAGGTAAACTAATCTGCAGTCTCTACTCACCTGGCTCTCCAATTTATACAGTGGCAGCTTGTCCTGGGACCTCAATTCTCCGATGACATCTTTATTTTTCAGTCTGTTTAGCTTTTTTCTTGTGAGTGCAGGAGTGATGACTTGCAAGTTATTTTCATGTCCAAGGAGACATTGGAAGTCCCCAATTATCTCTAAATACAATGCAAATCATATTTTGTTTAAACTAGTTATTTTAAACCACATCCTTTAATTCTTCCAGATCATAATATAAAGAACAACAGTTCTGGCCGGGCGCGGTGGCTCATGCCTGTAATCCTAGCACTCTGGGAGGCCGAGGCGGGAGGATTGCTTGAGCTCAGGAGTTTGAGACCAGCCTGAACAAGAGCAAGACCCAGTCTCTACTAAAAATACAAAGAAATTATATGGACAACTAAAATTATATATAGAAAAAATTAGCCGGGCATAGTGACGCATGCCTGTAGTCCCAGCTACTCGGGAGGCTGAGGCAGAAGGATTGCTTGAGCCCAGGAGTTTGAGGTTGCTGTGAGCTAGGCTGACGCCATGGCACTCTAGCCCAGGCAACAGAGCAAGACTCTGTCTCAAAAAAAAAAAAAAAAAAAGAACAACAGTTCAATATTCATGCTGGAGTGCTTAGTGAACTACATGTTGCTGACAATCACAAAATACTTTCTAGGATAGGTCTAAGTCAATAGCATATAAATGAGTCTTTTAAAAGAATGAGACAATAATACAAATTATTTTCTGTATACAAGCAGATTACACTCAGGAATGTGTAAGGCAGTCATATAAATTACAGTAAGAAAATATGTTCTTAAAAATACCTGGTTGAGGCCAGGCACAGCAATCCTAGCACTTTGGGAGGCAGGAGGATTCCAGGAAGCCAGGAGTTCAAGACCAGCCCGAGCAACATAGCAAAACCCCATCTCACAAAAAATTTTAAAAATTAGCTGGGCATAGTGGCACACACCTATAGTCCCAGCTACATGAGAGGCTGAGCCAGGAGGAATGTTTGAGCTCAGGAGTTTGAGATTGCAGTGAGTTATGATGATGCCAATGAACTCTAGCCCCAGTAACAGAGCCAGAACCTATCTCAAAAACAAAACAAAACAAAACAAAAAACACTTGGTCAAGTAAAGGAGAGAGCAAAAATCAAAACATGACCTACAAAATGGCCAAACTTTTACAAATATACCTATTTGCCTAGGAAAAAAAAATATATATATATAAATGAACAGTTATCTCTGATGGAAAATAGATTATATTTATTTCTTTTGTCTTAGATTTATTTTCAATTTTTCAATAACAGAAAAAAGTTAATGTTCAACAAGTATTTATGTACCAGGCAACATACTAAATACATAAGTTTTTTTCTGATGTAATTGTCTCAAAAACTTTCTGAAGTTCTATAATTACCCCTGTTTTATAGATGGCAGAACTGAGGCTCAGACAGGTTCAGTAACCTGTGAAATTCTCACTAGCAAACAGATAGATTATAGACAGACAGATAGATAGACAGTCTCTGTAGCATCCCAGGAAAGCTAGAGTCAGGTTAGATTCTCCTGACAATATCAAAATGCCACTGGAAACAGTCTAGAGGGAGAGCAATGTTCTCCTGAGGGCAGCCCAGAAAAGTGCCAAGCCAGAGAAGAAAGACATGAATATGTGGGAAGAGCCCAGAAAAGCCTAGACAGTGTGCTCACAACAATGCGGAGCCATGGTAGGCCCACAGGCGAGGGCTCCCCAAAGGTGCCACACCGCACAGGGTACCTGTTCCTTGTTCAGCACCACCTTGCTCATTGCCTCTAGGTTTGCTTGACTGACAGTGAGATGAAATGGGTGTGGGGACAGGCTCCAGTAAACATAGCTTTCTCTCCCCTGTTCACTATAGCACACCTAAGTTGGCCTGTGTCCCTATCCTGGCCCAGGGCCTGCTCTGCCCCACCTCAGGCCCATTATCTGTGCTACGCCCTCTGGAGTAATCTTCTCTTCCACCCACATACCTTGTAGTGATGTATGTTATTTGTGTGTTTGTTTTATTTCTGCTTTCCCCACTAACTACAGGTTCCAAGAGGACAGAGACTATCGTTATTTTATGTCCCACTAAATAACCCACAGTGCTTGAAATATGGTTAAGAACTCATAAGTATTTAATGAGTGAATGACTAGCTTGGCTACTGTGCTGAGAATTCCTGCTCCCTGTACCCAATCACTGGAATAGGCCATGGAATGAAAGTTACCATCAGCACTGAGGAAAGAGAGGCAGGGGAGCTGGAGGAGGTGGTAAGAGTATGGTAGAAGGAGAGTCATGGGGACATGACAAACTAGAGCAGGTGTCAAGGTAACAGGGCACTAGAATGACTATGAATGCATTCATTAAACAAGCCATGGTCGGGAAGCCAAAGGAGTTGAGAGGGAACAGCATAGATAGAATGAGATATACTCAGGGTAACACCAGGTTTAGGCACTCAGCAGCCATGCAGTGCCAGTTGGCGTTATTTCTCAAAGGCCAACACCAGAATTGACGAGCCAACAAGAGATCAAGTGCCCATTTGATTTCACTGACGTTAGAAAGTGGTGTCCCCATACTGGAAAACCAAGTTCCCTAATAAGACAACAACTAGGAACACAAACACTTGAACTGGAATAGACTAAAGGATATATCATTTTCCATATCTACACATCTAATTATCCTGTTGGAAAGATTGAATGTTTGAATAAAGTAAGTACCTCAGGAATAGCAACCATCTAGTATCATTATTTAAGCTTCGTTATCAAGGTTAAAACTAGCAAAATTTTTAATTTCTATGGATTGTTTATTTGTTAATTCTATACACTTACTAAGATAAGTTAAAATTTAGTTACAAAACTGAAGTTTGATCTGATTGAGTTGATGCAGTAAGACTTATGTCTACAAAAAGCCCTTTGACTTTTGTTAAATCAATGAGAAACTAAATCCTTGAATTCTTCCTCCTAAAATACAGAGAGAAGCTATTTCTCTTCATCTTATTATATATTCATGAGTTATGAAATGAGATCACATATGTGACCTCCACTACGGGCCTTTAAAGAATGGTTATCCAAATAGAAAATATTATGCATATTTATACCAAATAAATGACTTTCTTTTTCTCAAATTGGAGAATGAAAGTCCAAGGTCACCCAGCTACTAAGTGCCAGGATCAAGTTTTGCGCATTTGGCCATTCTACAGTATCCCCAAAACACACATTTAATGTCATCAGTTGAACGCCAGTAATTTCTAAACATATTCACAGAAGAATTTTTGTTATTGTTGTGATAAAATTAAGAAGTTATGGTCAGTTTTACCGATATAATTTTGGAATTTTACAATACCACATTTCAAGTTGTTTTCTCCTTTTCTCATTTGATAGAACTGAAGTCTACAAAAATAAAACTTTGGTTCTATTCACCCTGAGGAATTCTATGGCCAAACATTAGTCCTATATGAAAAGATAAAAAGTCTTCTTCCCTACTTCATTTTGTTGATGGTGTCTTTGCTCTCGCCGCACGTTTACCACAGATAACACTCAATATCTTTCTAAACAATCTTTCCTAAGTTACCTAGCTGATTATCAGAGCAAATTCAGGTCTTTGAACATTTAAAATAAACTGAATAGGGGGAAATTGGAACAATTACAGGTACTTCTGCAGACATATTTCATAATTTCCACGTTTACTGGGTGTAAGGGAAGAGGTTGATAAAAAAAAAACTTTTAAAAGTCCCTGCATGATGGTTATTATTTCCATGCTCCCACTTGCTCCCTATCCTGTCTCCCTAACCCCTCTGTTATTCAAGCATCCCAAGCTCTTTCCTGCCTCTGTGACTTAGCACTGCTTCAGCCTACAGTAGAGCATTCTTCCTCCAGATTTTTCAGCATGACTGATTCCTTCTTATTCTCAGGCCTCGGCTCAAGGGCCACCTCTTCAGAGAAACCGCCCCAAACCACTTCTTGCCCTCACAGCAGTTATTATCACAAGACCCTATTTACTTTCCTTCCAAGCAACTATTATAATTATCATTAATCTTTTCGGTATGTTTTTTACCACTTTGCTGTTTGTCCCTCTCTACTAGAATGTTAGCTCCACGAGCACAGGGATCTTAGCTATAGTATTGGTTGCTGCTCAGAGCCTAACATGGCACCCAGCATATGGCAGTAACTGACCATATTTGTTGCATTAACTAAGGAATAAATCCATATAAACAAGACATTCTCCACAAACAGGGATTATTCAAAATGTATCTCCCAAAAAGTTCAAGTGTAGTCACATGGCCTGAGTTATTTAGATGAGTTTGTGCAGAAACAGAGGTATCAACTCCCCAGGCTCTGAAATGGAGAAAGACATAGAAATTAGCCAATAAGTTGACATAACTGAATGAGCCACACAAATAATCTGGTTAACCAGATGAAGGCAGTCTATGCTCTTCAAGTTGATCAAGAAACTAACACAGAATGATCCCCTTTCTGTACCAGCATAGATTGAATTTGGATGTCTGTTGTAAAAGTGAATATTTTATAAATCCCTTCCACCAAGTTGAATTTGCAAAGATATAAAATTGAAATTATTCTAAAGAATCCTGCAAACATAGCATATCCTATAGGAAAGTTAAATTATATTCATATATTAAGAAGGGAAGGTAATTGAGAAAGTCATCAAATGATCACTAAATAAGTATATATGTATATTTGTGCCTGTTTATGTACAAGATGGAAGAATTTCCAAGTTGCAAAACTTCACTACAACAGCAGTCCAGATTTTGAAGGACAAGATGCATCAATTGTGTGAAAACTCAGATATAGAAAAAATAATTTTATGCTTTGTATGGAACCAGAGAAGACCCCATTTAGCAAAGGCAATCTTAAGCAATAAGAACAAAATGGGAGGTATTAATTTACCAGACTTCAAACTATACTACAAGGCTGTGGTTATTAAAACAGCTTGGTAGTGGCACAAGAACAGGGACACAGACCAGTGGAACAGAATTGAGAATCCAGATATAAAACCATCCTCATATAGCCATCTAATCTTTGACAAAGCAGACAAAAACATACTCTGGGGAAAAGAATCCTTACTCAATAAATGGTGCTGGGAAAACTGGATAGCCACATGTAGAAGACTGAAACAGGACCCACACCTTTCACCTCTCACAAAAATCAAATCACGGTGGATAACAGACTTAAACCTTAGGAGTGAAACTATTAGAATTCTAGAAGAAAATGTAGGAAAGACTCTTATAGACATTGGCCTAGGCAAAGAATCTATGAAGAAGACCCCAAAGGCAGTCACAGCAACAAATAAATAAATAAATAAATGGGACCTGATTAAATTAAAAAGCTTCTGTACAGCCAAAGAAACTGTCACGAGAGTAAATAGACAACCTACAGAATGGGAAAAATTTAGAACTCAGGAAAATAAGCAAGAAAAAATCAAACAACCCTATCAAAAGCGGGCAAAGGACATGAACAGAAATTTTTCAAAAGAAGACAGAAGAATGGACAACAAACATATGAAAAAATGCTCAACATCTCTAATCATCAGGGAAATGCAAATCAAAACCACAATGAGATATCACTTAACTCCAGTGAGAATGGCCTTTATCAAAAAGTCCCATAACAAGAAATGTTGGCGTGGATGCGGAGAGACAGGAACACTCATACACTGCTGGTGGGACTGCAAACTAGTGCAACCTCTGTGGAAAGCAATGTGGAGATACCTTAAAGAGATACAAGTAGACCTACCATTTGATCCAGCAATCTCATTATTGGGCATCTACCCAAAAGAACAAAAGACATTCTATAACAAAGATATCTGCATCCGAATGTTTACAGCAGCAATTCACAATTGCAAAGATGTGGAAACAACCCAAGTGCCCATCAATACATGAGTAGATTAATAAAATGTGGTATATGTATACCATGGAGTTCTACTCAGCCACAAAAAACAATGGTGATCTAACACCTCTTGTATTATCCTGGAAAGAGTTGGAAACCATTCTACTAAGTGAAGTATCCCAAGAATGGAAAAATAACCACCACATGTACTCACCATCAGATTGGTTTCACTGACTATCACCTAAGAGCACATTTAGGAATAAAACTGATCGGGTGTCGGGCAGATGTGGGGGGGGGAAGAGATGGGTATATACATAGATAATGAGTGTGATGCGCACTGCCCAGGGGATGGACACGTTTGAAGCTCTGACTCAGTGGGTTGGGGGGACAAGGGCAATATACGTAACCTAAACTTTTGTACCCCCACAATGTGTTGAAATAAGAATAAAAAAAAATTGTGTGAAAACCTTAAGCTGCCATTTGACAAATTTCACTGTGGTTAAAAGCTCTGCATATCCCATTTCTTATGGCTTGAGCCCAGAAATTTGAGATTGCAGTGAGCTATAATGATGCCACTGCTCTCTAGCTGGGGTGACAGAACAAGATTCCATCTCAAATAATAATGATAATAATAATAATGATGATGATGATGTCAAACTCCCCAGCATATAAGGCCCCAGGGTTTAAATGCCTCCACTGAGGTGTCCCTGACATCATGGATGTGTGTTCCAGCATGGCCAGTTCTCTACCAGCAAATGGCAAGCCCTGCTACCCAGATGCTTCCTGGAAAGGGTTTGCAACCCCTGATCTAGGACCTTAGAGTGTTTGCCACACAGTTGCTGGCCTGTGAAATTACTGATTTTGTTTACGCTTTTAGTTGTATGAGGATTTTGTTTCTGAATCTAGATCCTTCTCTTCCTCTCACTCTACAGGCTGCACTCGCCTTTAGCTATAATGTTGCATTTTTCTAACAGTAAAATCAAATGTCACCCAAGAAATCTAACAATACAGTTGTTAACAGCTACCAGCAAACAAATATATTAAGAAGATTTTGTTAATTGTGTTTGTACTACAACCAGCTGAAGAAGATCCAAAGAGAGGAATTTTAATATCAGAATCCCACAACCCTTTTCCCCCTTTTCTCTTAATAATTACCAATTTAGTTCTATTTTAGAGTTTCCTACTTGCTTCCACTTAGGACTAATTATTGACCTCAAACAATGATAAACATTACTTTAAAAATATATATGTCATAGGTGTATGCAAAAATACCAAGTTTACCTCTTAGAACTCAGACCTCTGAGTGCTGTTTGGTTGGTGCTACTACATCCGAGGGGGTACAATGAGGCTGGTTCTTGGAGTATGAAAATAAAAGCTGGTGACTTGAACCAAGCGCACTGCCAGGATGAAGGGGCATTATTAGGATCATACTGGTAGGAACAGGAAGCAAACTGGATAGTGTGCCCCTTCTCCCTCCTCCTGCCTTCTAGTCTTCTCTCTAGCTCCCCCTATCTGCTGACCTAACAGAAAACCAGCAGATGAAAAAGAAATATGTTTTGCAGAATCCCAGCGCCAGCATTAGGAAACAGAGTATACACAAATGGATTTGGAGCTGAGTGACAATAGCACACCTCTCCCCTACTTGGTCTCAGGGTTCAGCTACGTGTCACTTTGCCTGCAGCTTGGTAGCTACTCGAGGCTGCAGTTGAAGAATTCAACATGTTGTTTACCTCTGGAAACAAATATAGACTTTTAGTTATTAATGTTGAAACAGATCACACAAGTCACCCACTAAATCTCCACTAACAGAAGCAATGAGCCAGATGCCGGAGATGAATAAACACAACCTTGATCATATAAAGAAGCATTTTAACTGACAAAATATAAATATAAATTGGTCTATAGCTTGCTGAGACTTCAAAGAATAACAAAATCAATCCCCAGTAAGTTATTTTCTTCCAATACAAATCCTCTGCCTCTCCTCTCAATTCTAAAGTTAATCCAGATTTCTCAGTAAGTCAAGGACTGACGAACTAGTGGGTGGATTTTTCAAGCTTCCTTCCCTTCTCCCTGCTGCTATCTTGCTCGTCAGCACTTCCACTAGAGAGGAAATGCAGCAGACAGTGAAAGCCCCTCAGCTGCTTTGTGCGCTGCTCTCTAAAAGTTCAGCGGGAAAGAGCACAGACCCACTAACTATAAACTCTGATGTCCACCAGCAAAATCCTCAGCAGTGTGGAGTAAGACAACGGAGTGCACAGAGCCTCTGACCCATGCCTGGAGCAGGATACAGACTCCCTCACAGGTTTACAGGCATCAAATACACACTGCCAATGATGCACCAATGGTATGATTGAGTGCTGAGATGTAAGTCCAGAAACAGCATCCTGGAGAAACTAGCAACGTTCCGTAGAGACCCATTCTGACACCACAGAAAAACAGGGGAGGTGGTACTGAAGGAGGAACCCTGTTGCCAGGCCATTACTGCTGCCCTGCCTACGAGGACACATCCTACCCAAGGGTGCTTCCACAGGTAAAGCTGGGTGAAGAAGAGAAATTTACAAGGAAAATTTCCAAAAAGAAACTCTAGAGGAGTTGGGGGAGATGTCATGTTCAGCCTCAAAAAATACAAAAAGCTAACTAATTCTTTTTTAAAATCCCATAAAAGAGATTCGATTTTTCAAAGAAGAAATGAGTTATCAAGAGTGGATGAAAATCAAGCTTGCAGAATCTGAAATGAAACAAAAGATGAAGTAAAAATATTACAAAGACAAGTCACACATAAACCATATCTAACAGAAGCATAACTTGTGCTCATTACTTAGGATAGAGACTAGAATAGATTTTTTAAAAATAAAAAATATATATATAATTTAAATATGCAAAATAATAAATTGGAATTAAACAATAAAATAAACAAAAGCAAGGTAAATAGATGGGAGGAGATTAAGTCAAAAGCTAAATTTTATAAAAGAGAAAATACAAATAATGAAAGAATAAACAAAATGTTAACAGCAAGCTTTGTGGTATTTAAAATTTAAAAAAAGTGTACATGTGGTGCTTGTTTTTCCATTCTTGTGATACTTCACTTAGTAGAATGGGTTCCAGCTCTATCTAGGATAATACAAGAGTTGCTAGATCACCACTGTTTTTTATGGCTGAGTAGAACTCCATGGTATACATATACCACATTTTATTAATCCACTCATGTATTGATGGGCACTTGGGTTGTTTCCACATCTTTGCAATTGTGAATTGTGCTGCTATAAACATTTGGATGCAGGTGTCTTTTTTATAGAATGTCTTTTTTTCCTTTGGGTAAATGCCCAGTAATGGAATTACTGGATCAAATGGTAGTTCTATTTTTAGCTCTTTGAGGTATCTCCACATTGCTTTCCACAGAGGTTGCACTAGTTTGCAATCCCACCAGCAGTATGAGTGTTCCTATCTCTCCGCCATCAAATTTGTATTAACTGATCAATACTTAACATGCATATATAGTAGTAGCATTCGTCAGGTGTCAGGCAGGTGGGAGGGGGGAGGAGGGGATGGGTACATTCACACCTAATGGGTGCGGTGTACACCATCTGCGGAATGGACACATTTGAAGCTCTGGCTTGGGTGGGGCAAAGGCAATACATGTAACCTAAACGTTTGTATCCCTGTAATATGCTGAAATAAAAAATAATAATAATAAAATAACAATAAAATTTAAAAAAGAATAAAACAAAGGTTGTGTCTAAAAAAGAAAAGTGAAATACATCAACCCCTGGATCCCTAATAAAAAGGGAGAAAACCAAAATTAACAATATTATGTATTTAAAGGATGATATAAAGTACAGGAGATCAAAAGACTTATAAGAGAATATCACCTGAAATTTTTATATAAACATTTTTGAAACACTGGAGGAAATGGATGATTTTCCAGCAAAATAGAACTTGTCAAAACTGGTTCAAGAAAAAGCGAAAAACCTGAAGGGACCAGTAAACACAGTATGTATTGAAAAAGTGATTTTTAAAATCTGTCATTTTAAAAAGATACTTGTCTCAGGTATTTTCATATGTGAGCATTGTAGGCACACTAAAATAAAACTTTATAAAACATATCATTCCTATAATATTTAAACTTTTCCTATAATGTCATAGTTTCATACCACAGCAAAAAAGGACAATTATTTATAAAGTTATTATTACTGTACTATCAATATTACCATATGCAAATTCAACATGAATATGCATATAAAATTTGAAATAAAGTATTAGCAAATTAAATTCAGCAGCATATAGAAATAATAGTACACCATGGCCCAGCATTATTTTATTAGAAGAATGCAGAGATAGCTCCTTTAGGAAATTATCAATATAAAACATCATCAAATTTTAAAAATTATAAGTCCAATAGTCATTTCAAAAAAAAATTCCAAGGCTGGGCACGGTGGCTCATGCCTGTAATCCTAGCACTCTGGGAGGCCGAGGCAGGAGGATCATTTGAGCTCAGGAGTTCGAGACCAGCCTGAGCAAGAGTGAGACCCCGTCTCTACTAAAAATACAAAGAAATTATCTGGACAACTAAAAATATATATAGAAAAAATTAGCCGGACGTGGTGGCACATGCCTGTAGTCCCAGCTACTCAGGAGGCTGACGCAGGAGGATTGCTTGAGCCCAGGAGTTTGAGGTTGCTGTGAGCTAGGTTGACGCCACGGCACTCCAACCCAGACAAAAGAGTGAGACTCTGTCTCAAAAAAAAAAAAAAAATTCCAAGCCAAATGGGAATAGACAGAAACTCCTGAAATATGACAAAGACTACCTATCAAGGTCAATACTCACATATCAAATATATGTTAATATTTTTCCTGAAATCAAGAAAGATTTGAATCTTCAACTCAAAAGGTTATGACACATGCTAGGAAAAAGACTAAATGATCAACATTGAAACATATATAGATGAAGTTACTGAGCACCAAGTATATAAAAAAATCATGTAGAGATTTATACCAATAAATCAAGTCATATAAAGTGAAAAAAATCAGATTATTTCTAGATTTCTCCAAAGCAATAATAAGAAATAAACTGTAGTGATGTCTACAGATTTTCAAGAGAAAGAAAGTTTGACTCAAGACTAAGCTTGCAAAATAGACATTCTCAATTTATGCAAGAATTTAGAGATTATTTTAATAAACAAAGCCATGTGCACACCTGCCTGCCCACATGCACATGCACACTGGCACACACATGCACATGCAAAACAGGCACACATGCAAGCAACATCATACACACCACAGGCGTGTACGTATACATACACACAGGCATGCACGTACATTCACATCTTAACTTTTCCAAATCCTTTTTCTTAACTGTAGGAGGATCTCTTAAGAAAGAAAATTTCTTACATTTTAAAAAATATTCTTTGGATTTCAGCAATTACTTTAATTTTAGTGTCTCTTTTGTAAAATCAAGCAAAAATCAAGAAAAGCTTTATTTGAGATATTTTATTTAAACTAGCAGGTATAATTTTACTTTTCTAAATTACTTGTAGCTATCCTGTCTGAATATATTGTTATATTAATATGTGTGTGTGTATGTGTGTGTGTGTGTCTTAACACACCTTTAACATGATCATAGCTTACTGCACCCTTGAACTCCTGGGCTCCAGTGACCCTCCTCAGCCTCCCGAGTAGCTAGGACTACAGGCCTGTGCCACCATACCCAGCTAATTTTTTAAAATTATTTTTGGTAGAGACAGGGACTCACCATGTTGCCCAAGATGGTCTTGAATTCCTGGCCTCAAGTGATCCTCCCATCTCGGCCTCCCAAATTGCTGGGATTACAGGTGTGAGCCACTGCACCCAGCAAAGAACATTATTTATAATTGAATGGTCTTTGAGTGGTTCTACTTCTTTTCCTTTTCTTCATTACTTGAAATTCTTATGAAGTTTGTATCATTTTTACAATTCCATTGCCTTGAAAGTTTAAAAATAAGAAGGGGAAAATGCAAAGAAAAAGAGAAAAAAATTAGTATTACCATGAGTTTCCATTATAATGTGCTCAGCGTGCCTGTTGGATGAGTCAAAGAAAATACTATAATAAAGTTTCAATTTTGTAAATTTGATTTCACAACAGGAAACACAAGCTAAGACAGCCATTCTAATCACTTAATGGGCATCCCTGTCTTCCTCTTATTCAATAATAGAAATTAGAGTTGGAGAAGGCCTCCCCATCTTCCAGCAATGTTTCCTGTGGTATATTCTCCTGGGTTCCCTTACTTTAGTATTAAATAACTCCCCGAGTGTTAGGATTTCATCTTTTTCCTGTTACAGAAGCCAGCCATTCTCTTGCATCTCTAGGATGACAAATGCACTAAAACGTGAGGAAATATCATTTCATTGTTGAGTTCTAATAGGATCTTGCATGAAGACCTTGCAGCCAAGCCACAGTTCACTAGATTCTGAGTAAGCATCAGTGATACCACAAGTTGGACTCAATGACATTTATTTTTAATAACAAGTAGAAAAGCTCTGAGGACTATGTTTTATTAATAGTATTCAAATGCCCTTGGCCAAGCTGCCTTGCTAACCCTTATGTAGAAGCTTTTGGAATTATAGTCATTCAGGCAAGAATCATAAATCGATGCTAAATCTAAGGAAAAAGTTACCAACTTTACAGAGGCAAAATTTACACATAATAAAATGTACCTATTATTTGTACATTTGAATGAGTTTTGACAAATGTATACACCTGTGCAGCCACCACTAAAATCAAGGTTAAAACTTTTCCATTACCTTAATTCCCATATGTCCCTTTGCAGTCAATAATTCCCCCAGTCCCAGCCCCACCCTGGGCCTCAGAAAACCACTGATCTGTTTTCTTTCACTAGATATTAGCTTCATTTTTTCTAGAATTTCAAATAAATGGAATGTATTCTTTATATACTCAGTATATATACCATATTCGGTATATATTGCTTTGTTTCTGGCTTCTGTCACAGAGCAGAATGGTTTCGAGATTCATCCCTTCCGTTGCATGTATCAGAATGCTGCCCCTTTTTATTACTGAATGGTTTTCCATGGCATGGATATGCCAGAGTTTGTCACTTGTTGGTGGACATTTGGGTTGTTGCCAGTTGGAGATGATTATGAGTAAAGTTGCCATGTACGTTTGTGCACAAGTTTTGGTGTGGACATATACTCTCATTTCTCTTGGATTAATAAATAAGAGCAAAATTCCTAAGTAAAATGGGAAGTACATGCTTAACTTTATAAGAAACTACCAGGTATTTTCTAAATTTTTTTTATTGTTTTTTTTTTTAATTTGTCTGTTTTTGTTTTTGTTTTTGTTTTTTTATAACTGATTTACTATCTTTTCAAACTCAAAGACTGCCTGGATTTCCAAAGATGTGCCATTTTACATCCCAAAGTAATGTATGAGAATCACAGTTGTTCCACATCCTTGCTACTGACAGTCTTTGTAATTTTAGCTATTCCAATGGCTGTATAGTAGTACATCTCATGGTAGTTTTAATTTGTTTTTTTTTTTTTTTATTTTATTTTTTTTTTTTGAGACAGAGTCTCACTCTGTTGCCCGGGCTAGAGTGAGTGCCGTGGCTTCAGCCTAGCTCACAGCAACCTCAAACTCCTGGGCTCAAGCGATCCTCCTGCCTCAGCCTCCCGAGTAGCTGGGACTACAGGCATGCGCCACCATGCCTGGCTAATTTTTTGTATATATATATTTTAGTTGTCCATATAATTTCTTTCTATTTTTAGTAGAGATGGGGACTCACTCTTGCTCAGGCTGGTCTCGAACTCCTGACCTCGAGTGATCCACCCGCCTCGGCCTCCCAGAGTGCTAGGATTACAGGCGTGAGCCACCGCGCCCGGCCGGTAGTTTTAATTTGCATTTGGGAGTAAACTTCGACAAAGAGCAGGATATTTATATGATCTTCTGCAGATTAGGAACAAGGAAAAATAAAACAGTTAACATCTGTGGGCCCAGAGCCTCCATGAAGGAAGTATTAAAAACAGGGCCCAGAGAATGCATAGGCTCCTCTTTCAGAGCAGCACTTTATCTCATTGTCACCTGTTGTCCAACCCTGCTCTCCCAAGATCTCTCCAACCCCAGCCTCTGAAACTTAACCTTTTAAAGTTACTATATTGCCTGCTTCTCTCTGACAAAACTAATTTCTCTGGATCACTAAATAGCTCACAAACCCCATTTGGCCAAACCTGTCCTGTTACCACCTAAGCTGTTCCTAAAAGTGCACGTTTTACTCTAATTCACATGTTCCCATGGCTCTTGTTCTCAGCCTCAGTTCTACTAATCCACACTCCTTCTTGGATACTGTATTTACACTCTATGGTTTTGGGCACAATAAATCCTATCCCTTCCTCACTTTGAGAAGTTATAAATCTTTTATTAGCAACTTATGAATATATCACGCTTTTCATTTGTTCTCTCAAGCCAACCTTTCTAATTCCCTAGATAGTCTCACTGCTTTTCTCAAAAGTATTTTCCAGCCAGTTTTAGAAGCAAGGTTCCAAGCAGTCACTTTTGATTCGATTCCAAGGCAAGCACATTGGAGCCTTTTTTAATCACAAATAGGGAAAGGTGAAAGGATCATCTTCCTTCCACTTCTAGAAATGTCATTTCATATTAAATGGAGAAGAAAGTATAACCAGGCACATCAAGTATTTAATTGGTCTAGTTTTTAGGAGTTTTTACACCAGATTTCAAAAATCATATTGGATCCAACCAAACCAAACACACCTATTTTCATGCCACATGACATTTAAAATTGATGTTCTCTCTGCCACCCTTATTTCCAGTCCATGGTCTATTTGGTTTTTTTTCAGTTATCTCTGATGGAAGTGTAGATTCTGAAAGTTTTTAGGGCTAGTGGTCCAGGTTCATTCAGGCAGTTGAAAGCTCATGTTATCACTTTCTCATAGTTTTAATGTGGGTTAGAATCACTGTTGTGAAGTGAATCCAGCAACTGCGATGAACCACTGTCCTAACCGTGTGCCAGTATTTCCCTTGAATAACAAGCCCTAAGAAGCATCTGAGAGGTGCTGGACCTCTACAGGGCTACCAGCATGGGCCATTAATCTGCTCTACTCAACAATAGCAACTCAAAATTTAAGATGAAAATTTTATAGCAAAGCAACAGAGAGTTAATAAAAGCATTTCCATAAGGCTTGCCTCTTCTGGTTTGATAGAATGGTGCATGTAATAGAGTCAGGCTCCAAGAAAATGTGAATTGTGCAATGTCAGCAAAATTACATTAGACACTATTGAAACTCTTTATCTCTTATTATTGTAATTGCATCCAAAAATATCAGTTAATGTGGATTTGTATGATTTCTTCCTTAATAATTATTCTTAGATAATACTTATTAAAGGGCTTGGGCCAAGTGCTTTAATTTGTAGTATCTCATTGAATCTTCACAATATTCTGAAGTAGGCATTATTGTCTCCATTTTACAGATGAGGAAACTGAGTCTCAGCAAGATTAAATAAATTGGCCTAGATCACACAGCTAATACATGACAGTCCAAGGACTCAAACTAGCTTGGATGCTCCTGCTATCTGTGCTCTAACCACTGTTCTATACTTCCTTCCCTCTTTTTTATCTCAGCACCTTCATAGTCAACAGTGTCTTCATAGTCAATAGAGTTGGATTTACTGAAGCCGACCTGCCAAGAACCATCCTACTTCAAACTATCTCAAACTGCTCTCTCTTCCATAATATTTTCGAAATACGTCGCCAAGAAGTCTGTAAATTAGCTAAGTAGCATTCGTAGGATTGAAAAGCACACATCTGCAGGCTTTGCTGATTCATATTCATTCCAGTCTTACAAGTGCTGCCTCTCCTGTGTTTTACTGATAGCTGCTTTACAAGATCTTCATTACTTTATAATTGTTCAGCCTTCAACATTAAGTTTTTCTTGTGAAGACAGATGGTCTGCATACTTGTAAAATTGGAATAATAAAAGGAAATGAGAATGCCATACCAGAGCATCTTCCATCCCCAGCACCAATAAATTACAAAATTAAATGTTCCTTCTGGATTGTTATCAGCGTACACCACCTCCAAGAGCTAAATTCTTATAAAATTCTGCAGGGCAGCAGAAGCCAAGAACAAATGAAAAGAATGTTAGTTCATTTTATTAAGCAGGAAATGTGAAACAGTCTGTGCCACCATCTCTAAAATTAAGTCATGTACATCAGTCTGGGGCTCCCGGGGGGCAGGTGTCCACAGTCCTTTAACCTAGAACCATCCAGAATTAGACAGAGGAGAGGAAAGAAGGAGATACACCTGATAGGACAGAGGACAAGAAGTCAACTTTCCCTTGCTGAGTGCTGAATATTTTTGTATTTCTATCACTATTCTTGAGCTTTATTCTGGCATGCAGTTAAGTTTCTTGGCAGCATTTTGATCTTTTTGAATCTTACATTTAAGCTTTGTTTGCCAAGACCAGGGCAATATGCTGTCTATAGTTAATCTTGCCCTATTAAGGGGATAAGGTCCTTCTGGATATTTGACCCAAAGCCCCATGATTCGTGAGGTTTCCAGTATGAGTGTTGGAAACAGGTACTATTCCCTGCCCAATGTGAGCTCTTACCACTGTTCTCACTGACCCCTAAGGTGGGTCTCACCCCAGCCATGGTAGTTCCTGCACATCCATGTGCTGATCAGCACTCGGCTGTACACTCAAGGGTGATTTCTGCAGAGCTCCAGAGTGTTTTCTTTGTGTAGCTTTCTCCTTTCCAGTATTCTTTCCTGGGAACTCTACTTCTCTTAACCTCCCCGAATGTCATCTCCTAAGTTTACTGTAGTCAGGGAACTCTCCCCAGGTAGTAAGCTGAGACAATTGTAAAAACCACCTCACTGGTTTCCTGTCTTCTAAGGATCATTCTCCTTCTGTGCCTAATGTTCAATGTCTTGAGAGCCATTATTTTATATATTTTTTCCTATTTATTAGTTGTTTCAGATGGAAATGTAAACCTTGCCCTTTACTGCTATAGACTGAATATTTGTGACTCCCCAAAAATTCATGTTGAAATCTTAATTCCCAAGGTTTTGGTATTAGGAAGGTTTTGGAGGTGATTAGGTCATGAGGATAGAGGCCTCATAAATGGGATTCATACTCATATAAAAGAGACTCCAGATGGATCTCTCATCCCTCTGCCTTGTGAGGACAATCTGTGAACCAGGAAATGGGCCCTCACCAGACACCAAATATGCTAGCACCTTGATCTGCTGGTGCCTTGATCTTGGACTTCCCAGCCTCCAGAACTGTGAGAAATAAATTTCTATTGTTTATAAGCCACCCAGTCTATGGTATTTTGTTACTGCAGCCCAAACAAACTAAGATATCTACCTTGAATGGAAATGGACATTTCTCATTGTCTCTTAAAATTACTATTTCTCAAGCAAGCCTGAAGATTACCTGTGTTCTGTGCCTTACTCACTCTTTACCTCTGTCTAGAAAGTTATTTCCCACCATTACTTACATCTTCAACTCCTGCCCTTTATATAAGATCTAGCTAAAATACGCTTCCCTTATGAAGTCTTTCCTCCACCCCCCACCAGAAATAATCTCTCTTTTCTAAATTCTGTTGACAATGTTTACTTTCTAATGTGTCGTATACTAAAGTACATACATGTTTTATCTCCCCATTAGACAGTAATCTCCTAAAAAGCAGAACTCATACCTTATCCATTTCTCTCTTCCTCAATAATACCTAATGCTTGACCTTACTAGCTATTAATGAATGTTGAACAATTGAACAAATAAAATTGCAAAAAAATGGAGTCTCATCACAGAGCACTTAATTCAAATTCACTAAACACACATGACAAAAAGTGGAGAGACAGACCATAATTAACATATGGCAGAGAGATGCCATCCATCATTCATGCAAAGAGCATATTCCCAAAAGTGAATATGACATAAGGCACATGGTTGTGGTATTTTTCCAGTCTATCTACATTCCCACAAATCTCACCAAGTAAGACCTTAAAGTTAAAAAGTATCATTTTAAGACATGGTCCCTAAATGTAAGCCAAATATTTCTTCAGGTGCTTAACTTAATAAATAGTTACCTGATTCAATGCTGGAAGAAAAATACATGATGTTGGACTTCAAACATGGGGCCTCCCTAAAGAATTCTCAAGGGAAATTTTGAACTTGTGTGTTATTTCACCTTAATCACTGACCTTAGAACTTAACATTGGCATAACATGAGATTCTCTTAATTTTCTGCAAAATGGGATCCTGTGTTACCCACCTTTTATCCTCCACGCCTGGGAGAATGTCTGAAACCTCACAGGTGTTCAATGAGTTAGGTGTGATACTGAGCTGAACTGAATCTATTGTAACTACAGCCGAAGCATTCACTCTGGTGCAGGTTGTGGTTAGTAATTCTTCCTCTTCCCACCAAGAATTCTTAGAAACCTTGACCAAAATGAGACATATATCAATTAATTTTCAATAGAGTTAATAGGCTGCTGTGAGCCTTTTTTGGTATCAGACAGCTAGGAAGTATAGCTCAAGTTCTCCTTCAGTTCGTCTTTATTCTTTCTCTCTTGCCACTTCCTACATAGGTTTTAGTTTCCCCAAGGTAGCCACTTCCAACTAACATCAATTCTTATAAATATTTGAACTGACAGAGCCATGTACAATCAGTTTAGATCCCAAATTTGTGGGATGGTCTATGCTGAAAACTTTGTAATTAATATTATTGACACCATTCTGAGTTGTGTAGCAGTTAGGTATAAAAAAATTATTAAAAATTACTAAACCCGGGACAACCATCGAAATACTAAGGTCTGGCTACAGTAACAAATTACCACAAATTTAGTGGCTTAAAATAACAGAAATTTATTTTCTCACAGTTCTGGAGGCCCTAAGTGCGAAATCAGTACCACGGGGCCAAAATGAAAGCACCAGCGGATCCGTGCTCCTTCAGGAGGCTCTAGGGGAGAAGCCACCCCTTTCCCCTTCCTCCCTATGGTGGCTACTGGCATTCCTTATCTTGTGGCCACATCACTCCAATCTTCAAGGCCAGCATCGTCACATCTCCCTCTGCCTTGTCTTCGTATCACTTTCTCCCCGGTGTCTGTGCAAACTCCTGCTTACAAGGATACACGTGGGGCCGGGTGAGGTGGCTCATGCCTGTAATCTTAGCACTCTGGGAGGCTGAGGCAGGAGGATTGTTTGAGCTCAGGAGTTCGAGACCAGCCTGAGCAAGAGCGAGACCCTGTCTCTACTAAAAAAAAAAATAGAAAGAAATTAGCTGGACAACTAAAAATATATAGAAAAAATTAGCCGGGCATGGTGGCACACGCCTGTAGTCCCAGCTACTCAGGAGGCTGAGGCAGTAGGATTGCTTGAGGCCAGGAGTTGGAGGTTGCTGTGAGCTAAGCTGATGCCATGGCACTCTAGCCTGGGCAACAGAGTGAGACTCTGTCTCAAAAAAAAAAAAAAAAGGGATACATGAGATGGCGTTTACAACCCACCTGAGTAATCTCGCCACCTCAAGATCCTTAATTACCTCTGCAAAGACATTTTCTTCATATCTTTTTCATTTATAGGTTTCAGGGGTTATGACCTGATATCTTTGGGGGACATCATTCAGCTTATCACATGTTTTCTGCAGAAATTTAGATAAATTGAGAATATTCCAGAGGGTTTAAGTAATGGATGTTTGCTAGTATCCAAGAATAACCAATGACAGGTCCATTAAGTTGATCAAAGTTGCTTTTTCTCCTATTTCCAACTCCTGTCAGGAGATTGAAGAGACTCGTTCCCTTGAATATGCAGACACATGTCATCTTCCACGAGCAGTCTTGGCTCTTGTGCCCACCAGGAGGCCACACTGAGGCTTTTGCCACACGCCCAACCAAGCAGAACCAATTTCCTTAATGAGCGGTACAACCTTTACTGACGACTCAAGGGGTACAGGGGAGGAGGAGGGGTGGGGAGAAAAAGAATTTACAACATGCAACAAAATTTCATTTTTAAAAATTCCTCCTGAGACAAAGCTTTTCTCCTTCAATATTTGGTGCTGTAGTCACCAAATATTTCATCACCCCTCACTCCTTTATTCTGAAATCCTCTCTATTGTTATAAGCAACTGAATTCTGGCACCAAGCTTGTGAATTCCAGTCAGCAAAACTGAATCCCTGCCGTTGCCTAAACCTACCATCATCTCAACATTAATTTGACAAAAAGCTACTGGTCCTTGGCTGGGCACGGTGGCTCACGCCTGTAATCCTAGCACTCTAGGAGGGAGGATTGCTTGACTTCAGGAGTTCGAGACCAGCCTCTGAGCAAGAGCGAGACCTCTGCCTCTACTAAAAATAGAAAAATTTGCCGGGCGTGGTGGCACTTGTCTGTAGTCTCAGATACTAGGGAGGGTGAGGAGGGAGAATCACCTGAGCCCAGGAGTTTGAGGTTGCAGTCAGTTATAATGATGACACTGTACTCCACCTAGGGTGACAGAGCAAGACTCAATCTCAAAAAAAAAAAAAAAAAAAAAAAGCTGCTGGTCCTTGGCATGTCCTCTGATGTCTCACACTCTCACCCCAGTAGTTTATCAGCTTATTCACTCAACCAACACAGCTCTCCCTGGAAAGGAATCTATTGCCAAGTAAAATGAAAATTTTAATAATAAAATCATGACAGCTAATGACTCATTGTTTGTCCCTCTCTCCATAGTTCTCAATATCTTGACTACTGGAGACACTGAGAAAAAAAAAGAACTCCCCACTTCCTCAAAATACTCCATATGAATGTCAAAATCTCACACACAAAAAACTCATTTCTGTTCCTCTCAAAAAACTATCTTTGTTGTTCTTATTACAGTCCCTAGTAAATATTTGTGTGCTAAACACTTTGTTTTCCATTTAGGCTTTATAAGAATTAAGAAAATTTAAACAACAATGTTTAAAACATTTTTTCTGGACATTTTCTTTCATAAGGTAATAGGTTTCCAAGAGTTTTCAAAAGTTCTCCAAATATTCCTGGCAGCTTTGTAGAAATAACAGAATCTTGGAATTACTCCCTGGAATCAATTCCACATCTAGTTTTTAAGTATCTGGAAAGACGAATATATCAAATCAACACTTTAGTAGCTAGAAATCCATAAATTAAAAGGTTTTGCCCTTCTTGGTTGTACATGAGTCATTTCCCTCACACATATACTTCTCATAAGAATTCAGTTAAATTAACTGAAATACCAATACGTTTACCAGACACCATAGAAAATTTAAAACTGAGTGAGACCATCCTGGCCACCAAGTATTCATCAGGATGGGAGAGTAAGATTTAGCAATCTTGACAAAAGCACATGCACACAAAATCACGGGTAACAAATAATTATCACTGTTTTTACCACCTGTTCCAGGTCCAAACTGTTTCCCACATAGGTCACAAGAATCTCATGATCAGGTAGCTTGAAAATCCAGCCTCGCATTTTTTTTGGCCAGATTCTCCAAAACATCTATATCAAAAATAACAACAAAGTGGGTCATTTGTTGGTTTTTAAATCCCTAAGTGGATTGTAAATAGTTCCCTATTCTCACAGAAAAAAAGAAAAGGAGCAACAGGTAGAGAAAGAGAAAGAATAGTAAGAGGAGGAAGAAAAGGAGAATCAAAAGCTGATCCATATAAAAGAACTATTAACGCATACAAAAAAGACAGCAGTTACAAATTTTATGCATATGTAACACGTTGATAAGCCTAAATTCTGCACTAAAAAATAGCCAGGTTCAGCTTGAATTCCTCCCTAGAGCAGCAGTCCCCAACCTTTTTGGCAGCAGGGACTGGCTTCACGGAAGACAATTTTCCCACAGATAGGAAGTGGGAGGTATGGTTTGGGGATGATTCTCAAGTGCATTATATTTATTGTGCAGTCAAACCTCTCTGCTAATGATAATCTGTATTTGCAGCCACTCCCAGCGCTAGCATCACCGCCTCAGCTCCACCTCAGATCATCAGGCATTAGATTCTCACAAGGAGCACACAACCTAGATCCCTCGCATGCCCAGTTTACAATAGGGTTCATGCTTCTATACTAATCAATGCTGCTGCTGATCTGACAAGAGGTGGAATTTATGCAGTGATGCGAGTGATGGGGAACGGCCGTAACTACAGACAAAGTTTTGCTCACCCGCCCACAGCTCACCTACTGCTGTGCAGCCCTGTTCCTAACAGGCCATGGACCAGTACCAGTCCACCAGCCCAGGGGTTGGGGACCACAGGCCTAGTGTTTAGTCAGGAGCATCAGAGGATCAAGAGACACCAACACTGGAAAGAAATGCACCACCCTGATGCTAAGCCAAAGATGAGGAAATGAAGGCAGAGGCCAAACCACCACCAAGGCCAAGATTGTAACGTGGTGGAAGACAAAACGATGCCTGCATTTCCTGAAGCAGACTAACCAGTTGCTCTTTGCTTGGCCTTTTCAGAGAACTTTAGCCTTTCTGAGTCTCAATTTTTCCTCTCTAAAATTGGAAAACTATTAATATCTACCTCACCAAGTTATAGTGAGAATTCAATGAAGAATTTTGGTTTCGTTCTGGGTATTTTTAATCGTTCTTGTAAGTGTTGTATAAGTTTCCAAATAAAACAAATCATGATGATTATAAAATTGCAAGCAAAGGTGCAGACTACTTTGTAAAATTTCAGGGGTGGCCGAGTTTTTCTTAAGCTCCATTCTAAGTGCCAAGAGCCTTGTTCTAACAAGGAGGACCTTTGCAAATTGTAATCCTAGGTCCTGCAGTCTCTGGTCTCCACATACAGCACAAGCCTAAAGATAGAATGAGGTCAGCAACCTGGGAGAGGGAGAGGCATAAACAGGAAGACTGTGAATATTTCTGACAATCTCAAAAATGAAATGCCTTTGGCTTTTCACTCGCGCATTCCAGAAGCTGCGTCTCTAAACAAGGACGTGGCACTCTTCATGGCTGACAGCTTCCAGGAGCAGAATATTGTGAAAAGACTATTTCTATCCTTATAGAGAAAAATCTGACGCCTCATGACAGAGGCGCCATCCAGGAGCAGAAGGGCCGCCTGCGAGGCCCTGCGATTTGCTTGCCTGCAGTCAAGGGCATTGGCGAAGACAAAAGGTATTTTCCCTCCTGCAACACAGAAAAACCCATCTGTTATCGTGCCGCAGCGCGGTGCCGGGGAAATCCTTCATGAACAGGAGCCCTCCTGCCAGAGTTCCCTGGAAACACTCCCCAGACGCTCCCGCCCACACACGGGAGCAACACGCTTCTTCCCAGCCTGCCTTTTTGTATCTCTCCTTCTTATTGCTCCTTAGAGCTAAGCAGAGAACAGCGCCTGTGATTTAAAGCTAGCAGGAGGGTCTGCCTTCCAAGCTGTCAGAATTTTTTATTATTATCATTTATTATTATTATTTCAATCCTAGAACAGCACGGAATGCCTCCATTCAGATACACACAAATAAGGATGGCATCTCAGGGACAAGCTAACAGGAAGTAGGAGCCAGCCAGAGCTGTCTGTTTCCACGCCTAAGCAGAGACCCTCCAGAGATCGCAGAGCAGCATGATCTGCACAGAAAGAGGGCTGACGGGCAGGCTGCTGCCCCGGCCATCTGTTCTGCTGATGGCCAGGTTTCACGGAACTGGAGCCAAAGTGACAGCTCTGGGCACCCCAGGCAGGAAGGAATTTCCTCTCCCTCAGGCCCCAGAAGGGAGGAGGAAAGAGAGCTGGGCCCAGCTGATGATGCAATGGCAAAGCCCTACGTGGGGGAGGAACGGTAGTTTTGTTCTCTGGTCGGGGCCACCCAAAGGCACATTTAGCCTTTACCTGGAGGCAGAGGTGCACGCCCCTGGTCTTTCTTTGGAATGCTCTACACTCACACGCTATTTTACTCCGAAGCTTTGAGGACACAGAAACCTTACCACTCCTCCCACTTGCAAAGCTCTACTCTCTTTGTGCATTTCTTCAGGAGTTAATCCGTGCTTTCCCTGACCCGGTTTGTGCTTTTTGGAACGTTGCAGAGCTTTCTAAAATGAATTAGACAAGCCCCAGGTTTGGCTCCTCAGATCAATCTGTTACAATCAGCTTGTGCCTCCTCAGCTGGGCTAATATCTGACACTTCCCTGTAAAAGTGACACCGACCCAGCCAGCGCACCTGGTAATCTTGTGGGACGCCAGCACAAGAGCTGGGAAGACAGTAGCGGGTCCTTCCCTGACCTTTAGAAGTCACCAGCTTGTGTCTTGAGTCGTGGTATTGAATGCCACTTTCTTCTGCCTTTACCTCGCTGCAAATGTTGTCTATGCTCCAGAGAGGAGAGACTCCAGGAGCGCTCTCTTTTTAAGAGACAAGAATGGGGCGGCAGCGCCACCATTCTCAAGTCTGCAGAACTGCAGGAGAGAAAGAGAAAAAACCTGGGTGAACCAAAGATGGTCTTTTTACTAATACTTAAATGAAACAGTTTCCCACTTCCTTCTGAACTGCAGAAAAAAATAAGTCATGTGATTCACTTTATAACTACCACACAAAACAAGAAGTACAGTTTTATGCATTATCCATTAAATTTAATCAATGCAAGCTACTGATCTGGGTATTCCAGTAATAAAACTACAAGAAAGATTTTCAACTTTTTGGTCTCCAGAATTCTGCTTATCTACAAAGATTAGAACAGTTGTATAATGGGCAGATCTTCACTTTATTTGATTCTGTGTAGACGTAGCCTTTTGTGCTACTGAAGAAAAGTGCTCTGATAAAATAACAGAATTTATTCCTGTGTTCATTCTTTCACAAAAATCCTAATTTCAATTCCACCACTGCAAGCATGGTATATTTTTGTATAGGCAGCCAAGTCAATCACCAGCCCTTAGCAGTTTTTTGGTATATGACATACAGCCTTTTCAAAACTGAAACAAAGTCTCCGGGCCAAGAAGTCTAAAACACAGTGTTTCTGTCACAGTGTAGACCAGATTGACAACGTTTCACCCAAGTGACAGATTCACAGAATCACGAGTCAGAGGTATTTCTCCACATCTGCGGAGAAGCATAATTGATGACTGGCTCCCTAAGATGCAAAAACAGCACAAAAGAGCAAGCAATATGTGGGGGAGAAATGTCCCTTCCGAAATACATAATGAGTAGGAGGAAATGCCAGTGAAACATTTGCAAGACATTAAAAACAAATTTCCTAGTGCAAAGAAATACCTAAAACCATAAAATTAAGAGGATATTGCATATTCTCCCATATTTCTTGCTCTGAAATGAAAAGAAATAGTGTTTTCTAAATTTTGACAAGCCTCATTCAAATTCTCATCCTTCAAATTATCCATATGTTCCAAGTGAGGAAATTAGACAAGCATAGATGTGAACACAGAAAGGATTTGCAGATCACCTAGCCCAACCCACTCATTTTAAAGATAAGGAAGAGAGGGCCAGAGAAGTGGGGAGATTTAGCACAAACCATCGGAGTAGTTAATATCAGGCCTGAGACTGGAACCAGGTCCGCTGGCCCACAAAGGGCCGCCACAGTAGCTCCCTCCGAAACCATCTTACCCCCTGCTGAGGCCTGTTCTGCCTCACACGTGTCAGGCTGAAGGGACCAGCGGTGGGCAGGGAGATGTTCTCCCCCTTGTCTTCCTAAACTGTGTCTATCCTTCAAGGCCCACCACCAGCCTTCCATGCCCAGTACACCGCTGCAGTCTCTCTCCCTCCTGAAGTTCCAGGAAGTATTGTTCTCTTTCACAGTTAGCTCTTATTCTATGCTATCCTATGACTTCTCAGATATTGTCATCAGCTAAATACCTACGTAATTGCTACCATGAGACTTCACCTTTCTATTTTAACTCCTGCTTTATTCCTGTCTGCCCCTCTAGACTATAAGCTCCTTGAGAGCAGATAATGTTTTTGTCTCTGCATCCTGATACCTCCCACAGTGCCCAATCAGCAACACTTGTTAACTAGACAGAGTGCTGTTACCTAATGCTTGTTCAGCTATTGCACTGTTCATGGCTATATGCATTATCTCTGCCACCCCCCAGCAGATGTCTAGTTCCTTGACTTTATTTGTTTTCTTTTACGTCCCACAATTTTTAGGGTGTGTGAGGGGGAGAGGGAGTGAAAAGCCAGGGGGAACTGTCAGGTACGTATTTTAATACCTCAAATTCAAGAGTCGGAATGTCCCCGCTGGCTCTATCTGAATTCCTCCACATCCTACCACCATGGCACAGTAATGGGCAAGTACTGTACTTCTTGACCTGGTGCCATGGTGCATAGGCGGACTCTGCCCATCAGGTGGCTCTGGAGAGGAACCCCGGGCCGCTGCAGAACCGATGGGTCAGCTCAGCCTACCAGCTACCCTGGAGAAGCAGGGCCCCCCATACCCCAGCGAGGGGACAGCACAGCCACTGAGGAAGGGAAGCCAAATGGAAGGTCATTCATCACTCCCTCATCCCAGCTATAGTGATTCCTCAGCAAACGCCAAGCAGCCTTCTGCAGGAGGAAAGTTGGAGAATGAGGATGTTTAGTGATATTTCAAGTGCAATTTGTCTTCCAATACCACTTGATCTCACTTCTTTGTGGAAGCTAAATGAGCCAAACTCATAGAAATAGAGATTGGAATGCATGGTGGTTACCAGAGGCTGGGGTTGGGGGGCGGGAGAACCGGAGATGCTGTTCAAAGGGTGTAAGGTCTCAGTTAGAGAGAAGAAATAAGTCTTTGTCATCTATTATACAACATGGAGACTATAGTCAATAATGTATACTTTAAAATTGCTAAGAGAGTAAATTTCAAATATCTCACCACAAAAAATGTTAGGTAAATGAGGTGATGGATATATTACTTCACTGGATTTAACCTTTCCACATTGCATACATGTGTCAATGCAGCACATTGTACTCCATAAATATATACAATTATGATTCGTCAATTCAAAATAATAAAAAAGAATAATTTATCTTCAGACTTACCCATAATCTTATTGTCCTTTAGACTATTTTGGTTCAAAAGAGTCAGAAAAGGGATAATACATGTATATGCCATCATTTATTGAGCTTTCCATAGGTAGACACTTGACTAAGTACTTTACATATTTTATCTCCTTCAGTAAATCCACCAGCTCTCTGAGTTGGGCATTATTTTCTCTCTTGTATACTAGAGTAAATTGAGGCACAAAGACGTTAGGTAACTTGTCTGAGACCACATGGCGAGTAAATGGTAAAGTAAGAATTTCAACTCTGTCTTTCCGACTCTAAAAAAAACCAAGCTCTACTAAACTATATCCTTTGTAGTTCTGCTTAAAATAAATGTCTGTGAGTAAAATTTTAAGAACAAAAGCTTCAGAACAAGCAATAAAACAATACTTTTAAAAGCTAACATTATGAAAAGCAAACAGGAAGGAATGGAATGTGGAGATTCTTACATGAACGATTGGGGGAAAAAGTATTCAAAACAGTGGTATAAAAGTCATTTCCTTAACTTCCTTACAAATAGCACTTTACTACCATAAGGTACTAAAAATATTCAAAATTACTTTTTAAATTAAAATTGAATTACATTGTATTTAGGTAGTGTCTTATATTTGGAACCCAAAATCAGTACCGAATTACCAATCACCATGATATTGAACTAAATCAACAATATTTATTGATTACATATTATGGACAAAAAAATTAAGGTAGATATAACCTAAAAGAACTTACGAGCTCATTGGGGAGATAAGTCATAAGCAGAAATATTCAAATAAAAGACTAAAGATACTCTCCAAAAAATAGCAAAACCTTGTCATAAGCCAGGGTTCTTCTGCTAATAAATTGCACAGAAAATAATTACTGAAGAAATTCAGAACAAGAAGAAATAATTTGGGTTAGGCTTTTCCTTAAAGTTGAAAATTGAGCTGGATTTTGAAAATTGGGAAGACAGAGAGACTAGGGAAGGCATTAAGGAATGTGAATCTGAGCAAAGGCTTAGTGGTTGAAATACAATAGGTATATGTTAGAAATGATGGTTTGGACAAACTGTTTTTGGAGACTTACCTGGAAAGGGAGATTGGGGCTAAATCTCAGCTGGCCAACAAGCCAGGAAGAATACATCATAGGATTGTTGTAGGTATTGAATGAATTCATGCTGTAAAGTGTTTCAGACAGAATCCAACACTAGTGTGGTATGAATATATGGCTCAGACAATCCTGAATTCAAAGCCAAGGTCTGCTACCAAGGAATAGTAAACATTTTACTCAACTAAACTTCATTTTTCTATCTGTAAAATGAGGCTTAGAACATTCCTACTTCATAGGTATATTAGCTATCTGTTGCTATGTAACAAATTATTCAAAACTCCAAAATTTACAACCTATTCTTGAAAGCATCATCTCACCTCTTCTGTTGTATTCTATTCATTACATGCAAGTGGGTAAGTCCAACCCACACTCAAGGGAAAGGGATTACACAAAGGTGTAAATACCAGGAAGCTGGGGTCAACCGGGCATATCTCCCAGTCTGCCTCCCATCACAACAGAGTTGTTGGACGGAATAAGTGAGATTATCCCTATAGGTGGTTATCTATGCATGCAGTAAGTATTCTATAAATTTTAGCTCTTCATTAAATGATTTACATGTTATTCTATAAGTGCTGAAATGCTTGTGAGAATTTTAGAGCTAGAGAGGTACTTAAAGTATGATTTCAAGAAAACTAATTTTATATGAAGAAAATAATAGATTAGAATGGGAGGATTTGGAGGCAGAGAGACATAGCATAAGGCCATCAGTCTCTTAAAAAAGGTCTTAGCATGATATAAACAAGGCACGGGAAAGGTAGTATTGCATGGTAGTTAAGAGCATGGATTCTAGAGTCAGACCATTTGGTTTCAAAACCCAGCTCTTCCATTTACTAGTTGGTAAACTTGGTTAAACATATATACATATATATAGCTCATATATACATGAAATACCAAAAATAACCTGTCTCTTAAATTCCTTCATCTGTAAAACAAGGATAGTAACAGCACCTATCTCAAAGTGTTGTCATAAGGATTAAATAATATATCATTGTGAGGATTAAATCCTTACAACAGTGCCTGGCACATAGTAACCCTCAATCAAACTAGGCAGTATTAATAGAAAGGAAGGACTACAGCAATGTTTCCTATGAAGAATATTTTATATACAGAAGATACCAAAATATTTTTTAACTAAATTACCATATCTCAATTTTAAAAAATGGTTATCCAGTGACTGAGAAGATATTGGGGTGAGAAAGAAGGAGGAATCAAGGATGGCTTTAACCTATTGCCCCCTGAGAAATAAAACTATCCTAACAGAATAGAGCAGAGGGTGTAAAAATAGGGAGGTAGATGAAATGTTTAGCTTCAGATATGTTGAGCTAAGTTGATGTAGCCCTGTGCTCCCAAAGCATGCTGACTCTTGCAAAGTCCTTAATTGTCTGCCTCACTTGCTAGGCTGAAAGCGCCATAAGAGTAGGGACCATGTCTCCTTTGTTTCTAGCTGTAAATACTCCCACAGTAGACACACACACACACACACACAGAGCATAGTTTCTGGCCTATAGTACATGCTCAATTAATATTTGTTGAAGAAATGAATAAATGAGTGAGAGGGGAAAAGGTTATCTTAAGCATAGGAAGATTAAGACTTCCTAAGTGAATCCATCTTTGGCCAACCTTCTATTTTGCATTCTGACAATACTTTCTTAATTTCTCTACTTCCACTACATTTCAATAAATAAATACACGAAGTTAGAGTTGATTTGGGGTTTTTTTCCAGCCTTACTAGGACATGAAGAAAAAAACAAAAATTGACCCAAATTCCAACTCCCTCCCTACTAGAGTACACAGAGCCTCTGGGCTCTGGGGGTTAGAAATGCAGAGAAGTTCGGTTTTATTAGGAAAATACTAGTTACAACTCTAGGATAAAGATCACTGCCTTCTAGTCCACCTCCTCTCTTCAAGTCCAAGCCCAACAGAACCTAAATCAGCCTCAATTGCTTCTGAGGAACAGAAATTTTCTAAAACAAACACAGCAAAAATAAGCCTTTTGTTATGATTTCACATATCACAAAGGTGGAATAAACCCTCAGGGATCAACTGCTACTCATTCATTCATCAAATATTTAGAGATCTGAATACTTTTTCCCATGGATATAAAAGTTAGGTACCTTTTTTTTAATAGCTGAGAACTGTAAGCTGTGAAGTGAGAAAAGTCTGCATGTAAAGAGACCCTATGTTCTTTCAATCTGTAAAAATTCAGAAGCTATTTTCATAGCATTTGCAGTATAATTCTTGCTAAAGTTAGTCAGAATCAGCATCTCTTGCCTCTGCCTAAAGAATGCTTAACGATTCCTTGCTGGAGTTGTGCTCTGTGGAAATCTCTGTGAATGCTCTGGGTCAGTGAATTGAATTTTCCTCTAAATATTCCCTTAAGAAACCACATTACTCTTCTGTAGCTACCTGGGGGGTTACTACCACTTCCACTGAAGTCACTTCGAGAAGAAGCTACAAATCTTTGTTGGAAATGACTGATAAACAGTTAGGAGATTGTTAGCCTAGCACTAAAGCCTGCGTTAATTAGAGTATCTCATTCACCAAATCCAGTTAGTACAAGATTCCTGTTCTGAAATCTTTCTAATTTTGAATGGAGAGAGACCAATGTAAATCAGCCCAACCTATCTCCCATACTAAGAAATGGATGTCGTCTAAAGAATTTCCTTTTCACCACAGTAAATCCATCGTAACTAGTGTTTTACTCTAAGCCCTCACCTGCCAATGCAGGACTTCTGCTCCCTACAAAGTCTCCCACATTTATTTCTGGGAGACACCAGGGAGTCATCTCACAAAGCTCAGCATTAGGTACTGTTAACCACCACATATTAAATAAATACTATTTCAGCTTTTATTCTCTTCCACAGTGGCCACCAGGCAGTGCCACCTCAATTATGCAAAACCAGTGGTGTCTGCAAGACACTTCCAGCACTTCCCACCAGGTACACCAAGGTCCAGAGCTACAGTGATAACCTGCATCCATGTATTTGTCTGCTTTTACCAACCTCTCTCCTATGATCAAAGGAGCAGAGCTATATACCTAGGGCTGGGGAGGAAACAGCTGATGGACAGCCTCTAGGTAGCATTCAAATTCTTCCCTCCCTTAGGACAAGTTCTCTTCCAGAAGTCACCCCAGTCTTTCATGCCAGTGCTCTCCTGGCGGGCTGCCTCGCCTGGCTTGCAGGCATGCTCAGACCCCACTAGCAGTGGGCGTTCTTTTGTCTAAAGTGGGGGGCCCCCGTGCTCCAAGTTTTTATCAGAACCAATGGCAGGATAAAGAGAATTTCAATCTAACCACTTCTCTAACCACAAAGGAAATTTTAATACCCACATTTAGAAATTTCAGTCCCCATATGCCGATATAAAAATGTCAGCTTTTGTCAATTTACAGAGAAAAACCAAAATTATTATGAGTGAAAAGAAAGGTTCATAAGCAAAAAATTAAATCAATGCAGCCAACTGAGGGTATGTTTAACAGATGGACACCAGTTTCAAAAAACTCTCTTGAATATGTAATTGAGTTTGATGTTGAGTGATAAGAAATATGATTACTTGTATCTGAAAGATGTAAGTAAATGTCAAATAATATTAATTAAATGAAAGAAAAAAACATCATTAAGGGAAAGAAAGAATATATTTTTTGTTCAATGTGCCATACATAGAGAGCAATGATTATCAGGAATAAGAATACGTTTGAGAGTTCCTGATAAATTATAAATGTCATTCAAATGATATCATTATGCAAATGTAAATTTATGCTACAATAACTTGAAAATTAATAATTTTTTTGTACAGTCAAATTTAATAAAGCAAAAAGGATCCTCCTAAAGGATGTGGCTACCTAAGAATAAAATATAAATGATCTGGGTTTGTTTTCAATTATCTGTGCCTAATCTCTCCTTTTAGCCCTTAGATTACAAAAGGAAGGAAACTCAGGTTTACTTTTCTACCCTGCTTAACCACAGCACACCCTCACAGGGCATCACTTCTTTTTTTTTATCTAGTCCCTTCCCTCAAATATTATTTAAAGAAAAATAAAAAGGTAAAAGAAACTATAATCCCATTTTTTAAAACCTACCAAAGTCAGTTGTGCTATTCATTCTCACTGCTTTTGCAAATTTCTGTTTCTTTTTTGTTAGTGCCAGTTTTCTTAAAACGTTAGTCCAACTTTTCAACTACAACAACAGACCTTTAAACTCCAGAATATCCTCAGAGGCCTCTCATGTTGCCCACAATTCTCTCTGAGACACCCTGGATTCTTCTGACAGTCGTAATAATCATTATAATCTTCCAAAACTATGGAACTCCTGATAGAAATCATGCTAAAGGGTAGGAGCAGAATAGTTTTTAAAGTAATTGGTTTTCCAATTAAAACCACAAGTCTATGCTAAAAAGTCATAATGTTGAAAGTGATATTGTCAAAACAGTGCTGTTCTCTAGATAAAATTTGTATTTTTAGCTCTGACAAATGTTAATTGAAATCAGCATTAGAAACACCTGTGAATTAATGAACTGGGCACTTGAAAGCTATCCCATTACAATAGGTATATAAACTATGCTGCCACCTCCAATATTGCACCAATTTTGGAAATCATTTTATTAGGGGACAATATAAAATTGTAATAGAATCACAGTATTGAAAAGAAATTTAGTGATTTAACAACCCCCAATTTTATTTTAGACTTGTATGCATGCAAAATAATATTTAATGTCTTTTAATCTTTAATAGATAATGAATTCACATGATTCACCAGTATAAAAAAAATTTCAGTCAAGAAAAATAAAAAGTAAAACAAACTATACCTTTTCTCCACCCCTCTCCCATCATCTGTCTAGTACCCTTACACACACATATCCCCCAAACAGGTGAGCATTTCTCATTGTATCAAAAGCTGGTTACCCAAATATCACCAACACAGCTTGTTGGTAAGACAAGCTTAGTTAATTGCTTATTGTAGTAGGAAAAAGTATCACATTAGCTTCGTAGTGTCTCACACAGCATAAGGTGAAGTAAAACTTTATTGAGAATTGCAAGGGTGGTTTAAAGGTGGGTATTTCGATGCAGGGACTTGACTAGGACCAAGTAAGAATCACAATACAATAGTCCAGGATCAGTGGAATCATCAAGGTGGGGATTTTGAGAGCATGGGATTCCAAGAATCTTAAGGGACAAACTGTTGATTCTTTCCAATGAAAAGTTGGTGGGTCCTTCAGGAAGTTCCTATAATGAACAATCAAACCATTTGCTTGGGCAGGACAGTCCCAGAAGAATAAATAAATGGTAATGAGGATGATGGAAAAGCAATGTCATGTTAGTGCAATAGTAAGGTGTGGTTTCTATACTTAGTGTCCAGTGTCCAGGCTGAGAGTGCAGTAGATGGCTGTAGTTCTCAATTAGCTTTTGTATCTCTTTCCTAAGTTTTTTGGTGCATTAGTAAGAACAAGTACAAATACATATCTTATTCCTCTTTGTATGCTTCTTTTAAACAAGACTGCACATTATACATAGTCTTATGAACCTTCCTTTTCTCATTTAACAATATATCTTGGCCATCTTTTCATATCGGTATTGGGGAGTTTCCTCTTTCTTTCCTATAGCTGTATGATATTCAGTAGTGTGGATATACCAAAATCTATTTAACCAATCCCCTGTTGGGCTGCTTCCAACCTTTTAATGATAAAACAACGTAGCAGTGAATATCGTTTTATGTACAAGCATACCTCATTTTCTTGTGTTTCCCTTTATTGCACTTTGCAGAGGTTGCATTTTTTACAAATTGAAGGTTTGTGCCAACCCTGAGTCCAGCAAGTCTATTGGTGCCATATTTCTAACAGTCTGTGCTCACTTCGTGTTTTTGTGTCACATTTTGGTAATTCTCACAATATTTCAAACTTTTTATTATTATGATATCTGTTATGGTGATCTGTGACCAGTGACCTTTGATGTTATGATTGTAGCAATATTTACCTGAGACCCTGGGAATCCAGCTGGAAGATCCTCTTTATAAATAACTAGCTTAAGATAACCAAGCACATTTCCTAATCTGTCCTTCGTAGTCCAATTATGGTATCTGAGTGGAGCCTACCAGAAAAAAAGGAGGGGAAAAATGTGTGAGTGGAAGAAAGTGATATAAAGGAAAAAAATACAGAACAGAAGGAGCAGTAACAAAGAAGTCACCTTGTGCTATGAAATAGATTGGTTATATTAGTGTATCTTTAAAAATAGCAACCTCATTAACAAATGCAGTAGTTATTTGCATTTTCAGATATTTCTGAACCTACTTGGTTTAATACAGTCTTCATTTCTTGCCATCCAAGTTGGTTTTGCCATTGTCCTTTAGACTGTGGCTCACAAAAAACAAAAAGCCATTAGATACATTTTGGAAGCTATAAAACTCCATATGCACAGATCATTAACAGGTTTACTTGTTTTGCTTCATCTGCCTTTCAGTCTAGCCTCCTAAACCTTGGCTTTAAACCAGCTCATCAAGAATCAGCTCCCTTGATGACAGGTAGTTTGGCTAAAGGACAAAAAAAGAAAACCATAAAACACCCAGTCTCCTGCTACATCCAAACTTCTTTGCTTATCTGGTTCTGCTCAAGTACAAAGCTAAGGGTATAAGGTATGCATTTTTCCCTGGTCAAAAAGAATTGGAAATAAATGTTGAGTTGTTCATACAAAGTAGGCATTTAGTAAATGCTGGTGGATAAGGTCTATCTTTAAAGCTATTAAAAACAACCATACTCATCATTAGCAACCAACATTTGTTTAGAAAAAATGGGGCACAGTAAGTTGGCCCATATATATATATAATTCCCTGTGTTGGAATTATAGGAAGTAGAAAATAGGAAGGCAAGAGAATTGACACACATGGACTATTGGCATTTATATTTTGCCTAATGCAGAAGATTTGTTAACAGAAAATTAAGACTGGCCGGGTGTGGCGGCTCACGCCTGTAATCCTAGCACTCTGGGAGGCCCAGGTGGAAGGATCACTCAAGGTCAGGAGTTCAAGACCAGCCTGAGCAAGAGAGAGACCCTGTCTCTACTAAAAAAAATAGAAAGAAATTAGCTGGACAACTAAAAATATATATGGAAAAAATTAGCTGGGCATGGTGGCTCATACCTGTAGTCCCAGCTACTTGGGAGGCTGAGACAGGAGGATTGCTTGAGCCCAGGAGTTTGAGGTTCCTGTGAGCTAGGCTAATGCCACGGTACTCTAGCCTGGGCAACAGAGCAAGACTCTCTCAAAAAAAAAAAAAAAAGAAAAAAAGAAAATTAAGATGATGTGGCTCAAGTAGGAGTTGAGGCCCCAAATTCATTTGAGCCTTCTTTCCCCACCCCTGGTCAGCCCTTTAGAACTCTGGGGAAGTGAGATCCAGGGAGGTGCAGAAACTGGGGAGAATGTCCATGGTTTGAGGTGGGGAGACAGCAGCAGAGGTGGCAATGGCAGCAGCAGTCTGCATGTCTACAGATCAAACATTCGAAGAGACAGTGCCTTGGACAAGCAAAACAAGCCACAACCTAAAGCAAGATTTTTTGCAGGTAAAACGCAAATACCTATAAAACTAACAAAATATTTTTTAATCTGTAACATAGTAATTAGAAAATAATTCAAAAGGAAATGCCTCTTCTCTTCCTTACCCGCTGCACAATACGTACAGCCAAGTTCTAATTTGAGGGTTATGACTTAAATGAGAATTCTGTAGCTAATTTAATTTTCTCCAAGTTTTAGATCTCCAAAATATCTGGCTTTAATAGTATGCATGTTCTAGTTTACATAATTAATTCAACTAAATGTGATTCCACACTTCAATGAACAGAGGATGAAGAAAAATGCAAAATTTTACACTTATGCAAAAGGTGTTAATTTCTCAAGGTATCAACCAGACAAAGTAAAACAAGTAAGTTGCCTGTGTGTTTTATATGTAAGCATAAAGATGGGACGTTGAAGTGGTGAGAGTTTCTTATGTGCTGTGTGTAGAATTTTTCCTTTTACTTTGTGGTCACATAAATGTCCATACTTTTCACATGATAAGCTTGTAAATCACCTTGTAGAAATTAGTTCGCTTAAATATCCAAGTAATATAGGCAACTCCTCACTACACAAACACTGGATGTTGAATGTACAGATTACACAAGGCCTCTATTCCGATGCCTCTCCTCCTCTCTGTCGCCTCAATGCTTTCAAAAACTCCAACAAAACATAGATTTCAGAAAAAGAGTTTGTTACAGTTTATGTAAAAAATTTAGGAAAAATAAAAGCTATTTCTATATGTACACATGTGTGTACAAATGTAAGAGAATCTTCTAGAAGAGTACATTTCAAACCTTACCAACAGACCCCTCTGATAAAAGAAATGGGATAATTAGAGGGAGGATGCTTTCATTTTAACTCCATGTACTTCAGCCAATGTTTGGATTTTTAGGAGTGAGAATGTTGATGTATTACTTGCAAGAAATGATCTAAGATGGAACTTATTACTTGGTTAAATTCCAGTTATAAAATAACATTTAAGTCTACAAAATCTAGGTGCTACATTGTACTCCCCTAAGAGTGTAACCACCCAGAAAAAAACTTTTTTTTTTTCTTTTTGCAAATAGAGATATCATTTGTGTCAAAGGGAAGACTCCAAGAAAAGAATCTTTTTGAATAAATTTTTGGAAAAGTTCAGCCACTATAAACATCAGCTGCTTTTGCCACTTGTATTTTCCTGCAGTGAAAGAGGAGTATTATCCATCCTAAGTGCTTTCCACTTCTCTCCTCTTTTCACACAGTAGAGATTCTGTACAATCAATTCCAATCAAGTTTGTTCCTGTGTCCTTTTGGATTCTTTCAAAGAATGTTCTTTTTCAAAGCCAATATCTTTGTGCTATTAACCTTTGAACATCCCTTTGCCAGAGCCACACACAAGATTGAATCCTGATCACTCACCCCTCAACCTCCCAGCTATCTCTTATTGCTTCGCCTGGCACTTTCCCAAGCTTTTCAAGCAGCCAGACTGCAGTCAAACACTGGCAAGCTGTACAAACTGTTCCCACAAAACAAGCCTTTAAAAGCATTCCCCTGAATTTGACCAGAAAATCCACTTATTCCTCTCCTGCAAGAATGAATTAAATTGAAAAATCCTGTGGGTCAGCATCTAATTCAATTCAGCTAAGATTCATTGAGTCTTTCCATGTCCAAGACACCATTATAGAGAGTGTGGCACTGACGACAGAGGTTCTGTCCTCAAGTAGTTTACAATCTAGCAAAACCAAATAAGCCTCCTTCAATCCCTTGCGTTAGCCTCTACTAGGATATATTTATTCTTAGAATCTTTACAGATTTTTTTTTTTCATTTTTTTGTAGTGATCAAATATGCACAACATAAAATGTATTATTTTAATCATTTTAAGTGCATAATTAGTGACATTAAGTACGTTTGCAAGGCTATACAACCACCACCACTATCCATTTCCAGAACATTTTCATCATTCCAAACAGAAACTATGTACCATTAAATAATAACTTCTTGTTCTCACCTCCCCCACCATGCTCAGTTCCCAGTAACTTCTATTCTACTTTTTGTCTCTATGAATTTGCCTATTTCAGGTACCTGATCTAAGTGGAATCATACAATACTTGTCCTTTTGTGTCCGGCTTCTTTCATTCCGCATGTTTTCAAGTTTTCTCCACGCTGTAGCTTGTATCAGAATTTCATTCCACCTTAAGGTCAAATAATACTCGATCATATGTGCATACCACATTTTGTTTATCCATTCATCTGTTGATGGACACTTGGGTTGTTTCCATCTTTTGACAGAATATTTTTTAAAATTAAGTAACTGTTTCTTTTTCAGACTTCTACAAACTCTATATTTGGTTTGGTTTGAATGACACATATCAGTCTTTTTCAAGTATCCTCAGAGACACTGATTAGTCTCTCTGATATAATTACAATGCTTTCCAGAATGAAAAGCAAGATAATAGCAAATAAAACCATGTGCAGGGAAGGTTTCGGTTTTAAAAGGCACAACTGGTGCCGACACTTCCATCTTCCAAACACACTCAAACACACGCACACATACACTACATGCTGGTGTCCAGTGGAAGACATGTCAGACTTCGTTTTATAACTGAGAAGGAAAGTTTTCCCATAGGCGTATTACACCAGACAAAATTGCAGAGGAGGATGAAGAGGATGGTATGCTTTCGGTTTCTCTTTGGGCTTCCTGGGTTTGACCCAGGTTGAAGATTGTACTATAAAATATTGTTTAGGGATTTTCTGTGCAGTTTTCAGGACAAGCGAGTTGCTTCACGGCCCAAATAACACAGTGTGCCTCCGAGCTGGGAAGGCTTCCTTGCCTCGGAAAAATCCAGCATCGATTTTGGAGACGCTGGAGACAATGCCCAAGGACAGGCAGAGCTGTCTTCCTGGTGGCAGAGTTGCCTTCTGCTAGCAGCTTCGGGGCCCAGAAAGTGCTCAGGCAAGAGCAGAAGAGCAGAGCAGACGAGGCGCAGCTCCCACGAGTGACACGCGACGGTGGGGACCCACGCAGAGCAACCGTGCAGGAGATAAGGCTCTGCTGTATGCCGAGGGGACTTCATCTGGTACCACCACAATGTCTTTGGTACAAATGGAACTACTTCTTGGGCTCATTTAAGCATGATTCTGGCTACCAAATTCTGAGCCTATGTGAATCTGGAAAAATGTTTACAGAGACCTCCTGAGAAAACTATGGATCCCAATGCCAGTAATATAAAGACCATTGTTTTTCAAAGCCTCATACTAATTCTGCTTTTAAAATACATGGGGGGGGTGTGCGCGGAAATCCAAAAGTGTTCTTTCCTGCTCCCACTCACCCAGCACTCAACACTCAGACACCAAACATGAGGGGCTATTTCCCCACACACCAAATAATCCTCCAGTGGACAGCAGCTGGGTGCCCTAAAATTCCATTCTGACACTATCTCCTGGAGGTAGGTTCAGATCCCACAGGATAGGGGCTCAGTCCCACAAGACTTCCCCTCTCTCCAGATGCCAGTCAAAAACCCCAGGTTGTGACCTGTGCTTCTGACCGTCTATAAAACAGGTTTCTCACGACCTCTGCCTCAGGGTCAATTAATTTGTGAGAGCGGCTCACAGAACTCAGGGAAACTTTACTTACATTTACCCATTTATTATAAAGGATATCACAAAGGATACAGACGAGCAGCCAGACAGAAGATGCACAGGGCAAAGTATGTGGGAAGGGGCACAGAGGTCCCTGCCCTCTCCAGGCACACGAGCCTCTAGGAACTGCCATGTGTTCAGATATCAGTTAGCTCCCCAAACCCTGCCTTTGGGATTTTGTGGAGGCTGCATTTTATAAGCATGACTGATTATCTCATTGGCCATTGGTGATCAACTCAACCTGCAACCCCTTGCCCCTCTCCCCTCCCCAGAGATTTGGGGCTGGGGCTGAAGGTCTCAACCCTCTAACCACGCCTTTTTCTTCCAGTGACCAGCCCTTCGCCTGGAGCTACCCAGGGGCGCCCAACCACCTGTCATCTCATTAGCATAAAAAAGCCACTCTTAACATTCCCAAGATTCCAAGGGTGTTAGGAGCTGTTTGTCAGGAAATGGAGGAAGATCACATGAGTATGTTATAATATCACAGCTCTAGATGACAATATAGTGGCCAGCTGTTGATGTTGTTTGCCACCTAAAAAATAGTGGACCTGCTAGAAGTGGTATCAGTGTCAACAGCATTTTTTTGAGTGTGATATATAGTAATTTACAAATTTAAAAGATGATAATTTAGGGCTCTTAAAAGAAATTACTGCTACAATGGAAAGATTTATTTTCCTCATCCATTGCTAGGTTCATGGCTGAAGCCCCTATAATAAAAGACGGATTAACAAGATAAAAATATACAAATGTATTTAATACAATTTTAGGTGACATGAGAGCCTTTAGAAATGAAGATCAAAAAAAAAAAAACAGGTAAATATGTATATTCTTATGCTAGGTTTGATGAAAAGTAGACAGTTTATGGGGAGTGCGATTGGACGAAGGGGATATGATCTAATGGTAACAAGCTGGGGCACACTTAGCAAGGCCTGTTTGTTCACATCCCTCTTGGCGTCTCTGTGCCGTCGAGGACAAGGATGGTCCTTTCCTCCAGGTATAGGGCGGGCGCCTCTCACATGAGGTGCTTATCGTAACAGAAGTGAGGGCCTGAAAAGGGGCAAAATGTAATACAAGTTGTCTCTTTAAACTTTCCCCCACACACACACACATTCTCTTTTTGAGGCCAGTAATCAAAGGGGCAGAAGAATGTTCTTTGTTCTTTGTATCTTAAACCACAGGAGATGGCTCAACAGAATTGTCCAGACAGAGGTCACGAGATAATCTTCACTGGAGATGCCATAGCTAAACAGCAATAGCCCGAAGCTGAAAACCCCCTTTAAAAGCTCTGTATTTCTGCTTAAAGGGAGGATCACGGCTCGCTAAGCTGAGAGTCTGCCATCCTCGTCGTTTGCCAGCAAATTAATAAACTTCTCTTTCCTTTCCCTCAAACCACTTGTCCTCGTTCTTCATTTGGCTGTGGAGACAAGTACCGAACTTTCAGTAACACTTGGTTCATTTGAATAATTTCAAAAAAATTTCTTTAGAAACTGTAGAAACATCTATGGATGACTCCAAAAGAAAGAGACAGAGAGGCCGAGTGTGGTGGCTCACACCTGTAATCCTAGCACTCTGGGAGGCTGAGGCGGGAGGATCATTCGAGGTCAGGAGTTCGAGACCACCCGGAGCAAAAGCGAGACGAGAGACCCCATCTCTACTAAAAATAGAAAGAAATTAGCTGGACAACTAAAAATATACAGAAAATATTAGCCGGGCATGGTGGTGCATGCCTGTAGTCCCAGCTACCCGGAAGGCTAAAGCAGAAGGATTGCTTAAGCCCAGGAATTGGAGGTTGCTGTGAGCTAGGCTGATACCATGGCACTCTAGCACAGACAACAGAGCGAGACTCTGTCTCCAAAAAAAAAGAAAGAAAGAGAAAGAGAAATACTGTTTAATAAATACTACACATGCTAAACACTGCTGTCAACTCCATATGGTAATCTACGGATTTGCCCCATGTTCACCTAAGGAAGGCCAAAGAATTTTGTTAGAATTTTAGACATTAGAAAAGTATATAGGAAAATGCAACGCCACACAGTCCTTTCTACCTATGTGCCCACAACTCCAATATCAGTTTTAAAAAGAGAAGAAAATTAGTCCTTCCAGAGAATTCACTGGTCCCACAAGTTGCTGACGATGAGGCATCGGACAAGAGTAGGAAGAATCTGGTGCTGACCTGGAACACACCTGGGCTCTAATCCCAATTACGTCGCTAACCCTGTGACTTTGGACAAATTACTCAACCTGTCTAAGCTTCATTTTTCATCTAAAACCTAGTAATAAGGTTGTCAGACAAAATATAGGCTATCCAGTTAAATTTGAATTTCACTTAATGAGTAATTTTCTAGTATTAAGTATGTCTCATGCACTACTAGCTAACCACAAAGAAAAATGCAACAGTACACAATTTGTTATCTGAAATTCAAATTTGACCTGGCATCCTGTATTTTGAGTTGTTGTATCTGGCAACGTTAAGAAGGAATAATAATCCTTACTCATAACATTTAGGTGAGGATTCAATAAGTCTTTTTTCTAAAGGGCTTTGCAATGATTTTAAACCTCGTTTAATATTGACACTACCCCAATGGAGAATAAAAATTATCTTCATTTTCCAGATTAGCAAAATAATGTCAAAATTCAGGAATTTGTCCAAAGTTACGCAGTTGTAATGGCAGAGCCAAGATTTGAAAGGGAGCTATTTAGCACCAAAGCCCAGAAGCTTAACCTCTATGGCAGTGGTTCTTAAACTTTAGCACGTATCAGAATCATCAGAAGAGCCTGGGCCCAGCTTCTGAGTTTCTGAGTCAGTTGGTCTGGGACAGGACTCAGTAATTCGCATTTTCACACATTCCAGGGACTAGTTTGAGAGCCGGGGCTGTCTGATGTAGTGCTGTGCAGCTTCAATGTCAGTACTGGGCACGTGTAAGTGACGGCCACGTGCCAGCACCCGTCATAAACCACCAGAGAAATCAGTGCCCAGTTACCACGAACTGACTTGTAAAAAATTGTTACGAAGCAAGAGATAGCAATGGAATCTGTAACCCCAGCAGCAGTACCTGAAAAGCCCTAATCTTTTAAGGCCATGAATGCCTTTTCCCACTTCCTCCTCTGACTCCAGAGTCTCTGGGAAACTTCTCTCTAGCACTGCCCTTGAAAGAAGCTACACTCCACAGAGGTAACCAGTAATTAGAACACATACCACTTGGGAGTAATCAAAACGCAACTTTATTTAGTCTCTCACTGTCCCTTGAAATTTTATTCAGTAGGGAAAGTTTTTCTCTAGCCCCTGAATAAAGATTTTGGTAAACCCATGACTTTTCTCCTCTTTTAGCTAACAGACGGTACAAAGGCCACTTCTGGTCTCCCTCTCCCCCTCCCACTCTCTCCATCTCTCCCTGTCTCTGTCTCTCTCTGTCTCTCTCTCTCTCTGTCTCTCTCTCTCTCTCACACACACACAGAGTCACACTTGAGAAATCAGGCTATTCAGCCCACCAGAGGATCAATACTATAAACTCAATTTAACAAGCATTTCTCCCCTCCCTCACCCGGGCTGGCTCCAGGGTGCCAGCACCACCAGGAAGCTGAAGCTGTGGAGCCCGAGCAGTGAGACGGGAACCCTCCAGGCTTTCCCGCACCCTAGGTGAAAGGTCTCAGGGAAGGTCTCACTTGAACTGGTTCTAAGTGAGTGCTGTGGTCTCTGGACCTGGCAGATATTTAAACCAGATCTTTCTCACATTCACGGAACACTTTCTAGGGAAGAACACATAATTTCTTTTCTTTTCCTTGACAGGTTCTTAGTTGAGACACTCTCCTGAAAACAAAAGTCAGATTGACAAAAGAAACCAGGCAGAAGATTATTAACATGCTGTGCCCATCATGACCGAGAGGCCTCAATTCAAAAGCAGTTCTCTCTCAAGGCAGTGGCTTAGGGGCCTTGCTTAAATAGTATTTTAACGAAGAGCCATAAATCCTATAGAGTGACAAGACAAAGAAGAGAGTATCTTCAGGCTCCAAAAGGTGGGAAAATGTGTTAAGGTAAATTCACGGGACAAGTAAAGTCTGCTCCTGAATCCTCTGGCACTGCTCTCTGAGCTCTGCGTCTGAGCTGATTAAGGCAGAGAGGAGGGGCAGAGTGTGCCCTTGTGTTTTAATGTTTCAACTTTAACCAAAATCCCCAGTATTTTAGAGAGGAATGTTTTGGTTTCCTACAATTTCAATAGACTTCACGAAAATTCCATCATGAGAACTCACATGGTGAGCAGCTCACTCCTGCAGGTCACACCATTCTAGCCTTTCTACGCCCTTGTGACTTCTTCCTTAGCCCCCAGTAAGCAGAATTGCCCTCCCTGGCCCTGCTGCTTCAGTCCCTGTGCTCTTCTGCACAGGCCTTTTGAAAGCCCCAAGCCGGCTCTCCCTCCTACAGGGCCCACATCTGGGCCTCAGAACACACTTACACACCCTTTGCCCTGACAACTCTGGGAGGGCAGGCTGATCCCAAGGTAGCAGTGCAGTGACCCTTCTGTCCCCAGCTGGATTTCCCAAGCTGGAGTCACACCAGTCTACAGTGGCTTCTAAATGACGATGCCCAGCACCTCACCACTGCCCTGAGATCACGTGCGGACACCGCCCTCATGGGGCTTAATGTAAAAAGGAGTGTTCACAGCAACAGCTCTCTCCAAAGAAACCTCTGTGCAAATCCTCCTATTCTTTCAACCCTTGAAGTGGGTAAGGGGGTCAGGAGTCATGGACGCATTTCTTGATGTTTCCTTTGAAAACCTGCTCTACGGTGATTTGGCACCACACTTTGGAATTTCACATTTATCCTACCTTGGCACTCAGTAGGATTTTCTGTTTTATCACTGTTACTCAGAAGACAGGGCAAGGCCAGCTGGGTCAGCCAGGTCTTCATGCCCAGAAGGTGAGGGTCCTACACAAAGAACGCTGAAGCCTAATAAGCCAAAGATGTAAATACTTTGAAAGGACTCAAGCCAAAAAGTCAGAGAACACAGACACCACCCCAGATCCTAAGGCAGAAATGGCATCATAAACATGAGAACAGAATCAGAAATCAGAATCTGGACCAAAATTAGATTGGAATAAGAACAAGGCAGTAACGAATAAGATTTGGGACAATTTCAGCCCATATTGTCAGGAATTCCAGTGCTTAATGAGACGTAAAACAGACACTAGGCTCGTTTTCCTTATTTAATTTCCTACAACAAATTAGTTGTCTGGTTAAGGTAGATACAACCAAATTATCTGGAAATTGCAAGAAGTCCCCAGAGAGTTCTATAAAATAGACAAGATATAAAGGATAGACTCCCAGCACCGCCCACTGCCCAAAACAGGAGAGCAGCAATCCCAAACCCAGCAGCTGCTGGCCTTAGAAGGTCAAGCTTCATGAGGATGTGAGCTTACATCCCCATAGCCACTCCTCCCCCATTGCTACGTCAATATTGACTGTTCCTGCTCCTCAGCACATACCAAAGGACAGCACCTGAATGCTCAGTCCCACCAAAAATCCGAACCAATGAAAGCTCAGTCCACTGTGTTTTGGTAACAATTTTCTGATACTGTTGGGGAAATGGAAATTGCCTGCTGCTCCCACACCCAGTCTGTAACGGCCCTTCTGCATGCCCAGTGGACCTCACTGAAATCTGGACCACCAGACAGATGTTACCCAGAGAAAACAAGGTCACATCATATGTCTTTTGGTACCAAGGGCTACTATGGGTTTCCTCTATGTAATGCAAGTCAAAGCAAATAACTTGTTTCAGACTTTGCAAACAGCAATTCCATAGGTCATAGCAAATCATGTAGCCTTAGCATTCATTCTTATCTATAAGAACATAGCCTCAGCTTCATCTCTCCTGTTTTCTTCTTTATTTAACCCAAGTTTGATCTATCTCCACTTACTACCTACCTACCTATCTATTATCTCTCTTCCTGTTTACCTATCTACCTACTTATTAGTTTGCTAGGGCTGCCATTACAAAATACCACAAATGGGGTGGCTTAGAACAACAGAAATGTATTGTCTCACAGTTCTGGAGACTAGAAGTCTGAAATCACAGTGCTAGCAAGGTTGGTTCCCGCTAAGGGCTGAGCTATTGTTTGAATGTGTCTCCTCTAAAATCCAGGTGTTGACATTTTATGGCCAATGCGATAGCATTCAGAGGTGGGGCCTTTAAAAGGCAATTAGGCCATGAGGGCTCCTCCCTCAAGAACGGGACTAAGGCACTTAGAAAAACGGCATCAAGCAGTGTTCGTTCCTCTTCTCCTACCTTCTACCACGTGAGAACACGGCGTTCCTCCCCTCGGGAGGCTAAGCAATGAGATGCCTTTTTGGAAGCAGAGACCGTGCCCCTCACAGATGCTGAACCTGCTGGCACCTTGATTTTGGACTTCCTGGGCCCCAGAACTGTGAGGAATAAATTTCTGTTGTTTATAAATAACCCAGTCTACAGCATGTTGTTATATAGCAGCACAAACCGACTGAGTTAGGCTATGGGAGAGACTCTGTCCCACAATTCTCGATTCTGCCCAAGCCTCTGGTGCTCTGCTGGCAGTCTGTGATGCTCCTTAGTTTGTGGGTGCAACACCTCAGCTCTGACTCCACCTTCCGTGGCAGGTTCCCTGCATGTGAGGTCTCAAATGGGAGCTGAAACTTCCCTGAGAGCAGCAGGTGGGGGGCGAGAGGATTTGCATTTCCACAGCTACAAAGAGAGAAGCATGAGCCTGGCGCCTGAGCAAGGCACGGGTGGGAGAGACGCCAACCAAAGCTGGGAGCCTCGAAGGGGTCCACCCTCAGGGAAGAGCGGGTCAGGAAAAAGTCCTCCCAGCCATGGAAACAAAGGACAAAGCTATCTGTTGAAGTAACACATGGAACTTTGGGAAATGAACGACCGCAATCGCACAGGGAGAGCCCCAGATTAGAAATCTGAAGAGAAAGTGGGTTAAGTGGAAGATGGATGTGAAGAAATGATCCAGGGTGGAAGGGGAAGAGAGAGAGATGCAAACCACGGCAGTGAGGTTAAGCGGAATGGAGGCGAGACTGACACGGCCCAACGTGTGTCTGATAAGAGACGGGCAAGGAGAGAATGGAGGAAAATGTGAGCGAGGCAATATGGAAAGAGAGTTGCAGTGAATTTTTCACAACTGGTGCAAGATGAAACCTTGGTTCCAGAAATCACAAGAAGTCCCAATTAACCCAGACAAAACTATACATTAACCCTCATGGTGAAACTATGAGAAACCAAAGACAAAAAAGTGAAAAATCCAGAGTAAAAAGTCAATTATTTATAAAGTGACACTAATTAGACTGATAACAGACAATAGTAAGGGCAGAAGAAAATAATCCAATAACATCTTTGAAGTGCTGAGAGAAAGGAGCTGCCATGCCAATATTTTAAATGCAGCCAAGCTATCATTAAAGAATGAGGGTGCAATAAAAACATCTTCAGACGAAACTGAAGGAAGAAAGTTTTCCATGTTCTTCCTTATTGACAATATATAAACCGTATCTCATAGCTTATTGAAATCAATAAAATTCTATTCCCTAAACTTGTAACCTAAAAAAATAAAAAGTTTGTCTATGATTCTCTCCATTTCTCTCCATTTCTGCATAGTGTCACCATTTATTAGAAGCTAACAAGGCACTGGCGAATGCCATTTTTTTTTTTTTTTAAACAGGGTCTCACTCTTTCACCCAGGCTGGAGTGCGGTGGCATCATCATGGCTCACTATGGTGATCCTCCCACCTTAGCCTCCTGAGTAGCTCAGACTACAAGCTCTCACCACCGTGACCAGCTAATTTTTCATTTTATTTTTTGTAGAGATGGGGCCTCACGGTGTGACACAGTCTGATCTTGGACTTCTGGCCTCAAGCGATTCCCCCACCTCTGCCTCCAAAATGCTGACACTTGCAAGTGCCTTTTGATGACAGACATGACTCCCGCACTGAAGAGCATCTCTGGTGGAAACCATCCCTTTGTGCTACATTGTGCAAAATGGGCAGGACCCTAAGTGCAGAGTCAGGAAACCGGAATTCAAGTTCAAACTCAACCACTGAATAGCTATGTAACCCAGGTTACTCTGGTTCCTTATATATTAAAAGAGTTAGATGAGCTGGTTAATTTTTACAACTCCAATCTCCATTACTCTGCAACTCACCCTGCACCTTCCTGACAGTGGTGAACTGGGATCTATTCAGGGTCCACACTCCATTGTTTCACAGAACTCCATCCTGACACCTTGAACAGGCTCACCTTTCAGTGCAAAGATCTCAAACCTAAAATCTATGCTCAAAAATGCAGATTGGTAGGCCAGAAAATGTGTAGACCATCTTTTCATAAGAAAAACTCTTGCAAGTTCAAAACTCCAAGTCAGTTTTCTCCACACACACTGAGTCACAGTTCTTTTGGGTCTTGTCACAGATTTCAGCTGACAGGACTAACCAAGACTCCTGTGAGTCTGGAATTTCTATCCTCCCAGCACCACCCCCAACAGCCTCAGCTGTTCCTTCTAAATGCCTCAGCACTTTCTTTGTGGTTTAAGTTACCACTCTCCTGCTTCCGATAGAGAGTGAAAAGATGATTGATCATCTTGCCCTTAATGACCACAAGAAATATTGAATTCTTCTGGCCCAAAAGAACATTTCCCACAGCATCATCTTAAATCTTAATTACAGGTTTATGTATTATTCAGGCAATGCTGGAAACTCCGCTTTGGGATAGCGTTATACCATTAGTCTTCATTCGCTCTCCTTGGGTTTTCCCTCTGACTTCCAAATAATGGTCGTTCCGGTCCCCTTGCCTCTTTAATTACACTTAAGTTACAATCATCTCTTTCCTAGAGCACCAGACTTTCTCCGGCAAAACATCCATGACTTCTCCAACAAAAAGGTTTGACTCCCCTCTGGGGCCCTTGCTGACAAGGACTAGGGATGAAAACAGGCTACTATTTATGACCCCCCGAAATCTAGCAGAAGGGATAAAAAAGGATCATCAGGTTAATACATAGTTCTCTTCTCCTTGTAAGGCACGTACACACACACACACACACACACACGCACACACACACACTTGCCCAAAGATTAAAATAAGGTCAAATAATTCTTCACTAGTTTGTTCAGAGAAGCTATGCACTTTATCAAAAACCTAAGATTTGAATTAGAGTCGCTAACACTTACAAGTGCCTGCCACGTGCGGATTATCTGACTACACAGCTGCGCCCTGGCGCTGTTCTATGTGGTGCTTCCTTGACTCCCCTCTGTATTTCCAAAGTGCTCTGGGCACTTCACCCTCCATGTGCTGTGAGATCTTTATGGATAAGGCCTTTTTCATCTTTCTCTACATGCCAAGGTGTGAGGAACGAACTTCCCATCCCTTGCCCTCTCCTGGAAAAAGCTCTAAAGTTAAAAGAATTTGAAATGTATACCACTTCTCACAGGACACAAGAAAGTCAACCTAAGAGCCACTATTTCCGTTCTGTTTTGTTTTGTTTTGGGTGATGCTAGGCCTTCAGCAGGACAGAAAACAGCCAAATACTTCTCAGTACAATCATGGTTATCTATTATTCCTAAAGGGCTAGGCCAGGAACATGGTAGCTAAGAATATATTCTTTCCTCTCTCAGGTTTATTTTTTCTTTTTTGAGGTAGGATTTGTACACTGTAAAATGTACATTATTAACTATACATCTAAATTTTCTACTTATGTAGGCAACCTTTGTAACTACCACCCAGACCAAGATATAGAACATCTCTGTCACTCCAGAAAATCCCCCTGTGTCTCTTCCCAGTTCAAAACCTACCCCAATGATAACCACTACTCTGAGTTTTATCATCACTGATTACATTTGCCTGACTTTAACTTCATGTATGTGGACTCACAGCATATATGCTTTTGTATCTCGTTCCTCCTGTTCAACAAAATGTTTTTGAGATTTATCCATGTTATTGTGTATTTCAGTCCTTTCTTTTCTATTGCTGAGTAGTATTCCATTTTATGACTATACTACAATTTGCTTTCACATTCTTCTCTTTTTGGGAATTTATAGTGTTTCCAGCTGGGGGCTATTATGACTAAAGACACTCTTTTATATGCCTTTTGGTAGATATAAGCATACATTTCTCTTAGCTATACACCTAGAAGTAGAATCGCCAGGTCATAAAACAGGAGAAGATAGAAGTATGTTTAGCTTTAATAGATACAACAAATAGTTTTCTAATGTGGTTGCACCAATTTATGCCCCATCAGCAACGTATGAGGGCTTCAGCTACTCTACAATCTCACCAGCACTTTATGTTGGATATTTTAATCCTACCCATTCTACTGGGTTTGTACTATTCCCTCATTGTGGTTTTACTTTGGGTTATATGTCGTATCCTTATTGATTCATAGGTACTTAATATCCATATATCTATATTCACTGGATATGAGTACTTTGTCAGGTGTATGTATTATGAATATCTTCCCCCATCTGTGGCTTTCCCACTCACTTTATTAATTATGTCTTTTGGTGAATAGAGGTTCTTAATTTTAATGAAGACCAATTTGTCTCTTTCTTTTTTCTTAATGCTTTTTGTGTCTTGTTTAAGAAATCTTGCCTACTCCATGATCATTTGCCTTTTTATATTCTAGAAGCTTTATTGTTCTGCCTTTCATGTTCAAATATATGATCCACTTTTAATTTTTATGTGTGGTATAAGGTCAAGTTCATGTTTTTTTCCTCAAAGATACCAATTTCTCTAGCACCATTTACTGAAAAGTGATTTTTTTCTCCACTGAATTACAATGGCACCTTTATTGCAAATCAGGTAACCAATCAAGTAATCTAATACACGTGCACATCTATTGCTGGACCTTATCTGTTCCACCAATCTATTTGTTTATCCTTGCACCAAAATCTTATTTCCATGAGGTGGGATCAGCTTGTGTGTCTCTGATGAATGCAAATATTTACCTTTGCACAAATGCGCACTGCACATCTGACCCTCACTGACTTTCACTGTGCAAAATAGTCACTGTAGTCTCTCACCTCCAAACCCTCCCTTTACTCAGCTTTGAGGCTCTGCAAACATTTCTCCTTCACCAGCGCTCCCTGTTAGGTTCTTCCAGCAAGGTTCCCTGGAGGGAGATTGTGAAGCTGGAGCAGAGACAAAGGACTTTCTCCTCCCTGTTTGCTTATTGCTCCTCTCCAGTTGCCCCTGCAATGGTTCTTTAAAGCGGCAGTAGTGACAGTGGGTTGTGGTTTTGGGTCTGTTTCCACACTCCCAGAGTCAGCCTCAACGCACTCTCTCAGAGATACCACCACCAACCAGGCAGCTCCCCCTTTTTCAAGGCCTGGGCCCTAGTTCTGCAAGGTCCCAAATGCCAACCTTTGGGGTTCTATTAGCCCACACTCTTGCTTTTTGTCATTGGCCCTTTGGCGGCAGCTGTTTACTGAAATACTATGGCTATGTCCCCTCAGTGATCCCTGATTGTCTTTCAGTCCCCCAATAACAATCCCCATATTTCTTTTTTCTGTTAAAATATTTGGTGTCATGATGTTTTCCTAACCCAACCCTGACTCATTCACTCACTAGCAATTGAGTAGAATGGGAGAACACACTCACCCTGCCTCCTGGACCTGGAGCCCTTGACCCTCTGGATTCTGCCCAGAGATGAGCACCCATGATCATCCTACGCCCATCCCTTTCAGTGAAACAACAGAAAACATCAAGGCATAAACACTTCTTTGGAAAAGAATGGAATTTCCTGAGGGATGTTGAAGTTGCTAAACTGAGATATGTGTGTGTTGGAGGGAGGGGAGATCACATGCAAGAGAAGCTGGTTAGCCATGGAGAAAGTTTTCGAGGGGGTGCTGAGCACACGAAAGCGAAAGACATTCTCCCTTGTGCAATAAAAAGAAACATCTACAGTAAGTACCACTTCAACCATCGTCCTCCTACTGTGCAGTACTCTTTCACAAATGCCTATTCCTTCAGTAAAGTTTCTCTATACACAGACTTTGGTCTGGCAGAGACTCACATGCTGGTAGGACTGGAGGATAGACGGGTCTACTCTGCCCCATTTCCCTCTTCTGAAAAACCTTACGAGTGACCATTTAATAAGTAAATACCCTCTTGGCTTCCTTTTAAGAAAAGTGAAAAGACTGAATACTTGAAATAATCAATTACATTTATGTGAATATGGCAGAGAGGAGACATAAAACAATGATTAAAACAGTACTACTTTGGCATTTTCAAATTACCTAGCAATCACTTACCTACATGTTTAGGATTTATTCATAATGAAAAATAGTCAAGACTTCACAGGAATTGCTGCTTTTAGAAGAGTTGCAGTGGTAACTACTACACATACATGGTTTTCAATAAATGTTTGCTCTATACCCCGGACTCAGACTATGATAAGAGATGAAAACAATGAGAAGATAGAAGATAATACAAAGCGTAGGCACATATTTATATGTACTTTTTTTTTTTCCAGAAAGGGGCAACAGAATAGATATAGCAGAAGCAATTACAGAAGAAAATGTTCCCAAAAAAGAAAGTCTTAAGTCTGGAGATCAAGATAATTGAATTAATGGAAAGCAACTCCTCAGCCACAAAGAAATGAACTGATAAAATCATTAGAAATTTTTAAAAGTTCAAAAAGGTGGCCAATTACACATACAAAACTTAGTTACTTTCTTATGGAGGAAAGATAGCACGTTAGAAAATAAACGTTTTTAAAAATTTCTGATTTAAATGCTCCCTTACAATTACACATAGCCATATACATTTAAACTTTCATTAAAATGACAGTAAATCCATACTAATAAAGATAAATCATAGCAGTAGTAAAAGTAAAAAAATGTTTTGACTAGAAATGGTGAAGACTTTCTGGAAGATGAGAAGTGGAATAGATCATAATGACAGACAAGCCAGAGAAGAGAAAAACAAAACTCAAAATAAGGACAGAATAAGGCTTCAGCAGAGATGAGGCTCATTCCTACCATGAAAGCTCTAGGCTTAAAATCCGCAAGAACAGAAGCCAGAGGAGCTGTGGGGCAGCGTTTAGGGAAACTGACTAAAGGATTGCCTTTGACAGCGAGGCCAGGCAGTCCGTCTTCAGCTAGAACAGCTGGCTGCAGCACCTGCTCTCAGCCAGAACTCTGAGAACTCGGTCCTAAATCTAAACAAAGGGAAAGATGCACTTGATTAGGTGTCTGTTATGGGCATGAGAGCCTGACCCAACTCTTCCCAGGAGTGAAACACACCAAAGTATACATCTCCCCCAGTCCCCAACCGTAAAGTCATCCTCACTAGCAATTGGAGTGGGAAGGTCTTCCACATACACCAGTGGGAAGCCCACCTACGAAACAGGACCTACCAAACACTACCCAGCCTAGGGCTTACCAGCCCGTGCAAGGGATAGGTATCTGGGTTAACATACATTGGTTTCCTGTTCTAATCAGTAAATCTTTCCTTCGTAAAAATAAATGTACAACTGAGGATAAACAGTCATTTGAAGAAAATCAGTAGCCTGAGAGAGATACGACCAACTAACTAAAATTACTGAAGAAAATTTTACTAGAGGCCTTAAAAGAAGAACTGAATAAATGGAGAGATAAACCATGTTAATGGAAGGGAAGATTCAATATTGCAAACTTTTAATTCTCCCCCAAATAATATATAAAACCAGGGCAATCACAATAAAAACTCAACAAGATTTTTCATGGGAGACAATAAATAGATCTTAAAATTCATAGAAGAGTAATGTGCCAGAATACGTTTGTCAGTTTTGAAAAAGAACAAAAGAGAACTTTCCTACCAAATACCAAAATTTACTATAAAGACTTTGTAAATAAAACACTATGGTACTTGTCAGAAATGAGCAAATAAATAAACAGAAAAGAAGAGGTAGTTGGGAATTCAGTACATGACAAGGTGACATTTTAAATGGAAAGAAAAGGACAAACTATTACATAAAAATTGTAAGACAGGTGGACAACCATTTGAGGAAAAAAATTAAGCTGATTTTTACATAATAATTTGTAGCATAAATTCCATAGGGATCAAAGATTTAAATGTGAATAGTAAAAACATAAAAGTATAGAATAAAATGAGTAAATATTTTAATAATTTCAGGTTATGAGTACTCATTGTGAGAATGGCAGAGAAGTATTAAATAATTAAAGAATGATATCGATTTGACCTCATAAAAATTAAAATATGCAAAAACAAATTCAAAAATCAGGATAAAAGAGAACAAGTTGAGAAAAAACTTCAATACACAAAATAGAGTGAGAATACACAAAGAATTTCTACAAGTAATAAATGAAATGATTAATAACCCAGTATTAAAAGGGGCAACAGATATAATAGATGTAACACAGGAAAAGATACAAAAGTTTGACCATCATCTATTAAGCAAAGAAATGCAAATTAAAACAATAAGATTAACTAAAATTGAAAAGATTAATAATCTATTTTGGAGAAAGTATGAGGAAATAACCACTGTCATACTTGGCCAATGAGAGTGCTTCTTGGGATAACCTCTCTCGTGGGCTTTCGGCAGTATTAATGTGAAAATTGTGAATGCATTTTATCTGGCAATTCCAATACTAGAATTTATCCCAAAGAAACACAAAAGAGTGAAAGAATATTGATTTCAGCGTTTTATAATAGTGGGAAATTAGACAAAACTAAAGACTCATCAGTAGGTTATTCAATAATTACAGTATATTTATAAAGTTCTATGCAGCTGTTTTAAAAAGATTAGAGTGGTTCCATAACAGTGGTTCTTATCTGGGGGCAATTTTGCCCCTCCTTCCAGGAGCCATTGGGCAGTATCTGGAGACATTTTTGATTGTCACAACTGGAGAAAGGATGTGCTATTGATGTCTAGTGGGTAGAGGTCAGAAACGCTTATAAACACCCTGCAATACAGTACAGTCTCCACAACAAAGATTATCTGGCCCCAATGTCAATAGTGCGAGTTTAAGAAAACTTGCTCTCCGTGAGCTAAGATAAATGTCCATGATATACAAAGTGGGGAGAACAGGCTAAATTGCAGAACACTAAGTATTCTATGATCCCAATATTTGTAAATATTCTACATTATTGGCAGTAATAATTAATGCACTGAGTATTAAGCTCAAAAGAAAATCTAATAGAATATTTAACCCAACTAATAAAAGTAATATACTCTATGTCTAGTTCTGGCCTACGCTTTGACTCTGACATCTCTCTCCCTCATGTGCCTCCTGGCCAGATGCAGAGGGTAAATTTGAATTTTTTCCCCCGAACTGAATAATTTTCTAGAAAAAAAAGTAATTATAAAAATTGCTTCAAGAAGATATATCAATAACAATAGAGAAATGTTAAAAAGATGTTCTAGACTCAATTTTATAGGGTAAGCTCTACTCCTTCAAAGAGCAGTTAATGCTTTTGCCAGATAATAGAATAGGGTAATTTTATAGGGTAAAAATGTTCTAATGTTAAAAAGATGTTCTAGACTCAATTTTATAGGGTAAGCTCTGCTCCTTCAAAGAGCAGTTAATGCTTTTGCCATATAAATTATTCCAGATAATAGAAAAAGTGAAAAACTCTCCAATGAATTATGCAAAAGTAGCATATTTCTGATATAAAATTTGACAAACTAGTATGGAAAAGAAAATTACATCAGCCCCTCTTATGAATATGTATTCAATAATTTTAAATAAAGTTGGTATAATTACAGTTTAATAATTCAAAAAATTCACTAAGTCCAAATAAGAATATACCAAGTCAAAATCAAGACTTTTTTAAAAAAATGGCCGAATCAGTTTTATTGCAAGAATGTAAGAGTGATTTAACATGAGGAAATCCATTAATGTAATTCAACACATACTAGAATTTAAAAAAGAAAAACTTTGTCTTTCTGAACAAGTACTGAAAAGATATTTGATAAAACTCAACAGTCAGTCCTTATTTAAAAAAAATTTAAAATCTCTTAGTAAATTAGATCCAGAAGGATATTTCAAGCACCTAGCAGAATGCCACAACGTTGGAAGAATTCAAGAAATAATTATCAAATGATTGCATAAACAGTAATTCTTTCATTTGATAAGGAATATTTACCTTATACCAAAAACAGTTTTTTTTTCACTTAATAGTGTAACCTCAGATACGTTTTCTTATCAGGGATTAGAAGAAAATTGCTCATTCTACAGTTATTAATATTTACCTCTTAAATAAGATAACAAAAAAAAAAACTAAAGGCACAAATACCTATTTAAAAAGAGGACAATATGACTATTATTGGCAAATGGTCTGATTGTCTCCCTGGAGATACCTTATCCTCTTATCAGCTCTTTTTCTATCTTCCTCTTTCCAGTGCCTAGTCCCCTACCATCACCACCACCAAACACCCACACACAGATAAGCCATCACAGGACAGAAAGAAAACCATTCAAGTCCATCAGTGTTTAAAAGCCAAATCTTTAACACTGTTTCCATTTGTAGTCTCTTATCCTTTGCTTCCCATCAGTGTCCCCCAAATTGCCACTGTGCCTCTGGGACAACAAACTGCCTTCCTGTCTCACTTCAGTCATTTGTCTTCTGTACTAAACAATCTGACTCTCAGATCATTTCTGTTGTTTTAAACTAGTGATTCAAAAAGCAAAGTATTCTACCCACCATTAGTAGGTGAAAGTCTTCCTTATGGACTGCAAACAGATCCAAAAGTGCAAGTCCTTTCGTCAGGGTGGCAGTCTGTCCTTGGTTCTTGGTGCACTCTTGGCCAAAGAATGACCAAAGTGTCAAGCATAGACTCTTATCTTGAAAAAAATCACCAGCAGGGCTGATAGGACAAAGTCACCCCAGGCAGGAAGCAGTTTCACACAAGCAGCTCTTTATTGTAGAAAAAAATGGGTCTTTCTCCATGAATGAAGAGAGAAAGACTGACTCACTGACTCACTGATTGATCCACTCTCTGTCTCTGAATTCTCAGATTGTTTCCTTTTATTAGCACAGTCCAGGTGTGGGCTCCTGGGAGGTGTGAGATGTTACCACCTGATCAATAGGTGTCCACAAAATTTCATCTGCATATATGAGCTCCCTCTCCAAAAGCCCACCTGGGGGTGGGGGTGGCTGAACCACGATGCAGATTCAAGCTAATGGCATAATAATTACTCTTAGGTTACTCTAGGTCACTTTCTAAATCCTATCATGCCTGGGCTGGAGAATGCCCAGAGTGATAAAGCATTCCCTCCTTCCCCAGGTGTAGCAGTTACTCGGGATAGGATTAAGGGTGGGGCAACACCAAAATGGAGTGCTCCCCCTTATCCTTCTTCCCAGGTGGAGCAATTGCTCTGAGACAGCACCAAAGCAGGGAATCCTGCTCTGTCCCGAGAAGAGCCGGAGATCCTATCTACCTAACACTTTCTTTATCGTTACAGAAGTTCATCTACAATTCCAGATACTTTCAGTTGTACACCATGAATTCCATCAAAGAACAAACACTTTAAAAAATTCATTGTGCCTGAATTTTTGTACCACTTTCACTATTTTGTTCCTCACCAATTCCCTATTACCAATGAGTTCATTTTCCACTGAAAGGTGGTAACAGTAGGATGCAGTTTTTAAAAAGTTTGAGAACTGATACTTTAAGCAATTTATATCTTTCAAGTCTCATAGTAAGCAAGGGTATAACCTGTCAACTGAGAAATGAGAAGGTTATAAATTTGGAAAGGAGAGCTTTATTTCTTGTAGAAGGCTGCAGCCTGCAGGATGGCCATTCTGACAGGCTGGGAAGCAATAGCCTTGGGCAGAAGCTGAGAGCACACACTAACAGGGAAAGGCAATGGGAGCAGGAATTATGCTGAGCAGATTGGCCAGATATACATATTAACAAACTATAGGAGGAGTCATTAATATTTATGAAAGGAGCAACATGGGAGTGCGCAGCTGAGCTTCATGATATTTCATGGCATCTATGTGCAGAAAATGGCAGCATTAGCATGATCTGAGGGTGGAGTTCTTGGCCCTGTGATGTCAAAAAATGAAGCAGAGGACATGAAAATGCTCACCGTACATTCTCCGTAGACTGGTCAGCACCGCTCCGTGGCCAGCGATCTCTTACCAGGAAGGAATGCTGGTCAGTTGTGCCAAAACTGCAAAAAGGGAGGCACAGCACTAGGCGGTTGAAATCAGCTGTGAAACAATTTTTTCAAAAAGCTGGTTTCTATTTAACCCTTAGGGAAGAAAGCCTAATGGCAGTTAACAAGGGAGAGGGTATAATGAAGCATGTCTGACCTCCCATCCGCCATGGCTGAGAATTCAGTTTTAGGGTTTCTCTGGGCCAAGAGGAGGTCTGTCCCATCTGTTGTAGGGCTTAGGATTTTGTCTGTATTTCTCAAACCTAAAGCACTAAGACAACTGAAGTGAATTTTTTAAATAATAATTTAAAAAGAACATATCAAAAAAGGCTAAGGATGTAATTTCTGGTTGATCATAGAGCAAGCGAGTTAAGAATACACTAATCTATTATTTCAAAGATTTTAATGTATTTTGTTATTAGTCTGAGTTCACAAATGTTTTATTGGCTTTTCAAATGTTTCCAGGCCACTGTATAAAAAAGCAAAAATATTTGGGAGCTTAATAACCATTTTGAAGCACCCATCTTAGATGTGGCTTTCTTTTAAAAAACAATAAAACTGACCCATGCCATCAGGAATTCAATCAGACGATTTCACAGACAATGGTTTCTTATTTTAGTAGTGCAATCAGCCATAAAATGGAGTCCTTTCAGAGTTTACTGAGCCATTTTTAATTGTTTTCTCTTAAAGTCAAACTGAAGACTGTTACAAGTTGGAATGATATATCTCCCTGGGCACCTTTAAGTGGTTTAGACCAATACATCACACCTGCCGCTAAAACACTCTTTCCAGTCTCTCATTTCATTGAAGATCTGTGCTTTATAGTTCTAATATATCTATACACACCTACACATATATAGGTACACATATATATAAAAATATATGAATATCTGACAATATTCTCAGATATTCTGATATTATAGCAATAATAATATTTCATATTCTTATAAGCAATTTCTTTAACAAAGCTAAAAAATGTTGCTTATTTATAATAGCTATATCCATTAGGATGCCTTAACATGATTAATTAAATTTAGTCATTAGGAATATCAACTCCATCAAAGCTTGGAAACATATTTATAAAATTTGGTGAGTATAGAAAGCAATGTATAACATAGTACTGCCAAAAGACAAAATTAAAACAAATTTAGTTGAAGATTGAATTAGCTTTGGTTTCCCATTCATAAATCAGGGCGGCCTCCATTCTACCACATAGGATGAGAGTTCCCAGTGGGCAGTAGTAGAATAGTGGGTTTTGTAAGGTGGGAACAAGGAAACAGAACAATAGAAAAAAACTGATTAGTTAACATCAGGTTACTTTAGTTTACTTTTTTGTGAAGGTTAAAACAGACTTATTACACTGACTCTGGTAGACTGGAATTACCTGCTTTCAGGAAAGAAACAAAAAAGACTCTCTTGTTTTGGTATCTGTCTGCCTCCTTAAAGTTTCAGTTTGATTATGCGGCATTTAGTATGAGTGACTCCATTTTGGTTTCATCTAGTCTGTTGAGGCCTAACACAGTTAAAAACAATGCTCTCCCATAAGTTTGTGTAACAGTATCGACACACTTAACAAAACTCAACTATGTAAAGTTGAAATGAGAAGAATTCAGCTAGGATGTGGTGGGTCAAGCTCGAGCCTGGAAGCCTAGAAACCCAGGTCTGAATTCCAACCTGTGCAGCTATTGGTAAGATGCTTGGCCCCTTTAACTCTCTTTGGCAGAGCTAGTTTCCTCAGCAACATCATCCTCCAGGTCCCAGCTTCTCCTTGTGGCAGGTGGCCGAATCCCAGTGGGACAGGGCTGCTGTAGACCTGCTCTCCAAAGGACTGCACGAGGCCTCACTCTTGGTCTGCTTCAATACCAAAGAACTCTGATGCTGCTGCCAACTGTCCTCCTATCTCTTCTGGTACCCACATGCAGGCTGCATTCTTATCTCTGAAGGTTTTCAAAGTGCCCAAAAAACATGACATTTTGCTGCTCAAGTCCCTTGTCAAACATTCTATGTCTATTGTCTCCAAGATAAATAATCTGAATTCCTTCAAACATTTCTTATACCTAGGGTGACCATAGAGTGATCTTCCTGAGATAGTGCTGATGCATCCTTGTTTTCCCAGAATAATAATTAATAACACCTTGTCAAAGTACAAAGTTCAAAAAGTTAAAATATGACATTCCTACAAATGTAGAATGAACATATGTCAAACATTTTATTCAACTTAATTAATGAGGGAACAACTAAGATGGTAGAAGGGTTGGCTATTTATATACAGGTATTTCAAGAAAAAAAGAATGTCATAATAAGTTTGCTAGTTTAAATATAACCTGGTTTGTACCCTAAGAGGAACTGAAAAATAACCTTTGGAGTTATTTCTACTAGGCAGAAATCTACAAAGTACATTTCACAATGTTTGGGCTCTAATGAAACAGCAAAGAGCGAAGTCAAACGAAAGTACATCCCTCTAGAGAATCAAATAATCTTTGGGAAAGCCTGATAAATAATGTGCCAATATGACACTCAAAAAGACATACGGTCATGGTCATTCTCTTGCTTTATTTCCAAGTTTTAGATAATTTTGCTTAACAGCTCCCTTTCACTCTCAAATGTATCCTAATTTGGGCCATAAATTATATGGCCAGCAAATGTATAGCACACTGTTTACATATTCTTTGCCTCCCTGGCCACTCTGCTCTTGACATGATATTTTTATCCATGATTATCTCTTAGCATATGGCATCCAGAACAGAAAAATAAATCTCCACATGTGCCTTGAGCAGTGCAGGTTACAGAAGAATTATGACCTCCGATAATCTTGACACCACGCATGGGATAAACAAAGATTACATTAGTAGCCACATCAGATTGGTGGTTTATGTTAAGCAACTGAAATCCTCAAAATCTCCTTTATCTAGTCTGTTCCTTTTGTAAATATGATATTTTTCAAATGTTGAATTTACTCTGCCTGACACATAAATTGTTCTTCTCTTTTGTGATTTTTTCCAGCCATGCAATCCCCTTATTCTATCTTAATTAATACTGGAACTCACCAGACTTCTAACATGCATTACCCACGCTTGGCAAATAATGGTCATATGGGTTGTTTGGGGTTTTTTCATGTTTTTTTTTTTTTCTTTTTACTTTGCCTTGCCTGAACAAGACCTCAAAAAATTTGGTTACCAACTCATAACTGTTCCTCTCCATGGAAATCTTTAGTAAAAGGCAAAAGATTTATTCATTTTGAAGAGAAACCAGAGTTGCTGATATGGTGCTAAAAAACAAATTGTTGATCTTGTCTCTCTGGGACATAAACTGTGGATCCCAAATTGGCAAACCATAGAATCATAGCAATTGCCACCTCTCACGCACCCCTATCCCCGGGCTAGGTGTACAACCTCCACCTGAAGAACAGCCTCATCAGGCACTCAGCCCAGCGTTCACCTTACGTCTGCACCTGCCGCCCCAGGCTGTGCACCCCCTCTGCCCCTGCCATCCTGCTGGTTGCTGCTTCCAATACACTTCTTTGCCTCCTATTGGCCACCCTGACACTAATGCTTGCTTATTTTCTCCCAGGTCCTGGCCTTTCATTCACTTCTCAACTCTTGAATAAGACCCATGGGTAACAAGCCCTTCCTCCAGCAAGTCCCAGGGTGCTTCTTCTTGGGTACTGCCCTTTCATGCCAGTGGACACCCTTGGCATGGCCCCAGTGGTGCTCCACTCTTGACAACCCAGGAATATTTGAAGCAAGAAGAATATTGCCAGAAACTGCCTTGCTTGAAATTCAAGGTAAGGAAAACTGGTACCCTTACCTTCCGTCAATTTCCTTTGTGACACCTTCACCATCAAATCACAAAACAACTTCACCCCCTTCCTACCCGCTGCCAGCCTCCAGAATGGACTTCATCTTTTAATTCATCCTCTAGGCCCAGAGTTGGCAAACTACAACCCACATACCAAACCCAGCCACTGCCTGATTTTGTAAATAAAGTTGTACTGGAACACAGTACATTCATTTATGTGTTGACTATGGCTGTTTCTACGCTTCAACGAAAGAGCTAAGTGGTTGTGACAGAGACCACATGGTGCGCAAAGCCTGAAATATTTACTATCTGACCCTTTATAGGAAAAGTTTGCTGACCCCTGATTAAGGACCCTGTTTCCACTCCTTCAAAGCCCATCTTGAATATCATCTTCTGGTACATTCTCTAACATACCAGCCCCCCTACTAAGCAGAGTTAATGGCTTTGTTGCCAATATGTCCAGAGCTCTTTCCAGACCTTCTGTGATAGTGGAAAACACTTTGTATTATAATTATTCAGTGCAGATAGATCTCCCTCTCTCTTTCTCCTCCTGATGGAGAGCACTTATCTTCAGGTGTAAGACCATGTCACCTCTTCAATGCCCAAGACCTAGGTTACCTAGTACAGTGTCTGACCTAGAATCAGTAATAACAATTTCTTCTTTATTTTTTATTACTGAGCAATACTTATGTCCAAGGCACTGTAGTGAGCATGTATGTTTGTTCTTTTATATAACATTCACAATAGCCCACACGAAAAGACTGGCCAAGTAGCTGTGAGGCTAAGTAGCTGGTCAAGATGGCACAGTTAATAAGTGCTATAGCAATGGTTTCTCTGAATTCAGTGCCTGGGCTCCTCATCCCTAAACTATAAGAATGTTTCTTTAGTAACCCTTCTGGTAAAGAACCCATTAACTCTGTACTCTAAAATGTTGGAAACTCACTCAAAAAGAAGATTGAGGCTTTACAGTTATGTCATTCATCTGTTTATTAAAGTGAGAACCCAGAACTCCTTGGGAAACTGCAATATTTGTGAAGGTGTTCTACTAATGTAGTCATTTACCTTTAATTCTGCCCTGTTCTGTGGCGGAGGAAGCATCCTTATCCTCCACAACTATGTACCCACTAACCCAGCTGGGAGACCAGGAGCAAGTAAGAAAAGTATACATAAGGGGATCACTTCTACAGGTCACAGAAAGGATCTGGAGTCACAGAAATGAACTGAGTCAATAGTCCTGAAAAAATACGTCAGAAAATTTATCTGAAAGTTAGCAAAAAAAGGTGCACAGCACTTACTTTCAGAATCATATGGGGCCAATGCCACCCAAGAATTGTTGTATTCTTTGAACCAGTATTAAATCCAACAGGCTCCTTCATTAATTAATGAGATAGATAAAATCTATAGATAAAATCGATGATATATGTTCATTTTATTTTTGCCTGGGAATTATGCTTTTACCTCTTTGAAAATTACACCTTAAAAATATGTTAAAGATTTTACATTTACATAAAGAGATTCAACTGATAAAACACAAAAGTTCAGGTAATCTTCTAAAAATCCATTTATTATTTAAATATCCCTTGTGAAATAAAACTATGTCTTTTTTTTAACATGCTCAACTGAATGATTCTTGACTATCCTTAGACATCTCTTAAAAAGTACAGCTGTCATTGATGTAAGATAATTCAAACCAAGAAAATTACATTGAGAGCCTTCTCAGACTGATAGAAATTACATGTGGGCTCAATAAAGCTAAATAAAAATAAGATTTCACAGCTGTTCATATCACATTCTGTTGTAATAAAGGTAAACTCCCAGGTTGTATTTTCTCACTTTATTCCTAACCAACATGAAGTATTTTGAACTAAATTTAGTTACCACTGACTTTGAAAAAATAGTGTTACCTTGAGCAATAACTCTAGAGTCTAGACACATAACTGCTACCAAAAGTCTTATTCTTCAGAGAATGCTTTCCCAGGATGATTTTACAAGGTCTCCTTCTCTGATTATGTAAGATTATTCAGCAGTTGCCAGCGAGCCATCTCTTCCATCATTCATCTGGGCTAATCTGCAAGCTGGGAAGTAGCCAAGGCCTACTGAAACGAGGGCATGCTGATTGATCCAAGGCACACAAGATGCAAATAATGTCACATTTCTTTATTGCAAATGTGTGGATACAACTAAATTGTCCAACCCACCAAGATGGGCTGGAAGGCAAACATTTCAGCCAATTTTCAGGTCTTTCTCCACACACCTTGAACCAGTGGACAACCCAGAGTTTATATGGGATCCTGGGTCACAAGGAAGGGCCTGTTCCTCAGCCTGTATGGTCACCAGTGCTCTGCTTCTGGCCAAAACCAGGATTCATTTAAATGTGGGTGGCTCTCCCATCAGCTGTACTGCTTCCTGGCCAAGTTTGGCCTTGGGGACCTTCGCCTCCACTCTAAAGGCCACAGCTGTCCATGAGCCCACCCTGTAAGCACCTTTCCTCCCCACTTCAGAGGCACTAAGCACTCAAAGACCCCCATCCTCTCCCCATTCCTACTTGGGGGAATCCTCATACCTCTCCTGGATAGACGCTCCTCCCTTCAGTCCTCAAAGTGCTAAGCCTCTAATCCCCTTCTGCTCCAACAAATCCATCTTAATCTTCTAAAGGGATAAAAGCCTTCAAAAGCAAATTCATGCTTAGATCGCCTGACCTACCCCAGGGCCAGAGCTTTCTACTTTCCCCCTGAAATGTGCAGATTATAGGCTGCAAGATGCGGGTGTCGAGAGGAGGGGTGAGACAGAGATGAGGAGCTCAGAGCATAAGGAGAGACTGGCCCAGCCCGGGATGGGGAGATGGGCCAGGGGCAACATGTAGGAAGGAGGCTGGTAGATCTTTCACTGTTCTATGGTGTAAGACTCCTGTTAAGATTATTTCCCAATAGATTATTTAAATCCAGCCTACTCCAAATAACTGCCATATGAGCCTAGGCCAGTTATTTAACCTCAGTTTCCTCATGTGAAAATGGAGTTAATTATGGTACCTATCTTATATGATTGGATAAGAATTAGATGAGTTAATAAGGGTAAAGTGATTAGATAATTCCTCAAACACAATAATCATTCAATAAATACTAGATTTCAGTATTACTATTTTGTTGTTGTTGTTACTATTATGCCATAATAACTTCTCAGAAAATTGCCTCACTGTACTCACTGTATTCCCTTAGAATGAATCACAAGCATTACTGAAGCTGGGACACATTGAGACAAAGTCTCAACTCCCTGAGAACAAATGAATTCTAAGAATCCTGCAAGGGAACGTCTCCATCATGATCCTGTGTCTGAGAATGAATGTCATCTCAGAGCCCCATCTTTAAGGGTAGCTAGAGCTGGGGACTCATTCACTCCAACATGCGAGGGGCACATGGGTCTGGAAGTTCTCTTATCATGCTGCTCTTCCTTCTGAACCTAGAACACGTCACGTGTCTAAGCAAGAAGCTTGTCTCCTGCTAGAAAAGCCTTAACACAAACTTGGTTTACACAGTGCATATACGGGAAGCATTTAAGCCCTTACTGAGGGCTATGGGAATATGAGTGATTAACTGGATTATCTACAGGTAGTAAAGTTGGAAATTATTCTATGAATCCTAAACATTCACATTATTTGTGTCCAAATCAAACTGGTTGCCTGTATTTTTTAATTCATTCACAGATATTTATTGATGACAGGCACTCCGCCAGGTGCTTAGGATACAGCAATGGGAAAGAAACAGTCCCTGACCTCACAGAGCTTCAGTCTACGGGGGACACTGGATGCTATGGGGGCTCACACCCAGGTGGCTCAGAAAAGGATTCCCCGGGCAAGTGAATTTGAAGACTAGAAATAAAAAGGCATATTATGACAGGTAGAAGGGGAACCATAAGCAGCAGCATGTTCAAAGGCATTTGGCTGAAAAACAACATGAAAACTCAGGGACCCAGAAAATTCCAGTGTGGCTGGAACTTAGAAATCAAGGGAGTAAGCAATGAGAGGGGCCGGAGACTTGGGCAGGGGCCAGATGGGTAGGACCTGCAGACCATGAAAGGAGTTTGAATCTTACCCTAAGGAAATGAGAAATGATCATGTTTTCATTTCAAACTGATTACGCTGGCCACAGTGAGGACAACTGATTTCCAGCAGCAAAATTAGAAACAGGGAAGTCAACAGAAAGCTATTACAGAAGCAGGTGACAGATGATGTTGACTTAGATTAGAATGGTGACTGGGAAAGGAAAGAAGTAGATGGATTCCAGGGACATTTAGGAGGTGGTAACAAAAATAGGTCATGGAGGTTAAGGAAGAGAAAGAAGCAGAGATGACTTGTAGGTCTCTGGCATGAATTGCTGAGTGGGCAGTTCTACCATTTACCGTTAGGGAGAACACGGGAGGAGAAGCCTTCTTGGGCTGATGATCAAGAGCTTGTTTGAGGAATAGTAAATCTGAATTGAGTATGATACATCCATGTGGAAATCTCAAGTAGGCAAACTGATGCTCAGAAGAAAGCCCTGGGCGAGAAATATTTTGGAAGTTATCAATATTAAAACACCCTTTGCATCCATGGAGACAGTTGACATTGCCTGGGAAGAGAAGACAGAGTAAGAGAAGAGGGACAAGACAGAACCTTGAATGGATGGCAGACAAGGACCAAGCACAGAAGACGGAGAAGCTGGCTGATCAATAAAATCAAAGGAATCCAGAATCAGGAGAGAGCCTGCAGTCCTCACCACATCCGTCCGTGCCACTGAACCAAAGTCCAAGAAGAATTCTCTTCTAGCAGGATCCTAGAAATTGTAGGTAGAAGTATTAGATGATTCCATAAAACCTAGGGAGTAAAGGAGATATATAATTTTTAAAATAAGGTCCTGTGTGAAGATTGTGTTTATTATATATCTAAGTGGAGTCTCAAAGTTCAACTTTAAGTAGTCACACTGAAGAGTGAGAGCTTTCATGAGTTGGTTTTAAATAAAAACAGTGGACTTACAGGCAGATACTGTGTCCTGTCCTTGTATTCACAGCATATTGCACAGAGCTTGCCAGTCAAAAGTAGGTATTGAACAATTACTTTTGTGTTTCAGTTATCAAACCTTGTGTTCTGAAAGTATGAGGTGCTACATTTCTCTCTGAAACAGCATTATCATATCTGTGAATTAAGGTTGTCTGTGTAAGACTGAATAAAGAAACATAGAATGAATAAATAAATAAATCTTCCTATTTGCACAGAAAGTTACCTTTCTGTGCTTTGGTGCCTTGGACATCCACATATTGTTGTAAGCATCTAAAGCAAATGTTTTCTTTCTAAGATTCATTTTTGCAAGTTTTCTGTTGGTTTGTTGGTTTATCATTACTTCTCTAGACATTTCAAGCCTCAGAAATGAGTCAGAAGTTCATGTGAACTGCTTGCTTTATCTATTAAACAGGCCTATACTCCCAGATGAAATACAAATTCTAAAGCTGACCCATTTGTTAGTAAGAGAAATAAAATTACCAAAATTTCTCTTTAATCAAAATGAATAAGCTATTTTCTCAATATTTGAATTATAAAACACTCTCCTATTTTTTCCGTGCTTAAGTCATTAGTTTTGTTGGCATTTCACATTACATCATCCCACTCAATGCACTCTTCTTGGATTACTCTTCATTGTTTCATGCCAAAATAATTAAAAATTGGAAAACAAAGCTTTTTATTTCATTTTTAAAGTCATCAGATATTAAGATCAAATAAAATTCATCTATTAGCCAAAGCCAGTTTGTTCCAAATGCTTTTTCATCCACTTTCTTCCAAATGCTTATAGTGCATATATCTAAGTCATACAAAAGGTTGTAATATTTTAAAAGCATATATTCTATATAATACAAAGTGGTCTAAGCAACTATTAAGAGTCTAAAATAACTCAAAGAAAAAGCCCACCAAAATCTACAGCCATTTTCCCTTTTCATGACCCTTTTTTAAAAAGTAATTATTTAGGCAGGTAGTATTGAAACACTAAAATTTCAGTCTGAGAATATAACTTTCAGAAGATTTAATTCTTCATTCAACTCTTAAGAAGGAGAGATCAGATATATTAATGGCTTCAGTTTCTTTTTAGGTGCACAGAGATCAAATGATATCTTCTCCCAAAGAGGGTGGGGAGTTGGTACCTAGGGGTGGAACCGAGGGGGGAACAGGAGACTCGAAGAGAAAGTTGGAAGTGAAAGACACAAAAGAAGGATCCTGTTTCACTTTCATTAAGATGAATAAAGCCACAAAAGAATGTGGCTTCCACATTAGCAACAAGAAAAAAGCTAAATAATCCATAAAATCATGATTTGCCTTGGACCATCAGAAAGCTAAGGCAGCAAAGCAAACAGGTGATCTAAACTCTAGATGAGGAGAGAGCAGATGCATGAACTGCTTCACCTTTAGCAAAGCACCGCAAGAAGAGGCAACCACCTTAAAAGAGAGTAAGAAGAAAACAAAATTTTAACAAATTCTTAGAGGCCAAGTGTGGGCTAGAGTGGTGGTTTAGAGACCCCTGGCTGCTCCCAACACAAGGAAGTCTGCACTCTCCCACAAGCACCCTCTCTCCAGCCCCCAGTAGTCCACAGGCACACAAAGCCTGGCCACTCCCTTTCTTGAAGAGAAACTATGGGAGCCAAGGGCTGTGGGCCCATGGAGGAAGGGCAAGAAGTAATCCTGCCTCCACACCCCAGGCAGAGTCGTTGCCTCTGGTCAGAGGTAGAACCCAATATCACTGGGAAGGTGAGAAAAACCCTTCCCTCCTCCCCCTGTCCCAGGCAAAGGTAAATGCTGAGGCAGAGTCAGGAAACTCCATTATCCCCACCATGAACCTTGCACTGAGTAACAAGAGCTAGCAACCTACCACTGAGTTGGGGTGGGAAGACACAGGGCAACCCACGTGTCCCTGATCTGAAGCTGAGGTACACTGAGCTGAAGGAAGAGCAGAGCAATCACTGGCTGATGCTGGGGAAGGGGCCGGAAACCCCCTAGCATCCAGGCTTCTCTACTGACACAGAGGTCAGCTACCACTGGGGGAAGAGGATGAAACTCTCTCCTGCCCTAAATGCTCCATGGATACTAGACAGGGTGTGGCTGTCATACAGGGGACAGGAATGGTGAGGAAGCCCCATTTTCGAGACCCAGGTATCCAGTGCCGGCTACATGAGACTAGACCAAGAGAATCGAGCCCTCACCCCATTCCTACCTTTAGCCTCCCACCAGATAACCGAACCTCGGTATACAGTGTGGTAAGGGTAAGAGCATACAGAGAGCCTTTTGTGGCACAAGTATTTAGGGCTACTTAAGCCAAGGGTAAACTGGAACATGGAGAAAAATCCTCCAGTACCCTACGGTTCACACTACGTACAAGGTAGTGGCAATCCGCCGCTGAAGGGATTTGAAGACTGTGATGCATTAATAGTAGTTATAGCGACAATAAGACCTAAATAAACTCAGCTTAAATGAAAACTAGATAGGCTCAATGCCCCCACATTAAAACACTAAGACGAGACATGCCCATTTCCAGGCATAAATCCTATTGACCTCAGGCTCTGTTGTTCTATCATACAAAATGTCCAGTATTTAATCAAAAATTGTTACACACATACAAACTACAACAATATTTTAAGTATATTTTACTGCTGTTGAGTGAAGTATTCTATATACATCAGAAAATCATTGTTTGACAATGATTTTCATGCATTCTAAATTCTTACTGATTTTTTCTCTAGTAGTTCTATTAATTACTGTCAGAGGACTACTGACATTGCCAACAATAATTGCTGAATCATCAATTTCTTCCTTCAATTCTATCTTGTTGCTTCAAGTATTTTGATATTGTCATTATATGTATAATAATTTATAAATGTTATATCTTCCTGATGTAGGAGCCCTTTGTTAGTAGAAAATACTTCTCATTGTCTCTACTATTATTATTTGTTGTAGAGTTCTGGAGAACCTTGTGGAACACACAGAGGTTCGTGGAGGGTGGCACACCCCAGGGGGGCACAGAAGCTCCACGTCACTTCTCACATGCTGTGCCCTGTAATCTTTTCCATCTTGCTGTTCATCTGTATCCTCTGTAATATTCTTTATAATAGATGGGTAAATGTGAGTTAAGTGTTTCCCTGAGTTTTGTGAGCTGCTCTAGCAAATTAATTGAACTCTAGGAGGAGGTTAGGGGAACCCCAATTTATAACCAGTTGGTCAGAAGTTCCAGAGGCCCAGACTTACGACTTGCATCTGAAGTGGGGTACAGTCTTTTGGGGCTGCACCCTCACCCTGTGGGATCTGACACTATCTTCAGGTAGATAGTCTCAGAAGTGAATTGAATTAGAGGCCACCCAGCCGGTGGCTGCTGGAGAACTGATTGCTTGCTTGGCATGTGGGGACAACCTCAGACACATCTGCACAGAAGTGTTCTTGTTGTAGGAGTACAGTAGAAGAAACTGCGTTTGCTTTTCCTATGTGCTCAGACCCACTCTGGCTCTACCTGCCTCTAATTCTTTCTCCTCACATTACTCAGAGTGCAATGTTTTAAAATCTCTGCTAGTTTTGCTCTCCAGACACACAGATCAGGTCTCTTAGATCCTTAGTGCCATGCTTGGCATAATGTTGTCAGTACATAATAATATTTAATATTTAGTGAGCCCCTACTGTGTGCTAGGTACTACTCTAAATAATTTACATGTACTGGCACCTTTAACTCTTAAAACAAGCTATGAGGTATGGATTACTATTGTCCATACGGACAAGGATGAGGAAAGTGAGATACAGAGAGGTTAAGTAACTTGCCCAAGTAACACAGCTGGTACGTGGCAGAGCTGAACTTCAAGCCCAGATGATCTTGATACAGAGAACATACTCTGACCACAGTGCTTTACTGCCTCTTTGTGAATGAAAGAAATAGCATGAAGAATGACTTTATTAAACAAACATGTGAGATTCACTTCACTATCTCATTCCTCAGATCTAAAGCAAGTAATGCTATGTTTCATACAGGTGCATTTTTAAATGAGATACTTCATTTAAGTACCTCCAGTGGAAAGAAGGTTTAATTTATTCTCCTAGATAATTGTAAGAAGATTAAAAGTAGATGTACTAACTTGAAATAAAGCCCCTGGGAACAATAAAATTTAAACAGAAATAAATTAACATTTAGTTTCCTACTAAATGCAACACAGGCTCGCTAGTCAACATGTTCTGTGCATGCTGTCTCAGTCATAGTGCCCTACTCCTTGCATTTCAAATAACAAATCACAGCCATTGGCACTAATTTGCTATTTGTGTCAGGGCTTCTATTATCTATCCACATACTAATAACTCTATTTTTACAATGTTTTTCTTTTTTATTTTATTTTATTTTTTTATCCAGATGAAGTAAGCCTGACATTTTTTTATCCAGATGAACTACAATGTTTTTCAATGTATAAATTGCTTTTTATACATTATAATTATCTCACTTAATCTTCAAAACAACCCTAAGAAATGGGTACTATTATTCTCATTTTAGGATGAATCAGATGCCAAATCAAGTAATATTTTCAAGGTCACACAGTCTAAAAGTGGCAGAATACAGATTCAAACCTCAATCCAAATACTAAACTTAATCCCTTTTCTTTTGCCCCAAAACTAGATGAAAAGAGAAATGGCTTTCACTATGACACCAAATTCTATCCCTTGTGGGCCATATTGACTAAAATTGAGTAAAAATATTTGTGTCTAAGTAGAACCTTGTCTCTGAAGAGCTCAAATACTTTAAGCTTCATTAATCTCACCAAATTTCTCTACAGCTCACAAAAGGAAAAGCTGAAATATGAACTCTAGTCCTCTCTTAGTCCTAATGCCAAGAGTCCAACCAAGCTCCATCAGCTCTACGATCTCCCCATGAGCTCCATAGTTAGTTGATTTAGCCTGGACTTTATTTGCGTTAAAGTCACAGAACAAAAAAAATAATACAAGTTGAAAGTAACTTCCCTGTATCCAAGGCTCTGGGAAAACTGAGATATGTGTAGGAATCTTTTTAACCCTGCAAAAACAGATGAGTAAGCAGATGAGGTGATCGATCTAGCTCTTCCCCTCACTAGCGGAGTAGCTTTGGGCAAATCTGTCAACCTCCTCTAGGCTCAGACTCTTCATCTGTTACATAAGGGGAAGGGATCTAGGTCAGGTATCTGCAGACTGGGGCCTTCGAGTCAAATACTGTCCTGCTTTGTAAACCAGGCTGATGGGAGCGTGGCCAGTTCATTCATCAGTATCTTCTCTGGCTGCTTCTGCGCCACGGAGGCAGAGTCGAGTAGTCCTGACAGAAACCATCTGGCCTGCAAAGCTTGAAGTACTTACTATTTGGCCCTTTACAGAAAAAGTTTGGCAACCCCTGGGCTAGATCATGCTCCAGCCTTCTCCCTCTGCCTGAAAATCTGTGGTAATGACAGAATATAAAAATATGTTTGAATTCTGTAATAGCCCTGAAAAACAAAAAAGGATGTTCTCAGGCACATAAATCTATGAGGAATCCCTCAGAGACACAAGGCAAGTGGGATTAAAGGGAAATGGGAAACTACAATTCACAATACACCCAGAAAAAAGACAGCCATAGAAGGTGGGAGTGACTCCAGCGAACTTCTAGCTCAGAAAAGCAAGTAGAGAGAGTAGAAGCGTCCCTGGGCAGCTGGTCATGCGGTTGGCCTGACAGTCTGCCCCTCCCCGACCTCTCCACGCCCGGCCTCAGCAGCAAAAGCATCTGCCGCCAGACTGGAGCAATGAGGGCGGGCACGGGAGCCCGGGTATTAGAACAGGGATGAGCCCCATGTGACCGGCAACACCAACACGCAGGGAAAACAGTGGGATCTCGCTCCTAGGAGAATAGCTACCGGTATAACCCACCCACCGGCATAGCCCCCAGTCATTGGAGATAGAGTGTCCGAAAGAGATGAAGCATTCGCAGGCAGAATTACAAGATGAGCTCAACCAAATATTGCCTAACATTTGAGGAATCCTAGCACCATGATATTCTGGGTAGCCCCAAGAACAAGCATAACCTAATGCCTGAGTAAACAGTGTTACCACAGCAAAAGTGTTACCACAGCAAACAGAACAAGACTTAAAATAGGAGTAACATAAAATATATAAAGAGCTCTTAGAAAGAAATAAAAAAGACAATGAATCTCATAAAAAAAGAAAAAGAAAACAACCAAAGACTATGAGAAGGCAAGGCAAGTCACAAAAGAGGAAATTCAAACAGCCATAAATACGTTAAAGAGTTCTAATTCTCACCCGTACTCAAGAAGATTCAAACTCAAACAATAGTTATCTACTATCCCTGCTCCCTACCTCCCCCACAGATTGGTAAAACTTTGAGAGAATGATATTAATAATAACTGCTGTTCAGAGAGGGGAAATAAGTGTTCTTATACCCCATTAGTAGAAATGTGATTTAAATCAGCCTATCAATCATTAAATATGTATATTTCCTTGAATCCAGTAATTCTACCCCTTAGTATCTACCCGAAAGAAATACTTTTTCATGTGCAGAAAGAGGCACACACAAGAATATTCGTGCAACACTGTTTAAATAAGGAAAAATTAAAACAGCATAAATTCCTATTGGTAACAAATTAACAAACTCTTGTAGATGCTAGGTAGGAAATACTTTGCATTCTACAGAAAACTCACTCCAACAGAATGTGAATTTCTGAAGGATAGCAAATTTTTACCTTATTTCTTTGCCCCTAGAATAATGTCTGTCCCATAGAAGCACCAAGAATGTACTGAAAGAATTAACAAATCTATGTGAACATGCCCGTGCTGTGCCCTGGGAAGCTGACATAGTGGATGGCATCAGCTGTCCCCAGCTTCCCATTGGGTTTAGCCAATAAGGAGCTCCTTCCAAGATCAGGGAGTGCCTTGGTCTGCTCAGGCTGCCACAATAAAATGCTATAGACTGGGTGGCTTAAACAACTGAAATTTATTTTCTCATAGTTCTGGAGGCTGGAAAGTCCAAGATCAGGATCCAACAGGGTTTGGTTTCTGCCAAGGTCTCTCTTCCTGGCTTGCATGTGGCACCTCCTTGCTATGTGTTCACAAGGCCTTTTCAGTCTGTGCAGGTGGAGAGAAAGATTGTTTCGGAGACTGAGTCTCACTCTGTTACCCTGGGTAGGGTACAGTGGCATCATCATAGCTCACAGCAACCTCAAACTCCTGGGCTCAAATGATCCTTCTTGCCTCAGCCTCCTGAGTAGATGGGACTACAGGTGCACACCATCATATCCAAACAAAATGTTTCCATTTTTAGTAGAGATCGGGTCTCACTCTTATTCAGGCTGGCCTCAAACTACTGACCTCAAGCAATCCTCCCGCCTCAGCCTCCCAGAGTGCTAGTATTACAGGCATGAACCACCTCACCCAGCCTGTTTCTCTTTTCTTATTAGGGTACTAATCCCATTGTGAGGGCCCACCCTCACAATCTCATCTAACTCTAATTAACTCCCAAAGGCTCCATCACTAAATACCATCACATTGGGGGTTGGGGTTCAACATATGAATTTAGGGGAGACACAAATATTCAGTTCACAGTAGAGAGAAAGGAAGGAAGAGCTTTTTATTTCCTTGGTTTCCCCTCTGTCAGGTTGGTTCAGACTGACTGCCTCCCTCTAGTGAAGCTCTAGCGTAGGCCCTGCCAAGCAGCCCATTCCACATAACTCTCTCGGCCTCTGTCTGTTTCTCTCTCTCTCTCTCTGTCTCTCTCAACTTCTCGCTCTCCCCAGTAACTCCTCATCACCTTTCCCTGTGTCTGGTCTAGAGTAGTAACAGTGCCTTCATTATTGCTAATCTCAGGGTACTTCATTGTCCTTATGGTGTCCCTATACCCTGCCCATAAAATTTAGTTTATCAAAATCCCCTCAAATTACTTAATTTGAGTTGAGCCATTTGTTTTCTGTCAGGAGCCTGGATGACATGATAGATTGATATGGAAAGATGTCTAAAGTAAAGAATACAAGTTTCGGACAAATGCACGGATAATGACATAATGTAAGACATATGTAAAACAAAACTAAATATTTCTATATGTACATATGTGTGTGTGAATACAGAGAAATAGATACGAGGGGATGCACACTAAGTTGATCACAGTGATTATGTTTAGGAGAAAACAGACTGGGAGGTGGGCAGGGAGGAGGGGCTGAGGGGAAATTTCCATGTATCTATACTGTTAGAATTTTGAACGGTGAGAATGCATTTATGTATAACAAGCTTAATTAAAATATCTTTAAAAAATGAAAAAAACCTAATGTTCATACTATATGTTTTAATTTACAGCCCTAAAACAGTATTTCTTTTTTATATATACATCAAAATATTAATAGCAGTTATCACCAGACAGTAATATTATATGCTGCCTCAGTCTGTCTGTTTTGTGCTGCTGTTACCAAAAAAAGCTGGGCACTTGTCCCCAAAGCCACATCAGAAGAATGAGGACAAGTAGTTAAGGAAAAGGAGAGAGGAGTTTATTAATTTGCCAGCAAATGAGGAAGATGAAGACTCCTGTCTTAAAATGTCATCGTCCTCCTCATAAGCAGAAATACAGAACTTTTAAAGTGAGGGTTTCCAGCTTCAGGCTACTGTTGTTTAACCATAGTTGATGATTTTGATCATCAATCTCTCCTGACCTGCACTGGACAATTGTGCTGAGCCATCTCCGGTGGTACAAAGAACAAAGGACACTCCCCTCCCCTCCCGACCACTGGCCTGAGGCAGGGATGCAGGTTTTAATTCCCAAAAAGAGTGGTGGAGGTTTTAAAAAGAAAGAAAACATTGTTATCCTTTCTCTGGCTGTTCCCTCTTTTATACTGCTATTAATATAATACCTGAGACTGGGTAATTCATGTCAACGGGAAAAAAGCCAAACCCTGTAAAATAATTTTAAAGAGATTTATTCTGAGCCAAATTTGAGGACCATGACCCGGAGCCACGCCCAAGAGACCTTGAGCAAGTGGACTCGCTGTGGCTGGGTTACAGTTTGGTTTTATACATTTCAGGGAGACAGGGGTTACAGGTAAAGTCATAAATCAGTACATGGGAGGCATACATTAGTTTGGCCCAAAAAGGTGGGCCATCTCGAAGCAGGGGCTTACAGGTTATAGGTGAGTTTAAAGATTCTTTGGCTTATAATTGGTTAAAGACACGAAGCTTTGTCTAAAGGCTTGGAATGTTTTAACATAGTTTCTGTTTATCAGAGATAAGCCACCAGACATATATTTGTTGTGTAAATTGAGGACCTGTAGGTTTGTCTTGCACACCTTTAGGCCTGTTAATGGGTTACAAAGGATGTCCCCAAGAAGGGAGAGGGGCATGATAAGGCATGTCTGACCTTCTCCCTCCTGGCAGGCAATTTAGTTTTAGGATATTCCTTTGGCCACAAGGGGGTCCATTTAGTCAGCCGGTCATGGGGGGAGGGTGAGCCTTAAAATTTTATTTTAGCTCACAATAATGAAAATTTATTTTCTCACAGTTCTGGAGGATGGGAAGTCCAAAACCAAGGTGCTTGTATTTGGTGTCCAGTGTGGGCCTTCTTGAGTGTCCTCACATGGCAGAAGACAGAAGACCAAGAGAGCGGGCAGAATGTTACATGAAGCCTCTTTTATAAGGGCCTTAATCCTATTCATGAGGAAGAAGCCCTCCTGGCTTAATCACTTTTTAAAGGCCCCACCTCGTGACACCATCACATTGGCCATTAAGTTTCAACACCTGAATTTTGGAGGGGACACATTCAAACCATAGCATTCTGCCCCTGGCTCCACAAAATTCATATCCTCTTCACATGCAAAATATATTCACATATGACCTTCATTTTTGTTTCCTCCTTTCTGTGCTCAAAGTTTCCTGAATTGAAAACATATGACTTTTGTAATTATGAAATTATTTACATTGTGAATTGAACAAATTAGAGAGAGTTGGGTTAGATAAACTCTAAAGCTCTGAAGGAGCTCAAGAAATTTCACCCCAAAATATGACTCCTTAGTATAAAGAATATTTTGAATTAAAGGCTCTTAGAGATTAACAGGCCCCTGGAAGAGGCTTGCCCTCTATCTGCATAAACCAAAAGAACAATGGACTTCCCTTCCTCTCCCTGTTATCTCAATATATTGCAGGAAAGAGGATCAAGAATGCAACCGGACCGGTGCAAATCATTTAAAACATAATACCTGTCTTCCTGGTCAATATACAAGTCAATCTGTTTCCTCCCATCTATTCATTCTCCCAAGTATCTGTTCATCCTCTGTAGCAGCCAAACGTTCATTGCCCCTAAACAGAATTACCTATACTCCTCATCTTTTCCCTTCCCCTCTAAAAGGCGAGTATAAACATACCTGGATCCCACCGGGATACTGAGTAATCACTCTGTGAGTCTCCCCATGAGCATGGTAAATAAACCTTTCTCTTATTAATCTGCCTTAATTGTGAGCTGATCTTTCAGCAAACTTCTGGGGGGAAAGGGCAAGTTTCCCCTCACCCCTACAGCTGCTTCCAGTTCTAAACTCTGAACTCTGATATTTCACTTAAACACAAAATTATCAAAATAGCAGAAAGCTACAAGGAAATTGGAAGTTTCCCCAAGTGAGAATGAGTTTGAGGAGAATAAATAAAACCTATAAATAGTCACAATAGGAAAATATGTAGACTAGGGCCATCTGCAGATATTCAGAGACACTCGGCTGAGTGTCTGTGTGGGGACTGGATAGATGAAGAAGAAAACCTTCTGTCTGTTGTTAAGGATTAAAATTCTGGAGCCTAATGGACGTCACATGGAAAAGGCACGTGAACCAACCAATCCAGTTAGGAGGAAAAGAAGAATTGAGAGGGTGTCCACGCCCAAGTCTGGCTTGTGCACGGATCAAAGCCAAATTGGTCTATCCTCCTACGCCAACATGTGCCAAAGCAAATGGGCGATGATAGCAACTGGCAAAGGGAGACTTTTCATCCCCTGAGGGAGAGCCTGTAAGACCATAATAAAAAATATTTAATGTTATGGAAAAAGCAATTGGGAAACCACAGCTGTGTTCTGGTGACAAAGACATACCACATCACACTAAAGAGCCAATGCTAGTTCCTCCCATGCAAAAAGGGAGTGAGCAGAGGGGCTCGCAGCAGTCCACTGAAACCTGGCCTAGCTCTTTGGCTGTGAGAATGGAGAACACTAGACAGGCCAAAGAAATCCTACAGAAATACTCCTGAAAATGGGCCAGTAGCAATTAAACCAAAAAGACTGATGTGCTTGCATGAAGATAATAAAAGTAGTATTATTGTAACATGTAAGAGTACAGGTTTCCCTAAAACTATAAAAGAGCTTAATTTCACTCATTTCTGTTCTGGTTTAAACTCCTGTCTGGCTCTTCACTAATTCTGTGACCTTGGGCAAGTTCCTTAACCTCTCATTCTTCAGATTAATGTACAGTGTCTGGTCCACAGTAGATTCTCAATAAATAATAGCATCCTTCCTCCACCTCTCATTTTTCCCTTTCCTTCTTATATTTATAGGTTTATGCAAATACCAGATACATTTTTAGTGCTGTGTCCAACCCAGTAAAATAAATTGTGCTATAGGAAGTAACTTGTTTACAAAGCAGATTCATGAATTTGAGTGCTAAGGAGAAAGAGGAATTCCCTTCCCAAGTATAAAAATAAGTTGAGTCTCTTATTTATTAGCAAATAACCTAACAACAGGAAAAATTGGAGGTTTACTTAAATATGCTATAAATATTTTTTAAATGCATGCCTATCTTTAAAACTCTACAAAAGACCCTTGAGCACTTTTGGAAGGAAAAAGAAGCAATAATGTTGACAAGAGAAAAGTCAGAGAATGGAAACGTATTTAGAACTACAATACAATAATTTCAACTCCATATGGTAAGCGTCTGAGGTGGGATCCCCAGAGGCAGACGCTGAGATGCAGATTCTTGTAAAACTGATTTATTAGGAAGTATTCCAAGGAGCGAACAGTAGGGAAGTGGGGAAAGGAGACATGACTGGGAAGAAAGCCATGAAAGGGGGAGTTTCAAGCCAAGTCTTGGAGAATCTAACTTTAGTTCAATCCACAGGGGACCTCTGGAGATAGTGTAGGCTGCTGTCCGGTGAGGGCCTGGGGAGTTGAATCCCCAGTCACTCCCTGCTCCCTTTGCACAAAGGCAAAGCCATTTCCAGCAGCCTCAGGGCAGCCCTGAAAGAGACACACACATACACACACACACACACACACACACACACAGAGAGAGAGAGAGAGAGAGAGAGAGAAAACGCAGGCACTAAGGAGACCATGCACAGGTAAATGGAACTGACTCCGGGGTCCAGGCAGAGCACTGACAGTACATATGCAAGTGTTTGTACATTTATTGATCTCTGCCCTTACACTTATCCTGGAAGTCCATCCCCAGGACCTATCCTGCTAATTCATTTTGAAAGAAATAGAACATGAAAATGAAAGCTACTCTGACTTAACTCTGGGTGTTATAAGAAATTCTACATTCTTCTCTGTTACAGTCACATTTGCAAATCTTTAAAAGAGATCCCATTCAGGTGTTGCTTTGGAACTGTTCTTATTATATTCAAGAATATCAATGCCTTGAGAAGTAAGATTTATTAAGCTATTATGACATCAGATCTCTCTTGTAAATATGCACTGAACATATGCTGCAGCATAACACTGAAATAGAAGGAGCTCCACAAACAGTGGTCGTTACCAGTATACAGTTGTCTATATGTCTCCTACCCACCACCTGACTCCTGTTTCTACCAGTCAACTTGAAAACTGTGGTCTGCAGCAACAAAGAAATGATAATCGTATTAGGCTTTACTTAAAATCATTCACTGCCAATTGTAACACAGAATCAACAGATTCTCGGGGCAACATAGGTCTTAGAAAGTTCAGACTACTAACCTACATCTTTACTTCTCCAAGGAGTTTGTAACTTTGGTGTCTTTTGACTCCTACAGCACAGAAAGTGAAGAGAGACTTCCCATCCAATAGTGGCTTCTCTGCAATCCATGGTATTATCCCTCTTCCATTTTTGCCTATGTCCTCTAGTGGTAATGCACAGAGGATCAGCTATTTATATTATGCAGTCTACTTTGTTACAATTCAGAGAACTCTGAGATGTAAACTACAAGTGGGCAGATCTGCCCTTCCTTGACGGTTCACTCATACTTCACTTTAATGCAAGAACTGTTTCTCTCTGTCCCTTGGATCCAGAAGACGCTGTCTTTTTTATATGGGTCTCCTGCTAGGTTTCAGATGTATTTTCCCCAAGAATACTTACTACTGAAGCTTTACCATTTCTTTTCTGTCTTCACAGGGCCTCTCAAATCCCACACCTTTTTCACAACTCAGTACCCCATCTCTCATATGGGAGTCACCTACTCAGCTATTGTCCTTTGTCCTTTCTCAAAATAATAACATTAGAGCACTATATTCATAATTCAATTACAATTTCAATACTTTAGCCTTAATCCAAATGGGGATTCTTAGTTCACCAAAGATCAGAATAAAGGCTATCATTTAGATTATGGAAAAGGGACAGGGCGAGAATTAAATGTTCCAGTGGGCTGGAGAATAAATGCAAGAGAAGAAACTGAAAAAAGAAAATAGGCCATGGAAAAAATGCAAAGGAAAAGGATTTCAGAGAACATAAAACAAATGGGCAACTGAAAATATAGTAACATATTACTACAGAAAGTAGTACCATTAAAGAGTCCTTCCTTGCCCAGGAACTGATAGAAGATACCAGATAGAGGTCAGGTAAAACTCTGCAGAGAGTAGAGCAAGGATTTGGAGAATGAAGACCAACCTTTGGCTCTAAACTCCGCTAGCATTTCCCTACATCAACTCCCACTTAAGTGGCTGCCTTGTTCCACCTATTTTTCCATCTATAAAATATGCATAAGAATTCCTGGGACTTAGTACCTTTGTCCCTCTGCTGTGAGAATTTTAGTATGGAAAATGCTTTGAGCTTGTTAAGGAAAATGTCATTTCAAAGGAGCACAATCATAATTGCCTGCAAGAGCAACCCATTCACAGATACTTCTAAAATAAGTGTTTATACTGAGCCAGGTATCGATTGCATTCTTGGTTGAAAAAACTTCCTTCCTTTTTCATTACTGTCATAGAATTGGATTGCATTATGTTAATATTAACTAAACATGTCTTATTATATTATAGTAACTAAATTAATTTTTTAATGAGGTCAATGTGACACTGAAAAGACAAAATAGGAGCCCAAGATAGATTTTATTCCTCAGGATTTATCAAATAATTCAACCCCATTCAACAAATATATGTCAATGCTAACTATATTTCAAGACATTATGAGAGTTTTGAAGATGAAAAACAGCCTCAGATGCCATGGTGGATATACATCCTACAAACATGTATCACCAGCACTTCTGGGAAGATTGCTGGAATATTCTTCTCAGCCCCCAGGTCACTGTCAAATGTTCAGCCTTCCACTAACTAACACCTTCCAGAACCTCCACATCTGTACCCGCCATCTTACATACTCAGACACCCAGATGTCCTAGTTCTGCAAAGCATATAGGACATAAACCATGCCAAGGACTGGATTCCACTGTCATTAATACAATTCTAGGATTAAGTCTGAGGTGATCACAAAAACTACACAGTGCCTTCCTCATATATTGGAGACTTGATGGAATGAATTGGTATTTTTATCAAAGTAATACGAACATATAGTTGAAGAATCAGATATACTAAAAGGCTCATAATGAGAAACAAGAATCATTTCTCTCACTCCCTCAAAATGCCTGCTGAACTCTCCAGGATCCAACACTTTTAATTGCTTAAAGTGTTTCTTCTGGTTTTTGCCTTCATATATCTAAATAATGTTTATTCTGCCATTTACTGACTTAAAAATTTCAGATATTACCTATTGACTTCCAAATATGGTAAATGATGATTTAGAGCTCTTAAATTCTTACCAGCTTTTCATAAACCTCCAAATACAGTAATATGACAATTTATATTTAAATCTAAAGTGTATATTCACATTATTAGAATTATGTAGATCCAGCAATCCCACTACTTGGTGTATACTCAAAGGAAATGAAACCAGTATGTTGAAGAGATATCTGCATTCCCATGTTCATTGCAGCATTATTCACAATAACCAAGATACGTAATCAACCTTAAGTGTCACCCATTAACAGATGAATAGATTGAGGAAATGTGGTGTATATATACACAGTGGAATACTATTCAGCCATAAAAAAGGAATCTTGTCATTTGCAACAACATGGATGAACCTGGAAGACATTATATTAATTGAAATAATCCAGGCACAGAAAGACAAGTACTGCATGATCTCACTCACATGTAGACTCTAAAAAACGTCGATCTCATGGAAACAGAGACTAGAATCATGGTTACCAGAGGCTGGGACAATTCTGGGGGAGGGCAGGGGAGTTGGGGAGATGTTGGTCAAAGGATACAAAATTACAGTTAGATAGGAGGAATAAGTTCCAGAGATCTACTGTACAGCCCAGTGGCTATAGTTAATGATGACATATTATATTCTTGAAAAATGCTAAGAGAATAGATGTTAGGTGTTCTCACCACAAAAATAACTATGTAAGGCAATGCCCATGTTAAGTAGCTAGATTTAAACATTTCACAATGTATACATACTTCAAAACATCATGTTGTACACAGTAAATACATATAATTTTATGTCAATTTAAAAAATAAATTTTTAAAAAAGAATTCTATAAAAATATTTTACTGCAGAGTTAAGTATTATTTCATTTCCTTCATTACATAAATTTTTTATAATTATTTTATAATTACAATTGTAATATGTTATATAATATAAAAATTTATATTATAATATTGTGCTAATTATATACTCATACTAGAATTATATTATAAAATCTAATGAATAATTTATAACTATAATATAAACATTAAAATTATATTATTACTTAATTTTAGCTTTAAATGTTTATATTTAATATTATAATTATATATTTATATTAAGCTACATGTTACACTGTTATAATATAAATATTAAAATCACATATGCTTTATAATATTATATTTTAGACTATTATATGATAATATGGTTTGATTTCAGTTATATATAAATTCTCCCAGGTCTAAGAATTGCTTATATTTTGGTTTATGTTTGCTTTTTGTTTGTCTAGTCAACTGGTATTTCTTGAACTTTCTACGTACCAGGCTTTATTCTAAGCACTGAGGATACAGTTGTGAACAAACAGGCAAAGATCCCTGGTCCCTTGGCTCTGACTTCCCAGTAGGAGATAATAAACACGATAAATAATTAAATTTAGAAGGTAGTAAGTGGTATAAAAAATCAGTTTCCTTAGTTTTCTATGTACTATGCTTAATTTTTTCCCACATGCTCCACCATATCTGTCAAATGCCAGTATTATTTTTTAAGTGTCCAGGTAATCTGGTTTTAAAAGATATCTCTCCACCAGCAGAGAGTTGTACATTCACTGAGAAATTCCCAAATATCAATATATGAACCTTTTACCCAAACAAGAAACTTCTGGTCTCTTCCCTGGTTATAGGTGTCCTGAGAACCAGCCTGTCCCGAGAGGAGAAGCTGGAAGCTGCATTCTCTATGCTGTTTTTCTTTAAACCTATTGTATTCCACCATGAGCTTCACCCCTGCCCTCCACTGTGAAATACCACTTAAACTGCAGTGCCATCTCAGTGGTAAAACTCTGCAGGGATGTGTGTTCATCCTTTAGGATGTGGTATGGACACTGAATCAGAGACCTCTGGGCCCCAGTAAGAATGTACAGATCCAAGAACCAAGGCACAAGAATAGAAACAGCCCCACTTATCCTCATTCGCGATGTCCCACTGGAGCATTTTGTGCTTCTTCTCCCCACAACTCTGGGCTCTGCAGGGTCAAAAGCTCCACAAATGAGGGCACACTCTTGCCAGGGAACACAACAAAGGTTCCATTGAACTCTAAGCTATGACTGCAACCTGGGCACTTTGAACTTATTCTGTCCAGAGAACAATAGACAAGAGCAGTCACCATCATGGCAGGGATAATAGACTCTATCGGGTAGAGGTGGAGAAAAGAAGAAATATATATGGAATTCAGATGATCCACTTGGATGTCTCTTAGTACTCCCTGGCCCAATTTTGACTGTAAGTATATAAGTACAACAGCCCCAAACTGAGAAGGATAGACTCCTCAGGGGCTCAGACCCCTTAGGAATGAAGAAGAATTTGGGTCACACAACCAGATATGCCACCAAGGCTAACAGAAACAATAGCTGAAAGCAAGGAAATTTAGAATGGATAGCGTAAAAGAAAGTAAGTACCAGGTGCAGCCCAATACCAACTGCAGCTGTGAGAGTAATAGGTCATCTCACTAACTGCCCCTTTCTAAGTGTCCCCTCATGAAGAGAGGCCACCGGTGCCCTGAAGGAGCTACTCCTTGAACATGTGGATCCACATGGCACAAGGTGTAGACTGTGGCAGCCACGGATACACGCAGCTCAACTCTCCCTCCGAGAAATAACTTGCCCTTCAGCTGCACGGAGTGCATTTAGGTAACAGCCTCCAGCTGTCAGTGCCTTCAAGATTTGCCCCAGCTTTTGAATCAAGACCATCCTTTTCCCAGCAGCCCAGAGCCAATGACTAAGCATTTCTGTCTAGCGTGGGGCTCTAAAGTGCACCCCTTGATTTTGTAATGTACAATGTGGTCTGAATCGTGCCCTCCCAATCCTGCTTCCTCCCCTCTTTTCTCACAGATGTCAGATTGCATTCTAGTCTAAAAGCTTCCCTGCCCAGTTCTGCTTCATCCCCCTTTAATCTTCCCAAGGCATTAGCCCCTTCCAATACCCTCTACACTCTTGTTCAATCTCAGCATTTGTTTCCTGGAGGACTCAGCTGACACCTTCAGTCCAGAAGCTTCTCATGTGGGATAAAGTATGACCAGTAGATCCCACAGTCATAAGTCTCCTATCACACCTTTTTTTATAAAGTATGTCCCTTGGTCCTACGTGATGTTATGCAGGATTCCATGCTGATGAGTCAAATATTCTGTAAGCCCACTGATGGTGGTTCTGCAGGTGGAAAGGATAAACCCAAAACCAGAATATGTATCTATTCCAGTCAAAACAAACTGTTGCCCTTTCCACAGTAGAGGGGGTCAATGTAGTCAATTGCCACCAATGCCTGGTTGCTCACCTTGAGGAATATTGCCATCTCTGGAACTCAGCACCAAACTCTTATTGATAGCAGCAACAGCTAGATCAGCCTGAATGTGAGAGACCCCATGCTGATGGGTCTATACATAGGCCCATATCTTCCATGATAGTTACTCCATTCATCAGCTCATTGCACAAGCACTGGGGTGGTCAAGTTATTCTTTCCACCGGTTGGTTAATGACTCGTCCCTAGTAGATGTTTTCTGTTGCATACTAACTAGCCTGTGATACAAAGATATTCACACTTCGTTCCTTACTCCCATATGTCCATCTACTTGCCTCTACACAAAAACTCCCTATCTCAAACCTTTCAATCTTGCATATTTCAGGTCCCAACCAATCAGCTAAGCCATTTGCCACTGCTCATGAATTCATGTATATCCTTATCCTAGGCTGCTTCTCCTTCTACACAGTGGGTGACCATTTGCACAGCCCAAGGCTCTGCCCATAGGTAGTGTTTCTCCTTCCATTATCTTTTAAAACTACTCTTGACGAGGGATGAGGTACAACACCAGTTAACTTTCATTTGCACCAATATACCAGGATACCCATCCATAAACCAGGCTTGGATTTTCCCACATTCACCAGCTGATAGTAGGAGACTTCCCACCAAGTCATGGTGTGAGCTGAGGGAGGGGCTTCACTGCAGCTCCTCGAGAGTCAGGCATAGCAGTTCTGGAAGCCCAATTTAATGGGACCATCATTTTTTTCCAAGCTTCTAAGACCCATCACAGCAGAATATAAGAACTGTCTTTGGCCAGGTGCAGTGGCTCACGCCTATAATCCTAGCACTCTGGGAGGCCGAGGCAGGGAGGATCTCTTGATCTCAGGAGTTTGAGACCAGCCTGAGCAAGAGCGAGACCCCATTTCTACTAAAAATAGAAAAAATTAGCAGGGCACAGTGGCATGCACCTGTAGTCCCAGTTACTCGGAAGGCTGAGGCAGGAGGATTGCTTGACCCCAGGAGTTTGATGTTGCTGTGAGCTAGGCTGATGCCACAGTACTCTAGCCTGGGCAACAGAGCAAGACTCTGTCTAAAATATTAAAAAAAACAAAAACAAAAACAATCTTTCCAAGGTCCTTTCCAGGGTGTTAAATCCTGTATCAAAAGAAAGTATCCCATATTTTTAAAAAATATTCCTTATTCACCTTGGAATTCCATCCTTCTTAATCTAGCACCCTCAGGATTCACTCCCAGGCACACTCTCCTAGATTTTGACAGGCCCTGTAGCTCCTTTTGCACATAATTTCTTCCCTCCAACAGCAAACTTAGCCTTTCCCCAGTGAAGTCATGCTGAGATTTGACCTTAGTTACTGGTCTGGTGGTTAGGAAGAGAGATAGAGACAGATCCCGAGATGGCCATTGTTGTTCTGAAGGCATTTCTATCACATGCAGCTTCTCCATAGTATTTAAGCAAGTGGGAGGACTCTGTCTTCCAGCAAAGGGGACGACTGCAGTCTCGGGAGTTCAGAGGAATCTGAGGATCCTACGTACTCAAGTACCTTCACCCAGTTATCCCCATCCCAAATCTCAGAATTTCATTCCCTCCCTAACAGGGATTTGACTTGGAAGACTTGGCTAGGCTGAGAATTCAGCCTTTTCAAAGTTCTGTCACTCTTAAAATTGGGTCCTGTGATAGCCTTTAACTCTGTCATCCCTCAGACAGTAGGACATGAGGGTCTCTTTAACTGCTGCCAAGGAAACCCTTTGAGTCTCACACTTTAATATGAGCAGGTGATTGATCGCCATGAACATGAAGGGCATTTAGCAACAGGCACCCAATTAAGTCCTTATAATACTATTGCTTTTGAGCCTCTCAAATGCACAAACCACTGCATCTTCCACCTGTATCCCCCCCCACCCCCGGTTCACCACAAGTAAAAGGCTTAACAACTGCACAGTTGCTACAAACCAAGGACTTCAGTACCTCAGCCACAACCAGTGACAGAGACTCATTGTTAGCTGTCTGGGAAAGGATCCAACTGCAGAATCCCTTAGAGCCTGCTTCCCAGGACCCCTCTTCAGGCCCCAACCATCATAGCTCAGTTCTCTAGAAACAGAGTCTGAACCAGGGATGTAAATTCATGATTAAAATAAATATACAAATTTTGGCCGGGCGCGGTGGCTCACGCCTGTAATCCTAGCACTCCGGGAGGCCGAGGCGGGTGGATCGCTCGAGGTCAGGAGTTCGAGACCAGCCTGAGCAAGAGCGAGACCCCGTCTCTACTAAAAAATAGAAATTATATGGACAACTAAAATATATATACACAAAAAATTAGCCGGGCATGGTGGCGCATGCCTGTAGTCCCAGCTACTCGGGAGGCTGAGGCAGTAGGATCGCTTAAGCCCAGGAGTTTGAGGTTGCTGTGAGCTAGGCTGACGCCACGGCACTCACTCTAGCCCGGGCAACAGAGTGAGACTCTGTCTCAAAAAAAAATAAATAAATAAAATAAATAAATAAATAAATATACAAATTTTAAAATTGGTAGAAATTCAAAATAAAGCATGCCTCATAAATAACTTTACATAAGGCTAAGCCTAAAACATATCATCATTAATTATATCAGAAAATTAATGTATTCTGTAAATTCTAAGGATAAAATGTGCAAAGAAGTATTTTAAAGACATTTTTAGTTCTGGGCAGGGCATCAAAACAGCGTCCACCAAATTCCCCATCCACTAAATGTTTCAAACATGAGCATTGCTTTCCCAGATTGATACTTATTGGATTTAAAGTATCTATTTCAAAATAAAGATATTGAAATGGGAGTTTTGCCCACCAGAAACCAAAAACATTATGTCCAACCATAAAAAGAAATGTATCATTTTTACCGTATGGACTTAGATGAATCCAAATGGTGCTACAAACTCAAAAAGTTTAGCTATCATCGATTTTCAACAAGGAATCAAGTCTAAGAAACTAGGAATTAATAGTCAAGGAGAAAGTGTGAGAAACCAGTTATAAGTCCCATCCCAACCCAGTCTACCAATTTTGTAACAGAATGCAAATGATTAACATAAATATATAAATTTAAAAATAGGTAGATATTCAAATTAAAGTATGCCTACTATTAGTTTACATAAGGCTAAACCTAAAACACCTCATAATTAATTATATCAGAAAATTAATGTACTTTGTAAATTCTAAAGAGAAAATGTGCAAAGAAGTATTTTAAAGACATTTTTAGCTCAAATTTCTCTGTTTGAATTCGTAAAGCTCCCTTCTGGTTTCCAATCTGTCATAAGAAGAAGTATCTAATTGACTGCAATTTCAGAATTGGTGGAAAAACAGAAACAGTCCAAAGGCCAATAATAGAGTTGAAATGCCTTTCTTCCTTACCAAAAAGTAGGTTTCCATCCAAAGATACAGGCTTTGGAGAATGCATTATTTATTTAGCACTGAGAATAGGGAAGCCAGGCTCTGTTCCGGAGTTTTCTTGCTTTCTGTTATCAAAATGACATTCTGCTTTATAACCACACTTCTACATAATAGCCTTGCTATTTCCATTTAAAATATTTAGACCTTTTTCTTAGAGGGCAAAAGAGGAGTCACATAGTGGAGAATTTTGAGCTGTTCAATATGGAAATTGGCCAAAGAAGGTACAAATTCACACAGCTATTTTTAAAAAAATGACCTTGAGCAAACATTGATATTTCTGTATTTCAGCTGTAAGGATCAGAAATTTCCAGCATTTATAGGAAGAGTAAAGTTTGCACAACTCTGGCATACTCCCAGGGTACCAACTATTATCAACATTTTGTCTGGTCATATATTAAAAAAGAAACATAGCAACTAAGGAAAAAAAAAAGAACAAAAAATAGAAAAATGGATATAAGGGAAAGTTTAAAACCTCAAAGTCCTAACAACAAACACCTAAGTCGTTGTTGACAAATGCTTTTCCAGTAAAAAAGAAAAAAACTAGAAATATTTGAATTCCTATGCTCTAATCTCTCAAACAAAGACTACAGTATAGAAACTATAGGATATCTTTGATATCAGTGTACATGAGTACAGTTCATTTAAAAATAAAAAGGAAAAGCTTTTAAGAATCCCAGGTCTAGAATCATGGGCTTTAGAGCTGAAGGGACTAGAAAAGCTAATTTACAGATGAGGAGATTCAAAATTGGGATCAAGAGAATTTGAGTTGGGTAAAAACTTCAAACCCACAGATATTTAACTTGAATACTTCTTATAAAAGGTAATGCATACAAGATAATCATAGTTGTTCTTTAACAAATTTCTTTGCATAGTAGATGCCCGTGTAAATTAAAAATTTCTTGGGGGCAGAGTGATTTTCAACCAAATATCAACCTTAACCACAATGCACAGGAATTGCTGGCTATCCTGTGAAATCTGGATCTAGATTCTTAAGTACATTCACCAATTCTTTCACAAAAAATGCTAGTACAAGCAATCTAGGTGTCTGCTATTGGCATTTCAAATCAGTGGAGAAAATATCTGTCTATTAAATAAATGGTGTTGGAACAAAAGGATAAATTTGGGGATAAAATTAAGTTAGACTTCTACTTCATTAAAATTATAAAAATAAAATACAGATCAATAAAAAAGCTACATGTTTTAAATTAAGAATTCTAAATAAATACAGGTGAGTCTGTTGATACTGATTACCATATTTCACTTGATAGCTGTACAATGAGAAGGAAGTATCCATGTACAGATCCAGGAAAAGAACATCCCTATAGAAGGAACAGTTAGCACAAAGGCACTAACACTGGAATGAGTTTGGCATGTTAAAGACCAAAGAAATCCAATGTGGTTATAGTGAAGAGAGCAAGCAAGAGAGCAGAAGAAGATAAGGTCCCAGGGCTAGGAAAGAACAAAACCATGTGAGGCAAGGACATTGAATTTTTTCTATGTATAATGGAAGTTTTAGAGTGGTTTTAATCAAGGGTGACATGATTTGATTTATGTTCTAGAAGGATCACTCAGGGAGATTAATAGGAAAAGTACAAAAGCAGAGTCAGGGACTATAACGCAGAGAGAGATGATGGGGAGTTGATAAGGGCATGAAGGTATTAGGTAGTTAGTGAGGGATTCCAGGTCTCCTAGGGACAAAACTGGGTGCTGTCGCTTTGGTGCAATTGCCTCACCTGTGAAGAAGGCCCCCATTTTGGTCCTGCCCCACCCTAATCTCCCAAGAGATTGCCATACCTGGGGGAGGAGGATATACCCTATGAATCTGCCAATCAACTTAGCTCACCAGCTGCAAAAGAATGCAGAGGACTCTCTAGCACACAGGTCAAGCAGCACAGGGACCACAGAGTCTGAAAATTGACCTAGAACAAGCCACATGCATAGTTAAGACTCAGGTCATGCAACTTCCAACTGTCCAGTCAAAGTGATTCCATGGTGACCTCTGAACCATGAGGGAGGTCCCAATCCAGGCACCATAAAACAAGACACAGACCATAATAACCAGGTCCTTTTTTGGGCCCCTTCCTTTTGCTCTCCCTTTGTTTCCACAATGGGTCCAGTCTTCATCCACAGCATATGTATCTTGCTCTGTAAACCTATATCTTGCTCTTGCCCTATAATCCTATCTTTCTCTTTTCAATAAACCTCATTTTCATGCTTGCCTTATTTTGATGTGTCTGGTCATTCTTCGGCCATGAGTGCACCAAGAACCAACATTTCAGACTGAAACCTGACAAAGGTAGGAAAGGAATCCAGAATGATTCCTAAGCTTGAGCCTGGTAGGGATGGTGGTGCCATTTACTTGGGAGGAAGGAAATTTGCAGGAGAGGAGTTAATAGCTCTATTTTGGGCATGTTATATCCAAGATGCCTATTAGACATCCTTGTGGGTAATGCCCAATAATCAGCTCCATATCTGAGTTGAGGGGCCCAGGGAAAAGATTTGCACTGGAAATATAAATCTGAGGATTCACCAACACATACCTGTTATCTAAAGTTAGGCCAGATTGTTGTCAAAACCACAAGGGGGTTTCAGTCTAGGTCCAGTTGGTCATTGCACAAAAATCCAATTATTGAGACAATGAGGATTGCCAAGGAAGAAAGGAATTTTTAATATGGGACAGACGTTGGGAAAACAGGAGAAGCTGCCTCAAATCCATCTCTCCAACTAAGGGATATCATGGGCTTTTAAAGGAGGGGCCATGTGCCTTGTGACAGGTCATGTATCTCACAAGGGGCTACATGCATTGGGGGCAGGTTTGGGGGGATGGTGAATCTTGGTGGCAGGAAATCTGTTCTGGGACCTTCAGAATCTCAACTCCTGTGTCTTGTAGAAAATCCATCATTTTAGGCCAGGTGTGGTAGCTCATGCCTATAATCCCAGCACTTTGGGGGGCCCATGTGGGAGGATCACTTGAGGCTAGGAGTTCAAGTCCATCATTTCTGGGAAATAATTCAAATGGTCAAGTAGTTAATTAAGGGAGAGGATTATAAAAAACATATAGAGGTTCATGGAGCCATTTACAAGATCAGATAGAACAAGAATATAATTTAAAAAAAGAGCAGGACCAAAGACTGAGCCCTGGAGGACTCCTGCTGTTTAGAGGTCTAGTAGAGGATAGGACAGAAGCCATCAGAAAGACTGAGAAGCAGGGGCCCAAAAGGTGGGGAAAAACAGACTTACAGTGTCACTGGAGCCTAAAGAAGAAAGCATTTCATCACCCATGTCAAGAGTTGTTGCAAAGTCAACTGGGACAAGGAGAGAGAATCGACAATTGACTCAGACATGATATAAATCATTGGTGACCTTGGTAAGTGTGATAAAGCTGATTCAGGAGAGGGCTTTGGATAAAAGCCCCATTCCAAAGAGTTAAGCAGGGAAAGAAAATGAGAACAAGACAGCAAGTATAGGCAACTCTTTCAAGTAATTTTGCTATGAAGCAGGGATGAAAATAGGGCAATAGCTAGAGGGAAACTTCAGCCCAAGGGATATTTGTCAATGCATGATAATAAGGCATGTTATGTGCTTTTGCAAATGATTTTTAATAATGTGCTGATTAACATTTATTCAGCATTTACTGTGCCAGGCACCAGCCCACACACTTTCTTGTATTGCTCATTGAATCATGAAAATATCACCGTTTCAGCATTGAAGTTACTGAGGCACAGAGAAGTCAATAAATGTGCCCAAAGTCACACTTAACACAAGTTACAGAGCCGTGATTTGAAAACTGGCAATACGAGCTCTCTTTCTCTGTACCAGGAGATATAAGAAAGATAGCAAATAATTGTAGAAACAGAGAAACTAGGCTCCAGGACACAGGCAGAGGGGTTGGTCTTATATACAAATCAGATGGAACACAGAATACATGGATGCAGACACAAATAGTTAGAATTTGTTGTGGGAATTGATGTTTCTCCTCTAATCATATCTACTACTTGTATAATTAAAAATAAATAACTTTAAAATATTATTAAAACTTTCCTGCCCTGAAAGGGCTTGCAGTCCCATAGGGGAGACAGATATGTAACCAAGCAAGTGGTTTATGTAAAGTGCTTAGAATGGAGCCTGGAACATAGGGACTTTGAAGGTGAGCTTCTATTAAGCTCAATAGTATAGCGTTACCTAGTGCTCCATGTACAGAGCACAGTGGGGAATTAGAGCAGTCAATTCTACTGTAGGAGAAACAGGAGCAAGGAGGTCGCAAAGGCTCCCCTAAGACAAAGGACTCTTGAGGTTTGTTTTTTGAGACAGAGTCTTACTCTATTGCACGGAGTAGAGTACCATGGTGTCAGCCCAGCTCACAGCAACTTCAAACCCCTGGGCTCAAGCTATCCTCCTGCCTCAGCCTCCTGAGGACCTGGGACTACAGGCGTGCACCACAACACATGGCTAAATTTTCTATTTTTAGTAGAGACAGGGTCTTGCTCTTGCCTGACAGAGTCTCGGTCTTGCTCAGGCTGGTCTCACACTCCTGAGCTCAAGCGATCCTCCTGCCTCAGCCTGCCAGAGTGCTAGGATTACAGGCATGACCACCATCTTGAGTTAACACTTGGGACACCCTTTGTAAGATGAATAGGTGGAGTTAAGTCAGCTGTGTGGGGTGTAGGATGGCAGAGAGCATTACAGAGAGAGGGAAAACATGAGCATTAAAGGGCTCAGAAGAAGCCAAGAATCTGTGAAACTGAAAGATCTACAAATAAAGGCTGAAATGTAAGTTCAGAAGGAGAGATAATGCCAGAGAGAGGACTGGAGAGACACGTAGGCGGGTCCAGGGATAAAGGGCCTTGTAGACTCTGCAAAAAGCCCCATAATCGGATTTGCATTTCAAAAAGATTACTTGGCTCTAAAGTGGAGGGTGCAAAACTGGAGCAGGAAGACCAATTATTAGCATGATAGAAAGAGGATCTAAATGTATGAAGTGGCTGTAATAGAAAATAAAAATGGACACATGTTAAACAGAAAAATATGAAGAATGCAATATTAAACAGGGGGAAATAGAGAAGGGTGAGCAGTACAATAAAATATAAAAGAAAAAGTACCTAGAAACAAGTAGATATAAGCTCCCCCAAAAAGGGCCTCTACCAAAAAAAAAAAATATATGGAGAGTTTAAAAAAAAGAAGACGGAAGCAGAAGAGGAATAGGAGCCAAGGAAGAGGAGGAGGAAGAGAACAAGAAGAAGAAAAAGAAAACAGCAGAGTCAGCAGTTACAAACAACCTTAAAATGATACACAAAGAAGGGCAGCATCTACTTCTTACAAAGTTTTGGTCACAAAAACAAATCATTTGGAAGGAAATAAACTGTCCTTTGGGTTAGTAGAAGGTATAACCAAGGAATAGCTAAGTAGGTGCCAAATAGGGATGGCTGGAGCACCAAGCCACGGCCTTTGTTAAATATGAAAACACAAGAAATTGGAAATAGAATCTTGTATACAAGCAGGCAACTCCGTGAGACTACCCAGAGGGAGTCCCAGATGGGAACCGCCAGCGTGTTTGAGAGGTTCTGGGGCACTGCAGCTCGTCTGATGCTCTAAAGGATTCCAATCCAGTCCATGTCCATAAAAACCATGTCCACAATACCAGGCTTACTTTACTAGCTGGTCTCACCGCATGAAAGAAACCAAAGACAGGCAAAGAGGAACGTTCCTGCTCCTAATGCCCTGAGTGGTTTCCCAGAGACTGAGGTCATCTAAGCAGCCTGGGTCAGAAACAGAACCAGGGACCAGCAGCAGCACTGGCAGAACTGAAAAGGAAGAGATAGATTTGAAAGAGCTATGGAGACAGAATCTACAGGATTTGATGATTGAATGGATTTGCAGTATGAGGGAGAGGGAAAAGTCAAAGCTGACGCCCCTGCTTCTAGCTTGAAGGACTCGGTGGCCATTTATGGGAATGAGCGACAGACTGGGGCAGGTAGGGGAGAAATATGCATTTGACTTGGATATCCTGAGTCTGTGAGGTTGGTGAGGCATAAGACATGCGGAACAGGAGCTCACAAGAAGGTCTAGACATTTTCCCTAGAAAGGTGTAGGGAAAGTGGTCTCTAGACATTAGGACACAGGTGGCGTTAAGTCATGCAGAGAGTACCCAGGTGTGGCGACACAGCAAGGGCAGGCAGAGAGAGAGGATCCAGCGAAGAAGGCATCAGTCCAAGAGGTGGAAAGAGTACTGGGGAGGACTGGATTTCAAGGAAACCAATTAATGAATTCAAGGTCAAAGCTGGTTTAGTATTTTAGCTTTAATTTAGTCAATGGACAGAAATTATTTTGATAAATACATCACTGTTTACTTAACACAGCTGACACAAAGGAGGCATAATGAACATTTCTAACAAGAACACAAGCAAATCTCACTGTAGCAATAATATGACCTTCACGGGAGAGAAGATCTTAGAGACAAATCCTCTCCCTGAACTCTCTTCACTTGCAATTTTCTCCCTTGAACAATTTTGAATCATTAAGAGGCACAGCTTCTAATTAACCTAGTAATACCTCCTAATTACTATGTGTACTCAAGTCAAGACTTTGAAATCTCTCTAGATAGCTGTCATGAGACTACAAAAAAATTCTGTTAACTATGACTTTTATTAAAAATTGATACCCTAAGCATAAAAATAATAATAATAAAGACTCCCTCCTCAATTCCTTCCTCATCAACTAATTTCATTTCTTTTGCGGGAAGTGAAGTGGAGGAAAAAATATTAAGGATCCATGGGAAAAGCTAACTAATGAGTTCACCACTGACCATTGTTTTTGCAAAGAAATATTTTGTGCGTTTAGTCTCTAGAAAGAGATGCACCATATTTCCTTCTACTTTCAATAGCCTGAGAAGCCACAGGCAGATGTTGAAGGCACTGAAGTATGTGCTTTCACTTTCTGTAATGAAATCAGATTAATAAGAAGTGGGAAAATTTGGTACCCCAATTGGCATGAGATTTAAGTTTCCTCAATAGTAGAATGAAAGCACTAGGTTAAATGATTCCAAAGTCCCTTCCACATTCAAAAATTGTATGATTTTATAACTAAAGCACATGACACTTAGTGACAACTGTTTTCTTTTGAAGCTCAGAAGCCATCTATGTTTGCTTTCACAGACTCCTGTGACCTCTAAACAGGGAAGCTCAAAATATTATTCTCCTCTACCTCACAGAGGGCTTTCAAGGTGATAATTTCTGATGCAACAATTTTGTGATTTTTGAAAAATGTTATGCTCCCTAAGATAGCAGTTCCTTTCCTTTTTTGCCTCAATAAACATTCAAGAGCAACAGTTCTTAAGATCTTCTCCAATCCATATTTCTGAGGGATATGATCCAATCCTGTCTGTGAAAGAGCACATATAGAACTGATTCTCAAAGTGTACAGAATGTGTGCATGTGAATAGAGGAGAGAAATGTTAATTTGCCCCTCTGTCTCCTCCCCATTTCTAGGCACCTGTGGGACATGATTTCTTAGAAAGGATAGATCATGGATAAACATGCTCCTGAGAGCTTAATGATTCAGCCATCAGTTTGCCATTAGGAAAGAGCTCTCTGACATTCACCCAAGTCATTGGGGAACAAAAACAAGTTGTATTCCATTATCATTTTCATCAGCTTCTGTCCTCTATCCCATGCACATTTTAACCAAGAGCCTGCTGAGGAAACCAGACATGAAGGCAAACTAAATAGAAACGTTAGGTAGACAGGCATTCCGGGTTTCCTAGGGACGAAAGTGGGTGCCTTGCCTTGGTGCTGCCTCGAGCAATTGCCCCACCTGGGAAGAAAGACAAGGGCGGGCCCCAGGACCCATCTTGGTGCTGCACCACCTTAACCTTGTCCTGAGCGACTGCCATACCTGAGGGAGGAGGGAACACCCTACCAATCTACCAATCAGAACTTAGCCCTCCAACTGCAAAAGAACGCAGAGGACTCTCTAGCCCACAGGCCAAGTGGCATAGGTACAATAGAGTCTGGAAGATGACTTAGGACAACCTAAGCCTAATTATCATGTCATTCACTTAAATCTAGGGTGTAGTTCACCAGCCCCCCATGGGCTTTCAGAGAGGTTCATGGGAGATCTGCATGCTCGTAAGACTCAGGTCATATAACTTCCAACCGTCCATCAAAGTGGTTCCATGATGACATCTGAACCACGGGGAGGTCCCTATCTGGACAGTGTAGAACAAGACCCTGACCACAACCAAGGTCTCTTTTGCTATGACAAGGGGATCTGGTCGTCATCTGTGGCATATACATCTTGCTCTGTAAACCTATATCTTGCTCTTGCTCTATAATCCTATCTTGCGCCCCCTCAATAAATTTCACCTTGTGCTTGCCTTACTTTGTTGTGTCTGGTCATTCTTTCGCCAAGAGCACACCAAGAACTGAGAACACAGAACGAGAGTGCCAAACCCAACAGAAATACTATAAATATCTTTACATCTTCCTAGCCACATGATTTTATTCCTAAACAGAAGTTTCACATTACATCAAAACCAGAGATTGCATTAAAGGGGGACAAGATATTATAAATCACTAGAGAGTAAATACCATTTTTGTAACTGAGCAGCATAAACAATGTAATACATATAAATAAGACAAAAACATTCAGTGATATAAATCCTATTACCGGACACAACCTTGAAAGCATCCTTGGGAGCCGCAGCGTAACTGGATCTGACAGCCTGCACTCAATATTTACATGCTGTGAAATTGTGCGTTCGGCTTTCTGAGGAATTATGAATAAATTCTAAATAAAACCCTTTCTCTGCTGATTTGAGCCCAAAAAAGAGGGGAGGAGCTTTGGATGGAGCTAACAATGTCCTCACCTTGGAGTGAAAGTTTTTTCCCCTTTTCTTTTGCTCTTTAGAGAGGAAAAAGGCAGGTAATAGAGAGAAGTGGAGTGTGGCCATCAGGATGACTGTGGGACATTGGAGAAATGTGAGAAGAATAATGGCTCTGCATTTATGGAAAAAGTCTTTCACCTGGGGTCCTCACCATCGGCGTGGGAGGGTGCAGTTAGTCTGCAAGCCACATTTTAGTCTCTGGATCTGCAAATCCTGGTTCTGGTATTTTAACTCCCTGTGGGCCAACATTTCTTCTTTTTATCAGAAACATGGCTCATCCTTTGGCTCTCCTGATACTCTTCTCCCCGCCCCTGCCTCACAGTTCAATAAATCACACCTTTATAGACGATATACTGCATGCTGAAAAGTACCTATCCTAGCCATCCTGACTGTTGCACAGACAGACATTCCTACCTACACTGGGACCAACTGAGGTGACTCCGGTTCCCTAGATTCAGTGGAATCCAAACCGTGAAAGAGAATTAGAGGAGAATGTAGTGGTGTTCCTTCTTGTTAAAAATGAGGTTTGTACATGTGCTTGCATATTCATATTTGTGCCTGCAAACAAATATGTATATGTAGGCAAATACACATAAATATATAGAAATAACCACAATTATTTATCTCCTTCTCCTAAAAAAAACTCTGAAACACAGCCAGCCCTACCCAAGTACCATTTCAGGACATTTTTTGCTTTTTTTGTGGCATCTTCTTCCCTTCTGCATTATCCTTAATGCTCATCTTACCCAGATTCCATCCGTACAGAAACGTTAAGAAAGAAATAACATCTTGTAACGTACTGTAATTTGTCCCACATTGGAACCATGAATATGCACTGTTTTCCCTGAGTAATTTATAACTAACCCAAGAAGCATCTCTAACATTGGAGGACAAAGGACTAAAGACATTTGAAAACACTCAGCCGTTAGTGTTATTCCTCTGCTAGCAGGCTTTGCTAATTCAACCTAGATTACATTAACAGGTTATAAGCAACTTTAAGAATTCCAGGCCAGGCGCAGTGGCTCATGCCTGTTAATTCTAGCACTCAGAGAGGCCAAGGTGGGGGGATCGCTTGAGGTCAGGAGTTTGATACCAGCCTGAGCAAGAGTGAGGCCCGCCCCCCATCTCTACTAAAAATAGAAAAATTAGCTGCGTATGGTGGCATGTGCCTGTAGTCCCAGCTACTCCAGAGGCTGAGGCAGGAGGATTGCTTGAGCCCAGGAGTTGAGGTTGCTGTGAGCTAGGCTGATGCCATAGGCACTCTAGTCCAGGGAACAGAGGAAGACTGTCTCAAAAAATAATAATAATAAAAATATGTGATAAGAATTCCACTAAACTATCGTATTCTGCTCTTTTTATTTATTTTTTATTTATTTATTTTTTTTGAGACAGAGTCTCACTCTGTCGCCCAGGCTAGAGTGCCATGGTGTCAGCCTAGCTCACATCAACCTCAAACTCCTGGGCTCAAGCAATCCTCCTGCCTCAGCCTCCCAAGTAGCTGGGACTACAGGCACACGCCACCATACCCGGCTAATTTTTCCTATATAGTTTTAGTTGTCCATCTAATTTCTTTCTTTCTTTTTTTTTTAGTAGAGACGGGGTCTCGCTCTTGCTCAGGCTGGTCTCAAACTCCTGAGCTCAAACAATCCGCCTGCCTCGGCCTCCCAGAGTGCTAGGATTACAGGCGTGAGCCACCGCGCCCCGCCAATTCTGCTCTTTTTAGCTGAATTTTTAAGTAAATTTCCAGGTTTTTCTGATAGAAAATCATCTCATTCATCTGTCAAGGGTTAATTATCCAAAATGCTAACAGCACTTGTCAGACAGACCAAGGCTCATTCTGGTTTGGTCTTCATCCCATCAAAGCTTTGAAAAATGACAGATTTTAAAGACACAAACTTCCTAGGCAGGAAGTGTGAAAAGACTGTAGACTGAGGATCCATCTTTCCAGCTCCACTCATATTCAACAACCAGAACTGTGGAAATGTCTCTCGGCGAGGTCTGCCTTAGAAGAGAAATATTAGTGTCATAGTTGATAAGCCTTAAACAGCTCAGCCTCATACTGATCGCCACACTAAAGGGCACGTCATCATAGCAAGCCTCCTGTCAGGTGTCCTGATAGATGGGTAATTATACCACACACACACACACACACACACACACACTCTCAGACACGCACACACACAGCTAAATGCATTCCAGAGGCATACACACTGTCCAAAAAGCTCATTTCTAACCACGTGTTGGGCTGCAGATTTATTTAGACTTTGCTGTATAGAATGTCAAACGCTTTTCAGCTGCTTGTCCATCAAATGGGAAGAAAAGTGCTTAACCTAAGACTTTAAGCTTTAAATCCCCACATATGAGAGAGAGAGACAGAGAGAGAGAGACTGTCCTGTTTGCTTTTTATTGTATTGTTAAATTAGCCATAAAAGCCTGAATTTTCTGTTAGAAAAGAATGGGTTACCAATAAGCTTTAAAGAAATAAAATCAAGCAATTGGAAGGAATCTCCCTAGTAAGACCTGTTTTCTAGGGGCAGGGAGACTCACAGCCAGGAGACAGAAGAAGAAGCTGAATGGCTGAAGCGGGATTCATGCGCTCAGGCCGACCTGGGAGAAGCCCCGGGGACGGGGACAGGAATGGGGAACAGGGACGCGTGGGGTTTTCCCTCCGGCTTCCTGAATACCAAGCAGGAACGCTGCTGCCCTTTACATTACCACCCTCTGATTTGCATCCTGATGTTTCTAACAGCTTAAATGTTTAAAAGCAATTGTGTCGTTTGAAACATTTTAGGCACCAACAGGTGACTGTGATTAGCTAGACCGAAATAAGAAGGGGTGAGGGGGAGTGTTCTTTTCCTTTCTCTGTATAAAACAACGGCTTTCCTGCATCACAAATAAAGTAAAAATGGAAATCTGCGGGTACCCTGGTTACCTGGCAACCCAAACCCACGGGCTCCGTCTGTTCGCATGCTGAAGTCCCCCAGCAGGAAAGCTTCGGTCAGGAGGGATTCCACTTGTGCGGAGCCTCGCCACTCTGTCCCTTCATTCATCCCCAATTATTTGGTTTCCAAGTCAGTCACCCAGATTTCTTCGGCTCTAATGCTTGTCTCCGCAGGGAAGGAAGCTTCTGCTAGGGAATTTTCTATAACACCTTTTAAAACGAATCAATGTTTTGCAAACCCCCTGGGATAACTTGTGTTAAAAGGAAAAAACATGGGGGCGGGGGGAGTATTGCTAAGGGCTGCCCTGCAGTTCCTTCCCGTTGCTCTAGGAAACGTGCAGTGTCATGCCTGCTTCATCGGAAACCCACTGCCTCGGGCTTCACTGGAGAATTGCCTGTCACACTTCAGATTCATCTATAAATAACGGGCCCAAATTGGCAACTGCCTGGAATAACAGCAACGGAGAAATATCGCATTCCACACCTTCACTCCAACTTCAGCCCAGGCCAAGCCCGTCAGTCACCGTAGGTTCCATTACTGGATTCAGAAATGATATTCTAGGATTGTTTTTGTTGTTGCTGTTTTGACTTTGTGACTTTAAGAAATATTTTGGAGACTACTCCAGAGCCACATGCGGAATTCCAAAGTAAAAGGCTTTAAAAAATTAACATTTTTGCTCTCCTTGGAAGAAATATGCTGCACTATCTCCCTAGATTTTTAGATTAAATATCAATAATTCTTACAGTGATTCTGTTCATCCCCAACTAATCAAAACTGGTTTATCTGCTCTGTCTTTTAAAAATTTAGTTCGCTCAGGGCCTAATGTGTTCTACTGTTTTTATATTTCTATCAGAGGCTATACATTTTCAGTGAAAATGAAATCTGAATGTTTTTCCTGTTTGTAAGCATCTTTGTTGAAAAGTTTTATTAAGGATAGGAATTTTAACTACAGGTATTATTAAATAGAAAGATAGTTGATTCCCTATAAGCTTCATTCATTCAACAAAATAGACTGAGAAACTAGCATATGTGATATTCTGCTAATATATATGTGTGTGTGTGTGATGCAAAGGTGGACACAGCACACTGTTCTTAGAGAACTTAAATTTTAAAGAGAAAGATGTTATGTATCTGCTTCACTATAATACAAGGAAAATATACTAAGTACCAAAAGAGACATGAGCAATGTGTTATGAGAACCTTTTGAGACAGTCATTTCCAGCGCTGATGATGGAGAAGCCACAAAGGCTTCAGGGAGAAAATGGCATTTGATCCAGTGCAGTGAATGGGTAGAATTTTGATACTAGAGATGGAAAGGGCATTCGAGATGGAGGAAATGAAATGACTGAAAGCATGGGGCAGGAAAGTGCTGGAAACATCCAGGAATTGGTCAATGGCCCAGTCTGGTCAATGCACAGGATACACAGTTGTCAATTTCAAATGTGGTGTGTCCATAATCTATAATGAGGCATTCCCCAATTCTTGCAATCATTCATTCAACAGATATTTACTGGGTACTCTTTTTGGCAGGGACTTAAGAGTATTTAAAAGAATAACAGTGGTCAAGTGATTCCACAATAAATTTTCACAAAGTACTTTTGATGCAGGGGGTGCCCCAATAAAGGGAGGAAAGCCCCCTGAACTCACCAAATGGATTCTTGCCTTTGTGCAGGAAAAGAATTCAAGAGCAAGCCAACTAGCTACGAGGAAGGTTTGTAGAGAGAAACAGACAACAAATCCTACTCCACAGACAAAGTAGGGCTCCTCTCCCAAGCATGATGGGGCAATGGTAAGGTTTTTAAATATTCAGAAGCCCTGTTAGGAAACAGCCTTATGTGACCAGCATTGTCTAAGGTCAGGCCATAAAGGTTAATCAGAAACTGCTGTCACAGAAAGGTAAATACAGTTTGTAAGGCTTCTGGCTTAGTAATTCATTCATCCTCAGGTGGTTCTGAGCCTTTGACTAGCTGGCAACTCCCTTGCTCAGGGTGGTTAGGGTCTGGCATTGGTCAAAACGGCTGCACTCAGGCTCTCTCGACCTTCCTTTTCTGCCTTATCCCTACATTACTTTGCCAGAGTTGTTAACCAGAACTCACAGTGCCTGCTTTAAGATTACAATAACATCACAGGTTTTTTTTTTTTTTTGTACTGATTGACAGTTTTCATAACATCACAGTTGATGCTAAAAAAAATGCTGTGCATGTTTAATGTGACTCATTCATGAAGAAGTTTCATCATTTCAAGGGGGCAACACAACAGCTTGTTGGAAGAAATTGGTTTAAAGCACAACATCAATATATAAGACATCGATAACATTACAACATCCCAACTACATGCAATTGTACTTCCCAAAGTATTACCTGAGGAGTTGAGTGTTTAAAGGGGTGAAGTTTAGCCATTGCATTTGGGACTGGCCACCATAACAATTCACTTAAAAGTTGGACATTTTACCTGAAGGAGAAAAAAAATTAAACAGTGTAAGAATATTCTCAAACAATATTCTTCAACTTTATGGATAAAAAAATGGATAAAAACATTTGCTGGATCTACTTCATGGGGTTGATGTAAGGATAGAATGAGACAATATATGAGAGGTAACCTGTGACCTGCAGAGCACTAAACAAACATTAGCTCATTTTGCCACAAAAGTTAGTCTTGGCTGAGTCAGTGCCACTGTAACCCTCTCACTAACATGGTCCCAGCATGCACAACAGGACACATATTGATGTTAAGCCAAGTTAGAAGGCTATCCTGAATTATTTCTTGGAATTCAGAAGAAGGTTGGGGACCGTGTTGGTCACAGTCTGTCCAAGTAAGTAAGTAGCAACCGCAGGAGCAGCAAAACTGAGACAATAGCTTTGAGAAGCTGCAAACATTTGCTAGTTGCTAGGGAGCTTCAGCAAGATGTGTCCCTGCTGCTAAAATTGAGTTCATGTGGCCTATATTATAAAAAATTAATCCAAGTTAGGGCATAGCAGCAAAAGGTGCTTCCGTCCAAGTGGCTTGACAAGAGTCATTTGAGGTATGATCTTCGGTTTAGAGCCATCTCATACTCAAATTTTGGCTATACTACCTGAGCTACCAAATGAAGCAAGGACATCAGGTCATCACAACTCATTAGACCATCATAATTGCTGAAAATGAGTTACCCAATATTTTCTAAACTATCTTTGCTGATCAAAAGGTTATTAAAGAAAGACACAAACCAACAGTTATTAACTGCTTGCTTTATGCCAAGCACTCTAATTATTATTTACACATTAATTATCTCATGTCACATCCAAAAGACAGATGTACCCCAAGGGATATATGATTGAATGTAATGTTTTTGTATCTTGTAAGTTGTTGTAAACATAAATGTCTGGCTGGGACTAGCCCGATGTCCCTGACCTCTTTTCCCATTGCATTTTCCAGGACTTTTAGGAGTCATCTGTTGAGAGACTAGGACAGAATTAGGGATGAGGCAGAGTTGTGAAGACACAGAACTGCTCGGGGCAGACAGTAAGGAGAGTCAGCAAACATTATTACTGAGGGCAAATAGAAGGCATTCATAGCAAACTGATCAACATGACACCATGACTTTCTCCAGGAGGAGAATCAACGACACAGTGTTAGGATTCCATGCCGCCTTCTTGGGGAGAAGAAAGAGGTGACTAAAACAATTACAGTAAACACATTAAATAGCATGCAAATTAAAAGGGCTACTAGGACACATTCTCCAAATGCACATGGATGGACACAAAGGAATTCCCTGGGTTGGCTCATACCAGATAAGGAGGTAGACCTTCTTGTTTGTAGATACTGACAAATAGGCAGGCTGAGGGTTTTTTTTCATTAACTGCTTCTCTTTTTTATTCTTACCCACAAAAGACTTTCTCTTCCATCTTCAAACCAATGCTGAAAACTTAACTCCACTATCATAACCTCCCCCAAAGATCACAAAGCCCAGCAAATGTGTGATATCTCTGAACCATACTGCCTTCTCCAAAATCAATATCCTCCTCCCCTCACTGGTCCAAGCATGCTTTCATAAACACATTAAATCTCAGCTGGATCTGTGAGTTGGGGATAGTCAGGAAAGGCAATTCATTTAAAGCACACATTCTGGGACATGTAGAAATCATTAATCAAAACTCACAATATGATTCACATAATGCTACTATCATCGCAAAGTATTTCTTTTTCTTTTTCTTTTTTTTTTTGAATTGAGACAGAGTCTCACTTTGTCATTCTGGGTAGAGTGCAATGGCATCATCATAGCTCACTGCAACCTGAAACTCCTGGGCTCAAGCGATTCTCTTGCTTCAGCCTCCAGAGTAGCTGGGACTACAAGGTACAAACCACAACGCCCAGCTAATTTTTCTATTTTTAGTTGAGAAGGAGGTCTCACTCTTGCTCAGGCTGGTCTCGAACTCCTGAGTTCAAGCAATCCTCCCGCCTCGACCTCCCAGAGTGCTAGGATTACAGGCCTCAGCCACCGACCCGGCCTGGGATTTCTTAATTATTGAACATTTTAAATATTTAGACTAACTAGAGACTAAATTTGAGGTAATGTCCTGAATAGTAGCAAAATGGCTTTTCTAAAACTGAAGATTCCATTAAGAGATTATATTCACACATGTGTAGAAACTTTGTCCATTTTTAATTGTACCCCTGAAGGAACACAATATTCTTTTGTGAAATGGGTTTTAGGGCAACATGAAGAGCAAATGAGCTCATACATATGAAGGATTCTGTAAATGGCAGAACACGACACAAACCTAAGAGGTTAGCTCCCTTTCTATCTCCCACATTCTTCAGGTAAGACTGACTCAGTGAATAAGGATGAACTCTGAGACTCTCTCTCTCATAAATAATAGAATGTCTCAATCACCATCACAGTTGCTAATACTGCTTTATGCCAAAGCTTTAAGCTTGCATTTAAGTTAGGTATGAAGTCCACAAACATAATTAGATTGAATTACACAAAATTGTCAACATTTGACCATTTTAACCTACAAAAATGGTCATTTCATGGTTCAACCAAAGCATTAGCTTTTCTTTTATGATCCTGTAAAATTACAGACACCATAAAAATAGCTATTATGATTCTGATAGGATCTGAATTTATAGAAGATGACTAAGAGCCATGCTGTTCCAAAGAATGGGGTCCTCCATAAGAACTGGGAAGCAGATAAGAGCAGAGCAGTTTTAGCAACTGAGGCTGACTGGAACCTCCATGCCAGGAGAGGACCAGCTGCATAAAGGTATTCTCACACGTAATACATCTTACACTGATTTGGAGACATCTGGCTTGCTTTCAGCCTGTAATGGGATATTGAAAGACTCTTTTGCTCTTGTCTCAGAATTTCAACTAAAACCCAAAGTGAAGGATAATAGGTGCTGAGAACCCCCACATTCTAAAGAGAACTGCCAGACATATCTCTGTAGAACTTATCAGTTATGCAGCTATCACCCACTACTCCCACCAGCCTGCATAAGTAATAGATCAGAAATTATAGAATTCCCATGTGTTACTGAGTTGTTGGCCTGGCAATGGTTCTCAAACTGAGTGGAGGCTGGAAATGTGGGGAGGCGTTTTCTGGGGGTGCTATTGGCATTTAATAGGCAGGATCCAGTGATGCTGAATATCCTGCAATGCAAAGGGACAGCCCTGCTCAGCAAAGCATCATCTCACCCAAATTGCCAATAGCTCTCCTATTAAGAAACCGGCATAAGGTGACAGGCCTGTGGCTTTTCTGCTTCCCTCCAGGGACAAGGCTATTCTCCTATACCAAAGCCAAAGGACATGTGCTCAAAGGGAGTAGTAATAACTGCAAGAAAACTGACATCCATTCTCCAAGTGGACTCTGTCTATGAGTGAATTTGTTGACCTATCTCTGTGCCTCTTTGAAAAGAGAATAAAAGGGAATTAACTGTGGGGAGGTGGCGGCTAAAGAAAGGGCAGCAAGGTAGTAGTCCATCCTCCCACCCTTAGGTGCATCTCCTCTGGGCCAGGTGGACACCTTACCCAGGCTTGGGCTGTTTGACCAGAGGGCTGCCCACTGGGGAATGAGGAAACTGTCATTAGGTGCCTGCTATACAGAGGATGTGGCCAGCCAAGGAAGAAACACAGGATTCTTCTTATGCAGGATGCATTTGCCCCTTCCCCTTTCCTCCCCGCAAACCCTAGTACATTGGAGGAAAGAGGATTCCCAAGACAGGAAAAGGAGGAAGGTGCAAAAGGAGAAAAGGCGCAAGCCAGGCCCCCACAGTGCAGTCCCTTCACCAGCGCAGGCCCTTTGGGTCCCAGGGAGAGCTCCTCTCTTAGACACGAGGATTTTGTGACTAAATAAATAAATAGGAGTTCTTTCTCTATTGGACACAAGGCTGACATTTTAAACCTATTAAATTAAGGGAGATTGGAATTTTATGCCCGAAGTGTCCACAAAGCGATGGAATCCATCCAAAATGTTGTTGACATGGAAAATATTTCACAGCACATTGTTGATGGCAAAAAAAAAAAAAAAAAATGGAGAAAAGACATAAAACTGTTTCATAGTTGTATGTCACCAAATCTTGGTTAACAAGGAACATTCTCAGCTGATAACTTTTCTACATGAAATTATAAATGTAATCCTAATATATATATGAATGGAAATACTTTAAAAATAACTAAAACTACTAAAAACATTTCATAATAATAGCTATCTCCAGGGCCAATAATTGCAAGCAACAAATAGATTTTAGCTCTTTAATGCAAATAGTGAATGTACTGGAGACTAGAACAGGCTCCTAGTGCTGATTCAGTCAATAAATATTTATCGAGTATTGTTATGTGCTAGGTATTGTTCTAGGCATTGGGATACAACAGCGAACAAGAGACAAAATCTCTTCCTTCATGAAGCTGAGCTTCTAATGAAAGAGTCAGACAAAATCAAATAAGAAAACTACCAAGCATAGTAGATGACGCTAAAATAAAAACTAAAACAGGTATAGGGAGAGGAAGTTCTGTGTGGAGGGAGGTGGGCATTGCTCTCTAACATAAGCATGAATGATCAGAGAAGACATCACATGAAGTTCTCATCTGGGCAAAGTCCTAGAGAAGGGGAAGGCACTGAGCAATTTTAGCAGTAGATACAATGTCACCACCACTGGCTGCTGCTGCCATGGCAGATGGACACTGGTAGGCTGTGACCACCATGAAATTCTAACCATCCTTTCATCTTGGTTTCCTTCACTGATTCCACCCCCTTGCTCCAGGGAGAATATCTACGTGGCCAAGCCAGGACTCTGTGTCCCCCTGCCCTTGTCGGAGAGGGGCAGAGCGTTGATGAGTTGCAGTTACACTTATTGTGGTTCCCCTCAAATTGAAAAGAGTACCTGGCTACCACACTGTTGTTTTTGAAAACCTACTCTGTGGCATTAGCCCACTTGAGACTCAATTGTGACTTTACGAGATTACATGGCTTACTCTGGCAATGCCAGGTGGAGCAGGAACTCAGATTTAAGTCTTCCCTGACTCCATAAGCCTGTAACTCTAATCACAAAGACAACTGTGTCCCCTCGTGAGCAATCACTGCACTTGTTTTTTATTTTATTGCCAGTGTAGATAGGGCGGGATGGGACGGGGGTGGAGAATGGTTGTCCCCAAGGTCAGTGTCACCATAAGCTCCCTTAAAAGCATTTCACATCAAGGCTCACAATCTTCACTCTCATTTTAGGTGTTCTTCTAGCTTTCCTCACCTCCTGTTCTCTGCAAACGGCCAGGAGGTGGTTTGGCATTCTAGGTCAGCCTTTCTCAAAACGTGGCCTTCAAACAGCTGTAAAAGCATCATTTGGGAACTTGTTAGAAATGTAAAATCTCAGACCCCACAGCCAGACCTACTGAATTAGAAACTGGGGGAGGGGCAGCAATCTTTGTTTGAACAAGACTTCCACGTGGCTCTGATGGAGACCTGCGTTTGGGAAACACTGCTCTAGGTCATACAGCTGTTCTGGGTGCTGGGCCTTCTCAGCGTGGTTCCAGACGCCTGAATGAACCATCTCCCCGCCTCTCATCACACCCTACTCATCTCTCAGGGACAGCCACCTGCTGACCTCCTCATGGAGCTCTCCAAGCCTGGGAACAGGAAATCTCTGCCTTATAAAGCCCTTACCTCTAAAGTCTACATCAAGCCTACAAAACCTCAAGAGATTAAAATAAACATTCCTATAAATGCAAAGTGTATAGTATTATATTTTGACAACCAAAGGTAAGATAGATAGCATGATGGCTTGAATTATGAGGCCATGAAGAAAAACCATGTCTTTTTCTCTATGTCACCCAAGACATTGGCAGTGCTTAACAAATATCCTTTAAATGCTTATCTACTTATTAGTTAAATAAGTAGTTGAATCCTAAGTATATTGTTGGGTAACTACTTCTGTGGGTACAGAGTTGACCCACAATAAGGTGAAATCCATGAAATGGTGAGACGATTAAAAGCAGGGTTTTACTGAAATTTTTATAGCTTTTTATAAATGCAAATTCATACCCATGGGTATGAATTTCACACAGGTTTTTTTTTGCCAAAGCAAAATGAGACTCCTCAGTTTCCATGGATTTATAATTCTCATAGGTGTTGAGAAAAACATTCGAGTATTCTTCCCCAATGAAATTTTACTTCATAATTCTTCATAATACAACTTTTTTTCCAACCTCTTCTCTCTAAATAGTTCCCACATGCCTTCTGACAAGTTAATTCCTTTATTAGCTTCTTTATAACATTTAATTTTTGTATCATAGAAACTATATATTCACTGTTAAAATAAATATTAATAGATTAATTTTCTAAAATCAGTAGTTTGTATTTTTTTCTAACTTCTTATGATTCAATTTTATAATTGGAAGTATTTATCAAGAGAATGGGACCAGTTTGTAGAGATATATGCAAGAAAGCAATTTTGAACCCTCTTTTTCTCTAATGCAAAAATGGCAGTCTCTATCCTTGTTTTTAAAAGATATTGGTTACCAATATTTAGTACCATGCACACTGTATTTCAGTGAAAGTTTATGGTCAAGTTAGATAAAATATAGTTATTTAATATGTACTTAATATCTCACTACATAATGAATGAAGTGTCCAAACTTAAGTCAGTAGGTATAAAACTCCCTCCCTCTTTCTCAAGGACTGAATAGAAGCAAGCATGGCTCATGGATGTTACCCATGGGAAAACCTGAAAGCAGGAAGGACAGGGCAGTAGGAGATTCAGTTTCTATTCATTGGTGATCCTGCCGAGCTACATGATAACTTCACCTTGCTGTTCACCGCTTCTATTATTGCAATTTACTTAGCATCATCCCACTCCCTATGTTAACAATAAATAGACTAGCAATTCTAATTAGATAAGAACAGAGTTCAGTTATAGCATTATAGGTATTTTTTTTTTTTATATTTGGGACAAGCAAATGTACGTATTGTGTTAAGTTCCATCATCTTGACGTATCTACACATGCTTTGCTAGGCATGTACCGAGAAGCAGGCTTGGCTACCTGCCACTCAAAAGCCAAACTCGGTAGAAGAGGGGTTGGTGGAAGGAAAGGTGGATTTATTCAAGAGCTGGTATCCTGAGGAGATGGTGGACTCATGTCCATGTCGCAAAGGCCATCTCCAGTTCCTCAGTCTGACAAAGGGTTTTATGGGGGCAGGAGGCGGGGGAGGGCTTGGGAGGCGCTATGCGCAGGGTCAGCTGGTCTAGTTCCTGATGGTTATCTTGACCAAGGGGCCCTCTGGGAGTCTGGTGGTGTGGCCGGCACCAGCTGGATTGCAATGGAATTGAAGGTTAACTGCTCAGCATTTTCCTCCAGGGGGAGTTCAGCAACCTTGGTTCTAGAGTTAACTGCTCGGGTACAGTTTCTGGAATTCTTAAACAAGCACGTAATTAGCCACTGTAAAAGAGTTATTAGTTAGCTTAGGATGGAGTGACTGTTACTGTTACAGCTATACATGTTATTATTGGCACAAAAGTGATAATTCATTAGATCAAAAATGTAACAACTTCCAAAAAATAAACTTAAAATAATTTAGCCTCATACTCATAGAGACAATGGATAAAATAGACTCAAACCTTATTTTTAACAAACCCAGAGCTTCAGCAGCAAAGAACACGAAGCGGAACCGCCTCTGTCAGGTAAGGGGGCTCGTGATGGCAGCAATGTGCCCCGCGGTGTCAGGCGGCAGGAAGTCTCGGCAACCTACAGACATCAGCTCAGGCTGAGAACTTCACGCTGAGGCCATGCCAGGAGCACAGGTGACTGGCCTTTTGGTAAACTCCACAGCTCTTGATGGAAAATATAGTCTGGGAAAAGAGGGTGACTTTAAAATATAGCTTGGGTGGCAAATAGGGGAGTAGGAGTCTTATAAAAAATACAGGGTACTCCACTTCCTGCTGCCTGAGTGTAGCAGACAGACCCTAGGGTGACCCCCAATAACTCCCACCTCTTGATGTTAATGCCTTTGTGAAGTCACCTCCGTTTGAGTGTGGGTGAGACCTGAGAGAAGGCGTCAGTCTTGTGATTATATTACACTGAAAAGACTCGTCTTTGCAGGCAGGAGAGAGCGAGTCCCTCACTAGCTTTCAGGAAGCACAGTCACACCGGGGACTGGCTCTGAAGAGGGCCACATGGCAGGAACTGTGCTGGGCTCTAGAACCCAAGAGCAGTCTCCAGCTGGCAGGCGGGAAGAAGTGGGGTCCTCAGTCACACAGCCACAAGGAGATGAATTCCGCCAACAACCTGAGCGAGCCTGGACACAGATTCCTTCACAGTGAAGCCTCTGGCCAAGAATGCGACCTGCCCCCCACCTCGATGGCTGCCTCGTGAGGGCCTAACCCACGTCCTGTCTCCTCAACCCTGATGTGATCATTGTGAAGTGAAAAATGTGTGTTATTTTAAGCCACTGAATTGTGGTACTTTGTTACACAGCATAGAAAACTAACACACTGAGTCAACATGGAATCCTTTTTACTTTGAATCAACCAAGGTTTAGCACCCTTCCTCTCTCATTTATTTGTAATAACTGCAACCATCACGGTAAGATGCGTGGTAGTTATCTATGCGAGGTTTTCTTCACTCCAGAGAAGATGCAGTTTTCATTTAATGCCCTAGAGATACTTCTTAGCTCTTTCACAGAGCTAAGGCTGGCCTCTGCCGGAAAGCAATGAAAGGAATTTAGTAAATATGGTCATGTGTCCTTTAACAACGGGGATGCGTTCTGAGAAAAGTGACAGGAGTAGGTGATTTTGTCATTGTGTGAGCATCACAGAGTGTAAATACAAACTCAGATGATATATAGCCTACTGCACGTGTAGGCTATAGCCTGTTGCTCTAGGTTACAAACCTATACAGCATGTTACTGTACTGAATACTCTAGGCAATTGTAACACAATGGTATTTGTGTATCTAAACATAGAAAAGGTACAGTGTAAAGATTTTTTTAAAAAGGTACACTTGTTTAGGGCACTTGCCGTGAATGGAGCTTGCAGGACTAGAAGTTGCTCTGGGTGAGTCAGTGAGTGAGAGGTGAGTGAACGTGAAGGCCTGGGACATTTATAAACACTGTACACTTAGTCTGCACTAAATTTATTGTTAAAAATTTCTTTCTTCAATAATAAATCAATCTTAGCTTACTGTAAATTACATTTTTTACTTTGTAAACTTTTTTAAGTTGACTCTTTTATAATAACAGCTTAAAACACAAACACATTACACAGCTATACAAAAATATTTTCTTTATATCCTAATTTCATATGCTTTTTTCTATTTTTAATTTTTAAACTTTTTTGTTAACAACTAAGACAAAAACACACACGTTGGCCTGCACAGGGCTAGGATCGTCAGGATCGTCAAGTTGTCAATAGGCAACAGGACTTTTTCAGCTCCGTTATAATTATATGGGACCACCATTGCATATGAGCTCTGTCATTGACGGAAATGTCGTCATGGGGCACATGACTGTGTAGCTCCAGGTGCATATTAGGCTTATTTTAAAGAACGGAGAACTAGGAAAAACAACAATACAATCTTTGATGTACTCACTCTCTCATTCTATCTCCTGACCTCAAGCGATCCTCTTGCTTCGGCCTCCCAGAGTGCTAGGATTACAGGCCTGAGCTACCGCACCCGGCCAGACTCTCTCATTCTATAAAGCAAAACCATAAGGATTTACTTAAGCAACAACAAAACAACAAAACAAAAAAAAAAAACTCAGTTAACTATTCTTCCAATAAATGAGTCACAAAACATCTCAGAGCAAGAAAGAGTTCCAAAGGTATTTTTCTGTATAATTTTTGTGTCCTTTTTCGTATAATAAATATATATAAAAACATATATTTACTAGGCTTGAGATGTCACTGACAATTTTTCACTCATTCAACAAATATTTACTAAGAACAGTGTGCCAGGCACTTTTCTAAACACTTCTTTTTATTTCTTAATCAGTGAAAAGCAGGAAAAAACAGCAAAGAACGTTGCTATGTTCAGCAAGAGGCACAAACAATAAACAGCAAAAAGAATAAACAACCAAGCTGTATAGTGCATTAAAAGTGAGAAGGATGGCGGATGAAACGGAAAGTAGAGAGAGGAAGAGACAGCTGAGCATGGCAGGATGAAAGCGGGTGGTGAGCAGGTGAGATTTCGTGGTCAACCCTTTACCTGAGGGAAGCACCTTCCAGGTGGAGGGAACAGTGAGAGCGAAGGCTCTGAGGTAGAAGCGCGTCAAGCGCTGCTCAAGCAACATCAAGAAGCTACTTAGTGTTAACCCACAAGTTCCCAAACTTCCAAAGTTCCTGGCACTCTTAGTGTCTCAGCACCCCTAGGCCAAATAAATACATAACCATTCTTTTTATTAGGTAGGTAGGTCTACAAATTCTAAGTATCTATGTCCCAACAATTGAGTAGCCATTTTTAAACATAATACACATAAATTGACGGGAAAAAGTTTCATTTAATTCTTACATAAACACAATTACTTACAAATGAGGTGCTTGTGCCTCGTGGGTCCTGCATAGCCCCTCAGACACTGGAATCAGATTGGACAGGGCCATCCTCATTAACTGTCCCATAATGATTTTTACTCAGTTCCTGCTTTTTATCCCACTCATCTCCAAAAACTCAGTTTTGCAAAAATGCAATGTCATCTAAAGGAATATAGTAAAATCTAATATTGAAACTCTAAAGTAGTTAGTTTGGTCTCTGATAGATATTGCTCTGTTTCCCTCAAAAATGTAAAATATCCCAGGGCATCCCTGTGAGTTTGCTGCACCAGCCTGGGGGGCGGGGGGGCGGTCCCAGCACGGAATTTGGGAACGGCAGAGTTAGCATATATCTTAGCCTCTTTCCTTTTCTTGGACCAAGATACTTCTATTCTCTTGAGTAGCTTCTCTGGCTTCCTTTCTAAAATTTCTCCTTCCCAATTTCCTTTTTAAGTAGCCACAGACTGTCTTAATAAAGCATGAGTATACAGAGTACAGATATATAGATATATATAGCCAGCATCTCATTATAGTAATGCAATCATTCAGAGGCCTATATCCTGGTGAAGGACTCATTTCCTTCCCTCTTGAGTTCTTTAAGGGAACTAACTCTTTTTGAATGTTTTAAATACCAAACAGATTGAAACACAGATTAACAAATTAAAAAGACACATAGCCTCACACCTATAAAAGATGGAAGGCTGGGAGGAACATTCTCCATCCCCACAAAGATAATTCTATTCACAATAGAAGCCAATGATCTCTTATGCTAGAATTTGCTCTGATATGTTACTCTAAGGCCTAACTGTTCCACTATTTTCAAAATCATTAACCATTTGAATCATTACAAACTGTTTTTAAAGGGAAAAGGAACATTTTAGCCCCTTATGGGAATTTCCAAGGACTGGGAGAAAACCAAGACTTTTAGTCTAACAAAAATTAGTCATTAGCTTTCAGAGAAGGAAAGACTAGACAGCGTGTTCTCATTGTAAGAATCCATCATGCACCTCCATTTCTCCAAATCTCAAGTCACCTTCCGACTGCTCATGCGACACAGAGTTAGCGGCAGGAGGAATGCTGTCATTGCTCATTACCGACGCCACACACTGTGAAACAGAGCTGGTGGCAGCCTGGCATCCTCTCCCTCAAAGTGAGAATTAAATCAAATCGAATTTGCTTTATGCAGAGATAAAATAATGCAGTAGGCCCCTGTCCCCCTCCAAAATAAAAAGGTCATGGTTCTTATAAAGCATAATGAGGGGGAAATGACTTAAATTAAACCTCTGCTTATCTACATTGTTAGCTAATTACAAAATTAGAGACTCGCACCCCCCCCACCACCACCCTGGCAGTCTTCACGGTGGCGTAGCGCCATCTAGTGCTGATACTGTCTTAGGGTACTTCAGAAGCCCACGAGTAAAGGGGACCGAAAAAGCAATGGTAAAATAAAATAAAATCAACAAATATTTATTGAGTACCTACTATATAAATACCATATGCCCAGTTTTTTCTTCACAATTCTTGGAATTGCATAAAGGCTTCCTAGGCAGGACTTGCTCTGACTTCTGTGGCAATTATTTACATTGCAGTGAGAAGAAGACAGAGACGCTCTGTGGGAAGTTTTGCCAGTGATTTCATCAACATTAAATACGAGTGTGGAGGCTGCTCGGCTCGAGCAGAGCCCTGATTACATTTACTGCACCTCTTCCCAGAAAAATATGGGGCTACTTAGCATTTATATTGCACTTTTCATCTCCAAACCACTTTACAGAACCTTTACAGAACCTCTCTGACTAATTCCCCCAACACCCTTGCAAAGTACTTATTACTCTCTACTATTAGCTCCTTTATGAAAGCTTTTGATGGCTGTGGCCACTGCATGTGAGTGAATTGCATTTACCAAAGAGAATTTCTCCAAAGACTCATGTCCAGAGTCAAAGAACAATTACCATCTAAAACCTTAATGTTTTACAGAGGAACAAGCTTATAATTAATTTACATAGTGAACATATTGCCCCTTTCCTAACCAACGATAAAACTGTAACAAAGGAAAACACTGTACCGTCAGCGTGAGACTCTTCCCTATTCTCTCACCAGTGCCAGACACCGAGGGACTTGCCCCTAAAATAATAGCATCGTTGTGTCCTCAAAATAAAGAAAATCCAGGAGACAAATAAGATGGGCAGACTGCTAAACAGGGACAGCTTTATAAATTAGGACTCGGTGATCTATTTAGGAGCTGGCATTTTTTATTTAAAACGTAAGCATCCATCACTGCTAACTTCATCACCTTTCATAAACCAGCTCTTCCTTACAATATTTGGATTAGTGGTGTAATTTAGGACAAAAAATGGTACAGAAGTTGTCACTTTAATGAGTAATATTCACATTTTCAATATATAATTCAAGTTTGAACATCTTAATGGCGCTCTTCCCTTTTTTAAAAGAAAACGGTAAAAAAAAATACCATATTTTTAAAGACACAAAGCATATTTGCTACGTGTCTCCCATACACTATGTGATAAATGTGAGTGTTTCGAGAAAAGGGACCCACATTAAGATGCACCCCTGGGAGAGACAGAAGAGCAGGGCAGAAGAGTGAAGAGGCAGCGTCCTGAGCAAAGTGTAATGTCCGTGGAGGGAAAGGACAGCACACAGCGACAGGGTCAGGGAGGGGCCAGCTCCCGCACATTCTTTTTTCTGTTTCATATTTATTTGTCTTCATCCCGGAGATAACCAGCCCAAGAAACACATATGACAGGCATTTTAAAACGCACACTTTATAACTAAAAAAAAATTTCACATTAGAAATAATCATCCAATATTTTCAGCTTTAAAAAAATGATTATTTCATGATCCGTGGGAAGCAGTAAGTTAGAATTAATGTATCACATGCCACTTCCAAAATCCTTTCTGTAGACCCAGGAGGATGTATTTGGTGATGTCTCAATGCCAGCTTTTAAAAAACAATCTCTAGTTATAACCAGTTTATGTAAGGGGATTCATCACCATTCTGTTACCTAATGTATTTTCGTATATTTTAGGACTTAGGAAAAGAAGATGGTGTGAAATGGAATAACTCTAATGAGCACATTCATTAGGCCAGAGTATTTTAGGGCTTAAGAGAAATCTCCCAACTATTCCCTGGCATAAAACCTCATCATTTTCATTAAAAATAGATTTTATTTTAGATTGTTTGGGAAAGTAGAGGCGGGGTTCTTGTTCCAGAAGCAGAGTGTGTCCATTTTGGAAGAGCTGGGAAGTTCAGGTAAGCAAGGGGGGGAAGGATGGTACGTTTATGGTCTGTGATGCAGACAGAGCCACTAATACCGATAAGGGTTTAAAGCCACCCCATTGCCTACGAAATGAAGCCTGACCCCTGGCTGGCCACATGCCATTCAGATGTGGCCAGAAAGCTTGGCTTCCTCTTTCTGTAAGACTGACCTGATCTTCCTTACCAAACCCCCTCCTAGCTAAGTGGCACAGATCAGTGGTCCCCGATTTTTTTGGCACCAGGGACCAGTTTCATGGAAGACAATTTTTCCACGGATTGTGAGGGGGAGGAGCTCAGGCGGTTCACAACATGGCTAGTTTTCATGATCTCTTTTAGATGAATCAGACCCTTTGCCAAATATTCAGTCTTTCAGATTTTGCTCCCTCAATTCCAACTTCCCCAAGATGGCCACTGTGCATGTAAAAGGGATGTACTGTGCCCTCCTGGCAGCAGCAGGAAGGGGGCCTTGGACCATTGTGGCATCCTTAGGCCACTGCCTATTGCTACAGAGTGGATGGATAGACTCCCTGAGATGCAACCAGCCACATTTGGCTGTTTGGGGTGATGTGAGAACATCCACCTCTGGTCCCAGTCATTTGTCCCCAGCCTAGAGGCCCCCTCCACCCCGTGGTAATCTGTATTTTCTCCCTCCATGTTTGTCGGACGCCATCACAGGGAAGGGGGCCAATGGGAATTCCTGCATCCCTTGCTCACCACTCCAGGCCCATGGGAAACCAGAGGGATTGCTACAGACCTGCCTGGCCAGCTCTTCCCACCAATGCTGCTGAGCCGCCACCTGTGTTATGTTAGTAGTGGCCACATGCAAGGCTGCTTCATAAATCTTGCGGTACCCCACAGCATAACCAAGATAGTTTACTAGTCATCTCAGGCTCCCATGTACCTACTGAATAGTTCTGTAATGCTTGATGCTTGATTTACTTAGTCTATCTTCTTCCCTTAACCTCTCTTCTTTCTTTTTGTCAATCCTCCTCATTCTTTTCATAACAAACAAAACATTTTTTTAAATTAGTCAGGCATGGTGGTACACACCTGTAGTCCCAGCTACTTGGGAGGCTGAGGCAGGAGGATCGCTTAAGCCCAGGAGTTCGAGGCTGCAATGAGCTATGATCGCACCACTACACTATAGTGTACGTGACATTGCAAGACCCTGTCTCATTAAATAAATAAATAAGTGCTATGAGCACTGGCTGGGGGATGGACACGCTTGAAACTCTGACTCTCAGGGGGTAGGGGGGCAAGGGCAATATATACGTAATCTAAACATTTGTACCCCCATAATGTGCTGAAATAAAAATAAATAAATAAATAAATAAAACCATTTTTTACACTGAATATTTTATAACCATTCAAAATTTTGGAATTTTGCAAAAATTCAAAAATTCACAGTAGTTGAAATTACATTTGAAGAATATACCAGCTCTTTCTGTCCTTTCATTAACAAATAGAATGTTGAAAATTTTGGTGATAATGCAGACATTTCAAGTACAATCAAACTTTTTCCCACATCAAGTATTCAAAGCAATGACGGAGTTAATTTGCAGAACCACATGCACTGTTAGAGCAGTTACTCTGCCACTAGTTTTGACACCACAAAAGGGCTCATCTGCTGCACATGGACAAAGGTATCTGATATATGGAAAAACAGCCCCAACTAGGTCCATCAGGAGCCCCCACCAGACCTCTCACCTCTGAACTCTGACCATAGACCCTTAGGCTGCACTCCATGCTCCTGACACCTGGCAGATGACCCCCTCACTCATTCCCAGCTGCATCAGAGGCCATGTGTCCACAGTGAGTAACAAGACACCCCACCTACCAGCTGGTTCCTGAAGTCAACCCAGGGAGTGGAGCATCCCCTAGGCCATGCACAGGGAGACTGCCTGATTCCATTCTGCTCAAGCCCTGGCCAAACTGTTCACGTCCAGAGGCTCCCAGCCAGGAGCCACAGTTACAGCCAAAAGGCATGGCCACCTTGGGACATGCTAGGCTTTCGTGAAGAACACAGGTCAGGAGATGCCTGTAACCCACTGGCCGAACCCAGCTTGGGAAGCTCCAGACTATCTTGTTCTTGATTCCTACTTGGGCATCGAGCCTCCAGGCCTAGAGGGGAATCTTTCAAACACTTGTAGTGGAATCCTGTGACCTGAGCCCTCTGGGCTCTGTTATCAGCTTATTAAAGGAATTCAGAAAGTTCTCCTTTTAAGACAAAACTGGACTTCCAAGTCTGTTGTCTTGCTGCTAAATCCTATTTTGAATGTCACAAGCTAAATATTAACAGTTGCTTTTCGCTTGCATTCTAACTTTAAGAATTGTAATGTCTCTGTTTTCAAGAACATTGTATGCCTTGACTGACTATGGAGAAGACCAAGAACATGGCAATAAAAAAGAGAAATGTGCTTATTACTATAATATCTTTTAATACATCGACCTCGGTACATGGGCATTCAGTGCCCTCCCTCAAATAGCCTCAACCTAACTTTCCAACCTCACCTCTCCCTACCCTTCTCCACACAGGAATTTTGCCAACCTAGACAACACAGCATTCCTTGAACAGATACCCTCTTTGCTTATGCTATTCATTCTGCCTGGAAAGCCCTTTCCTTCCTGTCTCCATGCACTTAAAAAAAAAACTACCCATTTCCTTCAAAATCCATCTTCTGCTGAGTCATTCACCATATTTACTAAACTTGACGTATCGCTTTCCCCTCAGAGCTTTTATGGCGTTTGCTCATCTCTTTTGTACGTCTGCTTTACCTGGTGCAGGAGCGGGGTGTGCAGGGTCTTCCTCTCACACTGGCTCACGACATGCGTGAGAACAGGGATGATACCCTGCTTCCCTTTGTGCACACTCAACGCTTACACACTCAAGTTTGGAATGATGAGGATAGCAATGTCAAGTAAAAGTAGGTTTAGCTACATATAAAGAAAAAAATATTAATTGCATTGAAATAAAAAATAATAGTAGCTTAAATACAAAGAATGTATTCTCTGACAAAAGAGAAGTCCAGTTATAGAGTCACTTGCCTGCCCTGGTCAGGCAGCCCAGGGCAAGGATTTTTGCTTCACGAAGTTATCAGAGACTCAGGCTCCCCTTAGTTTCCTGCCCTGCCATCCTCAGAATCTGATTTACATCCTCAAGGATACCTTGAGGCTGCTCCAGCTGTCACATATGAATTATAGGCAGCAAGAAGGAGAAAATAGAAGAAAGAATAAAAAATGCATACCTATATCTCCAAAAATAAAATCTTGAAAAACACACACACACACAGACATTCACAATCTACCTCACAGAAAGAGAAGTCAAATGAATTGTGCCCATTTTGGGGGGGTTAAAGGGACACGAGGGGAACTGTCATAAGGAGCCATGAGAACCAAAGGATTCGACTTATTTGGCTTTGATACTTCTCAATTCACATACGAAACAAATAGAAGACTACTTGCAGCAAGAATTTTTTTTTTGTTAATGTCACTCCCTCTATGCTAGCAGCAAGAATTTTCCACCCACAAAGGAAGCTCTCTCAGCCGCAGGAGCAGCCAGAGGGAAGCGAGGGACCCAGAGGCTGGAGAGAGCCCTGATGGCAGCCTCTGCCCTCTCAGCTGAAAGGACCCACCACAGGTTTGGGATGCGAGACCAGAGGAAACCCGAACCTCGCTTCCTACACCCCGCAGTGGGAGAGCACACATGGTGGCCAGGCAACAGGAGCTGAAGACAGCCCCACTGAGTCCTCATGACCCCAAGGTTGCTTGGAAGAACATCAAAAGCTTTCCTTGACCTGACCCTATGGAGGCTCAGTATAGCAAAGAGGGTCCAAGGACCCTCTCGATGTTAGTCAAATCAGAAACAGAGAGTATTCTTCTAGAACTTGCATTTGAATCCATTTGGGAAAGCCTATGTTTCATGGATGCCAGCAGGGATAAAAGCCAATAACTGAAACAGGAAGGGATGAGCCAGTAGACACCAATAGGGACCGGTGACAACCAAATGTAGATGCCCCTTCCTCCTGGGTGTTGGGAGAGTCCCCAGAATTTAGATGCAACCTCCCTGTAAAAAGAAGCAGGACATCTCAGAATAAACCAAATGGAGCTCAAGTTAAATGTTAAATTCAGTTTAAAAAAAATTAAGTTACAGTTTTACAGATATAGGGTCTTTAAAAACCATACCCATATCATCAATGATGAAAGTAACTGACCAGTTATTCCAAGAAAGGGGATGGTAACATAATGGTGTCGCTGAGCTGAGAAGGCTTCACAAAGTGGTACTGGATTTGAGCTATGAGACCTAATCATTTACTCTGCTGACAAGGTGGGGGTCACCAGAAGACATTCTTGGCAGAAGGCCCTTGTACACAGAAGTGGTGGCATCTCAGGTGAAAGCAAGAGCCCTCTGAGAGAAAGGGTCTGGTCTGCTTGGATAATTCCCACCTTTTTCCTTCCATGGGTTTGCTCTATTCACACTTCGGATAAGTTTGTGTTATATTGTGATTGTTACTTTAATACATAAGTGCTAGTTCCTTAGTAGTATATTCAATGGTTCTAGAGAAAAAGCAAAATCTTGATGGAATAAACAAAAGGAAGTACCTTGGATACTGGCTAGAACAAGTTAAATACTTCTGTTTATAGAGTCCATTTGGGCATTATGTCTCCCTAAACTTGGAAAAAGAAACATGGTCAAAGAGAATGCACGAGCCCCATCAGCCTGATCTCACCTGGATGGGCAGCAGACTGTTCCGGACTAATTTCCTTCGGGCACTGTTTAGATGGTGTTCCCGCACACTACCCTTTCTAATGAGCTCAACAAACCCTACTGGATTTAATTTGCTTTGATCTGACCCTTAGTCATCTGACAGGTGTGGAGATCTATGGAGAAAACAGAAATACTTAACGTTATAGAGTGGTTACTTCCCGTTGGAGATTTAGAGCACTGTTACTATTTACATAACAACTCGAGAATATACCATCCCCAAGTTACCAAAGGTGTGGGAAAATGTGTTTTCATCTAGAGCACCTCAGCTTTAGTGTCATACCATGGGCATGGTTGACAATAAGCACATTGTTGTTGTCATGGATTAGTCATTCTTCTCCTAACTTTTCCTTAAAGGGGTCAAATAAATAGTTTCGTGTGTACACAGGCACACCCACTCACAGAGATGCCAATTTAAAGCCACAGTACATTGAAAATGAAGACAATCTTGAAACGTACTTCAATGGGATATAAGACACTTGGAAACGTTATCTTTTGAAACATTGTAAAGTGAACATGTATTTCTTCGTACTACCTGTCAAAATCCCTAAAATAAGAGTAAAGAAATAAAGAGGTTAAACAACAACAAAAAAGACAAACGGACAAAGAAAACATAAGAAGACAATGGACGAACAATGACAAGAGCATCTAGAAAGATGAGGAACAGAGGAATGAGTGATCACGGACTACTCTGGTTATCTGTGGTTGTGTAACAAACTACCCCCAAACATAGCAATTTGAAGCAGCTGTTTTTTATGCTCACAAATTTTGGATGTCAGGAATTTGGAAAGGACGTGGCAGGGACAGCTTGTCAGTTTACAATGTTGTCAGCTGAGAAGAATCAAAAACTGGGTGATTCAACAACTGGGGACTAAAACTATCTGGAAGCTTTGTCACTCAAACATCTGGCCATTGATGCTGGCTATTTCTTGGAACTTCAGCTTGGACTGTCACCTGGAACACCTGCATGTGATCTTTCTATGTGGTCTGGGCTTCCTCAGGGCATGGCAGTCTAGGATCTCTTACATAGCACCTCAGGGATCTGAAGGTGAGTGTCCCAAGAGAGTTAGACAGAAGGTATATCATCTTTTCTGACCCAGCCTTGGAAGACACTTATCATGGTTTCACTGTACTCTACTGGTCAGTCACTGAGGCCAGCCCATATTCAAAAAGAGAGAACACAGATCCCCACCTTTCATTGGGAGAAATATCAGAGTACTTGCAGACATGTTTTAAAACCCCTACATCAACTTAGCAGAATGGGGAAAGCTGAAATTTTAGAGTTTATAAAAGAAAATGCAGATGAAAACAAAGCAATCCATGCTGTAGAACTCCAGTACATCTCAGGAATTAAATACATCGGATACCAAGGAAAGAATAGAGTTCAGGGGTGAGGGGTGAAGCTTAAAACAGGAGAACTGATGAGCCTCTGTATAAGGAGCACTTAGACCCCCAGATCCTTTCCCCAACTTGTACAGTCAGACCACCAACCCATTCTCACCCCAGCAAGAGGAGGAGAGTTTGCTCCCTGGAGCAGCAGTTCTTAAAATGTGGAGCCCCCAAGATACTTTCAGGGGATCTACAAGGTCAAAACTGTCTTTATAATAATATCAGAATATTATTTGCCTTTTTTACACTCATTAGTGTATAGGGGAATTTTCTAGAGGATACATGCAGAGAAGGTATGAGAATCTAGCTGCCTCCTATTAAGCTAGACATTAAAAAGATTTGCAGAAATGTGTAACAATCCTACTCTTTTCACTAAATTGTTTGTTGTTTTGGAAAATATTTGGAGTGGACCAAAGGAATGCTGTTTTTTATTATATATTATTGTAATATTTGATTGTTTTATTTTTTATCTCCCAAGATCATTGAGTATATTTGACTTTTTTAGACTATGTACATGCGTAAAAATCTAAGGTTATGATAAAACTAAAACGTCACTATTTTGCAACCACTGACGTATTAATAGATGCAGGCATTGATCATCAAAGATTGCTAATGTTAGAAAAAGAGAGAGACAAGACCATGGGTGTTTCCTGATGGAACAGCACAATACCACCTATGAAGTAGACCTGCCCCAAATCAAATCTGAATCTGAACCTGATCAAGACTCTAGATTCTGTTGCCAATTTCCAGGAAATACAGAGGATGTTAAGTAACACCACGGGAATATATCAACAAAACCAGACTGTAAAAAACTGTACAGAGCAAGCATTTCAGTTTCTTTAACTGGAAAAAAGGAGATGGGAGGACTGGAGGAGGAGAAAAGCAACTTAAGAAATATCTTATACATCCCCAATCTCTAGGAATGGGCTCCCAAGCCAAATACTCAAAAAAGGGAGGGTTCATTTCAGTATAACTACTTGGAACCAAAGATACCCTTATGTCAACATCTCAGTGATGACACGAGGTAGCATATTTCAGTGTCAGACAGTTCATTATTCAGGAGGAGCAACTTCTACAGGAAATGCCCACATATGTACACCTAGAAGCCAAACCATGTGGTCCCCAATATGGTCGTTCAGATGCATCCATTCTGCCTTGTTGAGGCATGCCTGTCATCTAACTAATCATCACACTGGGACAGATTTCATTCCATGCAGGGCCTGTGGCCAAGAGAAAATTCCACAACAACAAGGAAAAATGCCCAAAAGATAGTTTCTAAGTACTAATTGATTATGACCAGCAAGACTAAAATACAAGTATTCTATCTATAAGAATAAATTACAATAAATCAGAACCCCTCATCATTAAAATTTAGCTTTGAGGCAGAATCAAATGTTCAGTGACATCAGCACACATCCATATACCTGCGCCCTTTACACTAGCCGAGATCAGTCCCTCCATGCTATTTCCCCTGACCAGAGCCATGAGTTCAGGAATGAGCATTTAATACTGTCGCTGCCGACAGCACCAGGAGATGTTTGCTGATACTTCTGGGACAGAGCAGCTGAAGTTCTGCAGCCGTAAGATCTGGCACTGCTGCTGTCTTACCCCAAAGGACCAAGCTTGCCTGAGAATGGAGCCCAAGTAATGGGGAGCAGAGCTGACAGATGGAAAGAAACTCTATCCCATTTACATTGTTTGATCCTGTAATTAAGTCATTGAGCATTCTATTAGGACATCTCAGTCAATCATCTATTCACCAGTGTAGGGGAGGCCAGTGGAATTTGTTTGTCACAACTGAAGAAGTCCTCCATGATATAAAGATAAAGGATATATCAGGCAGAGGAGGTTTCACTTTAGCAAACAATGGCCTGCCAAGCTGTTACCCCAGCCCAGCTACCCATAGTGGAGACATTTAAACCTGAATCACAATTCTCCCCCGTGGCTGTGATACCTTTGTGGCCAGAAGCTAGCATTTATCAACTTTATCCTTCATATTAGCATCTGCCACGCTGCTATAGCCAGCATTTAGTAATATATGAGTCACTAGGGCTGCCATAAAAAATCACCACAAACTTAGTGGCTTAAAACAATGGAAATTTATTCTCTCACAGTTCTTGAGGCCAGAAGTCCAAAATCAAGGTGTCAGCGGGGCCGTACTCCCTCCAGAGCCTCTAGGAGAGATTCCCTTCCATGCCTCTTCCAGCTTCCAGGGGCTATGGGCATTCTTGGGCTTGTGGGTGTCTCGCTCCAATCTGTCTTCATGACTATGTTACTGCCCAACTGGGTCCCTTGCCCACTGCCCAGATAAAGGCCAATATACTGAGACAGCAGGAGTTGCAGCAGGGAAAGAGGTTAACATTGCAAAGCACCAGGTGAGGAGATGGATATAATTTCTCAAATCCATCTCCTGGAGAATTTGGGGGCTGAGATTTTTAAAGGTGGTTTGGCAAACAAAGGGCTAGGGAACTGGGTCTGCTGATTGGCCGGGGATGAACTCACAGGGGTGGGAAGCAGAAATTGTCTTCTTGGCTGGGACGGTTCCTGGGTAGGAGGTCAAAAGACTTGTTGGATTGGCAGCTTCCACGCATGGCCACTGATCTGGTTGACAACAGTCCTTCCTAATGTAGAATCTGGAAGGTATCTCAAAAACTAGTCTTAGGTTTTACAACAGTGACATTATCTATAGAAGCAATTCGGGATGTCACAAGTCTTGCAACTGTCAAGATGTGACACTTAAGGAGTGAGCAGTTACAGCGGTAGAGAAGTTAGGGAACAATGGCTGGTTAACATTTAGGTATATCTATACTTTTACAGAAATCAGACTTTTATCACTTTTCCTGCCTTATGTTCTTACATTATTTTATCATAGGCAGTTTCAGCTACAGGGCTCATATGGCCTTCTCCCCGTCTCTCTGTCTAATCTCCTCCCTCTTATAGGGTCACCTGTCATTGGATTTAGGACCCACCCAGACAATCCAGGATAATCTCCTCATCTCAGGATCCTTAACTTAATTCCATACGCAATGACTCTTGTTCCAAATAAAGTAACACAGAACATGGACACATCTTTCTGGGAGCCACCATTCAGCCCACTATAGATAATTAATGTCCTTAAAAACTCATCACAGAGCATGAAGCATCTTCTTGAGAAAACACTCTTTGACATGGTGGTTCCCAAGAGGCTTACACTAGAAACACCTGGGAAACTCCCAACACCAGGTGGCAACCGATGCCTACTAAATGGCAATGTCTGAGAGGAAGAAACAGGCATCAGCAGTTTTTAAAGATTTGACCAGGTGATTCCAACAATGTTTGGGAACCAAAGCTTTCATAGAAGTTGTTTCTGTATCTTTTCTCTATCTTCAAGTTCAAAACTCTTTGATTTACTTTTTGTTTATTTATTAAAACTCATAAACCTTTCCCTTATGGTTTCTTTATTAAAATGAAGACATTTATAAAAAGAAAACAAAAGAATGCCTGATTAGATATTTGCTTATGGCTTCCCTTTGATCACACTTACGAGGACTTAGGAATTGCTCTCACCCCAGGGACCCACGACTTTGCCAGTCCTCCCCCGCTATACACATCTCTGCCAAAGGCAAAGGCAAGCTGCCTTGAATTTAATTCCTTTGAGTACAGTTTTATAACCATTGGATTGCATGTCATTTTCAAAGAATTTAAAAGGAATGATTAAACATTTAAAGCTTTAAGGTTTATGAAATATTAACCTCAGAGAAGAAAAGAAAGTGATGGAGTGTTGAAGGAATCTTGATAATGAGTATAGAAAAGAAAAATTCATATTTCTTATATTTCAAGAGAGATGTTTTGAAATGCTTTCAAATAAGGTCAATTACTATAGAGAAAATCTTAGTGTAGAGCATTGGTCCTATAACATCATATACTGAACCAATCCCAAATGGTTTTCTATTCCGATTTAGATTGTGTTGTTTAGTCTCCTTCCTTGGATGTCCCACAAAAGGTCTCATGTCGAGAACTTGTCACCTTGAGCACTGGGAAAATGCAGACACATTTGGAATGTCCAAACTCTGCAAAGACAGCAGGACTGACCTAACTTTGTCAAAAAGTCATTTTAGTACGTTGATTCAGCTAAAAAGTTTCATCTGATAACTCCTTTTTTTGAAAGTGACGAGCTGCTTTAAAATGCCTAAGAAAAAACAGCTGAGCGTGTGGATGCATATAATGAGATTTTATGACATCCCTGAAGCCGACTTCTGAGTCTGCCATCCAGATAAGATGTCAACAGATTCACATGCCAGAGTCAAGATCAGGCATGTGGATCCAGATGACTGCGCTTCACCATGTGTTTCTAGTCCCATTCCAATTCCAGACAGAGAGCATTTCTAAAGGCTGCAAGTGAGATAACTTACTGCTTCAGTTCTTAACCCATACTCCGACGCATTATATGAAAATTCATTTGAGCTTAGAGGTGATATGATTGTAATGGTTAATTCTAGGTGTCAACTTGACTGGTTTAGTAAGGAATACCTAGAGAATTTGTAAAGCATTATTTTTGAGTGTGTCTGTGAGGGTATTTCCGGAGGAGATTGGTGTGGGAATCTGATTGGACTAAGTGGGGAAGATCTGCCCTTAATGTGAGCAGGCACCATTCAATCACCTGGGCCCAGATAACAAAAATAGAGGAAAGGCAAATTGGTCTTTCTCTCTTCTGGAGCTGGAATACACTCTTCTCCTCCTGTCCTTGGACATCAGAACTCCAGGATCTCTGGCCTTTGCACTCCAGGACTTACACAGGTGGCCTCCCAGGTTCTCAGGCCTTTGAACTTGGACTGAATGAGCTACACTCACCTACACTACATTTAGTTCAATCTTGAAATAAACCATTCATTAAAGCTCTGCATTTTCTCTAAGAACTTGGGAGCAATTATTACCCACAAATGGTTTATAGTATCACTTAATTTCCCATTGAAACTTTAGGAAGATAATACCAAGAATGAAATGAAATAATATATATGCAAGCACCTAGCTCAGTGCCTGGTACAATGTTGGTGCTTGGTTGAATTTGAAAAATATTAATAACTTCTTTTATTAAACCAGTTATAAAGCATTTTTATGTATTTGATAGTGGTGTTGCCTGGGATGTTTGTTTGTTTGTTTGTTTGTTGTTTCATCTGCTTCTAGGTGCCCAGCCCCTAAGAGTCAATCAGTCCCAAATATACTTAATTCCTACTTGGGGAAAGGAAGATATACATGGGGCTCCTATACCTAATCAGCAGGAAGTGAACTGAGGGGATTCAGCTCAACTATCCCTTAAACTCCAAAATTGTAATGCTTCAGAAATTGAACAAGTCTAAGATTGGGCAACAGGATGGAAAAAATAATATGAATCCACTCTCCTGATCCCCATCCCTGGTTCTAGCCATAATAAGATTAAAAATGCTAAAAAGCACAGTAAGCTCCATGAAAACAGACAAACTTACATTGCTAATTTAAGGAAAGAACCGTGGGCTCCTTTCACATCATTTGCACTCTCTGTGCCACCCTGTGAAAGAGAATTGACATCTATACTGATAAAGGCTGTATTTTCAAAGGACTAACCCTTAAATGACAGGTTTAGGTTTATGAGCCCTAAATGGAAAAAGCTTCCCAAGCAGATGTTGGATGTCTCCTGATTCACAACTCAGCGTTTTGGCACACTTCTTGTATCTCCTGAACTACTTGAAACTTTTCATTTTTGATTTAGCTCTCTTGCTTTAAAGCAGACTTTATTTACGGTCTGCTTTCAGCATTATTTATTTTTCTTAATCTTCTTTTCTAAAACACTACTGTCCTAGATTTTATTCCACTTTGGAATACCTTTTTACACTTTACAACTAATTAGGTAGTTTATTTCATTTGCTTGCTTTTTTTCTCTGATTATAAGTTTAGTGAAAATAAAGTCTAACATTAGGGTATACCTTATGAGATAACCTGGTATCCTCTCACTATCTACATTCTTACTCAGAAGCCTCTGTAACTACACTAGAGAACGTGAAGGCAGAGAAGAGATAAACTGCAATGAAGTCACCACTTGTGCAGGATCTATAGAGAAGACAGAGACATTGGAATATGTTCAGACCTTCTCTCTTGCTCACCACAAGAACACTCATTTTCTAAGTGTAAAGCATCTTTCTTTATCCTACAATTGTATTCTCCCCTTCTTAAAACCATTTTAAGGAAAGATTAGAAGATTTGGCCAGGGGATCTAAGCCTGTGTTGGGATATGCCTTCAAAACTTCAACAACTCTGCCTTAGCCTTCACTTCCTGCCTGTACAGAGCCTCAGCCAGAGGTGGGAAACTCAGGCCCTCTCTAATATCTCTTAGATATTCACAAAGCCCTGCACATGCACGTGGCCTTCCAGATTCTAAAGAATATGTCAGAGCTTTTCAAAGCTGCCTATGGACATCTCATTTTCCAGATTTTCCTTTTACGTTTCTGGCCAGGCTTGTTTGCCCCAACTGGTAGCCTAGCTTCAGATAGCTGAGATAGTAAACAATTCCCACTGATTGTTCTTGACAAATGCCTTGAGGATAGATTTTTTTTCCCAGAGATCAAGCTCTGAGTCTGGTTAGGTAATGACCATGCCATTTCTCTCACTAATTGTACTTTGTTTTGAAATATATAGTTATTTCTATTTATGTTTATGTTAAAATATAATTAGTAATTTTTTAATAAAGTAATAAAATTATTCTAATGTTTTCACAGTTTGAAGACCTAATACATTAAATATCAATAGACATAATGCACATAAACAAAACCTCTTTAGGGTCCTCAATGGTTCTTAAGACAGTAAAGGAGTTCTGAGATCAAAAAGTTTGAGAACTACTGGTTTAGCTAAATATAAAATTCTAAATTCAAAGGATTTTTCCGGCCGGGCGCGGTGGCTCACGCCTGTAATCCTAGCACTCTGGGAGGCCGAGGTGGGCGGATTGTTTGAGCTCATGAGTTCCAGACCAGCCTGAGCAAGAGCGAGACCCCATCTCTACTAAAAATAGAAAGACATTATATGGACAGCTAAAAAATATATATAGAAAAAATTAGCCGGGCATGGTGGCGCATGCCTGTAGTCCCAGCTACTCGGGAGGCTGAGACAGGAGGATCGCCTGAGCTCAGGAGTTTGAGGTTGCTGTGAGCTAGGCTGACGCCACGGCACTCACTCTAGCCTGGGCAACAGAGTGAGACTCTGTCTCAAAAAAAATAAAAAAATAAAAATAAAAAAAATACAAAGGATTTTTCCTTTAACACTTTGAAAATGCTACCTCATTGTGTTCTTGCATCTTATGTCATTAAAGAGAAGTTTGTCATTTATATTATTCTTGTTTCTTTATGGGTGATCTCTTCTTCCTCTCCAGAAGCTTTTAGAATTTTCTCTGGTTCTTTGTTGCTCTTAAATTTTATTATAGCATATCTAGGTGTAAGTTTATCCTTATCTATCCTATTTTGTAATCTATAAATTCTTTCTACTACTTCTTATTCTGGAACATTCTCCATCATTATCTCTTAAAATATTTACTCTTTGCTTATTTTTTTCCTCTACTTTGGAACCTATTTATTGTACAGATGTTAAGACTATTCCTTCTACATTCCATCTCTTAACTTTTTATTTTTATTTTCTATCCTTTTGTCTCTTCCTAAAAGACAGTAGGAGCCCTCTAGTTCATTCTTTGTCATTTTTTGAGTTCTGTTTTTATGCAATTATTTCTAGTATTTTTATTGTGAAACATAACAAACATAGAGGAAAATGCATAAAATATAAATATCTAACTGATCAAATTATTATAAAGTGAATACTGATATAATTGAATATTCATGGGCATGCAACTTGTGCAGTCACACAGGAACCCACGCTAACAAGGGCCTCAAGCTTGTTTTAATTGTCTGCTGTCTCTGTCTTGATACTTGAAAATAATTTCTAAGCCAGAAGCCCCACATTTTCATTTTGCACTGGCTCCATAAATTGTGTAGCCCATCCTGATCATCACACTTTTCAAGAGACAGAAAATTTGCTATACTTCAGATGCTCCTGACATGTCCCTTACCAATTCCAATCTCTTCCTCCCACCAAAGATAATATCTATCCTTACTTTTATACTAACCACTTCATTACTTTTACTATAATTTTAAGACCTCTGTATAATCCTATATACTACAGTTTCATTTTCCCTGCCTTAGGGAATGTCTCACATTGTGCCACATCAATAAGGTGGAGAATATTTCAGTCATTAAAATTTTAATTATGAAAATTATAAGGAATAGGTATAGGGAATTCTCTGTTCCTGACAATATGGCTAATTATCATAGGCTCTGTCTTCCTCCCTCAACCCAATCTTGAAGATCAAATACAGAAAAAAGCCATAAATGGAACAAGAGAATTAACGTAAAAAGAAGAGGAAAAAAGCTACAATGTGACAGACACTGAACTACAATCGTGCACCTAATAGACAGGGTTCCTGCACAGCTCTTGAACAAATGATCACACAGTGTGATAAATGTTGAAGGGGAAAGTACCTGGTGCAATAAAAGCACATAATGGGGGTTTGACCAAGCCTGATGTATCTGAGAAGGCTGCCCGGGGCTAACTTTTGCTCTGAGATCTGAACGATGAAGAAGAGTTACCTGAAGTGAGCCCTGCTGTGAGACAGCACATCACAGCTGAGGAATTCTCAGAAGGCAATTTGTAGCACGTGAAGAGCAGGTGACAGATAAGCCTGGAGAGATATGCAGGGGCCAATCACACAGCCTTTGTCCCAACAGCAGTGATTTTAAGTAGTTCTGTTGATGTGATCCTGTTGGTTCTAAATGGTCACTTGAGCCGTAGAGTATGTATTAGAAGGGGAATGTGGAAATGGAGAGACCAGTTAGATGGCTACCGCAGCAGACCAGGCAAGATATGCTGATGGCTTGTCCATGGCAGTGGCAGTAAAGATGGAGAGAAATAGATCAATTGGAAAGATACTAAGTAAAACAGTCAGAGAGAGCAGTGAGAGTTGAAGTAGAAGGATGCATCCAAATCAAGAAAAGCCTTCCAGCTCCTGGTTATGCACCTGAGTGAACAGTGGAGCCATTTGCTATGTTGGGAAACCCAGAAGGAGAACACATAGGGTTTGGGAGCCCAAATAATGAGTTCTGTTTTAGACATGGTCATTTAAGTTTCCTTTGAGACATCTCCTTTGAGATCTTGAGTAAGCATCATGCACCTCAAACCTTCACATGGCCTCTGATCACACTTAGGATTTTATTATAGGAAAAAAGGAAAGAAAGGCACAAAAATAATATTCTCTTCATATAGACCTTTCTTACTCCTTTCTCCATTTTCCAAGGAAAGTAATGATGCCAAAGCCACTATTCTTACTAGGACAGCCTCATTCTCAGGCCATGCCTCTAGTCTGAAGGGAACAGAAACCTATAATCTCCTACAAAAATTCCCAATCTCTGCACATTAAATAAATAATAATAAAATATTAAATGCAAAACAATTTGCAGGAGCCTTTTACAAAGCATTGTATGGATTCTTAACTCTTATGATTGGGTGCCTAAAATTGTATTGAACATTGGGTAATTTGCTGAGAGCGATGAAGACACTATACACAGAGACCTTTCTTACTAAATGAGAGTAATTAATAGACAAATATGACTTTTTACAGCAACAGTTTTTCAAAGGCAACATGTGGATCACTTTTCCTTTCAAGGCTGCAGATGTGATTCTGTGTGAATTTAACACTTAAACACTAATTATTAATACTCTCAGAGTTTTCATCATATCACCATACTAATAAAGCATGATAACTTCCATAGCATCAGTGATCAGTGTTTAAATGAAGACCATCCCTCAGGGGGTGGAGGGTAATCAATCTAACTGTGCTAGTATGCTAGCCAAGCTTAAGTCAAGCTTTTCTTTTGTTTTAATAGCATATCCCTTATAGAAACGTACATTTCTTACTTGCTGTTTCTGTTTCTCTTTTCGTGACATATTAAATTTTCTTAACACCAATTATTAATTTATTAATTATCACCAAGCTAAAACCTGTTAAAAATGCCTAGAGGATGTGTACTGCAGGTTCACAGCTGTAGATCCAATGGAGTTTAGGAACTCATTGCCAATGAATTAAGAGGCCTCCATATGCTCAGGGGCTATTATTTAAACCAAAAATAAAATTTCTAATTCTTTCCATCCATACAATGTCCAGCAGAATGCTATGCTATGCTAATTTTAAGATTATAGAGTAATGTAACAGATATCATGGGTGGGCTACTACCGAGAAGGGATAAAATCCTTCAGTGAAGGAGTACTCCTTTTGGCATTATCACATTTCATTACTTATGAGCTCTTATCATTGCAGAAGAAACAGTAGGATATTATTGGAGTGTCTTCTCTGCCCTAGACTCTGAACCAAATATTTTCCAGAATACCCTGTATAATCCACACAACAACCTTATGCATGTTGTCTGTATTTTACAAAGACAAAACTAAAACATATTAAAAACTTTCCCCAAGTCACACAGATAAATAAATAGCAGCACCGTAATCTAATAACTATATTTAGACTTCAGAACCTCTATGGGAATAATGATAAGTAACAGCTGGTAACCTGTGTACATTAGAAATCCTGGAAGTGGAAAGAGAAATTGCCCACTGGTAAAGATTTGCAATGAAATTTTGACCTCCAGTGAACTCTTGATCCTCTCAAGATACAAAAAGCAGAAATTACCGAAACCATGGAAATCTTGGGAAATGCTCCAAATTTGTTTCATCAATTCCTTTTCATATTGAGTATAAAAAGTTGTTTAGGTTGCAGAGAACTAATGTCACAAAGATATAACATTAACTACAGGAAAACACTAATCAGAGTTGGAGTAAACAATGAATATGAGCAAATGACTCCAGAATTTTCCCTTCTTACTCTTTCTCTATGTCCAAACCAGGGATCAGACATTTCTTCGAAGCATAATAGCATTGGATAGTATCACATTTTCATAATTTTTTTCTTTTTTGATCATTTCATTGTAAAAACTACTCACTTCAGAAGACCTTGACCACAATCTACATTTTCCCCTCTTAGTGTTTTTGAATTTGTTTAATTTTTTAGATTTGCCATTGAAACTTAGGCTCCGCAATGACATAAATTTGAATAACTTGAGATATTAAATGTAGAATTAAATGTGGTGAGCCCTGAAAGAATTCAGTTAGGTAGGAAGCCCCAGAATATATTTTATCCTCTTCAGGAATACTAATTATGTATATGCTGGGTCTTTGTAGCCAGTCTTCTTTGTAGCTATATCTATCATCTTCTCTTTAATTGCTCTCATTTCTTTTTAATTTCACTCTCTGTGATTTATTTCAACTCTATCTCATGTCACCATCCCTGTTTTCAGCTGTGTCAGGTTTTTTTGTGTGCTACTGCTAATTCAGTTTTCATTCATTTGTTCCTCATTTTCTTGCATTAGCTCTGCTTCCTTTCCATTTCTTTCTGTTGTCTGAGCACCTCTCATTTTATTTATTTTATCATCTTCTTTAATTATTTTATATCTGGTTTTGTTTTTTTTGTTTGTTTGTTTGTTTTTTTTTTTGAGATAGGATCTTACTCTGTCACCCAGGCTGGAGTGCAGTGGCGTCATCATAGTTGACTGTAACCTTAAATTCCTGGACTCAAGCCATCCACCTGCCTCAAGCTCCGGAGTAGCTGGAACTACAGGCATGAGCCACCACGCCTGGCTAATTGTATTTATTTTTTGCAGAGATGGAGGAATCACTATGTTGCCCATGCTGGTTTCAAACTCCTAGTCTCAAGTGATTCTCCCAAATGCTGGGATTACAGGCGTGAACTACTGTGCCCAGCCTGTTTTATACCTTTAATGTATACCTTTAATTTATACCTTTAAATGTATTCTTTTCCTCCCAGTTTTTTTATTATGGATAAAATTCAAACATGTAAACAATTCGAAAGACTAACACAACGAACATCCATACCCACTACCTAGATTCAGAAATTATTAACATTTTGCCATATTTGTTTTACCTTTCTGTCTGTTTTGTGTATTGTGAACCATTTGAAAATAATATGCAGACATCATAACACTTCACCCCTAATAACCTCAGCATGTATCTTCTAATAAGGATATTCTCTTACATAATCACATTACCATGACTATAACTTAAAATAAATAATAATTTTCTGTTACTATATAACAAGGTCTACAAATATATTAACTTTTTTGCAATCATCTAAAAAATCTATTTCATATTTGTTTTTCTCAAACCAGGATTTAATCAAGTGTCATGCATTACATTTGGTTGTTATGTCTCTTCAGTCTCTTTTATCTAGAAAAGTCTCTTACTTTTTGCCTCATGGCACTGACTTTTGAAGAAGTATGGCCAATTATCCTATAGAATGTTTATCCTTGTGGTGTCATTTAACTTCTGCTATTCCTTTATTTACTCATGGTGAATCATCCTTGTATTTGTATAAACTCTATTTGGACATAAGGTATTCTTTTATAATGTTCTGCAGGGATTCTGGTTTTTAATATTTCATTTAAGATTTTTACATCAATATTCATCCCTTAGTCTCTGGTTGATCTTTCAGGTGCAGGAGTGAGCTGAGAAATAGCCAGCAAGCATCTTTAATATAAATTATTTCCCTATAAAACTGATTAATCCCTGTTGTGTAAACATATTGACTCTGTGACGGTACTCTCTTAGCACCCTGGCCATTCTCAAAGTTACCCTAGTCTGTGGCCAGGTCATAAACAATAAAGACTGTGGGGACACAAGGTCTCCTTCCAACATCATTTCCCTTGACATTCCTTGGAATAGAAATGTGCCCTCATCAAGGTTCTCCCTGTTTCTCCTTGATCCACTCACAGGCTTAATCCTTACTGCAGTTAAAGGTTAATAATAAGGCTATTTTTTTATCTACTAACTTACATTTACAATATCAGGGGATATAGGAGGCAGCTCTGAACATCTGTCTTCAACTAATTTGGTTCAAATGATATTGCTTCTAGAAGACATTCTTCAGTCTGTGATGTGGAATTTAGCTGTCTGCCAGTTTCACTGTGGATACATATTTTTTCCACTCTGTTTGGTTCTTTTGGTTCATGTCTGTAGGTTTCAGGAAGAGGAATAGACAAATTTACTCTCCTTATATCATCTTTCCAGGAACTTCTCTAATTTGAATATTTAAATTCTTTATTTAATATTTGTTAAATATTGAATAATTATCAAAATATTGATTAAATATTGGATATATAAATAAGCAGAGCTATACACTATTGAATGTCAAAAACAGGATATCAAAAGTGCAAATATCAGAGCCAGGTGTGGTGGCTCACACCTATAATCCCAGTGACTAGGGAGGATCACCTGGGCCCAGGAGTTCAAGGCAGCAGTGAGCTATGATCGTACCACTGTTGGATCATAAAATCCAAGAATAGATACACTGAAGAGGGCAAAAAGAACAATTTCACTTTACCCATGAAATGCCTCTCCCAACTTGGCATAGCTCAGTGTCAAGAGAGCTTGGCCCATGATTTCTTCCACAGGGGAAAGTGAGAGCACAGTGAGTGAGCATCCAGCTCCCTCAGTCATGTAGGATGCTGCCCAAGAGGCCCACTTCATTCTTACCCTATGCAGAATACTGAGGTAATCAGCATGGCTGGAAGCAGGGAAGAAAGGCTGCAAAATCTACCAAACACTGCATGAACTCCTTCAGGAAGCCTCCCCACAAGCTGCTAGGGATATCTTGACTGTGGATCCCCCACCTTCACCCACTGGGCACATCAAATTCTCTGTTTACTTCACCTTCCCCCAGCTGGATCCTCAAGTGCACCCCCATGGACAGAAAGTTCAAGTGTCTCACACTGACAGCCACCCCAACTCTGTGGGACTGGGATGAAGCACACAAACTTGAGCATTTTGGTGCACCATCCTAGAGAAAACAAATGGAAGGCTCTCAGCACTTCGTCTGGCTTTGTAAGATCAAGAAAAGACATACAATCTTAAGAATCCACCTAGTCCCACCAGAAGGAATACGAGATGGGAGCAGGCACATCTACAAAAAAAGTCTGAGAGAACATCAGAATTCCTAGCCCGGTTGTTTTTTGAAGGCATTTCTCTACTGAAGACAGTTAGTTAAGACTGAGAGGTAAATTCTTCTTCAAATGCAAAAACAGCAATGCAAGACTTCAAAGAACATGAAAAAATAAAGAAAACATGACACCACCAAGCGATCACAATAATATTCCAGTAACCACCCCCAAGGAAATGAATTGCCTGACAAAGAATTCAAAATAATTATTACAACGTAGCTCAGCAAGCTCAGATAGACAACTTGATGTATTTAAAAAAATACAAGAACAAAATTAAAATTCCAATAAAGAGATAGAAATCAAAAAAGAACCAAATAAAAAATTCTGCAGCTGAAGAATACAACTAATGAAATGAAAAATGCAACAGAGAGCATCAACAGCAGACTTGATCAAGCAGAAGAAATATCTGTAAACTCTCTAAGACAGGTCATTTGAAAATATCTAGTCAGAGGAGAAAAAGTAAATAAAAATGAAAAGGAATGAAGAAAATCTATGGGATTTATAGAATACCATCATAACAGTTGAATTTGCATTGTAAGAGTTTCAGAAAGAGAAGAGAAAGAAAGCAGCAGGAAATTTATATAAAGAAAAAATGGATGAAAACTCTCCAAATCTGGGGAGAGATATGGACATCCAGGTACATAAAGCTTAAAAGTCGGATTAGGTTCATCCCAAAGAAGACTTCACCAAAACATTATAATTAAACTGTCAAAAATCTAAGACAAAGAGAGAATCTTGAAAACAGGAAGAGAAAAGTGGCTGTTCACATAAAAGGGAACACTTATAAGGCTATTGGCACATTTCTCAGCAGAAACTTTGCAGGCCAGGAGAGAGTGGTGTGATATATCTGAGTATACTGAAAGAAAAAAACTGCTAACTGGGAATACTTTACCTGGCAAAGCTGTCCTTCATAAATAAAGGAGAGATAAAGGCTCTCCCACATAAACAAAAGCTGAGGAAGTTCATCACCACCAGACCTGCCTTACAGGAAAAGCTAATATGAAAACATTTGAAAGTATAAAACTTACTGGTAAATTAAGTATAGAATCAAATTCAGAATACTCTAACACTGTAATGATGGCATGTAAATTACTTATGTTTCTAATATAAAGGTTAAAATAAAATAATATTAAAAATAACTATAGCTATAATAATTTTAATAGATACACAATATAAAAATGTAAATTATGATATCAAAAACAAAATGTGGGGCAGGGGAGTAAAAGTACAGATGTTACGTATGTAACCAAAATTAAGTTGTTATCAGCTTAAAATAAACTATTATAACTGTTTTATGTAAGCCTGATGGTAACTACAATGCAAAAACCTATAGTAAATACATAAACAGAGAAAGAATCAAAGCATATCACTGCAAAAAATCATCAAATCACAAAAGAAGTCTACAAGAGAGAAAGAAAGGAACAAAAGATCTAAAAAATAACTAGAAATAAATTAACAAAATGGCAAAATACCAAAATAATTTAAGGTAATTATTTATAAATAAGAATTATTATAAGGATTATTTATAAATAATTACCTTAAATGCAAATGGATTAAATTTTCCAATCAAAAGACATAGAGTTGAATGCATTTTAAAAAAAAAACCTTAACTATATGCTACCTACAAGAGACTGACTTCATCTTTAAGGACACACATAGAGTGAAAGTGAAGGGATGGAAAAAGATATTCCATGCAAATGAAAATCAAGAGAGCAACATAGCTATACTTACATTAGACAAAATAGACTTTAAGTTGAAAACTGTAAAAAAAGAAAAGAAAAAAGACAGAAAAGGTCATTATGTAAAGGAGTCAACTCATCAAGAGGATACAACAATTGTAAATATATATGCACCCAACATTGGAGCACCTAAATACATAAAGCAAATAACAAATCTGAAGCAAGAAATACAATAATAGTAGGAGATTTCAACGCTGACTTTCAACAATGGATATATCACCCAGATAGAAACACTGGACTGAAGTACACTACAAATCAAATGGACCTAACAAACATGTACAGAACATTCCACCCAACAGCAGCAGAAAACACATTCTTCTCAAGAGCACGTGGAACATTCTCCCAGGATAGATCATATGTTAGGCCACAAAACAAGTCCTAACAAGTTTAAGATTGAAATCATATCACATATATTTTTCAACCACAATATGATGCTATAAAACTAGATATCAATAACAGGAGGAAAACTGGAAATTTTACAAATATGGGAAAATTCAACAATACACTCCCGCACAACCAAGAGGTCAAAGAAATCCAAACCAAAGAATATCTTGCAACAAACAGAAGTGGAAAAACAAGATATCAAACCTTATGAAATGCAGCAAAAACAATCCTAAGAGGGAAGTTTATAGCAATAAACACCTACATTAAGAAAAAAGAAAGGTGGTTTGAAAGATAATGGAGTAGGAAATGTCAGCCTTCATCACCCTATAAAAAAATCAAGTATAGACAGCTATTCACAAACCAAATCGGCTCTGAGAGGGTTCCAGGGCACACTGAAAAATCTTCAGCATCAATAGAAAAGATGGCTGGTGAGATCAGCATACCTGAGACACCAGGAGAGGGCTAGGAACAAAGAAGAAAGACAGAAACCATCTGTATCAAGCCAATGTGGTGGGAACCACTGTGGTCCCCAGTGGCCTGCTCTGCAGAGGACACCAGCATCTTTTCCCACTGAGTAACCAACAGCCAAAGAGCGAGACACAGCTGTACACCCCTGCACCCAGCAAGAAGCAGCTGCTGTTGAGCTACTTCAGGAACAGAACTGCCACCTTTTCCAACCCAGGGATATGACTCAAAAACACAACGAAAGCAAAAATAGACAAATGTGATTACATAAAACTAAAAAGCTTCTGCACAGCAAAGGAAACAAGCAACAAAGAAAACAGACAACCTACAGGATCAGAGAATATATTTTTAAACCATATATCTGATAAGGGGTTAATATTCAAAATACATAAAGAACTCAATCAACTTAATAGTAAGGGAACGATTCAATTTAAAAATGGGCAAATACAAGGAGGCAGAAGCCAAAACATTAAAAAAGAAGAAGAATAAAAGATTTCTGAAGTTCCAAAACAATTTAAAAAAAAAAAATGGGCAAAGGATCTGAATAGACATTTCTCAAATGAAGACAAATAAAGAGTCAATAGGTTTATGAAAAAATGTTCAACATCATTAACTGTCAGGGAAATGCCAATCAAAACCAAAATGTGATATCACCTCACACCTGTTAAAATGGCTTTTATGAAAAAGGATAATGATAACAAATGGTGAGGATGTGAGAAAAGGGAACCTTTTATACTGCTGATGGGAATGTAAATTAGCATAGCTATTATGGAAAACAGTGTCAAGGTTCCTCAAAAAATTCAAAATAGAACTACCATACGATGCAGCAATCCCACTACCGGTCATAAATCCAGGAGAAATAAAATCACTATCTCGAAGAGATATCTGCCCTCCCATGTTCATTGCATCATTATTCACAAGAGCCAAGATACTGAATCAACCTAAGTGCTCATCAACAGATGAATAAATAAAGAAAATGTGGTGTATATATATATAGTGGAATATATTCAGCCTGAAAAAAGAAGAAAGTCCTGTCATTTGCAACAACAGGGATGAACCTGAAGGACATTAGGTTAAGTGAAATAAGATAGGCACGCAAAGACAAATACCACATGATCTCACTGGTATGTGAAATCTAAAAAAAAACAAAAGTCAAATAACACAATGATAAAGAACCAAATGGTGGTTACCAGAGCAGAGGTGGGAAGGAGGAAATGGGAAATGTAGGTCAAAGATACAAAGTTGCAGATACATAAAAGGAACAAGTCTAGAGATCTAATGTACAACATGAAGATTATAGTTAATAATATTATATCGGCCGGGCGCGGTGGCTCACGCCTGTAATCCTAGCACTCTGGGAGGCCGAGGCGGGTGGATTGCTCAAGGTCAGGAGTTCGATACCAGCCTGAGCGAGACCCCGTCTCTACTAAAAATAGAAAGACATTATATGGACAACTAAAAATATATATAGAAAAAATTAGCCGGGCATGGTGGCGCATGCCTGTAGTCCCAGCTACTCGGGAGGCTGAGGCAGTAGGATCGCTTAAGCCGAGGAGTCTGAGGTTGCTGTGAGCTAAGCTGATGCCACGGCACTCACTCTAGCCTGGGCAACAAAGTGAGACTCTGTCTCAACAAAAAAAAAAAAAAAAAAAAAAAAAAATAATATTATATCATATTTGGGATTTTTGCTAGGAGTAGATTATACACATACACACACAGAATGGGTGACTATGTGAGATGATTATTAATATGTTAATTTACTTGACTATAGTAACCATTTTACTAGGTATATGTATATGAAAACATCATGTAGTACACCTCAAATATAGACAATAAAAAAAAAAGGAAATCCTGCCATTGGTGACAACATGGATGAACCTAGAAGACGTTATGCTAAGTGAAATAAGCCAAACACAGAAAGACAAATACTGCATGACCTCACATATATGTGAAATCTGAAAAAGTCAAATTCATAGAAAGAGAGAGTATAAGCGTGGTTCAGGGGTCAGGGAGTAGGGGAAATGAGAAGATGTTGGTCAAAAGGTAAAAACTTGCGGCTATAAGGTGGATAAGTCCTGGAGACCTAATGCACAGCATGAAGGCTATAATAATAGTAATGTATTACATACTTGAAATTTGCTAAGAGAGTATATCTTAAGTATTCTTATCATTTTTAAAAGTAGCTACGTGTGTGAGGTGATGAATATTAGCTTAATTATTCACTTGGATATTAGGTTAATTAGCCTGAATGTGGCAATCATCTCACAATGTATATGTACATCAAAACATCATGTTGTCTACCTTGAATATATACAATTAGTATTTGTCAATTATACCTCAAAAAAGTTGGGGGAAAAAAATCCTATCCCAGCACGCATATTCTTGGATCACTCCTGGCACCAAATGTCACAGGTTGGGTCTGATGCTCAGAAAAATGTTTAGCATGCACAAGTGTTCTCATGATAAATACCTAAAAAAGGAAGCAAAAGAAGCAGAGTTGGTCAGAGGGAGAAGAGGAACTGAAACGCAATCTCAGTGGAGGTCCCAGTTATCTCCACAGAAATTCTTAAAGCTGGGATGACCCTTCAGATAATCTCAAGTGTGGGCAGGAAGGCTGAGCCCCTATATCCCAGACACTGATCAGTCATTGGATATGGGCCCCCCTGGGAAGGGGGCATGACTTGGGCAAGGCAGTTCTCTTCCATCAGCAACACCTGCAGGGGTCTGACATCGAAGGCTCTCTGCTGGCAGCCCACCCAGAATTGGGGGAATAAGTTCTTCCTTCCTAAAGGGGTATCTGGGTGATAAATCACAGTGTTTATCATAGAAACTATGACTAGCAGTGAAAAATGATTTTTTATGGTAGTGTTTTAAAACATACATACAAATACACAATAAAAATGTCAATGTTCAACTATTACGTAAGTGCCTAACAACTTCGACTATAAAACCCTCAATTTAACCGGGACAGTTAGGATGAGGATTAAATACAATTTGAGATATGAAGTATGTACTGTCATGCCTAGCACTCAATAAGATTTTCAAACTAAACCCAATAAAACTGGACCATTAATTTTCCAGTTTGAAAATTCACACATAAATCCAACATCATAAACAAATTTTATAAGGAATTTTATATTATAGAATTTCAATGAAGTTTCTGGCTGAACTGGTCAGGGCTCTGGCTGAAAACAGATGGAAAGAACAAAGAGATTTTAATGAAGGGTCTGTGCACAAAGGAGCGGGCAGCGTTGAGGAAAAGCCAGAGAGAATGCAGTGCCCCATGACTAGCAATAGTGGGAGGCTCTACCACCCCTGGGCCCGATGGGGCAACAGAAAGGAGCAGGAACTAACTGGAAACCAGAGTCCTGCAGCTCTAGGAGAGGGGGTCTGACAGGAGCTATGACCTTCAGGGGAGGATCAAGGAAACAGCCAGTCTACCCCGTGACCCTCTGACAGAGACGTAGGGAAAGAAATTCTCCAGCTCTCTCTCCTCTGACCTATCCACCCCTTGCTGGTGCCTCCCATGGGCCAAACCTACCGGAAAATCAGAGGCCATAAAGGTCAGCATCCTGAGGCACAAGGAGGGTGGACCTGTAGAGACGACAGTGACTGTCCATCATAGTGACCTTCACAATTGCTCACAGAAATTTAACAGACACAATAGTAAGTTTTATATACAGCCAGGTATGTTTATCAGTGCAGATGCAATGGTCGGTTTATAAAGGCCATTTCATTAATTTAATATTGTTAGTTTTGGTGGAAAGAGGTCTAAACAACAGGTAGTTTGGTTCCTGTCTTGGCTAGGTGTGGCTGAGGACTGAGGAACAAAGAGAACAGGGAAGTGGAGAGGAAAAGACAGCAATATCTTTTCAGGACTCAGGCACTTTAAGACTCTTTTTGGGGAGAAATTTGGATGGTTTGCCCTCCAGAAAAGTGGGCCCCGAGCACATGCCATGGCTCCTCTCAGTGCCTGGTTCAGTGAGCTGAACACCAGGGATGCTACACAACTTGGCTTCCTTGAGAAAGGCTCACCGCTTGTGAGAACCTTCCAGCCACTTTCCCAGGGCTTTCTCTCTCTTCAAGTCTGGGGACTCCAAACCTCAATATTTATAAGCACATCTCTTCTGTGTCATCAAAACTCCTTACACATACATTTATAGGGTTACCATTAGCTCTGAAAATAACATACTGCACATAATTGTAAGAAATGTCTAAAGCCTACCAGGAAAGGGAAGAGGGGAGGTTTATGTCACAGAGAAGGGCTTTCTGTGCAATCTCCTCCTTCACCGAAGTCCTCCTCAGCCTCACCAGGGTCCCCACTCCCCAGGAGAAGAGCCGGATTTTAAGTCAAGGTCATAACTGAAATATATGTGTCTCAGAGTCAAAGGGATCTGAGGTCCCACCAGTACCACCCGCAGCCAGAGGTGTAAGCTTCTAGTGTGTTAGTGTTGACAGAGGCGCGCCCAGGCTCCAAGGGTTCCTTCCGCTCAGGACATCCTTTTCATTGTACAAAGGGATTTTTCCAGTCAATGCTCTCCCTTAAACTTTTGGGAACCAAATTCTTCATCTGTAAAACAATGAGAAAGAACTATGCTCTTTGTAAAATTCCTTCCATCCCTAAAATGATTTTGAGAACGTTCCATTTAAACCACTGTGCTTTTTCGTTTCATAGCCATAAAGCTCATGATTAGTGTTTGAAAATGCGTGCCATATCGCCGTCTAGTGGAGAAAAGGTAGTAATACAAGCAACAATACAGACAAATCAGTGAACTTTTAAAAGGATAAAGTAATTATGTAGAACTTCCCAGACAGTATCTCTCAACTTTTTGTAGACTGTGGGCCCCTTAGAGAATCTAATGAAAGTATGGACCCTCCCACCTCCAAAAATGCAAAAGGCATATATACCAAATTTCTGCATACAATTTCAGAGACTATATAACCCTTCACAGCCCTCCACAATCATATTCATGGGCCACAGTTTAAGAGTCTCAACTGTATACATTATTTCAATCATTATTTTAAAAAGGATCCTATAATAATTAGGAATCAATAGATGTTGTAGCACATCTATTGTCTTTTTAAAAAATCTAACCGTAATCTAAGTGCCCTTCCCATTTGGGGAGTTACTTCATTGTATGAAGGTTGGTGGGAGGCAGGGTCCCACCTACCATGGCAGAAGCCAGATTCTCCTTGGCAGGAAGTGCATTTGCTCCCATCAGACTTCGATTCTTAGGAAGGTGGAGCAAAGTTATAGAGAAGGCTGAAAAATTATTAAAGAAAGAAGTGAGAATCCAGCACTGGCCGTGTCCAGTGGCAGCAAAGCCAAGGGTAAGGTCCTGCCTGATCTTTCCTTGGTCAGAATTCCATCTACCTACCCTCCAGCCCATTTTGATATCTGGTTCTTCAATCCCATCAATTCTGTGAACTACCTTACATTCTTCCAATAAATTCCTTTACTGCTTAACTCAGAACCTATTACTTGCAATCAAGTTACACTGAACTTTTGATTCATACACACATCAGATTCTTAAGGGTGCCCAGAAAGGCAATTCTCATTAAATGTAACATATTTTATCATTTATTTTATCTCATATTAAAGCAAAAGACCAAAACTGATTAAAATTTCTGGAAGCCACATCTTCTCTAAAGATGATCAAAGCATTGACAGCACATTACTGCAACATAGTCCACGCTTTGCAGTGCCCTTCTCTCACCTCTTGAACCTACACTTTGCTTTTTATACAGTCTTCAAGGATATCATTTCATGTTTTATTATTTTTCTCTACCTTACACAGGAGAATTTGTTTAATATAATTCCAAATCCTTTTTGGAACAGGAAAGTATTTCGTATATTTCCATACTCCCATTATGGCTTCTGATGATTAGCCAAGATGAATTAAGAGTCCACAAAACATGTTTTTAGAAAAAATAAATTCTAATTTTAAAATTGTTTTTTTAAAAAAACCTATTACTATAATACGAAAGAGAAAGAACCGCCAGTATTGAAAACAGCTTCTCTTTTTGAACCCATATAGACCAGGCCCTATTTTTCAAAAAATTGTTTCCCTGATTTAAAAAACAAATTTTAAAAAAAGTACCTGGAATAGCTAAGACCATTTCCATACCTAGATCATTCTGTTGAAGGAACTATACATTCCATTTACAGCAAAACATACTTTTAAAAATGAGTATAATTGTTCATACCCTTTCATCTATTAATACCACTCCTAGATATCAGTCCTAATGCAATCATTTAAAACTAAAAAAGTTTAATATAATTCACAATAAGGAAAAATAATTGAAATTATAAATTTTATTATAATAAATGAAATGTATTGAATATTATATAACCATTACTATAAATGAATCAGAAGTCTGCAGTAACATGGGGGAAATAGAGTCATAATTTTAAGTGAAAAATAAATAGAATAAAATATTGCCCTCCACTATGAGAGACTGGGTAAAATTCATATATGAACATGGAGATAAAATAAAAACATGAAAAAATAATAGTGTTCATGGGTTAAAGAGGTAAAATTTAATAATGAATTTTCCTATTATTTTCTTTATTGCTTTTAGTAATTTCTTTAACAAATATTTATTAAATGCCTAATAGGCATTGTGTGAGAAACTCAACATATAAAATTGAAAGATTTCCCCATCTCCAAAGAGTTTGTATAGTCTGAGGACAGAGCAGAAGGAGGCAGACATGAAAACAATTATAAACAATGTGATATTTACTATAATGAAGATATGCAAAAGCAGTGAGGAAAAACTAATACCTAGGAGTGGAATATGTAGATGTATGTTTAACTTTTTTAAGGAAGTACCAGACTAATCTCTAAAGTAGTTGTGTCATTTTACATTTTTATCAGCTATGTGTGAGAAATCCAATTCCTCCATATATCCTAGTCAACACTTGGTATGATCAGTCTTCTTCATTTTAGCCATTCTATTAATAATAGATGTATCATGACACTTATTGTGGTTTTAGTTTGCATTTCCCTAATGCCTAATTATGTTGAACAACTATTCATGTACTTATTTGTCTTCTGTATATTTTCTCTGGTGAAATATCTGTTCAAATTGTCAAAAATTTTTTTTTAAAACAGGGTCTTGCTCTGTCACCCAGGATAGAATGTAGTGACATTGACGCAAGAAAGTGACTCCCAGTGCTGAGAGCTGTTACTGAAAGCTTGGCCCCTGTCCTCAAGGCCACATTAGAAGAATGAGAACAAGAGGTTTGAGGAGAAGGAAAGAGAGGTTTATTACTTTGCTGGCAAAGGAGGAGAATGGATGACATAGAAAACAAGGAAGTCAATTAGCACGATGATTTGTGCAGAGACAAGCACATGACCAAGCAAGCCAATGAGATCCAATGAAGAAACTAGCGGGAAAACATTGCTTTTTCTATGGCCCACAGTACAATTTATCATGATAAATGTTGTGTGTGTACTTGAAAAGAATGTGTATTCTGCTGCTGCTGTTCTATAAATGTTGGTATGTTCTATAACTGTTAATTAGGTCTGGTTGGTTGATAGTGTTCTTCAAGCCTACTGTATCTTTGCTGATTTTATTATGCCTACTTTTCTAACAATTGTTGAGAGAGGGGTATTGACATCTGACTATAAATGTAAACTTAGCTGCTTTTCCTTGCAGTTTTATCAATTTCATGCAAGGTATTCCTGAAGCTCTTTTATTAGATCCATAAGCATTTATATTATGTTTTATATATTCATATCTATTGATGCTTTTAGCATTTCTAAATTACTATCTTTATCCATGGTTATATTCTTTGCTTTGAATTCTCCTTTGATACTAATATGACCATTCTAACTTTTTTAAAATTAATATTAGCATAGTATAACTTCTTTTATTTTTTTTAACTTTTAACCTACTTGTGTCTCTATGTTTAAAGTACATTTCTTGTAGGCATCATGCAGACAGGTCTTGATTTTTTACTCCATCTGACAAGCTCTCCTTTTTAATTGGAGTTTTTAGATCATTACATTTAATATGATTACTCATTTTGTTAGGTTTGAGTCTATCATCTACTTGTTTTCTATTTGTTTTTATTTTTGTTTTTGTTTCCATTTGTTGTTTCCATTTGTTCTTTGTACCATTTTTCCTCTTTTCTGCCTTCTTTTGGATTTTTACAAATCTACATAGTGAGAACAGGCACTATTTTCGGCCATTTATAAGCACCAGTCATTGTTGTTCTCTTTAACCCTTTCAGATGGCTCTTCTGCTGACCTCAGGTAGGTTCTGCATGCATGCCCTGATCAGCACTCTGCTGAACACTCCAGGGAGACCCTCTGCAGAGCTCTGATATTCTTTGTACAGTTTTCTCATCTCTGGCCTTCTGATCTAAGAACTCTAGCTGCTTTGGTTTCCCCACTCTCAACTTTGTCTTCTCAACTTAGGAACTATCTCAAGTTCTGCTTCTATTACCCCTCCCTGTGCTATGGCCTAGAAACTCTTTCAAGGCAATAAGCTTGGGCAACCTTAGGACTCACCTTATTTATCTCCCATCTCTCCGTAACTACTGGTCTTTGTTGTCTGATGTTCAGTGTCTTGAAAACTGTTGTTTCATGTATTTTGTCTTTTTTCTATGTTGTTTCTGGCAAGAGAGTAAATATGGCTCATGTTATTTCACCTTAGTTGGAAGTACATGTCCTCATTACCCAGTTTTAATTCTAAAGCATTAATAATCAAGACCATACTTGTGAAGGAACAGACACATAGATCAATGGAACAGAATAGAAAGTCCAAAACAAGAGCCAAACAAACATGGTCAATTGACTTTTTGACAAAGTGCAAAGCTATTCAATAGAGAAAGGGTAGTCTTTTTAACAATAGTGTTGGAACAATTGGACATACATATGCCTAAAAATGAACCTCAGTCTAAATCTCATAACTTACACAAAAATTAACTCAAAGTGGATCATGAGTATACACATAAAACTATGCAACTTTTAGAAGGAAACAGAGGAGAAAACCTTCATTACTGGGGGTTAGGCAAAGAGTCCTTAGACATGACACCAAAATCACAATCTATAAAAGAAAAAAATGAAGAATTATAGTTCATCAAAATTTAAAACTATAAAAAATACTGTTGAGGGAATGAAAAGACAAGATACAGATAAAGAAAAAATATTCACAAATCACAGATCTGACAAAGGACTTGTATTCAGAATATATAATGAACTCTCAAAACTCAACACTAAGCAAACAAACAACTTTTAAATGGTCAAAAGACTTGGACAGACATTTACCCAAAGAGGATGTTTGAGTGACAAATAATCACGTGGAAAGATGTTCAATATCACTAGCCATTAGAGAGATACCACTTAAACCCACAATCACATACTATTGCACATCTACTAGAATGGTGAAAATAAAAAATACTGATAATAGTAAGTGCTATTAAGGATGTGGAGCAACTGGAAACCTTAGACATTACTGGTAGAAATGTAAAATGGTATAGCCACTCTGGAAAATAATGACTACTACCACTACTAAAAGGAAAAGAACTATTGATGTACACTATAACTTGGGTGAATCTGAAAGGCATTATGCTGAGTAAAAGAAGCCAGTGTCAAAAGGTTACATATACTATATGATTCTATTTATATGACATTCTCAAAAAGACAAAACTAGAGTGTCAGAGAACAGAGTAGTGGCTGGCAGGGGTTAAGGATGGGGAGGATGCTGTAACCACAAAGATACAGCACCAGAGAGTTGGTTACCTTCTGCTCGAGAAGGTTACCTAAATCTGTACGTGCATTAAAATTCATATAACTGTATCCCTTAAAAAAGTTTATTGTACTGTATGTTAATTTTAGAAGTTAAATGTTAAAAAAAAAACTTTACAGTAAACCTAACACTAAATGGTGCTTGGTTGTTTGAAGAGACATTCTGAGAGCATTCCAGGTAAAGTGAAGAGCTATAGCAAGTCTCTGAGGCTGAAATGTGCCTGGTATATTCAAGAAATAGTGAGGAAGTCAATGTGGCTAAAGTGGAATAGAGGACAGAAGGTCAGATAAATAATTGGGGATCAGATCATGTAAGGCTTTTAGGTATTATAAGGACTTTGGCTTTTGAATGAAATAGGGAGCCACTGTAGGGTTTGGGGAAAAAATACAAGCCAGTTTAATGTTTTAAAAGGATCACTCTGACTTCTCTGCTGAAAATAGATGCACTGTGGGGTGGGGAGGACAGGAGATAGAAGAGGGAAGACATCTCAGGAAACTATTTCAGTAACCCAGGCAGTTCAGAGTGGTTGTGGCAGATGTGGTGAGAAATGGCTGGAATGTAGGTATAATTTTGAAGGTAGACCCAAGAGAATTTTCTAATGGATTGAATTGAATAATGAATTAAATAAAGGAGTCAAGGATGCAAGTTTTCTGCCTGAGCAACCAAAAGAATTGAACCAACATCAACTGAAAATAGGACAGCTTTGGGTAAAACAAGTTGTGGGGAAAGAACAGTAGTTTGATTTTGAGTATGCTGTTTGAGATTTTGACAGCCAAGTGGAGACTTCACATTTGGCTGGAGAGACCAATATACATCCAGTGGCCTTAGGCATATTGACTGCACTGTGTGGTCCTTTACATGGAGAGGAACTGTGGAGAGTTCTGGACCATAGTGGGGATTTGTGCTCTAGGAAGTTCATTCAAACTGGATGGTGTGGTCACTTGTGAGTTACCTGTTCAGCTGTGATATTTTTGCTCTGGTTTTGATTCAAGAGTGAAGTTTATTCGATTTACTCATCAAGACTTTCTCTGTCTCAGGATGTAAGATTTCAAATGGTGAAGAATGAATATCTGAGGGAAACTTCTTAAATGAACCTGTCTTTTCTTGTAGGACTCATTCAAGATTATTCTTTTCTCATCGTCTATCTTTGCTGTACTCGTTAGTGAGGCTGAGTTGTTCAGTGGACACAAGGGCATGTTACCATAATGCAGCATCCTGACTGAGAGCAGAAGGTGGATGGCTATTGGAACTCTAAGCTGCTCAGAAAACCAGAAGGAACAAATATAAATTGTGGGTAGGGGGTGGGAGATGTACAAACTCACAGAAGAATAGTTTTAAACAAAGTACTGGATAATCTGAAAAATAATGGCAACTGACACTCGCCTGTGAAAATATGGAGTCCTTGATTTAAGAAAGCAAAGAGTGGAAATATCAATGAGATTGGACACCAGCTCCAGCTGCAAATCTTTAATGTTCATACTATGAAATAAAAATATAGATATTTTCAATCACAAGATGCCTCTTTCTGGCCCTTCCCATTTCCCCAAATGGAAATTATCATCAGTAGTACTATTTTGGATTCCAAGTTTATATGTAAACATATGTTTCACAGCCTACTCCCATCCCAAACCTCAAACCCAAATAACCTCCAATTAAGTTGTTAGCTAATAAATACATATACTACCCCTTCTCAAGAGACCAACATACAATAGGTTGATACTAGATCCAGGGAAGTAGATTTTTCACAATAGGTCTTTAGACACCACGATAAATAAACAAGGAAATATCTAGAAATGGAAGCTTCTCAGTGTTACAGCTCTTTTAGAATTTGTCTAGCAGGTTTTCTGGTCCTCACTGGAACATCCCCCCCTCCCCCCAAGAAAGAATTAGAAATGGAAGCTTCTAGTATCCCCTCATAAATTATATAGTATTTGGAAAAATCATAACAAAGATGCTATCATTCTTGAAAATGGGGCTTGACTAATTTTCCTTTTTGTGTATTAATTGATGTTAAAAATAACAGAGAATAAGAATTAAATCTTAGATCCATAACTATGTGCAGTAGACAGAGATAATTTAAATAATACATATATCATTCAAACAGCCAGTTAGGCCATGTATTGAGGGTTGAGGGAGTAGAAAGTGGGGCATGAGGGACCCTCTACTTTTTTGAAGCCTCTGCAATTTCTTCACTATCTAATCATAGAGTAATTGCTTTGCCACTAAGTATTCTTTCAGAATGGTAAGAAGTTAGGCAATAGTGGCTTGAAAAATTGCTTAGAACAGCAATTTTTGTACCATTTTGTGGGCTTCTTATTCTTAGCATTAGATAGTCAAGTGTTAAAACTCCCCTTCAAAACAGGCCTAGTTTAAAATAATCTACCTTACAAAAACACTCTTGATCAAATAATGTTTTTCACTATTCATCCATTCACTTATATAACCTCTACGAGAAAACATTTATATTTCCTAAATATCAGTATTTTCTTGTAAGTGTATAGCGGATTATTGTGTCTCAAAGCTAATTAAAACATGAAGAATCTGTTTCATATGCTAACCAAAGGATTCTGCACAGGTAACTTATGAAAACTTTCGCAGTATACTAAGCTGAAAGCCTGTTTCCACTATTGACTGACCATGATAGACTCGAATAAATGGCATTTGCTCTTTTTTGTTACTATGGACATAGACTCAAAAACCTGTTCCCATCACACATGCACACAACATATGCACAGATATGCATGAATACATTTGCATTATTCTAGGCTTGATCTCTCATTTTGATTAATTAGTCATTTTTTTCAATTGGCTAACTGAGAACTTTCTGTATTTAGTTAAGTGTGTCAAATACATTGATAATCTTATAAACCATTCTTTACTTTCAAATTGATATCAGAAGACTTGAAAATATTTATCAAACATTAATTCACTGAATTTCAATGAGCAGATAAAAGTGTTATCTTGACTTGATTTTATATAGATAAGTGTATGTATACGAAAATATATAGAGGGAGGAAAAACAAAGAAAAATATCTGCAAGAGCTTGTCTCCATTAGCATATTATGCTCAAACGACTTGAATTTTATACAGAAAGACTGTGAAATGAGGATATTAGCATATAAATTATTTCCTACTTTCATTTTAATTTAGAATATGCATTTTTTCCAAAGAAATTGTCAGTTGCCTAAAGACAAAGTACACAGATGGAGAATCCAGGAAGAGTTAAACTGAGCACCCTCAGTCCTTTCTGCCAAAATAAACAACCCACTAAGTCATTCTTCCTGCCTTTCTTAGAAACTGAAGCAACAGGTATGATATTTGAACACTCATTAAATACACAGGTACCTTAGACTAAGCCAGGCTTCTGATTAGGCAGATTTAGCACAGATTCATCATCAGATGACATTCCAGCCTAACATCCAAAATAATTGAATCTGCAAACATGTCTTCTCAGACAGAACATCTTCACAAATTGAGTGGTGCAGCATCAGTTTGCTCCCTGTCCTTGAGATTGGTTACTCTGGTTTTCTTCTACTTTATGAACAATTCTTCCTGCCTTTCTTTCTCTTGTGTCTCCTGAGGAGAAATACATTCCTTCCCCCTACAGAATTCCTGCTTGAGCCATAAAGTGACAACACCTACCTGTACAGAAGTAATGAGAAGAGTACTTCTGCCTTTGTTCCTTCCCTCCAGAAGTGACACTCTCATTGATTTCTGAAGGGAGCAAGTATGCTCAGCTTTCTTCTTCCTGGATTTTCTTTTCAGGGTGACCTGGCCTCAAGATGCACCAAAGAACTTCCTTGACAACTGGATTATGTGGCCTGTCCCTATAGGTAAGGTCTATCACAGTAGAATTAAGTTCAACGGAGGAGGAATAGTTTGCATATATTAGAAAGTCTGTGTTGCCATGAATCTGAGCGATGTTGATCTTCACTTCATCAGCAATGAAGCTAATACTTTTTATCTTTTCCTACTTTATTTCTCAATTGGCTTTGAGCTTAGTAGAGAAAAAGATGTGAATATTGCCCGTAAGACCCCCAAATCATGTTTTTAAATATCATCTCTGTGTTGATGAGTATCACATATACCACCTTGGGCATCTTCATAGTCATATCCTTATTGCAATGGGACTTGCAGTCTTCTCTGTATTGTATACAACATAATATACTTTCCTGCATATTATGAGGGTATTCAACATAGTCTCAGGAAATACCGTTTTCCACCGTAATAGAAGCTCCATCTACGGAGAATTTGTTTACTGCTGTTACTTAGTGCCTGCAACAGTATCTGGGGTATAACCGGAATTGAGTATCTACTTACTGAATAAAAAAATAAATATACATCGGGGATCTATTACATTGCCCAGTGTGTGTTGAGCACTATTAAGCAGATAATACTAAGCACTTATATTTGTGTAGTGTCAATAGCTTTCTAAGCACTCTCATTTGATCCTTCTAATAATCCTGTAAAATAGATAGGGAAGATACTATTTTTCACTTTTAAAATATGGAAATTAGAGGTCAGAAAGATTAAATGACTCATGTCTACTGTTGGAGGTTGGCTTCACATGCAGGTATTGTAACTCTAAATCCAGAGTTCTTTCTTAATATTACATGGTACTTCTTGCAACAAGGTCAATGCTTCATTAAATATCTCTACTTTCAGTATTCAAATCACCTGTTGTTTTATTGCACAAGATACATAATATGAATATGTTGTGTTCACGCATTTGAACTTTTAAATCTTTATCTTCTTTGATTTTATCAATCTGTTTCAGTATGACCTATGGCCGTATGTATCAACATTACTTGACATATCTGCTAAACAAGATTCTTGAGCCCTATTACAAAACTACTGACCTAATGCTCAGACCCGTGTATGATGAGGAAATATTTCTAATAGGCACCCCATCTGCATACTGAATTTCGAGACCCACAGATTGAACGATTATTTCTTAGCTTTCTTACAAACACTATCTTTGTAAAACTCTTACACAAAAGCTTGCCAGGTAGCCATTATAAACTATATATTCCCAAATATACCTTGTCCTTTTCCAGTTCTTCACTACGGTTTTAATTTTCTGTCCCAATCCTTTTACAAATGGTATTCTAATAGTCATGCTCAAATGTAACTCCATCATGAAAACTTCAATGACAGTCCTCCTCTTAAATGTCTTAGCACTTGGTCTTTATCGATGTAATCATACTATACTATACCAAATAAAATTGCTATCTGTAAGAATATAAGCTCCTCCTGGACAGAAAGAACAGTACCTGATATATCTTAGTATGTAACTGTAAATAATAAATAAATATTTATTATAAATAAAGGATGATGGACTGCTCCCAGCAAATTAGTGAAAACAAATGTTATATTTCTCTGGGAGATGAAAGAACTGATGGAAACCAAATGTCTAAGGTACTACTACTTCAAGGAAACACCTGGGCAGTATTTTGCAAACAGCAGATACTCCATGTTTTCTGAATGGATGGCTCCATTAGCTGAATGAAACTATGAACTAGCTGATAGAAAAGAACTACATGCTTCAGAAAAGTAGAGTTAGTTACCGTAATATTGTACTGTAACTTTCTCCTGGGTGATCAGACAAGAACTTTATGTATAAAGTTGGAAAAATATAAACATTTAATTACATTTCTTCATAACATATAGAAATGTTGCAATATAGTTTGCTTCCTATTTGTACATTATTTTATTAACATTTAATAGATTTTATAATAGACATGTCTCAAATTTTTGCCAATCCCCTACTAAGGCAATTTGGCGAGGAGAAGTACTGATACAAAACCATCTCCTTCTCTATCAATTTAGTGTTTTTCAAGGTGTTTGAAATTCATTAATATCTCAGAAGATATTGATTATTGTTACCTTAGTCCTATTATAAAGCATCAGAAATAACAAGATCTGAATAATTTAATATAATTTCATTTAATAAGTATATTTAAAGTTCATCTCTTCCAAAAACAGTATTTTGATTACATTCAAATTATATTCATTTTAAATATTGACAAACCCATCATTTACATACGGGGCTAGATATTACAAAACAGATGGAAATTAAAATAAGTTTTATTTTTTAAAAGTCTTTCCAAATTTAGAACACTGTGAACTACTACATACGTACTTAAAAAATGTATACATTATCAGGAAAACACAAGTTGCTCCAATAGGAAAAGGACTATAATACATATACAATGGAACATAATTCACATAGGCTCAATTTACAGGTACATCTCAAAGTACAAAAAAAATTAGTAACTACAAATACAGGAAAAAAAAATCACACCTGACACTCTAGACTAATGCACCAATATACTATATAATGTTTTCCCAGAGAAAGTGGAAGGGTTCTCAAGATTTTATGCTGACCCATGATTTTTCACTTCTTTGTTCTTGAACATAGAACCAGAGGACTTAGAGGGGGTTTTTTTGTGTTTAATGTAGACTCATGTATGAGTTTAAATAACAATAACTGAAATGCATCATGAGAAATGCTATCAAACCTGGTCTATTTAGAACTCGGTAACCAAGACATTTCTTGCATTTTTCCCTGTACTTCTATTTTCCCTTCAAAAAGTCTCTAAGGAAACTTCATAGACAGTACTGGTAAAGAGATCAAACCAAATATTTCTGAGATGGCAAAGAAATATGAGACTTGGCACTAGCACAAGTTTACAAAAAAACCATCCCCCATTTATTAAACCATATATTCAAAGAAAGGAAAATCATATCTTAAAATATAAGTCAGAGAAAACAGACCACCCAAAAATGAAGAAGGCATTTAGAATTGTAACTACTGAGCATTTTTTTAAACTTACATAAACTTGTTTAAATTTTAACCTGTCTAAATCAAGTTTCTGTAGCTAAAACAAAGAGGTCATAATTACTATGCAGAAACAATAGATGTGTGAAGGTTGTTACATGGGAGGAAGAGGTCTGTTATACATCAGGTTAAGAGGCAGAAGTAGGAATAAAACTAAGCACTTAATCTGATCTGATCAAAGACAGGGAGGAATTCTTTGCCTTTCTTCAGATTTTATATCATATATCATAATCACAGAAAAAGAACATCCCTCCTTTTTTCTTAATGTACCTCAGGTTAAAAATGGCAGAATGAATATCCCTTAATAAGCATATACTATGTTTAAAAGGGACATTTTTAGAATTTGGTTGGTTGTGTTTGTTTTTTAATGGTAAATCTTAAGCGTTAACTCTTGTAAAATGGTGCTCAGAGGTTACTCAGGCCTTTCTTAAACAATTTACTTTACATTAAAAAGTCATCAATAAAAGTTGTAATTCAGTGGGGTTTGTTTCATTTAGACACAGGGTCTGGCTATGTTGCCCAGGCTGGACTCAAATTCCTGGGGTCAGGCAATCCTCCCACCTCAGCTTCCAGAGTAGCTAGGGCTACAGGTGCACACTACTATGCCCGGTGTGGCTATTCAGTGTTTTAAAGAAATGAAATGTTTAACTTCAAATTAAGTTTGTTTAAAATAACTGCTATTGTGTCAAATAATGAAACTACTACTATTTCATTCATTACAAACATTACATAATCATTCCCTATGATTGCTATACAAATTTAAATGATCCTTTTTTCTTGTATATGAAGATGGTGGTTCCGAAGCAACACTCTAAACCAGAAAGGCCCAATCATAACACACAACCCATCTCTGTTTTTGGAAGTCAGCGCATTCAGTGGTTATAAACAGGCATGATGTTTTTTTTGCCTCTAAGAGTTCTGTAGGATTAAAAAAGAAGAAGAAGAAAAGGTAAGATAAATAATCTGAATGTTATACTAATGATCACAAATACTGCCAGTATTCAAAGTAAAGTATGGTATAACCTGAGTGTCAATCAGTTGTGGCTTTTTCTCCCAGCGGAAGGCGTTCCCATAACTGGAGCAACTGTTCACCAACCTGAGGTTCTAGTTCCTAAATAAATCAAGTCAAAATAAACATAAAAAGAACTGGATTGAAATTTTTTTAATCACCAAAATCTATACTGATAAAAATGTAAGAAAATCACTTTAAATTTCATTTTCCTACCAGAACATGCAAAATCATATGGTATGCATTTTTCTAATCTTTTACTTTAAGGTTCACGGAGCTGACTTCCAGACTTAAGACAGCAGTTATCCTTGTTTATATAGTGGTAAATAAAAAAATAATAAAAGGAAAAAAAGACTGCAGTGAATCTGCAAATATGTCAACTTTTGTGACAAAATGGTGACAGACATCCATGGAGTCCTTCTAGAACTTTTTCTATCTGGAAATAATGGATTTTGTTTCTAACAGAGATTTCGCAAAAGCACTCAGCTGGAACTTCCAAAGGTTTACTGTGAAACCTAGCACGTTAGATGTTTTAAGGTTTTTTCCAAGAAACTATCTTAGGTGACTACACATTCTTATCTCAGAAATTATTAAAATTAATTTCAAAATTATAGAATAGAAATAAAAATATTCTTATACAATTGAAAAGAATGCCACCTTACAGTCCTCCTGAGGCATGGATACCTCTGATAAACACTTAAAAAGCACCCAAACACTTTTCATATGGTGACCTAAAGTGAGTCACACTGGTTCAAATAAATTACTAGCTGCACAAAATTTAGCTTAGGCAAAACTAATTTCTGAGTCTATTTTCTCCTACATAAAACTAGAGTAATAACTCATTTTATTAATAAATAAATATCTTATAATGTAGTTAGCACAGTATTTGGACAATATATATTAATTCCCATCATCTTAACTAGCTTAAAATGCATGTAAGCAATATCATGAACGCAAAGCAAAACATAACAGAAATAAAGCAAGCCATTACAATATATAAAGGTTATTTACCTTACACAATAAAGCCATAGAGAACTTAAATATTATTGTCATCTTGAGACTTTAGTCAAATTACCTCAGAATTGCACACAGTATTGATCATATGTTCAGTTAGTAAGACAACAGGAGCCTCTATGAAGTAACTTACAAAATATTTTATATATGCAATGACAGACAGAAGCCAAATTTACAAAATGTTAAAAATGCTATCAGACACCTTTGCAAGTAGGTTTTTAGCAGCTTTTTACATATCTGAACCACTGTTTCCCATGTGCATATAAAATATAAAAATTTGTATTCCTAGTTTTTCTCCTCAAAGCATTGAATAACGGCAAAACAAAAGTAAAAGAAAAATTTTTAAATGTCATTGTATACCTGTCCATCTCTGCTTATCTGGACTTTCTTGTTGTCATTCCATGGATTGAGTAAATGATGTGCAAATTGAAAGGGAAGACTTTCTTTTCGTATCCACTCCACCTTAAATACTCCTCCTAGTCCAGCTGAGCCCCAGTCCTGGCTCTTTTCCCTTCCTATCTCAGAAGACATCCTAGAAAATCCCTGTGAATAAAATATGAGAAAGGAATAGAGATGAGGATGTATTAAAATGTCTAAATTCAATTTATCTGATAAGGCTGAGTTTTTTAACCTTTAAGGTAAAGATGTAATATAAAAATAACAGATATCTAACAAAAAGAAAAGCTACCTATTATATTTTTATAAAAGGATTTATTAGCAAATCTTAGAGAAAAGATCAATTTTAGCCTTCTAATATAATTTCAAATATTAACAGATGATTTCTAAATAATGTATCAACAGTTCTAAGTCTACATTTATTTCCAGATAAATGAATAAAATCTAACCGTTAAGCTTTTATTTCAAAAAATTATAATAAATATCAAATAGTAAATTCATTATTTTATAAACTCAGATATACATTAAGTCAAGATGAGTTAAGAAACATAGTTCATTTCTTGATTGTCAATACTAACTTCCTTGGCCTATTTAAATAAATATTTTAATGAAAAGTCAAGCTTCTTATTACTTTTAATCCACTTCAGAATTTGTAAATCTAAAGTTCTCTTCAGAAGGAAAAACTGTGGTGTTCAGAAGAAAAGATTCTGGTAAGACAAGGCATAAACAAAGGTATCCCAGTTCCATCATCCCCTTGAAAAGATGCAATTTATTGCTCATTCTCAATCAAGCAAAAGGCATTTCCCACATTCTAATGTAATAAAAAGTAAAAAGCCAGGTTTTTTGTTTGTTTTAAATCTCGGTCTAACTTAAAGCCAGAACAACCCCATTTTACTGTTTCAGGATGGCTCACCTGGAAATGTCCAGATCCTTGAACAGAAAATACCAAGTAAACCATGCTGCTTTCCCAAAAGGCTCGATTTAGCTTCCGCTCATTACTAGGGGTTGTAGACCAGATGCCCTTCTGCTGAGAAATTTCAAGGTTTCTCAAATTGCTACTCTTCATTATGAAGTATCGAATAGGCATGTTTGGTCTTGGTGAAGGAGATTTTGAGCCCTATAAAAGAATGCATAAGTTCTTGAAAGGTAATTTGACCTTTCAAAACCAATATGCTCCATTATACAACATCTTCATAAACACATAAACCAAATATTCAATAAATGCAAATAGGTCTATCATGCCTGAAAATCTATGCAAGGCTCAATCAAAATGAAGTTAAAGAGCCAAAAAGAAGTATTCATTTTCAGAGCATTCAAAACCTCTTATCAAGAAAGGATCCTGGAATACCAACTTTGATTTATACTTCAAATATACTTTCAGAAAATATTTTAATAAATATTTTAATAAATCTTCAAAATCTAAAAACAAAACAAAAATCACTCTAACTTACTGTCTGGAAGCAGTTTCCAGGTGACAAAGAAAAACACAGAGTCCAGTAATCTCACTGAATTGTGAAAACAGAGATTGGAGTTTAGAGACTAAGGCGGCTAGAATTTGCATGGCAATGTACTAGATTAGAAGGGAGTTGCACAGAAAGCACCAGAGAAACTGCAGAGTGGTCCCCTACCGGGTTTTGACTAAGTACTGTCCTGAATATAAGTGAGAAAACAAATAATAATCTGAGGCTAGGGAAAGATCCAAAGGAAAGCAGTAGATCAAACAATTCTCAGAGCTCACACATGGCTGGGAATATTTCATGTTATCCTCAGACAGAACAGAAAGACCTTGTAATACATAGGGCACTGGCCCACAGAAGGGTCAAACCTTAGTACTGGAACTAAATTAATACCAGAATAAAGACTGCTCTGGACCCACCCTAACACTGTTTAAATGCAAACCTCAAAAGGATTAATTAAACTGATCATCAGAACTTCAGCATCAGAACAAAATCTAACACTATTTAAAGGAATACAATAAAAACCTGGCAGCCAAACAAAATTACAAGAAATGCAAAGAAACAGGAGAATATGACCTATAACTAGGAAAAGAAGTAATCCACAGAAAAAGATTCTGATATGACAGAGATGATGTAATTAGTAAACAAGAATATTAAAGTATCTATTATAAATATATTCACTATGTTCAGGAAGGTAGAGGAAAACATGAACATAATGAGGGGACAAATGAAAGACCCAAAGGGAACTTTAGAGATGAAAATATAATATTTGAAAATACATTAGAAGGCATGAACAGCAGATTAGGCACTAAAAATAAAAACACCCATGAACATAAAGACATAACAATAGAAATTATCCAAAATGAAGCAAAGACAGAAAAACAACTGAAAAAAATGAAAAGAGCATCAGTGACCTGTGGAACGATATCCAATGGTCTTACATTTGTGGATCCAGAGTCCCAGAAAGGAGGATCTTCAGGCAGAAGTAAATGATATAAGATGGACAGTCATATAAACACAAAAGAATAAAGAGCACAGGACTGGAAAATATGTGAATAAATACAAAAGACATCTTTCTGACTTTTAAATATTGGTAAAAGATAACTGACTATGTAATGTAAAAATAATACATTGTAGCATTTATATAGAAATAAAATGTATGAAAACAAAGAAGTGTAAAAGAACACTGTTGCACAGTTCTCAAAACTACACCTGAAGTGGCGTAGTATTGATTCAAGATATACTAGCATAAGTTAAAAATGGCTTTACCAGTGAATTCTATAAAAGATTTACAGAAGAAAAAATACCAAGTCTATCTCTTCTAAAATATTGAAGTGAAAAAAACACTTCCCAACTGATTTTAAGAGGCTAGCATTACCCTGATACCAAAATCATACAAAGATAACACAAGAAAAGAGAACTACAGAATAATATCTCTCATGAACACAGATCCTGCATTTAACAGTATTTTTGATTTAACAAAATCAAATCCAGCAAGTGATGTATGAACATTTTTAAAAATCAGTGAAATCCACCATATTAACAGACAAAAAAATGCCTTCCTCCTAGGATCAAGGAAAAGATGTCTGCTCTCAGCACTTTTATTCAACATTTTATTTGAGACTTAGGCTAGACAGATAAGGTAAAAAATAAATAAACAGCAATGAGAATGAAAAGAAAAAAAGAAAAACTACTTTAACAGATGACATAATTATCTCTGTAGAAAATCCTGAGAAATCTACATAAAAAGCTAATAAAATTAATAAGTAAAGTAAGGTCATGGATACAGGGCAAATGTACAAAAATCAAACTTATTTCTATATACTAGCAATGGACACCTGGAAATAGAAATTTTAAAAATCAACAGTATCAATATTAAATACTTAGGGATTATAAAAAAAAGGTGTAATGCCTGTACTGTGAGATTTATACAAAACATTGTTGAGGGAAATTAAAAAATATCTAAATAAATGGACAGATACACCATGCTTATAGATTGGCAGACTAAAAATTGTTAATTGTTGATTTTCTTCAAATTAATCTATGGACTCAATGCAATCCCACTTAAAATACCAAAATTTTTTCTGTAGAACTTGAAAAGCTGACTCTAAAGTTTATGTGAAAGCACAAAGGACCTAGAATAGCCAAAAAAATTTTGAAAAAGATGAACAAAGTTGGAGGACAAACATTAACTGATTTTAAGACTTACTATAAGCTACTAAAATCAAGTCAGTGTGTCACTAGTAAAAAAAAAAAAAATACAGATCAATTAAACTGAGTCCAATGAATAGACTACATATTTATGGTCACGTGATTTTTGACAGAGGTCCTAAAGTAATTCAATGGGAAAAAAAAATGTTTTTCAACAAATGGTACTGGAACAATTGTATAGGCAAAAGCCAAAATATGATCCACGACTCACCATACTATTAACAAAAATTAACTTGAAATACATCATATACCTTATACCTAAATGTAAAAGCTCCAACTATAAAACTTTTAAAAGAAAACAAAGGGAAAATCTTTGTCATCTTGGGTTTGACAAAAGTTTTCTTCGGACCCAAAAAATACAAATCATAATAGAAAAAAATTGATGAAATGGAACAAAATTAAAAACATTTGCTCCTCAAAAGACACTGTTAGGAAAATGAAAAACAAGCCATAGGTTGTTACAAAAAATTTGCAAAACATATATAATTAAGTCTTGTACCCAGACCATATAGAAAACTCTTACAATTCAATAAAAAAAGACAATAAAAAAATGAACAACAACAAAAAAATGAACAAAAATTTGAACAGACAGTTCATCAAAGACCACACACAGATGGTAAATAAGCACATGATGAGATGCTCAACATCATTGGTCACTAGGGAAATACAAATTAAAACTACAACGGGCTATCAGTATATATCCATTAGAATGCTAAAATTACCAAGAATAATAATGCCAAATATTGTCAAGAGTAGGTAGCAAGTGGAATTCTTATAGATTGTTGAAGGAAAGGCAAAATAGTGCAGCAAATAGCTGGGTGGTTCCTTACAAAGTTAAACTTACGATTATCACACAACCCAACAAGCCTACTCCTAGGTGTTTGCCCAAGAATAGAAAACATATTTACACACAAAGACTTGTACTCGAATGTTACAGCAGCTTTATTCATAACAGCTAAAAAATGGAAACAACCCCAATGTCCACCAACTGGTGAATGGATGAGCAAATTGTCATTTATTTATACAATGAAATACTACTCAGCAATAAAAATAAACTAATAATACATTCAATAATATGGGTGAATTTTAAAAATATTATATTAAGTGAAATAAGCCAGATACAAAAAGCTTATATACATATGATTCTATTTAACAGAAACTCTAGAAAAGGCAACTCTAAGGAACAGAGAGCAGGTCAGTGGTTACCAGGGGCTGGGGTGATGAGAATGTTTTGTACATGACTGTGGTACAGTTACATAACTGTATAGATTTGTCAAAATTCACTAAATTATACAGTTTAAATTGGCAGAGTTTTATTGTGTGTAAATTATACCTTAACAAAAGTGTTTAAAATATAAACCCAAAACCCCCAAAACCTAAGAATGTAAATCTATAAAAACCTTCCTTTTCTTCTTATTTAACAAGAGGACTTCAGTAGACATATTCGCCAAAGCACAACAGGTAGCTAAATAACCTCTAATCAAATACTTACTTACTCAGCTATTAACAATGCAGGAAATGTGAAAGTCATCACATTCTGAACACTTGAAGTCATTCATATTACAAATTTTTTAAAAGACAAATAGTTTTCAATTCTATACCAACATTGGCTACCTCTGTACCCCCATCTTGTCTTAAGGTTTTTAAATATACACTTTGAATTGTAGAAATCAATTAATTGAAAGTAACCATTGTTTTCAATTATGAAATTATAAACCAATATTAATTTAAATTAAGATAATCTTTTCATTATTTGTTTGAACAAAAAAGATTCTAAAGAAAAAGAAAGGAAATAATGAATTGCCTTGATACATGCCATTAGTGAATGATGTTAGTTTTAAAACACCCCAAGACATTAATAACTAAAAATATCTGGCAAGCAAGAAAAACTTAAAACTTTACTCAAAGTGTCTAAAGTTTGCCAGCTTCAACTTATATCTGGAACAGAGGCCACAATTAGAAAAGTAGAATTGTTTTATAATTTTATTTAAATATATAACATTAGATGGGCTACAAATATGTTCTTTACTACATCTACTTTAAGATACTCTACCTTTCCTGAGGATGGAGGAGAAGGACTAGCACAAGGACTTGGGTAACTACTGCTGTCTGTAGATTTCACAGAAGATTGATCTGATCGGTCATCAGTGCTTCGTTTAGGATGTAAAATTCCTCTATCTTTGTACTTTTGAGGTGGGTGTAATGCTGGAGATGGAGATTTCATCAATACTCTTGAGCAAACAAAAAAAAAGAAGCAGCAAAGATCAGTTATATAGAAGTTTATAAAACAAAGAAGATGCCATTTCAATCCAAAGTCCCAATAACATTATGATTTATGGAATAGTATTTTAAAATACTAGAGTCAGCAGATACAGATTTCTACAACAGTACTAAATTTACAACTAACCAGGTATGTGATCCTGAGTAAGTCTCTTAACTTATCTAAGCTTTAATTTTCTTATCTGTTAAATAAAAGTACTAGATTAGATAAACTCTAAGACTCTTCTAAAATTCTATGAATAAATGCTACAAACTTGGCAGTTGGGAATATTATAATTTTTTAAGAGTATGGGTCTTTATGGGACAACCAGACATTAAGCAATATAAAGTTCACAACACCAACATTGAATCTAATCAATCCCTAAGAGCTAACTACCAGTTTACATGAAATACATAGCGTATAGGAATAAATGGTGCCAGGAAAAAAACAAAGAGACAAATCCAGAATGTGAGACATCTTACAGTATCACTGACCCAGTTTCTTCAAAAAAGTCAATAGAAGAACTATTCTAGATCACAAGAGACTCGAGAAACATGACATTCTAATATGATACATGAGTCTTGTATGCTCATTCAAACAAATAATTTGAGACAACTGAGAAAATAATTTTATTGGGATTGGTCACCACTTTGGTTATATACGAAAAATGCTCCTATTTTTAACAGATGTTTTTTTACATATGGAAGGGTAAAATGACATGAAGTGTGGAATTTACTTTGAAATATGTAAGCAAAAAAAAAAAAAGGAAGAAAGCAAGCAAGAAAGGAAAAAAATTTTGATGGATAAATCAAGTAGGTGAAAATCTTGATAACTGTTAAATCTGGGCTATGGAGTTCATTATTGTTTACAATTTATTTTTGTTGTATTATAACAATACTTACAGTAAAGAAATTTTAAAACAAAAAAAGTATAGGTCTTCAATAATTCATAAGTTTCCATAGAGTCTTACTATGTTCAAGACAATAAAGTAGCTTAGCCCCACGATTTGCTTCTTTATCAATAAATATCTTACATCCAAGATTCTTTCACAAATAAAATAATAAAATATCTACAGCCTAAACATGTTAACAATAAAATATATAATAAATACACATCTGAATCATTAACAAAAAATTGGTAAGATGCACAAAAAAACTTTTCAGGGGTATTTTATCCATTAAACTGAGGTCCAATGAATTACCTAGATACAACTGGTAAAATTCCATGGTACCTAATTAACCTGAAATTTGGGTGACAGAAATTAATGAGGCTAAAACCTTATTAAAATAAAAATGATATTGTCGATGGAACTAAATATTAGTTTCATGGTTTTCAAATTCATCTTTTGTTGTGATATCTACTCTAGCTTTTCTCTCTCTCATATTAGGTTCCACCTAAATTTTCATTTAAGGGAAACAAAGAGTTCTGATATAGATAAAGTGGCAAAGTTATCTCACTTTCCTTAGAGAAAATATGTTTGTCCTCTGCCACCAAATTATTATTTAGATAAAGACATAAAAATAAGCATTGGTTTAATTTTAGGATGTGATATAGGCAATTTCTATCATTTAATAATTTCTACAGTCAAGTAAATAGAGCTTTTCCTAAAAGAAATTACGTTATCTATAGGTTGCCATCCTAGAGTGAAAACTCTAACTATAAATACCTTTTTTCCAAGAAATAATTCCACAAAGACCCTAACTTCTCCCTTTAAAAATAAATCTTCCTAAGAGTCCCCATTCTATTCCTCACCAAGTTACATGAACTCCAGACCTTATCTATGAATAACACCAAAAGTCTCAAAGTGAATGAAATTCTATGTTTCACTGTTCAACAGGTAAGAGAATGAAGATTGTCAGGCTAAAATTTGTAAGGAAATGAAAAAGATTGATCCTGGTGTCACATTTAAAATGAATTTATAAAATCATTAGTTTCTAAAGTGTAACCAATATCATACTTTATAATTCTTTTTCTTTTATATTTCCCAATTTTTATCAAATGAGTATGTATTACTTCTAGAAAGGAAAAGTGAAGCTTTATTTCCAAATATGTCTTTACATACATATGAATGCATGCGTACACACACACACATATGCATTTATACACACATCCATATGGTGGTATTAGGGATCTAAAAGGTCTTTTATAGGCCGGTCTAAGTATTACACTACCACATAACAATTTCCATGGAAATGTATTCCCACATTCTAAATTAATGCTCAAAAAAATTTAGAACAATATTTTCGAATAGTAGGGAGTATCTAAGTAGAAAATGTACTTTTTGGTCTTCTCGTTTCTCTCAGCAAGGTCTAGAGCAGAAAAGAAAGGTTGAGGCACATGCATTATAGGCTTTTCTTGGAAAGTGATCGAATTAGTTTGAAAATATAAAACCTGAAGAGCTTGGAAACCAGTATGTTTTATTCCTCTTTAACTGAAGTTTTAAGTGATATCCAAGCCTTTATACTTCATTCAAATATGCAAAATCAAATCAAAAGAACCCTACCTGATCCCTGAAAAACAGTAAGCATCATATAATACCTTTTATGTTTCCACTGTTTCTATTTTCATTTTTTTAACTCATATTCTTACCACAGAGACATTCTACCAGTACCACCAAAAGCAGCTTCACAGGCCAGAAAGTTGTCTATGCTATCAATTCTAACATGGTTTAAAAAATTTTTTTAACTGATATAAAGTAACTTAAATTTGATTCTAACAAACATTTTATAACCAGAAATTTTCTGAATCATGCCAATGATTTATTATAATTACTATATTACTAAAACACATTTTTTACATAAATAATTCAATATGAGTTCTCTTACTAACAATCAACAAACAAACAGAAACATCACCACATCTAATTGCAAAAGAATGATATAACAATTTGGCTAAACAGTAATAGAAATGTTGTCAGATGACAGTTTACATTTTTATTATATGCCCCCCTCAATAAAATGTAAACTCTCTGCAGGATAAGATCTTAACTGTTTTGTACACTGCTATATCCCTCACTCAAGAACAACAGGCATTCAATGTCTGAATAAAGTACTCTTCTGTAGGAATGCCAGTCAGAAGTATTGATATCAGATAAGGCTTGGGGGAAGTTGTTCTTTCAAATGGTCATAGTACTTCTCACTAGAGGGTATCTAGGAAAAAATGTTACTTGACATATATCAACTAAAATATATACTTTAAAAACATTTCTATCTGATACAACCTAAATTTGTGAATTCTAGAAATTTAACACTTTGAGTTTTTCCTCACAAATTGCCTTATTAAATAACTCAGAAATACCACAGATACTCAGGGATACCACACACAGTAGCTTAAAATCCCTCATATTACCTTAATACTTAGAAGAATTTGGTTTTACAAGTAAAAAATGTTTTCCCGTTTATTATAAACTTTTTATGTATCTTAGATTATAAGGAAGTAGTGTTTTGGTTATTTGTTTTGTTTTGTTTTGTTTTTTGAGACAGAGTCTCACTTTGTCACCCCAGGTAGAGTGCAGTGGCATCATTACAGCTCACAGCAACCTCAAACTCCTAGGCTCAAGTGATCTTCCTGCCTCAGCCTCCCGAGTACCTGGGACTATAGGCACATGCTACTACGCCCAGCTAATTTTTTCTATCTTTGGTAGAGATGGGGTCTTGCTCTTGCTCAGGCTGGTCTGTACTCCTGACCTCAAGTGATCCTCTCACCTTGGCCTCCCCGAATGCTACAATTACAGGCATGAGCCACCACACCCGGCCTATAAGGAAATAGTTTTAAAATATTATAAAAACACTTGATTCTAAGATAAATAATTCACTTTCCTAGAGAAAATGGTCCACATTTTGACAAAACATTATAAATTTACCTTTCTGTAGTAGTAGACTCATCAGCAAATTCAGCATCTGCTGAACTTTTCCTACTATTATTTGACCTCCAAGATGACGCCAAAGGAAGTTCTTCTGAAGACATAGGCCTTGGCCTTTGGCCAATCCCAGATGGTTGCTGTAAACCTGCGGACTGTTCTTCAGTGCTTAAAACAGCTATAATTGCTCTTATGGTAGCTTCATCAACTTGAGACCAAGGTTTAGATGGTGCTCTCATTCGGCGTAAAAATAAGCTATGCCACTTCTGTCTGAGTTGCAGCAATAAACTGGCTGCCTGTAATAAAACAATTTCCTCAGTTCAAATAGATAAATGTAAGATGTATATCGCACATACAAGACACCTATTTGCTTATTAGTTAAGGTCCGCAACTGTTTTCAAAGAACATATTTTACATTTCATATAATTTACTATTAATTTCACTCTTTTTATAGTATGAATAAAATAATTTCTCATTTACAATATTGTAGGCATTAGAAACATAAAATCAAATGCAACAGTCTAATAAGAGAGATAGTAAACAATAGTTATGGTAGAGAACAATTAACACTGAGAAAGTAGCAGCAAGGTAAATAAACTACATTTAGTTCTATTCATACTATTAATTTAGTGCCTGTAGAACATCCAAATGATGACTGATGTCCAGAAGGCAACTGGATTAATAGAAAAGCCTAAGCTAGACACAAAAACTTGGGAGTCATCAATGTATAAATGGTTACTAAACCTACATGCAGAGATAAGGTCCCCAGGGATTGTGTAGAGAAAATAAGAAAAACAGAGTAAGACACAAAGCGCTGGAAAACTTAAAATTTAAGACACAACACATTTAAAATACAAGGCACAACACATACAGAAGTTTCAGCAAAATAGCCTAAGAATAAATGACTACAGAGGATGAAGAATATCAGCAAAGATTAATGTCACAGTAACTAGTGACAAAGAAGTCAGGAGAGGAATAAGGAGGAAGAATCGAGAGGGGCAGGATTTAAAAAAATGAGGTTATGGACAGTAATGCCAAATACTAAAGAGAGGTCACATTTCTGAAGGACAGAAGACTAGCTTTGACAACATGGAGGATAAAATTGACCTTGGTAAGTATAGTTTCAGTGAAGTGAAGGGTTGGTGGGAATGGAAGTGATGAATGAATGGATGGTATGAAAATAAACCTAGCCCGTGGCAATGACTGACAGCTTGGCCAACCCAAAAATGTACATACAGTGGTATTTAAAAGCAGAGATAGAATTAAGGGAGGCTTTGTCCAGAAAATTTTTACTCTGAACAGAAATATTCATCTCTCCCAATTCTAAGGTATATGGAAAGAGAAAACAAAATGGACTCATATCTTTTTCTAAGAAACAGTTACACGAAATAAAGGGAGTTCTTGTATACCTAATACTTTTCTATATATCTAGAAATACTCAAATATTACTGCTATGGTTTCAATGTTTTGCCCCCTCCAAAAATTCATGTTGAACTTAATTTCTTTTTTGTTTTCTTTCCCCGAATACTAAGTATGAACTTAATTTCCAATGCAACAGTAGTGGGAGCTGTTGGCTTCTGAGAGGTGATTGAGTTATGAGGGCTCTGCCCTCCTGAATCGGATTAGGTGCCCTTATAAAAGGGCTTGATAGAGGGAGTTCATCCCCTCTTGACCTTCCACTTTCTGCCATGTGAGGATACAGCATTTCTTCCCTGCAGAGGACAGAGGATACAAGGCATCATCTTGGAAGTAGAGAGCAGCCCTCACCCTATGCTGGCACCTTGATCTTGGACTCACCAGCCTCTAGACCTGTAAGGAATACATTTCTGTTCTTCATAAATTCCTCAGTCTGAGGTATTCTGTTATAGGACCACAAATAGACTAAGACAATTACCTTCCTTAAATATTGAGCCACTTCTAAGTTTTTCAAGTCCTCTGTTGGAATAAATCCCAGTACTGCAGAAAATGCACAGAGGCCCTATGAAAACTTAAAAACAAGCTGTATTCTCTAATACTGAGGGCTCAGTATTGAAGATAAATTCTTTTTCATACTGTATATCAATTCATACTATCTAAATAAATTTATGACACTACAAAAAGCAACTTACCTCTGGCTCTAGTTTGAAATTGAGCCACTCATCAAGTTTTAAGGCTGCCAAATTAGCAGTAGTTCTGTCCTCCATTTCACTATCACTACTGTCATTGGGAATGCCATCCACTGTCCAAACACATAACAAAAGAAAAAAAATCACTTTACCACCTTACATTATGGCAAAAAAAGTAAGTAGAATAGATACTCTCTTTATATGCAAATTCTCCTGACATACTAAAAATTTGTGTGGGGAAGTTCTCCAAACCGAAAAGATGACAAATTAAATCTTACTATTTAAAAGCAGGAAAAAAAGGACATTTTGAAGATTACAATCTCTAATCACAATGCAATAAAAAAAGAACTTAAAAACTAAACTACAATCTTTAAATAACTGAATGAAGAGGAAACAACATAATTTAAGAAAGATATGAATATACTATATATTAAGAACTATAGAATGTATTCAAAGTAATACTCACATAAATTGGTTACAATTTATCACTCTGTTGCCTGTGCTACAGTGCAGTGGCATAATCATAGCTCACTGCAACCTCAAATTCCTGGGCTAACGTAATTCTCCTGCCTCAGCCTCCCAAGTGGCTGGGACTACAGGATCACACCACCATACCTAGCTAATTTTTCTATTTTTTTTGTAGAGATAGGTTCTTGCTTTTGCTCAGGCTGGTCTCAAACTCCTGGCCTCAAGCAATCCTTTCACCTCAGCCTCCCAGAGTGCTAGGATTACAGGCATGAGCCACCGTGCCAGGCCAAATTGTTACAATTTTAAAAAAGAAAAACTATACAGCTAAATTCATCTTAGAAAAATAGAATAAAGCCCAAAGAAAAGTAGGAGAAAACTGAAAAGAAAAAAAAAATCGATAAATTAGGGGAAAAAGGCAGCAATAGTTAAAAGTACAATTCAGTTCTTTGAAAAGACTAATAGACAACCCCCTCTGTATACTTAATAAAGGAAGAAGAAAGCACAAATCTATCTATAAAATCAGAAGTGAGAATAAGATTATAAAACTTAACATAGGATGTATTATAAACTTAATACAAAACTAATACAAGCTAGAGTCAGGCACAGTGGCTCACAGCTGTAATCCCAGCACTTTGGGAGGTAGGAGATCCCTTGAGGCCCAGAGTTGGAGACCAGCCTGGTCAACACAGTAAGAGACCATCTCTACAAAAAATTAAATGTTAGCTGGGTGTGGTGGCACATGCCTAAAGTCCCAGCTACTCAGGAGGCTGAGGCAGGAAGATTGTTTGAGCCCAGGAATTCGAGGTTATAGTGAGCTGTGATCAGGCCACTGCACTCCAGCCTAGGTGACAGAGTGAGACACCATCTCTAAGAGAAAGAAATAAAGAAAAAAAAACCTAATATAAGCTAAAAAGATACAGTATCCCTCCACTGAAACTACTCTGCCGTACTGCCAAATACAACATTTTCAATCCACGTTTTTTTTAATTTCTCAAAGTAACATTCAGTAGAGCTGACCACTCCTTTCTAGAAGCCTATTTACCTCCAACACTGCAGGAGGTAACAACGCTGCCTCTATTCAAATTTACACATTCTCCTTAGGAAATCCATTCTCATGTCTCTAATTATCATTTATAATCTGGTGACTTCCAAATTTGCAATTGTAGCTCAGATCTCTTCCCTGAGCTTCAGATATGCATATTCAACTGCCTTCTGAAAAAATGTCACTTAGGATGTCTTCACCATCTCAAACTTAAATATGTTTAAAACAGAACTCTTGACTTCTCCCCTATACAACCTGCTCTTTCCAGTTTTCTGGATCTTAAATAATCGGCACCATTATTCAGTAAGCTACTACAACCAAAAACCTGAGAGTTATAATTGACTCCTCCCTCTTTCCCTTATGTCCACATTCAATTCAGCACCTCCAAAATAATTTTGAATCTACTTCTCTTCGTATCAGCTGTCACCACCCTAGTTCTGAGCCATCATCAGCTGTTGTGAGACCACTGCAAGAGCCTCCTACCAACCTCCCTCCACTCTTCTATTCTTGGCCCTCCAGCAACCCATCCCTTAGCCAAAATGATCTTTTTGAACATAAATCACATCATGTCCCCTCCCTTTCTTAAAATCCTTTAATGGCTTTCCTTGCATTTACTATGGCCTACAAGTCCATGCCTTTCTTTCGACATTATCTCACTGCCCTTGCCCACTGATCAATGTGCTCCAATCACACAGCTTTTCTGTCAGTTCCTAGATCATTTCCTAGCACAGGATCTTGGGGCCTTCTGTATTTCTCTACCTGTGGCACACTTCTGCTTCTTTACATAGCTGGCATCTTCTCATACTTTAAGTCTCAGTTTAAGCCTATTGTCCTCAGAGAAACTTGTCTAGGCTCCCTTTTAAAAGTAGGTCACACCTAAGATGGTCCTCTTTGTACTTCCTTGATATACCATGCATATTACTTACTTTATTACTGTCTATCCCTACAACTGTGTAAACTCCTGAGAACAGAAAAAAACACCTTGTCTTCTATTACATCCTTCTAGTATAATACCTGAGATACAGTGGGTGCCCAATAAATATTTGCTGTTATCACTGGAAAGCAAAAACTTAGAAACCATCAAGATGTACAACTACAAAGGAACATTTTAAATGCATTATGCCACTTCAATGTGAAAGATTGTTTTGCAGTCATTCATACTATTGGGTCATTAAATATGAAATGTTCAATATCAAATAAAAAGTGTTTCTTACAGCACAAACAACCAGCAGTACAATTAATCAAAGTATGTGCCTAAACTATTGACACAGTTTTGCCTTTTTTTTTTTTTGAGACAGAGTCTCACTCTGTTGCCCGGGCTAGAGTGCCGTGGCATCAGCCTAGCTCACAGCAACCTCAAACTCCTGGGCTCAAGCGATCCTCCTGCCTCAGCCTCCTGAGTAGCTGGGACTACAGGCAAGCGTTGCCATGTCCGGCTAATTTTTTCTATACATATTTTTAGCTGTCCATATAATTTCTTTGTATTTTTAGTAGAGACGGGGTCTCGCTCTTGCTCAGGCTGGTCTCGAACTCCTGAGCTCAAACAATCCACCCACCTTGGCCTCCCAGAGTGCTAGGATTACAGGCATGAGCCACCACGCCCGGCCAGTTTTGCCATCTTACTGTAGCTTGTTTATGCCAGGAGAGCAAGTGGCGATGAAATCACCAAAGGCATTTTTCATAGCTTGTTGAGAATTGAGTATTTTTCCTTATAAGAAGTAGTCCAAAGCCTGGAAGAAGTGGTAGTCAGTTGATGCAAAGTCTGGTGAATACAGTGGATGACAGAGTTTCCAAGTCCAGCCTCTATAGTTTGAGCAGCATTGTTTGTGAGACATGTGGTCAAGCATTGTCTTACAAGAGGATTGGATTGTCTCTGTTGACCAATCTCAGCTACTTAATCGCAAGCATCCTCATCATTTTGTCCAAATGGTTGCAGAAGACATCCATTGTAATCGACTGATCAGGTTTCATGAAGCTGTAGTGGATAATACCAGCACTGGACCACCAGACATCATTAGCTTTTTTTGATGAATATTCAATTTTGGACTGTGTTTCACCACCTCACCTTTATCCAACAATTATGCCAAACACTTGCAATTGTCAAAAAGAATCTGTTTTTCATCACTCAGAACAATAGGTGTAGAAATAGTTCGCCTTTATGTCATGACAGCAAAGAAAGGCAAGCTTCGAGATGATTTCTCTTTTGGCGTTTGTTTAACTCATGCGGAACCCATCTATCCAGCTTCTTTACTTTGTCAGTTTGTTTCAAATGGTCTAATATTGTTGCAATAGTAACGTCAGACCTTGCTGCTAATTCAGGTGTAGGTTGAGATGGATTCGCCTCCACCACAGCTTTTAGCTTATCATTATCCACCTTGGTCTCAGGTCACCCAAGTGGCTTATTTTCAATATTAAAATCACCAGAATGGAACTTCTCAAACCATCAATGACGTACTGTGTTCATTAGTCACATCCTTCCTAACGCTTTGCTGATGTTTGGAGCTATCTGCGCTGCACTGGTTCCACAGCAGAACTCATATTCGAAAATAACACGGATTTTTGACTTATCCATGGTTTCATAAAAAATTGCTCTAAAAAAAATTTGAAAGATATTTTCTTTTTTTTTTTTTTTTGAGACAGTGTTGCTTTGTTGCCCTGGCTAGAGTGAGTGCCGTGGCGTCAGCCTAGCTCACAGCAACCTCAAACTCCTGGGCTTAAGCGATCTTCCTGCCTCAGCCTCCCGAGTAGCTGGGACTACAGGCATGCACCACCATGCCTGGCTAATTTTTTTTTTTTTCTATATATATTTTAGTTGGCCAGATAATTTCTTTCTATTTTTAGTAGAGACGGGGTCTCGCTCTTGCTCAGGCTGGTCTCGAACTCCTGACCTCGAGCGATCCACCCGCCTTGGCCTCCCAGAGTGCTAGGATTACAGGCGTGAGCCACCATGCCCGGCCAAAAATTTGAAAGATAATCACAAGCCAAAACATGCGTTTGAAAGACCAAGGATGTACCTTCATAATAAAAAACAAAGAAGGGTCAAGTCAGAGATATCAACTGTTAAACTTAGTACTTAAGGAAATTGGACATTTCATACATAATAACCTAATATATCAAAAGGGAGCTACAATTACATAAATTTTTGTAATTTCACAATGTGGTTTAGCACAAAAACTTATTTCAAACATATTTTTATTTCCTTCGTAACACATTTACCTCTAAAGGACGAAGGTTCCTGAAGAGCATTACTTGCCAACCTAGCTGGTCCACAGAATACCAACACAGTGACAGGTGTCACTGCTGAACAACATCTGATATTAGCTATTCTATGAGCTCTGGTCATTTCATCATAAATGAGCCAATCTGTGGGCAATGCCTGAATTGCTGCAGCTTGACCATTGGCTGGAGGAATCTATTAAGAGAATAAATCAAAAAACTGTTAATTATAATTATCACCTAATTTACTAGGAATACTTTGAAGGTATAAAAAGTTCCTCGATGCAACTGATGATGTATATTAGTATCCAAGCAAAAATTAAAGCAAGTCAATGCTGATGTATTTTGTATAAAAGTCTTCATTTCTCAACACGTTATCTCTTCTAAGATTCAAAGTTTTGTTCCAATGTTTAATTATATGTATATAACTAATTAATTCCTTAAAGCAGGTAGGTACTTGGAACATTTTTTATTGATTTTCAACTAGCTCAATCAGTTTCTCCTCAAGGACTAAAAACATTAAAAATGTTTTACCTTTTTATATTGAGGCTGACTGAGAACTGAAGTGGGATGAAATCGCACTTTTTTCTCCTTTGGCCCTGTCAATACTACATTTTCTCTGTCCACGTGGACTAAATTAGGATACATGCCTGCCACCAATGCAGCTTTAACAACAGCCCAGTTCTCAGAGTTTGTGTTAACATCTCGAATGTCACCACCACCTCGTGCTCTAACAAAACCTAGAAAGGAGGAAAAGACCACACCAACTTTTTCTATTGTGCAAAAGGTACTTTTAAATTTTTGTATATTTTACAAAGAAAATTGTATAACTCACGTAAGTTTAATGACATTTAAATTCCATAATAATTAATAGACTCTCCTCTGGAAAGTTGTTTAAAGTATAGAACCAATGTTCTAAGAAAGTGTAGATCTGCTCAGGCTAGAGTAAGTACAAGATTTATTGGGAGTTCACGGAATTCTTAAAAACATACATTCTTGCAGTAAAGTACTTCATAAGCAGCTGCCAGAAACATACTAAGTTCACAGCTGGAAACTCAAACCATTCTTCTGACTGGTATTAATATTTTTGTTACAACAGACACTAATTATGGAGGTGAAATCAAGTAAACATATAGTAATTCTTGCTCAAATTTCATATTTCCCAAATTTAAGGCAATTTTTAAATCCTCTGGTTCATTCCTTATATTACTTTGGCACTTCAGCTAATCCATGGATCCAGACTCTGGTACTTTTCTTTTATCACTTCAATGTACCATGCTTACTCAAAAAAAGAATTCAAAGAAGCAATTCTAAAAGGAAATGGCAACACTGGCATCCTCTTCACAAAAAAAAAAAAAAAAAAAAAAAAAAAAAAAAAGAATCAGTGCCTTCAAGTGATTACCACTTGTTTTATCGTCCCAGAAATATAAAGACCAACATTCATATCAATGTATTTAACGTTCTATGTCATAGAACTAAATAATTGCTCATTAGTAGTGATAAAAGAAAATATAGTAACCATAAGACCTAAAATGATCTTTGCAAAAAATATAAACTGCCTACTGCCAACAGTATTGAAAGGGTATAAAAAAAATTCTGTTTATATAATTCTTAACTGCAGCTTCTGCAATATCATTTTTTTCATCAATAAACAAAAGTTGAGGTCGTGAAGAAGTCTTCAAATCAGTTCATGAATATAAGATATACAACATGATAATGTCATAAAAATAATAGGAGATGGCATCAGTTAACACAAGAAATACTATGAGGTATGGGCAGGGCATTCTCAATGGCTTAAACAGGTTCTCTGGTGGAAAACTTTACCTGATGCTCTAAGTTGACCAAGCAACTGTGTTCTCATGCCTATGATTATTTCCATGGTAGCTTGTGAAAGAAAATTCTTTTCACAAAAGGCTCGCTCCCACCCATCACTTCGTGCTTTCTGCCATGCCTATAAAAAAAAATAATTACATAACTAGATATTAATATATATATATATATCACTTCTTAGGCAGTAACTGAAAACACTACACTAATTACTCAAGCTCAAGTCTTCTTATTCTAATTGTTCCATAAAATCTAATATTTTATAATCAAAAAATTTATAATTTGTTAATTTATACTCAAATTCTATGAAAGACATTGAATTTACAAAATCCCAACGAGAACTGTCAAGTAACCTAAATGACCAGCTATATAAAAATATTTACCTTCTCAGATGTACCTGCTAAGTTTATTCCACAAAAGTGTAGAAAGTTTTCAATTAAGCTATCATAACACAATTGTACCTAAGATTCCTGCCACTCTAGGCCTCCAAAAATAATCTCTATATCAACTTTGTAATCTGTCTGAGAACGAAAAGTAGGATCTCTAGAAACCACCTATATGCAGTATAAAAAAAGCTCCCATTTGAAAATGGGTTCTCTTTGGAATATAACTGAAAGACCAGAGCAGTAATTTACCCTCTCTGCTTTTGAAAGAGCTAGGAAAAAAGCAAAAAACAGATAGAAATTTACTCCAAATCTCCCTCTCATTACCTATCACTCAACTAATCTACTGTAATATATGGTATCTAATACAGCCAATTAAGAACAATGAATCATCCATTATTCAGTAATACAAAAGGGCTTGCAATTATTTTTAAAAATTATGTATGTCTCAAAAAATTCCTATATACCTGAAAGAATACTTTCTACATAAACAAAGTTAGATTTTTAAAAAATGTATAAGCACAGCCTATATTCAAGAGAATTTAAGGATAATTATGTCTACCTTTGTAAGAAATAACATATTCTTTCCCACATATCTGAATTTCTAAATTACATCTCATTTCTCTTCCTCAGAAAGTCCCACTTTCCTTATCATTTCTTTCCCATTTATCTGTTTCTTCAATTTCTCACTACTATTATCTAAAAAGGTCTTAAGTGATTTTTGCATTTTGCTTTATTAAATTAAGTTCTTAGGGCCAGGCGCGGTGGCTCACACCTGTGATCCTAGCACACTGGGAGGCCGAGGCGGATGGATCGTTTCAGCTCAGGAGTTCAAGACCAGCCTGAGCAAGAGTGAGACCCCGGCCCTACTAAAAATAGAAAGAAATTAGCTGAACAACTAAAAATATATAGAAACAAGTTAGCCGGGCATGGTGGCACATGCCCGTAATCCCAGCTACTTGGGAGGCTGAGGCAGAAGGATTACCTGAGCCCAGGAGTTTGAGGTTGCTGTGAGCTAGGCTAACGCCACAGCACTCTAGCCCAGGCAACAGAGTGAGACTCTCTCTCAAAAAAAATAAAAAATAAATTAAGTTCTTAGGATAGTGTCTTGAGCACACAAGAAAAAAATGTACTCTAGAAAAGAAATCAATAAATAGATATTAAATTCAAATTACTTTTCTTCCAAGCTTTGTTCTATACACTCTAATAGATAATGTTTCTTAACTAAAATTTTAGAGTGTTTCTTATCCAAAACATGATCTAAAGATAAGAAACTTGGTATTTAAAAAAAATACAAGTATAAATATAAATAAATATATACACACATATACACATTATTCCTACCATAAAGAGAAAATGAGGGGAAAAAAACAAAGTAGAGAAAAACTCTAATAATTTTAAGATATTAACAGCAATAAGTTATTTTTTGGGACTATTAATAAAATATAACTTCATAATGAAATAAAATTAATGGAATTATCAATTTATTATTTTTTAAATTGCTACACTTGCCCCAGAAATGTGTTTAATCAGCAGCATTTTCAGAAATAAAACAACATAGTACCTGGAATGCTCTCAGAAGTGCCATATGGTCACTGAAAGTTCCTGCAGTGAACCGTTTCCTACAAAGCATAGCTGCACGTTTTTGAGAGGCCTGAGTAGGTAGTACAAAAGGATCTCGATACGCTAGCGTGCAGGCGATTGTAAGGATGGGGTCCAGACACTTTAAAACAACAGCACACAGGACCATTTTACCAAGATGTGGTTCTACTGGCAAGTCAGCCAAATGATACCCAAGTTCAGTCAGATCTTCCCATGCATCCATTGCATCTATTGTCTAAATAAAAGGATACAGAACAGAATTTGACATGAGCAAAAAATATGTTTAACCCAATCTCATACTTTTTAAAAACTCATAAGAAATAAGAATATATATTTTCTTTTGCTATTGCCAAAATATATTTCTAAAAGGAACTATACCTACTCTTTTACCACAATTACCACAAAAATATTATTCAAAGTCATGATCATTTAAGATAATTTGTTAAAAGTACTAAATTAGTTAAGACATATTCTCATTTGGTTTAAATTTCAAGTAAAAAAGCCAGGTAAAATAAAACTATTAAGACACCAACCTTAAGCATTTGTACAGCATTTCTTACAATTAAAGCTGGTGGAGGTTCAGGTGCTTTCATAAGGAAATCAGCGATGGGACAATTAACTGGGGCTAGCAGCTTGGTATGTAAACAAAGTTCCTATAAACCAAACAGTAAATAATTTTGAAAAATTAAGAATATTATAATATTGATTTTTATATTTAAAGAAATCATGAGAACTACAGTTCCCAGACTCAGACTAGTAGAGTCTCTGATTAGAATGAACAGTAGAAGGTATAATGTCTTTTTCTAAAAGATGAGCTTATACCTTGTCCTAGATGCCAGAAATTTAACTCATCAACTGAACTCATCAAGATTACCAGTGTCCCCATTGTCAACATCTCCTCACACAGTTCTTATCCATAACAATCAGAGTCCCTGTCCAAAAACTAAATCTTTTTTCCCCTTTATACTTACTACATTCTAGAATCTTTTATCTGTTCAACAAGTATTTAAGTGCTTCCTAGGTGCAAGGCACAATGCAGCAAGTTGGAGAAAAAGAAGAGGACAAGTATCCGCTCTCGTGGAGTGTACACTGTAGTATGGAAAACAGACCTTAAACAACTAATTACATAATTAACTACTTAATTACAATTGTGGTAAGTGCTGGCCAGGTGCGGTGGCTCACGCCTGTAGCACTCTGGGAGGCCAAGGCAGGAGGATCACTTGAGGTCAGGAATTCGAGACCAGCCTGAGCAAGAGCGAGACACCGTCTCTACTAAAAAATAGAAAGAAATTATCTGGACAACTAAAAATATATAGAAAAAATTAGCCGGGCATGGTGGCGCATGTCTGTAGTCCCAGCTACTCAGGAGGATGAGGCAGGAGGATTGCTTGAGCCCAGGAGTTTGAGGTTGCTGTGAGATAGACTGATGTCACGGCACTCTAGCCCAGGCAACAGAGTGAGACCCTGTCTCAAAAAAAAAATAAAAAACAATTGTGGTAGGTGCTAAGAAGGATACAGGGAGCTAAAGAAAACAAGATTTAACCAAGTTCAGGAAAGGGCAGGAGAAGAAGGCCATGGGAAGTTAATGATAGTTTTCCTAAGGAAATGACACTTAAACTAAGATATAAAGATTGAGTAGGAGTAATTATAAAAGAAATAAGGGGAAGGAATCTAAGGATAGGGAAAGGCACATGTGAAAGCCCCAAGGTAGAAGAAAACAAGATATGCTTGAGAAACTAAAACTACTGGTATGAGCAGAGAGGATAAATGATAAGAAATAAAACTGGAGACGAAGGCAGGTTCTTGTTAAGAATTCTGAATTTTATTCCAGTGGAAACAGGAAATAGCATATAGACATTGGGAAGTGGGAAATCGTCTCAGGTATGTGGATGTCAAAAATATGATACCGTGTGTCTCTTTAAAGGTTTGGAAGCCAGCATCTAGCCCAACACACCAAAGAATCAAATTAATGCACTTGTGATAGTTTTCCCTAGAAGCTACAATGGCTGTTCCATAAAGTTAGAAAACTTAAAGAAAAACAATTAATAAAGGCCAGCAAAATCTTAGTGAACTCAGTTCCAAAACTACCAAGGTAATCTCAGCATCTTAAATTGAGATTTTGATATTATCTTTTGGACCTTAAATAATTTGTTTTCTAATCCTATTGAGAATTTAAAAGGTGAACACGATGTAGCTGAGACTCCTAAAATGTTGCTTAAAAAATATAAACTGTATCATAATTTAAATGTATTCAAATAATTCTTTAAAATGTTGAAGGTTTATGAATTAAATTTTCTTGTATAGAAAATATTATTCCGTTATATACATAGCCACCCTCTATAATATGTATTTTATAATTTTGTTTTAAAAAATATTGTTTTAAAGTCCAATCAATAGCAGTTCAAATGGCCCCTCTCCTCTCTCATCTACAAAAAAGCCTTTTAGAATTAAATAAGTTTCTACCTGTAATGGCATTCTCAAAAGTTCTGGAGTCTGAAATTCCAACATATTCTGGAATCGGAGTCTACTGAACAGACGGAAACAAATTCCAGGTCTACATCGCCCTGCCCTTAAAAATAAAATATAAGATTAAGACTTAAACAAGGAATAAAGGTTATAATAAAGAAACTATAAAAGTAATGTGATTTAGGAGACAGAAAAATGAACCAGAATCAGGACATTTGAGTTTGAATCCTTATTCTGTCACGTATCTTCTACGAATTCTTTTGGAAGGCATTTCACTTATGTGAGACTCAATTATTTCATATATAGAGTGAGATTCATGAATGACACCTACCTGATATACCTTCTAGGGTTATGGTAAAAATCAAAAGACATAATAGGCTGGTCATGGTGGCTCACACCTGTAATTCTAACACTCTGGGAGGCCAAGGAGGGAGGACTGCTTGAGGCCAGTAGTTCAAGACCAGCCTCACCAAGAGTGAGACCCCCATCTCTACAAAAAATAGAAAAATTAGCTAGGAATGGTGGTATATTCCTATAGTCCCAACTACTTGGGAGGCTGAGGCAGGGGCATCGGGTGAGCCCAGGAATTTGAGGTTGCAGTGAGCTGTGATAATGCCAAAGCACTCTAGCCTAGGAGACAGAGCAAGATCTTGTCTCAACAAAAAAAAAAAGAAAGAAAGAAAGAAAAGAAAAAAGAAACGAAAGAAAAGACATATATATGAAAGGAAGTAAAAAACAAAGCATGAAAAAATATTTGGTAATTTAAATTCAATCAATTTCACTGAGCTGATTTCAAGCACTGTGTTTAAGACCAGTGATCAGAGTTGTACAAATTGTCCATTACACAACTCAAAGGGAGTGTCATTTATCCCGTTATCATAGAAACTTGTATAATTTTATGGAAGTAGCAGAAAAATACCTTGAAGAAAAGCAATCTCTTAAAATCACTCAAAGTTTCTGTATCAGCTAATGGCAGGGCTGAATATGCTAAGTAACAGGGATGTCGAAATATCTCTGTCTTCATGGAGCTCACAATCCAGAAAGGCAATCGTAACTGTAACACAATGTGATAAGAGCTACAAAAGCTGACATTATTGGACCACTCCTTCCTTCATCAAATACGAGGGAACTTCAAAAAGTTCAAGGAGAAATGAAATTAAAAAATAAAAAAAATATATATATAAACTTTATTTCTCAATATAAGGGCCATCAGAGTCAAGACACTTTTGTAAACAATGATACCAGCCATTTAGTCCACCCCTAAAAAACTGAGGGTCTTGGGAATTTAACAATGTCAATGCTGTCTTTTTTACATTATTAACTGAAGAAAAATGGGTGCTCTTTAAAGATTTTTTTAAGATTAGGAAACAAAAAGAAGTCAGAAGGAACCAAATCATGACTATAAGACAGATGCCTAATGATTTCCCACAGAAACTCTTACAAAATTGCCCTTGTTTGATGAAAGAAATGAGCAGGAACATTGTCAGGGTGGGAAAAAAGTCTTTTGTGAAGCTTTCCTGGGTGTTTTTCTGTGAAAGCTTTGGCTAACTTTCTCAAAATATTCTCATAATAAGCAGATGTTATTGTTCTTTGGCTCTGAAGAAAGTCAATAAGCAAAAGCTGCCTTGTGACCAGCTTTTGCTTTGACTGGACCACTTCCACCTCTTGGTAGCCATTGCTTTGATTGTGCTTTGTCTTCAGAATCATATTGGTAAAGCCACGTTTCATCTCTTGTTACAATTCTTCAAAGCAAATGCTTCAGGATCTTGATCACACTTGTTTAAAATTTCCATTGAAAGCTCTACTCTTATCTGCAGCTGATCTGAGCATAACAGTTTTGGCACCCATCAAGTAGAAAGTTTGCTTAACTTTAATTTTTCAGTCAGAATTGTGTAAGCCAAACCAACTGAGATGTCCATACTGTTGGCTATTATTTCTGCTGTTAATCATCACAAATTTATGTGCATGGTCTGCCACTGAGGGCTTCATCTTCAACATCCTCTCATCCCTTCTTAAAATGAGTTATGCATTTGTAAACTGCTTTCTTTGGGACATTGTCCTCCTAAACTTTTCATAAAGCATCAATAATTTCACCATTCTCCTACCCAAGCTTCACTATAAATTTGATGTTTATTCTTTCTTGCTCATATTTATGTTTGTATTAAAATTGGTGAATTTACTGGACTCCAACATGGACTGCAACATTTTCCCCACCTCCAACTTTACCCATCAGACTATAGTTTACTCATTACTGTATCCATAACAACATTTGTACAGTGAAGGCTTTCAATAAATATTTGTTGAAAAATGACAATGAAACTTTCTACAATTTCTGAACTTTATGTCTAATAACATACTATTAACAGCATGTAAGTCCGTCTCAATGTATCAAGCCACACTTGGTCATTAGAGAACAAATGACACAGTAACAACAAAGCCCTCAGGGGCATTCTGTGAAGTTACAAAGTACAGAAATAATGCATTATGAGTCTTCAGTATGTAAGAAATTCTTTTAAAGTCAGCATTTTGATGTTTTCTTGCCAGTTAAAAGCCAAGAGAAATTAATTACTGAAAAATTATACTTTTTAATTTTACCTTTTTAAAAATGAAAAAGTAACCCAAGCATATAATAAAAAACCAAAATACAAAACAAATAAAAATCTCCTTCCTTCAAAAACCTACAAAAACCTCCTTCTGAGAGTCAACAACCATTAATTGTTTTTTAATGGTTCTTCCAGACTTCTGAATGCACGTGTGTCTAAATACATAAACATATGAAAATCTTTTTAACACAAGACTACCAGATGCATGTACTACACCTTACTTTATTTAATTAACAATATACCCTAACAAATGCTGGCATGGATGTGGAGAGATGCAAATATTCATACACTGTTGATGAGACTGCAAACTAGTACAACCTCTATGGAAAGTAGTATGGAGATACCTCAAAGAACTAAAAGTAGACCTACCATTTTGATCCGGCAATCCCAGTACTGGGTATTTACCCAAAGGAAAAAAAGGCATTCTATAAAAAAGACACTGTACTCAAATGTTTGTAGCAGCACAATTCACAATTGCAAAGGTGTGGAAACAACCCAAGTGCCCACCAATACATGAGTGGATTAATAAAACGTGGTATATGTATACCATGGAGTACTACTCAGCCATAAAAAAGTAGAGTGAACTAATACCTCTTGTATTAACCTAGATGGAACTAGAGACCATTCTTCTTTGTGAAGTATCACAAGAATGGAAAAACAAACACTACATGTATTCACCATTAAACCGGAACTAACTGATTAACACTTATGTGCATGGAAATAACATTCACCAGAAATCCAATAAGTCAGAGGGGGGCGGGGGGGGGGATGGGTAAATTCACACCTATCAGGTACAATGCACACTATCTGAGCGATGGACATACTTATAACTTTGACTCAAATGGTACAAAAGCAATTTAGGTAACCAAAATGTTTGTATATTCTAAAATTTATATATTCTAAAATTTAAAAAATATATTAAAAAATACATATATCCTGAAAACTCATCCCACATAAGAACACATGGATCTACATCTTGCCCTTTTACAGCTACCTAGAATGCCACTGTGCAGCTATTAACATGATTTATTTAATCACTTCACAATGATGGACAGTACACTGTTCCCAGACTTTTCATTATTACAAACAATGCTGTAAAGAACATTTTTAAGCACACACATGCAAGTATACACCGGATAAATTGTAAGTGGAATCCACAAAGGGTAGATTTGGATACAGTTTCAAATTACCCTCTGAAGAAATCACATCAATGTACACTCCCATCAACAATACATGAAAGTCAATTGGCCCATGTTTTTGCCATTATGTTGTGTGTAAGCATTTTCAACAAATGCCAGTTTGATAAGCAAAAAATAGTACCTCCTTAATCTGCATTTATTTTGGTATATATGAGGTGCTACATGTGAGATTATTGTATTAATAGGACATGCATATTCTTTATTTTAGTAAACTGCCTATTTATGCCCTTTATACATTTTAACTGGATTTCTAGTCTTTACTTGATTTTAAAGAGCTCTTCTTGTATAATTAGAAAATTAGCCCTTTGTCCCATATTGCAAATGTTTAGAATTTTTGCTTTTACTTTTCAAACTCCTCACATCTGTGGATGTGATTATACTAGGCAAAAGTTTTTAATTTTAACATAACCTAAATTCAACTTTTAAAAAATAAAACGTTTTGCTTTGCAAAAATAATATAAAAATTACAACTAATGTGAAAACTAACATTTTATAGACAGTTGGACATAAAATAAACATAATACATATGAAAATGTTTCCATTTTATAGGCAATTGAATGAAAGTACATTGAATATACATTACCTGCCTTTTCGCTGTATGGCACTAGCTTTGGAAATCCACACCATTTTTAACATTGTAACAAAATTCAATGCATCAAAGGATTTCTGTAATATTTAAATCTTTATGTTAAAATATAAAAGGTATTTAAAAGGAAACAGCAAACAATGTTATCAACATATTTTAACATGACAAGTTTGACTTAAAGTCCCCTCTTGATAGAATAATTAGAACAAAGTAGTGATTTTTTAAAAAATCCAGATTTTCAGGTTACAAATATTCTAAGGGAAAAAAAATGAAAAAACTAAACTCAAAAGAGCTATAAAACTTTCCTATTCTGTGCTTTGCTGAACTATTTGTTGCTCTCTGCTATAGTTGGATAATGACAGCCACATCAAGAGATTGGAGAGAACTGATCTATTCTCTTGAGATAATTTCTCTATCAGATTTACATCATTGTGGGGAATAGAGAAAGACAGTTTCTGAAATACTTTTCAGGGAACTGACCTAGAGGAGTAAGAATAACAACAATCGCTAATCTTATCCCAAAGTGAAGATTTTTAACCCCCTCCACTTGAACTCCTACTGAGCTACTAACAAGTTAGCCTATCCTGAATGTTACAGAGAAAGTTAAAAAAAAAAAAAATCACTACCCCCATACTTCCTCAAAGAACCTAAAGTGTAAATTTACTGTTACAGAAATATTTTAAGGAAATATATGCTTAACTAGAATATACACTTCCATCGTTCAGCGACTTGTGCTTTCCCCTTCATAAAATAACAATATAGAACAAATAAAATGTCCTCATAATAGTTTAATTATAAGATTTTTAGAAAATATGCTGCTTAGTTTTTTTAAAAATGTTATATTTGTCAATTTTGTATGTAAAATAACTTTTGACACTACCCATGTTTAAATCATGGTATACTTGATAAATAACACCTAAAGGAATTAATTTCCAAAATATTCAAAACTCACCTCATCTGCTTTAGGTAATTTTAGGGCAATAAAATCTAAATTGGCTCACTATTCAGATTTTTAGTGATAATACTCATTACTGTCCTATTATAAAAAATTAAAATTTATCCCACCTTTATAGTACCCAACTATAATGCATATGGCCAAATTTTATAATAAAATTTTATTTTCTATAAAATATTCCTTAAAATTGCACTCAAAGATTATAAAGCAATTAATTTTTTTCACATTAAAAATGATCATTTATATCCACTGAACAGATAAAATTTACTTTCCACACATGAATAGTATCTCTTCCCTTGAAAAATCAATAACCTCTATCATTTTCATTCTTTCAGTGAATGCATCTACCAAAAGTTAGGGGCATGGAAAATTGATAGCTATTCCAATACTCAAAGGAAATATTATAAATGATGCCCTTTTTTAGTATCAGGGGTTGGCATACTGATTTTATAAAGGGCCAAATAGTAAAATATTTTAGTATTTGAGAGGGTCCCTGTTGCAATTACTGGAATCTGCCACTGTAAGTGTGAAAGTAGTCACAGACAAAAGGTAAAAGAGTAGATATGGTTGCGTTCTAATGAAACTTTTTTTTTTTTTTTTTTTTTTTTTTTTACAAAAGTAGGTGGTGAGTCCAGTTTGGCTGCTGGCTATAGTTTGTTGACCCCTGGTTTATATATTTGTTTGCTTTCTTTCAGCACTGTTTTCTTGAACTAAATATCTTTTGAACATCTACTACATGTGAGGTACTAAAGTTATAACAATGAACAAGAAGGACATGGTCCTTCATGGTCAAGGACACGTCCATGACCACGCGTAGGAGAAAAACACACAAAATATGCAATCTAATTCCCATATTGTGTGACAAAATCTTCACTATAACTAGCCAAACACTTTACATTCTTCCTAGTATTTGGTGAGCAGAAGCCAAATTTTTTATATCATTTGTTAAAACAAAATTGATTCTATATACTGAATTATTTAAGGTAGAATATTTACTTTAGTGACATGAACATTTACTATGCAAAAGTAAATCTATAAGCAGAAATTTTCCATTAAAGTGAATTCTTTTTATAAAACTATTTTTTGGAATGGAACTTAACCTTCATTTAAGTAAAAATACAACTTAACCATACATACCTCTTTCACCTTACCAGAATCAATAACAAAGACAACATCATTGACTGTGATGCTGGTTTCAGCAATATTGGTGGAAAGGATCTGCAATAGGATATTACTTTAAAGTTAATATGAAAACAGAATCAATGACTAATAAAAATTTTAAAAAGAAGATTTTATGAAGCTTACTATTTTTCGAACACCTGCAGGTGGGTTTTTTAATACCTTCTTTTGATCAGATGTTTGCATATTTGAATGAAGCATAAAAACCTGGTATCTGTTGATAATTGAAAGAGAAGATGTAGTATAGTACCTATTAGTTATTTTAAGCAATAAATATAAAGCTTTAGCTTTTACCTATGTGTATTGTCAGCAAACCGCTTGTCATCAAACAGGATTCGATCCCTCAATCCAACAATTTCATCATATCCAGGTAGGAAAATTAATACTGCACCTTGGGGAAGAATGACTTTTTAATAATAAATTTCATTGTGAAAACACAGGCAATCAACAGAAATCATTATAAGAACCTACTACCATGTGTTTTTGAGTACTGGTAAACTATCATACCTACAAAATGACAAAAGATCATTCACACAATACTATCAATGCAATTATATAAAAACTTGTACACTCAAAATATTAATTTTGAAATCGAAGTATATATTTTGTTCCAGTCCTTTTAGATATTTACCAGCATCACAACTATGGCAGATATTGTACAGAAGATGCATGATTAAATCCAAGTCTACTTTTTCATCATCGAAACTATGATGATAAGCTTTCAGGAGCTCTCTATCTTCAGCACTGAGGTCACTCCCATTTGTTTGAACCAGAGAACTTTCATCAAGATTTCCAAATTCCAGTGCAGCACTGAAAAAAAAGACCAAGTCAATTTCCATTCAAAAGAATCACCCTTAAAGGCCAATGATTCCCATTTATGTCCTTCTTCAAATTTCCAATGTACACTAAAGGGAGTTAAGTGACATTTTATTTCCTAGCTATAATATAATTCATGTCTTGGTTATTTGGAGCACAAAATAAAATTTGGTACTGAATTCTTTTAGAAAAACACAATCTGAAGACAGTTCAATGTAAATATACAAATGGCCTATAAGCACATGAAAAGATGTTCAACATCATTAGTCATCAGGAAAATGCAAATCAAAACCACAGTGAAACACCACTTCACACTCACTAGATGACTACAATCAAAAAGACAGATAATAACAAGTGCTGGAGAGGGTGTGGAGAAATTAGAACTCTCTTACACTGCTGGTAGGAATATAAAATGGTGAAATCACTTTGGAAAACAATGTGGCAGTGCTTCAAAAGGTTAAACATATAGTTACCATATACCCCAGCAATTCCACTCCTAGGTGTATACACAAGAGAAATGAAAAATTATATCCACATAAAAATGTGTACACAAATGTTCACACCAGTATTACTCCTAATAGTCAAAAAGTAGAAACAACCCAAATGTTCATCAATTGACCAACGGATAAACAAACCGTGGTATATCTGTTAGGTAGATAGTGAGGGATTCCCAGTCTCCTAGGGACGACAATGGGTGCTGTTGCCCCTATCTTGGTCCTGCCAAATCCTGATTCTCCATACCTGGGGGAAGAGGGACTACTCTATGAATCTGTCAATCAGAACTTGGCACGCCAGCTGAAAAAGAATGCAGAGGACTCTCTAGCCCATGGGCCAAGCCACATGGTTACCATAAAGTCCTGAAAGTGACCTAGAACCCACATGTGCAGTTAAGGCTCAGGTCATGTGACTCCCAACTGTCTAATCAAAGTGGTTCCATGGTGACCTCTGAACCACAAGGGAGGTCCCTACCCAGACACTGTAAAATAAGATGCAGACCACAGCCAAGCTCTCTCTCTTTGCCCTCCCTTTGGCCTGCCCAGCTGCAACAATGGGTCCGGTCATCATCCATGGCGTATGTACCATGCTCTGTAAACCTGTATCTTGCTCTTGCCCTATCATTCTATCTTTCTCCCTCAATAAACCTCATTTTCATGCTTGCCTAACTTTGACGTGTCTGGTCATTCTTTGGCCATGAGCGCTCTAAGAACCAACAGTTTCAGACTGAAACCTGACATATCCATAGAAGGAAATATCATTGTCAAATGCCACAACATGGATGAAACTTTTATGCAAAGTGAAAGAAGCCAATCACAAAAGACCATATACCACATGAATACATTTATACAAGATGTCCAGAATAGACAAATCTATAGAAACAGGAAGTAGATTAGTGGTTGGCCTAGAACTGGGAGCTTTGGGGAAAATAGGGAGTGACAGTTAATGGGTATTGGTTTCCTTTTGTGGTGATGAAACTATTCAAAAATTGACGGTGATGATGATTGCATAACACCATCTCCACAAAAAAATTAAAAAAAATTAGCCGGGTGTGGTGGCACGTGCCTCTAATCCTAGCTACTTGGAAACCTGCACCAGGAGGATTGCTTAAGCTGGACAGTTTGAGGTTGCAGTGAACTATGATGACACTGTATCCTGATTCAAAAAATCACTGAATTGTGCATTTAAATGGGTGAATTATATGGAATGTGAATTATATCTCAACAAAACTGTTAACCATGAACTTCTGGTCATCATTTATATTTTCAAAATAGGTTGTTTCTAATTGTTCACTATTATAAAGAACATTCTGATGAATAGTCCACATTAAAAAAAACTCATTGGATACCAGCTTAACATGACTATTAGGTAATTCTATACTAAAAATAGGTTAATTATGCTATTTTCCAAAAGCCAGAATCAGCATAAATTACTGAAATAACTGCCTTGCTTCTTCATCTTGTATGTAAAAATATAAACTACTGCCAGCACTAGTAATTAATAGGATTTCTAGGAAGTTCAGTTCAGCCCAATCTTTTTTAAAAAGAGCTTAGCAGAAAAATAACATAAGATTGTTTTCAATAGGGAAAATATTAACCTCATATAACCTTATAATTGCTGTATTTTGATATTTTGAATGTCAAGATCTAAATTTTTTTTTTTTTTTTTTGAGACAGGGTCTTGCTCTGTCATCCAGGCCAGAGTGTCATCATAGTTCACTGCAACCTCAAACTGTCCAGCTCAAGCAATCCTCATGGTGTAGGCTGCCAAGTAGCCAGAATAGGAGGCACGTGCCACCACACCTGGCTAATTTTTTTTTTTTTTTTTTTGGTAGAGATGGTCTAACTATGTTGCCCAGGTTGGTCTTGAGCTCCTGGCCACAAATGATCTTCCAGCCTCCCAAAGTGTTAGAATTACAGGCATGAGCCACCACACCCAGCCCTCAAGACCACTTTAAAACATTTTAAGTTTATTGTTTCTTAAATGAAGGTAAATGAAGAAGACACTGTATCTCTATTTAAAGCTATAAACTTTATATATCAATTATCAATAACCTAGCAAACAATATACTTAATTTTAAATATTTGAAATTTATAATTGATAATGTCATGATAGTGTCTACTGAGATTTACTTAACACCATAAGAATGTCTTGAACATTCAAAGTGTTAACACTAAAAGGATTGCCAAGTTCTGGGTGCTATTACTGAAATGATGACAAAACCCACTATATCAGAAAAAGCATCTGGACCTACCAAGAATTTTGAGACTCAATGACACAACTAATTTCACACTTCAAACATTTATTTCTTCTGTCTGACACTACATATATAGAATTAAGTATAAAAACCCAGGTCAAATAAATTGTTTTTTATGTTCTTGAATAATAGATGTTCTAAAACATTTTAACTTCAAACTCCATTTTTTTTCTTTTTGAGACTCTTATAGGTTGAAAACCATATATTTTAAAATACATTAAATACTTAAAGTTGTGTTTAAATATCTAATCTAAAATCTACATAATTTATGTAAATATATAATCTAAGTGTATCCAAAATCTCTTAAGTATCTAACAGATAATTAGTTTCATAGGATTTTTTTTTTTTTTTTTTTTTTTTTTTTTGAGACAGAGTCTCGCTTTGTTGCCCTGACTAGCGTGAGTGCCATGGCGTCAGCCTAGCTCACAGCAACCTCAAACTCCTGGGCTTAAGCGATCCCACTGCCTCAGTCTCCCGAGTAGCTGGGACTACAGGCATGTGCCACCATGCCCAGCTAATTTTTTCTATATATATTTTAGTTGTCCATATAATTTCTTTCTATTTTTAGTAGAGACGGGTCTCGCTCTTGCTCAGGCTGGTCTCGAACTCCTGACCCTGAGCGATCCACCCGTCTCAGCCTCCCAGAGTGCTAGGATTACAGGTGTGAGCCACCACGCCCGGACTTCATAGGATTTTTAAAGTATTGCCCTTCTGATTTTTCTTTTTTTAAAAAAATCAAAGTAATACATATACAGTGTTAATAAACAAATGGTTTTATAGAAGTTATAACAAAAATCCCTAGTCACACTAACTAGGATCTTTTTCCAATTGTTTTAGCCATTTCTTTTAGCATTTACTGCCATATATCCACGCAACATACATCATCTGCTATTTATTGGTTTAACAATTTAGTCATTATGTGTGAACCTCCAACCAATGAAAAATGAGGTCACCACCCCCACTTCCCAAACTTTCAACCTATACTGTTTCCTACAATGTTCATTAAATCTTCACTCGGCCTTTATTTTGACTGTGTAAACATTTACTGCTTAGCCAAATAGTGAACAGTGATTATACCTCCTTTCTTCTACCATTTTTTGCTTTTCCCAGAGTAATTACTGTCTGATTTTTATTTGCTTAGTTTTCTGTGAACTGGTAACTAATCTTTCCCAAATTGTCCAACAGATTTGTAAACTTTTTAATATAATCAAAAATGCCAGGTAATTTTTTTCCCCCTTAGAGATCTCCCTCTGTTGTTAAGGAAACAGGCCTATGATAACAGGTGTTATCATAATACTCCTCTGTTAACAGCACCCTGAGCATTCCTTTCACCTGTCCCCTAAGTTGTATCTACAATGTTGTTCTCCATTTTTTTTTACTTCCTCTTTTATGTGGAGCACATTCTCTAACAGTTTCCTAATAAAGGGTACATAGGAAGCAAATTTTCTTATCATTTTTCTATGATTTTTCATCTCCTATCTTTCCTATTTTATAAGCAATTTTCTCAACTTTACTTGCAACCTTTCTGAATTTTTTTCTGTTATCATATTTTTAATTTACAAGAGTTCTTTCTTGTTTGTTTATTCATTCAACAAATATTCACTGAACATCTATATCCAGGCATTGTTCTTGAACAAAGGAGACAAGATGTTTACTAAATTCTAATGGAGAGAAGAGATAGATAATGAACCAATGCAAAAAGTAAATATGTAAATTATATACTATATCAGAGGATAGTAGAGGTTATAGATGAAAGAAAAAAGAAAAAGTAGAGCAGCTTAATAAGGATGAACAGTGCAGGGTAGTAGATTTAATATCGGATCAGGTAAATTTGGGTAGGCCTTATGAAGATGAAATCTGAACAAAGATTTATATTCTGTTCCTTTTTTATAACATACTATTTTAGTTTCATGACTGCAATAGCTTCTATTACAGTTTTATTTTTTTAAGTTTTCTTCTGGTCACTGATGCTTAGTTTCATCCAAGTTCTAGGGTTTTTTGCTGCTACTGTAGTTTGTTTCATTTGTTTGATTTCTTGGCACTTTTCCCCCTCAAATTCCTGGTGACCCATCCTTGGCAGTTTGTTCATTTTTAAGAGTAAAGAACCAATGTGCACAGATAGGGATTGTGAGTTATCTGGTCTAAAGAGTCATTTCATTGAAGGAACACCAAACCGCTTATAATTCTAAATCTTTTCTCTAGACTTGGTCTATTTTTCCAGGAAAAAAATTTTCCAGTTTTCTGCCAAAGAACATAAACTTCAAATAGGAAAAGGTGGCAGTGGACAGCGAGAAAGTCAGTGAATGGTATCTCAATTTTCAGTCTATAAACTTTCACTTAAGCCTTTTTGTTGTTTGATACCACACTCCCACTCACCCACTGTGCCTGATTACCCAAGTTCAAAGCCTCTATGGCTAATTTTTTAATAAACTCCCCTTTCCTGCCAAGGTAGGGAAGGGATATCATCTGATGGCAGGGGAGAAGGAGATTTGGAGTTCATCACAAAGAATATCAACAAATTCTGCAATTTTTTTTTTTTTTTTTAGCCCTTTCTTTCACTGCTTCATTCAAAGGTAGATGAATGAGCCTCTAAGGAGTTCCAAAGCTAAAATGAGTTTGTTTCTCATTGGCACTGCGAGTTATCCTAGTTCTGTTAAGCCAATTGTTACGTATCAATTGGCTATCTTTCATTCAAAAATGTATTAACATCTTCCATCAGTTCTTTGACTTTGTCAGTTTAGACCTTTTATATTCCTTCACTGTCATTTTAGTGAGGTTTCAGAAAAACGCAGAGATAAATACTTGTGTTGTATTTACCACATTTAATTAGGAATCTCTCTTCTGATTTTTCAAAATAAAATAAAAAATAAGGTAAATATTATAAGATGGTAGCTCTCATTAAAAATATTAAAAAAATCAAATGGAAAAATTCCTCAGAATTACAAAAAAAAATCTCTGGATAAGAGACAATAAATAGCATATATTTTTACATTCCATGATTTATATGACTAAGCTCTTTTAGAAAGAAGGTAGGATTAATTAAAAATCATATAGTTTTACCTGTAAGATTCTAGAAGATCCACAATTTCAGTCTGCCCAAAGTGTTTAGCCCAATCTAATGCCATCCTGCCAAAATTCAAAGATATCAAATGAAGACAAAGAAATGTTCTCAAATTGTAAAACTAGTCACTCTAAATTATTTATTCACCCATTAAAGTACATATGTACCAGCAATTATTAAGCAATAGCTTTTAATTATAAAGACAAACCCAAGAAATCAAAAAAGATATGTATAGCTATACAAAGATATACAAAGAATGGATGCAGTTTAAAATTACCAGCCATTTGATGCTTTACTATGGACATTGGCTCCCATGCTAATTAACTGTTCTACTTGACTCGCAAAACCTCGTCCTGCAGCAACCATCAGAGCTGTTGCACTGGTTTCACTATGTCTGTAATCAACTAAAAAAAGGAAGAGATAAATAAAACTTAAATCTCCAAACTACTTAAAATTTTAATTTTTTTTTTTAATTTAAATGGCAGAATTAAGTGTTAGAAGAATTAACCTGGGACTGTTCGTTCACTTTAAGTACATGATAACAGCATTATATAACCCTTAACTCAGATAATCCAAGGAAATCTGTTATTGATATGCCCTTAACAAAAATAGGATACAATAGAGACAATAGTTGGAAGGTAGGAGAAGGAAAGATCATGTTTAAACTGTTTTAAGCTTACCTATATAATTAAAACAGAAAAGGAAGCTACTAACTTGCAGAACCCTTAAATAATCTTCCTCAATCTAGATATTGCCTCGTTCAATAGATAACTACAAAAGGGAAAATTTAATTCTCCATATACAGTATGTATACTCAATTACCTCATTATTTAATAATACTCTAAAACATGGTATCCATTATCAGTATTAATCAGTGTTTTTTTAAAGTGGGGAGGGAACTTACAAGAGAATTACCTCAGGCTTTTTTTTTAAAGAATTTGTTTTTTTAGAACAAGTTTTAGATTTACAACAAAACTGAGAGGAAGATACAGAGATATCCCATATACCACCTACCCTTACACGTGCATAGCCTCCCCCATTATCAACATCTCCCACCAGAGTGGAACATTTGTCACAACTGATGAACCTACATTAATGCATCATCACCCAAAGTCCACAGTTTACATTAGGGTTCACACTTGGTTTTGTACATCCTACAGGTTCGAAAATACAATGGCTTTCTTCTTAATATTGATAATGGCTTCTCTTGAAGAAAGCCAAAGAAAAATATATGATGAGATGTATTTTTATTTTTTATTTTGCTTTTTTTTTGGAGGAGTTGTTTGTGTTTTGCAGATAGCCATGCCTTATTCCTAGATTCAGACTCAGTAGGTCTGGGATGGTCAGGCATTTAAAAAGAGGTCTATAATTGATTATGATCTGTACATACTCCATGAGAGTTACTACTTTAAGTGACTATTCAATTCACGGCCTTGGAAAATAGTACCAAACTGTGTGTATTTTGAGCAGAGGGGTATGAATAAATGTGAAAATTTAAAATGTCTTTAATATTCCTCCCTTTAAGAGGTGGAGCCTACTTCCCTTCTCCTTGAATGTGAACTGGACTAAGTGACTCACTCTAATGAACAGGATAAAATGGAAGTGGTGGTATGCAACTCTGGAGACTAGGTAATAAAAAGTAACTACAGCTCCCTGTTTGCTCATTCTCCTTCTCTGTTTAATCACTCACTCTTGGAGAAGCCAGCTGCCATGCCATGGAAAAGATGAGATGGCAAGTAACAGGAGCCATCTGCCAATAGTCAGCAACAAACTAAGGCCTCTTTACCAAAAGCCATGTAAGTGAGTGTTCTTGAATGCAGATCCTCTAGACCCAATAAACCTCTGCCTCTACCCCTAGCTTAAGTGCAAACTCATAAGAAACCTGGAGCTCCTCTCAGATTCTTGACTCCCAGAAACGATGTGAGATAATAAATGTTTTAGGCTGCTAAATTTTGGAATTATTTGTGATGCACAAATAGATGAATAGTATATGAAATATGACCATATAGGAATACGACAGAGAATGTCTAGTCTTACTAATTACTAGCTGCTTCTACAGGATCACACAGGGAAAATGATGGTACTAAAAGGAAACCTGTGATGGCCATGGCTTCCTGAATCACATGAAGTATTTTCAATTCTGGTGCCAAATAAGGGTTGATATTTTTTAGAAAAGAAATAAAAAGATGGGAAGTGAAAAAACTGTTTATAGAGCTACCATAATATTTTAGTTTTCTTCACATGGTTTAGGATATCAGAATACTGAACTGAGGGAAATGCATAAACTATACATAAGAGGAGAGTAGAGACCTGGGTCCACAGGATGACCATTATTGAAGTAATAGTCTAGTGTTCACTAAAAAAAAAAAATCAAGAAGGGAACCAAGGATAATACTTAAATACTTAAAATGCTTCATAAATATTTTTTTTTTTTTTTTTTTTTGAGACAGAGTCTCACTCTGTTGCCCAGGCTAGAGTGAGTGCCGTGGCGTCAGCCTAGCTCACAGCAACCTCAAACTCCTGGGCTCAAGCAATCCTCCTGTCTCAGCCTCCTGAGTAGCTGGGACTACAGGCATGCACCACCACGCCCGGCTAATTTTTTTCTATATATATTTTTAGCTGTCCATATAATTTCTTTCTATTTTTAGTAGAGATGGGGTCTCGCTCTTGCTCAGGCTGGTCTCGAACTCCTGAGCTCAAACGATCCGCCCACCTCGGCCTCCCAGAGTGCTAGGATTACAGGCGTGAGCCACCGCGCCCGGCCAACTTCATAAATATTTTAAAGTAACAAGTCTCAGAGTTTGAGTTAATCTATTAATTTTCAAGTAAGATTGCTAAACTCTCCAAAGTAAATATTTTTTAAAATAACAGAAAAAGAATGAATGCCAGAAAACTGGAAATGAACAAATATCTACACTTTTAAATGCAAAAAATTACTTTTCAAAATGCAGATCAATTATTTTTCAAAAAACGAATGATGAGCTTTAAAAAAGTAGATCAAGAGAAGCTAAAATACAATTACAAAGAACAAGAAATAACAAAAGATTCTCATTTATTTCTTAAGAGGTCTGTTAGATTAGAAGATGTACAAGATTATAACTACTTGAACACTCACACCCAAATAGTGACCTAAAACCTCTTGTAGCATACCACATGCTTGGTCGTTGACCCAGGCTCCTCAAATTAATAAAATGAGAAAGCTTATTAATATAATAGATAACAATTAGAACTTTAAAAAAAGTTAAGCAGAAAGAATGGGCCAAATCTAACTATAAGATAAAATTTTGTTTGTTTGTTTATTTGTTTGTTTTTGAGACAGGGTCTTGCTTTGTTGCCTGGGCTAGAGTGAATGCCGTGGTGTCAGCCTAGCTCACCGCAACCTCAAACTCCTGGGCTTAAGTGATCCTACTGCCTCAGCCTCCTGAGTAGCTGGGACTACAGGCATGTGCCACCATGCCTGGCTTATTTTTTCTATATATATTTTTAGTTGGCCAGATCATTTCTTTCTATTTTTAGTAGAGACAGGGTCTCGCTCTTGCTCAGGCTGGTCTTGAACTCCTGACCTCGAGAGATCCACCCGCCTCAGCCTCCCAGAGTGCTAGGATTACAGGCGTGAGCCACCGCGCCTGGCCTAAGATAAAATTTTAAAGGAATAAATAGTATGTCTTAAGCCAAAAAACTCAAAACAACAAGTACATGATACAGGGATTACTTTAATAAAATCACATGTTAAAAAAATAACTAAGAGTTTCAAAGACAAAATGAATCAGTAAGACAATGGGGCTGGCAAAGAGCTATACTGACCACAGGCTGAGTTAATGTAAGTAAAGAGTAGAGGTTTTTAGGTTAATAGACGTACTCTATCTTAAGATGGTCACTAAGAGATTAATACTCAGAAATGGACACCAATGCTTTTCAAAAAGGATAAAATAGAACATGTCCACAGAAGGTGGACCACGGCAGGAAGAACTATATACCATGTTATGTTAAAGAAGAACAGAAATAATAGATATAGTGAGTCCAGTAAACAAAAAACCTAAAAGTCTGTCAGGCATAAATACATACTGAATCTCTTCATTATCACTCCAGCAGCAAAAAAGGGCAGAAGTTATATAGATTTCACTTCAAAATATTAAAAAATTAACAATTAAAACAATCCAAATTCAAAAGAATATCCTCAAGAAAGGTACTGATCTTCCTGTCACTAAACATGTTCAAACAAATTATCACTTGGTAAAGATGCTTAAAAGTAGTATCATTATTCAACAAATATTTTTCAGAACTTACTATGAACCTCTGGGGATACAGAGATAAGAAAAGTAAAACAGACAGGGTTTCTGCCTTCATGTAGCTTATATTCTAGTAGATGAGACAGGTAATAAAAAATATATGATATCAGTTAATAAAAGTACAATAAAGAGTAATAAAGTAGGGTAAAGAGAAATAGTGAGAAAAGGGTACAATTTTAGTAAGGTGATCAAAAAAGCCCTCTCTGAGAATGCAATATGTAAGCAGGGACCTAAATGAAGTAAGCACTGGGCCATATGAGTATCTGGGGGACAGTTTCCCAGGTACAGGAAACAACAAAACAAAGGTCCAAAGATGGGAATGTGTCAGTACATATAAAGAACAGTAAGGAGGCAAGTGTGCCTACGGCACAATGAACAATAGTGTGGCAGAAAATGAGATCAAAAAGGCAGCCAGAGACCCAATCATGAAAAGAACTTTAATTTTTTTTTTCCGGAGATGGAGTCTCCCATGTTGCCCAGGCCAGACTCAGGCGATCCTCTTGCCTCTACCTCACAAGTAACTGGGGACTACAGGAGGCCCCGGCTCAGGAGTTTTTTTTATTCACAGTGTAATGGGAGACCTGGGAGAGTTGAAAACTGGCAAGTGACATGATCCAACTTTCTTTCTGAAAGGATCAATCTGATTGTCCTATAGAGAACAGACTACAATAATGTAAGAACAGAAGCAGTTAGTGGGCTACTGCAATAACCCAGGAGAGAAATATTTGCTTGGACTAGGATGGCAGCAGTAGGGGAAGTAAAATGTGGTCATATTCAGGATTTATTTTAGAAGGTAAAGCCAACAGGATTTGCTAATAGATTATATGCAGAGTATGAGAGCAAAGTCAAGGATGACTTTCTACATGCTTTGCTGCATGTAGCAAATTAGCAACTAGGTGAATAGCAGTGACCATTTACTAAAAAGGGAAACACTAAGAAAAGAGCAAGTTAAGAGGAAGGTAGGTGAGGGGTTGCGGGGAGGAGATCAAACATTGTTTGGGACATATCCAATTTTACTCACTGAACAGATATCGACCTGGAGCTATCAAGTGATCAGGTATGTTGAAGTCAGGAAAGGGAGCTCAGGACTGGACATGTAAAATTAGGGGTCATTTAAAACAGGTATTTAATGTCATGACTAGGTGAGATTCACCTAGGGTACAAGTATAAATAGAATTAAGGTCTTAGGTATTGAGGCCTAGGACATTCCATATTTAGAGGTCAGGAAAAAAAAGAGAAAAATATTGTGAAGGAAACCAAGAAGAAGTTAGAGCCAAGATAATGAGAAAAAGCCAAGTATGGAATATCTGAAGTTGACTGAAGAAAATGTTTCAAGAAAAGAGTGATCAATAATAATTACAATAATGATGCTGAGGGGGTTAGGTGAAGGGATTAACCCCTTGACATCTAAATCTTTCTTGGGAAGGGGAGACCAGTGTATGTGCACAACACATACACATGAAGTATTTTTGCACACAATTGTCATGTATTCACAGACCTCATGAAAATATGATGAAGATATTAGGTTAAGAATCCCTGAATTAACACAATATTTATGAATTCTACTCTGCTAATAAGATCTTGATTTGTGCACTTTAAATACAATAAGCACTCCAAAAGAACAAATTATTCGTTGGGAACAAAAAAATTTTAAAAAAATTTTGAATTAAACTACACTCCCACCATAAATAACTGCAAGAGTAATAAAAAAACTTTAAATAAACTTACCACTAACATTTTCAGTTAAAATAAGGTGAAAGACCTGAGCAAAAGCATCAACATCTTTATGTAACCATATGTCAGAAAGACAAGCATCCATTTCCTTTATTAACCATGGTTCAAGGCAATTCACATCTTTTTCTGTCTACAAAAAAAAAAAAAAGAAAAAATTATAAATTATGTAACAGCCTAATATTTGCTTATAAAGAATGTAAGATAGCCACAATGGCCACAAGGACCACTAACCATATAATACTACAATAAAGACTTTGACATAAATGTTTCTCATTTCATCACAAACATTATCACTCACAATATATATCTTGTTCTTACCTTTATCTTTCATCTGAGAATGAGCTTGTCCATAAAGGACTCAATAAAGGCACAATGATAACCAACTATGTTTCTGATAGGATGTTTCTACATGTTTCTATATACCAGAGGTTCTCTCTCCCTACTGCACATCAGAGGAAGCCTCACCTGGAGTTTTTTAACACTGATGTCTCATCTCACCCCACAGCAAGTGCATCAGAATCTCTTGTGGTAGGGCACCTATGGTGGAGCACCATAGTCCATAGGGCTTTAAAAGCTCCTCAGATTATATAATCTACAGCCAAACTGAGGAGCCACTAATTCACATGGTCAAAATATTGTGCATTGACCCAAATGGGTCCTCCCTATAATAACAATTTTTAGTTACAATTTTTAAACATTCTTGAAAAGTATTTTTAAAAACCCATGACTAGTTCATTCTGATGCATTAGAACTTTAAATGCTGATAGAAAACTGCAAGCATATCTGTATTATTAATACATATCTTCTTGTGTTCAAAAACAGTTAAATTCTTTTTCTAAAGAATAAAAAGTTGCTCTCGGCCGGGCGTGGTGGCTCACGCCTGTAATCCTAGCACTCTGGGAGGCCGAGGTGGGCGGATTGTTTGAGCTCAGGAGTTCGAGACCAGCCTGAGCAAGAGCAAGACCCCATCTCTACTAAAAAAAATAGAAAGAAATTATATGGACAGCTAAATATATATAGAAAAAATTAGCCGGGCATGGTGGTGCATGCCTGTAGTCCCAGCTACTCGGGAGGCTGAGACAGGAGGATCGCTTGAGCTCAGGAGTTTGAGGTTGCTGTGAGCTAGGCTGACGCCACGGCACTCACTCTAGCCTGGGCAACAGAGTGAGACTCTGTCTCAAAAAAAAAAAAAAAAAGTTGCTCTGAAAAATCTGTTGTAGTTGAAGATACACTAAGAGAATTACCCTTCCATTATCCAGTAAAAAAATTATAATCTCATAAAATGTTCTTTAACCTACACAATTTTCACTCAAAATATCAGCAAGAAACCAAGGAGGTCTTACCAACTGACTGAAGACAGCATCACCACCATCATCCAATAAATCATACTCTTCAGTCACATTTGGAACAGTTCTCTGCCTCTGAGATTCTGGCTTGAAAGTATTCTCTTGAGCTGAGTACCATTCTGTAAGTGTGGTTTGTTGTTTCTCCTCTAAATTATCAAAAAAAAGTATAGATAAATTCGTTCCTTTTTGAAATGTATTACTTTGTTTAAACAAATTAAGTGAATCTGGTTATCGGTTTGCAGTTACTTTTTAAAAATATATAAAGAACATTTAATAAAACATGTTATGCTGAACCACATGAAACTGCTTAAAAACTTCATCTATTCATCTATTAGTAATAAGTTTACTTCTAAGTAAGATCAGAATTAAAACAGTATTTTTACCCATATTATAAATATTGTTTAAATCAATGACTAATATTCATATATCACTTTGCAGAAAACCATTTGTAGAACTTCTTTCACTGTGCTAATTGTTTAAGATACCACAATTACACACAATTTTCATCTTCAAAAGTTTCATGACATAGGAGTTTTACAATTTACCTATCAGTGATTCAGCACTACCCAGTGAAATAGGCATTGTTAATTACATTTTTCAAGGGGAGTTAAGATATCTGTCCAAGGTCATACAGAGTAAACCAAAAGTATCAAAGCTTGAAGCCAAGTCTTTTTTTTTTTTTTGAGACAGAGTCTCGCTTTGTTGCCCCGGCTACAGTGAGTGCCTGACGTCAGCCTAGCTCACAGCAACCTCAAACTACCGGGCTTAAGCGATCCTACTGCCTCAGCCTCCCGAGTAGCTGGGACTACAAGCATGCGCCACCATGCCCGGCTAATTTTTCTATATATATTTCTAGCCGTCCATATAATTTCTTCCTATTTTTAGTAGAGACAGGGTCTCGCTCTTGCTCAGGCTGGTCTCAAACCCCTGAGCTCAAACAATCCGCCCACCTCGGCCTCCCAGAGTGCTAGGATTACAGGTGTGAGCCACCGCGCCCGGCCCAAGTCTTAAATAATGAATAATTTAGTTAAAAGTAAGATAAAGGAATCTGGACACTAATTCAAAAGCTGAGATAGTATAACATAATAAGTGACGCATCAATAGGTAAAATAATGCTAAATTCAAAGTACAGATGAAATCCCACAATATCAAGATGTTCAAAACATTTTGATCAAAGATGAGCCTATTATTACTCAAATGCTACCTTTTTACTCCCTCCTATCCACTTCCCTCTCCTATCCTATAAGATATGCTATAGGCAGCTGGCATATGCTTTTTTGCCTCCTTAGACAGACACATTCAACCTCCTCAATCAACTCTGGCATTCATTTCCAATATCTCTCCATAGATTATAACTTGAGGACATAAACCAGAATGCAAATGTACACTTGGGACAATATTCTAATATAATGTTACATAATTAAGTACACAAGAAAAACACTTTCAAGTGTCCTTGTACACCCATAATATAAGGCTGGAGTATGCCAAAAAGTCATCAATAGCATTTTATATTTCTTTGATTAAAAATTTACCTCTCTGTTTTTCCTTTTTGTACTTCAACATTTCTTTGTTTGTATATCCAGTAGTTCTTAAAATATCTTCCAGAAACATCTCTTTTACTTCAAATGGTCGTCCTTGTACTAAAAAATAAAATTTTTTTTAAATAGTCAATTTGCATCTTAGAGAAAATTCACAAAAAACATGAGAGTTCCAATTCAATGCATCTAAGTGTAATATCCAAAAGCAATTCCATAGTTCAATTGACTCTTTAAAATATGGTCATTTAAATATAACTTTGATTTATAGACAACTGTATATAATAAACCATATTTTTATTTTAGACAACTGTTCACTTGTTTGCTTTTTTTTTGCAGTGTTTATTAACTACTTATCATGTGTTTGGTATCATGCTAGGCACCAGGAATACAAATAGTAAGCAGAAACAGAGCTATAATACTTCCTGCCCGTCTCAGGCAAGCTAGTAGGGGAGACAGATAGTAAACAAATAATCCAAAATATAAATGTAAAAATGGAGTTGTGAAAAGTCCTATACAAGAGTTCTGTGAGAGAGAAGTACAAGACATCATGACAGTATGTAATAGGTGGATTTGACTATGTCAAGAAAAGCATCATTACTGAGAAAATGGGGAGCAAAAGAAGGGGCTAAACAACATAACTAGGCTATATGGAAAGGAAAAAGGGTACAATGAAGAAAAATGAGCATGTGCAAAGTCTCTGTGTCGGGAAGGAGCACAATGTTTTCAAGAAAAGAAAAAGGCCAACTAGAAAAATGGTGAGAGTTGGGGAATGGAGAGAGGATTATAGTTTAACATAAGGCAGGAGAAATAGATAAGACCTACTAAGGGTTTAGGTCTTTAACCAGAGATAAAGGTCATTCAAAGGTTTAAGCTCAGGAGAGTGCTCTGTATCATCAGAATTCCACTTCAGGAAAGACCAGTCTGGCTGCAGTGTGGAGAATGAATTTAAAAGACAACAGAATGGATGCATCAGACCAAGCAGGAACTATTGCAGTAGTTCAGATCAAAGAGAGCAATGACTTGAATGAGTTGGTGATAGTGAAAATGAAAAAGAAGCAGACAGATTCTAGAGCTAGTCAAGAGGTAAAATCCATAGAACTCAGCATTACATTAGATATGGAGGAATGATAAAAAAGAAAGAGTCAACTATAGTTCTTGGATTTCTGGCTTGCAAATCTAGATGGATGATGATTTCATTCTCTGAGGTAACAAGGAAAACTGAAGAAGAGAATAGGTTGGCTGGTGGGAGATGGGGTTTCATTTCAGGCATGTCAAACAAGAAGTACCAAAAAATGAGCTTTCAATTGTACCTTTCAATTGATTTTATGTGCCTGATCATCTAGGAATATCATGAGAAGTTAAGAAGAACTTACAGGTTTGTGACTTAGGTGGAACTAGGTCAACAGCAGTATGATTAACCAATACAAGAAGAGAAACAGGTTTTGTAGAATAGATTAAATATTCAGTTTGGGGCACATTAGAAATGAGCTACTTGTAAGATATCTAAATCCAAAGCTCTGGATAATAATCTAAATTGAAAATAAAGATTCAGGAGTCATCAGTACAAAAGAGAAAACAGAAACCAAGAGCATGAATGAGAGCTTCCAAGGAAACTATGCATCTCCAGTACCTAGCAGAGCATAGCATGGAGCAGGAAAGAAGATGGGAGAAGGAAGGAAAGAAGAGCGAGTGAACAGAAAAGAGAAAAGGAAATGGATTAAGAGAATAACTCTAAAAAATACCAAACATTTAAGCATCATGCAAAAGAAGAACAGCCCAGAGAGGAGACTGGGAAAAAGCAGGCTATATTGTAGAACGAGATTCAGGAGGTAGTGTTGCCAAATAGAATTATGAGATCTAAGTATTTCGCGCACGCACACACACACACACACAAACACACACACACGGCCAATGAGAAATACCACAGAAAATTTAAGTACAATCTTTGCCTAAAATCTGAGTATTAGGCTTGGCAATTAGATCAATGTCATAACAATACTGGTAAGAACTCTCAAGAGAACAGCCCCATACAATTCAGAAACATAAATCATTTCACCCTTTTGAAAAGTAAAATGGCAAAAGCTGTTAAAATTAAAAAGTTATACTCTTTTACTTAGCAATTTCGCCTTCAGGAATCTAGCTCTAGAAATAAGAGCAACAGTATATAAGGATATATGTAACAAGGACGTTCATTATAACATCGTTTATAGTGAGGGGTTGGGGAGAAGAGATGAAGGCCCAACCTGAATATCCAGAAATAAAGAAATGCTTAAAAGTACAGTACATCCATAGTGCAAAATGCTAAAGCAGATGCTTAACATAATGAACTAGATCCAGAGTTACTGAAATAGAGAACTGTTTATGATGAATAAAGCAAACTGCAAATAATGTATTAGGTAGGTACTCATTTTTGTAAAACCCATTTTCGTAAACCTTACATATACATATATATTTACATATGTTTGTATGAGCATAGACAAGGTAGACAAGGTAAGAATGGATATATACAATGCTTTTAACATCTGTAGTATCAGGATAGAGGACATGGAACAAAAGAGGATGGGGAGGTGGCCGCTGTGGCTCATGCTTGTAATCCCTGCACTTTGGAAGGCAGAATCAGGAGGATTATTTGAGGATGGGAGATCGAGACCAGCCTGGGCAACTTAGCAAGAGCCTGTCTCTACAAAAAAGAAATAAAAAATAAAAATAACTAAGAAACATCTAAAATAAAATATGTTTGTTGAAAAAATAAAATAAAAATTAAAAAATTTTAAAAAGAGGATGGGGCAACTATGAACTTTCTCTCTTGAAGTAAACACAACTTTTGTATTTTTTGAAGAGGAATTTATAATTTTTTTAAAGATCAGTGGTAAAATCACTTTTATTAAAGGACAAGAGCAAAAGTTAATTGTCAGCATATTCAGAAGTGAATCCGAAATAAACATGGGAATGAAGACTACTTTTTTCAAGGAATCTACCAATAAAGGGAGGAAGCTATAGGACAAAATTTAAGCGGGGAACACAGGGTCAAAATAAAGCATATTTCTTTTTAAGATTAGAGAATTGGGCTCATTACACAAAAATGAAAAGCTGTAGATGGAAAAGGAGAGGTTGAAAAGAGAAAACTATCAAGCCTATCTAAGGGGAAACAGAAATGCATGCCCTCTACTTCAGAACATTCTCCAGTTTCTGTCAGAATAAATATAATCAGGCTCTAAAGTGTTCATAAAAATTATAAATCTCACAATTTTAACTTACTATATATCACTGGACAACTTCCAAAATATCTTATAAAGAGATTTACATCCAAGGCAGCACTAGAAAGAATTAGTTTCAAAGTTGGGTGCTTTTGCAACAAATCTCTTAACTTTGTAAGTAAAAAATCACTAAATCGATCCCTTTCATGCACTTCATCCTGCAATAAACAGAAATAAAATCATGACTAAGTCTTTAAAATAATGGCACTAATTTTGGACTAATTCAAATTAAATGTGGACAAGGCCAATCAACATTAGTGAAAATTTCATACTATAGACAATTCAGAAATAATGAAACATTAACAACCTACTGTGGATAAGAAAGTACAGTTTTCCTTCAGTACCTATGGAAAATTCGTTCCAGGACCTTTCCCTATATCAAAATCCATGGATGCTCAAGTCCCTGATATAAAATGGCATAGTATTTGCACATAACCTATACACATTCCTCTATATACTTTAAATCCTCTATATACTTTAAATCATCTCTAGATTACTTATAATACCTAATACAGTATAAATTGTAGATACTTCTTAAACTGTATTTAGGGAATGACAAGAAAAGTTGAGTATAGATGCAATTTTTTCCCCAAATATTTTCAACCCTCGTTTGAAATCACAGATGTGGAACACACAGATACAGAGGGCCAACTGTACTGCCCTTATTTCCCACAGAATATAAAACCACACAAACTATAATAAATTCTAATAAGTCCAATTTAATGTACTTTTAATATATACAAAATCTATTTAAATATGCTTCTGTTGCATCAGGGCTCAGGTGCATCCTTTGATTTGGGTAAGTTTTAAAAGCTGCTTATTAGAAGCCTGTAAACCTTAATCTAATTTTTTCTGAATTAAACTAGATAAAAACTTGTATATATTTTTTGAGACAGGTTCTCACTCTGTTGCCTGGGCTAGAGTGCAGTGGTGTTATCATAGCTCACTGCAACCTCAAACTCCTGGGCTGAAGCAATCCTCCTGCCTCAGCCTCCCAGCTAATTTTTCTATTTTTTGTAGAGATGAGGTCTTGCTATGTTGCTTAGGCTGGTCTCGAACTCCTAGCCTCAAGCCATCCTCCTGCCTCAGCCTCCCAAAATGCTAGGATTACAGGTGTGAGCCACCATGCCTGGCCTATAATTCTTTAATATAGGAGTAATTCATCTACTTAGCTCATTAGCAGCTATTTAATTTAGCAACTTAACCATCATGTTAAATGACTATAAAGTATACCCCTATAACTGAGAAATATATGACAATAAAGGAGGGATCAGATGACCAAGTATAGAGATAAAAAGAAAATCACCATTTCTAGAAAACTCCAAGTACATGCATCATTTTCATATATGAAAACTGTATTTTTAAAACTACCTACTTATTTTATTTTCCCCTAATAAAATCTAATGGTTTTATTATATCTTTATTTGATAAAAAAATATCTAACAATTATAGACAAAAATAACTTGATAGCAGCCTGTTCAAAAGAATAAACTGATTCTCATTTATTCCTAGTCCATATATCCATAGCCATTTATTCCTAGTCCATATTCCATAGCCCATTCCTCATATCCTAGTCCAAAAAATATAATTATGTATTTAAATTTTAAGCAATCTGAGTTACATATGGCAAATTCAGCAATAGTCTTACCACAATAACATGTGTCACAGTTGACAATGTACTATCACCTGCCATCAATGTACGAAGCAATACTCCATTAGTGCAAAATGTCAGAAGTGTCTTTGGAGAAACCCTTTTTAAAAAATCAAAATAAATTGCACAATTAAAAATCTTTTAGGTAATTAAAACATGATCACAATAAATGCTAGTCTTATATATACTTTAATAAGTATTACTAATATAATAGTGTACTGGTAGGTACAGTTTACTACCAAAGTTATGTGATTTTGCAAGATTACATGAGATTGCCTGATAATAGACTTTTATTAACTAAGTGATGCATTTTGTTAAAGAACGTAGATAGCCTTTTTTTAAAAAAAAAAAAAAGAAAGATTGTTAACACTTTTTGCTTGGGTAAAAATATATCACAAATGAAATCAGGTTTTATAATCACCATTGAGAACAAAGAAATAGTACTACTTATCAAGAAGATATTAAGGTACTACAGGTTGAGTATCCTTTATGCAAAATGCTTGGGACCAGAAGTATTTCAGATTTGGGATTTTTTTTGGACTTGGTGATATTATCAGTTGACCATCTCAAATCTAAAAAGCTGACATCCACAATGTTCCAATGAACATTTTCTTTGAGGGTTATGTCAGTGCTCAAAAAGTTCCAGATTTTGGAGCATTTTGGATTTCAGATTTTTGAAATTGGGATGCTCAACCTATATTACTGCTAATAATAAATTCAGTCACTAACATTTAGTGAGTGCTTAATCTAAACTTCACACCAAACCTGTGTCCTAGGTGCTTTCATTAGTCTCATTTGATGAGAAAACTGAGGCTCAAAGATGGCACTTGATCATGAAATAAAATTTTTATCTATGGTCCAAACTCTTTCAAACTATTAACACTTGTTCAAAATCTCTCTAAGTTTACACATGATATCAACATCCTGATACAGACTTACTTGGGGCAAAATGATGATCTAACTTTTCAACTAACACATCCTCTATTTTTAGTGAAATATAAACATTTAGTCTTTTCTAAGCATGATAAAAGATAGGAGAATTGTCTTTACCTGCTTTCTAATCGGATCTGATAACCAATTGTTTGACCAATCCTTTCCCTTCTCTCTGCAGCAACTCTTTCAGCCACAGCAATAGCTGCTAATCGTCTTGGTTGAGTACAAAATATACGGCAAGGGATACCATTTTTAAAGCAATCATCTAAAAGGAACTGAGGAATCTGAAACAAAAGTGTTAAAATACTATAAGATGACATGAGTACATACCCAGAAAAATCCAAGTGAATCAAATGAAAAACCATTAAAGCGAAAAAAGTTCTACAACCTGTCCAAATATAAAATCATAAAATCATAAAATCAGTAACTTTCATGTAACTGGTTACAATAATCAGCTAAAAAATGTAATTTCAAAAGATCTTGTTCACAAAGAAACTAAAACTAAAATATCTAAAATCAAATTTTCCAAAAACATTTAAGGCTTACATGAAGAAGACTGCTGAAAATACTGCTGAAAAATGTAAAAGAAGACTTGAATATATAAAGAAATATGCTATATTCCTGGATAGGGATAATCAATATTGTAAAACCGTTAATTCTCCCCTAAACTATTCTATAAAGTCAAAGAAATGAAAATAAAATTTCCAATGGGAATTTTTAAATAGTGAAAAGCATAAAGAAAACAAAAATGCCCTATATAATCCCAGGACTGCAGGTATTTTTCTATAAATAAAATTCAAACAGGATGGAAAGATTTAAAATCAAAAGTAAAAGTCTTACCCACCCATTCCCCATGACCACTACCCTTAATAGTCTCCAAAAAGTAACTACAGTTAAGTTGCTTATGAAATCTTTCAAGAAAAAAAAAGTTTACACAACTCAGAATATCTATGTATATGTTTTTTATTCACATAAAGTGATTATTGTACTTTATGTAATTTTCAGTTTTCACTTAATATATCAGCTCTACTTAACCCATTTTAACAGCTACCTATTCTATCCTTATGGCTATGCTGTAATTTCACAATGACTACACATTTAAGTAATTTCCAGTTTTTTTAGGTTTGTTATTGATGTTTACTATTATGAACAATGTTGCAATAAACTTCTATTTCCATATACTTTTGCAAAGATATATGGACTATTATAAATCACTAGCAGTGAAAATGCTGAGTCAAAGAGTATATAAATTTTTTATTTAGATTAAAAAATGACCAAGTTACCCTCCAAAACAATTTATACTCCTACCAACAAAGCCTATTTTCCAACACTCATACAAATACTCAGTATTATCAATTTTTTAATTTCTGCCAATCTGATATTTGAAAAACATAATTGTTTTGATTTTCATTTAACTGTGAGTAAAAGAGAACATCTTTTCATATATGTCTTAGCCCCTAGGTTTTTTAACTTGACTAGTTCATCCAAAAGCATAAATGCACAAGAACTACCAAGAAATATTTTAAGAGAAGATAAGCCAATTACAGAAAATCAAAGATAAAGAAAATATCATGAAAGCCACCAAAGGAAAAAAATGCCTTATGTATACAGAAGCCAAGCTAAGAATTCCATCTGACTTCTTAGAAACCGTGCATGCAAGAATAAAGTGGAGTGAAAATGTTGAGATAAAAAACCCCACCAACCTAGAATTTTGTAACTTGCAAAATTATCCTTCAAAAATGAAGGAAAAATGAGGGCTTTCTCAGACAATTGAGGGAATTTCAGCCAAGCACCAGTGGGTCATGCTTGTAATCCTAGCAGCCTGGGAGGCAGAGGTGGGAGGATTGCTTGAGCTCAGGATTAGGAGTTTAAGGCCAGCCTGAGCAAGAGCGAGACCCCATCTCTACTAAACATAGAAAAATTAGCTGGACATCATGGCTTGAGCCTGTAGTCAGTCCCAGCTACTTGGGAGGCAGAGGCAGGAGGATCGCTTGAGCCTACGAGTTTGAGGTAGCAGTTAGCTATGGTGACACCACTACACCATTCTACCCATATCCCAAAAAAAAAAAAAAAAAAAAAAAATTGAGGAAATTTGTTGCCAGAAGACGGGCCTTGCAAGAAATGTTTAGGAAAAAAAAAGCTCTTTAGAGAGAAAGAAAATAACATACACCAGAAACTTGAATCTTCATAAAGAAAGAAAAGCACTGAAGAAGGAATAAGTGAAGGTAAAATAAGAACTTTTATTTTTCTTATTCTTAATTAATCTAACAGATAAATTTGTTTAAAATAAGGCCAGGTGCAGTGGTTCACGCCTGTAATCATAGCACTCTGGTAGGCCAAGCCGGGAGGATTGCTTGAGCTCAGGAGTTCGAGGCCAGTCTGAGCAAGAGTGACAGGCCGTCTCTATATAAAAAAAAATTAAAATAAAAAATTAAATAAAAAGTTTGTTTTTATAACAATAGTAACAATATATATGATTACACATGTTTATGTATATCTTTTCTGTGTGTGTGTACATATGTATGCTTATATATAAGTGAAATGAATGACAACGATTCAAGAGACAGGAGGGAGGAATTAGGATGATTTTGTTATTTAAGGTATTCACATTACCTGAAAGTCATATAGTTTACTTGAAAGTGGACTTGGTTTTGTTGTAAATGTATATTGCAAACTCTAGGGTAACCACTAAAAAAGGTACAAGATAATGAAGAGGAATATTATGCTTTTATTGTAAACTACAAAAAGCAAAACACAAGATCCTGGTACAGGAGTAGATAATGAGATTAAAATGGCATCTTAAATCAGAGGGGAAAGGATATATTATTGATAAATAAAAGTTATATTTAAATTAGTTATTAACATGAAGAGAAAAGTAAGATTTCTACCTGATATGATACAATAAAATAACTTCCACATGGACTTTTAAAACTACAGAAGTATTAGAAGAAAATATGTATAGGAAAAGTAGAGTGCAGTGGTGCATGCCTGTAGTTTCAGCTACTAGTGAGGCTGAGGTGGGAGGATCCCTTGAGACCAGCAGTTCAAGACTGCAGTGAGCTATGGTCACCCTTGTAAATAGCTACTGCACTCCAGTCTGGGCAACACAGCAAGATCCTGTCTCCTAAAAATTAAAACAAATTTTTTACAAACAATGAAATATTTAGAGGAAATTTTTCTTTAATCTTGGGGTAGGAAATGCCTTTCTCAGCATGGCCCAAAGCCCTAAAAAGATTGACAAGTTTGACTAAATAAAAATTTAAAATTACTAAACAAGATATCATAAGCAAACCTAAAAAGTAAATAAAAAATAAGGAGAAATTAAAGATGTTTAATAGTCAATAGGCATGTATCCATAATATATAAAGTGCTCTAAAAAAAATTCAAAATGATTAAGTCAAAAGAAAAATAGAACAAGGAACTCACAGAAGATAAACAAATAGATAAGTAAATAAAAAGATAAGAATTAAGGAAATGCAAATTAAAACATTTTTGTTTATCAGCTTGATAAAGGTTAAAAAAATTATGTCTATTCTTGCCCACCATTTAGAGAAACAGGAACCTTCAATACCATTTTACTGAAATACAGTAATTCTTTTTAAAGTTATTACACAATATCTAGTTAATCTAACTATTAAAATTTTAACTGCCATATCCCTGACCCAGCATTTTCACTTTTAGGAATTTATCTTACTGAAACACTCCCACAAATGAAATATTAGGATACAATGTAAGAAAGTTAAGTATAATATAAGAATAAGATTCCTGCTCTGCCACTTCCTCACTATGTTAACTAGGGTAGATTAATATCCTTGAATTTTAGTGTTTATTTCTCATTTGTAAAAACAGATAATAAAACCTACATGTCTTGGGGTTATTGAGAAGCTGAAATAAGACAACCCTTGTAAAAATCCAGCACACAGTAAACCCATTTTTCATCATTGTTTTTTATACCATTACAAAAATGTTCAGGAATACTATGCAGTTGTTTAAAAAATGGGGTATCTAGGCACTGACATGGAAAAACATCCAATATCTGGCAAGTGAAAAAAGCAAATGCAAAATGTATGTATGCTATTATATTTGTTTTTAAAACAAATATAACAATGCTGTAAAGTGAACAAAAACAAAACACACAACCCCCTCCAAAAAAAACCCCACAAATATATTTTCCCAGTTTCTGACAATAATGCAGGAGGAAAGGGTAGCAGGAGAATTAAAAATCTTTCACTTTCTATGTCATATTTTCCATAATGTTCAAGTTTTACATAATGGACATGAATAAAAAAAAAATTCAAAAAGCACTTAAGTTTATAATGCCATTAAAGGCAAGATGAAACTGGCTAATGATATTACTTTAACTGTTTTATATTTCACAGAACAGAAACATTAGTATTTTACTTTAACTCCTTAAACAATATACCCATTAGATTAATAGTTTTTTCCTGAAAAACAGAGTTTAAAATATTTAACTACTAATTAAATTCTCAAGTATTCTTTCATATCTAGTAAAATGATACACATAATCGTGAAAATAGGCATCCATAATTCCAATATACAAATATCTAGCAAAGACATTCAACTAATTTAAATAAAAACATATTATATTTTATTGAAACTTCCATGATCTCTATTCAATATAATTTAAATTGCTATAATTAACAACCTAATGACAAAATTTACTCATATTAAAATAATTATAACAATCTAAGACAACTGAACTCCGACTTTTCTGCAGTGACTTCATAGAATTTCACTTAATCATAAAAGGACTCGTGCTGAAGAAAAATATTACATATTATCTTCAGATAAAAACTTTTAATTATTTAGTTTTACAGACTCAAGTTTTAAGGACAAAGAACTATACTTCTATAAAAATGTTTAAGTCCTACTAGTAAATAACTGGTAAAGTTTATAGTTAATCTCTCCCACCACCTTGCATTACCTATTGACTAAGTTTATTAAACCAACCAATATAACCATAGGAAATCTTAAGCAATTGTCAAAAGCAAATTGTGTCCATAAAAGAAGCAAATGTATAAATATATTGACTATTTAATCTGAACCTCTATTAAAAGCAAAGTAAATTTAGTACTGATGCTCAAATGCTGCAAGTTAGAGAATATAAACAAGGTCACATCGTGCCATACTTACTACTTCCAATCTGTTGCCCTATGAGTGAAACTTCATGATAATGAGGTACTTTGATTCTAAATATCCACATTATATCATATCATATTAATTCCATTCCACAGTAAACTTTATATTAATAATTGTTGTTATTGCTTTACTTTGCTCCTATATGCAAAACCCTATGCCAGGCATGTATAGAGTTTATCTCTAAATCTCACCTTGAAAGATAGTAATTATCAGCCCCATTTTACAAATGACGATGACAGCCCACAGAGGTTACAAAACTGTCCTAAAACTTCATCTCCAACAAGTGAGGAAACTGGAATTTGAACCCAAGGCCAAAGTCCATGTTCTGTCCATGATACCAAATCATATCCTCCTCTGTTTAAATAAAGGCCAAATGCACTAGTTTAAAAATAAATAATTTAAAGTATTTCCTTTCTGCAAATTCTCAAAATGTACTCCCAGTAGTAAATTATTTTTGAAATACCCATTATTAAAATAATCATAAGTTTCTTTTTATGTTCTTAAGACATGTAGTATAAATTCAATATAAAACTACAATATGGGATAAAATTTTTTTTTCTTCTATAAACAACAAAAACAAACAAACCTGTGTGGTCTTTCCAGATCCAGTTTCTCCTACAATCAAAACTACTTTATTTTCCTTTATTATTTTAACAATTTCTTCTTGTTTTTCAAACACTGGTAAAGACTGCCTAAAAGAATCAAATTCAGATTCTCCTCTTTTCACTGGAATCTGAGGTATGCCATTGTTGAGTCGCCCACTTGTCTTGCTCATTTCCCGGTTTTCTTTGAAAATGAATAAAGAACAAAAAATGTCTGATCAACATCGAAAAAGTGTTAAAAATATAAGTGATTTCTAATGCAATTTCTTTCAACACTCAGTCTATATAAAGTGAGCAAGCAATATCTCAACTGTCGTATTCCTACACTTACTATTCTTATGGAACACGTTACATATTTTAGTATCAATTAGAAAGCAAACCTCTCAGAAGTATTTCTGGTGCATAATGTTTAAAAATTAATCATTCAATAGCTATTACAAACAAATAATTCTGATTATCAAAATGATTTTCAGGCTTGCTATAAGTTTCTATCAATAATGTCACAGAAAATTAAAATTTTATAGTAGGAAATAACATGTATTATACTTCTAAATCTGTTATAATATATACAATACAGAAACACGTTAAAAAAGAAAATACCCTATATGTGTTTAAGTTATACATGTAAGATTAAGTGATCAAATAAAACAATATGTGTCAATAAGGTCCTAATGCTTAACAAATTTCCTGAGTATCGTAGCCAACATCCATATTTAAACAGGCAGAAATAAAGAAGAGGCATGATCTTCACATAGCTCAAAATATTTTTGTGTGCGTATATTTAAATTTTAAGTTCCCTGCTTTTTTTTTTTTTTTTTTTCTTATTGCAAAGTATTTGTTTTGGTCATATAAAGTTTAAGTTCTTTCAAAGGATCACATATTTTCTACATTCTGCCAACCTAGTCCAATAGACAATTATAATTATGCAAAGTCCATCACTACAGGCAATAAAATAGTTTTCTCACTAGGGACACAATTTTCCCATATAGTAAAATTACAACTTCATTTTATAATCTAAATATATTATTATCTACCTTTGAGCAATTTAATATACTGAAGACTCTCCTGTTTCTTACCAAAAGCTAAAGCCCCAAATCAAAATCTCACTCATTAGTGTGCCATGGCAGCGTAATATAGGAAAGTCCAGAACTTGGAGTCAAATCCCAGCTCTGCAGTTTATCAGCTGGATGAGTGGCCTTGACCAAATTATTTAACTCCTCTGAGCCTCAGTTTCTTCACCTGTGAAATAGGGGAAATTCTTACCTTGCAAAGGTTGTTATGAGGCCCTATAAAGGATTTAGTATACTGCCTAGTACACCATAAGTGCTCAATAAATGGTAGCTATTATTATAACACTTAAAAAAAAGACTTGGTTCAACTCCATGACATGCCCTAACACTGCATTTTGTTCCAAAATTTTCACAGCTCTTAATCATTTCTAAAAAACTGTTCAAATTGAGAAATCTTATTTCATCTTAGTTTTTAAAAATAAATCTAAAATGGAAAAAGAACAATCATCAAATAATAGGGTAGACAAGGAAGCTCCCCAGAAAATACATACCAGCTTCAACTGCAAACACATTTCCTCTTTCTGTCTTAGGCAGAAGTTCAGTACGCTCTTTATTGGTGACAGGAAATCTTTGAATTAGGCTCCTAACAGCATGTTTTGTATTATGAGTCAAATTACAGGTCATCATTGCATGAGCTGTTTCTGATCCATCTTTCTTCTTCACAGTTAGGTATCTATTTGCTCCCTTTCTGAATATTAATAAAAATCATTTATTTACTACATATAGTCAACTTGTTCACACATGACGTATGCCTACTTAGAAAATACGTCTCAAGTAAAACAATGAAAAAAATCAAAATGCTTTGGGATAAGATGCTGAAAGTCCCAAAAAAATCAGTAAAGAGAGGTTTGGGCTAAAGTGGCCACAAGACTATTTTCAATTAAAATTTCAAAGAGCTGCAAATCTAAATGTAATCAGCAAAAAAGGCTTACTTACCCATAAGTGTTAAAGTTTGTCTTTAGCAGAATTCATGGTGGATGAAACATCACCAGCTAACACACGCTGGGAAGCATACAGGTGGGAAAAATAATCTGAACAATTAGAACCTAAAAATGATAACGAAAAAGTTATGGTTCACTGTTCAGACTGATATGTCCCATTGAATGTTTCCACAGTATGTTGGTAATGTCACACTCCCATGAAAACCTGTTAAAGAGCCAAGTTTAGTGGCTGGACCAAAAAAGCATAAATCAGTTTACTGATAACTATTTTCAGATGCATTTTTTTTAAGTCAAAGAAATTTTTCAAAGCTTCTGGTTCTACCCTTCAATTATAAGGTAATATGATTTATAACTGTTCTAGTTATTTGCTGTAGATATATTTATATCTTCAACTGGTGTGGGACTGAGCATGTCTTTTATAACTTTTGCAGCTCCAAGAGTACTAGGTATAATGTTATACACACAGGAAGTCCCAAATGTGTTTTGAATGATTTAATAACAAACACCTATAATCCAGCAATGTAGTAGTGGTTAAAGCTCAGAGACCTGGGTCTGAATCCCACCTCTACCACTTACTAGCTCTGGGACCATACACAAATTATTTAATGGCTGTGAGCCTAAGATGATAATAATACCTACCTCAAAGGATTATTCATATAAGTAAGATAATACAGTATCTACCACAGAATAGACTCTAAATAAATGAAAACTATGATTGTAATTATAGTCAGAAAAAAATCATTTCTTAAAGAAGTTACCAAAATATTCTATAAAATGTTTTACCATTTGTTAATATCACTATCATATTATAGAAATGAGCAACATAGCCACAAACACAATAACAATTACATGTATAATTTTATAATTTTCATTAGATATAAATTTTGTCAACAAAATCTTCACTATAAGAATGATATTAAAGTGGGATTAACCTACAGTTTTAGCATTTAAGTCTTCTAAGTGAGGCTTTCAATTTATCAAGATTTTTAATTTCTGGAAACTCTTTATTGAATGCTTTAATGAATTATAAGCTTTCTATGCTATCCTCCACTCCTTAACAGGTGCTTAGATGCTTAAAACGATGTTACAAAGATGAAATAGTAAAAATTTAACCTGATTCAGCAATTTTGGTTATTTTCATGATAAACCAAAATTACTGGATTCTAGAAATGTTCTCTGTAGTTCTTTTCCCATGGACCTTTCTGAAACTTCAGGACAGTCATTATAGACTCAATCATTCATTCCCCTTCTGTAACATTCACTTCATAAAATTTTAACTACAGAAAGCAGAAAATATGCTAAAATGAGCATTAGAGCAAAAGTCAGAGGGCTAGTGTTCGGCTAGTAATAACCTTTCAACTAACTAGTTATGTGATCAAAAATAAATCATTTTACTTCTCTAACACTGTATACTGGTTAATTTAAAAGACTTCAATATTTCTAAGAGCTCCAAAATGCTTTAATTTTCTTAAAAATCATCTTGGAAAGGTTTTGCTATATTTCACCTTTAATTTTCTTTTATTTATTCATTTATTCGCTCATTCATCATATGTAAATTGAGCACCTACTGTACGCCAGGCACTATGGTAGAAACTGGGATTACAGAGTTGAGTAAACTATATTCTCTTTCCTCAATTAAGCTCATAACTAAAATAATGGGTCAGATCGAAACCTTCCTAACAGAAGTTGCCTAATATAGCATTTATGTATAAAAATATACTCACAATAAGCAGGTGTGAGTATTTAGCCATTACCATTTAAAATTTACTGAATTCAATTTGCACACAGATGGGAGGGCAGAAAGATAACATCAACTTAACAGTGTTTATGTTTCAATAAAAGATTCTACTGTGGCTATTACTGCTCATTTCTACCACATTCAGTACCACAGTGACAATGCTATCATAAAAGAATTAATGACATTTCTGGCAAACTATTTATCTCATGTTGTGAGGAATGAAACATTCAGAAGAGATATGTCCTACCATGTAAACTAACACTGAGATCTCATCGTGCTTTCATACCAAGGTAATTAAAAACTATGCTTTGATGGAAAACAGATGAATCTCCTTTATAAAAAGCAAAATTACAAACTAGCTGCACGTGTGGAAAAGATGCTAGTAAGTGAAATTCACAAGAATTTTTTAAAAATAATAAAGGCAAACCCCAAATCCAACTTTTAAGTATAAAAGTAAATGTAATAAAATTATAGATAAGAACATCATAAACCTCTAACTTTCAAAGGGTAAAAGTAACCAATGCATGCTATAATAAAGTTTTGGCATTTCCCATGGCTTTTTCCTTTTAAAGAAAAATGATATAAATAATCAGATTTGACGCAATTCTAATAGTAATCAATTTATCAATTTACAAAGCATGTTACTGAACATTTAGCTCAGATATAACCATATGCCTCAATATTCCCTACTCCCCAAGTCTGACTACTTAAAAAACTCACAGTCACCAAAGAGCTAATGTCTCTAAAAAAAAAGATAGGCATTCATTTGATGCCTAGCAAATACTTAATTCCATATCCCTTTCATTTATACTTCCATTAGGCAGACAGATGCAAAGATCTAGCTCTGAACCATTTTCTCCCCCAATACTCTAATACACAATTGCAAATTTATTAAAGTTTGTATCATATTAATTTGCATTTTATGATTACCTAAAAACTAATAAATAAACCAACCAGTTAACTTTATGTTGTCACTAAATTGAACACAGTTGCTTTCATGCCATCATCACTATCGTCTATCGTAAATCTGTTCTTTTTCTGGTCTTAATGAACCATAAGCAACTTGGAGATGAGACCTACCTGATATTTCTGTTCTAACTCCTCACAGCACCTAGTGCATTGCTATGAACTCACTGTGAAGATCAGAAATTAATTAGCTAAACAATTGTATTCAAATCCTGGGTCTACCACTTGCTAGCTGTGTGATCTTGGGAAAATTTACTTAACTAGGCTTTAGTTGCCTCATCTAAGTACCAAAATTAGTAACAGAATCTACTTATAAAACTTATAAAACTGTTGCTAGGATTAAATGATAATCCATTTAAAGCTCCTAGCACAATGCCTGTTGCACAACATCACTTAATAAATGTTAGCTCCTTCTTCTAGAAGGAATGCAACCTTGCTGACAGCTTGATTTTAGCCCATGGGACCTGTGTTAGACTTCTGACCTCCAGAACTGTAAGATAATAAACTTTTGTTGTTTTAGCCACTAAAAACAAAAAAAGTTAGCTCCTGTTATTATTGGACACAGCAGTGTTTATTTTTCAATAGATGTCTAAAAATTCACTAAGAGAGTTCATTACCTTAAAGACATTTTTCCTGTTTTAGCTGGGGAAAGAGAAGGAAAATGCAGTATGTAACTTTCCAAAGCAGGAGGCAAGTGAGGCAGTAACCCAAATTTTAAAAGGGGTGCTTCTTGGTAGGTTGGAGCCTTCTGGTCAGGGTGAGTAGAGTACTTCAGTATCTATTAAGCAGTGACTTTGGCAGTCACAGAATAAGAAATCTGTACTTGGAAAAATCTACTTTCATATAATTTGTACTTTCTCATTCCACAAATTTTTAACAAAGTTCATTCTGTAAATTGCATTTTGTATACCTTGGACTAAGAAAAATAGAAAAGAGATTTTTGTTTTGGTTATGAACAAACCAAAAAGACTCAGAAAAGTGTGCTCTTAGGACCCAAAAACAGTGACCTCAGTTGAGGAAAAAAGTAAATGAATTATGAGGTAAAATTTTTGTTATGTGAAATCTGACTAGAATTCCAAAGACAATTTTAGGACATATTAAAGATCACAAAATGGGGGTGTTACTCCAGGAGGAATGTTTCACTAAAAGATGAATAATTATAAAAAAAGAATCAAAACCAAAGTAAATCCAACTCTTTAGAAGAAGATGCAAAATAAAATCCATCACAAATGGCTTCATTTTGAAAGAAATAATATCAAAAAGGAAAAATTAATCAGAAAAAAATTATAAATTATCTACAAAGTCTAGAATCTATTTGTAAAAACCTTACATGAAGCCCAAAATAAACTATAGAATCTTAACTAAAACAAAGAGATTAACCCCTTTATATCTTACATTTAAGAAAACAGGCCTTCAAAGTGAAGAGACTTGACCAAAGCTGGAGAATGAGACAATGAGAGACTAAGAGTAGAATCCAGGCTTTCTGTTCTTTACTCCACACCAGGTGACCTCTCAAATATGTACTAAGGAACCACTATACCAGGCACACACACACACACACACACACACACACACACAGAGATAGCTAAATCAATGAAGTTAATGCTAGAAGATTTAAAAAAAGAAAAAAATCTTTGCCAAAGAGTAAACAGAAAAGCCCATGAAAGTCAGGTACAAATTCTCATATAAATGAAAAGAAAGGCTTTGAGAAGAAGTACATTCAAAGTGATTTAGTTCTTTATATGAAAAGAAGGAAAATCATTTGAGAATCACAAGGACCACTAAATAAACATTGCACAAAGTTTGCTCAAAGATGCAAAGGAGAGGGAAGAAGCTAGGATATTTTCTAAGAAGAGGGTTTGGGAGCATTAAGGTTATAGGTATTAAGGACTACATAAGTAGGCAGAATCTCCTGGTTTCCCTTAGTATCTCTCCTTTTCTCTCTCTCTCTCTCTGGCTTTTCAATGTTTCCTCATCACCCTTTTTCATCCTGATAACTTTTCTTGATATCTCCTTCCCCAGGTAGTTCTCCATTCTGGATCATCCCTTAAATGACTATGTTACTGAACAGAAATAGAAGTAGTCTATTCTAATGGACTGCTTTTCTAAGAGTAATTTCTAACAATCATTTCTAAGTCAGCTGTTTAGAATTCAAGACCCATTTAACCACAGAAATGATGTAGCTACAGAACGGTACATTTATAAAAGGTGTTTTCCAGTGCAGGCCCAAAACCTCTTATCTGCAACTCTTAACCCCAAACAGCACTGAAAACTGGAAGATTTTTCATAAGTCTACAGTAACTTTATTTAGCAGCAAAATCTAATTAAATTGACATGAGCTTATTAATAGTCTTTATCTTGGTGTGTGCAGTCATACACTTTCCAGCAAAAATATTAATGTGACTAAAGGTGATGGCCATAACTTATTAGGGGTATTATATAACATATTGCAAATATACCCTTACACCTTTCTAAACTCTGAAAATCTGTCTCATATATTTGGCCCAGCTGTTTCTGGATAAAGTATTGTGGCTCTGCATTATATTTTTATATTCCAGTGCAGCATTTTACTTACCTAGTGGACTATAATACAGGCATGCTCAAGCATCTAACCACTGTCCTAGACTGGCCTTAGTGGTGTTCAAAATGCACATTAAGCTAAATCCCCTGTCTCAGTGAATAATATATCACTGTAATGGGCATTCATATGCAAGGTATTTCCACATCCACTAGTTTCATCTTAGGACATTCCTATGTATTTATTAATATTTTTACTTAATAAAGTTTTGTTTTCCCTCTTCTTAACCTAAAAACAGATAAGCTGAAATTTTATCTTTTTTTCCCCTCTATATCAGTGGTTCTCAACCTGAGTAATTTTGTTCCCCAGGGAATATTTGGCAATGTCTTGAGGCATTTTTGGCTGTCACAAGTGGGGTTGGGAGTGTTAGTGACATGTATGTATTGTAGGATGCTGCTAAACATCCTACAATACACAAAATAGAACAAGGAATTATCCAGCACAAAATTTAAATAGCAACAATACTGAGGAACCTACTTTATATTGATCCCACCATTCTTATTTACAAAATGAAATAGCTCCACAGAATTTTAGAGTTTTCCAATTTAGATGGCTCAATCACCTTTCCCCATTTATAGAACAGCAATCCTCCAAAATAAAAATACTACTTCTCCCTGTTCCATTTTATCATGTCTAATCATCAGATTCTTGACTTGGTAGGAAAGAAATAATGGACCTATGTTCTAAAGCTTACCATTACAATAAAGTAACAGTAAAAGAGATGAGTACTGTAAATAATTGTACTTATCTTTTGTACATCCATTCTTCATAAAGAGATCTAGTTTCCAAAAAAAATGAAAATATTTTTCTCAATCATTTAAACTTTAAAAAAATGTAAACTATTTTTTTCTTACATTGTAAAATTTACCTTTTACAGGTAAAGTGTTCACAGTATACCACCCCAAACTATGTCATCCTGGCATAAGGATGAGCTGAAGGAAACTGAGAAAAAGCAGACACAAGAAAAACTCTCTGTCCTCCCTCTCTTTACCAAGAAGGACAGTACTATTCTCAATGACAGAGACCACTCTAGATTTTTCTGAACTGAGAGATAGCACCAGAAGAAACTACATAACCAACTTTGCTAAAACAACCCACATCTTCCATTAGTTTCCCCATATATTTACCTTCCCACAATCTGCAGCACCTCGAAGCTCAAAGAAAGCTTTTTCTTTCTCTTGTCACTTTTTTACAAATTTATTGTTGTTTATTAAGAAGCTTGTTGTTTATTAAGCTCGAAATTTGAGTTACTCGTCACTAAGGTCACCCCTGTGTATGTGGATGCACATTTTAGTAAACTTGTTTGTTTTTCTCTTTCATCAGTTTAATTTGCAGAGTCCCAGCCAATGAACCAAAGCTGGGTAGAAGAAAGCTTTTTGCGAGGGTGAGGTAGAAGGACAGAAGGAAGAAGCAAGAGTTGCATTTGGTACAGACCTGAATCAGTTTACCTACATACAATATAATTAAGAATGTGAAGCTAAAACAGTAATAGCTATTTAAATGTAGTCAGAAAATTTTCTTTTTTTGATAAACAATCTTTTTTTGAAGTAAGAAAAGCTATCAGCTTACCCTTTACTTTTAGAGACCAAACCAAGAGACTGACTCAATCGATGAATAAAGGCTCTTTCAGTACTGGTCAAAGAAGAAGGAAATTCCATTTCTACATGGAAAAAAAAACATAGTAGTACCATTTGTAGATAATTTCCCTTCAAGTAATAAACACATAAAATGTGAAAAAACATGTATGTAATCAAATGTATTATATTTTATGTGAATAGTTACCTTATATTTCATGTATTTTGTGTAAAAGTTAATAACACATATTTTATTAATTCAGTAACTACTGGATGTCTGTCAGAATTCTGATATTAATAAAAAGACATCTAGGTATTAAACCTAAATGTTATAAAGGACTCTGATGTTCACTAAAGACGACTACCTCTTATTTACGCTGGAATCTTGAGTTGATATAATGACTGAATATACTAGTCCTCAATTAACAAAATGTTTATTTCCTCCAATGACAAGGTATGCTCAAGTATTATGAATTCTCAACATGAAACTCCACTGTTTTTGCTTTCAAACCCGTGTAAAGTTCACATTTCACTATTTCAGACTGGATTTGTTATTTTGTAGCAGTTGTTATTACACTGCTAAGGATTCGGCTTCGTTTAATATAAGCTCAGAATCACTCTATTCAAGTCATTCCCAGTTTTTGGACCGTAAGCTTCCAGAGTAGCACATCCCCTATGAAGCCAGCAAGTTGGAATGAGCACTCAATATACTGTACAGATCTCCACAAGTCACCTGCTGGTTTTGCATGATGTGACTCAAGACACGCTTTCTAACCTTAAGAGGTGTGAAAGACGCTTCATATGCCAAGACAAGTTTAATTTATTTAAGTGCTTGGTGTGACACTCCTAGGATTTAAACAAAGCACTACACAATGCCAGAGCATTTACTTATCTGTTTGATATCCTTCTGCTCTTCTACTTCTGTAACTTAAAGGTGCCTCAGTTAAGACTACACCCCGATTTAAAAAAAACAAATTCTTTTTAAGGATAGGCGCTTGCCAATACCTAAAAAAAAAAATGATGGCTTAGCTGCCCAAGGCTGCTGAAGGACCTGGGAAAAGAAAAATTTCCCGCTTGAAAGCAACGGGACCTTTTCGCCTTCAGACGCCAGGCCAGGGCCCCGGAACCCCGCCGATCCGCAGAACAGCTTGCGGTTCTTTACAACCCACGAAGGATCAACAACCGCGCCTCCAGGCCCTGCTCCCACCTCTAAGGCCCCCGGGAGGGCGGCCCAGGTCTTCCCTCCCTCCCTCTTCTGAGGCGGACCCTTTACTCGGTGAGTCTGGGTTTGGTGGGCGTGGGTCGGGGACGGAGGTGGGGGCGGCCGGCAGGGTCCGTGTCAGGAACCTCACCTCTCTGGTCGCCGTATCGGAAGCGCTCCAGGGCGATATTGACTGCGATCTTCACCTCCTCATCAATCCGAATGTCCTTCAGCCCCTTGGCCCGGCCGCCGCCCCCTCCGCCTCCGCTCCCTCCGCCGCCGCCGCAGCCGCCACCGGCAGGAGCTGGCGGCCGCGGGGAGACGCTGCTGGGCCTGGACATGGCCCTGAGGAGAGGCTCTCCCCGCGCGGCAGCAGCCAGACCTGCCGACTGACAGCCAATAACAGGGACAGCGGGTCTCGGGAGCCACTGGCGACCGCTCTGCGGGCGGCCTGCGCTGGGCCCGGGTCACCAGAAAGCCCCCAGTCACCACAACAGCTACAGAGGCACCGGCGCCACTAAAAACCCCGGCGAGGCGGAGAGCGCGGACGTGATGACGTCACCAGGGCCGCCAGCGCACGTGACCTCCGCGCGTGGGCCGCTGACAGAGCGGCCTGTGCAAGCGGGTGGAGGCCCCCAGGGGAGCTGATGCTCTACGTTGGCCTGCACCCCCTGTCAAGGGCCTCTCCGTCATCCTTTTATTCTGTCACTCATTAGCTCCATTAATCCCTCTTAGTTCCTTCAGTAAGCATGTCTGGGCTCCTGCTATGTGCCTCGCACTATGCCATGCCCTCAATATACATTAAGCAACCAGACAGACAAGGTTCCTGCCTTCATGGAGTTCATACTCTAGTAGGAGTAGGCTTGCCAGATACAGCAAATAAAAATACAGGATGCCCAATGAATTTGTGTTTCAGATAAAGAATAATTTTTTAGTATTTGCGTTTCCCATGCAATATTTGGGAACAGATCATAAAAAATGATTCATTGTCTATATGAAATTTAACTTTAACTGAGCATCTGTATTTTATTTGGCAACCGCAGATAGGGGTGACGGACAATAAACGAGTAAATGATTAAATGCTAGCTGTAAGTGTTATATGATATGATGGAATAAGGAGGTGGACCTCTGCGGGAAGAGTTATGAGAACTTCCACATCCTTACTTACAGTCTCACTAACATAAATCTAATTCCGACCACCCTAACTGCTTCTACTCTGGTCTACCTATTAATATAATCATTCTCCAGAGAGCAACAAGAGTGACCATTAAAAAAAAAAAAAAAGCCAGATAGCATTACACCTGGACATAAAGTTCCTCAATTACTCTCCATTGCAACTAGGACAAACCCTGAATTCCTTACCATGACCTTCAAGAGCCTGCCTGATCTGGCCCCTGCCTATCTCCATGATCTCATCTCCTACCACTCTCACCCTCACAATGCTCAAATGGACTAATTTCTTTCTGTCTATTGAATACACCAAGTTCCTTACCATCTGGGGAATTTTCCACTTGGATAGTTTTCTCCTGCACAAAACAATCTCCCTCCCAGAACTTCACGTGGATGCCTCTTTCTTATCGTCTAAAGTAAGATTCCATTCCTTACCTAGACAGACTCTCTCATTGCAATCTGTTGTCACTTACCAACGTTTGAAATTATTTTATTTATTTTTAATATTTTCTCTTCCCACTAGGAAATAAGCTCCTCAAGAGCAGAAACCATGTTTATCTTGTCATTGTTTCATCAGTACCTAGAACTGAGTAGGCATACAATAAATATTTTAGAGTCTAAAATTAGGACTGAACATCTCTGACCTCAGAAAACTTTCATATAATCCTTGAGCTCCTGATATCTTTGGTTGACTACTAGAAAGAGTTCTGGACAAGTCCTATATTCTGGCCCTGGCTTACAGCAAGAATAACTAGCACTGAGGATAGAATATCCTCATTTCCAGAAGATGTATTACAGACTTTATAAGAAATCAGAAAATATGCCACAGAGAACAATTATCTCCTTCACTGAAGCTGACACAGGAAAGACCGTACAACCCCAGTGAGTCTATATAGAATTTGGGTGGGCAGCTCAGCATCAGTTAAAGAGTAATTGTCATCCCTGCCATGTTAATTAGTCACTTTTTTATAGTGTTTGGCAGGATATCATAGTGACAAATAATGATAATTTGGAAACTAAAAAACAAAACCAACCCAACAAACATACATACATAAATACTCAGATTTTTATTTGTCTTTGAGATTGAGGTGGAAAAAAATGTGTTTTAAATTGAAACCTTAAATCTATTCACTACATTTAAGTTTTGGTGTTTTCCCTCTGACTTCATCATTTACATATCAAAAATATTTTCAGATAAAAATAATATTAATAATAAAATTGTGTCTAGCTCTAATTAGACAATATGATTTGATTGGGAAAAACCTAGCTGCTCCTTGACTTGAACAAATCATTTAGTCTCTATAGATTAGTGTCTCCCAAACTTTTTTGCCTCATGGCACACATAGAAAATGATAATTTGCATGGCACCTTGGGTATGGCAAAGAATGCTAGTGTTCATAAATTTCCATGTTTCTCCTCTTCATCCTGAGCACACACTAGACTACATTTCCCTCATATTCCCCCAGAATTCTGCCCCTGTTTTCTGGTTGGAATTGTGAAGCCATATGGTGGGTTCTGGTAATGGATTGTGGACAGAAGTGATATACACTGTCATTGTCCCTCTTCTCTGGATTGCAGCCATATGTTAGATGAAGAAATTACAAATAAAGGAGGAAGGCTAGAATGAGTTCTACGGTGCTGGATTGGAACTAACAGTATCATGAACTTATGGATATATATGTACATATATATTCACACACAGATGGATAGCTAACATAGAAATAAAAATAGACGTATAAGTATGTATGTGTGAGTGTAAGTACTGAGAGGGCTTAGAAGCAATGACAACCCAATATCAATGAGTACATCTAGCACCCAAATCTTAGTTTCTAAATACCATTCTCCAGTAAAAGAAACCAGGCTCCCTAGAGGGAAGGTTGATTTTAGGGCTGGCACAGGAAAAAGACAAGATAAGCCTGGAACATATTGAGGTGTCAAAAAGTAAGGACTTGCCTAAAACAGAATAAAAGCTTCTCAGAAGATCACAGGAGCTAAACTCAAGTTGCTCCTAAGGGCCAAAGCTGGCACAATTTGAGAAACAAAATAAATAATGATGATATTGGATTATAACCCAGAGAATAAAATAAGCATCCATGAGCCCATAGTGATATTAATGCATAACTGAACGAATAAATAAATGAGAGAAAGGACAACTTGTCCTCACATAAGTTCTAATTAATAAATGTAGGAGGAATGATGAAAACAGGAAATCACCATTAGGAAACAACAGTAATAATCATTTTAGACAAGAATCACTAATGAATGCTAAAATTATTTGCCTAGCCTAAGAATATTTCTCTACCAGATATTTATTAATTACAAAGGGAACATGTCAACTTTGCAATGGAAAAATTTGGCAGCTACCACTGTAACAAGGTGATCAAGTTAACATCACTGGTAATAAGATACATCAACAACATCATTTCTGTGGTATTCTTGCCAAAAATACAAAACCTCAATCTAATCATGACAATCAGACAAACCCAAAAGCCTGTTCAGGGGCATCCCACAATCGCTATAAACCAGTGAGTGCTGCTGTGTGTCTTACATTTCCCCCTTTTCTAAATGGGAAACTTTAATGCAAGTATGTTACCCCTGCTCTATCACATCAGATAGGGTAGCTGAGTGGGGGTCGTTATGTAGTACATATTTACATAGTACTGTGTATCAACAACAGTTTCTGGATGCAGTGACTAGATAGAACTTTGGGTGTCTCTGGGAGAGTGTATGTATATTCCATGAGTGGTAAGAAGGGGGCTAAATGGTATTTGGTGACCAGAAGTATGTACTGTGGCAAAGAATACTACTGCTCACCAAAAAATGTGATTCTCTTCTTCTTCCTGGGCATTATGATAATATTTCCCAACTCCCTTGCACTTAGGTGGGGGCCACGTGACTGAGTTCTGGCCATTGGAATCTGGCTAGAACTGATGTACACCACTTCCAGGTTTGGTCTCTAAAACCTTTCTTGGATCTTCCATTCTTTGCCTCTCCTCCTTGGCTGGAAGTTTCTTAGACAATGGTAGAGCCACTAGATAGAAGGGTTCTTGTTCCCTGAATACGTGTGATAAAGAGTCTTCTCACCAACTTACACTGGACTAAGACATGGATAAGAAATAATCTTTGGTTGTGGTAAGCCCCTGAGATTTGGGGAGATGTTTGTTATAACAATATGGTAAATTGCTACTTTAATGGCCTCTGATGAATAATACTTTCCTGCATTCACACCCGTATACACTTCCCTCCCACACTGACTCTGTCCTTGGCCATATAACTTGCTTGGGCCATTGGGACATCAGCAAATATAACATAAGCAGAGGCTTGAAAGGTGTTTGTGTATTAAGTCTTACCCTCTCTTGTTGCTGGGAACTCTGCTTCCACAAAGCAAAGAAGCTTAATCTAGCCTGGTGAAGACATATGGCCCAACCATTAGCTAGCACCAATTGCTAGACATGTGAAAGAGGCCATATTGGAAAGTCTAGTTTCAGCCAAGCTGCCAGATCACTGCAGCTACATAAGTGACCCAAGGCAAGATCAGCAGAAGAACCTCCTAGCTAAATACAGCCCAAGTTGTTTACCTACGGAACACATGAGCAAATAAAATGGATATTGCTTTAAGCTACTAAGTTTTAGGTTGGGTTTGTTACAAAGCAATACATAATTGACACACCCAGTTAGTTTATTCTGGCTGCCATATTGAGACAGAGATAAGGCTAATCTTGGCCAGAAACAGCTGGCCTGAGAGAACTGGCTTCAACAGTTCCAGTTCCTACCCAGCTGCCCAAGGACTGGGGTCATCAACATCTTGATATGCCTGTAAACAACTTGTGGCATACCAGCATGCCACAGCACAGTGGTCTGGAAACTGATTTAGGTTCTCTTGTCATCTCTAAAATTGGCTTGGTAGAGTAATGTACCTTTAAAATATAACCAATATGCTTTTATTATTGCTGTTATGAATATTTCCTTCCACTCTTTTCTTCTCGCCCCTTTCTGTCTTGTTCAGCCAGGTCATTTAGGGTCTACTGTTTTGGGGAAGGAATATTGTTTTAATTTACTTTCAGTTCCCTGGACCTTGGGGAGAGGAAGACGTCACATATTAATATACCAGTGAGTCGCTAAAAAGGATCCTGAGCCCTGCTCCTGTAGGGGAGAACAAAACAAAAACCCTGGATGGTTTGGGAGATCCTAAAACAGAAGGCCTGTGCTGCTTTCCCACGTAAAGCCCCAGAGAGGCAGCGCAGGAAAGAATGGCAGAGTGATGTGCCTAGGCAGGTGGGCTCAGTGTGGTGTGGAGCAGCAGAGCATTCCTGGTGCTCAAGAGGGGTTCAGAATTGGGAGAGAGATACAGCAGTCTTCAAGGAGTCTCGCCACTGGAAATAAGCAATGAATGACTTAGTAGTGACCTATCCTTAGTTTGATAACCAAGGATTAGAAATCCCTTCCCACATTTCCTGGTGCCTTGACACCCCATAAGAACACGAGAACTTAGAAGCAAGCCTAGAGAAGAGCTCGGGGGGCCCTGAATTAACTGAGATTAAGTTAATTACAGGAAAATTAAGTCCTACTATATCTAAATCTATGGAATGAAATTTACCTGAGGTTCAAGTAATTGTAAAATTACTTCCAGTTCTATTATTTAATACATGTATAATGATATATATGTCAAAAATGGATATTTTACTGTGCTCTGTACATGTATCTACCTACCTACCTATCCACATAGTAATCAGCTTTAAATGTATATTAATAGGTTAGCCACAAGGTGGTACTAGAAAGCTCTCTTTTATTACGGTCCTAGGTCTTGATGGTAATTGATATTAACAAACAACTTCTGTAACCTATTGTAATAACAGCGGCAATCGTAGCAAAAGTTGTGATAGCAGCAATTAGGTTCGTGGGAGGGAACATTCATATTTAAAAGTCATAAAAGTAGACTCTCTGGTAGATGGCTATCAACTAGTTTGTATTCTTCCTCTTTTTCCTATCCATTATCATGTGGTAGGATATCCCAATCATTATTATGCATGTTATCAAATACTAATATATTCAAACACCCATAAATAAAAAATTTTAATAGACGTGGTCTCTTAGGTCTTAGAGTTTAAATTTTTTTTTTTTTTTCTGTTGAGACAGAGTCTCACTTTGTTGCCCAGGCTAGAGTGAGTGCCGTGGCGTCAGCTTAGCTCACAGCAACCTCAAACTCCTGGACTTAAGCGATCCTACTGCCTCAGCCTCCCGAGTAGCTGGGACTACAGGCATGCGCCACTATGCCCGGCTAATTTTTTCTGTATAGATTTTTAGTTGTCCATATAATGTCTTTCTATTTTTAGTAGAGACGGGGGTCTCGCTCTTGCTTAGGCTGGTCTCGAACTCCTGACCTCGAGCGATCCACCTGCCTCGGCCTCCCAGAGTGCTAGGATTACAGGCGTGAGCCACCGCGCCCGGCCTAAATTTTGAATGAGTATTTTTACAGACTATGCCTCAAAAACATCTGGAACACCATTAAACCATCTCCCAAACACTAAAAGGTCAACTCCAAAACGTGAACACTGCAGGTCAGCAAATACATTGTGTAACTTGCTGAGCACTTGCTATCGCATGCTGGGGATGACCGAGGAGAGGAGAAAAACCATCTCTTCCACGCAGTCTTGCTAGGTTTGTGGGGTTGTTTGTTTGTTTGTTTGTTTAGGAGATGTGATTTTAAAGTGTTGCATAGTAAAAGGGGAAGAAGAGGTTTGGAAAATCTCACAGGGAAGGACTTTCTAAGCAAAGGCGTAGTATATCAGAGAAGATATCATGTCAACCCTGAAAGTCCTTCATTAGGAGCATGGAGAGGCAGGTTCAAGGGACTGAGGAAAAAAATAGTAATGCTAGGTGACCAATGTAGGTCTAGTCTATGGTCTGGTAGCAGAGGAAATTTACCTTATTGGGAAGTAGAGCCACTGTGTGGTTTTGAAGACAGGAGTGACATAAATTTGTCAACTGGCATATGTCCTTGTGGAATTGTAAAGAAATGATGCTGTTAGGATGCCAGTCAAGAGTAGGCTCTAAAAGTCAAGTGTAGGCTGGACATGGTGGCTCACACCTGTAATCCCAGCACTTAGGGAGGTGAAGGTGAGAGGATTGCTTGAAACCAGGAGTTCAAATCCAGCCTGAGCAGCATAGCAAACCCCCGTCTCTACAAAAAATTTAAAAATTAGCCAGGCATAGTGGCACACTCCTGTAGTCCTAGCTCCTCAGGAGGCTGAGACAGGAGGATTGCTTGAGCCCAGGAGTTTGAGGTTGCTGTGAGCTATGATCACACTGCTGCACTCTAGCCTGGGTGACAGAGTGAGACCCTGTCTCCAAAAAGAAAGTCAAGTGTAGAAATGATTACACTTTAAAGAATTTAACTACAGTGGTAAAAAGAATCAGATGAAAATCTATGAGAGGAAGCAATATGATTGGGAGCATGAATGTCCCTAAGTTTCTCTCTCAGGAGACTGTTAGGAAGAACTCAGAGACCAAGAGAAAGAGTCTATTCCTGGGGCCCTCTCCTGAGACACTCTGAAAAAAAGAAAACATCAAGAACCTCTTGAAAACAAAAAGTATTATTGCTAAATATATAATGTTTCCATTTTATGAAAGGATCCAGTTTTTAAAGCATAGGCAAAATTTACTCATGCAGATAGCTGAAGAGGGATTAGGTACACTTTTCCATAGCTTGGCCGTGTATTTACATCCCACAAAATAATAATTTTATTTTCCTTATGGCACACTAAGTACATTGTAAATGTAGTATTTTGTCTGTCACTAATATTTTTCTCTAAAATCTTCACAAGCAAAATCCTGGTAATCGCTGAATTTGGGTAATCGCTATAATGGGGCGTTCTTCATACTATATTTTTTACTTTGGGGCATGTTTGAAAATGTTGACAATTTTTAAAAAATCAACAAGAGTCTTTTCAGCCCCAACATATATCAAGTTAGTAAACCTAAGAGTTCCTTTAGGAGATGCAATTACCTTGTTTGATTGGATCATCCAAAAGTAGTCAGCTTCAACAATAGCACCAAACAAAGAAAGACCAGCCTGACACTCTATTGAGGACAAATAATATTTAGGAATACCCCCTTGCCAGATGTTTTGGAGACATTTCTTTCATGCTTAATTTGGCAAATTGACTCATGCCTGACACTGAAAAGGATGGAGTCCATGTGATTAAAAGGTCAGGCGGGCTTCCATAACAAAATACCAGCATCTGGGTGGCTTAAACAACAAAAATTTATTTCCAATAGTTCTAGAGGCTGCAAAGTCCACAATCAAGGTCTGGCAAAGTTCAGTTTCTGGAAAGGGTTATCTTCCTGGCTTGCAGATAGATGGCTGCCTGCTTGCTGTGTGCCCACATGGCCTTTTCTTGGTGCATGTGCTCAGACAGTTTGCTTTCTCATGTCTCCTCTTAAAAGGGCACTAATCCCATCTTGAGAGTAACACCCTCATCTAACCTCATCTAACTCTTATTACCTCCCAAATTCCCCATCTCCATTACATTGGGGAATGGGGCTTGAACATACATGAATTTGTGGGGACACAAACATTCATTCCATAACAGAGAAGTAAAGGACTTCAGAGTTATGAACTTAAAATTCATGTGGACACCAACTAACTCACGTTTTCCCAAATTATCCCCTAAACTTAATCCCTTCCTCTCCACTTGCCTGTAATGACTGGTTCATCACTTGGGGTCATGGGGCCTGAGAAGTGCCCTGGATTCCCATCGATGCCTTCACACTCTTCTTCAGTCCCTTCTTCTCTGGCCCACAAGACTTATCTAATGGACGATTCCCATGAAGTTTTAAGTTGGTGCTAAGGACGGTGTGGTCTTTCAGGGACATTTCCATTTTAATAAGGGGGTCTTAAAGAGAACCTCCAAAATACAAAGAAATAAACCTCTTCTAGTATAATTTCAGGAAACGCTATAGCTAGTGAAGAGTTCGCAAACTGGAGATTTCATTTCATTATGCCCTGTATCACCACATAGAAGTGGTCATTACTGTCTGCTTGTGAGGCTGACCCTTGTCAAGAATTAGGTAACGTGAGCAGACGACAGTTCTGCCTTACTGGTAATCCTCTAACATAGTGGGTGAGTAAAACTTTGTGGCAAAATAAATCATAGAATTTTAGAAAGAGAAGAAACTTTTGGAATTCAGTTGGATCATTTTACAAATGAGCAAATCAAAGTACAGCGTGGCTGGGTGTGTTGCCCAATACTGAACATGCCAAACTAGAATACCTTTCTATTACCACATTTCACATCATTTCCCTAGTTCTGCCCCATATCATTAGACATCAAGATCAGTCTCTGGCAACACACCTTCAGTCTGGACCTGTTAGCAAGGAGGTGGTCAAGGGAGCCACTTTCTCACCAGCAAGCCTTTAATTTATTAACTCTGAGCAAGCAATTCTACACATTTCGTGCTGTGTTGGGCCTCAAAAATTAGTTTGTGGCTTCCTGTTAAAGCAAACCACACATGTTGAATTGCCAGCCATTACCACCCTACCTTCTCTGTTCATAATTCACAAATGCTGGCAATCTTTCTAGGTAGGTACAGTTTTATTGCCTTCTTAATTATTAATGCACAATTGAAATGACAAGCACACGTCTCTTACCTTCACAGACTTCTGAGGAGGTCTCTGACATTAGAGAGACCTGTGGGGTCAATGGAGAAATATTAGATTTAATAAATATTTCAGACACAGAGCCACTGTCTCTGCCTCCTGGATCCCTTCTGATTGCCCAGTGTGACTATGGAGTTATGTCTCTCCTACAGGAGAGGCCCATGGTTATGACCATTTCAGGACTCGGCTGTTGGGAGCAGCTAAGCATATAGAAACAGTGTAGCCCATTCATTGCCTCCATGCTTGTTTGAGGTTATGGAGAAAAAGGTAATATCAGCGTTTGGTTGTATTAATTCCAAGGAAGAGCACGAATGCCATTTTGAGACATTTTTTCAAGTTTGTATGGTGGAAAATTTCAAATCCAAAGTAAACAGAATAGCACAATGAATCCCCATGTACCCATCACCCAGCCTCAATAGTCTGCCATTCTTGATCCAGCTGTACCTCCACACACTTCTCACCTTTACTCAGTTATTGACATTTTTAAAATAAAATGTGCACACATTGAAATGCACAATTTTTAGCTATACAATTTGGAAATGGATATCCCCATTTCTATCATCTCCTTTTGGGCACATTTAAAATATATAAATCAGTAGATAAGGAAATAGCTTATAAGTTTTTAGTTTTTCTTGTTTTCAAATCATAAGGCATCATCGTGGGTGTTCCTCACTTTGGAAATTCCTTCCTTGTAGTTCCCCTCAGCCCACTTCACTACTGAAAGATCAACCCTTCTTCCCCGACCTATGTTTCTAACACTGTTTGCCTCTGTATGTTGGCTCCAGATTTCTGTCTAGCTTCTTTGATTTGAGAATCCAAATGAGATTTCCAGTAATTTCTTCATTGGCTTCTCCCATCTCAGATAAAAAGGCTGCCAAGCCTCTCCCAGAATCCAGCAGTCTAACTCACTCTGCTTGCCTGCTAAAGGAGATAAATGAAGCAGGTCAGCCTTTTTCGCTCACCCTGGGCACCACATGGAACTAAGAAGGAGGACAGGAGGTACAGAAATAGAAGGCGTTCCTCCCTGACCACCCCAAGTATGATGAATAGAAGGTGAATGAAATGGAGAGAAATACGGACAATGCTTTAAGCCATTCTTGGTCAAAAGAAAGGGGGAAAAAAAGTAAATCTTCCGGTCTAAGAGTGTCAGGGTAATTGTTCTTGCTATGAAACCAGTGTATATCAGCCAGATACACAACCAGATGTATGCCCTTTTTATGCCGTGTCCCAGAAAAAAAAAAATACATACATAAATGAAAAATTTTTGTGAAACAATATGTAAGACTACTAAACTAGTCCCCCTTTATCCGCAGGGGATATGTTCAAAGATTTCCAGTGGGTGCCTGAAACCAAGGATAGTACCAAACCCTACATACATTGTGTTTTTTCCTACACATACATACCTATAATAAATTTTAATTTATATATCAGGCACAGTAAGAGATTAACAAATAACTAATAATAAAATAGAATGATTATAACAATATACTGTTCACAATTTCATGGATAGAAGATTTCTTCTCACTGTAAACCTTAGTGACATCAGCATATGTTTTTTCCTTTCCATAAGTTGAGACCTTTCACCTTTTCCCTTAAAGTAAGCACTTTACAGCTTCCCTTTGGCATATCTGAACTTCCAGCATCACTACTTTTGGGCTTTGGGGCCATTATTGAGTAAAATAAGTGTTACTTGAACACAAGCACTGCAATACCCCCACAGTCAATCTGATGACTAAGACGGCTACTGGGGCACTAACGGGTGGGGAGCATGTTTAGCACAGATATGCTGGACAAAGGGATGATTCACGTCCCGGGCAGGATGGAGCAGGTCAGTGTGAGATTTCATCATATTACTCAGAATGGTGCACAATTTAAAACTTATGAATTGTTCATTTCTGAAATTTTTCATTTAATAATTTTGGACCACAGTTGACCATGGAAAGCAAAACCACAGTTAACCGGGGACTACTATACTAAATTAAATATATCCAGATATTTTCTACGTTATATTTCTGTAATCCTTTTTTTTTTTTTTAAGCCTTGTCACTACCCACTAAAATGATTTTGCAACCCACTGATGAGTTGCAACCTGCAGTTTGAAAACCACTGCACTAAGTGTTTGGCATATGATGTTGGAAGGGAGCTCTTCTCTCCGGGGTTCTTGGCCTCATCATTTTCTTCAATAGAGGCCAGTTTGATCCCTCACAGAGTTTGTTTGCTCAGTTAAAATCCGAGATACCGAGGCTTCTTAGTAGAGCTAGTATTTAGCTAGGGATTATTTAAAGTCAACCAACACTGAACCCATGTCACATGGAAGGCTCCTCTTGACAGCCAGCCCAACCCGCCAGAGCAGGGATGGAGGTGACTAGAAAGGTGGTCATCATGGGAGGTACTGAGAGTGATGCATATACTCAGCCTGCCCCAAATATTGCCTGTGGTGTTTGCCGTACTCTTTAGCTATAAGAAAAAAATGCAAGCAAGTTACGTATGAGAGGTACTGTGTGTAAAGAAAACACCAGGCCCCTTCTCCAGAAATTTGAATCTAAATACTTATAGCTATCTTCCTATATCTGAACCCAGAAAGAAAAATAAAAAACATTTTAAAAGAGAAGGTCTAATGATATCTGACATCCAACAATAAAGGTCCTGGAAATATCATGATATACAGCCTGATCTAGTTTTTTTTTTTTAAATTAAATTAAATTAAATTCAGTTTAAGTTAATTTTTTAAATAGACAAATAATAATTGTACAAATTCATGGGGTCTTATCCAGTTTTATAATACTAAAAATCATAATAGCTATGTTTCATGGGGCTCTTTCCAGTGATCCAGTGTGCTTTATGTGAATTATCTCCTGGAATTTCACAAACTGTCTATGAAATAAGTAACACTGTAACCCCCATTTAACTGGTGGAGATGGGAGACAGTGAGTATCGGTTGGGGCCCCAAGACCAGAAGCAGTGGTAGGCATTGCCATTTTTCCCACTAAACTTCCCCTTCTAAGACTGCCCCAGAAAGAGAGGCCCACCAGAATCCAGGAGGAGCTGCTCCCCATACATGCATGAAGACGTAGATTCAAGTGGCTCAAGGGGTGGACTGTGATGAACATTGAAATGGACCACGCTGTTCTTCCTTTCAGTAAGGACTTGCTGCTGAGCTGCTAGGAGTACTGTCAGAGGACAACCTGCAGCTCTCAGCCTATCAGGAATTGACTCTGCTACGGAGAGTCACCTACCCAAGGTCACAACCCTCCTGGGTTGTGGATCCAGTGGGATGGGGATCTACACTTGAAGACTGGTTGGAGCAGAGGTGTAAAGGTCCAGCCATTGCATTTCAGTAAAGGACAATCTGATATCATAGGCAGAATAATGGCTTCCCCCTTAAGATATCCACATCCTAATCCCTAGAACCTGGGAAAGTACTATGTTAGATGACAAGGGGGAATTAAGGTTACAGATAGAATTAGAGTTGCTAATCATCTGGATTTAAAATAAAGAGATTATCCTGGATTACCTGGGTGGGCCCAGTATAATCACAGGGTCCTTTAAAGTGTGAGAGGGAGGTAGAAAAGGGAATCAAGTCATAGAGAGATTTGAAAATGCTCTTCAGCTGGCTTTGAAGCTGGAGGAAGCACGAGAGTAAAGGAAGGCAGACAGCCTGTGGCAGCTGGAAACGGAAAGGAAAAGATTCTCTGCTTCAGTCTCCAGAAGAAACGTGGTCCTGCCGACACCTTGATTCTAACTCAGTGAGACTCATTTCAGAGTTATGACTAGAGCTGTAAGTTAATAAATTTGTGTCATTTTAAGATAGTTGTTTTATGTTATGGTGATTTGTTACAGCAGCACTAGGAAACAAGTACAGGCCACGTTAGAGCTCTCTGTGAGGTCAGACAAGGCTGCTCTTGCCCTGCATCACAGCTTGGCTTCTCCCTCTGTCCCATCCTGCGTCTTTTGTGTCCCTTCCACACAAGATGGGGCACTCCTTAGGAAACATCCTGCACGTGAAACTCTGTCTTGGAGTGTGCTCCCCAGAGAACCCCATGTGGGACAGATTATAAAAGCATATGGTGACTCCTTATAATTATAAATGTAAGGTTTATAATTGTTTAAGAAAATAAGTTTAAAACTTCTTTTCAGTGTTACTCAAAAATATAATGCCTATATGAATATGAATATGAATGGCACTGGCCCTGATATTAAGACAATATGGTCTGGGCATGGTGGCTCACACCTGTAATCCCAGCACTTTGAGAGGCTGAGGTGAAAGGCACTTGAGCCCAGGAGTTTGAGACCAACCTGGGCAATACATTGAGACCCTGTCTCTACCCTGGGCAACATAGCAAGACCCTATTTCTACAAAAAATAAGAAAAAATAGCCAGGCACTATGGTGCCTAACTGTAGTCTCAGTTTCTCAGAAGGCTGAGGTGGGAGGATCACTTGAGCTCAGGAGTGGAAGGTGCAGTGAGCTATGATTGCATGATTGCACTCCTAGGTGACAGAGCAAGACACTGTCTCTTAAAAAAAAAAAAGACAATGTGAAGAACATGGGTTTGATAAGTAGATAAGAGTTCAGTTCTAGGTCATTTACTTAGGCACTGCCATGGTTTGAAAGTTCATGTGTTGGAAACTTAATCTCCAGTGTAACAGTGTTGAGAGGTGGAACCTTTAAGAGGTGATTTGGTCATGAGGGCAGAGCCCTCATGGATGAATTAACGACATCATTAAGGGAGTGGATTCCTGATAAAAGGATAAGTTTGGCTCTCTTCCCCTCTCTTGCTCTCTCTGGCATGCTCTCTTGTCTTCTCACCTTCTGCCATGGAATGACACAGCAGGAAGGCCCTCACAAGATGCTGGCACCTTGATATTGGACTTCCCAGTCCCCAGAACTGTGGAAAACCAATTTCTTTTCTTTGAAAATTACCTAGTCTGTAGTATTCTGTTATAGCAACATAAAACAGCCTAAGACAGGCACATTATTAATACTTGACCTTTTTGGATTTAATTATCCTCCCTTGCCACTCTCCACCCCCTAAAAAGGGACAAGAAATACCTGCCCCCACTACATAACATTAAGTAAGGTAAAACTTTATACACTGTTACTGATTTGTGATGAGGACACAATAAAAATTAGTTAAGCTCCTTTAACTCCATCTCATTTTTTCTCAGGAATTTACAACCTTGTTTTGTAATAAATAATTGATACCTTGTGCAGAGGTGGAAGGCAAATCATCATTAAACTATATGATTCTTCTTTCAAAATGTGTGCTTCAATTAAGGGAGCTCTGCAAGATAAGTGTGCCCTGAAGTGGTGAAGGAAGGCTTCTTGAGGGATATGGGAATTTAGCACGGCTTATAAAAACACCTTAGAGAAAAAGGTGAGCAGAGGATACCATGGGGTCCTCACTCTTGCATGTAATCCTAGGTCAGGTAAATGGAATTTGGAAGGGCAAGCAGCAGATGATCAAGTTTGCAAAGCACTGCAGTTGTTTTATTTATTTCAACTGGTAACTTTAGACATACAGGTTAGTATACCTTGTAATGTGTACAGATATTTTGAAATGTACTATATAAATATGAAGTGTAATTATAACCAAGAGGAATCTGAGAAGAAAAAAAAAACTGGAAAAGGAAAAAGATATTGTGCTATTGTACTCATCTCAGACAAATACATAAAACCTTTGAAATTATGACATAACTGGTACTGTTAGATTTATGGCAATGGGTATTGCTCTCATTCCAAGCAGTTACTTTATGTTTACCATATTTATATTCATATGACATCTCTATTTTCGATGTCTTACAAATTTCCCACCTCCTGTAACCTTTTTAGCTGAAATTTCACATGCTTCATATCAACTCAGAAGCAAATTCTTTTCTGGAAGTTTGAATCTATCTGTTCAGTCATCTCTGAGTTACTCAAGTGTGAGAAAATGTTGCTTAGGAAATTTGTCAAGATCCACTTCTTGTGTGTTTTGATATAATTCAAAATGGTTTTAACTTAAACCTCCAGAGCTGTTATGTATAATATATTCTGTAAGGAGAAAAACATTCTTTGCACTCTCTGTATACATGAAGTGTGGTTATAGAGAGATTTACTCAAATCCTGGAAAATCCTTCGGGTTTCCAGACCCTTCATACATGTTGTACTTAGAAAAATGCTTTTTTCTTTCTTTTGTTTAATCCCAAACTGCCAATTCTCTAGAAGTATTTGAGGGTAAAAACTACTGTCTGGCTGTACTGTCAGATAATAATGTAAGTTTTATTTTATGAAAATTAGAAAAATTAAGATTTAAAGTAAGATATATGTAAATTTGACTCTTGGGCTTTGGTCCTTAAGCAAACATTATTGAGTAGCGGGGTTGTCTGTTTTCTGTTGCTAATAACAGAATACTGGGTAATTTATAAAGAAATGAAATTCACTTCTTACAATGCTGAGAAGTTCAAGGTTGAGGGGCTATACTTGGTGAGAGCCTTCTTGCTGGTGGGGACTCTTGGTAGAGTCTGAAGGCAGCCCAGAGTATCACACAGCAAGGGGGGCTAAGTGTGCTAGTTCAAATCTCTCTTCCTCTTCTTTTTCCCCCCCAAAACCTGAAATGCTCCAAAATCTCTTCCTCTTCTTATAAAGCCACCAGTTCCACTCCCATGATAATCCATTAATCCATGAGTGGATTAATCTATTAAGGAAGGCAGAGCCCTCATGACCCAACCATCTCTCAATACTGCCACATTGGGGATTAAGTTTCAACATGAATTTTGGAGGGGACAAACATTCAAACTATAGCATTCTGCCCCTGACCCCCCAAACTCATGTCCTTCTCACATACAAATACATTTATTCCATTCCCATAGCTCCAAAGTCTCAACTTGTTCCAACACCAACTCAAAAGTCCAAAGTCCAGAGTTTTACCTATGAAATGAAAACAAGTTATCTCCTTTCAAGATACAATGATGGTACAAGGCATAAAAAAAATTCCCGTGTCAAAAGGAAGGAATACGCAAAAAGAAAGGAGTAACAGGCCCCACGAATGTCCAAAACCCAGCAGGGCAGACATTAAATTGTAAAGCTAGAGAATAATCTCTCTGATTCCACGTGCTGCTTTCTGGACACATTGGGGTGAGGGTTGGGCTGCCAAGCCTCAGGAAGTCCTGCTTCTATGGCTTTTCTGGGTATAGCCCACGTGGCTACTCATCCAGATTGAAGTCTGGTACCTGAAGCTTTCCCAGCAGACATTGCGTGCTGCTAGTGACGCCACAGTTCTGGGGTCCTGGTGATGGTGGGAACTCTGGTGGAAACTCTGCAATGGCCTTGCTTCCAGACCTCCATGAGGCATTGCCCTGGTGGAAATGTAGCAGCTGCAACTCCACATTTCTGCTTAGCATTTCCCTAGTAGCGGCTCTTGACAGTGGCTCTGTCCCTGTGACAAGTCTTTGCCTGCAACCCAAGGCTTTCAGCAATATCTTTTGAAACCAGGCTGGAAGCTGCCAAGCCTCCATAGCTCTTGCTTTCTGCAAGCCTAAAAAACTAGCACTATGTGGATGCTGCTAAGTCTTACAGTTTGTATTTTCTTCAATGGCGGGTCAATCCACACCTAAGGCTGCTTAAGCCACAGCTGACATAGCCTCGAAGCACTGCACCAGAATTTGGGAAGCAGAGATCTGAAGGGGCTCTGGGCAGCAAGCTCATAGAGGGCACCCTGGATCTGTCTCCCAGAACCATACTATTCTTCTAGTGTCTGGGCCTGTGATGGGAGGGGCAATCTCAAAGATCTCCGAAATGCCTTCAAGGTACAGGTCTTTCTTTCTTTCTTTTGATGATCCCTTTGCTCCGAGCTAATCTCCTTAGCAAAAGCATGCCTTTTCATTCTTTACATGGCCAGGCTGAAAGTTTTCCAAATCTTTCCACTTTGCTTCTCTTTTGATTATAAATTCTGTCTTTAACTCATTTTTTCCCTCTTGCAGCTTACTGTAAGTGGTTAAAAGTAGCCATGCAGCAGGCTCAATGCTTTGCTGCTTAGGTATTTCTTCCACCAGATACCCAAGTTTATCACTGTCAAGTTGTCTTCCACAAAGCACTCAGGCATAGACCCAGTTCAGCAAAGTTCTTTGATAATTTAAAACAAGGATGGTCTTTCCTTCAGTTTCCAATATCCTGTTCCTCAGTTCCATCTGAGACCTTGTCAGAATGGCTTTTACTGTCCATATTGCTATCCTCATTCTGGTCACAACCACCTCACCAATTTCTAAGGAGTTCCAGACTTTCTCCAGTCTTTGTGTTTACTAAGCCCTCACCAGAATCTAAGCTTTTGCTAGACTGCTCCTCCAAAATCTTCCAGCCTCTGCTTATTACCCAGTTCCAAAGCTGCTCCCACATTTTCAGGTATTCGCTATCAGCAACACCCCACTCCCGGTACTAATTTCCTGTCTCAGTCCACTTTCTGTTGTTTATAACAGAATAACTAAAATTGCGGTTATTTACAAAGAAATAGGATATATTTCTTACAGTTCTAGAGGCTGGGAAGTCCAAGATCAAGGGGCCAAATTTGGTGAGAGCCTTCTTGCTGGTGGGGACTCTATGCAAAGTCCTGGGGTGGTGCAGGGCATCACATGATGAGAGGGCTGAGTGTTCTAGCTCAGGCCTCTCTTCTTCTTCTTATAAAGCCACAAGTCCCACTCCCATGATAACCCATTAATTCATTAAGCCATTAATCCATGAGTGGATTAATCCATTTACAAGTACAGAGCCCTCCTGACCCAACCACCTCTTAAAGGCTCCACCTCTCAAAACTGCCACATTTGAGATTAAATTTCAATATAAGCTGTAGAGAGGACAAACATTCAAACCATAGCAGGTAGACTTACAAAATTTTTCTAGGATGATATCCTGTTTATTATATGATTATAAGTGCCCTGAAATACTGGGAACTTAGAGAATTAAAAAGAACTAAAGTAGGAATAGTGAACAGGGTAGAGGGAGGGAGCAAGAGGGGAGAGGCCCCTTTCTTCTGACCTGGCAGAGTCCCAAGATATATGGACTTGTTTCAGTTATTTAATGCTGCATAACAAATCACCTCAAAACCCAGAGGCTTAAAACAACAACAATTCTTTTATTTTTATCATCACAGCTCTGGGGATCGGCGAGGCTTAGCTAGATAGTTTTTCCTGGGAATCTCTAATGTAGTTGCAGCATCTAGGGCTAGCATTCTCTCTCACTCATGTCTGGTACCTGGTCTGGGAAGGCTCAAATATCTGGGGACTAGAACAGCTGGGGCTCTTTGGGCATCTCTTTTTGTCTTTACTTGGTCTCTCTGCATGGTTTCTCCAGCACGGCAGTTTCACGGTAGCCAAACTTCTTTTAAGGCAGCCCAGGGTGAGAGAGCCAGATAGATCTGCATTTCTTTTTCTAACCTAGCCTCAGAAGCCCAGGCAGTCACAAAGTCCAACCTAGACTCAGGGGGAGACAACAGACTCCACCTCTTGATGAGAGGTGCACCAAAGAATCTGTGAACATATTTTAAAACCACCAGAGGACTTCATAGGCCTCTGGCAGAAAGTCTGGGACAGAATAATGAGTCATTCACTAAACCACAAATTGCTTCACTGTGGTTCCCCTTCTGCTAAAGTGGAAGGATAGTGTAATGTTTAAAGAGTCTTGCTCTGGAGTTAGATTGCCTAGGCTTGCCTTTGCCCTGACGTTTACTGAGCCTGGAACCTTCAGCAGGTCTTGGCACCTCAGTTTTCTTAACCTTACATTGGGTATAATGAAAGCTAACATTTATTGAGCACTTAGTAGGTGTCAAGCATTGTCCTATCTGCATTATGTACGATCTTTTATCCTTAAGACAACCCTACTAGGTACTTATCTACACCCTAAGTTATACAGTTTATAATAAAAGGCATCTTCCAGGTCTGTAGTGTGGATCAATTGATATGATCTGTTATTAATATATCTCTTGATGTCGTAAAGCTGTTGGGGAAAATTCTAGTGATGCTTGACTAATAGAGTAAGCCCTTTCCAAGAGTGGACCCTACGTGCACAATGTCACACAGGAGCGCAGACTGTTCCCAGTACAGAGTGGAAGCCAAGGTTGGGCTGAGAGGGTGGGGTTTCTTGACAGGTGTCAAAAATTCATAAAAAGGTCGACCATTCCGAGTCTCATTTCGGGCTATGGGTACAGAACCCAGTGCAGTCCTGGAGAGTGGGATCACAAGTGCCGTTCTGAGTTTACAAAACGGGAGTGTTTACCTTTCTCCTGGAAAAGGAATCCAGCACTCTGGGCGGCTGGAGTTCCGCGGGGAGAACGCCCACCCTCTGCCTGAAGAGTTCCCAAGTGTCAGGGGCCCGCGCGGTGGCCGCAGGCACGATGCTGACACCCGTTCCGGGGCCTCCTGTGTACTCTGCCTCCTCTCGCTTCCCCGTCGCCACCCTTGGCTCCCTGACTCCTAGAGCCACCTTCTTCTCCTCCCGCGGCCCTAAGGTGCCCTCTCGGGCAATTCCGGAGCGCCCATCTTCCCAGCCCGGGCAAAACCCGGAGAGGTGGAATCCCTCGCCCGGAGCGCCCCGGCGGCCACTGGGCATGCTCCGTCGTCAGGCCGGTCCGGGGCCGCGAGCAGCTCTCGCGCCTGGCGGATTCCTGCTCCTGCCGCGCGTCCTCCTCCTCCCGAGCAGGCAGCGGGCGCATGATGGCGGCTGCCGGGAACGCCAGCGGCGGCGGCAGCAGCGGCGGCGGCGGCGGCTGCAGCAGCAGCGACACGTCCAGCACCGGCGAGGAGGAGAGGATGCGGCGCCTCTTCCAGACGTGCGACGGCGACGGGGACGGATACATCAGCAGGTACGCAGGGAGGTACGAGAACCCGGCTGGGGGAGACCAGCCCCTCCTGGCTGCCCTTGACCCCTCCTCTGCCCCCTCGCCCCAACTTCCAGCAAGTTGCTCAGAAGCTCACGGGAAAAGTTGACCGAGACTGCAAGAGCGCGTCGCCGGCTCGGCCACCGAGGCCGAGGGGCTGCTGCTCTGTTCACCTTCTGGAGGTGCCAGTTGGTCCAACTTTTCCCAGCGTTGTCTTTGTCTGGGCGTGGGGAGACATCTCTTTAGGATGCGAGCCCTCCCCGGGGTCTCGGAGCGCTCCTTCCCGTGGGGAGACGAGTTCTGGCCGCTCGTCCCAGGAAGGAGGGGCTGTCCTGCAGCCTCAGGCTCCTGCGTGTCAAGCGGCTGTGGCACCGGGCGGCGATCTTTCCCGCGGCTCGCTGGACAGCCCCGGGGCCGCGCCGGGAGGAGATGCGCTCGCAGTGACAGAGCGGGACATGAAAAGAACCTGTGAAAAACTTTCCATGGCCGCAGAGCCCCAGAATTCCAAACTTCAGAGCCCAAAGAATGAGCGTAGCTTGCCACCCAGGATTGATTTAAACACACAAGCCTGGTGGGGACGAAGCGCTCAGGAGCAAACTGGGGGTTAGGAGGCGAGTCTGGAATACAGACCCTGCTCGCTGCCCGGCTCTGGGCGCTGACCTGGGCAGCCTCGGGAGGCGTCTCCGGGCGCCCCTGCGCCTCCGGTCGTAACCCTTGAGGTTTTTCCTTCTAGATCCCCTATACCCCCTACCTGGGCTGTGTTGCGGCTTCGTGCCTCTGGACGTGGCCAAGTAATTACTTCTGCCTAAATTTGTATTATCTATCAAACACTGATGGCGAAGAAGGCAATCGTAATGTTTTGTGATATGCTTCTATGCAACGTTGACACCGGACGCTGGAGACTTAATCCCCGCCGAAATTTGAATTGCCTTCAGTGAAGGAGGCAGCCTACATGTTTCGTAGCTTTTGTCTTAGCGATGCTTAAGATCTTTTCTGAAAATCTGGGGCTGCTTCCTGCTGATGGTCCTTGCCCACCTAAAGAAAAATAGAGTCGGGGGTTTTCCCCCTAAATTTTTAAAGAAGCTCTCTGAAACAGGTAATTTAATGTGAAAATTTGACAGTTACAAAAATAATGATTTATTTGGGACTCTTGACTCAATTTTGGTCATTCTTACGTGAATTTTATGACTCTTCCAAAGTTTCACTGAGAAACATTAGAAGGATATCAGAAAACTTCATGGAGCAATTCTGTTTGGAAATAAAAATATCTAATTCTGATTGACTCCACATAGATTTTTATCTGAAAGTCTTTCCCTATCTCAGTTCTGGGATGACAATTTCATTGTATAGTTTACTTTTTTATTGTTTTCCTATTTGAAAGTTATCTTATTTGCAATAATAAAAGCAATCTACATTCAAGTTTGGACACAAAAAGAATTTATTTTTACACAGGCAAGAGTGCATATAGAAAACTAGCAGCATTCTGTCCTTCCTTGACTCTAATCTGGCCTATTAATATGTTGCTTTACCTGATGTATACTTTCTGGATAAATGCTCTTAACTGTTTTCAGTGATCTACCCCAGAGGATAATGAATTCTGTAAGCATAATTTGAGGACTTTGTTTTGGAGAGTAAGGCATTGTGTGTTAGAGGGTGGCAGTAAAGAAGGGGTCTCAGATTAGAAATTGGCTAGGGAAAAAGTGGAAAAGGCAGTTAACATTCCTTGAGCCACATCACTTTAATGTATCTGCTTGAAAGTTGCAAGGTATGTGCAGTAATGGACCCTAAACCATACCTTTAACTGTGGGTGGAGTTGCCTTGGAAATTATGCTGTGGCAAAATTTCCACGCAGGAGGAGTTTAGGGATGGCAATCTTATTGAAAGAGGGCACCCGGGGAACTTGTCTGGAAGTGTGTTACAGTAAGCACCATTTTACCTGGAATGTATGTTTATTTCGTATGTTTTGGGGAATGGAATTAATGAAGATACGGGTCATTAAATTACTTCCTCTTTGAAGCCATGCCTCTGTGCTACCTGTGTTTTAATGACCTTTACTTACCACTCCATAGTGGGTGATAAGGTTTGGAGAGTTGCGAATTTTCTCTTTCAGACTTTCTATATTATTATAAAAACCTTAAAAATTTTGGATTCTTTAAAAGATGCTAAATTTATGCTCATGGTAGACAGCTGTATCCATTAAGATTTCAGTTGGCTATTTCTCATCACAAAAACCTAACCACAGTCAAATAAGGGTTGGCTTTGTCACCTAGTGGAAATCTGGAGGCAGGCTATCCAGGCTTTGTCACCTAGTGGAAGTCTGGAGGTAGGCTATCTAGGCTGGGGCAACAGCTCCACAATGATGTCAATGCCCAGCTTCCTTCTACCTTTCTCCATCACCATTCTTCACATAAAGCATTCATCCTCGTGGTTATCTCATAGTCCAAAGATGATTCTTCTATCTCCAGCCTCATCCCCAAGTTCTAGGGAGGATGTAAAAGGAAGTTGAAATGAGAGATGCCTAGATCATTAAAGCAGAGCTTTCTCAAATCCTTTAATTATGTCAAACTACATCACCTAACCATACCTACGTGCAGTAGAGTCTGAGGAAGCATATAATTCAACTAGGCACATTGCCTCCTGAACAAAATCTGAGTTTTGTTACTGAGAGCAGGAAATAGACATTGCCAGGGCAAGCAGCAATCGCTATGCATAATAAAACCCCCATGATAACCTACATTCAACTGTATTGGCTCTTCCTCTGCCTAGCTCTTGTTCTAAAACAGGAGTGGGCTAGAAATCTTAAGTTTGGAGGAAGGATAAGTGGAAGAGAGACTGAGCAGTGAGAGGAAATGTTAGGGAGGTAAAGGGTAGAACTTTGTGCCTTCAGTATTCTCTTTCATCATGCTGACAAAAAAGACATCAGCTAACTGGACATTCCTGGAATTGCTGCTTCTGCCAAGGAACTTCCAGTCTGTCAAAGGGACCCAGAATCATGCCCATCAATAGTTAGGGTGGAGCAGAAGACTACTAGATGGCGCCGAACTGCAGCTGGGACAGGGCAGGATTTGGGCCACATAGTGGGACCATGCCAGGTTCTTCCAGTGCATTTCATTAACCTTACAATGACTTAACCTTGTATTTTATGGCATAGAATTTTTTTGGACCCTGCATATTGTGATATAGGAGGTGGTGGAGGTTATTTTATTTGTTAAAATTATTTTCCCTTTGGAATTTTAACACTCTTTGCTTTTACCCTTCAATGGAAGAAACTACTTATGTTGAATCTATCTTTGACAAGTATCTAAAACCAACACTTAACATTTTTATCCAGTACCCAAATGTCACTTCAAATATTGGCACCTCGGAGAGGGCTTCCCTAACCATTATATCAAAGTGGGTTTGCTATATTCTGTCATTATTCTCCATCATAGTACCAATTGCTTTCTTTCAAAGCACTCTTTACAACTTGTGATTGCATTTCTCTTTGCTACTTTGCCTATTTATTATCTTTTTTTTTTTTTGTCTATTTATTGTCTTCATTAGCACAGGAATCATGTCTATTTTGTTAAAACAGTACACCCATTACCTAGCACAGTATCTTCTATGTAGCACACAATTAGTAAATTCTGATGAAAAATGACCAAGAATGAACAGTGGTATATTCACGTATATTGAAAAATCTTTCAAGCATTTTCATTTCCAAACATATTCCATGTTTATGAAATATTTTGTACATATATTTTATTAAAGAATATGAATATTTTCCTTTAAAAATAACTTCTTTGGGGTTATATAAAAGATAGTGTTATTGTTGAAAATGTGGAAAATACAGAAATGTATAAAAATAAAAAATCAAAATCATCTAAAATCCCATAACCTAGGAATATCATTTCTATTTTCCCAGTGATACATCTGTATCATGTCATTCCTGTAGTACATTAAATATGATTGGATATATGGAAAAATATCACATACTCATGGATAGGAAAACTTAATATTGTTAAGATCGCAATACTCTTCCCTCCCAAATTTATCTACAGAATCAACACAATTCTTCTCAGAATCCTAGCTGCTGCTTTTTGTAGAAATTGACAAGCTGATACCAAAATTCCTGTGGAAACTCAAGGGACCCAGAGTAGTCAAAACAATCTTGTAAAGAAACAAAAGTAGAGGATCCATACTTCCCAATTTCAAAACATTCTCCAAAGCAACAGTAATAGAGACAGTGTAGTGTGCTACTGGCATAAGGATAGACAAATAGATCAATGGAATAGAATTGAGAATCTAGAAATATACCCATATATCCATGGTCGATTGATTTTCAACAAAGGTGCCAAAATAAGATGCCAAGATCAAGGAGGAAATGGGGAAAAAATAGTCTTTTCAACAAATGGCACTGGAACAACAACATGGTCACATGTAAAAGAATGAAGTTGGATACTTTCCTCACACCATATACAAAAATTAACTCAAAATGGATCAAAACCTGAAATGTAAGAGCTAATACTATTAAACTCATAGAAGAAAACATAGAGCTAAATCTTTGTAAACTTGAATTTGGCAATGGATTCTCATATGTGACACCAAAAGCACAAGCTACAAAAGGAAAAATAGATAAATTGGGCTTCATCAATTTCTAAGATTTATGCTTCAAGAAATACTCTCAAAAAGTGAAAGACAACCTGCAGAATGGGAGAAAATATTTGCAAATTATGTGTCTGATAAAGGACTCATACCTATAATATATAAAGAATACTTACAACTCAATAATAAAAGAACAAATAATCCAATTTAAAAATGGACAAACAATCTCAATAGACATTTCTCCAAGGAGGATATATAAATTGCCAATAAGTACATGAAAAGATGCTCAACATCATTAGCCGCCAGGGAAATGCAAATCAAAACTACAGTGAGATATCACTTTACACCAAGTAAGATGGCTATAATCAAAAAGTCAGATAATAGCAAGTGTTGACAAGGATGTGGAGAAATCAGAACCCTCGCACACTGCTGGTAGGAATGTGAAATGGTGCAGCTACTTTGGAAAACAATCTAGCAGTTCCTCAAAAACTTATACACAGAATTGCCATATGACCCAACAATTCTACTGCTAGATATATAACCAAAAGAACTGAAAATATATGTCCACACAAAAACATAAGCAATTGTTCATAGCAGCATTATTTGTAATAGTCAAAAGATGTAAACAAACCAAGTGTACATCATCTGATGAATGAATAAACAAGTGTGGTATATTCATATAATGGAATATTATTTAGCCATAAAAAATGAAGTACTGATACATGTTACAATATGGATGAACCTTGAAAACATTAATGCTAAGTGAAAGATTCCAGTGATCAAAGACCACATATTATATTTCATTTACGTGAAATGTCCAGAATAGACAATTTTATAGAGACAGAAGGTAGATTGTGATTGCTTAGGTTTGAGGTAATGGGGGGCGATTGGGGACTGAGAACTACAGAGTACAAAGTTTCTTTTTTGAAGTGATAAAAATGTTCTGAAATTGATTGTGGTGATAGCTGTATAACTGTGAATATACTAAAACACCATTGAACTATAAATGAGTAAATTTTATCGTATGTGAATTATAATTGAACAAAGCAGTTATAAAAAAGATGGAAATGTGATTTATAATTGTGATATCCCATTATTGATTTAATTAATTTAATTATTCTCCTATTGTTGGATATTTAGGTTAATTATTTGCTTTGGAATCTCATTAAATCTAAGTTCCCAAAGACAAGTATACACCATTATTTTATGTACCAATTAAACTGTGGTTACATCCTTCTTAACCACCTAGAATTTTTATTTCACTCTTATTGAAAGGATTCCTTTAAAATTCTTTAGTTATAGATTTTTATCACATTTCACTCTTATACACATATAAAAAAGGAAAATAAGCTAATCAAATAGTTTAAAATAATCCTAAAACTTCTTCACATTTAAAATCTAGTCTTCTAAATCACTTTTTAATTCAGAGCATTGGTGTGTTTCATTATCAACATCAACCTCTGTGGCATCAAAATATGCAGGGATACAACATTTCTTCAAAGAGGGCTCTACTATTTTCTTTAGGATTTTTCTTCTAAGATGCTGACACCCTTTCTGCAAGTATTGATGTTGGTACTCCTGATCTTACCAGACGTGTCAATCAAAGGTTCTCAGACAATAACCAGCTCTTGCATTCTCAAACTGCATTGAGAGTTGCAGCTATCTAGTTATGTTTCCAGGAATAACAACCTGATCCACAATGAGCAAGCAGTGGTAACTGTGTTGGCATCAGGCCAACAGAAATTATAAGAAACATGAAGATTTCACAATGTTAAATGTCTTAGAAGCTTTGAAATACAGTATTTTATATAACACTAGAATAAACACATTCATTGTTCCATGTACTGTATTATTAAAGAATTAGTCAAAACTGAAATTATCAGTGAAATTTATGAACTAAAATTGCTTGTAGACACTGCTCAGTCTTCTTTAAACAAAAGCAACAACAACTACAACAACAAAAGGTTTTCAGGTTTAATGGAGAATATGGTAGTGTGTTTCACTAAAGAACTACAGATTTATATATTAAACATACTCTATCTACTATTCTCCCCTATTAAGTGTTCACAGAAATAGGACTTGGGGAGGCAAGAGAGAAAAGTCATCTGGCTTTTAAATGGGTGAAGGAGCCTCTTGAACAGAAGGCAAATGGAACAGAAAGACTATGACCTCTAGATTCCTTGTCTCTTGGCAAAATTGATTCCCAAGACATAAGGATAAAACCTGCATATACTTATTCTTCTTGGAAGCAATAACTCTGGAACACAATTTTTACAGGAGAACATTTGGTGAGATTCAAAAAGCAGCATAACCAAAGTTAGACTTCACAGAAAGTGAATAGTACTGAGAGCCTCAAAGCTAAATCAAACTATAGTGTCACTCAGAAAAGTATAATCTGAACCTAAGCAGGAGAAAAAAGAAAAACCATTAAAATCCTAAGAAGACCAGCCATAAAACAATCAGCCTGCCAAAATAAGTCAAAGGAAAATATGATCCTATTTAATTTTTAAATTAGGATAAAAAAATCCCACAGAACTCCCCTTGAGGTAGCTCAGGATAAAAAGTAGAGCTCTACTTAGGGTTGTAAAGTAACCTGGAAGAGAGAATTTTGAAGAGGACAAATTTGGCACCAAATCATCCAAAAGAACTAACTCTGATATGCAGTATTTCCCAATTACTGACATGCAAGAAAATGAACCCATTTTAAGTGCATATTTCAATGAGTTTTGACAAATTTGTATACCCCTATAATGACCACCACAATCAAAAATGAGTTACATAACCCAAAAAAGTTTCCTATGTCCCTTCCTGGTCCATCCCTGTCCTGATCCAGTCCCCCAGCAAGCCCTGATCTGCTTTCTGTCACTATGGTTTAGACTTGCCCTGTAGTATTTCATAGAAATGGAATTACAGAGCTTGTGTTATTTTGAGTCTGACTTTTTTCAAGCAGCATCCTGCTTATGAGATTCATGCAAACTGTTACATATATCAGTAGTTCCTTTCTTTTTATTACTAACATTCCATTGTGTGAATGTAACACAATTTGTTTATCTGTTCATTTATTGATGGACACTTGGGTTCTATCCAGCTCGAGGCTACTATGAATGAAGGCACTATGAACATTCGTCTATAAATGAAACCACATTACTTTTGAGAAACAAGATTCTCTATTTAAGATAAGATAGAGCTAACATTTATGGAAGGCTCACCAGGTTTTTATATAGCTTATATAATTAATGCTCACAGTAGCCATGCAAGATAGATACTGCAGAAGCAAAGGGAATGAGAGTAGATAATCCTGGTGAAGCAAGCAGTGTGAGAGAAAGCATAATGCTAGGAAGGACCCTCTTTGAGGCTAATAAGAGATGGCTCAGCCTGAGGAATATGACACCACATTATTAGGTCACAGATTCTTATCTAAAGACCTTTAAAGCCCAGAGCTTCCAAACTTCAGTCATTTTTCTACCATCTTTATGATCTTTCCATATCTGTGACCCCAATCTCTCCTTGGAATTTAAGAAGTATGCAGAAACTGCATGCTTCGCTTGCGTGTCTGATGGCTTCTCACAGATACCATGTCCAGAACCAAATTTCCAACTCCTCTCCCCAAGCTGCTCCTCCCTCAGGTTTCCCCACTACAATAAATGGCTAGTCCCTTGCTAGAGGCTCAAGTCAAAACCATGAAGGCATCCTGTATTATTCTCTTTTCAAACACTACATCCTGGCCAGGTGCAGTGGCTCCTAGCACTCTGGGAGGCCCAGGTGGGAGGATTGCTTGAGATCAGGAGCTGGAGACCAGCCTGAGCAAGAGCAAGACCCCTGTCTCTCCTAAAAATAGAAAAACATTAGCAGGACATGGTGGTGTGCACCTGTAGTCCCAACTACTTGGGAGGCTGAGGCAAAAGGATCGCTTGAGCCCAGGAGTTTGAGGTTGCTGTGAGCTATAATGATGCCACTGAACTAGCCTGGGCAACAGAGCAAGACCCTGTCTCAAAACAAAACAAAACCACTACATCCAATCCATCAGCAATCCTACCAACTCTTTAAAATATAGCTAATATCCAACCATTTCTCTTCCCTTCTACCACTGAGGTCCAAACCATCACTCATCTCTCTCTAAGATTATTATAATAGGTTCCTAATTCTACCCTTGCTCCCTCTACATTCCACACACTCAGGCCCATGCATACAGCAGCCAGGTAACCAACCTGTTGAAGTGTCTATCAGTTTGTGTTATTCCCCTGCAGCATAGTGGAAAGAGTACTGGATCAGAGTCAGGAAAGTTGGGTTCACTCTAGGCTCTACCACTAATTAACTATCTGACTTGGTACCAGACCCTGCCTATGTCTTAGTTTCCTTATCAAAAAGTGGTATGATGATTGTATTTTTCATACTGTTTTCATATTGTATTTTTCACCTCTAGAAGTTCCATTTGAACATATGGAGCATATTTATGATAACTTAGCAGGATTTTCTTTCTTTCTTTCTTTTTTTTTTTTTTTTTTGAGACAGAGTCTCGCTGTGTTGCCCAGGCTAGAGTGCCATGGTGTCAGCCTAACTCACAGCAACCTCAAATTCCTGGGCTCAAACTATCCTCTTGCCTCAGCCTCCCGAGTAGCTGAGACTACAGGAACAAACCACCACATCCAGCTAATTTTTTTTCTTCTATTTTTAGTAGAGACTGGGTCTCACTCTTGCTCAGACTGGAACTTAGCAGAATTTTCAAAATCCTTGTCTGCTAATTCCATCATCTCTGTCATTTCTATTGGTTGATTTTCCTCTTGGTTATGGGACATGCCTGGTTATGGGACATGCTTTTTTTCATGCCTGATAATTTTTTATTAGATATCAGACACCTTAACTTATTGGGTGCTGGGTTTTGTGTTATATTCCTATACTTTGTTCTGGCATGCAGTTGAGTTTGGATCCTTTGAAAGCTTGCCTTTAAGCTTTGTTTGGAGGGACCACAGAAACCTTTAGACTAGGGCTAATTTAGCCTCTGCAGATCTCTGGAGCTCTCTTTCTCTAAGGCATTCCTTCCTCTTCCCTCTGCACCACGAATTATATCTGTCTTGGCTTCCTTTGTTCTCTATGTCCTCAACTCATTGAGACCAATGGGTGCAGTTTGGATTCCCTCTTCTGTTCTGCAACCTCTAAGCAGCCTACAGGCAATAAGTTGGTACAACTGTGGGCTCACCTTGCTAGTTTCCCTTTAGTCATGGATCATAGTCTTGTGCTATCTGTTATGTAATGTTTGAAAATCATTGTTTGATGTATTTTGTTTGGTTTTCTAGTTGTTTTAGGTAGGAGGGTAAATATAGCCTCTGTGATTCTATCATGACCTATAGTGGAGTCCTGCATTCTCTTTCCTGAGTGTTCCCAAGTGAGCCTGCCTATTTAGAAGAACGCTGTTTGCTAAGCTTTTGTGTAATTTTTAAGTAACATTTACAGCAATACCTCAATCAACTTACTGTTTTTTACCTACTACCTATGATCTAGGCCCACATATCTTTTCCATTAATGGCTAATATTGTTGGGTGTTTACTGTATGCTGGGCTCAGTGTTAAGCAAACACTTTATATGCATGATCTCATTTACTACTCAGGATAGCCCTTTTGAGAAAGGAGTTACTATTAACGCAATTTAAAGATGAGAACAATAGGGTCAGAATTATTATTTGTTATTTTCTCAGGATTGCACAATTAGTAAGACCTGAACTTAAACTCATGTCTCGTTCTCAGATGAGGGTCTTGACCACTACTTGATGCTGCTGTTCACATATATTTCTTTAAGTTATTTTTATATAGCTTTATTGAGATATAATTTGCATACTATACAATTAACCCATTTAAAGCCTACAGTTCAATGGTCTTTAGTACATTCACAGAGTTGTACAACAATTATTGAAGTCAATTTGAGAATAGTTTCATCATCTCAGAAAGAAACCCCATACCCATTAGCAGTCATTCCCTATTTTCCCCAGCCTCCCCAGACCTAAACAACCACTAATTTACTGCCTCTATAGATTTGCCTGCTATGAACATGTCATATAAATGAAGTCATACCTTATGTGGCCTTTTGTTGCTTGTGTTTTGGTATTGTCTCCAGGAAGGCTTTGTCTAACCAAAGGTTATAAAGAATTACTCAAATGTTTTCTTCTAAAATTTTTATAGTTTTAGCTCTTATATTTAAGTTTATATTCCATTTTGAGTTAATTTTTGCATATGGTGTAAAGAAAGGCTCCAACTTCATTTTTTGAATGTGAATATCCAGTTGTTAGCAGCCATTTGTGGAAAAGACTATTCTTTTCCCATTTTCTGGACACCCTTGTCAAAAATCAATCAACCATAAATGTAAGGGTTTATTTCTGGACTTTCAATTCTTTTCCCTTGATCTATATGCCTATCCTTATACCAGTACCACACTCTCTTCATTATTGTTTTTTTTTTGTTGTAAGTTTTGAAATTGGGAACTGTGAATTGTCTAATTCCGTTCTTCTTTTTCAAGATTGTCAGGCTATTCTCTGCCCCTTGAGTATCCATATGAATTTTAAGATTAGCTTGTCAATCTCTTCAAAAAAGGCAGCTGAGAGTGTTATCGAGCAAATGAACTCACTGCCTGATGCACACAGAAGCCAATACTGTGTGACTCCGGCTTTTGAAAAAAGAAAGGCTTATTGCAAAACTGGTCAGCAAGGTGACAGAAGCAAGCTCAATCTGTCACCCCAGTTTGGGCCCAGGGGCAAATTTATGGACTCAGAGGTCAAGGAAAAGGATTTAGGAATGTTGGCTTGATAGGATCTGATTAGAGGGCTTTAAATTTGACCATTTACAGAAGGGTATGTTGAGGCAGATTTTAGCCTCAGATCTTCTGGGCCAATGGACCCCTTGCTTCTGAAAGAGTTCTGGTATTCAGGTTCTGGTCATGTCCCATGGTCTTCTTGGTTCCAAGGGGAGGATTTGTTGGTTCCAGGTGTTGTTAGAGGTCAAAGCTTTTTCCATTGCCCATACCTGGGCTACATGGCTTGTGGTTTTGGCTCTGTTATACTTACAAGGTAACTTGACATTTTCTTGTCCACAGAGTAGGCCCAGTTTGGGCAGGTCCCACAGTTATGAGAGTTTTTTAGGGATTGTGTCGAATCTGTAGATTAATTTGTTGACATGCTTTTTTAGTAACTATGTTTTTCAGGGTATTTTTGGTTTTTTTCTCTGGCCGACAACTTTATTTTACAGAGTTTTTATTTTCAGTCAACATATTAGTGAAAGTCTAAAATAATAATGGCATATGTTTACAGAAACCCTTATAGTTTACAGTCAATCTGAATGTTATTTCATGTCATCCCTGCAACAGGAATTAATAACTCTGTTTTCAGGTGAGGAGTCAAGATAATGTAGCTTCTTGAGGACATTTTCCACTGTACCAGCTGCCCAGCTAAGACAAAGAAACTTATTTTCCCTTAAAGTTCTTTATTTTTTAATTTACTAAAACTCATGCAATCTATGCACATAACAATTTTGTATTTGTACTCCATAAATTTATACAAATAAAAAAATTACCAAAGCTCTGTGGAGAGGATGACTTTTCATTTTATCACTGGCTTCTTGGCATCAGTAGGAATGGCATTTTAAATCTTGGTACAGGCATTTGCATTCTCAATGAAGTCACATGGGAGTCTCAGCGGGAGAGACTCTGTTGTTCCATAAATTGAAAATCTCTTTAAGTCTTAGCCTCAGAGTGGAAGCCATATGGAGAGAAAGGGCATTTCCTTCGAGAACAGTTAATTGTCAGCTTCTCATTGTCATTTCAAAATGTCAGTTTAAATATGTAAATGAGTCATTACTAAATTCATGCCATTGATTATAGATAACACTAACTGATGGAAGAAAAAAACATGGGTAAGTAGGACTCTCTGGACCTATTTGTTTCTCAAACAGTTGGATGCCTTTCACCTAACAATGTGAAAAAGTAAATGCAACAAATTTCTAGATTGACCAATAAGCATGGAATGTGTCTGTGTGATGTGACAGTTGTTATTTGCGTTTAAGTGTAGCTTTCAGTTGAATATTCAGTTGTGAAACTGTTGCGTGGAAGATTCTAGATAGATGAGCTTTGTGTTTAATTATTTAAAACATTCACATCAACGATGTAGAAGATACTTGAAAAAGCATTGTACACTTGATGTTGGTGTTAATTGGGCATCTATTCAACATTACTGGCAAGTGAATTGGTTAGGACACCTGTTGTCTATTGTTTCAAAGGTCGCCATGCCCAAATTGGTAGTACAGATGAAGGAAGTGAGAAAATAGAGTGAAGGGAAGCATTTTTGTAGAGGTAATGTGCCTGCGTTTTCTTTAAATGTCAGAATCTTGCATTTATTTACAAAAATTCAGAATTTCTTTCTGAGAAATGACAAACTTAACAGAATATTCTACGTTAGAGGGTAATGCTTTTAAGTAAGGGTTTTATTTTTATAAACTTATGTACTATAGAGTCTTAACCCGAATTTATTTCATAATAAGAAACGGGATGAAAATCACTGTGAAAATATTGTTGGGAAAGTACTTACTCTTTTAAAAAATATGTTGGCAGTTTGAAATTTATTGGACATGCATTATAGGAAATCGGTGCTGCTCATCCTCCTCTTCCTTCATGCTTTCCTAAGCTACTTCATCTCTAACCAGAATTATTGTCCTAGTGTTCCAACCTGCAGGCTTCTCCCACAACCCCCTGCCCCCAGAATGCTCTGACACCGAAGTCATTTTTCTATAACACAAAATCAAGTAGGCAGTTCTTCCTAAAATCCTTCAGCAGTTGGCTGTCCCTTATAGAGAAGTTCAGACTTCTAGAGGTGTTTAATTGAAGGCCCTGCCCATCTAGCGCAGCGACTACAGGGCTCTCCCACATTATCTCTTGCTACACTCCTCCCGCTGCTCCCAGCATCTGTGCTCTGCACACGCAGCTCCTCTCCCCCTTGTATCCCTGCTGAGCACCTTCTCATTTTCCCTGGACTCAGTGCCCACTGCAGCTCTTGCTCTCCAGACACTTTCCTGATGCCCCAGCACCTTGCACACAGCCCTGCACCAGCACTGCTCACATTTGATGTTCTCATCATTTTCATTTCCTTTTTCCCGTGTTCAAGGCAGAGACTATGCTTTCTTGTCTTTTGTCTTTGTAACTTCAGTGCCCAACACTTCATAGGAACATTTCAAATGCTTGAGAATTTTTAGAAAAAAATTTGGGTTTTTGTCCAGTTTAGAAGCAGCTGAGGGATTTCTATTTGAAAATGCATATTGTGCATTTTACCTTATCTAAAATATCAGTGCGACAGGAATTCAGTGCCCCTGCTAGTAACTAGTCATGTGACCTTAGACAAGTCACATAAAGCTTTCTAATCAGTATCTTCTCCCTCTAGGACTTTTCCTATCAGCTTTTGCAGGACCGAAATAACTTTAATTTTATGGATTATAGGTACCAGCCCAGGATTTTAGTGGTAGCATATTCTTATGGAAAGGCATACTGTTTAGATTAGTCTCTATATGCAACTATCTGGTGTTTATGAACTAACCCTGATGAATCCGTAGTTTCTCTTTATTAGTAGTTGTTATTATCTAATAGCCTTCAATTCCATCCAGTAATAGTAATTTCAAAAGCATCAAACTGTTGGTTAAGATTTTTTGTCAATTCCTAAGTAAAGATTATGAGATGGAGCGAATTTAAAAACTACTTTTGTGTTCTAGTTGTTATTGAAAAGGTGTTGGATAGTTGCTGGCACAGTTCTATCTTGACTACTTCAGGTTATATAGAAGTTTAGAAAGAGAAGATTCTCAAATTAATATTTTATAGTCCACTTTTCATAGGCTATCCCTCTATATAATTATAGAGGTATTCACAATAAACTAATACTTAAAAGTAATAACAATAAACTAATACTTAAAAGTAATAACAATAAAAAGGAACATACCTAATAATAACTTGTATTATAATAATAATTTCTATTCAGCTTCTTTCACCTAGTGGTAGAGCATAAGCTTCATGAATGTGACAATAGTGTCTTTGTATCTCTCACACCACCTGACACCACCCCTTGTACATGGATGAAAATCAGCACTGAATGAATGAACTGATGAATTAATACTACCTTAAGGCCAGGCGCGGTGGCTCACGCCTGTAATCCTAGCACTCTGGGAGGCCGAGGCGGGAGGATCGCTCGAGGTCAGGAGTTCGAGACCAGCCTGAGCAAGAGCGAGACCCTGTCTCTACTAAAAATAGAAAGAAATTAGCTGGACAACTAAAAAATATATAGAAAAAATTAGCTGGGCATGGTGGCACATGCCTGTAGTCCCAGCTACTCGGGAGGCTGAGGCAGGAGGATCACTTGAGCCCAGGAGTTTGAGGTTGCTGTGAGCTAGACTGATGCCACAGCACTCTAGCCTGGGCAACAGAGTGACTCTGTCTCAAAAAAAAAAAAAAAAAAAAATACTACCTTAAGACAAAATATGGTACTGCTTCCACACTCCCAAGAGAGTATTTTGATTTTTCTTATTCTTAAATAGAGGAAAACTCCTGTACCATGTTAACCTGACTCTAACTGTATACTTACATGCTTCAAGAATTACCATCTGTGAAACAACATGGAATGAGGAAATTGCAAAGAATATTGCCTTTTGATCTTGTAAATTAGTTTGTAAAGCCTTTTATTTTGCTGATATAAATTATAGGTTGCCTTAAAGGAATAATTTGCTATTCACAATCGTTTGCCACTTTATAGATTTTCTCCTAAATCTTCAGTATTTATAGCATCCAATGACTATCACAGCAGAACAAATTTAAGAATATCAATTTTTGTTGTTAGACATTCATTAAATGCAAACTGTATACACAGAAGAATACAAAGATGAGTATATCCTACCCTTAAGGAATGTTTGGTCTTATGCCATAAGTACACACAGGCGTAAACAAGGAAATATGCAAAGTGCTTAGGAAGGTTCAAGGGAAGGAGAATAAACAATCAACTGGGCCTGATTGGTGGATATTAATCTAATCAGTTCTAAATATGTTGTAAGAAATATGTACCTGGTTCAGAATGGCCACTCAGCATCACCGGCCCTTCTAGACTGTGGCCTTTTCTTTGCTTCCAGCCAAGTTGGCTCTAGTGATGGCTCACACTTCTCCCTGCTGCTGCTCCTTTCCAAAGACCAAAAATGCAAATCAGGACACAGATACACACAGAGGGAAGGCCATGTGGAGACAGAGAAGATATTCATCTACCAGCTATGGAGAGAGAGTCCTCAGAATGAAACCAAGCCTGCCAACACTTTAATTTTGGGCTTCTAGCTTCCAGAAGCAAGAGAAGATAAATTTATGTTGTTTAAGCCACCCAGTCAGTGGTACTTTGTAATGGCAGCCCTAGCAAACTAACACTCGCTTCTATTAACATCTGGGTTAATATATTACTAATTGCCTTCCAGAATTCACTTTGCCATCAGAAGTCTACCAGAGTGCCCATTTCCTCATGTATTCAGTAACATAAAGTGTCATAACCTCTTTCATCAAAGTAACATCTGAATATGGTATCACATTATTTAATTTTATAATTCTTTGGATTCTAGTGAGTTTGGACATCTATTTCATTTATTTATTGACCATTTGTATTTCTAATTCATGAATTTTCTCTTTGCTCATTTTTTCTATTAGGTATTAAATAATTTGTATTTTTCTTCTTGATTTGTAAGAGGTCTTTTTTTTTTTTTTTTTTTTTTGAGACAGAGTCTCACTCTGTTGCCCGGGCTAGAGTGAGTGCCGTGGCTTCAGCCTAGCTCACAGCAACCTCAAACTCCTGGGCTTAAGCGATCCTACTGCCTCAGCCTCCCGAGTGGTTGGGACCACAGGCATGCGCCACCATGCCCGGCTAATTTTTTGTATATATATATTTTAGTTGTCCATATAATTTCTTTCTATTTTTAGTAGAGACGGGGTCTCACTCTTGTTCAGGCTGGTCTTGAACTCCTGACCTCGAGCGATCCACCCGCCTCGGCCTCCCAGAGTGCTAGGATTACAGGCGTGAGCCACCGCGCCCGGCCTGTAAGAGGTCTTTATACATTAGGGACATTAATCTTATATCAGATTGCAAATATTTCCCTAAAATATTTGTCTTCTTTTAAAATTTGTGATATCTTTTGCAAAATATAAGCTTTACATTGTTATGTTGCCAAATCTGTCACTATCAGTCTTTTTCTTCATTGTCTTCGTCTTACTTTTGCACGTGTTAAGGCTCTATCCGCCAACCTCAGCACTTAAACATTGACATTGTTTTCTGATAGCTATCTTATGGATTCATTGTGTAACTAAATATCTAATACCTCAGAAATTTATGTATATATTCATTTTTAGCACATGATAGGAAACATAATTTTTCCCCAAATGTAACCAATTATCCTAATTCCATTTGATGAATCCCTACAGATTCGAAAGTACATTAGTACTTTAAAAAACATTATTAAAAAACTTTAAAAAACATATATTTGCATCTGATTATGGATCCTACATTTGCTTTTTTATTGATCAATGTATTCTTAATACTGTTGTTTTATAATGTAGCTTACTATTTCATATGGACTGCCTTCCTCATTGTCTCCGTCTTCTGAAAAAAAACCTGTTTTGGCTATTTTCAGGCATATTTTTCCTCCCAAAAGAACTTTAGAAATTCCATTGAATTTAATTGGAATTGGGATACATTCTAAATTAATTTGGAAAGAATTGATATCTCTGCAAGCCAATTTTTTTCCTGAGAGGGATTATATATCTCTACACTTATTCAAGTCTTTGTTATGTCACTCAATGGTTTTCCTCATATAGTCCATTTATGCTTTATTTTTTGTTTTGTTTTGTTTCTCTATCTTTCCACCCAAATTTTGTTGCTATCATGAATGGAGCTTTTTTCACGCTTTTCTTTTCTTGTTGCTAATTGATAGTTTAAGTTATTTAATCTGTTCAAATATTTTATTTATTCAACATGTATTTATTATATGCTTACTATATACTAGACACTTTTCTAAGCACTGAGAATATAGCAATGAACAAAACCGACAAAATGTTTGCCAAGAAACTTACGTTCTTGGGGGGGATGAGATAAATAACAAACACAAAAACAAAACATGATCTGTCTGATGGTAAGAAGTACAAAATAAAGCAGGGAAAGGAATGAGAGGTTAATTTTAATATTAAATAAAGTAGTTAGGGAAAACTACTTAATGAGGAAACAATTTTTGAGCAAAGACCTGAAGGGTTAGGAAGCAGCCATTTATTTAATGTGAAGGGAAAAAGTTCCCAAAGGAACAGCAAAGGCAAAAGCCATGAGGTGGACGCCGGTGCATTCAAAGAATAAGGAGGCCAGTACGGCTGGAGCAAGCAAGGGAAGAGTAGTAGAAGATGACGTAGGGAGGGAGGCAGAGTGTACGGCCTTCTAGATAATTGTAAAGACTTTGGCTTTTAATCTGAGTGAGAGAGTTTTCTGCTCGATCCTGTTGGATTTTCTATACTTACTCTCTCCATTTTCTTACTTCTCATAAACTCAACTCACTCAATTCTGGCATCTGTCACTGTCATCGTTCCCTATTATAACTCCATTGAATCTATGCTCAGAGGTCACTAGTGACCTTGTCAGCAAATAAAATGGGTGTTTTCAGCCCTTGCCTGTATTACCTTTCAGCCGTCGGTTGTGTTGCCCACTGCCTGCCTCTTGAAGCACCCTCTTTTCCGGGCTCCCTTGACCCCACAGTCTTCTTGCTGTTCTCCCACCTCTGTGGCACATTCTTTTCTGTCTCATTTACAGGCTTGTCCTCTTCTACCTAGCTGTTGAGTGTTAAAATTTCTCAAGGCATTAACTTTTGCCTACTCCTAGAAAGAACCATACGTTCTTCCTGGGCATTTACATTTTGTCTCTCTCATGTATGTTTCAGCTTCAGTTATCTTTGGGTGTGCCAGTGACTCCCACACCAAATATCTATCTCAGACCTCTTTTCTGTGTGTCAGACCTGCATAACATAATTGACTCAATTGCCTATAAATCATCTTCCACCAGGTATTTCTAAAGCATCTTGAACTGCACATGTCTAATATGGGATTCACAATCTCTCCCCACAAAAATCTAATCTTCCAGTCTTGCTATCTCAGTGAATGCAAACACTCTACACCCACTTGCGTAAGCCTGGACAAGTCTTGGCATCATCCTTGACAACCCCTTTTCCATCAACTCCCATATTGATTTCATCACCAAATCCTATTATTGTACCTTCTAAATCTCTGTCAAATCTGTCTACTTCTTTCCATCTCCGTTACTCCCACCCTGATTCTCTCACTTGGCAGTACTGCAGATACTCCTAACTGGCCTTCCTGTATCTCCTTCGGCTCCCCTCCAGCCTGATCCTCAAAACTGTAGCCAGAGAGAGAGTTTTGAAATGCCAACCTGCTCACCTCTCCCCTGCTTAAAACCCCTTAAGTAAGTCAAAATCTGTAACTTGGCCAACAAAGACCCTGCATGGTTCTACCCCATTTCCTCTCCTGCCTGATTTGGTCTCTCTCCTCCAGGCTGCCTATATACCAATCACTCTTCTCTAAATTTCAGTTTCTTCTGTGTGTCCTGCCCTCAGTTCCCATCTAGCTCCTGTGCACTGGTTATATCCAGCTATTCTCAAACTGCTGAACTTAGCTCACTTTTTCAGCCTTCTCTGCCCCTCCTATCTTCTTTGCCTTCAGAGTGCTTATCTCCATCTGTAATGATATGCTTATTTATGGGAATTTTTGATTAATGTCTTTGTGGCCCAACCAGAAAGACAACCTTTCTCACCCAACTGTGAGCTCCATGAGAGCAGAGCTTATGGGCCCTTTTGTTCACTATTGAATCCTCAGGCCTCTCACAGTAACCTGGCACATTGTAAGAGTAAATGTTTCTGGGAAAAAATCAATGAAATCTTTTTGCTTAGGCCGGGCTCGGTGGCTCACGCCTGTAATCCTAGCACTCTGGAAGGCCAAGGCGGGCGGATCTCTCAAGGTCAGGAGTTCGAGACCAGCCTGAGCAAGAGCGAGACCCCCGTCTCTACTAAAAATAGAAAGAAATTATCTGGCCAACTAAAATATATATAGAAAAAATTAGCCGGGCATGGTGGCGCATGCCTGTAGTCCCAGCTACTTGGGAGGCTGAGGCGGTAGGATCGCTTGAGCCCAGGAGTTTGAGGTTTCTGTGAGCAAGGCTGACACCATGGCACTCTAGCCCGGGCAACAAAGCGAGACTCTGTCTCAAAAAAAAAAAAAATCTTTTTGCTTGAAAACCAAAAAGTTGCACTTTTTCATAATTGGCATAGTAGTAAGTTCCTTTTAATTTGCATAACCCGTTTATTTTTAGAGACATAAAAAGTCCCCCTTTTGAGAGGTTTCTGGATTTTTCTGGAGTTACTAGAGCAGAAATTGCTGTCGGGGTTTTTCTTACTTTATGGAGATTTAATATAACTACCCTCTGTCCTTTGTGCATGCCACTCGGACTCAAGATTGAATAAATGCACAGGTTCTAGGCTATACAATGCTGTTAATGACATTTCCAATGTGTTAAAGGGATTGTTTCGACTGGGGGAAAAAATCCATTTTCTGGAGGCTTCAGGAAAATATTGCAGCCTGAGGTGCTATTTCCCAGAGCTTCTGTTGAGCACTGCCCTGGGGACTGTGAAACAGGCAGCCCAGAAAATCCAAGTCTGTGGGAAAATTGGAGATCAGAGCTGTGTGTCAGGTGTTTAAAGGGAAGCAAGGCTCAGAAACAAAAGTAGAAAGTGGTGAACGTCTGGGTCAGCCAAAGCCACATCACCGCACGGACAGTTCCAGAAGGCCAGAGGCCCAGCTCTGTGGGTGGTCTGCAACTAGTTTTAAAGTATTTCCACCTGACTTTGACAGGGAAAGCAAGAAAAGTACCAATTTTTTAAATCTTATTTTTCCCTCTGTTTCTAATGCCTTGTGTGGGCATTAACGGGCTAAGGTTCTCAGGCATACAGGTTAAAACTTTCTACCTTACCATTGACTGAACTTCAGAATGTCCTAAAAATATTTCCAAATGTATGACCAAAGTGTAATAACTTTTGTGTATTTAGTAGTGTGCCCTCTATTTAGTAAACCATCACTCCTGCTTGTATTGGATGCCTGATCGGCTGGAGGGAAAAACTTTCCCTCCTTGCATCCTTTCCCGAATGAACAGTCCTTTTGAGGTAGAGGATCTTGGCTCTAATCTTTATCTCCCAGAATAGTTGTTGCTGTAAACACCTGTGGATATTTTTTTCTGGTGCAAAGCGTCCATCCTTAAAATCTACTTAATTATTTCTTGTATAGCTCTAAGAGACAGGTGGCATGAATTTGTGACATATAGAATGAATCCTCCACTCCATTTCACACCAGCTGTTTGACCTTAGGCAAGAACTTAACACCTTCATGCCTTGGTTTCCTCACCCATAAAATGAAGGTGAAACACTAATAGTATCTATTGACCATAAGATTATAAATAAGGGTGTTCTGGCTGGGCACAATGGATCACGCCTATAATCCCAGCAATTTGGGAGGCCAAGGTGGGAAGATCATTTGGGGCCAGGCGTTCGAGACCAGCCTGGGCAACGTAGTGAGACCCTGTCTCTACAAAAAAATAGAAAAACTAGCTGGGCAAGGTGGTCCATGCCTGTATTTGCAGCTACTTGGGAGGCTGAGGTGGAAGAATTGCTTGAGTCAAAGAGCCTGAGGCTGCAGCGAGCTATGATTGTGCCAGTGCATTCCAAACTGGGCGACAGAGCAACACCCTGTGTCTAAACAAATAAATGAGACTGTTTTGAAGAATAAATGAGTTATTTGAAAAATGTGTTTTTAAGAGTGCTTGGCTTATAGTAGTTAGCGTAAGTATTTCTTAAATAAAGTAAATGTGATGAACTAGTACTTCTCCAACTTTTATGTGCATAGCAATCATTTGGGGATATTGTTAAGTTGCAGATTCTGATTCTGCAGTTCTGCTGTGGGGCCTGAGAGTCTGGTTTCCCAACAAGCTCTCAGGTGTTGCAGATGCTGCAGGTCCATGCACCACACTTTAGCAGCAGCCAAATGCAAGGCAGCAAGTGATGGCTGTCTCAGAAACTCTGCTCAGACATGACAAGCAAGCTGCATTTATCAGAACTGGGGTCTTGTCTTTTGCAGATGTGAGAGCACAATCCACACAATGTACCGTGTGGGGCCGTTAGGGGAGCCCTGAGCAATCTGCAGGCTCACACAGTCTCCCCACAGCTCTTAATGGGGAGAAGTGATGGCTGGAAGTTAGTTCTCTGATCAGCTGGGGGTGAGCTACTGACGCCAGTATGCGTGTGGTGTGTGTTTACAGGAAAAGAAGAGGGAATGCTATTGAGAAAATGAATGCTGAGAAAATTCACAGGAAAAGAGATGTTAATCCAAATATTAGTTGAATAAAAGAACCAATGGTCACATCCAATTAGAGAGTTCCTGTACCTCCTCCTTGGTGGGATCAGCACTGACAAGGTGCCTCAGAGAATGTGTCAGATGCCCCAGGCGTGACTCTCTTTCCTGCTTCTACAGATTGTCAGGATTTCCAATGGAAAGACGGTCCGTTTACATGAGATAGTCCCAAAACCCACCCATGACAGTAATGAAAAGCTGGAAATACCTTCAGCTACAAACACTTGGAAGGTTTTTGAGTTTTTTCCCTTAACATTTTTTATGATTTAGATATAAACATCATTTATATGTTTAGGTATAAACATCTGTTTTCATACAAAGAACTCTCTTAGGCAAACTACCTACTCAATATTGCTTCAGTTTACTTTCCCTTTTTCTCAGCTTTTCTTGAGTATCATGTGGATGAAGCAAAAGTTTCCAGCTCAGTTCCCTGCCCTAGGATGCATAGTTCTCCTTTCTTTCTTTATTTATTTAGAGACAAAATCTTACTCTGTCACCCAGGCTAGAATGTAGTGGCATCATCATAGTTCACTGCAACCTCATACTCCTCAAGCAATCCTCCTGCCTCAGCCTCCAGAGTAGCTAGGAGTGCAGGCATGTGCCACCATGCCCAGCTAATTTTCTATTTTTTGTAGAGACAGGGTCTCGCTCTTGCTCTGGCTGGTCTCAAACTCCTGACCTCAAGTGATCCTCCCACCTTGGTCTCCCAAAGTGCTAGGATTACAGGTGTGAGCCACTGCACCTGGCCTCTTTTCTTTAAGAAAGGAGAATACACAGAATACAACTAAGGTATGCACACGTGTACATGCGTGTGCGTGTGTACATGCGGCGGGGGGGTGTTTTCCATAGTGATTGTGGGATTATTTTGGGAATGGATGTCTGAGTCATCTAGTTTCATGTGAAGCATTTGTCCGCCCTTTGACTTTTAAATCAGTGATCACCTTGGAGTAGCTACAGGTAGAATGGGCCGGCAGCATCACAAGGTGTCTGAGGTAGCATATGATTACTGGCTACTTCTGGTCCTATAAATCCTTCACATCAGGATTGTCCCTCACCCAACAGTCAGAGAATTACAGTGTTCATATTAATAGGTCAAATAAAATTCTGTGAACACAGAATACTGACTTTTTCAAAAGATATATTTTTCCAGAATTTTCATTCATATTCTCACACACACCCCCCATGTCACTCTTCCCCAGAGACTCATTGTTCACATCAGCCATTCAGAGGGTCCAGGTTCCAGGAGTTTATGGGAAAAGAAGAGGCACCAGTCTTGGTTGGAGCTCTCAGCCTGCCTGTATCTCCTTGAGCAAGCTGTCTGGGAAGGTTGGGGATGTTTGATCTCAGGATAAGGGTCATTAATCAATAACTCCCCCAGAAAATCAGTTCCACTTTGCTGAGGTAAAAACCCTTTCATCTTCTGAACCTTTGATCTAGGTGAGTTGATGATTCTCCTGGTCAATTGGAGGGCTCTGAAAGTGAGATCTTACTAAACAAGGTAGGCCACTTTGGGTTTTGTCCTTATCTACAGATAACCACACCATACACGTGCTAATCAGGGCCTTGGGCACTCTCTCCGTGTGTAACCCCTCAAACCTTCCTTCCTAATTCCTCCTTATTGGCCCAGCAGCTCAGGTGCTCTTGTTATGCTTGCCTGTACCGGCAGCACACACCAGTCTGTGTGGGTCTTACATGCTGCTACATTTTTACCCACGGGGCCTTTAAAAGAGCCCCCAAACTGCAAGCAATGTGAATTTATCCCCTCTCCCCTTCATAGGTCTGTTGATATACGGGTTGAGCATCTCAAATCACCAAAATCTGAAACTTTTTGAGTGTTGGCATGACACTCAAAGGAAAGACTCATTGGAGCATTTTGGATTTCGGATTTTCAGATTTGGGATGCTCAACCAGTATGTATAATGCAAATATTCTAAAGTCTGAAAAAAATCCAAAATCTGAAACACTTCTGGTTCCCATGCATTTTAGGTAAGGGATACTCAGCCTGTATAAAGGACCTAATTTCCCCTTTTAGAGGCTGAACTGGTGTTTTAGCTGTGTGATCTCCTGGGCCCCTAAGAAGCTGACATTTCAAAGCCATTAAAACTCAGACTACTTAACACAGCCATAAATAACTTAGCCTCAGCCTGCCCTGAGGTGGTATGCCTGGGAGTTAAGATCAAGGGTTGATATCTCTAGGTGGCAGGTTCATTTTTATTTTATTTTAATTACCATATTTGTGTGTATCAAATATTACATAATTTAAACTTTTTTTAAGAGGAGAGTTCTGGAGTCAGGCATCAGATCCTAGTTTATTAGCTGTATGATCTTGGTCAAGTTATTTAACCTTTCTCTGTCCCTTCATTTCTAAAATATATCGGGATAATTGTGCAAGTCCCTGTATCCTTATTTGCAATTCTGAACTACAGAAAACTCTGTTAATAAAACTGACAGCTTTTTCATAGTTTGCTGTAAACTCAGTAGGTAGCAAACTTGACCTGAACCGACCAGTGTCTGTTTATAGTCTTTACTTATTCCTTTTATTTATTTGTTTATTTTTGAAGCAGGGTCTCACTCTGTCACCCAGCCTGGAGTACAGTGGTGTAATCATAGCTCACTGCAACCCAGAACTCCTGGGCTCAGGCAACCCTCTCACCTCAGCCCCCTGAGTTGTTAGGACTACAGGTGTGCACCACCACACCTGGCTAATTTTTTTTTAAATTTTCTGTTGAGACGAGGTCTCACTGTGTTGCCCAGGCTGGTCTTGAAGTCCTGGCCTCAAGCTATCCTTCCACTTTGGCCTCCCAAAGTGTGGGGAGGTGTGAGCCACCACACCCAGCCAACACATTACATTCTAAAATACAAAAATTTCTGAAATCCTAAGCATATCTAACCTCAAGAGATGTGGGAAAGGGCCTTTGGACCTGTACTTCCCACCTCAGAGGGGGGCTATGAGGAGTCAATGTGCCAATCTATTGCAAGTGCCCATCAGATAAACTGACAGTTGTTACAGACCTCTGAGATATGACCTTCATTGAATAAATATTTATTGAATTCCCACCATGTGCCAAGTGTGGTTGGGGTGGTGGTGGTGGTGGTGTTAGTGGCGGGAGGGCAGGATAAAAGGTGCCACCTCTGTCCTCAGGGAGCCCTAGTCTACTGAGGGACAGGTGTGCAGGTGAGGAAATCTGGACTACCAGGCAGATGGCTTCTTTGCCTTGAATGGCCAGGAAGGACACTGGAGTGTGCCAGGATGGAGCATCCGCTGAGCCAAGTGATGGGCATGAAGGGTCAAGTTGATGATAACAGCAAGAAGAAAGTGGTCTGTCAGTGCCTTTGCAGACTCCAAGGTCATGTAGGACAGGATCCGTGGCAAGCAGGAGGATGAGGCAAATGGGTGGGAACGGAATGCAACATGGAGTGCTTGATGTGTCTGGGGAAAGAGCCTGGATTTTACCCTGGAGGCCAGGGTCAGCTAGCAAAGATGAAAGTGACATCTCTGAGTGTGAGTGAATCCTTGAGCTGTAATTATTTATTTTAGTCCATTGCTATTTGTTTAGTATTATTCAATATATGTCTCCATTTTTGCATGCACGTATTATTTCCTCTCCCAGATGAATATTTTCTAGTGCTCTATTCTGTTTAACAGAATAGGCAAAATATTTAAATAACTCCCAAAATGTATAATATGTATTAATTGATTCCCCCTTCCATATACACCTGGTTTTTTTTTTTTTTTTTTTTTTTTTTTTTTTTTTGTTGAGACAGAGTCTCACTTTGTTGCCCAGGCTAGAGTGAGTGCCGTGGCGTCAGCTTAGCTCACAGCAACCTCAAACTCCTGGGCTTAAGCGATCCTACTGCCTCAGCCTCCCGAGTAGCTGGGACTACAGGCATGCGCCACTATGCCCGGCTAATTTTTTCTATATAGATTTTTAGGTGTCCATATAATGTCTTTCTATTTTTAGTAGAGACGGGGTCTCGCTCAGGCTGGTCTCGAACTCCTGACCTTGAGCAATCCACCCGCCTCGGCCTCCCAGAGTGCTAGGATTACAGGCGTGAGCCACCGCGCCCGGCCTACACCTGGTTTTTTAACTAATAAATTCTATAGGTAGTAGAATTCTTTAAATCTGTATCTCTTATAGAGCAAACATTAAGTACTTTAGGTTAATGCTGATGATGTAGGAAAAGCTTTTGACTTTATGTGTTCTTATAATCTTTGTTATTGATTCTTCCTTTGAAGTCAGCTGACATGGTTAAAATATTTAAAACTCTTAGCCCAATTAGTTTTACTTAGGATTTTATAATGACTGTCATTTAACTAGAAGAGTGAAACTTTATCAAGGAAACCACTCGTCTGCCTTGGGCCTTTAATTCTGCTACAAAATGTACTAAATTCTATAAAAACAAAAACAAAGCAATTTCTTTTTAATAGGGAGGAATATGAACAATTTTAGGGTTTTTTCAAATATTCTTTAATATGCATTTATTACTTTAATGATGTTGAGTTATTATCAATAATTTTTTAAACAATCAAACTACACTAAGCCTGGATGACTAAACACTAGACTGGATTTCCAGTGTCCCCTCCCTGAACCTCATCCCTGCACCCTTACTCCAGAGACTTTCTTCTTGTTATCCCATCCAGTCTGACTGTGGAGAAACGTAAACAGCTGGAAGGCAGCTGTAAAGCCCCTTATAAAGCAGGCCTGTCTTCACAGAGGGGTGAAATACCTTTCATGATGGTTCAAAACCAGAAAGGGAACGACGATGCCTGCCATGATGCCTGGCTTTGCTGAGGGAGGCAGAGGAGTTGCAGCCACTGCTGTCGTGGTGACTGCCCGTGAAGCCCAGTGATGACAGCTTAGTCTGTGACACTCCATGAGGCCTCTGGTTACTTCAAGAGATTTGTGAAAATATGAAAAACAAAGTCTTGGACTTAATTTTCAATTATTTAAAATAGCTGTTCTACATTTTTAGTGGTGGGACTGTGTGTGTGTGTGTGTGTGTGTACATGTATGTGTGTGTATACATGTATGTGTGTATACATGTATGTATGTGCAGGCTGGAGACCCAGACAAGTAGATGTGTTAGATGAATTAGGCACTGGAGGAGTTTCATAGCTAAAGACTCTCACATGAAACAATGTGTCTGCCTAAAGAGAGGGTTTAATTGGATGACCACTAAACATGCCTTCAAGCTGGAAAATTCAATTAGGCTGTGAGTCAGTCACATAAATATTCTTCTTTGCATGATTTCTGCCACCAAGTGGCTCTTTGCCATTGATATTCATCAGCAAGTACCCATTGTTCAGCCAATTGCTGGGGTGTCAGCACCCCTTGGGGTATACTTTGTCACCTCATCCCCTGCTGTTGAAGTCCTTACTGAGAACATTAGCATTAGGCAGATTATTAAGTCAAATTAACAATAATTGTGTACAAGTCTAGGTTCATCTCTTCCTTCCAAATAAAGGACACGTAAAGGCAAAATTGCAGTGATGCCAACATTACCTGAGGCTAAATGGGGAGCCAATTTCCTGCACCTGCGTGTGTCTGTAATGAAACCCTAACCCTAGACTTAAACATTGAAGAATTAGTGGAATAGTGGTATTGTCGCTGATGTGTCTGAGTTCCAACTATGCCCCTCCTGGCAGAGTGTCTGTGAATATAGTGTCTTAGCCCATTTGGGCTGCTATAACAACATACCATAAACTTGCTAGCTGATATAAAACAGAAAGTTTTTCTCACAGTTCTGGAGACTGAGAAGCCCATGATCAAGGTGTGCACATTCAGTTTCTGGTAAGGGCCCGCTTCTTGGTTCCTAGGTGACTGGCTGTCTTTTACCGTTTGCTCATATGGTAGAAGAGGCAGGGCAGCTCTCTGGGGCCTCTTTTATAAGGGCACTAATCCCATTCATGAAGGCTCCACCATCATGACCTAATCACCCCCCAAAGGCCCCTCCTCCTAATGCCATCACATGATTAGATTTCAACATATGAATTTTAGGGGGACACAAACATTCAGACCATAGCATATAGCTGCCCACGATTCTTCCCATTCTTATATATACATGTGGCTTCCTTGTCAAGAGATTGAATCTATTTCTTCCCCCTGGAATCTGGTTGGCTCATGGCCTGCTTTGGCCAATAGAAGGCAGTGGAAGTAGTGCTGTATGACTTCCAGGCCTAGCCTTAAGTGGCCTGGCAGTTTCTATTTGTGCCCTCTTGGAAGCCCAGTCATGTAAAGAAGTCACGGCTGTCCTGCTGGAGAGACCATGAAAAAAGAGCTCTTGGAGGCTGAGAGGACGTGTGAAGGAGAACCGTGGTACCCCAGCCAGCAGCTAAACATGAGAGCAAGGCCATCTTGGGGTTTAGACATGGAGTCTCTTCTCTGCTTTTAAGCATGAGACTGAAAGCTACATAAATCTAAAACATGTAGAACAGTGTTTGGAACACATTAAGTGCTTAATAAGTGTTAGCTATTGTTATTATAATAAAGACATATCCCCTTTCTATATGCTCTCCACAGCACTCCCCACTTCCTCTCCAAGTCTGGATCAGGTACAGTGCTCAGGTGTAGTGGGCTTCATCTCAGGGGTCTGAGGAAGAGGTGAAAGGGTAAGCTGGGGTGGAGCATCTCATCAGGTGTAGTTAGAAGTGTGCCAGGTAGGGATTCTTATTTAACTTCCTGAATCCCACTTAAGGAGGCCAAACTGTGAGGTTGTATATGCTGGCCTAGGTCATGAGTAGGAAATAAAAATATACAATTATAGAAAATAAAAGGTGCATGAGAGTAAAAGAAGCAGAAAGGATGTGGGTCAGAGAGAGAATGGGGGAGAAAAAAAGAAAAGAAAATGAAAAGGAGGGTAAGGACAGTCCTCAGAAAGGATGGATTACAACCTACAAGGTCTTTTTGTTAATACATTTTTTTTTTTTTTTTTTGAAACAGAGTGTTGCTTTGTTGCCCTGGCTAGAGTGAGTGCCGTGGCGTCAGCCTAGCTCACAGCAACCTCAAACTCCTGGGCTTAAGCGATCCTACTGCCTCAGCCTCCCAAGTAGCTGGGACTACAGGCATGTGCCACCATGCCCGGCTAATTTTTTTCTATATATATTTTAGTTGGCCAGATAATTTCTTTCTATTTTTTTTTTTTTTTTTTTAGTAGAGATGGGGTCTCACTCTTGCTCAGGCTGGTCTCGAACTCCTGACCTCGAGCGATCCACCCACCTCGGCCTCCCAGAGTGCTAGGATTACAGGCGTGAGCCACCACGCCCGGCCTGTTAATACATTTTGACAATAAAATGAAGACTAAGAGACCTCTTTCAGAATAGAAGGGTCAGTCTTTGTAAAAGCATTTCAAGCATTTGCTTCCTGTAGCCCTTTGAAGATGCTGATGGTGCATTACAGAACTGCTCCCTCGTGAGGCTGACACTTTCTCAGTACATACATGCGTACTACGGAAGAGGCAGTTTCGAGAGGAACATGTTTTAAAATGCTTATGAAAAGAAATCCAAAATCAGCTCTAGAGAGGGAAATGGAAATTCTGAACTACCTTCCAAGCATTTCCTAATGTAGCATATGCTGTGAGAACATCTGTTACATAGCTTCGGAAGCATGCTGGGTCCCGTAAGGGTCATGATAAGCAAATGGTCCTATCCAAAATGCTTTATCTCCTGGGGTTCGCACACATTTTGATTCATGATGCTGCCAGGTTTTGAGTACCGTGTCAATCAAAGACAGCTATATTTGCAAAAAGAACTACCTCAAGCTGTCAGGTCCCCACCAGGGCCAGGTCTGGAGCTAAGTCCATAGCAGCTGGTGGGGTTCACCTTTGTTCTCCCAGAGATTCTTCAGCAGCCTGAGCCTTTCTGGGGCCCCTCAGTTTCCTAGGGGGCGTTCTTTAGGCTTAAATTAATAAATTATTTCAAGGTAAGGTGCTAATAACAAGGTAACATTTAATGCTATTTCTCCCCAAGCCAGTATTTGACTTTGTTTTTCTTTTTTTTTTTTTCTTTCTTTCTTTCTTTCTTTTTTTTTTTTTTTTAAGAGATGAGGTCTTGTTATGTTGCCCAGGCTGAACTTGAACTCCTGGGCTCAAATGATCCCCCAGCCTCAGCCTCCCAAGTAGCTGGGACTGTAGGTATGTGCCACCATGCCCAGCTTCAATATTTGATTTTAACTGTGAACTTATACTCTAACTCCAGGAAAGAGTCTAACGAAGGAATTTTATTCTAAGGGACTTGGGGAATAGCGTATATAGGGAGAAACCCTGCCAATATCCGTAAAATCATATCTTTAAAAACCTCACTAAAATATTTGCAGTGTATTTTTCAAATTGTACACAATGAGCACGTGGTCTTTTTATAAAGGAAAAAGTAAACTTTTTAAAATAGAAAAAAATCATACTCCAGATGCAGACATTCACTCCACCTACATGTGAGACCACCTAGTCCTCCCCACCCAAGGAAAGGTGTCCTTTTCTTTGTTCTATGCAGAACTATAAATTTGGAAAAACTTCTATAATCTGGCAACGCATACTTTTAAAATCATCATTTATGTGTTTGTGATTTGAAGATATTGCCCGAACCAGTTTAGAGAAATGTGACCAAAGAGTTAAGTTGATGCTTATTTTTTTGTCTTCCTCCACCTCCCAGTCCTACATGGAGACTGTCTTGGGGCTTAACAGCTATAACTCACGGGCACTTTTACCTTAGAGCCTCCTCCATGACCACTGCAAATTTGAATACTGCTCTTTTCCTGTTCCACTCTGCCCTGCTTCCCTTCCCTCAGAAAGAAAGGAATTTCAAATAAGCTGACTCTCAGTTTGTCCCTTTGTCTTTATATAAGACCTCACAGAAATCATGAAGGAAGGTGGGTACCTGGCCTCTGCTGGGATTTCCTGCCTGAGTATCCTGCTGGGGGGGTGAATGAACAGAAGGATGGATGAGAGGACCCTTTCTCGAGTCCTAGTTACAGTGCTGGATCCTTTGTATCACTATATTGGTCATATTTTATTCTCGTTGTTTCTTCCTTGCCCTGACCACCTTTTCTGCTTTTCACATATACAGGAAGACCTTTATTAGAACATGATTCTGCCTTATCTTTCTGGGGTTAAGTAATTTGTTTCTTTTAGCTTTCCTCATAGGTCCTATTCTCTAGCTTTTAAAAGTAATTGTTCTTCTGTCACTTAAATCCCTGATGCTGAAGAATATCAAATTGGCTTCCAGGAAGGGTCTACCCTGACCTGTGAGTAGTTACACGATTAGTTCATGAGCCATTTGTACTATTTTATCATATTCCCAGTAACAGGGGAGCTGGCCCTCTATAGGATTTTCCTGGTGACCAGTAGAGACTGGGCAAATTCTGATGACAGATAGAAGGTTAATAGTAAATCAGAGCACCTGACAAACAGTGTTGACTCACCTGACATGCAATATATATCACACAAAATGGATTAATTAAAAATTGAATCCATATTGCAAGCCTTCTTCACCGAGTCAAGCAAATGCAAGATTGACAAGATCAGAATCAAATGTTACGCCTCCATTTCTGGAGTTGCTGTGGAGACTTCTTGAAAGATCAACCCTCCTTTATTTTTAGGGGTCTTGTCCTTCCCCATTAGCATGGAAATCTAAGGCCTTTACCAAAATGATTTTTTAAGGTGACAATTTTGTAATGCCAGAAAGAAATATTAGAAAAGAAAATCTTCATGTGCAAAAACAGAGTACTTATTCCTACTGTCAATACGAAGGCTAAGGTTTAAGAAAACTGGGATGTGTACGTATCACAGCTGCAGGCAGTACATCAAATCTGAAAAATGAAAGGCTTCAGGGGGCATTGGTATCTACAGCTGTCATTCTGTGTCAGGAAGGTCTGTCAGCTGGGGGAAGCATTTATTAATTCTCTCTCACTTAAGGACATTGCAGCCTTTTTCGCTATTTAGAGCATATTCTTGCGTCTGGCTTTACTTAAGTTCAATATTTAAATAAAATGTTTATCCTGGAAAGATTTTTCTGATGTGAAGCCAGTTGTGTCTGGAACCATGATATTTTCACAATTTACGTATCCTTACTAGACTCATAGCTCTTCCACATATGTTCTTCCTTCAAAGGTTATGCACCAGAAGGAAGAAGAATGGAGAGACAGAGATCAACTGACCCCACCAACAGTGTGCAGCCCGCTCACCCTGTGGGTGCTCCATTTCTTCAAAAAGGGCTCTGAGTCTCACCATAATTAAAGACTTTTAGAATCTGAAAGTAGGCACATGACAGAAAAATCCTATTGTGAAATGTACTGCGTGTTCTGTGTTTTATTTACAACGGTGGTTAATCTACATTTCAATACGATTGTTTCCGAGGTAGTTCTCATTTTCTTTTCTCCGTCTCCTATTCCCTTTTTCCTGCCCCTCTCCAACTCTCCCCAAATCATGGCCAGATTCAAGCCACAGGACTCCCGAAGGTCAGCAAAGCTGCAGCTATTTTCTGGCTCGCTTCCAGCGAATGCCCAGGAATGAGGCCGCTGGACCTCTGTCTCAAAACGCTCTCCCTCGGTGGGCTGCCCTGTGACAGTTCCAGATACTGCCTGACTTTGGCATGAACACAGAGGCCCCATGTGTTGAACAGTCTCAGAGGTAGCATCTTCCATCTCTGAGAGTCAGAGCAGACGTGGCAAGAGAGAATGTGGGGAGGATGTGTTTATTTGAATTCTAGCCAGTTTAACAGTATCTCAGGCTTTAAAAAGAAAGATATATCTTTTTAAAAAATCCTTGGGGAATGAGCCAACTATAAGAGAAGGTCAAAATGTATTCATATGGAACATGTGGTCTTCCTCATCTGTCAAAGGAGGTGGTTGGACTCGATGATTTCTAAGACCTCTTCCAGTTCTAAATTCAGCTGTCGAAAAATCATAGTGGCATCGCAAAGTACACAGATACCTGCAAACCCTCAGGGACAGAGGGTCAATTAAAGATGAAAAAAGGAGGGTGAGGGGAGGACTGGCCCACTTACTAGAAATTATATCATGTTCCCAGCCTGGTGCCTAAAACCAGATTTAGGACTTGGACAAAGAAGCCTACTCCAGCCTTCCTGGAAACTGAGAGTGGAAAGTGAGGCCAGGACCAAACTCCAAGGTGGAGACAGATGAAGCTGTCTGGGCTATATCTGAGCTACTGGTTTGTCATCATCAAAGGAGATTGTTTTTAAGAGACTGTGTTGTGTCATAGTTTAGTGTATGGCTCTGTCCTTTGCTAGCGCTGCCCTGGGATAAGTTGCTAAAATATGTTGAACTTCAGTTTCCTCATCTACAGGAGTACTTCCTTTGTAGGGTTATTGTGGGCATAAATGACATGAAACAATGGAAAGCCCACTTTTAAATTATTATTATTATTGTCATTAGGTCATTGGTTTAGAAACTGATTCAAGGCCTTAGAGAGCACTGGAACGAACCATTAACCTAAAAGAGCTATAATAACTGATGAACAATAGATGCCTTTTCCATTAGCATAAATACCAGAGCCTGGAGCCAGTAGCAACAATAAGAAAAGGAGACGGCCTTTGAGTCCTAGTGATGGGAGCAGGCATTGGTTGGAGGGCCAAATATCACGCAGATGGCCACCCACCCTTCCCCTGATTGTCCTCAAGGTTGTGTAGTTTGGATGTGGACTATACAATTGTCACCCAGATAAATCTGGGGTCCACATGACCCAGTCTTGTTTTCTTCTTTCTTCCTTCAAAGGAATCCAAACCAGTACCTTCTGAAATACATCAAAGGAGATTCAATTCAGAACCTACAACTGTGGTTTTAGTAATCCCAGTCTCTCTATATCTTTCACCCTGTAGCTACTCTAATATATCTCTCTTCCCATCCCTCACTTTCAGCTGTCAACTAAAACTCTTTGCAGGCCTCAGGCTCTGTGGTTCCTTCCTCCTCCCTCTCCAGGAACTGTGACTTGCCAGTTATTTGACCTGTAACCTGTACAGTCCTAAAGCTAAGAATGATTTTCATATTTTAAAAGTGCTGTACAAAAAAAAAACCCCAAAATAATATGTGATAGAGACCACATGTGGTCCCCAAAGACTAATATATATACTACCTGCCTCTTTATAGAAAGTGTTTTCCAACCCCTGTTCTACACCATTCTCTGTACTGAAAATAGAATCTGCCTTTCTTGGTTATTTATCTGCCCTATTAACCTAATCTGCAAAGACACAGTGGGGATGGGGGTAGAGAGGAGGAGAAAATGCTATGAACACTTACACATTAACACACTATGCTTAGTCACACTATGATTCCAGCTGTAATATAAAAATTCAGGTGATATCTTTAATTACCAACCATAGTAATTATATGCATTGTTAAACTTCTGATATAATCTCCTATTTCTTCCCCTTCCCTCTTTTCTGTTTCTCTTCTGCCTCTTCTTTCATTTGCCAACAGATCTGCTGAAAATGAGTTTCTTACCTGTTTCCCTTAAAGGTTATAGACATCTTTCTTTCTTTGTTTTTCTTTCTCACCCCTTGGATTTTTTTTCCCTTCCCACTTCTTCCGTCCTCCTCCTCCATTTCCCCTCTCTCCCTCCCTCTCTCTTTCTCCTTCCTTCTATTGCTCCTTTACTTTGTTATTTTTTTTCCTTCTTTTCTTTAAACAAACCTGTAGCGAGTACCTACAGAGCATTGTGCATTGAGAATCCAGAGACAAATAAGATGTGATATTTGCCATGGAAACACTTAGTTGGGGAGACAGGGAATTAAATGAACTACAGTATAGAGTGTTGTGTCCGTGTAAAAATGAGATCGAAGTCTCGTGGGTCTGACTGGGGGTGGGGTGAAGAGGGGGGTCAGGGAAGGTCGAAATAAAGACGGAAGCAGGCAGAAGAGAGGGGACAGGGCAACGTAGGCTGGACTGGCAACACATAAAATGCTCCGGAGAAGGGAGACGTGGAGAGGGAAGTTGAAGTGTAGTGTCTGCGGGACTCAGGAGAGGGGAGAAGGAGCCAGGTGCCGAAGGGCCTCAGACCCTGAAGGAACTCTGCTTTTTCCTAAGGGCAGTGGGAGTCCATTTAGGAATTTGAAGCAGATGAATAAAATATCCAGATTAGCCTTTAACAAAGAGCACTGAAGCTGCACGAAGGAAAAATGCCAGACCGAAAGTAGGGAGACCAATAAGGGTGCCATCGCAGCAAGTGGGTGAGAAAAGACGGGGGACATGCACTAAGACAGCAGCAGCAACAGTGGCCCAGATGTAATAAAATGGCCATTAGTTATGATAATAACAGCTCACACTTGTCAAGCAGCTGCTGTGTGCTGGCCTTTTACTAAGCATTATCCATTGTCCCTTTGGTTCCTTTTAACAGTTTTATGAGGAAGACATTACTGTTGTCCCTACTTTACAAATGTGGATACTAAGGCTCAGAGAGATTGAATCAGTTGACTAACCATGGCCCAGCCTAGGATTTTGCCTCCTCGTCTGTCGTCAGTGGCACAAGTCTCCAGCAGAAGATTTGTGACTGACCATTGCATTTTGCTTCCTAGTCCTGTCAGCTGTGAGGCAGGTCAGGACACTGCTGAAGGCACCTGCCGTGTTATATTCATCTCTCTCTCTCCCATGGCATTTTTCACCTAATAAAGGTTTGTTCTTTGCCGTATGTATTCATTTCTTTGTGTTTTGTCCAGATGCTATTTCCCTTTCCTATCTAACCTGCCTATATCCACCTTTGTAACTGCTACCCTTGTTTCAAGGCCTCACAGGTCTCATCACCTCCACGAAACCCTCCAGCTGTCCCCTGGGAGCCATTTGGAACAGGCTCAGCATGCCTTCACAGCCAGGTCGAGGACTTCGCTGAAGCCCGTTTACCACGGGCTCGCTCCTGCACCCCCAGCTTTGGCCTGCCCAGCTGATCAGTAACCCGGGCTCTTTATACCTTTTCCAAAATCATCCATGGAAACTTTTCCTTCTGATCTCTGGAGGTTTTCAACCTGGTTTTTTGATTGTTTCCTGAGCTTGGACCTTGGCCCTGCGTTGTAGAATGTCTACCAAGAGCAGTCCTTGGCCCCTGAAGATTATGTTCCTGGTATGTGTTCTTTGGTTTCAGGAACTGTGATCTTAGAAGACACTGACCCCACACTCTACTGTGGGCCCCTCCCGGCCTGGGATCCTGCCTGAGGAAGCTCTGAGACCTTCCTGGGCAACCCCAGCCCTCCAATTTCTTTCTTCTCTCCTGTAGGACGTGGGAGATTTACCACAAAATTAGCACTTTTCATCTACTTAAGTTTAATATTTTACTATATATTTTAATATTATAACATTCATATATCTTCTAGTGATTTCTTCAACTAAATAAAAATTTTTTGAAAGATGAGGGCATGTCATCATTTTTTAGCTTCCCCACAGTGCTTAATAATGGTAAGAAAGTGTTCAACACATACGTGGAAATAATTTGTTTACAGGATCCCTTCTAGAATAGTCTAAGGTAGATCGACATTATACTGAATATTATCTTGTGCATAACCTGGGTCCAATGTAGTGGAATGACTCTGCTTTAGAGCATTATGATGGAACACAGTCCCAGTGTAACATGCCAGGAGTTACCATGTTTAACCCTCACAATCACCGTATGATTGCGTTGGGTCCATAGGCAAGCGTGCGGCTTACCGATTTTACAGATGAGACTCAGAGAACAAGTTAAACTACTTTCCAAAAGTCACACTGCTAATAAGATGTGGCCACTGGGATTCAGAACCCGATTGATCTGTTCCATATCTGGTGCTCTCAACTACCTCAGCTCCTACACCTCACTGTGTGGTGGCTGGAACGCTTGAGAACTCGTCTCTTCAGATATAGAATCACAAAGTGTTAAGTGTGGAAAGGACCTCAAGAATTTCTAGGTAAAGCCTTTTTTCCCCTCTGCAAATAAGGACACTAAGGGGCAAGGGCACAAGTCACTTGCTTAAGGTCACAAAATGAGTTGTCAGAGCCCTCGGACCAAGGGTCGGTTCTCCTCCTCTGCGTTCCACATAGGAAAACTGTTTTTCTTCCCAGACCCTCGGAGCTCTGCCTGCTCTGACACTAGAGACTATAGACTCTAACAGCTGCGGCATCAATTTTAGGACACCTTCCCAACCCATGGCATGGTTTCCAAAGAGAATCCCACACGGCACGGAAAAAGCAGACCTGAGGCATAAAGCAGAGCCAGAGGGCCTCCTGCCCCTCACCTCCTGCCAAAATTCACTGCACAGCTTATAACCACTCCCTCCATAACCAAGAGCAACCAAAGCAATAATAAAATGCCTTGCTCAGGGCTCTAGAATAGCTCTAATACCTGGAGATAGGTAAGGAGCTTTTTGAATTTAAAGCACCTGAAGAATCAAAGGACAAAAAGGGGGTGGGAGAGACTTGAGAGTAGATTTTGGAAGTATGGCTCAGGGAATTTTGAGCCAAAACAGATATCATCAGCACTAGTTCTGCTTTATCTCCAGGTGTTTGTGTGTGTGTGCTTATGTGCGAGTGGATGTGTATCATCTGTTGCCCAGATTTCTGTGAAATGCAAATACTCAGTGACACTGTCAATTTAGGGTTTTAGGTGTGATGTTCCTACATAATCCCAAGGTAATTATTTATCATTCTGAGTGAATATCTCGTGCCTTATTGTCTTTATCTTTGGACGACACAGAACACAAAAGGGGAAAAGGGCAATAAAGGAAAACAATGTTTTCTTTCTCTTTCCCTTTTCTGTGCCACAGTGACTCCAGCCAGCGTTTATTCAGTGTGTGACTGTGCGTGGGGCTCTGTGCTGAGGGCAGCCAGGGGACACGCAGATGAGAAAGCCCAGTGTGCAAGAAGCTGTCTTTCCTGCTCTCTTTCACATTTGCCTCTGCCTGTCTTTCCCTGTTTCCTCTGTACGATAACTCGGTAAAGAAAACAGCATTGGGCCAAAAATGAAATTTTTTTAGCTGTTTTATTCCTAAGAGTAAACCCAACATTGGATATTTATCATTGTAGACAGCAATATAGATAAATGTTTAAAGAAGTCTCAAAAAATATTTTTAAAGCATTAAGCTGACAGAAGTGCTAGAAATCTTGTGCCCCATGTGTGCTTTTTCCAATATTATCTTAGATCCTCAGGAGTAGCATTGCAACTGGAGACAGTGGGAGGAAGGACGAGAAGAAATAGAAGCAGACTTAACCTCTAGTTTATTCAATTTTGATTTTCTGATCTCTCTCTTTTGTCCAAACTCTGTATTGGTAATATTTGAAAAAGAGCACTTGGAAATTTTATTTCTGTTTTTAACTCTTCTGTCTTCTTAATCCTTCTCTTTGAGTTGCTGCTATATGTAATAACTAATTTACTCCCCAGCACCTCCCAGAAGAAAACCTGACAGACTAAGGAAAAGGTTCTATTTTTCTCTTATCCTCATATACTTTTTATTTAAATGCTTATATCCAATTAATGAGCAAGTGAATCTGCCAATACTGGAAGCAATACAACATAATGGTTAAGAGCATGAACTTTTGATTTCTATGGACTGGTTTTGACTCTGTTACTAGATGATCTTGGGCAAGTTGGCCAACCTGTATGAATCTTAGTTTCTTTATTTATAAAATGAGAATAATACTATCAACCTTATTAAGCATGCTATTTATTAATGCGTTTATTTCTCATAACCCTATGGAACAGGTCTTATTGTTATTCCCATTTTATGGATAGGAAATTTAGGAAAAGGCAGTTTAAGTCACTTGCCTCTGTGCACATGATAAATAAGTGGCAGAGCCGACCTTAAAGCCTGGGGACTCCAGCTCCCAGCTGCACTGTTAACTACTAAACTATTGCCTCAAGGTATACCCCTCCAAGGCCATAGCCCCATGGCCTGCTGCACAGGCAGGAGGGAATCTGAGTCAGTGCCCAGGTGTCCCTGAACAGCGTCTCTGCCCACTGTTAGGGGTTGAAGCGTGCCCACCCCACCCTCCACTTCAAGATGTGAACTTATTTGGAACTAGAGACAGTACAGATGTAATTAATTAAGATGAGATCATACTGGAGTGGGCTGGGCCCCTAATCAGTATGACTGGTGTGCAGGGGAGAGGCCTGGAGCAGATCCTTCCGTAGAGCCTTCAGAGGGAGCATGGCCCTACCAGCGCCTCTATCTGGGCCTTCTGGCCTTCAGAACTGTAAATCAATACATTTCTGTTGTCCAGGCCCCTCAGTTCTTAGTTCTTTGTCATGGCAGCCCCAGCAAACTAATACACCCACCGTATGCTGAGCTGGCTAGGCCCTTTACCATTGTTCAGTTAGCCTTCTCTTCCCCTCTTCTCCACTCTCTATCTTAATCCCCTGACACCTCCCCCAACCCTTTCACCTCCTCAAGCTCCTCCCCAGCCTTCCTGCCTCAGCAGATGATCTCACTTTCACTCCTCTGAGACCACAACTGCCTCTTCTGAGGCCTCAATTTCCCTCGTTCTTCTCTGTTGCCACTGGCGCCTTTCCTCCTGAGACTTGCTCTTCCTCCCATATACGTTTTAGCTTTCCACAAGGCTTGTCCCTCCCCTCCTTTCCTTTCTCCGTGTGTTCCTCTCAATGTTCATATTAATTCCTATAATTTTACCTGCACTGTCAACTCTGAAGCTTATGTCTGTAACCCTGCTTCTCTCCAGGGCACAAGCCTCTCATTTGCAACCGGTCAATGATGAATTCCACCTGCTGTCTCTTCACTCTAGACCACGCTCTATCAGTGTGTCATCTGACCTCTGTACCAGCTTCTTCTCTCGTCTCTATTTTTCAGTCAACCAAGACTCCAAGATTTCTTTTCCATGCCCTCCTACAAACAAGGTCAGCAAGACCTGTTGATTCTTTCTTTGCCGTGCCTCTCACGTACATGCTAATTCCACTAGACCATTTCAAATCCTTATCCTGAGCAAGTGCAGTAGCCTGTTTACTGTCCTTCCTGTCTACTCTATTTAGCTTCCAGCTTGTCTTTCATGCACTACCAGAGTCATCTTCCCAACATGGAATTATGCTCATGCCACTGCCCTAGCAGGGCTGGGCCCTTGTTGCATAGAGAATAAAGGCTCATCTTAAATCTGGCATTCAGGGCTCCTCTTTAACACATCCCCAGCTCACCTACAATAACAAAAGGAGTCCAACCATCCACGTAGGAAGAGCTTTATTCAGTGCTGTGCCTTAATGGGGACTTCATGTTCTGAAAATAGATTTTATCATTCCATCAGGGATAACCTGGCTCAGTGAAGCTAATTCATGTTAACAAAATTTAGGAAAGACTGACATATCTTCTAGACTGCCATTTTTCCAATTTAGTGTTGGAAAAATGACTGCCAAATGCAATGGAATACTTGTATTAACAGAGTCACACATTTTTTCATCCTCAATTGGGGAATAGACACAGGCAGCCAAGTTCTAATCAGAATGTTGGTTGGATGCAGAAGAAGGGGAGTCTGTGGGATAATCCTAATGGTTCCCTCCATCTGTGAACACATGAGCTCTCTGGCAGTTGCTTACATCAGTGTCTGTCATGATTACATTTCAGGCCTAAAAATACAAAGATGTGACCTTGTTTGGGTTTCAGTGTTTTCCTACGCACAGGATTATCTCACAGGATATATTTCCTCTATAGGTTTCTAATCTCATTCGCTGTGTTGGTTTCTTTGTTCATTTTTTTACATGCTTGTTAATTTAGCTGTCAGCCACCCTATCTCCAAATTGTGTAAGCTCCTCGCTGTGTGATGCTCCCTCCGAATTTCTCTGAATAGACTTTAGGATGCCACCTAGCAGCCTCTGAAACTCTGAACAGAACAACACCAGCTGGTCCAGCCAGGGCCTGAAAATAAGTCTGTATACTACTCTTGAGTCAAGGGCACCAACACCAAATGAGAAAAAAAGGAGCTGAAGAAAAGAAGTTGAGAAAAAGGGGAGACGCACAGCTAAGGAGGAAAAGTGATGGATTTGTGAGGAATAATGAATACAGTGCTTTAGTTTACTTGCATTACATATTCCTCACCCCCTGTATTAGTCAGCTCAGGCTGCCATAACAAAGTACCATAGACTGGGCGGTTTAAACAATAGAAATTTATGTTTTCACAGTTCTGGAGGCTGGGAAGTCCAAGGTTAATGTACTGGTTAATTTGGTTTCTGGTGAGGGCTCTCTTCCTGGCTTGCAGACAGCCACCTTCTCCCTGTGTCCTCAAATGGCAGAGAGAAAAAGATCTCTCTTTTCTCTCTCTCTCTTCCTCTTCTTATAAGGCTACAGTCCTATCGGATTAGAGGCCCACCCTTATGACCTCATTTAACCTTAATTATCTCCTAAAGACCCTATCTCCATACACAGTCACATTGGGCCTTAGGGCTTCTACATATGAATTTGGGAAGCGGATGCAATTCAGTCCACAGCAACACCCCTAAAAAAAAAGTACTCAAAAAGTTTTTTCTTCTTCTCATTGCTTTAGTGAAGGAGAGGTGATGGATAGTGGAATGCTTGGACTATAGTGTGATTAGAGATATAATAAATTCTGACTCAGCATAATTACCATAATAGGTCTAGGTTATTAGCTAAACTGGAAGCAATTCAGTCTGATACCCTCTTGTTATTGTAAGATAAGTGAACCTAGGGGCTTCAAAGACAGTTCTTCTATTGGGGTGCCTAAATTTTACTTAATATTTTTTGGACCGTGAAGAATTCAACCCTTAAAATAAAAAGTTCAGTTGTGTTTGGTTGGAATTAACTTACTTCTTTACAGAAAGCCAAACTATGTAGATGGGATTTCCCTTGATTTTGGGTTCTTCAGATGGTGATGTCTTAAGTCAGGGTCCCGAGGAGTGCTCTTGGAATCAACACCTGTGAGGGAGTGAAGGAAGCAGGATTAGGCACTGGGAGAAGTTCAAATGTGACACATTTACCAGAGATGTCTCAGCTGATCTTATGGGAAGATCTGGAAGTAAGATGGTTCTTCAGCATAGAAGACTTGAGGCAAGAGGGCCAGGCTTTGTACCCTCATATTAACCAGTCATTGGATAGGGTTAACCCCGGGGATAGGGCATAACTTTGGGTAAGGTGGCTCCCTCACCGAGAGAGCAGTTCCCAGAAAGGGACTCAGCCATGAGCCTTCAGCAGCCTACACTCCTGGCAGTTGAAAGGACACAGTCTTCAGTGCATAAAGAGGGGTCTGGTGCTGCAACCCAGCATCCACTGCGGGAGCTAAGGGCAAAGGCCAAGGAGGTAATAGTTATACATTAAAATCTGTGGGCATTCCTCTACTTGGGATTTTTTTTTTTTTTTTTTTTCTTGTGGGTAAGAGATCAGAGATCGTCCTTGTCCTGCAGGCTGAAGATTTTGTGTGCAGAGGCCCTCTGAAAAGCACTGGGTTGTGGCCAGCTGAGACTAGTTATTAATTGTAGAACTAAAATGCCCTATATTTCCAGTCGTGTCATTACAGGCATAAGGGAGGCAGGAGTTAGAACCCGTTGTGCACTTAATTGAAAATTACTGGTAGATGATGTGATGAGGAGCAAGTTTCAGACAAGCCTGGACATTTATTTGGAGGAGCTGATTTCCACAGAGGTATGTGTGGTTTCTATAACACCTTCCTGGATTTTTTTTTCCTGAGAATGTTTATGTTCATTTGCTGGAATTAGCAAAGGGGTTATGAAGATGGAATATAGTCCACTGCTATATAAGTGTTCCTCAACACTTGACTGTTAATTAGTGTGGTTAAGTTTAATGAACTCATTTAATAGTAATATTCCTGCTGAGAATTTTATTGGGTATTAAATTCTTAAATTTAATAATGAAAAACATATTTGTATAGTGTTAATAATGGTTGCAAGACTTTCAGAGAGTAAAATATTAGGTGGTTAAGTGTAATGGATTAATTAAATAAGAAAGCCCAAACTACCTTTCAAAGTGACTCCATAATGATCTTCACTTTGTTTTAATGAATAAAATATACCATATCAAATGCCATTTGTGTACATTAGTTTAAAAGCGGTACTCAAAGCCAGCAAATTTAGATCAGAGGAAACACAAACACAGCAAAATATTCTGCTTGGCAAACAGTGTTTTGTTTCCCATACTGATCCATTAAGTTGAATAACTTGATTTGCTTACAAGATGTCAACAATATGTTTCTTCCATGTAGAGAAATCAGTGGGAACTTTCCAATCAACTTCCAAACAACAGCAGCTTGTATCAGCAGCAGTCCACATAAGCATTTGGGAAATGTTTTTAATTGCTTTAATTGCATATTAGTGAAATGACACAAACTTCTTATTATAGCTTTTTCGAAGTGAGCAATTCATTTAAATTGGCTAAGGAGTGTTAAGCTAGTGTAAATGTTCCTTATGTAATATATTCAAAATTATTTTTAGCAAACTTTTGAGGATGATAAATGTGTTTTGTAATTCATTATTCTAACAAATTGTTTGGACCTGGTTTGTCCCTCAGGTGTGTCCCTCAGTTTTCCCGTCTGCACAGTAGGAATAGGAAAAAAAAAATGCCAATTAGGATGTGATAAGGCAATATGTGATTAAGTGTAGACAGTCTGAGTTCTCCAGAGCCCTCAAAGGCAATTTTATTTAAGAATGAATTTTATGGGTTTTGTTTGTATGGAGAGGCAATTACTCCAATCAGCAGTCCTGGGGGAGAGTTTTAAACTCATCTTGCACTCCCATTAGATTATAGACAAGTGGATTTTGAGTTTCTGAAATAATAAAAAGATCGGAAGTTGTAGTTTCCAATCAGATCCATTCCTATCACATTGGGAAGGCTGATCAGATAGGAATGTATTTAATTATTTTATTTGAGGCATCAAAAATTCTGGGATAGGTTGCTCAATTATGTCTTCAATGAACCTTTTTCTTTTCTTTTTTTCATCTTTATGCTCTGCCATCCTTTGAATGTAGGGCTTGTCCTCATGCTTACTGCCCCAAGGTTGCACGGTGGCCCTACCCAGGCAGGTGTGGTTGCATTTCCAGGTACCATGCAAGTTTCCAGTGTAGTGAATATAGAAAGAGGCAGTAGGAAATGAGGGCACCTATATCAAAAAGGAAAAGCTTTCCCAGGAACCTTCAATGTTTGTTTCATTGGCTGCATATTATTACAATGTGTGGATACAGCACAATTTAACTCTTCCTGTGGATAGTTCTTGATGGGCTATGCATGGTGCCCAGTCAGGGACTAACAGACGTTTTGGAGAAAGAGAATGACCTGCTGCTCCCGGATCTAGGATCCAGTGCTGACTTAGTGTTTGTCAAGCCGCCCAGGTTTCTAGTTTTGCTTCCTCCATGGCCTTCATCTGCCAGGCTCAGCATGAGCCTGATTCTTAGCTCGGGCCAGAGGGAGGTGACGAGTGAGTCCCAAGTACCCTGGGCCTCAGCATCTGCTTGTGTTGGCTGCCGGACAGGCTCCAACCTGGCATCTCAGTTCTGACACCCAAGTCCCCACCTGGCCTTGTTTTCTGGGCCTGACTCCCTGCCTTAGAAACCCACCAGTCCTCAGTCCCCTGAGGGCCTGGCCTGCCTAGTTCTTTGTTGCACCCTGCTTCTCCCTGGTGGCTGGGGTTCTGCCCGCTGCTGCTGCCTGGTTGATGCCAGCTCCCAGGACGCCAGATCCCTGGCCTCCATCTACCTGTCTTCCCCTGGTCCCCTCACCCCACATGTACGTAAACACGCATGTTTGATCAGTTATACTGGTTTTAAAAATCAGATAGAAACAATTTATAATGAAAAACAGCACTTTTCTGTCTACCCTCCCCACTTCCAATTCTTGTGTGTGTTACACTTTTAGCTGTTTCTTCTCATGTTTGCCTCTATAATTAATAACTGGCTTGTATTACTATTTCTTCAAATTTTCTTTCATTGTAGGTATTATGTACTGATTTTATACCAAGGAATATGTGGATTTAGTGCCTCCCCCCAGATAAGCACCCACTTCTTCTTTACTCATTCTCCTAATCATAATTTTTGCTTGGATCAATATTCAGACTTCTTGTTACAAGAGAAAAACAGAATCCTTTCTTGTTTCTGCCGCTTTTACTTGGCCGTTGGTTATATGCAGCCAAATCCAATATACAGCGTTTCTGTCTTTCTTGTGAACACTCTCCCTTTGGTGGAGACCCTCCCCTAGTAGCTTGCTGAGGAAGTGTGTGTGACAGCTAAATGTTTTGAGACATGTCTTAATTCTACTCTATTTGATTGAAAGTTTGGGCATAGAATCTGAAGTTGGAAATTATTTTCTCTTGGAATTTTGAAGTGATCGTTCCAGTATCTTCTAGTGCTCAGTATTGCTGTTAAATAGGTGCCATTATGATTCCCCGTCCTTTGTATGGGACCTGTTGTTGTTCCTCTTTTTCTCTTCTGAAAGCTTTTGGAATCTTCTCTCTGCTCGATGTTCTGAAATTACATGTTGATGTGCCTTAGTGTGGATGCAGATCTTTTTTATTTTTTACTCATTATGCTGGGTCCTTCGTGGATCCTCTCTTATGGAAACTGATATTCTTCAGTTCTAGGAAATTTTGTAAATTATATCTATAATAGTTTCCTCCTCTCCATCTTCTTTGTCATGTTTTCTAAAACTCTTATAATTTGGACGTCAAATATCCTAAATTGATCTCATTCTTTTGCTTTTTCTTTCATATTTTCCAGATCTTTGTTTTTTACTCCGAGTGTTGCTATTCTATTTTCTGGGAGAGTTTTTCAACTTTACTCTTCAATTCTTATATGAAAATTTTAATTTCTGCTTCCATAGTTTTAATTTTTAAAAGCCTTTTATGTTATCACTATTGTCTGAGTGTTCTTTCTTAAAGCTTCTTGTTCTGTGAAAATTATAGCATTGTTTAACTCCATACTGACATCTGTGATAGGTTTTTGGAAGTTGTCTAATGTTCCAGAATTATTTCTCTGTTTCTTCTGAGATCCTTTTTCTTTTTTGTTTATTTTTTTCTCTTTTATGTTAGATACCCTCTTCAAATAACTTATAGTCCTGGGTTGTCTCTTCATATTTAAGAGTGAGGCACAACAAAGCTGATTAGAAGCTGTGTGTGTGTGTGTGTGTGTGTGTGTGTGTGTAGGGAAGGACTTTTTAACTAGTGGGATTCACCTTAGGATAATCTGAGGGTGCTGTTTCCCCTGCCCAGTATACAGAGATATTTTCTTTTGGCCCAGACAGCATCCCCGTATGGACAGCCTTTAATCTCCTGTTTGGGTGGTATGAAGCTAGTAGCCAGGGTGGTCAGAGCTGACTGAGGAAAAAGGGGCCAATGGTCTTACCATTCACCATGTGGACTTCACTGAAATCCCCAGTTTCAGGATGCTAACCTTATCCTGTGAGTGGTCACCTTGAGACCAGAGTCAATTTGGGATCAAGCGCTGTAGAAAATAAACTTCTAGTTTTCTGCCTGGGTTGGAAAGACTTGACTGTGCTGAGTTGGGATTGGGAAACAGGGATCTAATGGCTTCTTACACACACCTGCAACTAATCCTCCTGTTCTGAGCTTCACCTGGATTCACTGGCGCTCCAGTTTCTGAGCCTGTCCAAGGCCCTGCTTCACTCTGGCTTTCTCTGGTAAGCGGAGTCCACTCATCCATCTGCCTTGCCACTTCTGAAATTTAATTGCTCTAATCATCACTTCTGTTCTCTTTGTCATTATATAGTTGATTCTCATTATTCGAAGTAATTATGTTCTATAAAGTCACAGCAAATACTGAATTAGTAAATACTGAACTATTGCTTCTAAGGGAGATACAAGGTTAAAACCCTGTGAGCTTTGGATCAATACATAACCTTGTGTTACGTATTATATATTTTTGTTTAAAAACACCTTATTTGATATATATTCTTGATTGATTAACATTGAGCTCATGGCCAACAGCACTATAACTAATGCCTGAATGAACATTATCTAAGCATGTGCTTTCTCTGTAAGGCAGTTAGGAAACTAGATAGCACTTCAGTACTATGCTTGGGGGGCATTTTAAACAGTGAAATCACCAAGAAAAATTACAAAAGTATGAGAAACATGGCACTAAATAGACTGTGAAAAGGACACAGTTTATAGTATGAGAGCTAAAATAAGAAGGCAGAGTGTTGCCTCATTCAATCTCTGCTGGGAACATGTGTTTTGGACAACTCCAATTTCTTGCCATGCTTAGCATATCCATAAATGATTGTGAAAGCACCACGAGTATTGATTTTGGGGGTTACAAATAAGTTTTAGTAAGTAGGCAAGTTTGCAAACACAGAATCCATGAATAATGGGAATTGGCTGTAGTTTTATGCCTTTTCTATTCCTTTGCCTTTCTAGGGTGGTTTCAGTAGGTATTGAAAAGGAACAAGGAATGTGATAAAGTATACTAAGTCTACCACATTTAACTAGAAGTCTCTGTCATCCCAGTCATTTTGTGTAGGACCCACTGCTACTTACTTGTCTATAATGACATCAGACTTCTGGCTCCTCCAGCTCACTCTGCCTCTTCCATCCTTTGCACCCCCAGGGTTCATCCAGGCCCAGACCCCAAGGCTCCTCGAGTCACCCAGGCCCACTGTAACAGCTGGGCCATGCCTGATCATAACAACATACTGATGGTCATGTATAGGTCTTTCATATATCCTATAATTAGTGAGCTGCTGAAGCTGGCTCATACTGGCTTGCAAAAGTCAGTTGCTAAATTTTCAGGAATTTTGTGAGCCATGGTTAAACATAACCATTGATAAAAATTAAATTATATTATTTGTCAATTTAAAAAAATAAAAATAATTTAATTTAAAGTTAAATCATAGAAGCTTATAATTAAATATATAAATATAACAAATGCTCAAACTCACCACTCATTATTTTACTATATTTATTACCGTGCTCTTTATCTCTCTTGTATCTGTATGGTGGAAACACTATATCATGGTGTGCTACTACATATCTCTTCCCAATGTGTTCACTAAATGTCATATTCAGTGATATGACAATAATAGCTTAAAATCAACCATGGCAGGAGTCTTTATGCCATAGAAATCGGCAAATGCTCTAAATCAAGACTTTTTCTCCCCAGAGAGCCCACTGTTAAACATTCGCCAGCACACCACTGACTGAAATTAAATATAGTTTTATTGCTGCCATTAGGGATTCACTAATTTACATTCTGTCTTCTCCGGTCTTCAAACACCTGAGTAAAAGCAGAGAAAGTAGCAAAAACATATGAAGCAACTTTACAATCTCATTCTTATTTATCTTGTCGTTTGCATTAGCAATGGGAAATACCCCAGGGGACTTTGGGAAGCGATGAAGTAAACAGCAAATCACCCCTGTAGCCTGAGAAATTGACTATCTCAAGGACTCCAGAGCCTCATGGAGTGTGGAATTGAGTAAAATTAGAAATAAACTCACAAAGGCAATGGGGAAAAAGTCAGTAGCTAGATACAAGGATATGCATTAGCTACTTGGATGTTTGTTAAGCAAAAATAATGAGGCTAGACGCGGTGGCTCATGCCTGTAATCCTAGCACTCTGTGAAGCCGAGGTGGGCGGATTGTTTGAGCTCAGGAGTTCGAGACCAGCCTGAGCAAGAGCGAGACCCCCATCTCTACTAAAAATAGAAAGAAATTAGCTGGACAACTAAAACTATATAGAAAATATTAGCCGGGCATGGTAGCGCATGCCTGTAGTCCCAGCTACTCGGGAGGCTGAGGCAGTAGGATCGCTTAAGCCCAGGAGTTTGAGGTTGCTGTGAGCTAGGCTGATGCCACGGCACTCATTCTAGCCTGGGCAACAGAGCGAGACTCTGTCAAAAAAAAAAAAAAAAAAAAAAAATGGCAAAAATAATGACGAAAATGAAGACTGGTAGAACAGAGTCACAGAAAAAGAATCTGGGTCCTTCCTGCTATTACAGACAGTCTCACCCAGATGCGTTAAAGGATCTTGTACTTGTGAGCTTGGAAAAGCTGAAGCTTCTGTAGTCAACAGCTGGGGATAAAAAATTATTGATACCTAGTTAGAATCGTACTGCCTAGGAAACTCTTAATATGTGTGAATAAGAAATGATTAACCCATATAATATGTTGTTTCTTTGACCAGTTAATACTGTTATGAAATTAGAGCAAAGAGTTGCAGTTTCTCTGAGCAATGGGTCTAGGGAAGTTTGTTGAAATAATTATTCCAGGAAAATCTGGGGTAGGGGGGGAATCATATTTAGACTTCTTTTGCAGAATTTCTACTAGTTGTGAACCTTTGTGAAGTTCAAATTACTGACTTATAATGTGAAGTCAGTAAGTATATTAGAAGATTTAAATATATTAGATTTAACTTTAGTGCCTAGAATCCATTGATTTTGAAGAGCAAAAAGGCAGTTAAGGGGGAAAAAAATCAATGTAGGATGTAAAAATAGAAAATAATTGTGCTGCTGTCCTCCCTGGCTACTACCATGGTCATGAAAAAAACTGGGTTAATAGGACTCATGATATGCCTGATTTAAGAGATTCTTGGAAGAATGGACTAGTCTGTGGCTTATATTTTAAAAATAGAATAATTCCCCTATTCATGGGCACACTGGTGAGCAGTGGAAGGCACACCTCTGGGTCTACTGTCACGTTGCTTCTCGGTTTGGGTTCAAAACTGCAGTTTGGGGAAATTTTAGTGTCATGTCTTTGAGAGAAGAAGAATTGCTGTCAGGTTTATATATTAAAATTTACTTAAGGCAGATGATCCCTGCTTGAAGTATCATCCCTTCAAGTAAACTGGAAAACTTCATAAAATGGCTCAAGTGGTAAGGCAAAAAAATTTTCCTGAGTTTTTTGGTGTAATCTTCATATACCAAACATTTTCACAGTGGTGCGGTCAGATTTCTTTTTTCCTATTATTTTACCTGTTATTATCTTGTGTCTAACTTGTTTTTGGTGCTATTGTTGCATTTTCTTTTCTTTTTTTTTTTTAACACGGATAACTTCAAATCATTCTTCTAAACTACTTTACCTATTCTTAAATATGTGTAATCTTTGGCACAATAAATGAATGAATTTCTTTTCTTTTCAATTGAGATATAATTCTCATAACAAAATTCACCATTTTAAAGTGTACAGTTCTGTGGTTTTTAGTATATTTACCGTGTTATGTAGCCCTCACTCCTAATTTCAGAACATTCCTCACCCCCAAAAGAAACCCCATTCCTATTAATGGATATGTTTTCAATTCTCTTCGATATCTGTATGCCTAGGAGTGTAATTGCGAGGTCATGTAGTAATTCTGTTTAACTTTTTGAAGAACTGCCAAACTGTTTTCCAATGAATTCATTTCTGTTAGTTACATAGCCTTAATCAGTTCTCCTATAAATATGGGTCCCTTTGTGGTTGGTTGTGTCAATTATGGTGTTCTAGAAGAGACATGAAGAGGAAGCAAAACATCCAAGCTTTGCGGTGAGGTGCTGCTTGATGCAACATGCAAGCTCATTGCTTTTTGTTTGGTTTTGTTTTCTACAACTTGTCAGGAAATACTTAAAAACCCCCACATACCCATGACTGTGGCATGTAGACTCTTGTGTGGTTCCTGTGTCTATTCTGCCCTCACCTTGCTAAATAGCTACATTCTTGTGCTCATCTTTTTGATGATGATGACGAAGGTGATGATATTGCCACTTCTTTGGTGCTTTCCAGGGTCTAGGAACCACACTAAAAGCTTTACAAATACTACTGATTATTTAATCCTCAAAATACACTTCTAAGATAGATATTTTTAATCCCCTTTTCACTTGCCTAGACCAAAGCTTAAATTGGTGAAGAAATTTCACATGGCTGGAGGTTGGCAGAACAGCAGGAAGGTGCCACTAAGCTGGGGCCTCCCACTGCTTGGAAAGATGAGCATACTGTTTAAATGTGGTTCTTTAATTCTAGTTTGTCCTGCTATATTTGAAAACTGAGATCACACCTGAAGTCTATATAAAATAGGAGGGGAAAAAAGAAGGCTTCCATAATAAATATGGAATCCGTAGCACCAAATGGAACTATTAAATATGTTAAAAATCATTTGTTTATTTATTTGAGTGACATCTATTAAGTATCTTCCATGTGTGAGACTCTAATCTAAGTGCCAGGGAAGAGACAGAGACTAATTCAATATCCTTATCCTCACAATCTGATATATAAATTGTCATGAGTACTCGAGTGGAGTGGGAATGAGAGAGTAGAAAGAAAATAAGAAATGATTCTTTTCTTTAAAATTACCAAATATGAATTGGTAAGAATTGTCTCAATGATTTAGATGTAACATTCAGGTATTTAACAGTGTTACTAATATTAATAGAATCTGGATGTTGCATTTTCATTGTTCCTGAGAATGGGGCTTTTATGATAAGACTTCAAATTATCTTAAGAAGGTTTGGAAATGGAGATCAGAGCACATGTCCAGAAGTGCCTTTTCCAGATAGACACATTCCAGACAAGTGCAAATAAGCATTTTACATCTCGAGTGCAGAGGAGAAAGATAAGTACAGTGTGACGCAGTGGGAATCTCCATCTCTGTGTTGCTCCGGGGCCCCCCAGTGCTCCTATTCCAGCCTGAAGCCACCAAAGGACTCTCTGACTGATAAGTTGGCTTGTATTACTCAACAGCAGACACTAAAATTGATCCAGGTCCTGAACTCCTTAAAAATCTTTAAACAGTAAGTTTCAGACTTCTGTTTAAGCTGTGAAATTTTTCTTTCAAATAAAGCTTTAATCTGTAGCCTTATATCTGAAACAGACAAGCAGGGTGGGGTGGGGGTAGGTGATCTTCCCTGAAGCCTGGTACATGTTCATCCATCCCCTCCTGCTCCCTTGCTCCTCTCAGTCCTGAGGAGCCATTTGAAAGCACTGCCCCTAAGAGAACCCCCCAAACAACCAATATTCCTAATGAAACCACCCTTCATGGTTTGCCTACCTTAGTGGTTATTAACCTTAAGCTCTCATCAGAACCCTGGAGAACTTGGTAAAGCACCCCAGGAGTTTCTAATTCAGTAGGTCTGGCTTTGGGCCTGAGAATTCCCATTTCTCACCAGTTTCCAGATGATGCTGACAGTGCTGGTCTGAGGACCACATCTTGAGAACCTCAACCCTGGGTATATTCTGTGAGACTTTCATTTCACACTCATTGGGTCAGTGAGGAAAATTTTGTTGCCAGGTAAAAATCAGAAATGCTGGGTTATAAAGAATTAAACAGGGCCGGGCGCGGTGGCTCACGCCTGTAATCCTAGCACTCTGGGAGGCCGAGGTGGGCGGATCGTTTGAGCTCAGGAGTTCGAGACCAGCCTGAGCAAGAGCGAGACCCCACCTCTACTAAAAATAGAAAGAAATTATATGGACAGCTAAAAATATATATAGAAAAAATTAGCTGGGCATGGTGGCGCATGCCTGTAGTCCCAGCTACTCGGGAGGCTGAGACAGGAGGATCGCTTGAGCTCAGGAGTTTGAGGATGCTGTGAGCTAGGCTGACGCCACGGCACTCACTCTAGCCTGGGCAACAGAGTGAGACTCTGTCTCAAAAAAAAAAAAAAAAAAAAAAGAGAGAGAAAGAATTAAACAGGTTTCTTCTAAAGTTTGAAGTGTTTAATACAATGCAGTATATTTTGTAACTCTAAGAAAAGGATCTGGTATTTGACCCTAGGACACCCTTCCCCTCGCTCTTTTTTCTTTTGAAATAGAATAAACATGGAAAATAGTATCATGTGTGTACCAGAGATAGAATTCAGAAAAACTTAGACACCACCAGGGCAAAGCTATACATGTTAAGCTTATTTTTATTGCCCTCGAAGTTTGCCTTTCTCTATCTTAAACCTAAGGTACAACTTTTACTTTGAGAAACCAACTGATCCCTTACAATTAAAGTGTTTGGAGTAACCATTAGATGGAGAACTTAACCTGTTCCAAGGATATGAAAGATATATACCTTTCAGGTGGACTTGAGGTTGTTTGCTGAGGTTGTATTAGGAGATTGTATTAATACATCTCTCTTTGCTTTTCCTCTGTTCCTCTCCTCTCACTAGGCCTCTTGATGAGGTGGAAAGAATTGAGGAGACCTAAGTTCTAGTCCCAGCTCTGCCGCTAACTAGCCACTAACTTAGTCTCCAGGCCTCAGATTTCTAAGAAAATGAAGGGGTGTAACCAGATGAATGCAGAGATCACTTGCAACTCTGAATTTTTTTTATTTTTTATTTTTTTAGACAGAGTCTTGGTCTGTTATCCTTGGGCAGAGTTCAGTGGCATCATAGCTCACTGCAACCATAAGCTCCTGGGCTCAAGCCTCAAACTCTTGGGCTTAAGCGATCCTCTTGCCTCAGCCTCCCAAGTAGCTGGGATTACAGGTGCGTGCCACGACGCCCAGCTAATTTTTCTGTTTTTAGTAAAGATGGGGGTCTCACTCTTGCTTAGGCTGGTCTCGAACTCCTGAGCTCAAGCAATCCTCCCTCCTCAGCCTCCCAGAGTACTAGGATTACAGGCGTGAGCCACAGCGCCTGACCCAACTCTGAAATTCTTTAGCCTGCAGCTGATGCTTGGAGTGAGTACAGGAGCAGTGTCGGTGCTGAATTTATGGAGTGAGGAGCCTGTTGCAAGGGAGGCACTGGGCTCACCATTTGCTCAAGCATTGTCCTGAATAGTCTCAGTTTTTGCAGATGAGATAGTAGAGACTGAGAGAGGTTCAGCAATAATCAAAGTCATACACCTAGGAAATGGTAGGATTTCAACCCATCTGTGAGTATAAAGAATGCTTTCAACTCTACCCACTGCCATAATGCACTTACCACTCAGCTTCTCCTTAAACTGCTTTCATATTTTTAAACATTTCTTGTGGGTCTTTTGAGATCAGGTAGATTTTGGACTAAATCTCAGCTCAGCTGCTTTATAGCTGACAACTTACCCAACCTGCAAGATCCTTAGTCTCCTTATCTGCAAAACGGGGATACTAATAGCCTCTTTGCATGTTAATAATTTTATTTACTTATTCTGGAGTTATAATTATTGTAAATATGATTTTTTATTCCATCTTTTTCTCTTGAACAGTTTATTATAAGCATTTCTTATGTTGCCCAGGATTTCCATATTTGTATTCAGGGGCTGCATCTGTTTTCACTAAGTGTATAAATAGTTGGTTTACTCATCTATCCTGCTACAATTGATATTGAGCCAGATGGGCAAGGCTCAAGGTGTGAAACCTTTAAGGTGGACCTAAGGATGGCACTTGCTCCCAGCTTTGAAAGCTCTTCACCTGGATTCATGCAAACCTCACTGAGATTCTCTGCATGTGGGCCTTGTGCTTGAACCTGCTGGTAAGAGACAGGTGACTCTCAATTCTCTGCGTAAGAGGCCTATAACCTTTACTTCTTAATTTGTTTCTTATTTGCTTTTCTATGAATGAAAATTAATTTTCAAACATTCTGAATGAATAGCTGGCTATATTTAGATAGATTTGAAAAAATGTGGCTTAATTATGTTTTCATTAGTAAGTGCGGATGTAGACTACAAATAGAATTATAGAGAACTCTTTTTATTGCTAGTTCAGAGGAGAGGGCAGAGAGGACCAGGACAGTTTCAGCTGGAGGAGAATCTGCATTACATTTACACGGGCAAGAGTTGATTATATCCCAGAAGAATGTGTTTGATTTCAGTCATTTTAGATAACTCTCCAATGGGAATTGTAATTCCATGGCATAAGTAGATTTGTAACTGCCTCAATTTTTTAATTAAAACCAGATATTCACATGCAAGACGATCTTAAGCTAGCAACTCCTTTCTTTCAGCTGGAAGGAAATAAAATAGTATAGAGCTGGATTCTAAGATGTAAATTGCAGGGAAGATTTGTTTGTAATTAACTTAGAAAGTACTGTTTGTGTTTAACTTCACCATAATGTTTCAGGATGAACAAATTGCACATTAGATAGTGTAGACAAGAAGTAAGGCTTTTAACCAGTGTAAATGTTCTTTCCTGGTTGTTATTTCTAAGATGAACCTGTGAACTTTTAATTTATACATTGGTTTAAAGTCGCTAGCCCTTGAATTGTCTGGCTTTTGAGATTTAATTATTTAGAAGATGATGGCGCATGGTGAGTATCTTGATTTTCAGAATCATCAGGAGAAAAATGATGCTCTGCATTGAAAATCATAGATTAATGCTCAAAAGGGAAATAAAATCATATGGACATACACTAGATACTTTAAATAATAGTAATAAATATTTTTATTTTACAGAAGCTACAACATACTTTATATGACCCTTTTCCTTTCAAAATCACCTTGCCTAGTAAATTTTTTTTATTTCAAAGTATTATGGGGTACAAATAATTTTGGTTATATGAATCACTTTTATAACGCTTGAATCATGGTTATAAGAGTGCCTGTCACCCAAATATTTTCCATTGTACCCATTAGGTAAGTTTCGCCTGTCCCCTCCTCCCTCCCCATCTTGTTGATTTCCATTAAGTTTTACTTCCCTCTATGCACATACGTGCTCATTGGTTAGTTTCAATTTAGTAGTGAGTACATGTGGTATTTGTTTTTCCATTCTTTAGATACTTTGCTTAGGATAATGGTCTCCAGTTCCATCCACATTGTTGCAAAAGGCATTAAGTCATCCTTCTTTATGGCCAAGTAGTATTCCTTGGTGCACATATATCCCTCAGGGATGCCTATGATTCTTATATTTGGGCGTTTTACATAATCCCATATTTCTCGTAGGCTTTGTTCATTCCTCTTAATTCTCTGTTCATTATTTTTGGCTGACTGATTTAATTCAAAAGAGTTGTCTTCAAGCTCTGAGATTCTTTTTTCTGCCTTGTCTCATATTCTTAAAACTTTCCACTGTGTTTTGTATTTCCTTAAATGAATTTTTCATTTCCAGAAGTTCTATCTGGTTTTTCTTTAATATGTCGATGTCTTAAATGAATTTTTCATTTATTTCCTGAATTTTTTTTCTGGTTTCTTTGAGTTGGTTTTCCATTTTCTATTGGATTTCATTCCCAGGCAGCCCCAGCACCTGAATGAACCACACCTGGTTGCTATGGCACTTGGGGTTGCCCTCTTCCTCACCATAAAATCTGCCCTAATCAAACAGAGTGGTTTTCCAGGGGGCGGGGGGCCTCTCCCAGCTTGCTGCATCTCGGAACCCCACAGTATTCTGCCGTCAGATCTTTCCCCGTGGGCTTCCTCACCACCCAAGTCAAACTCACAGACCTCCCCGCTGTGTCTCCAGCAACCAGCTCAAGTCCAGGGGGCACAGGGTCCGGCCTGCTTATCTAACCTGCTTGGCATGCGACTCCATGAAATGCCTTTGGGCTGGGAGTTCCTGTATCAGGCACCCTGGATCCACTGCGGGCCCCCAAAGGGAAGCGTGCAGGTCCCACTTTCTGTGGAAGCCTCAGCCTATAACATGCTTCTGCTGGGGGGTGGGGCGGTTGCTCACCAAATTCTCAGCCCAAACTGCTTTCCCTGTCGCAGTGGGTGGGGGAGGGGAGGGCTGGGGAAAGAAGCGTCTGGATGGAAGAAAGCTGGCTCTCCAGCCTCTTGTGACACTTCCCTGGAGGGCAGCCCCACATGGTGTGTCAGAGCTCCGGGACCGTGCACGGCACGTTCTCCCCGCTATACCGTGTTTGCCACCGTGTCTGGGCTCATGGGGGTGGAAAAGCCTCCAAGAAACTCTGTAGCCCGCTGGCCACCGAATGCCTGGGGAAGGATGAGAGGGATCCCTCCTTACTCTTGCACTGGGCTCAGAGATTCTCTGGGTTTGATCCTCGCCAATGTCTTTTTTCCTTTATCTTCTACCTTCTCTGCTTCACAATTTTCTTCCGTGAGATCCCCGGCAGGCTCCAGCACCTCTCTCTATGATCCACACCCACTCTGCGCCTCTTCTTCTCTCTCCTTTGTCAGAATTCCTATCTTCCCTCTGGGGTGGTTTGACAAGCGATGTCTCCAGTCGGCCGTCTTGTCCCAAAGGCCTCCCCCACCCCCGCCCCCGCCCCACCACCTTATAGATTTTGAACACTTTTTTTTTTCCTTTATAAAGTTTGGAGAGTGAAAAAGAATTCAAATTCTCTCTATCTACCAGGTAGTAATTAAATCCTGTTTAAATATCTTATATACTGATGCCTTTATTACATAAGTCACCTGCAGGAGATTAACTGATGCCTTTTGGACAACTGAAATGAACTATTGTAAAGGCCAAGTGTAAGTTGCAAGCTACTAAAATATCTTGACAGGATAATAACCAGAATAACCTGTAAACTAATCCACCGTAAGGCGGCATCTGGTTTTCCTCTTGGCAGGGTACTAGATGCCAAAGCTAAGCTCTTTGGCTCATTTTTCTCTAACATTGCTATTTAGATACCAGGGTACTAACTGCCACTATAAAATTGCTATGTAGCTTTTTAAAAAATGCCTTATAGCACACAGATGAATCAAAATGCAAAACTTGCCTGAAAAGGTGGATGGCAGAGTGTCTGTCACATCTCTGTCCTCCAGACACGGTCCTCTCTCCAGAGTTGGTCCCTTCTAACAGTTCCTTAGGTCTCCTTCCAGAGATAGTCTGCGCACATCAAGTCTTACAGACACATATTCTACTCCTTCTTTGTACCCATGGTCATAATGACATATGCATTGATCCACACCTGCCTTCTTTTTAACTTGATCTATTTTAGAGATTTTGCCACCATTATATAGAGCTGCCTCATTCTTTTTAAAGGCTGTTTAGTATTCATTGCATTGTACGGATGGACCAAAATTTATTTACCAGACTCCCACTGGTAGATATTTATATGATTTCCAAACTTTTACTAATACAAATAATGCTGCATTGAATAACTCTGTTCATTCATCATTTTGCATGCATCAGCATATCTGTAGGGTATGTTTCTAGAAATAGAATTGTTGGGCCAAAAGAAAAGCAAGTGCATTTTTTATTTCAACAAATACTGCCAAACTGCAGTGAATGTTATAGCAAGTTATACTCCCACCAGCTATCTATGACCATGTGTGCACTTTTACACCTTAGACCTGGCCTTTGTCATGGGCAGGTGTTTTTTTTCTGAACTTGGCCACAATCCAGAGCCTCTGGGCTCACTTGTGTTGTATTGGTGACTTTCTGTCTGTGATCAGGACTCGTTTTCCAATACTCTTGGCCACCATATTCTTGTACAACTATTTGAGGGCATTGCTTATAGGAAATAGGCTATTTCTATATGTGTTTCCTCATACATTGGGGGATTAGGGGAGGTGCTGATGTTTCAGAACCCTGAATTTGGCAAAGCAGAGAGGCTTTAGAGAGGTTTTCTTGATTTGAAAATCACAGAAGGGCTCTTCCCACCCTCAATTAAATAAACAAACTGAAGTTTTGACCTTTTTAAAGCTAAAGTATTGGCAGCACTTTGTAGCTCTCACTGAGCCACTCTATTAACCGGACCTCATATGCTCATCCCTGTCTGGCTTCTCCTCCCTCTGTCACTTCTTTCCCTCCTCTTGTTCCTCACCTTCATTTTCTCTCCTTATCCAAACAGCTTGTTATTACTCCTGTTGGAACCTCACCACCTCTCTCTTAGTCACTATCATAACTCTACGGGTCCGGGCACAAACCAGAGCAAGCTCCATTTCATTTTTGTTCCTATAGATCTCCCTCTCTGTGCTTACTATTTTGTAATCTGTGCTATAGTTTGTATTCCAAACCGCTAAAGTGTAATAAGGCCCTTTTTGTTTAGTTATATAGAGCACCTAGCTCATAGTGCTCACTTAAATATATGATATTGTGGTTAGTTGAGGGATATATTTTTTCAAGGATTTAGCTTTAACTTAATAAGTGTATTTATAAATACAAAACTTTGATAGCATTTCTGTGGGTTGTTTCCCCAATAAAATATTTACTAATAATAAACGTAGACTTAACTGTTATTACAGTGCATACTTACTTTCCTTGGAATAATAATGTCAAGGAAAACAAAAAATGGCAAGCTACCTAAGATACTGGCGTGGTTGCTGTTTGGTACCATTCCTTCCCACACTTGTCTCTAATCTATGGACTAAGGACTTGTTTTAGGCATATTCATGACATCTAGAACAGTGCTACTTAAAGAGTGGTCCACAGACTAGTGTTTTTCCTGCCTATCAGCAAAAAAGTAGGTACAGAAAATGGAAATAAGTAAGTGCTCAATTAAACCTCTGTAGTAATTTGACAGCATTGAATCTAATATTAAAAATTGGGGTTGTATTTTCTGTATCTTTGTAAAATCTTTTTTTCTGATAACTCATTTTATTTTATTCTACAAAATATCAATCCATCACAGATTAGACTTTTTAAAATGTTCTGGAAAATTCCTTAAATTTCAGTGACTCTCTAGTTTGTAAGGAAGATGAATTGCTATAAAAGTCTTTACTTTGGCTTGTTTTCATAGCATGACAAGTGTGATATCCTCATGTAATACTTGAGGAAATGAGACACAATGACAAAATTTCTTGCCTAAGACTGCTGCATATACCAGGATTAAATTTTCCCTTTCTTATTTCTGTAACCACACTACAAGGCCTTGCCTGCTTTTTGTGTTATGGTATTTTAATTAAAAACTAGGAGAGTGAGCGGAATAAGAGAGAAAATTGTGCGTGAAAAGAACATTGCAATTTTTTTTACCCTTCAAAGAAAAGTATAAATAACATTTCCTCCTTGTTATTTTTGCTTTAATGCCATTTTCTAAAACTAAAGTACTTTGGAAGATATATAGGAGAATTTTAATGCAATGGCTTTGAACTCAGAAAAAAATTCTGTGTGTGCTGAATGTTTGTTAAAGTCTTTAAATGCTTGTGGAGAGTATACAAATAACAAAATCTGGAGAAGTTTGCAAATATCACTATGTCAGCCTCAGGGAAAATATTTGGGTTTTTGTCCAGGCCATGGTAAGACCCAAGAAGCCAAAATAAATATTGGGAATATCTAGTCTCAGTGTGGATGCAACAATCCAAACTGTGTGTGAGCAGAGTGGATGGAGATTAGGAGGTTGGGCATACAAATCTAGATGATTTGGGGAAGGAAGAAGAACTGAGAGAGGTGTTAGAGGATAAAGACAATGAGACCAAGGAACAGAAGACTGAAAAGGGTGGTGGGTAAGGTAGAAAGCCTCCAAGCTTTCTTGGCAGGCTCTGTGGGTGGACCACTTCCATTTTAAAGAGCCAGGGGTCAAGTGCACATTTGGAGTCTAGCATAACAAATTTCTTCGGCTTGGTTATTCAATTGAGTAGCACTTAATGAAAAATTTTGCTTTATCTTCTGTTATTATCTCTAGCTACTCCTCTTCTACAATGGAAAAAATAAACATAGATGAGGGGTGCCTCATGCCTGTAATCCTAGCACTTTGGGAGGCCAAGGTGGGAGGATTGCTTGAGCCCAGGAGTTTGAGAACAACCTGAGCAAGAGTAAGACCCTGTCTCTAGCAAAAATAGAAAAATTAGCCAGGCATGGTCATGCGTGCTTGTAGTCCCACCTTCTTGGCAGGCTGAGGCAGGAAAATCACTTGAGACCAGGAGTTTGAGGTTGCAGTGAGCTATGATGAGGATGCCACTGAACTATAGCCTGGGTGACAGGGCGAGACCCTGTCTCAAAAAATAAATGAGTAGATAAATAAATGTAATTATAAGTTTAACATTCACAGCACAGTGTGAGTTTTTTTATATATTAAATACATATTATAATATAAATCTTGCCCAGGTGAAAAACTTTGGGTGCAATTGTCTTTTTGTAATAATGGTGTCCTGTGTGTAATTTTCTCATAAATGTATGACCTAAAATGATCTAAAGGGATAATTATTCTGGAAGTATTATTAAAATACACTTAGAAATAAGTTTTAAAAAGTGGTACACTTCCAGAATTCTTTTATTGCCCCAAAATTTATGTCTAATTAGGCCTTTTCCAAGTATCCTCTCTTTCTGTATCCTTCAGACATGACTGTCTTACATAGTTTTTGGACCTGGGATCTGTTGCTTAGCTTTGTTGGGATTTTTTGAGGTACATTGATGTATTAGGAACGACTTATCCATTTGTCATACTGACCTCTATTGCTAGAGTATTCCATTAGTAAAGGTTCTATGTCTGTCACTGAGATTACCAAAAAGTTATCCTTTGTTCATTCATTCATCGGTCAACCTGCCATGTACCAAGTATGGTGCAGGAATTTGGAACAGGCTCCCTTTTAGAAGGCACTGATAGACCCTGTAAAATGAAGATAATATCTAAGTTATTGTGAGAATTAAATAACGTATCTAAAACACACGACCCCTGAAACACAGGTCCTCTGAATGAGTGTTTTTCCCCAGGAATGGCAAAGACTGCTTTTGAGAAGATTATACAAATCATTGTAAAGACAGGCTGAGTCTTGCTTAACATCAAAAGCTAATTTGCTGATTTAATGACATAATCCAAGGGGCAAACACATTAAAATATTTTCTTCCACTGGCGTGTCAATAGGAAATGCCAAATTAAGAGATTACCAAAAGAATGAAGAACATTAGAAAACAGTCAAGTGTAACAGAATTATGGAATAAAAGATTTTTTGAAAAGATTTGTAAACATAATACTTCACTTGTTTGCAGATGCTGTCTTCTTCAATGTTGGCTTTTAGTGACTCTTCACCTGGAGAGGAAAAACCATCATGTCAGTAGCTGATCTTAGCTATTCATTATTTCTGTGAACCCTTAGGAGGTTCGAGCTAAACATCAGAAGGACTTAATATTGCAGTAATGCAAATCTAAGAAGACAAAGCTGGTGCTTCCTCTAGGAAACATACATATCCCTCCACTTGCCCCTGCAGTCTGATACATCTTTCAATCAAAGTTTTTTCGTAAGTGGGTAGTAATTTGGACATGATTTTGAATCTGATCAGATTTCCCTAACCAAAAAGTGGGTCTTTTTGTATATGTCCTGTAAATAGAAGTGAATCCAAAATTAGAAAATCAGCTGCAAAGAAAACTAACAGATTTATGACATACTGGCTTTTCTATATTCCAAGAAAAAAATGCCTCCAGTTTTGTAATTCCTTCTTTACCTAGAATAGTAACTAACATTTTAGACAATTTCCTTGCTTAACTGATACTATTGCCTGAAGCTATTTGAAGCTACTGTACTCTATTTTATTTTCCCAGTGCTAGCCAATGGAACTCTCTGTGATAATCAAAATATTCCACACTGGCCGGGCGGAGTGGCTCACGCCTATAATCCTAGCACTCTGGGAGGCCGAGGAGGGAAGATCACTCGAGGTCAGGAGTTCGAGACCAGCCTGAGCAAAAGCAAGACCCCCGTCTCTACTAAAAATAGAAAGAAATGATCTGGACAGCTAAAAATATATATAGAAAAAAAAAATTAGCTGGCATGGTGGCACATGCCTGTAGTCCCAGCTACTCGGGAGACTGAATTTCTGGTTGAAGGGTGTGCTTAACTATTTTTTTTAGTTGATAAAGTCCTCTCTAAAAATGTAGTTCCAGCTTTTCTTCCACCAACACCATGTGAAAGTTTCTGCTTTCCTGCAAGCACTTGGTATTGTAAGACTTAGATTTCTGGCAGTCCTATAGGCATTGAAATATTATCCGATTATTTTATTTTGCATTTTCCTTACATTTAGTGAGGTCGAGAATCTTTTCACATCTTTATTGGCCATTCAGATTTTCCCTTCCATTAATGACTGTTCACTTGGTTTGCTATTTGTTGCTACATTTTTCTATTGGGTTGTTACCTTTTCCTTATTGCATGGTAGGAATTCTTTATATATCTAAATACTAATCTTTTGTCTGACATGTCTCAGGTTCCAGTAATGACCTATTTGATTTTTTTTTAATTTGAAAACATTACTTTTACCAAAGCAATTCATGCACATGGTAAAAAACAAAATAAAAGGGGACAGAAGAGTTTGTGACAAAACACGAGTCTCCCGCCCCACTTTCTTCCCATGCCACGCCCACTCCCCAGCAGGCAATGTCTGGTTACCATTTGTGCTTCTAGTTCTCCTGATCGTTTCTTCCACAACACTGAATAATATGCTCAGACCTCTGTATCTTGACTTACCAACTTTGAACCATATCTCTTTATCCCATGCTGTGAAAGGGAAGGACTGCCTCACTGTTTTCAGCCCTGCTTCTCATTCTCACCACCCATCACCCCAGCTCACTGCAAACCCAGACCCTCAGCGTTTTGCTGCCGCCCCAGCTGCTCCTTTGCTGCACATTCTAGGCAAGTATTTCTAGCACCTGCATCATCCGTCAGCATGCTTCCATCTCGTTTATATGTTTCTGAAATTTGTTGAAATCTCTTATCTTTAATAACCTCTTCTCCTTTTATCTTAACTATAGGTTTGTTTGCTTATTTTCTTATTTGTTTTGTACTTCACTTTAATTATTTCACTAAGAAGCAATGATGAAAGGCAAATGCATTTGCTCAATCCAACAGCTGTACGCGGAAATTACCAACTGTAGCTGAGAAACCTGTTCTTTAAATAACCTCTTTATGATTTTTCACACTTTGAATATTTCTGGAACTGAAATTAAAGTCTTCTAAATTATAATTTGGTGTGACTCAAATTGAACAGTTAGGGATAAAATGAGCTTTTAGATGTTTTTTGTAGTTCTTTCATGAGCAACTGTTTCTGCCCTACCTACTAGGTCCAGGGTCTCTGTTAGTTAAGAATGTTGAACAAAAGCATATAACCTATTACTCAAAGTAAATTGCCTCTGTATAGCCTTCATTCCAACCAGGCTTGAGATTTATTATCTTGTTGGAAATAATAGTGCTTTTCTCTGCCCCCGTGCCTGAGAGATCAAAGCCCATCTTCCTATTATATATCCCTGAGGTTATGCTGTGAATTTCCTTGAATGATAAATACTTTCATTGAATTTTCACTTCCTACTTGATTTCTTTATAAGTTAAAGGAAGAATAACCAAGAGAAGAAAAGACTTTTATATCCAAAAAACAATAGCTGTGCATTGTGAAATCATGCAGTTTGAGCTAGAAGCATGGATCTTCTGAAATATGACTGAAGTAATATTTTAGTTCTGTTGCCTGGTGACTGGTGTTCTCTAAGAACTAAATATTACCTGACTCTGCTATGAACTGGAATCCACCCCTTTCTCACGTCATGATGACATCCTCTGAAGATAAGATACATGTGTATGAATAGGAATAAGTATGAAACACCTTTTAGAGCACTTTGTAACAACGATTTAGAGGAAAAAAGGTTCACCAAAATTTTGTGAAATTCACCAAAATGTTCACTGTGGTTATTGCTAGGTAAAGGAATTGCATGTAATTTATACTTTCTTCTTTTTGCTTGTCTGCATTTTCTACAAAGAATGAGTCTTTTCTGAAATAATACGCAAAAGGCGGGTGCTTCATATGATGATGTTATTGCTCCTGAAATAGTTCTATTGTGATGCTTTAGTTTGGGACAATCTCAGTTTTATACCTCCTCCTGGGGCAGAGAAATGTCCTGCTGCTCTATCACTAGGGCTATAGTGTTGTTGGTATTTTTATGGAGTCCACTGATCATTCATACTTATTTAGCATCCCATGTTTTGCATTCTGGGTGAAGACACAAAAAGAGGTATATGTAGGAAAATATCAAAAACGTGATCATTTCAAAAGAATGATCATTTTTAACTTCTGAGAGTTTATGAATCAATCTTTCAAAACCAATGTGTTGGGCCGGACGCGGTGGCTCACGCCTGTAATCCTAGCACTCTGAGAGGCTGAGGAGGGAGGATCGCTGGAGGTCAGGAGTTCAAGACCAGCCTGAGCAAGAGTGAGACCCCATCTCTGCTAAAAATAGAAAGAAATTAGCTGGACAACTAAAACTATATAGAAAATATTAGCCGGGCATGGTGGTGCATGCCTGTAGTCCCAGCTACTCGGGAGGCTGAGGCAGTAGGATCACTTGAGCCCAGGAGTTTGAGGTTGCTGTGAGTGAGGCTGATGCCATGGCACTCACTCTAACCTGGGCAACAAAGCAAGATTCTGGTTTTGTTTTGTTTTGTTTTGTTTTTGAGCAATGTGTTGGAGGTCTGCCATGTACACGGTGATGTGCTGGGTGCCGCACACATCTCAAAGGAGATTGAGGCAGGACCAACATTGGCTCTTAGGAGCTTGTGGTCAGATTGGGAAGATAAGGATTGAATAGGTAAAAATAATGAAAAAAAGAGAAAGAAATGAGAGTTTAGTACAATCCCAAAGTTGATACAAAATCACTGAATGACTAGCGCAGGTACTGTTATCAGAAGGAAGAGACCACTGTGGATGCATGGAAGGGGAAGGATTTGAGCTGAAAGTGGAAGTTATAAGGGGTTGTAAGGCCTGTGTGTTCAGAATCCAGCACATTCCATTGGTCAAGGCAAGTCTCAAGGCCAGCCCAGATTCAAGGGCAGGGAAGTAACCTTCACCTATTGATGGGAGCAACTGCAAAGACACTGTAAAGGGGCATAGTCACGGGAGCTGTAATTCATTGAGGGCCATTTTTAACAACCTACCACAGGGGCTTATAGAAAACCCTGGGTTTCAAGTTCTCTAGACTTAGCTCTTGATATAAAGGAGTCTTATAACTTTTTTTCTTCTCCTGTTACTTAGTTTTCTCACCATGTTGGTAACAAAATGTAACTTAATATTTTCATCTGTATTTAACATAGAAGGATAACATATATAGATGAATGTAATCTTTCTGGTTTAATATAAAAGTATTATTAATTCATGACCTTTGATAATCAAGCTGCTCTTATTAGTACTATCCCTAATTGTGTCATCATGCCAAAATTTAGGTGTGACAGGCACCTAGGATGCCAGGTGATAGAATGGAAAGGTCAAGAGCTTTGGAATCAGACTGATTTGGTTTAGATTCCTAGCTCTGCCATATATTATCTCTGTGACTATTTCAGCCTCATATCTTAATCTGTAAAATGGGGATAACAGTACTGCCCCTGCAGGTTTGTTAGTTGTTATTGTTAGTTTTGTATTTCTATACTGAAAGAATTTAGCTTTGATTTAGTTTCTAAAAACTAGCACTTTTATTTAAAGGTTACAATCTTACTTTAGTAGAGTGCAATGTATTTTGTCTTTGATCTTTCATATCAGCCTCTCAACGGGCCATAATTTTTTATTTTTTTGTTTTTTGGAGACAAAGTCTCTGCTTTGTCACCTGGGCCAGAGTACAGTGGCATCATCATGGCTCACTGCAACATCAAATTCCTAGGCAATCCTCCTACCTCAACCTCCTGAGTAATTGGGACTACAGGCGCATTCCACCACATCTGGCTAATTTTTCTTATTTTTTGTAGAGCCGGGGGTCTCACTTTTGCTCAGGCTGGTCTTGAACTCCTGGCCTCAAGCAATCCTCCCACCTCGACCTCTCAGAGTGCTAGGATTATAGGTGTGAGCCACCGCGCCTGGCTTGGCCACACTTAAAATGAAAATGCATGGTACACATTCTACTCTGAGTTGGCATTTCTACTCCCGGCTCCTCACCTTGGTTTTTGTAGAATGAGACTTCTCAAGCTTGGGCAGGGCTGAGTTTCTCACCAGGGTGCCTGATGTGCACAAGTGGGCCACAAGCACAGAGGAGGGATTGGCCTCTGCCGGCAGATTGTTCCACTTAGTGAGGCAGTCAGTTCAGTTCAATATGCATTCTCTTCTCCTGAGCAGTCGGTGCTTCATTACTAAAGCTTTAATCATGAGACTGGGGCATTGTGAAAGATCTATGATCAATAAGTATAAAAAAATCATAATATGGCTACTATTTATTGAGTACTCAATGCGTGCTGTGAACTATGTTAAGTGCTTTACATGCATTATCTCATTTATCTTCAGAACAACCCTACAAGATAGGTACTCTTATTGTCCCTATTTTTAAGACTTAAAGTGACATATCAATTTATGAAAATTGATCAATTTATGAAAATCAATTTATGAAACCCTCTGTATACTACAGAGAGTTATGAAATACAGATAGGCAAAATGAAAATACCATATTCACACTTTTCAGAGAATATTAATGTTAACATCTTAATATGTGAACTTCTGGAATTTAGAAGACATCTAATTCTCACCAAGCCTAATTTTTAAGACTATTGTCTAAATATCTAAAAAATAATTTTTTATTTTAGAAAGTATAATCTGAACCCTGGGCCCAGAGTGAAATCTGGACCCATTCTTTCTGCTTGGATTCCTGCTTTAGCAACCCTGTTTGTCTCTAAATCCTGATCATCTCTAAATCCTGGAAGAAGCCAGCTAAATGTCAGGCAGGTTGTACACAGAGAAGGGCAGAAAAAGATAAGCATATGAAAATATTTCAAAAAACAAACAAAAATTTTTCTAGTTTATCAATCAGCTATTGATAAAAATCACAAAATCTCACCTTAACAATTAGTTTTAATTGGCACAAACAATAAGAACTTACTCCTGATCATACATTTTGGGGTCAGCTGGAGTGGCTCTTCTTAGGCTATGAGTCTACATGTTGGCTGGAGTGGCTTATTTTGGGGCCCAGGCTAGCGGGATAATAGCTGCCATGATATGTTCTTCTCATAATAAAGGCAGAAGCAGAAGGGGACAAGCTCAACTGTATAAACACATGTTTACTAACATCTCAGGGGCCAAAGCGAGTTAGATGTCAAGCCTGAAGTTAAGGGATCAGGAAGGACACACTTAGCGTGAATGTCCTTGGCCCTGAGGCAAGGCAAGGGTATAGATGTATAACACTACTATAGAAGGATGAAAAATTAGGACTAATAATTTAATCTCCTATGCCCACTTCCATATGTATATTTATTTATTCATCCACTCATCCATCTACAAATATATATATGTGTGTGTATGTGTATGTGTCTGTGTATGCAGAGGCATATATATAATAGACAAGTGCACATAGACATGCATATACACACAAGATAAAATAAAGCACGTAGCTATGTGTAAAAATGCTTTGTGGACTATGAAAATGGGATGGCAGATGGAAGCAGGGTGACCAGCTGAAAAGGCTAGTGTCATAGGCCTGGCATAAATCAAAAAGGTCTCAGAGACTGTTGTATTTATTGAAAAACACAATAAAGAGTAAGTATAAAAGTATTTCAGGGACCAGACCAACAGAAATTTAATGATAAATTGGATGCTAAAAACTTGGGAGAGGGGACAATTGCAGGGGAAAATTAGGGGTAGGGTGGAGGGATAAGAAGATCTTTAAAATGTCCACAATTCTGCGAGCCTAGGGAACATGGGGGAGAGCATAGTGATGTTGACCAGGAGAAGAATTTGTGAAGGGTGACTGGAAGAGAAGAGTTGGTCTTAGTTTTTATGGTTAGGTTTCAGGTATCAGAAACATCAAATTGGTGTTGTCAAGACGATCGGACTTTGGTGGTATGTTGAGAAAGAACCACTAATTAGCTTTGTTTGTGACCATGGACCAGTGTCTAATATCTCTTCCAGCTCTTAAATTCTATAATCCTTTGACCTTTATTGAGACTTATAGTTGGAGCAGTATAAACAAAATGTTTCTCAAAGGAGTTTAGGTAGAGAGAAAAGAACAAGGCTTATATTGTCAGGGATCAAACTTACGTCCTCCAGACAAATGTTCTTGGTCAGCATAGTGTTATTATTCTTGTTATTCTTTTTCTATTATTATTTTTCTTTTTAAAATTTGAGATCCTCTAGGCTGAATAACTTTTCTAGTCCAGCCACAAACCCTGCCAACCCCTCTTGTCTTAGATCCAGCCACTTCACACATTTATGCTACATGTAGTCCTGGAAAACATTGGGATTTTGATCCTGGCTTTACGTGTTTCTTGGGGCTTACTAATTGCTGGTGGGAAGGTGGAAAATTCTCAGACAAAATCAGGAAAAAACAGAGGTGGGTGAGCACTGAATCACGAAAGTTGGGATTAAATAACATTTTAAACAAATACTATTAATAAAATTAGCTGATTGGCCCAGAAAGCTGAAAAGCAAGCTTGTTAAAATCTTTGTTGTTCTTTTACAACTTTACTAGATTTTGAACTCTGACAAGGGTAGAAACAATGTCTTTTCTATGTTCTGAAACTTTATCTTACAGTGAGATTACAGTGCTACACTCTTCAGGTGTAAAGAAAGAACTTCACACTCTTCAATTTCAAAACAAAGAAAAGGAGAGAAGGGCGTGGAGACAGGAAGGGAAAGAGAACAAAGGATTAAAAGTTGCCTCGCTGTTCCAAATAATAATAGAGTTTTTGTCTAGAATAACCCAGATGGAACAGATTTTTTTGTACACTTTCCACTTTTCTAGAAACAATGAGAAAGTTAAAAATAGGTCTAATATACACAGATGTATTTAAGAAATACCCTTTTTTCATGAACCCCTTTCTCTCCCTCAAATCTCTCTCCTAACACATTTTCTTCTGTTCACCCCCTTCTGTAGAAATGACTTGTTGATGGTCTGTCGCCAGTTGAATATGGAAGAGTCTGTGGCTGAGATCATGAACCAATTGGGTGCAGATGAAAACGGGAAGATTTCCTTTCAGGATTTTACAAGGTGCCGCATGCAGCTTGTTCGAGAAATTAGGAAGGAAGAAGTAGACCGTTCTGTGAAGTCAGACAACTCCTGTAAAAAGAAGCTGAGGGATAGAATTGCTTCCTGGCCCACGAGCAGTGACAACAGTCTGGGTAGGTACAACCAGGTGGGAGTTTGACTGCTGCTCCATTGGCCCTGCCCAGGGTCTCTGTAAATGAGACTGGCCTCCCCAGCCCTGGGGCCAGCTTGCCCTGGGGGGTGCCCCCTGGCCACACTTTCCCTGGGTGACTGAGTGCTCACTGTTTCCTCCAGTTCTGTCCTGTGGCTTCACACTTCTTGGCTTACTGCTTTCTTTATTGTAGTTCTTTTATTTTGCAAGCATAATAATGCATTCAAATAGTGAGGAAGGTGGAAACTGAATCAGCAGACCTTAGAAACTATTTGGGAACTTCTTCAAAGCTTAGTGCAAAGGTTTTTAAAAGCCATTTCTTTTTTATTTAATGTTAAAATTTTTTTCTATAAAGATAATTTTCCTGTTCGTAAGTATTACTATTTCTTGCTGGTGCAAGATAAGCTATTAAAAAGAAAGCCTTTAATAGTGTTGATAATTATTGAAACTGGATGATGGGAACATGGGGTTTCTTATACATATTTTTGAGTAATCAACTGTACGTATTTTTGGTATGTTTGAAATTTTACATAATAAGAAATTAAAAAGGAAAGAATAGGGGCATCTTGAAGGGTAGACTGAACAAAGGGACAAAGGAAAGTATCTGAAATTTCTACCTATACTTCAGGGATTTTTTTCCCCTTGAAAATGTCTCCTGGATCTCTTTTTCTGTTTCTTTCTCTGGTAGGTAGATCTAGAGGCAAGAAGTAATGCTCCATGTTAATTGTCCATAATTTGGTTTTTATATATACACTAATTAGCATGGATAATTATGTTCTGCCCCACAACTCACACACACACACACACACACACACACCCCCTAAACAATGCTCCTGGCAGTGGAATCATTTGGAACATTATTATGAGTAATGGAAGTAATAAAAATGTCTTTGTATACTCTATGCATTACTACCTTAATGGATTCCACTTTAGTGGCAAATCAGATGTCTGGTAGAACATGTACTGTCAGCATAATATGTAGAAATATTAAATTTTGAAATAACATTTTTCTGAATATTTAAGTAATATATGTTCATTATAGAATAATAAGGGGACAAAAGGCAAGCAGAAGAAAATAAAAATCATCCTTAATCTTACTACCTAGCAATAATAACTGCTGTTTACCTTTGATATATTTACTTCTGGAATCTTTCTCTCTCTGTCTCTGTCTCTCTTTCTCCCCGTCATTCCCTCCCTCTGCCTTCTCTGTCCTTTGTGTGTGTGCGAGACAGAGATTTATTTTTTACTAATTTTTTCACATACCTTCTATATAGTTTTGTATCTTGTAGTTTTTTCTTTGCATTTTCTTTGTGCTCTTACATAGTATTTGAAAACAAGAATCATAATGTTTGGATGACAGAAAATGGATATTCAGTAACTGTTTATTAAATGAAGGAATAAAGGAATTTTTTCTGCTAAGCTGTATTTTTTAATTTTTCTGCCAAGAACATGGATTTCTTATATAAATACATAAGTACACGCATGCATACATACATATTTGAAGGGTTAGGTAAACTGAGGAATATCCCAAAAATTGAATATCATATAGTCATTAAAACAATTTATAAATGCATATCAAAATGTGTATATAGAAGGAATATTTTTGTGGGAAAAAACATATGGTTTAATCATCAAAAATATTTGTAAAGTGTAATAGATGTTTATAAATATTCTAAAAGGAATGGGTTTGAAAGAGTTGCTACTGGCCAAGCACAATGGGTTATGCCTGTAATCTCAGCACTTTGGGAGGCTGAGGCAGGAGGATCGCTTGAGCTCAGCAGTTTGAGACCACCCTGGGCAACATCGCAAGACCCTGTCTCTACAAAAATTAAAAAATTAGCTGGGCATGGTGGTGCACACCTGTAGTCCCAGCTACTCAGGAGACTGAGGGAGGAAGATTGCTTGAGCCCAGGAGTTTGAGGTTGCAGTGAGCTATGATGACACCACTGTATTCTAGCCCAGGCAACATAGCAAGACCCTGTCTCAAAAAAAAAAAAAAAAAATTCCTGCATGTATCTAATTGGTTTGACTGTGTCCTAAGATTGCCCTGACCAGAAAAAGGGTTGAAAAACAATTCCCTTTCATCTTTTTACATAACCTTATACCCTTGGGAAAAGAAGAGGTGACTGAGAGGAGGTGAATCATTAAACATGTCAGGAACTGAGGAAGCGCCCGCGGCTATGAAACCTTTCACCACTTTATCCTGGTAGTTAATGCTTCAGCGTCAGATTATTTGAGTGGGAATCCTGGTCTGTCACTTACTGTCTAGATGACACTGGACAAGTTACTTAACCTCTCTATGTCTCAGTTTCCTCAAGTGGAAAACGTGGACGATTAGTGTTATTTGGAGGAACAAAGGAACTGATATTATTGCAAAGCATATAAGGCAGGCCCGGCACATAACGACGTGTTAAGTTAATATTGTTATTATTGCCACCCAGTTTTAAGTCCTGGAGAGTGTCACAATTACAGTTCATATGTTGGAAAACAACTCTGCTATTCAGTCTAATGTGACTCAAATACATTTAAAAATTTACAATAATTAGATAAAGAAGTATGCATTCAATTAGTTCTCTTTTCTATGTCATTAATCTTTCCTTCTGACTCTAGATAAACTCCCATATGTCCCATCTTGGGGTGGGTGAAGCCCTCTCTTGACTCCATGTCCGCCTAAATACCGCCCCACTTCTCCACTCCTCTGCACAGCAAAACCTTTTGAAGCGTTTGCCTGCACTGACTGCTTGTCAGTCTTCGCTCTCATTCCAGTCTTGGCTCTCATTCCTCCTTCAGCTCGCACTTCCTGTCTTCGGTCCTCGCCACTCCACTGACCCTGCTCTTGTTGCCTCCACATTGGCCAACCCAGTGGTTCCTTCTCTGCTCACATCTGCATCTTTGGCATCTGACCCAGCTGACCACGCCCTCATGAGAGCTGCACTTTATCCTCCCAGACTCCTTGACACTGCGTTCCCCTGGGTTTCTGTCTACCATTCATTTGAGCTTCCCTTTCTCAGCCTTTTTTCCCTTTTTTTCCTTTTTTTTTTTTTGAGACAGAGTCTCACGCTGTTGCCCAGGCTAGAGTGAGTGCCGTGGCGTCAGCCTAGCTCACAGCAACCTCAAACTCCTGGGCTCAAGCGATCCTCCTGCCTCAGCCTCCCAAGTAGCTGGGACTACAGGCATGCACCACCATGCCCGGCTAATTTTTTGTATATATATATTTTAGTTGTCCATATAATTTCTTTCTATTTTTAGTAGAGACGGGGGTCTCACTCTTGCTCAGGCTGGTCTCGAACTCCTGACCTCGAGCGATCCACCCGCCTCGGCCTCCCAGAGTGCTAGGATTACAGACGTGAGCCACTGCGCCCGGCCCCTTTTTTTCCTTTGTACCACTTTCAAATCTTGAGGTGCCTTGGGGTTACATTCTCTTGCTATATGATTTCATGTGGTCCCATGGTTTTAAATACTATTTTTGTACCAGTGACTTCCCAATATATATTTCTAGCTCAGCCCTCGCCCATGAGCTCCAAAATCAGGTCAAAATTGACACATATTCCTGGATGTCGTATAGAGCTCCTAATCTTAATGCAGTCAAAAAGAACTTTTAATTCCCTTCCCCACCCTTCCTGCCAGGCTCATTACTTTCCCAGATATCCACATCAAGGATATAGCCCCGTCCACCTGTTTGCTCAAGCCGGCGAGTTTTAATGTCTCTTGTGCCAAAGTAAAACCAGAATCTGCCTGCTTCCTTTGTTTTCCTGCCAGCAGCTTGTTCAAATCACCATCATATCTTGCTTTGACTACTAAAACAACCTGTAACTGGCTTCCCTTGACTCCTGACATTTCATTCTTTTCCCTGTAGTCAGAATGGTGGGTTTTTTTTGGGTTTTTTTTTTTTTTTTTTTTTTTTTTGGTTTTTGGTTTGCTTGTTTGTTTGTTTTGTTTTTGAGACAGGGTCTCAGTCTGTCACCAGGGCTACAGTGTAGTACCATCCTCATAGCTCACTGCAAACTCAAATTCCTGGGCTCAGGTGATCCTCCTGCCTCCGCCTCCCCAGTAGCTGGGACTACAGGCACATGCCACCATACCTGACTAATTTTTCTATTTTTATTAGAGCCAGGGGTCTTGCTCTTGCTCAGGCTGGTCGCAAACTTCTGAGCTCAAGTGATCCTCCCACCTTGGCCTCCCAGAGTGCTAGGATTACAGGTGTAAGCCACTGTGCCTGGCCCTCAGAATGGTGTTTTGAAGTTATGAAAACATGTGTAGTTCATTCCCATGTCTAAAATGGTCTGTGGCTTTCATATCATCTTAAAATCAAGTCCAAATTCCTTACGACAGTCTGGCCCATACCCACTACTCCAAGTTGACCTCATCTTGATTCCCCCGACTTACTAGGTGTGCTGCAGTGGCACTGGCCTTCCTGCTGTTCCTCTAAGTTAGCAAATTCAGCCAGCCTCCCCGCCTTTGCCTTCTGCCCCCAGCCTAGAACCATCTTCTTTCCAACCTTCTCATTGCTCTTTCCTTTTATTCAGATTTCAGCCTTCAGAAAGGGCCTCCCAAGCTAACGGAGCTTCCCCTCATTCAATCTTTCACACGATCATGTTGCTTCATAGCACTTATCCTTATCTGACATTAGTTTGTGTACCTACTTGAACACTTATCTATCTCTCCCAGTACAGATAAAGTTCCATTAGAATACCAATAACATTGACATACCCCAGTGCTTAGAACAGTGCCTGGCATGTGGGAGAGGTTCAATGCATATTTGTTGAATGAATGAATGATACACGGAAGTGCAATGTACCATTCCAGACACGAAGGAACTTAGACTTTAATTATGGGTGCATAAGCACATGACAAATTAAACAGTAAGCTTTAAATTAGAGTTAACAAAACTTTAGAGGCCATTGACTGGTGCAGATGCTATGGTCTATAAGAAGAGTGAGAAATACTGTGAACAGGAGTTTCAGTGACTGCAAGACGTGTGACTGCAAGGTGGAGAGAAGAAAGAATGTTAACCTGTTGTGAGGAAAGCCTACGAAAACCTTGGGTTTAACAGTTAAGTGTCGGAAAAACTCTGTTGTCAGCCCTGACATTTCACAGCACATCCACAGCCGGGAGTTGAGTTGGCAGAAAAAGAAGACGTCAAAACATTACACGCTCAACTTGGAAGAGGAATTTCAATAGATTCATTTTTCCCAAGCGTTTTCCACAGAACGGTGATTTCAAGAGCCAGTCATAAATATTATGTGAAGAAAGAATTCTTTTGTCAACTGCATTTGAAAACTTAGGGTTAAACTAGATTAATCGTTTTCTTTACTGTAAGACATCTCAGAGCCTTTAATATGCTAATGTTTCTCAGGAATCTCCAGAAGAATAAAATATATAACATTTTCCAAACTTAATTGACCATAAACTTTTACTCACAAAGCTTCTTTAGGCCATGCATTCTCTGCTCAGAAATACATCAGAGAAAATTAAGGTGCCTGAACATCTAGACCGTAATAGATTTTTATATCCATTTTAAGTCATCTTAGAAACAATATTTTTAAATTTTCATGTCTTTCAGACATCAGCTATATAATGTAATAGTTACAGCAGTAACAATAATAAAAATAGTTAAAAATTACTAATATTTACTAGCACAAGGCAATTTGCTAGACGCTTGTATTATACGCTAGAAAGATAGATCCCAGATTTACCACTGAGTTGTCATGGGATTTAGGCTAGGTTCCTGATTATTCTGAGCTTCAGTTTTCTTATCTTTAAAGATAGACTAGTAATATGTGCATGACAGATAGTTGGAAAGATTTAGTGAGATATTAACATGTAAAGTTTCTACGCAGAGCCTATTCACAGTAGGCTTTCAATAAATTATAGTTTGTTGTAATTATCATTATCATCTCTAATCCTTGCAACTATCTTACAAGTTTAGAATAGAATCCTCCTCTATAGAGGAGAAAACTGAGGTTGTAGGCTAGTAGGGAGTGGAGAACACCAAGAAGTCACCTACCTATTGAAAGAGATCATTCTTTTGAGTCCCCTGCAACTTTAACTTAGAAAGAAAACTTTGTCTTGATGACCAAAATGCAAACTAAAAAGAACACTGCCATTCAGAGGCCAGCCCTAGAAATTACAGACACATGGTCCCCAGGGTCTCAGGACAGTTCTGTTAGATAAAACCCATCTCTTTAGCAGCTAAGTGACATGTACGTTATGTCAAAACATCTGTGAGGTGTTCTGTAAACTGCCTGATTTCCCAGTGGAAAACAAATAATCTAGATTCGTTATATTTATTTGTAAATTTCATTTTACAAATTGTGCTTTTCTGTGTGATTAGGAAAGACTCAAGTTAAATAAAAAGATCCTAGCATTAGATGTTCATGTATGTTACCAATTCCGGCAGAGCCTTTATTTAAACATGCCCTTTTGAATAAATAGTTTCTTACTTCAACCAAGCTGTAAACCCTACACACAGTTTCCACACACTTGTGTCAGATGTGTGAATTATGTGACGGAAATATGAATTATGTGACGGAAGTAATGGTTCATGGTGATGACCACCAAAGAAACAAGGGACTGCCAAGGAGAGCTGATGCAGCCCTTTTCAAGCTTGCCTAATGAGGTTGTCACATTTGTTGCTTTTCAGAGCTTTGGGACACTGGGTTCTCTTCCTTTGGTCGGGTCTCAGAGGGCCCAGAAACTTATTTGAATCAAATTCCCATAGTTTTAAAAGATTTTATAAGACATCAGACATTAAAACCTGCTAAATAGTACAAATAATTTATGCTAAGATTAGAACACTAGGCACAGTTTCCAATAACCTATATCTTCAAAGACTCTTCATTGGCTCTTCCTTGAGGTAGATTCCCACCTGCTGTGTCAGCCTTCATTGCTGCTCTGATGGTGCCCCTGTAGTCCTTAAGAAACAGATAAAGTACTGAAGTTTCTCAAAAAAACTAACAGCAAAGAACATCTTCTTAATAGGAACTCAAAGTAAAAAGTTAACAAAGAATACGATTTACTCAGGAAGGACTCCAAACCCCATAAGACTGAGGAAATGTAAGGAGATACCCTAATTCCTTGGCAGATTTTAAAAAAACAAATAAGCAACCTCCTGAATTTTGGTTCTGTATCTTGTTAAAAAAATTAAAACCACAATTACTTAATATATACAAAACCCATCCAGTCCTGACATATCCAAATTTTCCAGAATGAATGTTACTCTTAAATATTGTTGGGTTTCTTTCTATATATGTAAATATTTTTATAAACCCTTAAAACAGGTTAAATTAAGTGAGACAAGAAGGCATTTTTCAAATCCAGTTGGACTGGTCGTATTATGTAGGGTTCTACCTGGTGAATTAAGAAAATCAAAAGTGGTTTAAGTCCCCTGGGCTCTGGGTGAACAATTAATAATTAACACAGAACCTTTTAAGTAAAATCACTCTTGAGAGTAATTTATTGTTAAAAATTCTTCCCAGCTAGCATAAAACTAGACTAAAGTCACAATAGTTTTCAGGCCCAATGGAAGGTTTCAGGATGTTTTAAGGGTTTTTACTTTTTGTTATTATTTTGTTGTAGTTTTGTTTTACATACTCTAAGCCCTATGTCAAAGGCCAAACAATGTTTATTTAATATATTCTACTCCTTTATTGGGAGTTAGAATAAGCTTCTAAAGTCTTTAAGTAATGGGTATGTTTTACATTCTTTAGTTCCATACTGAGAATGCTGTCAAGCAACTGTCTATCTATAGATTGTTCTTTAAATTTAGTTTGGGTAAACTTTTTCAGTTCTTTGATTAACTTAGTCCATTTGTATCTCTTTTTGTAATTCTTCTCCCTCCTGTCCTTGAGCAGTCTCTAGACCCCATAGATTCTTTTGTTCTTACTTCTCAGATTGGCACTACCATGATCTAGACCTGGGTCCTCCCTCATCCTCTTAATTACTAGCGTTTCCTCCTAGCTGTTCTTTCTGCCTGCAAGCTGCTGATTGCAGTTGATACTGCTATGATTTTCTAATATTTTTAATATGTGCTCATGGTACGATGCACTGACTCTCTTTTATCTACCTAATAGACTCTGCTGTATCACCTCTGAACTCTCTTGGATGTCAAGACTCCTCACCATCCAGTGGGCTCATCCTACTTTATCCCACTTTGTTTCCCGTTACTTCCCCACAAGGCCTCTTTGCTTCTTGTTTACCCCTACATAACCCTGCAAACCTACTCTTGAGTTTTTTCTTTCTGTACTATATTAGTTAGAACTGTTGCTACCCATAGCACCTAGTGCCAGGTACAGCAACTATTTATCTGCTGATTTATTGCCAACCTTCAAAGCCTGGACCTCTTCCTTTGAGGTACAGCTATTCCTTTGAAATAAGACATGTGTGTTTAGATCTGGGCAATTTTTTTAAAGAGAAAATGAGTCCAAGTAATGAGTTATAGATCAATATTATCAAGATTTTTTTTTTTTTTCAAATCTATTCTTATCCGGAGGTTCTAGTCTCAAGCTGGATGAAATAAAAACACCAGAATATTGAGTTCACTTCAGCCAATATCTAGCAAGTGCCATCTGTGAACAAAAAGTTCTCTGAAAAGGAATTTGGAGGAAAGAGACTTTATTCCAGTGAACAGTTTACAAATTGAGGAGGTGCAGCCTTTGGTATAAAATGAAGGTGAAGGTGTGTTCCAGAGAACAGAGTTTCGATTTATAGCAAAAGTTCCTGCCTCGGTTCCCAATCAGGTCCGTTTATGCAAATGAAGGATCAACTCACTTAGTTCTGTTTGGCACAGCTGAGTTCTGATTGGTCAATGCAGCTGAGCCATGATTGGCCAAGGCAAGTGAGCTCTGATTTGTTGGTTTCCAAGCCCAAAACAAGAAGTCTCTGTCAGATGTTTCTTTCAAATAGCTGGGGGTGGGGCTTTGGGCTACAGTTTACCTTGGCACCAAGAACAAGAACTGGTTTGGCTTGATTGTAGAAAGGGAGGTCCTGTGATACTTTAACAACAGCTTTCTGAGAACAAGGAGTACCTTACCACTCCCTCACCCACCCATGGCTGCCTGCTGCTGTTTTAACTTTGAGCACCTCAGTTAGCCACGGAGGAGTCCATTTTGCTGGCCAGGGGCATACTTTAACACTTCACTATGCTTGCTGCTAACTGACAAAGGAAGAAGGCATGGTGTGGTTGATTGAAAAACGTGACCACAATATTTTGCATCTTTTCCTATCAAGAAGTGGAGTATGTTTGCCCACCCCTTGAATCTAGGGTGGCCTTGTGGGTTACTTTGACCAATAGAATGCCACAAAAATGAAATTGGGTGAGTTCTGGAGCCCATGCCTCAAAGTCCCATACAGCTCCCTCGTTCACCTCTTGGAACACTCCTGCCACCACGAAAGGAAGTCTGGGCTAGACTTATAAGTGACGAAAGACCACACAGATAGGCCAAGCTAACAGCCAGCACCAAGCCCCAGGCGTGGGAGTGTGGACATTGTAGTCCCTCCAGCCCCAGTCAAGCTACCCCAAACCAAAGCACTGCCCAGCTACGCCCAGCCCAAGTTGTGGACCCCTAGAATTACAATAAACAATAAAGTGTTGGTGTTTAAAGCCACTAAGTTTTGTGGTGGCTTGTTATATAGCAGTAAATGTGATACACAGAGAATTACCCTTAAGAAGTTTATTAAATTATTATTAATCAAGACAAATGATATAAATAGAACTAGTACAGGATTATATATGATCAAGTGAAAAATGTGTGAAGCAAGCAAGATGTACTACAGGAGATGAAAAAATAGAATCACTGTTGGAGAGAGAAACCAGAGAAACCAGAGAAGACTCTTGGAAGAAATGACACCCAAGCTAATCTTGGGGAACTGGAAAAAATTGGAACAATGTAGAAATAAGGAAACACACCCAGGTAGTGATAAGTTGGAGAAGAGTTCAATAGAAAGTATTTAACCTGTAATTACATTAAATGTCCCTGTGCCTCATACTGGGTTATGTGATGTCTGGGGAGTACATAGCTGTGGTTGGGTGTGGGAAGTACGAAAAGCCTCAAGACAAACATGGTGCAGCTTCTCAAGTAGTAGATTATTTGGAGTAAAAGTTGCATAACTTTGTAAATTTTTAAAAATTGTATTAAAGCAAATATGGAGTAGAATTAAAAATGCAAATAAATTTTAATATAAAACATGATCCTTCAGAGAAATCTCTGGCTTGGGGGTAATTCAGTCTATCTCCCAGATCCCTGTGACTCTCCTCTGCCTTCTGTGTACTTTGGTGGAAAAGACCCAGAAGTACCCTGTTAAAGGATCCCGTTGAAAGCTTAAACCTCAGTGCTTATTTCTCTTCTAGTTTGTCTTTGTGGGTTGTTTGAGGCTTCTGACATTTGAGCTGACAATTGCTTTGGTACCAGACAATGACTTACAGAGCCTATTGGGGTAAAGAGTAAAGAAGATTTAAGACTGGCAAATACCATTAACATCAACAGCAAAGACATTTTCTGGAGTGGCTATAGCAATGGCTTTGATATTAAAAATAAAAAAAAGAAGCCCCAATTCAGCATGTATAGGGAAGTGATCCTGCAGTGACAATGTATTAACACAGGGAAATCTTGATTATCCAGGGGCAGCTTATTTGTGGCAAATCTTGCTTTCAAATTATGAACATAATTAAGGATATAACATGACAGTGTCCTTCATATATTTCACAGATTTAGTAACCTGCAGATCAATGGCATCCATTAAAAGAAAACAGTTTTCTTTTTCCCCAACCCAGGGAAAATATGAAACACTAAAATAAAGAAAGAATCTGTTTAGATTTAGCTTGAGAAGTCATGTCATCTGCCATGAGGAGAGACCAAGAGATCTTCTGAACAAGAGAAGGAAATAGGAAACCTTCCCCTCCCCCCACCAAGCTATGTCCTCATTGGTTATTTGAGCTGTTGTGGGTTCTCAGATAATTGACTCCACATATTAAAATGTAAGTACAAAATGGTTAATGAAACCAAAGATAATAAATGACATTGACATAATCAAGAGTCAGATATATGTTATTTATCTCTCAGAATGAAAATGTTTCTGTATTGGGTGTATTTGAACTTCAGTTCTTTGTCTTTAGTTGGCTTTTCTTAGTGTAAACTTACATTCTGTACCTACAATGTTGAATTCTATTTATGTTGCATTGGATATCATCCTTCCATTCTGCACTCACTGCAGATAGAAGGAAAAACTTAAGGGCTATATAAGACATAAAAAAAGTTTCTTTTTTAAACTTCTAAGCAAGTATGTGTAAGATCACTGGATTCACAAGTATTTCTTGAGACATTCAATATTTTAGAATACCTTTGTAGGTTAGTACCTTGTGTAATTCAATACATTGTTCTGTGGTGGTCTAAATTCTTTTTATGATGTCTCAAGTAGTGAAAACTGGTTCTGTCTTCCTTGCTTACTTTGTCTTTTATTAGTGTGTTTCACACTGTTTGGTGCTGCTCCTTTTGAATTTATTTTTTAACTTGCTTCTTAGTGGCATTAATCACTTCATTTTAGTCAGCACAAACCAAAAAGTTTAGAGGAATCCAGGTGTGCTTATCTCAGGTGGTAATCCTGGCACGAGGGGAGTCAGTAATTACCTGTGTTGATCATATCTTTTGAACCACACACAAGACAATAAAATTGTTCATCTATTTTCTCTCTCCAGCATTAGTAAGTGTCACTGTTTTTATGCGATGTTGAAGCCATTCCAATTTCAGTGGCAGTGATACAACTTGGCATGATTTTAGATATTTTTCATGTAATAAAAATGATTACTTGGCTGAGATAAAGGCTCAGTCTGCTCACAAAAAGTGTTTGCTTTGGCCAGACGATTCCATTGTCCATTGTTCATTCTAGAGAGTCTGTCACTCAACATTATAATCACAGAAGACTCAGGAAGGCTTATTTTGCTTCCTGTTTTATCTCTCCTAAGACTAATGCAGATTCATTGGAGAACATAAATGAAAGGGCATTAGTAAATGACTGCTTAAGTCAGTCAAATTTATATGGTTGTTTTGGAAGAATTTTGTGTGGTTTCCAGTTGATCCATTTAAGTTCACTATAAGAAAAACATTTTGCTTCTAGTTGAAGCAGAATTTAATCTGCTACCTTGTATATTTATTTAGCTCTCATTTTATGGATGCATATTTTTCAGTTCTAGATAAATTTTAACACAAAAAAATAACCATGTCAGATTTGTCTCTTAGTATTTATAGTGTTTGGTTTGGTTTATCTGACTCAAGATTTAGAGTAGTTTGATAAAATTTTGCCCTTGAATTGCAAGATTATAGCTGAGAGGGTCTGTTAAATATCATTTAGTTTTACTCTCTGTCTAGTATAGATGAGGAAATGGAGACCTAGAGGATTAAATAATATTTCTCAGGTCACAGAGCTAGTTGGTGTCAGGGCTGGGACTAGAATGGAACTCTCCTCGCCCTTGGTTTAACTGTCTTTCTACTAATTCACACTGCTGTGTTCTTTTTCTTTTGTTATTAACAAAACCTTAGAATTTAGGTCTCCAAGATAGCTTTTCTTATTGGGAATTACTACATCGATATTTAGGTGCAAAATTGCCACCCTGGACTCCTAAAGTGTATATTTAGTTACCAGTCTCACCTATTTAGTTGTTTTAATGCCAAAACCTGATACATTCAGAATATTTATATTTTTCTAGCACTCTACACTTTGTTCTTTTCTTTTTACTTAGCTTATATTATATGTACTTTATCTAGTTGGGTTGTTATAACAAAATACCATAGACTGGGTAGTTTATAAACAGATTTATTTCTCACAGTTTTGGGGACTGGGAAGCCCAAGATGAAAGTGCTAGCAGATTTAGTGTTTGATGAATGTTGTTTCCTGGTTCTTAAATGGTACCTTCTTGCTGCATCCTTACATGGTAGAAGGGGCTAGCTAGCTCTCTGTGGTCTCTTTTATAAGGGTACTAACCCCTATCATGAAGGCTCTACCTTCATGACCTAATCACATCCCTAAGGACCCACCTTTTGGTACTTCTAATAATTAAATCTTGGGTGTTAAGATTTCAACATATGAATTGAGGGGGGTGGACACAAAGATCCAGACCATAGCATACTTCAAAAGATTTTTCACATAATATATCCCATGTAGATAAAAGTAAGTAGACCCAGAATCTCTGTCAACAGAGTACTTAGTATATGTTGTCCATCTTCAAACATGCTGGTGGGTGGTCCTGGATCTTGGGCAACAGTCCTCCTTATAACAAAACGATTCCATTGTAAGTGTACACCTCTTGCATGAATATTGGGGTCAGACGATTGCTGATAGTACTTCCCAATCTGTCATACGGAGGAAGAATAGATTCTCAGACATAGAACTGCAGCTCAGGAGCAAGGTTGCAAATGCTTACTGAGGGCAGGTAGGCAACATAATTGAATGAAGTTGACCAGATGGAGGCTGCAGCAAACTGAAGGGCACATGTCAGATTGCAAAGGAATGGCAAAGGGGCAGCCACTGCTCAACTCCAGCCAAATAGTACCATGTGGGAACATGTGTCTAGATCGTGTGCGTTGGGGTGGGGGCGGGGAGGGGATGTTAGTGTGTACATATGTGTTCAACGCCAGAAAATGGTTTTGCTTTTCTAAAATATGATCTCTCCAAAATTTCAATGTTGATGACTAAATCTTTTAAAAATGACTTTGAAGCAGAGCAGAATTAACAAAATCTGTCTGTCAATCTGAGTACATAGTCCACCAATCTACAGCTTCTGTCAGGAAAGACCTTAAGTCAGCAGAGTAGGAGATGGCTTTTTTTCTGAGCCTTCATCTCTTGTTTTTAGAATAAGATGGGCTGGGTGCAGTGGCTCACACCTGTAATCCTAGCACTCTGGGAGACCAAGGTGGGCGGATCGTTTGAGCTCAGGAGTTCGAAACCAGCCTGAGCAAGAGCAAGACCCCGTCTCTACTAAAAAATAGAAATAAATTAGCTGGACAACTAAAAATATATAGAAAAAATTAGCCAGGCATGGTGGCACATGCCTGTAGTCCCAGCTACTCAGGAGGCTGAGGCAGAAGGATTGCTTGAGCCCAGGAGTTTAAGGTTGCTGTGAGCTAGGCTGATGCCACGGCACTCTAGCCAGGGTGACAGAGCGGGACACTGCCTCAAAAAAATAAAAATAAAAAATAGAATAAGATGAATCAGACTATCTAGTCTTATGTTCCTGCTAGGAACTGGGAATGAGGATGGGATAGGGCTAGTCCCCTACAAACAGTCAGTCACTCCTGATATTCCTCATTATCTAGTTTCATGACATTTCTGTTAAGTTCCCTTTAGACATTAATAAAAAGCTTTTATGAATGGTGTCACTTGCTCTGTTGAGGGTATTAAGGAAGAACAGGCATTTTCTTGGTCCTCAGAACGGAAAACATCCTCCCCCTTCATGGCCTGGGAATGGTTGCAGGAATAATTAAAGGAAGATCCTGAAGGGGACAACAGCTGGGATTATGAGGGTTCTGCTACATCATCCATGTGGAGAGTCTCCCTTCATTACCAACTTTGTAGGATAAGAGGTTTGTTTTTATTAAGGGAGTTGTCCGTTTTCTTACACCTATCTGCTGATTTGCTTTGATGTTGACTAAGTTATACCCTCAGAGATTATTCCTTTGGTTTATCCCCAAGAAATGCTTTTGTGCTTCTTTTAAAAGCCAAATACTAGAGAATAATATATTTAGTCTTACATACTGTATATTAATAAAATGATTAGATTTTTTACTTGAACTGGCTTTAATGAGGGAAAGAGACAAGGGAGAGACCTGAAGGACAGTGGTAGGATGAGGGAGAATTAGAGTTGTGGAAGAAACCAGAGGCAGGCAGAGGGAGGTAGGGCTTATGAAAACACATTTTGTCTAGGCCTGGTCTGATAAGTTTCCCATTCATCCAGTATGAAATAAATCAGTGTTTCGTAAACTGGGCCCAGTAGGCCACCATAGTTTCAAGAATGGTGAACTGAGATCTCAGAGCTGAGTTAGGTTATGTGGACCAATGGAGGAGGGAACCAAAGAGCACCGGACGTCTGAAGACTTCCTCTAAAATGAAAAATAGAGGCAATTTAAGGGGAACAAAGACTCTGCAGGGAAAACATTCAAATAATCTCTCATTAACACACCCTGAAAAATAGAAGATATTATATCCCTAGTAAAAGAACAACATAAAAGGAGCTTTTTTCAAAACTCTGAAAAAATATATTTGTGATATTGTGAGATATATATTTGGTCTTCGTCCCATTTTTTTCTGGCATACAACTCCTCATATCCTTAGACTCTCCAAAAGTGATGTCTTTTGTATGCTAATGAGTTGACTGACAGGTGGCGGCCCCTAGGTATTTTCTGGACTGGGAAGGGGGCTGTAGGGGGTAGGAAATTGCTGGAAAGATCAAGGTATAATTAGAGCATTGGGACTTTCAGTCCCACCGACAGGTTCAAGGTTAAGTTGATCACCAATTGTCAATGATTTAATCAATCGAGCCAACATAATGAAGCTTCCATAAATATCCAGAAGGACTGGGTTCAAGGAGTTTCTGGACAACTGAATATGGAAGCCATCCAGAAGGGGCATGGAAGGTCTGTGCCCCTTCCCACATCCCACATGCCTTGTCCTATACATCTCTTCATCTGTATCTTCTGTAATATCCTTTTTTTTTCTGATACAGGGTCTCACTCTGTTGCCCAGGCCAGAGTACAGTGCTGTAATCATAGCTCACTGCAACCTCAAACTCCTGGGCTCAAGCAGTCCTCCTTTCTCAGCTTCCCTAGTAGCAGAACTACAGGCGTGTGCCACCACACCTGGCTGATTTTTTTTTTTTTAATCTTTTATAGAGACAGGGTCTCACTATGTTGCTCAGGCTGGTCTTGAACTCCTGGCCTCAAGTGACCCTCCCACCTCAGCCTCCCAAAGTCCTGGGATTATAGGTGTGAGACACAGCACCCAGCCCTTTGTAATATCTCTTATAATAAACTGGTAAACATGTATCCCTGAGTTCTGTGAGCTGCTCTAGCAAATTGATTAACTACAAGGAGTGGGTCATGGGACCTTCAGTTTATAGCCTGTCAATCAGGAACACAGGTAAAACAATCTGGAGTTTGTGACTAGCATCTGGGAGTGCAGTTTGTGGGGCTGAGCCCTCAACCTATGGGATCTGACACTATCTCCAGATAGTGTCAGGATTGAACTGAATTAGAGGACACCGATCTGGTGTCTGCAGCAGAATTAATAGCTCACTTATTGGTGGGGAAAACCCCACCCCCATTTGGTCACAGAAGTCTTCTGTGTTGATTGTTGTGGAGTGAGTGAATAGAAAAAACACTTTGGGTTTTTTTTCTTATATTCAGAAAATCATAAATGATAAACTCAGTAGAGGAAATGAGAAATAAAAATGAGAAAATCTTCCAGAAAGAGGAGTGAAAAGAGAAAAATAAAATGTAGGAAAGAAAAGAGAAGAAAATTAGCTGGCTGATGCAGGATGTCCACCATTCAAATAATAGGTATTCTAGAAAGAGCAAACAAAGAAAACAGAGGGACAGAAATCATCAATAAAATGGTTCATGAAATTTTCCTCCAAACTGAAGGGTATGTTGTTGAAATTGCAAGGGAGTTTTGGCCTAGGTCTAGTTGCTCATCACACAAAGATCCAATTATTGAGATAAGGAGGATTGCCAAGGAAGAAAGGAATTTTTAATACTACAGACATTTTGTTGGCAGAATGGGAGAAGCTTCCTCAAATCCATCTCTCTGACTAATGAAGATCATGGGCTTCGTCTCGTTAGCATAGAAAGGACTCTCATGTCTCAGGGAATTCCAAAGATTTTAGGAGCTTTGTGGCAGAAACAGGAAACAAATACTATATAGATAGATAGATAGATAGATATCCATCCACAAAAGCATTATTAGAAATAGGCTAAATTCAAAATGGGGTGAAGGTTTAAATTTGTCAGAAAGATGTAACAGTTTAAAATTTGTCTATACCTGATAATGTAGCCTCAAAATACAGAAAGCAAAAATTGACATCTATATAGAGAAATACACCAATCCACAATCATTATAAAGGATATTAGCATGTTTCTCATTAACTACTAGAACAAACAGAACAATAAAAAAGAGTAATGATCTGTAGGCTTTGAACAACCCAATTAACTAGCTTGGCATAATGGACATACAAAGCCCATTTTACCAAACGGCAAGGCATGCTTTCTTTTCAAATGTGCATGGAACATTTACACAGTTTTATCATGTACAGGCCATAAAACAAGTCTCAACAAACTTTAAATGATTAAAATAACACAGACTATGTTTTCTGAATACAATGCAACAAACGTATGAATCAACATTACTAAAACCCCATATGATAAGAAATTAAGGAACATTCTATAATATCATTTGGGGCTCTCAGGAAAAACAGAAACAATAGTGTTAACAGAAAAAAACCAAACTCTGTAAAATATTTTAAAGAGGTTTATTCTGAGTCAATGTGAGTGATCATGGCCTAGGAATACACAAACCCAAGAAGCCTTGAGTAAGTGGTCCCAAAGCAGTCAGATTACAGTTTGGTCTTATATATCTCAAAGAGACAAGAATTGCAAGTAAAATCATAAATCAGTGCATGGAAGGTATACATTAGTTTGGCCTAAAAAGATGGTACATCTTAAGGGGGGGAGGGAGGCTTACAGGTCATAGGTGTATTCAGAGATTCTTTGATTTGTAATTGGTTGAAGCAATAAAGCTTGTCTGAAAGCTCAGAGTCAGTAGAAAGGAATGTTTTAAATTGAAATAAGGAAGTCTGCTAATCATAGAGCGAGCCACAATATACCTACTCTGTTAGGCAAATTGGTGGCCTGTAGGTGTGACTTAACCTTTTTCTTGCATGGCCTTAGGTCTTGTTTGTAATTTAGTGTCTCATTGACACAAAGAGTCTGTTTTGTTAGTCTTATGAACTCTATTTTAACATTACATACAGTATGCTGGTCAGTTGTTCTGTCTAAACTCCAAAAGGAAGGGGTATAAGGAGGCATGCTCTACTTCCCTTCCTTCATGGCTAGGAACTCAGTGTTAAGGTTTTCCTGGGGTCCCCTTAGCCAAGAGGGTTTCGTTCAGTCAGTGGGGGTGTTTAGGATTTTATTTTTAGTTGACAATAGGAGATAGCTATAGCTATAAATATGGATGATAGAAATATAGATATATAAGATGGGATTTGATATGGGAATCTGCTTATGTGATTATGGAGGGTGAGAAGTCCCACGATACGCCATCTGCAAGCTGGAGAAACAGGAAAGCCGGTGGTGTGGTTCAGTCTGAGTCTGAAGGCCTGAGAGTCTGAGAATCAGGGAGACTGCTGGTACAGGTCCAGGAGGCCAAAGGTCAGAAAACCTGAAATTCTGAGACTTCAGCTGATTGGATAGTGCCTTCCTATATTGAGCGAGGGCAGATCTTACTTACTCAGTGCACTGATTCAAATGCCAGTCTCTTCTGGAAATGCCCTCACAGACATATCCAGAAATAATGCTTTGCCAGCTATCCGGGTATCCCTTAACCCAGTCAAGTTAACACATAAATTTTTTTTTTTTTTTTTTTTTTTGAGACAGAGCCTCACTCTGTTGCCTGGGCTAGAGTGAGTGCCGTGGCATCAGCCTAGCTCACAGCAACCTCAAACTCCTGGGCTTAAGCGATCCTCCTGCCTCAGCCTCCCGAGTAGCTGGGACTACAGGCATGTGCCACCATGCCCGGCTAATTTTTTCTATATATATTTTTAGTTGGCCAGATAATTTCTTTCTATTTTTAGTAAAGACAGGGTCTCACTGTTGCTCAGGCTGGTCTCGAACTCCTGACCTCAAGCAGTCCACCCACCTCGGCCTCCCAGAGTGCTAGGATCACAGGCATGAGCCACTGCGCCCGGCCAACACATAAAATTAACTTCACAAATATACTCTTAAATAGCCCATGGCTCAAAGAAATTATGAACATTCAAAAATAATTGAAATATTATATAAATTTCAATTGAAAATGCAACTCAGGCAGTACTTAGAGGAGATTTGATAGCTTTTATGCATATGTTAGAAAACAAAGGAAAAAAGGGCTGAGTTGAGCATCCATTCTAAAGATTTTGAAAGAGAACAGCAAAATAAACACAAATAAAATAGAAGAAAGAATCTATGGCCGGGCGCGGTGGCTCACGCCTGTAATCCTAGCACTCTGGGAGGCCGAGGCGGGTGGATCGCTGGAGGTCAGGAGTTCGAGACCAGCCTGAGCAAAAGCGAGACCCCGTCTCTACTAAAAATAGAAAGAAATTATATGGACAACTAAAAATATATATAGAAAAAATGAGCCGGGCATGGTGGCGCATGCCTGTAGTCCCAGCTACTTTGGAGGCTGAGGCAGTAGGATCGCTTAAGCCCAGGAGTTTGAGGTTGCTGTGAGCTAGGCTGACACCACGGCACTCACTCTAGCCCGGACAACAGAGCGAGACTCTGTCTCAAAAAAAATAAATAAATTAATTAAAAAAAAAAAATAGAAGAAAGAATCTAATAAAGATAGGAACAAAAATTAATAAAATAGAAAAGCACAAAATATAGAGGTACAACAAAGGCTAAAGATGATTCATTGAAAAGATTGATTATAACATTGATAACTTTCTGGCAAGAGTGCTAAAGTGAAAAAGAGAAGGTACAAATAGCTGTTAAAGAAAAAAAATATAAAGACCATTAGAGAGGCAGAATTGATTGCTGAGTGGAAAAGTTTGACTGCCAGGCAGGCATCCCAATGAAGCATGGAGCCAAGGAAGGCTGCCCAGGTTGTATTTTGGGGGGAAAATAAAGGACCACAAGTTGTCTCTGTCCCATATCAGGAAGGCAAAACCCCTGGACACTGTTAGTTGCCTGGGAAGATCTGGGCTTGTTGGTTGGATACACACTGGGCTGGCTGAAGGTCATGTGCTATGTAACTATGGTACATAGACAGCAGGAGTAGGACATGACATCCAGTGACCTCTGCTTTGCAGAGGTAGCAACCGAGTCAAGGTTGTGTCATCTAGCCAAGTGTACAATGTTGTTGGCAGGCAAGGTAGCCAAGTCAGGGTTTATTATAACTAATATCAAGAATGAAAGGAGTGACATTGCTACAGATGCTGAAGATATGAACAAAAAGGAAGTATTAAGAACAGCTTTCTGACAATATACTTTTAATTTTAGAAAAAGACAAATTTCCAGGAAAACAACTTACTGAAACTGATCCATTAAGGAATATACAATTGAATAGTTCTATAACTATACATGAAATTAAAACAGTAATTTTAAAAATCTTTCCACAAAGAAAACTCCAGGTGCAGACAGCTCCATTGGTGAGGTCAACCTAACATTCAAAGAACAACTAATTTCAGTCTCATACAGACCCACACATAACCTTGATACCAAAACATGACAAAGACAGGGTAAGAAAGAAATATTATAGGCCAATTTTACTTTTGAACAGAGATGCAAAAATCCTAAATGAAATATTAGCAAATCAAAGTCAGTACTGTATAAACAAGAGACTGTCACCTTTTAAAATATTTTAAATTTTTAATTATTATAGGTACATGTATATATTTATAGGGCACATTGTGATGTTTTGATACAGGCATACAATATATAATAATCAAATCAGGGTAACTGGGGTTTCCATCACCTCAAGCATTTATCATTTCTTTGTGTTAGGAATATTCCAATTAATTATTTTTAAGTATACCGCAACTTACTGTTGACTACAGTCACTTTGTTGTGCTATCAAATATTGTCCATTCTATCTAATTACCTATACTTTTGTACCCATTAACCATCCCCGTTTTATCCCCCACTCCCTGCTCCCCTGCCCAGGCTCTGGTAACCATCATTCTGCTCTCTGTTACCATGAGATCAATTATTTTAATGTTTAGCTCCCACATATGAGTGAGAACATGTGAGATTTGTGTTTCTGTGCTTGGCTTATTTCACTTAACATAATCTTCTCTAGTCCAGTTTCATTCATGTTATTGCAAAAGACAGGATGTAATTCTTTTTTATGACTAAATAATATTCCATTGTGTATATGTGCCACATTTTCTTTATCCATTCATCTGTTGATTGACACTTAGGTTGATTCCAAATTTTAGCTATTATGAATACTGTTGCAATAAAAATGTGAGTACAGATATCTTTTTGATATACTGATTTCCTTTCTTTTGGGTATATATCTAACAGTGGGATTGCTGGGTCATATGGTAGTTCTGTTTTTAGTTTTTTGAGGAACCTCCATAGTGCTTTCCACAGTGGTTGCACTGATTTACCTTCTTACCAACAGGGTATGAGGGTTCCCCTTTCTCCACATTCTTATCAGCATTTGTTATTGCCTGTCATTTTTATGAAAGCCAGTTTAACTAGCATGATATGATATCCCACTGTAGTTTTGATTTGCATTTCTCTGATGACTAATGATGTTGAGCATTTTTTCATATACCTCCTGGCTATTTGTATGTCTTCTTTTGAGAAATGTCTATTCAGATCTTTTACCCCCTTTTAATTGGATTATTTGATTTTTTCCTATTGACTTGTTGGAGCTCCTTATATATTCTAGTTTTTAATCCCTTGTTAGATGAGTAGTTTGCAAATATTTTCTCCCACTCTGCGGCTTGTCTCTTCACCTTGTTGAGTGTTAATATGTCATATATTTTGAGCATGTTGTGTTTGCCACTGAAAATTTGGCTTAACACTAGAAAATCAATGTAATCCACCACAATAAGAAAACTTAAATGAAAAATATCAACTTTTCAGGAATAAAAGATAATAAGATTCTGTTTTTTGTTTTGAAGCTGGAATCAGGATCATTTTTTGGATTCCTGTTTGTACATTTTTTTTCCCCTGGCATTTTCCATTTCTCATTAGGCTGATTTTCAGCCAAGAAGTTCAACGAGCCTTGTGGGCATGCCAACCAGGGGATGTGCGTGATGCTTCTCATCACAGAGCAGACCCAGATTAGCATTATCCCCGTTCACAGTCTGCCATTTATGGGGGTTAAAAATTAGTGACTACCAAGAGCTTACTGGATACATGGCCCATTAATATGCTTTGTAACAGAAAGATAAATTGATCCAAAATACAGTCTCTGCCTTCTAACCAAGAGAGACATATCTTAAAAAAAAAAAAAAAAACAAAGCGTAAACTTGTGTGGACCATGGATGTTATCCCCCACTCCCAAGCAAGCCTCAGGGCCTAGCTGACCAAACCCTCTATGTACTGTCAAGTGAAACTCAGCTACCGCTTTTTTGCTCTAAGCTCTCTTCATTTTAACACACTTTCCCTAAACTCTCCTTTGAATTCTTTAGCCCTGAATCAACCCTCTTGCGCATCTCCTTCATATACCTTGTTTAGACAAGCTGAGATAATCAGCTGCCAAATACTATTTTTAATTGTTTTTTTAAAAAGGTTAAAGATGTTTGCCTCAGCTGTGCTTTCATAACTAAATTATGAACTGCCAAAGGGCAGACACTTTGCATTTTATATTAAATTTGGTGAAGAACAGAACAACAGAGGCTCGAGCTGGAGAAGAATTTTCAAGTCTATTTATTCTAGCTCCTCCTTTAGTTGTCTCTAAAATATCTCCCATTAAGCGTTCTCAAGCCTGTGCTTAAACACATCAAGGATTGTTGAACTTACTTGTGCACAGTGGGACATTTTAAAATATCCACTAATGGTGATGGTGTTGATAAGCACACTTCAGTAAGAAAAATACATTTCCTCATTTCTTTCTTTCTTGTCACCTATCAACAGTCCTGGGGTGGGGGAAGGGAAGAGGGAGTTGCATTTCAAAACACGTCTTCCACTCTGTTTCCAACGTTACATTGAAATTCAGTACATTGTCCCTAGAGAGGATACATGTGACGTATCTGTGTATTCAAAATAGGACAGTAATAGGCTAACTTCCTGAAGATAGCCAAGGGGGAAAGAACTGACTCTTAGCACCTGAGAGGTAATATTATTTACCATCCTTAGTAGGACATGTGCTTTGAATTGCTTTTTGGTTTTTTTTTGTTGTTCCCCAGGAGAAGGATAGACAGGCTCTATCTATCCTTCCCCACCCAATTCTCCTTGTGACCAGAGGCACAAATTTTAAGATAACTGCCCTGTGTTTGCAATGTAAAGTGTGCCAGAGAAGGCTGAGCCCTCCTGGGAATCAGCTCCTGAATTTAGTACCAAGCACTGATGTTAATAAACGACCAAAGACTCAGATGGTGATTCTGTTGTGGACTGGACGATTTACTGCTGCTTCTGTTGATGTCAGTATTAGCTAGAAATAGTAAATGTGCTGTGACAGGGAAGGCTGCCACCTGGCAGCCAATTTGTTCAAATTCTCCCGTGATTCTTTCTGGTGGAGTAGTTCTACATTCAGAAAGGTGGCTGCTTCTGGTGTATTGAAAGCAATATTATCTCTCTGGCCACTGAGGGTAATAAATTAGGCAATGTTCTCTAAACAATTTACATAACCAAAAGATAAATGGTCACTAAACAGAGACAATAGCGTAAGATACTATTAATTCTCGGGATCCCCTAAACACTCTATGTTATCATCTGCCTGTGTTGTAATGAGAGGGCCCAGCACTCAAAGGAAGGATGGAAGGGAAGCTAGAGGTGGAAAACAGAGGGGTGGCTGTGGTGGCCAGAGCACAGGTCTGATGAATACATCACGCTAACTACTTCTAAGTTGCTGCCGCTGCTGCCGGGCTATGCAGATCTCCTCATGGTGCTGGCCACAAGTAAGGCTGATGATATCCTCTCAAGATAAGAGTTGGCCAAGTAGAATAGGGAAGCAAGGTTTATCAAGCCCAATAACCAAAGACTGACTTATAAGTGGAATATCCCATACTCGGAGAAACATAACTTTGGCCCGGACATAATTGGCTATTTTTATTTTCTTTGCAATAATGCTAATACTAGGTACCAAACTATTATAAGAATGTTTTTTTTTTTTTGAGACAGAGTGTTGCTCTGTTGCCCGGGCTAGAGTGAGTGCCATGGCGCAGCCTAGCTCACAGCAACCTCAAACTCCTGGGCTTAAGCGATCCTACTGCCTCAGCCTCCCGAGTAGCTGGGACTACAGGCATGCGCCACCATGCCCGGCTAATTTTTTCTATATATATTTTAGTTGGCCAGATAATTTCTTTCTATTTTTAGTAGAGACAGGGTCTCGCTCTTGATCAGGCTGGTCTCAAACTCCTGCCCTCGAGCGATCCACCCGCCTCGGCCTCCCAGAGTGCTAGGATTACAGGCGTGAGCCACTGTGCCTGGCCAGAATTTTTTTTGTTTTTTTAAGAACTGGTCACCATAACAGGTACCTTACAGCAGCAAGGAGAGAGTGTACATTTTCCCTATATATTTGCTTTCCATTAAGTTTTTTTTGTTTTGGGGTTTTTTTTTTTTTTTTTTTTTTGAGACAGTCTCGCTCTGTCGCCCTAGGTGGAGTGCAATGTTGACATCATAGTTCACTGGAACCTCAAACTCCTGGGTTCAAGCAATCCACCTGCCTCAGCCTCCCAAGTAACTGGGACTATAGGCGAGTGCCACTGTGCTGGCTGATTTTTTCTATTTTTGGTAGAGACGGGAGTCTCGATCTTGCTCAGGCTGGTCTCGAACTCCTGACCTCAAGCGATCCTCCTGCCTCAGCCTCCCAGTGTGCTAGGCTTACAGACATGTGTAAAATGGATTCCAGGCAGGGCATGGTGACTCATGCCTATAATCCTAGCACTTTGGGAGGCCAAATCGAGAGGATCATTTGAGGCCAGGAATTCGAGACCAGCCTGGGCAATAGAAAGACCCTGTCTCTATACAAAAATTTTTAAAAATTAGCTAGGTGTGGTGATGCATTCCTGTAGTCAAGCTACTCAGGAGGCTGAGGCAAGAGGATTACTTGAGCCCAGGAGCTTGAGGTTGCTGTGAGCTGCAATGATGCCACTACACTCTAGCTGGGATGACAGAGCAAGACCCTGTCTCAATCAATCAATCAATCAATCAAAATAAAGTGGATTCCAAATAAATAAAATTGTAAGATGTGACAATTTTGATCAATTTACCATGTGCCAGAGATTGTCTTAAGTGCTCTACATACTTTAACTTCATTTATTTCTCACTACAGCCCTATAAAGTACACATTATTATCTCTACTTTAAAGACAAACAAATTGAGGCTAAATAACTTGCTTGAGGTCATATAGCTGGTGATGGTGATCTTGATTTGACCCTAAGCAGTGTGACTAGAAAACCCCGGCTCTTAACCACTATTCTATGCAAGCAATCAATATCCACAAAATTAAGCTAAAAGAGAGAAAATGTTTTTTTCTAAAAATAGGAAAAATAATTATAGCTGTTCATGGGTTGCTGATAGGACCAAATAAGATAATACGTGTAAAATGCTTAGAACACTACTTGGCCTTTAGTGTAGCAGGCTTTGAACAGATGTCAGCTATCACTATCATTACTAACTTTAAGGTGAATTTTAGGTGTTCCAGATGCTTTGGCTTCTCTTATCCTCACAGGAGTCTTGGCCTGCTAGGAAGGTGGCATAGTGCCTTTGGTAAAGATTCACAGTAATTGTAGGTCTTGGAGCTGAACCTGGGTGGCACTTTGAAGATGGGATTAAAGTACTAGCCTGGAGCTGCCAAGTACCCAACAGGGCAAATATCTCAGCGTTTGGCAGGTTTTCTGTTCCAGCATTCTCCCTGAGAGTGGGGTTTTCCCAGCGTTATATTTTATAAACATGTCAAATTGCCACTTGTTTCCTGTGCTTTTCTGATAAGTGAAACATTTAGAATGTGTGCTCTGCCACCCTCAAACACTAAATATGCCTGTTTTTAAAAAATACACCTTACCTCTCACTTCGGAGGGCCCTGTAGGAGTTGTAGTGCCAGATGTGACGGCCTGCTCTGATTTTGTATGTCCAGAGACCTCTGGGCCCAGGGAGTGCTTTGGACGATAGTTCTTACAGGGATGCATGGAGTCAGTTTCCTTACCGGCCCAGAGAGCAACTGCTCAGTGGTTGCTATGGACTGAATGTTTGTGTCCCCTGCCAAATTTATATGTTGAAACCCTAATCCCCAGTATGATGGTATTTGGAGATGGGGCCACCTAATTAAGGTTAGGTGAAGTCATGAGGGTGGGATCCTCATAATGGGATAGTGCCCTTATAAGAAGAGACACCACAGAGCTTGTTCCTGCCCTCTTTCCTTGCCATGTGGGGACACAGCAAGAAGGTGGCTGTCTGCAAACCTGTAAGAGAACCCTCACCAGAACCCAAGCACGCTGGCACCCGATCTTGGACTTCCAGCCTCCAGAACTGTGTGAGAAAATGAATTTTTGTTGTGTAAGCCACCACGTCTATGGTATTTTGTTATGGCAGCCCGAGTAGACTAAGACAGTGGTTATCTCCCCATTGAGGAGGCTTTAAGAAAAACTAGCAAAAGAAGAGAGGGCTGGCACAAGTGAGCCCTGCCTGTCTGTCATTCCTCTGCTAGACAAGTTGTTTCAGCGCTTTAGGAGATAACATATGAGATAGCAAGATAGAAGAGAAGTTAAATTACAATTTTAAAAGATAATAGAAATAATGGTGAAAGAAGGAACATTCTCGAACCCAAATGAGGATCCTCCAGCTTTTGGTAAAGGGTCCTTGTTGGTGCCTTCTGAAGCTGATACTTCTGCTGCACTTCCTTTGACCAACCCGCCTGATCTTTCCCTGGATGCTTTACTAAGGTAAAATTTGTCAGCATTTATTTTTTATAATTCTTTTGATTATCAAAATACAGGCAAAATGCAAATAAGGATTTTTTCCTGACACCTTCACTATCTCTTTAACATAGTATTTCCTTCTTCAATCATTAATGTAAAAGCTGGAATATATACATACATATACATACATACATACACATACATGCAGAGATTTCTTAATAAGGATATTGTATTCAAGTAAAAAAGATGACTTCTTTTTTTCTGAATATTTTTCTATGAAAGAACAAAGAGCTATTGCCATATTCTTGCTTTAACGGAACTGGCATAATGTCTGGCAATTAATTCTGGATGTAGGGCAATAATAATATACAGGGCATGTGGTTGGTCATAGTGCAGTAAAAAGTTTTTTTAAAAAAAAGGAAAAGAAACTTTCAGATGTAACTATATTTGAGAGAACACAAAAATCCAACCAGCATTAAACTGTGACACTCCATTCTTGTATTCACCAAATATTTCCGGGTTTTCCCCTTTTGGATACGTGGTAAGATTACATAACCTGGATCCTCTTGGAGGTGGGTAGGGCCATATGACTATACCTGGTCAGTGAATTGTGAGCCACGCGAGTCAATTCTGTGCCAGAGTATTTCATTGCCAATGTGAGACCCTCCCAAACACTCTCTTCCCCCCGGACAGCAACTGATGGCCCTGAGTGATTGCCATGAGCAGAGATCTCTGCTTACCCTCAGATGGTAGTATGGAGGGGAAATAAGCCTTTTATTTTTAAGCCACTGAGATTTGGTGTGTGGGGGGGATTTTCGTTACTGCAGCATAATCCAGCTTGTCCTCTCCAATAGAATTATATTGTGGAACTGTGGATATTAACCTCCACTGGACAATAAAACAGTGGTAAGCTTACAAAGGAATTAGTACCTACAAGTGATCTTTGTCTGTCTTCATAGCATTCCTAGGAAGAAAAATGATTAAACAATTCTCCACTTGTCCACTTTAGTTATTGTAGAAAACAGTTCTGTGCATGTGGCTATGTCAGGTGATATCTTCATATGGTCAGTTAAAAAAAAAATCACACCATGGCTAAAGTGCCTCATGCACTTTGCCAAGTGACCAGTATGGACAGGTATAGGGACCCTAACCATGTACAGATTGACCAGTGTTAAGAATCCCAGGGGTGACTCTCTAGGTCAGATAGAATATTAAAGGAGACTTGGACAGGTTATCAATTCTATATTGGTTTAAATGCCCGTGTATATCTGCGGGACCACTTATGTTTGGTTATTATTAGGCAATTTATTTTTGTAAGCCTGTGAACAAAAATGCATCTTGATATTTGAGCAGTATTGAGAGACCACATAGAGAGATGCTTAAACTTTGTAATCTTTATCTCTTTCATGCCTCACAACTCCCCTCAGCAGTAAATACTGTCGTCCTTCTCATTCCCTTCTCATTGCTCTTGCACCACTGGGACTCCATCTCAGAAAGCCAGAAGCTGCAGCTAGTGTCTGTGACCGGCAGGCCCTCCTGCCTGTGGCAGGAGAGTGCGCAGAGAGGTGGGAGTGCTCATAACAATGCTTTTGTCATTTCTTCAGGAACTCAGGAAGTCTGAGACCTGAGCCAGGCAAAGAATGCGGGGAACAGCAGTTTGAGCACAAAAACAGCATGTGAAAGCCCTGAGCCTTGAAAGTACTTGTCGTGTTAGGGGAGCTGAGAGAGGGCCAGCCTGGCCAGAGCCTCATGAGCTGGGGGACAGTAAAACATAACCTTGTCCCTGAGGTGGACAGGCTTTCTTTTTTTTTTTTTTTTTTTGAGACAGCATCTCACTTTGTTGCCCAGGCTAGAGTGCCATGGCATCAGCCTAGCTCATGGCAACCTCAAACTCCTGGGCTCAAGCGATCCTACTGCCTCAGCCTCCCGAGTAGCTGGGACAACAGGCATGTGCCACCATGCCTGGCTAATTTTTTCTATATATATTTTTGGTTGTCCAGATAATTTCTTTCTATTTTTAGTAGAGACGGGGTCTCACTCTTGCTCAGGCTGGGTGGACAGGCTTTTATAGGAAGACATGTGTTACAAGGGGGCTCAGGAGACCACTGATCTAATGTACAGATATCAAACAAAACCCAAATCATATTGAAATCGCATCCTTAACATTTCTTTCACTTAACAATACTCTTAAAAGAGAAATACTAAGCAGAAGTCGGAGGATTGTAACCTGATGGTGTATTTACACAGCTGCTTCTTCTGAAGAGTAACTTGAACATTAGGGAAAGGGCCTTCATGTCATACACAAGCACAGATCCTGGAGAGGGTAAAGGAGCCCCTTCCTCACCTCTCACCAGCGATTTCATAAAAGTGAGATTTGACAGAGAAAATTCATGAACCCTTCCTCCTACCGCCCCCTCCCCCCGCCCAGTGCTGTTCCAGGGGAAAAAATGCGAAATACTGTGAATGCTTCAGAAAAGTCACAGAACGAAGTCCAGCCTTCCACCCGATGGTGAGCTCTAAGCACCGCTTTTTGTCTTAGCTCTGAATTAATATTTCTAATATCTCTTATAGTATCTGTTACTCAGTGAGTTCTCAAAATCCGTTGGAGATCTGTTGCAGGCAAGCAGAAAGGGTGGGAAGACGGGGGAAAGGGAGTGAGGGAAGAGCAATGAGGGAGGATGTTCGGCATTTTCTTTCCTGAAGAAGCTATTGGAGGTTAGCAAGGGAGGGAACAGAGGCTGGCAAGAGGCCGAGAGTGAGCCTAGAACCATCAGGGGCCAACGGGCTTCAAAGGGCAAAAGGAAGATGGTTACCAAAGCTACATTTTTGAAGTTTTTCAGTGAGATCATTCCAATTAAATGACTGGTGTTTGTCTCAGGAATGTTGGTTTTTATTCAGAAAAGTCTGATGTGAAGACACATTAAAAGAGGATAACGGGAACAGCCTACTGTATTTTAAAAAATGCTCTTCCCTGCATATGGTCCATTTATGTGGATACTGTTGTGATTGACTTGGTTCCTTAGCAGAGGACCAGAGTTCCTCAGCGTCACTTCAGCAAAAACTGTTATGGTAATAACATGAAGGCCCTTTGATCTTGCTGATTAATGTGGAGCTTGGCCTACCTGGTTATATGATTCTGCCAGAAACTGGGTTTGGATCTGTTATTATGGAATAATAAATTTCAAATGAAGCTTTCTTTGACCATCTTATCTCAGAACTGTTTTATTATTTGAAAATGAGCCTCCCTGTTTGCATAAAGAAAAAGTTTGTATATAATTTATTTTGATTTTAAAAAGTAATTTCCATGTTGTTTTTCCAAGTTAAAAAGTAAAACCCTGGGGTAGTATAGTCATGAATAATTCAACAATCCATTCAATAAATGTTTTTTAAATGCCTGATATGTCACAGGGCGTGTGCAGGGTGCTGGGCATGCTTTGGTGAACACAGAGGCAAGGCCCAGCCCTATGCCTATCTGTTTTGCATATAAAATTAAAGGCTGCCCATGATTCAGTCCAATGTGGGGGCCCCATTTTTCAACTCTGACCTTAATCAGGCTTCTTGCCACACTTTGCTGGGGCCAGGACAGAGACCTTGAGTCAATTAGGCAGATGACGGAGAGCTTCAGAGGAGCAGGGCAGGGGAGGGCAGGCATTTTGCAGACTATGTTGAAGGAAAGCAAAACCTCCCTTGCAATAGGCTTCAACCATTAAAATAAACTTGGAACAACTGCAAACCTAGTGACAGAATTGCCTGCTTTGATACAAAGCAGCTGATGCTCCCAACCACACAGCACTGCATGAAAAGAATGTTGGGTCCGACTGACTGCAGGGCATCAGCAGAGCCTGAGGAGTGGGGGAATGACGTGAAGACCGAGTTCCTACCCACGTCCATTACATTCACATCAGAGCTCACGGTGCACACCTGCAGTCTGCTGTGTGTAATTACACTCAAGTAAATTGTAGAGTAACTTGTATATGTTCTCACTTCATAGTACAAACGGAATCATTTTGAGTCCCTTTTGTGATTAAAGGCCATGTACTAAAGACCTACCAGAATGGAATCTCTATAGGCAGGGACTACTGCTCATCATACTCGCTGCTGTCCCCAGTACCTGGTACAGTGCCTGTGCATAGACCTTTGTCATGCTTTCTGGCCGCCCAGGCCTTTTGAATACTCTTCCTCTGTTAGGAGATGTCTCAGCTTACAAATCCCACCTCCTCAAAGTAGAAAGCAGAACAGAAAACAAATTTTCCCAGTCTCCCTTGCAGTTAAGACAGAGGCATGTGACCCAGGCTCCACCAACCAGATTCACCCACAAGAGACTTCTGTTTAGGAGTGAAAAACACAAGGAAGCAGGCTGTACTGCAAATCTAATTTTTTGAGCCAGGCACGATGGCTCATGCCTATAATCCCAGTGACTCAGGAGGCTGAGGCAGGAGGACCACTTGGGACCAGGAGTTCGGGACCAGTCTGGGCAACAGAGAGAGATCTCATCTCAAAAAAAAAAAAAAAAGAAAAGAAAAGAAAAGAAAAAATCTAATTTCTTGGCAAAGGTAACAGCTGAAGCATCAGAAGCAGCATCAGGATTTCTCCTTCAGGAAGCTTCCTCTGAACATTCCCCAGCCCTCCCCAGGTGAGCTGGGTTAGATGCCCCTCCTCTAGGTCTACGTTTTCACTGTACTTTCCCATGATATTATAATTATTAGCACCATTTATTAGCTTCTAATCTGCTGTAGTAGATAAGGTAATACTAACTGCTCTAACCAATAAGCCAAAAATATATGGGGAATCAAACACAGTAGAAGTTTCTTTCCTAATCGTGTAAAATCAAAACAGGGTACTTAGGATGAGCAGACAGCTCTCCTGCAAGAGACGATTCAGGGATCCAGGCGTCTTCCACCTATCTTGTGTCTGCACTGTCTGTGCCACGTGGCTTTCAAAGACATCATCTGAATGAGGCCAGAAGGCAAAGGGCTTGGAGACTCACACACTGGGGCCCTTTATAAGCAAGACTTTATAACATCACGTAAGTGATGCTTGTCACCTTTGTTCATATTCTGTTGCCCAGAACTCCACTGCAGGGCTATCCCTAACTGGAAAATACAGTGTAGCTTCCCCCAGGTAAGAGGAAATCAACATTAGAAAGTCATGTTAAAGTACCATATCTCACCTTTCTGTCCTCTCACAGGCTTCCTTCTTCCTCAGATGGGAAAGAGAATTAACAGTACTAAGGTTAATAGAGAAACCCTGTGTAAATCGCAGACAGATGTGACTCCGATCGGCATTCCCTTTACTTGGCTCTCCCATGTTTTCCTGCTAAGCATTTGTGTTCAGGGGGCACATAGTCACTGGATAGTTATTTTTGAATGCTTTGCCTAAAATCGCTTTTATCTCCAGGCTCCCCATGTGTCAGTGTGAAAGGGAAAGTGCTTAGCGTGCAGCCTGGGCGCCACATGTGTTCTCAGAGGCTGGCACATGGAACGGAGGAGGTTCCAAATCATTGCCTATTGGCCACCCACAGGCTAATGAAGGAAACGTCTTTTTATTTACCCTGCTTCTCCTGGACTTAGGTGCCTTATCAGCAGCCAGGGAGAGCTGGGAATACGACTCTGGTGCCAGGGACCTCCAGAGCCCGGACTTGCAGAGTCAGGCGGCCCTACAGAAGCTGCTCGAATGCGGCGGAAGCTCTCTGCACCAGCATGCTGCTCTCCACAAACTGCTCACACAGTCCTCGCATTTTGGCAGCTCCATAGGAGGAAGCTATCTGGAGCTGGCCAACACGGTGAGTACTTTTTGGTTCATAGAACACATCTTTAGGCTTGTCTGTATTCCAATACAAATATTTTAATTTTGAGCTCCAGGGGACATATCAGGTATTGTCTTTTTTATGGAGCTAAACATTGTACCATTTCCAGCATTGGCAATGATGTGAAGTGCTTCAAAGTTGCTGGCACGTAGGGACTTCGGGACTTCATCCTCATCATTAAGACCAGAGTAGACTCCTAAAAGGTGTTTTGACTGTCTGTAACTTGTACAGATTTAATTACTAGGTTATCTACAACAGCGTTTCCATAACTATTAATAGAACACTTCTATGGTGCCAGACATTACAAATGAATAGGATATACTTCTTCCTGTTCCCTAATTTGGACTTTACTCATTTCAAAAACAAAAAGGAAAATATTTCATTGAAAGTTTAATTATTATTTCTGTTTATACTTTTAAAATATTTTCTGGGCCAGGCAAGGTGGCTCATGCTTATAATCCTAGCACTTTGGGAAGCTGAGGCAGGAGGATCACTTGAGGCCAGGAGTTTGAGACCAGCCTGGGCAAATGGAGAACCCCATCTCTACCCAAAATAGAAAAAATTAGCCAGGCCTGGTGGCACACACCTGTAGTCCTAGCTACTCAGGAGGCCGAGGCAGGAGGATCCCTTGAACCCAGGAGTTGAGGTTGCTGTGAGCTATGATCGCACCTCTGCACTCTAGCCTGGGCAACAGAGCAAGACTCTGTCTCAAAAAAATTAACAAAAAAACCCCAATATTTTCTGTTAAAAATTATGGGACAACTTAGAATTTCATTATGCTTGGTTTAATCTTCCCATTTACCTCGAGATGAGTCATTACCATGGTGACCTTTGGATGAAGAGCTATTATCTTCCCTTTTAAGTCGGAGCTGGAGAACGAGGGCAGATGGCTGATGACCTGGCCATTTGGGGTGACATGTGGACAGTTTATAAATTGAGATTGCTATCCAGCCACTGTGGGAAAGGTCCAAAAGTCTACCTGGCTTTTTGAAACTGAAATTCAAACAGTGGAATAAGTATCTCAACAACTTTGACTTATGCATATTTACAGTCTGCTCTAATATAGGCCAGTGGTTTCCAAACTCTGTGTTTGAGATGCATTTTCTAATTCTGACATTTTTGGTGAGAGGTTTGAAGGAACTAACATTCACAAACATGCCAGGAATGATTAAAATACAATTTTCAGACAAATCCCAACTAAATGGCATTCTACAAAACACCTAACCAATGTTCCTCAAAACTGTCAAAGTTATTAAAAAAATAAGGAAAGTCTGAGAAAGAGAAACTGTTTACCTAAGAAGAACCTAAGAAAATACAACAACTAAGTATAATGTGTACCCTTGATGGGATCTTGGATCAGAAAAAAGGACATTAGGTTAAAAATAATAAAATAAAAACTAAAGAAGCTTGAATAGAGTATGGACTTTAGTTAATAATAATATATCAATATTTGTTCATTAATTGTGACAAATATACCAGAATAAGGTAAGATGTCAATAAATAGGGAAAACTGTGGGGTAATGAGAACTCTCTGTCCTTTCTTTGCAACTTTTCTGTAAATCTAAAACTATCATAAAATAAAAAATTGCTTAAAAACATACATACACACAGTCACCACTAGGGTTTGATTATGTCTCATAGAGTCTGTAAAAGCATCCACAGTTACTGCACTGTTTGTCACTTGGCTACCCTTGAAGGACATTCTCGTGCAGTTTGAGTAGAATGTGACTATGCTAATCCTGCCCTCCTGTGTGGTCAGGAAACTAGGCAATTATCAGTAAATATGTCATTTCTCTCTGACATGGTCCTGGACTTAGGCTTTGCCTGCTACAAATAACTTGCAGGAAGTTGAAGTTTCCTGTGTACTACATCAGCTCAGCCTTTTCTCAAGACAGACACTGCCATAGCAGTATGACTTATAGCAAAAATCAGTGTTACACCTTGATCAAAAAATTTGATCGTACCCTCTCTGAAGGGTTCCACGGCCCAGCAGTTTTCTGCAGCAAACCTACTGTTGAAACTGTAGGAGTGGTTGTGTCCTACCTCTGTGTGACTCCTCGGTTCTCAGTCTCTCCAGTAACCCCCTGAATTGATTTCTGTTCTTTCTGTCCTGGTCAGAGGCCAGCTCAGCCCCTGGGCTTCCCACAGCCAGGTTCTCTGAGTTGGCTGTTCAGGGGAACAAAGGCCCAGAGAGTTCTCACGTACACCTCACCCATCTACTGTACCCTCTTTGCGTATTACTGGTTAAGCTTTAGAACTGAGGGAACACTGCATGACATTGCCTCTGCAGAGGCCAGCTGGAGAAACACTTTCTTAAATGCTGAGCACCCAGCTCACACAGGACTGTTCACTTTATGGACATTCTTGAACTATGCACTTGCAGTTTGCACACTTTTCTGTATGTATATGTCTATAGCAGCCTATGAAAGCCAGGTGTGGTGGTGTGTACCTGTAGTCCCAGCTACTGAGGAGGCTGAGGTAGGAGGGTCACTTGAACCCACGAGTTGAAGGCCAGCCTGGGCAATATAACAAGACCTCATCCCTAAAAACCAAAAACAACAACAACAACAAAAAAAAAAAACTGTGAAAAACACATAATCACATTGAATAAGTTTTTTAAAAAATTCTATAAAGGCTGGATAATAATAGCAAGACCCCGTCTTTACAAAAAAGAAAATAGCCAAGTGCGGTGGTGTGCACCTGTAGACCCAGCCTCTCGGGAGCTAAGGCAGGAGCATCACTTGAGCCCAGGACTTCAAGGTTATGACAGTGAGAGATCCTGTCTCAAAAAGAAAAAAGAAATCTATGAAAAACACATAATCACATTGAATAAGTCTTTAAGAGACGCTATAATTCCATAAACAAACAGTTGACACCACAAATAAACAAATAAATAAAGTTGTACATGCTCACTTAAGGTGATTCCTTGGTAGGAATGAGAACTGGACCATAAATGCAAATGCAGGCACTGAAGTCCTACCACAGTGACTGCATTATTTTTCTCACTGAATGGAAAATAAAAAATTTTAAAATACCATGTGAACTCATAGACCCTTTATGATGCTCCTGGACCCTGTGGTAGAGTGCATTTTGGACCCCCATTCTTCATCCTTTCCTATATCTTCCCCATTTGTTGTGTAGCTTTGGAGTCTTCCTGTTATACATGTGAGAAATAATAAATGAGTGTTGTTTTACCCATTGTGTGTTTGGGGTGGTTTGTTTCATACCCCAGTTGACTCAGGGTCTGTTTACAAGGGTCCATAGAGCCCGATTTGAGACATACCCCTCATAGGTGGCCACTAGGTGGCCAAAGAAAGCAAATAGCCTCTCTAAACTGCACACTTGGGCAATCCCTTTACTTATATAATCACAGTAAAAGTAATTTATGTTCCTTCTAAAGCAAAGTCCTGAACTAATAAAGTTAAGTTCTGGGTTTTTTAAAAATAGCTACTAAGAGTGAAAGGCATTTCCAGTATCCAGTTGGGACCCAGAAAGCACACAGTAATTCACACGCAGAAAGTTTAATATAAAAAATGATTAACTAGTAGCAGAGGATTACCTGCTAAGGGGTAAGGAAAACTCTAATGAACACAAGAATAGCGCACATGAGGACCAGCCACTACCTCTGAGGCTGAGGCGGCGTGCCTAAGGAAGGAACAAATTTGGGACAGGGCCCTCCCGTCACCCAGGGCTGATTCAGGCCCCTTTGAAAGGGAGTCTGCGGCCTCCTGGATGGCAGAGGATTCCCCGAGATGCTGCAGGCCAGGGCTGACCAGCAGGAGAGCGAACTTCTGAAGCATCGGCTCAGCCTGTCAAGCCTGTCTTCCCTGTCCCTTGGTTCCCAGTGCCGGGGAATGGGTACTGGCACCAAGTCGACGACGGGTCAGTCACATCCACACACAAGCAGCTCTATCACAGGAAAGACGGAAGCTTTACAAAGCGAAAGTACGTTCCAGAGAGGAACAGGTCTGCTCCCGCGTGGAGGAGACCCTGAACATAACGAAGTGTCTTTTTTTTAACGTTGGTTCCCCAATTTCATGCTAAGCTGGGGGTCATAGTCATGATTTTTTTACTATGCTAATGAGAGAAAGTTTACTTTCAGGCCTAAGCGCCTAGCCTTTGCGCATGCTCCCAGTTCTGAAAGGTCCCTAACCTCAAGTTCCTGCTGCTGTGGTTTTTTTCCTCTGTTTTATTGGCCCCAACTCTCAGCCCTTGACCACATCCCCTTGTCACGTCCCCTGCTGCCTGCATGTCTAACCACCTGCCCTGCCACCTGCACGCACTGTGGCCTACTTAACAAGCCTGCTGCGATGCCACCCACTGAGGCGTCTGCAAGACTCATTGAGCGTCATTGAGAAGGCGTCCACAGAGGTGCCAGAGGAATTCACTGGGAAGCTGCTGCCTGCTGGAGTGGCGGCCAACGCACTGAGAGTCCCCCGAAAGGGTGCCACTGGAACTCACTAGGTGTGAGCCACTGGATGTCTTGTGCTGCGGGCCTCCCCCTACCACAAGAGCCCGCAGGGCAGAGCACAGCAGTCAAGCCGAGCTCCCTTCTTCCTCCAGTGTCCCTCCTGCGCCCTCTATTGACAAGGGAGAAATGTTTACAGGGTGCAGCTCCAGTACCACAAAACATTAACAGGGCAAAGAGAGATGGATTTGGAGATGAGAGGCATCAAACTGATCCCTGGCACAGGCATTTTTAGCATTAAGAATTTTCTAGGAGCTTCTTGCACAAGACTTTTACCTTTTTAAACGTCCCTTCCTTTTCTCCTACCACCAAACACCTGTCCTCTTCCACCTAAGACAGTGGATACTATGACTTTGAGGCTTGATGTACTGTTCAAAATGCAAAGACAACATGACAAGGTTGTACAGAGAGGCTTGAAGCAGCCAGGATTTTATCTGGGCAGCAGAATGGCCGCACATGATATAGAATAAGGGATTTATTCTAAGGGCCAGCTAGACCTTCTGCAAATGCGAGAGCTGGTGATGCAGCTATTGATTCTGCATCTATTGTTGAGCCTAAAGTTCCTACAGATCTGTCGGATCAGCAGTTAAGAAAGCATGCTGGACGTTTAGGAGAGCAAGGATAAACTGGAACACATGAGGACCAATGAAACCCATGAGGACAAACAGGAGCCCACTTGTGTCTCTTACCATGTCCAGCCTCAATGCTGTGGGTGACCTGCAGGAGAAGCTGGCACCCTTTATCACGGAGCTGCACACACACATGGCCCGGGACTCAGAGAAGCTGAAGCAGGAAATCTGGTAGAGGTTAGAGTTGCTATAATCCTGGTAAACAGTTAAGTAGCAGAGTAGCAACAAGTGCAAGCTGCCACAGTGCTTGGTACCTGCTATGGTTTGAATGTTTTTCCCCTCCAAAACTCATGTTGCAATTTAATTGCCACTGTAACAGTATTAAGAGATGGGACTTTTAATCAGTGATTGAAGTATGAGGGCTCCACCCTTATGGGTGAGATTGATGCCATCATAAAGGGCAAGTTCAACACCCTCTTGCCCTCGAGCATGCACTTTCTCTCCCTCTCTCTCTGTGCCCTCCTGCCCTTCCACTCTGCCACTGTGTCGTAACACAGAAAGAAGGCCCTCGCCAGATGACAGCGCCTTGATATTGGACTTCCCAGCCTCCAGAACTGTGAGCCAGTACATTTCTGCTCATAATAAATTAGCCAGTCTCAGGTATTCTGTCATAGCAGCACAAACAAACAAAGACAGCACCTTGCACCAACTTCCAGAGCATACAAAGTGTGACTTCTTCACTTCTGCCTTCTGGATTTCATGCGGACCATTTCTGATGGCCATATAGAACCGTACAGGAAAGAGAACTCTGGGGAACATGGTTCCAGCTTAGCTGAATTGACGTCGTACCAGCCACCACAGAGCAGCAGCGAAACTGCCGATACAATCTGACCTGTATTCAAAAAGCCATCAGCAAAGCACTATGAGATACTCTGGGAGTTTGGTAAAGAGGGGATGCAATGAGAAAGATGTACTGCCTGTTCCTAATGGATATCTCTCCAAAGATTTGTATTTCCAGGGAACAGTACAAGTATAAATTGTAATGTTATAGATTCTGAGTAATGACATATTTAAATATTCTAAAATATAGAACATAATTGAAGTTTTATTTTCTAGATACAGCACTAATGATAAATTCCTGAACAAAATACCAATTTCTGGATAGATTCTTTCAGCTATACTATTTTTTTGTTTGTTTTTTTTAAGAGATGTAATCTAGGGGTCTCACTTTGTTGCCAAGGCTGGAATGTAGTGGTGCGTGGCACAATGATAGCTCACTGCAACCTTGAACTCCTGGGCTCAAGCTATCGTTCTGCCTCAGCCTCCCAGTTAGCTGGGATTATGGGCATGAGCCAATGAGCTGAGTTTTTTAAAGTATTAATATTAATTACTAGCTTTATTATTTTTATTAATAAAAGAATTGATGTTAATTAAAATTAATTATACCATAAAGAAGCCATGCACATGACATAAAGTATCTGAACCAATACAGAAAGTTGATGAAAAGTAAAAGTTATCATCGGTTGTCTCCCCATCTTTCCTCATTTAAAAGGTCTTCATCAATTTTTTTTTTTGTGCATCCCTGCATTGCTTTTAATATAGAGAACTTTTCATTTCGCCTTCTATAATTTTAAGATTCTATAATCATTAGGGTACTTGTCAAATTGGGGTTACCATGTTGAAACCGTTAGTCTAGAAGATGTGTCCTGGCTTTGAGGTTAGAGCACAGCTGATTGTTCTGTGAGCACCCTCTTCTGGGCATTGTTTGGAGTCAAAGAATAAGAAATTCTTTAGCATAGGGGACATGCTTGTCACTCTTTAGATTTTCAGGGAATTGGGACAGTACAAACAAAATATTGGATTTTTGAGAAAAGGGTTAAGGAACAGCCTAGAATATAGGGTTGATAATAAAAAAATTCAGAACCTTGAATTGTCACTTCCAACTGATTGAGACTGATTTTTTAAAAGATGTATATATTTAAAATATGTATGTTACATATATATATATTTTGGCTATATAAAGACAAATACATTTGGCTTTGTGCTGTTTGTTATCTAACATACCAGCTATGTGTGGAGAAGTGCACTGTCTAAGGAGGTTTTCCCTGACATTTCAAATGATGAAGTTATGAGCACTGTCAGACTCATTTCTCTGCAGATGAAGATAGTAAAGTCTGCACCCTGCTGCTATCTTCCGTTCCTTTGGATGATTTGGCCTCAACTTTGCCCATTTTAAGATTTAATTTTGTGCTTAATGTTTTTTGCAAAAGTAATTTGCATTTTTAAGGAGAAAAAAAGATAGTCATGAGTTTTGCAAATACAATTATGTGAATTTAAAAACTGACATAGCAAGTTTTGCTACTCTGTGTATCCAACAGTCAGAAATTCCAAGCAGCTTTTTTTCTTCAGGCTGGTTTAACATCTGTGAATTTGAAGTTGAATTAAAGCTATGTCTATTATCATGCTAATCTGCTATATGATTATAATTATTAATATAGTTCATTATTAACTGAACTTTATTTGATACAGCATTCACAGTTATATTCCTTTGGAGAACACTTCCAATACACACATTTCAGCCAATACAGAAACATCTTTAAAAGGTGTGTGAGTAAATAAGAATTTATGTAGTAATGATGAGATAGGGGTCTTCCTTTTGGTTTAACCGCTTGATCAACTTCCCCCATTTCCCATTAGTTTTGGTTTGCTTCCCCTTTTCTTCACTCCACCTGTAGAATACAGAGGGGTTTTTATTACATTTTTCAGCTCCTGTGATTCTTACTCTCCTCCTTGTCAAGATCAGCTACCTTGATGTTTGACAGTCAAGGGGTTTGGAAACTCTTAAGAGTTATCAAAAATTTGGAAATAAAGCAAAAGGATTGTTGGATGCACTTTCAAAGTCATATCAGAGTGCCTAAGAGTCATCTGATGCTTCAGGAGATGTCGCTTTGGCTTACTATTTGCTATAATTAGGGTTCCTAGACTCTGTAAATTTGGATGTTATTTTGCAGAAGGTTGATAAGTTATTCATGAATTTTGTCTAGTAGAGATGTAAACTACTTTTGTCCAGCAAGAAAGATAACCCCAAGTGTTATGTTTTATTTGCTTTGGTAAGACAGTCACCATTTTGTAACTAACTTTGCAATCTTATTCCAGCATCCTTTTTTCTACTGACTGCATACTTACTAGTTTCTTCCATCCTTCTTTAAATCAGCTTCATCATCTTGCTATGTTCCTCGATGGATTAAAGAAATCTTAGAAAAATGTTTATTCAATATTATATGAAAGTCATGTTTTTCCTTTTTTGAAAATTATACTTTGACGCTCCATTCCCTTTTTTTTTGTTTGTTTACAGCTAGTGAAAATAGAGAACTAAACAGGAGTCAACAAAGGAAGCACTTCCTAGTTTCACTGTAAATTACTCACAGTGGTTACCTTTACATTAGGCCAGGCCCAGGCAGTCTCTTACGGACTCTCTCCCTCTTCTGTTTCACATATAGGACTTTAAGTCCTTTCATAATCCTTTGTCTTCCAACTCTGCCTCTACCCCAACACCCACTCCATTTTATGAGAAAAATCCCCCCACATGGCCCTGTTCCTCGTGTGTCTTACTTATGTTCTGAAGCTGGTACTTCCATAAGGGAATAGAATGAAATATGAAATACAGAGTCCTATAAATTCTTTATCTCCAAAAACATTCATTACATCTCCAGGAAAACTTGGGACCAGGAATGTCAAGCTCTGCCAAGTTTTACAAACAAGTCACCTTAGTTCAATCCTTGGTCAGTATAAAGGAGAATATGAATGAAAATACAAATCTATCATTTTTAACTCATACTTATGGAATGTACATGGCAATGAAACATACAGTAGTTGCCAAAAAAAAAAAAAAAAAAAGGCATGAGAGAGAAAGAGTTATTTTTTTGGCTATTTATTTGCTATTGGGAGATTTTCATAACTGTATGGAGACTTATTTATTATGGTGTACAGGCATACCTTGTTTTATTGTGCTTTGCTTTATGATATTTCACATATATTGTGTTTTTTTTACAAATTGAAGGTTTGTGGCAACACTGTGTCAAGCAAGTCTATCAACTCCATGTCCTCACATCATGTCTCTGTGTCACATTTATCTGTTATGGTTATCTGTGACCAGTGATCTTTAATGTTACTATTGCAATTGTTTTGAAGCACCACAAATTGTACCCATAGAAGAAGACAAACTTATTAATAATTGATGTGTGTTAAATGTTGTGTGTGTCCTGACTGCTCCATGGACTAGTTCCCCATCTCTCTCCCTCTCCTCGGGCCTCCATATTCCCTGAGACACAACAATATTGAAATTAGGCTAATTAATAACCCTACAATGGCTCTAATTATTCAAGTGAAAGGAAAAGTTCCTGTGTCTCTCACTTTAATTCAAAAGCTAGAAATGATTCAGCTCAGTGAGGAAGACATGTTGGAAGCTGAGATAAGGCCAAAAGCTAGGCACTTTGCACCAGTTAGCCAAATTGTGAATGCAAAGGAAAAGTTCTTGGAGAAAATTAAAAGTGCTACTCCAGTGAACACACAAATAATAAGAAATAAGGCAAAAGCCTTATATAGAGAAAGTTTTTGTGATCTTGATAGAAGATCAAACCAGCCACAATGTTATTTTAAGCCAAAGCCTAATCCAGAGCAAGGCCCTAACTCTCTTCAATTCTGTGAAAGCTGAGAGAGGTGAGGAAGCTGCAGAAGAAAAGTGCAAGGTTGGTTCATGAGGTCTAAGGAAAGAAGCCATCTCCATAACATGAAAGTACGAGGTGAAGCAGCAAGTGCTGATGGAGAAGCTGCAGCAAGTTATACAGAAGATCTACCTAACATAATTGATGAAGGTGGCTACACTAAACAACAGATTTTCAAGGAAGATGAAATAGCCTTATATTGGAAGAAGTTGCCATCTAGTATTTTCATAGCTAGAGAGAAGTCACTGGGTGGCTTCAAATTTTCAAAGGACAGGCTGACTCTTTTTAGGAACTAATGTAGCTGGTGGGACTGTAAGTTGAAGCCAGTGCTCATATATCATTTTGATCCTAGGGTCCTTAAGAATTATGCTAAATCAACTCTACCAGTGCTCTACAAATGTAGCAACAAAGCCTAGATGACAGCACATCTGTTTATAGCATGGTTTACTGACTATTTTAAGCCCACTGTTGAGGCCTACTATTCAGAAAAAAAGATTCCTTTCAAAATATTAGTGCTCATTGACAATGCACGTAGTCACTCATGAGCTCTGATGGAGATGTATAAGGAGATTAATGTTGTTTTTATGCCTCGTAAGATACATCCATTCTGCAGCCCATGAATCAGGGAGTAATTCTGACATTCAAGTCTTATTTAAGAAATACATTTTGTAAGGCTATAGCAGCCATAGATAGTGATTCCTCTGATGGATGTGGGCAAAGTAAATTGAAAACATTTTAGAAAGGATTCACCATTCTAGATGCCATTAAGAACATTCATGATTCATGGGAGGGAGGAGGTCAAAATATCAATATGAACAGGACTTTGGAAAAAGTTGATTCTAACCTTCATGGATGATTTTGAAGGGCTTAAGACTTCAGTGGAGGAAGTAACTGCAGATGTGGTAGAAATAGCAAGAGAACTAGAATTAGAAGTGGAGCCTGAAGATAGAACTGAATTGCTGCAATCTCATGATAAAACTTGAACAGATGAGGAATTGCTTCTTATGGATGAGCAAAGAAAGTGGTTTCTTTCTTTTCTTTTTTTGAGACAGGATCTCGGTCTGTTGTCCAGGCTGGAGAGCAGTGCTGTCATCATAGCTCACAGCAACCTCAAACTCCTGGGCTCAAGCAATCCTCCTGCCTCAGCCTCCCGAGTAGCTGGGACCATAGGCACACATCACCATGACTGGCTAATTTTTCTCTTTTTTGTAGAGACAAGGTCTCGCTCTTGCTCAGGCTGGTCTTTTTTTTTTTTTTTTTTTTTTTTTTTTCGAGACAGAGTCTCTCTCTGTTGCCCCGGCTAGAGTGAGTGCCATGGCGTCAGCCTAGCTCACAGCAACCTCAAACTCCTGAGCTCAAGCGATCCTACTGCCTCAGCCTCCCGAGTAGCTGGGACTACAGGCATGCACCACCATGCCCGGCTAATTTTTTCTATATATATTTTTAGCTGTCCATATAATTTCTTTCTATTTTTAGTAGAGATGGGGTCTCGCTCTTGCTCAGGCTGGTCTCGAACTCCTGAGCTCAAACGATCCGCCCACCTCGGCCTCCCAGAGTGCTAGGATTACAGGCGTGAGCCACCGCGCCCGGCCTCAGGCTGGTCTTAAACTCCTGACCTCAAGCAATCCTCCCTCCTCAGCCTCCCAAAGTGCTAGGATTACAGGTGTGAGCCACCCTGCCCAGCCAAAAGTGGTTTCTTGCGAGGGAATCTACTTCTGGTGAAGATGCCATGAACATTGTTGAAATGACAACAAAGGATTTCAAATATTACATAAACTTAGTTGATAAAGCAGTGGCAGGGTTTGAGAGGATTGACTTCAATTTTGAAAAATGTTCTACTGTGGGTAAAAGGCTATCAAACAGCATCACGTGCTAAAGAGAACTCTTTCATGAAAGGAAGAGTCCATTGAAGCTGCAAACTTCCTTATTGTCTTATTTTAAGAAATCACCACGGCCACCCCAACCATCAGCAGCCACCACCCTGATCAGTCAGCAGCCATCAACATCAAGACAAGACCCTCCACCAGCAAGAAGATTACAACTTGCTGAGGGCTCAGATGATCATTAGCATTTTTTAACAATAAGTATTTTAATTAAGGTATGCATATTGTTTTTTAGACAAAATGCTATTGCATACTTAATAGACTACATTATAGTGTAAATATAACTTTTCTATGCACTGAGAAAGCAAAAAATTGGGGTGACGTGCATTACTACAATATTTGCTTTATTGCAGTGATCTAGAACCAAAGCTGCAATATCTCCAGCATATGCCTATATTCTAACTCTTCATAAAGATTGAGGGATTAAAGTCCGCACAATTACTTTTTAACTTCTAAAAAATTCTGCAGTCATAAATTTGAGATTAAGTTTTAACATCCTATTGAAATTACTCTTTTTGGGGAGAACTCAAATTTGACAAAGGTCTTTTTTAATGTATTTGTGAAAATGAAGATGTACTTAAAGCATTGTTGTTGCTACTCTTATTGCTACTATTGGTATAAAATCTGCAATATAGAATCTGTGGCTTAAGTTATCAGTTTTTTTCTGGAGAGGTTTACTGTTCTTTAGTAGCATCTGAGCATAGTTTTATTTTTTTCCCTCTGTTCTTAACTAGCTTCTGTTTCCTCCATGTCTTTGTCACAGTTGGAAGGACTGACTAGCTTATATAGTGCCTAGAAAGTTCCCTTCTTTCTCTCCTGTGCCTAAGTCAGACTGTGAAGAGAGCATATGGCTTTGCTCATCAACAAGACGCACAAAAGCCAGGCATCCTGCCCTTCACAAGCTTTTAACCTTGGGAATGAACAGCACACCTGCATGGCAAAGGTTCATACCTCTGGAGAGCAGTGGCTCCCAGATACTGCAGTTTCATGAACCAGTAACATTTCCAAAGATTGACACTTACCAACTTTTTATATTTCCAAAAGTCAAAAGCCAGTCTACCTACTATCTAATATCACCATCACTTCATTAAAGAAAGGATTTTTTAGCACTAAAGGTAGGTAGGTATTTCTAAATAAGTAAATAAATGAAAAAACAAAATTAACTTCATGAAAGAACTCAGTTATTCCTGTCTTTCACATTTCTCCGCTAACTTATGGGAACTTCGGCATGGATGAGGTTCTCTAGCAGAGTAACTAAGGATGTGGATGTGAGCAACGCTCACTGTGTTTTAATGTCGGCCTTTTAGCAAGTCATTTAACGTCTTTTAGCTTCTGTGTTCTTATAAAATAGGAATAATAATTTCTTGCTCCTATGGTTGTCATGGTAATTAAATGAGATAACGCATATGAAGTGCTTAATACAATACCTCATAAAAGTAGGTGCTCAATAAATAGTAGTTGTTGTTATTTCTGTTTTCCCATCTAATTATCAGAAACAAATCTTAGTAGTTGCTTATAAGTGGACAAATTTGGGGTAGTATTTGGAAACAGAAATTTTAAAAATTCTGAAGAATTGAGATCTCCGAAGAAGATGTCAAGATATTTACTGATCGCTTTTTTATGTACTAGGGACTGTCTCAAGGTGTTGTCATTAAAAATTATGCTGAATAATCTTGTACGTAGAATTCATTTAGAAATACCAGATCATGAAAAATGATGATAATTCCTACCTAAAGAGAGAAGCGTCCTTGAAAAACCTCTGTCTAACCCTTCCATTTTAAAAATAGGGAATTGGAGGCCCAGATCAAAATACCTACCTCAGGACACATGGGAAGAAGTAGGAGAACCAAGACTACGGGGCCCATTTCCTGACACCTACCACTAATACCGCCGCACCCCTGTCCTGGACTGGGGGGATGTCCCTGGTCATTGGCAAGAAAAGGAACAGCTGCGGGGAGGAAGTGTGGGACCCCCGTGTCTTCTACGTAGGATCTTTGCTATTGGACTTTCGGTTACTCTTCTGCTCTTTTGGGTGGTACTGGGCTGTTTTTCTGATGTCCTCTAATGCCCTTTGTGGAGTTAATGTTCAGCCAGAACACCCTAGTACAGATGACCAGTTGTTAAAATACTGACATTCTTCTGTCCCAGGTCTGCTACTCTCTTGGCTACCTGGGCCCCCTCCAGGAGCCCACAACCTCCCACAGTTCAGCATCTAAGGGGTTAATGCCAGCCCTGCAAAGGCAGGAGGTAGAATTGCCGCCAGCAGGCATCTCTCAGGCATCTGTTCTGGATGGATGGTGCCTATGCCACGCCAGTTGTGAAATACTTCTAATATTTCTTCTGCCCTTTGGCAATCTGTTGGACTGAAACAAGGAATCCATTTGTAGGACCCGATAAAAATGGTACCAACAGATAGTGAGGTGGCGGGAAGCTGTCATATCACTCTTTTAATAAGTGACATTTTTTTTAAATGATTCTGTTACATATTTCTACAGAGAACTGTTTTATTCTGTTTTCGACTATCTTGGGGGAAAGATCTCTGATAAAGGGATTTTGAAAAAATTTTAAGTACACTAGAGGGCAGTGGTCCCATATCTAGCAACTGACAGTTGCTTTCTTTGCATTTCTCTGCCTTTTATGTAGGGAAGAGGAAGGAGTCTCCTCCACATGATACCAATGCCATTTATGTCTGAAGTGTTTTATAAAAACTGACCAGCTACTTGGCAGCACCCTGTCTATCATTCCTTGCAGTTTCTTTTCCATCCTTTTTCCAATGACTTAGTGCACTTTAATAGTAGAATTATTATTAACATCTTAATGACTTTTTCTTTTTTAGAGAAAAGGCAAAGGAGAGAGAGAAAACATACATCCTAATTTGGGGTAGTTAGGTTTTCTATCTTTGCGTCTTTGTATTTGACAACAAAGTCATGAATTAAGAATGAAGAAGAAAGGTATGTGTAGAGGTGTTAAAAGAAAAACTTTAGATGAATTCAATTTAACAGACTTTAACTGAGCAAAGAATGATTCCCAAACTGGGCAGCTCTCAGAATCAGAAGAGTTTCAAGGAACTCCGCTCTGCAACGTGGGCAGGCATTTCCGGACAGAAACCAGAAGTGGGGCACAGAAACCTGGCTGGTTACGGTGGGCATTTGCCTTGTTTGAACATGGTATGATCAGTTAGCCACCTGTGATTGAATCTCGGCTGCTGTGATTGGCTGAGACTCAGCTAGTTGTTGTAAAGGAATACTCCTAAATTAGGCTTTCAGTTGGTTTACCTGCAAGTTAGCTTGCAGTTGATTACATAAGAACTCAAAGTACGGAGGCATCCTCAGGCCAAATTTAGTTTAATTTTAACAGAGGTCAGCCAGGCGCAGTGGCTCACGCCTGTAATCCTAGCACTCTGGGAGGCCGAGGTGGGTGGATTGCTTGAGGTCAGGAGTTCAAGACCAGCCTAAGCAAGAGCAAGACCCCCCCCCCATCTCTACTAAAAATAGAAAGAAATTAGCCAAACAACTAAAATATATACAAAAAATTAGCCGGGCATGGTGACACATGCCTGTAGTCCCAGCTACTCAGGAGGCTGAGGCAGGAGGATTGCTTAAGCCCAGGAGTTTGAGGTTGCTGTGAGCCAGGCTGACGCCATGGTACTCTAGCCTGGGGAACAGAGTGAAAAAAATAAATAAAATAAAAAATAATTTTAACAGAGGTGAAAACCACTTACATGCGTCTGCAGTGCTGCCCCCTTCTCCAGGATCACTAAAGAGAACCATGTTTCGGCTCGATTAGTTTTACCTCTCCTGTCCCTCTCCTGTGGAACGGAGTCCTGCTTGCTGGAAACGAGGCTAAGCTGCTCTATGTACTAAAGGGGCAGGCTAGGGGTGAGTGAATGGGGTAGTGGAATCCCAGTGCAGATGAAGAGTTTAATGGATTTTAAGAGGAGGAAGCAAAGGGACACTGAGAAGTATGTTGGGTTATTTATGAGTCAGCCTCTGATGGAATATGAGGCCCTAAATAAAGGATGTGATTTATTATTAATTACTTTTGGTTGTTGGACTATTTCTTTGGAAGGGATAACCCTCTGAAACTGGTTTATGTGGGTACCTGGATTTACAATGTTGTATGCAGAATGAAGTTGCGGGGATTTGCATTTTGAATTTGTGAGATCTACGGCAGTTGTGTTCTCATATATATTTATATATAGTTTTAAGTGTTTGCTTACTGTGTTTACTCGTAGTCGCAGGTGGGAGTTTAAACGCTCTTCAGATTCACCCAACCAAAAGCCTGGGTGGGAGGAAGGACACCTGGACCCGCATAGCAACCTGTGCTCTGCAACACAGGGACAGGGACTCCCTCTGCACTTCTCTTGGTGTTGCTAACATTTATTGAGCATTTACTGTATACTACATATTGTATTAGGTGCTTTGTAGAGATTGTCTTGTTTAATCCTCACAACCACCTGTGCCATTCATAGAGTTACGATCCCCATTTACAGATGAGAAATTTGAGGAACACAGAGGTTGCCTGGGATGAAACAGTGAGGATGTCGCAGGCTGAGATGTGAACCCCGGTTTGTCTGATTCCACAGCTTGAACTTGTAGCCACTCATTTACCTGCGCCAAGGAAAGGAGGGAGCTGCAGGTAGCGTCGTCGGGAAATCAGCCCGTCTTCTGAGGCACCCTGCGGACGCAGTGCCGTCTCACACGCCCTGAACTGCATGTGGTTCCTTGTCTGATTCCTCCACAGGGACAGAAACGATGCCCTGACTGCTCTGGGCATAGCCTGGACCATCCCACAGACACACACGTACATATAAACACACACATGCTCAGTCACTGACCGGATTCGCACTTCTCTGATTTTGTAGAAGACATTGTCACTGGAGAGTAATTAAAACCCCTGGTAAATTTATGTTGGGACCTCCTGATGTGATTGCGTAGTTATTTATCCTTCAATGACAGGAAGGATTAGCATCAAATGCTGAGAGAAATGCACCTGCCACCTTGATGTGGTTAGAGGCATCCATCGAAGATGCATTTGGAACCCAGAGACCTCGGTCTAATTGCCAGGAATGCTGGAGGCTTTCTACAGCTGCACTTAAAAGTGGAGAGAAAAAGGGTTAGTAGTGAGAAATGGACCCCATCTTAACTTCCTAATAGATTCTTCTGGGGCAAAGAAGTAATCTCCTCTCCAGCCCTGTCCCCCTTGTGTCTTTGAGGTAATAGTTGTGTGCTATGGATCAGGGCAAAACCTTTCCCTAGACACAGAAGCAGACAGAAGGACTTATGTGTCCCTGTTATTATTCCTACTAACAACTGGTAACATTTGTTAAGTGTTTATAATGTGCAGCGTATTGGTAGAAGGGCTTTGCCCGCATCATCTCATTGAATTCTCAGATGGCCAGCCCCTCTTCAAGCCGAACTTTCTCCACGCTTCCCCAAGCTGTCACTTACTGTGTCATTTGTTTCTCTCAGGGGGAGGGCTAAGGCACCGTTATTAGTACGACTGGCTTTACGTAAGTCCAAAAAGTAAACATTGACAGGTACAAAGGCAGAAAAGGATTTGCAGAGTTATGAATTATGGTATCAATTTTACTTGTATTGAGAAGAATAATTATTTGTTAGTTGTTAGATTTTATTCAATATTTATACAGGTCCGTTTAATATGTTTATACTGAGGAATATAATTATCATTCTGATAAATGTCAACTGCCTTTTTTTTTTTTTTTTTTTTTTGAGACAGAGTCTCACTCTGTTGCCCGGGCTAGAATGCCGTGGCGTCAGCCTAGCTCACAGCAACCTCAAACTCCTGAGCTCAAGCGATCCTCCTGTCTCAGCCTCCTGAGTAGCTGGGACTACAGGCATGCACCACCATGCCCGGCTAATTTTTTTCTATATATATTTTTAGCTATCCATATAATTTCTTTCTATTTTTAGTAGAGATGGGGTCTTGCTCTTTGCTCAGGCTGGTCTCGAACTCCTGAGCTCAAACGATCCGCCCACCTCGGCCTCCCAGAGTGCTAGGATTACAGGCGTGAGCCATGGTGCCCGGCCTCAACTGCCTTTTGCTCTTCAGTTTCAGTTTCTGTTCATTCCAGCTACTTTTGCCTCATTGCAATCCAGATTTGGAATTTAGCAAGGCATCTGTCATCACAAAGGAATTGGTGGGCAATATTTTAATAAGGAATGAAGACACAGAGGTGGAGATTTATATCACATGTAAATCCCCACACTCATACACACACACACACACACACACCCACCCCTCTCTTTTTAAGCAAGGAGCTTAACAGTCCATGTTAGACACTTCTGTCCTCTAGAGATTCTCCTCCATCCCGGATCTGAGGTTTTTCTCTCTACCTTTACGACCTTTTCCCAAGCAATGCCTTTGATCACATATTCTTGTCTCTTTCCTTCTCCTTAGGAGAGATGCAAATTCCTCTCCTAATATTATATGTTATAATTTAGGAACCATTTTTGTTACTAAACAGGACCTTAACATGCTCTACTTCCACTCTATCAAAGTGTGCCTTGCAAAGAAAGGCAGCATTGCTCTTAAGATGTATTCTGGAGGAATAAAATTTTCATTTCGTTATAGAAATAAATCTTATTGACAGAATTCTGAAATGAGGGACTATTCACAGAATCTTGACTCTAAATTGTCTGATGTAAGTGGTCCTAATTCAGACGTTTTATGTTTAACATAACACCTAAGGGATTTATTAGCATGGAAAATTACGAAGATAACAAAGAGTGTTGAGAATGATTGAATCTGTACACTGCAGTGAGAACTATAGAACCTTCATTAGAGACTTAACATAGCACCTGCTATGGTTTGAATGTGTCCTCTCCAAAATTCATGTTGGAATTCAATCTGCGTTGTGGTCGTATTAAGCGGTAGGGTCTTTTGGGAAGTGATAAAGTCATGAGGGTTCATTATATAAGGGCTGGTGGAAACTGGCTTAGGCCCCTTTGCCTTTCTGTCCCTTCTGCTATGTGAGGACACAGCGTTTGTCCTCTCCGGAGGATGCAGCAACACGACACCACCTTGGAAGATCTTGGTGCCTTGATCATGGACTTCCCAGCCTTCAGAACTGTGTGAAATAAATTTCTGTTCTTCATCGATTACCCAGTCTCAGGTATTTTGTAGCAGCACAAATGGACTAAGACAGCACCTAAACTATACATAAATACTCTATAGTGATTTCTATTATGTGTCCTAACTTCTCCTTTACTCTGAAACCAGAAATAACCTTTAACCAGACAGCCCTGGTTTTGTCTGGGTTCTTCTGTGTGCCCCATATTACTCTTGTCTTGTTTTGATTCATACTTACATGTGAGGAATTCAAACCATATCATATTCAAACACATTATTCCTACAGTGCCTACTAATGGCTTTAATCTAGACAAAACATCTAATTTAAACCAAAGGTGTAAACGAAACCCTAATTCATGTACTTGCTCACTGCCTCCCCCTCCCAGCACCCCCACACCCAGTAGCATCTCAAGTTACCTTTTTACAGCATGGTCCAAATTCCCAGCTTTAAGTTTTCCAGCGTTCGGGTGCATTAAGATCGTGTCTCTGTTAGACCTTGTTGGCTAAAAATGTTTCCAATGAATCCAAAAATGTAACTGTAGTATCAGAGGAGTAAAACCATATCAGTGTTGGCTGTGGATCAATGGTTTAAAATTCCTGTGAAATTCAACTGTGCAGTGACTCCTTTTATAAACAAAATACAGGTTTACATTCTTGAAAGTCTGCCTTCAAATGGATTAAACCTTGATTGGAATGGCACCATGTACTGTAATACATTCCACTAAGTAAATGACTTTCAGTTGTTCAATAAAATATTCAGGATTATCACTGAGATGTAAGTTTCTCTGGGCCCACAGCACTTATGATTTTGGGCAATTGCCTAAGAGCATCAGAAGACTTTTCAGGGAAATCTAGGGAGCCGTATGAAAATAAGAGTGGCTAATGTCCATGAGGAGAGGAATTTTTATATGAAGGTTAGATTTAGGTCAGTAAAAATATATTGTGAGAAACCCAGGTAATTAAAACCACCAGAATTTAATACATTTCTCCAGACAGGTTTTGTTTTGAGACTGAAAATTCAGTTTGAGCTTTTTTTTTTTTTTTTTTAGACAGAGTCTCGCTCTGCTGCCTGGGCTAGAGTGCAATAGCATCATCATAGCTCACTGTGACCTCTCCTCCTGGGCTCAAGTGATCCTCCTGCCTCAGCCTCCCAAGTAGCTGGGACTACAAGCACATACCACCATGCCCGGCTAATTTTTGTGTTTTTTTGTAGAGATGGGGTCTCGCTATGTTACTCAGGCTGGTCTCAAACTAATGGCCTCAAACGATCCTCCCCCCTCAGCCTCCCAAAATGCTAGGATTACAGAGGTAAATCACTGCACCCAGCCAGCATGAGCATTCTTACTGTGTGAATTACAAAATTTTACCTATCTCTTCAAGCGCTGCCCCTAAAATATCTTTCAAAGGCAAGTTGTTGGTTAGGGTCCATGGGGAGAAGGAAGCACTGGGAATTCTCTCCCAGTCATCACAGAACACCTCTCTTTCCTGCCCCTCTAACTTATGTATCTCATTGTGAATTATAAAAATGGTGCCAAAACCCTCTACATAGTGAACAGTCCTCAACTTTTATTTTCTTTTCCTGATGAGGAAAGACGGTAGGCTGGAATTAAGGAAATAAATATTTGCAAAATGACAGCTCAGAGTGACAGCTACAAGCGTGAACGGATTGCCAGCTGCCTTTCTAGTCTCAGAAAAAACAGAGGTGGTATTATTTGTGTCCTTTATTTTCTTCTTTATATTTTCCGCATCTTCCAAATCACCTAAAATCATATTTTTGGTTTTTATAACAAAGAAGAAAAAACTTCTTAAAGTCTCAGTTTTAACCAGTGTGTGTTACATACAGGCATGGGGATACTAGAAGGGTAATCAGCAACATGAAAACAGTGATCATCGTGCAGTAATTGGGGTGACTGGTAGTTGCTTCTCTTTCACACATTTGCACGTCTTGATTTTTCTGCAATGCACATTATGTGCATAATAAATGAGCATTTTTACAATGAACATTATCTGCATAATAAAAATGAAGTTTATGTTTTAAAAAAATCACACCCACACCAAAAAGTAAATAGTTGCACTATAGATTTGTGTTTGTTCCACATCAACATTTTAGGCTTAGCAAGTAGATAACTCCCTTCTATGTCTGGAATTGGGTTGAGTGAGGTTCAGAGACTGTCTTAGAAAGGGCTCTGGGGTCTTGCAGAAACTAGCAGGGATCCTTGTTGCCGTCTCCTCTCCATTTGTTTCTTCCCCTGCAACACTACAGAGGCCACACCAGGCCTGAGTCCGGAATAATAGCAATAGTAATACTAATAGTAATTATATATTTGCGTGATTCCTAATACTTTCAAACCTTTCCTGGTCATTCTTCTCTGAGTCTCTGAATAACTGAAGAGTAGTAATAGGCCAGGCATTAGTGTTTCTTTCCCACACTGCAGTTGTTTTGATTTATTTTATTTATTTATTTATTTTTATTTATTTTAGAGACAGGGTCTCACTATGCTGCCCAGGCTGGAGTGCAGTGGCTGTTCATAGGCACAATCATAGTGCACACTACAAGCCTTGAACTCCTGGGCTCAAGCAATCCTCCTGCCTCAGCCTCTTGAGGCTGGGACTACACACCAGGCCCAAGTGAGGTTTTTAAAACAGAGAGGATCACGTTAGTCTTCTGTTATAGACTCATCAAAGGATTACCAATGCATTAAGAATACAACTTAAACTCTTTACAAGAGGCCCTACCTGAATTGGCTAAGCCCACCTCTGTGACCTCATCTTTCCCACTTCCCTGTTGGAACGTGCTCTGGCCACATTGCCCCACACACAACTCAGGACCGCCCTCTGCCATTTGGTTCCCTCATTCGGGAATGCTATTCCTCCATCTCAAGTTGGCAGTGGTGGCAGGAGGAAGAATAGGAAAGATGAAGTCCCATTTTATCCATTCTCAGCTTACATGTCTCCTTCTCAAAAAAAACTTTCCTGACCACCCTGTTTAAGTAGAGTTCTCACCTTCTCACCCAGTTCTCTTCTGTACTAGTTATCTATTGCTGCACAACAAATTGCCCCAAACCTTAGTGGCTTAAAACGACACTTCCTCTCATGGTTTCTGTAGATCAGGAATCCAGGTGTGGCTTGGCTGGGTGGCTCTGGCTCAGGGTTTCTCATGAGGTGGCAGTCAGGTTGTCAGCCAGGGCTGCAGTCATCTGAAGGCTTGACTAGGGCTGGAGGATCTGCCTCCAACATGGCCCACTCACACGCCTGGCAAGTTAATGCTGGATGTTGGCCAGAGGCTCAATGCCTCATCATGTGGCTCTCTCCACGGGGCTGCATGAGTATTGTCATGGCACAGCAGCTAGCCTCCTTCAGAGCAGCAGAGCCAAGAAAGCAACGTGGAGCTACAGTGTCTTTTGTGACCTGGCCTCAGAAGGTCATTTATGCAATATCCTATACACAGGCCAGCCCTGTTTACCTTGGGAGGAATCTGTACAAGGACATGAATGCTGGGAGGTGGGGATCATTGTGGGCTATATTGGAGGCTGGTTCCATATCTTCTATCACATATAAGTAAACAGTTGAAAATGGAAGAAAACTATTTACAATGAACTTGTTTATTATTTGTCTCCCCCATTCATTTCCTCTCTACCCTCTGTACCCAAGCCCAGTGCTTAACACATAGTTGATGCACAATAAATATTTATGGTTCAGTAAGAAACTCTTATCTTCTAAGTCAGCTGATTGCTTAAAACAGGAGGTAGAAATAGGTACGAAATGAACATTGCTAGTTAATGTTGACTTCATCCAAGAAAATTTAATGGAATAATTAGATGTTGGTAGGAGTTGATTTCCTCTTTATTTAGTGAAACACTCATTTATTTCAGTCAAGGAACTGTAATATACAATTTTTATTTTCTCGTAATTGGTTTCCTTGATTCTTTTTAAAGTAAGACAGTTCATAACAGATTTATATTTTCTATCTTTTTCTGTAGGATAATTTTATACAATTATGTGTTTCAATATACTGATGAAAAGCAGTTTTTAATGGAGAAATAATCAAAACAAAAATGTACTATAACCATACTATTATAGATAATTAGTAAGAATGATTTGAAGTCAAACTACAATCGTTGCATATTTTCTTATAGACTTTCCCCACTAGATGGTAAAGTTGGGGAATCCACAGGTGTGTATTCTATATATCCTTATACTAAGTGTGGTCCACAAATCAGTAGTACACACATCACCTGAGAGCTTGTTAGAAATACAAATCTTGGGTATCACCTAGACCTAGGGAATCAAAACCTGCATGTTAACAAGCTCTCTAGTGATTCATACGCACTTTAAAGTTTGAGAAGCATTGTTCTTTAATACTAACCTAGGGTTTTGCATTTAAGGAAGCCTTTTGAACTTGAGTCAAAAAGGGAGCATTTGCTTTTCTGAAGTCAAGTTCAGGAATAAAAGGGAGCATCTTCTTACAACTGAGGCATTTCCAATTGAGAAGCTGTTTTTATAGACATTTCTCGGTCCTTTAATTGAGAATACGTCTGAAGTGTTAACTTCAGAACATCAGCATCCTCCTCGTTTCCTCATGTGGCCTCTGCGCTTGCCTGGTGCATGCAGTTCCTCTTGATTCCAGAAGGAGGCGCTCTGACTTAGGGTTGGCCCTCCTTCCTGACAGTTTCCCCCCTCAAATTAGTGCAGTAAAGAACTAGCTGCTTCAGGTTCCAAAAACCAAGATTTGAAAATTGAGCTCAGACTTATTAAAAATGGTATGACCAGGAGAATAATGCTTTTCCCTATTTTTTAAGAAAATGTTTTCCTATTTGTTTTATTTTACAAAGAAACTTTGGTTTCTAAACTTCACTATGGAAAAGATATATTTTAGTTTCATTTCTAGACTTCAAATCAAAAATAGAAATTCTATATTTTCAGATTTTAGTAGAAATAGAAATTGCTTACCATTCTTGTTTCTGTTTTCATTCCTTTATATTTAGCAGTTTCGGTTGTTCTGAAAATATTTCACTAAAACAGAGCAAAATGATTGCTGAGTCACAAGGGTAGGGTGAAAGAAATATCAATTTCATTTCTGTGCTTGTCCTTTTAAATAAAAATGTAAAAATTTAACTTTAGAAAATGAGACAAATTTTCTAAAACCATTTATATAATTGTGACCACTAAGAAAGTGTAGGATATTATATTTAAAATATTTGAGATGGCTGGGCATGGTGACCCACACCTATAATCCTAGCACTCTGGGAGGCTGAGGCGGGAGGATCGCTTGAGCTCAGGGGTTCGAGACCAGACCGAGCCAGAGCAAGACCTCGTCTCTACTAAAAATAGGAAAAATTAGCTGGGAGTGGTGGTGCACATGTGTAGTCCCAGTTAGGGGAGGCTAAAGCAGGAGGATCAATTGAGCCCAAGAGTTTAAGGTTGCTGTGAGCTAGGCTGATGCCACGGCACTCTAGCCTGGGCAATGGAGTGAGACAATCGATCAATCAATCAATAAACTTGAGAAAGTATCATTACTGTTATATTGACACTCTGCTAGAGAGAGGTGAAATGATTGGCATTCAAATCAACTCTCTCTTCATAATCCAAAATCTGGCCAGATTATATTATATTTAAGAGCAAGATCTCAACTATACTAATTTACCCATCATTGTTTTCATTAAATATTGTACATGTGCCAGTCATTGGGATTGCAAAGAAGGAGTAATATGTGGGAGTACCATCTTTTTTTGAAGCAATAGTTTGGCCAAGGAACTCTGCTAATAATTAAACTAGTTGCTGGCTCCTGAAAATTTTAAGATATAAGCAGTATGCTTTCCTAATTCTAAAATAAACATGTATTTCCTCAGAAATATAAATATTTGGAACATGCAGAAGGCTTGTAGGTTATCCGGCTGCTTTGCCAGTTAATACTCTGTTCCTCTCTGGGTGACATTTAAACTGCTTTTTTTTTTTTTTTTTTTTCCTTTTTTGCAGCAACTCTGGTGCATTTTCTTAAAGTCTTGTCTTGTGTGCAATTTTATCACTTTTTGAAAATCTTTTTCTGAAATGAATCTAAATTTGCATTTCTTTCATTTTCTTTGTTTTTGCCACTTAGGATCCATTGCTTTTTCTGCTGCTGAAATTCAGTTTTTTAAGAGAAACAACTAGAGTATGTATGACTGTGTATCTTTGTGCACGTGTGTGCATGCGTGTGTACTACATAGTAGGTTTGAATGCATGAATGTGGATTTTTCTGGGCAAAGTACATACATATAAAAATACAGAAAGCCAAGATAATGTTTGAATTTTTGTAGAAGTTTATATGTGTACTGTTAAACATGCTAGTGAGTCAAATGATGGAAGATTAGGAAATAAAATACCTTTGAAATAAGGATGTAGAAATATCTTTTGGTCATTCTGTTTGACACATGTAGTTGGGTTTTAGTACTTTATGGTGATGATCTTGGTACTCTAATGGCCACGCTGTCATTCTGTAGAAGCAAGGAGAAGCCCAGGATAAAATTATACTAAGAAATAACTTTTGGGCCCCAAGTGGCCACTCTTTGAGTCAACTTTGCCCAGGGGTAGGCAAGGCAGAGGGACTTCCAACCTGTCTTCTCCAAGGCACAGTTTTGTAAGAGGAAGGGGCCTGGTGATGCTTGCATGGTGACATCCTGCCATAGTTTAACCAGGGAGCGTGGCAAACAACACTCAATAGTTCCTAGAGCCAACATGCTTGAAGGCTGTTACACATCAGTATCTTGTAAGATTTAACGCTATGCTTAATTTTGAGTTTGATCTCAGATTTGCTACATATAAAATTTAATTGAGCCATACAAGGAAACAGACATGTAGTTTCCTTCAAATCAGATTTCAATTTGAAAAACATGATCAGATTCGGTCAATTCCCTTCTGTCTTTCCTTGCTCCAGCTCACAAAAAATGCTCAGCCAATGGCACATGCTTTCCTGAAGTGTGGTCAGCATGCCACAGGTGATAGGCACAGCGATGATAGGTGGCACACCCACATGGCATCCGATGAGATGGTATTATGTAACAGGAGTAGAATTCCCTTTTTAGTTCTCTTTCAGTCTTTCCGTTTACATCAAGAGAAAAGCCTTACCTTGGTGCAAGAAAGTCTCTAACACCTCCCTAACTTTCAGAGCCCTCTTTTCAAGGAAAAGGCAGGCTCCAGGATCAGAGCTTTCGTAGGCAACGGTAGGTAGCTAGACTTTATTTTTACAATTGCCTTCTGCTTGTGCTGCTGACAATTATTTTATAAAATTTTCATTTTAAATAAATATATGAAGTATAAACCTATCAATTTAGAGGAGACTATTAAGTAGAGTATAACACAGATGGTACGTAGTCTGGGAAAAGTTGTAAGGGTGATACATGAAAGACTGCTTTGGTAAACTCTTGTGTAGCAAAAGAACAGGCTTTGGAGTTAGGCTTCGAATTCGCATCTCTGTTCAGGGTCTTAGTAGCTTTGTGATTTTGGGGAAATTATCTCATCTCCCTGGGCTTTAGTTGCATTCATCTCAAAATGGCAATAACAGTTGTACCATGTATGTGAAGTCTGTAGTACAGCGCTTTAAAAAAATGAATGTACTCAAGCTGTAGCTCCTCCCCAACTAACTGAGCTCCTCAAGGCTTAGTTATCTCTCATTTCTACCGCACAATCCAACCCATCTCCCTACAGTGCAATATCAATAATTGGAAATCATCTGACCTCCACCTCTTTATAATTGGTTTGCTTCTTTTTCTCCTTCTTATACGATTCATAAAGCACTTAGGTCTCCCTCTGCATCTTGTGATATTTAAACTACATGAAATCTTAAGTCTGTTAGACTGTTTAAGTATGAAGGCTGTAATTATATCCTGATCACATTTTTCCTTTTGATGTTCATAAAATGGCTGTGGAATTTCTGGGCCATCTGGGTGCTCTGAGGTAGCCAGCTGAATAGGATACCTTTCCCCATTCGCGTCTTCATTAGCCCCTCCACACTGGCATTGTTGAAGACATGTGGGTTGCATTTACAATTTACATGGCCATATGCTACAATCCCGTTTTTAAATTCTATTTGTGGAATGAAGGTTTTATGGAAAACATTTTGCTCCAGAGTTGTGAGCGTGCTTAGGAAGCTCCATGTCATACATCATGACAGCTCTTTCCCTATCGTTGCCACATGGATTCACCTCCTTGTCTGAAGTGCCTTATTTAGCACCTGGCCATAAACATCCCTTTTCGGTATTATCACTCATGAAAACAACTGCTGGTGCACCTGTATTTATTTGAGTGATGGCACATTTGATTAAATAGACATGCCTATTAGAGTGTCATGTGCACAAATAAATCTACCAGAGTCCCTTTTAATATCACGCAATAAACTCACTTTTCCAGCAAACTCAGAAATTGCAAGCCAAGTCCCACGTGAACCCAGGAGTCTGTTTATTTCACATATGGCCAATTCCCTGAAGGGAGATGTTTGAATATAGGGTTTTTTTTTGTTTGTTTTTTTTTTTAAAGTGGGTTAGCTAACAGAAAATTTAATTCATATGCTAAAGTGTGTCAGGCAGCTGAGTTCCAACATTCAGTTCATCATTATCTTGAATTGTGGGTTTAATCAATTTCCTTCACTTAATCTGAATGTTTGTGCTCAAAACCTAGCATCCTGCCTTAAGGAAAACCCTCACCTTTTATTTATTTTGGATAGTTCCTAGTTTTGTGAAATCTGATGAAGACAGCCAGTCAAGTGAATCTAATTTGGGTGGCTGAACACTAAAAAGGAATCAGGGAGCCTGCATAGAGTGCTGCTTTCATTAAAATAGCTTTGTCCAAGGAGACATTTTTCACTATACTTCTGCATCTGTTTCAGTGTTATTTCCATTTTGCTTTGCTTAAATTAAAAAGGAACGCTATTAAAATAAAAAGTTGGGTTTAGAAATGTATACACACACACATATGATCGAGTCAGTGGTTTTGGCTGAATACTGTGCTATTTGACAAATTTTGCACATCTGCCAGGGGGAGAACGGTTTGGTTTACCCTCTTTGATACAAAGCCAGCGCATATAATAGAGTTTATTTGTTCAGAGATGGGCATCAGGTGTAACCGAATTATGCATTGTGTTTATGTGACCCGGGCTTTTATATCCCTGTACTTGCTCATTCATTCATTTTTCAGATATAAATTAAAAGTAGAGATCGCAGATTAGATGTGCCAGGGCTCATGTAGGGTATGTGAAATGTAGTTTCTCTTGCTCTTGGAACTTACTGGATCATGACAGAAATATAAATGAGCCCTAGGAGAATATTCAACCCTTACGAGAATTCATTTCCGTCAAAATGTAGGTAGTTGGCTTTGCTGGCAGATGAGGCCTGCAAACTTATTTTCTCCCCCTTTTCTTGTTATTTGTTATTGGTATTTTAATTCAGTTAGCAATGCAAAGGATTTTGAGCAATATTAACAAGTTATGTTTATAGACTTTCAATTGTGGACATGACTAATGATAAGTAGATTCTCCTACTTAATAAAACAAACATCTCTTGAGGGTCTACTTTGTGCCCAGTGGTGTCCTGGGCACTTTACAAGAAGAAATGACCAATTATCCTAATCTTCTGCTGTCATTTTTTTTTTTTTAAAGAGTTAATGAAGAGCACTTGACCCTTCTGGATGCTATTGGAAATCACATACACAACATAATCCAAACTTGACTTTCTAAATTGGTTGTATGCATCAGAACTTAGCATTAAATTGAACTATTTAAAATTATCAGTATTTTCTATTTTTGTTCTATTAAAAGCAGCAATTTCATATGGTTTAGTCTAATACCTATAATTTGTTGAGCACCCACTAGGTATATAACTGGATTCAGTGCATGAAGAATATTCAAGCTCTAGCAATAAAAGAGATGATACCTTTGGGAACTGCTTTTGAAGAAAAGCGCCCTGGCATGGATATTGTAAGGAATCTGGGGATTTCCTAGCAGGGATGAGGGGATAAAGAGAATTGAGCACCAGAGATGAATTTGAGATTTATATTTAACATCTTCTAATCTTCACCTTAAAAGCACCTCAACCAATAATAAGGATCACAAATTTTATTTGCAAAGAATATGAATACTGAATAGAGTCTAAAATGTATTTCATTATAAAACTGTTTCTTATTTATTGATGGAGCACAAAGCTCCTTGAAAGATTAACTCTACAAACCAAGAATATATGAGAATCAAAGGCCAGAATCCAGAATAATGAGCAAAACTCTTAGAAGAGCACTAAGACCAGTCCCGATGGACCTTCAAACTGACTTCCCAAAGTGCACATGGTGACCCAGTGGGGCCAAAGGAGGAGAGTTCAGGGTCACACTGAAGCTCACTCTTGGTCTGTGTCACCATGAGTACTCAGCAATTCCCAGAACGTCTGGTTGCCTGCTGCGTGGAGGTGAGCAAAACAGTTCTTTCAGGTGAGATTGCTGGCACCAACAGCACTTACATGCCCCCTTTCTACTTTTGAATGACTCCAGACCCTCAGGGAAATGGAATACCCATAGAAATCTTTAAAACCAAAAGTTGCAGTCATCTAACCTTCACTGTCAACTCTTTCCATATTGTCATTGGGAAAATCAGCTTTTCTTTGCCTATTCTATCACTTTAAAAGGCCAATCAAAGGCAAAATGAAGTCCCATCCATGATATGTTGATGTTATTCCATCATTTTGCCTAGAAAATGGCAGATTTTTATACAAGCCTCCCTGGGAGCTTTGAGAAAATCTGGAATATCTATTTAGAATTATAGGTATCTTTTCAGACTTTGTGGCTTCCACTAAAGGACACACAAAGACTATCCCAAGACAATAGGAACCCAAAGAAAATAGCTGAATGCTGATACTGATCTGTGACTTCTGGATTAGGAGATGGACGTCCCTACTGGAAAGTGCCCTGGATCTCTCCTCCTTATCTGCCTCGTATTTCCAGCATGTCTACAACCCACCTGCCCACTCATCCTCCAGTGTCAGATATGACAGGGCCTCTCAGGCCAGAATAGGAGCTGTAACTTCCTCAAGCCCATTTTGCTTCCAGTGTGTGCAGTCTGGCCCTCACAGAATTAGATGTTCCTTCTCTACACTTTTAAAGCACAGAGTTCGTATCTCTCTGGGTTAACAATGAGGTCTCTTCTTTGTATCTCTCTTCGCTACTAGACTATGAGCATATCAAGGGCAGGAGTCTTGTCTTTGTGTCTCTCCAGTGCCTATCAGATTTAATCTCTGAATCATTTATCTATTCCAAATTGGAGCCTCTTAATAAATGTTCATTGAATAAATGGATGAATGAATGAATATCTTTGTCTTAGAGCTAGCTTGTGAAATTCACAGGCAAATTTCAAGGTGTATGTATGAGAAACTCCCTACTCACTTCATAGCAAGGGAAGCATGTGAGAAGAACAGCTGTTATTACTATCTTAACCATTCAGTAGTTCTCACAGTTCTTTGGATCAAGTCTCAAACCCTTCACATGGTCTACAAGGCCTTCTACTTGTTCCAGTCACTGCTTGTCATTCCAGCCTCATTTCTTTGCATTCTTCCCTTCATCTCCATGCTTCAGCCACATTGGCCTTAGAAGGCATTCAACATCTGTACTCCTTCCCTACAGGGCCTTTGCACATGCTGTTCCTGTGACCTGAACTCTTTCCCTTACTCTTCACCTAGTTAACTTCTGCATATCTTTTAGATCTTAGCTCACACATCTTTCCCTTAACCTTCAGAGGACACATTGCAGTTTGCAATTTTATGTTCATTTTTTATGGTTAAACAGTGTGGCAGTTACTTGTTACCACAATAATGTTGTGTAATAAAACACCACAAAATCTCAGTGACGTTCAGCAATAAGTGTTTATTGCGCATGCATTTGGGGTCAGTTGCAGGTTGTCAGGGTAATTGCTGTTCTTGGCTGTAAAGGTGGGACTCACCCATATACCTAGACGTAAGCTGGCTGGTGGCTGGCGGCTGGTGGCTGATCTGCTTAGGCCTTGGATTAGGTGACGGGGACAACTGTTCCACATGCCTCTTACTCTCCCGAAGGCTAAACTAGACATACTCTCATGTTAGTGGCAGATGTGCAAGAGGAAGCGCGACAGGTCCCTGGAGGAGGCACAGGCACACCATTGCTCCTGGCTTATTATGTTGGCCAAAGTAAGCCACGTGGACAAGTCCAGAGTCAGAGTGGGAGGGGACTGTGGTGGTAGAGTGGTGAGCATAGCTGCCTTCCAGAGTGGGCACCGTAAAGGCACAGGCAAAGGACATATTTACAGGCAGGGTGGAGACTGGTGCCATCTTTGCACTCGAGCACAATGTGACTCTAAGCTCAGTTGAAGACACTGATGGTGTGTCTCATTTAAATTGTCATTGTATCTCTAGTACCTAGCAAGACGCTTGATACATAGTGAGTGATAAATATTTCTTGAAGGAAGGACTGAATATGAAAAGACATTAATTTAATGCTGTTGTCTCAAGAATCTAGAGAAATGTTCACTTTTGATGGAGGTTCCTACCTTAAGAAAGATCAAAAAAATCAGTCCAAAATTGTTATCCATTTCTTGTTTTTCAAATTTCCAAATTTTCCCAAATAACAGCTGTTTGCAATTTATGGTTAACTTTCATTTCCCATGTGATACATTTCCTCCTCTCTTACTGGTGCTAGTAGCGGAAGATGTTGGAAAAATAATTTCAGATGAAAAGAGTTAAACATGAGCTGTGTAAAGAAGGGTGGAAAAAAATGTTTTGGATATGAGGGAGAAATAAGGGTAGTTTTCCTTAGTTTGGACAAAGGTCTGGGCAAGCTTTTTCATGTGCCATAGGCTTTATCTTACTTAGTTCTTTTGTGCTGCTATAACAGAAGAACAGAGACTTGGTAATTTATAAAGAATAGAAATTTATTTCTCACAGTTCTGTTCTAGGAAGTCCAAGATCAAGGTGCTAGCAGGATTGGTATCTGGTGAGGGCTTCTCTCTGCTTTGGCTGTGCAAGCGGAAGAGCAAGAGAGCGCTCCTTCAACCTTGAACCCTTCCTAAATTTGCTAATCCCATTCACGAGGGCAGAGCCCTCCTAAAGGCCACACCTCTTAATACTGATCCATTGGGAATTAAGTTTCAGCATGAATTTTGGAGAGGACACCATCATTCAGATCATCACAGGCTTCCACATAACAGGTTCTGAAGGGCCAAGAGGAGGCTGATGGTGCTTTCAAATAGTGTGATCCTCATAACTGGGAAAATAAGCCAAATACTTTGGAGCCTGGTTAGTTCTGGAACATGAAATTCTAAAAGATCCGTAATAGTATGAAACACAAGCAGGAAGAAAAAAAGGAAGAAAGAAAGAGATAGAGAAGGAGAATGAAATGCATTGTCAAGAATGTATAACAGTAAATGGGTTTTATATTCAAAGAGTGGTAAAGGAGTTGGAGAATGCTGACTCAAATTCTGTTAGGAAGTAACAGAAGAATAGAAGTAACAAAAGAACAGTAAGAATAAAGAATTTCTTTATTATTTGATTCTGTTTTCATTTAAGACCTGCCTCTTTTCTCAAGGAATGATATTCAAAACACTTAACAATGGGGACTAGCCATTGTTGCTAAATTCTGGAGACCTCAGTTGGAGGAAGATTCTGGAGGACTCAGTTGTGCAAAATGTTAGTCGTATGACCACAAAACTGTGAAAAGGTCTAGAGGTTTCTAGGGATGGGGATGGAGCAACCTGGGCAGGGTGTGGGTACTCTCTGGTTTGTGGCAATACTTATGTACCAACTGGGTAAGCATTGTTTTCATTTTCTAATGCTGACACAGCCATATTAGCCCTGCTTTTCTCTTTAGTTAATTGAGGGGAATATCATATATCTCACCTTTTAATGGAGCTATCAAGGTCAGAAGTGCTGAAGGACTTCAGAGAACAGAAATATCAATGTCAAGACAAGAGTTAAAGGATTGTTAAAATTTAGACAGGCACATGGGGCTAACACTGTAGGCAAGAGAAAGAGCAAGAAGAAAATACATTAATGTAGGAATGAGCTTGACAATTGTAAGAATAATAAGAAGAACACCTTGCCTAAAAAAAGGTTTTCCATTCAAGTAGTGAGAGATGAAATTGACTAGAGAATAAAAGGGCATCTACAAAAAACCTACAGCTAACATCAATCTTAATGGTGAAAGAATGAATATTTTCCCCCCTATGATTAGCCACAAGACAAAAATTTCTCTTCTTTCCACTTTTATTCAGCATTATACTGGAGGTGCTGGCCAAGGTAACTAGGTTAAAAAGATAAAAAAGAAATGAAAGACATCCAGATTGGAAAGGAAGAAGGAAAACTTTCTCTATGACATTATCTTGTATATAGAAAATCCCAAGAAATCCACCAAAAAATTAGAACTAATAAATGATTTCAGCAAGATTGTAGGATACAAGATCACTATACAAAAATTAATTGCATTTCTACACATTAGCAATAAACAATCCAAAAGTGTAATTAAGAAAAAATTACATTTACAATAGATTTAAAAAGAATCAAATACTTAGAAATAAATTAAGAAAAAAAGTGCAAGATTTCTACACTGCAAACTATAAAACACCATTGAAAGAAATCAAAGAAGAGTTAAGTAAATGGGAAGACATCCCATGTTCATGGATTGGAAGATCTAATATTAAGATGTCAATATCCCCAAATTGATTTATGGATTCAGTGCCTCTCTATCAAAATTTCAGTGGGCTTTTTGCATACTGACAAGCTGATTCTAAAATTCATATCAAAATGCAAGAGTCTGGGAATAACCCAAGCAACCTTGAAAAGAACAAAGTTGGAGGACTCGCACTTTCTGATTTCAAAATGTAGTGCAAAACTATAATAATCAAGACTGTGTAGTACTGGCATAAGGATAGACGTACAAATAATGGAATAAAATTAACAGTCTAGAAATAAACCCTTATATTTATGGCTAACTGGTTTTTGACAAGGGTGCCAAGACAATTCAATGGGGTGAAAGATTAATCTTTTCAATAAATAGTGCTGGGACAACTGGATATCCAAGAATGGAGGTAGACCTTTATCTTACATCATATGAAAAATTAATGCAAATGGATCATTGACCTCAATATAAGAGCTAAAACTAAAAAAAAATTAGAAGAAAACTGTAAGAGTTTTATGTTTTTAATCATATTATTATTAAATATGATACCAAAAGCATAAGCAATAAAAGAAAAAACAGATAAATTAGACATTATCAAAATTAAAAACCTTTGTGCTTCAAAAAACTCTACCAAGAAAGGGAAAAGACAACTCATGCAATGGGAGAAAAATATTTGCAAATTTACATCTGATAAGAGTCTAGTGTCCAGACTATACAAAGAACTCGTAAAATTCAATGATTAAAAAGACAACCCTATTAAAAAATGGGCAAAGGATTTGAATAGACATTTCTCCAGAGAAGATATACAAATAGCCTATAAGCACATGAAAAGATATTCAACATTATCAATGATTAGGGTATTCCAAATCAAAACTACATGAGTATAATTTTTAAAAAAGACAGTAAGTGTTGGCGAGGATTTGGGGAAATTGAAACTCTCATACATTGATGATGGGAATGTGAAATGGTGCAGCCATTTTGGAAAATAAAGTAATGTGGTAGTTCCTCAAAATGTTAAACACAGAGTTAACCTTTTACCAAGCAATTCCATTCCTATGTATATAGCCAAGAGAATTGAAAACATATGAGTATATAAAAACTTGCTTACAAATGTTCATAGCAACATTATTCATAATAGTCAAAAAGTGGAAACAATCCAGATGACCATCAACTGATGAACAAATAAAGAAAACGGGGTATACCCATAAAATGGAATATTATTGGCAATAAAAAAGAACTAAGTACTGATACATACTACCTACTACAACATGGCTCAATCTTGAAAACATACTAAGTGAAAAGAGCCAGAAACAAAGAGCCACATATTGTTTTATTCTATTTATATGAAGTATCCAGAATAGGAAAATCTATGGAGACACAAAGTATATTAGTGGTTGCCAGGGTTGGGGGAAAGGATAAATGTGGAATGATTGCTAATGAGCATGGGTTTCTTTTGGGGTGATGAAAATGTTCTAAGTAAGATAGTGATGATGGTTGCACAATTCTGTTAAGATACTAAAAAGGACTAACATACATGTTAATAGGTGAATTATATCTTAATAAAGCTTATAAAAATATAACTTGTAGAATGACATGATAGGAAGCTGTACTTTGGAGAAAATAGCTGGCTAGAGTTTGCTGAATGATTTGGAGTTGAGTCACATCATTAAGTTATAGTTACCAAAATGTAAGGAAGGGGACAAGGCCTGGAATATGCTGTTGGTAGTAAAAGTGGAGAGCAAGTGCAGAAGAAAGAGCTAAATGAGTGGAAGAAGAGATGAGGGAGGTAGAATTGACAATGACTCCATTGTTATTAGACTGGAAACTATGATTCCATTTACAGAAATTTGTAAGCTGCAATTAAAGTTGGTTTTTGGTGGAAAGTGACACTCAGTTTTAGCCATGATTTTATAAGGATGACAAGATTCAACAAAGTGTCTGGTCGTCACATAAAAAACATTAACTGGCACTGGAGTAAGGATCATGGCTGGAAATGCCAATTTAAGAGCATTTGCTTAGAAGGGGAAGTTTGACATGTGATAATCATGCAAAACAATTGAAGATGGCTGGGAGAGGGAAGCTGATTTATCAAGACAGGCAAGAGCCCATTCCTCATGCCTCAGCATGTCCTTATAGGAAATCTCTACCATAGCAGTCCATCCATGGGTGCTTTGTGGACTCCAAGGCTGGGAGGGTGGTTTTCCCAGCCTGTGTCTCAGACTTTCCTTCCTCATCCCTCAGCTTGGTACAGAGCCAGGTTAACTGCCTCCTTTGTCTTCAGATATACAAGGTGTTATATTATATTAATTATTTTTCTGCCCCTTGTGAGCAGCTGCTGTAAAATATTCCAGCTAAAAGAGAGTAATGGAATGATACTGTTTTAACACAAAGAGCTCCAGAAATAACAGCAGTAGGCATTTGGAATTCATTTAATTTAAGCATGTTCTCCAAATTTTACTAGACCTATTTTTATGCATCTATTTAATATACTTTTTTGTTTTCCTCTCCAGGAAATTGACCATATGCAGGTATTCCTGGGAGGACTTAAAAATTTTTTTTAAAAAAACTTCCTTGGATTTCCAAATCCCTAATCTCCACTGATTATTTTTCTTTTCCATAAAGAAGCTGATTAGTTCAAAGAAATTTGGAGAACGAATGAGTAAAGATTTTTGAAAGACACTATGAATATTGACAATAACACAGATACCAAGTTGTGGTCTCTGAAGTATCTTATCAGACAGTAAAACGGTTTTTGAAGCATCACATGATGCTTACATAAGGTAGTGAATCTCAAATCCGAACTCCCCACTAATCAGGTAAGGCATGTTGCTGCCAAGTGACTCTAGGTTATTAGAATGCCTAGGCTGCATGCGAGGCAGTCCATAAATGTAATTAATGAGACAAACACCACAGGGGTGCTTTCTTTGCTTGAGTTATATTTGCAGTTGGAGAAGGTTGGATTTTTGTTTGTTTATTCTATGTGTGAGATGTAATCTGGCAATAGTTTTTAAGTACTTCTTTCCTTAAGCAGATTTAAACATAGACTAACCAAATTATCTACTGCATTGCAACTATTTCACAGCAGTAAGCCACTGGGTCTCAATGAGTGTAGCCAACATCATAAACCATGAGGTGAAGAACTTCCATGATGGAACAGACTTCAGTTACCAGTTTTGGGAGTTGTCAACTATACTAACAACCCAGATTCTCTAACCCCAGCCAAGGTGCTCCAAGATAACTTCACTGAAGGGGCATAGTCAAAAGAGAAAAGCTCAGAAGTAGAGGTTGGGATTTTGGTTCAAGATCTCATTCTCATAATTTACTAGTAGTGAGGCTTTGGGCAATATACTTCTCAAAGTTGTCTCCATATGCGCTCTCAACTTTTCACTTCCTACACGCTATTCAGTCCACACTCATCTAGCTTCTGTCCATCACCACCATTTAATAAAAATGGTCACCAGTAATCACCAAAGCCTGACGACACTTCTTCATTGACAGCTTTCTTGAACTCTCAGCAGCATTCCACACAGATTACCACTCTCCTTGGAAAACTCTTTTGGCATCAATGACATCACAATCTTCAGTTTTTCTGTTCCTCTCTGGATGCCCTTTCGTGATCTTTCTTTCCAGATTATCTCCCTATCCAACGTGAAAATATTAAGCATCTCAGTGATAAGTCCTGGGACTGCATTCTGTTTGTATTCACTCTCTCCCTAGGCAACCTCCTAAGTTCTTGTGGCTTTTAACGTTAACCATAATGTATATGTTGGTGACTTCCAAATCATCACCATGTGCCTGGGTCTTCCATGAACCCAAGATTCATATATGCAACTGCTAGTGACATACCCTTTGATGTCAAATAGGAATTTCAAATCTAATGCGTTCAAAATGGAAACCTTGATTCCCTCCCCCAAACCCAGTCCTTCCCAACACCTGATTGTTCAAGCCAAAAACTGGGGTCATCCTTGATTCCCATCCTTGTCTCATTACCTGTATCCAATCATTCACTGAATCCTGGTCAGTTGTATCCAAAAAATGTATCTCATATCCATCTATTTCTCAACATCTCCGTTGATTTCACTGAGTTTCAAGCCACAAGCATCCTTTTACCTGGACCACTGCAACAGCCTTTAACAGGTTTTCTTGCTCTGATTTTGTAGCACTACAACCCCTTCTGACACAGAAGGCAGAGTCATCCTGTTTCAACTTATTTATTAGGAGATTTAAAAACATATATAAGCGGACAGAGAGTAACATGAACACCCACATATCAGTCACCCAACTGCAACAGTTAATTCATTCATGCTAGTCTGTTTTATCAATAACTCCATTTATCTTCCTGCCTCCTCTAGTATTTTGACATGAATCCCAGACATCATATCATTTTACCCTTAAATATTTCAATATGTATCTCTAAAAGATAAGGACTCTTTTTCTTTAAATGTAACCATAAGGCCATTAACACATCTAAAAAATTAATAATAATTTCTTAATATCATTAAATATCCAAAAAGTATATTTCTGAATACTGTATAAATGTCATAATTTTCATAATTCATAATTTTTTACAGTTTAATATGTTTGAATCAAGATCACAATAAGGTCCACATATTGTGATTGGTTGATATGTCTTTGAGTCTCTTTTAGTCTATAGAGTTCAGTAATCTCTCACTTGCTTTTTTTCCTCTTGTAATTCATTTTTTGAAGAAACCAGATTTTTGGTCCTGTAGAGTTATAGTCTGTATTTGCTTATTGCATCCCTGCGGTTACCATGACATTCCTGCATGTTAGAAACTGCTAAGGTGGCTTCATAGGTGGTATTGTTTTCTTCTATCAGAAATTATGTGTTTGGGTGATGTCTTTTTGTCATGGTAGTAGCCATTATGCTCCAGGCCTAAATCTATTAATTCATTAGGGGTTGCAAAATAGAAATATTCTATCAATTCTTCTTCATTTATTAGCAGCAATACTTGTATAAAGAAGGAACTCTCCTTGGTATATTTTTTAGGTTTCCTAGTGGTAAAGTGGTAAAAACGTAGATTGGATCATGTCTCTGCCCTGCTGAAAGTCCTCTTGTGGCACCTCCAGGCACACAATGAAATCTGTGGTCTATGCATACCCTGCATGATTTGGTTCCTCCATCACCTTTTTCATCATGTTCCATCACACTGTCTGCCTTTTATTAAAGCTTAAATTTAAATTAAATAATAATTTGCAGTTTATTGAGAAGGTTTTTGCAGTTGCTATTCCCTCTGCCTGGCCGCCCTCCCCTTCCCCCACTTGTTGCCCACTTGGCTTCTTCTTGACCTTCATGCTGAAATGTCATATCCTCATAGAGGCTTTCCCTGACCACTTCACTTAGGGGGCCTGCTCTCCCCATCATAGCTCCTGTTTAATTTCTTTATCACATGCAGTAACTGTCTTCTTTATGTATTTATTAATTATCTGCCACCAAGCACCCTCGCTCAGTGAAAGCAGGGATCTTTTTCATCCCATATACCCCTGAATCCCAGGGCACACACAGCACAGTATGTAGCACACAGTGGGTGCTTTACTTTTTTTGAATAAATATGACAAACTTGCTGACCCTAGATATCCTTACCTATGTGAGTGGTACGCAGGGATGAGCTAGGTAATTATAGAATTCCTTCCAGGTTTTCGATGTTTTCCTCTGAGGACACAGAGATGAGGATGGAGATCACCCAGTATTAAGACTTCCTGAATTCTGCAAGTTGTGGCACCTGGAGCAAACATGCCTGTGTCGAGGCAGGCCACTGAGGCTGGCGGGAGGCTCCCACCCCAGGACTCAGGCCTAGCGGAGGGCCTGAGAGAAGAGCTGGCTTGGTGATTGCACAGAGGGCCACAGGAGTTGATACAGGGGTGGGACAGTGAGGTGGGCTTATAGGTTTAGGGCAGGAAGTTCTTTTGAGTGTGCGCTTTCAGGGCTCCCTGACTCTTATGATCCTCAAGGACTTAGGGGACTGGGATTTCCTGAGTCTCCACAGGGTTCCGAAAGCCCCTGTTCACTTTCTTCTTCAGGAAATCCCACCAATTTAAGAATTATTTCAAAGCATTCTCTTTTTACAATGTAAATACTCTGGGCGTGGTTGAGAAGATTATAAGTGTTTTCCACCTTTGTGTGAATTAGCTTAACCAGACTGCTCTCTTCTAAAATCTGAGGGATCAATGTTTTGTTTAGCTTGAGAGAGTCAAGGGGGAAGGGGACAATTTTGGAATTTGGGTCTTTCCATGGGCTGGAGGAGGACAGGCCTTCCTGAGCACAGTGGACTACTTGGGCATCCCAGGGGTAGAGACAGAGGGAACAGGTCTGCCAGTCCCAAGGTTTCAGTCAATTTCTGTAATTCTGGAGGTTCAAGGCTTTATCTAGGATTGCTTCGATTAACTTGATGTTCATCACCATCACAGACCAGATCCAGAATGGTAGAGATTCACTGAGGTCAGTAACCATACATAGAGGGGCCCGACTGCCCCTGACAGCAGAAAGGCGATGCCAGTGTGCCTACAGCGTGGAATTGGTGCACAGACTCATCTAGTCATGCACAGCAGCTTCCACTTACCTAGAAACTCTCCCAGGACTATTGCTACCTCCTCTCATGCAGAGACCAGATGAGAAGAGACTGGCCTTCTAGGGAAGACAAGGTTCAGGAAGGAGAGGAACCCAAGTACCAGGCTATTGCTAGGCTACTTCCTGGTTAGAAGGCAGGTTTTCCTCCTTCTCCCAGACCTGCTCCCTGATGTTGGTAAATTCCCCTGCGACTTCCTGCCCACATCTCTCAATCGGAGCTTAATCCCTGCTGAAGCAGGAGGACTTGGAGAAGCTTTCTTTGAGGGATCATGTTGAGGAAGCTGCAAGATAAAAGGGTTTCTAGGTATGTACAGTTATGTGCTTGGTAAATCATGGAGAGCTCTAATCTTGAGATCTTTTTCTTTATGCTGGAAATGCACTTGGGGTCTTATTCTCCTTTGGTGTGCTCAGATGACATGCTGAGGTGCTCCTTACATTTGTAACACTCTTAGGATATTGACCCAGTTGTATTCTTGTCTAAAGCAATATTTTAGCTTTCTTAATAGCAGAGATCAAGACTAAGTGGTGAAAAAAAAATCACAAGAAAACTATAGCCAAAAAATCTTCATTTCATGGAATCTTAGATTATAAGAAAACCAATTTAGACTCTCCTTCAATGCAAGAATCCATACTTTTTATATACAACTGCCTTTGGTATTCCCACTATCCTTTAACCCATGCTTGAACAATTTCAGGGATAGGGATTACAACTACTTTATTCTCTTCCAGTGATAGACATCACTATGGTCTTACTTTCCTTGAGTCGGAATCTGATTATAAATTTTCAGTAGTCTTCATTTCCCCTCCACAATCACAAAGAGGAAGTTGGTTGACTCTTCAAATAAATGTTATTAGTTATCATGTATTTCTGAGGTCTTCTCTTCCCTAGTCTATAAATTCTCCAGTTCTCCCACTGTTCTTCGTCTCCTAGGAAGGAGTATCCAAATCCCCTCCTCTCCAAGCCTACTCCAAAGCTAATTGCATGGTTTTTGTCCTTGGTGCTTCCTTTTCTCTCTTTTTAGGAAATCTGCTCCATCTCCCTTCTCTCTATGTCTCCAGAGTTTCCCTTAGCTCCAGCCTACAAACATGCCCATTCTACTCTCTACTCAACATTGCTTACCTACTCCAGGAGATCATCCCATCTCCCAATTTCCTGTCACCATCAAATTTATGGAAAGAGTAGTGTGCATGGTCATTGTCCTCAGTCCCTCCTCATCCCTGTGTTAATCTGCCTCTGTCTCTCCAGCTTTATAGGGATTTATCATTCCAGGACATATGTCTTTGAAGGATCTTCTACCAGTCTTTAGGCTTCTCTCTCCTTTGTAGCATATAATATTGATGCTGCTCCTATTGTCTTAATATCTTCCTTAGACTCCCAGACACAGAGCTCTCCTGGTTATCTTCCTATTTCTTTAACTGACCTTCCCCACCCTTTCCTCTTTTATTCTTTTGCCTCTATTAAAAAACAAACAAATAATCAAACAGAAACTTTCCTTAAGATAGTGTCCTCAGACCACTTCTTTTCTCTCTGTCCTTTCTTCCTTGATGATTTTACCTGATTTCCTGGTTTTATTTATTATTGTAACAAGGATAACGCCCAAACCTCCATCTCGACCTCAATCTTGACTTACCTGTATAGTTCCTTTTCAAGCTTCCCGCTGAACATCTTTACGTGAATATCTAGATGCGACCTCAGACTCAGATATCCCATACTTAGTTTCCTCCTAAACCTGTCTCTTCTCTGGCATCCCCATTTTTGTTAAGGACATTACCCTAACCCCAATCAGCCAAGTTCTAGATCTGCAAGTTGTTTTTAAGTTCTCATCTTAATACCATAATTTCTGTCTACTCTTTCTATAGAATCTCTTACCTCTGCCAGCTTCTATTTCCATTGCCCCTACTTAATTCAGGCCCTTTTAACCTCTTACTGGACTGTTGTGATAGTCCAGTTGGCACATCCATTTCTCACTTTCAACTTACCACATCTGCTGCTGCCAGATTGTGGTAGAGCTGCTCTTATAGAATGTGTAAGTATTGAAGTATTCAAGTCATTGTTTATGAAGAAAATCTCGTACAGTAAACGTTACCCTCGAAAATGCCTTATATTGTCCTTAAAATAGAATCCACAGACATACTGCTTCTTAGTAAGTTCAACACTGCTAGTTTTTCCTCTACTTTTGGAACAGTTTACTTTCCTTCTGGTTCAACACCAGATGAAGTCATCTGCTTAGCTTTACAGGCCATGTAGTATGAAAAATATGTATCTTTAAACACCAGAATCACACTCAACATCATTCTATTTGAATTCATGTTAGTAACTCATGACTGTGATACAAATCTATTGGACTATTTAAAAGCGCAGCTCTGATCCCCATTATTACTCTGCTTAAAAACCTTTAGTGGCGCTCAACTGCCTATCAAGAAGTCCCATTTCTTTAGCCTGGCACTGAAAACTGTCCACAATCTGGCTTCAACTCTCCTTTCTCACCTAGCTTCCATTCCAGAATGGAATGCCTGGGATTCCTGTGCCTGCTTTGCACATTCCAGTCTCCATCCATACTTTCTCTCTCAGTGGTACTGCTGCCTGGAATACCTTCTACTTACTTCCCTTCTCTGCTGGGCGCAGCCATGCGTCAAAGATCAACTTATATGCCGCCTCTTCGAAGATTCCTTCAGAGTCTTCTCTCCTGATCCTGTCCAGACAAAATCATATTTCCCTCCTCTGAGCTGCAACAGCTCTTCATTTGTGCCACTTTTATGGCAAGTATCATTTTCTATCTAGAATTGTCATTTCTGTTCATGTTTTATGTGACTATAAACACCTCAAGGGCAGGGGCAGTGCTTGAGTCTATTTTTATATATTATTAATAATATATACCACCATCTCCAGCTTCAAGCACAAAGTCATTCTCAACAGGTTTTAATGAATAAATAAATTAAATAATTTGGCTTCCCAACTCCTCCCGATGCAGAATGTGCTCTAGCCTGGCAGTGCCCAAGAATGTGGGACCCAGGGCTCTGGAAAAAGCAGCAAATTCTTTCCAATCCCAGCAGTGCCTCCATCAGGCATGAATGAACTCAACTGGGAAGGGGGATGGGTAAAAAGATATATGTAAATGGTTGCACTCTTTCCTCCTTCTTAAAGAGCAAAATAAACAGTGTAGTTGAATTAAAAAAAAAAAAAAAAGACCTTGGACGTTAACAATACAATGGCTTTTTCATAGAAGGCTTCAGGAAATGCCAAGGTCTGTCACTGGGGCTGGAGACATTTTGTTCCCATTGTGTAGAAAGAGACTGATGAGATCTCTTAAGCAATCCCACAGACCTACTGTTTTAAGGGATCAGAACGCTTTTTACTGCATCTCAATTTCTGTAGGACTTTAACTTTATGGAGAGAAAATCCCAGCCTCCCCCCCTCCTCCCACCCACCTCACCCACAATAGACAGGGCATGTTTTACCTCAGGGGAACTCAAAGCTGGAGAGCTCTGATCCCAGGGGTCGACTGGATATAACAGCTCTTTGAGTCTTTTCTGGTTCATACTTCAAACTCCATAAATATAAATCTAGCTCCGTTCAGATGAGCAGTAAGATTTTTAAGGAGGGCTTGGGGGTTGGGGAGGATAGGAAATATGAGCCTATCTTACATCTTCACGGGATGGGGCATCTTTATCTTCATTATGGACATGCAGAAAAGGCACTCTGTCCCAGGGACAGAAAGACGGAGTTTGACAGTGAATTCACACCCTCAGTGTTGACTTTAGACTGATCCGAGAAAATGACCGCCTCTCACTCTTGGAAAAGCTCAATGTACCATGAGAAGTGCACAGCGCTGCCTGATGCACGGTGTTTAGGTTTATTTTGACCTTACTAAATCATGGAAAGTGGCTCCTATGAGGGAAGTGGGTTTTTTTTTTTTTTTAATTTTAATTTCCTGCACGATTACTCAGGTGGCTTTTCCTGTTTCTTCTCCCCCTCCTGGACTTGGGTCCTTAATTACTATTGCAGAGAACTGGAAGGATGCCTGCTCTCCCAGCACGGTCTCCTCTGCTCGGCCTCCTCCCTCCTCGCCCCCACCCTCCCTTCCTGGCCCCGCCTCCGCCGCGCACCCCGTGGCCAGCAGCTAGACAGCTGTGTTCAATCAGAAACCACTTACAACTCCAGACGATTCAAAGGGGAAACTTCGGCGTGAAGTGCAGCTCGCCTCCAGCTCTCTCCCGCTCTCTCCCGCTCTCTCCCCCTCTCTCCCCTTCCCTGGAGCCCGAGGCGCGGACCTTCCTCACCCCACCGCCCTAGTTTTTGCCGGAGCTCGCCGGAGCCCTCCAGGGTGCCCGCGCGTGCTGGGAGGTGCCCTCCAGCCTGGTAATGGGGGGCGGCGAGACACCGTAGGAGTGGCGAGGCGGCGCCTTGGGTGGCACTGCCCCGGGACCCGGCGGAGGGTGCGCGGGGCGGGCGGGTCCCCGCGCCGGCTCCGCCGCTGCAGCAGCTGCGAGCGCGCCACGCCACCGAGCCTCCTGCAGCAATGGCTCGTCCGTGAAACGCGAGCCGGCTCTGCTGCTTTTAGGAGCGCCTGCATCCTTCGCGTGGGCTTCACAACTGTCCTGGGCGAAAATGGCTGTCTAGACTAAAATGCGCCAGTAGGGACCAAGCAGTGGATATCGAGCCTGTTAAGCCCAACTCTTCAGCTCCGAGACCTGGAGGAGGAAGAGCCCGGCTCTGAAAAGTGCATCATGAATTCTGGAGTTGCCATGAAATATGGAAGCGACTCCTCGGCCGAGCTGAGCGAGGTAAGAAACAGCGGAGGTCAGGAGCTAGGGTTTCCCGTGCATTTGCTTTTCGACAAACCCCCTGCCCCCCCCACCCCGATCTCCCCCAGCTCCGCACCCCGCTCCACCCAACCCCCTCGTGCTCCCGGTCTGGAGGCAGCGCAATCGAAGATTAATAGATTTTCTGGATCTTGTTTTAACTTGTAGTGCTACTCAGGAAATGACCTGAACTGGCGTGATATTTCAGTCTGAAATGAGTGGCTTAAAAAAGAAACAACCTCTCCCCAAGCTGCCGAGGCGTTTTGCTCTCAACAATCTGGACCCCCTGTCCCTTCCCACCCGCGTTCCCCAGTTCATATACATCATTTCTTTTCCTAATCGGTAAAATACACGGAGATCCCAGCTGAGCTTAAGCCGACGGTAACTGATTTTGTGGGGCTGGGGGTGGTGGTGGTGGTGAGGGGGCCGCATTGGATTATTGACGCTCCCACTTGGCTCCCACGTGTGACGCGTTTGGCTAAGTTCGGGCAAGGTGGTCTCTTCCCCAGGCGGAGATGAATGACCCGCGCTGGGGGGGCCGGGGGGAGGAAGCACATCAAAGCCGCTTAGAACTTTATTTCCTGCCCGGGTCTGGACTCCTGAGTCTTTGAGGCCAGCGCCTTTGCAATTCCTGGGCTCCCACTGTAACGTATCCACTGGAGTGTTGGAGACCAGCTTTGAAATTAAAGCTCCATCAAACAGTATGCAAATAAGCTGCTCAAAGCCACCTTTTTTTGGTGACTCTAGGGATGCCTCGGGCACATCCCCCAAAGCTTTGAATACCTAAAGAGCGGAGCCGAGAAACCTACAGAACTGGATGCTCAAAAGAGAAAAGCAGGGCTGTGTCATTGGTGTCTCCAGCAGGAGTCTTGGTGGCCGTGGGTTTCCCTCTCCGCACCATCACTGAGCCATTTATGGGGGCAAAAGTAGTGGAAGTAGTCTGTGCTGCTTGAGTAGCGCTGAAGTCCTAGGAAAGGGGAGGAAAAGACCGGTGTAAAAGCAGCTGGGAGGCAGATCGTGATGTCAGGTTACCAACGGCGAAGAGAAGATGAAAGGTGGCGCCCTCACTGGGGTAGGGGTGGGAGGTGTTGGGGAAGAGACGGGGAGAAGAGGAGAAGATGGCGGGGGCGGGGACCTTAGTAGACCTGCGTCTGGGATCCAACAGTGCATGGGGTGGACCCTCGCCGGGTGCTCCACGTGTCATGCTGCTGTGCCCTTCCTGCTCTGGTTTGAGATGACATTCCGAGGTGCTGGCCCAAGGAGGTAAAGCATTTCCTGATCCCCATGGTGGTTCCCCCTGTGATGTAGAAGCCTTGAGAAATGCTGAAAGTGAGAACTTAATTTAAAAATGGGAGGTGAGGAAGGAGGCATGGGGACCCAAGTGACTTCTGCCAATTTTATATTCAGGGAAAGGTCTCATATCTGAACTAGAACCTAGGGCCCTGCTTATCCAGAACTAACAGTGTTTAAGGAGAAGCCTTTGATGTATCTTTTGAGGTCATTTAAAAACCAAAAACTAAAAACATATCTCCTGCAGAGTCTTTGCCAGGCCCTTCACATTGTTTCTCTCTGTGCAGCCGCCTTAACTCTTGTCACCTGAAGTGTGCTGTTCAGTAACCTTCATTTCAATGAATCATGGATTTAGAATGAGGGTGGCTGGAGCCCTGAGCGAGAAAGACGAGGTGTGAATTGACTTTAATCGTACTAGGATTAGATGAGCCCAGAGTTTACGACACTCAGGTGCAAAGTAAAACTCCATTTTTTGGCCTCCTTGTATCCATTTCTTAAATAATCCCTATAAAGCTGTGGCCAGATGAAAGAGTTGAGGCTGCTTTGTGGTCCCTGTGTTAGTTGGAAAAATAACATTTGTGCATTATAGGCTGACATTGTCTTGTCCCTAAGAAAATATACAAGTTTCTACTTCAGCTATATCCTTTACCAAATTCTTGTCATTGGTGTCTGTTCATTCTTTTTTTTTTTTTTTTTTTTGCGTTCTTTGGAGCCAGTTCTAGGTTCCATGATTTAGTTGTACCTCTGTCCCTCCCAATCTTAGTTTCCCTGCAGGTTGAGTAGTTGCAAAAGTCTGTAAGTTATTTTTACTTTCTGTATATATTTTAAATTAGGGTATGTGTAAAGAGAATTTGTAAGGCAAGAAGGTGTGTGTGTGGTTCATACCTTATGAACCCTAAGTCTCAGTTCAATTTATCATGGGCAATAGCTTTAGTATTTACCATTTCTATAGTGTCCGTAGATCAATATCCACAGATCCAAATACAATTCATTTCTATTTTTCACGTTAGGTCTTTGGTGTAGAGTTTATTCTTTTTGCTGTAATTTTTCTCTTAAACAATGCTTTTCCTTTAACACCTTGTGGGGCAAAGTTGCCCTCTCTTTTGATGGCTGACTCCTCCTCCTCACCTGGAAGCACAGAGCTAATAAAACCCTGCAGGGGCCCCTTCAGTACCATGTCTCTGATTGCCCAGGAGACTCACCGTTGTCCGGAGGTCATCACGGGGTCAGATCCAGGCTGATGTTCACCAGGCATTTCAGTGGTGGGAAGAACCCTGAAAGGACCCACATTGTCCTGGGTATCATAAACATGAGTCCTCTCATTGGTGTTGACTTGTGCACTTACCCCTTCTACAAAGGGTCCTCTAGCCACAGGAGTCATTGACTCTTTGACAATAATGTTGACACTGACTCCCTAATATCCTGAACAAAAGGGAGTGACTTTAATCAATTTCTGGTTGTAATTTGCTGATCCCCTTAGTGAGAGCAGCAAGCTTTGGTCAGCAAGCTTTTGAGGGGTTGACTTTTGCCTATAGTGGCACAGAAATGCTCAGATACAAGGAAGGCAGGAGGCATTTGAGTGTGAGGGAAACAGGATTAGGAGACCTAGAACTGGTTATTGGGAATGAGGTGTTTTCCATGTATGAGAACTTTAACATGGAAAATCAGGAAATTCATGAATGTGTGTTCCTTTTGTGTCTTTAGTTTGAGCAATAGACATTTAAGATCCTGCAGGTTAGGCCAGGCGTTGTGGCTCATGCCTGTAATCCTAGCACTCTGGGAGGCCCAGGTGGGTGGATTGTTTGAGCTCAGGAGTTCGAGACCAGCCTTAGCAAGAGGGAGACCCCGTCTCTACTAAAAATAGAAAGAAATTAGCTGAACAACTAAAAATATATAGAAAAAATTAGCCGGGCATGGTGGTGCATGCCTGTAGTCCCAGCTACTCAGGAGACTGAGGCAGGAGGATTGCTTGAGCCCAGGAGTTTGAGGTTGCGATTATTGGAGATAATAAAATTGCCTCTATCTAACATTCAAAGACATTTTTATTTATTCATTGACCATGGGTTATGTCAAGTCTGAACTCTTTTGAAAGCAACGAATCCCTACCAGTAACAACAGAAATGCAAAAGGAAAATTTTAGAAACATGAATTGGCAGTTTCTCCTTTTTTTCTTGGCTGTAGCTGTCTCTATCAAAGATTCAAAGGATTTTTTTTAAACGTGAGGTTAAAGAAGGACTTTAACATCAGCCAAATCAAAGGTACTTAGAAAATTAAATGTTTTGACTTTTAACCTTCCTCCCCCACAATCAAGAAGTTGAATGGCCACCCTTTCAGCAGCACTAAATTTTCCTAAAGCTTGTCAGGGAAGGCTCTGGTATCTTCTTCCTCATGGTCTTAAGTTTTAGGTCAGCAGTTAGCTCTGTTTGTCTCAGTAAAACTTGTGGGGCCAGTATATAGTTTAACTGTCACAGGTACATCTCTTGGCTCTTAGAATAACTCATACTTTGGAAGGAAGATGTCTTAAGGTTTAGCAAGATCAGAGTAAAACTTGAATTTACTCATCCTTGCAGAATAGTTTTCTGCTTGATCTGCTTGCCTGCTAGAAAGCTGCCTATTTATCTAGGGAAATAAAAATTTATTTTTGAAAATGTGTCCTTTCTTGCCAATCATTAAAACCTCTGGGGATGAAAGAATGTTCTTTTTTTATTCAAAGAATTTCTCCGAAGCAATCAACTTATATTCTTTGCCTTTTAATCATTATTTAAACAACGAACAGGCAAAATTCTCCATTGCCATTTACTTTAAAACATTGGTTGCACCTGGAAATCATGTTTCCCTTACCCCTCCCCCATCTCTTCATTCAAAGCCTCAGTTCCCAGACCATTCCACTTCTGAATTAGGCCTAAGAGGCAACTCTCCATGCTTTTGCCGTTCACTTGTTAGGTAACTCCTGAAACCCATCCTCATTGCGCTAATTAAGATGTAGGATTGTATAGAAGAAAGTTGTGCGCTGCATAGATTATCTTGTGTGACTAAGTGGCCATCTCACAGATACACTTATTCCTCGTCATCAAATTAATTATAAAATATCAGAGCTGGGAGGGGCCTGCCTGCGAGATCACCTGGTATTCCCACACCCCCGTATGCTTCCTTATACTGCTGTCTTTAGAAAAATCACACTTCCTCGTAATGAGTTGTTTCACGTCTGTCTTAGTCACAGCTTGTAAGCACGAGAAGAGCTGCGTCAAGCCCTGGTGCAGAGTCTGGCACATAGTAGGTGTCCTGCCAGTGTTGTGAATGAATGAACACCTTGCTGCTCTCTCCCTTTTCCTTTTTTATAAATACCATATAGAATTTGAGGAACTCCAGTGAAGTGATTGGTTTGAGGTTTTTTATTTTTTGGATGTCCATGGCTGTGTAACCAACTGCTCCAGAATTTAAGGCTCAAAGTAGTCTTATTTGCTCATGGCTTTGCAATTTGGGCAGAGTTCAGGGGGGAAGACTTGAATCTGTGACTGGAGCAAGAGGACCCACTTCCGAGATGGCCCAATCACAGGGCAGGCAAGCTAGTGCTGCCTGTGAGCGGGGAGATCAGCTTACTTCTCTTCCACAGGGGCCTCCCTGCTGCGTGGCAGCTTGGGCGTGGCAGCTGGGCTCCAGGAAGAAGGAGGTAGAAGCTCTCTTAAAGTTCTCTTAAAATGCAGGCCTGAGATTGGCACCGGGGTCACTTCTGGGTGTTCTGTTGGTCAAAACAGCTGTATGCCCAGCCCAGATTCAAAGCATTAAAGAAATAGATCCCACCTCTCCAAGAAGGGCGTGACAAAGCATTTGCAACCATTTTCAATCCACTGCAGAGGCCAAAAAATGACAGACCCTTGTCTAAAACCCTGGTCTCTTAATTCCCAATGCCTGACAACAGTTTTTTTTTTGTTGTTGTTGTTAGCTGTTCATTCAGTGATTTGTAATGGTAACATTTTCTGAGCATGTCCCAGATATTGACAGGCTTAACTGTCAAAAATCCTGTGAGATATACTCTGTTATACCCATGTTACAGGTACAGAAATTAAGGCATAAAGAGGTGAAAAAATTTGCCAGACTACACAGACTATAGAAGGTGGAGTCATGGTTTGTACCCAGGTAGTCTTTCTCTAGAGCGCCACTATTTGTGCACTATTGTCTTTCACTAGCTTCTGTAACCATGCTCAGCTTTTGATCACGTGTTCCTAGAAGGGAGTATTCTATTTAATAAGCCTGTTTAACTTGATTTGTATTGTAATCCCTATGCAATACCCAGATGACTGTTTTTGATAAACATGAAATGGATATGATTGGAGTAAAGGGATATAGTCACTGGCATTGCCTCCAAGTGGCTGAGGAATTCTAGGCATTGATTTTCCAGAGCCCTAAATGCAGATCTATCAAGATAAGGAATAGTGTGATCCTCATTCAGTGGGGCAGGGTGGGGGGTGACAAGGGGGATGGGATGCCACAACCTCTGTCCCACTGCCTATGCACTGAGAGGCATCTGAGGGATTGCTGTTACAATAGTTAAGGTGCCAGAAAGAGAAGAATAAAGCTTCCTCTGTCACAATAATTGGAGCTCTCCCACCTGCAGGCAGTGGCTAAATCACTGCGGGGCTGCAGATGCGCGGGCTGGGGAAGAAAGCCCAGGAACCCAGTGAAGTTGGGGCCAAGGCTGTGTGGCAGGGCAGGCGCCGGCAGCCAGGTCCTCAAGAAGCATGTGCTGAACGTGGCATTGAGGTCAGCAGTCAAACCCAGTGGACAAGGTGACATAGGTCAAGCCACAGAGATGGTTCCTGTGGCTGGAACCAGGTGGAAGTCAAAGCAACAAGAGAAAATGTGATATCAGAGGTGAAGGTTAATCAAAGATCAGGTAAATGATCAGGAACTGAGATGGCCACAGACCTGAAGGCAGAGAAAGAACATTCTGAGAAAGTGCTTTGTCCAGTTGGGAACCCTTTAGATCCTTAGACTTCTCATCTTAAGGAAGCACCTACGGGACTCTGGGTACCAGATTTGAGGTGCCGGACCCTCGAGTGAGTGGGCACACTGATCTAGAGTGAGGAAAGTCATGGTGACGCTCAGGTCACAAGGTCAGGGGTGCTGTCTTAATAGCTACCTCAACCTGATGTGCCCGATGCGAGTCACAAGGAAGGCTTCCTCCCAGGTGGGATTGCAATCGGAAGATCAAACCTGCATTTATAGCAAAATTAAGAAGTTGTCGATGAACAGAGATTTCAAATTTAGTTTTTGATCTAAGGAATCAAATTTCAGAAAACCAAGATTATATTTTAAGTAATGCAAGATTCTGGGACAGGGGTTATGTTGGCAAGATTACAGAATTAGACAAGCCAGAAAAGACTCTGAAAACTGATAGCTATGAGTCAGGACGTGGATTATTTACATTGGTGAGGGGATGTCATAGCAGAGATAAATATACGTAATTCTTTTCTTGACCCCTCCCCCCATACCTACCCGGATTCCTAGCAGTAGTATCTTTTCACTCTTGGAAAGAAAAAAAACAACCTGATTACACAGATAAACAAAAATCCAATTTATAGAGTAAATATTTACTGGGACCACAGAGCTACCCTGTCTTTCTAGCCCTTTTTCTCTTGTTGAGTAAAAACAGCCGAAATCAGTACACAGAGGAAAGAGGATACCCTTTGGAAGGTTTGCATTACCATGGGAGTGACTGAGTTTGTAAAGCACTTTCTATGTGTGAATCTCTCAAGATATTCCTGCAATTCAGGAAAGAGGTTAAACCTTGAGATAGTCTTTTAAGAAAAAATTCCAAAATTAGTAGCTTTTGATTCTACTTGCGATACAAAGAGCTGTAGGTTGAGTTTGTTCACTTTGTAACTAAGCAATAAAAGCCCGTTGGGCTGGGAAATTTGTAGGTGGAAGTTACTTGATGCTTTGGTTAGTGGAATATTTTGAGGCAGATCCCTTGTTATGAGATTTGATCAGTACCTGGAACGCACGATGGGACATAGGGGGCCAGAGATGGAAATGCATCTTAAACCAAAGGCTTAGTGTTTGATTACTTGAGAACAGAAAGTTTCACAAAACCTCGATGTGTGCGTGCGTGTCAGTTAACTCCAGCTGGGGTTGTGAGAAATACTGAAGCAGTTGTCAAGGGAAGAATGCCAACATGGGAAAAGATTGCCTTGCAATTAGAAAAGCAATGGAGTTCTCTGATTGGTTATATGGTAAGAGTGGGAGTAATTGCTTGTCCTTGTTTTCCTATGGGTTGTGTGAACTTGTCTGGAGACTACACGGCACACTTGGACTCCTCCTCATTCTCTGTCCCAACGCCTCCCAGCTTTGCCAGGTTAATTGTTCCTTCCCTCGCCTGTGTTCAGAACACTTACTGTGGTTACCTATGTATAAGTCCGCCTCCCTGGGGAGACCAGGAGATCTTTGAAGGCAGGGGCAAAGTAAAACCAATCACTGTATTACCAGTGCCAAGTCAATATGTGATAGAGTAGGGCATTAACAGACTTCAAAGTTGCTTGTTTGGACCAAATCCCAGTTGCCATTTTACTGTGACAGATGTGTTGGATTGACTACTTTTCTATTTTGGTTAAAGTAGGCATTTGATGGAATTTAGTTTGGTCATTATGGCTGTGATTTATTATCTCTTCCCTGTTCATTTTATTCATTCAACAAATACTGTGTGCCTTCCACCTGCCAGATGCTGTGTCAGGTCTGGTGATATAGCAACAAACAAAACTGATGTAGCCCTTCTTCTCATGGGCCCCACATTCTGGTGGCAGACAGACAATGCACATGGGCAGATGTGTGTCCATTGGTGATGATACGTGCTGTAATGAAAATAATACCCAGGGAATGAGGGAGGGAGGGAGGGAGGGATGCTATTTTAGTGATCAGGGAAGACCTCTCTGTGGAGTCTATGAACTGAGACCTGAAAGAAATGAAGGATACAGGAAGATGAGGGATGATCATGCCAGGCAGAGGGAAGAGCAAGGGCCAACGTGCAGAGGCCAGAGCACTCTGGGAGTGTTTTAAGGAGTAGAAAAGAGATTATGTGGCTGAGAGATGTGGAAGAAGATAAGATCTGAGAAAATGGGTCTGGCCAGACTACCTGGGGCTTCAGAAGCCATGGAAAAGAATCTGGATCTCTTTGGAGAGTGTTGAACATAGGACTGAATTTATGTTTTATTTTCTTACTCTTTTTTTTTAATTTTTTTTTTTTGAGACAGGGTGTTTTTGCTCTGTTGCCCGGGCCAAGAGTGCAGTGGCATCATCATAGCTCACTGTACCCTCAAACTCCTGGGGTCAAGTGATTCTCCTGCCTCAGCCTCCTGAGTAGCTGGGACTACAGGTGCACACTGCCACTCCCAGCTAATTTTTTCTATTTTTTTGTAGAGAGGGGATCTGACTCTTGCTTAGGCTGGTCTTGAACTCCTGGCCTCAAGTAATCCCCCTGCCTTGGCCTCCCAAAGTGCTAGGATTATAGTCGTAAGCCACCTCCCCCAGCATCTTTTTATATATATATATTTTTTATTGTTGGATAGAGTGTGGGAGAGGTGGGCAGGAGGAAGAATTCGGAAAGAAAAGGCTAAGAAGGTTGTGTTCCAAAAGCCAATTAAAGAAAGTGTTTTCAGAAGAGGGTGGAGTGATCCATCCTCAAATACTTCCCCTTTTGCTTCACTCCTTTGAAGCCTGTGTATATTCCTGAACTTTCAAATTGTGTCATTTTCTGTAATCAGAAATAATTGTTACATGCCATAAAAATAAACTGTAATTCTTTTTTGATGTCTTCAAAGTATTTGAATTTGTTTTCCCCTTAAAAGGAATAGTTTAGAGAACTGAGTGGCATGGACTCCGGCCAAGAATGATTTGAAAATTGCCTTCCCTTGATTGGTGGTCCAGTATTGACGGGTACTGATGATGGAGAATATAGGTGGGCTCCGAATGAGGAAAACTGAGCTCTACTTTCCACTGTCACTTAAACCAGTTTCCTTCAGCTATTAGAAATCTCTGACTTTATTTTTATGAACCTTAGTATCAGTTTATTGATTTTTAACAAATATAGCTCCAAGGAGACCAGAATGCTGACATTGGCTATTGAAAAGCTACTTGGCAGTCAGATGATGACCAGAATTTGCCTGGTAAGCATGGAAAAGACAAAGGAGATGCTTCTGTTGATGGTGCTGTTAAGCTTATCTTTAACTTGAGTTTTTTCTTGCCCGAACCTTTTGCCTGACTGATGAGGGAAGTGAGGCCTGAAGAAGACTAGATAGTGGCAGAGGAGGAAATGTAGAAGCCCAGTTTTTTTTCCCTCTTTTGCCTTTGGGGTATCTTTTTCCCTCTTTTGCCTTAACTTCCTCTGTTTCTACATCACAGGATATTTGCATTAAGGTAAGTGTTTTGTAATATTCTGTGTTTATTTAATAGGAGAAAGTCTAATGCTTCAGTAAATCTTCTACATATGGCATTATTGCAGATAATACTGTTAAAATACATTTGAGGAAGAAAATGTGGGAAAAACTCTTATAGACATTGGCCTCGGCAAAGAATTTATGAAGAAGACCCCAAAGGCAATCACAGCAACAACAAAAATAAATAAATGGGACCTGATCAAATTAAAAAGCTTCTGCACAGCCAAAGAAACTATCACAAGAGCAAACAGACAACCTACAGAATGGGAAAAATTTCCTCATGGTACACATCCGATAAAGGGCTGATAACTAGAATCTATTTAGAACTCAGGAAAATCAGCAAGAAAAAATCAAACAACCCTATTGAAAAGTGGGCAAAGGACGTGAACAGAAACTTTTCAAAAGAAGACAGAAAAATGGCCAACAAACATATGAAAAAATGCTCAACATCTCTAATCATCAGGGAAATGCAAATCAAAACCACAATGAGATATCACTTACCTCCTGTGAGAATGGCCTTTATCAAAAAGCCAAAACAATAAATGTTGACGTGGACGCAGAGAGATGGGAACACTGCTCGTGGGACTGCAAACTAGTGCAACCCCTGTGGAAAGCAATTTGGAGATACCTTAAAGAGATACAAGTGGACCTACCATTTGATCCAGCAATCCCATTACTGAGCATCTACCCAAAAGAACAAAGGACATTCTATGAAAAAAGACATTTGCACTCGAATGTTTATAGCAGCACAATTCACAATCGCAAAGATGTGGAAACAACCCAAGTGCCCATGAATACATAAGTGGATTAATAAAATGTAGTATATGTATACCATGGAGTACTACTCAGCTATAAGAAACAATGGTGATATAGAATCTCTTATGTTCTCCTGGATAGAGTTGGAACCCATTCTACTAAGTGAAGTATCCCAAGAATGGAAAAACAAGCACCATATGTACTCACCAGCAAATTGGTTTCACTGATCAACACCTAAGAGCACATATAGGAATAACATTAATCGGGTGTCAGGCAGATGTGGGTGGGGAGGAGATGGGTGTATACATACATAATGAGTGCGATGTGTACCGTCCTGGGGATGGACACGCTTGAAGCTCTGACTCGGGGGGATGGGGAGGGTCAAGGGCAATATACGTAACCTAAACTTTTGAACCCCCATAATATGCTGAAATAAAAAAAATAAAATACATTTGAGATGGGCCGCACTTTGGGAGGCCGAGGTAGGAGGATCACTTGAGGCCAGGAGTTTGAGACCAGCCTCAGCAACACGGTGAGACCCTGCCACTGCTAAAAATAGAAAAATTAGTTGGGCATGATGGCACACACCTGAAGTCCCAGGTACTCAGAAGGCTGGGGCAAGAGGACCACTTGAGCCCAGGATTTTGAGGATGCAATGTGCTGTGACAGTGCCACTGCATTCTAGCCTGGGCAACAGAGCAAGACCTTGTATCACAAAAATTATTTTTAATGAAAAATTAAAAATACAGTTGACCTTTGAACAAGCAGGGGGTTAGGAACACTACACCTGTGCAGTTGAAAATCCATGTATAAATTTTGACTCCTCAGAAACTTAACTACTAATAGCCTGCTGTTGACTGGAATCCTTCCTGATAACATACACAGTCAACACATTTGGTATATATTATATACTGTAATCTTAAAGTAAGCTAGACAAAATAAAATGTTATTAAGAAAATATATTTACTGTTCATTAAGTGGAAGTGGACGATTGTAAAGGTCTTCATCCTTGTCTTCACACTGAGTAGGCTGAGGAGGAAAAGGAGGGTGGATTGGTGTCATTGTCTCGAGTGGCAGAGGTGGAAAAAAATTCGTGTCCAAGAGGACCTTCACATTTGAAACCTGTGCTGTTCAAGGGTCAGCGGTAATTGGAAGAACTTATTTTTAGCTCTAACTATGGTTTTTGGGTGTGTTACAGTTGTTTGCTGTCAATGGATGTTTACTGGCAAGGTCGTTGGGGCCTTGCAGCTATAAAAATCCATTCTGTTTGGGGGAATAGCGACTCGGGCTTACTATTTGATTTGCTAGCTGCTGTGTGTTGATAGCGTGTGACTTGGTCAAGCCTCTCATCATCTTTTTTTTTTTAATTTCGCTACATTTTTGCCAACACTTTTTCTTTTCTGAGTTTTTTGTTTTTAATTTTTGTATTTTTGATAGTAGCCATTCTAATGGGGGTAAGGTGGTATCTCATTGTGGTTTTGATTTGCATTTCCCTAATGATGAGTCATGTGCTTATGGGCCATTTGTACATCTTCTTTGGAGAAATGTCTATTAAGTCCTTTGCCCAATTTTTAATCTGGTGGTTTTTGTTGAGTTATAGGATTTCTTTGCATGTTCGGGATATCAACCCCCTTACCCCTTTTCTTTGTCTGTGTCTGGTTTTCTCCATGTTGGGGTTTTGCACAGCACTCACTCCTTGGTGTTTCCAGATGGAGTGAGAGGGAGTGTCACCTGAGGCCTGAGAGCAAAGAGCTCCACAGAGAATGAATGGGCTCTGCCCGAGCCCAGGAGGCTTCCCCAGGGGCCCGAGACAGTGACTTTCTGAGGCATCGTGCAGCAGCGGTGCTTCCCACGGGCTGCCACTCAGCAGTTCTACTTGTGGAAAGACTAGACTGTCACCACCAATGCTAGGCAGGCACAGAGTTAAGAATTATGTTCGTGACATTTGGAGAATTACATTTTTCTACCAACATGCTGTGATTTCACAGTCTTTAAAGAGGAGTTTTAGGAGAGGGCTTTAGCAAGAGGGGCTGTGGAAAGTAGCCAGGAAGTCTGAGCCTGGCCTGTTGGATTAGATAACTGTCACTTTATTTCTTGGTGCTGTGAATCTAATCCTGGCTAAACCAAAATCTAGTTTATTTTCATGCTTGATTGAGAGCATTTTGACTAAGTGTTTGGATGAGAGTAAGCAGCACGCAGGAATATTGTGGGAACACGGTGCTTCAGAGGCTGCTGGGCCTGGGCTGATGATTAACAGGGTGTTAAGAGGGAGGAGAGGGGAAGACAGGTGTGTTGGACTCCAGGCCAGGAGGAGTTTTTACTTCCAATTTACAGCAGGTGTATTTAAACTCAAATTTGGGATCCTCTTTTTTTTGATCTGATGCAGGCATGGGGCAGAAATCAGTATGCCTTCTGGTAGGGTTGATAGGGCCACTTCCAAGACTGTTTCTCATTTTGGGCTTCTGAGCTGCTTGTGAAAATGCTGTCTGGACACACATGTAATTACTGCAGAAGAAAGTGTCTGATGCTGATAAAGCTGCCTTCAAACCCTTTAATTCCCCGAGTGTCAAAGATGGGGCGACTCTTCTTTATTTGGCATTAAAATATCCCCAGCTAGCAATGATGACATATTGGGGTCAGGGCAATACATTGAATGACTAGGAAAGGCCTTTGTGTTTTGGCCACCTTCTTTATTAACATCTCCACTGGGTCAAGTCACCCCAGTTTCTTTGTCTGTAAAACTGTGTGTTTGTAAAGTTATAGGCTCTGAAATCATAGCTCTTGTCATTTCCTAGCTAGGTGATCTGAGGAAAGTTACTTTTCTGGGCTGTACGTTCCCTGTTATAAAGCAGTGATAATAAGAGTATCTAGCCCAGACAAACATTGTGAAGACCAGTGACATGACCCATGTAGTGATTATCACAGTGTCTAGTAAATAGATAGTAATTGTTAGCTCTTGTTGCTATAATAATAATTATTATCATTCTGCCCCTACAATGCTTACTTGCTACAGCAAAGGTGTCAAGTTAGAAGAGAAACACTTTATAAGCAGAAGCACTGGTAGCTGTAGTTATGAGCATTTAAATAATTTAAGAGAAGTTCTTAAGGATAGATCAGTAAGTCATGAAAACAATATCCAGGAATCCTGAGAGTCTCACCGTCCGCTGATGTTTTTTTCTCTCTCCACCTTAATGCTGAAAGCTAATTACCTGGGAAAATGTTTATCGAAATATTGGCAAGTCTTAGAGGAGAAAGGTGGATATTTTCTTTCTTGGATTCACAGAGCCAGAATGTCAATGAGCTAACAAGTAGCAATACTAATTGCTTTTAAATTTTTATGAATTTTGTCCTAATTTTGTCCCAGCTATAGTATTTTCAATCCCTCATGTGCCCAGGAACTAAACTTAGGATGACCGTCATGATTGGGGACATAACATGGGAGAGGGACAGCACTGTGGCCACGACCCATGTTCAGAAGGAGACACAGACCACGTTCATGTATTGCAGAACCATTTCTTCCACTTCTTCCACAGATGAGCGTTTGTCACTGATGCACACAGTGTGGATTCCCATACAAGATGCAGTGTGTTAACTGGAAGGAGGTCACGGCAGCACTGGGGGGAGCTTTGCTTTGGGGTAGCGATGGCTGCCGGAGAAGGCGCACCTGCTGGGGGTGAGGGGAAGCCTTGGTAAAGGAGTCTGAGAGGGCTTGGGACATCCCCCACAGCAATGAAAGCCATCTTTCTTTCTGTTTATAGCTTTTTCATTTGGAAGAAGGTTGGGTTTTTTTTTTTGTTGTTATTTGTTTGTTTGTTTTTAAGCCTCTAATACTTTATTGAGGTTTTATCTAATGGTCAGAAAGGAGGAGGTGGTGGAATGTTCCTGCTAGTGTTCTGCAGTTGTTGAGCAGTTTGGTCATTGCTGATGGGCATACGCCTTGAGGACAGTGGGAAGGGGACTGACCGAAGTCCTAAACCTAAGCCCTCGGCTCTTACGCCTCTCACTCTTTGGGATGGAGTTTTGGACCCCTTGGACTTCCATCTCTGGCTCAGTCTCTGTGGACTTGCCTAGGGTGATGTTTTCCATTCCCATGGCTTAAACTACCATCCCTAAGCTGTTGCCTCACACGTTATCACCAAGTCAGATCAATGTGGATATCCAGCAGGTAAAAGGGAGCAGCACAGGTCTTATGTAATGCAAAACCTTCTTGCAGTCAGTATGCTTCCTCCTCCTCCCTCCCCTCAAAACAAAGCTCTTACTGCCCTTCACCCGGTGATACCAGCTCATCTTCTGGACCCAACACGGCACCTCCTCTGTCAGGCTTCTCTCGATGCTCGGTTGGTGCCAAGTACCCCATGGGGTCTGGCAACACTCCTCGCCCCCGGACTTACTGCTTAGCCCTCCATAACGTGGTTAGCTATTTCTCTGTCTCAGAAGCTTACCTGGTGAGGGTGGCCGATGGCTGGAGAAGTGCTTTCCCCTCAGAGCACATTCTTGCAGTGCGGCTGACAGAACACATAATAGTAAAGAATGAGGAAAAGAAGTAAAGAGAGAATATGACCAAGAGATAGATAGGAAAGGTATACAAAGGGCAACTACTTTTATGTCAACCAGTGGTGTAAGCCCCACCCTCCACCCCCAGGTTCCCTTTCCCTAAAAAAGGATCCTGGCTACACCTCCCCTTTGTCTGCTTCTGAAGGTCAACACCGAGCCCCAGCTTCCCCCCGGTTCCCCCTCCCACAAACACACAGTGAGTGTGGGGCTGGAGAGCTTTGCTGCTGGCCCAATTGCTTGGCAGTGTCCGAACCTGGCTCTGGGTGTCCTCTCTTAGGTAGGAAGAGACTAGATCGGAGTGGAGGCTGATTGGAAGCAGATTGTGGTCCTGGGATGGTGGGAGTAGCTGCAGGAGTTGGAATTGTTGCAGATTGTACTAGGAATGATAAATGGGAAGAATGGCAATACCATACAAATACTTTGTTGAAATACTTCAAGTGAAACAATACAATACAAAATTATTTCAGTTTCATCTTCAAGTATTCTCTCACTTTTTTTTTTATTTCATCTTTTTATTATGGGGGATACAGAATTTCAGGTTACATACGTTGCCCATGTACCGCCTGTCCCCCAAGTCAGAGCTCCAGGCGTGTCCGTTCCCCAGACAGTGTGCATTGCACCCATCATGTAGGTATATATCCTTCCCTTCCCCACCCCCCCTTCCCGAGTCAGCACCTTCAAGCGTGACCATTCCCCAAACGGTGCGCAATGCACTCATAATGCAGGCATACACCCATCCCCTCCCCCACTCCCCACCTCAGTCTGATATCCAATTGGTGTCGTTCCCAGATTTGTATTTAGGTGATGATCAGGGAAACCAGTTTTCTGGTGAGTACATGTGATGCTTGTTTTTCCATTCTTGGGATACTTCACTTAATTTAATGGGCTCCAACTCTCTCCAGGAGAACCATAAAGATGTCGTATCTTCATTATTTCTTATAGCTGAGTAATATTCCATGGTATACATATACCACAGCTTACTAATCCAATCATGTATTGGTGGGCATTTGGGTTGTTTCCACATCTTTGCTATTGTGAATTGTGCTGCTATAAACATTCGAGTACATATGTCTTTGTTACAGAATGACCTTTTTTCCTTTGGGTATATGCCCAATAATGGGATTGCTGGGTCAAATGGCTGTTCTCTCACTTTTTATATGTTGAAAGCTACATCCATGCTTTTTAAAACATGTTGCCTTCAGTACAAAAAATTGTGGTTGTTTAATGATGCATAATAGTTCTGATATTAAAAAGCATCCTGTTAGAAATTAGTATTGTTAAATGTGTATTGTCTGTTGATACTCTGATTAACCTAAAGTAAAATTGTTAGAGTTCATAAGAATAGTAACCTAATGCCTCTAGCCTTATCAAAATTTCTTTCCAAATTAGTAATGAATATATGGTCTTTAAGGATGGGGTATGGAGAATAATTCTATAATTCTATATTGTGCCCTAGATGCAAAAAGATATCCTTTTTTATTAAATACGAGGAACAAGGTGGGGAAGTCCATGCAGTTAAACTTTCGTATTCATTTGTAAGTAACAGAAATATGTTAATTATTTTTCTTGGGTGAGTGGTTCGTAATCCAGCAGGAATGATAGAGTTTTAAATTTATTTCACTAATGTGGGTTTTTTTTTTTAAATGTCAGTGTTCATAGGTTACTGTCTGGAGCTAATAAGGTATTCCAATGAGGTCTGGGTGTTACCAGGTGAATTTTATTCACAGTATGACACTGTATGTTCCTCAGTGGTAGAATTAAGTTTTCATCAAAGCAATCAGCCCATAATGCTTCGGGTGACTCTGTGCTCCCTGAACCACTATGCTTACAAGGGCTGGGTGGGAAGATTGGAGCGTATTATGCCATGAAGTGATGAGGCTGATGTGGTGTCTTATAAATGCTACTTAGCACAGTAATTGGAATTGGGAAGTTAGTGTGATCAGTTATATGGAGAGTTGTGAAGTTTATGACTTACGTAAGAAATTAACCTTTTCATTGCTCTTTGGACTATCAAAGAACCTAGCTAAAGACTAGTGGGTTTTTTCTTTTATGTTCCTATCTTTAATTCTCCAACATTTATAAATGGAGGAAAAACATTTTAACTTAAGGCTCGTGCCTGTGGTCCCAGCTACTGGGGAGGCTGAGGCAGGAGAATCAGTTGAGCCCCAGGAGTTTGAGGTTGCAGTGAGCAATGATGATGCCACTGCACTCTAGCCCGGGCAACAGAGCAAGATCATATCTAAAAAAAAAAAAAAGAAAGAAAGAAAGAAAAAAGCAATTCAAATATAAATTTATGGACAGCATAAATCAGACTCCATAACGGTAAAAATGAAGGAAGTTACAGTGTTCGAGAATAACACTCAAATGTTCTAAGCACTTAGGAAGCTTTTTGGGGGTGGGGGTCATTTGCCTGCTTAAAACCTTTTGTTTCAGGGTCCCCGACCCCTTAGCTCCTATTGACCTCTCCAGCTGTATGTCTCTGACCACTTCTCACTCACATTCTAGCCTCCAACCAACTCAACTAGCATTAATACCTTCAAGGTATCTGATTGTCTCTGGACCCTGAAACTTTGCATTCCCTAATTCATTATTCCTTTGCTGGTACACTATCCATGCCCTTAACCTTTGCTTATCCACCTCCTCCTCGTCCTCTAGGACTCAGTTTAAATGTTAGTTTCCCTGGAGAACCTTCCCCATGTTCCCACCCTGGTCTAGATTCCATTCCCTCTCCTGTGCTCCCACAGCGTTGGACGTTGCTGCGCTGTAGCAGCTCATACGCTGCATGGCCTGTGGACTCGGTATTTCTTACCAGAGTGGCTGCTATTCACCACTGATCCCAGTGCTTGCACAGTACCTAGACTTCAATATTCACTTTCGAGTGAATGGCCTTAATTTCAACTTTGCCACAGTCCCATGAGACAGTCCCTGTCTTGCGGGGCATGTGGCAGTGAGGGAATGGAAACTCAGCTTAAGGATCTTGCCCAAGGTCATGTATCTAGTAGGTGGCAGGGCCGGGTTTAAATGGGGGTCTGACTCCAGTAGTCCCTGCTGTTTGCACAATGCATGCTGCCTTCTCAGATCATGTGGCCATGGCCTTCGCAGCTGGCATCTGTAAGACCTGGGGCTTGTGGGCATGCGGTTGGTAGGCTGCAGGGAAGGAGAGGCATTGGGGATGACATCCAGGTTTCTGGGAGGATTATGCTGATGGGGGAGATTGGAGATCTCACAGTAAAATCCAGTTTGTGAGGAATGATGAGTCCAGATTTGGGCTTGCTGAGTTTGAGATGCCTGCTGGTCATCTAAGTGGAAATGTGCAGTAGACTGTTGGATAATAAGGCTCAGAGAGATCAGGATTTTGGAATCTCTGGTCTTCATGTTATTCCCTCCCAATGCAGATGGCTAATGGCTGTTGTTCTGAAGTCTATTCTAGTCTCTCCACAGTAGATGCCTGTATCTCATGTACCACATAAATGAGTAGTAGCATGGTATTATGTTTGTTCAAATGCAGGTCAAAGGACCATAGTCTCTGCCTTCTAACATTTTATGTATATATAATAAACACATATGTTTATGCTTCAGAATCTGCCATTATCACTAGAGCAGATTGTGCTTTTTACAGCATGGTTATTTAATTTTTTAAGAAAAATCTGATTAGTTCATCATGGCACATGAACATCTCCACCTTGGAATCCTTTTTGAAGAAAGAGCAGAGAAAGGAGTAAGGAGTATGCAGGTGTGATTGTAAACGTAATACATGTTCATACAAAATTTGGGAAATGAGTAAACAAAATTTTGTAATTTTAGTATCAGGTAATATTTTAGTATGTTCTTTTATTTATTAATATTTCTTTAAAGGGATCATACTTGAGTTTACAGTGTGATATCCTGCATTTATTCACGTTTTCCTTGATGTATTTCTTTTTAAAAAACTCAATTTTTAATAACTCTAATAGTCCATTTTATATACCATAGTAACAATTAACTGTTGAATAAATACTTAGGTTCCTAAACTTTGTTCATATAAATAATGCACCTACATAACTTTGTGTTTTTTATATCCTTAGGGCAGATCAGAGGAGAGTGGAAGGGGGGGGGACTGGAGGGGCAAGGGAGAGAGAAAATGTGTGTAAATGAAGAATCTGAACAGTGTATTGTGCGGAGTTGGTGTCTGATGTTAAAGAAAAAACAAGGTACCTTGGTGACCCGGGGGTGGTCTTTGTAAAATAATCCAAAGACTAAAAAGGTCAGTTTAAAAAAACCAAACACACAGGCTATAATAAATTGGGACCATCTGTTGTTCTGCCCAGGCCTGCTTACTCAGTCTTCTGCCTGTTGCTTATTTAAGAATGCCTGTAAAATGGTGAAGGAGTGCTGCCAGGGTGTCAGGAGGCAGCCAGGGGAGGAGTGCGGGGAGATGAGGAAGGCGGGGCAGCAGTGTGGGGAGCTGGCTAGGGCTTCTGCACAACTGCCATACTGGTTACCCTTTGGGACTAGTATAGCTGTGACCACTATGGCCTTGACATTCTGACCCATGGAGTATGGGATGGGGTTGGGGGGAGTTGGCCTTCCTTTTTTTGCTTTTTGAGATAGTCTCTCACTCTGTTGCTCAGGCTAGAGTACAGTGGCGTCATCATAGCTCACTGCAACCTCCAGCTCCTGGGCTCAAGTGATCCTCCTGCCTCAGCCTCCCGAGTAGCTGGGACTACAGGCATGAGCCACCATGCCCGGCTAATTTTTCATAGAGATGGGATCTCACTCTTGCTCAGGCTGGTCTCCTGGGCTCAAGCATTCCTCTCGCCTCGGCCTCCCTGAGTGCTAGGATTACAGCTGCCTTTTTTTTTTTTTTTTTCCCCAAACCTCCAAGTGAAAGCAATTTTAGACTGATATTTTGAAGAAAGGATATTTCACTTGAACATTTAATAACATATGACCCTTTTCTTATGTATACAGTCATCGCTCAGTATCCAACGGGGATTGGTTTCAGGACCCTCCCCCATACCAAAATCTGTGGATGCTCAAGCCCCTTACATAAAATGGTGTATTTGCGTGTAACCTACGTATGCCCTCCTGTGTGCATTAAATCATTTATAGATTACTTAAAATACCTAATACAGTGTAAATGTTATTTATTAATAAATTGTTGTTATACTCTATATTTTTATTTGTATTTATTATATTTTCTATCCCCTCCCCCTGAATATTTTCCATCTGTGGTTGGCTGAATCTGTGGACATGAAGGGCAAACTGTACGTGTCTCCACGTGATACAGTATCAATCTATTTTGCAAAGTCTTTTGTGAACCAAACCAATGTAGGAAACTTAATCTCTGGGGCTCAGTAGAGTCCTTTGTAATCACAAGGGCTGCTGAATTCTGTTTTCTGGCCAAAGAGTGTTACCATTATAAATTGCTAGTGTTTTTCTGTTTTAATGGTGACTTCCTATAAATAACAACAAAATTATTACTTGGAAGTTCCTAAATTGAACTATGTTGCTAAGTGCAAATCCACAGTTAAAGGCTTCATTTAATTTTTGTTTAAAGTGTATCTGACCAAAATGCTTATGTAGAGCAGCATTTAACCTACTGGCTTGGCAAACTGTGCCATGTAATCAATTTAGCTTTTGGAATCAAAGTAACTATTTTTGTAGCACAATAGAGGAAGGCCGGCTTGTAGCTTCAGGGTGTTTTGTGTTTTTTCCTTTAAGGAGCTCATTAATCCAGTGGCCCACCCGGATGACCCGCTGGCTGGAGGCCTTGGTTGCTAGGATGGTCTTAGGTCTTTGCTACTTTCAGGAAGTGAAGGAAGGGCCACAAGCTGTGTGAGGGAAGCAGGCTGGCCTTGTTTTCCTCTGCCCCCACTTTCCTGGCACGCGGAGAGCCAAGCTGGGAATCTAGGCATGGTGCAGGAGGTGTCAGAGCTTGGCTTCCTAGCCAGAAATGTCATTCAGTGCAAACATATTTTCTCAAGCATAAGGTATAACATTCATTCAGAAATGAGTATTTATGAAAATAGAAAGAGTTGATTGTGGAACTTGGATGATGAAAGAATTTAAACCTGGTGATTCCAACAGCCCACCCAGTATTAGGCCCATTAAAGGATTGTAACAGAAACCTGTTTGAATGATGGGAAATAGCTTCCAGAATGCTAGTCTGGCCTCAATTTTGTTAACCTTCAAAGTATCTTTAGTCAAAATTAAATTATCTCAGTACAGATGCTTCCCTATTGGTTTTCCCCTTTCCTAGGAGGAAGTTGGTTTGCTAAGAGTTACATCTCAGTAGCAAAGTAGAGGGAGGAACTGAGCAGTTTCTGATGCCCAGAATCTGATTTATGCTGCATTCTAATTGCTACTACACATTGTGACAAGCACTGAAGCAGTCATAGGAAGTAAGTGTCGTCTGATAGCATGACTGAAGGAAATCCCCCATGTGGCACTCTGAGGGACCTTCTAGAGATCCCCTACTCTGCTTCAGGTGGCTGTTGGGTGTACAATGTTCAGCGATTTGTGCGTGCTGGAGAAGACGACATTTCTCTCTGCAGCGGTGAAACCCTCCTCTCTCTGGATGTCAGTCACACGCATAAATCCTGAGAGGAGCCCATAATTAGGAGTGTAACATAGTGGACAGGGTTGGGAGGATGAAGAAAGGAGTCAGGGAACAGACTATTTCATGGCGAAACGGCTTCTTCACCTACTCAGCCTTGACGTTATTCACTGCTCAACATCCAGTTGATTATTATGGATGAGAAGATGCCCGATCTTTATTGCGGTAACCATTTGCATGGTGTTACTTGCATTTTTTTTCTTAATACAATTTAATCATGAAAATATCCTCATTTGATACTGCTGAGTCTGCTTGGCACCGCCACATGCGTGCTTTCACTCCTGTTCCCTGAAAGTCTCATATTGTATTTGGTCTCTACACACTCACCTATGCGTTCTTTAAAATGTGGCCTCATCCTGTTTCTTATGTTTAAGTTTTGCCTCTCTCTAAAAGCTTGTGTGCATCTTTGGTGGCTGGGAGTATCCGGTACTTTATGTACTTTTCTGCTGTTTCTTTGTAATCCTTAATCCAATACCAGAAAATCAAAGAAGACCCAACTGAGAAAGACTGAAATGTTGAAGGCATGACTCAGAGTAAAGCACAGAATCCCTGACTCCCAGCTTCATGTTAACTTCCCTAAGATTTCATTGCTATCCTATAGCACTTTCCCTGGATGCAGCTCTTAGAAATCCTCAGCCAGTGGAACCTCTGATCCCCTTATATAATATGCTGTAGTTGATTATGGAACTTTGCTAGAAAGGGAAAAAGACACATCTATCTCCCTGGCATTTCTACTGTTTGCTAGGAACTATGCATTGATTCGGTAACTAATAATTACATTTCTGCTTTGGAGGAAATGTTTTTCTATTCCAAAAGTTTGTCCAGTGTCACTTTCAGGCCCTCAGGTACTCTTCTGTTAAATACAGTAGATCAAGAGGTTCTTTTATTTTCCTTTCTATTATCATAGGACTAATAGTTCTCTATCCTTAGTTCATTAATGTTTTCACATTGGTGAAACAGTAATAATAAGTAGCAGTAACTTCCTTAAACAGTTTCTTGCCCCATTTCTACAATCTCTGTTCCTAGCAGCCCCCCAAATCAGCAGCTACTTAGTCAACATCATTACATTTCTGTGATTCTGCACTGCCTACCCACTTGATAGTGGTTTTGTTAGCTTGAGATTGAAAATTCAAATGAATGAAGGACAATGTAAAAGGAACCTTGCTAGATACGATAGGAGTGTAATGTCCTATAATTCATTCACTGAAGTGTTTCCTTGCAATCCAAGCATCATCATATTCACTTTTAAAAGAATAATTACTATATTTTATTGAAAGAATAGGCTCATAAATTCCAAGAAGCTAATTATGTTTTGTTATTGGTGTTGCTAGAATTCTGATGAGCTTATTCCTATTTCTAGGTTAGCTGTTGGAAGAGGGAACATATCCTAACACGGACAAGTGTATTCTGGTAATTAGAAATTACTGAGAAAGAAATAATGATATTTTGTCATTAAAATAGTTTTTTATTGCTTGGTTATGCTCAAATGAGTGTGGTAGAGCCCAATTTTGAAATTGAAGGAAATGAAATTGCTTATTTTTTAATGTAGATAGGCGAGGGAAAAGGAGAGGAATTAAAGGAGAAACTATTAACCTGATTGTACTTTTAGGCGCTTCTGAGATTGAAAAAGAAATCCACATTGTTTACATAGAGGATGAGTGGTTTTTAAAAATCACCAGCAGAACAAATATGGCCACACCACTAGACTTACATTTTTCTTAACCCCTAGGTTGGTAGTGTGTGGGCCCTTTGATTTTAAGAGCAAAGATATGCTGAGTTACTTGGAAGGTAACATGCATGGAATTAGGGAGTGTAGCTCAGGTCGCATGGAATTTGGTACAGGACTTTCCATTTCTTAACTTTCTAAGCAGAGGCCTGTTACCATATTCTTTGCTTCATCTAGTAAGCTGGAAAGTTAAATGGGTCTTGCGTCATAAAACACAGAGCATTTCTATATCCCATTATATGGGATGGGGTAGGTGCAAAGAAGATGACGTATTGATATATTGGGAACCTAGAATTTTCATTCCATGTGAGGTCAGCCCTTGGGGACTAGGCTGAGTGCGTCATTTTCTTTATTCTTCATTTTGTATGATTCTCCCTTTGCATAAAAACCTGCATGAATGTGTGTGCCGATGCTGAATTTTGGAATTCGGTTAGTGAAAGGCCGAGTCCAGCCACCCAGGTCAGCACACGTGTGTGGGCTTTGCCCCACTGTGCTGTAAGCTTAGGTGAAAACCTCCCGCGTTCAAATATCCTGGCACCGATTACCTAAAGATGAACCAGCTGTATTATTCATTACTGACTCTTAGAACTATTACCTTTCTAACCTCATTTAAGAAAGGATAAGTTGAAATTACTAAGAAGGGATTCTCATTTTTATTTTGTCTTGACTAAGTCATAAAAACAAATTTTTGTCGTGCAAAAGTGATAAAAGCAAGCTAGAGTTCTTTCAGGTACCCTTCTCTTAACATCCTAAAATCTGTTGTGAATGAAAGCAAATAATGTTAAACAGCTCAGCTCTTCCCCCTCTTTCCCTGAAACATTTTCTTAGGCTCTCTTCTTTCTTTGGGAGATTTACAGTTAAGCTTCTTATGTTGTATATGTTTCAAAATTTCAAAAATGTAATTGTGCTTTAGACAAAATATGTGGTTGTTCTTCGGCACTGAACTCTGCACTCTGTTGCCTTCTTTCTGAACAAATCTTGCGGTGGTGAAAGCAAAATGAAAGCGCCTGTCAGTGGGGTATTCTCTGCCACCCCTGTAGCAATCATCTTTATTGCCATTCGCTTCTCCTGATTGCTGCTCTGACATTTCCATGAAAATTACCAAGGGCAGCTGAACTAGATAAATTAGGCCTTTTCTGACCAAATAAAAAACTACTGACATTTTGGCAGTGCTAAACTCATTAGCAGTATTAGCCAGGAGTCCTGCTTTTAGCAGAGCTCCATCCTGAGCATGTGACTGTAGGTTGGGGAAGATAAAGACCTTACAGCTCCTAATTAGCAAGTGCAATAAATGGCAAACAGTTTGTGGGAGTCCCTAAATAACATTAATCAGATTTAGAAAGCTACCACAATTTAATCATTTGTTTCGATGTCACTGGGGGGGAAAAGAAACCACATTATTCTAAAGATACGAAGGAAGTGCTTTTTTGATGTTTTCATTGAGGTGGCTAAATTCAAGAGAGATAGGAGTTTAACCATATCAGCATTCTTTATCGTTCAGGGGGTCTTTGAAGAAGCTTATTATGAAGAGTTCATTGGCTTCTGGTTCCCTGCAGTAGAGATTGCTGGAGTCGAAAGGCCCAGCCCCCACCTGGAGAGATGCTGCAGGACCCCGACGCCAGGAAAGGAACTTGCCTGCTGGCGTACCAGGGGTGTCCTAAGCCAGGAATTATTGTGCCTTGTCTCCCTCCAGGTTGCAAAGCTGGTCTGATTTTTGTTCCTTCTTCCCTATCTTCTTTATCAAATGTTCACCCATGCTGCTATTTCCGTTGCCACTGTCACAGTTTCTGCTGCCATTCTGCTTTTGTCCCTTTGGTACCTTTTGTTTCTCCCCTGCATTCTCACCTTTGGGGGGAAAAAAAAGGTCTGGCCTTTTTAACTAATGTCAATTACTGTTAATATTTCTGTCCTTGTGTCCCACATTAATCAATCAGGATACCGTTGAGTAAAATTATTGGGTCCTTCACAGTCGTATGTTTTAGCTAATGTGTTTTTCCCCTTAAACCCAGTGTTTGGACGTTCAAGAAGTTAGTTAGAACTAGTTGCCAGATAAGCGCAGATTTGCTAATGGGTGATTTAAAAAACAATCTACTGGCCTGGCGCAGTGGCTCATGCCTATAATCCTAGCACTTTGGGAGGCTGAAGCAGGAGGACTGCTTGAGGCCAGGAGTTCAGGACCAGCCTGAGCAAGAGCAAGACCCTGTCTCTACAAAATAGAGGAAAATTAGCTGGACGTGGTGACATGAGCCTGTGGTTCCAGCTACTTGGGAGGTGAGGCAGGAGGATTGCTTGAGCCCAGGAGTTTGAGGTTGCAGTGAGCTGTCAGGATGCTCCTGCTCTCTAGCCCAGGCAACAGAGCAAGACTCTATCTCAAAAACAAATAAATGTATGTGAAAATACTTTGTTCAGTAAAGTGCTTGTCAAATGTTATTTTAAAAAAATCTACTTTGCAAACTACCTAATTTTTGTTTTGTCAGCAGCTTCTGTGGTGTTATATTAGGTAGTAAATGGGTGAACCATTATTTCTAGGAGCTCATAGTCTTCTTTAATAGTCACTAAATAGAGCGACACTTTGTGTATAGCAGTATTCTAGGCCTAATGGGTGCAGGGAGGGCACAGAAGACATAATATCGTCTAACTATGTTAGCTGCCCTTTGAAGACAAGACATAAAATTGTCTTCTCTTGTTATCTCAGTATCAAGTGAGTCAGACTACGAATGGTAGGTGTTCAGAGAAACATCATTATGGTCTGGATTGGTTAAGGGAAATTGATGAGGTAGGTACATCCTAATGGCCTTCCCCTAAGCAGGAAGAAAGGGTTTCTGGAGGTGGCGGTGGTGCTATGTAGGTGTGTGAGATCCAGGGAGAGCGTATGTAAGTCACAGAGGATGACCATGTGAGACCCCTGGAATGAACTAGGAACTAGACTCTTAAGGACCTCTGTGTATTCCATGATGAGTTAGGTACTAATGTGATCAGCTACTTTGAGAAAAACCATTGCAGAGTTTTAGCAGGTGTAGGAAAACAGTGTTTTGTGGAAGAAGAGTTTTGGACATCTTTGGGTAGGATTATTTGGGTAGGGAAGAGACTGAAGATGTGGTAATGAGGGAAAGAGTTGTTTCAGTAGCCCAGGTTTGTAGAGATTAGGTCTGGAATAAGGTGGTGGAAGTGTTAGCTGCAAGAGTGACAGAATTTGGTGGGTGAGAGACATTAGGAAGGAAAGCAGCAGAAAAGAGTCAAAGTTGTAGCTGGTTTTTTGGTTTTTTTTTTTTTAAATCATTATCCATCCCACTTTATTTCATTCTACTTTAAGATCAATTGTTTCAGCGCACATCTTTTTTATAAGATGTTACATATAAATATAGAAGTTATGTATAATAGCTTGTTGAGATATAATTCATATACCATGCACTTTATCCATTTAAAGAGTGTAACTCAGTGGTTTTTAGTATAGTCCCAGGACTGTGCAGCCATCACCACAATCTGATGTGAGAACATTTTCATCACCCCCCCAGAGTAACCCCATTAACAGTCACTCCTGCCTCCCACCCTCCTAGGCAACCAGTTATCTAATCCTATCACTGTGGATGTGCCTGTCTGGCGGTTGTATGACATGTGCCCTTTTGGGACTGGCTTCTTTATCTTAGCATGTTTTCAAGGTTCATCTTTTTTTTTTTGAGACAGTGTCTCCTTCTCTCTCCCCAGCTGGAGTTCAGTGGCGTCATCATAGCTCACTGCAACCTCCAACTCCTGGCCTCAAGCCAGCCTCCTGCCTCAGCCTCCTGAGTGGCTAGGACTACAGGCATGTGCCACCATACCCGGCTAATTTTTCTCTTTTTGTAGAGACGAAGTCTTACTGTTGCTCAGGCTGGTCTCGAATTTCTGACCTCAAGCGATCCTCCTGCCTCAGCCTCCCAGAGTGCTAGGATTACAGGCATGAGCCACCATGCCTGGCCAAGGTTCATCATATTGTAGCGTGTGTCAGTATGTAGCTGGGTTTTGATTTGGCCATTGGGCGGCTGGGAGATGGTGCCCCTGACAGAAATGAACTCAGGTTCATTTCTCACCTATTCAATGGGAAAGATGGTGCCACTGTTTTTATTTCCCAGAGTTGTTGTGAAGATCAGATAATGTATATGAACATTGATTGATGGATTTTATGTAAAGTTGGAGGTTTTACAACATATCTTGCCAAAGAAAAGATAAGTTCTGGGAGTGAGGGGATAAAATTTAGGCATAATCCCATTTGGGTTGATGGTAGCACATAAGTGAATTGCCAGCCCCAAAAGCCTCTTGGGAAGTCGTGCTTGGTGCCTCGGTGGTCCAGTCTGTGAGATTGGATAAGGGTCTCCCGAGCAGCTTTAAAGGAAGGCAGGCAGAGGGCTGAGCTCTGGAGAAGGCCTGCCGTAGGGAAGGTAGGAAGAAAAGAGCTGCAGAGAGAGAGAGAACGCCCTAGGAAACAGAGGAGTGTTAAACCTGTTCTGCTGAAATGGTTTAATAATGTGATCATTACTAAGTTCTCTTAATTAGGTAACTGTTGGCCAAGTCATGTCTGTGCAGGATTCTCTGACCCAATTTATGATTGGCCCAAGGCCACATGCTAACTGGTCAGTAACTTAGGCCCTTATTTAAAAAACAAAATGAAACAAAACAATAAAGTACCCTGGGCTTGAGATGTGACCTGGATCCCAGGCCTGATTCCACCACCTATGGTGTTACCTTGAGCTGGATGTCTAATCTCTGCATGCGGTAGATTTTTTGTCTGTATGGTGGTAGTCAGTTTCCTTGCTGGAATGTTGAAGATCACTGTGTATGCAACAAGGTGTGCAGAAAGGCTTTGCAAGTGCTAAGCTGCACTTACAAGGGAGTAGTGATGCCCCATCCTCTGCCCATCCCTCTCCCAAATAAATACAAACAAAGCCAGATGTAAGATACCGGGAATTTCCCAAGGACTGACTCTGCGTGTGGAAGAAGCTCTGCTGTGTTGTGAAACGTATTTGTAAATGGTGTAATTAGTTGTTGCTGGGTAAACAAGAGAGAGTCCCGCTTAGGGAGAGTGAATATCTAGTCTGAATTTTTTCCTTTGTCGGTTTTTCCAGAAGTTGTGTTGATTCGGTGGGGTAGTAATTGGTTGGCATGTGGGTGTTGGGCAGGAAAAGGGGAAGCAAGCAAAAAAGAAATGTAGAGTGAAGGTGGAGGTTGACCTGAGCCAGGACCAAAAAGTCTAGATGTTTTTCAGGGGAACCATAAAAAAGAACATCAGTTTTTCTTGGAGTTTGGCATCGGACGTAGGATTTTAGTAAAAGTTGAAATCAATATGCCTGAAACTGCGCCATACTGTGAGGGTCTTGTTAGATGTACTGTCTCTCTTCCTATATGTACATAGCTGTTCTCCCTACCTACAGGATGGCAGGATAAGTGGATACTTAAGAGATTGTCTGTCCAGATCTCCCCTCCTCATTTCCTGGGGGTCGCCCTGTGTTCTGTTTACACTGTTCCACTCAGACCTGTGAGCTTGACCTGTCTCCTGGGCATTTGGAAACCATGGTTCCACTCCTCGTCTGTCTCTGACACAGGGGAGACACAAACCCTGGTGGCATAGGAACCAGAGGGGTTGGTCTGCAATGAGGTGAAAACGAAGGAGCTGTGCTCAAGTTCCTGGATGCAGCCCTCGAATTCCCAGAGACCCCTGCGTACTTATAAGAAATGCAGGCCGGGCGCGGTGGCTCACGCCTGTAATCCTAGCACTCTGGGAGGCCGAGGTGGGCGGATCGTTTGAGCTCAGGAGTTCGAGACCAGCCTGAGCAAGAGCGAGACCCCATCTCTACTAAAAATAGAAAGAAATTATATGGACAGCTAAAAATATATATAGAAAAAATTAGCCGGGCATGGTGGTGCATGCCTGTAGTCCCAGCTACTCGGGAGGCTGAGACAGGAGGATCGCTTGAGCTCAGGAGTTTGAGGTTGCTGTGAGCTAGGCTGACGCCACGGCACTCACTCTAGCCTGGGCAACAGAGTGAGACTCTGTCTCAAAAAAAAAAAAAAAAAAAAAAAAAAAAAAGAAATGCAAGGGGGGTGTGTTCCTTTTTTTGCTTAAATTATCCCAAGTGGCTTTAGGAACTTGCTGCCAAAGGTGCCCCAAGATAGCAGTGAAAAGAAGGATGAGATTTTTAGAGCTGCCATGAAGACCTATTGGAAGGCAGAGTATAGGATTATAAGTGGGGGGCTGAGTTACTGAAAATGTGGCCCCACAGAGAAAGCTGCTGTATCCTTCCCTGAGGGCAGCCACCGAGGCGGGGTGCATTCTGTGACATCATAGCCTTGCTGTGAGCTAGCAGGAGAAGTGGTCGTTAGAGATACGACACTGGGCAGGATAAAACAGCCACAATGCTGCTCTTCAGCCCAACTGTCTGCTTCCAGAGTTGATTTTCTCAGGGACTCAGAAAACTCAGAGGCAAACAAGACGTGGGCCCAGAGCAGAGATAGGCAAACTTTTTCTGGAAAAGGCCACACAGTAAATATTTTAAGCTTTGCGGGTCATATGGTTTCTGTCATAACGAGTCAACTCTGCCATCGTAGGGTTTGATTTTTTAAAAAAAAAAACTATTTAAAAATGTAAAAACTCCTCTTCACTTATAGCCTCTACAAAAGCACGTGGCAGGTGGATTTGGCCCACGGGCTGTGGTTTGTAGCCCCTTAGAGTTTCACATGGAGATAAGGGACTGTTTGCTTTTATTATAGCTGAGGTGGGTGAGAACAGCTTTCATGGAGGGCAAGTCCTGAGTATTTTAACCTTTTCCTTAATCCCACAGGGCCTCTGTGAGACAGCTGGCTATGTTGTCGAAACCATGAGGGGGTTTCGGTCTAGGTCCAGTTGCTCCTCGCACAAAAATCCAATTGTTGAGACAATGAGGATTGCCAAGGAAGAAAGGCATTTTTAATATGACAGACGTCTGGAGAATGGGAGAAGCTGCGTCCACTTGGTCTCTCCAGCTAAGGGATGTCATGGGCTTTTAAAGGAGAGGCCGTGTGCCTTGGAGCAGGTCATGTTGTAATAATACGTCACAAGGGGCTACCTGCATTGGGGGCCGGTTGTGGGGGACAGTGAATCTTGGCATCATGAAGTGTGCAGGGGCTTTGAGAATCTCAGCTCCTTTGTTTTGCAGAAAATCCATCGTTTCAGGGCAGTGCGGTGTACAATCCCAGCACTTTGGGAGACCAAGGCGGAAGGATCACCGGAGGCCAGGAGTTTAAGTCCATCATTTCTGGGAAACAACTGGAAGGGTCAGGTAGTTAAGGGAGAGGACCATAGGGGTTCATGGAGCTGGTTACAGCTAGTGTCCTAACTAACCCTTGAGATAAAGGAAAGGTTTTACGTTCAGTGAGCTAGTTTTCAAGCTGAGAGCTAATAATTACCCGGCCAGTCTTTTGGTGCTTGACCCATGACTGAGACCCTCCACTCATTGTATCCAGGCGGAGGGGCCAGTTGCTGTTTCCATATTTAAATGGAGAAACCAAATCTCCTGGAATATTGTGTAAACCTGAGATTAGAATTGTCGAGTTTTTCTAATTGGTAGTTTAGCCTCTGAAATTCATACCATTTCCCCTCAATAGTTGAAAGATTTATGTGTGACTTTTTAAAAAAAACGGGTTTTTTGAAGTCTAATTGACATACACTGATCCACACATATTTAAGGTGTACAATTTGGGAAGTTTTGTTATAGGTGTACACATATGAAACCATTACCACGATCTAGATAATGAACATCTCCATCACCCCCCAGAATTTCCTCTCACCTCTCCCCATTCTCCTTCTCTTTCCTAGTTAATCACTGATCTGATTTCTGTCACTATACATTAGTTTGAATTTTATATAAATGGAATCTTACCATATAGAGTCTGGCTTCTTTAATTTAGCATAATGGTTTTAAGATTCATCCTTGTGGCTGCATGTATCAGTAATTCATTCCTTTTTGTTGCTGAGTAGTATTCCATTGTGTGGATAGATCACAATTTGTTCATGTTTGTGGACATATTGTTTCCAGTTTTTGGAAAGTACAGATGCTGTTAATATTTGTGGAAAGGCCTTTTTACGGCCATATGCTTTCCTTTCTCTTGTCTAAGTAGCTAGGAGTATGTCATATGGAAAGTATATTTAACGTTTGAAGAAACTCCCAAACTGTTTTTCTAAGTGGTTGTACTATTTTACATTCCCACTAGCAGTATAGGAGAGTTCTGGTTCTTCCATATCCTTCGAACTGTATTAGTCCATTTTGTGTTGCTATAACAAAATACCCAAGACTGGATAATTTATTTTTTTAAAAGGGTGCGGGGAGGTTATTTAGCTCACAGTTCTGGTGGTTGGAAAGTCCAAGCGCACGCCACCGACATCTGCTTGGCTTCCGGTGAGGACCACGTGCTGGGTCAGAACATGGACAGAAGCCAAAGAGCTAGCAGGTGTGTGCAGAGATCACATGGCAAAGAGGACATGAGAGAGCCCAGAAAGCTGAACTCGATTTACAACAACCCACTTTCTGGTAACTAATCCAGTCCCAAGAGAGCTAGAACTCACCCTGAGGGAGGACATTAGTCTATTCATGAGGGATCTGCCCCCATGACCCAAAGACCTCTCTCTGGGCCCCACCTCCCAACACTGCTGCCCTGGTAATTAAAATTCAATGAGTTTTGACAAGGACAAACCACATGCAAACCATAGCGCCAACTAAGTGCACTGGTTTTAGAAAGCAGTTTTAGTGGGCATTTACCTTACAAATTCTTAAGTACTGAAAAATCACATCCCTGAGAATCACTTAATTTTTGTTTCTAAAAAGCACTACAGAACATTGCTGTAAATTGAGGAATTAGAACCCAGCAAGACACCTGCCTTAGGTAAAGTCAGGTCGTTTGACTTCCAGTCTGACCAAGGTTTGTTTTTTCTTTTTTTTTTCTTCTTCGCTTTAAATATAAGTCCACTGGTTTTCTTTCCTTCTTTTTTTATTCCCTTCAGCTATTTTGCTTTTGCCATGATGAGATGTGAGGTTTGTGTCTTGATCTGTGTGCAGTTGGTATGCAAGGATCCAGCTGTTTTCTGCCACACCATAAATGTCTCAGAAAAATTGAGATGCTCCCAGAGATAACCCCCTTAGGTAAGAGCTGCATTACAGCTTCTACTTTTCACAGTGGATTCCCTGAAATAAAATTATTGCAGTCTTTTGGCCCTGACTTTGAAGTTATGTTACTCTGAGAAATGAAATGTTGCTGAAAACGTATACATCTCAGTAGGAGAGGTTTAAACAACTTGAAAGAGCCATGTTTTAATAGTGCCAGTTTTGCAGCTTCCTATGCAGAAGTTTGTTCCATCGAACCCATAGCTCTTCAGCTATCCCAGCGAATCAGGGCCACTATTGATTAATCAATAGTAACATAGCTATGATTCTCTGGTATGGTAGTCAGTATCTGACCCAGAGTTAATGTTCTGAGAAGATGTCTCCTCTTGTGGAGTCCATTTCCTTGCCTGTTGCCTTCAGCTCCCGTCCCCATTAAGGCTCCTCTCCATCAAAGTCACTTAGATTTAGCTGCAGTTTCCCCCACCTGACGAGTCAAGTTGGAGAGCCGTCTGCCTTCTGTAAGCGCAGCGGATGCTGCAGGGCTGTTGTCTGGCTTGCAAGAGACGCCGACACGTCCATCTTCTTAGGGCCAGTCCTGAACACTCCCCCCTAACAGGTCAAGAACTGAAGACTTCAGTTTCTCACCAGCCTTCCTCTGCCAGGACAGTGAGGATAGTGGTTGTTGCTTCACTTTGTGCGGCAAACCGAAGCCTGAAGTAAGTTTTCTTGAAGGGCATAGATTCAGAGTAGAAAAATATAAAAGTTAAGAAAAAGTATTTCTCAAATTGAATTTTGAAAAATGTGTCAGAATGCCAGCGTCTTTACTGCACAGGAATTCGGTGTCTGTGTTAGCGTTCATTTTTTTTTCTAGTACACATTGAACTTTCTGCAAGGCCATGTTGGCCACTGTCGTTAGAGCAATAGTCCTCGAAATGTGGTCCCTGGACCAGCGGTGTCAGCAGCATCTGGGAATTTGTTAGAAATGCAGATTATCTCTAGACCTACTGAATCAGGAAATCAGAACGTGGGCTCCAGAAACTTGTTTTATTTTTTTATTTTTTATTTTTTACTTTAAAATTAACAAATAGTTTTTATTTCTTGAAATTATTAAGTACATACTAATTATAGTTTTACAAAATGTACATTTTAAGTATATCTTATTGGAGTTTCTTTATTTTTATTTTTTTTTATTTCAGCATATTGTGGGGGTACAAAAGTTTAGGTACAAACTTGTTTTAATAGGCCCTCCAGGTGATTCTGATACACACCAAAGTTTGGGAATCATGTGCCTCATGCCAAATCTGTGTGTGGATCTCAGTTGTGTTACTTAAAAGCTAACTGGGGATTAGTTACTTTACCTCTGGTCTTTTCTATAAAAAGAGGACAACCTCTCTACTTTTTAAGGTTGTGGTGGAGAATTAAGCTGTGTATAAATATTTGTATGTAAATACTCTCAGTGAACAGTGAATGCTGGTATTTGGTGCCATCTTTTCAAAGTTGTGGTGGTTGATAATGAGAAGACAAAGGCATAAAGGGTAGGCTCAGCCCTAAAGAATTTGCAGTCAAGAAGAGGAGACTTACATGTAAATAATTATTAGACCCAAAAAAATAGTAACTTTTCTTATAAAGCCGAAGCCAAGGATGGTGTTTTGTTGGTTTGTTTGTTTGTTTTCTTGAGACAGAGACTTGTTCTGTTGCCCAGGCTAGAGTGCCATGGCATCAGCCCAGCTCACAGCAACCTCAAACTCCTGGGCTCAAGTAATCCTCAGCCAGGCGTGGTGGCGGCATGTGCCTATGGTCCCAGCTGCTGGGGAGACTGAGGCAGGAGGATCACTTGAGTCCCAAGAGTTTGAGGTTGCTGTGATCTAGACTGATGCCACAGCACTCTAGCCTGGGGAACAGAGTAAGACTCTGTCTCTACACACACACACACACGCACACACAAAAGTGTTTAGGTTAATATGTAACTTGTAAAATTATTTTTAATTAACAACTGCTTTAAAAATTTGTTAATTTTGAATATGGGCCAGGTGTGATGGCTCACAGCTCTAATCCTAGCACTTCTGGAGGCTGAGGTGGGAGGATCATTTGAGGCCGGGAGTTTGAGACCAGCCTAGGCAACATGGTGAGACCCTGTCTCTACAAAAAATTTAAAAATTAGCAAGGTGTGGTGGCACATACCTCTAGTCCCAGCTACGTGGGAGGCTGAGGTGGGAGGATCACTTGAGCCCAAGACTTTGAGGTTGCAGTGAGCTATGATCGCACCGCCACACTTCAGCCTAGGCTACAGAGTGAGACCATGTCTCTGGGGAAAAAAAAAAAAAAAAAAAAAAACAGTGGTAAATGGCAATAGATATAATCCACATAACAAGAACTCTTTAAGGTCCTCAATAATTTAAGTGGGTACAGGAATCCTGAGATCACAAAGTTTGAAAACCACTAATTAAATGAATTTCTGTGTTTAAAGAGATTTTTCCAGAGTTGGATGTCATTGATTCCTGTTTCTGCTCTTGAATTTGTAATGAATTCAGACCACATGGGAAGATAACATGCCTTAATCAACAAAATATTCATCTTTTTCTATCCTTTCTGGATTCATTTGTAGTTACACCTTATTCATACATTTTGGTTAAGTTGGGGATTGCCTTTGCTAGAAATAAATGTTTACCTGAGTAAAATATTGCTTTCTGTGGTACCTTGTACAATGTCACACACGTAAAATAGCTTCACTTTATTATGATGAAAATGAATGTGCTCTAGGAGTTGGAAGCACCCTAAAGGGAAAAGGAATGGCCGTGTGCTTCTCTTGGCCCCTCTCTGCCGCTACCAAGTTTAAGGTGATTACTGGAAATAAAGAAACAGTGGTTTTACAGCTATATTTGCAAATGGCTTTTGATGCTTATTAAGAGCAAAATGCTTTCCAGTTAATTTTGTTTTCTTTTAATAAATGATAATGGGTGTATTAAATAACTCAGGGGAAGGAGAGGGGTCTACTACCTGACTTCCTACTGTCAGGTAATAGGTAAAGGCTGTCCTCTAACCTGGGAAGTAGGTTTATGGGATGAGACATCAGGGCTGGATGATTTTGAAGGGCAGCCTTCATCTCTGAATGGTATTTGGCATTTGGCTAAATGAGAAAGATGGCAATGTTTATTTTTTGACTGTTTTAATTGTGATTCATGTGTAACAGTGGGGCATCTCACAAATGAGTGAGACTGGAAAGTAAATGCATTTTTCTGCAGTGGAGTCACTTTTTGGTTCCTTTGGAGGGGGAGGAATACCTTCCTAGGAGAGAAGTGATTTGCTTTCAATTAATAGAGAGTATTTCACAATAATGGGATTACGTGGGTTTTGTGCTTTTCGCTTTTGTAAATCATAAAAATGTGGGCGGTTTTAAAATAAAACACCTTTTAACCTTTTTTATACATGATATATCTACAAGTTAAATAGAGCACTTAAAGATCTTTTGGTATAAGAATTTTAATGGATAGCAAAAAGCATAATTATGTGGTCAAACAGAGTAGTACAGTTCTTGTTCTTGTACAGCCTCTTAATTTATCGTCAAATTAATTTAAAAGTTTTAATTAGCATTATTAAGTAGAGTAAGTGACAAGATATATTACTTTATGTATTTTATATGTATGTTCTCCTTGAGTCACAGCATTTAACAGGGGCCTTTGACCTTAATTACCTCCTTTAGCCTTGGCTAGGTGAGGCACAAATTGCTAGCAACGTAGGTTAGTGCCACCACAAACTAAAATTATTTCCAACCTCAATGAGTCCTCAGTGCTCCTAAGCGATTTCTTTCATTTGTCCTAGTCTATTGGCTTTCAAATACTTTCACTGCCACCCACAGAAGGAATGTTTTTACATCATGATTCAGTGTATACATAAACATGTTATATTAATTTTATTATACAATGCTTGCCTTTACTATTTGCAATGTACTTTGATTTTTTTAATTCCCTTTTTAAAAAAAATACTGATTTCAGGACTCCTTGCAACGGGCTTATTGAAAAACATCACCTTGGAAAGCTCCCTTCTATTTGCCACAATGGTTAATTGATATCTTCTCCACTCTCATTAAACTTCATACCTGATCACTTCTCTAAATTCCAGCAGCTGCTCTGGTTTCCTGCTTTACGGAGGCAGCCATTGAGTTGTGACTTCCTCAGCTTGTCACCAGACCTGCAGGTTTTGCACCGGTACCATCTATCCATCTGTCCTCTTTCCTTCCCACGATGGAAGAGGTTTTCTTTCTACACCTGTGCTCTAGATATAACCCTTCCCACTCCCTCGAGGACACGTTGTATTGGTTATCACTCCCATCTCATTTCCTCCTTTAATGACTCCTTCCCAGCAGCCTTTAAATGTATTTAAAACTTCTCTTCTTACACACACCCACACCCACCCACACGCATGCATGTACCTAGCCACTGCTTTCTCCCTCTTCTCTATAGCTTCATTGCCAGCCTTTCTAAAGGCTTGTCTGTATCTCCTGTGTGCAGCCTCAGTTTTGTTTTGTTTTTGTCCACTTCTCTGGCCAAGATTGTCAAGGCCCCTTCTTATTAAATCTACTTCTCACTTGAACTTTCTGCTCCTGATCAGATTCTATTGAATGACTGCTCCCTCTTCTTCTTTTTTTTTTTTTTTTTTGAGACAGTCTCACTCTGTTGCCCGGGCTAGAGTGCCGTGGTGTCATCTTAGCTCACAGCAACCTCAAACTCCTGGGTTCAAGCGATCCTTCTGCCTCAGCCTCCTGAGTAGCTGGGGCTACAGGCATGCGCTACCATGCCCGGCTAATTTTTTTTTTCTATATTTAGTTGCGCAGCTAATTTTTTCTATTTTTAGTAGAGGCAGGGGTCTTGCTCTTGCTCAGGTCTCGAACTCCTGAGCTCAAATGATCCTCCTGCCTCGGCCTCCCAGAGTGCTAGGATTACAGGCGTGAGCCACCACGCCCGGCCTCCTCCTCTTGATCTTGGCTTTCATTGCCTGGAGTCCTTCTGTCCTTCAGTCTTTTCCTCCTCTGTCTCCTCTTCCTCTGCGCCATTATTGCTGAGTTCCTTGAGATTCTACCTTTGACCTTTTTTTCTTGACTTCACATACTCTCTGCAGGTTTGCTCAGACATATCACATGCCAGAACCTGGCACCAGCCTGAACTCTGGTCCCATGCCACATACTGGGCCAGGATGACTGAAGTGGTACCTGGAGTATATGCCAAAGGACCACAAATGTTAAAACTGAACATGCTCTGCTCCACAATTCCCCAGCTGCCTATGTGTCTCAAATACATACCACACGCCACAAACCTCCACTAATCTCCTCTGGCAAGATAGAGGGGAGAAGGCAAAATGAGGTAAATTTGTGACAGCCACTGGGTACAACCAGATACCAGAAGGAGGGGTATTGGAGCTCGGTAACTGATTGGTAACCACCCAGACCTCCTGCCCGGGTGCCTCCTCCTGTGAAGATATGAACGGAAATGAGTCACCTTGGAGAACTCAAGGAGGGTGGTGACCAGGCTCTCAGAATGGTTTCGGGGTTTTGCTTTACTAGTTCTTTCTGCAAAGTCAGCAAAAAGATGACATAGTGTAAAAAGAAAGCAAAAATTGGCATTAGCCCAGATTTGAAGGCCACAGTGACTTTCTTCTCAGATTTCAGGCTATGCCAAGTGCCTGCATCAGGTTGGGAGAGTGGGTGTCAGTGTCTGCGGTGGCCATACAGCTCTTAACCTGTATGCCTGCTTGCTGGAACTTTGGATATCTAACAGGTACCCCCGAACTCAACATGTCCAGAAATGGACTCATATTCCATATCAAATGTGTAATTTCAGTAAATGATACAGCTGTCCACCTAATATACGGGTAGACAACTTCATTGAGCTTGAACTTTAAGCTCCTTGAATATGTTATGTTGTATCTTGCCTCTAGACCTTTGCATTTTGGGGTTCCTAACTACACCTTACTTTTTCTAGGGTTCTTTCCTTGACTACTCTGCAAGCCTCTGCTCTGTATTTCCAAAATCCTCTAATTTCCCTTTTCTAGGACTCAGTGCGGCATGTTGTAATAACATGGTGACTCTTTCCTGTCTCAACCCTCAGCTCAACCCGCTGGCCTCAACAGACACAAGTAAGCCCTTTGAGGGCAGGCATTCTCTTATTTTGTGGCATATCCACAACACCTAGCCCAGCATCTGACATAGTAGACACTCCTTTAATATTGTTAAAGGAATGGAATAAGCAGTGCCGGGATGAGGGTAGGCTTTGATTCCTTGGGAGTGGTCGTGTTTCCTACCTGTCCTCGGGCATAGAAACCGGGAAGAACCAGGAATCGCTCTACGAAAGAGATAGGGTTGGTGCAGCCAAATGACAGGCTGGTTTCTTTTGAATTAGAACCTTCCATTTGGATTCAGTGTATTAGGGGTGTGGTGAATTCCCAGAACAACAGACACACCCAGTTTAAAATATAAATTCATTCAAGGCAAATATTATTTTGGCCCATCTGTGCTATTGTTGAGTGAATGAGGAAGAGTTTACTGGTGGATAAAATGTTGATGTGGCTGAATCGGATCAAATAAAAGCGCTTTTGAATTTTCTAATTTTCTAGGTTTTGAAATATTCCCAGACTGAACTCAGTTACTCCCTTGGCTGCGTTTGCATAACATTGTCCCACACTCTGACAGCATTTTGTGTGTTTGTAAACTTCCCGCCTTTTCCGGGGGCCCAGGAGGGCAGATGTGGCATCTTGCTAGCCCAGCGTCCCGTGTTCATGAGCCTGTGGCTGCGGCCAACTAAATATTTAAGTGGAAGCTCTGTGGGACGCTATATATCATATTCCTCCTGAGGCTGAAGCTAAAAGATTTGGTGGTTGACTGGCTTTTTTCCCCTTTGCAACGGAGTGCAAAGACACAGATACGTATTCGATCTTTCTCACTTGCAAACGCCAGAAACCCAACTAGAACTGGGCATCCTTCAAAAATAAAAACACAGTTCCTTGTTTCAGTTGGGACCGTATTCCTCAATAATAACAATAAATGTGCAACTTAAGTCTTAAATAGATGAGAGTTAGTTGTCGTATCGTGAAGGAAGTCTGTCCAAGCCTCCGACAGGAACTTATGGAAGTCATTTTGGACCTTAATTTGTGGCTTTGATAGGAAAAACGGGGAAGGGAAAATCTCCTTAGTAAGATTTGGCCTTTTTATTCGTGAAAGAAACCTCCCCAAAAAACTTCAGCTCATGTTTCCTAGTCTCTGACTATGACTAAGTTGCCAAGGAGGCTGGCAAATCAAGATTAGCTCTTTTAAGGTATGTATTAGAAGCAGGTAATGGAGAAAGGGGTTGGAAATGGAGTGTCTTTCATACCCTTTAGAATGGAAAAATCCAAGGAGATGGTTTGCTTTTGTTTTTTGTTGGATCCACAGACTCAGATGCCTCTCTCAAACTGGTATCAAAAAATATGAATGGACGACAAAGATGGTCGTGAGTTACTAAGCATAGGCCACCTGAACCAAGATGCTCTGGGCATCCAGGTCAAATTCTCTCTTTACGTTTGGTCAGTTGCTTGGGATCATGGCACATTTCCGTTTGCTTCATGTATGGGCCATGCATTCTTGTGTAACCTTGTTCTTCCTAGACTTTCTAATGCCTGTTTTCTCATCGACAGAAGTAACATTGGTCTTTGTTCTTGAAACACTGTAATTCTCTTAACCATACAGCTTTTTTTAGTGCTTTACTATGAACCGACTGCTTTTAGGACCTGCTGCTGCACAGTTGTCATCCTGAAATTTCTTTTCCTTTTATTCTTGTATTAATTCTACTTTTTCTTGTACTTTGTATCTTCCTTTTTCTTAGACATATTTTAAATTTTGCTGGAGTGTATTTGGAAGTCCGATTTCAGAAAGAGTGCACGGAAAGTATACTTTGAGCTTATGCTTATCTGCCCTCATACTTGGTAATTTGGCTAAATATGAAATTCTAAATTCAAAATAATCTTCAGCATTTGAAAGAAGTTGCTTTCTAGCAGTCAATGTTACTGAGTCTTGTGCCTTCAATGGACCTTTCTTCGAAAGCTCAGAATGTCTCCTTTTTCCTTGATACTGTGACATTTCACGAGAATTCTTGTTTTCTTTATTCTGCTCAGCCACCTGCAGGCTCTTCTAATCTGAAGTCTTGTGCTCTTCAGTTCTTGGGAATTCTCTTATTTGTGTCGTTAATTCCTTTCCACCACCTTCTTTTGTCTCATTTTGTGATAATCCAATATATTGATAGGCTTCCTGGATTCACTCTTAAAACTATCTCATCAAACTTTCTTTTTTTTCTTGATCACTCCACCCTGTTTTCTGGGAATTTCATCATTTTTATTATTTCATCCTTCCTATTGAATTTTTAACTTCAAAACCCAAATTTTAATTTCAATATGCTCTTTCCTTTTCATAATGTTTTTGTTTCATGTATGTATTATGTGTATTATGTGTTTTCTAATATCTTCTTTTTCTTTTCTTTCTTTCTTTTTTTTTTTTTTGGAGACAGTCTCCCTCAGTCACCCAGGCTAGAGTGCAGTGGTGTCTTTATAGCTCATAGCAACCTCACACTCCTGGGTTCAAGCGATCCTCCTGCCTCAGCCTCCCGAGTAGCTGGGACTACAGGCATGTGCCACGACACCCAGCTAATTTTTCTGTTATTTGTGGAGACGGGGTCTCGCCCTTGTCTGGCTGGTCTCGAATGTTTTCTAATATCTTTGACTACACTCAGGTGTTTTTTTTTTTTTCTCCCCTAAAATTCTCATTTGCTTCAGCTTCATGAATTACTGTCTGTGTTTTCTCTGGGATCGGTTTTATTTTTTTCCTATTTGTCTTTCTCTGTTTTTCCTCTAGCTTTCCTTGCCTCTGGTGACCCTAGCTTACCTATCCATGGTGAGGACGAAGGTCACAGCTGACATGCTTTCCCTTCCCTTCTGCTTGTCTGCTGCCCCTGCTGGCCTTTTCCTTCATTGCAAGGCCTGGTTGTGAGCTCTGGGATTGGGGGTGTAGTATGCCGAAGTTCAGGCTTCAGGTTAGGGTGTGTCAACGTGAAGCAAGTAGGACAGGTTGAGGTTCCCCCCATGATGGAGGACAGCTCTGTGCCGAGGGGTGCCAGCCCCTCCTGGCAGATCACTTGCTCCTTTTGGAGAGTAGATGTTTGGCTTCAGACCAGGGACCGACCCTGCTGCTGCCCTCATGGGCTAGGGAAGGGGGCAGGGGTCAGGGCACACTATGCCACAGTCCTGCAGGCAGTTCTGCAGACATACCCTCCTTTCAGTTTCTACACTTTTAATCTCAAATGCTGCCAACTTCCACCTCACCCCTGCCTTCACCCCCACGTGTCCCGAGCTCTGCTGTGATTCCTCAGTATGCGCTCATCTCACTTAAAGTCCATTTGTGTGCCCCAGGGGGTTGAGATGAGGAGTTGTCCTGCTTCTTGATCTAGAAGCTGTGGCGTATTACATTTTAATCATTATATTTCTGAGAAATTAATACACAATAAAAACTCAAAAAGTACAGGAGGGACATGCAGGGGAAAATAAGCCGTCTTTGAACCCAGGCTCCAGGGTCTCCAGGTCCCCTGCAAGAGGCAACCACTATTAGCAGTTTCCCGCATATTTCCAGAGCATTCATGATAGGCACATTTAAGAGAGATCATCTTGGTGGTGGTGTGTGGTGGGGACTAGGTTCGGAGTAGGTAGGAGGAGAGAGAACCTGGAGTCTGGGGGACCGTAGGGACTCCAGCAGCCTAGGCAGTGGGCCCGGATCTGCGCTAAGGTAGTGGGATGGGAATGAAGGGCCAGGATGCTTGTTTGAGCTAATGTCAGAAAGAAAGAAACAGGATCTGGCCACTGGTTCGGTGTTGGCAGGATGTCAGGGCTGAATGGGGGAACAGGGTTGTGGTGAAGAGAGGAGGCCTCTCTGTTGACTTCTGTAGTGGACAAAGGGTGGGGTTTTATTTGCATTAACCTGGTAACTTGACAGAGAATCTGAATGCTTTGATTGTCCCTTAAGTTCGTGAAACCTTACGAACTTGCTGTCTCTGCTCGTGTTCCTCTTCCTTTTACACGTCCCTTCAGGCCGCCAGTGGGTTTCTGAGACTGACAATCTGAAGTGGTTTGCAGCAGTCGTTGAATATGCATCATCCCTACCTCCTGCAGAGGAGAGAGAGCAAACTGAATGCTCGCTGGGCAACCAAGCCTAGCCCGTAGGCATATTGGGTTGGGCATAAACAGTGTTTCGTTTTGTTTTTGACTTAACATTTTTAAAAACTGAGACTTCCCCCAAACTCTGGATTTATGGCTGTTCTTGAAGTCGGAAGCTCTGGCGACACTGAAACAGCCTACCTCACCGTGGCGAGGGGCTGAGCGTGAGTAGCTGCCACCCCTGTGGACGGGCCCTACCTTCTTCGCCAGGCCACGGCCCTCCCTCTCAGTTCCGATCTGTGTGTGAGCTTACCCCTGCCCTCCTCGCTCATTTAGTTACCTGCCAGGCCCCTTAGGCCTGTGTTTGTCATCCTGGCTATAGAGATCCCACTGTAAAAGGTTTCAAAACATCAGAGAAGCTGTTTTTACCTTGAAGTTTCTCTTAATACTAATGGTAGTATTCCTTTTCCAAGCACAAACAAATGGGATAAAATGCACACTTGAATTCTAACAGTGGAAGTCTAATGTAGGCAACACCAACTTTTTTGTTGAAGAAGAAAAAGCAGGCAGTACTGATGGACAGTGATGTAAGAGGATGCCGTTGGCTTGGCCGTGCTGATATAATACTCCTGCTGATGTGGTTAGCATGTCCCCGACTCACAGAGCAGTGAATACGCTTTCTCAGGTTCGGAAGCTAAGAGACTGGATAACTTTATTTTCCTCTGGACAGTCATGACGGGTTGACATGCAGGAAAGTGGAGCTGAATACAGCAGTTTTGATTGTATTGTTAAAGGAGTACTGTGAGGAATCCCTGTGGATAAATTCTCTGCCTCCTAAGTCAACAAGGAAAAAGTATGAATACTTTGCACAACGTAACAGTTGGAGAGAACGCTGTCAGTCGAGACAGTTTATTGGAATGATGTGCCCTAAATTTACCTATCTTGGGGGCCGTGTTTTTCTAAGGCCATCCTAGGAGTTCCCTTTGTGCGGGTAGGTCGACCTTGTACTGACCCCAAGATTTCCAGTCATCAGAACGTAGGAAGTTGAAGGAGTAGGATTACACATGCTTGGAACCCAGCCCATTAGAAAGAGCCACATGCGTTTTCCAGCGTTGGCCGTCTTTGTCTTCAGTTTTGAGTCACTGAATGTTTGATCTGAACTCCCCATACCGCGCTTACATAAACAGTCCCATGCACTTCTCAGGAAGCGTGTGACATAACTCTGTGATTGATGTTAAGATTCCAATAGCAAGAACGCAGGATCACAGAAAAGGTCTGGTAACCCGAGTAACTTTTAAGAAACCATTATTTATAAAGGCACATGTCTCTGTGTGTAAGAGAACAGATGTAGGGAGATGGTGTGCTGCGGTGGCAGATGCATCGGGATGACTCAAGCGTGGGTTCTGATCCCAGCTCTGCTTCAACCAGGCTGCGTGAACTTTGAGCAGGTTTTTTCCATCTGCTTCTTCTTTTGTGTAAACCAAGGTAGTTGGACTGGATGATGTTCCAGGCGATTTTCCCATCTCTGACATTTGAGCAGGCACTTACTCTCATTATCTCTGCTTTAGGGATTGGGAATCCTGGGAAGATGCTCCACAGTGACTCTCCCATCAGTGATAATGGCTGGCCTCTTCTTCCCTGAGATAATGTTCTGCATAACTTACGACAGTTCCTGCTGTACACAGTGTATCTCTGAGACGCTATGGGAAGCAAGACTGGCTTTATGAGGAGGCAGTCTTTTCCGTCTGGGTTTTGTCTGAGTTTCAGTATGCCAGGAAAGTTCTGTTCCTTCCAGATGTTTCTTATTATCTGGTGGTGGTTCCTGAAATTCTGCAATATATGTATTTTTTTCCCCCTTCTCCTTTTTGGCTTCGGGAAGACTGTGCATTGGAGTCTGAAGAGGCTATTAACTTGGCAAGTCCTGGAATTACAGAGGATTAGTTTAGCAGATGGTAAAACCAAAGGCTTGAGGGTGGAGGGTGACACCAGAATAGGGAGCAGTGGGTAAGAGGGCACAGACTTCATTCATCTGATGAATTTGTCCAGCCCTGGTCCAGGCCTGAAAGTGAGATGAGGCTGTTCCTCTGCATAGCTCTGCTCTCTGGCCCCGAAATCCAACAGTGGCAGGTGGGTCGTGCATACCCCAAACACACAGACGTACAGAGACAGCTAGATCTACCTGCGTGTGTTTGTGGGGTGAGCTAGGAGGGAGGAAGAGAAGGTCCAAGGAGAGGAAATAACTAATGGAACAGCAGCTGGGCGGAGCCTGGAAGAATGGGATCAGCACGTAGGGAGAGGGTATGGGTTTGGCAGATGTGAAAGGCAATCTTGTCTCTACAGAAAGCTATGAAGGAAAAGAATGAGTAATATATGGCTTGGACGGTGGGGAGATGAAGCCATATGGAATTGTTTTTCTTCCGACGTGACCTCAGTAAAGTTGAGAAGTCTTACTGCCCTGATCTGTCTGCTGACCTCCTGAGCTTTCTGTGTTTTATCTGGTTCTAAGTGGATCTTTATATTGTTGTGACTGGCATCTATCTCGGAAGGAGAATGATTTTTGTAAACAACAGGGACTCAGCTCTGCTCCACGTCAGCTCACTGTTCCCTTCCTGAGTGCGCAGAGTGTGGTGTCCAATCAGGTGTTTAAAAGAGAGAATGTGTGAGCCCACCGAGAACCAGAGAGCATAGTTCTATCCTGTTCCTGCTGTAAAGAACATTTTTATCTCTAAACCTTACTGTTACGTTGGGGTAGGAGGGTAGAAATCATTTTACTATTCAGGACTCATCTTGGTAAATGCATTGGACCAACCACACTTGACCTACGTCCCCTTTAATGTTTAGGTCAACCAGGGTTTCCACACTAAGGAAATCCAGGAAGTAGCTAATTTCTTACACTCTCTTCATATACAGGTTGAGTATCCTTTATCCAAAATGCTTGGGACCAGAAGTGTTTTGGATTTGGATTTCGATTTTTGGATTTGGAATTCTCAACCCGTATCTGCTTTACCTAGTCATAAAATTTATCTTATATTTAACTCAGGCAGTAAGGCAGTGGGAACGGGATAAAAATGACTCTTGTGCTTGCTCTGATACCCACGATATAATCACCTCATCCAGTGTGTTTTTCTGGTGTTCATTTACTTTGATTCCGTGGGCATTTAATACCGTACTACTGAGTCATGAAGCTCCCTCCTGCCTTTCCTTTGCACACTGCCTTTATTCTTAGCCTCTTAAGCTTTTTCTTCTCTGCCCTCTTCCCTGACTTCTCCTGCTGCTTCCAGCCCCCTAACTGTGGAGTGTACCCCAGGCTGAGTTCTGGGACTCCTTGGATGTGTCATTCTCCCTCAAAGTGTGGCTCTCAGTTCTGTGACTGCCAGCCCTGCGCTTCCTGGTGTCTTTCCAGAGCCTTAGTTCAGCAGCTGCTTTCCGACTGCCTGTTGGATATGCCGGCGTAGGAAACCATAGCCCACCCCTGCCGCCACCCGTCAGGTGCTCCTGACGTCCCTCTCTGGTCTGGTCGTTCCCCCAACATGTATACCTGAAGATCTGGAACCTTGAGTCCTCCACATCCAGTTCAGGGCCACATCCCACTGCCCTTTCCTTTAGAACATTCTTCCTTGCATCTGTTCTTGCTTCCTCTGTGTACCAGTCCCCGTCATCCTGTACCTGAACTGCCGAGTCTCCTCGCAGTTCCCTGCCTCCAGCCTTTCTTCAGTCCACCTTGGGCTGCATTTCCAGAGCTGTCCTCCGTAAGTAAGACGCTGCCTTGTGTATACCACTTTTATTTGTACTAAAACTTCTATCTGAAGAAATTTATATCAGCAGAAATCTTTAATAATTGTCTGGAAAATAAAGTCCAAATTCCTTGGCTTGGCATGGAAAGAATTCTGTAGTTTTCCTACTTCTTCTCATCCCTGTTTCCCTTGTTTTCTGTTTGCTCACATGTAGCGTGAGCCATTCCAGCGTGTGTGCCTGTGTGCTGGGGATGGGACTGTACTCCCAGCCCCCTCCCCGGCTTGGAGCGGCCTTCCCCTGTGGTCTACTCTTTGTCCACAGAAGAACCCCCCACCTGCACAAAGCCTTCCTCAGTTGCCCCCGCCCTTGGCAAAAGCTCCCTCTTCTGGATTCCTGCAGGATTTTTTGCTAGTCATGTTTATCACTTGAGTTTTCAAGTGTAAGCTTTGTCGTCTTCAATAGTTGTGAACTGCTCCAGGGCAGGGGTCACGTCTTAAGACTTTACCTTTCCAGTGTCCAGCACCTTCCTTTGCTACAAACTATTCGAGGAGAAAGATAGAAAGACTCTGCAATGGCCTGAGCAGTGGACCGAGTGAAGAAAGTCTCCTGATTTCTCTGGGCTTCAGTTAACTCTGAAGGGGTCTGGTCTGTGACTCCTAGAGCCATTTTTCAGGTCCTAACCCTACTGTGTGCATGACTCCAATGATTGGATTTGGAAGCACTGCTCACTTTGCAGCCTCCCTGCTTCCCTGTTACGATTAAGCAGAAGACCAGAGTGGCTTAGAGAAGCAATCTGTATCTTATTGAAGACAATATAGAGTTCACAAAATAAAGTAGAAGGATTTTTTTTCTCAATTGCAGTCGTAGAAAGGGTTGAGACAACTTTGAAAAAAGAAAAAAGCTGACAACTGAAGACAAAAGTCAATATCTTCTCTTAGGATTCATTTACTTGACATGGTCTCTGTATCCAAAACAGGATTATCTGCCTCGTCTTTCTGTGCCTTCAAATTCCTGCTTGAACTGGCAAATAAGAGGCACTTACCAACGCAGTCTTTTGGCTTTCTTCTTCTAAAAATTAAACCCACCCCTTCCCTTCCACCCACCCCTCCCCCCAAACCTGGAAGACATAACTGAATTCTCTCCCTAAAGTTCCAGGGTACAACATCACTGCCTCCTTTCTGCTGGGATAAGCTTTTCCCCTTTATATTCCTCTTTCTCTAAATCAAGATGAGATTTAAATTTTTTAAAAGAGAAATTGCTTGTAGAGGAATGAATTTTTAAACTTACCAATTAAAAAAAATATTTCATCGGGTAGGGATCTCATTGTACTAAATCTCCGATTAGGGACAAGCAAGTGAAGACATGTTTTAACTGTCTCTGGAACCCTAAAACTTCTAGAATCTGTGGTGTTAGGGAGAGTCTTGAAATTTTGGCTGAATGCTATTTTCTTTCTTTCCATTGTTTATCAAATCCTCTTCTAGTAAGCCACCTTTTATAACTGAATCTAAATGTCTCTCTTTTCTACCAAGACTTTATTCTTTCCTGTTCCCCGTGTCCCCCTCAGGAAATGTTTTTGGCTGGGACCTTATCTCAAAGCCTTTATAACAAGATCTTTCTCTGAAACCTCTGAAGTAACACTGTTCTTGGCCTCCGTGTCAAGTGAAGCCCAGACTTGCAGACATTTTCTGATCCCATTAGCGGTTGATTACATTGTTGGCCCTTCCTCCTGGTGACTTTCTTCCTTTCAAAGTGGCAGTTGCTGTGATTGAACGGGTTTTAAATTGTCTCAGTAGGAGTTCTTTATGGCCTGGATTCCTTTGGATTTTCCATCATTTGAAGGGAGGGGATGAATAACGAAGGAAATAAAAGTATGAAGCTTTGTCAGACTTTTGTTACTGAAACTGAGAAAAACCATACATCCCCTAGGAAGCTTGTAGGGCAATAACACCGTTTCAGAATTAATCACCAGGAGTTTATTTCTTACACTAGACTCCAAACCAACTATTATCCTGGTGGTATACTGCTATGGGCCTTGTGTCCTTGGTTCCTCCAAAGATATCATGGCAAGGACTGAATTCTATGCTGCTCACCTTTCTCTCTGACTAGTTGGATTGTTGATGGCTTGTGGAGATTAATTTAAAATGTTCAGTGGGGTTATAAAGACAGATGACTTGGAGAATGCAAAAGAGGACGTGAGAGATTTCTTTTGTTTGCTCCTCAAGGTTGGGTTGAACCTTAATGGAAAAAAAGTAGTGCTTTTTATGTGCTTTCCAGAAGCAAGAGGTACTCAGATGATTTAATCTAGCAGGTTTGTGTAAATTTTAACCCACATTGACTAATCAATATTAATTTTTCCATACTTGCAGGCAACATTGCTGGTTGAACAACAATGGAGAAACTCAGATTTTATTTGACAAATTTATTGTCATAGTGGATTTTCATTTCATATATATTTGGGGAGTTGTACTTATGAGAATGTATAGATCTGGTGTTTGGGGGAGAGTAGTAAAGTGAAACATTGTTTTCCTAATTACCTTAGGGAAGCATCTCTCCGTGTTGTTTTAGCTATTTTTACTATCAGCCTCCAAAGGTAGAAATCAGTAAATTTATTTAGTGAAACCATTTCCCTAGTGGGAGAGTAGATATGGATTTGCACTAATTTGGTTTCTTTCCTTTTGGAATCTGACATTTCATCTTTCAGACTAAGTAAATTTTCAATCACAAGAGATATTCCTAGTAGCCAAGTGCTGTATTTGGAAATGTTATTTAAAGCTGTGTGTTGTTTTTTTTTTTTTAAGCTGAGACTCTTAAAGTTTCATAATGTATAGGCTAACCTTCAGAGCACATGTTAAACACATGTTCTCACTTAAATTCCAGAGATTATATCAAGTATTATATAATTTGGAGTATTTCTTCCATTTGCTCAAATTGGAACTTATTGTAAGATCAAAGCATATTTGTTCCTACAGGCTTTAATATGTAAGTCTACTTGTAGATTACTTAACTGTATTTATTTTATCTGTATTTCATGAAAATATAGATGATAATTCATGTGTTATTTAAAGTATATCAGTAATTGAGACCAACAATTATATTCACATTACATATGCTATTTAGAGGTGAGAGAGGCATGTTCCCACTTAGAAAATTTTTTTATTGTAGAAGCCAGATCGTTAGAATCAATTATGTAGATTTAGATAATTTTGATATTTCCATATATACTATCTAAAAAAGCCTCTTGATCAGATGTGTGTGTGCTTCCTTTGCCTGCACTGTAGAAGTGGGTCCCGTCATCTGTTTGCTGTTGCTGGGTGTTGAACTGTAACGGTGTTCTAAGCCGTTCGGTGGCACCATGAACAGAATTTGAATCTGGCTTACGCTGGGTGTTGGATGGGTTGGGTAGCAAAGCAAAGGAAGGTTGTAGGAGAGCCTGAAGCAAGGGCAGAGATAGGGAAACGCTGGGAGTGCTGAGAAATTCCTTGGCGTCACTTGGCTGGAACCCGGGACGAATGGAGGCCACCCTGAGAGCCATGAGCCCATTGCCAAGGCCTGAGTGCCAGGCTGGGAGCTGGTCACTTAGTTCAGGAGGCAAAGGGAACCAATGACCGTTTTTAAACAGGAAGAAGGGTAAAGGTAGTAGGTGTGGCCAAACTTCTATTTTCCAGAAACCTAGGTTTGGCTCTCATAAGTAGTATTCTATAGCTGCTGAAGCTTTGTTGCCCTGTGAGTTAAATAATTGTTTCTTTTAATAAAATAGCCTTTTCTTTACCTTCACTTTCCTTGGGTGTTTTTGTTTTGTTTTGTTTTGTGACAGGGTCTCACTGTCACCCCAGCCAGAGTGCAATGGTGTTACCATAGCTTGTAGCAACCTCAGATTCCTGGGCTCATGTCATCCTCCTGCCTCAGCCTCCCGAGTAGCTAGGACTACAGGCGCCACCATGCCCAGCTAATTTTTTCTATTTTTTTTGTAGAGAATAGGGTCTTACTGTTGCTCAGGCTGGTCTCAAACTCCTGAGCTCAAGCGATCCTCTGGCCTCAGCCTCCCAGAGTGTTAGGATTACAGGTGTGAGCCACCATGCCCGGCCTTTCCCTTCCATTTATATGTACTGGTGATGCATTGCCAGAAAAGGGCTGGCGTAGGTGCAATAAAATTCTAGTTTGCGCCAGTACCTGATACTATCTAATTAAAAAAAAGAGGGAAAAAGAAAAGGATGGTATAGATAGCCATTTTTATTTAGACCTGGGCTTCTAGGATATTTTGATTGCAAGAGAGAGGGCCTTGTTAAATATATAGGAAACCCAGATTCTTGAGGTGTTTTTAAAACATTCTTAATAATTAACTCTTACTAATTCATATCTCCTCTTTGTATAGTTTTTAAAACTTGAATGTAAGACCTACTTTTTGTTCCAGTTAGTTTTGTCCTTTCTCCTAGGCATCATTTCACATTCTCTTTGGATGGGATCCTGGTTCTGTGAGCTTATATATTGGCTGTCCCTGCTAGAAGTTTGAGAACCATACCATTGACATACTTATTGGTAACTTGAATGAGAGTTGAATAAACTGGAATGAATGCCTTGTAACATATCACTGAAGGCCTTTCCTCCAGTTTTAATCTTTTAGCCCGGAAATCATTCTCCTTGACATACAGGAACTCAAATGATATTCTGGAAGAATGTAATTATCTTCCTAAAGTCCAGAATATTGTGAATGAATCCAGGTATATCTTGCACATTGGTCTGCTGCCAAAGATGGCTATGGTGGGGGATTAGGTCAGCACCAGTAAGGTATTAGAGACAATAAAAACAAGTTAAGTGTGGTTTATGAGAGGGAGAGTTTTCATTTTACACTGTTATTTGATTTGGGTCTCTCTCTTTTCTGTTGGAGTAGTTCCTCGAATATGTGGCCATCTGTTCCTTCCTAAAAGAATGTGAAAAATCCATTTTGAATCTCTGTGTGAGTAGCTGGCCTAGCCAACAGGTGGGCTTGAGAGGCAACTGTTTGCCAATCCAAATGTCTGCACAATTTTTCCAAAGAAGACTTCTCTAATCTACTTTGGAGGTGTCTGCCTGGCTTCCAACATTTGGGGGAAGAAAAGTTCAGAGAAGGAAAGGAGCAGTGGAGTCTCATGGTTCAGAATGCATACTTTTATTTAATACTTAAAAAAATTGTTTTTGGAGACAGAGTCTTGCTCTGTCGCCCTGGCTAGAGTGCAGTGGCATCATCATAGTTCACTGCAACCTCAAACTCCTGGGCTCAAGCAAGCCTCCCAAGTAGCTGGGACTACAGGCACATGCCACCACACCCGGTGAAATTTTTCTATTTTTCTGTAGAGACAGAGATTATAGGCGTGAGCCACCTGGCCCGGCCTATTTAATACTTTTGTTTTTTTCTTCCATTTCAAGCCTGTAGTGCCTTAGGTCTGTGGTCTCCATACCTACATCGTCTAGAGTTCTGTGTTCTTTAGGGAAGGTGGAATAGGTGCGAGACACTAGTCCTGTACCTGTGGGGGGTACGGCAGAGACCTGGAGACCCAGTATCTCCCTAAGTGAAACTTCCAACTAGTCTCCAGTCCCATGTGTCACTCCTGTCTTGTGTGGTACAGAGTCTCTCCAAGACTGAGCCTCTTTGGGCTTCTGTGAGAGCAAATTATTCTTCAGATAATCTCCTCTGCAGGTTCTTTAGGCTATAGCAGAGTTCAGGAAGTTAAATCAGGCACCATTCTGTTTGCTTTGTCTTCCCAAAATTTGTTAAAATCACTCCTCTACTATCTTCCTCTTATTCTCTTACCTTCATCTATTTCTTTCTTTCTTTTTTTTTTTTTTTTGTTATTATTTTAGTGCTTCTTGGAAAGGAGAGGTGAGTAGTGTGTCAATCTGCTACATTGAACCAAGAAGCCTGTGTTACCACACTCCAGAGAAAAGATTGGAAGTTAGTTGAGTTTCTGTGTAGTTAAATCCATATGTTGTATAGCTCAGCCCCTATTATTACTGTGAAACTAAGGCTATTTCTAAGTGATTTGTAAATGACACACTGATGTTACTCAGTTTCTAGTTCACGGAATTTATAAGGCACCCAAGGAATCTGGCAGTTGGTGCCGCAGGCCACACGGTGTCCTAGAGGAGCGGTGTTGTGGGCTGGACGGGGGCGTCCACTCACCTGACCATGCGGTGCTCTGAGTTGAATTACTCCTTCCTCCCCCACCAGGACCAAGTTTTTAATTCTGTGAATAAGGGTCCAGTCTCTGAGGTCCCTTCTAGGGTTAACATTCTGTGATTCTCAGTGGAGACAGCTGAGGAGGAGGACAGCTTGTGCAAAAGCCATGCACCTCTGACCCTGGGGCCTTTAATCTAGACCTGGAGATGCTCAAGCCCCTAGAAGCTGAAATCCCTGTGCAGTGTTAGGCCATCTGTAAAGCAGAACGTGGGTTCTCAACTCCTCTGGTCCTGAAGCTTTGGGTCCTAGAACACAGATTCTGGTCGATTCTAGTGCAGACCTCCGTCTGCTCTCCACGGCACCCGGTGTGTAAACTGGGCTGCTTAAATGGCCGGTTTGCTCTCTGTTGAGTATAGGCAAGGAGGATAGAAACCCTGTTCCAGTTGACAGTAGACTCTCTGACGAAATGTGATGCTTGGGCAATCTCCGCTGAAACCATCCCCACTGCAAATAGTGCTGCTGATCTATCACACAACCATATTGGAGGAAGGGGAGCAGGTTCAGCTTAGTTAAACTACATAAACTAGAGAGTGGATGTCATGAATCGTGTTACACTTATGTCCTATTGAGTTGAAAGATTTGGATGTATTTAGTCCCATAGCCTTATAAGCAAACAGATTACATATCTGTCCTAAGCAGGTCAGTTCAGTATAGTGTAAGCCCTGGGTTTATTTCAGCTGAAAGTTGAGAAACTCATTTCAAATTAGTTTTAAAAAACAAAGAACAAGATCAGCTCATGTAAGTCCAGGAGTGACTTTGCCCATGGCTAGATCCTGAGGCCCCGGTGTTGTATTCAGGTCTCATTCTCTCTTCATCTGTTAATTGGGTCAAGTTCTCAACCCCACACCAATCACTGTGTTTGGGGAGAAGGATGTCAGGACTGTCTTTCCCGAGGCAGTAGCTCCTTGACCCCCTCACAGAAGGGAGGGGAGCAGTTCCCAGAAGTGGAACAGACATTAACAATAGCTTTCCACCACTGGCTGCTTCATTATTTGGAAACTACAGTCTCTTGCGATTTAGTTTGCAGAATAGGTAACCAGATGGGAGCAGGAATTTGGACTTTTAAACATAGGCAGAAAGGAGCCATTGGAGGATACAAACCATGTAACGAATGACCAGATCAAATTTGTGTCTAAAGTTCAACCTGAGCTCTACGCGGAGAATCAGTCACCTAAATCGAGTTGGAAATAAGAGACCAGGTAATGCTCAGAAACTGACAGGACCTGGCACAGAACCAGAAATCTGTCTTCTGCCCTGTTTGGATTTTACCCAAAGAGGAGTTGCCAGTTCACTGAGGGAAATCTGACAAATGAGACGTGTGTGTGTGACAAATGAGTGTATATGCCATAGCTGACTAAACTAAGCACCGCAGGCCTAGACTCCATCCATACACGAAGTATTGGCCACAAATATGCTGCCCTTTGAAGTGTCAGACCCTGAGTCCTCATCCCCATCTGGACTTTACTGCTGAGATCCTTCCTAGTTAGGGCTGAGCCCACGTTCTGCTCCCTGGGATCACAGTCCCAGAAATCCGTGCATAGGTTTCAGCAGGCATGTGAATCCTACCCCTTGAAAATGTGTGAGGAGAAGGTGCATGCCACGTAGGAGGTGGAGAGATTGCAGTCCCTCCTGCGGGGAGAGTCCCTCCAGGAGAAAGGGAGCGGCCCTGCCTCCTCCCAGAGGTCCCATGCTGGGATTACAAACTCCTGTTACCCAGTTTATCTCTGAAAGAGACCTACAGTATGATGGGAGGTTCCCACGACAGATTTATTACTGGGGCTGTCCAAGTTGAAACACTGAACATGATTTTATAACGATACCTTGTTATCAATACAGTAGCAAATGAGAATACTGCTGGTGTTATTGTTTAAGCTAATCGTCTCCACACTTCTCTGTTTAAAAAATAGAAAGTTTGAGCTGGCACCTCCAATTTGTGTATATTTACAAATTAAATATTTTCACTACTGTGTATTAATGTTACATATCCTATATAACAGAAACAAGCTAGGCATTAAAGAATAGGATGAAAAATAAACACATAGATGAATATTTTCACACTTCAATGAATTGTCACAATTATCTTTGAAACTTTAGATTTAAACTACATGGATAAAATAGATTTTGTAGAGTATCTATTTCTACTGGAAATATGTCCCCCTTCCTATACTGTTCCCTTGGAAAATATGTTTTAAGTTCTAAATAACCATTTTACAAAAATTGGAAATATAATTTTATTATAATTTTGAGATCATTGATCTTTTCTTCGTGTCATATTGCATCACCTTGAAACTCTGAGGCGAACGATGGTAAGAATGGAATTGCAGTCTTCCCACACCCCACACCCATTGGAGCGTGGGAGAATAAAACTCTTACTAATCCTATGAGTTCCTGAATGTGTTGCCATTTTTTTTTTAATCGCCTGGCTCTTTGTCTATACTTTGAACTCTTAGCATTAACAGCCTTTTTAAAAAAAAATTAAAAAAAAACAAACAACAAAACCTTAAAGTTGGGAGATCTGTAATGAAGAGTTTTTTGAGAAGAGAAAATAAAATGCAGAACTTGGTTTTTCATGTGTTATTTTATTTAATTGCCAAGTAGGAAATAGGAAAAAAGACCGGAATGAAATATACAAAATGCTAGCATTAGTTATGGGTAGTGATTTTTAAAGGTGACGTTTTTCTCTTCATTTCTCAGTTTTCAGTTAAATAATTGCCTTGTTTAAAAAGGAAAAAAAATTTTTTTTCCAAATATTACTGCTGTTTTAAAAAGTGCCAGCAGCTCATCAGCCTGATTTAAGAATATGTATGTCCATAGGTGGTGAGGGGCATTAAAACGTAGTTGGTGTTTTACTGCATCTTGCATTCTGACCTACCCAGGCTTCCCTACCCACAGAGCGTTGTATTTCTTACATCGCCTACTTTCTGAGTTTAAGTGACTGAAAGGTTGAGTGTGTTTTGCTGTGACTGCTACTTATGCCATGTGGGGAGCCAAATATAGCTGCATTCTTGATGTCTGTTTGGTATCACTCTAGCAGCCAGGAATATTTGAACTTTTCATCACTGGTGAAGGAAGGAAAATCCAAAAAGCACACTTCCTCTGCCTCTGTGTCCCTACTTCGGTTTTTCCCTCCCCGGCCCTCTGAACCATACTCATTCATGAAAATTAGTTTCCTGCTGATGCTGAAAAATAATTCAATTCTAATACTTCAGGCATGAGACAACCCTGATTGTTTTTCAGGGCTCCTGCCTTAGGAGAAATTAAATTACCAGCAGTATTCTGCATCTAGCCAACACACATCAATGCTTCTTGTCCGTCTTGGTTCTGTCGGAGCCTTGGAAGTTTCTGAATCATTCAGAAATCATCGTGGAGCTGAGACTGATCAATGAGGAAGCCCTGTTTCATTTTTCAAACACAATCTCTCCTGTAGCTCATGTGTGCGCATACGCTTTCTCTAGCAGACGACTGGTCCTGTCTCCTTATGTGTTTTAGACCTGCGGCCAGTTTCTCCTGCCTCCTTAGTTGACTGCTATCATTTTAATGTAAGTGGCCCTTCTTGGCAGAAATAAAATGAGGTAATTTTATGACCTCCTAATCCCAGAGGCACTAGTTTTCCTGATTTGCCATTGTGGTTTTAGGTTTTTCCATAAAAATATTTTTGAATATTAAAGTAAGCAAGCAGTAGAGGCAGTTGGTATTCATAGTTGCTTTTCATGGAACGTAACTGGTTTTTCCTCATCATGTGGTACATGATATAATGAAAATGCTATTAAATATGATTTTAATACAAAATCATATTAAAATACTTTTGAGCTACAAAACTCAAACATTTCTGCGGTGTTTAAGCATAATGGCCCAAAACGTACTCATTGAAAAGTGAAAATAAGGCCAGTGTGGTGGCTCACACCTGTAATCCTAGCACTCTGAGAGGCTAAGGTGGGAGGATTGCTTGAAGTCAGGAGTTTGAAACCAGTCTGAAGAAGAGCGAAACCCCACTTCTACCAAAAGTAGAAAAAATTAGCTGGTTGTGGTGGTGCATGCCTGTAGTCCCAGCTACTCGAGAGGCTGAGGCAGGAGGATCGCTTGAGCCCAGGAGTTTGAGGTCGCTGTGAGTTAGGCTGACGCCACTGCACTCTACCCTGGGCGACAGAGTGAGACTCTGTCTCAAAAAAAAAGAAAGAAAGAAAGAAAGAAAAAGTAGAAATAAAATGTTCACATTTTTGCCTCAGTAATCTCAGTAGTATATTTATACTAATTAATTATTCAATTTAAATGTAAACTGTATTCTGTGGTTACTCTGAAGAAGATCCTTAGCGAATTGTGTACTTCAAGATTTATTCCCTGAAGGCATATAGGTTTCCAAGTTTTGTTTGAACAGGCGAGTTCAGTCAATTAGCAAGTATTTAATGGATACCCCAAGGACTCAGTATATCAGGAGCCCCTCTACCACTTTCCATCCCAATTTTTTAAAAACCTGTCAGAATGAATACAGCTGACATCCAGAACCTAATTTCTTTTGATATACACATTGTGGCTTCTTATTTTTTCAACTTCATCATAAATTCAGTTGGAGGAAAGGATTGGGAACTACCAGAGCAGTCTCTGGGCATTGTCTTGCAGAGCACACTCCTGGCCCAGCCTCCTTGAATTGTCCCCTGAGCAAACATTGGATTAGCTCGAGGGTGGGGCCTTGGTTCTCTTCTCCAAGTATGCGTCTGGCTCTTCATCTTCTCTGCCCTCAGCTAGCTGTTTGGCTTACTGCTTTATTGTTCTCAGAGTGGCTCACCTGGAAATCGTAGTATTTATAGTTGGTGACACTAACAATGAAGACAAACGCTGTGTAGCACTCACCTATATGCCTGGCATCAGCTGGAGTATTTATTAATATAATTTATGAACTTAATGAATCCTCAACTACCTCAACAACCCTACACATAATTATCCTCATTTTTCAGATGAGGAGGCAGAGACACAGAAAAACTTAAGTAACATGTCAGAAGTCACATAGTAAGTGATACAACTGAGATTTGAACATGGGCGTCTGGTTCCAGAGCCTGTGCCCCTCTCCACCATGCTGCCTCCCCATGAGCCTGGAAAGCAAGCCTTTCTGCCACCAGCATTTTTAGGATTTATTGAAGTTTGCATTCCAGATTATTGGTGTCCTTCTTGGTTTATGCAGCAATGTCATTTCAAACCCAGGATCAAGTATTCCTCACCTGTGAGCTGCCATCTTGTACCTCTCAGGAGTGTGGCTCAGTTATGTGGGTCAGAGAGGCCTGAAAAGGGGACCTTGCAGCCAGCACCTTGACCTGTCACAGAATTCACTCTTTTGGGGCACCCGAGGGGCCTGACTGAACATAAGGAAATCCAGTCTACTCAGGTTAGGAGACCAAGGAAATGGTAGCAGGAACATCACTAAGGCTGCTGCTGTCTTCTGGATTTCCCAAAACTCTGGCTGACCCTGTTAGAATCTTATGGCTACCAAAATTAGGTAAATTAGGCAGAATGGATGTATACTCAGATTCCAGTTCTTTCTGTTTCTGCAAAGTTAGAGCTGCAGAGCTGGATATTATATTGAAGTGAAAGGATGCCCCCTCAAAATGATTTTGTTTCCTGGAGGAATGTAAGTGGTGGAAGTCTTTTTACCAATATGGTTTTCCTGCAGGAGAAATCATGCCTGTCAAGGAAACTTCTTTACACCTTAAGTGAAGATGTGCTTCTCCAAGCCCTAAATCTTTTTGTGTAGTTCTGTCATGCAAGGATGTGGACTAGGAGAGAGTCTCCCAGGGCCTGAGCCCTCAAATGGCAAGATTGTGACGTTCACATTCACCGTTTTGTTTGTATTTTCTCCCTCGGTTCCTCTAAATACAAATGGGTCTTTTTAATTCCCAAGTGCTCAATTCTATTTACCTAGATGTTTTTCTCTGAGGATGATTCACTTTTCTCCTGTTAAGTGGGCTGAAGAAACTAATCCACTTGCAAAGCCAAATCAGATTTAAAATTTATTTGGGAATTCCTTTTGGGAAATAATATAGGATGTATATGTGTTTGGTTATTGGAATCTTTTTTTTTTTTTTTTTTTTTTTGTTGAGACAGAGTCTCACTTTGTTGCCCAGGCTAGAGTGAGTGCCGTGGCGTCAGCTTAGCTCACAGCAACCTCAGACTCCTCGGCTTAAGCGATCCTACTGCCTCAGCTTCCCGAGTAGCTGGGACTACAGGCATGCGCCACCATGCCCGGCTAATTTTTTCTATATAGATTTTTAGTTGTCTATATAATGTCTTTCTATTTTTAGTAGAGACGGGGTCTCGCTCAGGCTGGTCTCGAACTCCTGACCTTGAGCGATCCACCCGCCTCGGCCTCCCAGAGTGCTAGGATTACAGGCGTGAGCCACCGCGCCCGGCCGGTTATTGGAATCTAAGTTAACAAGGAGGCTGGTGGTTTGGATTTTGGTTTTTTTGTTTGTTTATTTGGTTGATTGGTTTTTTTTTTTTTTTTTTTTTTTTTAGAGACAGGGTCTTGCTTTGTCACCAAGGCTGGAGTACAGTGGCACAATCATAGCTCACTGTAACCTCAACTTCTTGGCCTCAAGTGATCCTCCCACCTCAGCCTCCTCAGTAGCTAGGACAACAAGCACACCACCACACCTGGCTAATTTTTAAATTTTCTGTAGAGAAGAGGTCTCCCTATGTTGCCTCGGCTGGTCTTGAGCTCATGGCCTCAAGCAATCCTCCTGCCTCAACCTCCCAAGGTTCTGGGATTACAAAAGTGAGCCATTGTGCCCCACCTGATGTTTTTATTTAGAGAAAAATTCCTCTTGGATTAATTTCTCATGTGTACTGAAATCAGACCTTTTGAAGAACCCAGAATGCAAAGAAGGATGAGGAGAGTTTTTTGTTAAATTGATTTTTTTTTCGTAAGTAGAGCCCATTTTTATTGTGGAACAATTTAAAGTTTTATATGGCACCTTTTTGCCTTGGGCAGCTTCAGGAATGGAATACCTATTACAGAAAATCTGCTGGGCACAGCCTAGGAAAAGCAGAACTTACACGGAGCATTTTAGTGGTATTGTTGGTAATGGTATGCACTTGGAAGTTAGCTGGAAGATTGAGGTTACCATCTCAATCTTTGGCAGTGGGCTCAGGAATTCTGACCAATTGGATCAAGCCTTGGTTTGATCCTTTCAGAAGGCATTTAAACCTCTTCCTCTTATCTTTGGGCTAAATTACTAGAACCCAAGAGTTCCTCATTCTGCAAGGAACCTGCAACTGCTTTTAGCGCCTTCTGTTTTATTTGTAGTCTGCATATCCGGGATCCAAGAAGAAGTATAGTATTATGTACAAGGCTGGGTGGGGCATTGAATTTCCTTGAGGAAATGGGCAGGAAGAAGAGTCCCATTTTAACTCTGGTTGTTTTCTATATATATTTTCACTCAGCATAGCTTTCTGTTTTTCTGTGTTTTTGAAGGAGAACTAAAAACTATGGGTAGGAAAAAAAAAAAAAAAAAAAAACTCTGGGTAGAGATAGAGACTTTTTCTTGAGGGATTTGGTTTTATAGAAAGGCTCTCTAGGGGAACCTGCCCTGGCATCCTGAGCGTTATACGGTCTTGCAGTGTGTTCCTTTACTCTGGTCTGCTGCAGAGTTGCTGCTTCCAGTTATGTTTCACAAAGGAAGAAACTGGTAAGCTTAATTGCATTTTATCATTGGAGTGTTGCTCTCAGAGCCTCCCTCTTCTTAGCAGGACCATGACACTTGATTCTATTCAAATATGTATTTATGTGAGATTTCATACTTAAGGTAATGCCAGTCAGTGTGAAGAATTCACCTTATGTATGCTGAAGGTTGTGAGTGACTGTGGATCAAAGTAGCAGCTTCATTTAAAGGTAGTTTTCAATATTATAGCAGTATATTGTACAATAGGTTCCTGAAAATAAGCAAGCAACGCTAGTTTCAGTTAGTCAACAAATATTGAGTGCCTGTGGTTCTTTCATTAGCTAGTCAAAACGGAGCTTTATGTTTAAACTTTGTGTTAAATGACAAATGGATCACGACATTTCCCCACAGTCTTGGTGGTGTAGCGTGGTAGAACTTGTTCTCTGGTATCTATGCTGTGTCTCCCTATTCTTTTTTTCTGCATGTCTCCCCATTCTGTGAATTCTTTTCTATTTGAGAGCAGAGGACAGTCAGATGAGCAAAATTGGTCCAGACAGTCAGAGTCATCCTAGGCCATCTGTTACACTGACAAAATTTCATAGCAGTTAGGATTGAATATTATCTGTAATCTAGGGATTTGGGGCAGCCAGATGTATCTTACGTGACTTGGGATGGATTTGGATCTATTAACAATTCTCAAGGAATTGTTGATTTAATAATATTTCAGCCTTTCCCTCCCACAGTGGCAGACATGCTGTTGACATCTGGCTGGGGTGAGGGTGGGGGTGGGGAAAGGAGAGGAGACAGAGAGGAGGGAGAAGGCACATATGTGTTTGTTAGCAACATCCCAAAACTATAAATCACTGAGAAATGGACATTTTATTCCTCTTCTCAACCACTAGATTGTCTCTTGGAATAATATAGGCCTTAAAATACCCAGGGTTCAGAGAACATGGCAAGTTAAGGAAACTTCATTGCATTCATGTTTGTGTTTGGAGCAGGAAGCATAATTACTTTGGTCACCTTTTCTTAAATTTGAGGTGCATCCTAGTCTGAGACATTCAGAGGCATTTGGGATTTAAGTTTGGTTATCTTAGGTATTTATAGGAAAATATCAAACCCTTTTGATAACTTTTTTGCCCTCTGAATATGGGTATTTTCAGCTTTTACAAATCATATGGTAAGTGTCATATACATTTGCCAATATAATTTGCCATGTAAATAAATATTCCATCTGGCCCCAAAACGATTTGTTTCAAAGGAGCCTGTTTCTTCTACTCTATTAGCTTCAGACAAAGTGGATGAGCCCATTAGCATTTATTTGTTCTCTTGCATAATTGTGTTTCACTAATAGTGATAGTCAAGTTTAGAGCATTTACTGCATGCGGGATGCTTTGCTAAGTGCTTTATAGGAATTATTTTATTTATCCCCATAACAAGTTTCTGTGGTAGGTACAGAGGTGGATTTACTGTGTTGCTGAGCTTCAAGATTTTTCACTTGCATGGCCACCTCCAAAGTTCTGGAATAGCTTAGCTGTGGGTTTATAGGATTATTAGTCTTTGCAAATAACTGCCCCCTCTATAAGCTTCAGGCTTCTTGAATCCTGGTTCTGGTCCTGGCTAGATACTTTTAATGATCTGCATTTTATAGTTGAGAAGATAGAGGTTAAGAAACCTGCTCCAGGACACTTGAGTAAGTGGTAGAGCCTGGCTTTCAGCCCAGACCCTCTGGCTCCAAGCTTCCTTAAAGCACTCTGCACGTGGTTAGGAGGCTAAGTTTTTTTGAAGATCTGTGTGAAAGTTCTGCCTCTTATAAATGTTGTATTAATTATACTTAATTTGCAATTCTATATTCTTTCTAGTGTTCAAATGGGTCCTTTTTTGCTTCAATTTTCAAAGTACTTTTCATTAGAGTTAAAGGTTTTTTGAAGTGTTGGTATATTGAATATATGTATATATAATTAAACATTAATCTGATTTGAATGTTAATGTGAAAAACCTACCAAGTAAACTGACAAATTCTTGAATATTATCTGTTTGGAGCTTTCTTGGCATGTGGATCCCAAATATGGAGATAAAAGGAGCTTTTGGAGATACCTAAAAGCTGATGGACTTGGGCAAGGGTGCGGACATGGTGATTCCCACACGGCCTGTTGCTGTTATGTGCCAGTGTTTAGGCATCTCATTCTGGAAGAATAGACCCCCGTCCACCCACTGAGACCCAGTATTCCAGCATTGGGAGATGGGGTACAATCATACTATATTAAATGGATTGAGCAGAAATTATTACTGCAAATCTGAAAAAGATTTTCTATATGTTGTTTCCCTACTTCAGAGTGGATGGATGTGGCTTTCATGCTTGTTTGGTTCTTTTTTCCCTGGAGTTTAGAAAATTCAATGGTAGAAGTGACAGGCTGAGTGTGGTGGTTCACACCTGTAACCTCAGCACTTTGGGAGGCCAAGGGGGAGTATCACTTGAAGCCAGGCATTTGAGACCAGACTGGGCAACATGGCGAGACCTCATCTCTACAAAAAATTAGACAAGCATGGTGTCATGTGCCTGTAGTCCCAGCTACTTGGAAGGCTGAAATGGTAGGATCACTTGAGCCCAGGAGTTTGAGGTTACAGTGAGCTGTGATCATACCACTGCACACTAGTCTGGGTGACAGAGCCAGACCCTATCTAAAAAAAAAATAATAAATTTATGTTTGCATTTGTGTTAGAGCTTTTCTTAAGGTAAAAAGCTAGTTAATAATGTATGTTTGTGCTTGAAGTTGTGATAAACTAGGTAACTGTATTTCATCATTTGTGAATCTACTCTAGTGAATGTAAAACTGGAGAGTTATTTAAATTCAAAATTACATAAAAATCCTGTAGAACTTAATCTAGGATCAGTTAATAAATTGTGGGGTCTAATAAAAACTAGAGATTACTATGGATAAATAGAGTTGAAGCATTCTAAGGGAGACAATGGTTTGGATGTGTATAGGGAATATTGCCTTGTAGTGAGTATGATAGCTCACAAAACTAATTGAGTATCATCAAAACCATGATATTCTTTATTCTTTTAAAGTTCAACACATATTTTTGGTATTTCACACATACTGGAAAATTGATAATTATGATTATCTTAGAGACATTACTTGTAACTTTCATAGCTGTCAAGCAAATTGTGGGCATTCCTTTCTAGGAGGAAATTCAAGTTTAGAGATGATATGCGGGGAAAAGGATTAATGAGAAAGCATTAGCATATTTGGCTGTAGGAACAAAGTGCACATGGGAAACGGCATGACTAATGGGTGAAACATCACCCGTGTCCTGTGCTCATATGAATATTCTGAGTTGTGATCTGGCAAAATAACAGGTCTCTTTCATTTTAAATAAACTTAAGAATATCTAACTTTTCTGAAGCAGTAGGATACTTCTTTTTAATAGTTTGTGTCCTAAGACAATTTTTAGGTGGGAGCATATATTTACCGGCAATGTGTGAGAATGCCGTACTCACACAAATTAGAGTTGAAAGTGTGACATTAGGGAGTTTTTAAAACTGGGAAACTCTCTTCCTATGGGGAAAAGGAGATACTGGCAGGAAGTAGAAGCATTGTTTGACTTCAAATTATACTCCAAGGCAATAGTAACCAAAACAGCATGGTACTGGTGTAAAAGTAGACACATAGACCAATGGAACAAAACAGAGAACCCAGAAATAAAGCAAAATATCTGTAACCAGAGGATCTTTGACAGAGCAGACAAAAACATACACTGGGGAAAGGACACCCTATTCAATAAATGGGGCTGGAAAAATTGTATAGCCACATGCAGAATGATGAAACTGGATTCCTATTTCTCATACTCCACAAAAATTAACTCAAGATGGATTAAAGACTTAAATGTAAGATCTGAAACCATAAAAATGTTAGAAGAACACCAAGGAGAAACCGTCCTCAACCCTGTTGACCTAGGTAAAGAACTTATGACTAAGACCCAAAAGCAAATACAATAAAAACAAAAATAAATAAATGGGACTTAATTAAACTAAAAAGCTTACAGCAAAAGATATAATCAACACAGTAGAGTAAATAGAAAACCTACGGAATGGGATAAAGTATGTATTCACAAATCATATATCTGACAAAGGCCTAATATGCAGAATGTATAAGTAGCTCAAACAAAGCAGCAAGAAAAAAAACCAGATAACTCCGTTAAAAAGTGGACAAAAGACATGAACAGACATTTTTTTAAAAAAGAAACACAAATTGCCAACAAACATGAAAAAATGCTCAACATCATTAAGGAAATGCAAATTAAAACCACAATGAGATACCACCTTACCCCACTCAGAATGGCTGTGATTAAAAAGTCAAACAAGGCCGGGCGCGGTGGCTCACGCCTGTAATCCTAGCACTCTGGGAGGCCAAGGCGGGTGGATCGCTCGAGGTCAGGAGTTCGAGACCAGCCTGAGCAAGAGTGAGACCCCGTCTCTACTAAAAATAGAAAGAAATTATATGGACAACTAAAATATATATATACAAAAAAATTAGCCGGGCATGGTGGCACATGCCTGTAGTCCCAGCTACTCGGGAGGCTGAGGCAGTAGGATCGCTTAAGCCCAGGAGTTTGAGGTTGCTGTGAGCTAGACTGACGCCACGGCACTCACTCTAGCCCGGGCAACAGAGTGAGACTCTGTCTAAAAAAAAAAAAAAAAAAAAAGTCAAACAATAGAAGCGGGTGCAGATGTGGTGAGAAGGGAATGCTTATACACTGTTAGTGGGAATGTAAATTAGTACAACCTCTATGGAAAATAGTATGGAGATTCCTCAAAGAACTGAAAGTAGATTTACCATTGGATCCAGCAATCCCACTACTGGGAATCTACCCAAAGGATAAGTCATTTTATAAAAGAAGATACCTGCACCTGTATGTATTTGTAGCAACTTGGATGGGACTGGAGGCCATTATCCTAAGCTAAGTAACCCAGGAACATTCTCACTTTTTTTTTTTCTTTTGAGACAGAGTCTTGCTCTGTTGCCACTAGTGCAGTGGCATTGTCATAGCTCACTGAAACCTCAAACTCCTGGGCTGAAGCCATTCTCTTGCCTCAGCCTCCCAAGTAGCTGGGACTATATATAGGTGATGAGCATCAAGACACCAGATTCACTCTTGCTCAGGCTGGTCTTGAACTCCTGACCTCAAGCAATCCTCCCACGTCGGCCTCCCAGAGTGCTAGGATTGCAGGCATGAGCCACCGCATCCAGTCACCTTCTAACTTTGAAGTGGGAGCTAAGCAATGAGTATACATGGTCAACATTGGAGACTCGGAAGGGGAGGGGGTTCAGGATGAAAAATTACCTATTGGGTACAATGTATACTATTCAGGCAACAGGTACTTTAAAAGCCTAGACTTCACTATGCTAGTCATCATCCATATAACAAAAAACCATTTGTAGCCCTTAAATCTATTAAAGAGAAAAACCTGTTTAAAAAAATAGGGAAATGTTGCAGTACTGTAATACTCAAGATTTACTCTGAAATTCTCACCAGTGATTGAAGGTCAAGCTCTTGAGATTTTTTTTGTTTCTGAGGAAACATTTCTAGAATTAGATAAGAATTTTGGACAATAGGATTTGCTTTTCAGAGTGAGGACTTTTAAAAAGTTGACTGCAATATATAAATTCTGCAATCCAAGGAATTCCTGTAGTTGGGGTAGTGTTTGCTGGCCTCCTCATCTCTTTAGAATCAGAAAATTAATTTATGTGGCGTACATAGGAGCATGCTAATAAGAATTGAGATAAGGTATTATAGCTCAACTGCTTGAAGAGAAAGTCAGTGGAACCATAGTCTTCATTTTAGAGAAATCACAACAGGTGGAGTCACAGTCACACAGCCAGCCAGGTTCATACAACTGAGGTGGAAATGAACCCCAAGGTTCTTTCTTCATTGCAACAGATTTTCATATTTATATCTGCAAATTAATGCACTAACTTGTAGCTTCCAAAGAAGAGGAAGAATAAACATTTTTCCAAATTGGGCTATATTAATATGTTCTTTCTGTTTTGGATGGACTGGAACTTCAATTCTTATTGAATCAGAGTATAGCTTTCCTGAATGAAAAGTCAATGTGAAATATTCTGTCTTAAAGGAAGAAATGTCAAGGTACTATAGTTTTCAATGCATTGTGCTAGAAGGAATGGTAAGATGGGCAATGTTGCATATAAGAATGTGATTAGGGATCTCTTATTAACATTTGTGATATCACAGTGATTAGTTCCTGAAAATACAATGGTACTCCGTGTTGTTTATGTATGAGATGTGAGTTCTCCCCGCCCCCGCCGTGTTGTCTAAAATTGCACTACCTGAGAGTCATATTTCAAGGACATTGATGTGTTAGCTCTCTTAAAAGAATCTTCAAATTGAATTTTTAATGAAGATATTTTTAAATGATGAAAGCAAGTTTTAAAATCTAGTAACAGTTTTTTTAAAAAAATCCTGTCACTGTCCTAATTTAGTAGGAAAAAGGATTAGACAGTTTAACTATATGATGGCCATTTTTAGAATCTGCTGTTGAACATCTTCTTGGTTGGGGACTGGGGATTATTGAGGTGGTGTGAAGACTTTAATTTGCTTTCATCCTTTGACTACACATCAGCTAGCAGGAATTCTAGTGGAGCAGAAATACGGCATATATGGTACAGTCATGCATCACTTAATGATAGGGATATATTTTGAGAAATGTGTCATCAGGGAATCTAGTCATGCAAACATCATACAGTGTACTTACAGAAGTCTAGATGGTATAACCTACTATGTATATCTAGGCTAGATGGTGTATGCTCCTTGGCTACGAACCTGTACAGCATGTTACTGTGCTGAATACTGCAGGCAGTTGTAACACAATGGGAAGTGTTTGTGTATCTAAGCATGTGTAAACATAGAAAAGGCACAGTAAAATACAGTATTACAATCTTACAGGACCACTGTCGTATATGCAGTCTGATGTTACATAGACTGGACCATTATAATGACGGGCCCATCGTCATACAGCACATGACCGTAATTGCAAAATAGTTTTCTAGGTTACTACCTAGACCTACCTGAGGTATTGTGTCCAAACCTGTGCAAAAGGCATTAGAAAAGGTTGAGTTGGGCCTGTAATCCTCACAAGGATCACTTTTGCTGACCTGAGAACTTTTCATTTTCTTTTTTGTTTTAAAGCCAACTCCTCCATTTGTGTGTTAATTGAAATCACTAATAGTTTGCAATGTTAGGTGCTTAGAAAAATACCTGATTGCTGTTATCGTTAATACCTGGTTGCTGTTATTGTTAAGTATTTATTTACGGGGTATTTGACTGATACTGCCTAAAAGAATGAACAGTCTGTTTTTATTTTCTGAACATTTTAAATAGGCATTTAGTTCACATATGACAGTGCAACAGGACAGTGCTTTCTTTTGCTGCTTCTCCTGCCTGGCTGGCGACCCCTTCTTGGTCTCCTTTGTGGGGTCTTCCGTCCTTCCCCAGCCATCATGCTGTCCTGTCACAAAGCTCCACCCCCCACCTCTTCCCATTCGGTGTCATGGCTGTAAAAACCATCCAAACGCTGCCCTCTTCTAAGTCCAGCCCAAGCCTCTCTTGTAATTCCAGACTCATATTCAACTGCCTCTTCATCATCTTTTCTTGAATGTCCAATAGGTATTTCAAACTAAACCTCCTAAAGCCAAACTCTGTGAACTCACATTCTTTCCTTCCATTTGCTCAAGCCAGAAACATTGGCATGTTTCTTGATTCTTCTTCCTCATACCCCACAGGCAGTCTGTCACCAAATCATATTGTCTCTGCTTTGACAACTGTCCAGAATCGGACCATGAACCACCATATCTCCAGCCAAGTCATTATTACCTGTATCACCTGTTTGTGTTTGCTTGTTTGTTTCATGTTTCTTATTGTTGTAACTGGTCCCTTTGCATCCATCCATACTCCTCTATAGTCTATTCTCACCTCAGCAGCTGAGTGATTCTTTTGAAATATAAATCAGGGCATGTTATTTCTATGCTCAGAATCCTCTTTCTATAGCACACTGTATAAAAGCTTCAAAGTCCTACACATGGGCCATGTAAACCCTACCACTGCCACTACCTACAGTTTCCTGCATGCTCTCACTGCCCTGGACACATCGGCCCCTTGCTGCACCTCTTCAGGCCACGACGTTTCAGGGCCACACTTTCCCCAGATACATGGCTCGTTCCTCATTTCCTATAGGTCGCTGCTCAAATGTGCCCTTATCAGAGAGGCCTTTTGGCCCATTCTATAAATATGGCAACACCCTTCTTATCTTCCCTCCACTCCCTGAATTCCCCAACATGATCTGGGGAAAAATATATATGTGTGTGTATAAAATGTTTCTTTATTGTCCTCTGACTAAAATAGAAGTTTCATAAAGGCAAGAACTTGTTTTGGCAGCCAAAGTAGTGCTGGTACCTGGTAGGGTCTCGTATATTTAACTGAATGGACTTTGGATCCCTTCTTTTTCCTGCAAAGGTACAAGAATACATTATTTTACACTACTTTTGATAGTTACATTCATTCTGAGTAATTTTCTATGTCCTCCTGAATAATTTCATTTTAATTTCTTTTCATTAAATAGCCTGAGCTATACCTATTAGTTTTTTAAAAAAAATCTAACTGTCAGAAAAGATGCACACAGGCCGGGCGCGGTGATAATCCTAGCACTCTGGGAGGCCGAGGCGGGCAGATCGTTTGAGCTCAGGGGTTCGAGACCAGCCTCAGCAAGAGCGAGACCGCATCTCTACTAAAAATAGAAAGAAATTATATGGACAGCTAAAAATATACATAGAAAAATTAGCCGGGCATGGTGGCACATGCCTGTAGTCCCAGCTACTCGGGAGGCTGAGGCAGAAGGATCACTTGAGCCCAGGAGTTTGAGGTTGCTGTGAGCTAGGCTGACACCACGGCACTCTAGTCTGGGCAACAAAGTTAGAGAGACTCTGTCTTAGGGGAAAAAAAAAAAAAAAAAATGTTGCACACAAAGTATAATGAATACCTATATGCCCTTCACCCATTCTGACATTTTGCCACATTTGTATTATCTATTTCTATATTAATGAAAATTTTTCTGAACCATTCGAATTAGTTGTAGATGTCATAACCCTTTGTGCCTTAAATACTTCAGAGTACATCTTCTAAGAACAAGGAAATGCTTCTGCATATTCATGATACAAATACTATTTTCAGAAGATACAACATTGATACAGTACTACTTCCTGATATAGAGTGCATATTCAAATTTCCCCAATTGTCCCAACAATGTCCTTTGTAAATGTTTTTTACAATCTAGGATCTAATCAAGTTCCATAATTGCATTGCATTTAGTTGTCATGTCTTTTTAGTCTCCGTTTTTTTTTTTTTTTTTTTTTGAGACAGTCTTGCTCTGTCACCCTGACGAGAGTGCAGTGGCATCATCATAGCTCACTGCAACCTCAAACTCCCAGGCTCAAGTGATCCTCCTGCCTTGGCCTCCCAGAGTGCTAGGATTGCAGGTGTGAGCCACTGCACACAGCTTTAGTGTCCTTTAATCTAGAATATACTGTAGTTCCCCAGCTTTTATTGGCTTTCATAACTTAACATTTTAAAGAATCCAGGCATCATGTTTGGCAAGATGTCCTTTAACTGGAGTTAGTCTGATTTTGTAAGCTGAGGCTAACCACAAGACAGTATTTTTTGTGGGAACATAGCACAGGTGATGTGGTGTGCCTCTCGGTCTGTCACATGGGCAGGCACGTGTCACTTTGTCTCATGATTGGTGATGCCAATTTGGATCACTAGGTGAAGACAGTATTCCCAAATTTCCCTACTGTGAAGATTTCCTTTTGTAGTAAAAGATGTCTGAAGTGATACTTTGAGACTGTGTGGTCATCCTGTTCCCAAAACCCTTTCACCTAGTGGTTGTAATGATTCCCGCCTGAATCGATTACTATGGTGCTTGTAAAAATGAAAATCCTCTTTATTATTCCTTCCATATTAATTAGTTGATATTTTTCTATAAAAAGCTTTCCCTTCTCTCTCTCCAGTCTTAAAAAATTTTTTTTTTTTTTTTTTTTTTTTTTTTTGAGACAGAGTCTTGCTTTGTTGCCCAGGCTAGAGTGAGTGCCGTGGCGTCAGCCTAGCTCACAGCAACCTCAGACTCCTGGGCTTAAGCGATCCTACTGCCTCAGCCTCCCGAATAGCTGGGACTACAGGCATGCGCCACCATGCCCGGCTAATTTTTTGTAGGTATATATTTTAGTTGGCCAGATAATTTCTTTCTATTTTTAGTAGAGACGGGGTCTCGCTCTTGCTCAGGCTGGTCTCAAACTCCTGACCTCGAGCGATCCACCCGCCTCGGCCTCCCAGAGTGCTAGGATTACAGGCGTGAGCCACCGCGCCCGGCCTTAAAATATTTTTAGTATCACTAAATCTTCATGATTTTAAAAATTACTCAGTGTGTTATAATTTATTGCTGTCATTCATTTTGATACTCAAATTGCCCCAGATTTGGCTGAGGGGAATTCTGTATTCCAGTTGGGGAAATAATTGGTGCATCTTTTCTTCAATATAGTCAGGGGTTTAAGGGGATTAAAGAGTCTCCTAATAATTGTATAACATTGAAGGGAACAGATAGTATAATAGACTCTTCATGGGGAAAATGAAGAGGCTTCAGGTGTCCCAGAGTGAACAGCCTGTTCAGCGGGCCTCCTGCCAGCCCCTGATAAATGCTATTCTGGCTGAGGCAGACCTGGAATCGGGCCCCTTCTGTCCCCAGAGCATCCTATCCTGAGTGGGGCGATTTGGCCAAGTCTAACAATTTGGCAGCGTGTCGGAAGACTCGGGCTTGTTACTTCAGCAGTGGTTTCCAAATGCAGCTGATCGCTGGGAGAGATTTTTTGTCTTTTTTTTTTTTTTTTAGTACAGCTTTCATATCTGTAGAATCAGACTATTTGGATTGGACCCTATCTTAGATCATTTTCTGTTGCTATAACAGAATGCCCGAGACTGAATGACTTATAAAGAAAAGAGGGCTTTTTTTGTTTTGGTTTGGTTTGGTTTGGTTTGGTTTGGTTTAGGGGTCTAAGGTCTGGGAAGTCCAAGATCCAGTGGCCGCATCTGGCCAGCCCCTGGGGAGGGCCCCGTGCTGCCATCGTAACGCGGAGGACAAGTGGGCACCTGTGACAGGGACAACATCACCTTATAACAAACCGCTCTCATGTTAACTAACCCAGTCCTGCTAGAGCCAGAACTGACTCGTTCCCGTGAGAGCGTTAGTCCTTCATGAGGGTGCATCCTTCGTGACCCTTCGCGACGCCTCTTACAGTTTCCACCACCTCTCAACGCCATTACATTGGAGCCCAGGCCACAACATGACTTTTGGTGGGAACAAACCACATTCAAACTATAATATAGCAGGCCTCATACCCATGCAGAGTGTGTAAAAGTTTTCTCCTTGTGGTCTTAATGTCTTAGGCTTGGAAATGAGTTTGTTCATTCAACAATTACTTGAGTTAGACCCATTCTCCGGTCTGTTGGATTTAATTGAACCCAGGCTTACTGGGTCTCAAGAGTATAACCTGGTTTGATTGTAAGTGGCCTGGCATCATCTCTGTTGTGCTTAATACCTGGTTTTGGGTAGATGAGACCAGCCTTTAACTAGAAGGATGTGCTGGCCCAAGAGTGAAAGATCAGATTCTAGTCTTCCTTAGAAATTCTCTTTACTGTAGGATTTTCATGACAGGTGCTAAAAATGGGAAATAATAGATCTTATAGAGGAAAAGAAACTGCCTATTATTAGACTTTTATGAAAGGAACAGAATGTGTTTGACATCTACTTCCTACTTTATAGCCTTTATAGGTATATAGAAGTAGTATAAGATTTGGATTCTGCCCGTGAAAAATTTATAAGCTATCCCAGTAGCTTATACGTTCTGCTGTTAACAGACTTGCTTAAGTTCTACTGCTTACAAAAACATGTAATTTGGCCTTTGTTTCAAGAATTTTAAAAATGGAGGGGATGCTATTCTATAAATCGTATTTACTTAAAGTACAAAGATTAGTTACATGGATGAATAAGCCCCACAGCTATAGGACTGGAGCTGAAATCAAATTTGGAAACTATGTTTTTTAGCTGGAAGGCACCATATGGATAATTTGAGTTACTATAAAGTACAGTTCACTTTAGAAAGAAAATGTTTGGAAAATGGATGTTTGAGTTACCTAAGGTATCATTATATACTACACAATACGGTATCTTTTGGTAGAGTTTTATATTCTGTTTTCTCTAATGGTTTAGTATCTCTTAAAGTACCTAACACCAGATTATTTGACAGAGTTGGACATTCTTATATTTTCTGGTGCAATGGAGTTAGTGTGAGATGTATTGTTTGAAGATGGTATTAAGATACCTTTGATAGGGTAGATACTAAACTATCCTAGAGATAGGGCAATAGGCAGAGACAATTGCAAGACGCTAAAATGTATCTAGAGAAATATTAATGGTCAATTTTCATTAACTACCCAAAGTTTTGTTATAATGCTCTAACACTAAACAAAGTCACTTAATTATTTAATAGTTCCTTTTAGAAATAGGTTGTCATATCACTTTGGTTGAAAACATAAAAGGAAAACTGAGACTGGGTGTTGGTGCTACTGTTAAATATTTCTGACATTGCTTTTCCCTTAGCAAATAACAAAATCTACATTCTTATTTTCACAACAGTACATAGGTACAATTATCCCTATTTTCAGAACCATTTTTAAGATAATTAAAACAACCAAGTTGAAGTCACTCAGCTGGTTAATAATAGCAGAGACAGACTTTGATCTCAGGGCTATGAAAGGCCAAGCCTATTTTCTAAGGCTTTCCTCTTAATGACAAATAATACTTACCACAAAGAAAAACATTGTAAAGTTAGAATTTAAAAAATTAAAATTACCTATAATTTTACATCCTAGAAATTAACTATTAACATTATAGGGAATATTGGTCATTATTGGTTTAAGAAATTGTTCAATTAATTTAAAGCTCGTGAAAAGCATATGGAAATTAAATTGTTACATCTTTTCTTCTAAAATGGTAGTTTTATAACCCTAGACCCTTAAACTAAATTGCTAGTTACTTAAAAATGTTGTAGCAGTTAGACATATACATTAATTTGAAAATGAAAGCTATTATTTGACAGTCTGATTTCATTCTGTGCATGGGTGCCAAAACACACTTCTCCCACCTTTTCATCTTACTGCATCTCTGCCTGCAAACACATCTCATTTTTCTCCATCGTGGTTCTTGCCTTTCCAATTTCGTTAGTCCTTTGCAAGAGACTCAAAATCAGTGCTTTTGGTCCTATCCTAGCCCCTCTATTCCACCCCATAGAAGAGAATGAAATAAATTTATTTTATCTCAAAACTTTTTTTTCCAGGAAGGTTCCTTGTGTTAGCACAGACTATACCACCTGCTAGCTCTCTCACTTTAACTTTGGCTTCTTCATCTCTAAATTTAAAGCATTAGATGCGATCATCTAAATATCCTTTCTAGCTCTGACATTCCGTGGTTCTCCCTTCATCCGAGAATGCCAGTAGGAGTATGTCTGTGACTATCCAGCACACATCAGTGAACCAGGAGCAGAGGAGGTGCCTGGTACAGGTTCCCTGGGTTGTGATTCTCCTCGTCTCACTGTTACTGTGTTAGAAGATCAAGGAGGTGAAGGACTCAATGTAGCTCATGTTCATGAAAGAGGGAGTGACTGGGAGAATTTTGCCACATTCCACCAATGTTCAATGAGGCCCTGAGAAAGTTCAGGTAGGAGTGAGGTGGGAGAGATGGAAAGGTGGTTAAGAGGTGTTGGTTGGAGAAGGGAATCTCGACATCGAGCTCTTAGAGGTAGAGCAATTCTAAATGGTGGCAGAATCTAAATGTTGACAACCTTGGGTAGATGGGAACTGAGCTCTTTAGACTGACGGCAGTCAGAACACACTGACAGCAGAGTTTTAGAAGGAAATTGATTGATAACGTTAGTTTAGTGGAATATAGGGAGAAACATGTAAGATTCAATGTCATACCTGTGTTTAGGTCAGAACCCAAATAATAACCAGCGTTGTGATGTTGACATCTTTGACTCTGTATATGAATCTGGGAATTCCCGGCTCAGAGGTTATCGCCTAATAAGGCAATGTATATAAAGGCTTTAGGGAATCAGTAAAGTATGACACAGATATATCAGTTGTTTGGCCCTTCTAGACGTGGCCTCATTCTTTCAGCCTCTTCCTTTTTTTTCTGCAAGCTGAGTGTAAACTGGAACAGGGCCACCACTTCTATATTTCTTATATTTTGTCTGGTACTTCAGACGGTGATCTGCATATCAACTTTTGTTTAATTTTCAACCCATCTGTCTCTTGTAATCGATTCTCTGACAAAAACTTGTCCTAAGGAGTCACTTCCATGTTCCCTGGTTGAATTTGCCCTTATGAGGGGGAGTGTGAACATAGACTTATTGCACCTTATTGCATCCGTAAAAGATTTGAAGTTAGTAGCAACCACACATGGCCATTATTTGTACTTCAGGAAAGTCCTTTTGGTGACCTTTCAGTTGAGGTTTTTCTCTATTTACTCCCATTTGAGGAGCTGTTGTTTGGATTAGTGGTGATACTTTTGGAATTTACACAGAAGAAAACGTACTGTTTACTGTGTCTGGGAGCCTTTAAAGGCTTCTGATCTTCCCATACTGACGTTAAAAGATTCATTAGTTATGCTACCATTAGAAAATGCTTAAAAACAGGACGGTTCCTCTGAGGAAAACGGCATTTTCAGTTTCAGGCCCCTGCAATTCAGACTTGAAATAAGGAAAAATAGTTTGCACACCTTTCACTTACAAAAACTATATGACAGGCCGGGTGCGGTGGCTCACGCTTGTAATCCTAGCACTCTGGGAGGCCGAGGCAGGAGGATCGCTCGAGGTCAGGAGTTCGAGACCAGCCTGAGCAAGAGTGAGACCCCCATCTCTACCAAAAATAGAAAGAAATTAGCCAGACAACTAAAAATATATAGAAAAAATTAACCGGGCATGGTGGCGCATGCCTGTAGTCCCAGCTACTCGGGAGGCTGAGACAGAAGGATCGCTTGAGCCCAGGAGTTTGAGGTGCTGTGAGCTAGGCTGACGCCACGGCACTCTAGCCCAGGCAACAGAGTGAGACTCTGTCTCAAAAAACAAAACTATATGACAGTACCTAGTCCAATAATTGCTGTGAGTATTCCTTGAACCTTTGTTTGTAAAAGACCCAAGATACTGCCTGGAATGTAGTAAATCATCAGGAAGTGTTGCTGGTGGGTGTAGCAGTGGAGCAAGGAGTTTGTGGTTCACATGGGGACACCCCCAGGAGTCCTTGGCCAGGAAGCATGGAGGACATGCCAGTATGTGAGACAGAAGACCTGTGAGGGGCGGGGGGGGTGTCAGTGTTCAGGCTAGATGTACTGAAAATGAAATACTTGTTGCTAAAACATCAAGTGTATAGCCAGGTAATAGAAACAGACCTATGAAAGAATGGTGCATCACTTTCTTTGCTCTTGTGCTCCTCGCACCCCAACCAAGTTACTTGTTTCTGTCCTTGGTGGCTCTGCCATTCTGTGAGCTAGGCTAGGAAGTTTTACTCCTCCCTCTCCCTCACCCTTTATTGAATTGCCGTTTAACCCCTGCTTAAAAAAATTCTCAAGTAGCCCCTTCTCCTCTCCAATGCCTACTTCCACTGCCCTAATGCAGGCTTACTGCCTCTCCTACCTGGTCCCTGCAGCCAGTCTTCCTGATACAGGTGTGGCACTATCACTGGAGCGATTTTGCCTAACACCCTACCCCAGGGTGAGGTGTGCTTTCTCACCAGGCACATCTCTTCCCCTGACACTGCCCTGGGTGCAGCAGCCCCCTCGAGAAAAGGCTTGTAACATGGTCAGCTTTGCATCCCCAGCTCCTGACAGAGTGTTTGACACCGTGTTAGTGCCACATGAGTCAAACAACAGGACTATGTGCCATTCTAAAATGTGATTATTTTTTTCTTTACTCCCCAGTAAGAATTAATCTTTCCTTTCCATATATTCTTATACCGATGTATTTTTATCCTGTTATACATTTAACATCTGACAAATGGTGTTGTGGTTGGCTCTGTAACTTTGTTACTAAAGATAGGACCTAGATTCACTGGGAAATTCATTTAAGAAAGAAATAATACCAACTCTACACAACTCCAAAAAATTGAAGTGGAGGGAATACTTCTGAAGTTACTCTGTGAGGCCAGGATTGTCCTCATACCAATATCAGAAAAGATAATGCAGTAAAAGAAAACTACAGACTCACTGTTGCTTTGGTATAAATTCTCCCAGTTGATCTATAGGTTCAATTAAAGTCTCAGCAGACAGTTTGTGATAGAAATTGACAAGTTGATTCCAAAGGTCATGTTGAAATACAAGGGACTTAAACTAGCCAAAATAACTTAAAAAAAGAAGAATGAACTTGCAAAACATATAATACCTAATCTCAAGACTTATTATAAATTACAATGATCAAGGCAGTGTGGTATTAGTATTAAGATAGACAAACAGATCAGTGGAACATAAGAGTCCAGAAATAGACCAACACAATTAATTTTTGGCAAAGATGCCAAAAATTCAAAGATGCCAAGGCAATTCAATAGAGAACAACCTTTTCAACAAATGGTGCCAGAACAATTGCAAAACAAAAACAAAAAACACCTTATCCTTACCTCAAACATATACACAAATGAACCTGAAATGGGTCATATATGTAAAAGTAAGAGCTGAAAACTTTAAAACATCTAGAAGAAAACACAGGACATATTTTACCTTGGTTTAGATTTCTCAATTTAAGATTTCTTAAATACAGCATAAAAATCAGGAAGTCAACAAATCAGATTTCATTAAAATAAAACCTTTGCTTTTTAAAAGACCTGTTAAGAAAATGAAAAGACAAATCACTAGAAGAAAATATTTGTAAAACATATTGGACAAAGGACTTGTATGTATTATAGAACGCATAAAGAACTCTTACAACTCAGTAAAAAAAAAAGAAAAACACTTAAAGAATATGCAAAAGATTTGAACAAACACTCCAATAATGAAGAGAGATGGCAAACAAATAAAAAGATACTTAACATCATTAGATATTGGCTAAATGTAAGTAAAACCACACTAAGATACCACTACCCACCCATGGGTAAAATGAAAGACTGAATATAGCAAATGTTGGGGTGAGTGTGGAGCAACTGGAACACGGATATACCGCTGGTAGGGCCACTTTAGAAAACAGTTTGGTAGTTTCTTAAGAAGTTAAACATTTAACTGGTGTGTCACCCAGCTGTTCCAAACACCTGTACATAAATATTTATAGCAACTTTATTTGCAGCAGCCCAAAACTGGAAATACCCCAGATGCCCATCAGCAACTGAATGGATAAACAAACTGTGGTATTTCCGTACAATTAAATACCCAGTGATAAACACATGCAAAAACATGGATGAATCTCAAAATAATTATGCAGAGTGAAATAAGCCAGACAAAAAAGAGTACAGAGTGTGTTACGGAACCAAACTGGGGTCCACTCTCCTGGTGCAGTAAAGCCAAACACTGATGCTGAGATTTGCAGCGAGAGAAAGAAGAGCATTTATTTCAGGATGCCAAGCAAGGAGAACAGGCAACTAACACTTTAGACCCACACTCTCCAGTGGCTTACAAGCAAGGGTTTTTAAAGGCAAGTGTACATTTCAGGAAAGCAGAAGTTGTAGGCAAAATTATAATCAGTACATGGAGATGATACATTGGTTTGGCCCCAAAAGGTGGGATATGTTGAAGTGGGGGCTTACAGGTCGTAGGTTGATTCAGAGATTATTTGATTAGCAGTTGGTTAAGGAAGTAAGGCCTTGTCTAAAACTTGGGGTCAGCAGAAAGGAATGTTAAAGTTTGGCCTATGGTGTGACTCTTTAGAACATGGGATGGTGGTCAGAGTTCAGTCCTCACTTCTCCCTTATCTGAGGTCTCAGTATGATAGTGGTTGACATTTTCCATCTGGTGGGGGTTTCTGAAAAATGACTCAGGAACATATGTTAAGATGCTGTCTTTCAATTTCTATAGGGAACCAAGACACTCGTGATTCTAGCTTGGGAGACAACTATCTTCGTGTCAGGTAGCTCATTTACTTTTCAAGGCTAGCTGGGTGCCTGGAATTTCCCTTGAAGGGACTCAAGATTTTTTCTTTATTTCCGTGCTTGAGGGGCTCAGCAATCCCCTAAGAAGGGTCCCTGCTCCATCTTAAGTGTATGGTTGCATTTATATAAAACTCCAGAAAATGCAAACTGATCTATAGTGACAGAAAGCAGATTAGTGATTGCCTGGGTTGGGGGTGATGGATATGGGACGTTCACTTTCTTGATTGTGGTGATGGTTTTGTGGGTATATAGATGTGTCAAAACTTTTCTAATTGTATACTTTAAATATATATAGTTTATTGTATGACTGTTATACCTCAAAGCTGAAGGGAAAAAAAGATGATCTATATTTCTTTGACCTTATCCATTGTCTGGAATACGTACTTGCTTTTAATAGGTGCTTGGTAATTATTTCCTGTAGTGAGTTTATTTTTAAAATAAAGTGGGGGAGGCGGAAGTAGGCTAGGGAAATTCATGAGGAACTTCTATAGATTCTACAGTCTAAGCTTCATTTATTTAAATTTAGGCAAGAAAGTGACCACCTTTCCTTTTAAACTACTCTAGTGTTTATTTTCTTGTCTTCAATAGACTGGTTTCTGGAAGAAAAGAATTACATAGAGCTGGTGTTGAGTTCTGTTAGTTACAGCCTTAGATCTGTACAACTTTATATGTCCAGGAAAGGCTTTAGGTCATACGGAGGCCAACTTTGCTTTTTATAGGAAAATAAACAAGGAACCTAGGAGTTCTAGAATCCACACTGATACTGTAGTGCTGGCCTTTACATAGGACGGTTTCACTTTTATTAGCTTTCCTGTTAATTATTTAATCCTGTTGGGCAGATGCTTTCTCCAAGTCATGTTGCCACTCTAGTTTGTTCCACTGTCTCATTCAGAGAGAGGATGATGATGGTGATTCTTATTTTAAGGAATCCTGACTAAATACCAAGTACAAATTATTTTTTCTGAGTCTGATTCTGCTTAATAATGCACTTCTGTATTTTTGCTGAAAACTAGTTACTCTGGATTCTTATATTGCTATTTTTCAAGCCTCCAAGTGAAATGAAATGGGGAGAAAGGGTTTTTGATAAGGTGGGGTGGCTTTATTTCAATCACTGATCAGGAGAATGTGATGAGCCACATTTATTTTTACCTGGTTACTCAGGTCCTGCCCCACACTGTGGTGTACAGTAGAAAATGGGGTAGGAAGAACATCAGTGGGAGTTACTTGAAGGCCAGGTTAGACTGAATAGGGATCAATACCGTCATCATAGCAGCCCTAAACCTTCTGGACTGTGGTTGAGGGACATGAAGTTTAGCCTTCAACATAGTTTCTGGCCTGTTGGAACTTTAAAACAAACCTCACTTTATTTTGGAAATTTTCAGCCATATACAAAAGTAGGGAAAATGAGTACAAGACAGTTCATTATACTATCCCCCAGCTGGGACCTGTCATTAGAATTTGAAAGCAGTGATTATGTGACTATCAGTAATAGGCAATTACTAATATAATGCAAAATGGTCTATTTTTGAGGTGCTGTTGTAACATCACATTTCTTCAAATAAAACTTTTGAAAGATAAAAACATGTTAAAACCATCTCTAGATCTATTTGTGGTTAAACAGCAGCAGCTGATCACTGAATTTTAACTGCTGATTCTGAATGCTAGTGACTTGCTACTGGAATTAAGGGCCCCCCAGGAAAGGCCTTCAGAATGCTCCGCCCAGGGCTGTTTCCTCCGACCTTCCTGTGTACGGAGACTGCAAGGCACCTCGCAAACAATAGATCCAAACTTACTCGGTGACAGAACTCTCTGTTCCAATGAAACCTTCAGCACCCCAACATTTAAAACTGCAAAAAATATAAAAGCAATGAACTGGTTATCTCCTCAGGCATTTTATTCTAGGTTTCACAGCAAATATTTTTATTGTTTATAGAAACCTGGAAACACTTTTGGGAGGCAGAGGACAGTTTAAAACTGCTGTTTTACTGCATTTCTCTGTTATAGGAATTTTTTTAAACTTCTTTTTTTAGATTCTCTGCCCCTACTCTCAAAAAAAAAAAAAAAAAAAACAAGGATTGCGTATTATCTACAATATGCTGAGAATTTCCGTGGATAATCTTAGTTCTAGATTATTTTAAAAGCCATTCTTACTACATTTCCCCTTCTATTTTGAAAGATAATTATTTCAAATTTTTATTTTTTAAAGTAACTAAAAATCTAAAACTGAGGTTTTTTCATGTCCAAGTGTGTCTCGACCTGCACAAAAGATATTGCCAATATTGTGTGCAAATCGAGGGCTTGTATATAAATTATTTTAAATGACTCAAAGGACATTTATATTCTAAAAGAATTCTATAGTGAGTTCATTTGCAATGTGAAAAAATAGCTCCCAAACTTATTTGGGTTTTTTTGTTTTGTTTTGTTTTTACCTTTTTGACTCGTGTAAATCAAAATGTACCCACACTTTGGTGTTATAACATTCATTTCTACCTCTGGGCATTGTTTCATCAGTTGCACATGTGAGATTTGTAGGGCAGAAGGGGAAAAACCCTAATGCACTTAACTGATTATTCTGACCCGCCGTCTACCCTGCTGGTTGAGTGGATGGTAATGTCACTAATAAGGAGAAAGCAGAGGCACTCAGCAGGTCACACTGTGCCCTTTGCCCTTGTCTGACATTCAGCTCAGCTCCTGAAACCCTGCTCTGCCCAACCCCCAGCCTGTGAGCCCAGTGACAAAAATACCAGCTAACCTTGGGAAGATGCAAATGTTAGAGATGTGGAAGAATAAATTGAATAAAAGCCAGAGTATGAATGCACCTACCCGGCAAACATTTAGTTGTTTATCACAGCAGAGGCGTTTATAAGCCAGCGTCACTTATGTTGGTAAGAGAAGCTGGGCCCTGCCACCCCCCCATCCTCCTTCTGGCTGCTTCTTAGAAGCCAGATGCTCACATAGCAGTTGTGGCTCCTTCCTAAGCTAGACCATTTACAGTGTCTGGTCAATGTGGGCTAGAGCAAGCTGCAGAAAATACTGAGAAATTCTGTTTTGGGTGTGTACCCCACACTTCCTGCCCCTGAAAATGCGGTGAGTTGGAAGAAGAGTGGGGTGTGTGGGCATGGTGTGCGCACACACACAGATACACACACACACCCCTTCTGACTTCTCAGTGTTCCTCTTCTCTCCTGGGACTAGATAGGGTAGCGCTTCCATGAGCAATGCTCAGTGGGCTCTGCCTGGATTCTCTGGTTTCACTCCAAAAGATAAACGACAGTGCTCAGGCCATTCGTCATAGTCACATGCTGTAACCACAGCATCGATTTAGGGACGTAGGTGGAAGGCAGAGTTTTCCCCTGATTAACTTGAGATCCCACCTCCCCTGCCCCCATTCCCAGCCCCTCCAAATGTTTTAATATACTGATGGGATATCTGTGTGTTTCCTTTTTGGTGAAGTTATTGATTAGTATTATTCCTTCTTTTTGTTTTGACATGTAAAACTCAAGCATCTCTATTCCAGCCCCTAAATAGTAGCCTTTACCTTTAAAGAGAGATGAAGTTTCACATCACATTAGCTTAGAAAATAGAATCTTTGTAATAACTAACAAGGCCTTAAAACATTGACTTAATATTGTCCTTTTGACTTCCAAAATGTCTACTCTTAAATCTATAGCTTATATTCTAAGATTTATGTTATAGCTAAAAAATGAATTGTGATAAGTTCTATCAGGGAAAGAATTTACAGAACAATTGTTGATGCTTTAATTTAGAATCAGCAGTAATGCTTTTTAACTGATAAAGCTTTATGAGGGAGAAAGAAAGGCCCCTCTGTTAGAGTTTGATTTTTTTATTCTGAAGGATAATTATTAATATAAGACCCAGCCATTTGTTTTTCATAATTTAAAACATGGAACACTCACATGAACCAGGGTCCTACTATGAAAAATATGATGCTACAACATTGATAAGACCATCCATGATCACTACCCATGTACTTGGACCCTTAAAGCAGAAGAAATTGTCTGTAGCAGTAATAATAATAGCTCCTATTTATTGTGCATGAAAATTGTTTGACAAGGTGGTGGACATTTTACGCATATTCTTGATTTCACAGCCATCCCATGAGATACAGTGTTAGCCCATTGTCTCTATTTCATAGATCAAGCAGCTGAGACTCTGAGTGGGCACCTCAGCCGAGATCCTACAGTTAGCACGTGGCAAAGTGAGACTTTCAGTCCTTGTTCAGATGGAAAATCCCCTATTCAGGGTTTCTACTTTGTCACCCATGCAGCTGACAGGTCAAAACTTACTGCATAAAAGAATAGAAACTTCATGAATTAAAGGATTGTTTTTTTCACCAGTGGACTGTGGTTGAACTTTTTTGAGAGCCTTTATATATATTTGTAAAATACCTTGGAAATACTTATCTATCTAGTTAATATTTTTTGAATGGCTACTGTGTGCCTGGCACTGTGCTGAATTATGACTGTGAGACATGGCTCTGTTCTCAAGGAGCCAAGTCTCTTGGAGAAGACAGAAAATTGTACAGCTTATTTATACTATAGGTCACTGAGGCATGTTCAGCGGCTGCAGGAACCATTTGGACAGAGGGAGAATGTATCAGGTTGAGACGATAGGACTGACAGGCCAGGCATGGTGGCTCATGCCTATAATCCCACTTTGGGAGTCAGAGGCAGGAGGATTACTTGAGGCCAGGAGTTTGAGACCAGCCTGGGCAAAATAGTGAGACCCTATCTCTACCAAAAAAAAAACCAAGAAGATGATTGACAGAATCCTGGTAAACACCAGCTTACACTTTCATTGGGCAGCAGAATAACAAGAGCCTGTGTAGGCATAGTCGCAGGGTTAGAAAGGGAACCCATAAAATAAGTTATAACAGATAGAACAAGGGTTAGCAAACCTTTTTTGTGAAGGGCCGGACAGAAAGTACTATAGGCTTTGCAGGCAGTATGGTGTCTGTTACAATTACTTAACTCTGCCATTATAGCAGTGAATGCAACATTAGGCACTATGTGAGTGAATGGGTATACCTGTGTTCCAATAAAGCTCTCTCTACAAAAACAAGCAGCAGACCAGATTTGGTTTATGGGCCGTAATTTCCAGACCTGTGGAATAGGGGAAGGAGAGGGTTTGCTATCAAACAAGATATGACTGAGAAGCAACAGTTTTTATTGAACAGCAAAGCAATGGGAAGCTCCTGTGGTCATTCCAGCCCCTACCAACATATTGTAGGCATTTAGTAAGTGTTTGTAGAATGACTAAATGATGGCTTCTACTTGGCCTGGAGGTAGTAACAGGCTCTCTGGTAGTGAAGGGAGAAGTTATATGATACTGTAGACTGGGTAATGTCTAAAGAACAGAAATTTATTTCTCACAGTTATGGAGGTTGGGAAAGTCCAAAATCAATGCACCAGCAGGTTCTTTGTCTGATGAGGTTCTGGTGTCTGCGTCTAAGAAGGGCCCTTGAATGCTGGTTCCTCACATGATGGCAGGCAGAAGGGCAAGCAAGCTGACACTGTGTGAACCCTCTTTTATAAAGGCCTTAATCTCATTCACAAGAGGAGGGATTCTCATGACCCAGTTATCTCCCAGAGACACCCCCAACCCCCCTTAACCACCATCACATTGGCCATTAAGTTTCAACACCTGAATTTTGCAGGGGACACATTCAGACCATAGCAGGCACTATGTTAAAGACAAAGATACACAGGTAAGTGGGTCATAATTCAGGTCTTTTGATTCCCTTTTTCCAACAGATATTAAGAGACTACTCGTAGTGTCTTAAGTTTCCATTCTAATCCCCCAAGTTGTTTGAAGTCTAATAGAAGAAACAGGTAAGCTACCAAACAACCTAAACACAGCATAGTGTAGTGTAGTAAAGTTTTACAGCAGAAGCATGAAGAGGAGATACCGCACCCTGTCTAGAGTAGTCAGCAAAGGCTTCTGGAGGAAGTGGTACCTAAGCCCCGACTTAGAGGCCTAGCAGCAGCTAGCCAAGTAAAGGATGGAGGAAGGATGGGAGAGATGGGAATTGTGTTCCAGATAGAGGGAATGGTTTGTGTGCCAAGTCCCAGGGACAGGGTTGAACATGGTGATTTGGAGGTACCAAATTTTCCAGTAGGGTTGAACCAGGTGCCAGTGGGGCCTGGGGAGACAGACGGGGTTACATAGGGCATTATGATGTGGACTTTATCCTGATGATAATGAGGAACCATTGGCTCATTTCCACCCCCCCCCAAGTTGGGGGTGGCCAAGCCACCATGTTGAATTTGAGCTTTAGAAGATGCGCCTTGCTGCATCTTGGAGAATAGCTTGGAGGGTGGTGACATTAGAAGCTGTTAGCACAGTTAGCAGACTCAGGTGATCCAGGAGGACTTGAACTGAGTGAGTGGTGCAGCTGGAGAGGCCTAGAGATTCCGAAGCACTTGGCATTGGACAGTAACACTTTGGGGTTGAGCGAGGAAGTTGGAGGGGTCAAGGAGCAAACCTAGCTTGCTATGGAATATCATGCCCACCTTTTTTGATCTGGCACATGTCACCCTGCATTGTAAGTATTTACCTCTTAGATTCCCAAGTTTGGCTGTGAGCTACTCAAGGAGTCAACATTGTATCCATAGTGCCCACTATGGGAGTGCAACGAATGAACATGCAAGGCAAATCAGTTCATGGCGGACAAGAAGGGACCTCTGAGCAGAGGATTGAGCATGTGGTGGCTCCTCCTTGGGATGTGGCCTGGTGGCTGAGCAGGACTGTTTCTCAGCACTGTCATTATTCATGGGCGCTGTAAGCAGGCCCAAGGGAATGAGCAGAGGGCACGCTGGGCCTTGGCCACAACCCAGGCTGCTTTTCAGGGCTGAAGTTGGAGCTGCTCAGTGTGGGGCTTTGCGTTTTGTTCATTCGTGTCATTGTGCGTAGCCTTGTATTTTAAGTCCTGGAGTATGGGGGTGGGAGTGGGACGAGCGAGACGGGAACTACAAGACCACTGCAGAAAACACCAGTCCTACAAATTCTAACTCGGCTGATTGGGTCCATTGTGTCCATTTATGTCTCAGGAATGAGAGGACTTAGGAAGTAGAGAAAAAATAAATGATACACCCTGCAGGGAAATTCTTTAGCACTCAAAAGGACTTAAGGATTAGCTGATGTGTCCTCTTCCGGACAAAGTAGCTTTGGGTAAGTGAGTTACAGAATTGTGAGTGACAGGGGTAACAAAGAGAAGTTGTCATTCACTGTGAATGTGTATGAAAGAGAGCGCGTGTCAGGAATTAGAAACTGCCCTTTTTAGGCAAGCAGCTTCAGAGCATGGAAGCACAGTTATCATGCCCACTGCTCGCTCTCTCTGTGCTAAAAACAAAAACAAAAAAACTTGAACTTGCCTTCTCTCTCTTACCAGACATGATTTGGGGAGAGGTTGTCAAAGCCATCGCAGATTGTCTGCCTGGGCCCAAGCTGTCTTCAGGTTACATTTCTGTTGCCTTTTCATGGCTAAATATTTATATTAGGACACTGTTTGTTATGAACTACCTGAAGGGTCACATGTTTATGAGCATTTACCGAAAGCCGTGAACATTGTAAGACCATCGTGCTTTGTGTGTGTTTCACGTGGCTTCTGCAAATCAGGTTTTGTTATCTCTTCCTTCTAAGCCTGCATGGCACTTGGGACTCTGAGGGCAGCATTCACATCCTGTTTAATATTTTAACACCTCGTAGTATATCTCATTAGCCTGCTCAACTTAGCTCCTTGAGGCCTCTGATTGCTTTATGTTTATTCCTAGTTCCATGAGTGTACGTTTTCAGTGGAAGGTTAGCAAGGTCTGGGGTTAGCAGAAAGTTCCAGAGACCCTAGGAAAGAGAGGCATAGCACGTAATGGCAATGTTTTTGCTTATTATGATCCTGTAGAAAACAGTCTGGGTTATTCTAAAGTGCAGGTCAAGGACCAATTTAATGGGAAAGCAAGCCTTGCAGAATAGAATTTTGTTTTTATTTTTATATTTTTGAGACAGAGTCTCACTATGGTTGCCAAGTCTAGCGTGCAGTGGTGTCATCACAGCTCACTGCAGCCTTAAACTCCTGGGCTCAAGTGATCCTCCTGCCTCAGCCTCCTGAGTAACTGGGACAATAGGTGTGCGCCACCCGCCTGGCTAATTTTTCTATTTTTTGTAGAGATGAGGTCTCACTATGTTGCCCAGCCTGGTCTCAAACTCCTGGCCTCAAGTGATCCTCTTGCCTCGGCCTCCCAAAGTGCTAGGATTACAGGTGTGAGCTACTGCACCTGGCCTAGGTTTTTAAAGCACAAGAAAAACAAGCACACTTCAGAAAGGAGGAGGAACACTGTGAACAGAGAAAAGATGTGTTTGAGAGTAATTAAGGTAAGTGAAAGATAAGGAAACATCAGAATTGGATAGGAAGAGAACGCATTAGTAGGAAGGAGGGCAGATTGAAGAATTGGAGCAAGGTGAGTGTTGTTTTTGCCTTTCCCCCCCTCTTTTTAGCAGGAGTTAGAAGGGACTGACACCTTGGTAATTGTGCAAAGTATAACAATGTCTCCCTCTGAGCTCATTGTGGGCAGGAACTGCATCTGGTTTGGTGTTGTGTTCTCTGTGCCTAACACAGTAAGTGTTGGTGAGCGAATACTAGGAAAAGAAGTGTCTTTGGAGTAAGAGGTTGGGAATCGAGAGAATAAAATTACAGGTGATGATACATGTTGCCTGAAATGGTAGAGTTTTCTGCGTTTGAATACAGTATTGGCATTGTGAAATGAAGGTGGCTGTCTCTAGAGGTTTACAGTTTTGTCGTGAGTAACAACCAAGAATGTTACCATTATAGTGAAGCTGTCTGCGACATGGGATTTTTTTGGTGTTAAGAGATCAGTGTGCATGTGGTAATTGAATGCTTTCCAAGAATGGTATGAAGCCCTCTCTGTAGCCTTTCCTGGAGTGGAGCCAAGTCTTGGAGCTTTGTCTGACGGTGGCTGTCAGCAACAAATGTCCATGTTCAAGATATCTAGGGATTCAAGATTAGTGAGAAAGAAATGTATATCACGCTGCTTGGCAGAGAAAGGGGAATGGCTTTTTCTTGCCTTTTAGCATGGGATAGGTGTGTGTATTGCCTATATATGAACTGATAATGATTGGTTATATTGTGATTTATATACCAGTGTAATTTTATTATTATTGAGAGAGCTAATGGAATGTTAGTTATTGAACAGCCATCACATGCCAGAACTTAGTAAAATGCACTTCACTAACTAGCTGCAAATACCTAAGCATTCTGTAATCATCTGGGATCTTACAGCATCTTAGAGATATTCTTTTAGGTGAACCATGTATTATGAGTTTAAAAATTGTAGGTACTTGACTGTGTGCATGTGTGTTTAGGTTCTGATTTGAGGAGAATCCGTTGTAGGTGTGGTTTCTATTTCTCAGGCATGTGTCACGCATAACTGCTCCCTTTTTCATGCCTCTAAAAATGTTGGCGTTTTTATAGTATGTCTGTTTCTAATAAAACATCTTTATTCAAGTGTGCTGCCAACTGACCTCGAAGCCAATTTGGCCATCTTTGAATACGTGGGGTTGTGTGCTGAGCTGCAGTAGCTGAGGTCGAGGAGAATTATATAGGTCTCCTCCCTCAGTCACGGTCCCCATACGAAAGCAGACTCTTACCCGCGTTCAATTACACGAGTCAAAAAGCAGTCACTGGGCCTGTTTTCTGAACTTTTAGATGCGCTGACAGTACCTTACATGAAAAGTTAACATGAAGCAAATGTGAGATTTCTGGGGGCAGAATTCCTTTAACCTCGTCAGGATTAGGTGACAAGAACCCTCCAAGCTGGTGGCTACACACAAGATTGTTTCGGAATCGAGTGTGGGCGCTATTACATGAGGTAAGGTTGGGCCCGTCAGATTCTCAGACCTCGTTTGTCCACGGGTAGAGTGCCAATAACACATCTTACTCTGTTTGGGCTGCTATAACAAAATGCCATCAACTGGGTGGCTTATAAACAGCAGACATTTATTTCTCACAGTTCTGGAGGCTGGGAAGTCCGAGATCAAGGCGAGGGCAGATTCAACATCTGGCGAAGGCCCTGCTTCCTGGTTTGTAGACAGCCATCTTCTCACTGTGTCCTCACGTGGCAGGAGGAACAAGGCAGCTCTCTGGGACTCCTAATCCCATTCATGAAGACTCCGCCCTCGTGACTTAATCACCTTGCAAAGACCCCACCTTCTAAAGCCATCACATGCGGGGTTAGGATTTCAGCGTATGAATTTTGGGGGGACACAGACATTCAGTCTATAGCACCGTATTTATAGCCAATCCACACATCTTAAACACCACTGATTTCACCAATGAGAAATTTTCCTAATCTCCACTGAGCTAACTTGCAAAGCCTTTAGCGTTGAGAGAGGCGAAGAGCTTGAAGTAGCTGCCTGTAGAGTGAGGCTCTTTGATAAGCATCATTCAAATGACAGCAGAACACTTGTAGAGTATGCGACTGTGGTGCCTGGTTAGGGTCGATCTCAGCCCCTGGAGGACAGATTAAAGCTGACAGATCCCCATCCCGTGGTCTGTGCTGCACAGTTTTAAAGTAAGTGATTGTTCATACGGTTCTTCCTTTACTGGGTATTAATTCCCTCCCTTTAGGGAGCTTCCCTGGTGCCGTCACCCTTGCTTTCCCTTTCTTCCTACGTTCATTCATGCCAGGTCCTTCTGTTTGTGTCCTTGGGTTCATGTTGCCCCGGACATCCTCTTTCCTTTCGCCTCGGCAAATTCCACCTGCACATTCCTCGCCACACGTGTACTTGATAATTCCCAGCCCCTTTCTCAATCCCAACTGCACTGAGGCTGGAGATGTACATTCATCAGGTACACTGGCTGGCCCATACCGAATATCAGTTTTCTGTGTGTGTTGGGAGAAGGGGTTGTTGGTCTTATATTCCAGATTACAATATAAGGTTTGAGATAAGGGCCTCAAATGCATTTTCTAAACTACCCTCCAGCTTAGCAGAACACCAAACTCCTAGTAAACACTGAATAAATATTTAAGAGAGAGTTAATTAGGGAGGAGAAAGAGACACTATGGGCAAATTATGGGAAGGTATATTTAGATGCCTTCTAATTCCTGGTCAGAGTCAGTTGTCTGAGAAAAAACAAAACAAAAAAGTTGTGTTGTACCGTTGAGGGCTCAAAGCATCACTCTTTCCGGCCACAGCTTTGTCACCACACTCCCTGCCCTCATTTATCCCACTGTTAGTGCCAAAATATGTGCTACAAGAGCCTAATGAATGTAATAGGGTAGTTGAATTGTGTTGGTTATAGTAAAAAGAGAAAAATAACACTCGACCATATGTCCTGTAAGTCAGGTAGAGACTATATCTTATAAATTGTATCACTCTGACAGAGATGGCTTTAGGCATGGTTGCCTGTTTTGTTTTGTTTTGTTTGTTTTTTAAGAACAGAGTCTGGCCCTGTCACCTGGGCTAGAGTGCCATGGCATTAGCTTAGCTCACAGCAACCGCAAACTCCTGGGCTCAAGCGATCCTCCTGCCTCAGCCTCCCAAGTAGCTGGGACTACAGGCACACACCACGACGCCCGGCTAATTTTTCTGTTTTTAGTAGAGATGGGGTCTCATTCTTGCTCAGGCTGGTCTCAAACTCCTGAGCTCAAGCGCTCCTCCTGCCTCGGCCTCCCAGAGTGTTAGGATTACAGGCCACCACGCCCGGCCTGGATGCCATTTTTATAAACAAAAATAAAATAACACTTTAGACATGTCCATTTGTAACTTTAACAAAAGAGTTATTCACCCCTCCTCCCCCTTTTCTTTTGCCAGACTTGGTGTTTCTTTTCTTAAGTAGATAAGATGAATGCAATGGGAACCTGACCCAAAATATAACATCCCAGGAAGTAGATGATTCCCTGCAGGAATGGCCATGGAAGCAAAGTGTCAACAGGTCAGCTGACACCAGCAGCTACAGGTTAATGTTTGAAAACAGCTGCTTTCCTGTTCTGAGTTCAGTGGTGTCTTTGAATGAGAGAAATAACATACCTTGCTCTCTGTTTGACAATTTAATATAAAATACCTTCCCAGAAGATGTTTCTATTCTGGGTCTTTACAACAAAATTATTGCAGCCATAAAGGTAGTCATGGACCCAAAGCCTAAAGGAAACCAAGGTAGGTCTAAAATAAAGTGTACACATTCTGTCATAGTTCTATTTCCTTTGTGGACTTTATGGGCTCTGTTTGGAGAAACCCAGGGGAATTGCCATGGGCACAGTCTGGTGTTCCGTAGTGTTGCTTAGGCAGAGTATGACTGAGTAGGGAGCCATTGATATATGACAATCGGGAGCAGTAACATTTTGGGAATGGAAATAATTTTTGAAGACTTACTTCCTCTACTTCTGAGGCATTTTAATAAGTCTGTTTTTTATAACTTTAGGTAAACATGTCAAGTATTTCCTAAAATCAGAATGAATTTTGTATGCATGAATTAATGAATTGCTTAGAGCATCAATCTTGGAATGTAAGAGCCTGTCAGGAGAACCTAGAGCCACCTGATACAGAATATAATTTCGCTCTGTTGCATGTACAGTTTCTATTAAGACTGGTTGTGGGAGGTGATATTTAGGGAAGGTAATTTAAGAGACAGTCGTCACCAATTCACTTCTTTTTTTTTTTTTTTTAATTTTTTTTTTTTTTTGAGACAGAGTCTCGCTCTGTTGCCTGGGCTAGAGTGAGTGCCGTGGCGTCAGCCTAGCTCACAGCAACCTCAGACTCCTGGGCTCAAGCGATCCTTCTGCCTCAGCCTCCCAAGTAGCTGAGACTACAGGCATGCACCATCATGCCCGGCTAATTTTTTCTATATATATTTTTAGTTGGCCAGATAATTTCTTTCTATTTTTAGTAGAGATGGGGTCTCGCTCTTGCTGAGGCTGGTCTCGAACTCCTGACCTCGAGCGATCCACCCGCCTTGGCCTCCCAGAGTGCTAGGATTACAGGCGTGAGCCACTGCACCCGGCCAACTTCTTGAAGTATTTTAGGATCAGTCCTTGGATGCAATTAGATCACTTTATGATAGTGTTGTATGCCGCATCCCTTGGCCCCTCACAGAAGGCCTGCAGGATCCAACCTCGGTGTTAGGCCTATGAATTTCATAGCGAGTTGTAATTTCTAGGAGCATTAGAAATCCACACCTGCGTTTTTGTGGCCATGATGTCGGGAACATTGCTTTTGAGTAATATAGAGAGGACTTCTATAATTCCTTAGGTAAGGGTTTCTCTTTAAAGACCTGAATCTTTTAAGAAACAGGTGTTTGCTCCATGGTACCGTTGCTAGCTGAATGTTCTGTGAGTCCTCTTCGCCTCAGTTTCTATAGACTGAAAAGCTTTGGTGTTATATTCTGACATCAAAGCAACTACATTGTCTCCTAGGGTTGAAAGACTGGCTTTTTTCAGTTTCTTCAGCTGGCATTTCAGGAAATAATGAAAGTCTTATCCTATGTTGAAGAACTTAGTTGAAGAAAGTTGCAAATGTCACTACTCAGAGGTCTCAGTCCTTCCTTTTTTATATGGAGCAGCTGTCTGAGGCAGGGGAGAGCTGTCCATGTCAGCTATAAATAGCTTCTGGGTGTTCTTGAAGGATGGTAGTTTTCCTTCTGCATCAGATCACGGAACTTTGTAGGAATGAGTCAGTCTTGCCCATTAGTGGATCAGACAGAAGCCAATTTCCTTCTCATAAAGTTTGCCATGCAAGACATTGATTCTAACTAATCATCCAGTTTACAAATTATCACATCTGTTGACTAAGAGATGTCACTATGATAGGTATTAAAGATACGTATCCTCAGCAGCAGAACGTTTTTCTTTCTTTCTTTTCTTCCCCAAAAGAAAGTTTACAGGCTTAACACACTTTGGCCACATCTCCGCTTCATCCAGATTAGCTCATTTGGCCGCTGGGAACTGGTCTGTTGAGAGCTATGAATGGAGAGGAAATTGTCATCATAGTACAAAGTGGCAAGTGTGGGATTACCTGCTGCCTTTGACAAGCAAATATTGCGAATGAGGAAGCATTTAGCCAGGTGAATTCTGTCCCTCAAATGAAAGGTGAAGTCAGACATGGTTGGAATCTCAAATGTTCAGACCCCAACTCTACTGAGGGTGGGAACCCCCTCATCTGCGCTAATGTGGCCTCTGGGGGAAGGACTTTTTACTGGGTTACCAACAGTCATTTTGTTGAAGTTCTTTTTATAGGTGTGTTTCTCTTAAGCTGTTTCCTCTAGCTAGGATGAGAGTGGACCCCTGATATGCCTCATTTCACCCAGTAGGAATAATTCTGAAAAGATGTGTGAGTATAACTTTTGTAAATGAGCTCGTATTTTAAGTGCCCTAGGAAAACCCTTTATTCAAGGGAGCCCTGTGGGGAATCATTTTGTAAAGTGCTGTGCTCACAGTGGGCACGGGATAACTACATGGATGGACAGAGAAAGAACAAAAGATAAGGATTGTTTTGTAAGAACAGCTTTTTCATTAGAGCCATTCTCTAAGATTCAGTTTCTCCAGATACACTGTCCCCCAAACCTATGATAGGTGTCACTAGACCTTGTTCAAATGATGGCCTTTATTTGTCTTTATCATTGCGTTGTGTTACTGTTAATAAAAATAGCTAACACTTACTGGATGCTTAACACGAACCGGATTCTGTACCAAACATCTTTCCTCTGCCATCTTATTTAATCCTTATGGCAATCCTGTGGGGTGAGGTCGTTGTGGATTAAAGAGGTGAAATGACTTGCCCCTAGTTGCATAACTAGTAAGCAGTGGAGTCTGGTCTCAAATGTGAGTCTGATACCAAAGCTTCTAACCCCCAAATTCATGTCTTATGTATGTATCTGTGTCCACTAAATGCCTGCTCCCTGAAAACCTGAACTCTGTTTTATATACATCTTTGCTCCTTGGTTTTCACTGCAATGCCTGGTACACAATAGCTCTTAACTGGAATGAATGAAGTGAGAGGGAAGGACCAAGATTTTGGATGGAAGACCTGGGTTCTACTCTAGATCTGGCACCAGATAAGTTACTTCATCTCTGTAGAAATTAAGAGTCATAACCCCTGCCTTGCTTATATCACAGAGCTGTTGTGAGCCTCAAATGAGGGAGAGCTTATGAAAACCATAAGGAACTATATAAATGGTATGCATTCATAAATGAATTACTTAATTTGCCTATTTTATAAGTACAGGATGGTTCAAGACTAGGGTAGCTCCTCGAAGCACCTGAAATATTTAATATTAGGAAAATAACTTTTCTAAGGAAAGGATAGATTTTTATAAAACCAGGAGGAGAAAATTCTTGAGGATAATTTTGAGGTCGTATTGTATATATACACATATGCTGGCAGATGGGTGAACAATAGGATTCTAGTTAGTTGGAAAAAAACATCCTAACGCAGTAAGTGTACACTGAGTGGGGAGTCTGGGGAACAGGGTGCTCAATGGAGCTTGGATGCTACCTTTCTTGAGGAAGTACCTTCACCTTGCTGCCTGGCCTCAGTTTCCCTGTTTGTAAAACAAGGTGTTTGGACTGAATGATTCCAAGCGCCAGTGACCTATCCTTCTAAACTTGCGTTTTGGGGCAGTCCTGCAGGCCTGAGTTGTCCAGCTGTATAGCTGTCCCTGCTGACTCCAGGTGCCTGCACACGGTGTCTGCTGCAAGCGTTGGGCTTCTCACCATGCTGCCAAAAGGGCTGGGCGGTGAAGCGACAGGAGAGGACCCATCCCTGCGATGTGCCTTCAGGTGCCTTATATAGGGCTGTGCTGGGTCCCACAGCTGGTCTGTGCACTGCGTCAGCTGGGTGTGCTTGTCAGCCCCTTGAGCTCTGATTTCAATAATCTTATTTGGGAGAATGTTCCATTTCCTTCCATGCCGCATCCCACGCCCCCGTCGTTTTACTACTATCTCCCCCCTAATCCGTTGATTTGAAACTTAGATTTTCCTTATTTAAAGCAAATAGGATTTCTACAGTGTAATATAAAAATTTTCTGTAAGATTTTCTTTCAACCTTAGAGCTATTTATGCTTTCAAAACGTAGTCTTTGGGTAGACTGATAAGAATGTGCCCTCCGATAGCACTGTGAGTGTTGTAATGTTTATTTTCAAGTGCATTGCTTAGGCTTCCTGTTGACACTGGCAGGTACACAGAACAGGTATTGACTATCTGCGTTTTGCAGAGGCACCTAGAAGGGGAAGGGAAGCCCCACAAGGCACGGGGCAGAACTGGGGTTTGGACTTTGTTTTCTCCATCCTATTCAGTTCACCCACCTGGCCACACGGGCACCAGGTCAGTCCTGCTAAGGAAGCAAGCAGGGCAGGTAACGTTGTTATTGCAGCTGAGGACACTGGGGTTCAGAAGCTCATCTCCTTGTTCTTGGACTTATAACTGTTTATTCTAGATCTCAAACCCACCTCCCCTAATTCTTAGATCCTGTTCTTTTCCGTACATCAGTTGACCTTCCTGTGAAAGCTGTAGACCATGTTTTCCAATATAAAATACATCAAGTCTTGGAAACTCCTTGAGGAAAATGCTAGTAAGGCAGGGGTGAAGAGAGAGGGAAAGGAGGAAAACACTAAGACTGGCACTCGGATTGCCCACCTCCTTAACCAAGAGTGGGAAGCAACCTTTGGTGATCAATTCTCTCTGGCTTTGGCTGTAAAACCAGCCCCCAGCCCCGAACTCCCTGCATCAGCCCTGTCATGTGCTGAATACAGGGGAGTTACTGGACGGTTCTACTTTTCATTCTAGGCATTTGGCTATATTCTCTATTATTGCATGTTTGCACTGATCACTTGTTGCATGTAAAAGTAAGACTTCAAAATAGATTCAGTTTAGTTTTCCAAATTAATCCACCTTGAATTTGAGGTGATACTCTGATAAACAGCAAATGGTATTATGATCAGAAGTAGTTGGAATTACCCTCCCCCGTGATGATAATTGTGAGACAGAGAACAGCTCTGGAATGGCTCTTCCTTTGCGTGGTTTTTCCTGCTTTCATGCCAGCCGTACTTTCTACCTGGAGTGCTGTCCGTGCAGCCTAGGGCCTGCCCTCATCTTCCTGGCATTTCTCCTCTGTGGGGTTCTCTGCAGCCCCCTCAGATATGACCAACTGGTTTGAACAGGAACATGAAATGAGCATCAGGCATTTTAATACCAAAAATAAATTTTGATTTGGTGTATTTAAAAAAAATTTTAATGCATTTCTAAGGGAAAGAGGTTGAGTTTTGAGTAGCTATCATCACAATTTTAGAAATAAAAATCTTTATTTCAGGATCGATCTATGGTGCATTTCTGAGGAAGAGAGCTTTGTGTGCGAAGGGCTTCGTCTGTCGTGATGGCTTCGTAACTTCACATCTAGTGCTGGAAAGATCCTTTGTGATGATTTTATATACGGCCTGACCTTGTTCTTGCCCAAATGCTGATTAAACTGTTCTCACAAAACCTCCAGACTGTTCCTCAGGCACAGACAAGTCGTTTTCTGGGAACACTCAGTTATTTCCTCAACAGTATTTGGGCTTTCTACTTATTCCTCTTATTTATCTTGTTCACCCAGAAAGGCTGTGGTTAGAGACCAGTGTTCTCTGGCACTTTAGGAATGAGATAAAAATTGCAGGAAAAGAAAAAACAGGAAGGTGGGGGAGGTTGGGTCTGTACTCAAGAGTTTGGTCACCTGGCATCTCTTCTCAAGTTTTGTCGACCTCTTAAGAATCAGCCTTAGCCTGGATGGGCAAAGCTAAGAACCAATCTCAGTAATTTTTTCTTAGCCTTCTTATATGTTATATCATGCTCAGTCCACATTACTCTGAGAATGAAATGCCATGTTGCCTTGCCCTGGATCTATGGCAAGGAAATCTAATGGCAAAACTCATGCAAATAAATGGTTTCTGCTCATTGAAACCTGTCACTTCCCATGCAGCCTTTCTTTGTAATGTTTATTTGGTGGTGGAGTGGGGCTACAATAACCACACCTTACCTGCAGCCACTGTTTGTGTTTGTATCTGCATCTGTGTGAAATCCAGTGTCACCTTCTCATCCCGGCGTCTTGTATAGTGCCTGGTTGAGTGGTTGAATGTCGGTTTGCCGAGTTGCTGTGTTAAAGCCACAAACTTTAGAAGTGAAATAGTCACACCAAGCGATCCGGCTTATATTGACTCTTCTGTAAATAGTATGCGCTTGGGGAGTATTCTGTGGCCCCCCGGGCAGGTCAGCAAAGTGGTTGTGAGACAGAGTAATCTGGTCTGGGTCGTGCTGAAAGCTCTTATTGATATGGGATTAGTCTCGGTGGAGACAACGAGCTGTCACAGGGACATCAGTGCTATTGAGAGGAGGGAGATTGGAGGCCAGTGGGGGAGGGGACAGCGCTGAGTCACTGAGTTCATTAAAAGGCTACTGAACAGGCGGGCTCGCTGCAGGCGAGAGCAACCCCTGGACCGTGCCGCTGCCACACCCATGCTCACACCTCTCGGGCAAGGGGACCAGCCTGCGTGACAAGGTAGGAACGTGGGCCAGTCTCACTCCTAGTGCCTTCTTCCTCCTACAGGTTCCGAGCCCCTGGGTAGATTCGGGTGGGGCAAGAGTGGGGCTCGGCTGCTAAAATTCAGGAAGTTCCCGAGTCCAGCCTCTAGTCTGGAGTGTTGCCTTTTCTATACAAATAGAACGGGGGTGGCCACCAAAAGATTTCCTGGCTTGGTGGCTCAAAAGTTCTGAAAGGGAACATTGTGTGTGTTTTACCGGTAGCCAGCCATCAAATACTATTTTGCCAGATTGGGTACAATTTAAAGTCACCATTAAACTTGGCAGTGAACAGGCATTATTGCTGTGGGTGAGAAAAACAGGGTTGAGAAGATACCAAGTCACTGCCTTCCATAGTGCTATATAGTTCAAAAGTCTGAAGCTTCTGTACCCCTAGAAAAAGTATAAAAATGGCAAACTTTTGTCTGCATTGAGGCTGGGGGGAAGGTAGAAGGCATTTTGAGGGAGACAGTGAATTGGAGCAGAAGTAACATCTACTAAACTGTGTCTTACCTCTGTAAGCAGAGAGCAGTTACGTGTTTTTTTCTAGCCTTGGACATCTCATATGCCTGTGTGCATGAGTGTGTGCTAGTGCAAGATGGAGAAGACAGCGTGTGTGTTTGTGCCCCCTCCACATACACTGTCGGCATATGTGAATGACCTAATTAATGAACATGTCCAGAAAGAACTAGGAGGATGAGGCCATAGACTAGCTCTGTGTGTTTATTTTCAAAACAGATTGACAGCTGGTAGTAACTAGAGAAAAACTTTCAGTTAAAACTCTGAATATTGGAGCTACCCTAGTATAGGTTCTAGTACTGGAGAACTGACTTTGGCAAATCTAGATTAAGAAGTGGCTGCTTGGCCGGGCGCGGTGGCTCACGCCTGTAATCCTAGCTCTCTGGGAGGCCGAGGTGGGCGGATCGTTTGAGCTCAGGAGTTCGAGACCAGCCTGAGCAAGAGCGAGACCCCATCTCTACTAAAAAATAGAAAGAAATTATATGGACAGCTAAAAATATATATAGAAAAAATTAGCCGGGCATGGTGGTGCATGCCTGTAGTCCCAGCTACTCGGGAGGCTGAGACAGGAGGATCGCTTGAGCCCAGGAGTTTGAGGTTGCTGTGAGCTAGGCTGACGCCATGGCACTCACTCTAGCCCGGGCAACAGAGTGAGACTCTGTCTCAAAAAAAAAAAAAAAAAAAAAAAGAAGTGGCTGCTTGATGGAGTACTACTCAGCTATAAGAAATGATGGTGATATAGCACCTCTTGTATTTTCCTGGAGAGAGCTGGAACCCATTCTACTAAGTGAAGTATCCCAAGAATGGAAAAATTAAAGCACCACATGTACTCACCATCAAATTGGTTTCCCTGATCATCACCTAAGAGCACATTTAGGAATAACATTAATCTGGTGTCGGGCAGATGTGGAGGAGGTGGAGGGGATGGGTGTATATATACATAATGAGTGCGATGCGCACCGTCTAGGGGATGGACACGCTTGAAGCTCTGATTTTGGGGGGGGGGGCAAGGGCAATATATGTAACCTAAATTTTTATACCCCCATAATATGCTGAAATAAACAAACAAAAAAAAGAAATGGCTGCTTGGACTAAGCGAATTTTTTTAAGGAACTAGTGAAAAGTCATTTCCTGTTGAAGTTCCATGTTCACTCAAGCAGAAACTCATGATTGCTTTCTTTTTTCTTTTCTTTCTCTTTTTTTCTTTGTTTTTGAGCTTCTACCCCATCCCTCCATTTTTTTCTGTTTCTGCAAAACTGAGCATTGAATTCATTTAATCACAATTTGTTCAGAAGTGTCTAAGGCAAGGAAGGCAGACAGCAGATGTTTGATGGCTTTGGTTAAAAAGGGGAAATTAGTAATGGAGGATTAGTAATTATAACTAATAATTGAGCAGGGTCAAGGAAGAAGAAAATCCTGTATGGTGCAAGAAAAGCTTGCTGTTTGCTTAGTTGTGTTGGCAGCCAGGAGGGAAAGGGGAAAGATGAAGAGAAACGGGGGCTGTGGGGTCATTCCTTGCTGCTGTTGCCCCTGTCCTGGCTGGCGCTGGCTGGTGTGGTCTGTCTGACAGCGGGTTACTTGGATGGCCTGTCAGGAAACCACTTCATTCCTGCCTCCCCTGGTCTGAATTAGCTGGAGTGTAAAAACTTGCTTGGTTTTAATCTGTCCCTCCAGCAGAATAAGACTTTTCCCCTTTAAAGAGAAAGGAATGTGTGTCTTGGACATTAACGAACCTTTACTAAATCAACCTTCCTGCGTAATTAAATTACTTACTTTGAAGTGTAGGAGCACCTAAACTTAAGGCTTGACGTAAGATCTAGAACATGTTTTTAATATTTCTTTCAGGTTTTCGTAAGAGTTTGAAAACTGAGAATGTCAAAAGCACTGACTCTGAAATGCAAGAAATTTGTTTGGCAGAACTCATAACTGGGGAGAAAAACAAAAGCTAGCTGGTTCTTGGATTTTTAAAGTCACCAGTAAGGAGCCATGGCTTAGGGCTTCGTCTAACTTGGGGCCCTAGATTTATAGAGGAGTGGGATACCAGAATGCACTGGATTAGTAGTTCCTAATTCCAGATCCAAGAAAATAGCAGGATATATTGGAAGCTTCCCCCCCGCCCCCATGCATACAGAATTCCACGTAAGAATTTAACTAAGTGTTTGATTTCAAACAAACCATCACACATTCCAAATAACCTGCAGGTTATCCGAGGCAGAATGTTAGCCCTTTGTCCCCTGCATGGTCAAGTGAGTTTGTCTTCAAGAAATGTAGGTGCATCTAAAGATTTAGGCTCACAGAAGCCTTCCCCTCTCCTGGCTCAATGGAGCACAGCACCAGCTCCCTATCAGCTGGGGTGTCTTCAGGCCTCACTCCTGGCCTCACCTAGGTAGCCACCAGAGTAGTGTGTAGCTTCAAACCCCGCTCTTTGCTCTGTCTTTGAAATTCTTCTTTATTTGTGGGGATTGATCCTTTTGCTTATAAGGTTGGCTAGGTGTTTGCTTGCTTGCCTTTTAATTTCTTAAATTGTATCCACATTTCCGTTTGAAGCGGGTAAAGGAAGCTCGGTCTGCTCTGCAGACCTCAGGTCTGGCCTAACTGAATGGAACTGGGAAGTTCGATATGGGAGCCGTGTCTTTAAGTTGAACCAGGTAGTCTTGGGTGTCAGAAGGAGCCCTACCACCACGCTCTCTGTGTGGTCTTCTGCGTTCTGATGGGGAGGGGGTCTTTGGAAACAGGCCAGCAGTGATGTGTTCTTACAGAAACTCAGGGTTCACTGTAAAGTTGTCATCTTGACACACACAGCTGCTGTCCTGTCCGAAAGCCATCTGAATGGCTTTCACTGAACAAGCTATACCTTCCTATTGCTATATACCTTCCTCCAAGGCTAAATGGGCATGAGATCACCTTTTCTTGATAATCTGAAGTCCATGATGTTTACTGTCCACAGACTATGCTACCATATTTCAGCTCCCTTTTATTTTTTCCTATGAGGTTTGAAGCCCATTCCTTCTGTGGTAACCTATCATATTGTCTTCCACTATAGCTAGGTTTTAAGTTTTACATCAGTGTTTTTCTCCACTTCCCAAATTTCACCGTAAAACTTGTGCACCTGGTCAGTTTGTCCATGGCGAACTCTTTCCACTCATGAAGTGCACATTCTCTACAGTTAGGAGCCATCATTCTGGCATCTTACACGCGTGGTGTCTAAAAATAAAAATCCTGTTTCGCATCACCATGTGTGTTACTGTCAGCCTTTTATCTTCTAAAAATCAATCACCCTCACCCGGAAGAAGCCAGAAAAATATCCCCCTTGGGTTTACGACTGTCTTCAGAAAGTTCAGGATGTTTTGGGTGGTGTCACTTGTTTGGGTGAAAATCAGACACAGAGAGGAGAGGGTGGGTTAGCCTTGGTGGTCTGCTGCGTCATTCCCTCTTTTTTGGCCCAAGTCAGCAGTCGCTGGGGAGTAGTGATGGCATCCACGTGGGGCCCCAGCTGCTTTCCCACCGTCCACCGTTCCATTGGGCCACCCTGAGACTTTGTTCTGTGGCCCCCGACATGCAGTGCCTGCCACAGTGCTACTGCTTCATGTTCATTCATTCTCCAAGCCTCGTTTTAACTCTTTTTAGATAATTGGTCCTTTTGAGAATCTGGAAGCTTCAAACTTTGTTCCAGAAAAAAGATAACACACACACACGTACAATTTTGTGTCCAGTTTGGGAGATTCAGCTATCTTGTCTACTTGAGGTGTGTGGACTACAGGTTAAGGACCCCTTGCGTAAACCGCACACATTGCTTTGAGGTTTGGCAATTCAGTTTACCAATGTGTATTATTGACTGCATGGGAAGGGCCTTGCTCCTGTTTTGTGTTTCTTGTGGTTTCATTTATTTGCTTTTGAATCTCAGGTGCATGGAACTGGATTAGTCATGGTCCTTGGTTCATATCCCACTTAACACCAGTCCATGCAGGACGCTCTTCTGTCAGTTTCCTTCCTGTGTAACATCCATCCCAGTGGGCTGGGAGTGAGCCCACTCCCAGCACAGAAACTGGAATGTGACCATATGACCCCCGCCTGTGTGGTCCTGCTTCTCTCTCTCACTCTCTCTCTCTCTCCTGAATCTTGCGCCAAGGGTTTCCTTGATTTCTTCGGAGATAATTTTATTACATCTATACATTTCTAAAAGGTTAGATTTGGTTTAGCTCTTGACTTCTCTCTGGAATTATGCACATCCTCCAAGGTTCATTTATTTTAAAATATTTGAACACCTGCTAGGTGTTAGGTGCCGAGATGGCAGGGGAAGACGGAAATAAAACGACAGCCCCTGCTGTCGAGTAGCTCAGGAAGAAGACACAAAAACCCTTTAAACTCAAATCGTTACACCAGCCAAGACATGAACAAGCTGAACCATCTTCTTTGGGTGATACCATTTGAATACAGGGTATGGGACCTGCTTTATGCCAGACTTATACATACTGTGAGGAAGAGAGCCTGCAGCACACGGGCTTTCCTTTTATCTGAGTTAACGTTGGCTCGCAGTGTGGCCGGCAGCCAGTTCTTCCGCTCTTTCTAATCTGCACCCTTCCAGCCCGCACTCGGCCAGGCGGAGACACTCAGAGCTCATCAGACACACCTTCCCTCTCCCGGCATGTGACACAATGGCTCCTCTCCGCTTTCCTCTGTCACTCCTAGGTGGTGGAAGACGAGGCGTGGCATGATGCAGGCAGCACGGGCATTGGAGTCAGCAGCCGTGGTCCCAAGGCCTGGCTTCACCGTTGCTCTGTGACCTTGAGCAGATTACCGAACACCCGCCCTTCTTTCTTCTCAACTGCAAAGTGATGATAGTAATATACACCCTTCTAGGGTTGCTGTGAGGTTTCAATGAAAGAAATGAAATAAAGCGCTTAATACATAGTGCCCCCTACATAAAGGTTTCAATATTTGATGCCATTGTTAGTCATAGTTTTGGCCTGTCATGACCCAGGAAGTAGTGGGAGGCACAAATAAAAGAGATTGGCCATCATCAGACTTCCTGTGTGCTTGAGAGGGCATGATGAGAGTTTATTTTACTTATTTATTTTTTAACAGCTTTATTGAGGTCATTCACATATCATACAATTCACCCATTTAAAATGTGCAATCCCATGGTTTTTAGTACATTCACAGAGTTGTGCGTCCATCACCGCGGTTTTAGAACATTTTCATCACCCACAAAAGAAACTCCATAACCAATGGTAGTCATTTTCCATTTCTCTCCCCGACATACCTGTCCTCTCCAGCATCCCCGTGGCCCCAGGCAATCACTTAACCTACTTTCTAGCTCTATCTGTTTGCCTGCTCTGGACTTAAAAATTCCTCCAATCTACTTGTAATTGTACATGTTTTGTCTGACATCTCTCCATGCCTGAGAGTTTATTTTAATAAGAATGAAGCCTGCTGCAATGACCCCTGGTCCATGCCAACCCCTCTCACTCCAAAAAGGCCGAAGTCACGTTTCCATAATACCTACATGTGCTGTCATTTCTTGCTCATATTTCCACATATACATGTTATATGTTCAGAACTAGGTTTTAAGCTCCATGAGGGCAATCACTATGTCTTTTATTTTCAGTGTTATGAAGTGCAGGGCTGTACCCTTAATAAATAGTTCCAAAGACAGTGGAGGTTCCAGATCACAGGACCCAAACTCACAACTGGAACCTACAGACGTGCTTCTATTTGCCCACATAGTATTTTTTTTTAAATAGCATTGTTAAGTAGCCCTTGCACATCAAAATATTTCACTCAGAAATCTAGATTTCTAGATTTACTTACAGAATCATAGTATCTAGCAACATGGGGCCCACATTCCCACCTGACAGTGAGTGCTGGAGCTGAGAAGCAGATGCCCAGCGGTAAATGGGGCGTGCACTTGGCCATGGGCCCCACCACTCCCTACTGCTCACCTAGCCCACTTCCCTCGGAGCTCACCCGTCTGACGTCCTGGGCACTGGAGTGTGACCCCATCCCTAGTGTGTGGTGAGAGCCTGATACCAGGAAGGAGGCTCATTCACCCACTCTGGGCTTCTTCTAAGACCTGGCACTAGGTGCTGGGAAGGGCAAGGGAGGTGGAAATGAAGATACTTCCTATATCTCTCCTGTAGGTGTATCACCAATAGGAGAGGTGACTCACGTACACAGTGATCGCAGTGAAAGACAGTATGTGCTAAATGAATGGCACAAATAAAGAATCAAAAGAAGAGTTGACGGCCATCTGAGATGCTTATGGAGGTCTCATGAATGAGGTCGTTCGGAGCAGCTCTTTAGGGAGGATAGGATTTCAGTAGCTGGAGGGGAAAATGGCCTGCTCCCTGGAGGGGGTGACATAGGCAAGGAGAGGCAGCTGTGACTTGACCAGTTTGACCCACGTGTGGAGGAGCAGAGGGAGCTAAGAGAGAGGAGGGGCCAGACGAGGGGCCTGTGAGGCCAGATGGTGGCATTTGGAACACAGGCAGTAGGGAGCTGCCACCAGAGATTTTTGAGAAGGGAAATACTGTGGTCAGAGGAGTTTTAGAAACGAAAATGTCTTCAGCTGCCAGGAAGCATCCGCAGAGCAGAAACGGCTTGTTGACCTGCTTCCCTGGCTGTCCTTTGCACCCTCCAATCCCGCTTTTTGTCACAGCCCATTTCTCCCAAGCATGCTCTGATGATGTCAGAAAGATTCCCTTTCTCTCTCAGGCCTGTGGCTCTGTCAGGTTGGCGGAGTCCCAGTGATCTTGGGCCCAGAGCCCACAGACAGGTGATAAATTTCACATGCAATTGGAAGTGCATTAAAGGGGCGTGGTGACGCTGAGAAAGGAGTTTAATCTGGCTGTCATATGAAGAGATGGGAAACATGTTTGAGGCTGCTCTAAATTATATCAGACCTAAGCGGACAGGGTTTGTGTCTGGTTGAGACCAGATTGTAGGTCTAATTCTATAAGTGAGACTCGCTGGGTTCTGCTTGTTGCAATGTGCTGCCTGCCTGTGGGCGCTGGCAGAGGTGTGGGTAACTGGAAAAACATAAATAGCCCACAAAACACACTTTTACAGAAAAATAATAACTATTACCCAAGTGGTGCATTGGTTAATCATTCTTTAGAAAAAAAAACAAATTAGAGGAAGAATTCCTAGGTGTGTATATAGCGTTCACTAAAGTAAATCTCAGTTGGACTATAGACGTAAGTGTACAGATTGGCCCCATAAACAAATGGAAATGCACACGTGTGTGAATGAGGAGCATGAACTCTGGAAGAGTGAATCCCAAGCTATTAAGTGGTTTCCTTGGAGAAACAGAATTGGAAGTGGGGGGCAAATTTTATTCTTTCTTTACGTATTTCTGCATTGTTTGAATTTGTAACAATGAGTAAAATACATAAACCCACACCCATGCATGCACAGATACTAACCTAACAAAATATGGAAGGGATTCCAGGCTTAAAATTAGTGGGAGAAATGACAAAAGAATAGATCAATAGGATTTGACAAAAAATATGTTACTTTCATAGAAAGAACATAGACAAACTGGAGAAAATATTCCCAACAAATTCAAATTCCCACCAAAACCATTCTCAAATAGCCTAATATAGTAAAAACATTTGGGAGGTTGAATAATGTTCCCCTCCCCCAAGATGTCCATGTTCTAATCCGCAGGATTTGTGAGTATGTTACCTTACATGGTAACAGGGACTTGGCATATGTGATTAAGAATCTTGAGATTGTCCCGGATTATCCAGGTAGGCCCAGTATAATCAAAAGCATCATCAAGAGGGAAGCAGGAAGATGAGAGCCAGAGGAAAGATAGGATGATAGAAGCAGATCATCAGAGCCTGAGAGATTTGAAGGTGCTGTGCTGTTGGCTGGAAGGTGGGAGGAGAGGCCATGGGCCAAGGAATGCTGGCAGCCTAGAAGCTAGAGGAGGGAAGGAAACAGATTCTTCCCTCGAGCCTCCCTGGGGAGCCTGGCCCTGCCAACACCTTGATTTAGGTCTAGTGGAACCATTTCAGACTTCCGACCTCTAGATCTGTAAGATAATAAATGCGTGTGGTTTTAAGCAACCAAATTTGTGGTCTTTGGTTATAGCAGCAACAGGAAACTAACTTAGGGCCTAACTGCTACCACTTGGCACTTAGCAAGTGCTTCCTTGCTTGGACTGTGTTGTGTGCTTTGCATATATCATCTTTCTTCGTCCTCACAAACCTATGGGGAAGGCGGTATAACTTCCATTTTTACAGATAAGTGACATATAAGACTCCAATTGTTAAATTGCGCACCACACCATTAGTTTCAGAGCTAGGATTCTATCTGGCTCATGTGATCCAAAGCCCATGCATGTGTGTCTTTAACCCACAGATATAAGCATGCACAAAGGACATGTGCCAAATTGTAAATAGTGGTTATAAGTGATATTTTCTGCTTATGTTTTTTTTCCTAATTCATGAGTTTTCCAGCAGAGAATATATAATCTTATGTTCAAGAGAAGGGGAAAAAATTCCCAGTGAAAGACCGATAACTTGACTGTCACTGTTCATCAACACTGGCATCAAAGTTGTCTAGAGAATGTTCTTTTATGAATGGGAGATCTTCTACACTGCACTTCTCAGAGGTGTTTTCAAATGGTGGCTTTGATCTAATAGTTTGGCCTTGTCAGAACATCTCCAGGTATTGTCTTTGGTTACTCCCAGGTGTGGGCATCGCTTTAGGGCCCGGTGGGTGGATGCCATGGCGAAGGTGAAGGCCTGTGGCTCTGGGCCCAGCGTAACAGCCTGTGTGCTGCCATGGCCCTTGGCACACCAGGGGGCTGCTCTTTTTATAATAATTGCTGTTCTATGATCTGATCGTGTCACTCTAACTGTCCCAGAAAAAAGAAATCTGCAGCTTTCTCTCTTAAAAATAAATAAAACAAAGTTGTCCATCCGCAGCCCTGTGACCATGCTTCCTTTATGTTCTTCCTGATGTACAGAAATGTGGTTCAAGAATAAGGAGGAAATCTCTGCCTCGGAACCTCTGTCTGCATCACTGTGCTATCGGGGAGCCCCGCGATTATCATCCTTGCCTCCCTTGCAGTCCTGTTTCTCCCCTCTGCCCGTCCCTTGCTTTGCGCAGTGAGGGCTGCAGTCCGTCTGTGAAGGCACATGTAGGAAGGCCTTCTGGGTGCCTTGCGGATTCGGTGCCATCATGCCCAGGACAGGGCCTCCAGGCCCTGTTTCCCCACGGTGGCCAGGGACGCTCCTGGGTAGGCCGTGGCCAGAGAGAGAGAAGTTAAAAAAAAAAAAAAAAAAAAAAAGTGAGGGAACCCCCTAGCGTACCTAGGAGGGGTAGAAGAAGAGAATGGCAGAAGCAAAGCCCAGGCTGATAAAACCGGAGGGTCAGAAAAATTCCTGCTTCTTGCGTGGATGGGAAGAAATCAGGAGCCAAGACAGGTGAACAGCCTCCCACCTTCTCAGTGACATTTGGGAATTTGAATGCAGAGTAATGGAGAATGCCAAAGGAGGCGATTGTCATTTTTGCATTTGATGATTTCTGTTCATTTAAAGAGATTTCTATAATCTGGAAAGGATGGGCCCTCCAGGCCTCCTGCTGAGATCCGGCTGTCACAGTCATGCCTGCTTCCTACGGGCACCACACTCTACCCTCCCCTTCCTCCCCCTCGCCCCCCTGGAGGACTTGCTCTTCTTGGCCCTGGAGACAGTTGTGCGTGTGGCGATGGGGCTGTGTTCACCAGACGTTAAACTTGAGCGGTATTTGTTTTTCTTTGCCTCTGAGAAGGAGGCAGACTCTCCCCCACCAGCCCCCATAACGGAATCCGCTCAGAGGGTGCTGCACACTCACACTTCCCTTGCCCCGGCCCTGGGTTCTTTGGGACAGCCTTGTTTGCAGCCCCAGATGCCGTGAGTCTGAAACCTTCAGATATTTCTGTATCGTACCGGCTCCTGCTGTTCTCCCCATTCTAAGTTTTATGGTGGTTTTAGTCTGGTTTTATCAGCAGAAGAGAGAGCTCATACTGATGAGCTCCATGTTCTTTAGTTGTGACTCAGGAATAAGATTTCCCCTGTGGATTTACAGCTTTTCTTCATTTTAACCTAGAGCCCTCTCTTCCTGGTGGCCCAGGCTCCTCCTACGGAGCGCCGCATGCAGAGTTCTCTAGCACATGGCCCTTCCCTCTCCACGCCACTGTGCCCTCGCCGTGTAGGCAGGGAAACATGATTACCTGTCACCTCTGTTTGCTGTTACCATCCTTCCCCGTTGACCTCTTGACTATGTGACTTTTGGAGCAGCCTTGCAGAGCAAGCAACAGACAGCCAGCCCGCTCACGTTTTATCACCTGACCTGTTAGCTACGGAGGCAGTTCAGTTTACAACTACGGTTTGGCCAGGATTGTTACAGCAGCCGTCTAGGCAGGAAATAGCCTGATGAAATGCTAATGGAAGACCCCAGGTTGAAGGATGATGGGCTGCAGGGGGCTTTGCTGGGGTTGAGGCCGGGTACCACAGGCTGACACAGGCCCCTGAGTGGCGCCTCAGCCACTGGGACCTGGGTGGACTAATGCGGCTCTCTAGGTAACCTAGATCCAAGAACCAGGCCTGGGTCTCCTCCTGCAGAAACATGAGACAGCTCTGCTTGTGGTGGGGGTTACAGGGCTGCCTCTTTATGGGTGGTTGTTTAATTAAGATTGTGGCTAATAAAAAGTGAGTGACTCGCCTTTTAAAATCAAATTTGGTAGTGCCCATCCCTGTCCTTGAACACAGCAGGCGTCCTTTTTCAAAGCTTAAACAATGATTTCCCCAGAGTGTGATCACTCCCTCGGCACTTGGAGCCAGCCTCCTGTTTGCTCAGTTGATTCACTTCTATTTTTATTTTGATCTCCTCAGTTGATCTACATTTATTCTGTCTATGGTGCAGCATGACTGTACAGGGAAACATAAGGCAGTGCAGCATAGTGATAGACCGGGGGGCTTAGGGTCACCTGAGTCCGACTCTGCCTCTGGCAAGTCAGAGTAATCCTGGATGGTCTGTCCGGTTAACTTCTCAGACTCAGTTCACCTGTAAAATGGGCTTACAGGGCAGGCGTTTACACACCAGTGTGGTCCCTCTCTGCTTTGAGCTATTATCTTCTGTTTAAATGTAAAATTAGACTAACACTTCAAAGCTGCTGTTTCCTGTGAAAACAGAGATGGTTCTTGGTCCACATGAGTGCCTCCATCAAAGCCCTACCCGAGAGCCTCACTCTCCAGGGGACAGTTGACTGTTGCTTATAGTATAAGCCACCAGCCTCTTCCAAAGAGCGTGTATGGGGCAAGGTGAGGGCAGTGGCTGTCACTGGTCTCAGAGTACGCATGTGGGATTGTTCTGTGGACACTGGTGGGAAGCCCGTGAAGCAGTGGGCAGGTGGTGATGTGGGTTCTTGTTCAGGTGCTTCCTTTGGCCTGCTGGATGCTTTTCCCAGCGCTCAGTAGATAAGCCTGACTCCTTGGAGGTGAAGCTGTCTCTGGACTTTGTGTTCAGAAAATTTGTTGCACAAACAATGGCTTCCCCTCTCACACTTACATGTCCTTGTTTAGCATCCATTTCTCATTCACAGTATCTGATCCTGGCTTCTGATAGTCTTTGCTCTGTTTTTACGGTGAGTGGAGCTCAGAGTCTACCTAAGTAGAAGGCTTTAGGGGAGTCAGGCAGACGTTTTGATTCTTGGAGCTGCCGCTGAGCAGCTGCGTGACCCTGGACACATAACCCACCTCTGAGCCTCAGTTACTGCTCACTTGTGAGATGAGGATGATCAACGGCACCTGCCTTGAAGGGCTGCCATGATGATTAAATGAACGGCGGGCGTGGAGCCCCTCCCAGGTGGTGTCCGGGTTGGACGTGGGTTGGCCTCTTCCTATCATCCCTTTGAAGAGTGGAGTGTTTGTGCCCTCAGCCTTAATTCGCCCTCCTCCTCTCTGCTATTGTGTTGTCTGTAATATGTTTTTACTTAATGAATATGAAAACATAAAGCCTTCAATCTCTTGATCCAATTTGCTTATTAAATCATGTAAACTTTATAGCCATACCCCCGCAGTCACTGTGGCTGGCCTTGGGAACAGAATAAATGCAAACTGCATGGTATTCTATGGCAGAAAGTGATTCTGCGTTTCTTGTTTACCTGTTTCATGACAATGCTGGAATAATTAGAATCTTTTTCATCTCCTTTTGGTAAACAATGAGAAGGATTTAGTTTGTCAGCTGGCTTTTGTCTTTTCGTGAAGCTTGGCAATACCCACTCAGGGTCGTGATGAATTTATAGTGGAAAATGGGGCCTGCAGAGACAACCACAGGGCTTGCATGCAGTGTGGATGGGCTGGCACTGACACGGGCTATGTTTGTTATTTCAGTTCCCATCGGAGGTTCCCGCCTCCTTAGCTCTAAATAATGCATGGCCCCTTTTACCCCTGTCAAAACCCCAGGAGTGAGAGGCTCCTTTAAGGCCTGGTTTACTTGCTCCTACTTGTGCGTCTCCAGAATGGTAATGGATCACCCTGGAGCAGGGCCACACACCCTATGTATGCTCCTGTTGTTAGGTCTTTATCCCTCAGTTTGTTCTGAGTATGCGCTAGAACTCTAAGGAGCCTGGTTTGTACGAGGTGCGGCTCCCATTTGTGGTATATAAAAGTCTGTTTCCTTTTTCTGTTTTGATCATGGGTGTATGTTGGCCTTCACATCACAAAAAGCGTCTTATTACAACTTTCTCTACTAGAGGTTTGGGAGCCCCAGAACATGAAAGACTCTTGGCAAAGCCCTGAAATAGCCTGAGCATCTGTGATCCTCACAACCACCCTGTGAGATGAGGGCTCTTTTATCCCCATTTTCTTAAGAAGAAACTGAGGGAACTTGCCCACGATCACGGAGCTAGTAAGAGGTGGCAGAGAAGTCCGAGTCCGGTGTGCTCTGGTGCAGACCCATGCTTTTAGCCACCGCTTTAATAGATACTGTTTGTTGCCTGTCACAATGTTGAGGGGAATTACATGAGATGGTGTAAATAAGGACTCAACAACGCACAGCAAAGGTTGTCGTATTTGTGGTATTGCCAAGGTGGGTTTTTGTGTGTGTGTGTGTGTTTTTTTTTTTTTAAGTTTTAAAATATGAGAACACAGAAGGAAGCATTCTGATTCTGGCAAGGAAACCTTGGAGTCAGCTTTTAGGAGGAGGCAATATTGGATAGGGATGACAGGGTGTGGCATTAATACACTCAGGGATGGCATGGCCGAGTTGCCTGAGCGCAGGGTGGAAGACTGGTGGTAATGGGCAGAGGAGGCATGGAGGAGAGACTGCAGGAGGTAAAAGTTTAGCTGAGTGTGGAATAGTTGGCTGGGGCCGGATGTTAAGGAGCCTGAACGTATCCTTCGTCCCACAGGCCAACACTAATCAAAAGTTCCCCTGAAGTGGGGTTTCCGCTGGATCCTCCTCTGTTACAGGCTGTCCCGTGCATTGCAGGACTTTTAGCATCACACCTCGACTCTGCCCAGTAGACGCCAGTAGCATCCCCTGCCCTCCTTCCACTGTGAAAACCAGAAATGTCCCCCGACATTACCAGATGTCCCTGAGGACAAGATTGCCCTTGGTTGAGAACCACTGCCCTAAAATTAAGCAAGATGAGAAATTTCCATCCCTGAAGAAGCAGAGTGAAGCCCATGGTGAAAGGGGTGTGTTAGCTTGAAACTGCTTCAGTATCCCAGGGCATAAAGATGAAAAGTACACATGTGTTTTGCTTTGTTCTCTAATAGATCTGTGTTGGTCTTAAATATAAAAATATTTTAAATTGCATTTACATCAAGTAAAAGTGTTGGTTGCTCTAGGGCAGGCTTTACTCAAATGCCAGACAGGCCTCGTTAAATAGATGAAGTAGGCAAGGAGGTTTTATATGTTTTTATTGAAAAGGACGCCATGTTAACTGTGGAGGGCAGTGGCCAAGGGGCAGGCTGCCCACATGTCTAGTCCCTTGTCGCCATGCCTGATGCCAGCGTTGGGCTGCCTGAGTTGAGGTTGTTTAAGGAAATTCAGAAACATATTTTTATGTTAAACCCATTCATATTTAAAACAGGCTCAAATGAGGGGGTGGGAAGGGAGATGGTGCAAACCAAACAAAATGTATCTGTGGCCCCCTGAGCCACGTGCACTGTGGCTTCAAGCAGCTGCCGGCTCTTACCCTGCCACCCACACTCTGGGTTTCCGCCGTATGAGAAGCCGGGCTGGAGGACGGAGCCTGGGATACTGTGTAGGGGTGCTCCGCTCACAGCCACAGTTGCAAGGGCGCGCCGCGGCACAGATGTGTGGAATGCTCTGGAATCCCAGGGACCCCACCCTGCCTCAGCAGCAGCTCCCAGTCAGTTCTACACATTGGCTACGCATTGTCACCGCCCAACCACCACCACTTCACTGTCCTTCCACTTAAAAAAATAATCTTATAGTCCCTGTTTTCAAATCTCCTCAGGGTCTTGGTGGCTCTCAACTGAATGCACATGTATTGGCTCTTCCTTCTCAAAATAAGGAGTCCAGAAATGATGTAAATGACCAGTACAGGGTAAGGAGGGGTGACCTCCTCCTTCACCTCCCCGTACAGCCTCTGTTACGGTATCCTAGGACTGCAGCGCCCCGTGGCAGCCACGGCATACTTCATTCATAACGAACTTAGTGTGAACCGCAATTCCTAAATCTCTTTTATATGTTCTGCCACCAAGCCGTATTTCTCTCCTACATTTGTAATAAATTATTTTAGCATGCCTGGGGAGGGCAGTGACTCAAGAGTGATTGAAATTTGTAAAGCTGTTAGTCCCTCTCAGTGCTCCTAGACGGATGCTGAGTTTTTAAATATGTTTGCTTTTGAAAATAATTATTCTCTTTCTTACCTCCCTGTCAGCTGTCAGTTCTTGCTGATATCTGAGTAGCTGTCTCCAGCCTTTTAATTTGCTGCTTCTCATCTCCCGGGGGTTGGGATATCACGTGTCCAGGAATTTTAGGATCTCGTACCTGGGATTTTTAGAATGAGATGGATGGTCTCTGCATGCGGACTCTTCTTAGGGGTCAAGTGTGTGAACACAGGGAGGACGTCAGTGTCTCCTTTGCTAGTCAGAGCTATTAGTTTCTCTTCACAGTTTTCAGGTCTGTAGAGTTGATGCCTTTGCGACCTCTATCTTGTTAAGTGAGATTTGACTGCATAGCATGATCTGTTCCCGCTCACACGGCCCCCCTGCCCCGCCGTCTACACTCCCCTGACCACCTGGGGAATCGGGATCTCAGCCTGGAGGCTGCTTAGACAGTCAAGATCCAAACTCAGATGAATTCAACCCCTTCAGCCTGCTCTCTCCTCGTAAAGGTGTGATGCTTTGCCACACGGCATGGCTAGCAGCCTTGTGTGTCCTGATGCCGTGGGATGGTGTGTTGTTAGATCTTTCCCACAGGCTCACCTGGCTCCTTTGCAATCTTTCTTGCTTGTTCCTTTCGGTTAAAAGGTGGAAGAGATGAGATTCGTGTTTGTACACAAATAGAGGTTCTCAGAGTAATTTTTTCTCTTCTTCTCTCACTGTATTAATAGTATGCGTCGTGAGTTCTTTATATAAAGTCAAGATGGTCTGCCTGTCTTTTTCAGTGGATAATTCTAGGATTGGAGATGTGAAGCTGAAGCTGTCAGCCGCCTACTGCACCTCCACCTGTCAGTGGAATCTAAGGATTTTACACAGAAATTACGTGTTTTGCAGTTTCAGATTTACTCATTTGACTTACACCTGTCTCTTCTTTTGATATTTTTAATAAAAATAAACCTTATTGATCTCTGTTCCTGTAGCATTAGAGAAACTGACCTGCTACAGAGTGAAACTGTGTACTATTCCACAAATTAGCAAAATAAAGTCTTATATTAAAAAGTTGGTCTAGCATTTCTCTAACCAGTACAAACCAAAAAAAAAAAAAAAAAAAGATTTGGCCACTAAGGAGAAACAGTTGAGTTGGGCAGAGAGGGTGGGTGGCAAAGATTTAGAAGCTAATGTTGTAGCTTTTTTAGACCATCTTAAATAGAAAAAGAGCTTTAGGTTAAGGACCTGAATTATCCTATTATGTTCTACCAGAGTAGATACTATCCAGATGTATCTCAACAAATACATGGTGCTAATAAGTGGGACAACAATCTTATAAGAGCAAATTTTGAGGTTAAGAGATTACAGTTCTTTTGAGATCACTCTAAAAATTAAACGCCAGCTGTCTCCTCTAATAAGCTTTGGAGAGGATAAAGATGGATTTTGGTGTCAGACATCCATTCTGCTTACCACCCTTGTGATGGTGGATACTCTAACAGTGGGCTTCAGTTTGCACGACTGGAATACAGCATGGGGCATTGTGGAGATGGAGGGGGTGGGTGCACAAAGTGGCAGGCACGTGGAAAGGGCCAGCAGGTCACAGTCCTCTAGTCTCCTTACTCCTTCTCTCCCCACCAGTCTCTTTTCAGACAGAACAGAGAGAACTCTGACCATCGTTCCTCACTAGTCATGGTTTCCAGAGAGTTCATGTCCCTCTCGGCTAATCCAGTTTCCCTGTGGTGCTCTTAAGGTGGGGTGTTTGGGTCTGCACACTCCTCAGATGTCTGACTGGATGTGGGTATGGTCAGACTCTGGCCCTTCTCTGTGCTGGGTACAGTGTTCCTATTGATGCTGCTGAAGTTGGACTGCGGGTTGAGGCAGCTAATTGGAGTCCCCCTCCAGGCTTCTTTGGAACCAAAGCCCTGGGGTAAGGCCAGGCCCTCCTGAGGAGGGAGGTGTCTGACCACATGCCATGATGTTTCTGTCAGAGGCCCTGACACCAATTCCACACTCCTTCTGAGACAGGAAAGGATGTTTTTGAGAGTAGTGTGACAGATTTTTCTCTGGCCTGGTAGCTAAAGGAAGAAAAGATAATATTTAAAGAAAGTCATATACATTGAAAAAGTTGAAATTTAGAGAAGCTGCTTATTGTAAAAAGGAAAAACTTGTCTGCCTCTCTCCCTCTCTTTCTCACACACACAGAGCACTTAAATTTTTCAGACCTCTCTGGTTTGACTTGAGCTCTTCTCTCAGGAGTGTGAGGAAGCTGTGCTTTTGGCAGCTAGAGCAGCACTCTAACGTTTTAAATCGATAGCCGTGGGGAGCAGATGGGGCCGCTGAGAGACAAGGAGCCCCAGCTGCACGAGGCCCATCGCCGGGCAGCCACGGGCCCGTATAAATCTTACCATGCTTCCATCTAAGCAGTTCTGCCCGCCTGGACACCCTCCCCATCTCTCGTTCTTCCCACCTGTTGAGATCCTGCTTCCACGCTTAGCTCAAGTGCCCACTCTCCAAGAAAACCTTCCCAATCCCCTCAAGTAGGAATAGCATCGAACACTCCTGTGCTGTCTGTGGCACGTTATTGAGACCTTCAGGATGGCCCATAAAGGCACAAGGCTCCTGCAACAGCGTGGCTACTGGGTATGCACCCTCCCGCCATCTGGACTGTCAGGTCCTCATTGGATAAACATGGACCAAGTGCTGCTATGTGCCCGGCCTTGTGCCAGGCACTGGGAATAGGTACATCTAGGAGCTCACCATCAGGCATGGAGACCGGCATGCAAATACAAAACTCACTGTGTTATACGTGAAAGGGGGTAGCATGTGCTTTCATGTTTCCATGTAAGTGTCTTCATGTAGCTTTTGAGGTTTTGCCTTTTGAAGGTAGGAAGAGTGTCTTAATCTTTTACTTCCATACCTCACAGAATACCTGGCTCACAGTAGGTACCCGGTATGTGTGTTTTGAATGAGTTACAAAGAACGTGTGCCCAGTTAACCGCCCTGCAACACCAGCCCTGGCTTGAGTGCTGTAATGGAAGAACAGACACCAAGCCGCGGAGGCTATCGGGTAAATACTAACTGGAGAGATTCTATACAACGTGTGTAATGCACTTCAATTCCTTCTCTACTCTAAAAACCTCCTTAAAAGCATTTCAATTAGGTGTGTGTGCTGGAGGGGGAGGTCTCCTTAATGTAGAAACTAAATTGACAGGTAAGGAACAGTCCTAGTGAAGAAGAGCACTGTGGCTTTACGTTGCACAAACATGAGGACGCTTCCAGCTGACCCCAGCGAGCTGTCATAAGCACAGCGCGTCTCCACCGTGTTGGTGCAGCAGGGCCTGGCTCGGCCGGTGGGAAGGAACAGGTGATGCTGACGAGTGGATGATGCAGCTGACAGAGAACGAGGTCTGCGGTGCCCGGGCAGGACAGGGGCTCAGGACTTAGAGTGGGGCTGCAGTCCGGGGTAAGGAGACTTGTGCGTCCTTCAGCACAGTGTCTGGGAGCTGGCTTTATTGTCTTTCCTTTTTTCTGTTTTTGCACAATCTTGGTTTTGGAACTGTTGACTTTTACATGTGAAGAAGGGAACCGTCCAGGTGGGTGAACTTCATTTTGGTTTGAGGTTTGCCTTTTGTTACTATTTCCATGCGTTCATATATGTCGCCTCACTCCTTCCTCTGGGGGTTAGTTAGTTATCTCATCCTGTAGCTGAGAAAACTGAGGGCAGAGAAGTAGAGTCAGATGTGACCCCACTTTTCTGACAGCAGATGCAGGCAGAGTATGGCTAAGACTATTGCGTATCATCTCTCGTTCATATCCCATCTTATAGATGCAGGGTATTTTCATCGAATGCTATCAGTTTAGATAAGTCTTTGGAGCTCATATGTGTTATATTTTATTTTGCTAATTATTGACCTCAGTGATTATAAACAGAACAGCCCATCCAGACTCTTGAGTCCCAGTAAAAGTAAAGCTCCCCAGAATCCATTTCTATTAGTAAATTCTAATTAGTACTTTCCAAGGCTGGTTGTGGTGTTCTGACAAATAGTGCTGGTCTAAAATTTGCCTGATATGGCCCTACAGAGGCCTGTGTACATCCGGGTGTATTCTGTTAGCAGAATCAGGAAAACTATTAATACTTCTTGAAAATTAAAGCTTCCCATCAAAATTCTTTTTAAGAATTATCTAACTTTTCTGTTTCTGGTGGTTTAGACTAAATTGCCTTACTGAATGTCATCAGTTCACATAGAGATATATTGGTCTCAATACATGAACATAGGTCTTTAGGGCACTGCTGTATTAATCTGGTTTAATTAATTGGGCAGTTGAAGCTTTGGCTCCTCAAAGTTTGAGGTGGCTCTTCTGGATGATTTTGGATTAAATTGTAAACAGGGTAAATGGTAACTTGCAAAGTCAGGTACTGGATAGAGATAAGGAGGACATAAATGATTTCACATAATTATGATTTATTTTGTCTTTCTGATTAAAATGTAATTCTTAACTATTACACAAAATTCAGAAAGTCAGAAAAAATACCAAAATAAAAATTACCTAAAGTCCCACATCTAGATACATACTTAGTATTAATGTTTTAATATGTTTTATAGAGAAAAAAATTGATCTCTTTTACACTGTTGAGATCCTAATATATATGCAAATGTATATTCTTTTTGGGCAAAAATGGCCTTACAGCGTAAGCATTTCTCATGTCTGTAGGAATTTTTGTTAAGTAGCTGATCATAGGTTACCTCCTTACCTGGAAGCTAAAGAAGAAAGAGCCCAAAAATTCAGAGAATGTTCTGTCCATCTACTTCCATCTCACCAACGCAGCCTGCACAGGGTCGAAAGCTGAGGAGTGAGGGGTGAGGGGTGGGAGGTAGAAATCAGTAGTCCTGCCCATCAGGTGTAATGAGTGAGTTTTTCAGGTGCCATATATTCCATAAATCTGAGTCATACCATATTTTTCTTCATTAGATTTCTGAGCTGGAAGTGCTGAACTGAACGCTTGAAATGTATAAGGTTGTTAAAATGAAAGCACGGGAGACAGGGATGGAATTGAAGAGGAAATAGAGATAGAGGCATTAGGAACGAGACAATGGTAAATTCAAGACCACGTGGGGGCTAAGTATTGAATAGTGGAGGTGGCCGGTGGAGTCTGATGCTGGTGAGGAAACACGGCTCAGGGAGAACGGGGTGAAGAGCAACACCCCCCTAAAATCGGGGGACACTGGATTTGTTCTCTATCAGAGTCCTCTTTGTACTTCCGGGGTGAGAGTAAAAATCTCTACGGAATGTTTAGCACATTGTATGAAGCTACTTTTTCAGGTAATTTAGAACGAAGATTTAGGTATGTATAACAGTTTCAATGAACTCCCCCAAAGCCCTTGGCTGGGGACAGGCTTGAGTTGGATGTTGAAAATGTGCTAAATCAGTTGATACTTGAAATACCCACGGCAGCTGGTCAGGAAGGTAAAAAATGGTGGAGCTGGGTTCCTGTCAACGTGGCAGGCCTTGGCTCTGACGCTCTCCTGTGTGTTCTAAATAGGTGCTAGGTATATCTTTGCAAAAATGTATGCAGTTCCTAATTGGGTTGTTGAATTTTATAGCAAAATCCTTCTGAAAAATCCAACTGCATCCATTTGTCTTTTAGAGAACTTGCATATTACTAACTGGTAAATGAGAAGAAACGCTACCATTTTAAAAGAAATCAATAGAAATTGATTCAATGTGTCTTAATTTGATAAAATTCTACTATCTACTGTTTTTAAAGGATCAAAACACAACCACAGTGGCAGCCGAAAAATCTTGAACCAGTTTCGGGAAGAATTTCCCTTGAATTCCCCGTACGAGGAAAGCAGAGCCAGTCACTTCAGAGTACCAAGCACCGCTCTGAAGTAGCTCTCGTGTTACTAACAGCCAGTGTGCTTGCCTCTAACAGCATTTGAGAAGACAAATGTTCCCCGTGCTAGGCTGCAAATGGATTAAAGCAGTGTTGATCCTCATCTGTCAGAACAATTAACATGAGTAAAACACTTGCCCTACTTAAAGCAGATGGAGGGAGGGGAGCAGAGAAGGGCGTTCTGTGGCACTGCTGGTAAGATTAATGGTGCAGTATGGGCAGCAGAGAGCACTGGATTTATTTTCCGAACATTACATGGATTTACAGGGATGTCAGTTACTGCTGAAAGCACAGACTGTTCCTAAAGGGTCTCTGTAGGGTATTGAACGAGGCATGGAAGAAGTGTGGTGTGGGGGATGGTATGAGATGCATAGCGTTTTACCAGTAAAATATGACTTCTTGGCCGTTTTTCCTCCTCTTAGGTTTAAGCTCTGCTGAATTCAAGGCTTAACAGTAACCTGGCTTCTTAGAGGATGTATAAATATTGTTACAAGATTTTTTGATAAAGTAAACAGAATAGATAGCAACAGGCCTATAATCACTTGACCACAGCTCTGTGTTTGCAGGAAACTTCAGATCCCCTTTGCCTTCCATAAGGAGGCAGGAGGGGAGGGCAGGAGGAAAAGAAAACAGAACGTGTTAATTAAGAATGAGATATCTAGGAGGATTTTATTATTCTTTGACAGTGGAAGTGGAATGGGAAAATTGTTGAGGCTAACACAACAGTGATGGAAGACGGTAGAGTGAGAAATAATATTTACATGAGTGCTGAATCAAATTTTAATTATAGGAAGCCTACGGAGCGAGGAGTCTGGCTGTGGGCAGAAGTTTAGCTGTCACTGCAAGGGCCAGGCTTGGGGTGCGGAGGGACTACCGCCGAGTAACCACTTGTCGGGGGCAGAGTGGGGTGATGGTCTATTGTTCCATCAGAGGATGTTCCCCAACATGCCCCTCATACATCTTCTGCCCGGGGAGCCCTTCTCCCCTTGTTTGCTCTCTCTCTTCTTAGTTCCAGTTCCCCAGCTGTTGGAAAAAGGTCAGAATCCTCTGCTGCCCCTCGTGGCTTTTATCTCTTATGTCTAAATGTGACACCTAGAAAAGCTGCTGCCCTCTCGGAGGTATTGAGAGGGCCCACTCGCCACTTTCATGTCCTGTTTCTGAACAGGGACAGCTGAAGGGCAGAGTCTTAGTGAACTGTCTGAGAACGACGATGAGGGACTCCAGCATTGCTTTTCTCCCGGGTCTTCGGGAGTGTGTCCCGTGTGCACCTTGCCTGTCCGACCTCCGTCCGAGCAGCCTCTCGTCCTTCTCGGGGCGTCTCCATCGCCTCTCGCAGCCTCCTCTCTTGCTCTTTCCTCATTGTCTACTGGCCTGTGTTCTTATTCCCAAGCCCTATTGTCCATTCTTACACTGACCACTGTTTTGAGTGTTATTCATGTGGACAGTGTCTGAAGTATGTATTTTTCCCGGTTCTTTCACATAGTGAAATAATCTTCTAAGATAAAGTGGAAAATATTATTTTCTAATTTGAAAAAAAGAAATCGTATGTTTGTTACAGCATTATTTTAAATTAGTAAAGATTAGAAACCACCTAAATATGATTAAAGAAAGTGTGATATATCAACTCAATGGCATTTACTCAGCCATTAAAACTACAAATATGAAGACTGTCTACCCATTTGGGAAAACTTGTGCAAAATAACACTAAATTGGCAATATATGCATGCTTTGATCACAGATTTTTTTTTTAAGAAAAACACAAACAAGGATTTAAAAAATGGAAAAGGCCATGGAGAAATGTAATAGCTGTTAAAATTGTGATTCTGGGGATGGGGTGTGATTTCTTTACATAAAGTGGTTTTAATGGCAAAATATACTTTATGGTAACATTTGTAATCATGAGCAGAATTCTATCATTGATTTCAATGCTCTTTTTGCTTTCTGATCATGTAGCTGAGGACTTCGCATGACTGATGAGCCCTGGGTTTTCCAGCCTTGTGCACCTCAGAGCTTTGGTGGGATGGTTTCCTAACTGCTGCCGAAAGTCCACATTGTGTAATTGTGCAGATCACGCGATGACCTCTAATGCCTGGCTTAGCTTTGTCTGTAGTTCCCATTGCAGAGGAGCTGATCGATCTTTAATCTTTAACATACATTTTTCAGTGCCTGCTTTGTGCCTGGCACAATGCTTGATGTTGGAAATCGGTCAGACACAGTCCCAGTCCTCAAGTTCACAGACTCACTGGAGGTAGACCCAAGGAACAAGGCCGCCGAGATAGTGTGAGAGATGCTGGATGGCCGTGAGGAGGGTACATGGGAGAGGTGCCCACGTTCTGGTGTGGAACCTGCAGCTTCGGGGCCACGTGTGGCCTTCTGGATCCTTGAGTGTGGCCTTTTGACTGAATCCAAATTTTACAGAACAAATCCACACGGAGGAATTTGGACTCGACCTCAGGGAGAAGGGCAGCCGCTGAAGAGCTGTTGTTTGTGTATTTTTCTCTGTTAGCAAGAGAGGTGATAGCATCAGAATTGCACTTCAGAGCGTTGACTCTGGCTGTGGAGATCAGTTTAGCAAGAAGGCTGGAGGCAGGAAACTGGCTAAAACACTGTTGCCACCACTCAGGTGAGCGGTGGTCCCTGAGCTAGGATGGCGATGGTGGGCCTGGGAGGAGTAGACAGTTTCCAGGGACGTTTATGAGATAAGAGAAACAGAAATTGGTAAGAGTGAGGGCTGTGGAGGAAGAACTCAAAAAGGATACCCGAGTCTCTGGCTTAGGCAAACGGGCCCCGTAGAATGTGTCTCTTGGTCCTTATTTGTTCATTTAATTGACCTTGGTGACAGTGCAGCAAGGTGGCGTGCGGGGTGGGTTGGCTTGCAGGGGAAAGGTGAGCTGAGTTTGGGCTGTGTTGAGTGTGCCTCTGTGGGTGCAGGTAGGCAGCTGGTTATGCAGGCCTGGGACACAGGGACAGTTAGTCATAGCTGCTGGATTTTAAGATCAGTGTTTTACTCCTGTGTGTTGGGGAACATGCTAGAGCTTCAGTAGTAAATGTCTTTTCTGCTGAGAATTCTGCTGGTTACGGTAGTCTTTGGATTCCCATGTGTGGGCAACACATCTGCAAGAGGTAACTTTTCTCATCTGAGGGCTCACTTGCTGTCCTGGGCGGGGTGCGTGTCCTCTGGACCTCAGCCACTGGTGCTGGGCTGTTAACTCGGGCCACAGGAGCTAGCCTGATCGCAGCGTTTGGGTTTTATTGCTGTGGTCCCCCTTGTTCTCATGTGGTGTTTTAATATACAGCACAAGAAAAAACGGCACTTAGGAACTGTTTCCCAGTGAGAAATCCAGAGGCAAAGCCGCTCACCCATCATAACAAACACCTTGCTGGGAGATGGAGAAAGTAGAATATCTCTCGAATTTTCTAATGGATACTTAAACTTGCCTTTTTTTTTTTTTAATGGCAAAATCAGCGCCTTGAAAATTGGCACAGGATGTGACTATCCACACTTGAGAGAAAGTGATTTTTCCTGCTGGTTGAAGTAGGAGGTAGGAGATAGGGTGCAGAAAAGAAGGGAATATTTAAGACAGTGGTTTTCAAACTTCTTTTTTCCCTTTTTCTTTCTTTTTGGAATCTAGACCCATGCTGATCACAACACACTAAATTTATCTTAAGACCCATTCATGGATCATGACCCACAGGTTGAAAAACATTCATGAAAAGTACTCTAGGGATGCTTGGGGATGATTTTCTCTCTCCTTTAAAGTTGAATGTATTTTGGAGTATGTTGGAAAGAATAACATGTGGTTGATCTTTAATGAATCCCTTGGGGTACCCCACAGCATATTTGCAATCTCATAAAAATCTCATGCACCCTCCTAAATATGATCCTAAGCAAGTCGAGCAAGGCTTTCAAAGTCAAATACGCTGTGGCGCCTGTAGCATCCTATCTATTTATTTGTCCCTACTTCCCCTCCAGTTCGAGTGGCTAGTCGAACACTAACTATAGTGATCTAATTTGCATTTTCCTGTCAAATGTGCCACTCTGTGAATAGCTAAATTAACTTAGTCTTCCTGGGATATGCCCAAATGTTGAGAACTATTTAGGACCTTTCAGAACCATTTGGTCTATTAGCTCTGTCTTGAGATAAGCAGAATAAATAAGTCCCTGAAATCAAAGGAAAACTAATTGTAGTACCTCTTTCCAGCTTTGAGTCATCAAAGCTTGACTGTCTCAAGTATGTTCTTAATGGGGTTCATTATTTTGTTTGTTCTGCTTTTGATAATTCTGAGATAATTTTACATTTGCATTGTTAATGTCCATTTTTCAAAATTTGTTGACATGGCTGTTTATTTTCAAGAATAATAATTTGTTAGCCTTTACTTTCTAGGTACAAAAGCTATGCATGCCCACTATAACAAGTCATGGCATAAAAGTATGCCATGAAAAATCCAACTCAGTCTTTCCCCCATAAATTTTCACCTTCCTCTTTAACCAGTATTAACAACTTGGTGTTTATTCCTCAATAGCAATCTAAGCTCACATAAAAATACACAAATATTTACATATTTTGTAAACATTTTTAGAAAAATGAGATCATACTATGTACATCCTAATCTCAACATTTAAAAAAAAAAAAACCATAGCAACAAAAAACCCTTAAAGTATATTGTGGTTTCCTCTCTAGGTCTCCAGTGTCCTGTTCTTTTTCCCAGCCGCAAAGTGTGGATATACCAGTTTGTTCATTAACTCCCCTGTAGATGGGCATTAATGTATTTAATCGTTTAGCTTAGTTTTTGTCATTAGTACAGTGCTATAACAAACATCTTTGTACATATATCCTAAAACTAGTAAACAGTAAACCGTTAGACCAAAAGAGGTGCTCCTCAGGGGTCAGTGTAGGTGATCCGCGCCAGCAGTCTGGGCACAATTTGCCACGACTGCTTCCGGACTCCACCAGCAGGTTGATGTGTGTTGTAATAATTGAGTTCCTTCAGGAAAGAGCTGGGAAGAAGGCAGGTCAGGAACACTGATTCAGCCCATCTTTTTGACCTAGGATATTTTTCTGACTACCCACTCCTGCTCTGGACATTGCTCTCTAAATGTCCTAAATCTCTCTTAGCATTGGGTCTAGGACTTTTTTTTAAAGCAGTTTTCTGACCTTTTTACTTCACCATGGCAATGACATACCTCACTCAACACACGTTTCTGTAGTTCTCAAGTGTGAGTTCCTACTCTTGATTTTGGTTCATCTTAACCTACCCCCAGGGTTACCCTCCACTTTCTTTTGCCCTTTGTGTTGCTGTTGCAGTGATTTAGGAAGGCCTCTGTCTTTGGAGTCGGTTATGCCATTAGTCAGAGTTGGGCACAGTGGGCTGTAAATCCCTGCGTTTATACCTTTGCTCAGTTTACACACACCAAGTGCGTTCAGGGTTACGGTACTGTTTTAGGTATTTTGGGTTAGAGATACTAAATAAGATGGTTAAGACAAATGTTCTAGGTCCCTTTGACTTCATTCATTCAGAAACTAGTACACTGTACTAGCTGCTAGAAATAAAATACACTGAAGAGCAAAGGGGACACAGAGTTTGTTCCCGGGGATTTTATGTCTAGGTTAAAGAGAGCCTCTGCAAAGAAAAGTAGTATTGATAAATAGAGTGTCCATGTTACTAGATGGAATTCAGCCATATATGTGATTATACTGATTGGGGGAGAGGGGAAGTTTAGTGATGTCCTGGTCCAAAGCCTTTATGGGATTAAAAAAAAAAAAATCTTTGTAGTAACCTTTGCCACAGTTGCTTCTGTTCTTGGAGACTACCCATAATAACCTTATGTTTATCTGGAAGAATAAACAAATAACAAAACTATTATTTCTGAAAAATTAGGGAAGATTTTATACTATGCAATATTAAACATTATAATACTGTCATTTAAAATAATATAAAAAATTAGCTGTAATTATTCAGTAGTACTAGGACAAACATTAAAAGAAAAGAACAAAGTTAGATTTGCAATTTATGTATACCGTGGAATTCCAGGTGAATTAGACTTTGTAAAAAATGACCACATTAAAGAAAATCACACTGAAGAAAATGTAGGTAACAATCTAATCTGAGTGGAATGGAAAAAGAACTTTCTAAACAAGAAGCAGAGGGAAAAGGTTTATGGAGACAACATAAAAATGTGAAACATATAAATATAAAATGCTATATAAATTAAGAGATGAACAGCCCATTGGAAAAGAATGTTTTTAATATATAGTGAAAGGTTAATATCTGTAATACATATCAAACTCCAAGAAATCAACATCCTGTCTGAATCGGCAAAGAACATGAACAGGCAATTAAGAAACAAATCCACATGTCCAAGAAATTTATGAAAAAAGTTTAACCACAGATAATTAAGGAAATGAAAACTGAACGTCATTTTGAAATCAAATTGGCAAAAAAATTATTTCAACGATTATCTAAAATAGTTGGGAGTAAAGTGAAATAGATACAACTGGCAGAAGTGATAAGGCAATAGCTCTTGTGGGGGGCAGTTTCACAGTCAGAAGCTTGGGCTGGATAATTCTATTTCCAGGGATTTGTTTCAGGGCTCTTCACTGTAGCATTATACAACAAGGAAAATTGGTTACACTTCTAATAATTGGTTGTTGGCTGAATTATGGTACATCCAGCACATAGGTAATTGTGTTAAGATGGACAGATGGCCATGGGTGGGGTCTTCGTTCTCACTGCCTGGTTTGTTCTGGGTTATGTCAAAGTTTAAAAGAGGTAGGGAATGAGCAAAATCTCACATTTGCCACCCCGACACCCTTTTAATCAAATGAGGTTACTTAGAAGGGGAAGAGAAATGTATTGAAAAATAAAGATTTCCCAGCTATAAATCTACAGGAAATAACAACTTGGGGCTGGCCACATAGTGTGAAGGGAAAATGAATTAGTTCTGTATCCAAATGAATTGCTGAAGAAGCTAAATAGCTATTGTAACCTCTAAAACCTTGCCTAGGCTGTTAACCTTAAAGAGGTGAGTTCAATGCCTCATATGATTATTGTTTTGTGGTTGTTTTGGCAAAAACTTTGCAGTCAACTCTGAATTCTGTCTCAAGTGTTCAAGTGAGATTTGATCAATATTAACTCAGGTGCCTGGATTGTTTGAGCTGAATTATGTCCATTTGGTATGAACTGTCCATTGGTGTGTCTCTGGTCTCTTCTACCCCTAGAGTTGGAGAAAAGGGTCCCGCATCTTCTCATATAGAATCCTGCCCCCAAATAGTAATTCTTTTCTTTCCCAAGGCTGCCACAGTGCCTCAAGTCAGTCAGCCAACATTTGGATGACTTTCCATTTTACTTTTTCTAGGTCAAAACGTTGGACTGTGGTTGGTCAAGAACCATGAGAGATTGGTCATGGGCAAGGAAGGGAGAGAAGATCCTTCCTTACGTAAGGGTCCCTGCAATAGAGTCAATTGCTGATGAGTTCCAGGACTTCCTTGTGTGACAAGCAGACATCCCTGAAACTCTTTGTACCAAGAAACCTCACAGTTTCTGGGGAATTCCTTTCCCACAGTTGCTTCTGTTCTTGGGGGCTGCCTGGCCAACCACCTGTGAAATTATATGGCACATAGAGCCACCAATTACATTTTCTGGGTTAAAGAGGTTTCCACCTTCTGCTTGCCTATGCATTTTTGCTAATTGTCAAGCTGAAGCTTAATACATTTCAGGGCAGAGATGCAGCCTCGTCAGTACCAGAGTCATGAAACAGCTCTATTTTCTATGCTTCCTCCTTTAGTCTTTACGTTCAAGAGAATGGCTCCCTGTCTGATAGGAAATTACCTTGTGCCATGCTGTAATTATGCTGTGCAAAACTTGTCTTAGGAACTTCCTTGTGGATATGGACAGTTGTGATTAGAAGTTTTGTGCTGAGGGCAGATGTCTGAGTGAACTTCTAGGACATGGCCAAATTCCCTTGCAAAACAGATGGTTCAGAAGAGCATCTAGCATATTTGAAGCCAAAACTTTGGGGACACACAGACCCAGCACTTCACTGGAGTCCTAGTTCAAGATGCAGAAAACCCAGTATGGGAGCCAAACACCCCTCTTTACTTTAGGAGGCTCCTGTTAGCTCAAAGATACTGCTGGCCATCTGCAATATCTAGATCTGACTCTGAGATTTCCAGTCTTGTCCTTAGAAATCAGTATCCCTGAGGGTTTCTTTGTGGGAGCAAAACATACATCAGAGTTGCTCACTTATACTGCAACTACTGACCCTGTTCACAAAGAGGTTACTTGTCTTTAACATGACTTCTTGTCAGACTTTGTAAACAAAGGCAAACACCATAAAGTATGTTCGAGATGAATTTTAAGGACCCAAGTAAGGAGAATTACATATAAAAGTCAGTAAATACTGCCTTGAACTGTATTGTAGAACTTTTTTATAATGCTCATAAACGTACAACACTTATATAGACATTCCTTCTGCCCCCAGTACCCTTGGAAGAGGGTAAGGTAGATATTAGCTTCCACAGCACAGATAAGAACCCAGTGGTTGGGTGTGCATAGCAGAGGCTGGACCCTGAGGTACTTTGGTGACAGGCATAAAAATAAAAAGCAGCCAAGCTTCCTACTGCTCATGCAGTTCAGGTTTATCAGAAATTTTCAGAAATGTACCTGAAGAAGTGGGAAAATGGCATATTGCCCAATCATACAAGAAAAGGATGATTCTGCCATGGAGTAGAACTAAAGTCCATTGAAGAAAAGGAGAAAAAAAAATGAATAAAGGAACCAGTTATGTCCTATGGCTCCTTTTGTCCTTTTTTTAAAGAAGTAGGTGCTAAAAAGAAGAAAAAAATTCTTTTAAATTAAGACACTACATTAATTACTTCTTTCCATAAAGACCAGACCTGCCAATGATCTTGTATTTAAAAAAAAAAACAAAAAACCATTTGTGCATCTTATTAAGAATTCTAAGAATTTTGCATTGGAGTTTAGGTATGTGTGGCATATCCATCTAATTCTATCATAGTAGCTGTAGCTGAGGTATCACGTACTTGCCATCCCCAGAAGAAAGCACTTTATTTAACCAAAGTGAAGTTGAGCAATGCATAAAAGCTGGAGCAGAATAGAAACATTATCATTTATGCCGATCTCCCAAACAGTGCACTTTGCTGGCCGGTCTTTAAATGGCCTCTTGCTGCCTGAATAGCTACTATTAAAGAAATGAGGCATTTTGTTTTCTAGACAGCCCTCTGATTGTTCCCTACAAACACTCACATAGTAGTGCCTGGTTGCAGAGCTTTCTATTTTTCTCCCAGGTCTTCCCACAGCAGTTCAAAAGGTGACTGCTCACGGGGAAGAGGGCAAGTGGATGCATTTTAAGACCCTTGTGTGCCCCACCCCGCCGTGGCCAGAATGTGGCCCACGTAGAGTTTCTGAACTTGTATATTAACCCCCTTGGCTCTGCACCTGAGCAGCTGACCGGGTCTCAATGAGAGAATTCTTTTTCCAAGAACAGCCTCTGTTTCTCAGTCCACAACACGACTCCACCCAGCTATCCAGACACGAGGGCTCTGTGGCGTGCCCGGCCGTGCCAGCCCTGCCGGTCAGAGGGTGTGGGATGGCATTACAGGAGAGTACGCGGGATGAAGGCTTTGACACATCTGGGTGCAGGAATAGTCCTGCCAAGGGAAGTCTTTCAAAGGGCTGGTTTTTCTTTTTTTTTTTTTTAGCATGTAAAATTGAGTAAATGCTATCTTGAACGGTATCATTTAACTAACTAGACTGCTAATTCCTTAATTATTTTTCCCTTATTTTCCTTTCTCCTTCTATGTTTCTTGGCTTCCTTCAGAATTAATGACTACCTCCACGTATAGGGCATATCCATTCTATTTCCTCCTTCCCCCTACCCTTGGGATTCAATTCCTTCCTTCCCCCTTTCCCTCCTTCCATCTTGCCCATCAAACAGCAAGAACACTGTTTGATGGGCAAGATGGAAGTGCCCATCAAACAGCAAGAACACTGCAAACAAGAGTCTGCTCTTTCTCTCTCCTTGGGGCACAGGGCAGGGAGTCTGGGTTCCTCAGAGTTCCAGAATTTCTCCAAGGAAAGCATTCACGGTGCCTTAGGCCTAGGGACTGGGGCAGCAGGGGGAAGCACAGAGGGCTGACCTTAGAGTTCTGTTTGCTTAGCCATCTCTACACGGAGTATGTGCTTCTCTGGGATGCCTGCTGGAGAGCTGGTAGATGTTATGGGGGCTAAAGCCTGCCTAAGCTGTTGCTTGCCGCTGGTCTAGTCTGAATTCAGGGGTCTTTGCTTTACAGACTTGAGGGGTAAAGTGGAATTAGCCTTGTGGACCAGGTTGTTGCCCCTGTCTGGCTCTCCCCTCCCCCACTTCAGATCTATTGCCTCCTCCAACCCCTCCCAATTAGGAAGACTTAAATAAATAAACATATATATATATATATATGGACACAGAGGAAAAGCATGGATTCCTATGGCCTGTTCCCACTATCCAAACTTGGAGATTTAGAGTTCTGTAAACCACAAGGGTTTTGTGCCTATGGTACATTCTGGAATTTGAACTCACCATAGATAAGATCTGCTTTGCATTATTATCTTTCATAGCATAGATGTATCATTCTGTATACTCCAATAACATATTTCTATGGGGCATAGCTAATCTTTTTTTTAAACCCAAGTTTGTTTGTTTTTTTTTTTTTTTTAAAGTACATGAATATCTGCATCTTTGTTTATAATTGTAATGGGGGAAAGAAATGCAAGTAAATTTTTTTCAGAAGGTTTCAAGGAAAAGGATCATATAAAGTACTGGTCTAGATGGATATGAAGGTACTCTTAACGTCTGGAATTTATCTGGAAAAGGGCATATGTTCAGCAAAATTTTAATCCTCCACATGTAAGTTAAGAATTCCTTATGGCTCTCCCGTTGCCACATTATGGAAGCATGGACAGTGTGTACAAGCTCCACACAGGCTTGTTGGGGCATGCCCTTGCTTTAATACTGTACTAGGTATGTGAAATGACTAAAGAAAATTCAGTATAACTTTGTTGCTTTACCAGGATCCTCAAAGGCTTGTGTTTCTCTAGGAAATAATTTGACATGGTTGTACTTTCGCTTCATGAACATAAAACTATTGCCCAAAAGAATGTAATATCTGGAATGAGGTGGGTTCAGCTGTTAATTTTTAAAATCTTGAGACCACAGGCAGTTTTTGAATAATTTTGGTTTCTTTTAAGGTGGTTATTGAAAGGGGAAGGAGGTAGTTGTAGGTTAGGTTTCTCTGCCCAGAAAAAAAACTGTTTTAAAAATCTAAAGCGTTTACATCTGCTCAATTTCAAATTCAAGGTGGTGGATCTCTTTGCCTTTTTCACTCTAGCCTGTTGTTTTGGGGAGTGGGGGAGCTGTTCCTTTATGTATCAATCACTTTAAATAAATACCCAGTTCTATTTAAGTCATTTTCTGGGTAGCCCTCGGCCCTGCAGGTGTGTAAATTCCATAGCTCTCGGGCCAAAGCACATCAGGGAATAAAGTGCGCAAGTTCCATGCTCCTGTAAATGTTGCTCTGCTAGGAGTCTCAATTGCCAGGATTTAACAAAAAAGAAAGAAATTAAAAAAAAAAAAAAACGCTGGCTTTGAGGTGCCTGTGCTTCCCTTGGAAAACAGTGCTTTTCTTTGCCACATAAAAAAGAAATGGCCTCTGTAATTGCTCTGTGTGTTGACTCACCTTTTTTGCCCCAGCGCATCTGTTGGTGTAAAATGAGAGAATCATCAGACTGGAATGAATTTCGAGAGGCTGCAGACTAAACTCCCGGGCAGGACTGCACCCACATTATCTCAGAGAGATGAGACTCACCCCTGTCTGGAAAGGTTTTCCGGGAGAGTAGTTCCATCGCCATTGCTGTGCCTTCTAAGACGTAACAAGCTTCCCGGTCAGGAAGACATTTAGAGCAAGCCCGAATCCCTCATGCTGAAATGCAAACCCATTATCTCTTGCTGTGTACTCTGGTGAGTCCCCTCGGCGTAAGAGTTCATCATATGCTTGTCAGCTAGCGCTCATTTGCCATCATCCTCCTCTCCTCCGAGTTAAATAAGCCCGTTCCAGATTTGTGATCTTTTTCTGGGAGCCCAGAACTAAGCTTGATATGTTTAATAAATGATGCCCTGAATTGAGATTGATGGGAAGACTCTCGCAGAGTCTTTACGTCTTATGACCATTTATCCATCTCAGAGCGATGTTCGTATTTAAACTATGTTATCACCGACGCTGTTCCATGATTAGCATGTCAGCATTTTGACCTCACAGAGTAACTGGTTTGGGGCCCCAAGGAGACTCCATGTGAATATCAGGCTAAAGTTTGCTCAGCACTTTCCCCTGGACTTAGTCCTGTGCCTGACGATTGACAGTGTAAACTTCTTCAGCGATGAGGCTTAGCTGTAATAGTTTGGGTAAACTTTGGTTTTTGTATGGTGGAAATGGCAGTATTTCTAGTCACTGCCAGACTTTTCCTTTGATATTTTTATCTAGGTTGGAAGTGTTTCATTCTTAAACAGCCTGGGATTCTTCAATAGTTTTTTGCTTACTGCCTTTCTACTTTCAGGAAAATAAATAAGGCAGCTTGAGGGAGTCTTTCTGTTTGCATTCTATGCTGTGTATACAAGGAGGTGGGAGGGGTGGTAGACATGGCAAGAAAACCAAGGATTAGATGTCACCCTTTCTGCTGTGGCATGTTTGAACTAATGATTAGGCCGGGCTTCTTGAGCTTGGGAAAATATGCAGCCCTCTTCCCCCCTTTATAAGCACAAAAGAAACTTAGTTTGCAAATGAACCTGTGTGATGGGAAGAAAGCACTGCCATTCCCAAAGATGTGTGATGAAAGAAGCCTCCCTTCCAGGAGGCCCTGTGCTGTTGGTGATTGCCCAAAAGTCCCCACCTCCTTGAGCAACCAAACTGTCTCTCTCTGTTACCGTCATCGAGTTGGGTCTGGAACCAAGTGTGGCTTTGTTGGGTGGTTACAGGCTGGAGGGGACCCCATCCCCCCCACTGGAGGCTCCTACCATTTAGAGAAAGTCAGGAACAGCCAATAGATACATGTGCCCAAAGGAGCATTTCTTTAATTGGCCCACCAGTGCAGGCCCCCTCTTTATTCTTTCTGCTTCTCTTTCAGGGGTGTCACAGAGTCCCGTAACAGCTGAAGGGTGAAGATGAGCACATTGTCCTTAGCTGTCACCTCTGCAAGCTGAGTTTCACCACTGCCCCTGCTGCACTTTATGAATTTCCCAATTAGCTGTGAAATGAAGGGGGCAGGAAAAAGACAGTAAATACATTTGTAGGAAAGTAAAACTGGCAAAGCAATATGTGATAAAATGTTTGTGTTCCTTGTAGGCAGGGGGAAAAACAGGGAGGCTTTGTGTATTAAAATAATGCTGAGCTGTTACATACCTGCCCAAATTACTATTATGTTGTAGTTTCTAGAGACAAAGTGGGAGGATAGGCTGCTTGTGTGGGGGAGGCAGCTCCTTACTGGAAAGGAGCTGGAATGCCATCAAGCTAGATTCAAACCACAGGCTTTTCTTCTGGTCTGTGGCTCACTTGCCTTGTGCTGTAGCTTTTATCTGCAGTTCTGTGATTTGGCAAGGGATTGCAAATCCTCGCAGGACCTGGCCAGGCTAGCCATGGCAGATGGGGCGGGGTCAGGGGCGTGCACAGCGTTGGTGGGTGCATGGCTTACTTGCAGGATCTGGGTCCTTTGGGTAGAGCAGCCTTTGCTTGGCCACAGCGTTCAGGCTGCCTTGACCTACACAGTAGCTTCTTCCCTCCTGCACCAGGCACTGTCAGAGCCAACTACAGGGTATCTCACTGGAGCTCCTTTCTGGTACCAGTGGCCTTTCCAGTTTGAGCAGCACTGCTATAAACCATCTGGTGCGGGGCACCGTCCAAGTCTGCAGTCCTGACTCTTCAGACTCTCTCCCTTGGCCCACACCAGATATTTGATCTCAAAATGTGTGACCCATGGTAAATGTGATAGGTCAGCTTGGAGGTTTTGTGGTTTCAAGTGCTAGAAAACTGTGCCTCAGTTTCCTACTCTGTGAAATGAGGTCACCATGACGCCTCTCTTATTGGGTTACTGTGAGAATTCCACGAAAACCCTGTAAAGCGACTGGCTGGCACACAGGAAACGTGCTGGGCAGAATTCATCTGGAGTGCTGTGCTTGGTCACGGGTACCACTTACCAAAGGAACATTGACATCCTGGGGGATGAAGGATTGTCCTGGAGATTTGATGACTTAGATTCACAGTATTGATACCGTGAATTCTTTGGAGAGTGTGAAGTATAGAAGAGAGTTGGTTTTGTCCTGCTTGTGGAGCTAGACAATGGAGTTACAAAGAGGTGATTTCAGAGGCTCCGTGTAAGGTAAAATTTGCAAATGATTGTCGCTGGCCAACAGTGAGCAGGCGTGGCTGTCTGAGGAGTTGCTGGGCTTTGGGCTTTTTGTCACATAGACATAGTGACCACTATGCCGACAGGCTACACTGTAGGCAAGATTCTGGCTCTGGCTGGACTGTTGGATAAGAGGACAGCTAATGATCTTTCCAACTCCCAGATCCTGAAAATCCTTGTTTTATCTCCCTGAATACGCTGGGAAATACATATTCTACTCATTGGTGTTCTCCATAATACTTTGTAAATGGGACCAAGAAAACCCTTGAATAACTGTATAATACTAATATATGTTCATTATAGAAGAAAATTATAATAAACATCAGGAAAAAGATCTATAATCACACTACACAGAGATAACCTGGGGATGCTGTTAACATTTTGTTACATGCTTTTCCAGAGTTCTTTCTAGTTAAATATTTTAGCCAAATATAGTACTATATTAGACATATTGTTTCATATAAGCTATTATAAACATAGAAAAATGGCAGAAATTTGCAGGTGATAGGATCTCTAGGTGAGGGGTAAGGATAATGTAAGTTCTTTTATCTATATTTTCTGAATTTAGCCATTCAACAAATACTCTCTTGAATTTCTACCATGTGCCAGGCACAGTTCGTCCTGTTTGTGAGCTATTTCCCCAGCTTCTTGATATCTTGGAACTCATACTGTTATGGGGGCAGCAAGTCAGCAAAACAACCATTATGATATGATGTCAGGGCACGGCCAGTGTTAGGAAAAATAAAGAGGAGTAAAGGGTTAAAAAGCAGGTGGGGGAGAATGGATTGTCTGTGGGGAGCAGGTGGAAATCAACCTGAAAGAATTCAGGAAACAAATTCATTATCCCTTACCTATGGGAATAATGGTTACCAAGTTAAGTTTATATATATTTTCTCTATTTTGCTGACAACATAATGTTCCATGCCTATCATACAATTTATTATGTTTTTGTTTTTTCACTATTGTGAACAGATCTTTGTGCACATCTTTGCTTATAATAGATTCTTTTGTCTTCTCTTATTACTACTGAGATATATGTTTGTGGAGATTCATTTTGGGGTCACTATGTCACTATACAGGTCCCACTTGGATCTTGATTGGCTCCTACCTGAATGATACTGGGGTGGGGGGCTTGCAGACTGGGCCTGAGGCTACTCCAATTTCCAGGCTATTCAGGATGAACGTGTTTGCCTGCTCACCTGCTGGCCCAGCCAGGGTGCAGGGAGCAGCTGATTCAATTACACATGTTGAAAGGCAAAGTATAGATTACTGTGATTAATGTGATCTAGGCCCCAGTGTGAAGCATCGTTCTGATTGCTTAATCAGAACTTGTGTAAACAAGGAGATAGGATAGTAACCCACCACTGCTTTCGAAGCCCAATTTTATTTTGATACTTTTTAGCAGGCAGAAAGGGTGACAAGATGATCATGATAATTAAGGTGGTGATTTAGGTCATTGTGGCTAACGCTCTGACAGCTGACATTGTGGTTAAGTGATTTACCTGCAGTATTTTATTTAATCCTCACAACTCTGAATGGGTGGGTATTGCTCCCATTTTATGAGTAAGTAGACTGAGATTTGGAAAAGTTAAACAAATTACCCAAGGCTGAACAGGAACTCAAGTCCAGGATGTTTTGTTTGTTTTTGCTTTTTGACAAAGCCTGTGTCCTTAACCACTAAGCTATACCCCAACCCCCGCCCCCCCCCCCCCTTTGTTTTCTTTCCCTCTAGTGTCTTTCCCATTGTCTTCCTTTTCTGGAAACAGGGTGATCCAGGTTGGGCCTAGGGTTGGCTGGGTTAGAGTGATTTGGAAAGGAGAGAAGATTCTAGCCTAAAAGCCTTTTCTTCTTTCTGTCTAAACTCACGGTTCTCTGAAGCAATCAGCAGGACCCCATCAGGGAGAGAACACTGAGCAGATTTGAAATGTGTCCCCTCAACCCCTTCCCGGTGCTTTGGCCTGGATGTCCCAGTGGGCAGTGAAATGGCCCATCAGTCAGCAGCCCTGTGGTGACCCAGGACAAGCCTGGGCCTGCCCGCCTGTGCCTTCCCTGGAATGGGAGCATGTCGTGGCATCAGGCATTTGTAAAGTGATTTTCTTTCAATGAAATAAGGCACGTTAAAGTATCTTAAAACATTGGGAATACATTTACAAATGATTGTATTGAATATCTAATAGTCAACATCTTGGCTGTCTCCTGTGCTTTTAATTAAAAGTCTGAAAGCATGTGCCTTGAGTTTTATAGAAAGTCCATGTGTGTGTAAATGGATGTATACATGTGTAGCTATGTATGCACACACATACACACACTCAACTCTAAACCTTCAGTTGCCTTCCCGAAGAAAAAACATTGTCCTTAATGCATCAAAAAGAGGGTCTTTTCAAAGCATTTCAACCATTGCTGTAAAAATACTCTGGCCCTTTCTGATCTGCAGAGTTTATTGACTGTTTCGCCATTAAAGGTACTTGGTTTCTCTAGATGGGGAATTCAATACCTGCTAAATTGGATCAATATAAAAATTTATGAACAATGCAGGCCTTGTCAGAGAACTCTTTTACTCATGTTCATGTAATTCTCTGTGGGAGTTTCTGCCTCAGGGATCAATCACATCAGTATTTAGTGTGCGCTGAAATATTCATGTCCTCTGATTAGCTGGATTTAATTGTTACATCTTCATCTCCCTCATGATGTGTCATTAGGATGCAGCCCACCTTGAAATTTAAGTGAGTGTAGCCAGTTTATTGCGGTATCCTGTTTTGTCTGTGTTTCTTTCCAAAAATGCTCGTATAACCACGTAATTTTGGTTCTCCTTGAAAATAACACCACAAAGTAGAATTTTTTAGTGGAAAATACTAAGTGATTTATTTTTAATAGCTACTGTTGTGATATTTGTACAGTAAATCTTTGAAAAGGTATATAAATTATTCTGTTTAGGTTTTTAATTTTTAAAGACCTAATAGTTGAAGTAACCTTTTCTTCCATGTACTGTTTAAGTAGCATAATTAATTGTTTTTAAGGGTTTTTTAGCCTACACTATAGTATTTTCCTCTTTCCCTTATAGAGTATGGAAATAGCTGGAGATTAATTTTTCTCTGATTCCTTCCTGGGTCTGATACCAGCTGAATAGTCTTCTATTTCTTAAAATATTGGAAGTTTTAAGGAATTAATACCCTTTTCCCCATGCTAATCTTGCAATTCTGCTTTCCACTCTTAAAAAAATAAGCCTCAGTCTGAGACCTTACCTTCTCAACAGTTTCATGAGTTGTTTGCAAGGATCTCAGAAGTACTATGATATTCTGTTGCAGAGCATAGGGCACTGTGGTTGTGAACCAGGCCCTAGGGTTAGACAGACTGAGCTCTCCGCCTAGCTCTGCTACTTACTAATTGGACAAGCTATTTAAACTCTAAACCTTAATTCCTGCCTTTTTAAATGGGGGATAAAGGCAGTACCTGTATCAGAAGGCTATGTGAAGAGTAGATGCGAAAATGCATGTTAAGTGCTTATTATAGCAATTAGCACATAGTAAGCACTCATGTTAGCTAATATTATTGCCAGTAAAAATCATGATGGGGCTTATTTTTAGAGGAGCATGTGTTTGCAGATGGGGTGGGATTCACAATCGTCTCAAAGCTGATTGTCAGTCTTAGACACGTGTCCTCCTTGGGGGCCATCTTCCCAACCAATTACTGGAGGCAAGGGAAGAGAGGCTTTAAGTGGTCCTGGGTGCAACGGTATGGCTGCCCTCACAGTGACTACCTGGACCCTGCTTTGCGATCTGGCACTATCACCTGTGTCAGGCAGCCTGGGTGGGGTCATTTTTTTTTTTTTTTTTTTTTGGTAGACAGTATCCTAGTGTTGCCCTGTTGAATTGAAGGGGCCTTAGAATGCTGTTTTCAGCAACTGAATTTCTGAGTTGATCTAGTGCACCAAAAAGCGATTTGCATGCAATAAGCCATGTTGTAGATGCCATGTAATGAGTTTTAAGTTTGAAGACTATTAATGGCATTTTTTAAAATGCTACACAGCAGGTGCCCCTACCTGGAATTCTAGCAGTAAAGAAGAACGTTCCAGTCCTAGAAGCCACTGAACAGGCTTGATGGTATCCGTCTGGCAGAGAACACCACATTTTGCCAGAGATTTTTTTCTTTATGTACCTGAATTAGAGCACCTGGGTGTGGAGAGTCTTGGAGGGGATGTTGAATGAAGCTGCTTTCTCATGTGCCGATGTCTCCTGCTGTCTCCAGGGACATCTGGGACATAAACATTCATTCACTACCCACAAGCTCTTGGATTACCCTTTGGGAGAGGAGGAAGCCTCTGGACAGGGAACCAGGAAATCTGAATTTGATGAACCTTGTTTCTCTGGGTCTCAGTTTCATTTCTTTACAATGAGGGAATTGGACTAGATGTTCTCAAATTCCCTTGCCAGCACTAAGATTATGTGTGATTCTGAGTGCTCTTTGCAATTCTAGGGAAAAGATCTTTGCTGATCAATTCTATATATTAGTAGAGTGAAGCTTCCTTGAATGGTTGAGCTTCAGCAGATCCTTTCTGGGACCAGGGGGGAAATAAAGTATGCAAAGCCCCAGTGTAGAACTCATTGGGGCCCGGGCAGGTGAGCGTGCCAGGCACACATGCCTACAGGTTTAAAACCAGGGGAGTGTTAGAGACAGTCTGCCATAAACCCTTCTACAAACGATTAAAAACATGGAAGGTAAAAAGAGTCACCCAAATCCACAGCAAGCTGAGCCCCGAGCTTCATCACTGCCACTCGAGGGCTTGCCCTGCCACCTCCCCTGCTCCCGCCTGAGGTCAGGTGGGTGCTGCATCCATGCAGGTCCTGATGCTGCTTCTCCCCATGGCCGCACCCTGGCCAGTGCACACACCTCACCTCCACCCCACATCCTCCCACAGGCACGCGCCCACATACGTGCATGTGTGCATGTGTCCCACGGGCAAGGGAGAGCAGGGCACGTGGCAGAGAAGATTCAAGCATCAAGTGTCTGTGTGTTAATATCTCCCCTACTGTTTATTAGTTTTCTGCCTTTGGGCTGATTCCTTAGCCCTCCTCTGTGCCTTGATTTCCTTATTTGTCAGAATATCTCGCACCGTTGCAATGAGTGAGGATTAAATGAGATGTGGCACATAACGTACTTAGCCCAAGTGCCTGGTACCCATACACATTCAGCAAATAGTATAATGTTATTACTTCTATTATTACTATCCAGCAGCCTAGAATTCTTAGAATGCTCACGGAGTTTGCCGTTGGGGTTTGACACTGCCTCTTCTCTGCAGAACTCAGCAACTGATGGAGTTAGGTAGAGCAGATGAACCATGTAGTGCAGAGCCTGCCCAGGCTGTGTGTTCAGTGAAATCTAGTTGCTCTTGTTTCTTCCCCTTTGAAGAAGAGGCCTCTGGGTGAGAGAGTTGGCAATACCCACTACCATCACTAAAACAAGCAAACATTATGGATACGTTGTATCTGGAAAGCAAGTGGTTCAGTGAGGAGAATAGAATAGTACAGTAGTTCTCCCTTATCCAGTTTTTCTTTCCATGGTTTCAGTTACCCACAGTCAACCATAGTCTGAAAATATTAAATGGAAAATTCCAGAAATAAACACTTCCTAAGTTTTAAATAACATACCATTCTGAGTAGCCTGGTGAGCTTTCGTGCTGTCCCGCTCCGTCCTACCCAGGGACGGACTCCTCCTTTGTCCCGCGTATCTGCGCTGCCTGTGCTCCCTACCCGTTAGTCACTCGGTAGCCGTCCGTGTCACCAGCTGGACAGTGTGGTGTCGCAGTGCTGGTATTCAAGTAACCCTTGTTTTACTTCACAGTGGCCCCAAGGCACAGGCGTAGTGATGCTGGCATATTGTTATAATTGGTCTGTTTTATAATTGGTTACTATTGGTCTCTTACGGTGCCTCGCTAGTAAATTTAACTTTCTCCTAGTTACGTATGTATAGGAAAGCATATAGTGTATACAGGGTTCAGTGCTATCCAAGATTTCAAGCATCCATTGGGAGTCTCGGAATGTATCCCCTGATTAAGAGGGGACTACTGCAATTCCTGTCCTTACTTAGTGGGAAGGACACAGAGGCGCCCTGGCACTAATGGTACAACTTACATGAGCACCTCAGATAGCCAGCCCAAGTGAGGGAGAAAGAAAAAGACAAGCACAGTTCACCCCGGGTGAGCTTGCCTCCCAACCATGCGGGGAGGACTGGCCCAGCCATGGGCACCAAGAGGTGCCTGGTGGTACCTGCTTCTGGGCAGAGACTCTGGGGACGAACTCGTTCCTCTCTCTGAGCTGTGGCCTTTGGGCCCTTGAAGACAGTGCTGTTCAAAGAGCGGACAAAAATCCCAGAAAGAGGAACCAAGTGGTGGATTTATAATTTGGGGGCCTGAATTCAAGTCCTGCATCCCTGTTCTAACTGTGGGTCATGGGAAAAGTCGTTATCCCTCAGCAGATTGGGAATCATAGCTTCCCCCTGGGCCACAGGGTCCTGGCATGACGGGGAAGGTCAAATGAGATGACTCATGGGAGAGCGGCGTGTATACCGGAGAGCGTGGGCACGTGTTTGCTGTTTATGTTGCCATTAGCAGCAACGTGGAGAAGCACCTTATCGCCATAAGCACACAGTGATGGCCTAGAGCGGCTCTCATCAGAGTCCCTGGGCTGCTGGGTTCCAAGGGCGTCTTAGGAGGTGCAATGCCCTTTGTCACATGGCAGACATGTAACAGGATGGACATCTATCCACTTAGCACAGGAAAGACCACCGGGAGAGGCTGTCACGAGGGGGCTGCTCGCTGCTCACCTGGGCCCGGAGGGCTGGATGCCTTCTCTGTCAGAGGCTAAGCGTGCCCGTCCTTACGGCCAGTTGAACAGCGAAATTTTACTCAAGTAACGTTTCATCCAAAAATAACAACCATTTGGACGGTTAGCTTGCAGCCAAACGTCCAGGTGGTTTAGTTTCATTTGGACACACTGTAAAATGAATGTGAAGCAGCGCTCAGAACAGCCTGGGGAATTGGGGCCTTTTGTCTCTAGAAATGCGAGGAGGACATGTGGCTTTATGTCCTTCACACGCCAGCCCAGATTTGAATAGCAAGTGTCAAGGGCCCATCCCACCTTGCTTAGGCCTTATGTTAAACCTTCACAAGAATTAAGAGGCCTGGCTGTGAGCTCCTTAAGATAATAAGCCTAGGACTTCAGCAGAATCCGGCAAATCAGCTACTGGCCTCCCAGTCCTATGCTGATAGCTACCGGGCAGTAACGTTTTCTAGGACAGGACTGTTGCACTCATCAGAGTGGCCCTCAGCACCTCGGGTGGGACTTGGTCTCAGAAGGTTGTTGACTGAGAATCACTGTTACCTGGGAAAGAGGAAATGGCATGTTTGCTGAGGGCTTACCTGGTTCCAGACACCATGCTAGTCACTTCATAGAGGCAGTCTCATTTGTCTTCCCAACAGCCCTGTAACAAAGGGATTAAATAAATTGTCCGAGGCTGTCTACCAATAAGTGAGATTTGAACCCAGGTTTATCTGATTCTGGGTAAATTAGGATTAGATCAGCTTCATTTGCCAGAAAATCTCAGCATATAGTGAGTGCTTTATACAACAGAGTTTATTTCTTGCAATTCTGTTACAGAAGTCTGGGGTCAGGCTGTCCAAAGCTGATAGGGTCTCTCCACAGAGTTGTTAGGTGCTCCGGCACCTTTCAGCTCTGCAGAGTGTGAATCTCGTCTTTATGGTACAAGGCAGCTGCTAGAGCTCCATCCATCACATGAAGTACCAAGCAGAGAGGATGGAGGAAGAGAAAAATGGCGTGATCTGTCACAAAAATATTTTCCCATACCTCTCACACAGTATTTCTGCTTATACCTCATGGGCCTGAACTTTGTCATGTGGCTACACCCAGCTCCAACTGCACTGAAGGATGGGAAGGGGTATTTTAGCTGAGCAACAATATGACCAGCTAAAAAGCAGGATCTTACTCCTGAGGATGAAGAAAAATGTGTGTTGAGGAAGATGCTAGCACAGACTCCAAACAGCATATGACTTCTTTCTCTTTGGTTCATGAAACATTTTCTTTCAATTGCACTTCATAGTTCATGTCCGAATCTCACTCAAGTTAGAGGCCATTTCAAAAACCAGAATCTGACTAAAGGAATCCCCAAAATTGATGTCAGTGTAACCTCCTACGTATAGATATTTGATAATTTTGGTTGCTTTAGTCAATTTACCTTTCCAGGATTTAAACCCACCATCAGTGTTCTAACAACTACCCAGAAGGAACTCTTATACACTGTTGGTGGGAATGTAAATTAGTACAGCCATTATGGAAAATAGCATGGAGGTTTCTCAAAAAACTATAAAAATAGAACCACCATACATTCCAGTAATCCCACTACTGGGTATTTATCCAAAGGAAGGGAAATCATTATATTATGGGGATACCTGCACCAACATGCTTATTGCAGTGCTATTCACGATAGCCAAGGTACGGAATCAACTGAAGTGCCCATCAACAAATGAATGGATGAAGAAAATGTACATATACCAATGGAATACTATTCAGCCATAATAATGAAATCCTGTCATTTGCAGCAAAATGGGTGAAACTGGAGGTCATTATGTTGAGTGAAATAAGCCAGGTCACAGAAAGACAAATATCACATGCACTCATTCATATGTCAGAGCTAAAATTAAAAAAAAGATTGATCTTACGGAGGGAGAGAGTAGAATGATAGTTTCTAGAGGCTGGGAAGGGTGGGCAGGGAATAAAGAGAGGTTGGTTAATTGGTACAAACATATATTTAGATACAAGGACTAAGTCCTAGTGTTTGATACCATACCAGGGTGACTATAGTTAACCATAATATATTCTGTATTTCAAAATAGCTAGAAGAGATTTGAAATGTTTGCAACACAAAGAAATGATCAATGTTTGAGGTGATCTTTACCTTAAATACCATGATTTGATCATTGCACATTATATGCATGTATCAAAATATCACATGTAGTCCACAAATATGCATAATTATTATGTATCAATAAAAATTATCATTACCCAGAAGGACCTCTGTTCTTCTTATCTTTTCATGCTTGACACAACTACATAGTGTAAGGTTTTTTGGATTGGCTGGTGCCAGAGAAAGAAAGACGAGCAGAGTTGAAAGGGATAAGTAAAGAGGCTTTATTGGGGTGCTCCTGGGTGAGGGTAACGAGTCCCAAGAGAGGGACCCGGGCGAGATTTTCAGGTCCCGGGAGAGAGAGGGAGACCCGAAAAGTCACATCGCCCAGAAGTCTGAGTGGGTTTACACATGTTTTTAGGGCTGGGGGTGGGGGTTTCTTTGGCAGGAAGATTTATGGTGGGGAGAGCAAGGAATTGTCCCTTGCAGTTTTAGGGTGGGTATTGAGAAACAGGAGGGGCCAGTGGTATGTGTGGACTCCAGGAACCCAGCCTCTTATCAGGGTAACCATCCAGGTGTGGTTGTCCTTTAACTTAGCTGGGCCTTGCAGGCATTGTCCTTGGCAGGTCTCATGGGCTTCTTCTTTTTCCATTAGGGAGGGGAGGGGTGCCCGCCACCAGCCTTACACATGGGTTCTTTCACTTGCAAATGCTCTGGCTTTTGAATTTGCAGAGATGCCACCAGCTCTGCCAGAGTAAAGGGGGTGAAACCCCAAAAGAAGGGAAATCACATCAGCTTTTGATTACTGAGGTGGTGACAAAGTGGGACCAGGAGAGCTGCTGAACTCAAATTCTCAAAGGTTGAGTGTGCAGCACTCAGTCTCATGGTGGGAACTCAGCTCATCTCCTGCGCGGTGCTCAGGAGGTCCGGGAGTGGTCTGTCAGCCGGCTTCTAAGCAATGTGGTTTGCAGCTCCTTGGTGACTTCTTCCCCGCCTCCACCTCCATCTGTGGAGTTGTAGCCTCGTGTGGGATCACAGAGCTGGCATCTAGTCCAGCTATTTCTTATTTGAGCGTTCATGGGTAGATTCCAGAGTGTGTCATCGCCGTAACTGGGTGGAAAATGCACATGGACCACAAATTCCTACGCTCCACATTCATGAGATTCTTAAGGAATCTGTTCTCATTTTATGGATAGATCCTTCCATCTGGAGAAGTGAAGGGACTTGCCCACCCCATGCACATCCTGTGGCTCTTCCTGGCAATCTGGAGAGCCAGTAGGCCAGACGGTATCATCAGCTCCAAGCCCAGTGCCCTCCGCCATGGCAGTGGCCCATCCTGGACCTCTGCTGGGTCGGTGACGGAAGCAACTACTCTGCGTGTCTCTCCATCTGGCCCAGCTCGCGAAGTCACTGGAGGAGCATGCAGCTTCCCCGGTCCCTTCAGGCAGCCCTTTCTCCCAGAAGTAGGAGGGGGCTGTTACGAGGAAGGAGGCAGTCGAGGCTCACGAGTTGGGATCCTTGTGCCGTCTCCTGTATTTCTTAACGTTTTAGCTCTCAAGGTATTTTTATCCTTCTCGCCAGAGGTGAGGTGGCAAATCTTCTCCCAAGACTTGGTATGATAGTGTAACCTGTCCCCGTGTCTGATGCTGAAGGAAAGTCCTAGGTTGACAGTTCAGAGGCTGAGGGGGCAGCCCAGCTGCGAAAGGGAGTGAATTTGGGTCCCTTTCCACCACACTGGAGACAAAACAGTCTCAAAAATACTGTACGGTGGGAACACTGGTATTTGTGCTGAGAAATCGTCACACACAACCTTGTATCTGAAACCCAAAGTGACCTTTTCAGAGCAGCACTAGCGCTACTTGAGAAGGCAAACACTGCCAGATTGCCTGACATTTTCTTTTTTAAATTTCAAGCATTCCTGATTTCAAATCGGCTGTTGATCTGTTGATTTGCAGCTCTAATGTGGCTAAGTCAAGTCCCATTCACTGCATTACAGTCTGACAAAGACTCCTGCTTTGAAACCCCACTCCCCACCCTGTGTCTCCTTCTCCCCTCCCCCCTGCCACACCCCCACCCTCACCTCCACGCCTGTCAGCCACATGCAGTGTGTGCAGGGGCAGGTTGCAGAAAAGAGCATTTTTCCAACCCTGCAATGAAAATCTTCAAAGTTGAATTGCGTACCATTGTCCTGTGTCTACCTTTAAAGATCAAACTTATTGCTCACTTTGTACTTTAAATCCTTCTTGACAAAAGCTACAGAAAGCCTATAAAGAGGCTCGTTCTACTTTGGTCACTCACTCAAATGTAATATGGAATTCAGTGAGGGGGTGGTCTGGGCTCCACCTGGAGTGGGGGAGGGGGAGGGGGCAGACGAGAACTGGGGGCGCAGAGAGGAGGTTTCGGGGTGTTGTCCTGGAATCGGTGTGCTGGTCTCAGAAACAGTCCCATCAATCGGCCTGAGGCCACGTGTGTGGTAGGTGTGTGTGCAGCTGAAGCTCAGCCTTCGGAACCTGAAAGTCGAGCAGGTTGGGATCCTATAAGTGCATTGGGCCCCTTGTTAATTTGTTGAAGAACATTCTCTTTAACTCTGGTTAATCCAGGAGACTTGGCTGGGGGAAGGTATCTAGGTAGATGCTTGCTTTGTTTTTTTCCCAGCATCATTTATCAGAATTCTGGTTCTTTCCCTGAGAGTGCGGCTAGCACATAAGAAGCATCTGTCTGGACAGTGCAGTCTGCTGGGGGCAGTGAGGAAGGAGGAACTGGCAAGAAGATAAATGGAAACCATCTAAAACAGGAGCTCTCCCACTTTTTTCTTAATGCTCATCTCCTGTCCATTGGTCTGTCATACATGCAGCAGTTTGGGTGACTGAATTGCAAAAAATACTGCATTGCCCCTTCAGCTTTCATAACTTCCAAAGGTGAAAGTTAAGGTGGTTCTGCCTTTTTTTGCCTGCTGACAGCCAGGCAGCCGCACTCTAGCTCTCAAGGTTTTGCTCACTGAATAACTCGAGGAAAGTCATTGGAATAAGTTTTGCTGTCTGGCCTGATTATACTGTCCAAAATTAGGTCCCACTGCCCACCCATAACATTTAGGGTGACCATACAACCCAGCTTGCCTGGAACACACCTGATTTATGTCTGTTGTCCCCTGAGATTAATAGCACTTACTTTCATTCTCAGAAGAGAATGATAGGTTTTGGATGATAGGGGTTTTTATTTGGTTGTGCTAGTTACAGGGACGGAAGGGGAGGAACTGAGTCTCTACTGCAGCAGTCTGACCTTGTGTTCCTTTCTGTCACCACAGCTCCATTCGGCAGCCCTGGCATCGCTGAAGGGAGATATAGCGGAGCTCAATAAACGTCTGCAGCAAACGGAGCGGGAACGGGACCTTCTGGAAAAGAAATTGGCCAAGGCGCATGTAAGGGATCTGGAAAGGGTTTTTTGTTTGTTAAGTTTTTTATTTTAAGATAAAATGTGGATATGGAAATTCCAGCAAAACAAATTACAGCTTAATGAGCAGACTCTCTGTCTTGGTCTGCTCTGGCTATTATAACAGATAACCATGGACTGGGTGACTTAAACAACAAATTTATTTCTCACGGTTCTGGAGGCCGGGAAGCCCAAGGTCAAGGTGCACGCTGATTGGGTCCTTGGTTTGCAGATGACCACCTTCTCACGTGTTCTCACGTGTTAGAGAAGGCAAGGTCATCTCGTTCATTCTCTCTTTTTTTTTTTTTTTTTTGAAACAGAGTCTCACTCTGTTGCCCAGGCTAGAGTGCCATGGTGTCAGCCTAGCTCACAGCAACCTCAAACTCCTGGGCTCAAGCGATCCTACTGCCTCAGCCTCCCGAGTAGCTGGGACTACAGGCATGCACCACCATGCCCAGCTAACTTTATATATATATATGTTTTTAGTTGTCCATATAATTTCTTTCTATTTTTAGTAGAGACGGGGGTCTCGCTCTTGCTCAGGCTGGTCTCGAACTCCTGAGCTGAAACAATCCACCCGCCTCGGCCTCCCAGAGTGGTAGGATTACAGGCGTGAGCCACCGCGCCCGGCCTGTCATTCTCTTTTTATAATGACAGTAATCCCGTTCATAAAGGTTCCACCCTCACAACCTAATTATCTCCCAAAGGCCCCACCTCCAAATACCATCACACTGGGGGCTTAGGCGCTAACCTGTGAATTTTGGGGGGACATAAACATTCGGTTTATAGCACATTTGCATAACCACTGCCCAAGAAATAGAACTTACCAGTCACTCGTCCATGTGTCCCATCCCAATCTCCACATTTTCTCTTCCACGAAGGTAACCACTAATATGACCTTTGTAGCAGTTTATCACTCAAGTTTGCATCTCTAGACAGTAGAGTTTTAGTCTTGCCCATTTAAAAAATATGTGTTTCCTTTATATTTCTTAATCTGTAGATTTTCCCTCCATTCTTTGCTTTTTAATTGATCTGTTAAGCCTGGCCATTTGACCCAGATTTCCCACAGTCTGGATGTTGGTAACTGCACACCTATGGTACAAGTCACCTTGTTCCTCTGTTCCCTGTATTTCCTGCAAATTGGCAGCTGGATCCAGAGTCTCAGTCAGATTCATGTTCAGTCCTTTTGGAAAGACTATAAAAGGGTATAATGTTGTATAACCGGGAGGCACAAAATGCCTGATTGTTTATATTTCTGTGATTTTACCAGCTGTTGATACTCAATGCCTAGGTTTATTACTTATTAGGACTTAAAAAAAATCATATTTTAGTTCTATTTTTCAGTTATTAATTAGAATGCCTTTATAGAGACATTTTTCCATAACTTACTATTTCTTGAAACATGGTATATTTCATAGAAGAAAAGCAGAATAAACACTTGAGTCTTTCCATTTATTTAACATTTTTGAAGATAATAAATTGATTCCCTATGATCCTCTGAATTTGCCCACTTCTTTTTTAAAAATATTATTATGAATTTACATATTTAAACATGTTTGAATTTCAATCCATCGTAATTATTTTTCTTATAGAAACTCAAATTGTACTATCTTTAGCCAGTAAGAGCCTCGTCAGTTTAGCTCCTGATTCTTTTAACATGAGCCTAGTAGCTGTTATTCCAGGCTCCGGTGGTGCATTTCTTACCCCAAACCTGGAATTAACATTCTCTCAGCGGGAAATGCTATTTCAAGAGCACAATCTGGGACCTAAGGATGCTTATTGCTTCTTAAGTTTCTCATTGATTTTAGGCCTAAAAGACAGAGCCAGGAAATTATTTACTTACGTACACAGGTATGTATATATACAATTGAAGATGATAAAAATACCTTAGGAATTTATACTAATACCCTCCGTTCAAGTTCAGGCTACAGGCTATTTTAATTTCTGTATTTTATCTGTATCTCCTTTCTTTCACATTAAGAATCCTGATTCTTAAGGTTACAGGAGATTATGGAATTAGAATATTACATAATTACTCATTTGCTTTGTCCTACCTACATTATATACACATGGTCTCAAAATAATAGTATTAATACTGCCATAACCAATATAGTTACTGAGAAGAGTTTTAAAAATTCTTTTCCCATTATACTCTCTTTATTCCCCCAAGTTTTTGCTGACGTGCTGTTATCAATACCGCCCGTCCATATGGCCATTGCATCGTACACTCTGTCCCTTTTAGCCATCATTCTCTCCTCCACAAGTGACTACAGGTTTAATGTTCACCATAGCTCTTATGTCAGTGTCCTTCCATTTTTAATTAATTAATTTATGGTTTTGCCTACAGCTTATTTTCTAGTAGATTCCTCAGAATGGACTCATGGGAATTTATATCCCCAAAGTTCTTGCAGGTTAATAACAATGTGTATGTGCCCTTCATACTTGAAAGGCATTTTGCTGGATATAAAATGCTTGGCTCATCTTTTATTTCCTTGAATATATTGCTTTATTTCCTTCTGGCAGAGAGTGTTGCTGTCAAAGTCTGATGATGATCATTTTTGCCCTTACAAGACGCCTGCTTACTTTAGATATTTAAGGGATTTTCCTTCCTTCCTTCCTTCCTTTTCTAGCTTTCCTTTTTTCTTTTTTTCCAGTAATTTTACTAGAGTAAGTCTTAATTATTCTAGTTTGATATTGTCAGGTTTGCTGTTATTCTTTTGATTATATTTTGAAATCTGTTTTTTAATTTGGGGGAAGATTTTTTTAAATTACATTGTTTAATATTGTTTTTTCAGGGACTTCTATTATTTGTATATTAGATCATCTTTGCCTATCAAAGATGTCACCATCTTAAATCCTTTATATCTCTCCTTTTTTTAATTTTTTTATTCTCTGTCTTCTGTTTCTCTTGAGATGTTATGTTTTTATTCTCTCTTTTGTGCCTTCTAGTTTAGTCTTCATTTCTGAAATGCATTTTCATTTCATTTCTAATTTGTTTTTATGTTCTATCACCTCACTTCTGAAAATTTCTAATTCCTAATTATGTCCTTTCATGCAAGAAAAAATAACAATGAAATGACTGTGCTGTGTTACATGCCTTGGTAAATGATTTATGTTTGAGGCTTTACCAGATGGTGGAACAGCAAATTCATGTGTAAATTTATGCTCTGTGGCTATAGTAAGTTTTACCAGCTCTCTAAATATTATAGTGCTATGATTAAACTGAAATGTAAAATGTAAATGGTGGTTATGTTCATCAAACACTATCAAAAGAGCTTCAACATCTTTTGAATAATTAATGGTGACACTGGAACTGGTTGAATGAAAGCAGCTTCATTATACATGGTAATGAGTTCAACCTGTAGGTAGAGTTTTGCGAATAGTGATAAGAAGGGAAGAGCCCAATATCAGTGTGGTAGGGAAGACAAAGCACAGTACATCTGTATTGATTTTTCTATTGCTGTGTAATAAATTGTCGTAAACGCACTGGCTGAAAACAACATATTCCTATCCTCCCAAGCTGGACAGGTACACAGACATGTACATGCATTTGCACCCACATACAACAGCCTGGTGGGGACCAAGCTTGTGGGAAACTGGCTAAGATCATATATAATCCTGATTTGATGCTTTCAGCATATTTGCTATTTATTTAGCATCAGTAATTATTTTAAATTAGATTATCGCAATTTTAAATACTACAGAAGAAGACATATCAAAGAAGTTTATGAGCCCTTTGAAATTGGTGAGCAGTAATATGGAACACTTCCTATTTCTAAGCTCTCTGTCTTTGGAAAGCGAGACTCCTGAATTTTCTACCTGTCGGCTTTCAGGGAGAGAACATACGTGGTGTTCATGAAGCGAAATGGAGAGTGTTTTCTTTTATCTTTCTCTTGTCTTCTGAGATAACTTAAAGATGGGGGGTGGGGGAAGGGGACAGGTGTATGCCTACATAATGAGTGCGATGTGCACAGTCTGGGGAATGGACACGCTTGAAGCTCTGACTAGGGTTGGGGGGCAGAGCATGGGCAATATACATAACCTAAACTTTTATACCCCCATAATAAGCTGAAATAAAAAAAAAAAGATGCAGTTTGCATGCATTTTCTTTGTCAGGGTCACCCCCCTCCATTCCTTTCCTACTTGTTTCTACTCTTTAGTAAACTGTCCTCACTGTTGTTCTGTAGTGGCGTTTCCATTTGTGCTTATGCCTCTTTGTTTAGCTGGCTTGCCCCCCCCTTTCTCTTTGGGGGGGGGCACCAGGACAAGAATTTAGAGTGAGAATGGAAATACCCTAAGTAGGATTAGTTGTAACCAATCCCATGTGACCCTGAGAAGGTAACATCACGGTTAGCATATTTTAAAAGGGAGTGGTACTGACCCCCTTCCCAGGACGGTTGAGAGGGTTAGCAAATTAACGATGGCATTGCATTTTTCCAGAATCCAGTTCACAATGCTCTTAGGTTTGACAGCTGAGACTAATGCGATGATGAAAGATCAGCGGCCTCTGCGGAGTAAGATAAAACCCAGTGAAGAACATTAACAAAACCATAAAGCGCCTTAGCATGACCACGTCGCACAGGGTTTTTCCAGCAAGGGCTCACATTCTCGGACCAGTCTGTCTCGAGGCTGACTCGTGGCTTTATCCCTGGATTGCATCCATAGCAGGGATAAGCCTGAAGGATTTTGTTCTCGGTGGTTGAAATGATGATGTTGCTTGTTTTTACTAAACATTTTTGCATATAGGCAATTTCACCAATTTATGTGGGTAGACACAAGTATTTGTATGGATTTTTAATTTGCTTCATGATCATGATAGGAGAGCTAAGATCTTGAGAAGAAACTCAGGGTATCTATTAAGTGCCAGATGAAATTCAAGAAAAACAAAATTTCATCATATCCCATCTCAATCTTTTTTTTTTTTTCTTCTTCTTTTCCTTTCAAACTGAGTCTGTAGTTGCAGGAGAAATCTAGACTCCTAAGGATATTGACCTCCAGAAATTCATGGCAGGCAAGACATTGCAACCACAGGCTTTCTGGCTCTGTTGCCCTGTAGGATCAGTCAAAAATTGAATATAGGCTAGGAGGAGGGAGAACCCTGGAGGCAATTACCTGTAATAATAGAAAAAAAGCAGTAGCATAGTGTTTGAGACCATTTTTTATTTTGGTCAGCTGAAATTGTATGGGGTATTTCTGTACAGTAGAGAGAAGAAAATAATCCCTAACCCGTAAATTTTGCTAGAAGAGGCTGCCTTTGATCTCAGAGGCTGCTAAGTAAGTTGTTACTGAATAATTGACTTTGGCAGCACCACTGCTGGCTTGGTGGAGGCTGGAGAGACTTTGAATTACCATTTTACACCCCCTTGTGTCTCCTTTTCTGTTTCCATCCTCCCAGGGGGTTGAGTAGAGAGCTGTTTGGGTTTTCCTAGCTCTCATTTAGTATTGAGAGCTTAGTAGCGAAGCTTAGTACTCATGTTCCCTAAAGTTTAGCAGAAGCATTTCAGAGTATGAGACCAAGGTGTACCGATCAAGATCCTTAGGCAAAAGGTAAGGAAGAGATAAACCCACAGGTAAGGGAGCTGGGTGAGAACGAAGTAGAGAGGAGAAGACTGTGGCTACAACAGCTTCATTCTCTTGGTGGCATAAGCAGGAATCAGACATTTTTAGAGAGTTCTGCTTGTTACCTGGGTTAAATAAATCAGTTGCTTCACATTTAGTCTGTTTTCTCAGCTACAGGATGATTGTATCAGTCACGATGTGCAGTGATACCAAATAACCCCAAATTTTCAGTGGCCTAAAACATCAAAGGTTTATTTCTTGTATCTTCCTAGGAGCTCAGTGGGGCTGGCAGGGGACTCTGTGCTATATTGTCCCCACCCAGGCTCCTAAACTGATGGGCCTCTACCATCTGGTATGTTGCTAGTAGCCATGGCCTGGGGAAGGGAATGTGACAAATCCTACAGGAGCTATTCAAGGCTTCTAGGCACAATGGTGCGTATTCACTCGTATCTCATTGGCCAAAATAAGCCAGGTAGCTTCAAGGCGGAGAAGTATGATCCTGCTATGTGCATAGGTGGTGGCATCTTGGGGAAGGCCCCTGCTGGGTGTTGATCACCCCCCTGGGGGTCCTGGTGGAGCCCCATATACATGAGAAAATACTGGAGGGAAATGAATGCTATTTGGGGAAAAAATTGTTAATGGATTTATGAAAAAAAATGAGTGAGTCTTTTATCATTTTTTTAAATTTCTGTAATGTATTTAAAGTTTTAACTTGAAAATTGGAAAGTTTATGTAAATGTTAATTAGTAGTCATAGAAGTAATACCCCTTTGCCTGCCTGGTTGCCGTTAGGACGTTACCTTTCTGAGTGGGGCTTTACAGGTGCGCATGTCGCTCACAGGTGCAGCATCGAGCCTGGCCCAGCCTGTGTCCTTATGACACAGACACCCGAGATCACCGCCCGCCCTGGTGAGACAGTGCTCTCCGGGGCCATGGACACTCCGGGTGGTGAGAGGCACTGGGCAGCGGTGATGCTAGGCTGTGGGAACAGAACTGGGCCCCGCTGTGAGAGGCCACTGCTGCCTGTGTGGGAGGTCGCCAGGGCAGGAGAGGCAGCAGCCGTGTAGTAAATGGCTCACCTGCCCCGGGCGCCACCCACTCATCTTCCACTTGTCCCCCACGCAGGGGCCACCTTCCCGGGGATGACTCCTGTGCGTTTTAGCTACGGGTGTTTACCAGGGTGTCCTGTCGGGTTTTCTTGGCTCCTGCAGGAGGTGGCCCTTGTGGCAGTCGCTCCGCTTTTCCCTGCACCTCAGTTTAGAAACACTGAGAAGATTTTCGCTGGGCTTTGAGGTCAGAGCTCCAGCTTATCTTCAGCTGCTGCAATGAGTGTGCACAAACGAACCTGCAGCCACGTCTGCCCGGCCAGTCACGCATCGGGGGCTGGTGGTTTGTTTTGATGATTATTTTCCAGCATTCTCTTTTCACGAAGAGAAGACTCCCCAGCGTGCTACTCCACCATCTCTCCTCCGCACCCCGCGCTTCCATCCGTGTTTCTTGTTCTCCCGAAGAGAAGTCTGGGATCCTTTTCCACCTGGGGGCAGTAACCACAGTTCCCTTCAAAGTATGTGTCATTATCACCTCCTCCGTGGCACCCAGCACTGTCTTGTTTGCATAATAGCAAAACAAGAAATCAAGAAATGTCTGATATTTACAGAGGGAGTATTAAATCATAGAGGCTGTCTGCCATTTTTTTTAAAAACATCGAAAAATAAAGAAATGTAAACCAAATAGAATCTTTGCTCTCAGCTAAGAGAGTTTTTCTAATATGTTCTTCTTGCTTCTCCCAAATGAACCCTTGAGTTCCAAATATACAATTTGAGTCTTTTTTTTTTTTTTCTCCTTTTATGTACCAGTGCTGTTTGGTCTGACTGAATCATCAGGCTTCCTGTTCCCTCCTGCTCATACACGTGCCCTGCAGGCGGGCTTTGCAGCTGGAGTGGGGGGGGGAGCGGAGAGGGTGCGACACCCGAGGGCCTGCTCTCCTCCTGCATCTGACATCCTGCAGCCTGGGCGGCCCCACGGGACCTTACCTTTTAGGCAGCGCACAACGGTTAATAGGGATGCCGAAGGGTGGTCTTTTGGTGGTTACCAGCTGATCATGTGCCTTTTTCTTATATAAGCACTTGCGCATCTTCATCGTTAATTGGATTTCGTAGTTTCTTGTCAGCCTAGGTGGTGGTTGTAGCCTGTTGACCTATAAGACTACAAAGAAGGAAGAAGGGGTAGGGAATTAAGGGGGAGTGAGAGCTCATTGATTTGATAAGCATTTCAGATTATTTTGTACCCCTAGAGAGCTGAGTATGGGGAACCAAAGAGGGGAACTAGCAGTGTGGTGACGCAGGTGTTGTGGCATAGATGAGACCGTGGTCAGAGGCTGGGCACTGTCCTATAGTCGTGTTGCCCTGTGGAACTGGTGGTCTCCGTGGGCGTGTCCACTCGTGCGCATGTTCACACACACACCTGGGGATGGGAGTAGGAGCTCACAGCAAGAGCTCATAGATATTCTGCTGTTGGTGTATGTCCCAGAGAAATAGGATGCTTTTTCATTTATTGACAGAAACTATCTTTGAAATACTGTCATTTTGTGGACTTCTTTTGTTCCTTTTAAAGTGTAGTGGATGAAAAAGGCCTAAACTCACGGAAAGCGTATTTATGGCCTGTTACAGTATGGCTGTTCAGGAAAACTTCCGTGTAGATGTGGCTTTCACTCAGCCTTGATCACTGCCTCTGTTGCCACTTACTTTTCATGTGCTTGACCTGGAGTGGAGGTTATTTGATCTTTCAGGTTGTCACTAAGGACATTAGTTTATGTCAGCATTTTTCTAAAAGTAATTATCCCAGTAAGGTCTGTGATACAGCGTTCGACAAGCTCATCGCCTCCGACCTTGTTTCTGGAGCTCTGACTAACCTCCAGGAAGTTGCACTCACACTGACCGGGCAGTTGAGGTGTGGTTCCTACCGTGTTTTATACCAGTGTATCGGTCAGACTTCTTTGTGGAGTACTTTTGTTCCAGTATTGAGCTAGGCTTAGTGCAGTGTTGTGCTTGTCATTGAAAGCCTTTTGTCCCTGTTACATCCTTGGACCTCGCAGATTTAGGGAGGGAGAGGAGGACATTGAAGGTAGTAGGTGAGAAGCCATCCCCCTTCCCTGCCTGTCACCAGGCCTGGAGGTGCAGACTGCAAAGCTGGCAGGTACATATGGCTCTTGGCATTAAGGAAACCTTATTGAAAATGAAATGAAAATTCCTGTGCTGACAGGAAATTAATCAAGGCGGAATGTAGTAGACAAGGACACAAGCTATACACTACTTCTTCCATCACTGAGGAGTGTTTTGTTATTATGTAAATGAGATTAAATGCACCGTGACAGGTGGGGGGTGAGGAGGGTAGAGGGGAAGGGAAAGAGGTGAACAGGTTCCTTAGGATTTAAACTCTGGCTACAAAAATATTTTTGTAACATCTGCTTCTTCATCAAATGCTGAGCAGAGGAAGCTCATCAGCCTCTTTTGTCATTACTTCTGGAAGCAGTCTTCATGGCAGTGTGATTCATTCCATGGCACTCGTAGATTACCCGCAGTGAACCAGGCCGTATGCCGGTGCTAGGCTAAATAATGAGAACACCCAGTCTCTGCCTTCCTGGAGTTGATATTCTGGGAGGAAAGGATAACGGAAGGCATTAAATTCGCAGCTAATCCTGCCAGGTAAGACATGGTGCCATACCGTTTAGGATTATTTGGTTGAAAAGTAGCTGAAATAAACTCTGGCAAACTTCAGCAAAACAGGAGTGAATTGGTAAAAGGGAAACTGAACTGCCATCAAGGAACTTGCAGAGGAAGCTCTGGGGATATAGATAACAGGAACTAAGGAACAGTCTCTTCAGGGCTATTGATGAATCAACTCCATTCAACCTTAGGTCTGTTTACTCAAGATTCAGTTTTCCAAAAGAAAGTATCTGATGGCTCTAGCTTGGGCCACTCACCCATTTCTTGGCTAAGTAAAGGCAGGGTACCTGGTTAGTCCCCCCAAAAGACTGCAATGGCGGAGAGACAGTTTCCCAAAGAGAAAGGCAAGGACTTCGATGTCCACCAGGGGCATTGTAAAATTGAGCCGTTGATGTGATCCGGGGATTACCAGCCAACAAGCTGGCATGTGTTTTATTCGCAGCATGCTCAATGTTGAGGTTGCAATGGTTTGCAGCCATAAAACTTAGACTCACCCACCTCCAGGTGCGTGGACTCATCAGCATTTCTGTCCTGTCCTCTTGTTCCCAGTGTGAGCAGTCCCACCTCATGAGAGAGCATGAGGATGTGCAGGAGCGAACGACGCTTCGGTACGAGGAGCGCATCACAGAGCTGCACAGCATCATTGCCGAGCTCAACAAGAAGATAGACCGCCTGCAGGGCGCCACCATCAGGTACGCTGCCGCGGCCTCTGCTAGCTCTCGGCCCCTCTGAGCTGTAGCCTCGGTCTAGGAGATGAAGTTGCTCCTATGAATCATAATGATTTTTCTTTGTAACTAAAATTTTTACCATTTATAAAGTACTTTATATTTGCTTGGTTAACCATGTGCTTTCACCTCCAGTATTCTGTTCTGATTTTGATCCTTACGCTAGCCCTGAAAGGTAAACTGGGTGGGGGTTGTGATCCTTGGTTTATTGATAAGGGTATAGAATCAGAAGTTGAATGAAATGCTTTATTAACGAGTTCTAAATGGAGCTCTCTTTGTCCTAGAACCTGGTGTCCCTGTCACCCCAGCCTTTTTTTTTGACCAGGTCTGCTCTAGATGTGCAAAGTGCATGCTTCCCTTTGAGATTTTGAGAGATTTGTTAATGTGATTTATAACTAAGCAGTACGTAGGCTTCTAGATAATCTAATTACGTTTTGAGCTTACCTCAAGTTGCTTAACCGACACTGACTTATCCTCTTACCAGACACCTAAAGCAGGGGACAAGATTTGATCCGTCATTTTACTGGTGAAAAAGCTGGGGCTTAGATACAGTAAGTGACTGCCTTGCAGTGACACTTAACAGAGGGCAAGGGTGGAGTCAGAGCCCAGAATATCTCTGCCTTTACTTAAGTTTCTTTCCATGAAAGTGACTGGTAGGGATTCTGCCACCCTTGCTTATTAATCAGATAATAAGCCCCAAGTCTCCTGTACACAACGCTTAGTAGGTTGTGTCTACTCTGTTGTTCAGAGCAGGCATTTGCTTCAAGTGACTTACTGAGCCAAGGATGAGAACTTTTTTATCTTCCTGGCTGTGCTTAGGGGACAGTCTGAAGAAAGCAAATGTTTGGCGCCTACCTTTTCGGAGAAAGAGTGCTTTGTTCACTGAGTGTTTATATGAGCCACAAATAAAACAGTTTTAGAGGCAGCTACTTCTACTTTAAACTCTCCTTCTAGAAGTCAGAGGAAACTTTGGATGCATTTTGTTCCAGCTCTGAAAGTCACAGTCATGACAGGGCTTCTTGATGAGGGTACTAATGGCAATCTGTTTTCATGGAAAAATTTGCACTGAGCTGGAGCCACACAGTAAACTTCATTTTCTAATTTAGAACCTCAAGGCTTTTAAATTGTATCCTGGTCTTCAGAATGATTGCAGGTTAGAAATACATGAGCAGAGAAGAATTTTCAGCCCAAAGAAATAATTATAGCAGATTTAAAGGAGCCTGACAGAGGACGTTGGCAAATTTGTAATTTCCATTAAAACATGTTGCACTTTTAAACACTTGAGAAAGTGAAAGCAAATGGGCTCAGTGAGTTGTGGAAAAAAATGCACCAGACATCACCTGGAAAACTCAATTTCAAGATGTTTAAATTGAATGTAATGGCCAAACTGCTTCACTTTAAAAAACAATGAGTTTCTTGACCATAAACATTTATTGGTGCCTTTTAAAGGAAGATCGCATCTATGGAGATGTCACATTAAATTCTTCCAGTTTTCATTATGTAGATGAGCTGGCCCCTCCTTGAGGGGACTCCCTGCAAGGCTGGAAGACTCGTGGGCGTGTGGACTACTGAGACGAAACTCTTCTTGTCCTCCAAGCTCCAGAAGCTAAAGCATCTCCCCAGCCCTCAGCATTCCAGGAAATTGGTTTGGCCTTTGTGTTCGGGTTCTCCAGAGAGACAGAACCAATAGTATTAGATTTATTAGGGGAATTGACGCATGTGATTGTGGAGGCTGAGAAGTCCCATGACAGGCTGTCTGCAAGCTGGAGACCCTGGGATGCCATAGCGTGGCTCAGTCCAGGTACAAAAGCCTTCCTCAGAGCCAGGGAAACCAGTGGTGTAACTCTCAGTCCAAGGCCAAAGGCCTGAGAACCTGGGGGTATGCAGGTGCCAGTCCTAGAATCCAAAGGCTAGAGAGCCTGGAGTTCTGATACACAAGAGCAAGAGAAGAGTGTCCCACCTCTGAGAGAGAGAGTGCATATGAGCACAATTTTGCCTTTGTTGTACCTTTCTTGATCTCTCCAGCCCCCCAGCTGACCGGATGGTGACAGCCCACATTGAGAGTAGATCTTCGCCACTCAGTCCACCAACACACTTCAGTCTCCCCTGGCAACACCCAGGCTCACCCGGAAACAATGCTTAGCCAGTTCTCTAGGTATTTCTTAATTCAGTAAAGTTGACACTTAAAATTAATTATCACCATCTCAGCTCCTAATATGCTGTGATAGGCCCGATGTAGCAGGAACCAGGCACATACCCAGGGTCTAGAGAATTCATTGTCATACTGGTCAGGTACAATGTTTGTACCTTATAGATTTTCTTGTCACTTGAGTCTGGCCTGAGTTAAGAATTTATTGGAGAAGCTGAAAAATCATTAATAAGGAAATAGTTTATGTAAGCTATGGTATTCCCACATTTAAGCAATACTGAATTGCTTAAGGAAAGAAAACAATCTCATAGTTTTTTTTTGTTTGTTTGTTTGTTTTGAGACAGAGTCTCACTCTGTTGCCCGGGCTAGAGTGAGTGCCGTGGCGTCAGCCTAGCTCACAGCAACCTCAAACTCCTGGGCTCAGGCGATCCTCCTGTCTCAGCCTCCCGAGTAGCTGGGACTACAGGCATGCACCACCATGCCCGGCTAATTTTTTCTATATATATTTTTTAGCTGTCCATATAATTTCTTTCTATTTTTAGTAGAGATGGGGTCTCGCTCTTGCTCAGGCTGGTCTCGAATTCCTGACCTTGAGCGATCCACCCGCCTCGACCTCCCAGAGTGCTAGGATTACAGGCGTGAGCCACCGCACCCGGCCTCATAGTTTTAAATTTTTATCTCAGATCACAATCAAAGAACCAGGGACCTTCTATGACTATCCTAGACTCCCCCATCTCTTATAACCACAGGCTAATGTTGCCAAGAATCAGACACTGCAGGTTGCTGAATTCCAATGTAAGTTGAATTCATAGCTACATCAGATCACTTAAGTGAAGATTGAGAATTGGTAGGAAAAGACGAAATGGTGAGAATTTGAATGAGAACATTTGGGTAGATTCAAAAGAACTCAAATACCTGGAACAGTACCACAAATAAACAAACTAACAAAAAATAACTCAAATACCTGGAGCCTACAAATCCCACGAAGTTTCCCTTCCTGCAGAGGCAGCCCTCCCTCCCCGTGTGATAAAGCTAGTCCTGCCTTGCTTGGAGACTGTGTAGTGACCTCATCCCAGGTAGGACGCGGCAGATACATTCATGTCCCGTTCCTACTTCATTTTGTCTTTATCTTTAAGCCTAAAAATAATCAAATTTCATCATGCCTCAAGAGGATAAATAGAAAATCCAGCCTGGAAAGATACAGCTAAAACACCAGAAGATTTATAAGATTCTGGTAGTTTATACTCCCAGAAACTTGAGAAATACATATGGGATTTGGACCTAAGGGTTCTAGACCAGGGAGGGAGAGATGCAGTGTTGGATTGATGATGAATTTATTACTATGACCGTTCCTACCAAAGATTCTGGATTCCATGTGTTAGCTCTAGCAGTCAGATTAACTGAAAAGTAGCCTCAACCGAGGGCTCTACACTAAATGGTGTTGAAATACCAGAACTTCCCTAGCAGAAGGAGTTCAGAGGCCTGAGGAGTTGGGAATGTTGGGTGAGAGATGATGTCATTAAAATGGGGTTTTTGGTGCCACTGAACGGCTGGAGTCAATGTGGGCTTGGTTACTGTATTAATCAATAGGGCCACAGTAGTAATCAAAAAGGTTTGACCAGTAGGGATCTTTGGTAGGGGCTGATTGATCATGGAGTCTCTAGAACTAATATAAATGGGAAGCCTACTAAAGTTTTATTTGATCTTTGTGAAGGAAAAAAAAAAAAAAAAAAAACCACCTCTGGTCTGGTGAACAGAGATTTGAATTGCCATCACAATGGAGAATCATGGCCTCTTATCCAATCCTTACCTGACTCAGTTCATAGACCCAGAGCCCCTTGGATGAGGGGGAAGATGTATACAGCCCTGCCACAAGTAGGTACAGTACATCTTACTTCTACCCCTTCCAAAGAGGACTGCAGCCACTTATACGGGAGACTGTGCAGTGGAGAAAAGAGAGAAACCATGTTCTGGAGTGATTACTGGATGCTGGTTCTGAGCCAGTGGTAGTCCCTGAAGATCTAAAATGTGTAGTCTACAAGTCAAAGGGGGACTTCTGAAGGTATATCTGTCAGCTTGGGCTGCCATGACAAAATACCATAAACTGGGTAGCTAATTTAGGTCTGCTTTGAGACCTCTATTCCTGGCTTGCCAGATGGCTGCCTTCTTGCTGTGTCCTCACACCCTCACATGGAGGGAAGAGAGAAAAAGGAAGCAAGCTCTCTGATATATCCTTCTTAGGGGACACTAATCCTATGACCTCATCTAAACCTAATCATCTCCCAAAGGCCCTGTCTCTAAATACCATCACATTGGAGGTTAGGGCTTCAACATAAGAATTTTGGTAGGACTCAACTTAGTCTGTAGCAGAAAGTCAGATGACAAGTGACATTATGGCCTGAATCCATACCATAGCAGACCTAGTTATGGCACCATCTGGGGGAGAACTCTTTTCAATGCCCTGGAGATGTGGTAAATGCTCCCAACTAGCAAGAGTATATGGTGCTGCTTTTTTGGATCCAGGGACCAAATGGGGAAGTAGAAGGGGCTCTTCTCATTCATATACCTTAAAAACTCACTTCAAAAAATTATTGTTTCTATTACCCTGATACCAAAATCAGACAAGGGCACAACAAAAAAAGAAAATGACAGGCCAATATCCCTGATGAACATAGATGGAAAAATCCTCAACAAAATACTAGCTAACCAAATTCAACAAGATCATTCACCATGATCAAGTAGAATTAATCTCAGGGATTCAAGGATGGTTCAATATATGCAAATCAATAAATGTGACACATCACATTAACAGAACCAACATCAAAAACCATATGCTCATTTCAATAGATGCTAAAAAAAGCATTCAGTAAAATTCAACATCCCTTTATGATAAAAACGCTCAACAAACTGAGTATAGAAGGAAAGTACCTCAAAACAATAAAGGCCGTATGTGAAAAATCCACAGCTAACATCATACGAAACAGAGAAAAATCGAAAGCCTTTCCTCTAAGGTCTGGAACAAGACAAAGATGCCCACTTTCACCACAATTATTCAACATAGTACTGGAAATCTTAGCCAGAGCAAGAGAAAGAAATAAAGGGCATCCAAATTGGAAAGGAAGAAGTTAAATTATCCGTGTTCTCAGACATGATCTTATATTTAGAAAATCTTAAAGACGCCACCAAACAACTGTTAAAACTGATAAATGAATTCAGTAACGTTGCAGGATACAAAATCAACATATAAAAATCAGTAGCATTTATTTCAATCTGATTTACAAAAGCATATGAAATACAATCTTTCTCCAAAGTGTATCTAAATAAATTGTAATTCCATACAATGTATTTCTTTTATAATATGTGAAGTTTCTCATCATAAATATCCACATAACTTGACAAACATAATAGTATTTCAAAGAAGTATATGTTCCTATGATATTAATAAAATAAGACTAATTTGTGGCCACATTTGCACCAAAATATCAGGTAACCAAAGTAAGTATGGGTTCCTGGCTAATGTAGATTTCAATCAAAATTCTGTTTTTATAGTTGCTGATTTCCATCCAGTTTTCCTAGGATTACTGACATTTTGAATGAAAATCATTAATTCCATGAAATACTTGGTGCATATTTAATTTACATGACAAACATCTTAGAACTATACAGTATGTGTGCCTATGTGTACACTCTTGTTGGTGTATAATTCACATGTTGCAGTGGGCATGCAAAAGAATAATCTATTAAACTATAACCACATGTATGAAACAAAAATAGAGGAATTCGGGAATTGATAGCCTTCCCTGGTAGGAATTTTGCTTACTTTAAAAAAAAAAAAAATTAGTAGCATTTATATACCCCACCAGTGAACAATCTGAAAAAGAAATCAAGAAAGTAATCCCATTTATAATATCTACAAAAATTATAAAATAACCTAGGAATAAATTTAGCCAAAGAAAGGTATCCATGCTCTTGGATTGGAAGAATTAATATTGTTAAAATGTCAATACTACCCAAAGCAATCTACAGATTCAATACAATCTCTATCAAAATACCAATGACGTTATTCACAGAAATAGAAAAAGCAATTCTAAAATTTACACAGAACCACAACACTCCAAATAGCCAAAGCAATCCTGCGCCAAAAGAACAAAGCTGGAAGCATCATGCAACCTGACTTCGAAATCAGTTATGAAGCTATAGTAATCAAAACAGCATGGTACTGGCATAAAAACAAAAACATAGACCCAATGGAACAGGATAGGGAATTCAGAAATAAATCCACACATCTATGGTGAACTTATTTTCAACAAAGGTGCCAGGAACATACATTGGGGAAAGGAAAGTCTATTCAGTGGTGCTGGGAAAACTGTGTATCTATATGCACAAGAAAGAAACTAGAGCCCTATCTTTCACCATGTACCAAAATCAACTCAAGATGGATTAAAGACTTAAATCTAAGACCCAAAACTTTGACACTACTAGAAGAAAACATTGAGGAAACACTCCAGGACGTTGGTCTGGGCAAAGATTTTTTTGAGTAAGACCTCAGAAGCACAGGCAGCAAAAGGAAAAAATGGATGAATGGGATTACGTCAGACTGAAAAGCTTCTGCATGGCAAAGGAAACAAACTACAGAATGGGAGAAAATATTTGCAAACTATCCACCTGACAAGGGATTAATAAAGAATATATAAGGAACTCAGCTCAATAGTAAAAAATCCAAAGAGAAATACCTGAGAATGTTATAATTCCATTATTATGAAACTACCACTATGGATTATCAACATTTATTAGTTTACCAAAGGGTCTGTTTTTCTGGCTTAAAATGATCACTTTTTTGACCTTTTTACATTTTCTTCTTTTTTTATAACCACCATTAGCAGTTGTTGTTCTTTTGGGAGGCCTTTTTTTCTCTCAAAGAAATAAGTTATCACATGATAAGAGTGATACAATAAAAGGAAGTGAACAGCAGTCATTTTGAGATGCTGACACTGCTGTGTCATTAGCCAGACACCTTCACCAGGTAGGTGACTCAAGGCCATACGGAGCCATCTTGAAAGCACCACTCAAAATCTTGTCTTCGTAAAACTGCCAGAGACCAGTGAAGTGTTTTTTACTTATTCCATTGCTCTTTAGGGACCAAAGCTCCTAAATGACAGAGAAAACACCTCATCTTCAGTCTGCTACGTATACTGCAATCACAAATTGATTGTCAGTTTGCGAAGGGCCCTGAGGCAATTCACTTTTGTCATTTACCAGTGTGAGGGTCCAGCCTCTTTTCAGGGATGATGCTGATGGGAGATGATGGGGACGTGCAGCTCTGTGATTTTTTTTACCAAAGTCAGTGGGAGACACAACAGGATTGCACAGACTTTCTAATATTTAGGCTCAGTCTAACCCTTTTATACCTTAATCTTGGTGGCACAAAACCTTCCCTGCTCCTTTTGCAAACTAGTTTTGTACTTCTAATTACTATATACTTGCTTTGCGTGGATTCTTTGTTGTTCCAGAATACTTACTAGGGTCACCGTAGGCAGAACATCAACCAGGGATCAGCTGTGCTCTGCTCAGTCTCTTCCTGTGAGGTCAAGAACACAGACTTCACTTCCCTCCTCATTTTATCTGTTTCCACATAAGATCTTGGCAACATTTTCTCCTTCCCCTAACTTCCCAGGCTTTCCACATTATATTTTCATTTCTACCATCTAACCCTGATTATTTGCCTTCTCCAGTACAATAAATTTTCTGTTGAATCAAAACTGCCCAGTCAACACGTAGCCTGAGTGACCCTCCAGCCTCAGTTTCCATCCTGTGCCCTGTTGTGGTTTCAGCTGTGCCAAAGCACTCGCTCCTCTCCAAGCTCCACATGTTCGTGGCTCCTCTGAGCCTTTGCATGTGCTCTTCCACCCTGGCAACCTAACTAACATCGACTTTCCCTGAGGCTCGTCTTGAGTGCTGCTCCAGCCAGGAAGTCTTCCCACTCACTCCCCACCGGCAGCCTCAGACGGTCCCTGTGTCTACCCACAGCATCCTTCTTAGGTTATAATTGGTTTTGCACGTAGTTGTCTCCTGGAAGAAAGAATCCATCCAGTCTTTGCTTTCCTATCCTTGTTTTGGTGCTCCGATGTGTTGAATGGGGATCGTTAGTTTGCGTTTTATGACACCAAACGCCTTCTGCCTGAGATGACGTTGCTAGTGTGGTGTCATTCAGCTTCAGACTGTGCTCGGTGGGGAACGTTTCTACGATAACAGCTTCCCTCGCCCACCTTCCCCTGTTCACTCCTTGATACAATTCATCCTACTAATCCCTAGAAGTAATTCGGTACAAAGCAGGAGATTTGGCAGGAACTGTCTGTTTTGGAACCTGCCAAGCCAGGAGGGTTTAAGGTGGCTATTAAAGATTTTGCAAATGCCATTTATAGCAGAGAAATAGCAGCATTTATCATTTGCTTTCTTGGCTGTAAAACAGTCTCAGCCAAGCCGAAGCTGATTACGTTGGCCATGCAACAAAGGTAATTTATTCATCATTCACAAAATCTCCTGTTAACTAAAATCAGAATTTTAAGTGCTGACTGAAAGGAGAGCTGATATATCTGTCAGTGCACAATTACCCTCTAGACCAAAAAAGCAACTCTGCAGAGAGCACTTTTTGTTTTCTTTCCTGAACCTAGTTATTGTTGTCCTCTGCAGATATCTAATAATTAACATTCACAGAAGATTAACCTATATTTTTTTCCTTCACCACTCCCTTTCTCTGATAATTCAGATTTTGTGTGCCTGGGGGCTTTATATCTGCTTAAAGTCTTCCCAGTTTTCTGGGTGCCTACAATTCACAATACCTTATAAAGCAGAGGCTTGGCCTAATCCCTTTCCTGGGAGAATTTTGATATCTTGAGAGAATCAAGAACTCTAGAGAGTTCTTCACCTTTCTCTGATTTATAGATGGGTCTCTCCAGTGCCTCTTCCCTAAGTCCCAGTGATCACCACTCGCCATTTTGGTCCACCCAGAACCCCAGACTGTAGACTTTCTCCCTCACTGGTTGTTGGCAACTTACCGTGAATGCCAGGCTGCATTCTTCACCCCCACCAGCCCCCGGGAGCTGAGCAGACACCACTGGGCTTTCCAGCCCCACAGTTAAATCTCCTGACAATTTTCCTTCCTGGCTCATTTGAAAAGGAAATGTTTCAGAGAGGGTTAATTTTGCTTTCTCCGTGCCTGTGTCCAGTGTGTGTGTATGATGGTGGTGGTGTGGGAAGAGGGCAATGTTTGTGCTTTGAAATACACACTACAGCTCTTGGTTTTCTTCGCTTGCAGTTCAGAGGACAGTTCAGAGGACAAAGGTTGAGGGATCCATGAAGGGCTGAGAAGAGGTGGGTGGGCAGGTGCAAATGGAACATGGCTGTGTTTAAATGTTGTCTTCCTGTTAGCAATTGCAAATTAAAGGAAATAGACCATTGATTGGTACTCTCCCACTCACTGTTTCCATTTTTCTCCTCACCTCATCCTTTCTTCCTACCCCCTGACTCCACCTGCTTTCTCTGGGGAAAGTTAGCCTGGTCTTTCTTGGATGTGCGGATCCGTATACCTCTCACATGGTCTCATTTGATCTGCACAGATGAGGTCCTGGTTTTCCAGTAGCTCCGACCCCATTACTTCCCTCTGTCCTCGTCCAAGAAGAAAGCCCCTGTGGGCCCCTCCAGGTGATGGGAGGTGCTGTCGCTGTGACCAGACCCTTAATTATTTTGCTCACTGTAGGCTCAGTAGTCTTAGTTCTTTTTCACCTCAGAATTTGAAGAGGTAAAGAAATCTAATTTCCTCAGGAAATCTTTGAAGGGGAAGAGTTTCCATAGGCCGATAGAGACATCTTGTTTGGTGCATGGGTTTGTATGTGCATGTAGAAACTTTTCAGTTTCACACTGACCATGGGTGCGACCACCTATTTAGCCTGGAAGGAATCATGGTCGCCGAGAGATCCGTTTTCTCTCTGAGTGTCTTGTTCTTGTCCTTAAAAGACATATTCTCTAGGGATTTGTCATACATTTTCTGCCAGTGGTGGCTGACTCTCCTTGTTTCTCAGGGAGGAAGATGAGTACTCGGAGCTACGATCGGAGCTCAGCCAGAGTCAGCACGAGGCCAACGAGGACTCTCGAAGCATGGACCAAGACCAGACCTCCGTCTCCAATCCCGAAAACCAGTCCACCATGGTCACTGCCGACGTGGGTGAGTCTGCCTGACATTGCCACCGAGCAAGAGTTTGGTTTCTGGGTTGTAAGAGCAATAGGCAGCCTGCACTAAAATTCCATCATCCACGGAGTTGTGCGAGTGGACGAAGGCACGTCCATTTCAGTCCCTTACATGCTACTCTGTTGGTCAAAGTGGAACTGAAGAGGTGAATTAGCTTTCTGAAAATTCGGGAAGCAGGGAGTCAGGTAAAAAGCTATTGCCGTGTTCCAAGTCACAGTAACATCAGAACTGTGACGGTGGAGATAGAAAGGATGGTTGGGGGCAGCGCACTGCAGTGGAAGAACCCCAGTAGGTTTTAGCGACTGTTTGGGTTGGGTAAGAAGGAGGAATCCAAAGTGACTCCAGCATGTTGCTCCTAAGTGACTAAGAGAGTGACTGTATTCCTTAGTAAGGGAGCTTGGTTGAGAAATGAGTTGGGAAATAGTCATATTATGTTTGAGGTTGTAGAGCAATATCCATGTGGAAATATCTGGTACAGTGTATTTTAAACTGCAGGTCATGACCCACTAATGGGTCTTAAAATTCTATGAAAAATATTTTTTATATGAAAGCAGGCCAGGTGTGGTGGCCCACGCCTATAATCCCAACACTTCGGGAGGCAGAGACAGGAGGATCACTTGAGGACAGGAGTTCAGGACCAGCCTGGGCAACATGGCTAGACCCCGTCTCTACAAAAAATAAAAATTAGCCAGGCAGGGTGGCACATGCTTGTAGTCCTAGCCACTTGGAAGGCTGAGGCAGGAGGATCGCTTGAGGCCGGGAGTTTAAGGTTACAGTGAGCTATGATCTGATTGGGCCATTGCACTCCAGCCTGGGGGACAGAGTGAGACTTCTCTCTTTAAAAACCAAAAAAAAAAAAAAAAAAAAAAAAACCCAGGGAAACAATAGAGTGACAGTATTGTTTCATGAAACTTGTTTGTTGCCTGTGTATGTAGGTAGTTAGTTGCCAAATGAAACTAACTGTGGATTGCAGTCACAGTGTTGCAAAACCACTGGTCTTGCCTACCTGGATATTTGGGGAGAAGTTGAGGTTGAGGTTAGAGGCTTTGAAGTTACCTGAACTAAGGTGATCCCTGTGGTTGAAAGGGTGTGGCACCCAAAGAGGAGGACCACCGTACCTTAGGAAATGCTCGCATGTACGGGAGAGATGGAAGAGAACCAGGAGAAAGAAGGGGTGTGAGGGGGAGGCTGGGGAAATAGGCAGGAGCCCGATCACGCAGGGTCTTGGAGACCATGTTAGGGACCATGTTTGGCCGTCTCCAAAGATCCGCAAGAAGCTACTGAAGATTTTAATAGTAGGGAAAGAGGATGGAGGTGATCAGATTTGCATTTTGAATCAATCACTCTGTGGTGTGGAGAAAGTATCCCTAGAGACCAAGAGTGAGTCGGGAGGATAGCTAGGAGACCATTGCAAAAGTCTAGGTGGGCAGAATCATTGCTAGGATTAGAGCGGTGGCAGTTGAGTTATAGAAAAGGTATAAAATTATTGAGATTTGCTGAAGGATTGGAAACAGAGGGTGGAGACAGAGTGGTGTGCATGTCCCAGACGAGTTTGGTTTGCACAATAGATGGACAGTGGGGCCACTTGCCAACATGGGCACATAGGAGAAAGGAACAGGAGGTTTTGCTTCAAGCTTTGTTTTGTTTCTCTTGGAGTGGGAAGGATGGATGGAGATCATGTGTTTTGTCTGTCCCTGAGTTTGCGGTGTCTTGAGATAGCTGGGTGGAGATGCTTCGGGTGGCAGTGTGTATTCAGGTAAGAAGCCAAGACGAGAGGCCTGGGCTCAAGGACAGCAGCTGGGGGAGCTCAGGGTGTTTGCAGACGGTAGCTGAAACGGTGGAGGGAAGTTGATGCCCAGAGAGTGAGGAGGGGAGACAGCCCCCGGGACTGCGCCTGGGGGCCACCAAGCTTGGCAGGAGCTCGTGGCAGGGAGCGCTCCTCAGTTCAGTCTCAGGTTAAATGCGACTCTTCGAAAAGCCTTCTGAGAGCGCCGGTGTGTACACATCCCTTTGCGAACTCTGCCACCCCCCATTCAGTTCTTCCTCCTATCACACGACATTTTAAATTATGTGTTCGTATTTATTTGCTTGCCCCACTGTCCCACCAAACCCCACCGGGCAGGAGCTTGTTTGTCTCATCTCCTAGTATCTCTCCAGGGCCTCTTACCAGGCTGGCACACTGCGTGTGCTCAGAGACAGTTGGAACGGGTGAATGAATGGAGTAACCAACCAGCCCAACTTCCTGGCCAAAGATGCAGGAAGAAAATGAGGACAGTGGTGTCCTGAAGGCCGGGGGGCAGGGCAGGCTCTGACGAGGAAGTGGTCGGCAGCTGGATGGCTGCTAAGGCCAAGTGAGATGGATTTAGCTGCATCAGAGTCATCGAGAAGGTCTTCACCGACAGCAGCTTAAGCCAGACAGAAATGAATGGGGAAGTGAAGACACCGCCCCAGGCTGAAATCGCCTCCCCCCAACAAACCTGAACCCAGACGCTGGGCTTTATGTTACAAGAGATACAACCCCTGCGACCAGCCTCTCCGTAATCCAAGGCCCTGCGTGCTGAGTTCATACCAGCATCATAAATCCCTCACCTCAGCACCCCCAAGCTTCAGGGTGCAGCCAGCCAGATTCAAGCAGCCAAGAAATTCCTAATCACTGCACAGGTCAGCCCTACACGGGTCCTTTCATTTGTTTCTTTCAGATTGTATTTTATGAAATGAATAAGTGACCCAGACTCCAACACAGTTTCATAATTAGATAAGCCTGGGCAGTGCAGGGGCAAACCCACTCACGTGGCGTCTGTCCTGGGGGACTTACTGGAGTCCCCTGGCACGAGGCAGCATCCGCAGCACGGCCACTCAGGACCCGGTGCCCGCTGCCTGCGCCGTGGGGCCTCTTCGTTTTCCTGAGTCATTCAGTTCAAATCCTTTCTTTCCATCCTGTCCCTCATTGAAAAAACATGGGTTAATTGGGACTGGTCATCTTTCCTGGCAAGGCTGGGCCCCTGGAGGGGAGCGCCCCCTCTGCCGGCGTGGGCACATGTTCTCCCCCACACAGGAGCCGCTGTGCCCTTACTCAACAAGCTCACTGGGTGCCGTGCTAGGTCCTGGGGACGTACGACATGGAAGCTGCTGACAGATCGCCACACTCCCAGGCTCAAACCCCTCGAACCTAGAGTGACCACTACACTCCTCACCATGCACCTCTCGCCATGTGCTCCTCACCATGCGCGCCTCTAGGGCCCACGGCACCTGGAGCTCCCTCCGCTTCCCCCACTGTCCCTGTGCGTCTTCCAGTCCCGGCCACACTGGCTGCCCGGCTTGCTGTTCCTCCAGCCAGCTCCTCCTGCCTCAGGGCTCCGCGCTGGCTGTTCCTTCTCCCTGGAATGCGCCTTCCTAAAATCCACACGGGCTCCACCACGTCGCCTCCCCAGAGCCCCCGGACCCCGTTTCTAGTGCTCACACAGTCACTTGCTTCCCTTTCCCTGTTTATTTTCTGTCGTGGCACTCAGCACCACCCGAGCATACGTTGTGCTTGTACTTACTTCCCTAAGTGTCATCGGGCTTTATGTGGTTCTCACGCTGCATGCAGGCTGCTTAGGGGCAGGGACATCGGTACGTGGTTTACCGGCATGGCAGTGCCTGCACGTAGGAGGCGCTCGGGCACCTGAGTAACAGTGAGCACCATGCTGGAGCTCACGGTTCTTGGGAGGATGCACGGAGGCCCCCAAGGCGTCCACACCGCTGGGCCAGGCCCACACGAGGCCTGCAGGGGCCCCTTGTGGTAATCTCAGGCAGGAGCATGGGAGAGCAGGTCCCAGGAGTCACCCCTGAGCAGAGGGCTAAGTGAAAGAGGAACGTGGGCAGGAGGAGGGTGCTCTGGGCAGAGGCAGGTCTGCCAGGTCCCCGAGGAGGGCAGGCACTTGGGGACAACAAAGAGGAGGTCATTCAGGCTGCTCACACAGTACAGTCAGTGTGTTTGTTCATCGGAACTGGCCGCCTGTCTCCTCTTCTTCCTTTGCCATTTTCCAATTAAACTGCTTCGAAAGGGAAAAAAGCTCCCATATATAAACACCATTATAGGAAATCATTAAAAAGTACCCATTTCATTATGGTTGCTATATTTGCAAACCTGCATTAATAACCCAGAGGTTTTCTTGAGCTGGATTTTTTTTTTTCTTAAGCTGCAGAATTTGCTGCAATATATCTGCTGATCTCCAAAGATCACAGGAATAAATCCAGCCTAATCACATCATCAAAAAGCACTTTCCTTTTGTTTTCCAACCCCACCCATCAGAGGCTGGCTGCCCTTCAGTAAGCTGGTCCAGGAACCGGGACGCTGTCCTCTGGGCAATTTAGAAAGTCCTGTGACTTACCTAAGCAGTCGAATAAAGGAGAAAGGCCCAGCTTCTGTCAGCATCTTAAAATTACTGTACCGCTTTTCAAACCTGATCACAGAATTGTTTAGAAAGTAAAGATAATTAAGTGGACAAAGCCAAGGTAAGAAGCCATGGCTTAGAATTTTTATGCCCTCAATCTTTCAACAATTTGAGTTAAAGAGAGGCTGGATATAGCAGCTAACGTGCTTTGCTTACTTACTGTATGTCAGGCATTTACATGGCTTCTCTCGTGTTTAATTGTCAACCTTGAAGGAGGCCCGGGAGGTCTCCTCATCTGTAAAATCAGGACAACATAGTTCAGAGAGGTTAAGTCATTTGTCCAAAGACGCACAGCAAAAATGTTGTTTTTATTGTTGCCACCTGTGCTTCTGCAGATGGCTTTCCTTTTACACTCCTGCGTTTAAGCAGTAAAGCTTGCCTTGGCTGACGGGGTACTGGTACTGCAGTCCTTGGAGGTCTCTAATGCTGATGAGGGAATTAGGGAGCAGCTGTATGATCACAAGCACCTGGCTTAATAGCAGAGCATTTGTAATTAAATGAGATTTTGCAGCTCTTCGTGTTTGAAACATCGAGACCAAATGATTCTGGGTGTCGCAATAGAGCAGAGCACAGATGTGTGCACGTGGGCTCCTTGCATCATGCGTGTTAGAGTGTGTTTGATGTCCTGTCCCGCGGGCTGTTTTCCCAACTCTGTTAATGCAACAGCAAAGCCTTTCTGGAGCAATTGTTTCTAAGACAAACAAAATCTCTGACCAGATGGGCCTTTGCACAGCCAGTGAGAGATTCTGCTCTGGTATTTTGAGATCCTTTCTGATTTTTGGTGAGACATTTTTATTTTTCTGGAATGTTAAACTATTATGCCTACAGGGTTGAAAGGAAACTTAGAGCGCCTTCCTTGCTGGTGTGATCATGTAGACAGATTTTTCCTCGGTATAAGTAGTTTTTGGAGGACAACCAAGGAAGAATTTACACATGAAACCTGACTTTTGGTGCAACTATGCCTATGAAATATGTTTAACATTAAAGCCAGATTTTCCTGGCTTAGTGGCTGCTGAGGCTTTAGAAGTGTCAAGCAGCCACTCAAAGCAGGGGGAGAGGGTCAGGACAGGGAAAGCAGCCGAGCAGAATACTCATTTTTTGCTAGAAATGAGGTGGTTAGGTGTAGTCAGTTATCCTCCAGCAAAGAATTTTCAAAAGAGAATCAGGGCCGGACGCGGTGGCTCACGCCTATAATCCTAGCACTCTGGGAGGCCGAGGCGGGAGGATCGCTCGAGGTCAGGAGTTTGAGACCAGCCTGAGCAAGAGCGAGACCCCGTCTCTACTAAAAAAATAGAAAGAAATTATCTGGACAACTAAAAATATATACAGAAAAAATTAGCCGGGCATGGTGGCGCATGCCTATAGTCCCAGCTACTTAAGAGGCTGAGGCAGAAGGATTGCTTGAGCCCAGGAGTTTGAGGTTGCTGTGAGCTAGGCTGACACCACAGCACTCTAGCCTGGGCAACAGAGTGAGACTCTGTCTCCAAAAAAAAAAAAAAGAGAGAGAGAGAATCAGATTATTGGTAACCTGATTTAGAAGCTTTGGTGAACTAGTCCTCAGGTTGGAAAGGTTAGAGCGGACTGAAAATTGCACCCTGACTAATTGATATAATAGGCTGAGCCCTTTGTTGCCTTTTTCTTTTCTTCTCTTTAATTTATTTGGGCAACTTAATTTCTCCCAAAAGGTTCGTGATGTGGGTCATCCCTGAGAACCAAGCCAGGGCAAGACTTTGACATTTCAAACATTGATTCACTGGAGCGCTCTCTGGGGCGGCTGTGTGTTTTCTCCCAGAGATCTGAGTCTGGTCAAACAAGAACTGTTTGCAAATGTTTAGCAGGACCGGGCAACTGAGGAGACCACCTACAGTCATTCCAGAACCTTCCTTGGAGTAACCAGGGTTGAGAGCAGGAAAGGTTATTTGCTCCATGTCAGCTTGTGTTACCTTGGAATATTTCCCTCAAATTCTGCTGTTCAGTGACTTTTCAGCCCCCAAAAGAGACAGGGGTATCAGGTGGAAATGGGAAGGTGTTGATCTATATAACATTTACTCAAAGTGACCGCCCACAATTGTTGGGATTCATGCGCTCCTCTTCTAGTATAAGCAATCTTTATTTTCTAAACAGATCGTGTCTCCCAAGGTTGAGTTGCTTTTGGTTGTTTGAAATTCTTGATATAATTTTCCCCAAAACCAGCATTGTAATAAAGGAGTGTTAACTTCTGAGACCAGCCTCTGAAAGCCTATTTAATCTATAGTGGAAATAAAGCCCGAGGCCTTGCTAATGCTGCTGCAACCCCGGCCATCATTGCGAACATTGCTGCCCCGAGAAAATATCTTGTAGATCATGTTTGGATGCCGGAACCACATCTTCCCCCTTCTCCCGGCAGCTTAGAAAGCCTCCCCCTCCTGTCACAGTGAGAGCCACGGGGCCTGGGACAAGTGCTGACGGTGGGCCCATCCTGTTTGCTCTCACAGGCTGGGACAGCCTGTCTGAAGGGACTCTGGAGCTGCGGTGGGTGACCCGGGCACTAAGACAGGGCTGTGTGGACCGGTTAGTGAGCTTGGGCAAGGCCCGAGAGCTGGGCAGGGCCGGTGAGGATACACAGGGCCTGGGAGGCACAGCGAAGGGGTTGGAGTTTATCCTCTAAGCACGACTCTGTTTCTTCAGTATCACTTCTCAGAGGCACAGAATGAATTTTAAGGCTTTTCTTGCATGTTGCCAAATTGTCACCCCCTCTTTACCCTAAAGGTTTCCTCCCACCCTTTGCAGCATCAGGTACCATCTTATTTTAAAGCTGTCCCAACTCAGGGGATCGGTAGTCAAGTAAGTAAAATGATTATATGTGAATTTGAACTTTTTTTCACATGTGTGTTCTTGAAGCCTTTCTCTCTAGGAGCCACTGCCAGAACTTCTGTACCCTCAAGCCTGGGGCGGGTGACTGGGAATTATGTGGGGGTGCTGGGGCAGGGTCGCAAGAGGCGTCCCAGAAAGGGCACAAGGGCAGTGGGGTGTGCAGTCCCAAGGGGACAGCTTTATGGCAGTTGATGTTAGGTTATCTTCCTTACGCCTTCATATTTACGACCAAGCTTGCTGTTCTGCAGAAACAAACTGTGTCAAAAATCCAGAGTGACAACAGTGAAAATGAAAACAAAATCTCGGGCTAGGAAGATTTTGCTAAAATAGAAGTCCTGAAAATGCAGCTTCGTTTTCTTTGAGAAACACAAGAGTTGGTGAGGTCGGAACGTGGTGGGGGTGGCGGCTTGCTGGTCTCGGGCCCCTCACCCTGTCTCACACCTGTGCTCCCAGATGGCCGTTTGGACATGGCAGACGCTGGCAGGAGAGCGTTCCTGTTCTGGTAGCTGCACCGGGAAATCAGTCCTCTTAGTTGTCTCTACGTTAAATCTGGACTTTGTTGTAGCCACACTATGTCAGACCTTCTTGCCTAGAATGTTGAGGTATTTGTTTTCCCCGCCAACATTTGAGTTTGAAAAACTTCAAACTTACAAAAAAGGTGAAAGAAACCCTGTAAACTATTTCTCTAGGTTAACTAGTTAACATTTTGCCACATTATTTTCCTCTCTTCTCTTTCTCTCTTTTATGTTTATGTATAAATTTTTTTTTCTGAGCATTTGAAAGTAAGTTGGAGACATCATGATGTTTCACCCTAAATACATCGACAGAAACCTCTAAAGAACAGGAACGTTTTCTTATAATAACCATAGTACCTTTATCACACCTGAGAATTTTTACCTTTGATGGAACATGAATATTTATTCCATATTCAAATTTCACCAATTGTCCCATTAATGTCTTTTGTTGCTTTTTTTAAATCCAGGACCCAATCTAGGCCCACTTAGTACTTTTAGTTATCACATCCTTTTACTCTCCTTTAATCTAGAACAGGTTCCCCCGCCCCCCGTTTTGTCTTTCATGACATTGACACGGAAGGAGGCCAGGTTAGTATCACAGAAAGCCCCTCAGTCTGAGTGGTCTGATCCTTTTCTTATTAGATTTGAAGCTAACTTATTTATTTATTTATTTATTTTGTAAGAATATACATGGGTGATGGTCCTCATTACCATGTTGCAGCAAGATGTTCCTAATGTCAGTTTGCCCATTACTGGTGACGTTGAGGTGTTTCCAAACTATAGCATCATCATCCTCATAAGTCCTCTTGTCTCAGGTGGACACTGGCAATGGGGGTCTGTAAGCCGGGGGTAACCTCTGTGGATGCTCTTTCTCCCTTCTCCCAGACCCTTCAGTCTTCTCCTAGAAGTCGACTATTCCATTTTATCATTTTCTGTGTTACTTTGTTCTGTTTCTGTCTGTTCTTTGATGGAGTTAGAGGAGGCCTGGCTGCATGCAGAGTGCAGAGGACGCTACAGAGAGAACAGCAGCCCTCCTGGCTGCCGCCTTAGTGCCCCAACAGGATCGGAACCGTCACATGTCTTGCCTCTTTGCAGAAAGTCTGTGTTGATGCTAGACGAATCTGTGGTTCTTTCCTCCACTTTGAACTGCTTTACCAGACATGATGTTTGCCCGGTCGTAACAGAAGGGTGGATGGCGTGTGTTGGCCCTTGGAAGGCAGTGAGGCTGTGGTTAACGGCTGTCCTGCTGCAACCCACGGTGTAGCAGGCCCACAGCCGCTTCTGTTTCTTATCCTAGCTACAATTTGCTGCGGCTGATATCTCTCACTTCACCAGAAACCTTCCACCTTGGGGATCTTAACTGAAAGCTGTCTGCCTTTTTAGCAAGGTGTGAGATGTCATTTGATATCCCTTAAAGTTGAGGATGCTTCACTAATGAGTAGACTAACAAAAACTTGATACTCACATAAGTTGGCTTATAAAAAGTCTTCCATTTCTTTTACACTGTTTAAGTGTTTATCGAGCATCTACTCTATGCCCAGCATTGTGAGTCTCTGGAAGCACACTGTTGGATAAATGGAGTCATTGCTCCCTGGTGCTGGACTTAGTAGGGTCGATGTGTCAGTTAATAGGTGATCATGAGGAATGTGATTCCTCAAAGGAAGAAGTAGATAAGAGACTATAGGTAACCAGGGAAGGCTTCCTGGAAAATGAGATTTCAAGGCAAAGCTTAAAAAAGAGGAGGATAAGGGGCTTCCAAACTAGGCAAATAACTAACCACTAACTGTAAGCAAACACCAGTCTCCAGGTATCCTCGCTTTTTGGAGCTGGGACCGTATTTTGGAGAGATTCAGTCTATTAATAGTAAAAACTGGGCTGCTCAGAATCAGGTTGACCAGGGAGTGTTTCTAACATCTAGTCTGTCGAGCTGGATTTTTATTTGAGTTAGGATTTTTACAAGGATTTAAGAAAAAAAAAAAAAAAGCCACCTTTAACACCTGGTCCAGAATGAACCGACTCTGGTATAGTTCCTGGTGTCAACTCCGGTGCAGGCACGCTGATGCTGAGCAAGGAAGAAGAAAGCAGGCCACCTCTGCCCGGCGGATGTGTGTAGCTGAGCAAGCGGGCTGGTTCGCCTCTTTAATTTTCATAGCCGTGAACGGCCGCTTACCTCCTTTCCAGATTTCCAAAGTACACGAAGTGCTCACTTAACATCGTGGATAGGTTCTTGGAAACTGCAACTTTAAGCGAAACAATATATAACAAAACCAGTTTTACCCTAGGCTAATTGATAGAAGCAAGAGTTTAGTTCCTAGGACATATTTCTGATCACAAAAATATCACCAAACTTCTAAAGAAAGACCCGAAACACTTCTAATATTAAATGTTGAAATAAATGTGAGCTATATATACATTTAACACAGATTAATAAAAACAAGGTAATTATTTCCCCTCTTAGGCCAGTTCAGGGCCTTGGGTGGCCGGAGTCTACCCAGCAGCTCAGGGCACGAGGCGGGAACCGGCCTGCACAGGACACCGGCCAGCGCGGGGCCACCCGCACACCCACGCTCTCCCACACCGGCCCATGCAGACACGCTGCTGCACCTGAACCGCACATCTCTGGGGTGTGGGAGGAAACCAGAGCACCTGGAGAAAACCCACGCAGAGGTGGGAAGTGCACGCAAACTTACACAGACAGTGCCTCTGGTCGGGCCCCAATTTTTTTTTCTTGTCGACGTTGTAAGGAAATGATGTTGAATGAAATGACATTATTTGAGGACCTGTACGTGGGTCTTCCCTCAAATAGCAACATAAAAACCTAAGGCCCCAGGTTCTCATTAGAAAAATACAACCCGAGCTGTCTATTCTCCAGCTCCTGTCAGAAGTCAGACAGAGAAAAGTTCGGTTCAGAAAAGACGGGGAGAGGCGGGAGGGGCCGCAGGCTGCGACAGGCGGGCAGGGCGGAGGTGCCCGGGCACGGCGGAGCCCTCGGCGGGTTGCTGTGGCGTGAGGAGCTCGGCTCAGCATTGCCAGAGCTCGTTTTACAAGAATAGCCATACATTCTAATGATTTACATGTTGATAATTAACTCAAAAACTGTTTTAAAAATACAAAAGGCTATGCCAGACACCACAGCCCTGCCAGCTGTGCAGGCACGTCCCTGGCTGCAGGTGGCCAATTTGCATCCGCCGGGCAAGGGGCGAGGTCCGTTCCCTTGAGCCTTCTGTGCCCTGTTTCCTCTTACAGCAAATCAGACAACTGAGAAGGCTGAATGCCAAGGGTCTGTGAGCGTAGCCCTTCCCAGAATCTCCTTTACTCTGTGCCTTCCTAATAGCCTACAGCTTTATTTTAATAGAAGATTAAAGTAAGAAGATTAGTATAAGAAGAAACCATGTGAAATCTGCATATGTGTGAATTCCGCTGAGGAGACTGGCAGTCACATAGCTTCATGCCACATGCGAAGTACCGTGTACCTAAATTCTTTCAGCATCTGTTGCCAAAAACACATTGTCTTCTCTTGTGAAACTGGAATGCCTCCTCCTTTCTGACAGGAGATAATTCATTTTTGCTTTGGCTGCCAGGAAGCTCAGGGCTAATTGGAATCGTCAGCCTCCATTTGCTTCTGCAGCCGTCCCCTGGTCCCAGCCCCTGTGTTTCCCCCTTATCTGTGGCTATTTGAGATAAGCTATGTCAAATTGTTCTTTGGAAAGAGGCACAATACAAATACACCCTGTTAGAGGAATGTGTGTTTGACACCAAGGGCCTCCTCTCTGGCTCTTGGACATAGGACAGGGCTGATCCCGTTCATAGCCTGAGAGGAAGGAAGCAGGTCTGCCTCAGGGCTGCCCCGCAAGGAGTCGGGCTCACTGCTGGGCTCACTGCTGCCGGCCAAGAGTTAAGGAGCCCGTTACTCCCACGCATTCTTGAGATTTCCCCTGTCTCTACTTTCTTCTTCCTCCTGTTCTCCCACCAACAAAAAGTATTTTTTAAATTAAGATACAGTACCCTAAATCCTTTATGAATGTACTGCCATATTTGAAGGTTATTGTTTTCCATTTCTTGTACGCCTGTTTGCTTTTATCTTCCCATTTTACTCACTGAAATACATTTGTTGTATTACTTTTATTATGGTGACATATATATAAAATAATTTACTGTGGTAACCATTTGTAAGTGCTCAGTTCTTTAAGTACATTCACAGAGTTATGTGACCATCACCACCAACCATTTCCAGAACTTTTCCATCCTCCCCAACAGAAACTCTACTTGTTAAACAATAACTCCTCATTCTCCTCTTGCCCTGCCAGCTGACCTCTATTCTACTTTCTGTCTCTATGCCTTTGCCTAATCTAGATGCTTCATAAAAGTGGAAATAGACAATAATTGTCCTTTTGTGTCTGGCTTGTTTCACTCAGCATAATATTTTCAAGGTTCATCCATATATTGTAGCATGTAACAGAATTTCATTCCTTTTTAAGGTTGAATGATATTCCATCATATGTATATGGCACATTTTGTTTATCCATTTGTCAGTGGACACTGGGTTGATTCCACCCTTTGGCTGTTGTGACTAATGCTGCTGTGAACACTGATGTACAGGTGTCTATGGGAGTCCCTGCCTTCATATGTTTTAGGTATATACCTAGAAGTAGATTGCTGCATCATATGGTAATTCTATGTTTATCTTTTTCAGGAATACCAAACTGTTTTCCATGATGATTAAACCATTTTACATTCCCAACAGCAATGCACAAACGTTTCACTTTTTCCACAGCATTGCCAATGCTTATGTTATTTTCTGGATTTGGGGTTTTATTGTTGTTGTCTAATAATAGTCATCCTAATTGTTTTGTGGATTTTTTAAATCCATTCTGACAATATCTTCTTTTTTGGGAGTATTTAGTCCATTAACATTTAATGTACTTAATGATACGGTTGATGGGGGTTCCAACTTCCTGTTTGTTTTCTGATTGTCCCTTCTGATTTTTTTAATTCTATTTTTCCCTTCTCCCTTCTTTTGAGTAAACTGGATTTTTTTTTTTTTTTTTTTAGAATTTCGTTTTATTTATTGGCTTTTAACTATTCCTGTTAGTATTTTTTTTTTTAGTGGTTCTAGAAATTATAATAGACATCCTTACCTTTTCAGAATCTACTCAGGGTTAATATCCCTCAGTTATAATTTCTGTCCCTCTATTGGCTCTTTTGGGAAACAGTGGCTGTGGATAGGTACTCGTGTGCTTGGGTAAGCTGGCCTGTGCTTATAAACTCAGAGACCCTTTTTCTGGGTTGGATGGTGTGGTGAAAATAGCCCTGAGTATAGATGTCCAATGCTGTGGTTCCAGCTCTGCTGCCCACCCACCGTGCAGCCTGGGGTGAGTAACCAAACATCTCCAAGCCTCAGGCATCTCCTCTGTGGAGCAAGGCTTACCTGGCTGCCTGTGGAATGGACTGTGATGTGTGTGTGAAAGCCCTTTCTAAGCAGTCAGGAGTACTGATCAAACCACAGGAATATTATCCTGTCTCAAGATCCTAAGCTTCTGTGAATGCCACCTCACTGTGACACCTTTTGTACCAGAATACTTGGTTCCTCGTGCTAGCTTATCACATTCCCGCTGGTCCCTTAACCTTATACCTCCTGTCTTTTGTAGAGACTCCAGCTGCCTCAGCCTTCAGTGTTGAAGATCCAGTCTCTAGCAGGGGCCAGATAGTGCAGGGCATTGAAGGCCCAGGAAAGGAGTTTGGAATTTATTCTAAGTATATGTTTGGAAGAATGTGCCACAGACTCTGAAAGACAGTTCCACCCGTTGATGGGGTTTATGTGAAGCCACAATGCAGAACTTTTTGGAACATACTGGAGTATGTGGGGTTTATCACGCCACCTGTATTCTTACACATTCAGCTTCCTATAACCAAAGAAAGATTTATGCCCTCCTTGGTTTAAAGGACGATGCTCACTAGCTCTTTACAGTGTGTATGTTAATTTAAATGCCTTCCTCGTGGCCTCCTGACTCTCTGCCCTGTACTGGCACCGTGCTCTCTGTGGATACTTTGCCCAGGATAGTGGCAGGCAGCTGAGAGAAGGGACTGTGGCTTCGTGCCTCTCACAATTGAGGTCAGTCTCATTCATCGTGGTACTCTGCTTCTAGCCTGGGTCCAGGGCTCAGCATCTGTTTGACTAAAGAATGAGAAAGAAACACTGGTCAGATCCTTACCCCCTCCTGCTCCTGTAACTCAGTGTCCTCAGGAAGCAGCCTGCTTGCCACCCTTCCAGCCCTGCTGTGAGAGCCCCTCAGCAGAATATCCGATGTGATTATTCCATCAGGTAGACCCGTGCTGGGAAAAGCAGCATGGGTGGCCCAGTGGAGGCATCTTTCTTCCCCTCCCAGGAACGTGTGTTCACTCCAGCTCAGGGTACTGGGAAAGCTGCACTGAGGGTAAATGATCTTTCAGAGACTGGTTTGTGTGGTCGCTGGGGAGTGCCGCTCCTCGCTGGGGTCCCTTTGCCTCAAGCTGGTGCTGTGTACCTGCCCTCCATCTCCAGAGGGCCCTCTGCAGCGACGGGTGTCCGTCCCCCTCCCCCACCCCCGTTCTCATCAGCTCAGGGCGTGGTCCATGGCGAGGAAATAAGCATAAGGTCGGTGTAAAACATGCTGCTGCTGACTGTGTGTGTCTAGTCTGGATGTCTCCTAAATAAATAGCAGTGTGTTTGTATTTGCTCATTTACAAAACAATACTTGATCACCTCCACTATTCCATGTTGGAGATACAGTAGTGAGGAAGATCAAAGTCCCTTCTTTCATGGAGCTTACTTTAGTAGGGGAGAGGTAAGAAACACATAGGTCAGATCAGATAGTGAAAATTGCCATGAAGAGAGTAGGATAATGGGATAAGGACTGGGCAGAGGAGGAGGTGGAACCCCAAGCTAGATAGGGAAGAGCTTCGTGAGGAGGTGGCATTTGAGCTAAGAGCTGAATGATACGTGGAGATTTGGGTGGGAGTCGGTCTCGGCAGAGGAAGCAGCAAAGGAGAAGGAACCGCTGGGGCAGACAGGAGTTTGGCATGTTCCAGGGATAGAGAGAAGGCCGGGAGCGAGAACAGAGCGCAGTGAACGAGGGGGGATGGACAGATGAGGCGAGGTCCAGGTCAGTGGCTCTCACCCTGACTGCACGTTGGAATTACCTGAGGAGCTTGAAAAGTTTTCCAGTCTCCAAGCTCCACCCCCAGAGATTGTGCTTTAATTGGCCTGGGGTGGGGCCTGGACATTGGCATTATAAGAGCTTCCCAGGGAATTCCATGGTGCGACGTGGTCTAAGCACGTCAGTCTCGATCATGCAGAGTTTTACAGACTTCGGTAAGGAGTTTGGACTTTTGTTGAATGATGATGGGGGAGACCATTAGACAATCTGGGCTAAGCAAGTAACATGATCAGATCTATATATTTAAACGGCTTGCTTTGATGACAGTGTGGTGAGTGGGGTAGGAGGTACAGCGGTCCAGTTGAGAAATAATGGTGGCTTGGACCAGAGTGGTGTCAGTGGAGATAGTAGGAAGAGGTCAGTTTGGGGATAAGTTTTAAAGGTTGTGGTTATAAGGCGGATTGAATTTAGAATGTCGGGTAAAAGGAACTGAAGGTTGCCTCAGAGTTGACCTGAGTAACTGGGTGGAAGTGGTGCCATCGTGGAGATGGGAGAGATCGGGAGGAACAGGTTCGAGAAGTAGAATAATTGTGTGCATTGCTTGGAGTGAAAGCCTCAGGCTGATCTTCTCTCTAGATTTAGGTAACTTATAATAGGCAGCCAGATGAGGTTGATTAAAATATTCCGAGAAATCCTGCTCCTTTAGTGCTAAGAGTTTTCTTGACATCTTCCAAAGTTAAGTACCCAAAGCAGTTGACATTTTACCGTGTGAAACCTATGGTGAGAAGGGAGGAGGAGAGTAGGGAAACTGAAGACACTGAGCAACTTTCATGCAGGAATCAGGCTGGATATAGCGGAAGGATGTACTTTGAGAGATTATATATAGTCAACATCTGTCTTGCTACAATAATTGAATGGCTTGGTGACATCAACAAGATCCAAAATAGCAAGTTAAGAAATTTGCATGTGACTTTAAGTGGATTTTTTTTTCCCAAAAAGTTATCTTCCAAGATATATCTAGCTCACATTATAATTATAATTACTTTTCCATCCCTGACCAGGCCCAGTATGTCCAGCATTTAAAAAGTAATCCACAGCCAGGCGCAGTGGCTCACACCTGTAGTCCTAGCACTTTGGGAGTCCAATGTGGGAGGATCACCTGAGGCCAGGAGTTTGAGACCAGCCTGGGCAACATAGCGAGACCCCGTCTCTAAAAAAAAAAATTAAAAATTAGCCAGGTGTGGTGGCACATGCCTGTAGTCCCAGGTACTCGGGAGGCTGAGGCAGGAGGATCACTTGAGTCCAGGAGTTTGAGGTTGCTGTGAGATATGATGCTGCTGCTGCATTCTAGCCTGGGCAACAGAAAAAAAAAGTAACCCAGATTTTTAAGTCCAAATCAAACTATTAGAATTGGTTACAAGACGTGTACGTGAAGAACAATACGAAATTTGTTAGAACAATTTGTTATTTTTTTCGCTGATGGAAGAATATGGATTAGATTGCACAGGTGGAGCATATTGATTGGTTATATTGGAGAGAAAAGTCCTGATTTCAAGCTTGTTGAGGGCAAAGACTCTCTTACACAATTTCTGTTTTTCAAAATGTCTGGCGTCTCTGCTCATTCTGAGGCTTTTTGTTGTTTGTTTAGTAAAGTGATGGGATCTTCTTAGCAGAACATCTTTCTGTAGTTAGTGCTGTTTGAACGGCTGAGCAGAAAGGTTGATGAGCAGATTTTGGAAGTGCCAACAGCCCCTTCTGGGGCACTTCGTTGTTGTTACTAAAGAAACTTAAGATGTGGCTGCCTTGGAGTGAAAGACAAGAGAACTCAGGGGAGCTCAGCTGTCTGGAAAATGGCCGTGGTCTGGAACTCCTTAATGAAGAGCTTTGCGCTGGCCCCGAGCCTCAGAGACAGCGCTGTGAGTTAGGCGGGGTGGTGCTGGACTTTGAAATGTCAGGCTGCGTTTCACCCGAGTCGGTCCCTCGTGGTAAGTGAAGCAGAGAGCATTCATTGTCCCGCTTAATGCATTTTGTCTTCATTCTCTCCCAGACAACTGCAGTGACCTGGACTCAGAGCTGCAGCGGGTGCTGACGGGGCTGGAGAATGTCCTCTGCGACAGGAAGAAGAGCAGCTGCAGCCTCTCGGTGGCCGAGGTGGACAGGCACATCGAGCAGCTCACCACGGCCAGCGAGCACTGTGACTTGGCCATTAAGGTAGATTATTCCCTCACCTCTGTGTGGCTCTGTGAGATTATACGAGGGAAATGGTCCAATCCTCCGCAAGTGTGGTTTTCTCAAATGCGTATTAGGGATGAATGATTCTATGAACGCCGTACTATAGATTGGGCCACAAGGTAGCAGCAAGGGCCCTATAAATTTTTGCTGGGCTGAATTACTTTAGAAAAAGTCATCATATCAGCAGTCGAGTTCACTGGTTTTGTAGCACAAAGGACAATTTACTCAGAAACCATTAGACTACTGGTATTGAACCACATGATTTTAGTGTGGTTCATTATGTAGCCCTCTGAAGTTGTAAGTTTAATTTGGAAGTTTTCTTAAAGCTGTCGGGCCTCTAGAATACTATTCCGGGAGTCATCAATTCATGATGCTGACAAGGTGGAAGGTTTGAGGCCTGACTGAGTCATCTATCCCCAGCCCACTGGAGCTGGGTCTCAGCTACACCTTTGCATGCTTCACTGCTGAAGGAGGACCAGGTGAGAGGGATTCGCCACATCTGCACAAACTCGCCACGAACAACGGGAAAGTCAAGTCCTGTTGATGTGGTATCTTTATATCACTTCAGCAGAGCTTAGTGAGCCGGGCATAGCAATTCAAACTGAAAATTCTTGGAGGAGCCTGGGCAAAGAGAAAATCTAGGCTTGTTTCTGTCAGTGGGAATCCTGGATTTCACAAAAGAGCTGCGGTGTCTCAAAGTCAACTGTGATTCATGTTCATAACACTGCTGGTTTTCCATCTTTATTCATCTCCATTGCAAATATATAGTTGATGCGGTTTGGGTAGGGGAAGCAGTCGCTGGTGTTTCTTTCTCTATGATCTTCCAGGCCCAATATGTGATTGTAATGTCAGCTTGGGTCTAGCCCTGGCCTCAGCATTGCGAGGGAAGGAGGAGGCCAAGGACTTCTGCCAACCAGCAAGGGAAAGAGCGGGGTCTGGAGCAGAGCCAAGTAGGATAAGAGTTTCAGATTTGAAAGGAAAGACAAAGGCACAACATGGGAAAGTGGCAGCAGGATTTGAGGACTAGTGTAAGCGTCTGAGAGTGACACACCCCTATGTTTTTATTATTGAAGACCTGTTTCTTATCACATCCCTTCGCTCGCTGCCTTCTACCGGTACACAGTAATTCTCCCTCCTGTTTCATTAATAGCTGGCATATGCTTCCTTTCCCAGAGCACAGTAAATGAGAATGAACAGTTTGAGACCAAGCAGAATGAGTTCTTCCTTTTTTTCTAATTTTACACGTGTTTCATCTCCATTAATACTGTGTTTTAAATGAATTTTTTAAAACCCTCTAAGTACTATTAAAATTCTCTTCAGTTTGTAGCTGCGTTATTAATTAATTAAATCCCTGCTGTCTTAGAAACCTCCACAATGAGCTTCCTCTTTTCTGTGTCACTGAGGTTTATTTTTGTCTTTCACGTCGTGGGACCGAACCTCACTGACACCATTTGAATTCTGATGGGGCGCTAAAAGCTGCAACTGGCGATGTGACCTGGCTTATTGCTGAGCTGGCACATGGGACGCCTATAATTTAGGAGACTACAAGTTAGATTTTGTATGCAATTTGCAAACTCACGTTTGTCATTGCATTATCAGGATCTCTAATTGGCCTGCTGCCTGATTATGTGTCTTCACCATCCCTGGAACTCAAGTGAGGGACATAAACATTTGTGTGCACATGGCAGTTAGCACCCTGGATACACTTGGACACCAGGAGGGGACTAACTGTGTTTTAACTCTGGGGATTGCTGGTTAACACAGCCTATAACCCAGGCAAGTGACAAGAGCATCTGAAATTGGGGAGAGGATAATTTTGGGGTGTTCTTAGTCACAATCACTATTTCCAATGAAGTAGCTCTAGAACCCACTCCTCTGTGGGTACCTGTTCCTGTCCAGTCTGTTTTCTTTCCACCCCCCTTCTCCAGGTTAACTTACTTGGCTTTTCTTTGTGGCTGTGTCTTGCAGACAGTCGAGGAGATTGAGGGCGTGCTTGGCCGGGACCTGTATCCCAACCTGGCAGAAGAGCGGTCTCGGTGGGAGAAGGAGCTAGCGGGGCTGAGGGAAGAGAATGAGAGCCTCACTGCCATGCTGTGCAGCAAAGAGGAGGAGCTGAACCGTACCAAGGCCACCATGAACGCCATCCGGGAGGAGCGGGACCGGCTCCGGAGGAGGGTAAGTGCACTGCGTCCAACATGGCCAGACGTTTCCTGGGCATGTAGAGCCAAGGCCAGCCCGAGAATTTTATGGCACTTGTAGTCTTGGGAATTGCCATCTCTTTGTTGTTAAGAAGTTATTCTTGAAATTAGTTTGAAGGCCAAGCACAGTGGCTCATGATCACTTGAGGTTAGGAGTTCAAGACCAGCCTGAGTAAGAGCAAGACCCTGTCTCTGCAAAAAATGGAAAAATTAGCCAGAGGTGTTGGCACACACCTATAGTCCCAGCTACTTGGGAGGCTGAGGCAAGAGGATCACTCGAACTCAGGAGCTTGAGGTTACAATAAGCTATGGTGAGGCCACTGTACTCTAGCCAGGGCAACAGAGTGAGACCGTGTCCCAAAATAAAAGAAAAAGAAAGTAGTTTGAAAGTGCTTAGGTATAGAGGTAAGATTGGGAAAAAAAAAAAAAAAAAAAACCCAAACACTTTGCTCTGGAATCTTAAATCTGAGTAGATGGTAAAATTACATCAGGGCAATAATTTGAAACCACTCTCCAGGGTATGCATGTCTTCCCCAAGCCTAATTAAAATGTTCTTCTTTAAGATAAGCTAATAATATTTTTATGATTTGAAAAAATAAATGGAGAATTTTGCCCTTTGAATTTTTTCTATAAAATTTTCTTTACTTTTAGAGTACCTGCTCTCATTTTTCTATACTGAATCTAATCTGAAATGTCACCTCTTCTAGTGTAGACTTAGTAAAGTGAAAATAATCATGTCTGTGTATGTGTATATGTGTAGATGTAAGTGTGTGTGTGTTTCTATATGTACACATGTGTATGTGTCTGTGTGTGTGATTCCTGGTGTTCACCCCAGGGCCTGAACTAGTTTGTGAACCATTTTCATTAAGACATATATCCATTACCGAAGGAGCTAATGTTTCAGGATAGAAATGTTTGACAGAATTGTTAAAAGCACTCAGTTTTCCAAAGATGGAGTTTTTTCCCAGGAACCCACAAGTACTTCTTTGTTTGGCCATGAGTTTTATCTGTGATTGGACTGGGAGTGAAGCAGTGAATTCTTCAATCAGAAACAGTTCCCTCTGAACTTCACTTTGAATTGCTAGACCTACTTTACTCTCTTTTTCAGTCTTGGCAACGTTAGAAGCTTGCTTTCTAGTTGTGCTCTGACTGGTAATTTTGCACAGATAAAGTTGAAGTAGAAGGAGAGAAAATACATCTAGTAGGTATCATCATCTTTCACCATTGCTCTTTTTCTTTTACCCGTTAAGAACACCTTGGAAATAACTTGTTCTTCAAGAAGGTCATCATATGTAAATCATTCGGTTTTTAATCCACATGCAAGTATTCTTAGTTGCCATTATATATAAATATGGGAGAAATTATTATTTTGAATGTTATCAGCTCTCTTCCTCACTTATGGCGAATGTCACAATTAAAAGGCCAGCACTACTGCCCCTCATAGCTGAGCGTCATTTGTCTTAACTCAACATGCAGAAGCGTATTTTCAGTAGCCGGCTATGTTGGAGGCCACGCTCCATCCTTGCATCAGCAGGTGTAAATCACCCCAGCCAGGAAAGGCTTTATCTGGGCAACCTGATGAAATTTACTTAGCACTAAGGCCCACACCACCTGTAATTTCCTGGTTACACACCCTGATCGTTATGACTGATGCCCTAATTAGGTATGTGCTTGCTATTAGTGTGTGCATTCTGATGGTACATGTTTTGTAAGGGAAATTGTTGGTCTTAACTTTAATTACATATTATGGTTTAGAATAAATTTTCTCCTCTGATTTGAGTTACTAAAGCACAAGACAGCCCTTGATTGTGACTAGCAAAAAATAAAAAGCCCTCTGCCCTCCCTTCTTCCGGTGTTTCCTCCCACTCTGGAAATCTGCATTAAGAATAGCATAGTGTGGAGGTACTTCACTCTGTACCAGGGCTCTGGAGACAGACCACCTGGGGTCGTAGCTTGGCCTCCCAAGTCACCATGAGTGTTTGCCAAGTTTCCTAACCTCTCTGTGCCTCAGTTTACTCTGCTATGAAGTGGGAACAATAATAATACCCAAGGCAGGAAAATTAGATAATACTCATAAAGCAGGTAGACAATACCTGGCAAATAGTAAATGTTCAAAAAATTAGTAACAGTTGTGTTGTGTGGGGTAAAATCCAGAGTTCCCTATTGAGTGGTGTGGAAAGTTGAGCACTATACGATCTTTTTTACATAAGAATCCGTACATGTTTGAAGAACTCTCACATGGACATTGAATAATTATATATGCACACGCATACATGCAGGCACATGTACACATGCACATTGGAGTCAAAACCTTTTTTGTCACATTTACTACTTTTTAAGTTTATGCAATTAATATTGCTTTATATAAATTTACGTAATTCACATTTCAGTTACCTCCAAATAATAAAATGTTATGGACCTTGTATCTCTTCCTCAACCAGAAATGTCCTCGGGAATTTGCAGACATGCCCACGACTTGGATTTCTTTCTTTTTATTTTAAGACAATTGTGGATCTCAAAGAATTTACTATATGCCTTTGAATGCCAGTTCGCTAGACTTTGGATGCTGGAAGGCTTCTTCCAGCCACCACCCTCCCACCCAATACACTTCAGTTCCCTGCAGAGGGATCTATCTTTTGTGGTTGGCGTTGTCTTTGGTCTTCACAAAGTGCAGCTCTGCGGAGCGACTGAGGTACAGTTTCATTTTCATCCCTGTGGCACTACGGGACGCATAGCTGGTTTGCCATCGCTGTCTTTGCAGCTCTGTATTCACAGTTCATCAAAGTTGACTGAAAAGCAGTTGTGGCCACGTTTTTTTTTTTTTCTTCTCCCACATTCATTGTATGGAATTTTAACTGACCAGATCAATAGGATTGGTGCTTGCCCCCTGCCTGTAATTGAACAAAGTGCTCTCCATAGGTCTTTGGAGCCTTATTCAAGATTTAATTTAATTAGATCTTTAATGTAGTCAGTTAACAAATTGGGCTACTTGGTGGAGCAGGAACTAAGGAACAACAGGCAGACAAATTTTATTGCTGGTCCCAGTTCGTTATTCAATGAGGTAATCATTTATTTCTATACGCTCTGTAAAGAAGCAGGCTTCATTTGGGCAAGGTAGAATCAATTACTCTAGCAAGAAAGCACTTTGTTCTTCATTCATTCAGTTACTTCGTAAACATGATTCGTCACCCTGTGCCAGGCAGAGGGGTTACAGCGGTGAACAGGACACAGTCCCTGCCTTCAGGGGTGCTGGGGAGACAAGCACGTAGGCAGGTCACTGCACAGGTGTCTGACAGGTGGTGGCGACTGGTGAGCACACAGAGGGCCTAGGAGCTCACCGGACAGTCACGTGAAGGCAGGGACCACCTTCTCCACCTAGTTTGCATTTGTTTTTTTTCACCTAAATCATTTAGGTTAACCACCACGTAGCAAAAATGTTAACACTTTCCCCAATTTCTTTGGCAAAACAAACCTGATATGACTGCAGTCACGTGAATCTGTGTCCCATTGAATCACAGACCTGAACATAAATTGGCCCCTCAAGTTCCCTCCGAGATTTTGAAGAAATTCTTCAGAAAGTTCTGCACGTTCGTGGGACAGGTGGTGGTAACAGTTTCTTCCTTGTACCCCGCACCCTACCTGGGCATTTTCAGCATCTCTGCGAGTGACCCTGGGATTCTGTCATCCTTGGGGTCTGGCTTCTGGGCTGACTTTGGCCATCACTGCAGTAAATCCGAGAGACTGGTACACACACTGTTTTAAACCAAATAACAGTGACCCTAATCTGAAGTTTCCTCCCCTTTACCTTCCCCACTTCCCCTAAAAGACTCTTAAAAATGCTTCTCTTAGGGTTTATGCTAACTTAGTCTCTGAAGCTTTTGGTTGGGAGCAGGGAGGCCAGTTTTCCACCAGTGATACGAAGATGCATGTGTCTGACTTTTCCAGACCAATTACTCTTGGTACTGAGATACAATGTTACATCTATGAAAGATTTCATTGTTCTGTGTTCATAGGACCCATGCAATAAAATGGAATCACCTGGTTCGGCTAAAGTCTTTTAAAGTGTCAATAAGGACTCCAACCTCCACATTTTTAAATGGCTGCCACGGCCAGGAAAATGACGAGTAAAATTCCACAGCGCTTCAGGGCCCTTTTCCTTCCCTCTCACCTCATCCTCCTTACTTATCAGAAGGTAGCACCAAATCTTTTGTAATGTAGCCCCTTTCTGAAGCCGAGAAAGGAGGCATGAAAGGAAGGATGCGGGTAAGAAGGGAGAACTTTCCTTTGCATATTGTCACTCTAAGGACCCACTTGCTCCATGAGCTTTTCAAAGTAACTCCTGTCCTGTCCTCTGTTGAGCCACTTTTAAGTTGGTGATTCTGCCAGAGAATAAGGCCGTTTATAGAAGGGGGAAAAAAGTTGGTGATTGTGACGGGCGAGATGGAGCTGCCCTGTGGCCACCCGGTCATTCCCGTGCAGCAGACGCCCCGGGGTGGGTGGGGTCCTGTGCTGTTCCTCTCAGCCAAGTGTGCAGCCCACGCGTCAGGCACTTGTCCCATGGACTCACCAGTTAAGGCTGTTGACAGAGCATCCTCTTACATGACTCCAGGCCCCTTCCCCAGAGCCAATTTCTAAATACTCCTCTGGATCTAAACGCCAGACCTAATCCACCTGCAGTATTTACCCACCTTCTCTCTAAGGGCACTTGTTGACGAGTGGTTGTGCTTAAGTTGAAAAAAGGGAATCCAAATGAAACCATAGCGCCTGCTTAGAGTAACTGCCTAAATGGTAGACCATGGACTTTATTCTGTGCTTCCTGCACATAATAAATTATGTGGGCTGCACAGGTTATAAATGAATTATAAATGACATGTTATAAATGTCATGCTGATGTGTCCAGACCATTGTCTGTCTCTGAAGCAGCCATTCACTTGGTCCAAGTTGTCTCCCACTGTGTGCTAAGTCAGTATCTCTGTGATATTTTTAACTGAAAATCAGTCACAGTGGAGATATTTATAGAAGTGGAACTGTTGTGACTTTACATAGGTTAAATATTCATCTGCTTTCCCTTCAGATCTCTTTCAGCCTCGTGTGGCTGTTGGTCCCATCTGGGCTCTCCCCCGGCTTCCGCGATGCTTTTCTTGACCATAGGTCTATACATAGAAAATGCAGGACTGCAGAACAGTACTTTACTATGAATTTATATATGTATAAATGTGTATACAATGTATGTTCAAATGTGTGTATTTTAAAATATTTAAAATAGACCAGGATATAAGCCAATATCATAACAATAATTATATGTTACAGGGGGACACAGTAGCTAGGCACATAGGTCAAAGTGTACTTGAACTTTTCTGTAATGTTCTAATTTATTTTTTAAATGAATGTATTCATATAGCTGTATAATTTTGAATATGCAGAAGTATATACATAGAAATAGGACATTAATATGCCAAAATATTCACAGAGGCTAAATCTAAGAAATAAAAGTGTGTGATGACTTCTTCTCTTCTTTAATTTTCAAATGAAGCAAAAAAGAAAAAAAGAATGGATTATGGAGAATAATCTATATCTCAGTTTTAATGGTTGGATATTCCTATATAAGTGTAGTCTTCTCTTTTGTCCTTTATGGAAATGTGCTCATATCTTATTCCATTTCTTCTTAGAAATTTCTTTATTGGATGAGGAAGAAGAAACCAATATTAGCTAAGTTCAAATTCATGAAAGATTTGTAGAAACAATCCCTGACTCAGCGCTCTTCCTCCCAGCCCTCATCTAGGCACACGGGAGGGAGCTCAGGGGGGTGGGGTCCAGCTCCGGTGCTCTCCTTCCAGTCTCAGTATGGGGGTCTCCAGTGGCTCTTCTTTCGTGTGGCTGGCATATTAGTCGGGATAAGACTAGGTTGTTCTGCAGTAACAGGTTGACTCCCCAAATCTCAGTGGCCTGGCACATTATTTCTTGCTTGCAGCGTATGTCCAGTGCAGGTGTGGGGACAGGCGCACAGCTGTGCCCCGCATGTTCACTCAGGAGCCCAGGCTGTGGCCGCCCACCACCAAAGGCCTCACTCGGAAGGTCTCAACACAGCACTTCCACTCGTTGCCCACTGAGCAGAGCTAGGCGGATGGCTTCACCTGACCATGAAGGGGCGAGAAACACGGAGAAGCACGTGGATGCTTGTTGAGCAGTAGAGGTGTCTGATGCAGCTGGCTTGTTTACCTTGACTGTGACAGCAGATAGGCCTGGACGTAATCAGTACCAGAGAAACAGGCAGTCCCTTCCACCTTGTGACTCTACACATGTTGGAGTCACTGGGAAGCTCTTTCAAAGGATATATGCCCAGGCCCGTCGTGAGCCACCCAATGAATGAGGTGTCTCATTGTGATCTGGTGAGCACTCAGGGACAGGGAAGGGAGAGGCGGTGTCCTTCAGCCACCCACAGGCGTGTGCTGAGAGCCTCTCCAGGCAGCCTCTACCTCCCGCTCTGCGGGTGCAGTGAAAGGGAACCACACTCGGCCTTTTGCTCGCTTCCACTCACCCCCAGCCTGCTCCTCCTGGGCCCCACACTGAGGCAGGGATGATGCCCAGGAAGCCGCCTGCTGTGTAGACCCTGCCTGCCTGTCCATCCGCCAGGGCCAGCTGAGCCAGAGGAGGGAAGGCAGAGCCTGGCAGGGCACAGCACGGGCCCCAAAGGCAGGAGCACTGCCTGGCGCGGTGCAGAGCCCCCAGCTTGCTCAGCGAGGGAGACCGCTTTCCCCGGGAGCCCCCACCAACACAAGCTCAGTAGGGTTTCTTTTTAGTGCTCTGTTAATAACATTGATAGTACTAACATGCTTTGAACATTTTCAGACTGAACATACCCCTCAGACTAAAATCAGATACCTCTAAAGACAGAGCAGAACTTACTCAAAGCCTAAATTATAACAGCACTGAACCTATTTTGAGCATGCACTTGTGATGAGCTATGATTTATGCACATTTTATTTAATCTGCACCAGACTCCTACCTGATAGGTATTACTATTATAACCTTTTTAGAGATGGGAAAACTGAGGCCCACAGAAGCTTTAACAATCTTGCCCAACTCTACACTGCTATTAACTCTTGCTACCAAAATTGACACTCTTGTGGCCGTAGCGTGGGATGCAGTTTCATTGTTCCATTTGGGCTGCTTTCTTGTTGTCCACTCTCCACCCTGTCCTCGTGCCATCCCCCGCTCCCACGCAGACAAGCAGTTGGTAGTTGCTCTGTGACAGCAACACAGGTGCCAGATGGCTTAGGGTTCCACAGACCCACTTTCCTGGCATTCTGAGATGACAGCGAATGAAGGCAAATGGGCTTGTTTCAGAGAGAGAAGACTATTGGTGCATATTTACCTTGGTCTGAGCCAGTCCCATGCCGCCGCCTCTCTGTAGGTTGAAAAAGTTTTAAGTGGGATCCAAGGCAGAGACCCTCAGAACTTGGGTTCTTTCACCTGTCCTTTGGAGACAGCCCCCAATTCCTCTGAGAGGGCTTCACACACACTCGCGCCATGGAAGTTGTAAGTAACTCCTTTGGTCGTGAGCACTGGTGTTTGCTTATCCCTCCCTGTGCGTGGGAGGAGGTCAGGCTGCTTAAAGCTAACTCTTGTCTATAAGAAAAGAAGCAGACCCCATTTGTTGGAAAGCTGGTAAGAAAATAGGAAGACCGCCGAAACGCTGACCTTTCCCCAATACAGCCATTTTCATAACCAGACCCAGAGACATCAGTATGCTACAGAGAAAAAAAGAAAACGGTACGCCTATCAAACGGAGAGAGAGATGGAAACGCTGTTGGGTTTATTTTCCTTCTGATTTGTGGTCTCTCTTCTGTTTCTGCCTACTCAAAATTGCCGTTAACAATAAGAAACCACTTTCCTGAAATACCATGTAAATGAGATTCATAGGAATAAATATATTTTTTTCTATAAATAGGTTCTGACTTTTCATTTCTTTGGAGGCTCCGAGAAAAGTCTTACAAACTCTCCAATAGGAGGTTGGTTCTCTGCAAAATACTCTCAAACCCTGGGCTTCTAGGACGCAGCTTTCTGAGAACTGCACAGAGACTAACTGCCTCAAGCTCATTAAGTAGCACTTTTCCGGCCTAGTGATTCTCACCCTTCTATAATGCAGAAATCATCTCAACCAGCTCCATTACACAGTGAAATTATGAATTACCACCTAATTGCCTGAAATTACAGCTACCCAGTGAGCGTTACTGCGTATCAGCAGCAGAACAGACTCATTCCTTCATAGCCAATATTATAATATTTCTAATCCCACTCGGGATCAGCACCACCTTTGTTTCCTGCTTGTCACTCATCTGCGAATCACATTCACAGATGATTTTATCAACTGACTCTGTCGTCTTCTCTGTGCGCCTACATTTGTCCTGGGAGATTGCCTTGTCCCCACAGTTGACCTGTCTTAAACTCGCCTTAGCCTCACCATTTCAGGGAGCTTCCCTCCATTTTGGAAGCCCACTTCTGTGCACACCCCACCAGATGGCTGTCTGACAGTTCTAGTGCCATCTTTTTTTTTGTTTTGTTTATGTTTTTTGAGACAGAGTCTTGCTCTGTCGCCCCCTGGCTAGAGGGCAGTGGCATCATCATAGCTCACAGCAACCTCAAACTCCTGGGCTCAAGAGATCCTCCTGCCTCAGCCTCCCAAGTAGCTAAGACTACAGGTGTGCACCACCATGCCTGGCTAATTTTTTTTTTTTTTTTTTTTGGTAGAGACAGAGACTTGCTCTTGCTCAGGGCTGATCTCAAACTCCTGACCTTAAGCAGTCCTGCGGCCTCGGTCTCCCGGAGTGCTAAGATTACAGGCATGAGCCACCAAGCCCGGCCTAGTGCACATTCTTAATCCCTCTGGCATCTCACTTTCCCGCTGTGCCTAATCTCTTATGCTCCTGGCTCTCATCTTTGTGTTTATTTTGTTTATTATATTTATTTATTTTTAGAGATGGGGTCCCACTCCGTCACTCAGGCTGGGGTGCAGTAGTGCAATCATAGCTCACTGCAGCCTTGAACTCCTGAGCTCATGCGATCCTCCTGCCTCAGCCTCCCAAGTAGCGCACTACAGCTATGCACCACCGTGCACAGCTAATTTTGTAAAAAATTGTTTTTGTAGAGACGGAGTCTTGCAGTGTCACCCAAGCTGGTCTTGAACCCCTGACCTCAAGTGATCTTCCCACCTCCCGACTCCCAAAGTACTGGGATTATAGGCATGAGCCACCACACCTGGCCCCCTTTCTCCATCTTCAAAGCCAGAAGCATAGCATCTTCAGAACTCTAATTCTGACACACGTGCTTCTTTCTGACAAGGGCCCTTGTGACTTCTGAGTCCACCCAGATATTCCAGGATACTCTCCCTGTCTCAATTCCCTTTTGTCATGTAAAGTAACATGCATAGGGATTAGTATTTGGACATCTTCGGGGGCCATTTTTCAGCCTACCACAATAATCTAAGTAGATATTATACCAGATTTTAGGGTGACAGTTTTTTTTTAGCAACATTCAGGAGAATTTATTGATTTTATTTCTATTTTCAACAGATATTTTTAGCAACACCTGTTGAAGGTGTTGGCAATGCAGCAGTGAATGAAACAGACCAACGCCCCCAGAGCCTAAAGTCTCTCTCTCTCCCACAAGAAGGCTTTTAAGATTTGTTACCTATTTTTGTTTCATCATTTCTTCTTTATGAAATTATTCCTTTTCTCTCTTTAAGGATCCTCAGTGTATCTGTTGTGATGTCATTTACTGGTTGCTTCATTTTCATTTCTTCTAGGGTGCATTCATCTCCTGATGGAGGTTGCTGGCTCTCTTATTATATCCTCTCTCTGCCACTGTACCTGTCTGGCAGCTTCGTGGTCCTGAGCTCCCAGTCACCAGAAGCTTAAATCTCCTGTTCCCTCTTGATACTGGGTGATTTGTACATTAGTTGCTGAGGCAGGGGGTGGCCTGGCAAAATCTAGACCAGTTTTCAGTGTTCATGTCTCAGTTCAGGGTCCCGCAATATGCAGATGGCATAAATCTGGATTCCATGCCCAAATGTGCCGTGGGTCTGGGGTTGTGATTTCTTAAGGTGGACCCTTCTGCATAGCTCTAGAGCTTGCTTCCAGGGGGGCAGCATTTCTGTCAGCTTTTCACAGATGAGTGGGGTGGGGGTTCCAGGCTTTGGGTGGTAGGATCAGCTCTAGCAGCCTGACTTGCAGGGTCCCTCGTCCCCTGCCCCTCCTGTGGTTCCCATTACGTGCCCCGCCCTCAGCTTTCCCTAACCCCTCCAGCTTCATTTCTCATTTCTGGCACCTGGAGATTTTACTGTCTTTCTTTTGACCTTGGCAATGAGTTTCTTTCTCATTGTTCCTTTTTAATGCACCATTCCATGCATTTTTAATAGGAGGAGTGCCTGTTGACTTTAGCTGAGGCTGTCATTGTGCTTGAAATTTTCAATTGTTCCGTATACAGTTACAGAACTGTAACCTCTCTTGGCCTCTGAAAGCCTCTGTTTGCAGCCCTCTTTTCTCATTCTTGTCCTTGTGGTATCTGACAAAGCTGAACGGGAATCCTGCCACCCTTCTGGGTAGATTGGCCACCTCCTTTTGTATATATTGTAGAATTTTTTCATTCCGTTTCTTTCATCAGCACTTGGCCTTTGAGGAATATGTCCAAATCTTGTTTCTGCTGATGCCCCAAGCATATTCTTTTCCCTATTGTGGTTTTAGTCCTTTTTTATTCCGTACTATTATTTTAATGAGGTATCCAGCATTTGAAGAAAACAGTGCATTTACTCAGTCTACTGCCTTGAATGAGAGAGCTCAGCTAAGCTCTCCGTGCTGCTGGGTAAGCTTGCTTTTTCTGTTTTTTCCTTTTTGGTCCTAGCTCAGCCTTCTTCCTCTTTTCTGACATCTGCTAATTCCCTCCCTCATGCCGAGCAGAAAAAATAGAAAGCATCAGATGGGAGTCCCTCTGTCCCCATCCTCCCTCCCCTTACTGCCTGCCCTCACCTCTTTTCCTTCCCTCCCCGAGAAGGTGTCCCCTTCCTCCTCTGTCCCTTCACTCCTCTGCACACAGGTTCTCCGTCCCGCCCCCTGCCCTACCTCCTCCCTGGACCTCATCCACACCCAGAATTCCTAAATCTCTGTCTGCAGTTCTGGTCTCCCTCCTCAGCCTGAGATTTCCAATCGTCTGCTGAAAATCCTCACTCACACGCCCAGTGGTTTCCTGAGATTCAGCACGTCCAAAGCGAACACCTTCATTTCTCTCTGGGAAAATCAGCTCCTCCTCATGTTTTTCCCATTGTGCTGAGTGACTCCGTGATCCACCGAGTCACCCCTGACACAAGTGTGGGTGTGTTTCTAGAACTACACCGACCGATACAGTGGCTACTAGTCACATACAGCTATTTAGATTTCAAGTTAGATTAATTAACATCAAATATAATTAAAAATTCAGTTCCTTGGGTACAGTTGGCACGGTGCACGTGTGGCCACCGTGGCGGGCAGCAGCGCAGCGGGACATTTCCGCTGTTACGGGAACTCTGTGGGGCGGTGCTGGTCCAGGGAGCAAGTCCCCACCTTTACTCCTGCCTCCTGGCTGCCTGTGAGCCCTCGTGGTTTCTCACTCGAGCCATCGGTGAAACTCACCAACTTCTTCTTCCTCACTTCCGTCCGTTCTCTCTCTAATCAAAGGATTTTAACAAAACCCTCAAATACCAAAGAGAAACAGTTCCAGCCTTTTGATGTCATTTCCTTACCTGAACCCTTCAGTCTCCCCATTGCCTTTTCTTCTTTGCTTGCTTGCTGGACGAGGACGTTTCCACCCTCGGGATCGCATTCCAGTGCTGCCTGCCCTGGGAAGGCAGCGGTGGGGTTTCTTCTGTGCTTTGGCACCCCTTGCTGGTACCCCTTTTCCAGGGCACACTGCCCATTGTGATGTTTAGTAGTTAGGTGGTGACTTTAGGAGAAATGAAGGAGTGGCTGCTCAGGTCCTGTTCTGCTGTGGAGGCACCTGGCTGAGAAAGGCTGTCAAAGGTGACGAGTGACCTTCCCGCAAGCATCAGTCCCACCTCAGGGTAGCCTTGGTTCTTGGCTATCCCTTGGCTCCAAAATACATGGTTTGTAGAGAGAAACGTATTTCCTTTATTAAAAATACCTTCAGCCGGGCGTGGTGGTGCCCGCCTGCAGTCCCAGCTACTCTGGGGGCTGACGTGGGAGGAGCCCAGGAGTTCCAGACCAACATAGCGAGACTCTGTCTCTTAAAAAAAAGAAAATCTTCATTTGGGTCGATGCCTAATAGTGGTATTGCTGGATCAAATGGTGATTGCAGGCGTGCACCACCAAAACTGTCTGTACCCCCCGTAATTTCCTGAAATAAAATCTTCGGTGAAAAAGAGGTATTTCAGTTAATTACCACAAACTGGTGGCTTAAAACAACAGAAATTTATTCTCTCACAGTTCTGGAGTCCAGGAGGCCAAACCCAAGGCGTCAGCAGGGCCACACTCCCTCGAGAGACTCCAGAAGAGTGTCCGTCCTCGCCCCTTCCCGCTGCTGATGGCTCCTGGTGTTCTTTGTCTTGTGTCCATCCTCTGCCTCCCTCTCCACATGCCCTTCCTGTGTGTCTGTGGCTCATGTCTCCCTCTCCTTCCCCTTACAAGGACACCGCCTTTATAAGAGATAGAAGATACTGGATCTAGGGCCCACCCTAAATCGAAGGTCACACTTGCAGGTTCTGGGGATGAGAATTCGGACAGACCTTTTGGGAGGGACACAATCCAACCCTCTGTGATGGGTGAGAATAAAAGTGAGAACCTGGTAACTGTGCTTCTGCCCCTCCCCAAGCCGTGCCTAAGCGGAAGCAGCAAAGTGGCTGAAGTCTTCATTTCTGGGCATTTATTCATTTAAGTTACTTAAGAGCCTCACCCCCAAATCAGGAGCGGGGAGAAGGCCATTTAACTGAACCAGCTGTCTGTCTTTCCGGGACAGGCTGACTACACTCCCTTCCGCTGGGCTTTTTTTCCCCACTGGCTAGCAACTATCATTAAATAATAAAGCATAGCCCAAAATAAACACATTTTTCATCTTTTAGTTTTCAAAGACGTTCTCTGGGTCTGAAGCTTTTAAAATGAAAATGGATATTTAGATTTAGGAATTATTTTAAGCACATGTATGCACACACACACCATGGAAAATGACTAGAAATAACTGTCTCTGTATAGTAAGAAAGAACATAAGTACTTTTACTGTTTTTTATTTTTTAGTGTCCTCTAAATGTTCCATGATGAACACGTTTCACTTTTGTGATCAGAAGAAGAAACATCTTTAAAACACGGTAGTTTTAATGAAGTCTTTATAAATTGCCCAGGACGATTTGTATTTTTAAATGAACGAGATGAGTAGGCCAATTAAGATTCTAGGAACAGACCACTGATTGTTTTGTGTACAGCTCAGATACAGTTGAGGTTTGAGAGTGGTGTTAACATTGTTAATTATTCAGGACCTCATCAGACTTTCACAGCCCTGGAAATTGAAATCCGTGGTCTCTCCAGGGAGGCCCCCCTAGTGCCTGATGGGAAAATGGGCCACGTGGCATGATAAAGCATCCACCGCCGTGCCCGTTGTTGGTTTGTTGGGGCCATTCCAGAATGAGCCCTGTAATCTCTCACCAGCAATACCATTTGGCTTCAACAAGCATGTGTTTTCCTCGTCCTTAAACTATTCTGAGGTCGGCTCTGTGTCTGGCGTGTCATGAGGACGGCACACGCTTCCATCAGCCCACAGTTACTGGAACCCTCAGCAGGGCATTAGGCACTTCTGAGCTGTTCCGCTATTGAATGCAATTTGCTCCAAGGGAATTTTCCTATTTTGGCTTCTAATATGTTGATGAATTATTGAAATTTCAATTACTTTTGGTTCCTAAGTTAGAAGGATGGAGACATCCCAGACATTTAATATGAAAAGCTTTCCAGAGGCTTTTAGAGAAGGGGCCATGTGCCTGTTCTCTGCCGTTGTCTAGAAGGGCTTTGGCGGACAGGCTGGCACAGAGGTGTGGCTCCACTCGTCCTGTTTAGGGGACTAAAGTGCTCCGTGGCCTTGGGAGTCCCGTAGGTCAGTGCCACTCAAGGTGTGGTCTCCTGTCCAGCAGCATCAGCCTCTTTTGGGAGCTTATTAGACATGCAGATCCTGGGTTTCATCCAGACCTGCTAATCAAAATCCTTGGGGGTAGGGCCCTGGAATCTGTCTTTTAACAAGCCCTGCAGGGGATTCTAGTACCCCTTTAGGTTTGGAAAGCCCTGCCTTAAATGTCCTGGTGCTAATTCAGCAGGGTCTGATGCCCATCTGTGAGGACCCTTGGGTGCTGTAGTCAGTTGCCCTTTCAGGTTGACACTGTACCCTGATGATAAAACTCTGATCAAGGTTGTCAGAAAGACCAATTTCTAGCAACTGTCTTCACTTACTTGGAATACTTCTCTCTTTGGAAGTCACAGAAGCAGGATTTGGACATTTAAATTCTGTGCAGGTAAATGTGTGTTTTAAATTCAAAGGGCCCTGTGTTTCTTTTGTATACAGAAGGGCTGTTTAGATTCTTTCCCACTGTCCGAGGGATAATTCCATCGTTAAGTCACTTGGGAAGAAGCTGCTGGTGCCATCACTGTCTTTTCGCCTTAGGCTAACCCCCTCCCAGCGCAGATGTCCCCTCTAAACCACACATACTGGCTACATTGCAGTGCTTCAAACACAGCCTGTCATCCTTGTGCAAGCTGTTCTCCCCCTCACCCCCCAGGCGTACCGCCACCAAAGCCAGCCCCTCGCTTGTTCTCCTTTAACACTCTCCCCGAGTACCACTGCCCTCTGAGCTTTCTCTGGATGACTTCAGATGGATTCCTCCCCTATTCTGCTTCCTGTAGCACTCAAGATAGACATTTATAGCACTCAAGTACACTTGTGTTGAAGTTACTTGTCTCTCTCCTTCTTGGGAGAGCAGAGATTTCATCGTGGTTTCCGTCTGCAGTACCCAGCACAGATTCAGGCACTTGGGGCTGAATGAATCAACATTCCTTAAAGATGGTCGTCCCTCTTCTGCTGGAAACTTCCTTTGCCTTAGAGGTCTGGTTAAAAATACGATGACTTCTATGTGGACGCCACTGATCTAGCCTTTCAGTGGGGCTGATCCCTTCATGTAAACAAAAGCCCCAGCATCTACCCATCTGGCTCATGTCTAAAAGCATTATGATTTCAGGTTCGAGAGCTTCAAACTCGACTGCAGAGCGTTCAGGCCACAGGTCCCTCCAGCCCTAGCCGCCTCACTGCCACCAACCGCCCGATCAACCCCAGCACCGGAGAGCTGAGCACAAGCAGCAGCAGCAATGACATTCCCATCGCCAAGGTGAGCTCCTGGGGACAGGCAGGATGGGCAGGAACAGCTCTGGTTATCTGGAAGCACCAGCGTCATCCTCGCACTGTGCAGGCATGCCCTTCGCTCAGCAGGCTGGGGGGCTTCCCCCCGGGACCCTGCGCAGGCCTCCTACGCTGGAGCTGCAGGGAGAGATAACCCACTAATAGTTTTAAGCCTCTCTCAGCTGCAACCTGGACGCCAGCTCTCATTAATCAGCCAGCTGGTGAATGTCACCGCTGACAAGCCATTGTGGAGAGTGAGACGTTTTGTCAAGTTCTACAGTACTTCACGGTGGATGGGAAGTTGCTCTCAAGGACTAAGGTTCAGCCCAGCGGGGAACCCCAAGTAATGGGCCAGTGATCTCCCCACTCTCAAGACTGACAGCTCTGCCATCAAAGAGCTAGATTATGATGGACAGGTGTGGCAGCTGTGAGACGTAGCCCCACGCCTTCTCTGCCCGGCCCCAGCCCACGTGTTGAGTCTGCCACGGAGAGACTGTTAAAGTGATGCGTGTCGGTGTGTCTGGTAGCCGTACCTGTCTCCACAGCAAGGCTGGTTCTCAATCATCAAGTTTAGTAAGTTCGGTCAAACCAGTGTTTCCCAACCAGAATTGATTTCTGTCCCCCAGGGGACATTTGGCAGTGTACAGAGACATTTTTGATGGTTACAACTGAAGTGCTACTGGCATCTTGTGGCTAGAGGCCAGACATGCTGCTAAACATCCTACAATGCCCAGAAAAGCCCCCACAGCAAAAAATTTATCCAACTCAAAATGTTAGCAGTGCTGAGGGTGAGAGACCCTGGGCTAAGCTGATGGTAGAAAAATTGGACAGGTGAGTTTTTAAGAAATTAATCATTTAGTTGACATGGCAAAATGCCCTGTTATAAACATAGCCTCAACAGTTTATCTGCAGGAGTGACATATAGTTTTTTGGTAATTTTTTTTTTTGTTTGTGTTTTTAGATTGCTGAGAGGGTGAAGCTATCGAAGACAAGGTCTGAATCCTCATCGTCTGATCGGCCAGTCCTGGGCTCAGAAATCAGTACCATAGGGGTGAGTGTTCATGAGAAGCACAGCCAGAAAGGACCCGATAGAGTTACACAGACAGTGGCTGATAGATGGTGGAAGTTCACCTCCAATAAACCAGTTAATTTTTCTATAATAGTAAATCAGACCCTATTTCCTTCCAAAGGATTGAATTAAAATGTATATTGATTTCCATCCACATGGTGAATTATTTCTTCAGCTTTAAGGAAGATTTTTTTATTTCTCTCTACTTGAAACCATTCAGAAAGAAATGATTTTGGTCTAGTTCCTGGTGATGTAGATAAAAGCCTTGAGATGTCTGTTTTCTATCACCCTGCTACCCTAGAGATCAAGGGAGTCATGGAGCTCTAAAGGAATTTTGCCTTTTGCACATCCTCTTGAAAGGGCATGTGCTCTCCAGTGAGGGTGAATGATGCCTTTGAAGTGTATCCCAATACTAGGAAAGAGCGGAACTTTCCAGTTTAGTGCCAGAGTTTTCATTTGTAGAGCCTGGGAACCCCCTGGGGCTATAAGAGCTGGTGGATGATGAAAAGGGAGTAGTTTCAGTTCCTTAAGGGATATCTTTTAGGGGTGGGGATGAGGCTGGGAGAGCCAGCTGTTTGATCTGTAGGGGTGAGGAGAGCCTGAATAGCACTTCTAAGGCCCTAGTTTAGAATTGTGCACTGAGCAAAAATTTAATGTATTCGGATTCCATGCCAAAGCCAAATTGTGAAAATGAAGGAGTCAGCCCCTTTCCTTGGCCTCAGTAACCAGAGAGTGTGACCTGGAGTGGCAGGAGATTCAGGATGAGCGAAGGAAGTCCAGACTCTGTTCGACATCCAAAATTTAGGGACGCTGCAGAGGCACAGTCCCCCATCCTTGCTGCCCAACAGCACGTGCTTGGGAGATGCAGCTGTATTTTGATCCTATTTTATGTACTGCTTTCTTGGTAGTTTGCTCTTTATCCTAGAATTTTATCATACATACTGAGAACCATCAGGGTGACCGTCTCCTGATGCAGGATTCTCAGTGAATATCAGCTTTGAATTGTTTTGTGTGCAAAGCATGCCTGGGGACCGGCATCCCTTATGTGAGTGACACTGTCCAAAGGGGAACTAACGTTCATTTGCACAGGTGTCCAGCAGCGTGGCAGAACACCTGGCCCACTCACTTCAGGACTGCTCCAACATCCAAGAGATTTTTCAAACACTCTACTCACACGGATCTGCCATCTCTGAAAGCAAGATTCGGGAGTTTGAGGTGGAAACAGAACGGTTGAATAGGTAAGGAGCAACCCTGTGTTTTGATGGGGGCAGAGAGGTGCTGTTCCTCTCTTCTGCTTCCAAAGATCACTTCAAGTTGGCTTGTGTCTGGTGACAGAGAGAATACTGTCAGGCTGGTGAGGTTGGCAGTGTCCACCGTCTCAGCCGTCAGGGGAGCGCTTGCAGGAGTCAGGGCTGGCTTCGCGGCTGTGTGACCTGGCCATTCCCACAGGGCCCGATGCTTGGAAAGACTCCACACTTGCCTTACTATCTTGCTGTCACCGTTTTCAATTCTTAGTAATTTATGAAATGGGGCCCCATCTTTTGTTTTGCACTGGACTCTGCAAGAGCAGTCCACGTAGAATGCAAGTAGGTCACGGAGGGTTGCCAAGTGTGCAGGCCTGTGCTGCAGAGAACCGCAGAGGGGAGTTCTGGAATGTTGAGTCAGCGTCCCAGGGGCGCCTGGAGCTACCAGGACCCAGCAAAGACAATCTGGTTGACATGTTCCTGGCACTAACCGGGCATGCTGAATTAACTCTCCTTGCTCTTCCTGATAGTTGACTAATTTCATTTATGCTCTTTGCAAATGTGCCCTATTCTGGGTCCCTATATCCTATCCTAACTGTCCTGCTTAGAATAATTATACCCTATACCCAGTTTTATGGGTTCTTTCCAAGTCCCATGAAAGAGGTAGTTTGAATTTGCACTCCTGCCTGTTGGCAGAGATTGGCTTGTGTGTCATCCCAGTGATGAGGGAGTTGCTAAAAAAGCAGAGAAGGACCTGGGCCAAACCATGGTAACCGCTCTGACTCAGAATTGGTTCTGCAGTGGCAGAATGGACTTCTGAATCGCATCCAAGTGTGGTGTGTCTGCCTTGACCCACCAATCGTTAGTGGGAGAGCATGGTAAGAATTTGAAAGCCTTCTGAGCTAACCAGGAAGAAACGCAGATACCATTCCCCATCTACCATTGCTTAATTTCATTCTTCTTGTGTACGGCAAACCTGAATAAATTGAATTACCATGTTAGTTCTCCCTGATTTGAAGCTGTTTAATATACTTCTTGAGAACTAAGGAAGTTGGTGATCTAGGTCGTTTTAAATCTTGAAATTAAGTGGTTTCCTTATTGAATCCAAAAATACTTAAGAGTGATAATCCTGATGATCACCTTGTAGCAGTAAAGAAGTAGTCTTCTTGGTATCACTGGCCCGGGAGTGCTTAAAAATTGAATCAGATATGCCCTTTACAATTTGATGAAGTCAGATGCCTTCAGGGAGCTCTCAATTTAGAAGAATCTCCTCTCTGCGGATTCTGGGATTTAACAAGCCTGCTTTGTGGCTGAATCTGGGGAAGGTTCCTCCTTCCTCAGGTATATGCACCCAGGAGAAACCAAGGAAGGGGGAAATATTTGGTGTTGTAGCTCATATTACTATGGTATTTAACAGCTTACAAAGGGCTGTCACAGACAACCACTTAATCCTCAACTTGTGAGGTCAGGGTAGTCCCTTCTCATTTTACAAATGAGAAAATAAAGGCTATGAAGTTGCAATTTGAGTACAGAGCTATTAGCCCCTACCCTGTGATATCACTTCTGTTGTCCTCTCTGTGATCATAGCTGCTGCTGGAACCTGGGGGTTTGTAGAAGTAATCTACCAGGGTATCCTAATATCTGTCGTTTAACCACCCATCTCAAAGTTAGAGGCCTGTTACCCTCAAAATATGTTAGCCTTTAACTTCATGATTGCTAGGGGCATGGGAGAAGTGTCTTATGTACTCACAAGTGTGTTTCCTCATGTGACATATCCATTTTAAGTATCTGCTGGGTGCTGGGCTATTTGGCATGCCAAGCAAGGTAAAACAGACAAAGCCCCTGCTCTCATGGAGCTTATATTCTGTTAGGGAAGGTAGATAAAACAAACGAGCAAATAAGATTCTAAGAAAAGTCCAAGAAGGCAATAAAGAGGACACAGGCAGAATCACAGGGAGGGCTCATTTCGAATGGTAGTCAGGGAAGGTGTCTGAAAAGGTGAGGTTTACACTGAGATTTTAAAGGAAAAAGGAGCAGCTGTATGACAGACTAAGGTCCTTATGGGCCAGTGTAACAGTTGTGAGGCTGGACAGAGGCCGGCACGAAGGAGGAATGGTACAAAGCCAGTGGAGGTAAGAGGGAGTGAGTGGAAGGAGAAGCTGTTTGAGATGAGGTGGCCGAGTGGCCCAGATGTGGATTTTGAGGCCGTGGACAAATTTTACTCTACGTGCAATTGGAAGGAAGTTTTTAGAGGGTTTCAAACACAGGAAGAACTAGATTTGATTTACATGCTGCAAGCTCAGGTGGGTGTGAAGAATGGGAAGGGGGACAGTGGAAGCAGAGAGAAAGGTCATGGCAGCAGGCTGGGCAGCTGCAGCTCAGGACACATGTGGTGCTGGGAGCAGTGGAGACTGCAGCTGGGGGGGGCGGAGATCTGGATGTGAGAGGAAGGGATGGTCTCCAAGAAGACTCTGGGGGGTCTGGCACGTAGTGTTGGGTAGATGGTGGTGGCAGTTACTGAGATGGAGAAGACAGGGGAAGGCAAGGTTTGGGGAAAATCTAGAGTCCCATTTTGGAATGTTAATTGGAGATGGCACTGTGACACCCAAAGGGAAATGGCAGGAAGGAGCTGAATATGTGAGCCTGGCCCTCAGAAGAAAGGTCTGGGCTAGAGAAATTTGGGAGCCATCACACCCTCAGTGCCTATTGCAGTCGTGGGACAGGATGAAATTACCCCTGGGGTAGGAGTGTTGACAGCGGAGGGGACCCAGGACTGAGCCCTGCGGAAAAGCCAGGACCTACTGACTTTATATAGAATGGGCATCCAGCAACAGATACCGTCGTGGCCTAAGTGAGGGGAGCATTTCAAGAAGGCAGGAGTATGGCCAGGGGGAGGTTTGGCCACAGGATGATTCATGTAAGAGCTTCATCTAAGCTGGGTGCAGTGGCTCACACCTGCAGTCCCAGCAACTTGAGAGGCTGAGGTGGGAGGATCGCTGAGGCCAGGAGTTTGAGACCAGTCTGAGCAACATAGCGAGACCTCTGTCTCTATAAAAAATTAAAAAAAAAAAATTATCTGGGCTTGGTGAAGCACACCTGTAGTCCCAGCTACTCGGGAAGCTTGAGGCAGGAGGATCGCTTGAGCCCAGGAGCTGGAGACTGTAGTAAGCTGTGGAGCAAGTTGAAAAGTGTAAATGAGTGGGGGCAGTTCCAAAAAGTTTTTTTTTTTTTTTTTGAGACAGAGTTTTGCTCTGTCTCCCAGGCTAGAGTGCAGTCGTCACAGCTCACTGAGAAGCGTACCCGTGGAGTGAGTGGTCATGGTAGGAGGCAAGGGGAGCCTGCGTGTGCAGAGATCACATGGCAAGAGAGCCGGAGGTGCCAGTTCAACAACCAACTCATAGGGTTAGAACTTGCCCCTGAGGGAGGGCGTTGATCTGTTCATGAGAGATCTGCCTCCCACAACCCCGACACCTCCCCTTAAGCCCCACCTCCACCACGGGGACCAGATGTCAACATGAGGTTTCAAAGCATTGCACTCACCGATTCATCCTTTGCTTCTGCTCTGTAGCGTGTGGTTGAGAGTACAGAACCTGGGGTCAAACTGCCTGGTTCAAATCCTGGGCAAGGTACTTAACCTTTCTGCACCTCCATTTCTTCGCCACATGCTTTTCTGGCCTGAATATAAATGTGACAACCGAAATGTTGGCAAATGAAATAGAATACTAGCGTGAAAGTGATTTTTCTTCCTTTTTAGCCGGATTGAACACCTCAAATCCCAAAATGACCTCCTGACCATAACCCTGGAGGAATGTAAAAGCAACGCTGAGAGGATGAGCATGCTGGTGGGGAAATACGAATCCAATGCCACGGCGCTGAGACTGGCCTTGCAGTACAGGTGGGGAACAGCCGCAGGACACAGCAGGACTTTGTCACCACGTTAAGTTACAAATGCATGCAGGGTAACCTGCGTAAAAGTAGGAAACAGGCTTTTAGAAGGCATGACTGAGGGGTTGGATCAACAAATATTATAGGGGTGGATACTATGGCATGAATACGGTATTAGTCAACAGGTATGTTTTACTAGTATATTCAACTTAAATATTATTTCATTTGCGTAATATCACTCAAAAGATCAGCTTTTGTTTTACATATTCATTTGTTCTTTCTGATCTTTATTAATATATATTTTACATTGCTATAAATCTAATGTATTCTATTTCTTTAATTTGGCATAGTTTTTAATATTCTCCATTTAGTTCAAATGGCTGTAACCCCTGCTTCAAGTTTAGATATTGTTATTTATTTAGTAATTTCTCTAACAGACATTCAGACTTTGGCAAACTTTTGATACTGAAAATAATTCTATGGTGAATAATTTAATACAGATAAGATAGATATTCATTTTTATTAAACATTTCCTTGGGATAAAATTCCTGAAGCAGGACTTACAGGTCAAAGGATATGAATATTTTCCTGGCTCTTCAGGCATACTGCCGACTTTTTTCCATAAAAACAAGCCAGTTTAAATGACTACGATTCATTCATTGGTGAGCACGTGGTAATTTGAATGTCCTGCTTTTTTGCTGCCTCGTCAGCTTTGGAACTTATCTGTTTTTAAATTACTGCTTGTTTAAAGCTGCAAGACTATGCTTTATTATTGTCTTCATAGGTTTATTTAATTAGTGTAACCACTTTAGCATATTTGCCAAGGTCTCATAGTACTTGATTATATCTTACTCTTAGCTTCCTCTAAAAAGTTCAATATTGTTTTAAGAAACATTGTTTATTCTATAAACAATCAAACCAAAACATATGCGACCTAAGCCAGAGAGCAATCATACTAGTTTACAGACACACCAAAGCAAGCAGATCATCCAGCCGTGATAACTCTTGAAAACTGGCTGTTCTCTGCCCACTTTCTGCCTTTGATCAGAAAGGTCTTTCTCTGTATTAGCACATCCTCACGGATAAAGAAATGTCCTAGCATCTCTAACCTGCAATATGGGCTGCCCTGAAAGGAGGAGCTGGTGGCACCTAGAGCAAGTGATTTGGCCCTGTTTTTTCCTTTAACTCTTAGTAAAGAATGATGAAAGTAAAGACAATCAAAAACAGATGCTCTGTTGACTAAATGTTGACTAAAGCAACATTTCTGCTGCTCGACTTGGAGAAGCTACCCAGTTATCTGCTTAAGGAGGGAATTTTGCTACTGTAGGCATCTTGTCTGAGACCACACAGGTGTCATGCACGTGTTCTACCTCCTGTGTGGACCTGGGTCCATGTGGGTCTCAGGCCGTGGGAAAGGGGCTGTTCTTTGGTCTTCTGCCTTGTTTGCCCAATGGATCATGAGCACAAAGAGAGACTACAGTTCTTCCTCTTAGAAACTCAAACTCTTGTCAGAGATTTTGTGAGGCTAAGAGTGTGTCATGAGACAGGTTTTACGAGTATGTAATACAACTTTTCCATGGTGATGGAACTGTCCTCTCTCTCTTCTGCCCAGCATGGCAGCCACTAGCCACGTGTGGCCATCGAACATGTGAAGTATTGCACGTGAACATGCAATGGAGGGACTGCATTTTTCATTTTATTTAAATTAAAATTTGTATAATTTAAATAGCCACATTTAGCTAGTGGCTGCTATACTGAATAGTGCTGGTCTAGGTCCAAATTGCCTCCTTTTGGGTGTTATATTAGTTACCCATTATTGTGTAACTAATAATACCATCACAGTCCCGAGGGTCAGGAATCGGGGAGCGGCTGAACTGGGTGGTTCTGGTCAAGCTGTCAGCTCAGGCTGCATCACGTGAAACCTTAACTGGGGCTGGAGGATCTGCTCACTCACGTGGCTGTTGGCTGGAGGCCCCAGATCTTTCCCGGCTGTTGGCGGGAAGCCGTGCGCCTCACTGTGGGCCTCTCTGTAGGACTCTTGAGAGTCTCCAAGACATGACAGCTGGCCTGCTTTGGAGAGGATGATCTGGGAGAAAGTGAAGTGAGAAAGAGTGCCCAAGATGGAAGTCGTGGTGTTCTTTTAATAGCCTAATTTTGGAAGTGACCTGCTGTCAGATCAGCCGTGTTCTGTTAGTCACATAGACCAAGCCTGATACAGTGTGGACGCCAGGGTGTGGGACTCTGGCTGGAGGCTGGCTACCACAGACGTGTCACATTTCCCGTTGAGCTGGTCACCAGGACCCCACACTTGCATCTCCCACCTTCATTGCTTCTCTTGTTTTTTTTTCTAGAACCTAGCTTAAGGTTTTATAATTTAAAAGGCCATCCACTATTCAATGAGTATACAGAAAAAAAAAAAAGAGGCCAACACAAAAGAACAAGCCACTGGCGTTGTCCGGGGAATACTCGTGGGTGGTTTCCTTGCCCATGTGGATGGTGACGCCGGGCTGGGCCGACCCCAGGCTGCCTCCCCACAGGGAGCGGGCTGGCGTTGCAGGTGCCAGCCGGCCGCTCCTCGCCCGAGCTGAAGCACGTGCTTGTGTTGCAGCGAGCAGTGCATCGAGGCCTACGAGCTCCTGCTGGCGCTGGCCGAGAGCGAGCAGAGCCTCATCCTGGGGCAGTTCCGAGCAGCCGGAGTGGGATCCTCCCCCGGTAAGTGTTTCCCGGGTCCCTCTTCCGCATCTCGTCCCCTGCCTCTTCTGCTCCACCACCCCCATGTCAGCTGCTGGCATTGAATCATCTCCTGACAACGTGAAATTTGGTCGTCAAATGTGTTTCTCGTTTTTCCTCATGGCTGAGTGGGTAAATTGTTTATGTTGAATGCAGTGAGAACTGGAGTCGAAACAGAACTACAGACAAGTTAAAACAAACAAGCCCGTTTAAGAAATGCATTTTCCTGGGCTGACATAGGGCCATGTGGAACGGGGCCCACTTCAGTGATGAGAGGGACCCACTTGGCCGCAGCCACCTCTGAGGCTGGTGTCCGTGGCCTCTGCTGCCCACGTGGCCCCTGCCTTGATGCTGCATTGGCTGTGCTTCTCAGGTGTATTTCTCTGAGTAGCTTGGAAGCATGGGTTCCCCACCTCCTCCCAGGCCTGTGAATAAAGTAGTAGTAGTTGCACCCCTGCTCTTGTCAGCTTCACAGAGCGCTCACCCCGTGAGCTCTGGCCCACCCACCTCGCCTCCCCACCACCCTCCAGGGGTCACGAGTCCTGCTGGCCCAACCTGTACCTCCAGAGCCACACTGCCCTCCTCACTCCTATCCCACAGTTTTGAGTAAGAGGAAGGCACATCTCACCCAAAAGGAGGTAGGTAGTCATGGCGTGCTAGAGAGCAGCACTTGCTGAAACTTGACCAGTGCTTGTGGCTCTGAGCCCTGCAGCAATGTGAGGAGGACTACAGTACAAATAGTGCTTAAATCAAGGTTCATCTGTGTTGCAAAAAAAAATAGAGAGAGAGAGAGAGAGCTTGAAAGAGAGTAAGGGAAAGGCTGCCGCCTCTCGGTGCGGAACTGCGCCCCAGACACTCCCTTAGCCTGCGCTTTATACCAGCAGCTGCTTTGCAGAAGCAACGGCAAGTCAGCTGAAAGCAGAGGTGACTGGGTCAGCCCAGAGCCAGAGATGGTGGTGTGGGCAGGTCGGGTTTCCCCCTTCATGGTGACCAGGCTGTCGTCACAGACTGGCTTTCAGCTATGAGCTTCCACTCGGGCTTGTCCTTCTGGGATGACCAAAGAAGGTCACCATCCAGGCACCTTCTGAACACACTCTCCTGTCCTCGCCAGCGCCTCCCTTGCCTGGGGGAGAGTTTTGCACTGCACCGTGGCATGTGTGTCCTCGTTCAGCTTTGACAGGCGCAGGAATCTGAAAGCTGAGGGAAGGGAAGTGTTCATTTCCTGCTTCATACCCACGTTATCCAGCAAGGGAGCAAGCCTGCGTGTGTATGGTTGGCCATCCTCCGTGCCTCCCTCTTATTTTTTTTTTTTCTTTTCCCTTAATAGTATTACCATCCCAGCCCAGAAATAGAAACTCTGCCAGCATTTCCATTAGAAACCTCATTTTTCAGCATCCTTTAACTGAACCATAAAACTTTATTCCTCATATGAAACAGAGCCTAAAATGATCTTGGCCTGCTGTCAGGTTTTTTTAATTAATGTATTAGGAAAAATAATCAATTAAAAGGGGAAAAATCAATCATCTTATTTCATTTGTATCAGAGGATCATCTTAACCCGTTCCATCCTCAAAAGGTACCTTTTATTAGGCTTATACCTACTCAGTGCAGTTACCCAGTGTAGAAGCTGAAAGGGCTTAAATGAGTCTGCATTTAAGATATTTAAAATCAATAATGAAATGCTTTGTGTTTACCTAATGCTGGGTGGCTCATGTATGCATTTATGAGACGAGCCATTCAGTAATGTTGTGCCAACTTCAGAACAGAATTCAAATGCAGTCGGCTGGGGAGTTGTTTGTAAAACGTCTTATTTGTGGAAAGAAGAGGAACATGAGGTTGTTGGAGAGGTGGCCGGAGGGGGGTCCAGGGACTCTTGCACTATGTGCCCCCCCCCAAATCTCCTGCCCGCTCCCCACGGTGCTGAGGGCTGGCTTAATTTTTAGCAGCCCCCCTTAAAACCTCACTGTTCCGTTCTGCTGACAACAGCAGTTGGCCTGTCGCTCTCCCTAACATGTTAGATAGTTATTGCACAGCAAAGCAAGAACTAGTTTGTGACTTTCACTCACAGTATCCGTTATTATGGTTTTTTTCCATTATTTCTTGTCACCTTCATGGGCATTCGTTATGTTACTCTGGTTGCTTTCGGCCAGTGGTCTTCGAACTGTGCCCTGGGAAGCTGGAGGAGTGTCTTTGGGCCTCAGCAGTGGCCCCCCACCCCTGCCCACCTCACTCAGTTCTAAGTGTACCATTTGCGTATGTTAGCGAAACATTTTGTTTGCTTTGACATAAGATTTCACTTGGAAATATTTGGAAGAGCATGGATCCGTGCTGTTCAGGTAGCAAACTGGTGACTTGTTTGGCCAGCAAAAATTTTTTTTTTTTTTAAGATTTTAATTTTTTAGAGCAGTTTTAGGCTCACAGCAAATTTGAGAGGAAGGTACAGAGATTTCCCAGATATCCCTGTCCCCACACATGCACGTCCCCCGCCAGGGTGGTACATTAGTTACAACTGACGAGCCTGCACTGACACCTCGTCATCACCCAGAGCCCACGGTTTATATCAGGGCTCACTCTTGGTGGTGAACGTTCTGTAGGTTCGAACAGGCGCGTAAGGACATGCATCCACCACTAGAGCATCATGCAGAATAGTTCCACTGCCCTAAAAATCTTCTGTACTCTGCCTGTTCATTCCTCCCCCACCCCTGGCAACCGCTGATCTTTTTAGTATCTCCATAGTTTTGCCTTTTCCAGCACAGTTTTTTAAAACACAACAAGAATATGAACGTCTTGGGCAGGGACTTCCCTGCCTGGCTCTGTGCTGGTGCCCGCCACACCCTGACGTCCTGCTCCAGCCCCGTCACTTGGCTGCTGGAGGCATTTGAGTTTGCCACCGTTACCAGAATAGGGGAAGGGTTGGGGTAGCATCAGGGGGTAGCCTCAGTACAGAAAATTCAGAATGATTTTCAAGTCCTCATCGGAACCATTAGTTTTGTCTTTCTTGCCACCTACTCAAAGCTCTAGCCAAAGCTGGAGATAGGACACCGTTTTGCCTTGATTTCTCCCTACCCTCATTTACAAAGAAGCACCAATGCACAGAAGAATGGCAGAGTTGTGACTAAGTGGGAAGAGAAGCCAGGAGCCTGGAAAATTATTTAACAGAAAATCATAGCATGTTAGAGCTGGGAACAGATCCTGGCAAGCATGTTGGCTAAGCCCTTCGTGTGTCTGTGAGGACGCTGGAGTCCAGAGCAGAGACATGCCTTCCCATGTCCAGCTTCTAAGTGACAGAGCCAGGCCCAGAATGCAGATGTCCTCTTCCACTGGCCACTGCTAGTTCCCCACACCATGCCACCTCCGCCCTGAGTAACTGAGGGTTAATTCTGCAAAGTCACTCCAGGCTTGCCTTGCCCAGACCTGTGTTGATTAATCCATTGGCTTCTCTGCCACGTAGGAGACCAGTCAGGGGATGAAAACATCACTCAGATGCTCAAGCGAGCTCACGACTGCCGGAAGACAGCCGAGAACGCCGCCAAGGCCCTGCTCATGAAGCTGGACGGCAGCTGCGGGGGCGCCTTTGCTGTGGCCGGCTGCAGCGTGCAGCCCTGGGAGAGCCTGTCCTCCAACAGCCACACCAGGTAACGCTCAGCCTTCCTGCCCCGAGGTAGGCGTGCGTCCACGTGTCCTCAGCTCACTGCGCTTGGCGTGCGGTGACCCAGCTCTTGGGGAACTGTGTGGCTTGGGTAAAGGCAAAATTCACTTCAGGCTTCCAGGCTGCTCTGTGCAAAATGGTGTCAGAGAATCAGAACAGGAGAGCCAGGAAGCCTTCTCGTTTTACCAATGTGAAAACTGCAGTCCAGAAAGAAGGGTTGATTTGCTCCAGAAAGTGGTAGAGATGGAACATGAACCTACTTTTCTGTCTGGTGCTTTTTCTCTCATATTATTTTGTTCTCCATTTCTTTACAAGTCTTGACTTCCAGGAAGCATTTGGGGTAGCCAAGACCATTTGCTGCAAATGGTCCCTCAGCACCCAAGGCCCAGCCCAGTCCATCCTCGTTCCAGACCCCACCCTTGTGCCTGTGTCCCCTGTTTGCCTTGTAGAGTGATGCCACGTTCACAGCACCTGCTTACAAACACTTCGTCATGAATCTGAGTCCAGTTCGCTGTGAGTCCAGGACGCTGAAGTGGGTACTGGAAAAGGAGGGGGAGGGGGCCAGTGAAGACCTTTCTCAGTGTAACCGGCTGGGGCCTTCGAGTCCTCGCATGGCCATGGGAGTCAGAATGGATCCTTCCCTGGTCAGCTTCTCCTTTCTTGCCACTAAAGCCCTAAAAACGTGAATGCCTGCCTTTTGTATGCCAGCCCTCGGTCTAGACATTACTTTGTTAGCGATGCTGATGTGATTGGCAAATCGTGAAAGATTAGGAAGAATACCTTGCCTCATTTTCACAGGTGAGGATGTCTTAACTAAGAGCTATGTAAGTGACCTGCCTAAGGCCACATGCCCAGGACGAGACTCAAATCCAGGACTTCAGCACCAAGCGTATCGTTCTCCCCACTATACCACAGTGGAGCTCGTGACATTACAAAGCAGTGTCTACTCACAGATCAAGTGACCAGAACCACACAAGGATAGAGTGAATGTCACCGAGCCAAAGGAGAAATATTGATGTCTTCTTGGTGTCTGAAAGCAATTTACTGTTCCCCTCTCTGTTTCCCGTGGGCAGGACCCAGCCATCTGCCTCAGTGCGTCCATTTACCTGTGCTGGACCAGGTGTCCCGGGAGAGGGGACATTCCCAATAACTTGGCCCGGCGCCCACAAACAGAAGGGACTTATTTCCTCTTGACTCCAGCAACAATTGTCTTATTCAGTGAAGCGCAGATTATAATTTTTTTTTTTTTCTTAAAACCAGATTCTTTTTAAATACAGAAAGCAGATGCTCTTCTTAATGACTTCTCCAGATGTGTGTAATCTATAATTTCTGTGCTCATTTAGTGTAGAAATGTAGTTCTCATGTTGTCGGTGATACCGTTCTGTTGAATTAGTGAGTAAGAGTTCGGGTGATAGCAAATGTGTTTCAGTAGCATATGAGGCTTGTGCTGCAGATCATTTGCTCGCCCCTCCCCACCCCCAAAAATAATTTTGTCGTTTTATTTTGAATCAGAGACAAATTTGGAATCAGAAATGAGGACAGTTTTCTCACCATCTAATTATTGGAGATCCTGGTTTTGAATATTTGTTAGAAATACTTTAAATTATAGGTGAGCCTTGATTTCAAGACCATTTTCTTACAGAAATTTAATGTGAGGAGTATATTTCAGCAGGTTCAGATAAAGTCAGGACACAGTCGTTATTTTCAAGTATAGCCTCACTAGAGAATGGTCCTTGAACTAATTTCAGTCTCAAATGGCTCTTCCCATCAAAGTACAAAGGTTTGTAGCTCTGATTGCACTCAATTCTCCTTAAAAAGTCACTGTTCCCCTCCTGCCCAAATCAGAACAGCTCAGAGTGCGTGAGTACAAGAGAACCACACGCCGGGCGTTCGTCTGTCACTTCACGTTCTCAGAACCTGATACAGCCGCTAATTAGGACAGGCCTCTGCCACCACCATCCGCCAGCCTCAGGGAATGAGAGCTGGACTAGGTGTGGCCATTGTCACAGGCTGCAGCCACTGTCCTTGTCCTTATACCCACCCTCTTGTGCAGTTTCTGTGAGACCAGTTCTGAGCAGTGGGATTGGCTGGCTCAAAAATTATTAACGTTTCAAATGTCAAACAGGCCTCCACACATAATCTGGTTATTCTCCTACAGCCAGTGTGTGAGAGGGCCTCTTCCTCCACATCCTTGCTAATACTGGGTGATATATATTTTTTTCAATTTGGCCAATCTGTAGGCAAAAAATGCCCTCAATATTTCCATTTGTACCTCTTAATTGTTAATGGTTTAAAATCATTTACACTGTTTATTCCAACGCCAATGAGACTGTTAGTAACAGTATAGCTGTCAGGCCTACAGGGTGTCTATCTTGGTGTGTTACCAGTAACCAAATTAGGAACGGGTTAATATTTGTTTTGGACATGCCTGGTTTCCAACACTATTATGATGGCACCTTTAAAAATGGCTGCATAAATAGAATTTGTCCTCCAAATATTTCCGTTTCTGATTTTGACTACCACTGTCAGCTAAGCTGTTAGGAGCTTTCTGGATTTAGGTAATTATTGAGGACTTTAGTTACCTGACAGCAGCTTTTCCCATATCCATATTTTGTTAGACAATTGTAGGACAATTTGTTAGATAATTTACCACATTTAACTTCAGTTTCTCCTCCTAGAAATTCTGATAATCATTCAAGAGTATACAAACCCCAAGAGGTTTAGAGTTTAAGTGTTTTTAGCCCTTTGCTACAAACCCCGTTGTTCAAAAAAGGGGGGTGGGGGAACCCACAACGTGACAGTAAAAGATACAGGCAGTTGACAAGGCCGAACCTGGACTGACCCCGTCCTCCAAACAAATTTCAAATGTTCAACAAGACAGATGCCCGTCCCATGGCACTTTCCTTCTAAAAATGAACTGCTCTTTAATGGAAATCAGTTCTCAACTGGGGCCAGGTAACAGGTTGATAAAAACTTCAGGAAAATTCCATCACTGATTTTTGAGGCAAGAGAAATACCCCCCTAACCTTCTGCCAAGGCAAACTGAGGGAGCTGGAGAAAAATGAGTTTCTTCTAATGAGTGGGTGGGGAGGTGTCTTGAGGACAGAGGTGGGAATGGAGGAGAGGGACGGAAGAGAGGGTGTGTGACCTGGATAGCCGTTTGAACAGCACGTCCCTCAGGGGGTCCTCCGGAGCCCACCAGCCGTGCCTTCCCACAGCCCCGGGCGCTGCCTGTGCAGCGTGTGAATGACGCCAGGGAGAGCCGGCTGGCGGCAGCTGCCCCAGAGCGTCATGGAAGGAAGGAGAAAGCCGCGCGTCCTGGCCCGGCTCCGCTGAAAGCCAGAGCGAGACACGCGCAGGGTTTTCTCCGCTGCAGCCTCGTTGCCCCACGGTCCCTCTCGCAGAACACAGGCGGCCTCCCGCCTGGGTGGGAGGAGAAATGCAGCCCGGAGAGTGATTGATTCCCCCTTGACAGCTGAGATCATCCCGCATTCCAAGCCCGGAGAGTTAATGGATGACTTAACCCTCACCCAGGCCGGCAGCCGCCCGGGAGGCTGCCAGCGCCTTTGTCTGCGGGAGGCCGGAGGAAAGGCCAGTGGCTCCCCCCCCTGTTACCACTGTCAAAATCATACCCCACAGTGAAACAGTAAGAGCAGAAAGCAGAATTGTAATTAACCTCGCCCGATCTGTTCCCTGCTGGTGTCTTAGAAGGAAGAGCGGGAAGCCGGAAGGGCTGGGGGGCTTATCTGGAAATTAAACTTTCCTCTGGCTAAAAGCATCTGAAACCTCTGTGCTTCCAACAGGGTAAGGTCTGGGAACTGAGATCTTTTGTTCTTTCTTCTTATTTTCTTCCTTTCTGAAAACTATACTTACAGCAAGGAGGGTGAAACAAAAGCCTTCCCTATGCGGCCAGGAAACAGGCTCTGGGCCCAAGAGGGTGGCAGAGCCTGTCAGTCTTGGCTCACTCACGTTCATGTTCTCCTGGAAGGTTCTAGGTGGTTTCTCAAGTCCATGCAAGCACTGGCTGCTTCTCTCCTCCGTTGCCTGGAGGTTTTCTAGATGGCTGCAGATGGCTGCCAGCCCTAGGGGATCCCTGAGTGTGGGCGTGGGTGTTGGAGGGCTGTTGGCACAGCTGTCAGGAAGGTGGCCACCTGTCCCTCCTCCTCCCCCTCCAAAGCACTAGCACTAGCTGGTCCTGCATCTTCAGGACTGTCATATCTTTCCACAACCAGGTAGGGTAGGAACAATTAGTGTTCCTATTTACTGCAGCCCGGAAAGGTTGGGTAATTTACTCGGGGCCATAAAGTTAGGAAGCAGCAGAGGAAGAACATTTATTCAGGTCTGACTGATGTCAGAGACCTGCTCACAGTCACTGGCACCCACCAGAGCAGCCCAGGAGCACAGTGGCCTCCGCCTGGAAGATGTGGGAGAGTCCCACAGGCAACTAAGCGAACGCCCACTCACCCTATGGGGTAGACCAGTGGTTCCCAAACCCGTACGTGCATCAGCATCACCTAAAGGATGTTTTAAAACGCAGATTGCTGGGCCCCATTCCCAGAGCTCCTGACTGTGTAGGTCTCGAGGGTGGGGCTCAGGAATGTGCATTCCTACCACGCTCCCAGTGATGCTGATGCCGCCACCCAGGGACCCCTCTTGGAGACCTGCTGGGGTAGACCCATCCTACTAAATGGAAAATCTGCCAAAATATTATCACTTCAGTTCCTGCAGGATAACTAGAGAACTCCAGCTTTTAGAGCTCTTTGAATCTGCCGTTTTTATTTTAAATGAAAGTCAACAAAAGATGCTTCAAGTATAAATGTTTTCTTTCTAAAAAAGTAGTCTGAAGAAAATACAGCAAAATGTCACGCAGGTAGTGGGCACATGTGTATTGGTTATTCTCCATTTTTTATATGTTTGACATTTTTCAAAATAATTTATAGTGAAAATCTAAAGTTGTAAGTTTACCTTAGGCCCTGAGTCCTGAGTCCTAGCCTCACAGGGAAGGATTTCCTTAATGAAGCCCCTCCCAACAGACTGGGAGAGAAGCGCTGTTGTTTCCTGCCCGGGGCTGCCTAAACACGCCGCGCCTGTGACGCTTCCCCGCGCTCGGCCCTGAGCAGTGCTTTGTGAACGGTGCCACCACTAGAGCTCGTTCTTATGTTGTGGCTCGTTCATCAGCGGGACATTAGCTGTCTGTCCCCCACAGCAGTGTTGGCAGTCTGTGGCGGTGAGCCCCCAGTCCTGCTAAAAGGGAGACCCATTTGCAGAGCGGCCTTTACTGAAACTCGAGGAAGGGACCCTCCCTGGGATGGGGCCGTCTTGTTGGGCAGCTCTTCCCCATGCTCCCCGGGCTCCCCGTGCCTCTGCCCGGGAGCTGTTTGCTCCTTCGTGCTTCCCTTGGGCTTCATGCGCTTCGTTGTGGATTAGCTCGTGGAGTGTTCCGGCTGGAAGGTGTGGCTTCTCCCTTCCCATCCTTTTTAAAATACAGCGTGAGACGATGGGGATGATTAATAATTTTTATCCTTCTCCCTACCTTTCCTGCTCCCACCTGCTCCGGGCTGCCGCCATCTCCCCCCGGGATTGTTGCAATGACCCCCTGCGGGCTCCACCTGCCTCTGTCCCTGCCTCCCTGCGTCCCTCCTCAGCATGGTGGCCGGAGGGATCCCGTCTGGCATAAGGCAGATCGTGCCACTCCCCATGACAAACCCTCCAGTGACCCATCCTGATCCCAGAGAAAAAGATAGCGCCCTCATAAAGAGTGAGGGGACCTGGCACCCAGCCCTGCCACGCTCTCTGCGACTGGTTTCCTTTCTTCCTCTCCCCTGGCCGACTCCGCTTCAGCCAGTGTCTCCTGCTGGCCAGGCTCACCGCCGCAGGGCCTGTGCACTTACCGTGTCCTCTGCCTGATCACTCGTCCTCCAGATGGTCACGGAGCTCCCTTTCCCGCCCCACTGAGGTCCACCCTAATGTCACCGCACCACCAGGCCTTCCCTGCAGCTCTGTTTCTGATAGCAACCCCATCCCCACTCTGCACCCCCCACGCCTCTTCCCTGCTTCATTTGTCGCCATGGTGCTTCTCACTGTGTGATGTGCTGTGTATTTCACCTGCTTGTCTGTGAGAATACGAGTTCCACGAGGGCAGGGATATTTTTAGGGCTCCTAGTAGGCACTGCAGTATTTCTGAAATGAGCGACAGCGATTGGGTGTTCACTCTGTGCTGGGTGCTGTTCTAAACGTTTTACATTTTACCTCCTTTAATCCTTACCCCAACTTGATGAAGCATGTACTGTTACTGCCTTTTACAGATGAGGAAGCAGGGAATGTACAAAGTGTGCAAGATGCTCAGGCCATGGATAAAGGGAGCACTGTGGTATTCGTCAGGGCTCTGCAGAGAAACACACCAACAGGAGATACATCTATACAGAGATGTCTATATCTAGATACACAGAGCAAGATCTAGAGCTGTCTATATGGATATCTATATCTATACACACACAGTGATTTATTTTAAGGAATTAGCTCATTTGATTATGGGGCCAGCAAGTCCAAAATCTGCAGCAGAGACCCAGGGAAGAGTTGATGTTGCAGTCTTGAGTCCGAGGCTGTCTGGAGGCAGAATTTCTTCCTTCTTGGGGGATCTGAGTCTTTTAAGGCCTCCGATTGATGAGATGAGGTCCACCCACATGGAAGAGATTAATCTTTACTTACAGTCTCCTGATTTTAAACATTAATCACATCTAAAAAGTACCATCACAGCAACATCTAGTCTGTTGTGCCAAGCAACCGGGCACGATAGCCTAGCCCAGCTGACACGGAGTCACCCACCCAGCCCCTGAAGAGGTGATGTATGATGCTCGAGCTGACTTCCTCACTCTGTCTCCAAGTGACTTTCCACCTGTCCTGATGGGACAAGGGGAGTGAGGGTGGCCCCACAGGCTTCTGGTGCTCAGGAGTTTGCCATCCTAGAAGGGGGTCTCCCAAGCCCTGGGGTGGCCAGTTCCTGCTGCGGTGGTCAGCTGAGCGGCAGAGCTCCAGCCACTGTCACCTTGCACCCTTTCTCGCCCTGGAAGCTTTGTCTTCTCAATAACATGTTACGTATAAGAGTGGAGTCACCCTTGCTCATACCCAGGATATGGGGAGGGGGCTACATCTGCTGAGTTGGGATCCTGGACCCGGTATCCCATTCCAGTGTGAGGTGAGGGGATCAGGCCTGGGTGCGAGGCAGCCGGTAGCCTGTGGACACCACTCCTGCCCCTGGCATAGCTTCTTGCTGCAGGAGGCTTGGGAAGAGGACAGGCTATGGGGTGAGAGGGCTGTGGCCTGAGTCTTGTGGCGCCACTTGGCAGGTGCCTGACTGAGCAAGCTAATGTCTCTGAGCTTCGCTTTCCAAATCTGTAACAACAGAGAGGACAATGCCAACCTGGCCTGTCTGGTGAGAATTCAGTGGGCCCCTGCTTGTTCTTCTGCTGCCCTTCCGAAACAGGCCCGTGAGGCGTGAGCCCAGCCGGGCCCAGTGCAAGTGCAGAGAAGCTGCTGTCTGTCCCCACGGGCCCCAGACTCCCCGAGGACTGGCTGGGTGGAGTGCGCCTTATTCTCAGCCTCTGGGCTCATGACAGCCCCGGGCGCAGTTTTCCAGTGGTGCTCACCCTTTCAAGGTGGGTTGGTCCTCTAGAAACATTCTAGGGTCACCACAGGCCTGGGGTCTGGCTCGGTGCTCCTCAAGTCCGGCAGCCCCTGCCCGGTCACCATTCGGCACAGGCCGCCAGGGCCCCTTGGCCCAGCCTGAGTGCCCGTGGTGGACGCTATGCTCAGACTGTGCCGTGGAGGCCCGGGGGCACCCTGCATTCACAGTGGTGTTTGCCGTATCACACACACCCATGTTTTTCATGGTACACGATGCAAGTGACACAGTTAGAGCAAAACATCCCGCCAGTGCCCCTCCTTCCAGCTCCCGCCCCCAGGGGACTGCGGCCACAGCCTGGGACACGAGCGTCCACATCCATAGATCACACATAGGTGTTTTGTTCTTCAACTTATTTGTTCCCTTAACATATCCCTTTTTTAAGTCCTGGCCACATGTACACCGATTTTTATTACACACATGTTATTTTTCATTGTGTTTCCTCACTTAAAACTTCACCATTGTCATAATTTATCACTATAATAGCCACATAATTTCCGTCCTTTTGATATGGATGATAATTCACTAAACCGCATTTTAGATTATACTTCATGAAACATCTTTGTATGTGTGTATCGTTTTGCTTCTCTGGAATGGTTCCCTTAGAAATTCATTTCTGAGATCCACAGCATTGAATCAAAGGGCATAAACATTTCTATTATTCTTCATACCTGGTTCTTTCCTATAAAGGCAGTATGGTTTTCCTAAGCCACGAAGAAGACTTATTTTAGACGCCACCTCAGTCACGCTGGGGAGGGGGCGTGTGCAGAAGAGTGGGGAGGAAGGATCTGTTGGTGACAACTTGCAAATGTGGTGGGTCTTGTTTTTCTTCTCAGCACAACCAGCTCCACAGCCAGTAGCTGCGACACGGAGTTCACCAAGGAGGACGAGCAGCGGCTGAAGGATTACATCCAGCAGCTCAAGAACGACAGGGCCGCCGTCAAGCTGACCATGTTGGAGCTCGAGAGCATCCACATCGACCCCCTCAGCTACGACGTCAAGCCCCGGGGGGACAGCCAGCGGCTGGATCTCGAAAACGCCGTGCTCATGCAGGAGCTGATGGCCATGAAGGTATATGCCGGGGTGTCCTCTCAGAAGGAACCTAAAAGGCCTCTGAAGGCAGGTCCAGCAGGTGGTGAGGAATCGACCTCACCCATGTTCCGTCACCTCCACCCTGTAGAGGAGCCAGAGCCTCGTTTGCGGGCAGGGATGGTTTCAGTATGTCTGGGGGTTGTTTGGGCTGGACGTTCCTGGGGTGGTGAGTGGAATTCTAGAGGATTTCTTGGGGTGTCCCAGCCTGGCTTTGGAACACCTCATCCTTTGAGAGAAGCCAGATCAGACCTCTGTGGGGTGGAGTAAGTCTCTGTCCAGCTAAGATGACCCCCATCTCTGAATGCTAGAAAGTGCTCCCTCGGTTGCTGCTGCTAATGTTAACCTGAGGCGGGGGGGAACAGGCGAGGCCAGTTGCAAGATTTGGCTGAGAGCCCTGGTTTCCTGACACCCCGATCCCTTTGGTACAAGTTTGAGCCTACTCGGGCCATAGTGCCCTCCAGTGAAGGTTTGCAGGGCTATTCAGGTTAGCGTTTCCTGATCGGATCTGGAGCTGTTCACCTGCTGGTGGAGTTAACTGCTGGCATTTCTAGAGCAGGGGTAGCTTTCCTGGAAAGCCAGTACCCGTCATTGGGAAGTGGTGAAACTGCCATCCCGTCAGCAGGGCACACTCTGCCTGTTTCTGGCCAGGGGTGCCAGCTGCAGCCTTTTGTGTGCTGCCGGATCTCAGAAGGCAGCTGTGGTGCAATCATGACTATGTGACTATGTTGTGTTTGTCCCTGGTTGCTGGCACAGAGCTTCAAAAACCCTTGGAATTTCCTGCATGATAGGAATGTTTTGTTATGCTGATGAGGTGACTCATGGTAGGCCCCTTGACAGCTTCAGGATGTGGGCTGGTCACCAGAAGGACCAAGCGAGCCGTGATGGAGCGTTGGGACTTTCAGCTACCTGACCTCCAGGAAGGGGAGGAGACAGAGCTCGAGTCCATCATGTGGCCGATGGGTTAATCCATCGGGCCTGTTTAATGATACCCCAATACAAACTCTGACACTCAGAGAAGCGTCCCGGTTGGTGAACATATTGATGTGCCAACAGCCTGACTCGACAAGGAGAGGGCACAGGAGGGAGATGTGCGTTCAGGATTCTCTTGGACCTCGCCCTGTGTGTGCTTGTTATAATAAAACTGTAATTGTTAGCTTAGTGCTTTCCTTGGTTCCACAAGACGTTCTAGCGAATTATTGATCCTGAGAGGGTCATGGGTTCCCCCAGATTTGCAGACAGAAGTGCAAATGGCCTGGTGTTTGTTCCACTACAGGCACGTGGCTGGCATCGAAGTGAGGGCAATCTCTGGAGAACTTTGTCTCAGCCTGCGGAGTCTGTGCTAACTCTGTGTAGTTACTGTCAGAATTGTCTACAGCCCACCCAGCTTGGGTGGAAACAGAATAACAGCCGGTGGGGAGCATGGACCTGTGTCACTGTGATTTGCGTCTCGGCAGACCCACAGCAGAGGTGGGAACTCGCCTGCGGCTGCTCCCACAGGTCCTGAGTCAACATGGGGCTCCCCTGCCCGGCCCTGCTGATGAGGGAGAGCTGGGGCTGGAAGCCGTATTCCCAAACCTGCTTTCCAGATTCGGCTCTCCTGCGAGCAAAGGCCTGACTTGCACAGCCGTGGACGCGGCCTCGCCTCTGGCTCCCAGGAGTGGAAATGTGAGGGAGGTGCTCCCCGGGGGTAGAAGGGGGGTCACAAGCAGGAACCAGAGGCAAGTCTAGCAGGCCAGAGTGCGCTGTGGCAGTGCTGAGTTCATAGCTCCTAACCGCTCTTCTCTGTTTGGTCAATGCTGTCCTCAGAGAAAAACTCTGGTTACAACGTGGAGAGGCGCTGTCAGCAACAGCCACCCCAACACACTCACGGGTGACTTGTTCAGCACGTCCTGTCTTCGGTGGCTGCCCGGGTCTGGGTGAAGTCTGGGATGATGCCAGGCAGTGGTAACGGATGCAGGAATCTCACCTCCTTCCCTCTGCCCGGTAGTTTCCAGACTTGCTTATGTTCATCCACCCACTGAGCTCAGACCCTGACTTCTCTCCGGAGACATCTCACGTCGCTTTGGCTCGGATTTCCCCTGTCATTGCTCACGAGCTGGCCTTCGCTCCACGATCACAGTGACTTCCCCCCAATCGTGAAAATCACAATTTTGTGATCCCGTTGCACCCTGTGGCATGAGCTCTGAGGCTGCCCTTCTGATATTTATTCCAAACGTCATGTTTTCTTTGGCTGAAGACTGAGGTTTTCCTTTTTATATTCTGGCCGATGTGTGGCATGATCAATTCAGTGGTATTCCGGCCAGGAAAGACATTTTTGTTGGAATAAAAGCTCTAATATTCCCTTTGCCGATTGAAAATAAAATGTGTACAGATCTTAGAAATTTCCCGAAAGAGTAGAAAGTATGAAAAGCTGGGAGGAGAATAATGCATAGCCGTGATCCAGGGCAGCCATTGCTGGCATCGGCTCCGTGCCCTTCTGCGAGTTTCTCGCCGGCTGAACACGGGCGTCCTCCCCTCTTCCTGCGGGTCCCTCCAGGGCGCTGGGGCCGTGTGCTCGCCCACGCCACGTCCGGTCTCCAGCTGATCACGCTGCTTTGCGCCCTGTTGTTCTACGATATAGCTGCTGAGAAACCCAGTTTCTGGATTGTACCCATTTCTTTTACATGATCTTTAGGAAATACATTTTCATTACTAGGTGATCTCATTGGTTCCTTTCCAAATCCACTCTTCTTTTTAAAATGTCCTGTCCTTTCACTATGACTCCTATTCCTTTGTGTGTTTAATTGTTTTAAATCTTAATTTGCTAGTTTTTCACATTGTTATTTCCGCTTCTTGTATCTGCTGATTCCACGTCCGTGCTGTTCATTTTCATTTCCTCGGTGCGGGCGCAAGGGCGAGAATGCGGGTCCTGGCCCATCTTCCGTGGACTCTGTTTCCCACGGGGTCCTGCAGGTCTTGGGTTGCAGATGTCCCCTCAGAGTGGTTCTATAGTGTTGAGACCTGCTGGGACCCCTGGGTTTCCGAGGTTTAGGACTGCTTTGTGTTACATTCTTGGCTTGAGATTCCTGTACCACACCTACACATGACTCAAGTTTGAGGTTGGATTCCTCAAAAGAGATTTTTCTTTCTTTTCCTACCCAGGGCCTAAGAGATGACAAGTTTCCTTGCCACATCTCCAGGAAGGAAGCTTTCCAGTCTCTTATTGTTGGCAGTGCTTTGAGAGTCCCGGCCAAGGGGCCAAGGCCCTGCTGCCGCACAGACACCAAGCTCCCAGAGCTCAGGGCCTGCGCGCCGGCCTGGTGCCCCTGTGAGCCGGCCTTCTGTCCGGCTTGCTGTTCCCCTCTGGCGGAGTTCCCTCTCCGTTTCTGGCACCCACGGATTTATCCTCGCTTCTTTGAAGCATGCATTTATGTTTGTTCTGGAAGTGACCATCCACATCAGCTCAGTGTTGCCAGAACCTTCAGAATCCTGCTTCTAATGGCAGAAGATGAGAAACCTTCTGGGCATGGAAATACATTTCATTCTGGTTTTCATGTCTGAGCTACAGGGAAAAAAGGTTTGGCAGGTTCTGAGTGGACACTGAGCACATTGACTGACGTCCTCTAGACCTGAGTGTGACGATCCTGGGTGGGCGCCCTCTAGCTGTTTCCCCACCTTGGAGGGTGAGAACAGCTGCCCCCAGCCGACTCACCCAGGCGAGCACACCAGACCCGTGGCCTGTGCCCTCAGAGAAGGGCCACCTCGGGGGTGGCCAGAACCAGTGACATTGGTGAGTCCATCTCAGGATGGTGACTCAGCTTTATGAGGAACCCTTTCAAGGAGGGGATCATAGAGATCACTGGGGACACTGGACACGGTGGGCATGTGGTGGTGGACTCACCCTCGCAGAGGATAGGAGTCACGCACGGGCCCGTCTTGAAGGGCAGAGGCAGCATAGCTTGGTGCGTACAAGCCTGGGCTCTCAGCCAGACGGCCTGGGTTCACACTCTGGCTCCACGACTTAACCCGGTAGCCATGGACAGGTGAATTTTCCTCTATGTGCCTCAGTTTCCCATCTGTAAGTGGAGATACTCAGAATTCCTCAGGTTGGGAGGATTAGGTGAGTTACTTCAGGTGAACACTTACAACAGTGTTACGTGCTCAATAAAGCCTGGCAGTTACCATCGTTATCTGACTTCTGGTGCCAGGACAGCATGTCCTGTTTTGGGTTCGCTTCCTGTTCTCCACGGACAGCTCTCATTTGAGTTAAGATACTTTCGGAGGTTATCTGACAAGGAGTCACTGGTGGAGAACTCTGTTCCTATTGATTTCATTCGGGCCCTCAGCGTAGGTGAGACTAGAGGGTGATACAGCTGTGGGCATCCTCAGCACCTGGCCCAGCTGCAGGGCAATCAGGGTGGGTAAATCTGTGGCTTGGTGCCATCGGAAACTGAAATGGCAGTTGGAAGGGATCGGTTCGGACCTAGCTTTCCCTGCATGGCTAACTGGTTTCCAGCAAGCCAAGTATGTCCGTTCGGAGGGTTCCAGTTGTTACAAAGGTTTTCCTTATATTGAACCACAACCCGCTTGCCTATAACTTCTACCCATTTGTCTCAGTTCTAGTCTGTAGAGTGACAAAGCACATGGCCTTGTCCACACGTCAGTCCTTCAGATGTGTGGAGACAGCTGCCATGTCTGCTCCCAGTCATCTTATTCTTACACCAAAGTGATGACCTTCCCACGAGCCTGTGGGTTACGGCCGGGGACCCCCTTCCTCTCACCCACTTGGTGGCCGCCAGCCCTGCTCTCAGATCATGGGCGCCTCACACACTCCGTGTCCTTTGCTCCGTAGGAGGAGATGGCCGAGCTGAAGGCCCAGCTCTACCTGCTGGAGAAAGAGAAGAAGGCCCTGGAGCTGAAGCTGAGCACGCGGGAGGCCCAGGAGCAGGCCTACCTGGTGCACATCGAGCACCTCAAGTCCGAGGTGGAGGAGCAGAAGGAGCAGCGGATGCGGTCGCTCAGCTCCACCAGCAGCGGCGGCAAAGACAAACCCAGCAAGGTAGGGCCCGGAGTGGCTCAGGGACACCCTCGGGCCCAGGCTTCACTTCTGCCTGGTGGCCTCTGGCCACACCTCAGTGCCCTGCTGCCTCCATTTCTTATACTTGGATAGGAACTGCAGGTCATTCCTAGATATCTGAAAAGAAGGTAACATTTTAAGTGTCACCACATTTTAAAAAAAAAACAGTTTTCACTTTATGTAATAGTTAAAACATTTTCACATATCACAGTCCTATCAGAGGCGTGATCTGTGCCATTGCCTGGTGGTCTGATGTCGGCCTCAGCTGCTCCTCCTACACCCCTTCCACACAGCACCCCGTGTTTGTTGATATGTACATAGTCCCCCCATCCGTGGGGGTACGCTCTAAGACCCCCAGTGGATGCCTGAAACCACAGATAATACCGAACCCTATATGTTCCCTCTTATTTGCTGTACGTATATACTTATGATGAAGTTTATAAATGAGGCACAGTAAGCAGTTAACAGCAATAATTAATAATGAAATAGGCCATTATAACAATATGTCAGCTTTGCTATTCTTGCACTTTGGGGTCGTGATTGCATAAAATAAAGATGATTTGAACACAGCAGTACGGTACCGCAACTATTTCCAAGACGGCCACTGAGTGACAAAGGGCAGGAAGTGGAGACAGCGTGGCTATGCTGGACGGAGTGAGACAGTGCAAGATTTCATCGTGCTACTCAGAAATGATGCACAATTTGAAACTTATGAATTGTTTGTTTCTGGAATTTTCCATTTAATATTTATGGACCCTGGCTGACCACAGGTAGCAAACTACAGAAATCAAAGCTGCACAGCAAGGGGGGCCAGTACATTCGTTATCTCCCTTACGTCTCCCACCTCTGAGGACAGAATTGTTATCCCCACGTATGTGAGAAAAATGAGGCTCCAAAGAAGTGAGGGTTCCCACAAGTAATAAATGGCAGAATCAAAACGTAACCCAAACGTGGCTCATGGGCTCTCTCCCTCTCCCCTGCATTGTCCCTCGCTTCCGTATGACGGCAGCGCTCGGGAAGCCGCCTGGAGGCAGAGGAGGAGGACGGCAGGCCTCGGCTCACGAAGCCTGCATCTTCAGAGCGTGGGCTCTCTGGTGACACAGTTCTGCAGCTCACACTCCTGTCAGCCCCCAGGTCTTTCTGGGGGTTTTTTTGGAATCCAAGTTCATTCCATTATCCTGTACCTCAGAACTGTTCTAAATATTGACATTGGAAGGAAAAAACCCTCTAGACCCTAAAGAGTTAAATCCCTGTCTAAGGGTACTCTATGTTCTGCGCATCATATTTTTCTGTTCTAATAAATGCAGGTTTCTCTTGAGCCCAATCTGCATCAGACCCAGGATGCGTGGGCGTGTGCTGACTTGCTCCTTCCCTAAGTGGCTTCTCACGGCGCAAGTGCAGGGGCGTCTCTGAGAGCCGTGTACCTGGGAAGGAAGGAGCATGTTGGTGCTGTGTGGCAGTGAGCTGTCACTCCCTAAATAGCAGCATGCTTCCCAGATGGCCACAGCTACACCTCCCCACCCCACCTGCTGAGGAGCAAGCGGGCACACGGCCGTGGCTCCCAGCCGGGCCAGCCCGCCCGAGACCGTGGCTGCGTTTCATCCGTCCGCAGTTGATAGCTGAGATCTGGCACTCACAGCCTGCCCGCGCCGAGGGGACGTGCAGCTCGGTCCGAGGCAGCTCCATGGGGACAGACAAGGTCTGTCCTCCAGGAATTTACCCTCTGGGGGGAGACAGATGAGCAAATGGAAGGTCACAGTGCAGGGATAGAATGTCCGAGTGCCGTGGGAGGCTACAGTCGGACACAGAACTCAGACTTGCAGGACAGGTTTTCTGGAAGAAATGAACTTCTGAGACCCAGTGGAGAGCTGAAGCTGCCTGATGAGGAGGGGCAGGGCAGAGGGCCAGGGGAGAGAAGGTGACACCTCTAGGCCACTGGGGGCAGCACGTGCAAAGGCCCAGAGGGAAGTGGAAGTGGTGTGTTGGCAGGGTTATCCTCAGGACAGTGAAGGATCATGATGGGTCTTCAACAGGGGGTGATGTGACACGGTTTGGGCTTTAGAGAAGTCACTGTGACAAGTGCACTGTGAAACCATCCGCCCAAGGCTTGGGGGTGGAGTGCGGGGACCAGCCACGCGGTGCCATTTCATATGGTAGCGTCTGGGGCTCAGGAAGATTGTGTTTCCTGTTCCACACAAACACCTTCAAATCTCATTTTTGCCTTTTGAACTTGTTAGCGGTCAATTTGGGACAGAGCCTGAGGGACAAGAGCAGCAGTGTCTGTGTGTGTGTTCCCAAGGTGGGGTGGAAACGGACTGACCGGGCTCTCGCCGGACGGCCCATGAACCAAGCATTCTCCTCTCGTTCACGGTGTTTGTTTTGACTGGGAGAAGCACTGTGTTTTGTGGAGTGGCTTCAAAGTAGGGAAATTTCTCTGATGGAAAAGGCCAGGTGATTTTTTTTTAACCTTACAGTAAGAAGCTTTATAAGAGTAGCCTGTGTTTTTCAGGTAGTAAAATTAGAGTAAGCTGATTAGCTCATCTTTCAAATATTAGATCCATTTGCTATGTGGCTACAATGTCCTGTCTGGGCTATTCAGTCGGTCTTACCTGTTGGTGGAGAAGACAGATGGTCCGGCGCAGGGGCTGCCAGAGAGCATGCAGTTTAGGGTTGGAGGGTCACAGACCCACCATTGCTGTTGTAGAGTTATGGTGCACGAGCAGGGACAGCAGGGACAGCAGTGGGCGTGGCTGTGTTCTAGTAACACTTTATTTATGGACCCTGGAATTTGAATTTCATGTAATTTCTACCTGTCACAAAATATTCTTCTTCTGACCTTTTTTTTTGTGTGACTTTAAAAATAGAAATACCATCCTTAGCCTCTGGGCCGTATAAAAACAGGTGGCAGGCCACCTTTGCTCCATTGAGTAGGTGTTCTTGCTTGTTTTAGAAACTTCTCTCCAACCAGCACAACTGGATCCCAAATCTTACCCAAGTTGCACTAGGCTTTTGCAATTCTTGTCTACATGCACCAGATATTACCCGATGTGTGAATGAGACACGGCAGCCCCTGTCTTCAGGGAATCTTATGAAGTATTAACCTCAAATGGGAATGGATACAGAAAAAGTGGTGGATTCCAGGGGCACTTGGGTCTGTGAGCACAGCTAGAGGAGGGAGGGGAGGGGTCCAGGCAGAGGGCACAGCGGAGGGAAGGGCGTGCGGGTGTTGGCAGTGCTGCTGCCGAGGAACCCCTGGGTGGAACGCGTTTCTGTGTCAGACTGTCAGGGACACGATGTGCCTCCTGTCATCGGGACTCCTAGCACACTGGATCCACGCCTCTTTGCAGCTCTCATCCCATCCTGATACAGTTTTCTGTTCACATTCTGTCTCCTGCAGCGGGTTGCAAGCTTGTTAATCTCAGGGCTGCAGCGTGGCAGATCCTCGTGTCCGTAGAGCAGCTCGTCTGATGAGTGTCCCCCCCACTCCCGACCACACTGCTGTGTGTGTAGCGGCTGCTCTGTCTGTATGCAGAGAAAGCAGAGCACTCAAGCAGGCGTGGACAGCGCTTTGTGAACAGTCTAACTCTCTTTAGCATTTAGGATTCTGGTTCTTAGCTTTCCTCATCTGTAAACGGAAGGATTTGGTTTAGGTGATGTCAAGGTCCCTGTCTGATGCTAATCTATGGGGGCGGGGTGCACTTCTGTTTTCCTCTTCCTTTCCCTGTTGTCTGAATGATTACACTGAACCCAGTCAAGCTCCTAAATCTAGAGAAGACTGGTTTTCTCCCAAGGAGGGGCGGGATGGGGCAAGAAGGATATTCACGTGTATTTCTCACTTGTCTTTGTCATTACAAGAGGCTTTGCCTAGTGGTGAGGAGACTGATCTGGAGCCAAGCGGCCTGGGTTTGAATCCTGGTTCCACCATGTCCTCGCTGCTGAGTGGGCAGCGTAACTTCCCTGTGCCTGGGTTTCCTCCCCGGTGACATGGGGATAATGGCAGCTTCTTATCCCAGTCCTGGGATGATTGAATGAGTGAATGCATGTGTTGTGCTCAGAGCACACTGGGTGTCATCACACCCGCTGGCCAACCTGTGAAGATGACCGGATATCTGGGAGCAGAGGGGGCTCTTTGGCTCGCCGCCCGGCTTGTCCCCTCGCCGTCTATGGCGCAAAGCACATTAGGCTTCGGATGCTGTCAGGCTTGGCTCCTGGTCTAACGAGAATGTGTTTGCTATTGTCAGGAGTGTGCTGACGTCGCCTCCCCAGCTCTGTCCCTAGCTGAACTGAGGACGACGTACAGCGACAGCGAGCTGGCTGCGGAGTTCGCCAACGCCATCCGGCGGTAAGCACCCTCCCCATACCCGACCGCTGGTTATCCCGGGCGGAGGCTTCCTTCTGCTTTCTCTTTCTTGTTCTCATTTTAAAGTTGCTCACTCAGCTCCTCCTGGGTCACCGCAGGCCTGCCTGGGAAGCGGGGGGTGCACACGTGTCCTACCTTCGCCCTGCCTTGGAGGCCAGAAACGGAGAAGCCTGTCTGTGCCAGGCCTTTGGAAAAGAGAGTGAGAGGGGAGAGCACGTAGGCAGTCACTTCATCTGCAAATAAGAACATGTCTCTTCCTTTCCTTTTTTGTTGTGTTGTTGCCTTGGCTAGAACCTTCAGGACGATGTTAACTAGCGAGGATGAGAACAGGACCTTACCTTGTTCCCAGCGTCAGCGGGAATGTGCCCGCCTTGTTGGTAGAATGTGTCTGTTCAGTCCTGGGAAATTTCCCTCTATCGTCAGTGTTTCTCCTGCAACCCGCGACCCCACTGTGCTTTCTCCGTTCCGCAAGGAGAGACGGATGCTGACCCATCTGGATCTGTCTTGTGTACCCCAACTTTCATACCTTCTGGGCTCCTTTTGCTCTGGGTTCTAGAGCAGCAGCTCTGTCTGTTAGAAATGTAATGCGAACCACAGATGTTACTTTACATTTTCTAGTTAGTCACGTGTAAAAAGCAAAAAGAAACAGGTGAAATTCATTTTAATAACATTTCATTTAATCCAATGTATCTGAATTAATCATTGCAACATGGAATCAATATTTTAAAAACTAATGAGATATTTTATCTTTTTTTCTCGTACTAAGTTTTCAAAACCTGGTATGTATTTGACAACTACAGTACATTTCAAGTTCAGACCAGCCGACGTCTCGGTGCTCAGCAGCCATGTGGCCGGCAGCCGCCCTGTCAGGGGCAGTTCTGGAGAGATCGATTCTTCAGCTCAATTTTCTGCCTCCCCTTATACCCATTGTAGTGTTCGGCCTGTGTGCTGAGTGTTTATTTTGGTGATGAAATCTACCATCTCTTTTGAAATAATATGTCCTCTTGCATCTCTTTAAGGATGTTAATACTTAATTTCTTAAATTTTTTTGGTCTGCTGTATCAACTCTGTTTCCTCATGTGTAAATTCTTTTTATAGTTGAGTTTTGTGGCTCTTTCTTGGTTTTGAATTCCCTTAAATATTTGGTGGTTCTCGTTTGTGTGGTCATTCCTGTACTTTAAACTCCTGGCAGCCTGCGTCTGCTTGGTCTGCTTGGTGCAAACTGCTGCCCCGAAGATGTGGTCAAGGCCCCCGCAGTGCGTTCAGCCGGGTTGTATGAGAAGCTGGCCTTCTGGGCTTTCTGTCTCCTCCTGTTCTAATAGCCAACACCTCTGGCTGGAGCACCCTTCTTCCTTTTGCAGAGGTTTTTTTTTCTGTGTGCATTTTGAGTTAGGGTTTCCTTTTTCAGGAAGAATAAAACATCTGCCTTTTGTTTTTTATGACTGCTCGTGGTTTCTGGCATACAGAGAGCACGTCTTGCTTTCTCAGATGCTTGGGGATTTAAAAAAACATCTTCCTATCATTTCTGGGGGTTTGGGGTGGGAGGGGACGCTGCAGCGTAGTCTCGGTGAGCTCACTTGATCCAGCCCGGCCTGCGTATGTGGCAGCGCGGCCCCAGGCTGGCGGGGGATCGCAGGCTGCCTTGTGGTGGGGGGCTTCGCTGCCTTCCAGATTCACTGTCACTTTTTGTCTTTCCTTCCAAGTTGTAATACTTTTACTGCTTTTACTTTGCCAGTGCCTCTGGCCGTGTGGTTACATGGTAACTGCTCTGCTTGGGGTGGGAGGAGAGAAGCAGCCCCCAAAAATGCCCTCAGCCAATCCTGCTGCCTTGACTGTGCCAGAAACACGGGTGGAAATCCACCCCCTGCTTCCAACTGGGAGCCATTTGGATGTTGTATCTGTAAGCTAAGCCCTTACATTTTTCAAATTCCCCAAACCTCAGAGGCCTTTGCTAGCACAAGTAGGACGGAGGTTGTGCTGACTAAACACAAGGAGATTTCATTTGTTCTGTCAGTCACGGTGGATTTCCAGTACGCAGCCTTAAGTTGGTTAGCATGGATTTCTAATCAAGACTCAGATATATGGAGCCAAGAAAGAGCCCACAGAGCTAAAGGAAAAAGGGAAATAACAAAATTAAATTGTAAATATAGCTTAGGAACTGGAATAATCATTTCATGAGGGTACTATAATGCAGACACCTGAGGGCTGAGGTTTGGGCATGTTTTTATTTTTAAAAATCAGACGGAAACTAATACCTTTTTTGAAGGTATTAAATCACTGCTAAGCTAGTGGCTGAGATCAGCTGGGGAAATCTTACCAGCGTTTTCTGCAGTATTCCTCCCTTGAAAAAGGATGGTTCCAGGTGCCAGGACTGTGGGCCCAGGCATCCAGATCAGAGAGAGCAGGTCGATAAGGGGACAGGGAAGAGGCCAAGCCGTGGTCGTGCTTGAGGAGAGCCAGCCATCCCAGGGAGGGTGCCCTGTGACACTTTAGGCACTGGTTCTGGGTCATGGCCCTGTCCCAACCCACTCTCCCCTTACCTGGCCAGGCTTCGGCCTCTGTTGGGCCTTGTCCCCCAACCGTGGCTCTCTCACTGTGTCTTCTCCTAACTTTCTCCTGCTTGGAACAAAGCCAGGGCTGTATGCCACCCCACGCTCACTCACTAACTCCCATCTGGTTTGATTTCATTCCCTCCACTTCTGTGAGCATTTATTACAGTTTATTGGCTCCGGTATTGCCATCAAACCCCATCTGGATGACCGGGTTTCCAGTCTTGCACACGAGGTGTCTTCTTATTCAGGGCATCTGGTTTTTGCTCTTGTGCACACAGACCGTGTGCTGCAAAGCCCTTCTCCAGCTCAGATCCCTCTCTTGCCCTTGGTCCTAATAAAATTTAACTGAATAATCCTTCCACCAAAGAAGTGCATTATGACAGGGCAGCTAAAGAAAGGGAGTTTTCAGAAATGACTCTTCTTCGTACCGACGTGGGGTTCGTGTAGCCCGCCCTCGCGCCTGAGCACAGCTGAGAGGAGCAGAGTGGCTCGTCTCCGTCATGTTCTTGGGACGCAGCCGGGAGCAGGTGCTGCTCTCCGTGTGACCTGGGGAGGACTGGCACATCAAGGCAGAGCGGCTTCCCAAGGTCACACGGTGAGGCAGTGGGGAGACTGCATATTTCCACATTCTCTGTGGGGTCCCCCTGCACCCTACATGTGCTGGCAAAGCCTGGTTTGCTTGCAGATGAGTGAGCTGAGCTCGCTCCTGCGAGCTTATCTGAAGACTGTAGCCACTGTGGTGTGACTGGTCTGGGCGAAGGGGAAGCTCCGTGCTCCGGGCACACAACCCTTGGTCAGTCTAGCAGCGCTGAGGGCACCCCAGCTGCTGTGCGGGGGAGCAGACGTCCTCCAAGGCACAGAGCTGCGAGGCAGGTCATATGTGGGCCGTGCTGATTAAAAGGTAAGTATCTGAGCCGGGCATGGTGCACGCCTGTAGTCCAAGTACTCGGGAGGCTTAGGCAGGAGGATCGCTTGAGCCTAGGAGTTTGAATCCAGCTTGGGCAACCTAACAACACTCCATCTCTAAAAAATCCCGTCTCTAAAAAATAAAATTTCTTTTTTAAAAAGTGAGGATCTATGCTTCCTCGGGACGAGGAGAGGGAAGTAGACTGGAAAGGGGGCTCAAGACACGGCGAGGGGCAGTGTGTAGTGCCACCACACGTGCATTCCTGCTTCCTCTGGCCTGGAAGCAGGGCGGTACCCAGCCCAAGAGCCACAGGCTACCTGCTCCTGAAGGAGCTGCTGTCATTTAGTCACACGCCCACTAGGGGCTCTGCTGAGCCCCTCGGGGACCTGGGATATGCCACCTGTGTGCACGTGTGCCAGATGGTTCTGTAAAACGCTAAGTCAAGGCAAGTGACAAATTGCAGTGGCCACGCTGTCCAGTGACAGGATGCGCCTGACTCATCCACCAGCGGAGGGGCGTGCAGATCCCTTTTATTAATATCTCTCTGGTCAGTGCCAAGCGGGCAAGCCACTGCTGCTTGGAGAGAGGGCCACGTGTCAGATCCCTAGGAGGTGACTTCCGGTGCCAGGTGGGCCCTGTTTGATCAGTGTGATCACGAGAGACCAGATCTGGATGTGACCCTGATTAGCAGTGGAGGTGGCCACACAGGAAGGGGCAGGCACATGAGGCAGAGTCCGAGGGTTCAAAGAGAATGGAGTAGGAGTTCCCAAGTCATCCCTGACCCGCGGACCCCACTGTGCCGGTCACTGCCATGGGGGGACTCCCATGCTGGGAACGTCCACCAGCAGGGGAGGCACAAAAGCCAGGGAAAGAAGGTGCTTCAAAGTGAGGGGGCAGCCACTTCATGCTGGGGTGGGCCAGGGGTGGTGACAACCGGTTTGAGCAGCTCTGCTGTGCAGGCTTTTAAGAAGCGGATACTAGAGCACACTGTGCTCCTGAGAATGATCTAATAAAAAGGGGGAAATCGCTCAGGGTCAAGAGTAACCTTATAAGATACAAATCAGATGGTTACCCCCATAAGAGTTTTCCATTGCTGTGTGACAAAAGCATGACTGGCGTCTCTGCTTAGGGTCTTGCCGGGCTGCAACCATGGTGTCCTCCGGGGCTACACACTCATCTGCAGGCTCTAGGGGAGAGTCACTCTGCTTGTCGGCAGAATTCAGCTCCCTGCGGCTGTGGGGCTGAGCTCCCGTTTTCCCGCTGGCTCTGGGCCGGGGGCCTCTCCGCGCCGAGAGCCCTCGTCCTGCAGGGCCCCTGCATGCATAGAGCTGGCCGTGAGACGCTCCCCCGGGACATGTCCCTCTCGTGCTCCAAATCTCTTTCCAGGAAGAGCCCCCGCCCTTTTAAGGGCTCACCTAATTAGAGCAGGTTCACCTGGCAAATCTTACGTTAAGGTCAGCTATTTTGAGAACTTAATCATATCTGCAAGATTCCTTCACAGCAGCACGTAGATTAACGTTGGATTGAATAACTAGGAGAAGGGGTTTGTACACTAAGGGGCAGAAATCTTGGGGCCATTTTAGTATTCTGCGTACTATACCCCATTACTTAAAAACCTTCCAGTGGCTCCCGAGTGTGTATCCAAACAGCTTAGCAAGCGTGTGGTCTGCCCCCTGCCTCCCTCCCCCCTCCCTCCTGTGGCACCCAGAGCCACTCGGGGCTGCGGCCTCGCTTCTGTGCCTCCGGGACTTCACTCCTGCAGCTCCTTTTGCCCTCAGCCCACCCATCCCCATGCCCAGGCACTCACATCGGTGTGACTTCAACGTGACTATAACGTGTGTCCAGATATTGCCTTCCTCCTCCTCCAAGCAGAAAGGACCCCCCAACACACACACACACACACACACACACACACACACATCCTTTCTTGGTTCCTTTGTCCCCTGAATTTCTTTCTATCATAGAACATTCCATTGCTCTTGTTTCGTACTATTCCCGGTTCTGCCCTCCTCTACTCCCCCTCCTTCACCCTCAATCCCCCATAGAAAGAGAGTCCTTTTGTGGGCAGAGGCCATGGCTTACTTAGCCAAGAACATGCCTTCAACTCTGCTGCCTTCTGAATGGTCCCTAAATTATCTCAACCTCACGTCTACTGGACATCTCCTCCCAAACATGATGCTAAAGCCTCAATACACAGCACGTCCAAAACAGAATTCTGTTTTTCCTCCTGCTGTTTGAAGAATTTCTATTTATATTCTTTAATTCTGTTCTCCTAATGACCCAGGATTACAACTTGGAAGTTCCCCCCTCCCCACCTTGTCAGCAGGTCATTTTGTGTCTTCCCGTGAGATCCCATCTATTCCCTCCCACGGCGCTGCCTTCTCCCGAGTGTGGCCCTCAGCTCCCTAGAACTCACGGAGCAGTATCCTGATGGGTCATTCTGCCATTGGGTTCTGCCACCAAAGTACCTTAAAACACACATCTGATTAGGTTGCTCTGCATAGACCTTCAGTGGCTTGGCATTCAAGACTGTTTATAGTTCCCTAAATTAACTTCCTAGCCCATACTTCAAATGTTTCCCCTATACATAATCCACAGTCCAGCCACTCTGGACAAGTCGTCTTTCTGGGAGCTGCCCTTTGCTTTTTCCCTGGCTCTCTCACCTGTGGGCCCCTCCTCATCCCCTCCTGTCCGAATGTTCCCCTGCCTGAAGCCTCCGCCAGTCGCCTCCGCCATGTATCTTCCTGCTCTCCTCTGAGCCCCTGACGTGCTCAGAGCACCCGGCTGTTAGCAGAGCCTCAGAACAAACCAGTTCAAATCCACGTCCAAGTTCAAAATCATCTGCCCAGCTCTAGAAATCTTCCAGACTTGTAGGAGCCACCTTTTGGCCGTGAAGGGAAAAAAGATGGCACCAGTTGGTGCCTATTTCAGCAGCTCTGGATGAGTACTGGTTTTGAGCCCTACACATAGTGGGATGAAATGAAAGGGAGCGGGGTGGGCTTAAAACAGGAGGCCCCACTGAGTGAACAAGCAGCAGAATCTTCACTGTTTTATTAGGAAGGCCATTATTTTAAAATGTGCTGTTTTATTAAACTTGCACTTGCAGGCTGGGCACAGTGGGTCATGCCTATAATCCTAACACTCTGGGAGGCTGAGGCGGGAGGATCACTTGAGCTCAGGAGTTGGAGACCAGCCTGAGCAAGAGCAAGAGGGACCCCCTCTATACAAAAAATAGAAAAACTAGCTGGGTGTGGTGGTGCACGCCTGTAGTCCCAAGTACTCGGGAGGCTGAGGCAGGAGGATCATTTGAGACCAGGAGTTTAAGGTTGCAGTGAGCTATGAGGATGCCACTGCACTCTAGCCAAGGTGACAGAGTGAGACTCTGTCTCAAGGAAAAAAAAAAAAAAAAATCTTGCACTTACTTATTCTTCATATATGGCTGATTTATGATAGCAATCAAGCAATGGAAGTTGTGCTTAGAATTCCGTAAGTGCAGGATGTTAATGGAATACAAAGTGCACCTGTGGGTTCATTATCACATAAACAAATTGCTAAGCCCCAGAGCCAGGATGCCTAGAAGGGCGTAGGTGATGACTGATGTTCACCCAAGGGTTTGAGGTGGGTGTTGCTTGCATAATTGAGATTTCTTTTACTCCTTTTTTTTTTTTTTTTGAGACAGAATCTCACTCTGTTGCCTGGACTAGAGTGCCGTGGCGTCAGCCTAGCTCACAGCAACCTCAAACTCCTGGGCTTAAGCAATCCTCCTGCCTCAACCTCCCAAGTAGCTGGGATTACAGGCATGTGCCACCATGCCCAGCTAGTTTTTTCTATATATTTTTAGTTGTCCAGCTAATTGATTTCTATTTGTAGTAGAGACAGGGTCTCGCTCTTGCTCAGGCTGGTCTCGAACTCCTGATCTTGAGCGATCCTCCCACCTTGGCCTCCCACCTCCCACCTCGGCCTCCTAGAGTGCTAGGATTACAGGCGTGAGCCACCGCGCCCGGCCTCTTTTACTTTTGTTGATACAAAAGTAATGTAATGTTCCAAAAGCTCACAGAGAAGAAGGCCTCACCTGGGCTCTCACAAAGGCAGCGTGGTGAGAGCATCAGAGCACACTGCGGCTGTAGTGAAAACTCTAGGTGCATTTCCTGGACAAGAAACACGTTCACAGAAATGTCTGGGCAAAAAAGCCTGCTATCATTCTCGTGCTGCTACTCCTGGCAAAACGTAGCCACACTCAAACATAATACCTGCAGAACATCATTATCTGGGGACACTTAATCCTTAGTTCCACAGGCCTGTGCTCCTAACCAGAGATTGTGTTTGTCTTGTGCTCTGCCGCACTCCCTTTATGAAGCTCAGGGTACCTCGGCGACATGCGTCAGGGCACAGGCTCTGCGGACACCCAGGGTGAGGCCCAGCTCTGCAGGCTGCTGGCTGTGGGCAGGTCTCAGCTGGGCCTCAAGTGCCGCATCTATAAATTAGAATGATAGTACTGACTTCAAAGGTTGTGTGAGAGTGAGATGACCTTTATCCTTGTAAAGGACTTACAGATAGCAGTTATCTGCTGCCTGGATTTTCTAAAAAATGAGTTATAGATGATGATGATTATCATGAAGGAAATGGGGTGATATGACATACTCATTCTGGAGAGTTTTTTTTTTTTTTTTAACAAGGTCAATATAGTTTGCAATGAGTAACATGAAGGAAGTGACAAGGTGCTGTGATGTCAGAACTCTGGCCCTTTGTTTAGGCGGGTGGTCAGGGTGGGCCTCTCTGAAGAGGTGACATTTAAGCTGAGATGACAAGGGGGTAAGAGAAGGAGAGAGGCAGAGGCACATCCCGAGCAGAGGACAGGCAGGATTCCAGTGCTGGGGTAGAAAGCAAGCGTCAGGGGTGAGCCCCAGAGGCCGGGGAAGCAGGGGTCCGTCCAGGGGTTGGTGGAGAAGGGCCTTATAGGGCCGGGTAAGACCACAGGCTTTATTCCAAGGGTAAGGAGGGCACTGAAGGGCAGTAATATGATCTGATTTGTCATTCTGAAAACTTTGCTTGGCTGCTGTGTGAAAACCAGATCAGAGGGGGGCAGAGGCGGCAGCAGAGAAACCAGTTAGCTGTCGTGGTTACCCAGGTGAGAAAGGATGGCCGGTGGCAGCAGAAAGGGCAAGAAGATGACATGTGGCAGACAGGGTTTGCACGGATGTGGAGGATGAGGGGAAGGAAGGAGTTAAGGATGACTCTGAGTAACCAGGCGACAGGGGTTGCCCCTCACTGACACAGGAGCAAGAGTGGCTTTGGAAGGTGATTTCAAAAGTGATGCTCTGGACATGTTAAATTGAAGATGGCTGTTAAGGGCAGACGTCAAATAGACAAGTCCAGAGATTCCAAGAGATGCCTGGAGATAAAGGTTTGGAAGTTTTTAGCAGATAGATAGTTTCTAGGAAAATAAATGGGAATGCAGAGAATCAATTAGAGAAAAGGTGAGATAAACATGGTCCAGGCCAAGTCCTGCATAACTGCCCATGTTCAGAGGAGGAGCAGGGAGGAGGGGTGACTGAAGGAGCAGGCAGGGGGCGAGGACGGAATCCAGGCACTGGAGCCTGGCAGGGCAGGGAGTGGCCCCGGCCCACCGTGCAGATGGTGCCGAGAGGGAACGAAGAAAGCACATGGCCACAGTGGCCACACGGAGATCCCTGGTGGCCTCAGCGAGCCATTTCAGTGGAGGCAGAGCCTGACTGGGGTTTAAGAGTTAATAAAAGGTGAGGAGGAGAGAAACCACATATGCAGACAATTCTCTCGGTGACTAATTCCATATAATCAGCAATTACTAAGAAATTCCGGGCCTTGTGGCTGCATGGCTGTGACTCCCTGCGGTCTGGTCTGATTACGCCTCCTCCTCGGAAAGGTTCCTGGTGGCCGAGAGCCACTCACCGCCTCATCAGGGCTGGGCTCTTGCCCCATGACTCCCACAGCCCCTCATTTGGACTCTGTCTAATCACAGGGTCCACTGCTGGCCTTTTTATTTTAGGCAGGACACAACCTCCTCTCTGATGGCCCACACAGCCATGCTTCCAGGCTGTCCCGGTACACCGAGTCCCACCGCCGAGGCTGGCTTAGCCGGGCTTACTGGCCAGCCACCTTGGTTTGTCTTACTACTGTGAAACGCCCATGAGTCTGCCTCTTAAATTCCCTGTGTGTTCCACTGCTTAAAATTATATTTTGGTTATATCTGACTGTGTGGTTAGAGTAAGATTCAGAGGCCCTTCTGTGACCAGAAATAGCCCTCATGTTTGGTCAAGAAGTGCACATGCTGGGGTGGGAGGACACGTAACTGAAACACGCGTGTGTGTACGGGCGACTTGGGTTTTCATAGCCCTATGGTAACCCAGCATTGTTTTTACTTGATGGTATAGGTGTAAATTCGTGAGTTCCTCTGCCACGGGGAATAAAAGAATAAGGAACAGATCATGTAGTTCTGGCCATTCTAGAATGCATTACTATTGAGGGGGCATCCGGAACGCGTAGTGTTTCGTTTTTACTCTCTGCTGTGGGAAGCTTAAGAAAGTGCTCGTTTTTGGCCTTACTTAACCCTGTAAATTCTTTACTGAAGCCCACGCAAATTTAAATTAGGAACTAGGAGGAGCAGGACATGAATGGTTGAGGTTTCAGAGTGACTTGGATTAGCAAGCTGTGGTTCTTAGCATTTTCCAAGTTATCCTTTGCGGATCTGAGGAAGCTGTGAGCGTTGGGAGAGTGTGTCCCATGCGTGTGACTCTGCATATAAATTCAGGGAGTTGGTCCCACGAGCACCCGCAGCTCATCCTTAGACCCAGGTGCGTAAGTGGCCTGCCTTTGCGGAGTCACCTGGTAAGAAGAGGGGATGGGGGTACTTGTTAAACTTCAATTCCTGGGTCTCAACCCAAACCCACTAAATAGAATCCAGGGGAAAGAGCTGCTAATATTACTTTAAACCAGGGGTCCCCAACCTATGGTAAGTTGTATGATTATTGCATTACATGTTACAATGTAATAATAATAGCAATAAAGTGCACAATAAATGTAATGCACTTGGATCATCCCGAAACCATCCCCCTCCCCCACCCCGCCCCTGGTCCGTGGAAAAACTGTCTTCCATGGAACAGTCCCAGGTGCCAAAAAGGTTGGGGACCGCTGCTTTAAACAATTGCTCTAGAGCAGCACTGCCCACTAGTAATATAATGAGAGCCACACATGCAAGGCACATATGTAATTTTAAACTTTCTGGTAGCCACATTAAGAAATGTGAAAAGAAACCCATGAAATTAGCTTTAATAACATTTAACCAAATACATCCATAATATCTCAACACATCAATATTTTAAAAATTATCAATCAGATACTGTTCTTTCCTGTGGTGTCTTCAAATCCCGGTGCGCGTCTCACACTCACAGCACATCTCCGTTTGGACCCGCCACACTCCGAGTGCTCGACGGCCGCCTGCTGGCAGTAGCTGCCGTGCGGGACACGCAGGTCTGGACAAGGTGTCACTGGGCAGCGGGTTAGCATTTCCTGGGCCCAGAAGAGTGATGCTGCAGCCATCACTCTCTTGCTGGTATCTGGCTCACTCAGATGAAACAGGTGAAGAGGTGTGGCCTGCCTTTGTATCTTTGAATAAATGAGCTGATGCTACGATTAGCTCTTTCCTAGAGTTTCTACCCGCATGGCTCCCGGCTCCCCTCCCCCCTCCTGAGGCCAGGGCAGTTCCTGGGGGCAATTCTGAGCTCTCAGCAAGGGCTGCTCCCCTCCCCTCCCCCCAGCGAGGTTGGACAGGGTCTGTGAAAGCCTCCCCTGCCCCCCACTCCCCGCTTCTCTCCTCTTGTGGATCTTGCCAGGTTCTCAAGAGTTCCCTTGGGTCCCCTAAAGGCCTAGGTGCTGGGCAAAGAGGCCCCTTGTTTTGCGGTAGGACTGGGCTTTCCACGCCCCCCCTGCAGGGGTGGATGTGACCGGGGGAGGCAGGGATGGTGTTACTCTGAGTGAAGTTTTCTGTTGTGAATTTCTTACTGAGTTCATGGCTGACATTTTTAATTCTCTTCACAGTTCTCTGCTTTCCTTTTGCTCTGTTAACATTAGAATGAAAGATAAAGGACTCTAAACTGTAACAGAATACAGGACAGTTTAGCCAGAGGGAAGGGGGCATCCCTGGAGCTCTCCCAGCCTCCCCTCTGCAGGCCCTGAGGAAGGGAGCCGGCCTCCTGCCGCACCCTCCCACTTCTGGTAGGAGATGCCGCCGCTCTCAGATTGCAGTCAGAAATGCAGCCGCATCTGAGGAAATTTCTGGGTGGCTGCTAGAGCCCAGGACAAACACGTTCCCCCGCAGGGGCGAGCTACTGGCAGGCTCCCACAGGCCCTCGGGGCTGCCAGGCTTCCCTTAAAGATCGGTCCCTTCCGTCCTCTCCCACAAAAGCAGGCCTGGATCTTTGTGTCTTAGTTCCCTTTCTCGTTACCTGGTTTGGAGAGCCTGACTTGCCCTCACAGTAGCTAGAGGCAGAAATTATATGAGTTATTTGAAAAGTCAGGAAGGAAGAACCAGGGTCTGAACCGTCCGGGCACCTGAAAGGCGTCTTCCACCCTGTGGCCACCCTCCCATCGCCCTCGTAGAGAACTCCAGCTCACATACTTTGCAGAAAGCATCCAAAGTTGTAAAGATGTCAAGCAGGGCAAAAGCAAGGAAAGTAGCCAATGAAAGCCTCCTGTCGTCATCGTCACGTGAGTTAACTGTTACTGAGTTTGTTCAGCCTTCTAGTCTATCAGTAGTATATCGGGTATTTACATTCTGATTTTGTTGTTTTTTACAAAAGTTATATCCTATAGAACTCACCCTTTTCGCTTAATGTGTCAGATACCCTTCTGTGCCAGCGCGTCTCCATCTGCATTGTTTGAAAGTTTAAGTAGACATTTCAGCAGCGTGGGTGTGCGGCCGCGCAGCCGGGTCGCCCTGCTGGCTGCACAGGGCAGGCCAGCACCGAGGCAGGCAGGGCTGCAGTGGAGACAGGGTTTAATCCCACACACCAATCATCGGAGAGACAGGAGAATTTCTCCAATCTGCCTCCCTGAGAATTTGAGAGATGGGAGTATTTAAAGACAGTTTGGCAGGCAAAGGATTAGGCAATTGAGTTTGCTAACTGGTTCGGTTTGGGGCCAAATTATAGGGGTGTAGATATCATCTTCTTATGTGGAGTCAGTTCCTGGGTGGGGGTCACAATTCCAGTTGTGTCAGTTTTTCCGCATAGGCCGCGGTCTGGGTGGGTCAGCCAGTCCACCGCAACCGCAACCGGGGCCTTGAAGACATCTCAGAAACGACCTTTAGGTTTTGAAAAGGTGATGTTGTCTGCAGAGAAAGTTAAGAATCTTTTGTCCACCAGCTGTGACTCCAGAATAGCAATCATAGAGAAGCAAACTAGGGGACAGTGGCCGATTATCATCATTATTTTTAGCTAGGTCTGTGCCTTCACAGTTTTAGGCCCTGACCACAGTTCTCGCCTGGCACCCCTTTGTTGATTTGTAAAGGGTGGTTTCAGATACACCTAGTCCCCTGGTTGTTTCCGATTCTTGATTATTGTGACCAGTCCCAAATCCAGCTATAACTGATGTACCTTTAGGAACCTGTGCTCATGCTATCTCTGTGAGATAAATTCCTAGAAGTCAGGTTGCTTAATCAAGGGATGTGTTCATTTCTTATTTTGCTAGATACTACCGAATTGCCTTACAAACCAATCATGCTGACTGACATTCCTCACACTCACCGTGAGTCCTTTCTAGAGGAATTCCTTCCCTAAATCCTGGTTTCCCAGTATTTCCCAAGGACTCAAACACAGTACCTTCAGTGAGTTGTTCTGACGCTGTTCTAACAGTCACTAGAAGCCATCGCCCAGGCACGGGCGAGGTGCCCTGTGCTGGGGATACATTGGGAACCAAACCAAGTGAGGTCCTTGCCCCTCTAGAAGTTGACGTGCAAGTCAACTGCAGTACAGACAGTGACAGCCTGTGCTGAGAGTGGTACTAGGCAGAGTGCGGTGACAGAGGGACCTCAAAAGGGAGGCAGGGTGTCAGGGGAGGCACTGAGAATGAAAGCTTCCCTGCCTGGGTCTTGTGCTCCTGTGGGAATTACAGGAAGATGAGATGCTGAGTGGACACTGGAAACCTCCCTTAACTGACTCTTCCAAGTCGATTATTAATAGCTTGGGGTCCTGAAGAGCCCGTGGGACTCGAAGCTGCTTCAGCTGGGGAGTAGGGGCAGTCAAAAGTGTAAGTATAACTTAAGTACTTTAATGGGAAACAAGGATCTTTAAAAAACAAGAGTATCACGTCTACTCCCTCTACCGCTACCATGTTCGTTCGTTTCAGTGAGTAGGGATTTGCCCGGGGCAGGCAGCCTCGGCCAGACAGGTCTGTGTCGCTGAATCCCTGGTGGTTCCGGAGATGCTTCAACACTTGGAAAGGGTACGGAGACCAAGAGGCAGGTTTGCAGTCAGGCTGCACTCATCGCTGAGGATGCCAATAGCAGAAAGGAACTTCCATAAATAGATTAGCTTCGCTTCCCTATCTGGAAGACTAGAAACAGAAATTCCTGTCTTGCTCCTTTGTGACACATGCTTAAGATCTTTGAAGGGCCCTCAAGTAAGCCTTTGAGAACGCAGTGGTGAGGAGGTGTCCATCCATTCAGGGACAGCAGTGCTCTGAGCCCTTTCGTGTCCTTTCCTCACCCTTGCCTTTTGACTTTTTTCATGCGAACTCTTCCCCCTCCTTTCTGCCACCACTTCCAGGGTAGTAGCCACCTCCACCATCATCTCAAGCTGCTTACTTATGGCATGTCTTGTTTCTCTTGATATAGAGAAAAGAAGTTGAAGGCCAGAGTCCAGGAGCTGGTGAGCGCCTTGGAAAGACTCACTAAGAGCAGTGAAATCCGCCATCAGCAGTCAGCGGAATTTGTTAATGACCTCAAGCGGGCCAACAGGTAAAAAGCTCCCTGTACCTCCCCCATAGTACTCAGACTGATGCCCACAGGAAGGCCCGGCACCAGGGAAGACATTTCCATAACTCCTGGGAACCAACTCTGGAGAGTGGCAAGTCCTCACCTGCCCCAAGGTGTCCCACAGAATCCTAAGAAATGCTCAGTAAAGATGGGTCCTTTGGCCAAATGCAGCATATGTGGTCTCTTGGTATTTCATATAGTGAAGGTTCTGAGACTCCATACAATAAATGGTCTGTGTTTAAGCCAATGTTTTCCTAACAAAATTGGCTACAGAATCTTTTATTTGGGCAATGCCTAATATCCAGTGGAATACTTTATTTATTTTTAAGAGAGTCTCGCTCTGTTGCCTAGGCAACAGTGCAGTGGTGTCATCATAGCTGACTGCAACCTTGAACTTCTGGGCTTCAAGCGATCCTCCTGCCTCAGTGTCCCGTGCTGGGGCTACAGGCACGTGCCACCACAAGTGGCTGATTTTTCCATTTTTTGTAGAGACAAGAGTGTTGCTTTATTGCGTAGGCTGATCTTGAATTCCTGGCCTCAAGCAATCCTCCTGCCTTGGTCTCCCAAAAGTGCTACGATTACAGGTGTGGGTCACTGGGCCCAGCCTGGTGGAACACTTTAGGAAACACTACTCTAAGACAGTCTCAAAACTTTTGGGCTCAGAGCTCCTTTATATTTGTAAAACATTGAGGACTTCTTTGTTCCTGTAAATTATATCAGTATTTCCCAAATTAGAAACTAAAATCAAAGATAAACTTTTTAAAGTTTTTATTAATTCACTTACAAAAACAAACTCACTAGACATAATACAAATGGCATTTTAATGCCAAATAACTTTCCAAAAAATAATTGGAAGAACAGCACTGTTTTTACAATTTTGTAAATTAACATCTGGTTTAATAGAAGACAGCTGGCTTCTCACATCTGCTTCTGCAATCAACATCCGGAAGTGTATCTAGAATTTAACCTGGCTTCATGCAGATCTGTACTTGGAAATAAAAGACCAAGACCTCATAAACCCCTTGAACAGATTTTAGGGGTGAGATCCTCAGACCACTTGGAGGACTGCAGCTATAGGGGTAGTGGCTGCACATGGAAGGGATCTGGGGTGCCATTTTTGGGGAAGAGGGTCATCTGGACTTACCTGGCCTCACTCCCTGCTCTCACCCCCGGCTCTCATGCCTGGGCTATGGTAGGGACAGTCCAGAGGTCTATATTGTTTGGCTTGGCAGCAGTACCTTACAGCCTAATTGAGTGCTCTGAATCCTGCCAGCCAAAGCATAAAGGGAATTCTGAGCAAAACAAGCCTCTCTGCCCTCATCCTAGGTGAGGGCGGTTAGACTGCAGTGCGTCAGCAACATGCTTCTGTAACTTACACTTGACCATCTGTTGTAAGTAGCCCTGGAGTAACAAACAGACCTACTATCTATATTTAAATACCAGATTTCTGGAATTCACCTACTTTCTTCTCCATTTTGGACTTGGCCCATTTGGATATAGTTGGTCTGACTCTTAGAACTATTTCTGAGAGTGCCAGCCCCCAGCAGTCAGGCTGGATGCATCGTGGTTAAGGTAACAGATGAGCAGCCACTGAGTGTGGAAATCCTGGTGCTGTGCCTCCTCTTACCACTTGATTTCAAATTCTTACCGAAGAGGCTGAATGCAGTGGACAGGACAGCTGTGTGTCTTAATACTACTGAGGATGAATCTTCATTCTGATTTCCCTCCTCTCCCACATAGCAACCTGGTAGCTGCCTATGAGAAAGCAAAGAAGAAGCATCAAAACAAACTGAAGAAGTTGGAGTCGCAGATGATGGCCATGGTGGAGAGACATGAGACCCAAGTGAGGATGCTCAAGCAGAGAATAGCTCTGCTGGAGGAGGAGAACTCCAGGCCACACACCAATGAGACTTCACTTTAATCGGCACTTGGGCACCCAAGTTCTGCCCATGGGAGCTAAACTATAGCAGGCCCCAGAGGAGAGAAGGGCCCCGGGGGACAGAGTACCTGTTGAGAGAATGAGGAAAGGGAAGGTTGGCAGGTAGGTCAGCACTTGAACAATGGAGTGCCCCAGACTCAGCTCTTGGCGTAAGTGGCCCTGGTGACACCATGTGGACTGTACCCAGAAGTTCCTGCTCCTCCCCCACCCGGACCCACAATGGCATGTAAACATGCTCTGTGCCTGCTCAGCAGAACCTTGCTCCTGCTCTGCTCTCCACACTTGATTTCTCACTCTCCCTCCTTTTCTGGGCTAGAGGCTGTGCATCTGTGGATCCCAGGCATTTGTTTTTATAAGATTTTCCATTCTATTCTCATGTTAGCAGAGTGGGCTTATCTTCTGGCATCCACAATTTCTCCTCTTTCCTCCTCCTCCAGGGGAAAACTGACACACATTAAAGGGTCTGTGTGTGCTTCCAGCAACTAGAAGGACTGCTGGTTTGCTTAACACAACAAGGCTTTGGTTTTCAAGACACATGTATCAACTCTTAAGATATAGGCCGCCACACACAGGTGCTCTCTGGGAGTCACAGATCATGGGCAGATGGTACAGGTGTTACTTACAGTTCCAGATACACTGAAGTTAAAAGCAGAGCCACACCAGGGCTGAGCTGGAACAAATCTGTATCCAGAGAATAAAAACTTCCTTCAACTTCCATTTTGGAGGCAGGGCTGAGAAGGGAGCTCTCTTGTGATTCCAGGATTTTTCCCTCCCAGTGGAGCTTTATTAAAAGCCAAGACGTAGAGCTGAGAATCCTTTTGATACGTGTAGTGGAAATAAAATTTTATTAAGGGTTTCTTCAAGAGCAGAGAAGCATTATCATCACTTGCCGCCCCAGGGCACTACCTAATTGCTGTTCTGCTGAATTAAAACTCATCCACGTGAGTATCTTTGTATTGCTGAACCTGTCTCTATATACGGGTGAGAGGCTGTGCATTGTCAAACATGGAGGAGATAATGAATGTTTTGCAAAACTGGTCCACCTACTTAAGAGTGCTACTGAACCGCACCAAGTTCAAGACTTAACTCCTGCTGTCATGAAGGGGGGAGAGGGTGAGGGAATGGTTGGTAAGGTCTCCTTTCTTTCCCCAGATGGTGATGGTTAGCATATGGTGCTTACAAGGTTAAATTTCAAGCAAAATGTTAACAGGGCCAGGCAGGACCAAAGTACCTAAAAAATTCTTTCCGGATAGTCTTTTATCTGAACATAAATCCTTATTCCTTTTCTACAGCAACCTTCACTGTTTTACCCCTTCTTTGTCTTTCTGTCCAACACTGATACACTTGAAGGACCACTTTCTGGTTTTTCAGTAGCACTAGAGAATCCACCCAAGCTTCCCTATGAGAAATGTATTCCAATGCCAAGGTTAACTACAAATTAACGTCTGCTTTTGACCAGGTCACTGTAGTAGAGTCACCAGGTCCATGAGCTTTGAGTGGGTCTCTTCAGAGAGCATAACAAATTCCACAGCCTTCTGTACAATGGGAAAGGATACTCCAGCCACCACCTATCTCCACCCGACACCAAATCAATTGGTATTAGGCTGGAAGGACCAACTTTTGGGTGCTTTGATCACTGTGAAAAAGCCCACTGGCTTCTGTTTCTATCATCTTTTGGTCAAAGTCAAAGTTAATTCCTGTAAGTGACTTTTTAAAAAATTAATTTTCACTCTTTGCATAAAGTTGCATTTTGTCACGAGGAAAATGTTTTGGCTGAAAAGTACATGCAGAAAAAAATGTGTAATAGATGATATCAGTTTTCACCATTTTTCCAGCTTGCCTAGGAAACATTCTCCCCTCAACAAAGTGGGATGTGCATGGCTCTCTCTTTTGTGATTGAACAGGTATCAAAATGGACAGTTTTCATTAGCACCACCCCCTGTGGCTGAAGCAGTAATAAAATCCTGCCTGCTGACTTCTGCCTCCATTCTTGCGGCAGGTAAACTCAGAGAACCCACCCTTGAGGCCCTATAATGCCTCCAGACAGGAGAGGCCGCACTCAGCTCCCGTTATGGGCCCCGGTATTACTCATCCTACCTGGCCTTAGTGAGTTTACACGTTAATATAATATTTTCAACTATGTGGTGATCTGGGTGAAAACTATTTCCCAAGCAAAAGTGTTACTTCTATAAAATCTGTAAAATAAAAAAGCTATCAAATAGTTGATTTCCTTTCCTTGTATTTTTCAAGTACTCCCCAAGACAGAATCCTTGTTGAAAGTGACCTAGCCGGCGCTTGGTTACGCTACTCGTGGGACCTACTGAACTGTGCGGATAAATCAATGACTGCAGGGGCTTGGGTAATTTTCCTTTTTTTGTATAACTCAGCTCTACTGTATTTCTCTCTAAATAGGAGCTGGTTTACATCAACGTCTCCATCAGGGGTAAACAATGATCTTGATCTTAACTTTTATTAAGTTTTTAAAACCTTCAGATTTTCTCCAGTTTCCTAAGTGGTTATCCCTTTTAGACAATCGCCTCCCCTGTTCAGAGTTTAGTCTTTGGCTCTTGGAGAAATGGGCATGGCGCAAAAGGACCCATTTCCCAGTTCCCTTGAAATATATTTCCCATTGCTAAATTGAGGCAAATAAAACCAACTAGGCAAAGAGCCTGCTGTCCATAGCTGGAGTGCCATTAGTGCATGAGCCCACCAGCTGGATCTGATGTTCTGCCAAACCCCAGGGGTACCAGCTACCAAAACTGCCATGGACTTGGAGGCAGTAAGATTCCTTAAAGTTAGTTATGATTAAATATACTGTGAGCAGATAGTTGAGATTTTTCACACCATCCATCTCATGCTTTAGCCCCAGGTGTACACTAGATACTTTATCACTGCAAATGGAGGTAATTACCTGTTTCATAGTCACTCTCATCTGCTGGCATGTCATGTTTCTGAGGTTAATGTCCATGCCGCCTGAAACTGGAATGTTAGGTTAATAAAAAAAAATTAAGTGCCAGTTAAACATAATTGCTTAATTCTCCTTTTAGATGCATGTACTTCTTACTAAGTCTTCCTCTGAGCCCTCAGCAATATTTTACAGAGACCTCAGAGAACTCTAAATCAGAACCTTGACATTTTGCAGAAAGGCAGTCCAAACTAGAGCCTATCAGCTTTTCCTTAAAAAGTGTTAGGATGAGGGGGTAGTAAGGATTTTACCCCACTAAGGAAAACCTGAAACTATTTGAAAGTCTTCTAGTTCCTAGATGGATCCAGATTAGAATAAGTAGAAACAAAACAAAGAAAAAATGCCCCCTAGTTACCTGAGAAAGACTAGACTGCCTACGTCAGTGGCATGAATTAATTTACAGTTGCCTGTTCCCTTCTAAAGGTGCTTCCTCTGACCCACAAAAATCATCCTGCAATTATTTTTTAATTCTATCATCTCATGCTTATGTTTCAGATGTGATATCAAGACTATAGAAAACACCCAAACTTTTATTAAGTGTCCTTTTCTCCATAAAGCTTTAAACCATTTGCAAACGCATAAATAGGAGATATCCCATTAGTTCTATGAACTACTTATAGCTTCACCTACTCCTGGATGCAGGAAACAGAACTATAGTTAGGAAATTCTTAGAGCCCAAACGGAGAGACTTCTCTAAGGGGTGAAATTTCTGCGTTGAACTTAATTAGGGTGCAGCCATACAGTTGCCAAGGCTTTGCAGGGCAGGGCATGCTTAAGTCACGTTTTGTTTTTTCTGCAGAGGGTGACAGCTTTGTAGAACACTATAAAAATTTTCAGGGAAAAAAAAAATCATACAGCAACAATTTTTCTGTTTATCCAATGGAACAGCCTATTTGACAAGGAATAATAAAACATCTGACTCACCTTTGACTGAGGCTTGCAAACTCTATAGAGTTTCTAGAAGAGGCATAACCTGTTCCAAAACAAAAATTATGCCTTTGCTACACAGTTCTTGAAGTTTATCTAAACCCTACTCTAGTTAATTGAAACCCTGTGTTTGTATACAGGTGAGGTTAAAAGCAAGCTCTGAACCTATGGCCTTCAGAAGTACCTTCTATTATTTCATACACATTCACTAAGACAGATATGCCTTTGGCTGCCAAGAACTAACTTTAGAATTGGAAACAGAATTATCAATTAATGTAACGGTGACTGCTGTCACCATAGCATCACTGAGCACTCCACTGGGTGTTAAAATAACAAGTGGGAAAGAGTATAAAAGCTGAATAGCAGCTGGTCATGTACTCTTGTTTTGCTAATACCTGGGCAGAGAAACACAGTTTCACATCCAACCATTACATTTTTGGTTAAGAATTATACTGGATAAGTTCTCTATCACACTGCATCTGAGTGAGATTTTGCATGGGACCAAGATAAAAAATTATTCAGTCCCAGAAACAGCGACTGCTGTTGGATAACCACATTCTTCACTAGTACTCGATCTTTCCATATTTACTCACCTGCTATTAAATCTGAAATATCAGCTCAGCATAACAGCATAAGTTATATACAAAATTCCCCCACATGCACACTGATGTTCTGGGTTAGTAGTTCTTCCTCTACTGCTTTTGCACTTTTTACAAATCAAATTCATGTGGAAAATGTTCTGTTTGTAGAACTCATAGTATTCACTTATAGTGCTCATGTCAGGACTGCCAAGTGAGTAAAGCCCCTGATAATCTGCTTTTGTTTGAACCTAATGCAAAGAAAATGAAACATGCTCACTTCTCTTCTATGTCTAATCAGTTTTTAGACACCTTGTCAAGACTTATTTACTTTGCATGAAATTTAAGTTTTCTATTTGAAAATGTCCTACTTTTATACCACTTGAATTATTAGAAAAACCTGCTTGAATGTATTGTCAGTTATTAAAGCACATGTGATTGAGTTTGCATTTATCAGTATTGTTCTGTTGTTTGTATTGAAAGTCTCATTTTAAAGTTGCTACTTAACACTGTACTATACCTTGTAATTTTTTAGATTTTTCACTTGTATGCTTTAACTGTTTCCAGATGCCTTTAGTTTTAGCTGCTGTAAAATAGCTACTCTGTTATTTGATATAGAATTGTTTTTTAAAAACTCCATTTATTTATACAGAGACATTTATAATATTTTACAAACATTCTTATATTCTGAATAAATATTTCTAATTCCATGGTGTACTTTCACTGTCTTAATTAAAGGGTAAGGTTGTCCTCCTTTTAAACTATTTGCTGGTCATAAATGCAAATATCTAACCATGATGCTTACATTAAGTCAAGAGCCCTAGTCAAAGCAGGGGGGCTAGAACTAAGACTATATTATTAGATCAACAGCCAAAGAAACCTCACTTATGGCCAATTTTTATTTGGCTACTTTTTCAAATTCAGCATAAATGGACATTATCTATTGAAGGACCTTTTTTTCCTTTTAAAGATCACTGAAATAGGGAACCTAAGAATTGGAAGTCTGAGGAAGTCATACATGACTAAGAGAGCAAGAGGCTTTGCAACATGTCTGTAAGAGGAAGAATATTACAAGGCTGTCAAGTTTTCGTTATGGAAGCAAAGTACCTTCGACAATAAGAATATAAAACATCTTGGTCATTCTCCATTTCAAGATTTTAAATAAAAATTACTATTATATAGCTGGGGCATCAAACAGAAGAGGTATTTCTTTCTCCCCTAAGATCCGAGGTCAAGCATTCCTATTAGTAAACCCGACTGTAGTAGAAAGTTAAGAATTGCTGGATTTTATATATCCAATTGACATCTCAAGCCCTCCACTATAACCCTGCTTTAAAGCAACAACTACAACTTAAATGTTTGAAATAAAGAATACATACCAGTTCTTTATTTTCACTTTTGCAGAGACACTATACTTTGTTTTTTTGAGTCAGGGTCTTGGCTCTGTCTCCCAAGCTAGGGTGCAGTGGCGTCGTCACAGCTCACTGCAACCTCAAACTCCTGGGCTCCAGTGATCCTCCTGCGGCAGCCTCCTGAGTAGCTGGGACTATAGGAATGTTCCACCACGCCTGGCTGATTTTATTTTTCTGTAGAGATGGGGTCTCACTCTTCCTCAGGTTGGTCTCAAAGCAATCCCTCTGCTTCAGCCTCCCAAAGTGTTAGGATTACAGGAGTGAGCCACTGCACCCAGCCTCAGAAGACACTATACCTATTTGTCTATACCCACTTTTGTATATACCCACTATATTATTTCTTCCTATTATATAAACATGCCTTTACCTCATGCTTATCTCATACTTGCCATTTTTTTATTGGTCCACAGAGATGGTACTTAAATAAAATGAGCAACTCAGAACCTAAGATAACAAGTAACAGTAGCAGAAACCAGGTTAAGGTAGCAACTAAAACTGCCCAAGCAGCCAATTTTATTGACATTGCATTACAAAGAATCTAAATTTAACATAATAACGTTTTTACATAAAGCCAATATTTGAACAACCTTCCATATTCAAATTATCTGTAAGATAAAAGGTTTTTATTTCTAAATTGGTGTTATTTACATCAAAAAGCTTTCTAAAAGTTAGATCATAATAGCTGTTAAGACACAGGACTTTGTTCATTTTCTCAGTGGAGAGTACAGCTAACAATCTAGTGGTCTTTGGAAATACAGTAATCCTGCAAACATTTAAACTCCAATTCACAAACATGAATTTACTGAAAATCCTTTATTTATGATAGTCACACCCAATGTAGGTAAATGAAAACCAATCTTTATCCTTTCATTAACACTGAGAGAAAAAGACAAAGCTACTTTTCAGCTACAATGTAGTAAATCCAAAAACACAAGAAACCTGCTCTACATGTTTCAGTTCTTAAAAGGTGAACCCAACAGGTATTTTTGCATTCCGTTTCTGCTCTCACTAAATGTCTGACAATTAACCAAAAAAAGCAGCAAGAACTTCATGCTAAAATGAACAGAATCACTTGAAGGATTTACTTATACAGTCTTTCTGCAAGCATTAAAATGCCCTATAAGGTAAAACAATAAAACACTGCTGTAATTTAGGCAAAAATTAAATGTTAAATCATTTCACATAAGAATGATTAAAATCCAGTTTTCTCATTGATCATATATTTAGTGGAACATTTCATCACTTTCTGTCTACCAGCTTTTGTAGGTTCCTAATAATTTGCTTAACATGACCAAGCATAAATATCTTCTCCTTTTTCAGACTAAAACTTACTCCCAAGCAAATCATTTAAAATTTTAAGACTGTATCTCTTCCATGAACATTACCTAGTCTTCACAGCATAATGTAAAAAGCCACTTCTAATCGTGTTTTGGAAATAGGCACAATGAGAAAAAAAAAAAATCAATTCTTATTCCCTTTCCCATCCATGCCCCATTTTGATTAGATGAAAGATAATCTTAATAGAATTTCACTTAAATTAGCTAATACATGAACTATGATTCCATTTGATTAACCACTTTATTCTGACATAAGGTTGTTTTAAATTTTCATTAAAGCCAACAAATAAAAGTCAGAATTGTACATAGATCTAGAATAAGTCAATACTTACCAAAGATGATTTTTTAAAAGTACTATTATGGTATTAAGCTAACTTCAAAAACAATTATGAGAAAAAACATACATAAAGCAAAACAGTTCATGGTTTCATTGTCCTTCCCTATTTTCTTACCGAAGAAAAAAAGAGTTTGTAATATTTATAAAATGGAAGTTGGATTAGCTGTCGGCCATCCTAACTTTAAAGTGAAATATGAATGAAAACTAAAAACTCATTTCTTTGGACACTTACATTTGAAATTAAATGGTTACTTGTGCAACATCCAAACACTAAAATGAACTGTACAGACAGCAGTGCCCTGGGACAGTAGTGAAACGCACAAAGAAACTCTAGCAGATACGTCTTCTGTGCTTTTCTATCAGTGCATGTATGTATAGTGCATGAAGAATGCAAGTCCACTCTTACTCATTATGTTCCAAAAGCACTAACACATCTAATCAACCAAACTGCTGAGGAATACTTATGACCTTTCTAAATGTCATTCACAGTTGAGAACCTTTATTTTGTATCACAAAAGCGTATGCTAATTTCTTAAAGCTTAAGAAATGACAATGTAGACTTGTGCCCAAAATGTAGCTACAGATTGTTTCAGAACCTCAGATATAATGAATTAAAAGTAGATTAAAATGTTAAATTCTACCTCAAAAAATTCCACTATCCTATGAATGTTAACTAAGAGCTCTCAAAGATTGAGGACCAGCAGAACACTATCCATTTCACCCTAGAACCACACAGAAGTTTTCTCTTTGTTCCCAAACCAATTTGACAGCCACATGCACTGGACTCAAAAGAACACAGGTGTCCATAGCCATTCTATCTGTTTGTGGCCCACGGGTCAAAGTGAGGTCACCACCTCTGGAAGGTAAGATATAATCAGTGCCTGCAAATCCTCATGGTGGCAGATTCACCATAGAGACGCAGCACAACTGGAAACATTGATTATTCTAAAGAAGGGACAAGACACTCGGGGGCGGGGCGGGTACGACTCAGTGGCATCTTCCTGGCCAGTCATACCAAGAAAAGGGATTAAGAAACAACAGGTCTTCAAATGGCACTCAACAGACAGTGGCCAAGAAACAAAAAAAACCCTCACCCAACCATCTGCAGGAATCCCTCCACCAAAAAGCAGAAAATGTATATTCAGGGCCTCGGTCTTCTAATGGACTAAAGGACCGAAGTCCTCTAAAGAGCAGGGTCCACGTGGGACAAAGTTACAAACACTAGAGTTGATTTCTGCATTTGATCTTTCTCCAGAGTACCCTTGATCAACACTACCCAGTTAATGCAAACACCTTGTGAAGGCTAATTCCTTTTAGATTGTGCTTTAAAGTTGCTAACATAGCTAGACTATACCCCTCTGCTAACCACAGAAGACCCAAGAAAAATGGAATGTTTTTATTGGTGATTTCATTAATCTGGGAACCCAGATTAAAGATTCCATTTTGAACATTTCTCAAGATAAGACCTCCGTACTTTATCATAGTTTTTTTCTTTACACTTGTTTGTACTTTATGTTGAAGTCTAAGTAACTCAGCAGGTGGAAGCCAAACCCTCAAGTCCATACTCATGCATCCAGAGCTCACTCTTTTCCCTAGCTATAGACTACTACTTTCAGTAGCAAATGTTGTTTGTCACAAGGAAGCTAAGTGGAAAGGAACGAATCACTCTTCAGGACAAATGTATAGCCACCACTGTGAAGTCACTATGACACACAAGGCGGATCATAGCTGTGCGTGTTCTGGGTTATCTTCCTGTAAGAAAGCAGTGCACTTCAGTTTGGCTGGAGTTCTAAGGTATCAGCACAGGAAGGACCAGACTCCCAAACACTGGTCTCTAAAGAGAAAACTTACTTTAGATTCACTGGATTGCTTAGCAATCATACTTAGAAAAAATTAACTTTATCCAGGGCTAGAAAACACTTGGCAATGGCCTTGTGTGTGTATGTCTGTCTATATGACTATGCTAAGACCATGCAATGATCACATTTCTAGCCTGGTGCATCATACAGCACTCAAGTATTGACATATCTTCTAAAATTTCTTCCTTATACTCTTTGCCCAATAACTATAAGCTATCTTCTCCCTTCAGGACACTTTTGTTCTATAATAATAATCTATCATATTTTTTAAAACTGCAATGCAGAACTCTACTTTGAAAGCATAGGACAAAGCCTGTACTGCCTCTGTGCAATTTGCCATCTTTCCTACACAGGAGTACAGCTTCAAAAGCAACTCATTTCTAGGAAGAAGATGCTAAGGAAGCCCATCATCTCATTTTTAGAATTTTTGGCAACTATACAAATGCACTTTAAAGTCTTAGGACATAATACAAAATGAGAAACTCTAGCTAGGCTTACCAAGCTGTCAAGAATAAGGTTTGACAAAGCTGTTGTTTTACTAACACTTGTTTACCTAGAGACAGATATGTACAGTAAGGGATACCTTCAGACAAAATAATGGTATCTTGCTTATCATTAATCTAAAGCAATAACAATACATGTGAACCTCTTCCCCCAGGCCAGAAAATAGTCCAAGTCAAAATCAACAGGAAGAAAATGTCAATGAATCTGACTTTATTATAACTATGATAAATATACAAAGAAAATACTACCTCAGAGGAAAAAGAAACATAACAGATGTCAATCAAAATATCTCTGAGCAGGAGGTCCACTGGTACGAAAATAAAGATAAAACGCCAAGAGGTTTCTTAAGAAAAATAACTTGGCAGGAAGTCTAATATTATAATTGAATTTGCTTTCCTTGCTGTTTAAGTTACTAACTATTGGAGATCAAAAAAAAAAAAAAAAGTTAAAAACATATGTAAGTGAGAAAATAGGTAGTGAAATGTTTTTAATGCAAACATGCACTCAAACCCTAACTTTATGTTGAGTTTTATAGAAGAATTTGATTCCTATAGTGGAAGAATGTTATTCAGTTGGATTTGAAATCCTTTTTTTTTTTTTTTTGAGATAAGAGTCTCACTCTGTTTTCTCCAGCTAGAGTGCAGTGGCATCATCATAACTCATAGCAACCTCAAACTCCTGGGCTCAAGCAATCCTCCTGCCTCAGCCTCCTGAGTAGCTGGAACTACAGGCAAGCACCACCACGCTGGCTAATTTTTTCTATTTTTAGTAGAGACGGGGTCTTGCTCTTGCTCAGGCTGGTCTCGAACTCCTCAGCTCAAACAATCCTCCCACCTCCGCCTCCCAGAGTGCTAGGATTACAGGTGTGAGACACGGCACCCAGACTGAAATCTTGTTGACATTACACACAAATTACTAAAGCCTTCAAAAGTATCAACCCAATCTTACAGCATAAAATTAATTTTGTTTTATGTCTTCACTATCTGTACTTAATAATTGAATACTTAATAGAAAAATATTCAAAGCTCAAAACAGCAAGCAGTGATCATAATTTCTTTGATAGCATTGGGAGACTTTCCTTTATATATGAACACAAAAATCCAACTTAGTTTTCCAACATATTTAATCAAACTTGATTCATGCTAAAAGAGTTCTATTAGGTTCTCAAACCTCTTCAGATGCTAATGTCTCTGGAGGGCATCTCTATTTGAAATCCTAAACCATTCACTTGCTATTTCTTAACAAAAGCTTGTGAAAATCGTGTAAACCGTACCCTTATCTTTTGGATTACTATGGTTAAGTACAAAAACAATTCATTTAGCATCTTATAAATCATTAGAGTTATACGTAAAAGCACCTACGAGTCTTTAAAAAATAAAAGTTTCACAGTGCACTGCACTTTGGAACATATAAAGGTTGGAACATACGAACATTTAAAAAGAGAATTCTAAGACTTATTCTCTCTCTCAAAGGCATAAAACATAATTAAGCCAACACAACTACTCTTCTCATCTAGCTTCTTAAAATGCAGCACTCAGTAGAAGTAAATTATTGCATATTCAGCATACTGCTTTATCACTTTATTTCCTCAAACCATGCTAAAATTTCTCAAAGGAGAAATCCAGTTCTGTGCTAAGCATGGCCTTTCTCAGGTAACCACTGAGAAACTAATACACAGGTTTGAGGGAATAAGTACAGTAGATGTACATAAAACAGGTACACCCAACTTAAAACATTTTCTGCATAGTTAAGTCACATCATACATATAAACTTTAACAGACATCTTTTAACATTTTTTAACCCCAAACTGTCAAGATGAGCTAAAAGCCTAAAGTTATCATAATCGCATCCCAACAATACCCTTATTTTGTTCCACAGTGCATTAAATGAAGCAGCACAACAGCAATAACATTTAACCATAGTTAAACTACTGTAATCATAAAGATAATCTGTTGGTTCTTAGAAAGGCTCAACACCATTAGAGGCCATACTTCTGGTAACTAACTCTAATCTCTTTCACTTCAGTATTGAGAGCTGAAAAATCCAACTCTACAGGCACCAGAAAGACTGACCAAAGTACTCACTTAAAAAGAAAAAAACAATACAAAACACACTAAAAAAATTAAATGATTTCCAAATGACAGTTAACGAGTGAAAATTATTCATCTGCCAGGCAAATTATGTTTTCACTCCCTTAACAATTTAATAGAAATCTGGAATGCTGGGACCAACTATAAATATGGCTCAAGGAGACCCAAGCAAAGCAGCCGAATTTCTGAAAAGAACAGTAAGAGCTTCCAAACACAATCATATAATGCATTAAAAATCAAAGGTCACAGAAGGATTCACAAATTTGTCACATTAAAAGATGCAGGATTCTGAATAACATAATTCCATACACACTGTGGTAATTGTGGATTCTCCTGCTTAGCACCAAGAGGGTGACACTTTCATTAATAAATAGAATTTCTCCTTTAAAATCAAGCCACTTAAAAGCTAAAGCAAAGTACTACCAAGTGAATTCCTTACAAAAGCCCTTCCTTTAAAAAAAATCCCATGGGGTTAAGCAGAACCCCTAATTAAATAAGCTACCTATACAGAATAAAGATTTCTGTAATAACATTTACAAGCAGAGAAATATTCTGTGGATACCACTGTAAAAAAATTTTTAACTCATATGATAGATGCGCGTGCACACACACACCCCCGCCACACACTCTCTCTCTCAAACACACCCCCCACCCCACAAAAAAACCTTCAATGAGGTCAGATGCAGCCAAAACACTAAAGCCCCTTAAAGCCCTGGTGATTGTCCTCAATTATAGCTGAAATCCTTCTTAAAATGGGCACTGCCATCTTTATTTGGATTTAAGAATCCTCAAGGAGCAAAATATATTCCTAGGAGTGATGGTATGTTACTTGCATGTAACATACACAAACTGTAACCTAGTGAAATGCTTTATTTGTACTTGGGTAAACTGCATACCACCCCCCCCCATTCTATCATCCAGGGGCTTTAGCGTGCCAATAAAAGCATGTCAGTCTCTGCTACTATTGCAAATTGGAACCTAATATAACATCAGTTTCCACAGATCAACACTGAGATGCAAAGTAAAACCTAATGATGTCAGTTTTCAACACATATTTACAAAACTAGAATATAGAAGAAATTTCCACAAGAACAATATCACTGTATAATACTAAAGGGTTAGAGGCAAGATGGTAAAGATATGACCCAACATGGCTGCTGGGTCCCAGCCTCCATGCTCTCTGCCACCCCCTCTCCAGCAGTCTCACAGGTTTACTACTGACTGCATGCCACACTACTTAAAACTACAGTGTCAACTCCCCACCAACTCAATCTCCCTCTGGGCTGCAGACTTTGTCCTTGTGAAGTGCTAGGAGTTCGTTTTGAACATGAACATTATATTGCAGAAGCTGGCTCTAAATAAATTCTTTCAACAGAACTCCAAACAGAGAAGATCAGAGAGCCTCAGTGGTTAGAAGCAAAGAGATGCACAAAATGCCATCAAAGTAGATGACCTGCAATCTTGACATCTGTGACACTTCAGCTCTTGTGTTTATTTAATAATTGGTATTTTAAGTTTCTTCTAAAAATTTCAATATAAGTAAACTATTACTACAATCACTATAATGGGTAGACAGAGCATTCCCATTAACTTGGCTACTTGATAACTCAAAACACTATTTTCTTGACTAGAATACAAAATAAAACCCACAGTCACACAGAATAAATGCCCTCAAAAAAAGCAACTTAAACTTGTACCAAACACTGAAAAGGTAAATCTGTATAAAAGGTTATAACTGCATTTACAGTGCAAACTCATGTTTTCTTTCTACTTTCTCTTCTGCACAGAAAATCTCTTCAGAAACATTGCCTCCCTGCATTTCTTTAAAACACCTGAGAAAGGTAAGGCTTGAGGAGACACTCACTAAAATGCAACAGGTCTCTGATCTTGGGACTGCAAGAATACATCTGCTATCAAAGGTCCAAGATCTTCATTATAGCATTATGGTCAAACTTGAAACTCAAAAAGGCTCTGGATGAAAAGGGGAATTTGCAATGTCCATTACATGCCACAGACTGTCCCTCGGCATGTTCTAGCAACTGATCTTCACCGGAGCAAGGTAAGTCACAAACAGCATCTGTTTAAAAAATTAAAAAAGATAAGCTCAGTAACCTTAGATAAGGAATCAAATACTGTCCTTTGCCTTTAAAGTACTTTATATACACAGTATGTATTTATCTTTCCACACTCTAAATTTAACACCAAGTAGGACCACCAAGTCATGTATTTTCCTTTCCCTAAATTGGTGCTCAACTGAATTTCTAATCTACAGGGTGTCCCAAAAGTCACCATACACATGGAAAATGAGAAATTGTAGCTAAATATACCTTTGTTTACAAAAACATTCATGACAAAATTGTTCCTTTGTATGAAGACTTTTGGGACACCCTGTATTACTGCCTATTTCCACACAAACATTCAAAATTTTAATCTGTGTTTAAGACTTTTGACATTCCCTTGCTTTCAAAAATGGGCATACCTTTATCTACCTCTCATACTTGTATTTTGTGCTATCATAATGGGAGCTTCTTGACAGAGATCAAAATGAAAGCATTATAAATAGTACAATTATACTGTAAGAACCGTAAAGATTACAATTCTAGAAAAATAAAGCTAGAATTTAGGAAGTATTTCAGGAATATACCAATCAAAGAAAAATCCAAATTTTCAAAATCATAGTACAAAAAACTCTAATTTACCTGGCCTTTTTTCTTTTAAATAGAGCAGGAATTGACCAGGAAAGTAGGTTTGGAACGGACATCAAGAGGCAGAGGCAGAAAGTTAAGTCTGAAATGAGGCCTCCCAGGACAAGAATCCTTTTATACGTCTTTCTCAAGACAACTCAGTTTTATATATCCATATCATGCCCAACTATGCTGGATATACTGAGTTATAGTGTGTGCTTTCTTTAATGTTCCTAAACATTAAATAACTGATTAAATAACCACCAGTAAATAACTTAAATAACTGATTTCTGGATACATGCTGATTAGATTTAACTATCAGCCTATCATGGCCCCAACACACAAGGTGACCAGAAAAAATCCTATTAAGAGGACTTCTACCCCCGTAACTTCTCTATACTAAACTCCAATGAGGGCAAAGGATAGATTCTTCAATAAATGGTGCTGAGAAAAATGGATATCCACATGTAAAAAAAACTGGATCCTTATCTTATACCACACACAAAAATGAACTCAAAATGGGTTAAAACTTCAATGTTAGACCTGAAACCATACCACTCCCAGAAGAAAACATAGGGGGAAAAGTTCCTAGACATTGGTCTTAGCAATGATTTTTTTTGGATATGACACGAAAGCACAGGCAACAAAAGCAAAAATAAACAAGTGGGACTACATCGAACTAAACTCTAATGATAGTTCCTAGTTATCCAAAGTTAACTTTAACTTTCCGTAATAGGGTTTAAGCATCACCTTCATCTCTTTTTAAATAGCTTTTATATTACTTAAATCACAGACAATATTACAGAGAAGGAATATACCATTGCTTTTCACTTCTTAGACTTTTCTATATGAATGCCTTAAATTTAGATGGCACATAAATGGAAATCACTGCACAGGAAATTTCATACAGTTAAAAATAACATCTAAGAAACAATAGTATACTGCACTTCCAAATGACATCTATTAAATCAGTATTACCAAAGAGCTTTCTACATTCATTAGGATTACTTTCCAAATCAGACTATCACTTTTCATAACTAAGGAAAGAGAAATTACAAGCATCATTGTACTAGAAGCTATCCTTAGTACTGCCTTTAAAAGCTGATCACCATTACCTCCAAAAAGGGGAAAGTGTTCCCCTTCTGAAGTTAGTGCATCCCTTATATGTATATGAGAATGAGGATTCCTCACTTTTACAATATTTCGTCCTTTTCACTCTCCATCTAATCCCCAATAATTATTTATTTATAATATTCATGCAATGCACTGAGTCTTATATTCACAAAACAGCACAGTCAAAATGCAAATAATTTCATTTTTTAATCACCTAATTCATTTTAGCCAGTTTCATATTTAGACATCTTCACACACATGAACTCTTTGAACAGAACACAGGCAACTCTTCCTGCTTAACTACCACAGTTCATCATACATGCCACTAAAATCAAAGTTAGGCAAAACTCAACCAAATCACACTAAGCAGAGATTTTAAAAAGAAAGTGACTTGCCTGTTTCAAAATTATCCTGAAGTTTTCGTGGATGAAGTTTCTTTTCACATTTCTATTAAAAAAAAAAAACAAAACATACACACACACACCCCCCACACACACACAATCTCCAGTTATTTAACATATTAAAAATCAGAAGCTATATTATCAAATATCTCAGGGAGGGAGAAAATTTAACCACGAATATAATCACCATCCCATGTCTTTTTTTTGAATTTTGTATTTAGTTTATACAACTAAAACTTTTTTCAATTCTTGATCACATGCACATTATAAAGACACCAGAAAAAGAAAAATATTATTACATTTCTCAGCTTGAACTAATTACTATTAACATTGCCGTCTATATCTTCCTAGCATTTTTCCATGAAGATATATGTTCACAGAACTGTATAAATTTTAAATGGAATTATACTACCATACTATAGCCTTTTAAAATCTAATATATTGTGAATAAATTCCTTTTTCAATAAATACAACCTACGCGGTCATTTCTACTGATTTCATGGTAGTCTACTGTATAGATCTATGATTCTACAGTTAATAACATCTTGGATATTTCCATTGTTTCCATTTTTTCATTAGTATAAAGAATGAGGGGATGAATATTCCTTAAATTTCCCTTCTAGGGAAAATAAGTGTTTTGGTGGTTGTTGTTTTTATTACCAGATAGGGTCTTACTCTGTTACCCAGGCTGGAGTGCAGGGACCCAATCATAGCTCACTACAGCCTTGAATTCCTGGACTCAATCAACCCTCCTGCCTCAGTCTTCCCCAGTAGCTGGGACTACAAGCCCAGACCATCATATCTTTTTTTTTTTTGGTTAAACAGGGGTCTTGCTATATTGCCCAGGCTGGTCTCAAACTCCTGGTCTCAAGTGATCCTCCTGCCTTGGCCTCCCAAAGTGGTAGGATTATAGGCGTGAGCCTGGCCAGCAAGCACTTTATAGCCAAACTCCTCTCCAGAAGGTTGTAACAATTCGTAATTTTTATGTGTTGTCCATACACTCAGTAATACACAACTGGGTATTATTAACCTTTTCATCTTTGTAATCTGAAGGTGGTATCCCATCTTAATTTACATTCTTTGACTACACATACTGTTTGACACTTTTCATGTTTATCACTTTTATTTTTTCTCTTATAAACTGTTTATATATTTGTTCTTCATTAACTTTTTTAAAAACTTAAAAAATCTATTTAAGTTCTTCTAAATAAACATGAGAGTCATTTGTGAAGTTCCTCCAAAAAACATTCAAGGATTTTGACTGGTAGCAACTTGAATTTATACATTAACTTGTGGAGAATTAACATTTGTACAGTATTATCAATAAGAAAGTATCTGTCGTTAGAAACTGATGTTGAATTTTATTAAAAATTTTTTAGATCATCTATTGTCTCCTTTGTTCTTCTCACTACTTCAATCAGAGAAACGTGAAGTAACAGTAACAGGCAAGTAGTCTGCTAATAAACCAATCTTCAACATAGATTTACGGAATCATTACACCTCAAGTTAAATAAACAGCATCCAGGGAATTCAGGTAAAATGTTTTTGCTAAAAATTTGAAATTACTATTACCATTCCCTGTTGAAGAAATGAAAAATAGGTGAAGCTACGATAAGAAAATCCAACATTCAGGTATCAGTCAGGACTTACAGAAAAGATAAGCAAAGAGACCATTAGTTATGAATTACCTTCTGGAGCACAAACTAAAAGAATGAAAGGAAATGCCTTAAAACGTTCACAGCTATTTGTCTTCAGGCCTAGTCTAATGACAATGGCACTGGCTATGGATGTTTTGTTTAATCTTCTAAACTCTAACAACTTGAAGAAAAAAAATACATGAACTTCTCCCAATTTTTAACTTCTGTAATTACAGTAATATAGAATATTCAGAAAAATACAAACAAAACAATTAGCCAAAAAATTGCTCTAGAGCTGGTTTGACTATATGCTGTTTTTTGTGGCATTAAAAAAAATGTAAATAGCCACATAAAAAGCAAAGATTAGGCCGGATGCAGTGGCTCACGCTTGTAATCCTAGCACTCTAGGAGGCCGGGGCAGGAGGATCCCTTGAGCTCAGGAGTTTAAGACCAGCCTGAGCAAGAGCAAGAACTCATCTCTACTAAAAAAAAAAAAAAAAAAAAAAAGTGAAGATGAGATGTGCAGCTGAATCGATGTTATAAACCTGTAATTAAGAGTGGCCAAAGAGATTTTTACTGTGAATATAATAGTGCACAATTTAGCTCCATAAAAATCCTATCAACCTATCAATTAAAATAAGATCAAAGCAAATAACATTAATATGCCTTGACAGTGCCTTGCTCCACTCTTAGAAAGGGTGAATTGTCTACTTAGCACGGGGGCTGTAACTCTTACCATCAAAGAATTCTGCTGCTTCGCTGGCTGGCTGTGGACCCCATTTGTTCTTTTCTTTTGATTAGGTGAGTCCTGGTACTGTTTTCTCCCATTTCCCCTCATACTTTGATTCTGTTTTTCCAATAAGAAATAAAATATGCATCTATAGTATTATGTAATAGCACACAAGAATACAATCCTCTGGCTATGTTTAACTGGTTCAATCAAGTTTTCAGCAAACCTCTGTCTCCCACCCAATTTTCATAAATCACCATATATCAATGTTTTTTTAATAGAAGATAGGGCTTCACATAGCAAGATTCCTCTACAAGTATGAAATAGCAAATATAATGGTCCCTAGAAATTTTCCACGCTTGTTGCCTTATCCTGTATCTGCTTACAGATTTTGTTTATAATACATAAATGGAACCTCTCTGTGAGGGAATGCTGAGGTACACTGGCCACAGCTCTTAGAGCAGGAAATAGGAAGCAAATGTGATCAACTGCTACCTTGAAAATCTGCTTTAAATTAATAAATAAGCACTATCAAATGAATGATCACTTATTACAAAATAATGAAGATTGGTATTTTTAAAATTTGGGCCATTATTCCTAAATTTAGACATAAAACCTAAATATGCAGTTGTTTATATCTTGCTATTAAACTGCTTTAAACCAGGCATGGTGGTTCATGCCTGTAATCCCAGCACTTTGGGAGGCAGAAGATCACTTGAGGCCAGGAGTTCGAGACCAGCAATGGGCAACATTAATGGGACCCCCTCTCTACAAAAAATTTAAAAATTAGCTGGGTGTGGTGGCACTTGACATAGCAAGACTGTCACTTAAAAAAGATTTAAAAAATAAACAAACTGCTTTCACATTAGTTAATTTTCCCACCAAAAAAAACCCCCTTAGTTTAAATTAAAACACATAAACTTTCTTTTCAGAGACAAGGTCTCACTCTGTCACCCAGACTAGAATACAGTGGTGTGATCATAGCTCACTGCAACCTCCAATGCCTGGGCTGAGGCAATCCTCCTGCCTCAGCCTCCCCAGTAGCTAGGACTACAGGCATGTGCCACCACATCCAGCTAATTTTTCTATTTTTTTGCAGAGATGGGGTCTCACTATGTCGCCCAGGCTAGTCTGAAACTCCTGGCCTCAAGCAATCCTCCTGCCTTCGTCTCCCAAAGTGCTGGGATTACAGATGTGAGCCACTGTGCCCAGCCTACTTATTATTATATTTCATGTGGTACAACATACATAAAATTTACCATTTCAACCACTTTTAAGTGTATACTTTAATGGCATTAAGTAACAGCCACAATGTTGTACAACCATCACCACAATCGCTTCCCAAACTTTTTTTCATCACCCAAACTTTGTGCCCAATAAACAGTAACTCCCTATTCTTCCTTCCCTCCAGCTCCTGGTAATCTCTAGTCTACTTTGTGTCTCTATTAATTTGTCTAATCTAGGCACCTCATCTAAGTAGAATCATACAATATTTGTCCTTTTGTGTCCAGCTTATTTCACTTAGCATAATGTCTTCTAGGTTCACCCAATTTGTAGCATGTTATCAGAATTTCATTTCTTAAAGGCTGAATAATATTTCATTGTACATATGTACCACTTTTTGTTTACCCATTCACCTACTGCCAGGCATATGGGCCGTTTCCACCTCCGAGTATCGTGAACAATGCCGCTATGAACATTAACACACAAGTTATGTGTTAAAAGTCCTTGCTTTAAATTCTTTTGCATATATACCTAGGAGAATTGCTGAGTCATATGGTAACTCCACATTTAACTTTTTAAGAAACCTCAAGCTGTTTTCCAAGACAGCTGCACCATTTTACATTCTCATCAGGAATGCACAAGGGCTCCAATTTCTCCACGTCCTTCCCAACTCTTGTTATTTTCTGCTGTTATTTTTGTTTTTTATTACAGCCATCCTAATGGGCAAGAAATGGTATCTAATTGTGGTTCTGATTTGCTTTTCCCTAATGATTAATAATGTTGTTGTATGCTACAGGTATGTAAAAAAATAAATAATAATGTTGAGCATCTTCTTGTACACTTATTGGCCATTTGCATAACTTCTTTGGAGAACCATCCAAGTCCTCTGCCCATACTTTCATTGGGTTTTTTTGTTCTTGTTGCCGAGTTCTAGTTCTTCATATATTTTAGATATTAATCCCTTATCATATATGATTTGCAAATATTTCTCCCCTTTTGTAAGCTGTTTTTACTCTTTTGATAATGTCCTCTGAAGCACAAAAGTTTTTAATTTTCACAAACCCAGTATATTAAAAAAAAAAAAATGAAAATAAAAAATAAGAGTGGTCCCCAAATGGACAGTTAAAAAGACAGATGATACCAAGTATTAGTAAGAATGCAGGACAATTAGAACCCTCATGTATTTTGTTGGGCATATAAATCACTTGAGAAAATTAGTTCCAAGTATATACTCAATAACACAGGCATATCCAATGATCCAGTAATTCTTCTTTTAGTTACACAAAAGAATTGTGTACATTCATCAAAAGACATGTATCAAAAATAGCAGCACTGTTAAAGCCCCAAACTGGAAATAAGCAAAATGTCTATTAAAAGTGAATTGGATAAATAAATTGTGATACAACCATACACTGGAATAATGAAAATCAAATTTTACAATACACTGTTAATTTTTTCCCTAACAAAAGCCAATAGATCTTATTTATCTTAAATTGGAAGATATTTCTCTTATGACTTGTTTTAAAATGAACCTTTCACTAGCAGCATGTATATCAAAGTCAGATATTAACTCCTATTACTCATTTTACTGGATTTACACCAAAGCTATAAATATGAAGGAGTCTCAGCCCTGTTTCAAATCACAAGTAAGGAACACAGCAGCCTTTGATCAACAATTCAGAGCTCTATAACTATTAATATGCAATGCCTCAATTTAGAATGATTTCAAAGCCAAATGATCTAAATTTCTGAAAAATCTTAATTGTACATCACTCACCTTTGCTTTTAAAAGGTCAGACATTTCAGAATGATTATTATATGGCTTTTGCTGCAGTGGCTGCCTGTGCTTTACCCACTGGTCACCAGGAGAACCATCAGGAAATAACTGCTGACTGTGGCGTAATTTGGTTCGACTATATCAAGATATTAAAAATAAAAATTAGATCAGAAAGTTTTCACTTATAGTTCTTTTAACACCTGAATAGTTTATCTTACAGACTCAATCTTTCACTTTCTTATTTATGGTCTATCTCCCCCCACTAGAATGTAAGTTCTAAGAGGGCAGAGATTCTTATCTGCTTTGTCTGCAACTTTATCTCTAGCACCTAGAGAAGTGCCTGGCATTCATCTCCTCCCTATACGTGATTGTACTGTGCTGTTGAAAATCTGAAGAAAATAATTACTTCTAAATTTAGCTGAAATGAATATAAGTGCATTTTCCTTATTAATAGGACAAGGAACTCATATTCTTGCTAGGATGTTTAAAGTATGGAATTTGATCCTGTACAGGTCAGTTATGGACCCCATCCATACTGTAAGAGGATCTGAGAAATTCAGCTATCTTCTAAAGCAAAAAGTTAAGGGGCACAGACAATGGATTAGCAAATTAAATAAAGATCCAGTTTCAAATTCTTATGCAAAAGAATCCGACTCTGAAAAATTGTACTCAGGCGGTAATTTGCAATATAAGGTAAGAAATCTCATTATATAGTACCACTTGCATGTATAATATATTCCAGAGACACTGATCCCAAGAATCACATTATAGTAAGATTGCTTCAGAATACTCAGAGTTCTTCTCCTTTCCCATTTAAAAATAATAAAATTTCAGTCTATCCTTTTTCTAGACACGATTCAGCTATTTCCTCCAACATATAACAGACATTAGTCTATATTCTAAAAATACACAAAAAAACCTGAAATTTGGTTAGAGAAGTTGCTTTATCATCTCCTTACCCACTCACCAAGACCACAAACCCCTGGACTAAGATAGGGAACTCATACCACACACTATGGTCAACAGATTCTTCCAAACATGAACATTCATATAATTATTTTTTCAAATACTGTCATTATTTCCTAATTTTTTTTGGCAGTGTCTTTGTTTCTTTTTATCTTGGCTGCATTCCCGTCTACCTTACTTTTTCTATACTGTTTCACTTGTTTCTGTAGTATATTATTTGGTGATTATCACCATAGATTCAGAAAGGCATCTCCAAGCATTTAGTCTAAGCTCCTGTCCTCATAAAACCCATCTAAAATAGAATGCTATCTATTTTAAAGCTATTGACTATACATGTGGTTTACTCCTATTAATTTCTGAAGCTCTATGATAAAAGCAGAATCACCCAATTGCAGAAAATGTAAAAATCAGCTCTCTCTGAACCTAACATAGATAAAGTTCTCATAAACTGATGCCAAAATTATATGCTTATTTAATAAAGTTACTTCCCCAGCCTACTCTATAAGTGATTTGGATGCAATTAAGTTCCAAGCAAGAAAATGTTCTTCATAGTTCATGTCCATATAATACTCTTTTATAATACACACTCTATGCTAGGGAAAGAAAAAAAAGCAAGCCCAGGTCTTCACCATTCTTTCTTTGACTTTAACAAATTATACATCAGCATCTATCATCTTCCCTGCACGAAAACAGACCTCAATATCCCAACCAACCAACATCACAAATTTCCTTATCTCTAAAGTTGGCTATGAGAACAGAGAAGTATAATAACACTGTGAACACACATAAGTTTTTCTTTTCCTAGTGTTCTACCTATCCACCTGAAAAGTTGGTATCCTCTTGAGTATACTATTTTAAAATGTGCCTGAAGCTACTTTCCAACTGCAATTAACCTTTTACATCTTTTAAAAATCTTCTATTACCCGTGAGACCAATAACGAAATAGTAACTATAAAAAGGAATCCTATACCTCTGCAAACTTTAGAAGCAAAATGCTTCCATATTTAAAACAACTATCAGGAAATCAGAATTCAATATATTCAATTATATTCAACATATTCAATAATTCCATAAATGTATTTCTTTACCTCAATTTTTCCACAGTGTAAGGTTTAGCTGGTGTGCTACCAGCTGAGGAAAATCCATTGTCACTATCTGAGGAATCTCCAAATCTTCGAGAAAGCCAGTCCCTTAATGGTCTATGGAAACAAGAAGAATTCACTTTTAGGCCAAAGTGGAAGGATTGCTTGAGGCCAGGAGTATGAGACTAGCCTGTGCAACCCAGCGAGACTCTGTCTCTGTAAAATACAGAAAAATTAGCCAGGGGTGGTGGTGTGTGCCTGTAGTCCCAGCTACTCTAGGAGGCTGAGGCAATAGGATAGTCTGAGCTCAGGAGTTTGAGGTTGCAGTGAGTTATAATGATATGACTGTACTCTAGTCCAGGCAACAGAGCAAGACACTGTCTCAAAACACAAAAACAAAACAAAAAAAAAAAGAATTAACTTTTAAAATCTGGCTATAGAAAGAAACTACTATCAGAATCATGAAGGCTATTTTTAAAGAAATATGAACATACCTGATAAAGGGAATAGCCATAAAAAATTTGTTAGGTGCCAAACCAAGTTTAGATTTTGGGGTCATATCATTTCTATGACAAGGCAATTTCTCAATGGAGAACCACTCAATGTTCTGAAACACAAAAGAAAATAATTCATTTAGTTAATTGTTATGAAGAAGTTTCTAAAAGAAATTCCCTACTTCATTCAATTAGGATACTGCCCAGCAACCTGAAAATACTACCAATTGTTACATACCCGAATTTCTCTCCTGGTTTTCGGGTTAAATTTTGTGTCTTTTGGAATTCCTGGAATAATGTACAAACGAGCAAGCTGGTCATTGATTCGTAGTTCAATGTAATCATCCTTACAAATATAGTCTTTGATATCAAAACCAGTTTCTTCAAAGACCTGGAAATAACAAATGTGGATGAAATTTTCATTTTTAGCTGTTAGACCTCCAGTTCATTAAAGTTTATTTCAAAGACAAAAATTCAGAAAAGGGGAGACATTATTTGTATCTACTACTTCTGGAAATGGCAGAATGGGTACAGAAGTATGAATGTGATACTGAAAAAAAGAAAGTTCTTGTGTCCTACGTTTCTCTATATCCACATCTGGTACTTTGGGTATACACAGAGACAGTCCACTGACATTCAAACATACCCAAACTATACACCTTTCCCAGAATAAAATTCTGAATGCTCAGTGATACAGGTTTCATGGTTTCCCACCTTCCCAAATCTTAACATGTATATACAGAAGACAATGTAATTAAACCATCAATCACATGGATTTATCTTATAATTCATGCATGCTGTCTGAGCATTCCCATTAGAGCAAAAGTCCAGATGCTTTGGCTTTTCTTCTTTGAAACTAAGGTCTAATCTACTGCTTTAGACAGAGCTTAAAAACATTTTTGATTAGTAAATAAATCTTAATGGGTTATTAGATTTATAGCTATAACAATTAAGAATAGTTTACCTAAAAGTTTACGTATCAATATATGAAATTGTTTCTCTTCATTAAGGACACCCTTAAGAGAGTCAAAGGGAAAACATAAATCAAAGACACAATGCATTCATATCCAATATATATTAAAAACTCATATATATACACATATACATATCAATAAGACAAGTAACTCAACTTTTAAAAAATGGGTAATGTATAAATGGGTACTTAATAAAAGGGGATATTCGAATGGCCATTAAGAATAAACATGACAAGGTGCTCAACATCATTAAACTTCAGGAAAATGGAAGTTAAAACCACAATGATAAACCATTACATTCCCATCAAAGTAGCTAAAAATTTTTTAATTTGACAATTTGGTGTGTAGGCCAGGATCCATTCATTGCTGTTGGGAATATAAATTGGTACAACTACTTGGAAAACTATTGGCAGTAGCCTCCCTATTACTCAGCAAGTCTAGTCTTAGAGAAATATGGGTTTCCTTCCCTCAAAGGGCATATACAAGAAATAGGCACAGCAGCTTTATTCATAGTAGCAAAAACTGTATACAATTCAATGTGTAAGAAAATGGACAAAGAGTTATAATATTTGTACACTAGGATATTACAGAGAATAAAAAGAATCAACTATGGATACATGCAAGAAGATAAATCTCACAGGCATTATGTTGAGCCAAAGAAGCCAAACACAAAAAAAGTCACAACTGCAAAATTTCATTTATACAAAGCTCAAGAACAAGCAAAACTAATCAATGGTAACAGAAGGCAAAACAATGAGTCCCTTCAGTATAAGTGTGGGAAGAAGTGGCAGGCAGGACTCTTCTGAGGTGCTATAAGTGTTTTGTATCTTCTTTTTTTTTTTTTTCTTTTTTTGAGAGAGAGTCTCGCTTTGTTGTCCGGGCTAGAGTGCTGTGGCACCAGCCTAGCTCACAGCAATCTCAAACTCCTGGGCTCAAGCGATCCTCCTGCCTTAGCCTCCCAAGTGGCTGGGACTGCAATTATGTACCACCAAGCCTGGCTAATTTTTTCTATTTTTAGTTGCCTGGCTAATTTTTTTTTCTATTTTTAGTAGAGACTTCAGTAGTCTTACTCTTGCTCAGGCTGGTCTCAAACTCCTAACCTCAAGCAATCCTCCCACTTTGGCCTACCCAAGGGTTGGGATTACAGTCGTGAACCACCGTGCCCGGCCATGTTCTGTATCTTGATCTGGGTGGTGGTTTCACAGGTATATACACATATAAAAATGAACAAACTGTTTAGTTAAGATTAGCGTACTTTATGTATTTTAGCTTCAACAGAAAAAGGTTTAAAAAATAATTTATATATGGTTCTTAATTCTATTTTTACTTCATCTCTTTACTTCCTTCTTCGAATATCTCATTGTCAGAAATAAGTATACACAGCTAGTCACATAAATCTGTATAATAATTAGGAACTATGCTAAAAGTAAATTGTATAATCTAAATTCCCTGTGAGCAGAGCCTATTATCTATGTGTTACAAATAGTATCTAACTAAATAAATAAAATATTGAAGGACAGAGGAACTGTTTTAGATTAAGAAGACTGAAAGACATACCAACTAAATGCAAATGAAATAAATGAGCCTAGACAGGTGTTGAGGTAGAAACTGAAGAAAGGATCATAATGGGCAAATAGTGTTTTTAAATATGAACTGTCCATTAGGTAACAGCACATCAGTGTTACATTCCTGCATGCGATAATTACACTGTGATTACCCTAAAAGAATTCTTTGTTTTTAAAAGCTATGCATAAGTATATATTTAAATATAAAGGGGCATTTTGTCTGCAATTTACTCTTAAATAATTCAGCAATAAAAACCATATATACACACACATCAAAAGTAAATATGGCAAAACAAACCAGGGTCTATTCTTTGTATTACTCTCCCCACTTTTCTACTTGAAATTATCTCATTATTTATTCATGTAATTTTTATGAAGTCATATGTAACCAAATGCTTAGTTCATTTTAGTACATTATTCAAATATGTACTGTGTGCCTAGGCAGTGAATTCAGTAATGAATAAAGCAAGCACTGTCCTTGAAGGAGTTCAGTCTAAAAAAGAAAAAAGAAAAAAAAAAAAATCAAGTGTAATTTGATGTTTAAGTGTTTAAAAGGTAGGAAGAGGGTGCCTAACTCAGCCTTTTGTAAAGGTGTGTGAGAGTTGGGGTGGTCACCTTTGGAAGTCTGTCATGGACAGCATCTTATTCTGCTGGACAACCTGGAGCTAGGACTGAAGATGAATAGGAGTTTGCCACATAGATAAGAAGTAAAAGGCATTCCATTTAGATAGCTGGGAATGGCTACAACTAAAGAATTACATGCAAAACGAAGTGGTACGATATGAGGCAAAATGAAAAGGGCCATCAGCACTAATCCAGGCAGCTTCAAACTATACAACCAAAGCCAGAATAAAAATAACAGAAAAACACCTCTCAATCCTAGAAGTGACACAGACAGATTTGCCTCTAAAATTAGGCATTCACTTTCATCAAATATCTACCAGGAATAAGTTTTAACAGCTGACTTACATGTACAGACTCCAGAAACAAATTTTAATACCATACCTTCTGTGCATCAAATCTATTATTGTATTATTAACTATGTACAATACACAGTTAATTTTTCTAGCACATGGAACAGCATTAACTTTTCAAATGTTATCAAATAAAAATCCCCACGTAAAAGGTTTTTTAAGGAGTGTTACCTAAGGAGAACTGGCACAGGGAGACAATAAAATTGTTTACAGTATTTGTCCTGGCCGGGCGCGGTGGCTCACACCTGTAATCCTAGCACTCTGGGAGGCCGAGGCGGGTGGATTGCTCGAGGTCAGGAGTTCGAGACCAGCCTGAGCAAGAACGAGACCCCGTCTTTGCTAAAAAATAGAAAGAAATGATCTGGCCAACTAAAATATATATAGAAAAAATTAGCCGGGCATGGTGGTGCATGCCTGTAGTCCCAGCTACTCAGGAGGCTGAGGCAGTAGGATCGCTTAAGTCCAGGAGTTTGAGGTTGCTGTGAGCTAGGCTGATGCCATGGCACTCACTCTAGCCCAGGCAACAAAGCGAGACTTTGTCTCAAAAAAAAAAAAAAATGTTTATAATATTTGTCCTATAAGCCTATGGAAAGAAGTAGACTAAGCCAACCAGTAGTTTCTCTGTACAAATTCTGTGAATTAAATCATATAAATGCATATTGAAGTCAGCTTCATTACAATAAAACATGTTTTGGCAAATAATAAGCCACAGTATGTAATCTTGAAACTACAAGTGAATTGCCAAGTATCATTTGCTTCTTTCTCAACAGCTGGTGTTTCACAACAAATGACAACAAGAATATACTGAGGTTATTATGCCTTCAATAATATCTAGGAAACATTTTTCACATCTTTGTCCTTTTAAATAAAATTTACAAGAAGCCATGGTTTGGACTGATCTCCTACACTAGGCCCCAGCAGACCAAACCAAAATGGAGTTGCTCATGCTAAAGTCCCATGTACCCCACGTCACCAAACCAACACTATTAATAAGTTGTTTACCTGACCTTCAAGAAATCAGGAGAGGGAGAGATAACAGCCAAATCCCAAAACAGCCCAGTTTTAATGGTCATAAGGAAGTCCCTTTGCTTAACCTTTACAGTGAAAGTAATGGAAAAGACCAATCTGTGTTTTGTTTTCTGTTTCTGCTTTCCTCAGTCCTTTTCTGTCTTTAAAACCAACCTGTTCGTGACCAGTGAGACCCCGTCTCTACAAAAAAATTAAAAAATTATATGGGTGTGGTGTTGCATTCCTGTAATCCTAGCTACTAGGGAAACTGAGGCAGGATGATCGTTTGTACCCTGGAATTCAAGGCTATGGTAGAGCTATGACCAGGCCACTACATTCCAGCCTTGGGGAGAGTGAGACCTTGTTTCTAAAAAAAAAAAAAAATCAAAGAAAAACAATAAAAGAATTTAAAGGAAAAAAAACCCCAAGTTCCTCTGTTCAGCTGATCGCAACACTTATTCTATTTTATGGAATGAAGTGTTGCCTGATTCTCAAATCACAAATAAAGCCAGTCCCAATCTTTAAACTTATTGTAATTTTGTCTTTTGACGGGTCCTAAATATTTCACTGAATAAAATTGTTCATAAATAATCAAATTAACAAATGTGAACCAAGAGGTCAAACAGAAGATTGGAAATTACTTAAGACTGCCCTTAGCTTTCTATTGATAATTATTTATGCCTTCTCCTTGAGAAGCTTGTTTATCAGAGCTGCTATAGGCTCAGCGTACATACACAGTCCTGTTTTGGGATGTGTCAAATTCTGCCATAGCATAACAAAACACCTTAGTACTGCCACGTACAATAACATAACTGTAGGAATGCTATAATAAGCCAAAAAAAAATGCTATTAGCAACTTAAGGATAAGCATCCACGGTAGAACTGTGTAACTTAAAAAAGAAGTGCTTAAGATACCAGTCTAAGTTTAATCAGCAGCTAGAAAATTAGGACAAAACCTTTCCCTGTACGTTAATACAAGTAAAAATTAAAAGGAAAAATGAGGCATTAATAAATGATAAAGAATGGAATAACAATCTGGTTTACAAATAAGACTTAACTGGTGGTTTCCCCGCTTTCAAGCAGTGCTGCTTCTATTATACTGCAGTACCACCAAGTGGCAGAAGGACATAACTGCAATTCTAGGACTGTTAATTGAATGCTTTTCATCATTCAAAAATGGCAACTGCTATAGACTGGACTGTGTGTCCCCCCCTCACCCAAATTCTTATGCTGAAGTCCTAACCCCTAATGTGACTGTATTTGGAGACAGGGTTCTCAGGAGGTAACAGAGGTTAAGTGAGGTCCGTAAGGGTGGAGCCTTCATCTGATAGAGCTGGTGTCTTTATAAGAAAAGGAAAAGACACCCGAGCTCTCTCCACATGCACCCAAGAAAGGCCATGTGAGCACAAAGCAAGAAGGCAGTTGTCTACAAGCCAGGAAGAGATCCCTCACCAGGAATCAAATCAGGTAGCACCTTGATCTTGGACTTTCCAGCCTTCAGAACTACCCCACTTCCCTTGCCCTAAGAATAAATTTTATTCATGTACTTTCTTACCAATTAGGGTGAGTTATATTCATTACTGAAATTAGCACCATACAAACAGAACAATCTTTTATCTTAGTATTAATATCTTAAAGCAGAAAACAAACAAATACCATAACCAATACAAAAACCGGGTGCCTCAGTTCACAGGTTAACTACCTCTCTTTCCCCAAATAATGTATTTCTGCATTATTCTTACTCTTTGCAATATAGTGTATAAAACTCTTCATATGGAAGGATCTAGGTAGATCTCTTGGGTCCGGGGCATACTTCAGTTTTGCAAGTTTAGGAACAGTAGTCTCCCTACCCTCCCCCATCTTTGTGGCATTGCGTTCTGGATTTCAGTTATCTCAGTCTGAAGAGTGAGTGAGAACAGTACAGAAAGATATTTTGATAAGATATTTCACATAACTTTTATTATAGTATATTGTTATAATTGTTCTATTTATTAGTTATTGTTGCTAATCTCCTACTGTGCCTAATTTATAAATTAAACCTTATCATAGGTATATCAGTATAGGAAAAAAACATAGCATATATAGGGTTCCCTACTATCCATCGTTTCAGGATATACTGGGGACCTTGGAATATATCCTCCAAGGATAAGAGGGGACTACTGTGTTTGATTCCTCTCAAGTTCTCCCTAAAAGACCCAATTATAGAGACAGTTGATCCCACCCAATTTAACCTGAATTTTTGTTATTCCAGCTAATGTAATGTCCTTTCCTGACCTAGACAACAACCGTGCTGCCGTGGGGAACCTGCGGCCTTGGGGACACACGTGGCCCTTCAGATCCACCAGTGTGGCTCCTCGACCAAATCCAAACTTCACATCTGACCAAATTTGGATTCAGTCAAACGGCTGCACTCGAGGATCCAGAAGGCCGTATGTGGCCTTAAGGCTGCAGGTTCTCCACTCTATTTTAACCTTCCTTATGAGCAAGAGAACTTACAACATTTAAGCACATAAAAGGGAAGATTTTTACAACTGACCTCCTGCCATCTACAGAAAGGAAAAGGAAAAGCTTTTAGAGGATGTGGCAATTTCTCTCACCTTCTTCCCTCCAAACAGCTTTCAATTTTAAGAGACGTACATAAACCTTCATTGACTTGCATACAACAACTTTGTCTATAAGCTGCTGCAAATACTAGCTTGGATAAGATGTTCCATACTGAATTTAAAATACAGCATTTTCAATCATTTTATCAATCCTACTCCAAAGTAAATAACTAGTGATGGATTTTCCATGGTACATAACCACTAGTAGTTTATAAGAATTTTAGGCCGGGCGCGGTGGCTCACGCCTGTAATCCTAGCACTCTGGGAGGCCGAGGTGGGCGGATCGTTTGAGCTCAGGAGTTCGAGACCAGCCTGAGCAAGAGTGAGACCCCGTCTCTACTAAAAATAGAAAGAAATTATATGGACAGCTAAAAATATATATAGAAAAAATTAGCCGGGCATGGTGGCGCATGCCTGTAGTCCCAGCTACTCGGGAGGCTGAGACAGGAGGATCCCTTGAGCTCAGGAGTTTGAGGTTGCTGTGAGCTAGGCTGACGCCACGGCACTCACTCTAGCCTGGGCAACAGAGTGAGACTCTGTCTCAAAAAAAAAAAAAAAAAAAAAAAAAAAAAAATTTTAACTAGTATCCCTCATAAATAGTTATAAGCAAACTTAAACTAAGCAGCAAACAATGCGGCATGAAAACATTAAGTCAAAACACATGCAAGGCAATGGATTCTAATGAAATATGCCACAAAATCCTTATTAGTGTCTCAAAAAAATCTCAAATTCAAATCACTACCTTAGATTTTTTGCCCTTAAAGGTATCACTTCCAGTTATGAAGCCCTTGAGTGACTCTCCTTAATAAATTTATATCTTACAATGATTAAGTAACTTGCCTAGAGACTATACTAGATCAAAAATCTTTCAACTCCTTGGCCAGTCTTCTTTCCATTGTATCATACTTCCTATGGTTCAATTTCTTAAATCTCAACAATAAAGCATAATGTGGAAAAATAAGAACACAGTACACAATCCATCACAAGGTATTGTATAATTAGTACCAAGTGAATAATAAAGACGATAGTTGCTACGAAAGTTTAGAGAATATTGTGGGCTAGAGCTGATTGTTAAGACTTTAAAACAGAATTTTATGTAAGAAGGAACTCCAGAAAACATCCATTCTAAACTTCATTTTACAGATAAGAAACTCAAGTCCTACATACAAAGCTTGTTGGTAGCAGTCCTTCAGGGGAAAAAAACGATTTGAGCTGGGTTTAGAAATGTATATAGATAGGATTTGAATAGGAAGCAAGAAAAGAGGATTTTCCAGGTGGGGAAATAGTATTAGCAAAATTTTAGAAGCTGAAACAATCATCAAGTTCAGGGGACAGAGAATAAATACTTTTGACTGAGAATGAAATAAATTCAGAAATGGCTAAGATTTGTGTTGGGGGGAGGGGAAAGAGTTTAAATATTTAAATAATTAAACTTCATCCTGTGAGCAGTGGAGAACTAGAGTTTGAGCAACAAACGTAAATTTCTTAGAAAAGCCCAAATTTGTGCACTTGTCTGCAAGCCAAGACTATAACATCAAACAAGGATAACAGCCAAAATATTTTACCAATTAAGAAAACGAACAATGAAAGAAACATAAGAATAAATAACAGATGTGGACAAAACAATCAGTAGTTATGTTAAAATATAGAAGTTGCTTCATGCACTCAAGTTCTGAAAAGAGGGTTAGAGAGTCCAAACAAGAGAATCTATATGGCTTAATTTAAAAAAAAAAAAAAAAAATACATTCAGAGCCCAACAGCCAAATTTACTATGTTTCAGACTGTAATAACTAACTTACCTCTCTAGCAGCACAATCATGAGGAGCTTCTTCTTTATTTACTTTTCCTTTTGGAAATCCCCAGCCTGATTTTGCCAGGTACCCCTGAACCAGTAGTACCTACAAAACAAACAGAGATAAAAATCAAATTCGTCCTCCTTTCCCACACTCCTTTCTAAAATCAAAGGTATTTTTCTCCTTCAGGTAACTGTTATCACCAATAATTTTATTCAGTATTTGGTTTAAATATCTTCCATGAGTCTGAATATACTACTACTAATACGAAAGCATTCTGCTTATTTAAAAAATATTTCTTCAACAACGAAGTGACACTTTTTTGCACTAAGCCAGAGCTGCAAGAAGTATTCATATAAAATCTTAAGACCCAGAATGCAGACAAAATACACAAAATTTGGCCTTTTAGTGCTAGAAATCTAAGAATATTTTAAAACCTCAATTCAGAATGCTACATAAATAACAAATTTTGTTAATGGGCTAAAAATTAACAGTTGATCACTATTTCACTAAAAACCTTGTTATTTTATTACACTCACATTTTCAAGTGTCTCATCAAGAATAATTGCACCATATGTTGGTACTCCCATTTTATATTCCTTCCATTCATCCAAAACCTTTTCCACATCTTCACCTTGAGGCAGCAAAAATGGACAATGACTGAAGAGTATAAACAATGTCAAGGAATCTACTTTCTCCCTTAATTCAGCTTGAGAAATTGTATACAGAAAGAAATCTACTTAAATTAACTGTGTATTTTATGTGAAATTACTCAAATCTTTACCTCTCTTAATATTTTTATTTTTTTCCAAATCTGTTTTCTCTTAAACAAGTCATTGTTAATTTCTGCATTTAGCCTAGAGACAGATCAAGTAATTTTTGAGTACTCACAGTCCTGGATCCCTAAGTTAACACAATTAAATTCAGGACCATGTAAACACTTCAAACACTTCTCATTAAGTGAGTTAAATTCATTATACTCAGGAGTCAATGGACACTGAAGTAATGGCAAGAAACAGAAGTACAGTGTGTGCATATACATTATATACATATAATGTACGTATATTATATATGTATATATGGCTACGAGAAAGAAACCATCAGAAAAACAAGAAAGTAGTGAACCCCAAGAAATAGAACTACAGATGAGGTATACCATTCTATGCTGCTGACTTTCTTTACCATGTATATGTATTGTTTCTATAATAAAAAACATTTTAATGATGAAGATTTACTAAGGATTATAGAAAAAGGTAAATCTGGGTATTAAGGAAAGTATAGCCAGTTTCAAAAACACTAGGCATGCCCTCTGCCCCCAAAGTTGGGCAGTGTAAAATAGTATTATAAAAAAGAAAAAAGGAAAAAAGCTCAAACCCTGAAATTGCATGCTCAGGCTTCCAATACTTCATGCCATCAAATGCCTCATCACTATAACACTGTTAATTATAAAAAGCGTGGTCAAGCACTGTGGCTCGCACTTGGAATCCCAGAAGTTAGCCGGGCATGGGGGCAAGTGCCTATACTCCCAGCTACTCCAGAGGCTGAGGCAGGAGGGATCAATCACTTGAGCCCAGGAGTTCAAGGCTTCAGTAAGCTATGATCCCAACACTGCACTCCAGCCAGGCAACAGAGCCAGACTCCAACTCTTAAAAACTAAAAATTATAAAAAGTGTAGGGAAAATTATAATTTATGATAGTGTTTCTCATACTGAGGACATACTTTCAAGGGTTCTCAAGTCCTCTGTAGAAACTTGTATACTCTGTGTTTTCATTTTGATGTTACTCTAAAAACATGTAATATGAGCATATTTTCAATTATCTAGATGACCACATATATCAAATACTACCACTTAATTTCGAGGCCATATTGGTACTAGTACTACTTTAATTGCTCAGAGTTATCAAAAACAGAAGAAACCTAATACACAAATGATGCATTAGGGTCAAATAACACACCAACATAATATAGCAAAGAAAGTTTCTTAACAGATGGAGCTGGGAAAGATGGTAGAAGAACTGGTAACAAAAGTAAATCAAACTCAAAACGCCCTCAAAGAAAGCAGCATTATATTCACACTGTGATGAGAAATTTGGTTTAAACAAAAACACATGAAATTCATTTTATTAATTTAAATTTTATGAGTTCTACAATTTTATAATTTAAATTTCGTTTTGGTTTTACAGTTGCAGTAAGAACAAAATAGGCCCTCAAAGAATTCAAAGAAGTCAACTGTCTATGACAATATCGTAATTAAAAGACAAGCATGAGGTTAATCTCAATATAATTAGTTCATGCCTTATTTGGGGGGGGAAGATAAAAGCTTGGATACATCATTAACCATTCCATGAAGCCCTATGGTTCTATAGGGGCTTTCTAAGATTCTAATAGGTATTTCCCAATAAAAGTCTTGCTTTACATGTTTAGTAAAGTCCCTAGCAAAACTTCAGCCAAGGAGCAAATCCAGGATACCCTTGTCTATATTCATCCACATTGCTGAGTGCTTACTGAAGAAAAATCACAAGACTATGCCCAATTTACAAGAGAAACAGAAGCATAGAAAAGTTCCATAATTTACCCAAGGATGCACAAGTAGTAAATGGCAGAGATAGGATGCTAATTCAAAAAATGTCGCTCCAGAACGTATGCTGTAACATCCACCTATAGTATGCCATCTTCTCCACTCTCATATCCCAATGGCACTACAAATTCAACTTGTCTGTAACTGAACCCATCATTCCCCTCACAAAATGTTTCATTTTCCTATGAATGGAATGGCACACTCATCCACTCAACTGCGCACACCAGAAACCTGGGTACCATCCTTGACTCTACCTCTCCTCAGATATCCAAGTTATCACCAATTTACCTCCTAATATTTTCCAAATTGACCTCTTCACTTCTAACATAGATTTTCATTATCTTTCTAGTAAACTAATGAAATCGCATCTTAACTAGGTTCCCATCTCCAGTCTTGCCTTCCTCCAAGTCAATGTCCACACTATTCCAGAGTCATCTTTCAAAACACCCTATAGGGAGAAATCAAGCAAACGTGGCAAAATATTAACAATAGATGGATACAGATAAAGGGCATGACGGCGGTAATATTCTCACCTTCTCTGTAAGTTGAAGTTTTTTTCCCAAAATAAAGTTTAATTTTTTCAAAAAAAAAAAACAAACCTCCTATATTATTCTTTTTCAAACAAATACGGCCCACAAGACCGCTACAAGTTTTAGCCCCTTAATTACTCTGTTGTCATCTTGTTTCTTCCTGCTTACTCTAAAATATAATCATATTTACCTCTTTTCACTTCCTCACACAGATTTTCCTCACACAGATCACCTTCTCTAAAGAAGGCTTCTATCCAGCCCTCCAATCTTTTTTTTGGAGGAGAAATAGTTAACATTTATTGTTCACTCACTATGTGCCAGGGACTGTTCTAAACAATTTACCTATACAAATTAACCTGATTCTCAAACTGATCCTTGGAATTAGGTATTATTATTAACCTTATTTTTCAGGAGGAAACTGGGATCCCCATCTAAGAGAAATTAAATAACTTACCCAAGATTTTCCAGTGGCCTCGAGTTGGGATTCAAATTCATAGCCCCCAAACCCTGATTAGGCATCCCTCTCCTCTGTTCCAAACCTACATCTTACCATACTGCAGTGTAATAATTTCCTTTCCTGTCTGTCTTTTATCTTCATACAGATACTGAGTCTACCTTGTTCACTGCATAATGCCTGACACAGAAACCATTCGGTTATTTGACAAAGTCTACCACATTAGCAATAAAGGTTCCTTCTCCATATAACTAAATTAAAAGAAACATAACTAAAACAAAGGTTTCTGATGTTTATTTTTTAATAGCAAGGAAAGTGTAAAACTCATGTACACAACACAAACAAAATCTTATCCAGAACCCCAAAGTATGTAAAGTTGCTCTGGCAGAACTCTAAGTCTGTACAAAATGACCAAAACAGGCCTGGCACGGTGGCTCACGTCTGTAATCCTAGCACTCTGGGAGGCAGAGGCAGGATGATTACTAGAGCTCAGGAGTTTGAGACCAGTCTGAGCAAGAGTGAGATCCTGTCTCTATTAAAAATAGAAAAATTAGCCAGGCATTGATTGTTGCTTGCGCCTGCAGTCCCAGCTACTCAAGAGGCTGAGGCAGGAAGATTGCTTGAGCCCAGGAATTTGAGGTTGCAGTGAGCTATAATGAGTCCACTGTACCCTACCCGGGGCAACAGAGCAAGACTCTGTCTCAAAAAAAGAAAAAAACCAAAACAAAACAAAACAAAATGACCAAAACAAAAGAGGACTTGGTTGTTTTAGTTATGTTTCCATAACTACATTATAACTACTTAAAACCAAAGTCTTCCATGAATTCTCCACAGAACCTATCACCAAGGCTTTAAGAAAGATGGTCCTCAATATACTCCTGTTCCCCTTTGATTCCTCATTAACTTCTACACATTTAATCAGTCAATGGTTTGATCATTCTTCCTTTGAAATGTCTCCCCCATCAGTGTTCTTTGTAGTTCTGCTACTATGACTCAGGACCTTATTATTCCATATCTCAACTGGTGTAATGGTCTAAACCATGGTTCGACCTACCCTGCCAAATAAATTGAATACCATTTTCAAATGATCAGAGTAATATTCTTTATCCTTGCTCAAAAACTTCTATAGTTAACAGTTACCTAGAACAACCAGCGTTTCATCCATTTTGTACAGAGCCCTAAGGGGTCCGTATTTCATAGGGTTTAAGGAAAGTAACAGGGAGCTAAGCATGTGGGTATTTCAAGTCACCTATCCCTACTCCAACTCTAGTTCTAGTACCCAAACTTGTGGGGACAAATCCATTTGAGCAAACATTTTTATAGTTAAAAACAACGACCTACAGAATAAAAATCAAAGCACCTTGGCTCAAGATTTGAAAATCCACACAATCCCCATCCCCACATACCTTTTCAATCATGTCTCCTATTATGGCCCCATGAGAACCCTCTGCTCAATATACATTATTTCCTGACTTATCCTTTTAGCTTTTCAAATCTCCAATTTTGCTCAATCCCTTTTCTTTACTAAAACATATTTCCTACTTCTACTTAGAAAATCCCATATTCCCTTAAAAATATAGCTTTGCCTAAAATCTATCTTTCCACCCCTTTTCTAAATTCTAAAAACATTTAATATTAGGACCATTAGCAACTCCTCAATTCTTTGCCTTGTGACATAGCTACTTTTATAATATTAAATATTCATGTGACTCTTTTATAACTAATAAACTATGACAAGCTTCTAATAGTTAAATAGGGGAGAAAAGGCTTCTCTGAAAACAAGGACTTCTCTGTATTTGCCACAGAACTAAAAACAAATGCTTTGAACACAGTAAATATTCAACAATCACTTAAGAAATTTCTAAACAAATCAGAAAGACAGTAATCTGATAAAGATCATCTGGTTAAACGGAGCAGCAAAAGTAAAGTAAAAAACAGATCAGTTCTACTAATGGGTTAGCTATTTCAAAAAGAAAATTTAATTCTAATCATCAGTGTGCATTTCAAGGAGTCTTCTGTATAAAAATAAAGACACTATTAAATTGTCTACTATTTATATTTGACACTTTTTAGATATCAAGCACGTTTTATCTAACAGGTTAAAAAAATCTCAAAGACAAGTAAAATTGTGTTAAATATTTTACTAACAAGAATGAAAGACAGTTATTATAGTAATGAAAAGGATATCAGCTTTAGCAAAGTCTCTTATCCCACACTGAGGTAATCCTGATGTGTTCTGCATGTAGAAATCCAAGTAAAACCAATGGGCAAGTTCAATCTGAAAACACACTCGGATTGCATTGTCTCTTTCCTCGCTGGGAATATGCAAAATAAATCGGCTGTCAAAAACAAAACACATACAAAAATTACATTTACAAACTATAACGATTTATTTTAGCCTATTTAATTGCTTCACCCCTGACCCACCAACTTAGAAAAGGGACCAAGAGCAGTCCTGACAAAGGAAGCAATCAAAATTTGGGGGAAATTACTATAAGGAAGATGAGTCTTTAAAAACAAACAAAAAAAAAGGATGAGAGGATGCCACATGAACCTCACTCATAACAGAATTTTTCTGAGTCTATGTACCCTATGTTCACAAGTACAGAGATAAACATAAGAGTTCACTTAGAACAAACTAAAAGTAAGCAACCTTTACTAGGATTTCCTCTCATGCTTGGTAACATTTCTAAGAATACAGGCAAATATATTCACACAAATAAATAAAAAAAAATGTTCGATATTGCTTAATCTCCACATATAAAATTTACCAAGAAATATTGAAAAAGAAAGAAATCAATACTCTGTTCTTCATTAATACAATAGACTTCCAAAGAGCCTGCAATCTCACTTCAAACATTCAAATATATTTTTTTTAAATCCTAAACTGTCTTTTCCAAGTACACTGGGGAAAGGAGGGAATGACATATTTATTTCATATATAACATATACACTATGTGTGTATATACATGATTAAGAAAATGAACCCCTTTTGTGAAACATACAAGTTAAAATTTAAAAACCTAAGTGAATGTGATTTATAATAGTCATTAAGTAGCTACCAATTACTTCTTCCACCGCTAAGCATTTTTGGTAATCCTTTTTTCTAGCAACCATTAGAGACAGATTCAACTAAGTAAAATAAATCCACTGGTTTTTAAGAGTCACTTTTTAAAATTAAAAATTGTATCACCCTGTTTAATCACATTATTCACTAGCTATGAGGCTAAGTAATTCTTGACTATTTCCAAGTTTCAAATCAAATCTCAAAAAAATACTTATACATTATAATAGTCATGTAACATTCCAACAGAGAATAAGTAAATGACAGGACAATATACACATAATAATCTACATTTCAATATAGAAAAATTATAGGGAGCCAGGTATGGTGGCTCACTCCTGTAATCCCAACACTTTGGGGGGCTGAGGCAGGAGGATCGCCTGGGGTCACGAGTTTGAGATCAGCCTGGGCAACAGAGTAAGATCCTGTCTCTAAAAAAAAAAAGAAGAAATAAAATAAAGAAAAATTACGGGGGAAAGGAGCTTAAACTACACACACACTAAAAACAAAAGGTATAACATGCAACCCTGGCCGGGCGCGGTGGCTCACGCCTGTAATCCTAGCACTCTGGGAGGCCGAGGTGGGCGGATCATTTGAGCTCAGGAGTTCGAGACCAGCCTGAGCAAGAGCAAGACCCCATCTCTACTAAAAAAATAGAAAGAAATGATATGGACAGCTAAAAATATATATAGAAAAAATTAGCCGGGCATGGTGGCGCATGCCTGTAGTCCCAGCTACTCGGGAGGCTGAGACAGGAGGATCGCTTGAGCTCAGGAGTTTGAGGTTGCTGTGAGCTAGGCTGACGCCACGGCACTCACTCTAGCCTGGGCAACAGAGTGAGACTCTGTCTCAAAAAAAAAAAAAAAAAAAAAAAACATGCAACCCTGATGGTATTATATAAGATATGAAACCTAAACTCTTCCATGTCATTCAGGATCTGGTCCCTGACAACCTGTACAACCTCTTTTATCACTCTAAGGTCCTATATACCCAGAGATGCCTAATTCTTGGAAATAAATTGTCATCCACATACTATATCTACCCTCCCCTTCTCTTGTTCCTCTAGCAAACTCCTAATTCATCCTTCAAGACTTACAGATACTACCTCTTGTATGTAGGCACACCAGACTCCTCTGAACAGACTTATATACTCTTTGACTCCCACTCCATTACAGCAATTATCTGATTTTTACTATTATTGTCCACAAACCCTTCCAAATAAGTTCACTGAGATAACATACTGTATCCTTGCATATTTTTATTCCCATAGTCTAACAAATTGTCTAACACATATTGACAGTCATAATTTATCTTTTTTTTTTTTTTTTTTTTTTGAGACAGAGTCTCACTCTGTTGCCCAGGCTAGAGTGAGTGCCGTGGCGTCAGCCTAGCTCACAGCAACCTCAAACTCCTGAGCTCAAGCGATCCTCCTGTCTCAGCCTCCTGAGTAGCTGGGACTACAGGCATGCGCCACCATGCCCGGCTAATTTTTTTCTATATATATTTTTAGCTGTCCATATAATTTCTTTCTATTTTTAGTAGAGATGGGGTCTCGCTCTTGCTCAGGCTGGTCTCGAACTCCTGAGCTCAAACGATCCGCCCACCTCGGCTTCCCAGAGTGCTAGGATTACAGGCGTGAGCCACCGCGCCCGGCCAATTTATCTTTTAAATGCTTACACGGGGTCGTCTTCTGGGTAAGATAGAGTAAGCACACCCTACTCTGTTCCTCCCACAAAATACAGCTATAAAACCCAGACAGAATGCATGAAGCAGGTATCTGAGAACTCTGAAAAGTAAATAGCAGCAGGAAGATTAGAGAAAACCAGTATTTAGAGTGGATTTGCCACTCGGCCTGGACTGGGGGTTCGAAGCGGGCATCAGCAGGGACAGAGAGCTCCAGAAGCCCTCTAGTTCTGTTTTAAGGATCAAGAGAGGAGTCTAATCAGATCTTCTAATGCTTGGGAGACGATGGGGGAAATTTCCCTTTTCTTTTCTTCATTCTGTCACACCTCAGCCCCCAAGCAATCCCATCGTGGTAAAGGAGGTGGTAGCAATGGGGACCCACAGAGCCTAAAACTCTGGAGAACAGAAACGTTCCTCTTCAAGCTCAAGAGCTGTGTAGTCCCAGAAGAGTTAAGGCCAATTTCCATTGCTTTTTTTTTTTCTGTCTGTCCTCCAGCTGCTTGGTCCCAGACATAGGCACAGTCACATGAAGTGTGTGATAGAGTGGTTTTCTTGCCATAGGACCAAAGAGGAGAGCTCTGGGAACCAAGAAGTACCAGGGAGACAGCAGAGAATACAGCTCAGGAAAAAGGCCCCATAAAATCATTTGTGAACTCTGGGGCTCAACCCTGAGCTGCACATCATAAGACTATAAACAGCATTTTATAGTCTTTGAGAACTGAACTACAGTATAGACCACTGCCCAAGTGCCAGACTGGCCACTGGATAGTGCACACAGGACAAAAAGCACTGCAAAAACTAGTCCTCTTTCATCTGGTTTTATTTAACTAAGCTCCATGTCTCAAAAAAAAAAAACAAAAAACAAAACGGTATCCTATTTATTTTCTCAGTTTCAGGCATTTTCTATAGACTTCCACTATGGAAGATGAGGAATTAGCTCTACTCCCACTTCCATTCCACATACTCTTCTCATCTTTCCATTCCCCAACAAAATGATGTCATAGTTTTGGTTAGTTTCTCAACTCATTTTCAAGCAAATAATTTCATATTAAGAGGGGCTGTCCTGAGCATTGTAGGATGTTCAGCATCATCCCCAGCCTCTACCTGTTAGATGTCAACAGCACTACCTGCCAAGTCGTGACAACCAAAAAATATCTCCAGATATTGACAAATGTTCCCTGAGGGGAAGCAAAATTACTCCCAGCTGATAATTACTGGGTTAGATGAACATGAGCATTCAACCTTTACATTATTATGACTCCATAAATGCAATTCACAACTAAGGCATGTGGTAAACTGATTATTTTTCATTTCCTGCACAATCCTTTGTTTTCCCCACAATTAATACTTGTCATCACTGCCTTTGCTTCATTTTCTCTATACTTGTCACTAATTCAACCTTCCACTAGTTTCCTAAATTTTCTCAAGATGTTAATTCTGTCAACTAATAAATAAAACCAATACTACAGAGTGCCAAATAAAAGAAAAGGTGTTTTCATCAGAAATGAATTGTAATTTCATCGGAAATGATCTTAGGAATTGTAATTAAGGAGACACAAATTTAACAAGCAGCTAAATCGTGTTCCATCCAGGCAAGGTTAGGCAGGGGCTTATTACGGCTACCATAAGTTTACACATCTGGAAGGTTTTTAGCATAGTCCATGATTGATGATGGCTGTCACCAGCCGATGGTTATCAGCTTAGGCTGTCTCTAGTACATGATCAATATAGTTTGGTATAGCTGTCTCTCCAAGAGGTTGGTGATCAGGACCAGTGTAAACAGTTCAAATCAAATGCAGCTGGTTTTATGCTTTGGCCCAGTTCAGCAGACAAAATTCCATGTGGATGTGGATGTGACTGGGGTCCAACTCCTCATGCCTTTCTGGCTCATTTTTAGATACCTCTGATGTAAACCATCTCCATTTGGGATTTTCTTTTCACAATTCAGATGCATCAGTTTCATCTTGAAAATGTGTTTTAGTCTTCTAATCTCTTCCAATCTGGATCAGTTGTCCTCTACATCTGGTACATATCCGTCATCCTATGCTGTCCTTTCCACTAGCATCCTATGGTTCCCTATACCTTTATCCTACATAAGAGTTCATGTTGCTTGTATCTGTCTTTCTCCTAACTCACTTCCTTGTTTTCATGAAGTACATCCTCACATACCTTCTGGAGAAAGGATGCAGGGGAGGTAAATAATGAGACAATGTACATATGGTATCTTTATTCTCACACTTGATAATCTGAGTAAAATATTCTTGGGATCATTTTCTTTTAGAATGTTGAATACAGTGCTCTCTCATTCCAGCTTCCAATTTTGATACTGAGAAGACTGAAGTCATTCAGACTCTTAATCTTTTGTACATGACTTTTTTTCCAGTCTGGATGCTTCTAAGATCTTCCTTCTGTCCCCAGTGTTATGAAATTTTCCAGTGTCTATTTTTTATCCACTGCACCGCCATTCAGTAGACCATATCTATTTGGAGACTCACATACTTCAATGCTGAAAGACCTCGTAGACCAATCCTCTTAAAATTTTTAACTCTTCTACATTTCCTACCTCTGATTTTTCCCTCTCTACTTTCTGGGAAACTTCCTTAACTGTATTTTGCAAGACACTTATTAAGGTTTTTGTTTCTGCTCTCCAGTTTTAATTTCCAAAAGCTCTTTTTAGTTATTTAAAGTATGCTTTTATAGAGTATCTTGTTCTCATTTCATAGGGTAAAAATCTACCTCTAAGAAGATGACATAGTTTTGTTTTTAAGTTTTCTTCTACCTACATAGTCTGATTCTTCCCAGTAGCTTTGGTTAGTTTTAAGCTCTGCCTTTCATGTTAAGAAGCCTATTTCAGATGTCATATTTAAGTGCGACAGACCACAAAGCTATTTGGGAGGGCTATCAAACTATGAGGCATAATTTAAAGTGATCAAAGCTGAGCCATTTAACTGGGGGAATCTCCAATGTCAGTATCTTTAAGTCTTTCTTTCTTGGGCCAGTCAGATTACCTAGAAAAGAATCTTCCAATCTCCTATCTGGATGGTAAAGCCAAGACTGTCAGATTCTGGGAACTGAGCAGGGGAAGACGACTGTGAGTTTTCAGCATATAGAATATATAAATTCACTTCTCTCATTTTTTATTATTCTCTCATTCTGGAGTAGATTGACACTACCATAGAAGTTTCTCATTCATGTCTTTAAGGTCTGCTAAGTCACTGTGATATTGTGAAATATATATTTGGTCTTTGCCCTCATTTCCTGGCGTACAACTCCTTAAACCCCAGGGATCACTAAAGTATCTTTGTATGCCAATAAGTTGACTGTTGGCTGAAGACTTCAGGATGGCCTCAGGATGGGGGGCTGGTTGCTATGGGAACCAACCAGGGATTAGAACTTTCCAGTCCCAGCCCCGAATCTCCTGGGAGGGAGAGGGATTAAAGGTAGAGTGGATCAGCAATAGTCAAAGATGTAATAAGTCATGCCTAAGTAATGAAGCCTCCATAAAAACCCAAAGGGCAGGGTTGGGGTAGGGGCAGACTTGGATAGCTGAACAGGTAGAGGTTCCTAGAGGATAATACACAACCTGACCCTATACATCTCTTCATCTGTATCCTCTATAATATCCTTTATAATAAACTAGTAAAAGCAAGTGTTTCCTGAGTTCTATGAGCCACTCCAGCAGCTTTAATCAAACCCAAGGACAAGGTCTGGGAAACTTGAAATTGGTAGATCAGAAATTCCAGACTTTTGACTGGCTTGTGCCTGAAATAGGGAGAAGTCTCCTTAGACTGAGTTCTCAAACTGTGGGATCTGATGCTACCTCCGGGTAGATACTGTCAGAATTAAATTGGAAGACACCCAACTGGTTGGTGTCCACTGCAGAATTCACTGTTTGCTTGGTGTGTGGGGAAAATAACCCCCATATTTGGTCACAGAAGTGTTCTGTGTTATGAGAGTATAGTAGGAGAAATAGTTTGGGTTTTTTCCCCTATAACCTCACAGTCACATACCACTTTTCCTCATGCTTTATAATTTCCAAATTTTGTTGCTTATCTCTTCACCCATTCTTCCCTTCCTTGTGGGATTATTCACATAAAATTTTTATTTAAAAAATTTTCTTGGTAGATGTTTGTATCCAATCTACTATCTTTAACTAGAAACTCTCATTTCAACAAATTTCTAGAGGAAACCAGCCACAACCTACAATGTGATAAGAAAATGCCCAGGACAACGAAAAAGTCAATCTCATCCCATCCCAACCCAGAAAGCCCCAAGTAAAGAAAGGTAAGCCAGAGGATGGGAATAAGAAATAAGGCTAAAAACAAGGCAAATAGCAAGGTCTGTTTATGTAATAGAAGAATGCTGTCTTCTCTTTTACTCCTTTGACAGTAATAAAGGAGTTTCTCTTATAAGAGTGGGGAAAGGGGGAACACCACCTGAGGCTCTTCCGTGACTTTAGTAGGCAAGTCTGCATACTAGCACCCCAGAGGAAAGTTCCCATACACTGATTTATTTATCTATTTATTTATGTTTGTTTTTTTAAGAGAGACAGGTTCTTATTATGTTGCCTCAAAATCCTGGGCTCAGACAATCCTTCCAGCTCAGCCTCCCAAGCAGCTGATTTTTGAAAAGCCCCCAAGTATAAGAGCCAGCCTCCTATCTACTCACATAAAGGAGAAGCCTATTCATAAATAAGCCGCAGCTGGGGCACAGTGGCTAGGTGACAGAGCAAGATCCTGTTTCAAAAAAAAAAAAAAAAACGAAAAAAAGCCTCCTACTATCTGATCTTAAAAATGAGAAGGCAACCAAAATCACCCCACATCTAAGGAAAATCTGGAACATAACAAAGAAAACACTAAATAAACTAAAAATTGACCCTGAAGAGAACATAATTCAGGAACCAAAAGGAAGAAAACAGGGGTGAGGGTTGAAAGGTGGAACTAATTATCATTCTCAAAGAGATTTAAGAGAAACTAGTCCTTTTTCAGAGGCACTGTTTTGTTTTTTAATGCACACTGAAAAAGAGCCCTTAGAAAATAAAACTATCATTACTGTAATAAATTCAACAAAAGCTGTGGAAAATAAATGTTAACGATTATCTCCTAAAACCTTGCTACTCAAAGTGTGGACCCTGGACCACACCTGGGAAGGTAAGTGTAAAAAGAGACATAGACATTTTAAGTCACATAAATTTTAAGTCATATAAGTTTATCTCAGAAAGTCATTTATGACTCCCTCAAAACAAATTACCTTAAAATGTGCGCCATCAAAACAAGAATGAAAACCAAGAAAGAATAAAACATGAGATCCAAGAAAGAAAAAGTACAAACTAGGTAAGCTGGGAAAGTGAATCTGGGTAGGCCAGTTGTTCGGCAAGTCTAGCGAATAACCAGTCTACACTGGACTAGGAGGATGGAGGTCTCCAAGAAGGCAGTCTAATGGGAAAAAAGAATTCTATAGAACAGACAATATGACTGAGGATAAAAAATAAAGAAGCTGAAGAGAAAAAAAAAGGCAGCTAGAAAATTTGGGCAGGTTGAGGGGAGGGGTACATGTACAAAAGGATCATAGTCCAAATGTGAAGCAAAAAATACCAAAGTTAAAATAAAAAGCCAATTCAAAAAAAAAAAAAAAAAAAGATTTCAAGAATAGCTGGGAATAGTGACAAAAGCATATGCTTCTTTCCCCAAAGAAAAAACTAAAAGGTAGCAGTGTTTTGACCAATTTGTAGAATGCAAGAAAGGAAAATTCATTCAGACATTCTTCAAGACATTTACAAAAGGATGATGACTATGACCATGTGGAAAAGAAACAAAATCCTAACCAGTGTAGACTTGCCTCTACTGTGGAAAATAGCCACCTAGTTATACTGTATAACAAATGGTATTATTATTGTTCTGCTTTTACAATCAACAAATATTAAAAAGCATAACAGATTTCATAAGGTTATAAAATGGAATGTAAATATTATCAATCTTAATTTTTTTTTAAAGTTCATCTGGATAGAAGCTGAAGGAATGGGTAAGAAAGAAATGGAAGATGGGGCACTAATTACCTCACCTTATCAAACAGAGACTCAAGAAATACTGTCTACAAATTCATAAAAAGAGAAATATAACTTTAAGTACATTAAAGTTATAAAGGTAAACAATGGAATGATTTAAAATAATGATATAAATATAATGGAAGTAGGATGAAGGGAAAAAGTGGGTATGGTACACTAAACCCTCACCTAATACCTACCAAAGGTAAACTGTATTCCCAATTTAATACCTAAAGGTGATAAAATAAGAAATTAGTACAAGTTTATTTAAAAATATTGAAGTAACCACCAGAAGACCACCACAAAACAAGTAAAAGTCAATGCCTCTGGAAAGCAGAACAGGAACAGAAAGGGGAGGGCAAGAAACTGTTGCTTTTCATTTATCAATCTGTCTGTACTCTGATTTTTTAAAACCATACACATGGTATCTTTTTAATAGTTAAAAGTGGACTTCTTTAAGTTTATTTAAAAAAAGGAAATTTGATACATGAAAATTAAACATATTTAATGCTTTCAAATCTGTGAATGCTTCTGATCTGTTCTAAAGACTTAATAATGCATGTGCATATATGTATATATTAATAGTAATCGCTGAAATGAAATGCTTTGCACAACAATTTGTTACGGGAAAAACTTCATCACACAAAATGTTATCTTTTTAATGTTCCTACAGACAGAACATTAGCACAAGGATTACAATTAGTACAGAAATGTTTCAGTAGACTCCAACACTAAAAGGGCTAGCTGAAGATGAGCACAAATTATTTTATTAACATATGCTATCACCCAAATGGCAGCAATGTTAACTGCCAGAAAATATGTTTCTCCTTTTAACACTAGCATGGCCTTATTATCTAATTCTTAAAAGAGACTTTTAAAAAAATTCCAACCATTTCTTTGAATGAGAAACAACTTACCAAACTGCAGTTTTCAGTTTTTACTTTAAAAACATGCTTTTCAATTCTTTAATAAGCTAGTATAAATAGCATTAAAAAACTCTGTATTGGATTTTTTTTTAATCTGGCCCTTCCTCACTTAGTATGTATTAGATTTTTTTCCCTTTTCTTTCTTTCTTTTTTTTTTTTTTTTTTTTTGAGACAGGGTCTCATTCTGTTGCCCAGATAGAATGTACTGGAGTGATCACAGCTCACTGCAACCCCACACTCCTGGGCTCAAGCGATCCTCCTGCCTCAGCCTCCCAAGTAGCTGTGACTACAGATGCATGCCACTGAGCCTCACTAATTTTTTGTAGAGACAGGGTCTTGTTCTTACTCAGGCTGGTCTTGAACTCCTGACCCCAATCGTTCCCCCCACTTTGCCCTCCCAGAGTGCTAGGATTACAACAGGCATGAGCCTTGGGTTGTTAGTGTCTAAAATCACGGCATACCAAAGGCAAACATCGCCATAAAATGCTGATTTACTTTTGTTATACATACATTTTAAAACCATAAAACAATTTTTGTGCACTAGAACATTTTAAGACAAGAATTTTCCCTTCCTCTCCTCTAATTCCACTCCACTCAGAAAGTAACCAGTGTTATCAGTTTGGTGTATATACTTTCTGACTTTTTCTATGTCTGCACCCACACACAACCCATTTAAAAATTTGTTTTAACAAAAGGCATCAAGTGACTAAATAAGTATTACACTCAGGATATTGTACATATCTTTTCAACACACAAATATTTTCCCTCAGTTTACTGTTTGGTAATTGCTTTAAAATTTCTAATTGCTGCCCAGTATTCCAGTAAATGAAATGTAGCATATTAAGGCATATGAGAAACAACATTCCACATCTTAGGTTACAGTCTAATGGCTACAAAGTCTCATTTTGAAAATTCAAGTCTCCTGCTCTAATTTTTCACAGGAAATCAACTTCAAGTTTTGCATGTCTCCAAAATGTATTAATATATGGCAATGACTGAAGTAGGCAAGATTAGCAGAAATATGTAATTTATCAAAAAAAACCCCAAAATTCTCCTACATATACTAACAACAAGCAATAGAAAGGGGGGGATGACGAAAGGAGCAAAAACAAAAGTCTGAATTCATAAATCAAGAGGTACAGGAGAGCAAAGAAGTCCAGGAAAATTAACCTCTTTCAATTTAAGATTTATTTTTATAGAAATTAAACTCTAAGTGGCCGGGCGCGGTGGCTCACGCCTGTAATCCTAGCACTCTGGGAGGCCGAGGCGGGTGGATCGCTCAAGGTCAGGAGTTCGAGACCAGCCTGAGCAAGAGCGAGACCCCGTCTCTACTAAAAATAGAAAGAAATTATATGGACAACTAAAAACATATATATAGAAAAAATTAGCCGGGCATAGTGGCGCATGCCTGTAGTCCCAGCTACTCGGGAGGCTGAGGCAGTAGGATTGCTTAAGCCCAGGAGTCTGAGGTTGCGAGGTTGCTGTGAGCTAAGCTGACGCCACGGCACTCACTCTAGCCTGGGCAACAAAGTGAGACTCTGTCTCAAAAAAAAAAAAAGAAAAGAAAAGAAATTAAACTCTAAGCCTAAAATAATTTTGTAAATCCTCAAAAGTTTGAATTACTAACATTAAAAATCTTTAGTCAACAGATATTATGAATATTAACTTTAAAATGGCATTACTTTTAAAACCTGAAGTTTTAAGAAATGGCTATTTGGTTTCATTATTCTAGCTAGCCCTAATTTTTAAATATACCACATCCTTGTTTAGATAGCCAAACAAGGTAATTGCAAAAAAAAAAATTTAAGGGGGAAAAAAAAGTTACTCTATTACAAAAGTTTTATATAATAACTTAAATAAATTCACTGGAAAACCAAGTATCTACACTTAACACTTAACAGATGTTTAGCATATTGTTTACAAAACACAACACAATTATTTTGGGAATAAACAGGTTCCACACATAAAATCATAATGGCCGATAGCATTTCTTTAAAGACATAATCCTAGATAATATACAAATTAATCCCAATACTAGAAGACTAGGTCGGATGCCTGTAAAATGTGTAAGATAACCTCATCTTTTTCCAAATCAACTCTTACCCTTATTAGCCCATACACAATTATTGCTCACCTTTCCAAATACTCATCTTCAATTTTTTTCTAACCTGTAAAATGCACATCTATAAAATCTTGGAAACATGAAGAAAATAAAGATCACAATCCCATAACCTCACTTTTGGTTCATGTTCTTTTAGTCATTTATCCACATAGACACATATATATTAACTTGTTTCTTCCTACCAACTTTGGGACTATAAAAAATAAGTACCTTTTCAAAACCAGCCTGAACAAGAGCAAGACCCCCGTTTCTACTAAAAATAGAAAAAATTAGCCACGTGTAGTGGTGCACACCTGTAGTCCCTGCTACTGCAGCAGAATAGCTTGAGCCCAGGAATTTGAGGTTGCAGTGAGCTATCATGAGACCACTGCACTCTAGCCAGGGAAACAGAGACCCTGTCTCTAAAAAAACAAAGAAAGTAAGTGCCTCTTAACTATTAAGTGGTTCATTTGAATCTATCATATTTCAAAAATTACAATTCTACCATCACCAAAGAAGTACAATGACATTAATCCTTACTCTTACAAAATCTATTTACTTCTCTATACGTACTTTTCTTTTGTGAGGTTTAAAATGGTAGTTTCATTACATCCTCCTGGGGTAGGAAGAAAAGCACAAGCACTGTAAAGAAAACGGCCTGGGGATAATGTCTTGATTTTGTGAATTAGATGAACGTGACCTTGTGTAAATTACAAAGTGTCTGAATATGTTTGCTCAGATGAAAATGGAAACAGTGTAACTGCACCTACCAAATAGGGCTGTTTCGAGAATTAAATAAAAAGATGTAGGTAAATGGAGACCCCACTGCCTGGCACACACTAAAAAATACACAAAAATTAGTTTTTTCCTTTCCATTAAAAAAATAGCGTGAACGCAACACAACTACTAAAAGCATGACTTTTAAACATAAACACAGCAATTTTAAGTGAAAAGGTGTTATTTGTCAGAGCTTTTACTCACTTGTAATCTAAATTATTTCAGGGCCCACATACGCTTGGCGACAACACAAGGTATCGCTGCACCACAAATTTCACCGCCGGAAAATAAATATTTTAAGTACATTTAACATGTGTTTAGCTATCTGAAATCAGAGCCAACAGGAGGGAAGAATACACAACATTTCCCTTGTGAAAGTATACCACGAGTTAAAACCCCGCGGTTGAGAATTTCCTTTAAAGCAGGAGATGAAAAGAAAAGTAGCTCTAAGAAAGAAAGAAAAGAAAAGCAACTCCAGACTTCCCCCCGCCCCAAAGATAAAGTTCAGGAATGAAAATAAAGAGTAATTAATTCTTTACAGGAATTTACAGAGAATGCCACAAACACGTAAGAATACTCAGGGGATAGGGTAAGTTTGAAAACTGCTTCTTGCGTAGGTCCGGGCACCTGGGATTCCACGACTTAAATTAATACACTAGGGTCTTCCTTCAAAATCGGGGATGAGACGGAGGGAGGCGAGGGCAAACGGTGTGTGAAAGTCACGGGAGCAGGAAAAACAATGGGAGGGGGTGGCGGCGGCAAAAGGCAGAAGACCCAGGCTCTGGCGAAGCGGCTTCGCCCGTGGGAAAACAAAATAGTTGGAGAACTAAAAAAATGAGGAAATTCCGGGCGCTCCGCGGGGAAGACTTGGGGGCCGTGAAAAACAGGGAGGCTGACGAGGAAAAACAGGGTAGGTGGAGTCGGAGACAAGGGTCGACGGTGGGAAGCAAGGACTCGGATGTGTGCGGGGGAGGAGATCCGGAGGCCTAGTGGGGGTCGGCGAATCTGAGAGATACCAGGAGGTGGCGAAAGGGGGTCGGGGCCGCGCAGTACCTGCAGAGATCGTCCAGGACGCTGCCGGGAATCTCCACCCGTTTGGTCTCCATGATGAGAACCCACAGCAGGAGCAGTGCATCCCGGCTCCGCGTGGCCGGGGACCGAGGGCACAGCACGGAGACTCCGGCTCGCCGGAGAGCGCGCAGCGGAGGCGGCAGCGACAGTGACTCTAACCAAGAGCAGCAGGGGAAGGGGCGGGACCCGCTCACTTCCGTCCTGCTCTCTCAGCCCCGGACCCCGCGACTGGGCCAAGGCGTGGGGCGGAGCCCCGGTAGTCACGCCCCTGCTCTACTTGAAAGACCCAATGGGAAGCTGAAGAATTGGGAGTCTGCGCTCGCTAAGCCAATGAGACGTCTGTTTATTGGTCCGCCGTCTCCAATCCGTCTTCAAGCTACTCAGTTAACCAACTTCCCGCCGCCGCGATTGAGCCCTGGTGTGGACACACGCATGCGTATCATGTCTCCTTTGCGCTCCTAGGTTTGGAGGTCTCAGGTCTTCCCTATTGACCCCGAGACCAACATCCAGGACTTTGGCGTGGTCTGAACGACCGCTGGGTGACCGAGTAGGCACAGGTCCTCCACGGGGCAGACCCTGAGGACCCAAGCGTATATTCATGATTCCTGTCCCCAAATATCGTACACTCCTCGCTGCCCCCACCACTTCTAGGCCCCCGGCTGTGCCTTTCACTACAAATCCCTGAAGAGGGTATCCATTTTCCAAGTGGCTCACCTCTGTCCCTCTTCAGGCACTTAATTGCAAATATGAAGACAAGGACTTTATACCTCTAGCTGGCACCTATGAAGTCGCAAAATATTAATTGAACCTGAACTCGTGATCTGCATTCCACGCCCAACAGATACCAACTCCCACGTGCTGGTCCTCATTCATTACTCATCTTGCTTAATGGAGTCTAATCCATTCAGGATCCTTGGAGAAAGTGGATTCATCTATTCTGCGTCCTCTTACATCATACCCAGAAGCAAGCGTGCACACACCCCTCCTCAGTCACGAGTTTAGTCTGTTCTACCATTTAATAATCTGTCTTTTTTCTTAATTTCTGTCTAAATGCCACTGTCTTTATTTCAGGTCTGCATTATTTCTCCACACTACTGCAAGAACTGCCTAACCAGTGTCACTCCCTCCATTCTCGGCCTATGTAACTGCCTAAATTTTGTTTTATTCAGATATGAACAGGTTACTATCTTTTCAGCTTCTGATAGTCTCCTACATTGGCTTCTGATGTATGATCAAGCCCAAACTCCCTTGGCATGATGTAAGAGGGCTGTCACCATCTGTTTTACACCCCTGTTTTCTATCTTGGTCTTTTTGTTCTTTCTTGGAGAATTCCTCAAATTTATCTTCTAGCTATCTACAGAACTTTTACATTTCTGGGGTTCTTTTTTGTTCTTCAAATGTCCTTTTTCTTATGGTGTAATGTTCTTGCTTCATAGATATCATATTTTATCTCTCTGAGGATATTAATAATAGATTGTGAAATTTTCTTCTCCCTGGATCGTGTCTTACTCCTCTCAGCTGCTTTTTGCTATTAAATATCTCTATCTATCATATTAGAAGTTTTCTGTGGTCCTTGACAGTTCACTCACACTTAACAGTAAGGCCTTAAAAACCTGGAGTCAACTGCTATGAAAGCTAATTGGGAGCTCTAAGATTGTGAGTGGGACTTGTTTCCTGAGAGCTTCACTGTAGGATGCTCTGGCTGAGTTGTTGGTTGGAAACACATGGCATCAGTCTCTGTAGGTTATTCTTTCTTGCTGGTCAAATTCCCTAAAGAGAAAAATGCTTCCAGGCACAGCTTGAAGTATTCTGGGAGTCAATTGGGGAAGCACAGGCTGTAGTATTTCATTTGCTTTATTCAATACTCTCTGGCACAGTACAAGTCTTAGTTTAGGTTTCCTAAGAAGCAGGCCCCGAGACAAGGATTTGAGTGCAAATAGTCTGTGAGAGAGGTGATCCTGGGATCACCTGGTGATCCTTGTAGCAGAGCTGGGAAGTGAATCACGAAGGGAAGAAAACCAACAAAGGGTTTATTATCAAGGAAGTTAGCATTGTGGTTAACTGGAGCTTAATCTCACTGGAGAACTCTAGAGGCCAGTGTAAAACCCATCCCTCAGAGTTATCCCACTCAAGTGGTGAGGGAGATGGGTATTTATATACCAGGTTCCATCATTAGTCATTGCTTGAGGGCTGCTCCTAGGGCCTGTACACATGGGTGGTAGGTGAGCTCTGGTAGCTGGAAAAAAAGCCCTCAGGCAAAGAAATGTGAGTGCTAGCAGTTGCAAGACCAGCCAGTATAGTGTGTGGATGGTAAAGGTAAGGGTGAGCCCCTTCAGTAGTTCTATTTTTCTGGGCATGCATTTTATTAATATCTGTTCTAACGGAATGTCTTTTCTCTGGGGGACAACTTAATGGTTTTCTTAGTTGTCCCACTTGGAGCTCAAGTCTGATTTTTAGAGTACTCTAAATGATGGCCATGAAACAATGGTGCAAGGCCAAGTGGTGCTTATGCCCATGCGCCAATGGTACAGAAACAAGCAGATTACCAGGCACCTACAACCTTTTGGCTTTTAGGGACCAGGAAGTCCCCAAACTCTCACACAATGCTAAACCAAGCTGCCCCAGTAAGAGTTTCAGATATGACTAATGGTCAAGCATCTCCCAAGCTACTTTCCTGCCCACTCCCATCCCTCCCTTGCCTCCTCACACACAGATTTCCAGGAGCTGAATTAATGCATAGTAGACCCTTATAGGTAGACCCTTATAGCAGTCCTCTGAGTCATGACTTCCAAAGAATCCAAAACCTCACTCCCATCCACCTGTTCACAGGCCCCAGCAGCCTTTGGCTTGAGAAAGGCAAATAAATTGGAGTTGAGAGTTGAGGGAACAGCAGATGCTAGGGTTCTTAAATTATAATACTGATTTGATTTTTAAATAATTGGGTTGTCAAAACTTTTATAGTTTTAAAATATGCTATCTTATTTAGTCTTTATAACTATGTGAAATAGGCAGATAGAGACTAATGAGGCCTATAAAGATTAAATGACTCATTGCCAGGCTTGGTGGCTCACACCTGTAATCCTAGCACTCTGGGAGGCCAAGGTGGGCACATCGTTTGAGCTCAGGAGTTTGAGACCAGCCTGAGCAAGAGCAAGACCCCATCTCTACTAAAAAAATAAAAATAAAAATAAATTAGCTGGACATCTAAAAATATATATAGAAAAAATTAGCTGGGCATGGTGGCGCATGCCTGTAGTCCCAGCTACTTGGGAAGCTGAGGCAGAAGGATTGCTTGAGCCCAGGAGTTTGAGGTTGCTGTGAGCTACGCTGATGCCATGGCACTCTAGCCTGGGCAACAATGACTCATAAAGATTAAGTGATTAAATGACAGTATGTAATGGAGCCAGGACTAGAATTCAGTTCTAAACTCACAGCAGGAATTCTGCTTCAGGGAGAATGACCCAATAATAATTATTACTAATGTCTGTACAGCATATTATAGTATAAAATTCTGGTCAAATATAATAATCCTCATAACAAAACAAGCTGTCATCAAATCCTAAAAATATTTAACTTGCTTATAAATTGACTGAGGTTAATAAATTCAGTCTGTCAAAGCTTTTTTACATCCCTACCAAGTTCTTATGGTTCAACTCAACACTTACTGAGCAACACATATTTGCCTGTTCTGTTAGCCCCACTTTCTCTTTCTACTAGATCATCTCCCATAACACATAAAATGCTTTCATAACATCTACCAAAAAAGAAACAAAAACCTCCCTTGATCTCTACTGCAGAGTCTTACTAGATGCTGACCAAGTCCATTTCCTTTTCCTGGACTCACAAGCTCCCTTGCATTTAGATGGAATCAGGAATTGAGTTCTGGCCAATAGCATGAGGATAAAAGTAATATGCCCAGCTTCTAAGCATGGCTCCTGAAATGCCCCATGTTATTTTTATTTCTCTCTTTCCTTCTCTTTCCAGATGAAAGCAAAGGACTCCAGAAGGAGCAGCCACGCTGTGGAAGGAACACAGATCCCTGCGTTTACTGCTTGGAGGAGAGCTACCCTAGAGCATTTGTTCCAGATTCTGCGTGAGCAAGAAATGAACTTTTGCTGCATAAAGTATCCTGATTGTTTATACACAAACTGTTCTCCAGACTCAGTCTTCCCCATTTCAGTAAATGTATCTCATAGTGGACATTCTTGTTTGCCTACCCAGCACCCATTCACCCAGGGCCAGCTACATGGGTATGTGTATAAACTGTATAATTGCATAGGGCCCTGCATTCAGAAAAGCCTCACGTTTTGTTCAATGCTCTGCTATCACCACCTTGAAAGTCTTAATTATTTTATTATTGAACTTATGTTTCATAAGTGGAGTTGGATAGGACAATGGAGCATGTACGTGAGCAGAGGTGATACGTACAATGTGCCTGTCCACCCACTCCTTGCTGCCCCGTCTGCATATAGCATTTGCAATGTCCTGTGAAAACAGAATCTGTGAAAACAATGACCTCATGATGCGTGAAATTTTAGCAAGATTCAGAGTGAGAACAACATAAGCCTGTTACAAGTGAGTAAGTGGGGTCACTGTGAGCCCGAAGAGGCCAAGCTTCCTATGAATCAGAACTTGCTTTGAATGCAAAAAGCAGACAATGACAATCTGAAAAACACAAAGAAGCAAGGAACCCTATCATATCCTTTCCTGTTCCTTTCCTGTTTAGCCAACCACTTATGCTGAAAATGATGACACAGAAGAAAAGGGAAAGATAGGGCAACCCATAATTCCTTTCTTTTCAGTCTTTCCTCATCACTAAGAAGGTAGAGAGTGTGGTAGAATACGCACATATCAAGAAGTGACATTAAACACAGTTGATTTAGTTTTGTGTAGCATTTCCACTGTTCTGGTAACAATGAAATACATAATTCATGCACATAGTGTGAAATATAACATACAAGTTAAATGCTCTTATATTTGCATTTAAAATCAACATTGTATAATATAAAGATGAATGGTAAAATTCATCATAATAATTTACATTTTTTATTTTTCTTCAAACAACAATAAATATCAAATTAAAACACCATAATTCAAAAAAGAGACTGTGGAAGAAAAGAAAAGTCTTTATACGCTAATACCTTTAATGACATTTTTTTTCGCCTGTTGAATATGGAGCTCCATATCTTCATGAGGGGCCCTGGGCTCTGCAAATTATGTAGCAAGCCCTGAATTCATCCTTTACTCTTTTCCAGCAGAACCCTGATTCAGACACGTATCCTTTGGCTACCACCCCCAGCATATGGGACTCTGGGGAAGCTACATACACTCTTGGCTCCAGGGGTAAGACCTAGTTGATAAGTCAAAAATCACAATCCATTCCCTGGGTGAGTACATACCTACACAGTTCAATCAGCATAAATCTTAGGACCCTCACTTAAAACCTTATAATGAAAACATCTCCCTTCTTTTATTGGATGTCACCAGGTCGGGATATGATGTCTGGAGCTTCTGTGGCCAGTACTCAGCAAGTGAGACACTACTCACTATGATCTTGAGGTTGAAGCTAATACGTAGATTAGGGCAAAGCTGAAAGACCTCCTAAGAAATGGATCTAGAACTGTCAGGAGCTCAGCTGAGCTGAGAGAGAGAAAACTGAACTGTCAGGTGTCAGCGTAGCTGATTAGAGCAACAAGCCAAAAATGAAAGAGTAGCCTTTAATCACTTACTGTGATGACATAAGCAAGAGTCCCATTTCCCCCCTGGAACTGTGCAAAGGTCAAGAGTCAGGTGGGGGCTGGGTGCCGTGGCTCACACCTGGAATCCTAGTAGTCTGGGAAGCTAAGGTGGGAGGATTGCTTGAAGCCAGGCATTCAAGACCGGCCTAAGCAAGAGCAAGACCCCATCTCTACCAAAAACAGAAAAATTAGCTAAGGAATGGTGGCACATGCCTGTAGTCCCAGCTATTTGGGAGGCTGAGTCAGGAGGATCACATGAGCCCAGGAGTTTGAGGTTACAGTGAGCTATGATGATGCAACTGTACTATAGCCAGGGAGATAGAGAAAGACCCCATCTCAAAAAAAAAAAAAAAAAAAGGAGTCAGGTGGGTCAGCACAAATGTGTGGGGCCGTGAGGTCATCTAACTGTTAAGGGATCCTGAAAAAAAAGCCCCGGCAGCTTTATAGACCCTGAAGTGTAGTGAAGGAGGGCAAAGGGGAAAGGCTAGGCGTGGAAAAGCACTGAGTGCTGAGGCAGCATGGATGAAAGTGTCTCCAAGGTTTCCCTCTCCCCTCCCCGCCACCAGGAGGCCTCAGCAGAGGAGCCTAAAGAAGACTGCTGCCCTAACCCGCAGATAAAGTGACAGGAATGAAGGCACCAGCGAGAGTAACGCAAATATGTTCTCCACCTCAACTTTCCCCACCTTGGTCCAAGCCACTGCGTTTCTCCCTAGACTACTTCAGCAGGCTCCCAACTAGTCTCGTTTTCCACTCTTGCCCCATTTTAATCTACCTCCACATAGCAGCAAGAGAGATCCTCTTAAAACATAAATTCAATCACATCACTCTCCTGCTTAAAAATCTTCCTGGCCCTTAGCGTGAAAGCTAGTTTGTGTAAGAGACCTCACGTGGTGGAGTGCTGCACACGCTCTGGCTTCATCCGTGTCCCATCTTTTCCATCCCTCAGTGCACTCTGGCCACATTAGTCTCCTTGCGATTCATCAGCTACGCTGAGCTCTTTCCATATGCCATTTCCTCTGCCCAGACTGCCACCCCTCTTCCAGGATTCTCTCCTTTTCAGCCTTTATGTACAGCTTAAATGTCATCTCTTCAAAAAGACCCTTCCTGACCACTCTATCTAAATAATCTCTACCGTTGTTATCTATCACATGCCTTGGGTTCCTTCATACTATGCTTCCTCCATTGGAAAATTTTTTAATCAATTTTTCCCTCTCCCCCAATACTATATGTTACCAAAAAACAGGGGTCTTTTCCATCTTATCCACTGATTCCCCAGTGCTTAAAATGTCCCTATCATATGACAGGCACTCTATAAACATTTGTTAATTAAAGACTAGGCAAATGAATGTGTTATCACCAAATACATGCTAAGTTTACTGGGGAGGAGGTGATGACATGTAATGTCTTAAGATAAGTAAGAATGAATCTCTTAAAAAAGAAAAAAAAGAGTGAATCTCTGCTTAGAAATCTATTGGAAAAGATGAACTCATTCTAGCTCAGATGGGTTTTTGTTATTTTCTCCAGGGTCCTAATTGATACAGAACTCACGTGCTCTCTCTTTCTCTATGCATATATACACATAATAGAAATATATTACATAAATTTACGTAATGTAATATGTAATATAATAAATGTGTAATATAATTTATAAATATGTGCTAAATAGACATTATTGTTAGGTTGGGACGAGGAGGAAGGGGAACAGATGCTCTGTCTAGGGGGTTTCCATTGAGAAGTAGATGGCACTGGAAGATGCTTTGTCTATTAGGAGGAACAAATTTACCAGAGGGAGCTTCCAAGAAGGGACAGATGACATGTCAAGGGGGCTTCCAAGGACTGAACAGATGTTTGGTCTACAATAGGGGATCTCCAAGGACTGGCCAACCAGAAAGAGGTAGAAAGGCCACAAAGTAGAGATATGGTCAAGGCCACAAATGAGGGTCTCCGGAACATGCATACATGTAAGGTGACAGTATCCTCAAGTGACCTACCCTCATTATCATAGTAAAAATCACACCCACCAGTGCCATGACAGTTTACCAATACCATGGCAACCCCTGGAAATGGTCTTACAAGATTAAAAATGGGGAGAGTTCCCAGTTCTGGGAATTCTCCACCCCTTTCCAAGAAAAATCATGAATATTCCACTCGCCACTTAACATAAAATTAGAGAATCAGCAAAAATGGAAAAATCTTGTTACACTTAGGGTCTCCTCCACTCATGGGGGTTGACTCATTCCTTCTCTGGAATGTACTATGCTTTAATAAACTTTGGCACGTTGCTTGCTTGCATCTGCTTGGTCTGCTCATTTGTTCCGTTGACTCAGTACCAGTAACCATTCTTTGGTACTGGGAACCAAGAACCAGGGAACACGGACCTGACATCTGGTCCCCACACCTGACATTATGTCTAAATATATTGTATATGAAACAATTCTAGACTATCCCCTCTCCTTTGGCCTTCCCCTTCCCGTTCCCCTTGTCATGTCTGACTTCCCTGCGCTGACATTTTTGCCCAGAATGGGAGGAGGCATTTGAAAGGGGAAAAATAGGATTGTCAGAACCAAATAGAAAAGCTCTAAGCCAGTGGTAAATAACCTTATTTGGCATAAGGGACAAATAAGGAAAAATAAAATTATTTTAGGACTTTTAAAAGAAATAATGTCTTAATTTTTAAAATCAGAAATACAATCTCTATAATAGTTCTTAAGAATTTGCTTATTAATTGCCTGTCACTGAGTAAAATTTCAGACACTAAATTACTAATACACCCTAATTATTATGCTGAATCTTTGAATAAATTTTGTTGTTGAGTAAGCAACTTAGAGGCTAGTTTGTGTTTCTTTTCTCTATTGACCTTGTAAGCTTCTTAACTGGGAAAAGGAGTTTGTCTTAGAGCAAGCTCCTCTTACACTGAATTCTTTCAAAGAAGACATTTTGTTGAAAAACAACACAGAACAAACAAACCCAAAGAAATAGTTTTCCAGTCACTACTGTTAAAATAACCAGCTAAGTCTATGGTCCCATAACTCTACACTGCATGGTCTACCTGGGGCTCAGAGGTCCACAGCTGGTGCAGCACTCTCTAGACAGAAGCCCTACATAACTGTATCCGCCTAACTGTACCCAGAATATACTAGGAAACAAAGTCTGTTTTATTTGCTACCAGCAGAGGGTGTCCATTCCTTTTTTCCATTTTAAATTTTACATCATACTGCTGAGTCACATTTTTAATGCAAGAGCAGGACTTTAAAGCTGAAGCTTTTGCCATATGTTGGAATCCACTTCTAGGGAGTTAGGAAAATTACATTATTTTCTGGTTAAATGATTCAGCTCTCTGAAGAAACCCTTTCCCACACAGCGAAACCTCCCTCCTCGAGTTAGCATTCTTGTAGTCATCATGTTACTGAAAGCTGGGCACTTGTCCCCGAGGCTGCATCAAAAGAATGAGGACAAGTGGGTTTGAGGAGAAGGAAAGGGAGGTTTATTAATTTGCTGGCAAATGAGGAAAATGGGCCGGGCGCGGTGGCTCACGCCTGTAATGCTAGCACTCTGGGAGGCCGAGGTGGGTGGATCGCTCAAGGTCAGGAGTTCGAGACCAGCCTGAGCAAGAGCAAGACCCCGTCTCTACTAAAAATAGAAAGAAATTATATGGACAACTAAAAATATATATATAGAAAAATTAGCCGGGCATAGTGGTGCATGCCTGTAGTCCCAGCTACTTGGGAGGCTGAGGCAGGAGGATCGCTTGAGCCCAGGAGTTTGAGGTTGCTGTGAGCTAGGCTGACGCCACGGCACTCACTCTAGCCTGGGCAACAAAGTGAGACTCTGTCTCAAAAAAAAAAAAAAAAAAAAAGAGGAAAATGGCAGACTCCCACCTTAAAGTACCAATTTTTCTAACTATAAGCAGAAATACAGAGCTTTCAAAGGGAGGATTTTCAGCTTCAGGCTATTGCTGTTTAACTATAGTTGATGATTCTGATCTATCCCATCTCCTGCAAAGACAGTGAAGACAATCTCCACCTGGACAATCCGCTGGACAATTCTGTTGAGCCATCCCCTGTGGTACAAAGAACAAAGGACACTCCCCTCCCCTCCTGACCACTGGCCTGAGGCAGGGATGCAGGTTTCAAGTCCCAAAAAGAGTAGGGGAGGTTTTAAAGAGACAACTTGTTATACATTTTCCTCTTTTTCAGGCCATTCCCTCTGTTACAGTCATAGCACTGCCAAATAGAGGTACAATCTCACTCTGTATATTAGTTTTCTATTGCTGTTATAACAAATTACCACTGACTTGGTGCCTTAAATAATACAAATTTATTATCTTACAGTTCTGCTGGTTAGAAGCCCAACACAGAGCTCACTGGACTAAAAAATCAAGGTGCCCACAGGCTGTGCTCCCTACTGGAGGCTCCAGGGAGAATCAGCGTCCTTGCCTTTTCTGGCTTCCAGAGGCTACTACGTTCCTTGGCTTATGCTCCCCTTCCTCAATCTTTCAAGCCAGCAACAGCAAGGTTCCTTCTTACATTGCATCACTCTGACCTTCTTTCTTTGTTCCATCTTACTCTGACTCACTCCCACTTCTTCTTCAACTTTTAAGGACCCTTGTGATTACATTGGGCTCACCTGGATAATCCAGGATAAGCTCCCTATCTTAAAATCACTAATTAGCAACCTTAACTCCATCTGCAACCTTAATTCCTCTTTGCTATTAACATAACATATTCAAAGAGTCCAGGGATTAGGACTAGACGTCCTTGGAGGGCATTGTTCTGCCTGTCACACTTTCTCTTTATCTTTGTTTTGTAGCTCTTTTCTGTGTCTACCCCTCTCCTCACTTCCCTGTTTCCAGAAATCAGTGACACACAACTTTTTACCACTTTTGAAAATTGCCAGTTTTATCAAGTTGATATTATGGAGTTTTATCTCCTTTCTTCATTTTGTATAGACTCACCCAGTTTAAAAATAGTCCTTATTTATGGCTAAAATAATAGGATGCCTGTTTGCTTTAAAATAATCCACTAGGGGGAAAAATTACAGGGCAAACAGATAAAATAAGGCAAAAGGATGGTAGTTGTCATTGTTGAAGTTGGGTGATGAGTACATGGCCCTTCATTATTGTACTCTTTTCTTTTGTACATATATTTTCAAGTGTTAATATTAAACATTTTTTTTTAATTTAGACCTTCTTACCAAGAATTCAATTGAATTTTCCTCTTCTTGTTTATTTAGTACTTGGGGGTGGAAACAACTGATAAGAATAATTGAGACTGCATACCAAAATGTCATTATTAAATGCACAAATTCACAATGCAACTGACTTTAAAAAAAAAAACAAAAAAACTTTTTTTTGCTTGTTTGTTTGTTTTGAGACAGAGTCTCACTCTGTCTCCCGGGCTAGAGTGCAGTGGTATCATCATAGCTCACTGCAACCTCAAACTCCTGGGCTCAAGCAGCCCTCCTGCCTCAGACTTCCGAGGAGCTGAGACTACAGGCACGTGCCACCATGCCTTTTTATAAAAATTAAAATTTCTATTTTGAGAAAATTGTAGATTCATAACCAGTTGTAAGAAGAGAGATCTGGGTGTATCCTTTACCCAGTTTCCCACAATGGTAACATCTTGCAAAACTAAAGTGCAAAATCACAACCAGGATATTGCAATCAATACAGTAAGACAGAGAACATTTTCATCACCTCAAAGGTCCTTCATGTTCCCCTTTTATAACCAACATTTTCTGTCTGGGTGTCAAATATTTATGATATACCCCAAATGAAGACTGTTTCATGACTTTTGCATGTCTTCCTCCTAGCTTCACTTAGGAACTATTAGCAACTGCTTAAAATTACCAAAACCTATTTTTCAGATCTCTCCAACATACTACCTGAATATATTCCCTGATATAAACCTAAAATTATACTGACTAAATCTTAGGACCACAGATAGACTAGCAAAATACCAGCTCAGGCCTGGGAGCAGCACAGAGAGCAATAGAGAGGCATCGTGAATTCCAGACGTTAAAGCAGCACAGTGGGGTCCAGGGCAGTCAGTGTTGCAGACCCCTTGGTGGCTGGAAGTCATCAACAAAGTGACAGACACCACTATTGGGAGCTGCCTCCTCCTGCATCCATTCTCCTCCTTCCTCCCAGTTAAAGGGCTCATTTAAAAGCCTCCATGTCCTGGTCTCTCTTGCAGCTGTGTGTGACTAGATAAGGCAACTACATCTGGCCAAGGAGATATAAGCATAACGGTAGTTTAGGGCCTCTTGGGAAGTCTTTAAAAGAAAGCAGCAGCCCTTCCTCACCCCTTCCTCTTGGCTCTGTCCTGCGGCCAGCAATTGGTCATCTGGTCAGAGAAGCAAAATACAAGAGTCCCTGGTCCCCGATGACCTTGGAGCCACCAAATCAGCTCTGGAGTGCTTATTTCTAGACTTCTTTTTCTGAGAGAGAGAGAAAGAAGCTCCTATCTTGTTTAAGCTATACACTGGCTTTTTTCTGTTACACGCAGAGCAGTCTAAACACTGACATAAGCAGTCTGCTCCTTATGTGGAAGCAAAGGCAGTTCTCAGTGGAGGCTTGAGACTCTTTTGCTTTGGAAGAAAACATTTCAATAGGCCCTTGGTCACACAAAATGAAAACCCCCAAACTATTACAGATTGAAGAGTTTGAGACAACTGGAAAGTGAACAGCTGAGGAATGGTGCAAAATTTTACCTTCCTTTGGGTAGAATCAAGGCTCTGCAGAAAGAGGATTATGAAGCTGGGTGCAGTGACACGTGCCTGTACTTGGGAGGCTGAAGTGAGAGGATCACTGGAGCCCAGGAGTTTGAGTGCAGCTGGGCAACATAGCAAAATCTCATCTCTATTACAAAAAAAAAAAAAAAAACGATTCTGATGTTGGAGGAAGGGAGTAGAAACAGGGAGGATGAATTTTTTCTTTTTAGGAAAAAAAAGGATATAGTTAGTTGAGGGCCTGCACCCTGAGTAGCATTAAAGGTCAGGGAATCTCCCCATCTATTATCTATTATCTGAAAGATGCTCCTGGCACCAGGGGCCTAAGGAGAGTGACAGCCAGAAAAGCAGCCCTCTGCAGAGATGGATCTAGAAGCCAAGAAATCAATCAATATGCATTCATATTTTTTTGAGGTTGGTAATTTCTTTGATTTTTTTCTTAAATAAAATCAATGAACATACCTTATGAAAACTTCAAATCCACAGTAGGGTACAAATAGAATGTCTAGAAACTCCTTTGCAATTCCTTCATCTAGTTCTAAAGTTTTCTTGTTGATCCTTCCAGAACTCCATTTGTAACTTAGAATGGCACCACACAAAATATTTCACAACACAGTCCACATATTTAACATATATCAAAATATGTTAAATCTGGAAAACAATTTCCATGGAAGGATGAGATCTTCATAAAACACATTTAAAATTTTGAAAAAGTTAAGGACGTTATGGAGATAGAAAAGGTGAAACAATATTAGAAATATAATCACAGAATTTTTTATTTCAAATCTTGACTGGGCACAATGGCTCACGTCTGTAATCCTAGCATTCTGGGAGTCCAAGGCAGGAAGATCACTTGAGCTCAGGAGTTTGAGATCAGCCTGAACAAGAGCGAGACTGTCTCTATGAAAAATAGAAAAAATTAGCTGGGCAACTAAAAATAGAAAAAAAAATTAGCTGGGCGTGGTGGTGTGTGCCTGGAGTCCTAGCTACTCAGGAGGCTGAGGCAGGAGGATCACATGAGCCCAGGAGTTTGAGGTTGCAGTGAGCTATGATCACAACACTGCACTCTGGCCTGGACAACAGAGACCTACCAGGCCTTGCTGATTTAGGTCCATGATGGTTTTGCTTTGGGTCTTCTCTTCTAGAGGCTCTGATTTTTAGAGATAAAAAATTCTCAGCACCAGATGATTTTACATCAGAAAAATCTGTATTCCCAACTTGAACTTCATTGCTCTAGTTTTGTTCAAACTACAGAAAATTAACATTAATTAAGTAACATGCTTATTGAATCATCAGGGGCTTTTGAAGTATCAGGAGCTCTCTCCACCTTGAAAAAATTTCTTCCCTTGGCTTCCAGGACACCATCCATTCCTGGGTTTCCTTCTAAGTCAATACACATTAATTTTAAGGTGGATTTTTTTCTGCATAGTAATTTTCTTTGCTAATGTCCAAGTGTAGAGAACATCTGCCATTTTTTTTTTTTTTTTTTTTTAATTCTCAGCATCCATTTTCCATCTGGCAACATGAAGCTGTTTTTCCTTCAGGAGCAACTTCTCCACTCTCATTCATGTGTTTTGGCTGGGTTTGATTCCTCACCTCCAACCGCTCCACCCTAGCCTCAATCTTTAAGAGCATTTGTCACAGTGATTATTTAAGGGATAAGCCAAGCTGCCAAGACTCAACACTGGGATGTTTTTCTGAAAGAAGAAGGAATGCTTCTTTCTTCCGTGGGGCTTGCTAAAGTGCTGGGGACATAAACCTGAGATGCTACTACTCAAAAGAGCTTGCATGAGAATGAAGCCAAAACAGAGGAAAGCAGGGGCAAGAGATGAAGAGAAACCAATTTCTGATTGTGCTGTCTGAGCCCTGGAATCCAACTGAGGCTTGAACTATATGTATCCCCTGGATTTTTCATTATTGTGGCCACCATATTCCCTTTTCTGTCATTACTGTTGGTCTTTACAACCAGTTTGAATAGAGTTTCTGTCTCTTCCATCAGTCCTGACTAATTCAATCTGGTCTTACTATGTTTGGGGGAGTCAAGGAAGAGGTCTGTACCTACATTTGGGGTATACGGTTATTAGGAAAGCAAAGCAGCATGAAAAAAAAATGGTTATAAGAGAGCCAGGGATGATTGGCAGGCGTGGAGCAGCAGTCCAAAGCAAGGGAGCAACCTTGGAAATGGAGATGGGGGCTCAGGCTCCACTAATTTGGCACAAACAAGAATGACCACCAAAACTCAGTGAACTTGGGAACACTCAGATTACAATAATAAAATCAATATATCATGAATGAAATATGACATCTACAGAAAACTGTCTCATAGGTCCAAATGGGAAGAGCTGAATTAGACAGTTGGCTAACATTACTCACATCCCTAAAAAACAATGAGTCAACAAGGTCCAGAGGAGGAAGCCCAAAAGATCTGAGATGCAGGATTCAGTTCTACCTCTCCAAGTCCCGCAGCCTGGAGACACTGAGTAGTCAGCTTACCTATCTGCTTGGCAGTTCTTCCACGTAATGGCTCCAGTAAGACCTTTACTTAGGCTCCATTTCAACTCAGCACTCTTCAAGCAACCCCGAGATTACAATTTCACAACCCATGTAACTTTCTGTCGGCACTCTCAAGGGCCCTGCAAAGGAGAGTGAGAGAGTCCAGATCAAAACCATCTGAGAGAGGAGAAAATCAAACGGCACCCAGGAGGCCAAGCACAAACACCAGGCTTAGATGGCCTTGAGCAGAATCAGAATTGTGGGAAGGATGTGGAATTGGAATGGGGGTATTGGGCAAGGAGGCTATACTTTCCAAGTCGGAGACAGAGCAATGAAAGATCGGCTGGAAATGAATGAGATTTGGAAATTGTTCTAATCAAACTGGGAGGGTCTGCACCTGGCCTTTGTTGGCTCCTGGGCTCCAAGGGATGGAGCTGGTTTAAGGCCAGGGAGCCAGGCGGGCAGGAAGAGGGCCCACTTTTCTTGGTTCTAGTTATTTGCATGGTAGAAGGCTTCCAGCCCAGTAGGAGCCAAACCCTTGTTTTCATTAATATCAGAATTAGCATTTTAGAATATTATCCCTTTTATCCTAAAGCTTTTTTCCCTTTAAAAATGCAAAATCAATGAAGAGTGTTAATACATTAAACTTCATCACTCGTATAGACATTCTTATCAAGAAATTTCTTTTTTTAAGCAAAATTAGTACCCTCTATTTTACTACTTAAAAGAGCTTTGTTGTTTTTAGTAGTAAATGATTTTCTAAAGTTAATTTTCCTAACTGTGACTATGAAAAGTTAATGCAAATCAGTGAAGGCACTCACTCTGAGAATAAATAATGTAGGCAATGTTTATGCATAAAAAGTCCAAGCCATGATATTATTAATATGCAAAAGCAGATTGTTAATTTCCATACATTTACCCATATATGCCATTATTTTCATGACAGTGGGGTTATGTGAACCATAAGTTTAAGGTTTCTAAAATTATATAAATCTTAAAGATGATCTACCTCTGGCTTTTGAACACGATTTATTCAGAGATACTTGTTTGGGAAAGAATGGCAAATCATGACCAAAAGGCAGACTGCCAGGTTTCAAAAGAACTGCTGGTTTGGCCTTGTTTCAGAACCTACATTAGAATCTTCTGTTGATTTAATTTTCTAAAGAAGAGAATTTGCATTTCTAAACTTGAATAATATAGCATGCATTCCTAATTTAGGTAAAACATCCATTCTGCCAGAGCTCTATGATTAGAAAACAACCATAAAAGCTATCCAAAAACATATGCTAGTTTTCACAAATTTAAAGTTTTATTTTCAAAGCATCAGCCCACTCTCACAGGTGCCGTGCTTATAATTAACGCGGAATTATTGCTCACTTCCCTTGCCCTGCTCGTGCCCCCAGCCGTGCTTACCTCCCTGTCTTCCCGCTCCCTTCTAACCCCATCCCCCTACTCCTAGAAATGTTCAACTTAGTGTGTATCCTTGCATACCTTCTCCCTACTCTTTTAACTAAACAAACATATATATACAGGGATTTCCTCGCTGTTTTACAAAATAAAGGGCTATAAATTTCCCTGTATTTCCCTTTCTTATAAAAATGCATAGTGGAACTCTCTCCAAGTCAATATTCAATGATGTAGATATACCACAACTTGGTCAATCATTTCCTTACTGAGGGGCATACACTTGGTTTTTAATTTTTGTCCCTACAAAAAATGCTGCAGTGAAAGTCCTTGTAGGCAAAGGCATGTTCTTTTGTACTAGTTCCTTTATTTCTAAGGACTAGCAGGAGTGAGGTTACGGGAACAAAGGTATACATATTTTTAATTTTAGTGGAAACTTCCAGATTGTGTTCCCCAAGGACTGTATTGAATTTCTAGATCCAAATTTAACGTATAAGCATGCGTGCTCACCTATTATGGCCACATGGGCGTTCCTATTCTTTTCAATTATTGCATCTTGATAAAAAGTGATTGTTGGGCTTTATCTTTATTCATTTTTATTAATTCACTTTTACATATTCATCTTTATTAATTTTGTTGTAAATATGCACACAAGGAGTTCTGGATCAGAGTCAGATTTCCCATCACCTACCAGTAAATAAACGTGCTGGCCCCCATTACCCCAGTTCAGATTCAGCTGTCGTGCGTATTGTCAATGGGATACTTCTGTGGTGTGTTCTCTGAACCTTTGCAGATCCACAGACCTTTCTTTCACCCTGACACATGAGCAATAGCTCAGCTGGGTAAAGATTTTGAATAGGGTTGTTAGGGGTGTTTTTTGGTTTTTTTTTTTTTTTCTCTCAGTGGTCTTTGCATCATACTTCATTCTCTCTAGATTCAGGTCTTTAATGAGAAATGTGATGCTAGACTGATATTTTTCCTTTTTAAATGACTTTCTCTTTATATCCAATAGATTTTAGGATTATTACCTTTGATTCTTGGAGTTCTAGAATTTTACCAGACTATCGGTGTGTAGTATACATAGTTGTTGTTGTTGATTTTTTAATTAATCGGGCTGAAACTCAGTAAGACTTTTAATCTTCAAATGCAAATTGTTCTTTAGCTCAGATAAATTTTCTTCTATTTTTTTAATTATCACCTGTCTCCATTTGTCCCTTTTCTCTTTCTGATAATCTTATTTACATGTTGCATCTCCACTATCTTCCTCCAAATCTTTTATATTTTTTTCACAATTTGTGTTGCTTTTTGTCCCTTTGTATTTTGAAATTTTTTTCCCTCCTTATATTGAAATCTTTCTTCTATTTAATTTTCTAGACCACTAATTCAGGTTTCATCATTACCACCCTGTATTTAAATTTACCCACTAAATTTTTATTTTTTTATTTTTTTTATTTTTTTTTTTCATTTCATCTTGTTATGGGGGATACAGAATTGCAGGTTACATACGTTGCTCCTGTACTGCCTTTCCCCCCAAGTCAGAGCTCCAGGCGTGTCTGTTCCCCAGGTCATGCACATTGCACCCATCATGAGGTATATATCCCTCCCTTCCTCACCCCCCCTTCCCGAGTCAGCACCTTCAAGTGTTACCACTCCCCAAACGGTGCGCAATGCACTCATTGTATCCACTAAATTTTTAAATAAGAAAATTATGCTTAATGTTTCCAGTAATTCTCTTTCATGCTATGATTGAATCTTTACCAATTCTCTTATTTTTTTTTTGGCTGTGGTTTAGGTTGACATCTTTCTCCTGCAACAATTTCTATTTTCCTAGGAGTCACTTCGTATATTAGTTACCTATTACTGTAAAACAAATTACCTCAAAATTTTGTGCCTGAAAAAAAACAAACAACATGTATTATCTCTGGGGAATTCAAGTGGAATAAGAGTACCCAAAGAAAAGTAAATGTCTCCCTTCTACCCCACAACTTCAGTTTGGTCTAGCCATATACCTACCCAGAGAGAACCATATTCTGTAGTTTAAAAAATATGTCCAAGCATATATAAACATATATACATATGTAGAAAGATATTTGGCTTTTTGTTTTGAAATAATTTCACACTTACGAAAAAATTCCAAAAATAGCACAAAAAACATATACCCTTCACCTGGAATCCCCAAAATTAGCATTTTACCAAATTTGTTATCTACATATATTTCATCTTCTTTATCTATATATAGTTTTTCTGAACAGTTTGAGATTAGATTGCAAATATGATGCCCCTTTACCACTAAATACATCAGTCTTTGTTTTTGTTTTAAGACAGGGTCTTACTCTGTTGCCCAGGATGAGGGCAGAGGTGTCATGATAGCCACAGCAACCTCAAACTCCTGGGCTCAAGTGATCCTCCTGGCTCAGCCTTCCAAGTAGCTGGGACTACAGGAACGCACCACCATGCCAGGCTAATTTTTCTAATTTTTGTAGAGACAGGGTCTCACTCTTGCTCAGGTTAATCTCGAATTCCTGCCCTCAAGCCATCCTTTCACCTTAGCCTCCCAGAGTGCTAGGATTACAGGCATGAACTACTGCCTCATCATTGTGTTTTCTAAAAACAGACATTTTTCTTTATAACAATAGCATAATTATAAAAATCAAGAAATTAACATCATTGTATTATTACATAATCTATAGATCTTATTAAAATTTCAGTAAATTTCACTGGCTCTTCCAGATAAAACTAAAAAAAAAAGAAAAAAAATGCAAAAAGAAAAAAATTCACTAATTACCCCCACTAGTGTTTTTTATAGCAAAAGAAAAAGAACTTTTTTCTGATTCAGGATACAATCCAAGATCTACATTGCATTAAGTTGTCAGCCTCTTTAGTCTCTTTTAATCTGGAAGAGTTCCTTAGTCTTTCTTTTTCTATAGATAATCTTTGAAAAAAATCACAAATAGAATAATTGCATGTATAGGTATGGCCCTTGCTTTTTTTTTTACTTACTAAATCTTAGACATTTTCCATTTCAGTACATATATATCAATCTCATTTATTTTATTGGATGCACCAAATGCTGTATCAGTCAGGATGATCTAGATTATGCTGTGATAACAAACACCACTAAAATCTCAGTGGCTTAACACAATACAAGTTTGTTTCTTATACAAGTGATATCTGCTGTCCTCCCTGTGATGGCTCAGTGGTCTGGGCTGCTTTCATCTCATGCCAATATGTGTTTCTACAATTGCTACAGCAGAAGAGAGCATGGAGAATCTCAACGGACTCTTAAAATGCTTCTCAAAATTAGGGACCAGAACAAATCACACTGGCATGCCAAACCTCAAAGGGGCAGGGATGTGTATTCCTCCCATGTACTCAGAAAGAGCAGGGATCAAGAAATATTGGTGAGGATTAGTGATGTCTACCATGCATATCATTGAATGAATATACCACAATTTATTTAAGTAGTCCCTTAGTGATGGACATTTAGGTTGCTTCCAGGTTTTTTCCCAAAGATCTTTATACCTTTATTTTTTGCACATTTGTGTGAGTATATCTGCAGTATAAATTGCAAGAAATGGATTTGCAAAAGCAAAGGGAATGTGTATCTACAAGTTTTGATAGACCAAGGCTGACATTTTGGGTTATGTGCAAGATAAGTGAACAGAGGATGTCAGAAAACAAAGACCAGAGACAGAAACAGAAAAGCAAAGGCAAGAAAGAGATGGAAGGGGCAGAGAGAGTAGATTTCCAGTTCACAGACCCTTTGAATTCTGGCTGTTCATGTCCACCAAACCTCAGTACTACAGTAAACTCTTGTTTTCACTTTTGCCCACTTGAATGGGTTTCTGCTCCTTGCCATAAGTTATACCAGACTCTGAGGGGACAGAGAGAGGGATAGCATGATCCTTACTCTCAATTCGGTTTTCAGCCTAGTAGGGAGCTGGGGCAGGGAAATTTCTGAGCTCTGAGTTATCTCCATGATTCCCCACTGGACTGATGTCATGGTTGAGTTCCTTTTAAATCCAGTACCAATGATTAGTGGAAGTGCCTCTTCCTCAGATCTGGAACAAGAACACAGCCCAAGGAAAGTCTTGCTCTTAAATTCCGTCTCTGCACCAGAGTAAATTCTTCTCATTTTAAAAAATCCAGCTCAGATTTCACTTACTTCATGAAATTTCCCCAACTGCTACCAGAGCCTGCCCTGATCTCTAACTTTTCTAAATTCTTATAACACATGACATACAAATGAGCCCACATTTGGTTTTATTGTTCTCTGTTGGTCCTATTTCTAAGATTAGATTTTAAGTTCTTTGAGAGTAGGGAAAGTATTCGATATTTATTTTGAATTTCCTATACAGTACCCTGCAGAGATAACATTCAATAAAGCTGCAACTACTGACTGATTAATTCTACTTAAGTCAAACCCAACTTAACTTGAGTATATATGCATAAATGACAAGTAAAATGAAGGCCAAGTCAGCTAAAACCAACATGTGCTTCCTATTTGCCAGGTTTCCCAAGGAATACAGATTACTGCCTTGTTGCTGTAACTTCAGCAATTCTGAAAACCAATAGCAGACACCTACGTGTGCCATTCAAGTGACTGTAGACTATTTTCTTAGACTTGTATAAACTTGGCCTTAGTAAGGCTACTTAAATCCTGTAAGTATATTTATACATGGTACTCACTCTCTAAGTACTTACTGTATATCTACTGTATATCTACAGTCTGTATACTGTGCCAGACTTAGTCATTCTAGCCCCAACTTTGCCTTAAGGTCAGTTCTCTATTTAGATACAAACACCCCGGGCCGAGATGATACACTATGAGCCCATTTCGGACCCTTTTCTAAAAGCAGATCTTATAAAGAAAATGAGGGTGAGAATAGAAGAGTACTTGTCCTCAGAGAAGACAAGGGCATGACAGGGGCTCTGGAGGTGCCTAAGCAAACTCCCCAATCCAGCCAGGACTGAGTCCACACACCAAGTGGGCCCTTTTCCCTGCAGGCCTGCGGAGTAACGAAATGGATGACGGAGAAGCTGAAGGCCATGGGGAAGGCGTTCTCCTTCTCCTCTCCTTGGAAGGTTCATTTATAGCTCACTTCTCCAGATGCAAAAAGGAAATCGATCTTACCACCTATAACAATAACAAAAATGGCAACAAAATGATTGTGGTTTTAAATTTCTTCCCCTTGTGGCAGCTTCAGTTTGTCCTGTTATTGCTGGATTTATTAGAAATAAGCATCCAAGTCAATAAAAACGTAAGCACCATCTCACTAGAAATCCTAAATGTAGTCACAATTCACTTTAAATATAGACAGTTTGTGTAGCCCATATTTTGAACTATAAAGACATGGAACATTAATATTAACTTGCAGACTATGAGGAGACAGGAGGTCATAGGGACAATAATCAATCTGCCATTTATCAGCCAAATGCTGTCTTATAGGATGTTCAGTAATATTGGGTTTTTTTTCTCTTTGTAACAAAAACAGACTATTTTTGTTGTAAAAGTAATATAAAAATGTAATACATGTTGATTATTTTAAAAAGTTATACAACAGGAATATGTAAATAGAAAAAAATTAAAATTGCCTGTATTCTACCAAGGAATCTATTTGCCCAGACTTTTTTGTCTATACACACACACACACACACACACACACACCCCTCCTATCTGCCCCTTTACAAAAGTGGGATCACTCTATTCATGTTGTTTCATAGCCTCATTTTTTAAACTTAATATATCATAGGTGGGGCTCGGTTCAGTGGATCATGCCTGTAATCTGAGCACTTTGGGAGGCCGAGGTGGGAGGATCACTTGAGGCCAGGAGTTTGAGACCAGTCTGGGCAACATAGTGAGACCCCATCTCTACAAAAAATTTAATTTAAAAATTAGCCAGGTGTGGTGGCACACACATGTAGTCCTACATACTCCAGAGGTTAAGGCAGGAGGATCACTTGAGCCCAGGAGTTTGAGATTACAGTGAGTTATGATTGTGCCACTGCACTCTAGTCTTGGTAACAGAATGAGACTCTCTGAAAAAAAAAAAAAATCATAGATATTCTTGATATGTTGTGGAATGAAAAAGGAAGTTTCTGAGTAATATACATGTACATAGTATGGCCCATGTTTTGTTTAAAAATCTTATGTTTATATGTAGATACAAATATAAATCCATATCTAGACACAGATGATATGATTTTATTTGTATAGAAAATAATCTGGCAGGATACAAACCAAATTTTTAACAGCATGGAATGAGATGGAAGGAGGGTGAGTAAATTTAAAATTTTTACTTTATATATGTCTGCATTATCTAATCTAAAAAAACATATACCACTTCATAAATTTAAAAGTACACGTAATAAATAGCTTTTTATATTAATTATTTGTTATCATTTTTAACTGTTCTATATTATCCCATTTGACTATACTATAGCATTTAACTAATTGTCTACTTACGGGCTTCTAGGCTGTTTCCAGTCTTGTGGTATTATAAACAATGTTGATAGGTTATCTTTGCATATGTTTTCTGCACTCTTTTATCAGCCCTGGGTATTATCAATTTTACTATTATTTTCACCGTCCAGCTAAAAATACTATATCATTGTTTTAATGAGCAGTTTTTGATGACAAGTGAGATTAAACATTTTTGCCATGCTTGCTATTTGTTTTTCTTATTTTTGCTTATTTTGTGAATTATCCTGTTCATATACTTTTTCTGCTTTTCTTGGAATTTTCATATTTTTCTTAGATAACTTGTTTATATATAACATCATTAACCCTGTCTGTAATATACATGTGAAGTATTTTTTTCCAGGTTTGCTTTTCGACTTTTAGACCTGCATTTGTTTGTTTGTTTTGCTTTATTTTTTTTGCTATTCTCTTCCATCCCCCTCCCCCCCATGTTGTCTTAGTCTGTTTGGCTGCTATAACAAAATACCTGAGACTGGCTAATTTACAAAGAACAGAAATTTATGTTCTTGCAGTTCTGCTGGTGGCTGGGAAGTTCAAGAGCCAAGTGCCGGCAGGTTAGGTTTGTTGTCTGCTGAGGGTCCAATTCTCTGCTTCCAGCATGGCACCTTGAACACCATGTCCTCTGGGGGAGAGGAATGCTGTGTCCTCACGTGACAGAAGGTGGAAGGGCAGAAAACAGCGCGCGCGCCGCTCGCTCGCTCTCTCTCTCTCTCTCTCTCTCTCGCACATCAAGCCCCTTTATAAGGACACCTAATTCCATGCAGCATCCTGGCCATGGTGGGTGCAGGGTGGGTTCCCCTGGAATGGAGGCAGGTCACCTCATTAAGACCCCACCTCTTAATATTGTCACATTGGCAACACCTGAATTTTGGAGAGAACACCTTCAAACCATAGCACATACTAATTGCATGTATATAATGGCCTGCCCATGTGTTATTTCTCTGATTTCTCCATCCCTGCACCTGGACTCATGGTTTTAATCACTTTAGCTATATATATGGTAAGGCAGGCTGTCCTCATACTTTTCTTTTTTGAAATGTTACTAATTACTTTTGCATGTTTATTCTTACTGGTGAAATTTAGAACCATTTTGTCAAATTCCAAATATTGAAATTGTGTTAAACTTACACAGACACTTGGGGAAAATTAATATATTTATAACATTGAATATGTCCCTAGGCTACCATGTTCTTCAGTCAGGTTATATAATTTTATTCACATATGTTCATCACATATCTTGTCAAATTCATGCTTATCTATTTTATGTTTTGTGTTATTAATGCTAACAGGAATGCATGTTTTTGCTTAATGTGACTGCCATTTTGTAGGCACTCAACAAGCATTTGTTGGATGAATAAGTGGATAATAGTGTACAATTTTAAAAGCCATGAAAACTTTTCTTTAGTTATAGATTAACAAAGAAATGTGCCCTAATGCCTGAGAGATTTTGGTCTAATTACACTAAGACAAAAAGAACGTAATCAGATTGGCTTTGTAGGGCTCATATCTAAAAGTGAAGCGAGTGTTCAGGACTCAGGCCTTTCCCATGCATGGTGGATCTTGGGAAATTATATCCACTCATGGGGGGAAAGTCTCTGCAATTGCTTCACTAATGCCTAGAGTTCTACCATAATCTGAAGTTTCATTGCTTCAGATTATGGGATTCCTTTCTTTAAAAATGCAAACATCTCTGAGAAAGGTGGTAGAATAGTATGTATTAAGACATTACGTCTTTTACACCTTAGTATGAATCATCAGTTTCTTCCCAACTTGTAGCTAAGAGAAGTTTTTGACAAGAAGAGGAAATCAAGAGAGCAAAGAACATGGAGTAGTAGGCTACTGGACATATGGGATGTGTAAAGGTAAAACAGGAAGTTGACTTTAGGAAGGAAGCTAAAATGTAAAAATTTCTTTGGGTGGGAAGTGAATCTTGTTTATCTTCAAGCATAATGTTTGGCACATCACAGCCACTATATAGATGTGTGTAAACCAGATGAATTAATGGATAAACAGCTCTGCTCATGTCATAGCTTTGCCTAGCATTGCTCTCCCCGCAGCTGCAGTCCCAGGATTACTCTGGAGTGACTGTTACTCTGCTACTCTGACTTCCTTTCCTCAGAATTACTCATGAGGGATGGCATGCCAGGATCTCATTGGTAACAGATGTTAGATCACTGGTATAACAAGCAATTGCTAATGGCTACCACATTTTGCACTAGAGTGAAACAATAAAATGTCTATACAATTTTAAATGTCTCCTTACAGAATAAAAGGAGATATCATCATCAGATGCTCGATCAAGTCACTGATTGGCTCTTTTCTCCCACTTTTCATGGGTCTGATCATTTCTTTTATTTATTTATTTATTTATTTATTAAACTTGTCTGGAGCCATCGCACAGAAAATCTAATAACTATACAGACCCTGTCGGCAGGAACCATGTGTTTTGATGTGTGTGACTATCTATGGGTCTGACCATTTCTTCCACTAGGGAAATACTGGCAGACTGGAAGATGAGGGTTAAACAGTGGGGCTTTCCCCCACTGTTTAATTTTTTCCACTGTTAGTATTTATGAATTTATTATATAATATATTAATAGCAAAATTATGAGTCAACCGTGAGACCGCTGCTTCCCCAACTCCTACTGGATCTGGGAGAGGAGGAGAGAAAAGCTAATGGAGTTGAAAAGGATTTGCCAATAGAGTGGAGGGTGACTGGTAAAGAGAAAACAAATGATATGTGACAAAAACATAGTCAAATTCAGAAGTTTTTACTGATATAGCTTTTTCTTCAGTGATGAGAAAAATATAAATACTAGGTTAAGATACTAAAGTTTCTTTCAAACTCTCAATGATACGTATCAAATGTTGATATGGTTATGATCCACCATGAGATCCATAAAGCCTGGACCTGATCTATCTCAGTTCCTGGTGTATCTGCAGTACCTAGTAGATAGTAGGTGCTCAGTGAATAGCTGTTAAATGAATGAATCAATAGATAGTAAACACTGATGACTAATTAGCCTTCTTTAAATAAATGTAAAACCTTTAACAAATTATATCTAAATAATTAGGTACAATATTATTGAGAAGGGCCTTTAAGTGTGGAGAAATACTTTCTGGAATCTATTTTATACTTGACAAAAACAGCACTATTTCTTGGTCTCAAACTAAGTCACCTTGAAAAATCTAACTATGTCCAATTGTCCTCTGTTGAAAGGTCATACCTGGGCTGTCTACACCAAGTAATTATTGAGATAATTTTTTTTTTTTTTTTTTTTTTTTTTGAGACAGAGTCTCACTCTGTTGCCCGGGCTAGAGTGAGTGCCGTGGCGTCAGCCTAGCTCACAGCAACCTCAAACTCCTGGGCTCAAGCAATCCTCCTGCCTCAGCCTCCCGAGTAGCTGGGACTACAGGCATGCACCACCATGCCCGGCTAATTTTTTGTATATATATATTTTAGTTATCCATATAATTTCTTTCTATTTTTAGTAGAGACGGAGTCTCACTCTTGCTCAGGCTGGTCTCGAACTCCTGACCTCGAGCGATCCACCCGCCTTGGCCTCCCAGAGTGCTAGGATTACAGGCGTGAGCCACCGCGCCCGGCCGATAATTTTTACTAGTAATATCCTAAGTAATTGCTTAACTTTTCACTTTCCTCTGTCAGTGTAGATGCAATCTAAATAAAATATATAAACTGACACTGGTCTTCAGTTCAAGGTGATGTTTAAGAAATTTTCCTCTGAATTAATACAAATTGGAAAAGTGATTTGAGGTAACTATAAAAAATAATTTATTTAAAAAGATTACTCTAAAATTAGTAAGGCCGGGCGCAGTGGATCATTTGAGCTCAGGAGTTCGAGACCAGCCTGAGCAAGAGGGAGACACCATCTTTACTAAAAAAAAAAAAAAAAGAAAAATAGAAAGAAATTATCTGGACAACTAAAAATATATATAGAAAAAATTAGCTGGGCATGGTGGTGCATGCCTGTAGTCCCAGCTACTCAGGAGGCTGAGGCAGTACAATCGCTTGAGACCAGGAGTTTGAGGTTGCTGTGAGCTAGACTGACACCAACAGCACTCTAGCCTGGGCAACAGAGTGAGACTCTGTCTCAAAAAAGAAAAAACTTAAATTAAGCCAATGTTGATTTCTGTTAATTTATCAAGGTAATGTAAGGTTTCTTTGAAGTAGCCGGCGCCAGAGAAAGAAAGACAAGCAGAGTTGAAAGGGATAAGTAAAGAGGCTTTATTGGAGCGCTCCTGGGTGGGGGTAACGAGTCCCTGAGAGAGGGACCCGGGCAAGCCTCACGGGACCCATGGAGTAGGAACCAGAGAAGCCGCCCCGCCCAGGAGTCTGAGTGGGTTTATATAGGTTCTTAGGGCTGGGGGATGGGAGCTTCTTTGGCCAGGAGATGTCAGTGGGAGGAATGAGGAATTTCTTTGTTTCAGCTTTGGGGCAGGTATTGAGGGATAGGAGGGGCTTCTTCTTTTTCATTAGGGAGGGGAGGGGTACCTGCCACCAGCCTTACATTCCAGCCTTTTAGTGATAATGGGGTGCCGTGGTCTTTCTGGCTACTTCCTGCTTTTGAGGGGCGTAGAGGGGGCTATGGGCCGGAGTTGGCCGGTGGAGGGGTGACTGGAAGAGGAGAGTAGGGATGAAGAAGCATCTGGTTTACTGTTTTTCTGGATAATTTTTGCAGGCAGCATTGGAGAAACTGAGCCAGAGAAGTCAGTTGTCTCTGCAGGGAAGTTAGTGACGTGGACATGGTTTCTAGGGATAGCTGTAGGCGATCTGCAAAGTCTGGGGCAGAAATGACACTGTGGCCCAGGACACCTCCTGCAAGTCCTGAGGAATATAGAGTTAATTGAGCGAGGACCATGACAGGGAAACAAGGACCTGGGGTGGATGTATTGACGTAGTGGGTAAGTGTTCCGTTGTACCAGAAGAACTGTTCTGGAGCAGAAGAGGTGGTCGTGGTCACAGTATGGTTAGTAAGACAGCGTCCATGAAGTTGTAGGTTGGGGTCAGTGAGGGTGATGAGAAAGTATATGTGATCTGTATAAGGTTGGCCTTGGGCTTAGGTTCCCATAGGGGAACTCGAGTGAGCGGAGTGGAGCATGAGGGACCCAATGAGGGAGTCTCTTAGGGGTTAGAAAAGTTTAGGGGAACAGCGGCCAGTAGGGGGTCGCTGAAGGGAGGCACAGAGGAAACAGTGGGAGACATTAGAGATTATTTTAGAGGAGTTTTAAGAAGGCGAGGGTATGTTGAATAATATTTAGCCAGGAGGTAAGAGGGGGATGTTTAGGGCAGGAGGAAAGTTGTCCTGCTAGAGTTTGTTCTGCTTTCAGAATATTGATAGATATTTGAACCTGTGTCTGGTGGGCCAGGACGTATTCACGGCTGACGTGAATAGTCACCGAAGGGTAATAGTCATGTATTTTTCAGTATACTTTGCCTGTGACTTTAATTTCCCAACGTTGGTCTCAAGGGTCGAGGATATCTGTGTGAGAGATATCTGAGTCGGTCTCTGGAGGCTGAGGTAGATATCTGTCTGCGTGGGCCCGGAGAAGTTGTCTGAGGAGGGAGAGATATGGGAGATAGGAGGCCAAAGGTGGGGGCTGGGCTGGAAGATGGTGGTTAATGAGAAAAGGCTGGCCATACATGAGTTCGAAAGGGCAAAGTTAGGTAGGATGTCGAGGGGCTGCCCTGATCCGGGTGAGAGCTAAGGGCAAAAAGTCAAGCCATGATTGGCGGGTCTCAATAATGAGTTTGGTGAGGTGGTCTTTGATTAATCTGTTAGCCCTTTTGACCTTTCCTGAGGACTGCGGCCTGTAGGGAACATGAAGCTTCCACTCGACATGGAGAGCCTCACAGACCTGATGAACGACCTTAGAAGCAAAAGCAAGGCCATTGTCAGAATGAATGGAGGAAAGAAGGCTGAAGCATGGGTTAATTTCAGTAATGAGAGTGGAGGCAACAACAGCAGCAGTTTCATTGGCAGTGGGAAAGGCTTCAACCCATCCCGTAAAGGTATTTACCAGTGTTAAAAGATATTTGAAATGCCCGTGAGGTGACATATAAGTGAAATCGACCTGCCAGTCTTGTCCGGGGAGGTGACCACGCATCTGGTGGGTGGATACAGGGGGTTTGAAGCCCCCTTGAGGGTTAAGAGAGGCACAGATATCACAGTTCGAGCAAACAGTTTTGATGAGAGAATATAGGGCAGGGTGTGAAAATAGAGGCCTTAAGAGGTGGGAGAGGCCCTTAGTGCCAATATGAAGTGAAGAGTGGACCTGGCCAACGAGTTCTAGGGCCTGTGCCTTAGGGAGAGCCAGCTTGCCGTCCTTTGGAAGGACCTACCCTTTGGTGGTGGTTGATCCTCCTTGGGCGAGAAGGCTGTCACGCTCCTCTGGAGTGTAGCGAGGCTGGAGGGAAGGAATGGAAAGGAAAAGAAGAGGAACTGGACTAGGATGTTTTGGGGATGTTAGACTATGGGCAACAGTATCAGCATAGTTGTGTCCCTTAGCGACGGGGGACTCGTCCATCCGGTGTCCCTTGCAGTGTGTGATAGCTAATTGGGTGGGTAACTGAAGGGCCTCGAGGAGACGGGAGATAAGGATGGCGTTAGTAACAGGGGAGCCCTTGGTGGAGAGAAAGCCCCGTTCTCTCCATATGGCAGCATGGCAGTGAGCTATCATAAACACATATTTCGAGTCCATGTAAATATTTACACTCCTGCCTTGGGCTAGGTATAAGGCTCGGGTGAGAGCAATGAGTTCTGCCTTTTGGGAGGTGGTGCCCTCCAAAGTCGGGAGGCTTCTATTACCTGGGAGGCTTGTAAGAGAGAGTCTCGAAGTTTTAGGAATGCGCGGCAGACAGCCTGAGGGTTTAACAGAGGGCCAGCAGAGGCATCACGTGCTGCCTCATAGAGGGGTTTGGCAAGGAGAGAGAAGTTGGGGATCTAGTGTCAGAGGAAACCAATAAATCTAAGGAAGGTTAGAATTTGTTCCACAGTGGTAGGAGGCTGGAGGTCGCAGAAGGCCTGCTGGCGATCAACAGTGAGATGACAGGAAGTGGGGGTGAGACTAAGTCTAAGGTAAGTGACAGTAGGCTTAGACAGCTGAACTTTGGAGGGGGACACCCGGTAGCCCTTAGAGGCAAGGAAGTTGAGTAGAGAGGCAGTGTGTGTGCGGCTGTCGGAGTATGAGGGGCTGCAGAGTAATAAATCGTCCACATAGTGGAGGACAGTGCTTGGTTGTAAGGGGCATTGAAGGAGATCTTGGGTGAGAGCCTGACCAAAGAAGTGGGGGCTGTCCCTGAACCCCTGGGGCAGGATAGTCCAAGTGAGTTGTCAAGACATGTTCGTGTCGGGATCTTCTCATGTAAAGGCAAAGAGATGGTGGCTGGCTGGGTCTAAAGGAATGGTAAAGAAAGCGTCCTTGAGGTCCAGGACAGAAAAATGGGTGGTGGAGGGTGGAACATGAGAGAGTAAAATGTAGGGATTAGGCACCACAGGGTATATGGGGACAACTGCCTTGTTAATGAGTCTGAAGTCCTGGACTAGCCTGTAGGAGCCATTTGGCTTCTTTACCGGGAGAATGGTGTGTTATAGGGAGAGTCGGTCGGAATTAAAAGTTTTCCGCACAGAAGACGTTCTATGATGGGTTTTAGACCTCTGCGGTGGGTTGGTGAAATAGGGAACTGTGGCTGGGAAGGGTAGAATGAGGGCTCCTTGAGTCGAATGAGGACGGGGGTGTGGTGTGTGGCCACCACTGGGGTGGAGGTGTCCCAAACCTGGGGGTCTACCAGTTCTGGTGGGAGGGGGTATGTAGGACTCAGTAAAGCAGGAGAGGCTGTGGGCAGAGCTGAGGAATGTGGAGAGAGAGAGAGAGAGAGAGAGAAGAAGCAGGGCAGAAGTTCCGGAGGAAAGGTGGAAGGTGGTTCCCAGGGGAGGACTGAGTAATAAAGTGAGTTGCAAGGACAGCAGTCCCCGCGGGGGAGGTAGGCTCTAGGCGGGTATATTGGATAAGGGTGTCTGTAGGGTGTCTGAGAAAGGCTGCGGGGTTTTTATCTGCCTTTTGAGTGATTTCCCTGAGTTTGTCATAATTTACAGCACGGTGGGCGGGGGCCTGGAGGCCGGCAAGGACACACTGCAACAGGTGGTCCCTCTGCTGCCCAGATGTGTTCCTTTTTATCAGTAGTAAGGGTAGAGGATAGTATAATAAAAATATCATGCCAGGTAAGGTCATATGTCTGGGTCAAGTAACGGAATTTTTGGTGTAGGCTGTAGGGTCATTAGAAAACGAACTTAGGCAGTTTTTTAATCTGAGAAAGGTCAGGAAGGGAGAAGGGAGCATGTACGCGTACAAGCCCTTTGGCGTCTATCACCTCCCATAATGGACAGAGGAGGGGCTGGTCCGAGGGGTTTGCGTGGGAGCGAGTGTGCTGGCTGACCCGAGACGTCGGCACTAGCGGCTGGGTGGTGTGGAAGGATGGGCGGGCGCCTGTGGGTATGGTGGAGGTAGAGTTGGGGGGGCAGGGCTGAGGGAGTCGGGTGGATAGGAGAAAGCAGAAGGGGCGTCTGAAGAGACGTCTGGTGGAGAGTTAGAGGGAGAAGAGGTGGAGGGGGGTGGGGGATCCAGCACAAGGAGGACCTGTGCGGGGTGACAGGTCAGACAGAGAGAAGGACGGGAGCGCAAACAGAAAAAGGCTTGGACGTATGGGATCTCCGACTATTTGCCATTCCTGCAACAAAAGTTATCAAGGTCTTGCAGAATATTGAAATTGGAAGTCCCATTTTCAGGCCATTGGGAGCCATTGTCCAATTTATGCATTGTCCAGGCATCGTTGCAGTAAAGAATGAGGCACTTGGGCCGGATGCCTAAATCCAGGGCCTTCAGATTGGCCAGCAGACACCCCAGGGGCATCTCTTGGGGAATTTTGGTCACCCATGTCACCTCAACCCGGATGGGGAAACAGCCAGGAACAGTATCCTGGCTACGGAGGCAGCGAAAGTCTGGGGGGACATCTCCGCCCGAGACTAGTGTGCCGGCACGGAAAGGGGTGAGAGGAATACAGGCGTCCCCGAATAGCCTCAGCCCCTGGAATGGGGGAGCCTCTGACGTGGGCCCACGGTTTAACGGACAGGGAACAGCTTCCCAGAGGGAATGGACGCTCCTGGGGGATCCGGGTTGGGATAACATGGGGTGACTCACTCAGGCTGAGGTCGTCAATCAGAGACTGGAAGGCAGTCAGCGGAGGTCCCGGTCTGGAAAGTGATAGTTCTCGGAAGGGGGTGGTGCAGCCAAACGCCCCTCCCGGTTTCGGCACCAAATGTAAGGTTTCTTTGAAGTAGCCGGCACCAGAGAAAGAAAGACGAGCAGAGTTGAAAGGGATAAGTAAAGAGGCTTTATTGGGGCACTCCCGGGTGGGGGTAACAAGTCCCCGAGAGAGGGACCCGGGCGAGCCTCACAGGACCCACAGAGTGGGACCCAGAGAAGCCGCCTTGCCTAGAAGTCTGAGTGGGTTTATATGGGTTCTTAGGGCTGGGGGATGGGAGCTTCTTTGGCCAGGAGATGTCGGTGAGGAGTAAGGAGTTTCTTTGTTTCAGCTTTGGGGCGGGTATTGAGGAATAGGAGGGACTTCTTTTTTCATTAGGGAAGGGAGGGGTACCTGCCACCAGCCTTACAGGTAACTACCTATCTTTCACTTAATTTTGCACTTAAGTCTCTGTGGCTTATTCAGGATATTTTCATCTAGTCCAAATCATGGCATTGTTTAACACTCAATAAAGGTTGTGAACTTGATATCAAATAATCTAAGTATAAAGGTCTTCCTACATGTTAAATACACAAGTTGTAAGTAATCACATTCCCAAAGAATCCAGAAATGGGGACTCCTGCTTTAATCCTTTTCAGATGCCAGTGTGTTGGGCTATAAACATACCAAATACACATGTGTTACAGACTGGGCGTATTGTGTTAAACATCAATTCAGTTACTATTGAGCAAAATTAGAAGTTACAGTTCTAACTACTGATGTTTCTAAATCAAAACTATTTGCATAAGAATGATCATCAAAAGTATCAAATTAGAGGCTCATTTATGACTTTCAGCAAATTTTATAAAGCTGGTTAAGATGATACAGTTGGTGCTATGTGGAGACAATATACAAGATAATTTTTTTTTTCCAGAGACAGTCTCGCTCCCCCCCCCCCCCCACCGTAGACTGCTGTGACATCATCATAGCACACTGCAACCTCAAACTCCTGGGCTCAAGCGATCCTCCTGCTTCCAGCTCCTGAGTAGCTGGGACTACAGGTGCATATCACCATTCCTGGCTAATTTTTTCTATTTTTGGTAGAGATAGGGTCTCACTGTTGCTCAGGCTGATCTTGAACTCCTGACCTCAAGTGATCCTCCTGCCTTGGGCTCCCAGAGTGCTAGGATTACAGGTGTGAGCCACTGCACCCGGACCACCATAATTTTTTTTAAACTAATGAATTCTTATTTTTAGCAGGGTGTTTTTGTGATGGTGGTGGACAGATAAAGAGTTGTTAGAAACAAAGGTGTGAATAAAACAAAAAAATAAGCCTGTCTCCCTAAACCTTATTTCAAATCTTCCAATACTAGCTAGTTATAAATCTCCATCAGCATCAATTTTAGAGAGACCATCCTGAATAATAAAGCAGAAGGTTCTGTGGTCAAGTCATTCTCTCCTCACTGCATGGCAGAGCTCATCATAAAGCAAAAGCTATTTATGTATTCAAAGGAAGAGGCACGTCCTCAAGTCAACCAGTGTGGTCATGGCATGACTGATGTCCAGGAGCTGCAAGAGCGTGGGCCAAAACTCATCCAAAAAAGGCTGAAAGTCAGAGACCAAGGAGAGACAAGAAGCATTAGGAGACTGCTAAGTGACAAAGCTGCATAAATCAGCTTGCTGCATGTCAGAACAGCTTGACTTTGACCTGACACACATTTTTAGGTCAGTTCCTTGCCCTCATCTATGCAGGCCTGGAGGGTCCATTTCCTTTGGCCACAGGTTAGTCCAAGGGTCCTAGACAAAACTAGGAAATAAGGGATTTTGTTGCACTACTTTATGCCTTGGGAAAGCCCACTTCTTTAATCCCCAGGCACCTGTCGCCCCAACCCTCTCAAAATGTGCTCTCAGAGCCTCATACACACAAATTGCCTAACACAAAATAGATGCTGCAAGCACACATTTTCATTTCTCCTCCTCTATCCGATAGTCAAATTACTGATGAAAATGTGCTCTTATTCCTAGAGTATTTTGATTTTCACAGACACTAAATCCTTGAAGCAAAGGACTGGAACAAGATAGTGGAATTTTAGGCATAAACTCCTATGACTGTCTACTTCATTCATGTACAGGTCTTTCAGATTAGCTAAAACTTCTTCAGCACTCATGAGGCTAGGTACTCCGTGAAATGCCTTACATGGAGTATCTCATTCATTCCAGCGACCATATAGCAGCAGCTTTTCGCTCCTGAGCTCGGTAGCAAAGGAATAATTACTCGAAACAGTGTTTAGAGAGAAGAGGAGAGACCAAAAATCTGAAGGAGAAAATGGCCACCCCAGCTAAGGTCCTCTTAGCTGCACACGTGCAGAAGGTCAGGGCTGTTTGCTAATTTAACAACTTCCATACAGCTGACCTTTGCACACAGCAAACAAGCAGCTTGGGGCAGGTGTTTTCTCCTGACCCTTCATTCAACCTGCTCACATTCTTTCCATCCATCCATCCTTTCTTCTAGGCCCAGCCCTCACATGTCCCCCTTTTGTTTATTTAAAATTAGAGATGGAGTGTGAGTAGGAGAAAGATGTAAGCTTCAGCCAGTGTCTTTCCATAATGGCGTTGGGAGGTCAATTGGCAGATCTGTAGTCCTAGAAAGTAAACGAGACAGAAACCAAATACGCCAGAAAAGTGTTCCCCAGGATAGGAGGAGCCCCTAGTTGTGTCATCATAGCTGAGGCCTGTGTGTCTAGTTGTTTCAATTGACCCCCCCGTGACCCTGGGCACTGTCATGGTGTTACGTGTCTGTCACAGTGGGACCCCCCCCCATCGGTGGCGGCTGGAGGGAGAGACGTTTCATTTGTGGAATAAGCTCATGATATAGGTGAACGCGTTTGGAAGGGAACCACTGGGACCTGTAGAGGTTTGAACACAAACATACCGTCTTCCCATGTTAACTCAATTACAATCAAAGGCCAATCTCTTGGAATTGACAACGGCTGGGGGAGGCCGGATTGTAGCGGTCCCATCGGGACTATAATAGCATTAAGAGCTCTTAGGTCCTATAGTAAATGCCAATTATGGTTCTTTTTAGGTATGACGAATACAGGAGTGTTCCATGGACTCGGAAGGTTCTATGTGTCCCACTTTAAGTTGGTCCTGGACAAGAGATTTTAAGTGTTTTAATTTATCCTGCTTAATGGGCCACTACTCTATCCAGATGGGGGAGTTAGTAGTCCACTGTAAAGGTGTGGGTCGTATTGGATGTACCCTAATGAAAAGGCTGGGTAGTTAGAAGATTCCATTGTTTTAGCAAATCTTGTCCCCATAAAGATTGGCCTTCTCGTAGGTGATGCTGAAAAGTGTATGGTTTACCAGGGGAGGAATAGAGAGCCCCTTTGAGAGGGAGGAGGAGGAGGAGGTAACTGCTCCTCCTATCGAACTGCAGAAGGCAATGGAGAGACTGGCTCAGGATTCACGAATTTTACGGCAGGGGACGCTGGCTCCTCTGGCAGAGCAGGCAGAGGAGGAGGAGCGGTTCCGTAGGAACAGGTGAGGGAGTTGGCCTGTTCGCACCAGGGTAATCCTAGCACTCTGGGAGGCCGAGGCGGGCGGATTGTTTGAGCTCAGGAGTTCGAGACCAGCCTGAGCAAGAGCGAGACCCCACCTCTACTAAAAATAGAAAGAAATTACATGGACAGCTAAAAATATATATAGAAAAATTAGCCAGGCATTGTGGTGCATGCCTGTAGTCCCAGCTACTCGGGAGGCTGAGGCAGGAGGATGGCTTAAGCCCAGGAGTCTGAGGTTGCTGTGAGCTAGGCTGACGCCACGGCACTCACTCTAGCCCGGGCAACAGAGTCAGACTCTGTCTCAAAAAAAACCCTTCTTTTCTTGCTCCCAGAGTTCTAAATCTAATGTGCCCTCATCTGGGAACCAGGGGCAATGCTGTCTTACTGCGCAGGAGTTGTTGTACAGCTTTTGGTTCCACAGAACACTGGGCAGCCTTTGAGAGTCGTTGCAAAGTGCGCAGATACATTCGCTGATCTTTTGTCAGGTGCTGCCTCCTGTTAGAAACCCCTTTCTGAACCCAGGTGTGTCAGTCCCTTTCCCAAAGCAGCGGGCGGGACTGTCTCTTACCGGGATGATTCCCCTTGTAGGCCAGATGAGGAAAACGATCACTGGACACACAGATTCTTGGGTCACGTCGGGAGTCGCCGCTTACAGCGGTCACTTTTCGCTCCTGAGCTCGGTAGCGAAGGAGCAAGTACTCGAAACACTTAGTGTTTAGAGACGAGGGAAGAGACCAAAATCTGAAGGAGAAAATGGCCTCCTCAGCTAACTTCCTCCCCGTATTTATTTCCAAGGACACGTGCAAAAGGTCAGGGCTGTTTGCTAATTTCTTTAACAACTTCCATACAGGTGGAAGTTTGCACTCAGCAAACAAGAAGCTTTGGGCAGGTGTTTTCGCCTGTCCTGTCATTCACCCTGCTCACGTTCCTTCCATCCATCCATCCATCCTTTCTTCTAGGCCCAGCCCCCACACAACCACACGAGGTAGATACTAACATTATCCTTGCTTTGGAGGCTGAGAACATTCCCAAGAGTGCACAGCCAGTAAGTGGTGGGGCCAGGGCATCTGCTCTGGGGCCTGTGCCTTAACCCTGTGCCATGTCCGGGGTTGGCCCTTCATGTGACAGAAGGGACTACAGCCTATCCGATCTCAACATGTTGGTTACTTCCAAGGACCTTGAGGCTGGTTATTGTCCCCTACGTAAGGCCAGTGTGATAGGCAGAATAATGACCCTCTGTCCCCAGCCGAAGATGTCCATCCCCTAATATCCAGAACCTGTAAATATGGGACTTTGCAGGTTACAGACCTTAAAATGGGGGAGATTATCCTGGATTATCTGAGTGGGCCTGATCTAGTCACATGAGTCTTTAAAAGTGGAAGTAGAAGACAGATGGGTTAGAGAGATGAGACGAAAGAAAAAGGAAGAGAGATTTGAAGTATGAAAGGGACTTGATCCACCACTGCTGGCTTTGAAGATGAGGAAGGAAATGGGGACCTCAGTTGTACAACCACAACAAACTGAATTCTGCCAACAACCCAAATGAGCAAAGAAACCAGATCTTTCCTTGAGCCTCCAAAAAGGAACAAAGCCCTGCTGACAACAAACACCTTGATTTCAGTCCAGTGATACTGACACACAGAACTGTAAGACAATAAATTTGTATTATTTTAAGCCACCAAGTTTGTATTAATTTGTTGTGGTAGCAATATAAAACTAATACTAGTCAGTTTTTTATTCAAGTTATTGGGTTATTGAGTATGGAATGTCTGATTTCCTTAAGTACTAAGTTTGACAGTTGATATCTCTGACATTTGACTTTGATACTTCTTGTTGTTTTTATTGTGAAGGTACATCTTCATCCTTTCAAACGCACGTTTTAGCTTGTGATTATCTTTCAAAAAAAATTTTTAGAGCAATTTTTGTGAAACCATGGATAAGTAAAAAATTCGTGTTTTTTTAAATTTTATTTTATTTATTTACTTTTTTTGAGACAGAGTCTCACTCTGTTGCCCAGGCTAGAGTGCCGTGGCATCAGCCCAGCCCACAGCAACCTCGAACTCCTGGGCTTAAGCGATCCTTCTGCCTCAGCCTCCCGAGTAACTGGAACTACAGGCATGCGCCACCATGCCCGGCTAATTTTTTTCTATATATATTTTTAGCTGTCCAGATCATTTCTTTCTATTTTTTTTTATTAGAGATGGGGTCTCTCTCTTGCTCAGGCTGGTCTTGAACTCCTGACCTGGAGTAATCCTCCCGCTTCGGCCTCCCAGAGTGCTAGGATTATAGGCATGAGCCACCGTGCCTGGCCTTGTGTTGTTTTTTAACGTGAGTTCTGTCGTGGAACCAATGCAGCACAGACAGCTCGAAATATCAATGAAGTGTTTGGGAAGGATGTCGCTAATGGACACACAGTACATCGATGGTTTGAGAAGTTTTGTTCTGGTGATTTTAGTCTTGAAACTGAGCCATGTGGGTGACCGGAGACCAAAGTGGATAATGATGAGCTGAAAGCTCTCGTGGAAGTGAGTCTCAGCCTATGCTTGAAATAGCAGCAAGGTTTGATGTTACTAGTCCAACAATATTGGGCCATTTGAAACACATGGGCAAGGTAAAAAAGCTGGATAGATGGGTACAACATGAATTAAACAGAGAAGAGAAATCATCTGGAAGCTTGCCTTTCTTTGCTGTCACGAATAAAGGTGAACCATTTCTACACTGTATTGTTACATGTGATGAAAAATGGATTCTTTTTGACAATCACAAGCATTTGGCACAATGGTTGGATAAAGATGAAGTGCCGAAACACAGTCCAAAACCAAAAATGTTCATCAAAAAAAAGCTGATGGTGTCTGTTTGGTGGTCCAGCACTGGTATTATCCACTACAGCTTCATGAAACCTGGTTAATCCATTACAGCAGATGTCTACTGCAACCAACTGGACAAAATGATGAGGATGCTTGAGATCGGTCAATAGAGACGGGTCTCTTGGAAGACCGTATGTCACAAAAAACAACACTGCTCAAATTACAGCAGCTAGACTTGGAAACTTTCTATCATCCACTGTGTTCACCAGAACTTGCACCAACTGACTATTACTTCTTGTAGGCTTTGGACCACTTTTTGCAAGGAAAAATACTCAATTCTCAACAAGCTGTGGAAAACGCCTTTCACAATTTCATGGCTACTTCCTCTCTAGGCTTCTTGGCTGCTGGGATAAACAAGTTACTGTTAAGATTGAAAAACTGTGGACAGTTCAGGCACATACTTTGATTAATTGTACTACTTCTTTGAGATATAATAAACTACACTTTTGATTCGAAATTGGGCATTTCATATTTAATGACCTAATAACTAAATTTCCCCGATATCTCATCATGAAGGAAAGTGCCCCAAATTGTCTGACTCCTAGTTCTTCTCTTACATGGAAAGAAAGGCAAAATGGCATGCCACCCTGTAGGCTATTAGGCAAATCTGGATTGTTCTCTGTGGGCCAGTAAAAACACTGTACCATCCCAGTATGTAGTCCAAACCCCAGACTTTGTCTGGAACTGGACTGACTGGTCTTCAACATAGAAAACAACTTGTCAATGGCTTATTTTCTACTACTTGTCCTTTGTGCAGGTGACATTAGAGAAACAAAAGAGTAAAATAAACGGAACTTTTATAGCTGGTGAAAATCTCTAGATTTATTTGCAATAATAATGACATTTAATATTAACATTAAATATAGTATTTAATTTCAGAATAATAATACTTTGCTAAACTAAAGGATATTCCTAGGTTGGTTTGTTCTCAATTGTCAGCAGTAATTTTCTAAAATTCAACTTCCTATCTGATAAATGGAGAAATATAATAAAATACTTTGTCCACATTTTCAGTACTATGTTTAAGAATAAGACAAATGACGCAAACAATTTCCACATTTTATTTCCTTTAATACTCTTTCTTAAATTACATTCAGCCTCTACATTTTCCTCCCATCGTCTGGCAAGTCTATGTCTCAGGTTTTGTTTACTTTGTCTTTTTCCCTTTTTATTTCAATGACATGTCATCATAAGCCTCTCCTGGCAGAGGGAGGGGTGTGTGCCAACAGGGCTGCGCCTGCAGGGGCTGAGGGCCTGCTGGCTGCCTCCTCGGGGCCACGCTCCAATAAACGCCAGGGCACCCTACAAATGCGGGGGTGGGGGAGGGAAGGAAGAGATTATCTGGCAGATTATGTCCTACCACCTTTCCCTAGCATAAATGAGAGCTAGAACACAAGTGCATTATGACGTTAAGTCATTGGGAAATTATCTTACTCTGAAGAAACAGCTCATGCAGAGCAAAAGTGACCTGATCCCAGGTGCCCCGCAGAATTTTGTTCTCTAGCTCATGGAAGGCATAGTAATAATATTTGCCTTATCCCAAGTCACTTTCCTTTTAGAAATTGCCAAAGTCAACCTGCTCCAGGCCAGCCTTCTCCATGGCCTCCCAGACACAGACCTGGTCTGTCCCGTTCCCAGGTCTAAGAGCATCTGGCACAGCGGATATACTGGATCAGGAAGAGTGAGTGAGTGGTCGGAGACCTAAGGCAGGGTTCTGAGCCACTGCCCCGCTTCTCTCATCTCTGAAAGAGTCTAAAGCTTGTCGTGCTGACTAGATAAGCTAGGGTCCCACACTCCCCCAATCTGATTATAATTACCTAAAGGCAAAAATTATGTAATATTTCTCTATCTCAATTTCAGCACCCAGCTGTATTTTTTAAAATTTCTTATTTAACAATCACATTTTGTGTCAGGCACTCTTCTAAAAACTTTACAAATAGTAACCCATTTAATCATCATGAGAGTCCTGTGAAATAGGTACTACTGTTACCCCTGTTTTAGTGACGAGGGAACAGAGGCACAGAGAGCTTATGTAACTTGCCCAAAGTCACACAGCTGAATGGTGGAGCTGGGATGTAGCCCATTCAGACTAGATCCAGAGACAGCGCTCCACACACTCTGCCTTACTATGCTGCCTCACCTTACAGTGTCTGGTTGAATGATGGAGGAAAGAAGAACTTCGGAATCGAAGTCAGGAGAAAATTGGGAAGGGAGTGATATTTACACAAAAGAAATCCAAATGACTAGCATGTTTCCAGATACTCCATGCATAGCTGATGTAGTACAAATGTTGCCACCACTGCATGAAATACAGTGATAAAAACCTAGATTGATTTGAATACCTAACTTAAAAGGATTTTGCTCCCTGGCTAAAAATACATACATACATAAATAAATAAATAAAACTATCAAATTGTGAATCACTTTACTCAAAAACAACCCTACCTTTGGGTGTGAGTAATCACTGTACTCAGTGGGAAAGTATACAAACTCACACGTGGTTAAAAGTGCAAAAACCAGCTGTTTTGCTAGCCAGTTATATTCGTTTGCTAGGGCTGCTGTAACACAGTACCATAAGCTGGGTGGCATAAATGGCAGGAATTTATTGTCTCACAAGTCCTAGAGGCTAGAAGTCCATGATCAAGGTGCTAGCAGGGTTGGTTCCTTCTGAGGGCTGTTCCAGACCTTTCTCCCTGGCTCGCAGGTGACCTCCCTGTGTCCCTTCACATCACCCCCCTCTATGTGTGTCTGTCTCTGTGTCCAAATTTCCCCTTTTTATAAGGACATCAGTCATATTGGACAGAGGCCCACCCTAATGAGCTCACTTAATTTGATTACCTCTGTTAAGACCCCATCTCCAAATCAGATCACATTCTGAGGGACTGGGGGTTCGGACTCCAACATATCTTCTTTGAGGAGCAGGATGTAATTCAACCCATAATAGCAGTGTAACACAGGGGTAAGAGCCTGGGTCTGAATTCTAGCTCTGCTGTTTATTAATTGTGAGACCTTTCTGTACCTCATGTCTTTCCCTTAAATGAGGATGAGACAAGTAGTATCTCCCTCATACTGTTGTAAGAATTAAATGAGCAGGGAATATATTAATAGTTCCTGTAGTATTCAGAATGCTGGGAGGTACAATAAATGCTAGCTAGTCATTCATTCAGCAAATAGTTATTGAATACCTGCTAAATGCTAGGCACTGTTTGAGGTGCTTGAAATACAGAAGCAAATAAAATAGGCAAAAATGCCTACCATCATGGAGCTCACAATCTAGTGGGGAAAGGAAGACAATTTAAAAATTAGAACATATAAAATGTCAGACAGTAATAAATGCTATGGAGAAAAATTAAGCAAGACAAGGGCTATAGACCACTGGGAATTGCAGTTTTGGATTAGGGATGCCATTTGAATAAAACCTGAATAATAGAAGCAGACAGTTCAATGGTTATCTGGGGAAAAAGGCTTTCTAGATAGAGCAGGGTTTCTGCACCTAATGACGTTTGGGGCTAGGTAGTTCTTTGTTGTTAGGGGCCGTCCTGTGCGTCGTAGGATGTTTAGCAGCAGCACTGGTCTCTACCCACTAGATGTTAGTAGCAATCTCCTCCACACCCCCTCCAAGTGTGACAATCTGTCTGGCAGCTAAAATGTCTCTAGAGGGGAGCAATGTGTCCCTGGTTGAGAACCACTGAAATATTATATAAGAAAAGTGAAAGCCCTCTGGGCGTTCATTTAGCTCATTTGAGATACAGCAAGGATGCGGGCACTAACAGGTGACATCAGAAAGGGGAGGGATGAACCACATCATCTATGACCTTGAGGCCATTCTTTAGGCAGATGGGAAGCCACTGCGGGTAAAGAGCAAAACGATAGCACACCTTGACAGATATTTTTCAAAGATTCAGCCAGGCATGGTGGCTCATGCCTGTAATTCCAGCACTTTGGGAAGTCGAGGAGGGAGGACTGCTTGAGACTAGGAGTTTGAGACCAGCCTGAGCAAGATGGCAAGACCCGTCTCTACAAAAAATAGAAAAATTAGCTGGGTGTAGTGATGCATGCTTGTAGTCCCAGCTACTCAGGAGGATGAGACAGGAGGATCACTTGGGGGCAGGAGTTTGAGGTTGCAGTGAGCTATGATGATGCCACTGCACTCTAGCTTGGGCAACAGAGTGAGATCCTGTTTCTAGATAGATAAATTCCCCTGGCTGCCACATTGAGAATTAACTGTAGGTGAAAAGACAGCAGAGTTGTTTAATTCTTCACTGATTTGGATGGGTGGTGGTGGGGGCAGCTGAGACAGTTGAGCTAAGAACCTCTGGGGAAGAAAAGAGGAAGGATAATTAGCATAAAAGGAAAAAGCTAGGAGTGGGCAAGACAATTTTTTTTTTCGAAAGCGAAAGCGGAAGGCAGTAGGTAATTAAGTCAACGCCAAAGGGAAGAGGGGTTGTGTAGGAAGAAGAGAGAATGTTCGGGGCCAGTTTGTGTGTAGAGCCTTGAATACTCTATCAAGGAATTAAGAGCTCCAGTCTATCAGTAATGCGGAGCTTTTGATGCTTAAGCAATGACAGACATTCGGCGGCAGTGTGCAGACAAAAGAAAGAAATTTTAAAAGGCGTGTCCTGAAATAATATGGGTGAGAGAGAACAAAAGCCTAGGCCGAGGAGGAGGAAGACCATGGAGGAAGCAGAGTGAGGGCCTACCCTAAGGCTTGGACCTTAGGCAAGCCCATCATGAAAAGGTTTAAGAATCGAAGTACTTTTTTTGGAAAAGGTATAGCCCGTGTGTTAGATTTCTTCAAGGGTCTTTTCAAGCAGAGTATGGTGTGTAGGTGAGAAAAACTATACAGAGCTCTGGCAAAGAGGAAGAAAGCAGGCCTGCACCCAAAGAGTTCTTTCAAGAGGGTTATACATTTCAATCTTTAGATTAAAAATGCTTTAGCAGTGTTAGCGCAGCAGTGTAGGTACACCAAACCAGTCCCACTAGATTGCAGGCGGCAGCAACAAGGACGCCTGCCTCCTCCTCTCCGCCTGCTTTTTGCAATAGTCTGATTTGACAAAGGAGCCCACGTCCCCTCTCCACTCTCTTGTGCCCCCCGATGGATTAAGGCTACTAACAGTTCCGGCCACCTTCCAGCTGCCGGGGAGGCGCAGGCCCAGCCACCGCCCGGGTGTGGCGCCTGCCGCGCGGCGCGGGGCGGAGAGGGGAGAGGGGACCGCGGCGGCAGGGCGGGGCGAGCAGAGGGCCTGCGCGGGGAGGGACGCGTAGACGCGCCGCTGTCCCCGCCCGGTGCCGCAGACGCCCCCGCCTCCGCCCCCGTCCCAGTCAACCCCGCTCGCGTCCACCCGGCAGTAGGAGCAGCCCCGGGCGGCGGCGCGACGGTCCCCGCCATGTCTGCGGCCATGAGGGAGAGGTTTGACCGGTTCCTGCACGAGAAGAACTGCATGACTGACCTCTTGGCCAAGCTCGAGGCCAAAACCGGCGTGAACCGGAGCTTCATCGCGCTTGGTGGGTGGCCGGGGGTCGCAGTCGCTCGCTCCGCCTGGGGAGCCGCCGCTGCACCAGCTGCTGGGGAAGGAAGCGGGAAAAGGGGTCGGGAAAGGCGGAGTCGGTGACAGAAGGGGCCAGCGGCATCCTCGGGGACCGAGCTGTGTGCCCAGAAAGCCCAGGGAGCGGAGACCCCGCCGGAGCGGCCTGGGTTGGGGGCAGGGGTGTCGCGGGCCTGTGCCCCCGGGCAGGGTGGCTGGGAGGGCGGGGGCGACTCCTGGGCACGGGGAACGGGACAGGACAGGCGCTGACGTGTCTGCCCCGTGGCCGGGCGCGGTGTCACTGTGGTCCTGCGCTGGTTTGGCTCGGAGCGGCTGGGGGCCCTGCAGGAGGGCGCGTGGGCGCGGTGGCGGAGGTACCGGGTGCGCCCAGACCCTCAGTGGGGCTCTGCGGGAGAAGGGGTGTCTCCTCGGGAGGGCGGGGGTGCGGGCTGGGGCGGAAATTCGGGCCTCTCCCGCTCCTCGGCGGAGCCGGCCTTACCGGCTGGTGCGCCCAGCGCGGGCCCCCGCGCAGGGAGAGCGGGGGCGCCCGGCCTCCGCAGATCGCCCCGGGCGCCCGGGGTTGGCCCTGCGGGAGGGCGGTAAGGCAGAAGAGTGGGGGCTGCCAGAGATTCCTAGACCCAAGGGAGAGCCCCACGGGGCCCAAGCTCCGTGAGGTTTGTTTTTCTTGCTCCTTTTATCAAGTCGGGAGGAAAACGCCTAGAACAGGCCAAGCCTCGCCGTGTGGGTGGCAGCAGTCCCGCTTGAGCGCCTTTCGTGCTTCCCGACCCACTTCTCTCTCTTCCTGGTCTCCAGGTGTCATCGGACTGGTGGCCTTGTACCTGGTGTTCGGTTATGGAGCCTCTCTCCTCTGCAATCTGATAGGATTTGGCTACCCAGCCTACATCTCGTAAGTGGCTCACCTTCGGCCATCCCTTGCCCCCTCCGGGGCTGCTGCTGTAGCAGACTGAATATCCCCAGTCCCCGAGAGACGAGTAATAGCACTAGAAGGCTGTATTGACTGCTTAAAGTTACACATTTTGCAACCTTAACTTGTCCTGATCTCCTGATGACTAGGCGAAAGGTCATTTTTCATCAGATTATGCTGGCGGTGCCATTGTGCCTTTGCACGGATACTCAAATTGAAAAGCGTTACAACTCCCTCGTCCTGCCTTTACTGGTGGGGCGATCAATCTCAATAGGTAGAGGAACAAGGCCGGGCGCGGTGGCTCACGCCTGTAATCCTAGCACTCTGGATCGCTCAAGGTCAGGAGTTCGAGACCAGCCTGAGCAAGAGTGAGACCCCCGTCTCTACTAAAAATAGAAAGAAATTATCTGGCCAACTAAAATATATATAGAAAAAATTAGCCGGGCATGGTGGCACATGCCTGTAGTCCCAGCTACTCGGGAGGCTGAGGCGGTAGGATCGCTTGAGCCCAGGAGTTTGAGGTTGCTGTGAGCTAGGCTGATGCCACGGCACTCACTCTAGCCTGGGCAACAAAGCGAGACTCTGTCTCAAAAAAAAAATAAATAAAATAAAATAAAAAATAAATAAAAAACAAATAGGTAGAGGAACTGATTGCTTCTCTCTAGTAATTATTATAACGCGCATTTCCCCGTATATTTATGTACATAGATAGTAAAACCCCATCAATTAGGACTTCTTCAATTCAGTCACTAAATTATGTTAGTTAATTCAGACACTGGGGAGAATTATGTCTTCTTGATTTTGAAAAAGGTCAATTATTACAGGCAAACTTGGGGAAATGCTTATTACCCTAGTATAAAAACAAAAATCAACCCTATAAAATGCATTTATAATATAGCTCCTTGGTTATATAAATGACTCATTTATGTAATTAAACTAAATTAAAAATGAATCAGTTAGGATCTGAATTTACTACTAATTGCAGTTGTTTGTATTCTACAGTGTGTTTATTTTGAAAATATTCTACAATTTCATTTTTTCCATTTGTTCAACAAAGAGGAATTATTTCTCTCTACAGATGAATTTTGTTTTACTTCTACAGCTCATCCCAAGAAAGCTACTGGATTTTATGTCATTCAGTCTCTGCCACTTTCTTCAACTGTAGGGCAAAAAAAAAAAAAAAAAAAAAGGGAAGAAAAAATGTTCAATTAGGAGGCCAAGACACACAATACATTATTACACTTTGAGTCTATCACTGGTCAGGCTAGAATTTAACATATGACTAGAAGGGAAGAAAAATGTTTTAGAAACTAGTTTTGATTTGAACAGTTAAGGTATAATTACATAAGTATTTGTAAATGAAACTCTTTTATCTTTAAAATCAATACAGGATTCATGACCATAAAGAAATTAAGTGAAAATTGGTCTCTGTGGGTACTTGGACTTTTCTCTCCCTAAAATCGTGGTTCTCAGCCTTGGTTGTCCATTGGAGTCATTTGAGGAGCTTTAAAAAATACCCCTCCTGGTCTGGGACCAGCATTCCCATAGATTCTTATGTAATTGGTCTAGAGTGTGGCCTGGGTTTGGAGATTTTTAAAGGCTCCTCAATCTTTTTTAATTTTTAAAGGATTCTATTGTGCAGTCAATGTTGAGAACCCCTGGTGTAGAGCAGCAGCAGTAACAAGTGCTTTTTGCACTTGAAGATGGGGAGAGAGGGAGGGAAAAATGGCCCCTGGCCCTGGGAATGGTCCAGAGGCCTGCCTGGGCCTGTGCCTCGTGGAGGAGATTCAAGGAAAAATGGGACTGTGTATACGTATAAAGCATATAGACCCCCAGTTAGTAAATACTCAGGCAGTGTTACATTGGTCTGGTTAAGTCTGTTCATTGATTAACCAATGTGATTGTATAATTGTCCAAAAGAAAGAAAGAAAGTCTGTGAAAATGGTGGTCTTTAGTAGCACCCAAATCTGTGTTGCTTAAAGTGTCATCTGTGATCACTATCTTAGTCCATTTGGGCTGCTGTAACAAAATAGTTTAGACTGCGTAACTTGTAAAGAAGAGAAAGTTATTGCTCACAGTTCTGGAGGCTGGGAGTCCTAGATCAAGGCGCCAGCAGATTTGGTGTCAGGTTGAGGGCTTGCTCTCCCTGCTTCAAAGATGGCACATTCTTACTGCATGCTCACATGGTGGAGGGGGCAAACAGGCCCTTCAAACCTCTTTAGTAAGGGCACTAATCCCATTCATGAGGGCAGCCCTCATGTCTTAATCACCCCCTTAATCACCCCCTGCAGGCCCTACCTTTTAGTACTATTACACTGGGTGCTGGGTTCCAACAGATGGATTCTGGGGAAACATGAACATTCAAACCATAGAAATTGCCTTCCCTTTAATTATTTCCCATGCCTCTTGTAATTTTCCCTATGCTCTCCAGCCAGAGTTATTTTAAAAAACATAGATTCATCTATTTAGCAAAAATCAAGTGCCAGCCATGTGCCAGGCAAGTGTGGTAGCACTTTAGATACAGGTGGGCATGGTCTCTATCCTCTTTGAACAAGCAGTCTACCAGGGTAAACAGGCAAGAACTAGGTAAAACAGTGACAGAGTGCAGTAAGCCCTCTAAAGAAAATAAACTGCTGTGGCAGACAATAACAGGAAAGACCCTCTCTAGCCATTTATTTGAAGTACTGTTTGAGTTAAGACCTGTGGAACGAGAAGGGGCTAGCCAAGCGCAGAGCCACGCAGAGGGAGTAGAGTGTGCCAGGCCCCGAGGCAGCAGACAGCTGAGTTCCAAGAGGGAGGCGTGGTGGGGGAGGTGCCAGAGGGGTACCGTGCCAGTGGGCAGGGCTGCGACTGGTGACCGAAGTGTGTGTTTCATTCCACATGGTTGTAGGGAGTTTGCATTTTTCCTGATTGCCTCGGATGGGTTTTAAACAGGGGATGACATGATACGATTTACATGTTAAGGTCACTCTGGCTGCTGTCACCTATGCAAAGAATTGATGATCTTTCCAAACTATTTCCTTCCTTTCTCACCTTTCAGCTTTTGCTCTTGCTGTATCCTCTCTTTGGGCCACAGAGAGAGGGGCATCATAGGGAGTGGAGATGGTGTCAGCATTGGGCCTGGAGACTGCAGGGTGCAGAAATGAAGTTTAAAAAAGCTCATCTGGCCGGGCGCGGTGGCTCACGCCTGTAATCCTAGCACTCTGGGAGGCCGAGGTGGGCGGATCGTTTGAGCTCAGGAGTTCGAGACCAGCCTGAGCAAGAGCGAGACCCCACCTCTACTAAAAATAGAAAGAAATCATATGGACAGCTAAAAATATATAGAAAAAATTAGCCGGGCATGGTGGCGTATGCCTGTAGTCCCAGCTACTCGGGAGGCTGAGACAGGAGGATCGCTTGAGCTCAGGAGTTTGAGGTTGCTGTGAGCTAGGCTGACGCCACGGCACTCACTCTAGCCTGGGCAACAGAGTGAGACTCTGTCTCAAAAAAAAAAAAAAAAAAAAGCTCATCTGGCTTCCTAGCTTTTCTCATGACTCACCCCCCTGGGAAACCCGTGGGTGAAGCGCAGGTGCCTTACAGCATGCTGGAGCCTACAGACAGCTAAGGCTTGGCCAGCGCTCAGTGGGTGAGCAGTGCCTTATACCCGCTTCATGCTGGTTATCCTTATTTTCATTGTTTTTTTTTTTTGTTTGAGACAGAGTCTCGCTCTGTTGCCCAGGCTAGAGTGCCGTGGCATCAGCCTGGCTCACAGCAACCTCAAACTCCTGGGCTTAAGCGATCCTACTGCCTCAGCCTCCCGAGTAGCTGGGACTACAGGCATGCGCCACTGTGCCCAGCTAATTTTTTCTATATATATTTTTAGCTGTCCATATAATTTTTTCCTATTTTTAGTAGAGGCGGAGTCCAGCTGTCCATATAATTTCTTCCTATTTTTAGTAGAGGTGGAGTCTCGCTCTTGCTCAGGCTGGTCTCGAACTCCTGAGCTCAAACAATCCGCCCCCCTCGGCCTCCCAGAGTGCTAGGATTACAGGCGTGAGCCACCACGCCCCGGCCTGGTTGTCCTTATTTTCTACGTGCAGAATTTCCCTTTGTGCTCTTTGAGAACAGGGCCTAAAATCCTTGACCTCTGTGTTTCAGAGTCTTTGGCCACCTTGTATAGACAATTTGAAATGTAATTCTAGCCTTCTTGTTATCAAGAACTGTTGACATAATTACCTTAATCTCATTTCCCTCCTTTACTGATAAGAAAAGGCAGACTACTACATAATAATAGAATCTTCTATTGTAAAGGTAGATTTACTCCTCCCCGCCATTGCTAAGATATAATTTACTAACCACCCTTTTAAGCTGTACAGTCCCGTGGCTAGCATGTTTACAAAGTTGTATGACCATCACCACTCATTCCAAAACATTTGCACCACCCCAAAGGGAAACCATTACCAGTCGTTCCCCATTTCTCCTCCCCCAACTCCTGGAAACCACCACTCTACTTTCTGTCTCTATGGATTTGTCTATTCTGGACATTTCATTTAAATGCAGTCATACAATTTGTGGCCTTTTGTGTCTGGTGCAGCCCTTCTTCTAATGGCATTGCACAAATGAGTCCCCTGCCGAGTGCGTGCTGTGCTGCACCTCCCAGTGTGGGCCTCGAATGTGGGCACTGGTTCAGTCCGCGGTGCTAGTCCTGTCCCTGCTCCTTTGTACAAATGGACTTGTTAGGCAAAGTCTAATGATTTTATTTTCTGTTTTTTATGTTTGCCCTACAGTGAGAGGAAAGGAGGAGGGTTTGCTTTCTGTCCTACCTAGCAACTTTTTGCTTAAAATTCTACAAAAATATCTATTTTTATTTCACATTTTTCTTAAGAATCAGGCTGCCACTTCCCTGGGACTATCAGAACTGGGCCGTAGAGATCAAGCATGTATCCTGGATCCTTTAGTTTTGAAAGGACAATTCAGGGACAGAGAGAGGTAGAGGCCAGACTTGGTCTGGAACACTGAGTTACTAGATGGGAGTATGAAAGCACATTTAGGTAAGATCAAATATGTTTAGAGTCCAGCACTTTGGTGTCTATATTTAATTTAATATTTGACAACACTTGAAATCTCATACCCAGTTCAGCGATGTTTCATTTTATTTTTGGTGTGTCCCCACCGGCCCATTTTAAACTTTTACCACTGTTACAAAGAGTTTTATTGCTTTTAGCTCTTTGCATGGCTGCTGAAACCTGTGTAGTGTTTTATTTAATAGACAGTTGTTACATATCCCTAGTTGCTTTACAGAGATAGGTCATTGAATCCTCGTAAGGACTCTCTGATGTAAGTGCTATGATCATTCTCATTTTTACAGGTAAGGAAATAGAGAAAGAGAAGTTAAATAACTCAATCAAGGTCTCACAACTAGCAGGTGGTGAAACATTTAAACCCAAGGAGTCTGGCTCCAAAGTTCATGTTTTTAATTTTTATGTTATGCTACTTCCCTTGTGGCTCTTTGAGTATCCCAAAGATACATGCCGTAACCTCATATAGAGAAGAAAACTGAGCTGTCGATGTTAACTTTTTCTTCAATTGATTTGACCCTGTCAATACATTGCCTTTGTGCAGTGAATTTTTTCTGTCTCAAGTAAGCTCCTGGCTGGGTGCAGTGGCTCACACCTGTAATCCTAACACTCTGGGAGGCCGAGGCGGGAGGATCGTTTGAGCTCAGGAGGTCGAGACCAGCCTGAGCAAGAGCCAAACCACTTCTCTACTAAAAAAATAGAAAGAAATTAGCTGGACAACTAAAAATATATAGAAAAAATTAGCCAGGCATGATGGTGCATGCCTGTAGTCCCAGCTACTTGGGAGGCTGAGGCAGAAGGATTGCTTGAGCCCAGGAGTTTGAGGTTGCTGTGAGCTAGGCTGATGCCACGGCACTGTAGCCCAGGCAACAGAGCAAGACTCTGTCTCAAAAAAAAAAAAAAAAAGACAAGTAAGGTCCTCCCATCTCAAATCATATATCTGCACAAGAGGCATTTGCTGTTTTTTGTGAACATAAGTTAGAAAATATTACTAGCAATTTCTTTTTCTTGTTATCTGTTATGTAGCTTTGCTTTATGATCACAGGAACATATATATAGTTACTTGCAGAGACCTGCTTTGTTTTAGCAATGCAAGCCCATCTGAGGGTGATACACTGAATCAGATTTCCCCAGGGAATGCAGCCTTGCCTTTAGTTCTGTGTCCAGAGGCAACATATCTCAAGGAGAGATATTTAAAGATGACTCGCATGGAGGTCAGATCAGAAAGGAGTGGTGAGAGGGTAAATTTGAAGAAAAACACCATGAAAATATCTATAGAAGTTGTAATATAATTTACAACAAGTAAAAGCTACAGCATCTTTTTAGCTAATGATACATAGCAGATAAATGTTCCCTACATTTTAGGGAACATAGATTAAGAAGAGTTGCAATCTACTTCTTTAAGACTTGAAATGACAGACTCCTGAAGAGGTTCATTACCCAGAGGAGAGTTTGAGAAAGTCACCATGGTGTGAATGACAGTTGGGAACCAAACACTTTGTGTTTTGCAGCAAGTCATTTGAAACAGAGCTAAGTTTCCTTAACAGTACTGGAGGATGTGCATTTGTAGCTCTCTTCTTGGACTCATTAGTAAGGGGCGTGTTTGTTTTCTTGTGGGGTTTTTGTTGTTGCTTGAGAACCTGCAATTATCTTACGTTTTCTTCATTTTTATTCAGGAGAACTTGGAAGCAGATATATTTTCTACTAAGCTGCTTATGTTCCTATCACACTAGCTCTCCTCTCTGCGTCTGTGTGTGCTTTGTTAAAGAGCTTGAGAGCAGAGCAATGTGCCTGCACTTTGCCTTCTCTGCTTGTAATGCTTGTTGCGGAAGCACAAGCAAATGTGGCCTTCTGGCCGGCGATGCTCTTGGGTCAGAAGCATAACTGGCATTCTGCAAATTGTGCCTTAAGCAACATTGAAATCTTAAATATTGAAACACTTAACTTTTGTCAGTTTTTTACTGGCCATGTGTAATATTACTGTTAATATTGCCGAACTATTTTAAGATGATGTGTTGCGGAGAAAGCTAAAAAGTAATAAAATATCATTATTAACTGTGACTGCTTTTGTAGATTAATGATAGCCAGCATTTTGGATAAGTTTCCCGCCCCCCCTTGTCTGTTTCATAAAAAAAAAGAAAGTTTTGAAGAACAAATAAGATGAATGATTTAAGTTATTTATTCACGGTCTGAGTTTCTGGGCTCTAAAACAGTTACGCAGCGGGATCTCATTCCTACCACTCTGATCTGGAATGTGTCTTAGGAACTTTATGAACCTTCCTCCTCCTTATGAAGGCCCCGGAGATTTGGTCTATTTGTCTTTCTTTCCGTCATAGCTGCCCTCATCTCCCTCTGTCCTGGAGTTCTTCTCTTCATCAGGACTGACTTTGAATGAGGATTCAGTTTTCAATTTAATCTCTTCATACAGTGTTAAAACAAGTATAAATACGAATATAATATTTTAAGGTCGTTAGTGGCTACTGATAATATTAACAATTAATGAATTTTGAGGAATTATGAATTAATCTAGCAGAAGTTCAAAAACAATTGCAATATTGCTAATGAAATTGGTTTCTGTAGCAGTTGAAATATTAATATAAGTGGGGGCTTATATTAATACCCTGACTTCATTCTATTGCTTGCTGGCTCTTCTGATTCCCAGGAGTAGAGCTTATGCCATCAGTCCCTCTCTGTCACGTGGCCGCTACATGTACCCTGCAGCTTCTGTCAGTCCAGGTGATCTAGTAGAAGGATCACTCACATGCCAGGAGTAACTCTAGATACCGCCTACTTCTCAATGTGCCTCTCCTTTCCTAGGAAAGGGTAATTTAGGTTGCTCCCCATCTACATTATGAGGGTACCTGAGTTAAGCTGAACTTTATGATGCCGTATCTGACACAGATACTATGTTTGTAGAGCCATCAATTTTATTGACAAAGGGTTGTCCCAGGAGGATCTGCATCTGCTCTTTTACTGCTTCAGGCATTAAGTTTTTCTTTACCATCTATCTATCAAATATTTTTTAAAAAATCAAATAGTTTTATCCATTCAGTTTTAAATTATAAAATGTTTGCTAGAAGGGATCTTAGAGATGCAGCTGCTGGTGTTACAGCCGCCTTTCGCAGATAAGGACACCAAGGCACAAACTGAAGTTAGTTGACTCGGGTCACAAGTCTGTTGGGGCCAAGTCACGCCTTGGTGTGGAGATGCCTTATGCCCCTGGCCTGCACCCTGTCAACATTCCACATCTTTATATTTGACTGTGACTCTTCTGCTTTGCATTAAAAAACAAAATGGCGGACAGTGGGAAATAAGAGCACTGTAATAAAACAACGAAAGGTTTGACCACTGAATGACTGCATTTTTTTCTTTATATTAACTTCAGTCTCCATTAGAGATGTTTTATAGACTCATTTTAAACCGCATTTGTCTGTGAATTTAGCTTACTGAGTAATATGCGTTTCATTAAGTTGGTCATGTATAGTATAGGAGAATGCTATATTAAAGAGTAAAGGAGCATAGTATATTTTTTCATTGTTTTTGTGTAGTTATCCTTAGAATATAGTTTCTACATATTTAAGAGGCATATTTACCACTAGCTCACGTGATTTTGTTTTTTTTTTTGGTGAGGAGGCATGGTATAAACAGTAAATAAGCAAATAACTTTTATTGTATGCTCTGCATTCTTTCATTGCTCTTTCTTGTTCTGCTGGTTGTCTCTCTTGCTTTGAAAGCGCACACACTGTGTAGTAAAAAAGAAGTGTAACTTTCTAGTCACCTATAGTTTCCTACCTTCTTTTCTTTGAAGAAGAAAAACCTTTTCCTTATTGGCATGGAAACAAACTAGTGTTTGTGTCTTAAAATGTTTGATTTTTTTCGTTCTTATTTGATACTGATAATAGGAAAATCATTTCCAGTTGTCAGGAATTCCTACATCACACTCTCCGATAAATACAGCCAAAAGCAATCCCACGCGTGGTGGGTGTGGTGGATGGTCGAGCTATGTGTCTGCTATACCAAAAAGGACTATCAACATTATGGTCCATATTCTTCATATTCAATCTTCAAAGAGTCTGCCTTGACCTCGGGAACATTTGCTATTAAACATAAGTTACCACATTAGAAATAAAACATAAAGCAGTTGAAGCAGAAGAAGAGTCCTTCCTGTTCTTTACCAATTAGCACATTTTAAAGCTTTTTATCCTTATAGTTAGGTTTTTTTTTTTTTTTTATGAACTGTTTTTTTGGATACACTGTCAGTCTTTGGTAATATAACTGACTTATTAAAATTCAAATCCTTATTGATGGATACAACTGGTTTTAATAGTAAAGCCAAAGCTTTGAAGACACATTATTACTTAATTTTATGTCATCTGGCTAGTTTGAATTATAGTAACTGAGTTACTTATGAACCGTGTACCTAAGTGTGAGCAATGAGAAGCGTATGTATATGGAGCTGATAATTATTACTTGTCTTTACCCCTTGGGCAAACAGCTTAACTTTTATAAAACTCAATTTCCTCACATAAAAGGAAGGGAGGATAACATATGTCAAATGCTTAGCGCAGAATCAGGCATTCTGTAAGTGCTTAATTAAGAGTGGTTAGTTTATTAACATAAAGAGGAAAATTGACTTAACCATAGTCATGGTTCTCTAACTTTGTGTCTTTGAGCTTTTAATTGGTTAAAGGAAAAATCTTCCAAGTAGTACTTTCTTTCATTTATTTTTTCCACTTTTATTTTTTGTTCCTTGTGTTATCATTCTTTTCCTGTACTTAAATCAGCAGCTTAAGACATCATTATTCAAAGAACAATAAAACACAATAAAGTTTTGTTCTTCCAAGTTATAAGTATGTGGTATGGTTAGTGGTTTTCTACTCTGTTGGTACAGTGGTATACATGTTCCTAAGCACTGGGTATAATTTGGATTAACATTTTTTAATATTAAATCCATTTTTTACTTAGTTTTGTTCCCACTGAGATTTTAAGTTTTCCATAACTCCAGCTCTGTAACTCTCCTTCATAGGACCCCTGTCCCCAAGCACACATGTGCTGGTTAATTCGGAGTAGAACTATTTTTTCTTTTTTTTTTATTGTTTTTTGTCTTTAGGTCTTTGAGAATCATTATTTTGACCCCAGGACTTAAGTACAGTGTCAGGTGCATTGTAAATGCTGGATATATATTAACATTATCACTGATATTCTGTGGTGGGTTACCCAGACAGGGTTCCTGTTTCTCTCTAGGAGACCACCTCCGGGCCACTTTCCTGTCATCCCCACTACTAAGAGTTTAGTGGAGAAAAGCAAAATCACTCTGCTTTTTGGTTTGCGCCGACAATCTCACGTACTTTTTTCATTTCTTTTTTATTTTAAGAAAAATTATGACAAAGTAAAGAAGATTAAGGTAGACAGTCTTATTTCCTGTTAGAAACTACCTTTAAAGTATATCATTTGGAATATAGGACATAGGAATAAATTCTTGGAAACTTTCTAAACGAATTTCTTGGATTTGTCTTCTATATTTACTTATCCTTTATTGTATACATATGTGTATAATACATAAATATATAATATATATACACATATATACTTCATTCTAATGTAGGAAATTGACGTTTTGCAATTTAATAACATGAGGGAAAGTGTCAAAATACCAATTAAATAGGCATTGAGTCTGAAAGAGTTAACACAGTGTCGAAAAAGCTTAATTTATAGCTATATTTAGGTAAGAGAATGTAACATCCATTCCAATAACACAACTTAACTGAAGTTGTCATTGATGGAAGAAGAAAATCTTAATAATTGAAACTATGACAAGAATATCTAAGAGAAAGTAGGGCTTTTCCTCCCATATCTGCTTTCCCTCATTGCTAGTTTTACTTTCTTAATGATATAATAATGGGATATTTACAATCACAAATATTAGGTAAAAGCTGGGTAGCATATTACTTGACATTTATTGTATTTATAAACTGCTTAAACTTCTGAGTGCTCTTGTGTTACACATGAGAAACATGAACTTGTCCCTAGAAAAGAACTCAAAACAGAAATATAAATAGGTTTGTACAGTTCACATCTAAAAAACCATTTTGCATAGTAAGAACAAAATAGATCTGAATTAAGGGCATGTAAAAGTAAATGTTTTCCCAGAGAGATGTATTGTGTCTGAAATAATTTTTAAAATAGTATGGAGGTTGTCTCTTTCCTGTCTCCCCAAGTGAACATTAGCTGTTAACATTTTGATATATTATATTAATTGATAGATGAAACCTTAGCAAGGGAAGAAGAATGGTTTCTGACTGTTACGTAGATAACTAACTTAAGCTTGGTTTAGAAAGCTTTCAGGGGCCAGGCGCGGTGGCTCACGCCTGTAATCCTAGCACTCTGGGAGGCCGAGGTGGGAGGATCACTCGAGGTAAGGAGTTTGAGACCAGCCTGAGCAAGAGTGAGACCCCCATCCCTACTAAAAAGGAAAGAAATTAGCTGGACAAATAAAAAATACATATATAGAAAAAATTAGCCGGGCATGATGGTGCATGCCTATAGTCCTAGCTACTCAGGAGGCTGAGGCAGAAGGATTGCTTGAGCCCAAGAATTTGAGATTGCTGTGAGCTAGGTTGATGCCATGGTACTCTAGCCCGGGCAACAGAGTGAGACTCTGTCTCAAAAAGAAAACAAAAAAAAAAAGAAAGCTTTCAGGGATGCTACACACCTTTTGTACCAGGCAGCTGTAGCCATTAACAGTGGCCTAAGCAATAAAGACTTTGAATTATCTCATGTAAGAAGAAATCTGGAGATTGATATTCCAAGGCTGGTGCAGCAGAGATCCAGGCTCTTTCCCAATGAGCCTGGAGTTCAGGCTTCCCTCCTCATGCCTGTTGCCTGAACATACAGCAAGATTGCTCGCATATAGCTCCAAGGCTTTCAAGAGTGGGAAGCTGGAAGGCCCTGAGCAAAAAAAGATCTTTCACATGTAAGGCTCTCATTTTATCAACAGAGGACAAATTTGTCCCAAAGCCTTCCATCGTATTTCCTTCTCTGTTTCATTGGTCAGAATTTTGTCACGTGAACACCCCTAACTATGAAGACCCCTAACTACAAGGAGGCTAAGAAAGTTAGTATCCAGCAAAAGGCAATAGGATTTATGATGGCTTTAGACTCACCTGATGCTTCCCCTGGGCCTGGGGCAGGAGCCTATCTTCCCTGAGTCAAGGCATCTGTGCCAGGTACATGTACACAATTCAGGGTTCTGTGGGTAAGAAGAGAACGGAATGGCAATTGATAGTGAACAGTGTCTGCTACACTTATGAAGTGAATCTTCACTGGGCAATGATAATGACCCATTGCTACATTAGGATTTCTGAAGTAGCAGGGGTTCCGTGAAAATCTAATGATGATGGTGATCATCATTTAGTGGTGAATATTTAACTGATCTCTTATGTGCCAGGCAGTGTACAAAGGAGAGATCTGAGCTACAGATACAAATTTGGAAGTTATTAGCATATACATAGTATCTAGATTTATGGGGACAGATATGCTCTCTCTTGATCAAAACAACCAAAATGGCATGATGATAATATAAGAATTAAAAAATCTGGTATTATAGAATGCCTACTTGGTAGGTGAAGGGTTTTTTTTTTTTCTTTTTTTAAAAAGTAGACTTTATTTTTTAAAGCAATTTTGGGTTCACAACCAAATTGAGCAGAAGGTACAGAGATTTCCCATACACCCCCTGCCCCCACATACATAGCCTCCCATAACATCAACACCCCCACCAGAGTGGTACATTTGTTACAGCTGATGAACCGGCATTGACATATCATTATCACCCAAAATCCTTAGAGGATTTGCAGCTTGCTTGTGTCATGGGTCAGGGAATAGCTGAGGTTCTCTGAATGACATGTAATTTGAGAGGGAGAGAATATTGGTAGCCCAGGACCATCTCTTCCCAACCTTTGTTTTCTTCACGAGTGTTTAATGCTATTCTTTGGCAATCCTTGGTTCTTGCCCTTGCTTTCAGAAAACAGCAGCCAGGGTGTGAATAAGTAGATGGCCAATAAGGGTGGAGGCAGCCAGTACCAATGACTAGGGCGCAGTTGGAAGAGGGCTGCCCAGTGACTTGTGTCCGTATCAGTACTAGTCCAAGGCCAACGTAAAGAATTTCTGCCATTCCACCTTTGCAGGGTGGGCCTGAAAAAATGTTTCCAGCAGTGTCTCAATTTCTTCCCACTGACCTACAAACCTGATTTTGGGGATTTCAGCTAACTCTTTACTATCTGTCGCATTTGGGATTTGGAGAGTGGGGTGTAATTAAAATTCATGGGTAATTCTCTAATCTTATTTTAGCCTTATTAACTGATATAAATCTTTTACTAGCTCTACATAGCCAAGAGAACTGGAATCTTATCTCTCTCTTTTAATCTCTAATCTCCTTATGATAATAATAAATTATTGCCATACTGTAATTATTACCTATTAAGGGAATATATACTGAGTGCTTACTCTATGCCATTCATTACTTTTAAGTGCTTTACATGTATTAACTACTTTAATCTTCACAATAACACAATGAGGCTTATTATCCTTACTTGATTGGCGAGCAAACTAAGGCTCAGAGAGATTGAATAACTTGCCCAAGGTCATATACTTAGTGAGAGAGCCAGAATACAAAGCTGCAAGCTAAGGATGGTGAAATACTGCAAAGCCAGACAGCATTGAGAAGAGGTGAAGAAAAAGGCCTGGCTACTCCATAGTTCGGTGTAATTAGTAATATATGGTTGTTTTATTTAAGTAGAGAGTGCAAATGAGTCAGCTTCATGTGATGGGCTGTATGGCTCTCTTTTCTCTGTGCGTGTGTATGTATTGCAGGCCTTTCAATGCTCTAAAACACAACAGATGTGTCTGACCATTGTTAGAGAAGTTTGTTTGTAAGAAAATCATTAGCTGTTTTCTCAAGAGATAAATTAAATGAATGTGTCTGATGTTCACTTTAGTATTTGTTTTTAACAAAGCCCTAACGAGAGAACTAGTCTCATAGGAGGAAGCAGTCCCTAAAGAGAGAACTAGAAAGAAGTAGTTATAGAAAGTTTGGTGCCCCCCTTTTTTTTTCCACATAGAAATCTCTCCCCACCTCCTTTTATTATAAAAATTAGTACAAACTCATTGCAAAGACCTTAAGTAAAATTCGGTTTTTCAGTACCCAGGATTAATTTTATACAATTTGAAATACAGTGTCTATCTTTCTGGATACTATTCTTGGTCTGTAACCACAGAAAAACATGTCTTTCTCTTTTCTGTTTCAACACAAAATCAGAGTCTACTTTTTACACTCAGCACTGTATCTTGGACATCTTTCCCTATTAATATCCTTTTTAAGGGGTTTGGAATATGTCATTGTATGGATACGCCAAAATGTCTTTCAGCGGTCCACTGCCCTTTAAAAAATTAGTAAACACCTGCTATATAATCTTTATGACTTAAAATTCATTTAAATTGCTACATCCTCATTCTTATATACCAAGTTGGAATATGATTCTATGTACGTACAAGGCAGTAGAGTGTATTATTGAAGAATCACATAGGTCCACTCAACCTGGACAAGGAAGTCTGTTCAGAAGCTGGATAAGTAAATGGCACCCAGGAAACCTCAGTTTTAAGCTCTTTCCTTCTCTCAGCGTGACTAGATTGGGCACTTCACCATTTTGAGTCTCAGGTTCCTGCCTCGGTTAGACTATCTCTTACCTTCTTTCTTGTTTTGAGTAGCTTATGATGTTATAACACGTAGACACATTTTTAAAACGAACAGTGTGCTATTTTAAATTAAAACAATAATTAAATGCTTCAGTAATATGAGAAATTCTATTTAAAAAATCCTGACAGGGATACAAAGAAAAAAAATTGTTTCCATTTAGTAGGTCTCTTTCTGTGGTCTTTCCCCGTCTTCTTTCATGTGCCTTGGTTTTCTGCAAAGTTGTGATCAGTGTTCACAGTTCAATTTTGAGTTCTTTTATTTGTACTATTCAGTGTTACTACATAGTGTTACAACATATTAACATGGGAACTTCTGAATTCATATTGTTGATAAATTAGGGAACTAATCACTTCTTATTCCTTGAAGAGCTGATCATGAACTGTTAGGGCAGTTTTTCTGTTTTTGAATCTGTGGATCTTGACTAACATCTTAAAAATTATGAAAAAGAATGGAATTGAAAATGTCAGAATGGTTTCATGAAGCATCTATTTTAGTTTATATTTATATGTGGAAATATGTGGATATGTGTTTACTGGATAATGTAAAATGTACACTTACTGAGGTTTGTGGTCAAAAGAATTTAAAAGCTCCTGGATTTAAGTAACAATGACAAGTCTCATCAAATTTTTAGGTTTTCACGTCATATTTTAAAAAGGCTGTTTAATTTCCCAGTCATGTTCTGAGAGTTGCTTCCTTTGGAATTACATAGTAGGTAGTTTAGTCATGCATGGCTTTGGTCCTCAAAACTAAGACCTTAAGTGAAATGTAACTATTAATCTATATCCCCTCTGCCCAGGATGAGTGTATAAGAAACAAATTTTTATTATACTATTATAATAACTAACAATATTCACTTAAATATAAACAGATAAGTCATAGTATACCAGGGAGAAACGATCTTACATATATAGGTTGTAGTGTTAGTTCTTCGGTTAACATGCTTGCTTGCACTTTCCTCTGTCTGGCCTTCTGTTACATTAACTAGCTTCTATTTGAGGGAAGCTAAAACATAGACTTAGTCCACACATTACAAGCCATCATTTTATAATCAGCTCTCTTAAATTCATTTTATATGATTCTTTTTTTTTTTTTTTTTTTGTTGAGACAGAGTCTCACTTTGTTGCCCAGGCTAGAGTGAGTGCCGTGGCGTCAGCTTAGCTCACAGCAACCTCAGACTCCTCGGCTTAAGTGATCCTACTGCCTCAGCCTCCCGAGTAGCTGGGACTACAGGCATGCGCCACCATGCCCGGCTAATTTTTTCTATATAGATTTTTAGTTGTCCATATAATGTCTTTCTATTTTTAGTAGAGACGGGGTCTCGCTCAGGCTGGTCTCGAACTCCTGACCTCGAGCGATCCACCCGCCTCGGCCTCCCAGAGTGCTAGGATTACAGGCGTGAGCCACCGCGCCCGGCCTATATGATTCTTAAAGTGAAAAATTTTTGCCTAGTCTTGAAGTTCAAAGCAACATTTACTTTATCACTTCTACCTATGTTTTCCTCATTAGCAATCATCACATTCAGCTGTAACTTTTCCCCTTTTGGTTATTTTTTCTTAAAATACATGCCACATGCATGCACACACACATTGTTGCTTCTAGTTAACTTTACAAGGGGTTTTTTAGTGAATGATTCAGCATGATTCAGCAGCCTGTCTCTTTAGGGAGCTGATTTTACGGAGTAGCCAGTGTATAATATTTTCAGTGGTTAACCTAGCTCATAGGCTCAACAAGATTCAAATTTCTTCTAGTTTACTGTTTCAGTCTAGCTCAGTTATGACAAATACTCAGATATATGTTCAGATAGGACAAGAAATTGTGGAGCTTCAGGTTAGAATAAGGAGATTCCCAGGACTAGAGGAAATTTCTGTGATTCAGAAGTAGAAGAAGATTATTTTAAATTTATTTCCATCCATGTGCAGAATGAATTTTGTTTAAGCATTAGTTAGGGTTGGGAAAGTCATGTTATTACCTGATGAGGGGAGGCAAGTCCAGCACCTGAGGATCACATAAAGACAGTCTGAACTAAATGGACACCATGATGTTTGTTATAAAGTATGTTGTGGACTTTGGGCAGTGCCAGACCTATGTTCCAAAAGTTGCTTTATGGGAAATTCCTACTCACTCATGATGTACCTCAGTTATTAAAAATGCATAAGAGGCCGGGCGCGGTGGCTCACGCCTGTAATCCTAGCACTCTGGGAGGCCGAGGCGGGTGGATCGCTCAAGGTCAGGAGTTCGAGACCAGCCTGAGCGAGACCCCGTCTCTACTAAAAATAGAAAGACATTATATGGACAACTAAAAATCTATATAAAAAAATTAGCCGGGCATAGTGGCGCATGCCTGTAGTCCCAGCTACTTGGGAGGCTGAGGCAGTAGGATCGCTTAAGCTGAGGAGTCTGAGGTTGCTGTGAGCTAAGCTGACGCCACGGCACTCACTCTAGCCTGGGCAACAAAGTGAGACTCTGTCTTAACAACAACAACAACAACAAAAAAAAAAAAAAATGCATAAGAACCTACCATGAGAGAATTCTCCCCGTTGGCAGGACTCAACTTGGGAGTGGGGATTGCTTTAGTTCCCAGTTACTGGCGGTATCTACTTAAGGCTCAGGTGGATGCTCTAGTAGAGTGGAGATCCAGAGGCAATGACAGCTGGTACTGGTTTCTCGGGTGACCAGAAGACTGGGAACAGATGGTTATAATGGTTTGTTCTGATACCTCCACTTTGCTTCCTGTCTTTATGCTGTACTCTTGCATCTGGTGACACAGTGCTTACATTTGCCTGAGTTTCTCAGTGGAATTGGGGGACAGCCTGTAAAAGTATAATGTTTGAAATGTTTCACTGAGATCTTACTAAATGATTTACTTCCTTTTGTACTGCCTTTCAGAATTAAAGCCATAGAGAGCCCCAACAAAGAAGATGATACCCAGTGGCTGACCTACTGGGTAGTGTATGGTGTGTTCAGCATTGCTGAATTCTTCTCTGATCTCTTCCTGTCATGGTTCCCTTTCTACTACATGCTGAAGGTATGTTGACTTCTGAACTCCTCTGTTTCCTTCCACATATATATTTGCTTTGCTCCCTACCACTAAAATTCCATCTCAGGATCTGTATACAAATAATGGGAACAAATGCTTGAGTATTGTACACATCTGTGGCTCTGCCTCAGATTATAAACAAGAAGATAAGATTTGACATGACTAACTTTCTTTGTATGCTCTCTTGAAAATAGCCAAAGCAATTGTGTGTTCAAGATATGCTTGACAATATTATAACAAAGGATGGAAAACTATGACCTAGCATAAGCATTGCTGTTAGTTTGCGAAGATCCTATCTCCATGCAGTGTTGTCTACATTTAACATGGAAGCATTGCAAATTTTAGTAGGTCACTGATTATTCATGCTGGTGAGCAGAGTCATTATTTCTGGAAGAAAAAATACTTATTTCTTACATAGATTTGAAGAAAAAAGATGTGCAGTGGGCTCTCTGAGGAAGTCACTTTAATGACTTTGGCAGGTGGAATAGTCAGGGGTCAGCCCTGCCAAACCTTGTGTTTGGCAGAGGATTAGTCTTAGTTACCCACATGGGGGGAAAGGAATAGGAAGTTGAAACTCATTCCTAGTGGGACCTCTGTGAATTCCCAACTTGCACCAGAGGTGAGTGAGAATGAAAAAGTCTACAACTTTGAATTGTTAGAGTGGTTCTTTTTTTTGTAAATGGGATAAGCTGTCTTCAGTTGATTCCTCAGGTGTCTTTTGTGGAAGAGGCCCTGCTTCTAGTTAGGCGACACGATGCAAATGATACCTCCTGTTCACAGAGCCAGACGTGTGAACTGAACAAGCTGGGGAGAGTGTTGTGTCCAGCCTCAGGAATTCTGGGTTCTCTTCTTTCCCTTCTGACTTTGTTAGTGTTCGTTTTAATAAAAGCTACATATGACAGAGTTTAAAGATTCAAATAGTTCTGTAAGATTTCTGAAGCAAGATAGCAGTTCTGCACCCTGCACCCCATACTGCCTTCCTTGCAAGCAACCACTGTCAGTTCCTTTATGGCAGTCTATTTTGTCCTTGACCTCTTTGAGGTCTCTAAATAATATGCTTATGGAGTCATTTAAAACATTTTTTTGCTTTATGCATTAGCGCTTTTTTTTTTGAGACAGAGTCTCGCTTTGTTGCCCGTGCTAGAGTGAGTGCCGTGGCGTCAGCCTAGCTCACAGCAACCTCAAACTCCTGGGCTTAAGCAATCCTTCTGTCTCAGCCTCCCTAGTAGCTGGGACTACAGGCATGTGCCACCATGCCCGGCTAATTTTTTCTATATATATTTTAGTTGGCTGGATAATTTCTTTCTATTTTTAGTAGAGACGGGGGTCTCGCTCTTGCTCAGGCTGGTCTCGAACTCCTGACTTGAGCGATCCACCCGCCTGGGCCTCCCAGAGTGCTAGGATTACAGGCGTGAGCCACCACACCCGGCCTGCATTAGCTCTTGATTCCTACTGGAAGATAAGGATTTGGCTCTTTCTTCCCTCGTCCCTGCCACATGCATGCAGCCTTCTCTGTCCTTGTGGGTCCACGTCATACGTTCGGTTAGGTAAACATTCACCACTTACAATATTATAGCTTTGAAAATGCTATTCAGTTGGACCATATAGTGTACATGTAACAGTTTTTATTTGCCCTAGAACTAATAATTGTTTTGTTATTTATATATTCAGACCTGTTTGTCCTACATTTCTGCATACTTGTTAAAATTTTTATCTAAAGAAATTTAGGTATAGAAAATTATGGCTCATGGTGGCTCATGCCTGTAATCCTACCACTTTGGGAGGCCAAGGTGGGAGGATCACTTGAGGTCAGGTTGAGGTCAGAAGTTCAAGACCAGCCTGAGCAAGAGCGAGACCCCAACTCTCCTAAAAAAAAAAAAAAAATAGCATAAATTAGCCGGGCATCATGGCGCATGCCTGTAGTCCCAGCTACTTGGGAGGCTGAGGCAGGAGAATCATTGAGCATAAGAGTTTGAGGTTGCTTGGGCAACAGAATGAGACTCTGTCTCAAAAAAAAAAAAAAAAAAAGAAGAGAAAAGAAAATTAGATATAAGAAGCTCCCTCACCCCCAGCCACCATCACATTGATACTATCTTGATTTTTTAATTCTCTGTAACTATCAATATATATATCTTTTTCTTGGGTCTTAGCTTTTAAAAAAAAAAAAAAAACTATTTATTTGTACTTTCCTTCTTCCAGGGAGATTTCTCAATCTGACCCTCCAATTTTCAAGTCTGTTCCATGGTTATATTATATCCGTGATGCTATTAATGCCGTATGTTGGGTTCTTCATTTCAACTGTTATATTTTTCATACCTAATATTTTTGCATGGCTCTTTTCTGTGTTTTCTTGTTCTTGTTTCACATTGCTCATATTTTCTCTTGTTTCTTTTAGTATGGTTACCCATCCAGTTTAAAATTCTTGGTCATCCAGTTTTAATATTTTTGTTCCCAAAAAAAATCTGTAGTTGATTCTGTTGTTTCTCTTTCAAAATGGTTGTACTCTTCAAACATCGTGTTATTTTTGCCTGCAAACTCATTTTCCTCCAGGGGTGTCAGCTATTCTGTCAGGCACTGGAATGGAAGAAGGCCCAGTCCATGCTAGTCCAAGGAGTGGGGAGCCCCAGGCGACAAAGGAACCATAGTTAATCTCTCTTCACTCGCTAAATAGCTCCTTGGGTTGAGGCTTCACCTCTGCCCCCCAAACCCTCACAGCAGCACTAGAAGGAGATGCTCCTAGGTTATAATTCACAGCTCTAGGGATTGGAGCAGGACAGGTGGGGAAGTAACTGCCCTCCTTAGTTTCCATCTGTTTTCCTCAGTGACTCGCAAAGACAGGACTTTTATGCCAAAACCTTTGTTTTAGAAAAAAGTAGAAGAGAATTTTTTTTTTAAACTTTGAGGTATGGATGCAAGACAAAATGCAAAAGTTACAAAGAAAAAGATTTGATAAAGTCAACTAAATAAAATTTCTAAAAATTAAATCTCAATATGACAATGGGTAGCATAAACAAAGTTAACATAATGACAGACTAGGAAGATATATTTATAATATTTATACCAAATAGTTAATTAATATCCAGAATATATAAAAATATCTACAAATACAAAAAGAAAAATGGACAAAGGTTCTAAATAGATATTTCACAGAACAGAAAAATTATGAATGGCCAGTAAACATCTCACTAGTGATCTGGGAAATGTAAGTTAAAATAGTGAAATCCCATATTTTGTTCATTAAGTTGGCAGATATTTTAAAGATTGAAAATATCATTAAATATGATAGGGAAACAGACATGTGGTGTAGGTAGTACATCCCAAATTCAAAATCGGAAATGTTCCAAAATCTGAAACTTTTTGAGTGCCCACATGAAACTCAAAGCAAATGCTCACTGGAGCATTTCAGATTTTGGATGCTTAACTGGTATAATGCAAATATTCCAAAATTTGAAAAAATCTGAAATACAAGACACTTTTGGTTGCAAGCATTTCAATAAGGGATACTCAACTTATAGTGGTAACAGGTGTTGGTGTAAGTTGAATTAGCCTTTTTAAGGGACCCTTTCACAATTTCTTGTTGAACTGAAAAATGCTGCCCTAACAATTCTAGGTGTCTAAAGGAAATAGTTACCATGCATTAGAGGGCAGCATAAAGATATTCATGGCAGCATTTTTTATTATAGCTAAAAATTATAAACAATTGAGGTGTCCCTCGACAGGTAAATGGTTAAATGACTTAATAGTACATCTACACAGATAAATGGAATGAAATAGATCCATGTGTATGCATACAGAAATTTCTGCATAATTCATTAATTATAAAACATAAAACATTATATACAGGATAATACCATTTATGGTATAAAAAAAGACAGATGCTAAAGTTTAAAAAGTAAATGAGAACATGTTCAGTATAGATTTTTTTTTTTTGAGACAGGATCTAGTCTGTTGCCCAGGCTGGAGTGCAGTGGCCTGATCATAGCTCACCATAACCTCAAACTCCTGGGCTCAAGCGATTCTCCCACCTCAACCTCCTGAGTAGCTGGGACTACAGGTGCACACCACCATGCCCAGCTAATTTTTCCTTTTGTAGAGATGGGGTCTTTCTGTGTTGCCAAGGCTGGTCTCAAACTCCTGGCCTCAAGCAGTCCTCCCGCATTAGCCTCCCAAAGTGCTGGGATTACCACCTTGCCTGGCCTAGATTTTTAAAAATTTGAATGACATCACCACAGAATCCCTTTTAAGACAAATGAAAAATTTTCCTTTCAAAACGGACAAAGAAAATTGGTCTGTGGGAAGACTTAAGATTTCAAAGATTGATGGATTTTTTTGTTTTTGTTATTTAAAGACATTCAGCATTTAAAATTTTTTATGATCTTTGATTTGGATATGACATATTTTAAGCTTCAAGTAATTTTGCAGCCCTTAATAAGATCCATCTAATGGTAGTGGCCTCACAGTGTAGTCTCTAGTGGAAAGAAACTTGGCTTTTGCCATGGGCGCACCGGCTGCTGCAGTGAATAGCATTCTGTAAGCAGAACCACTTGCACTGGTATCTGACCTCAACCTTCTGAAATGTGAGCAAGCCTGACTTCCAGCCTGCTCCTGATCACCTCTGGTAATGGAGGGCAGAGAGGTAGAGAGAGGATCCAAAATAAATGACAATCACTGAATCATTTATATTTGGTTTTGAAGTACATTTAAAATATTGCTTTGCAGCAAATTTTCTACCATAATAGCAAAATGAATGTGCATCCATTAGTATTCTCCAGCTGTATGGCATCATGGTATTATTGATGAGAGTGAATTTATTGCATGTCTTCTAAATAGATAATATACTTGAGAGCATTAAAAATTGATGATGTTGTCAATCAAAGTACTTTCTTCTTGCATTAGTGGCATATTCTGAATGGCATCAGTGAATGGACTGAAAAAAAGCCTCTGAGTTGCAGAGGCTGTAGAAGTTTTAGGAGAGTATCACATTTTAAGGACAAGCATAGATCTTACCTGTGCTGACAGTCACATGGCGATCGTATGGGAGTGTGGAAAAAAAGACCTGCAAGTGAGGACATGTTTAATATTTTATTTCTTGCAGATTTAATATTAGTATTTTTTTTTCAATTTTCTAAAACTGCCTATAAGATTGGAGGAAAATAAAAGTAACCAATGGCTAGGCATCAAAGCTTAGTTGAGAAGATAATATATGATGTATTTAGGTAAAAACTGAATCACTGTATGTTCCAAGCTTTGCTCTGAGGTCTAGCCTTGAGCAAGAGGGTTTAAAAATTAATGAAATTTGTATATGCTCATTTCTTTATTCAGCAGATATTTATTTAGAACCTCTGTCTGCCAGATTCTGTTCTAGGTCTGTGTGAATACTTGGTGATTAGAACAAAGTACTTGCTGTCCTACTGTTTACATTTTTGAGTGTGTGTGTGTGTGTGTGTGTCTGTGTCTGTGTCTGTGTGCGCACGCGCGAAGGTGCTGGGGTGTATTTTGGATAGGGAAGAAAATAACATTTGTAATCCTACATCTTGGGGTACTCTTCCTATTTTTTAATGAGCAAATATATTCATCTATGTTTATAAATACACACAGAACTGTAATATATATGTATTACTGTCTTAACTATATAGGTATAGTTGCGACCACATACTATATGTCATCCGATATCTGTTTTCAACTAACATAATAGTATTTTCTCATATTATTCAATATTCTTTGACACAGCTGTCTAATCTATTATAGGTAATAATTTACCCATTTTCCAACTGAGAGACATTTAGAACACCTGAATTGCCATTGCAAATAATGCTGCATTTAATATCTTTGTACCTCATATTTACCTTTGTATAAATCATTTCCTAGATTTGTTTTTAGAACAAAGCTGAGTAAACGCTGGCAAGTTTAAGTCCTGATCCAGATTGCCACCTGTGCTGTTTTACCTATCGACAGCATAACGTTTCTCTTAATCTTTGTACAAGGCCAAAAAGATAGGGAAATCTTCCCCTAACATGCTCTGTTTTAGCTTTTATTTGTGCATGCTGAGCACACAAGTCTGGCCCATCACTACACTTGTGGCTACACTGCAAAGGCTAAGACTTACATTTCTGATCAAGTCATTGCAGCATATGAGGAAATCAGTGTTGGAATATATATTTTTTTGACATTAACTCTCAGTTCTGACCATGCTAGTCCCTGAACTGCATGTTAAGTATGTCTCTACCTTGGAAATACTTCTGGGAGAAAATTAGATGGTGATAGCACTAGAATCACAGAATTATCTGGCCTACTGTAATTTGTAACTTAAGGAGTCAGTATGTCAGTGCCAATCGTCTGGTTAAAATAGCATGGACTCTTTGTCTAGACTGCAGGTAATAGTGGCTTTGTGGTTGCCCTTGGGAGTATCATCAGCTGGCACTTTGAGGGCAGCTTGGTTAGAAGGATGGCCAGATCTGTGTAGGTGACTGGAATAAAACTCGGTATTCCTGGGCTGTACAGTAGTTACATAGATTAAGAAGAGGGAGTTATAAAAATTGGCAGCTGAATATCATCTTGAGAGTTGAAAAGTAATTAACTTTATTTTTAATATAAGAAAATGATTTCATTTAAGAACTGGAAAATGCTAAGGATTTAGGTTGAATTCAGTAATTATTTTACTGTCTCAAGACAATAGCTTGAGGGTACTAGAAAGTAGTAAATTAAGATTCTGGAGTGCAGCCTAGACAGTAATCACATTGAAGAGGTACAAAAATGTAGATACAACTTAATTCATCCAGAAAAGATAATCAGTTTATCTGGATTACTGAAAGGTTAATATTTATATGGGCAGATAATATTTCAGAGATTTTCAACAACCAGTAAGAACTTTAGGATTTGGTAATACTACTACTATCTTGTATACTTTCTTCAAGTACATTAATTCCTAAAACCCTGCAGAAGAGAAAATTGTCTCTTAGAGAAGTTGATTTACCTAAAGTCATAAAATAGACCCCACCTCTCCTGATTCTTAATCCAGTGAGTCATTTCTACTTCATCTTGATGCCTGTGGTTATAACATGGGCATCTGTCTCTCTATCCATAATCTATTCCTGAAAATCAAACATTCTGTGTAAGAATATCAGCCAGGTTCTTATTTTCCTCCATTTTAAATGGGAAAAAGTAAAATGTATTACATGACAATCGAAAACTCCCAACCAACTTCCTATTAACACAATACAGCGAAGTACCTATATAGGACAAATACCACATTAGGATGTTAGATGCTAAAAACACTTCCTGCTCTACAAATAGTTAATCTGGTCTGTAAGAAACTATTGCATTGTGTGCAGTAGTACACAGCACATCTCCTTTGATACTCTACATACTATTCAAAATGTCCACAAGGGATTCTGATGTTCTTTCTGTCAAAAATGTAACTCAAGACATTTTGTGTATGTGATTTCATTTAAAATATTGTATTGAGTCTGGGGTATGTGTGTATTAGTGTTTCCTATATAAGCAACCACCAGAAAAACACTGTATAAAGATTGGATATTAAAAACCAAAAGGCTTCCAGAGGGAAATGTTAACTAGAGAGGTGGTGGTCTGCAGGGTCTGCTGTGATTAACCTGGCACTAAGCCAAGGAAATGAACCCTAGAGTCAGTGAAAAATGCAGTCATTTAGTTCTCTCCATTTTGGGTTAATGCAAATGAGTAGCTCAGAAAACCAGCGTTCCCTCTGACAACATCTTTTAATTCACTAAGATCTGCTGCTGGCCAACCCCAGGGGATGCTAGAGCAGAGCTGCTGGGAAAACTAACAGTAAACATGGAACTACCCGCAAAGACTGAGGGCATCTCAAGGCATTGGCTTCATTTGAGTACTTGGACCTACTTGGCAGGTCTCAGTCTGCCATTGTGCGTGTGAGAGTTTTTGCGTGGCTGTGTGTTCACGTACATGGCATTCCTATACATGTGTCGTGAGGCTACTAGATGCTCGTCTGAATCTTTACCCTTCCCTCTCCTACTGTCATGCTTTCCCTCCCTTTCCTTTCCTAACTCTGAACATCGTGTATTCCAGGATCTGCACTCAGGAAGTGAGCTTTGGAGTCTATTAGACGTGAGGGGTGGGAAAGGTGAAGGGAGAGCTGCCTTAAAATCATAACTTGGAGATTACGGCAGTAATCGTGTTCAGTTGGGTGCTCTGATATGGAAGCCGGCTGTGTGGTTCCTCCAGTCCCCAAATTCTCAACCTTTTGGGAAGATATGGAGGATTTTATTTGTAGCTGTTACGGTCACTGATTCTACTTATGAGTATTTTATGGTGTTTTCTAATATAGTTTTATCTGTATATCTACATCTACATATTTTATTATTACTTTCATTTTATTTCTCTTTTATATTGCAGTTAGTAGTATAATTGATTTTTTGTGACTACATAAGTATATCATTACTTTGAATTTCATTTCAGGTAGTAAAAGAAGAGATCCAAAACATTTGTTTAAATATTGTTGGTTCTGGCTTAGGCTTAGTGGCTCAGGCCTATAATCCCAGCATTTTGGGAGGCTGAGGCAGGAGGATCACTTGAGGCCAGGAGTTCAAGACCAGCTTGGGCAACATAGCGAGGCCCCGTCTCTACAAAAAATATAGGCCTATAGTCTTAGCTAGTCAAGAGGTTGAGGTGGCAGGATCGCATGAGCCTAGGAGTTTGAGATTACAGTGAGCTATGATCATGCCACTGCACTCAAGCCTGGGCAGCAGAATGAGACTCTGTCTCTAAAAAGAAAAAAGAAAAAAAGAACTCTCTCTCTATATAGTTGGTTCTGATATTTTTTACCCTACTTAAAGCTGATAAATTAGCCTGTTACTGTTTCATAGATGTTGGTAGAAGACACAGTATTCTTGGGACAGAGTCAAATCCCCTACTATGCTCAATACTCCAAATGTTTTTATTTTCTTATAAAATTATACAGGTAGATTTTTTAAGTTTTCAATTAATACCTATTTTATAGAGGGAAAAACAGACTTAAGCAATTAAGTAACTTGCACAAGGTTTGCCCAGCAACTTAGTGGCAGAACCAGGATTGGAGTTTAGTTTTTCTGAGCCCATCCTCTTACTCTCTGGATAATATACTAACTCTTAGAATCCCTGTCTGTTGGGTGGAGAGATCTGTATCTATCTTTAGGTCGAGATTTTAAATTTTGTGTTCTTTGTTCTGTATTCTTACTAATTTCTAGGTTGATATATTTATTTCTGATTGAAGTATTAAAATCTATGATTGTGGATCTTATCCATTTATATAATTATGACTTTTAAATTTACGTATTTCAAAGCCATATTTGAAAGCTATGTATAATTATTAAAATATAAATATGAAATTACAAATATATATAAAGCTATGTATAATTTATATATTTTAATGATGTATATATAAGTTCAGGAATTTTAATATTCCTGGTGAATTATTTTCCTTTTTTATCATTCTATTTATTTATTTTGCCTTAAGTAATGTTTATGTATTAATATTGCTATGTGAGCTATTTTGGGAGTTGGTGTTTGACATATCTTTTCTATAACTTTATTTTCAGTGTTCCTAATTGGTTTTGTTTTGGGTGTTTTTTTTTTTTTTTTTTTTAAGCATATAGCTATAGTCTTAGGTTTTTAAAAAATTTAGCCTGCTAGTCTCTGTCTTTTAAAAGCTCTCATGCATCTGTAACAAATCAAAGTAATTCATGAATGTTACTTTTTCACAGTCCTTTAGTTGAGATAATCCAGAGAGATTAATCTGTTGAGAAAGTGAGTTTTGTTTTGTATTTTGAGTATAATACCAGTTCAAAATATAATATAAATTTCTCAGACCCAACATGGTGCTGACGGAGTAAGCTATTTGTGCATTTTAAGCTCAAACTGTGTCACTGGTGTTAGTCCTTTATCACCTTTCCATCTCTAGAGCAAACAGACTCTCTTAAGAAAGACAACATAGCTTCTTGATTATTTGAATACATTCCTTGGTTTGGAATAACAAGGACTAAGGCCGTAGAGTTCAAGTTTAGGCTTAAGGAGCTGAGAGACCGGCACGGTGGCTCACATCTGTTAATCCTACCTAGCATTCTGGAAGGCTGAGGCGGGAGGGAGGATTGCTTGAGCCTAGGAGTTGGAGGTTGCAGTGAGCTATGATGACGCCACTGCACTCTAGCTGGGGCAACACAGTGAGACCCTGTCTCAAGGAAAAAGAAAACAAGTTGAGAGATTTTTATTTTAAGGAGAAGTTGTAAAAATAATAATAATAATAATAATACAGATTTGGAATCCCTGGAAGTGACTTCTGTTTTATGCAGAGTCACGTAGGCTGTATGCAATACAATAGGGTTAGAATCTTTTAAACTAAAATAACCCAGTATATTGTTTATTAAATTTTCTAGAGCAATGAGCAAATCACTCTGAATATTCTCTTTTTTGCTCTTTATCTTATAGAGGAATAAGTCACTTAGATGACTTAAAGTGCTGACATTTTATATTTATTATTTGAATAAACAGTAAAAAATTTTTATTACATAAATAATGTGACAGTTCTTATGTTTTAAGTTATTAGGGCAAAATTCTTGTCAATTTTTTATCGCAGTGGCAAAGTAGAGCCATAAAGAAAAGATTTAGGAATAATATCTACATTCAAGGTTCAAGATGATGAACAGCTATAAAGATTCCTTGAAGGCTAAATATCTACCAAAACCTGAGGTTCCACTAAGGGAAGAATTCAAGAACGGGCAGGGTATTTTGTTCTATAATAGGATGAATAAATGAGACAAACTTAACTAAGGTAAGCTACTGAGAACAAGCCTCATAGATATTAGGCTTATCTGGACAGGGCTTTACACATGCAGATAAGTACTATATTTTCTTAAAATGGTTTTTAAGAGTTATAATTAATAAAAGCCTCTTATAGGTATAAACTAAAAAGTGGTCCAAGTTAGGAAGATAGTTAAGCTGCTGGAGCTGGTGTGTTTTACCCTTTCTTCCCCCCCCCCCAATCTCAGCTTTTCCTTACTTGTCATGTTTTTTCTATCTAAGAAAAACCCACCTTTAGCCTGCAGAAAACACTGGAAATGCTTTTGGAAAAAATATCAGAGGCATTACCTATTCCCAGGGCAGGGGTGGGCAGTGTGTATTCTCAGAATGCCCCACCCTTCCGTTACTGATGCCGGCTCTTACTCTGTGCAGTGTGGCTTCCTGCTGTGGTGCATGGCCCCGAGCCCTTCCAACGGGGCAGAACTGCTCTACAAGCGCATCATCCGTCCTTTCTTCCTGAAGCATGAGTCCCAGGTGGACAGTGTGGTTAAGGACCTGAAAGACAAAGCCAAAGAGACTGCAGATGCCATCACTAAAGAAGGTAAGACTCAGGGACAACTCCGTTGGACATACGAGAGGAGATGTGATACACTGGGTTCAGATCGTGGCCTTCTTGTCCTATCAGCTTTCCTCAGCCAAATGCCAAAGCTACTCTGGGATTTCTTTACAAAGACTTTGCCTGTTGCCCTTTACTTTTCCCAAGAGTCTTCCTCCATGCCATATTGAATGCAGTATTTAGTCAGCACGTTAGGAAAAATGACTTCCCTTGGTAGGCAATGTTTTCAAGTACAATCTCTTCTAGTTCAATTCAGGCTGACCTGTTTAGTATGCTGTTCATTTTATGGGTCCAAAAGAATTCTGTCTTTCTCAGCTCCTCTGATTCATTTATTCAACAAGTATTTATTTATTGAGGTGTTTAATACATGCCAACCATGCCTGTAGAACTGGCAGCGAACCAAAAAGGCCATACTCCATACTCCTTGAACTCATGAAGCTTACAGTCTAGTTGAGAGAGAGAGACAATAAAATTTAAAAGTTATATGGTACATTTAGCAGATGATATGGGAAAAATGAAGCAAGTAGAAAGACAGAGCTAGGGACTGAAGGATGGTTACAATTTTAAATAGAGAAATTTAGGAACTCCTCACCAAGAAGCCTGCACTGAATCAGACTTGAAAGTGGCAAAACATTACTTGAAACACAGTACTTAGAAAAGAAAAAAAAAAAAAAGAAAGACAAAGAAAGTGGCAAAACAGGGAACCATGGGGAAGAATGTCTAGAAGGAGCTGCAGATGCAGAAGCCCTGAGGTGGAAGCAACAGAAGAAGTAATCTCCAGGGACAGTAGGAGGAGACAAGGTCAGAGGTTGGGGGTGAGGCTGGAAGACAGATCACATAATGCCTTGGCTTTGGCTTTTACTCTGTGTGAGATGAGGTGCTACTGGGGAATTCTGAGTAGAGGAACATCATGATCTGTTCTGTGTTTTAATAAGATGCCTGTGGCCACTGTATTAAGAATAGACTGAAGGGGGACAAGGGAGGAAGTTGGGAGACCAGTTAAAAGGTTACTGCAGTGATCTGGCTAGAGATGATGACAGTGGTTTAGCAGTAGGGGGCAAGAAGGATCAGATTTTTGATGTATTTCAAAGGCAGAACCAATAGGATTTGCTTATGGATTGGGCACAGAGTCTAAGAGACGGGTCAAGCTTTTTAGCCTGAACAAATGAAAGGATAGAATTGCCATTGAGCTAGGGAAGACTGGGTAGAACAGATTCTGGGGGGAAGATATGGAATTCAGTTCTGGACATAAGTTTGAGGTGATACCTACTACATGGAGTATTCAGATAGCCAGTTGGATACAGATGTCAAGAGTTCATGAAATAGGTCTGGACTGTCAATATAAATTTAGGGTTCACCAGCCTATAAACAGTATATGAAGCATGAGACCGGATGAGATCACTAAGGGAGTGAGTGTGGTTAGGAAAGAGGAGGTCTGAAGACGGAACCCTGGCGACTGTCATGTTCAGAGACTGGGAAGATGAAGCAACCAGCAAAGTGGACTGACAAGGAGTGACCTTCTGAGGTGGCAAGAAGACCATGAGAGTGAGGTATCCTTGGGCCCAAGTAAAGAAAGTGTTTCAAAGAGGAGGAAGTGATCCATTGGGTCACGTTCTGCAGACAGGTCAAGTAAGGTAAGGACTGAGAACTGACCATTGGGTTTAGCAATGAGGAAGGCACCTAGTGATTTTTACAAAACAGATTTTGTGGAGTGGTGGGAACCAATACCTGACTGGAATGGATATGAGAGAATAGGAGAAAAGAAATGAGAGAATATAGACAATTCTTTTGAGAAATTTCCTGCAAAAGGGAGAATGGGACTGTAACTGGAAGAAGGAACTAGGGTCCTCAAAAAATGCCTGTTTGAAAATTAATGGGAATAATCCCATGGAGAGCAAAAAATGATGATAGGAGTGACAGGGTGAATTGCTGGAGCTTTGTCCCTGAGTGGAGCGGAGGCAGGATCTGGTGTACGAACAGAGGTTTGTTCAGAGGAGCTGGAAGTTTATGATAGCAGGAAGAAAATTAAGGTGTATTAGAGATGCTGCTAGGTGGCTAGAGGTGACTGGGAGAGTATACAAGTGATTTTCTGATTGCTTCAAATTTCTCAGTAAAGCACGAAGAAAGAGGGCCAGCGCAGAGAGGATGAGGAAGGAGATGTTGCAAAGAGGAGAAGGTATGAAATATTAATAGTTGGGTAGGACAAGATTGGCAAGGGCCAGATAACAAATATTTTAAGTTTTGTGGGCCATCTTGTCTATGTTGCACTCACCTCTGCCGTTGTGTGAAAGCAGGCAATGACAGCACACATAAATGAGTGTGGCCGCAGTTTGCTGGGCCCTCTGGAACAGCGGGAGAGTAAATGGCCTGAGACAGTGTCATGTGATTGCCAGGTGGTATTAAAGGCACATTTGAGATTTGTGTTCATGAATTTAAAAAATGAGGCCAGTTCTTGTTTGTGTTTATTTTCTCCAACCACATTCAGCTGCACGGGTACAGCTGCAGAGTAGGTGGAGAGTTGTGTCACGGTTGTGATTTTCAGCCACAACTGTGAAGTGAGAGTGGGATTGCGGAGTGGAGTGGTTAACGTTTGACATGAAATTTAACGTGTCAGGGCGTGGTGGCTCACACCTGTAGCACTCTGGGAGGCTGAGGCGGGAGGATTGCTTGAGGTCAGGAGTTCGAGACCACCCTGAGAAAGAGCAAGACCCTGTGTCTACTAAAAATAGAAAGAAATTAGCTTGCATGGTGGTCCGCGCCTATAGTCCCAGCGACTCGGGAGGCTTAGGCAAGAGGATTGCTTGAGCCCAGGAGCTTGAGGTTGCCGTAAGTTAGGCTGATGTCACAGCATTCTAGCTCGAGCAACAGAGTGAGACACTCTCTCAAAAAAAAAAAAAAAAAAAAAAAAGGAATTTAACCCGAGTAAGGATAAGGAGAGAAGTGGTGGGGAAGGACTCTGAATCAGGATAATAGGGAACTACTAAGATAAAAGGTGACGGTGGGCAAGTGGGGATGCTTGATGCAAGATTATGGAGGGGCTGCCAATTATTGGTAGTGACAAGGATCATGGCCAGGGGTAGGATGGAACATAAAGGTTATTGGAGGTGAGGAATATTAGAAGGATCATGTATATATACATGGATATTAAAATCACCAATAATTAAAATAGGAGTTGTGTTGGAGAATGACATTAAGTTAGGAGTTAAAATGTTCAAGAAATGAGGCAGAGGAGCTCAAGAGGCAGAGATGACTGGGAAGGGAAGGCTAGTGAGTGATCAAATCTGATGACATGAGATTCTGAAACTGGCAATGAAGAACAAAGACAACATCCAGACCCAGTGGTACTGGGGTCATGGGAGAAAAAAAACGAGCCACCACTTGAAAAAGCAATGTCCTCAGGGGGACAGCCAGATTTGTCTAAGAGCAGTAAGGTAAAGGAAACACTCGGAGGAATGGATGAGGATAGTGATTTTGCTAATGAAGGTCTTTGGTTCCAGAGGGTTTAGAAATTGGAGAAAGGTGAGCAGTGGACATAGACTATGGAAATTTTTTTAAAGAGCTCTGTGGTAGTTAGAACATGGGAGATGAGAGGTGTCCTGCCCACTGGGGAAGTAAGATCCCATCAAGACAGTATCTCCAGCAGCACTGACACCCAGAGGTGATACATTCCCCCATTTCTCCCTCACAGACCTCTCTCCCCTCTGGACTCCTATATGTTTTTCTACAATTTTAAGTGTTTTCTAACTTACAGCCTTCACATCCTCCCACCTTAGGATCGCCAGTTTCTTTCCAAGAGCTGCTCTGTTTCTCCCTGCCCTTAGCCTAACCAGCAACCTCTGGTGATGCCATTTCTGTTTTGTTCACCCACATTTCTTAACCTCTTGGTTCTCTTAGAAATCAATACTGTAAAATCCAATGTTACTTTGATACGATACCTTCTTAAACCGGGGCATGAGAATTAAAATAAGGAGGAATTTATATGCTTTGACACATTTTAGACTTTTCTCAAAGCTTTTGGATTCACTAGGAATTTTTACATAGAGTTAGGTAAGAGACAGACTGCAGTTTCTTCTTTGTTGTTAACTCTGTTCAGCAATTTCAATTGAGGGAAAGGAGAGCAGCAGTCAGGCAGCTGGTGGACAAGGAGGGACTCCTTGGCTCTCATCACTAAGACTCTAAGCTCCAACAAAAACCACCGCAGGCTGGGTGCGATACCTCACACCTACACCTGTAATCCTAGCACTTGGGGAGGCCAAGGCGGGAGGACTGCTTGAGGCCAGGAGTTCAAGACTATCCTGAACTAGAGCGAGACTGGTCTCTACAAAAAATAGAGAAAAAATTAGCTGGCCATGATGGCATGCGTCTATAGTCCCAGCTACTCGGAAGGCTAAAGCAAGAGAATCACTTGAGCCCAGGAGTTTGAGGTTGCAGTGAGCTATGATGATGCCACTACACTCTATCCTGGGCCACAGAGTGAGACTGTGTGTGTGTGTGTGTGTGTGTGTGTGTGTACACAAATAAAAAAACCAACCAACCAACCAATCATTGCAGTTTGTAGAATTTCATAGAAGGCCCTGGAGGCGCCCAGACAAGCTCTTCCCCCCCATCTCACACACCACACTAGTTCTTACAGCACATTCCCAGCCACTTGGGAATTAGAAAGGGGAAGGCTTAGTGTCTCACAGACGTAAGAACATTTTCTTGGTGAATGTAGTTATCTTGCCACTAACTTGAAGACTTGCGGCAAATTCTTCCCATCATAGGGAATGGTGGCTCAATGAGAGTGTAACAGTTGGCCCTCCACATCCTTGGGTTCCACATCTGCAGATTCAACCAACCACAGATTGAAAGTGTTCGAAAAAAATAAAAATTAAAAAAGTACAAGGCTCACGCCTATAATCCCAGCACTTTGTGAGGCTGAGACAGGAGGAGCACTTGAGCCCAGGAGTTCGAGGGCACCGTGAGCTGTGATTGTACCAGTGCACTCCAGCCTGGGCAACAGAGCAAGACCCTGTCTCTAAAAAAAAATATATATATATATATAATATATATAATATATATAACAACTATTTACATGGCATTCACATTGTATTAGGTGTTATAAGTAATCTAGAGATGATTTAAAGCATATGGGAGGATGTGCATAGGTTATATGCAAATACTACACCATTTTATATAAGGGACTTGAGCACGTGAGGGTTCTGGTATCTGTAGTGGTCCTGGAACCAGTGCCTCCCCCCAGCACAGATATGGATATATTTCTGGTGCTGAAAAATGAGGACTTTCTCTGATTTTTGTCACCATGGGATAAATATGATAACCTAGTTGTCACGAGATTGATATGCAGTGAAATCTTACAGTTAAGCACCCAGATACAAACAAGAATTTGATTATACAAAGGAACACTACTCCTAAGGAATCTGCTTCTTTTGATGCCTAAAGGAGGACAGAGGGTAGACAGTAACTGTCACAACAAGGAGCTAGACTAGATGACCTTGAAAAATTTTGTTCAAGTATTCAGGATTTGTGCTCTGAAAGAGGTACCTTGTCTACTTCCTAGAAACCCTCTAAGCCCCTCAGTGTGCTCTCTCCTGAGCGTGAGTCATCCAAGTTTTGTTATCTAGTAGCTACATTTAGGCATAGAGCTTATTGCAAAGAGCTATGATATATTTTTCTTTCCCCCCTAACAGCCAAGAAAGCCACCGTGAATTTACTGGGTGAAGAAAAGAAGAGCACCTAAACCACTGACTGGATGAAACCTTTCTGCCCTTTCTGTATCTTCCAATTAGAGCTTGATGTTATATTAGAGACTGTGGTATAATCATTTTAATAATGTTGCCTTGGAAACTTTTTTTTTTTAATTTTAGAATATTACAGGGGTACAAACAGTTTGGTTACACGAATTACTTTTGTACAGTTTAAGTCAAAGTTGTAAGTGTGTCCCACCCAGATAGTGTGCATTTGTACCCGTTAGGTGTGAATTTACCCATCCCTCCTCTCCCCACCACCACCTGCTTGATTTCCGTTGAATTTTACTACCATATGCACACATGAGCGTTGATCATTTAGTTCCAAAATAGTGAGTACATGTGGTGTTTGTTTTTCCATTCTTGCCATACTTAGGAGGATGGTCTCCACTTTGGAAACATTTTTGATATATTAAAAAAATGGAATGTGTTGTAAGTTTGTTTGCATACTCTAATTTAAACTTAATGCAGTGGGCAGTGTCCAAATTTTTGGAAAATATATTTTGCCTCTGGGTAGGAAAAGATGTATGCTACTATCCTGCAGGAAACATAAACTTAAAATAAAATTATATATCCCACAGGCTATGTACTTTATGGGGCTCACTCTGCATGCGTTTTCTCTGTACTTATATTTAGGATAATCTTTATGGTTCTACTTCATGTAATGTACGATTTTATATAATTCTTAAATGTTTTTAATGTATCTGTGCACTATATATAGAGAAATGTTACTGTCTGACTGTAACATGCGTAATGCGTATGGGGAAGGGGGCAGGGGAAGGTTGTATATGCTATTTATAACTTCTGTACAATAAGACCAGCTGGAGGTACCATTGTGCTGGTGTGATCTGCTAAAGAATACTTAAGAAAATTAATACAAATGATTAGTATTCAATTAGCCAGGCATGGTGGCACATGCCTAGAGTCCCAGCTACTTGGAAGGCTGAGGCAGGATTGCTTGAGCCCAGGAGTTTGAGATTATAGTGAGCTATGATGATGCCACTGCACTCCAGCCAGGGTGACAAAGCAAGATGGTGTCAATCAATCAATCAATTGTATTCAAACAAAGTAAGATATGATGTTGAATGGAGATTGGCCTGGTTGTTTTCCTAATATTGTAGCACCTGAATACCAGGACAGCTTTGTACAGCACTTAGTCACTCTAGTGATAAATGGGGAAATTTACACACCCATCAGTAGTCTATAGCTAGCTCCCAATTCCCTGTAGAACCAGTAATACTGTCTCATCTGCTTATAAGCTTTAGATTTGTCTATTAAGATGCAAAATGGAAACCATTCCTGGTTTTACCTTCAAAGCTGAGTAACATGTTGGTTTAGTCTTGTTTCTTTTCCAATCTTCTTTTTTAAACCAGTTTAAGGAAACTCCAAAGACTTCCCGCCTCTGATTACATATATGTTCTTGTTTATATCATTAGTGACAACATGCTAATGATGACACATAGCTCTAAGAGCAATTCTGGGAGAATTAAAGGAAGAATGATATAACCTGTAATCTGGGTGGTAGTGGTTACGTCAAACTGCCTTCACCTTTTTCTCTGATCTTTAAGGACAAACACAAGAGGCCTCCCTAGTTTACAAGTCAGAATCATTTGTAGACTATTTAAATGCCTTCATCTTTATTCTTGTTTTGATACATTGCTTATGACTACATAGTTTAAGTACAGAATAAAGTTAAAGTGAATGCCTCCAACTCAATTGGCCAAATAGTTTACAGAGTCTTGACTTGTTTAGACCATAAAAATCTTTACACCATACTACTAGGATTCTTTTGAATTAAATTAAACTATATTAAAACAAGTGTATAACAAAACTAACAAGATTAAATATCCAGCCAGTAAAATATTTTTTAAGGCAAATAAAGATGATTAGCTCACCTTTAGATGACAATCAGGAAAGATGACAATGATGTCTCGTGATATAAAAAATACTAAAGATATCAAAAATAAGGGACAGTATCACCAAAATATTATAATAATATAGAGCACAGCATTTACTTTTTTCTGGAAAAAATAGTGGTGAATATTAGGCATCTTATTAAAAGAAAAAAAAACCTTTTTAGAAAGCAAGCAGAATTGTTATTGGGAGAAAATCAAGCTTTAGATTAAAAAAAAAGTATCTCAAGGAGTATTTCAATCCTTTTCCCATAAATAAAAGTACACTTTTCTTGTTGGCAGAAAAATGAAAATTAGCAACTTCTATCATATAGAATATATAGTCAGTTAGTATACAGAATATATTATCAGACAAGACAGGAGGCATAAAAGTTACTGTTGCTCATAATTTTAGGCTAAAAATGGATATAATTATATCCATTTTAAAATAATTATATCCATTTTAAAACTACTTAAGTAAAATATATTCTGAATGCAATTTTTTTGACCTCTTGGTATCACTGCTTTCTCCTATACAAGAAATTTAAGTTACTATTTTGGGCAGGTGAAGTGTAAATGTTAATGGCAAGAGAAGTTATGAGTTGAACAATTCTGTCTCATATTATTTCCCAAATAAAATACTGCCATGGCTGGAGTATTTGAAGAACTAATTGAGTCTGTGTCTGGCTAGAAGACAAACATTTTTACGTGAATAGTATCTCAAGGGTATGTAAAGTTACAGAATTCCTGCTAAGCAGATTAAATTTTTCAAACCAAGGAAAAAATTCCTGCAGCAGTTATTCCCTATCTTGACGGCTTCAATCATTCAGATCAACAAACATACTGCTATTCTGGGGAGAGTCTTCTACCCATAGCCTGAAGAAAATGGGCATAGCCTTTAAGTAAGTTATCACCTATCCTGAGGATGTGATATATTGAATAGAAATGGATGTAAATAAAATTCAGATCTCGAGATATCTGTTATGTTTCATTGTATTTTGTCTGTGTGTGTGTGTGTGTGTGTGTGTGTGTGTGGTGGGGGGGGGGAGGGTTCCCTAGCCCAGAATTATTTAAGCAAAATTTTAAGTAAATACAGATAAGTGAGCCATAACACTGTTGATTATTCCTCACGTGGCTTATAATTTTCCCCTGGTGGTTACTGTTTACCAAGGAAAAGAAAATACACCAACCTAAAAGTTTCTACCAATAATTAGCACTATTTAAAGGAAACTTAAACCACTGCTTTCTACCTGTACATTGCATTACAAAGACTCATGATAGTGTACTGCACACATTTTGATGTGGTAAACATTTCTTACATGTGTCTCCAAATAATTCTGTACTAAGAATAAATAACTTGAGAATTTTATTAAAAATACCTACTTTTTTTTTCTTTTTTATAGGGACAGGGCCTTGCTCGCCCAGGCTGGACTGCAGTGGCATGATCATAGGCCACTGCAACCTTGAACTCCTGAGCTCAAGAAACCCTCCCATCTCAGACTCCTGAGCAGCTGGGACTACAAGACTATATAGCACACACCACTGCTGGCTTTTTTTTTTTTTTTCTTTTTTGAAGATGGGATCTCACTATCTTGCCCAGGCTAGTCTTGAACACCTGGCCTCAAGCGATCCTCCTACCTCAGCCTCCCAAAGTGCTGAGATTACATGCATGAGCCACCACCCTACTTCTGAAACGTTTGCTTTGGTCAGCTTCAGCTCCTACATCTGCTTTATGTCTATATGTCTAGAATCATGGTGTTTAAAATAACACAGGTACGATTCATATCCTTAGCCATCAAATATTAATACTATAGTTCTATATAGCATGGTAGGAAAGTAAACATATTTGAGAATATGAGAAGTTTTTCCTGGGCTGGGCACAGTGGCTCATGCCTGTAATCCTAGCACTTCGGGAGGCCGAGGTGGGAGCACTGCTTGAGGTCCGGAATTCAAGACCAGCCTGAGCAACATAGGGCGACTGTGTCTACAAAAAATAGAAAAATTAGCCAGGTGTGGTGGCATGTTCCTCTAGTCCCAGCTCCCAGCTACTCGGGAGTTTAAGGCAGGAGGATTGGTTAAGCCCAGGAGTTTGAAGTTGCAGTGAGCTATGATCATGCCACTGTCTTCATGCCTGGGCAACAAAGTGAGACCATGCCAAAAAAATTTTTTTTTTCTGGCTCATTACTATAATATTGACTCTTAAAGACTCTTACAACACAACCTCATAGAGAATTTAAGGAATTTCTTTGGTTAGATTAATCGTTCTTCTCAAACTTCAGTGAGCATCAGAATTTATCGGGATGAGGATCGGGGGCACGCTATTAAAACAGATCGCTAGGCCCTATCCTCAAAGTTTCTGACTTGAGTATGTCTGGGAAGGGGCTGCAAATTTTGCGTTTTCAACATCCCAGGTGATGTTGATGGTCCAGGAATCAGATAAAACCACTGGGTTAGGTAAATGCTGTCTTAACACTTAGTACACAGACTGGGTTTTCAGACCTGGCTGCACATTAGAATCACCTGAGAACCTTTCCAAAACTACTGATACCTGTCCCCACTAGGAGAAATTCTGATTTAATCAATGTACTGTGGTACCCAAGTACCAGTATGCTTTATAAACTCTTCAGGTGATGCTAGTATGTGGCCAGGGTTGAGAACCACTAGTAGAGACTACTAATGAGGGCAAGAACCCCAAGGTCTAGAGAGTTTCCTAGCTATTAATACTTAGTTCAACTGGTATCAGTTTCCCACCATTGCTGTAAGAAGCCACAAATTTAGAGGCCTAAAACTACACAAATGTATTATCTGGAGGTTAAACATTCAAAATGGGTTGGCTGGGCTGCATGCCTTTTGGAGACTCTAGAGGTGAACTCATTTCCTTGTCTTTTCCAACTTCAAGACACTGCCTGCATTCCTCGGCTCGTGGTCCCATTACTCTGCCTTCCACTTCTGTCATCACAACTCCTGACTCTGGCTTTCGTGTGTCTCTCACAAGGACCTGATTGTGAAATTAGGCCCACCTGGATAATCCAGCATAATCTCTTCAACTCAAGATTCATAATCTGCAAAGCCCTTTTTGCCATGTAAGGTTAACATAGTTACAGGTCTCGAGGATTAGAATGTGGACATCTTTGGGATGGACATGATTCTGCCTACCACACCTGGTCTATCTTTGACTATACAGAGTCACCCCCACCACCAGAAAATTGCAAAGAGCAATTTTTTTTTTTAAAAGAGACAGAGTCTCACTCCGTTGCCTAGGCTGGAGTGCAGTGGCAAGATCATGGTTAATGTTGCAAGGTAGCTAAAGTAAGGAGGATTGGTGAAAAACTACTCTATCCCCATCCAGGTAAAACAACAACAACAACAACAACAACAAAAAACAACGAGGTTTATCCTCTGGAGAGAGTAAAAGGATCTCTGGAGTGGGAAACAGCAGAGTTGAGAGAGAGAGATTGTATTTAAAACAAGGTGGAATGACTAAACGCTGAGACCAATTTCCCCCACGTAGCCTTCTCCCACTAAGCTCCCAGAACCCTAACAAGCAAACTTTATCCTCCTGGAATATTGTAAGACTCCTCTCTGGGGAAGTGGATCACCTCTGATATTGGAAATTCTCCCAAAGGCATCCCAGCCAGATGCCTTTGGGAGAATTTAGTGAAGCACACAGGTCGCAAACCCTTCTTATGTGTTCAGAACTTCCAACTAACTTTTGGTCTTTTGCTTTTAAACCAGCAAATCACTTAACATGGGATCAAAATAAAAACAGAAAAAAAGGGACTTGAAAATGATAAGAATATAAATCATACCTTCTGAGAAATAAGAAGTTACATCCATGAAATATTATAAGAATAGAGTGCTAGAAAAAGGGAACATGCAGATAACAAAAAACTGCCTAGAGAAGCTGAAAAGATAAATGGAAATCCAATAGAAAGGTTCGAAGATGAAGCTGAAGAAATCTAAGCATCAGACTACAAAGGAAAAAACAAGTAAATAAGAGGGGAAAAAAGAAAATTTGAACACAATGCCAGCAATTCTAATATTCAAATAAGGAGTTCCAAGAAAAGTCAGAAGGGGAGGAAAACCATCGATGAAATTTTGAGAAAAATTTGCCTGAACTGAAGAATGCAAATTCCCAGATTGAAAGTTTGCTTGTTACCCAGAACAATGGGCAAAAAAGAAAGACCCATACAATATTGTGATATTTCAGAATACTGAGAACCAAAATCATGATTATGAACAAGAATAGTTTGAACTTCCCTTCAGCTACAAGAGATCAGAGGACCATAAAGCAATAACCTTGACCTTCTGAAACAAAATGATCTCCAATTCTAATCCTATACCCAGTCAAACAATGTAAGGGTAGAATAATGACATTTTCAGATATGTAAGGTCTAAGAACATTTACCTCCCTTGCACTTTTCTCAGGAAGATCCTGAAGATGAGCTATACAAAACAAAGGAGTAATGCAAAAAATAAGACGACCTAGGATATATGAGTACACATCTCTGAAACAGGAAAGCATGAAATTGAGTCACAGCGAGGAGAGAATCCAGAGTGAAGCTGTGCAGTAGGTCTAAAGGGTAAGGGTTTAGAGCCAGGTTGGCTGGGTGCGGTGGCTCACGCCTGTAATCCCAGCTACTCAGGAGGCTGAGATGGATCACTTCAGCCCAGGCCTTCGAGCTACCACGCCACTGCTCCTAGGCAACAGAGTGAGACACTATCTCAAAATAAAGATGAAATTAATAAACTACCTGATGTGAATCAGCTTTGTGAAAGGACATTCTGACGACTGATAATTTGTGGTTCAATTAGTGGTATTTAGAAATCTAAGCAAATGAAAGAATATTTAATTGCAAAGAAAATAAGAAGTCCAGAAAAACTAAGATAACCAGAGGGTACTTCAGTGTTTCTCAAACTTTAATGTGCAGAAGAATCACCTGGAGATCTTGTTCGATGCGTTAGAATTCTGTGCTAGGGCTGAAGATTCTGCATTTTTCACAAGCTTTCAGGGGAGGCCAGTGCTACTGGTCCCCAGACCATACTTTCGAGTAGCAAAGGTGCTACGTGGCTCAGGTGTGAATGTAATGGATGATAAGAACGTAAACTCTGAACAGTGATTAAAATTATGAAATATATTGGTAGGATGCAAAGATGAGAAACATGCAAGTGTGTCTCGGGGGAGAAAAGAGGAAGGAAAACTGGATCCTCCTCTTCTACAGACAGAAGTTAATGCCTAAAACTGAAACAAACTGTGAAAAACTAGCTGGCTCTTTAAATTATGTACAAGTATAATTTTGATAAAGTTCTTAAAAAGTGGGCAAGGGATGTGAACACAAATCATTGAAATGGATACAAACAGCACTTCCGCATATGAATAAATGCTCAACCTTGTTAATTAAGATTCCATTTTTCAGCCAGGCAAGGTGGAGTGTGCCTACAGTCCCAGCTACTGGGCAGGGTCGCTTTACCCAGGAGTTTTGAGTCCAGCCTGGGCAACACAGTGAGACCCCATCTCTACAAAAAATTTTTTAAATTAAAAAACTTTTTAAAGATTCCATTTTTCACTTATCAATTGGCAAAACAGAAAAGTTTGATTTTGCACCAATTTCAACAATGTGAAGAAACAACAATACACTGTTACAATAATAGTTCTCAAACATTCTGTTTTAGTGTTTTATGTTGCTATATAACAGAATATCACAGACTGAGTAATTTATAACGAATAGAAACGTATTTGGCTTATGGTTGGAGATGAGGAAATCCAAGAACATGGCACCAAAATCTGGCGGAGGCCTTCATGCTGCATCATCCCATGGCGGAAGGTGGAAGGGCAAGGGGTGTGCTCAAGACAGCAAGAGAGCTGGCCAAATTCCACTTTGTAACAAACCCACTCCTGAGATGATATTAATCCATTTAGAAGGTGGAGTCCTGATGGCCCAGTCACCATCCACCTCTCAACACCAACACAATGGCAATTAAATTTCAACATGAGTTTTGGAAGGGACAAACCACAGCACTGACAATCCTTACTGCCCCATAACTAAAACAGTTTTAGATTCCAGTCATCTTTTTTTTTTTTTTTTTTGAGACAGAGTCTCACTCTGTTGCCCAGGCTAGAGTGAGTGCCGTGGCATCAACCTAGCTCACAGCAACCTCAGACTCCTGAGCTCAAGCGATCCTCCTGTCTCAGCCTCCCGAGTAGCTGGGACTACAGGCATGCGCCACCATGCCCGGCTAATTTTTTCTATATAGATTTTTAGTTGTCCATATAATGTCTTTCTATTTTTAGTAGAGACGGGGGTCTCACTCTTGCTCAGGCTGGTCTCGAACTCCTGACCTCGAGCGATCCACCCGCCTCGGCCTCCCAGAGTGCTAGGATTACAGGCGTGAGCCACCGCGCCCGGCCCCAGTCATCATTTTGCGATAAATCTTTTAAATTGGCTACCCCAGTATGCATTCTCAGCTACTTTCTTCCTTAGCTGCTTTGACTGTCACAACTGAAAAAGCTCTAAACAGTAGTAGTCTCCCTTATCTGTGGTTTCACTTCCCGTGGTTCCCATTACCCCTAGTCAACCGAGGTCTGAAAATAGGCAAGTATAGTACAATGAAATATTTTGACTGACCACATTCACGTAATTTTTAGTACAGTATAACTGTTCTGTTAGTTATTGTTGATAATATCTTACTATGCCTAACTTATAAATTAAAACTTCATCATAGGTATGTAAGCATAGGAAAAAACATAACATACATATAGGGTTTGCTACTATCCACTGCTTTAGGCATCCACTGGGAGTCCTGGAATGTATTCCCTGTGGATGAGGGGTACTACTGTATTCATTTTCCCAGCGTCCTTTGCAGCCAGAGATAGACATGTGCCACAGCTGTCAATAATGAAACTTAAGTGAAAGTCTGCTGAGAGGAATTCTGAGAAATCTCTTGCTTTCCTTTTAAAGGAGGACAAAAGTGGCTGACACAGCTATCTTTTCTTCTTGACTTGAACTCTTATGTAAGTGTCAGCCCGTTTACAAGCTTGAGACATCAATCATAAGGATGTCAGAAATATGCCATGGAAAATGGGAGTGGAAAAATACAAAGAAGGCATCACTGAGAGCTGAAACAGCACCTGTAACAACCTTCTTTGGATTTCAAGTTATTCAAAAAAAATAAAATAAACTGTAGCTCAAGTCTCTTGTTTTCTGTTATACAAACACATTCCTAAGTGATAATTTTCCCAAAAAGGGCTGCTAAGAATTGTTTTACACATACTCGCCCAATATTTATTTCTAAATCAAATATATAAACTGCTATACTATTATGCTCACTATAAAACATAACAGAAATTGTTAGAGTGAAAAAATAAGTAGAAATTCTAACACTCCATCTTGCACACCAATAGATCATCTTCATACAGATAGGATGTATACTCCCATTTAAAGCTCCATAACTCTGGGTTTGCTTATTTTGAAATCAATTGGGATTGTTTGACCACAAGCAATAAAAAATGTAAAGAAAATACCATTTACTGGAAATATTAGTATGTGAGGTAGCTCACAGAATTCAAGGAAAAGCTAAACCAGCCCTCAGGAAGAACAGCAATCAGGATAGCTCAAAATCACCGCTTTCAGAAACCGTACTTTGAAATAAATTCAGAAGCACCAACTCAATATAGTTTCTTGAAAGAAAGTATACCTGAAGGTGTTAAAAGCATAGGTAATTTTAGAACTTCAATGAAAACAACGTTCTAAAAACCATAAAATAAACAAATTTAAAGCTTAAAATCCAGGACTTTTCCTATGTCAAAAAACTAGCAATTGAACAATTCAATTACAGTAACAGATTAAAAGAATATGATCTACAGACTGGCTGTTCATAGACCCCACTCCCACCTTCAAGAGGACTTACCACTTTCTTCTAGTTTTAGGCTTACTGTTGAAGCTCCCATTACCTAGTTTATTCTCTTTAATTACCTCCTTTACTGGCATTAAGTAGTTCATAAGCAAAAGCTGCAAAAGTCAGTTCCAAATTTTATTTCATTAACTTAAAAGGTGAATAAAATGTGTATTTCAAATCTCATTAAACGTATTTACCTGAAACATACATTTACATAGAAGACAAACAGATACAGGATTTCAAGTAACTTATTGAATAGTCCATTGTCCATTTAAAAATATTCTTCCTTCCACAAAAACTCTACATTGAAAGACAAAAAAAGAAACCTTTTTTACTGCATAAAAGCTAGATGCAAAGTTCTGATGTAGATTTATTTCATTGTCAACTCTGATGATGATGGGAGGCACGAGTATGCATAGTTCAGTAAAAAAATGCAAACAAAGAGCTTCTGTTTCTCTCAGATACAAATTAGAAGCCTCCATTCATGTCTCTTGGAGTACTATCACATAAATGATGCTCATACTAGGTCACTTCTTCTTCTTTCCTTTCCCTTTTTTACTTCCCTCTCCTTGCTGAAGACTTTGGTCACCAACTCCTGTTTTTTGTGTCCTTGTTTTTAGTTTAGGTATCATTTCCGCTGCGTACAACATTACTGACTTACCTAGGAACCAGAAGTTAGGCTTAGTGTGTAATCTGAGAAATAAGACATAAAAGGTCATTATCTTTAATATCATAAAGTCCACAAAACTATCATATCAAGAAAATTGATTCTCACCATCCATGGAATGTGTAAAAAAAAAAAAAAAAAAGAAAATTGAGGTAATTTAAAAAAAAATCAAATGACCGTGAAGACAGTGACTTGCTCAAGTGGGGGCCTCTACTGGAGAAAGTTTACTAAGAGCGAGAACAATGATGAAAATATTTAAGTAAACAAAAATCAAAATGTAAAACAGTAAGTTTGAGACAAAAATTTTGGTCTTTGTCCTAGTAATTGGTTTGAAGACCAAAATATATCTAAATATAAGTTGGAAAGAGTCAGAATATCATTGCATCTTAGGCTACAGAAACACAGGGTCTCTCAATTTTATAACAAAAATCAATGTCATTAGGCTACAGCAGATTTTACCTACCTTCCTTGCCCTATCAAGCTCCTCAGCTTTCCTCTCTTTTTACAATGTTACTAGTTTCTTATTGGAAACAGGAAGTCACATCTTTTCAACCACAATATTTGCCACTATTTTATTTACTGGTCAAATCAAAAGGTTTTTGTTTATTTTTAGTCTTTTGAGATATAGTATAGGAAAATATGACAGAGAAGGAAAAAAAATCAGAATATACTGTCACTCCTGAGTCAAAATCTTAAGTTTGTAGCAATACTTACCAATCCTGACAGGTTTTGATACATAAAAACCAAACTATTTTAATTCAAGTAAAAACAAGTTGTCAGACTTGTTTACCTGAATTAAATGGAAGAGTTTAATTAAATGGAAGAGTTTAATTAAACTGAAGGAGTTATTAAACTGAAGAAAAACTTCTTAAAAAGTGAATTGCTCCATTTATAAAAATTAAAATATACTTTTTAGAAACAAAAATTCAGAAAAATAAAGAATATGTAAATAAACACTTATCTTTCCTAAACCTAGAACATTTTGTTATACTGATGACCAGTTTTATTGTATTGTTGTTTTTCATGAAATAAAACACGAGATGATGCTATAGTCTTCTCTGACTATCACCCAATCTCTACTCCCTACCCTCTGCTCACCATTAGGTAACTAATTATCTTAAGAGTGGGTGCTTCCTTCCAGTCTGTTTCAAAAACATTTATATCAACAGATAATATTACCTATAAATCTATCAATAAGTAATAGTAATATTTGGTAAACTTACCTAAGTGGTACCACACTATGCATATCTCTTGCTTTTTTCACTCAATATTGCTTTTTAATGATAGAAATTACAATTAACAGACCTGAAGGGTCTCTAAGATCTGAAATGGCAAGTAACATCCAACTGCTGAATAATTTTATACTTTTAACTTGGAAGCAATGATGGATTTCCAGAGGTTCATAAAATGTTCACAAAAACAATTGTTTCTGAAAAACAATTAGTAGGGTTTATCACATTCTCAAAGAGGTCCTTAACCCTCCCTTTTCCAGATTAATCTGTAGAATGCAATCTCTGATTTTTACCTTTCAGTTTTAGAACTCTTTTTTTGTATTGTAGAGGAATAACCTATCCCCGAACCCTATTTATTCATTTAAAAAAGCTTACGTGACGGAAACTGTACAAGACAGAGGCTGCCATCTTCCTGTTTAAGCTGAACCCGGACTCTGCCTCTGTATTGGACATCACGATTCCATTCTCTAGAGTACATTTTATTTTTCTAATATAAATAAAACAAAAGAAACAGGCTTTAAGAAAGTTATTACATCAATGAGTATGTAAAATAACGAAGAAAGAATGACATCATACCTCAAGAAATACGTTAAGTCCAACTGCTGAGCATACATCTTGAATCTCTGTAGCTGTAGGATTTTCAACAGCCTGAACAGTTAAAAACAAAAACACGATAGCTAAGCTTTAGGTAGATATCACATAGTGTTGTATATATAAAATACTATAATCAAAACACATCAAAACCCTACCTTTTCTTTTTTACTAGGTACAGATGTTTCAACTGTAATTTAAAAAATTCCTGGGAGTAACACTGATACATACATATGTGTCTGTCTCTGCCTTTCAACAGAACATAGACTTCTGAGGGCAGGTATTTTGTTCACCAGTGTATTCCCCAGCACCTAGCATGGTATTTTAAACATAGTAGGTGCTTAGTGGATATTGACTATTTAAACAATGACACATACAACTACTTTAGAAAACTGGCAGTATTTACTAAAGCTGAACATATGCATTTCCTATGGCTTTGCAATTCCATCCCTAGGTGCATTCAACAGAAGTGCAAAAATATGTTCACTAAAATACAAGCTCAAGAATGTTCATAGCAGCACTATTTATAACAGCCTCAAACTAGAAACAACCCAATTATCCATCAAGAGTAGCAAGGACTGTAGTATAGTCACAAAATGCAATACTATACAATAATGGTTTTCAGCAGGGGAATTCCAACCCCCTACCTCCAAAAAAAGACATTTGGCAATGCTCGCAGACATTTTTGATTGTCAAAACTGGGGATGCGAAGGTGGAGGACTTGTCATCTAGTGGGTAGAGGCCAAGGATACTGCTGAACATCTTAAAATGTACAGGACAGCTCCCTAAAACAAAGAGTTATCTGGCCCAAAATGTCAAAGATGCTGCTGCTGACAAACTTTGCTACAGAGCAATGAAAATTCAACTACACTCAAAAATGTGGATAAATTTCATAAGCTTAAAGTTCAGTGAAGAAAGAAACAAAAGTACATAATTCCATTTATGTAAGATTCAAAAACAAGCAAAAGCAATCTTTGATGTTGGAAGTCAGGACAGTGGTTATCCTTGCATATGTGAGCCTATGTGAGCATATGTGGAGGGAGGGGACAGTGACTAGAAGGGGATATAAAGGAATCTTCCTGGATACTGGTAATGTTTTCTAATTAGGGTACTGGTTACTCAGGTGTAGCACTTTGTGAAAATTCACTGCTTCAGACCAAGTTACCTTTAATCTATCATTATATTACAAAATATAAATGACTCCTTAAAAACAGAATATGATATCAATTTTAAAAATAAAAAGCTTCTACAAAAGCCTTCACTTGGCATTAGGCACTTTCCAAACTCAAGCCACCACGCCAACTAAAAACTTGGGTTTTCCTATCCAGAAAATACAAGGAAGAATCATATCTTTTAAAACTTTAACAGTCTACTTTTAAAAAGTATTAATTTTAAAGCAACTTTACCCCTCTCAAGAAAAAAAAAAAAAAAAAGAGATAATGAAGATAACAGGGCTGAATTTTCGGCAGGTCTTTTTCACATACTTTTAAAAAACCCCACTGCATTCTAAGCATTATATTGTACAATGCCATAATTTTAATTTCCTTTACTAAGGTGAAAATTGTCATGATTGGCTTAGAAAAAGAAGTGTAAACTCTACAGACCCCGGCCCCCAGCACACACACACTTCTTTGCAAACACAGGCTCATTAAGAACAATTTTTTAAAAATCCCTTCAGCTATAAATTAATGTTTTTCTGGTTTCACCAATACTAAAGAAAGCACCCCAGTTCTTGGCTGCTGTTCTCCTCAAGCCCTAAGCAAATGCAGTGAAGTCTAAGAAGCCCTTGTGGCCCTAAAGGGACAACTCCCCCCAACCCCTCAAGGACTGAGGTGCCAGCCACCCGCTTACCTTACTGATGGGGATCCGCCTTCCTTCTGCGATGGTCTTCTTGTTATTTAAATAGGCAGGATAGATACAAATAAACCTGCCACAGACAAAGCGCATCCTATATCACTAGATCGGTATTTCCAAAAATTCATTCATCCAGTCCCTAGTCATCACCATCGCCGGTGTACACCTATATTATTTGCTTAACAGTTTTTCTCTAAATTACAACCTTTAACTTAAAAAGGAAACGTTATTATTCACTACCTTGAATGGAAAAAATAAAAGTTAAAACCTTAGATAGGAAAAAAAAAATAGAGACAAAACAATGTGGTAACTGTTACATTAGACACAGCTACCTGTCACAAGTTCCTGAGGGGTGGGCCTTGCCCTCAAAAAAAAAAAAAAAAAAGAGTACGGTGTAAGAGGCATTAAAAACTTTAAAGAACTCATACGAGCCTTTCTGAATGTAACAATTAAAAGAACACATTTCTCAGATTCTGTTACTTAGTATCATGCCCACATAACACCCAGAGCCCTTTAGCTCGCGCACAGGTAAACACTCAACTACCTAAGGTCGGAATTTCGGAGGACCCGCGAAAAGCCTACTTATTGCTGCAGAATTCCCGGAGGAACGGGCAGCCGGGGGAAGGCGAGGCGCGCAGCCTGCGGCCCAGGCCGAGCTCAGGGCCGAGGGTTGGAGAAGGGCGGCGACTCAGGCCGAGCTCAGGGCCGAGGGTTGGAGAAGGGCGGCGACCCAGGCCGAGCTCAGGGCCGAGGGTTGGAGAAGGGCGGCGCGGCACCCGCGGCATCGCAGCAAGCCCCTTCTTTTCTCAGGACCCACCTCCCCAGGACCCACCTGTCCTGGTCGGCCGGGGACCGCGCGGCTGCGCAAGCCATCCTCACAGAGGTCTACACGGCGCCAGCACAAGACTCGCAGGCAGAAAACCGACCGGAACTCGGCTTTGAGTTTCTCAGACAGCTAGCTCTTCCGGCGGAAGTCCTGCCCCGCTAAAGCGGCTCCACGTCCCTGGTTTTTCACTGCCCGTTTGTTCCAGCATCCGTCGCTTGGCGTCAAGCTCTCTAGTCTCTGACGTGGCGCGAAGACCTCTCCTCTCGCGAGATGATCGTGGAAGCCGTGATCCCTTCCTTTCCCAAATCTCGCAACGTTATAAGCGCATGCGCCGTGGCTAGACAGGGCTTAGTAGTTTACGCTCTCGCCTAGTTACTGGCTGCCAAGAGTGGGTGGTGCTGGGCATCCTCACTTGAGGCGCAGTGCTGTAGCGGGCAAATCTGTGTACTTCGGAGCGCAAGTACATGTTAGAGCAGGCAAGGAAATGCTCTTTATGTTTACTTTTTATGTGCCCCTGGGCCCGACAGCTTACTCTCAACTCAGCAAAAGGGGATGATTATAGTGGTGAAACTTGCAAAATTACTGACACTGTTTCAGTGTACTGTGTTAATGTTAGAAACGTGATTAGTCACCTTTTAGACTTAAGAGGGACACCTTCTACCCTAAATTTCACTATAGGCCTACTTTGTTTTATTGCACTGCGCAGATATTGCATTTTTACACATTTAACGTTATTGGCAACCCCAGGGTCAAATAATCACCATTTTTCAACACAATGCACTAACCTTGTGTCTTTTTGTCACATTTTGGTAATTCTTGAAATATTTCAGACTTTTTCATCGTTATATCTTATAGTGATCAGTGATCTTTGTTGTTACTGTTGTAATTGTTTCGGGACACCATTGAGACAGGGAACTGACAGATACTGCTTTGGGCATTGCTGTAGTATTGCCTAGTGGAGTCTGGAATTCTCAAAACAAAGTTTCAAATTACTCAAATCAAAACAGGATGGAGGCAGGGCAAGTTCCAACCAGTTAGAACCAAGCCGGTGAAACAATATCCTCCATGAATATTCCTCCCCTCATTTAGCCTATAATTAAACCCTTGCTTACATAGAAAGGCCGCAGGAACCAGGGGGCTGGTTTTCTTCTGCAGGGAGAACTTTGCTCTGCTCTGTCTGTGGTGTAGACTTTCTATAGTTTCTGAATAAATTTCACTTTCACTTTGTGCTATCAGCTCACTCCTGAATTCTTTGTTGTGAAGTCAAAAACCCTCTTGGACCTCAAGAGGCTGCCAGTATTGGGAGTCACTTTCCTGTGGCGCCATGAGCGGTGTCCAAACAGTAGACTTATTCAATTAATGTTATATGTGTTCTGACTGCTCCATGGACTGGCCATTTTCCTCCACCCCACTCTTGAGTCTTCCTGTTCCCCGAGACACAACAATATTGAAATTAGGTCAATTAAAATCCTATAGTCGCCTCTAAGTGTTCAAGTGAAAAGTCATGCGTCCCTCACTTTAAATCAAAAGCTAGATATGATTACGTTTAGTAACAAAGGCACATGTAAGCTGAGATAGGCCGAAAGCGAGGCCTCACACAACAAACAGCCAAGTTGTGAATGCAATGGGAAAGTTCTTGAAGGATATTAAAAGGAAATTACTACAATAAACACACAAATGATCAAATTGCTGATATGGAGAAAGTTTTAGTGATGTGGAAAGAAGATCAAACTAGCCACAATATTCCCTTAAGCCAAAGCCTAATCCAGAGCAAGGCCCTAACTCTCTTCAATTCTGTGAAGGCTGAGAGAGGTGAGGAAGCTGCAGAAGGAAAGTTTGAAGCTGGCAGAGGTTGATACATGAAGCTTAAGGAAAGAAGCCGTCTACATAACGTAAAAGTGCAAGGTGAAGCAGCAAGTGCTGATGGAGAAGCTGCAGCAGGTTATCCAGAAGATCTAGCTAAGATCACTGATGAAGGTGGCTACACTAAACAACAGATTTTCAAGGTAGACTAAACAGCCTTCTATTGGAAAAAGATGCCATCTAGGACTTTCTTGGCTAGAGATGCTGGGCTTCAAAGCTTCAAAGGACAGGCTGACCATCTTTTTTTTTTTTTTTCCCCAGAAACCCAACTTGAGAAAGGCTGACAGTCTTGTTAGGAGATGTTGCAGCTGGTGACTTTAAGCTGAAGCTAATGCACATTGACCATTCTGAAAATCCCAGGGCCTTTAAGAATTATGCTAAATCAATTTTGACTGTGCTCTATAAATGGAACAACAAAGCCTGGATGACAGCACATCTGTTTCTAGCGTGGTTTACTGAATATTTTAAGCCCACTGTTGTGACCTACTGCTCAGGAAAAAAGATTCTTTTCAAAATCTTACTGCTCATTGACAATGCTACACACCCAAGATCTCTGTTGTTTTCTTTTCTTTCTTTCTTTTTTTGAGATAGAGTCTTGCTCTGTTGCCCGGGCTAGAGTGCCAGGGCACCAGCCTAGCTCACAGCAACCTCAAGCTCCTGGGCTCAAATGATCCTTCTGCCACAGCCTTCTGAGTTGCTGGGACTATAGGCACATGCCACCAGGCCTGGCTAATTTTTCTATTTTTAGTAGAGACGGGTCTCGCTCTTGCTCAGGCTCGTTTTGAACTCCTGGTCTCAAGCCATCCTCCCACCTTGGCCTCTCAGAGTGCTAGTATTACAGGCGTGAGCCACTATGCCCAACTGACACCCAAGATCTCTGATGGAGATGTACAGGAGATAAATATGGTTTTCATGCCTGCTAACATGTCATCCATTATGTAGCCCTTTGATCAAAGAGTAATTTCAACTTTCAAGTCTTATTACCTAAACACATTTTCTAAGAATATAGCAGCCATAGATAGTGATTCCTCTGATGAAAGTGGGTAAAATAAATAGAAAACCTTCTCAAGAGGATTCACCATTCTAGATACCATTAGGAACATCCATGATTCATGGGAGGAGGTCAAAATATCAACATTAACAAGCATTTGAAAGAAGTTCATACCAACCCCCATGGATGACTTTGAGGGGTTTAAGACTTCAGTGGAAGAAGTACCCACAGATGTGGTGAAAATAACAAGGGAACTACAAAGAGAAGAAGTGGACCCTGAAGAAGTAAATGAATTGCTGCAGTCTCATGATAAAATTTTAACAGATTTACAGTCATGAGTGTCTGGAGATTTAAAAAATTTTTTTAACGATGGGGAGGTCTTTCTTATGAATGAGCAAAGAAAGTGGTTTCTTGAGATGGAAACTACTCCTGATGAAGATGCATGGAACACTGTTGAAATGACAACAAAGGCTTTCATATATTAGATAAATTTAGTTGATAAAGCAGTGACAGGGTTTAAGAGGATTAACTCCAATTTTGAAAGAAGTTCTACTGTGGGTAAAATGCTACCAAACAGCATCACATGCTACAGAGACATCCTTCATGAAAGGAAGTGTCAATTGATGCTGAAAACTTCATTGCTGACTCATTTGGAGAAATTGCCACAGCCTTTCCAGCCGTCAGCAACAACTACCCTGATCAGTCAGCTGCCACCAACACTGAGGAAAGACCCTCCACCAGCATAAAGATTACAACTTGCTGAAAGTTCAGATGATTGTTGGCATTTTTTGGCAATAAAATATTTTAAAATTAAGGTATGCACATTATTTTGGGGGGCATAATGCTATTGCACACTTAATAGACTAGAAGATAATGTAAACATAGCTTTTATATGCACTGGGAAACCAAAACATTGTGTGAGTCACTTTATTTTGGTGGTCTGGAGCCAAAGCCACAATATGTCTGGGTATGCCAGTATATTTTTGCATGGCTTAGGTTGATTGTAAAGCAGTATTTCAGCATCTCTGTTCAACTAAACAGTTTCATTCCTATTTTAATAGCAGCTGTTTATTCCACACCTACAAAGGCATTTTTTCAGAAAACCAGGCAAGGTGAGATAGGTTTTCTCTTTATAGATGAAACAAAACAAAACAAAACAACAATAACAACAACAACAAAAAAACCAAGCAAAATAAAAAACCAAACCAAACAAACAAGAATCTCCCCCAAATCTTGTGTCACAGTGGGGTTAGGTTGCTCATTCATGCCAATGAGGGCTGAACATAGATGTTCAGCTAGTCTGACCAGAAACCTCTGACTTTTCTCACCTCCTCTCTATCAATCTTTCTTGTAGTTTCTTAGGTACCAGATTAAGTTTGGTCCTGATGTAAATAAATAACTCTTACTTCTTTCTGAAATGTACATAATTCCTGTAACAAGTGTTTCTTGTAATGACTGAAAATAGAGGAATACATTTAGAGATGAAATTAATCCGAACTCTAAAATACATAGTTTACCTGCTTTAGGATATACATACATATATTAAAAAGTGGAAAATGAACAAGGTAATTTAAGTAGACTACTGACCATCGAGTTGTTTTCACAGAGCCATATAAGTAATTGGAGAATAAAGGCCAATATTAAAATTGGTGTTTACATATACACTGAGAAAATTGATGGTGGAGCTAATATCTTTGTCGCTAAATGCCAGATCCACACTCTTATTAAATTCTATTGCTGGCCAGGCGCGGTGGCTCACACCTGTAATCCTAGCACTGTGGGAGGCTGAGGTGGGAGGACTGCTTGAGGTCAGGGGTTTTTATATTTGTCATTTTCTTTCATACATTTGGTGATATATCATTTGGTGCTTAAAGAAAGCTTCATAACTGATATTCATTTTGTTTTCATCATGTTTGATGCCTTTTATCCAAAATTATAGTAACATAGTTTGCCATGACTGCTTTCTTTGCATTTAACTGTGCAAGTGTGGTTGCACTTTTAGTTTTATCCGTTCTGGATGATTTAAACTGTCTTTTGTTAGTGGCATGTAGCTGGAGGATTTTATTTTATCCAGTCTAACAGTGGTTGTTTTATTATGTGCTTAATACATTTATTCCATCATTTCATGCTTCACTGTTGCTAATTTTCCCTCTCCCATTTCCTCTTGTTCTTTGATATCTTGTTCAAGTATTCCTAGTTGTTATTGTTTAGCTAGTGATTTGGATGGGAAATTTTACTTCTTTTAAACATTGGTGTAACCACTAAATTAAAAAAATTGAATTTGTATTTTTCAAAGTTAAAAGTAAAACAGTATCTGTTGACACTGCCTACATAAGATTCAAAACAGCATGCTTTTGCCTCTTCCCTCCCTGCTAACCCTTACTTCTCAGTTTGGATTAGAATAATCTTGAATTTAAGATTTAAATTATTAAGCATTTCATCATCTCTGTTTTGAGTTATTTGGACATTTCGCATTGAGGTTATCAGGTTAACCACAATTATTTACATATTTATTCAAGTTTAAAAGTTTCATTGCTTAATACCTTTTCATTTATTTTCACTGCTGGGGCAGCTGGTTTCTGGTTGCCCAGTGCTTTTGCAACATTCCTCACAGATTTGGAGAATTCATGTCTTATGAATCCAGCCTCCTTAATGGAGAAACGAAAAACAACAAGCTTCCCGGACTCCACAGGCATGTGCAGTACGTCCACCCAAGCAGTAGGCAGTGCGAGGATGCAAGTGCCACATGGAATCTTATTTCACGGCCATGGTGTCAGAGGGTTCCAGCATTTATGGGCAGCAACTGGGTCTTTACTGAAGCAGTCTCACAGTATGGTTTGGATATTGTTTCCACTGTGTAGTTTCCAAGACCAATTTTCTAGCCCTCACATAGATCCTGTGAGATACCTGATATTTTTAAAACAAACATCTTGTCATTTAGAGGTCTTGGTTTTAAAAACTACAGTAAGAATCCCAGATGGTTGATAAATGTCAGTTGGTACCATTTCTGCTCCCTCCCAAATGCTACATATATTGTTCCAGTGTTTTGTGGTGGTGTTTTTTCTTCTTCACCATTTAGTATTGAAGAGAAATCTGACACCAACATAATTTTTTTGGAGGCAACCTATGCCTGTCTTCCCACTAGTTTTTCAGAAAGTTTTCTCTATCTTTGAAATTATTATAAAAACCTTACTAATGTGTGTCTAAATGTGATTTTCTGTTAGTTTCAAGTTACTTCAGGAACAAAGTGGGATTAGAAGTTCACAAATGTCCCCAAATCAGCAAAGTAGAACTAGGTTTCAGAAATGGCAGGGACTGAGGGGACTCCAGGAGCTAGTGACTCTTGTCTCATTGCTGTCTCCTGTATGTTTCCTTCTCTTCTTTCTCCACTGGCCAATCATAGTAATCTCAGCCTTAACTCTGCATGACCTTTCAGTTCCAGCATTGAATCACTAGCCAGAAATTTCCTTTGTGACTCTTATTTCAAATTGATTGGCCTAGTTGTCTTTTTTTTTTTTTTTTTCCCAAGCAAGGTTATTCAAGTCTTTGGTCACTGACCAGCTGATGATGAATTTCCCCTAGGTCAGGCATCCACCTCTGGTGCAAACAGCCAAGGTCAGGGAGAAAGATTGAGTACATGGTTCTGTGTGACCAATCAGTGAGGCTAAATGTCTGGATTTCAAAAGGTGGTGTAGATAGAGCAGGTGATGTTTAGCATTTCTTTCACTAATGGCATATTCTGGCATTTTTTTTTTTTTTTTAACTAGTGTTGCTTTATATTCAATGGTCACCTTCACTGGTATACGTTATGTTGAGTATTTTTAATTAAAAAAAATAACATCACATAACTTCAAGAAAATAAGTGATAGTCACAAATGTAGAGAATTATCCTGAAGATCAGAGGAAAGAAAGTATATTTAGCACCAAGAACAATATTATACATATAGAACATACAGGCTGAGAGAAGCATCAATGGCCTAACAAAAAGCAGAATATACTTATATAGACCACAGAATTGTAAGAATGGCAGGAAAATGCCCTGGGGTTTACAGGAGCCACAGTCCATAGGTTTCAACGTTACAGAATAGTTTTTAAACTTTAAAGACAGCATCATACGAGGAAAATATGCTTATTAGAAATTAAAAAAATGTATACACTCTATTTTAGCCACTGGACTTTTGAAAAATCATTTTTATTTAGTAAATTTTAATGATTTGGCTACTCAAATCTTTCTTCAGCTGTGGGCAATTTACTTTCTGCATTTCTGGCACTCTGTTCTTTTCTGTCTTAGATTCAAAGACATGCTGTGATAACATGAATTCAGATATTGTGCAGCTGGCTCCCATCCTCTGCAACAGACTCATCCCTTCACTTGATTAACTTTGCAGTAACATGATCTATATTTTATATGATCGAGAAAAATTCAGACTGTACTTACAGTGCTATTTGATCCTTATGGGGCTTACTATTTTATTTCATTATTTCCCTCTCATTAATTTCCCTTTTAGTGCCTTGGCAATTTGTAAAGTGTTATCCTCAAATATCAATCTGATTTGCTATTGGAGACGTTTTCCTTTTTTCTGAAATCAATCTGCCACTGTCTAACCTTACTGCAAATCCAGATTAGATATTTGCTGAAGTTATTGCCGTTTACAGTAACTGTTTCAGAGAACACTAACTGATCCTTCAGACAGTTATTGTCTTTAGAATTTCTTGTCCATTCGTCTGGTAAGTTTGCCTGCTATTGGAAGTTAAGATGGGCTGTACCAGATTGAATGGCTCAATATTCAAGTCTTTCATGCCTAGACGAAGGAGAGTTTGTTGGTATACTTTGTCAGATTAAAGGTCCAGTTGTTGCAATTCAGAGCTGAAAGCAATCACTTGAGGAGTTTCATTGTGATAACTTAGGGCAGTCATTCTCAAAAATGTGTGGTCCCCAGACCAGTAGCATTAGCCTCACCTTCAAACTTGTTAGAAATGCAAATTCTTGGGCACTACTGCAAACCTACTGAATCAGAAACTGTGGGGTTATGGCCCAGCTAAGTTTTAATAAGCATTTCTGGTGATTCAAATGCACTAGTTTGACCACTGCCTTAGGAGTCGTTTCCTCAGCCCAAAGCTAGATAGGGCACTCTCCTGTGCCCCCTTCCACTCTTAACAGGCAGCACAGCTCTTAACTAATCCTCCCCCTGCTAGCAATTATGGCCGCACCCTATGAACCTAAAAATAGAATTGAAATTTGTCCCTTAGTATTTCAGAACCATTATCTCTAACTAGAGGGTCTCATCCAGCAACCTGTTCCTCAAAGGGGAGTGGACTGATTGGCCCTGCTCCCCATAGTGTTGCCTACAGGAATTCCAGAGTTTTCTGGCCTGGTACTTGGAATGAACTTGTTCATTTCCAGCATTGATAATGTTTCCTACCTTACTTGAATGAAAAGGCAATTTTATTCTAATTAACATCCCATCTCTTTCCATAAAAATACAGTGGTTTATAAAAACTGGTATTCAGTAATTCAGAAAAATAGAAAATTGGAACTAAAAGGAAACAACTATGACCTATATGCATGTATCCCTGTTGTGCAATATAAACATAGTATTATTCCTAAACAATTCCTTTCAGATAAAAGTTGACGAAAATTTAAATGTAGATATATTCCAAAGACAGTAAACTGAGGTGTTCACAAAGTGGTGCAGTGGAAAGAGTATGGGTTTTTGAGTCAAACACCTTAGTTCAAATCATAGCACTTTATTTACTGGTATTTTACCTTAGAAAAAAAAATCCTCCTTATTACCTGTAAGTTATAAACACAGGTAAGGGTTAGATAATTAGCCACGTGATGTGATTTCAAGGGCACCAGCTACCTGTGCTTACTCCTCTCTCCTCTTCCCAGTGCCCCACCAGGCCTAAAAATGGTTTCCCTTCCCCAAATAGAGTGTATGAATTTTATCATTAAAATAATTTTTCATTTATTCAACCAATATGTGAGCATTTATGAACACAGTCACCCTCTGATCTCTTAGAACAAATCAGGAAAGATAAATTAAGTAAATTCTCTTTGTTAATAAATGTGTCAGTTTATTTTCCTTCAGGAAGGATTTCCCTCCCTTCCCCGTTGTATAAGGGGACATTTAATACATACCCAAGGACTGTGCCTACCAAAACCAAAGTTTGCCTTAACAGGCAGGGATTTTAAAATATTCTTTTGAATATCTTAGTGGTATTAAATCTACCTCTGAAGTTCCATGTGATTTGTATTTTCTGAGTATGGCAAAGTGCTAATTATATTTGGCTGCTGAAATTTTGCCCTAATATATACGGTGATAAAAAGCGTCCATGTCAGACCCAGTAGTGACAAGGAGAAGATGAAGGGGCAAGACAAGTTACACTGTAAAGCTTGAAGAGACCACTTGTATTAATACCTATGAATATCATCAGTTTTTCAAGTACAGAATTCTATTAAGAAAAAGGAAATAATCTATGTGGGCCTATTATGTTCAATGCTTAGTCCTGTGCTAGGCAGTTTACATTACTAGTATATGAATTTATTTTAAATGAGCTGCAGCAGAGTAAGAAAAAAATGTTTAAGTGGAACAATATTAAACATCAGGAAGTGCTAATCACATAAAGAAAAACGTCAGGAATGGTTAAGTGCCAATACACGGAATGGTTAAGTGGCAACAGTCTTCTTCAATTGTTTTTATTACAGTAAGAATTTTACTCTTAATGCATAGAATCTGAAGAAAAAAATTTATATAAGCTTTTAAGAGGCCCTTTTGACAATTATTAATACAAATGTGAAACAAGACCTTTCAAACAAATACCAATTTCAATTAATAGTTTACTTACAGCAATAATTTATTCTGAAATGTTCATTTAGTTTCTGTTGAGACACGATTCATGTCTCATTAATAAAAGAGCAGCCATCTCACCTCAAATACCAGAATATACAACAAGTTACAGCATAGCAAAAATTCTACCTACTTTCAGATAAAATCTAGTTCAGGTAAAATAGTTTCATTCAATGTTTTACAGTTACACAGACTTTTTTTTTATTTTGAGCACAAAATAGTGTAAATCATTACACTGTAGCTATCTCTATGCATGTCATGTGACCACAGAACTGTTAATCATTACTTCTGAAATTGAACCATCGGTTTCATCCATGCAGTAAAGCGAAGCAGGCTGGGTAAACGTGTTCATTGGGAACCATATTACTGTGAATTTCACAGCCACATGATTAATTATGACGTTAGATGGACTCACAAAGACTAAAACTTTTTTTTTTTGCATAAATACCAATTTTTCCCTGATGTAAGTTTAGTCAGTTAATAACCTAGAAATGATTGATAACAGCAATATATCATATTTTCTATCTGTAGTGTTCATTATTTTAAGACAAGCAATAATTAAAGGATGTTGGGATGGGATGCTAGTTAAATACATGTAAAACATACTGTACAAATATACTTGGCTTTACGATTTTTTCCTAGCTATCGAGGGTGCCTCCCAAAATATGACCAGTGAAGACAAAGTATACTATCAAATATGGCTTCCAGAACAAAAACCCTCTAACAAGAATCAAACCTATTTACAAAATTTTTCAGTCTTTTAAAGTTTCATTTGAAACAAAATTTCTATATAGCAGTTGTAATTAACATACAATTTTCTTAGTTTCATCCTTCCAGCTCTTTCAAACAGATGTCACAAGGTAAGACCCAGAATGGCGCTTAGGACTTTGAGTTCCACTGGATTCTGCACTGTCAGTTTTTGAGTCTCGTTTCTTCGTGTTGTTATTCACTGGTGTTGGGATCTGAGACGGCCGGGCTGAAGTGCTATCTGCGCTGCTTTTCCTAGGGCTTGGGTTGTAATTAAATGGAGTCACTCTGGCAGCAACAGTCCCACTAGGTGAACTGTGTTTGCTTGAGCTGCTAGAACTGAATGGGGTGCGCTCTGCTATGGAACTTTCATTGGTCTCTGATGCAGGGACTGGATTACTTTGTCCCGGTTTTGTCTCAGTTCCTTTTTGGTCTGGGGCATCCACCTGAATAAAGGAGTTCAGACGATTTTCCAAACCCGTGGTGCGCACGGAAGCAGCGCCATTACCCACATTTTGTTTTCCCTGATTATCTTTTGAATCTTTAACATTTGGGTTTCCTTTTTCTGAAACACTGTCAATCACTGGGGGAGTATTACCTGTGGGAGACCTTCCAGATCTAGGGTTGTTAATGGGACAGTCCTCAATTCTAACCCAAACATCCTCTGTTTTAGAAACAGCAGGTGCCATTTGATAAATTAGAGTCTTTGATTCAGCACCATTTGTAGCACCTGAGGAAGTGGTCTGAGAAGTACTATTTGTGGGAGAAATTTCACTTTCTTTTATTTTTCTCCATGTTCCTTTTGTGGATACTTGGTTTTCTTTACTTTGTTTGGTTCCTGAAATAGAGTTCACATGTTTTTCATCTTCACTTTTTGCTTTTTCACTGGATTCTGAGGAAGCAGAAAGAATTGAAGAGGAACTTCCAGTTCTTCTCCAAGTGCTTACTCGAGGAAGGGATGATGAGTGTTTGCTGTGTTCACGTTTCCAGGTTCCTGCCCTATTGATTGGAAGTCTGGAAGGACTTTCAGAATGGGAGCGGGCTATATCATGACGCTTTGCTGGTCTTCCATCATTATACTCTACTGTGGGACTGAGATTAGGCGGAAGTTTTCGCCATCCACCAGCCTGAACAGATGAATGTGTGGATAAAGACATATCAGGAAGGGAAGGACTTAAAACTGGAGTTTGTGCCTGGGACCTAGTGGGAGAATCTGGTCTAGAAGATGGAGACAGAGATTCAAATGAAGCAGATTCCTCCAATTTTCTCCTTAAGGTTGGGCTTGGAGCTTCTTTGATGAAAGTTGACTGGCGTACTAATACAGGTCTTTCTGATCTATCAGATTCACTTCCACTTGATTTAGTTGAAGACATTCTAGAAAGTTCTACCTTTTTATTGGCTCCATTGCTATTATTCATCTGATTTAGTCCTTTGGAGGCAGACTCACTTCTTGGGATGCTACTGCCATTCTTGGATAAACCTGTTTGTTTGGTAAGGTTCTGCTGGCTCATCTGTCTGCCTGGAGATGTATATGACATTTTCCCAGAACCTGAGGACTTAGTTGAAGCAGTACTAGGGGATGACGTCCTTGGCAGTTGAGATAATTTGTTAGGAGGACTTATTCCGTTTCTACCAGGGGAAATTGAATTTCGTCCTGGAGACTGCATAGGTCTACTTAATGGCTGCTGGGCAGGTCTTGAAGGAGTGGAATCTCTGGATCCTGATCTAGAAGACCCTTTATTTGACCCACCTATTTGGGATGCCTGCCTGGCAACAGGACTCAATTCTGATTTCACCGATGGCTTGGGTCCCCTGGGAGAAGTGGTGGCTGTCTGACCTTCACTAGGGCTTTTGGAGGCTGGAGTCTTAAGGGGTGGACCTTTTTTAGAAACAGGACTTGTACTTGAGGAGCTATTTCGAACTCCTGGAATATGAATCATTGTCCTACCTCGAGAGATTGAAGGCATGTTTGTTTGAAGGGGCTGCTTCATTTGGCTTGAAACTTCTGAATTAGATCGCACTTTTCCAGTAATCAAACTTTTATAAACTTTTTTTCCTCCTTTGATTCCTTTATTTTCACATTCTATCTTTTTAGTTTCCAATGTACTTTTCTCCCCAGGTTTTAGAATTCGTGGGCCTTTATTACTTGCAAAGGGTTTTTCCTCTTGATCAGGTGTAAGATGAAATGGTGATCCCAGAGAGATGCCTGATTTCAGTGAAAGGATGGAATCTGAATCAGATGAAGCTTGTCTAGATAAACATGCAGCAGCAGCAGCTTGATGTAAACTACTCACTATGGAATTTGCACCTTCCTGGATAGCTTTCCAATCAAAATTTTCTGAATCAGGGGATAAACCATGTTCTGAATCTGGTCTCTGTATATCTTTCAAATCAAGTGTCAAGTCTTCAGCTAATATGCCTCCCATATTTCTGGGACTATGTTTTTCATGATCACCCTTGAGTCTTGAAGGCTTTTTCTTTTTTGGCATTGCAGAACTTATACATTCCTGCAACAGGTCATCTTCAGAGTCAATACTAAGAGAACTGAGAGAACTGTTTCTTGAGAAACAAACGGGGGTGTCTTCAACATGAAAAGATTTAGGAGCATAACCAGATGCCTGAGGTTTATTTGGTTCTCCCTGTGAGTCAGGGGGCTCGGTCTCTTTGATAGGTTCATTTTCTTTGTTATTATTGTTTTCTTGGTCAATGTCACTGAGAGAACTCAGAGAGGAATTACGAGAAAAGCAAACTGGAGTATTTTCAATAGCAAAATTCTGTAATTTTTCATCAGTTGCTGCTCCTCTGTCTGGAATGTCTTTGGATGACTGAGGAAAAGTGGATTGTTTCTGCAGTACAGGTTTAGATTGACCTCGATTTATTGGATGTTTTGTAACAGCTTGTGTCTTATTAACCGATTGTTGATTTGAAGAGGATAGTTCTGTGTGACTGGTAACTTTAGTTTCTGAGACCTTATTTTCTTTCCCTTTTCTTAATTCAGCCTTTTCCCTGGAAAGGTCAACATCATCATCATCAAAATCTAGAGAACTCAAAGAATCATTTCGTGAAAAACAGTAAGGTGTTCCTTCAATGGGTGTGTAGTGATGAGGTGAATCAAAAGTAAAACTTCCTCTGACTCTATCTTCATTATTTGGTAGCTTATTATTGAAGTCCTTGGGATTATTTTTCAAGTTCTGTTTCTTTGAATCTTTGTTGTCTGAGAAAGCTCTTTCAGCACTTAAAGTATTTTTTGAGTCTGCATTTTTTCTTACATGTGCCCTACATTCAGTATTTTGTGGTATAGGTTTTACTGGTGAAGTAGGTTTCTTTTTCTTACCATCTAATTGATTTTTGTTAGTTCCAGGTGAAGACACAGATGCTTGCTGGACCTGGTCCATTATCTTTTTCACACGGAAAGGCTTGTGACTTTTTCCTTTGGGCATAGCAGAATTAATGCATTCTGCAAGAATATCACCTTCCTCTGTTTTATTGTCATCCAATTCAGGTACAGTTATAGATGAGGTTTTTCCTCTTTGAGCCTCATCTGTACTTCTGCCTTCTGTAGGAATGGTATCTCGTTTTTCAAACTCACCTGACTGTGCTCCTGCTCTAACAGTTTCTCCAGCAGCTAACTCATTTGGAGGAGACTCTATTGTTAGATCACTTAGAGATGTAGCTGTGGAAAAGTTTATAGGTGTCCCTTCTACACAATACACTCGTGGCATATCATCTCCTGGTGTAAAACTAACATGCTTTTGTGACTGTATCCTGTTTTGTGATGGTAGAAGTTTGTACACAGGAAGTTGACTTGGTTTCCTCGCCACAGGGGGAGGTAATTTTGAAGCAGTCTGGGCTGGTTTTTTGGCTTTATGTGATGACTTTGTTGGCATGGCAGAAATAATACATTCTTCTAGTATTTCAATATCATCATCATCTGAATCATCTAATAGATCTTTCTCAGAATCAATAGGTTTTTCTGTCTCTTTTTCCTGGTTTTCATTTGATTCCTCAGGTGGTTCTGATTCTGTTTCATTCCCATTGTCATTTTCCTGAACCGGAGGCATTATTCTTAATTCCACATCTTTTTGTATAAATGGCTCATCAAGACTCAGAGCACTCAGGCTAGATGAACAAGAAAATCCATCTGGAGTACTTTCTGTGGCAAAATGTAATAAAGTATCAGCATCTGGAAGAACCTGGACCCTCTGAACCGCAGCGTTTACAGCAGCTTGCTTAGGGCCGCTATCTCGCTTTTCGGCAGGAGGTACTTTATTTTTAGGTACCTCTCGCTTGGTTTGAACTGTTTGAGGAGGAGGTGGAGGGGTTTTACTTCTGCTTGGTGGCATGGTTTGTCCAGGGCTATCTGGGAGGTCACTGGGGCTTATAATGCCACTTACCATGCCACTGCATGGTTCACTCTGAACAGAGCTGGCAATCGAACGACTCTCAAAACTGTCAAGTGAACTGACAGAAGTACATCTGCTAAACATGAGTGGAGTCTCCTGAACATAGTGCTCCGGTGGACTTTTGGGTGTCTGAGCACCACTTTTGGAGGGCGATTTGGCCCCTGAAGAAAATTCAACAGCTTTTTGCCTGGTTGATTCTGAAGATAAACCAGAAGCCTGGAGTCTGCTGGATTTGGTTCTAATGTGCTGTGACACTGCTGGAACCTCACTCACAGGATCTTCAGTTGACCTAGTTCCACTGTTTTCTTTTATTTCTGCTATCTGCAAAGTATTAGCAGAATCTGCCTCCTGTGTTGTCTGATCACATCCTATTTCATCTTCAGCTGATGACAAAGATGATAATGAACTACACCTTGAAAAACATATTGGGGTATCTTCAACACAGTAAGTCTGTATGGTTTCTTGGTTGATAGAGGAAACTTTGCAAGAGGTAGCTTTTTGAGTCTGACCACTTCTACTTTGGGCTGAACTTGGATGGAGCTGATTCTGCCTCTTGGAATTAGATGAAGGTGTGGATGTATTCTCACTGCTTGAAGAGATATGTTCAGTTTTAGTACTTTGTCCAGACGAACTCTTTGAGAATGAAAATGACTGTTTCTGTGAGGAAGAAATGTCTGTGGCATATTTCAAACTATAATCAATAGGCTGATCCACATGATGTTTTTCTTCATTATATTTTATGCTATAATTTGTTGGTCTCTCTTCTTCTTCATGTTGCTCTTCCTCAGAGTAACGTTCACTATAGTTGGTTGGCTTATCATCTTCATAGTCATCTTCCTGACACAAAGACTGGCTTACATTTTGATTAATCCCATGATTAGAACCCACTCGATTTGTTTCTGAACCACTGGCTCCCCTTGACCTATATGGGGAAACACATTCCTGCTGTCCAAAATGTGGCTGGAACTTGAGGTGTTTATCATCAGTGCTCTCAGTATATACGGGATAAGTTGTGCTTTGACTCCTTGATTGTCTTTGCTCACTTTGTTTTATTTCATCTTCTATTATGTGTTTGGGTCTTGCCCATCTTTCATTCTGTGAAGGACTTTGCCTTCCAGAGTTCAACTGCTCATCTGAATATTTAAGACTATAATTTATTGGTGTATCTAGTTCTCCATCATTATCATCCATATGATTTGCACTATGTATTTTATGGGCTAGGTCAGCTGGATATTGACCATAACTGCAAAACTTACTTTCATCATCTTCAGAATAGGATTCAATTGAGGGTTTCATTTGACCTCTTTTACCATAACCATCACTACTACTGACACTATTTAAACTATCATTTGAAGATCTCTTATATTCCAGTTTGGCATAAGGCATAGAACATGTCCTATTTGAATTTTCTGGCTTAGTGAAATTATAAGTGTTTGAATGTGTGTGGGCAGCAGAGCTTCTTCTTAGTGCATTCCTCTCCTCTGTCACACAGTGTAACTCAGTGGTAGACCCAGAGCTTCTGTCTTCCTGGGAGGTATGAATGGCTGATACTTCTTCCATGACTTTAGCAATCTGTGCTGCAGTGGTGGAGATCTGCAAACCTCGTTTTGAGGAGGTTCCTGGATTTTCTGTTGTTGGATGGTAGTTGCCTAGGCCAATTCCTCGTTCCCTCTCCAAACTTCTATCTTTTTCAGAACGAGAACTATCTAAACTTCCCCTTGATGAAGAGGAGCTGGGTAATACTGTAGTATTCAAATATGGTGAAAGGACAGTCATGTTTCCAGTATTAAAATTGTCTGACCTATTATCATCATGTCGATTGGTGTCAAAAACATAGTCGCCATAGAGATTTTGTTTGTGCCTCTGTTTACTACGATGAGATGCCTTGGGACTTAAATTGTCAATATTGTCAAAAGTTTCTGATAAATGCTGAGCATCTAATTCTGCTTCTAGGGCTTTTTGCTTCCTAACATGAAGAGATGGCAAGCTTGAACCAGGTGACATAATATTGGCATCCTTATACTTTGCAGGTCTATTTGCCATGAGATTCCTCAGAGCTGCAGCACTTCCCATAGCAATCATTTTGTGCTTTGAATGAATAAGGTTCTTGAGCATGCTGACTGCCCCCATGTCCCATAATGCTTCCTGGTCTTTAGGATTTCTTGCTGAGAGATTCCACAAAGTTCCGCATGCATTACTGACTATTGTCAAACTGTGAGATTTCAAGTGTTGTAATAAGGTTTGTAGGCAGTTGTTCTCTCTTAGGATTTGCCTGAAATAAAACCAAAAGATTCCAAAATTAAGGTCAAAATCTGTGTGTAGTAACAGCAAATAAAAGGATAGAAAACAATAGACATAATATTATACCAATTATTCTATAAACTCTAAGCATTCCACATCTCCTCTTGTTCTTTCTTATTTCATTTAATGTTTACTGTTTTAAACATTACTCATCTGTCAAACTAAAAGTGTTACTTTTTTAATCTATTTTACATTTCCTATTCTGACCCAATGGTTTAAAAAATTTGGGGGGGGGAGGAAGCAGATTCATTTACTATATTCACATGATAACAGTTTCCCAACTTAAAAACTATAAATATATCAAGAAATCTTATGCTGAATAGGGACTTTGTGGTAATTAAATCTATGGATGGGTGCCACTACGATGCTGATACTGAGACAACTTGGAAAAGCTAGATAGAATCGGCTGATAGATCTTTATGTAGTCAGGGAGCACACTATAAGCTCCTAGATCAGCAAACTTACTTTTTAGAGTAATCTCTACATCTCTGGCTTGATTTTGTGATACTTAAAATCAAGTGCTTACTTGTATCACCCTTACAAGTGATCTCTGACAGATTGTATAGTCATTATTTTAAAAAATAACATTGATTTAAGGTTTTTAAAACATTCAAAGCATATAAAAATAAGGACTGAGAATATGCATAATGAACTCTAGGACTTGAAAGAGCTCTAGCTTGTTTAATGCACGGCAAACTGGAGTTTAGTGACAGCACATTCAGCTTTAGTGGGCTTTAAAACACACTGGCAAAGGTGCACAATAAGCTTTAACGTGGTGGTCTTCACGCAGCAGTCCAGTAGTCAACTAGTCAACTATGTACTTATTGGGTTTAAGGAGTCTTCTGTGCATAGCAGAAAGGGATATAAGGCTTATAGTTTGTGCATCAAAAAGTAAAAGAAAGGCCAGGCATGGTGGCTCATGCCTATAATCCCAACACTTTGGAAGGCTGAGGTAGGGGGAGGATTGTTTGAGGCTGGGAGTTCAAGACCAGCCTGGGCAACATAGTGAGACCTGTCTCTACCAAAAAAAAAAAAAAAATATTAGCAAGGCATGGTGATGTGTGCCTGTAAGTCTTGGCTACTCCAGAGGCTGAAGCGGGAGGATTGTTTGAGCCCAGGAGTTTGAGGTTACAGTGAGCTATGATTATGCCACTGCACTCCAGCAGGGTGACAGAATGAGACCCTGTCTTAAAAAAAAAAAAAAAAAAAAAAGGAGAGCAGCCGCAGAGACTATGGATGCTGCCTCAGGAGCGGGAACTATCCTATCCCCTCGTCTTACACTTCAAGTTGCAACCAATAAAGGCCGTTTCTACTGTAAAATAACAAAAAAATCTCACAACAACAAAAAAACTAAAGATGTTTATTTTCTTACAGGTTCTTTTACTAAAAGGACCTCATGTTCTTTGTGCCCTGTATCTGAGGAGCTCTCTTAGGCTTCACAGCTTTAGCAGATTGGATAGATAGAATGGCTGTTGGCTGAATAATATTATGATTATTGATGCCAAGACATCATTAGAAAAAAGTGAACCTTTATACTCTCTGGATCATGCTCATAGTTTTTGTTTTGAAATCATCCTCATAATTTTTGTTTTGTTTTCATATTCCTTTATACTGTAACTAATAAAAAGAAAAGGATTTTGTTCCAATATTTGTGACTTTTATTTTTTCTTCCATATATGGGCTGTACCTCTCAACTATCAATTGTTTATTTCTACACTCCTTTATGATACTCTAAACTGTTATTACAATAAAAACTAACTCCTAGTTTAACTCATCAGTGTAATCTTTTCACCACAATAAATCTATTTTGCCTTAGAACTTTCATAAATATTTAAAACACTGCTTACAATTAGGTCTTCTTGAAGGTATGGATTCTATACCAATTCATTAAAAAAGTAATATAAAACTTTGTACATACCTGTGGTCTTCATTTGTAGCTATCAAGCTGGACACATTCCGTAATATCCCACCTCCACTTTCAATAATGGCTAAAGTATTTGTCTGGCTCCGGTAAGTGAGAGTGCCAACCAAAAATGCAAGTGCACCATCTACAGCACATATGTCAGCTTTATTCTCAGTGCAGTGTGCTGACAAATTCCATAAGGCACTCAGTACACTTTTGAGGGTTGATTCCTATTAAGAAACAGAATATGCATCATCTAATTAGAGCTGGAATTTGTCTCTCAGAACTTCTGTTTACTGCTATAGAATAAAAATTATTTTATCTCCTTTGATCACCTGTCACTGGTAAATTACTTAGAAAAACTTTCATAAAGTACCAAACAGAATTTAAGTCAGTGATATCCCATAAAACAGCAGAACACAATATTAAATTAATGACCTTTATAAACTTCATTCTAAGTGTTAGATGGTACACACTTATCTTAAAAGAACTTGTATTAGAATATGAAGCAGAACTAATGTACATTATGAAAAGATAACATTTTCAGGATAATAGAAACTGAATTAAAAAAACCTCTATCATATATAGATATGGAAAGATATGTAAGAAGTATTAAGTGACAAGAGCAAGTTGCAATTCAGTACATACAATATTCTGTTTGTATAAAAAACATATATCTATATATGACTGATTAAAGTAACAATGTAACTCTGAAGGAAGGGTACTATAAAAACTATAATCTCTTAAAATTCCCCAAAACCTTATTACAAAAAACGAGAACTGCCTAGTATATAATATCATAGTAAACTGTCAAATTGTAATTGCCATAGAAACATTCTGATATACAATTAAAGATACTGGTCAAAACTTGCCATGATCCTGATGTCACTCTTTCTTCTTATGATATATCCATCAAGGAACAAACATTCATTAGAAATCAACCCTGTGCCTATCATAATTAGAAACACTTCAGAGAATACAAACACAGCAAACTGATACCTGCTTTGAAGGTACTAACCATCTACTTTGGGGGAAAAAAGATACAAAAACATACATGAAACAAAGTGCTCTAAAGGAAAGATTGCAACAACCTGAATTTTATCAAATCAAATATTTTATAGAGGAGAATAGGTCTACAGGAGGATAAGACCTTTGCTGCTGAGGGGAAGTAGAATGAGGAAAGGCATGGAAACAGGAATAAGCAAGAAAGGACTGATGAACAGAAAGAAGATACACAGGAGTCCAGAGAGGTAAAAGACAGGCTCTGAATGCTACGGCCAGCATTTTGGGTCTAATCCAATAAACAGCTAGCCACTTTATTCTCATTAAGAAATCAAATGAATTAAACAATCTACGAGCAGGTATAGACACTATTTATCAGAGAAATAGTAGGAGGCAGGAAGTAAGTGCTTTTAACAATCAAGATACGAGAAGGGTAAGAGCTCAATTTTAATGACCCTGTGATTGAGGTAAAAGGTGGGGCATTCCAAGGATCCAGAGAACAAGCAAGAATTTAGAGTGAGTGTAACTGCAACTGGCCCACAAGTTGCTCTCTGTGAGACTACACGTCAAGGGCCAAGCATTTTGTTTCAAAAATGTTTTACAGGCCGGGCGCAGTGGCTCACGCCTGTAATCCTAGCACTCTGGGAGGCTGAGGTGGGTGGATCATTTGAGATCAGGAGTTCGAGACCAGCCTGAGCAAGAGCGAGACCCCATCTCTACTAAAAATAGAAAGAAATTATATAGACAACTAAAAATATATATAGAAAAAATTAGCCAGGCATGGTGGTGCATGCCTGTAGTCCCAGCTACTTGAGAGGCTGAGGCAGGAGGATTGCTTGAGCCCAGGAGTTTGAGGTTGCTGTGAGCGAGGCTGACGCCACGGCACTCTAGCCTGGGCAAGAGAGTGAGACTCTGTCTCAAAAAAAAAAAAAAAAAATGTTTTACAGTTTGCATTAGAGGAGGCAAGAAGAAATAATTAGAGTTTGGAAAGATAAGTAGCGAAAGCTACAGGAGGAGTTTTAATAAGGTGTGTGATCAAAAAGTATAAAATACAGGTGAAGGTATTAATAGAACAGAAAAACCTAAGTAAATCAATAAATCCAGATTTTGTGACCAAGGAGGGGGGGTTGTTCCAGAAGCAAAATGAGGAGAAAGATGGTATGGCTGGTTAAGAAATGAAGCAATTGCTGGCGCAGTATCTCATGCTTGTGATCCTAGCACTTTGGGAGGCTGAGGTGGGAGAATTACTTGAGGCCAGGAGTTCAAGACCAGCCTAGGCAACATAGTGAGACCCCCATCTCTATAAAAAATAAAGAAAATTGCCAGGCGTGGTAGTGAGCACCTGTAGTTCCAGCTACTGGAGAGGCTGAGGCAGGAGGATTGCTTGAGCCCGGGAATTCAAGGTTACAGTGAGTTATGATCATACCATTGCACTCTAATCTGGGCAACAAAGAGAGATCCTGGCACTTAAAAAAAAAAAAAGGAAATTAAGCAAGTGACATGTTCAGGGCTTTGGTTGTTACAGGAAAAGAGAAACACTGCATTGCCTTAGTTAGAAGAAGTCACAGAGAATTTTCATTTCCGTTTTCAAAATACGAGGGTTCCTACAAATAGTTGAAACATAAAAAGGAAGGATCCAGTAGAGAAGCTGCAGAAGACAAGAGTAAGGGACGAATAGCTTTAAGTAAACAGCAAAGTTTGGGGCACAGAGTGCAGGTGAAGGAAAGGCTCTACTGTGCAGAAGAGTTAGGAGGTAGCTGAATGGAGTTAAAGTGATGTAACACATGCTGGGGAGACAGAAGGTAGTTCTGATTCTCTTGGTCATTAGTGGTAAATGAAGTTGAGAGGGAGGAGATGTCTAATGAAAAAGAGAAAAAGAATGTTCATAATGAATGCTGCACTGGATATAGAAAAAGAGGAACAAATAAATTCTAATATTGGTAACCAGAAGCAGGCTCAAATCAGAATTGGATATTATAAATTCCTGGTGGCTAGCTTCTCTTAAGATTAGTCATGCATTAAAAACTTACAGATGAGTTTAGGTCCTTGAAAGAGACTTAGGTCTTGAACTAGTGAGCAGCAGTACAAGTTTTCATAATACATACAAACACATTAAATCTTTCTGAAAATATACTGGTTATCAGATTAGGAGTCTGTAAGGGTGCATGGTACTAATTTTTTTGTACTTTATTGAGGTGTAATTGAAGAACAATAAACTGCACACATTTCAAATATATAATTTGATCACTTTTGATGTATATATACACCCACGAAACCATCACTCCAATCAAAATAACAAACATTTACATCACCCTCAAAAGTTTCCTAGTACAACTTTATTATCCACTCCCACCCCCAGGCAACCACTGATCTGTTTCCTGTCACTACAGATTATTGCATGTATCAATATTTCTTTCTTTTTCATAGCTAAGTAGTATTCCACTGTACAGATATTCTAAAATTTGCATTCACCTGCTGACAGACATCAGAGTTATTTCTAGTTTTTGGCTATCACAAATAAAATTGCTTGTGAACATTTGTGTGTAAGTCCTCGTGTGAACATGTTTTTGTTCCTCTTGGGTAAATACTTAGGAGTATAACAGCTGGGTTGTATGATAGGTGCATGTTTGACTTAAAAACACTGACAAATGTTCTCCAAAGTGGTTATACCATTTTATATTCCCACCAGCACTGTGTAAGATTTTCAGCCACTCAACATCCTTGAGAACACTTGGTCAATCTTTTAAATTTTAACCAACGTGATATGTGTAATGGTATCTCATTATAGTTTTAATTTGTATTTCCCTGGTGACTAATGATGTTCAGTATCTTTTCAAGTGCTTATTGGCCATTCATATCTCTTCTTTTCTGAAGTGTCAGTACAAGTCTTCTGCCCATTCAATAATTTTAAGGTATTTTTATGCAGACACTAAGTATATTTGAATAATATCTTGATAACTAATATTTATTTGAATACTTTTCTTCTATCTAATAAATTTTTAAGGGTTTTCTATTTATAAAATAATATACTTTACCAATAATACATTAAAAAAAAAAATAAAACCTCTTTGTCTTTTCTCAAAGGGAAAGTTTTAAAGAGGAAAATGTAGGCTGTGGGTCTAGGAGGACTGGTTGGGTGGAAGGAAGCCCAGAGTAGCTAAGAAGACTTGCTTGGTCTCTCTCAGATTTCACGTTTACTATCTTTTTCTTTTTAAATTTAGCTTAGTTTCTGAAGCAGATATCCCACCTGGAGATACTTCCTCTATAAACAAATTATTACTTGGGGATTATTCTTTACCTTTGTGTCTGATGACCTCCTGATAAGCTACCATCAAAATTTAAGGGGACTGAGATTTGGAGAGCACAGAGGTAACATTTATACCAGTGATTCCTAACTGGTGGTGATTTTGTCCCTCCTCCCTTCCAGAGACAACTGGCAATATTTGGAGACATTTTTGATTATCCTAAGTGGGGGGAAGGGTATACTGGCAGCTAGGGGGCACAGGCCAAGGATGCTGCTAAATATCCTATAGTACACAGGTCAGCCCCTCAAAACAAAGAATTATCTGGTCCAAAATGTCTATAGTGCTGAGGCTGAGAAACCATGATGTACACTAAGTCACTTTATATAATCTTTTACATCTTAATACTTTAGGAGTTTGGAGTACTCTTAAAACTATGGACTGGAGAGAAAAACAGGCCAGAAATTAGGGAATCTCATGAGTGGGATACGGCAGCAAAAAAGCAGTCAAACATGACATTCTTATTACAGTACTAGGTGTTTTCAAAGGTACCTTTTTAACTTCCAAAGCACATTCCATCAACGCTTTCACACTTCCAACTTCCCGCAATGTCTTTTTACTATTTACATCTGCTCGCCAAGACAAATTCCTCAAAACACTTGCAATAACCTGCAAATGAATCAATTTTGGAATTATTTGTATATAAAATGATTCATACTAGTTGCTGTTTTTGTTCTTAATGCTAGAGGTAAGAGTAGAACCCTATTAATAAAGAAATTTCCCCTAAGTGCTCTAGGGTGCCAAAAGGAATTCCTACAATATAATTATTTTCCTTTATTCTAGTGTTAATGGAACGACACTTTAAACATAAGATACTAAATACTGAACCACAGCCTAATCTGAATCAAGATATTGACCTGCTAGTATACAAGCAAAACATTTGAAATTCTAAATAGTACCTGCTGTAAGTCTTCACTTTCAGATTTTAGTTGGGCCACAAGTGCTCTCATGCAGCCTTTCATAGAGCATAGCGTAGCCTACAAAATCAGATATGGAACAGAGGGTCATCAACGAGGCAATGTGAAGAAGTCCTTTAATATTGTCTACTGAACTTCAAAACTAGTTTGCACTGTCTCATTTGAATCACAATGGATAATTTACCAATAAATGGTCTAGAACAAGATTATCTAAATGAAATGCAGATACCCTCCTAATTCTTTGCTATCTGTTCTTCCCTTGCCAAACTGGAAAATAAAATGAATAAATGATAAGAAATGATAAGCAAAGGGTTTTAAAGTAAGGTCTCCTGTTTGGATAGAATCAGAGTATCTGTAACACTTGCCTTGGTCATCAGAATTTTCAGATTTTTTCTCTCATTCCCAGGAACAGTGTTTTTAATGTGAACATACAGTCACTACTGTGTTGCATCTGTAGGTGTCCTTTTGTCTTTGTTAAGGCGTAAGACAACCAAATGAGTTGGATAAGTGGGGGTGGAGGTTTTTATTAGTCATTGTTTAATGAGGACCATGAAAAAAAGAAAATTAGTGACAAGTAGTTTGTATGAAAGTAAAGTAACCCATACCTGAGCTATCTTAAGAACTATATCTTCTAAAAACATACCTTGTTGGCTACATCTCCGAAAGTCAAGTTTGTCAAAGCCATCCCAGCATATCGTCTTAATGTAATACTGTAGTGGTCATTAGTAAGCCCATACATTTCACAGTCCACTTGCAATAACTCTGCAATGGCCTGTAGTCCCCCTAATTTAAAAAGGGCAAGAGGAAAAAGACAATAATCTAAAATAAAACAAACTGGCACCAAGTTGGTAACTTACTATTAGGAAAAAAACATCTCAAAGAATGAGAATGTATGGTTTAAATTAGCCTTTAGAATTACAAGCCACAAAAACTGTTATTAAGGACTTATGTGTAACATATTTACAAAGTACAACTTGATAACTATTCCATTTTCTGCCAGTTTCTCCACCCTCCAGCCCCTTGCCTTACTGAGTGAAATGATTATTATTTTCTGTTTACTACACATACACTACACCTCTCTGACAATGAAGAAGGCTAGGTCTTCCTGAACATAAGCAGAAAAAGGTAACTTACTTTTATTATCAGGGCTTTATAAATACTCTTTATTGTCACACACTGTGGCCTAATTACTTTAACATTTTTTAATCTGCGAAATAATTACCCTTAGGAATACTGAACTTTTTAAATGAAACTGTATGAAGCAAAACTTACTTAAGAAAAGAATTATCTGTTCAATTTATTACTGAGTTCTATAAAATTACTTATTTGTGTTTAAAAAAAATTTTTCTTACTTTTCTTTGATAGTATTAAATACTAAGTATAGTAAGAGTTAGTATTTTCTTTACCCCTGATTCTTACCACTGGGTATGCTCAACAATGCCCACAGTGGTCAACACCAGGAAGGGTAAGGAGGAAAACAAAGGGAAAGGAAAGGGAAAGACATAAAGGAAGGGGTTAAAAAAAAAAAGTGAAGCAAAATAATGAGTGAACAAAAAAAAGATAAAAATGCATATGAAGGCTATTCAAAATATTATTCATCATCAAATAACAATCATCATGGGACTTGAGATATTGTTTTGTCACAGAGAAGTGGCTTAGACAGAAAGAAAAGGATGAATATAAATAGGCAATTCTTGGACACTACAAGTCTAAACAGGTCATTAATAGGAAAGAGAACCAGTACATTAATATTTTTATAAATGATCTGGAAGGATCAATATATGGAAGAATTTTCAAGTTTGCAGAACACAGTTCTATCTTGGGTCAAGAATTCCAGGCCAAGGGATTTAACTATAGAAAGATTCACGTAAATCTTTATGACTAGCAGAAATGACATACAAGTTTGAACGCAGATAAGCGAAAATTAATTTGGTTAAAGAAAATCCAAACTATATCTAGGAAGATTTTCCTCCATACCTCGTAATGGTAGAAAAATACATAGTCAGTGAAAAAAGGGTCACTGTCTTTATGAAGCTTACAGATTAGGGCAAAGATAAACACTGAACAACTAATTTGTGATGGATTGTGTAGAAGCACAGGGTAAGATAATAATAGATGGACTTAACCTAGACCTGGGGTGGGAGTGAGGTCTCTAAGAAAAAAACTGAGGAAATAATGTTTAAGTTGAAACATAAAGAGTGAATGTATACTTAACAAGGGTGGGGCAGGAGTAAAAGAGAAGCAGTCTAGGCAGAAAAAACAGTATGTGCAAGGGCCCCTGGGCCTGAAAGACATAGCAAGAAGAACAGGGCCACAGATAAGGCTACAAATATGGGTGGACACCAGATCACATTAAGGATTTTAGGCAGAGGAAGGAACTATTAGAAGTGTGTTCTAAACAGACTACTACGGCTGCAATGCGCAAAATGGATTATTTTTGGAAGTGGGAAAGAGAAATAAGACAAAGTAAAGCAGAACAGGAGAGACAATGGTGGCTTGGACTGGAGATGAAAAGAGAAGTAACTTGAGATATATTTTAAGAAGCAGAATTAAAGCAATCAGTTACTAGGTGTCAGGGATAAGGATGGAGTCATAAATAATATCTAAGGTTGTGGCTTGAGCAACTGGGTTGGTTAGGATGCCCATTTCTGAGAAAAGAAATCCTAGAAAAGACAGAGATTTGGGGCCAGGCATGGTGACTCAGGCCTGTAATCCTAGCACTTCAGGAGGCCAAGGCTGGAGGATTGCTTGAGGCCAGAGGTTCAAGACTAGCCTGGGCAACAGCAAGACCCTGTCTCTACAAAAAATAAAAAAAAGAAAAGAAAAGATAGAGACTTGGGGATGGGAGAGGTAAGAAATTCAGTTTGTGACAATTGAGTTAGAAGTGTCTGAAATATCATCTAAGGGAAGATGTCAGATAAGCAGTTCAATAATGTGTCTAAAACTCAGGAGAGAGAACTTGGATTGAGATGTAAGTTTGGAAAAAAAAAAAAAAAAACCTAATGTAACTGAAGGGTAGAGAGAGAAGAAGAGACTAGAGCAGAGGTACAAGGAATTCCACCATTTAAATTCTCAGTAAAAGAACAGAGAATTTTGACCAGGAGATAGACATGGAAGTCACTGTAGACATGAAGACTGTGGCCTGGTAGACTGATGAGATCCCCAAGATGTTAAGTATTTTAAAGTAATGTATCAATACCAAAACAAAATAAACTATGCTTTGTGTCTACATAAAATCTTGCCTGGTATGGCAACATCTGGGAAACTTTAAGAAAGACAAAATGCATCTAAATAAGGTTCCAAGAAGGTACTAAATGGTCAAAGAGTTGAGCGTCAACAAAACCATGAAGGACATGGCTAATAAAAAAAGAACATTCAAAAAAATTTCGAATATTAGATAAAAGAGAGCCTTTTATGAATTCAGACAAATAAAAAGACTTTAGTGAATTTAAGGCAAAGAATGTGATTCATAGGTTAAAACTATAAATGGATTCACTAAAATGTAATGCAAATTTATGATTGATAGAATAAAAAATTAGTTTCTCTAAGAAAAATCACGATGTTTCAAGGTAATGCAAAGACGATGAACGTCCTACATTTTTCTTAATGCCTATGTTCAAAAATAGTGATCTGGATGGACCAAACTATTACCCAATATGGTATCTCATAACCTTACAGATGGTAGAGAACCAAGCGCCTTAGGTGACATTCAATAAAATCCGTAATTTAAATTCTTATTTTAAAAAAGAGAAATGACATTTAATTTTAAAAAGTGTATTATTTTTTGTTTTATTTGGTTTACATAGTCACCATTAGATGGTCAACAAAATTCCTCATTCTAAAATAAATATTAGGGGCCCAACATCAATATTCTATAAATTGGTGTTTCACAAAGTATCCTGAAAATAAGAATCACATGGGCCACTTATTAAGTATGATTTTTAGGCCCTTCCCCTAGAGATTCCATTTGCTACGGAACCAGAGAATCTATATGGGCTGACAAGTGCCTCCGGTGATTGTTATGATCTAGAAACTTTGTGAAACACTAATGCAAATAAACCATGGGTTCCTTGAAAGCCAGGACCATGTCTCAATCATAAAATTCTAGTGCCTAGCACAGTTTCTGGGACAGATTTGGGAATTAATAAACATACATCATGGATATTATAGTCTAAAACTTCCATTAGTAATAGGTGCAAACTTACACAACCCTGATAGTTGTAGAATCTTCGTATATGTACAAATGACAGTCCCAGCTGACTGGGCTTAAGAATTTCCCTTCACCTACTTGGGATTTCTTTCCTCCTTATCCTTTACTGTCAATAATTTGTGCTGTCTTATATTATCTCCCTCCAATCCATAAACCTTAATCTTCCTTTGCCACAGTGCAAATACGGAGGCCAGGAGTGAGAAGAAGGTAGTCCCCTGTGGCTATGTCCCCAGCAGTCACACCCCCAGAGGCCCCGTCCTGCTCCTCACCTGAAAGCCCCTGCCCTAGCTCCTGTGATGAAATGCCCCGGGTAGCCTTCCTACCTGAAGAAGGAAGAGGAACAAATACTGAGTCTAGGTTTTATTTTAAAATTCAGATGATTAATGTGTCAGTCCTATTCTATAGTCCATTGGAACAAAGCAACATATGTAGAAAAACCTTGGCAATATCTTAAAAATGGATTAATTTTCCTGTTTATTCGTTATTTTTAATCCCCTTCCCATTATTATTAGCATTAAAAAAAACTTTAAAATTTTCACAAATGCTGACATTGTGCTGAGGAGGGGAAAATTCGTAAGATTAACGGAGATTCCACAGGAGGCCAGGGAAGGAAAGAGAATCAGGTGGGCCAATTGCTGGGCCTGTGGGAAGAAAAGCAAGGCCAAAGGGCAGGCCTGAAATCTCAAAGTACAGAGCCTCCCAAAGTGATGACTCTGAAGGAGACAACACTCATTTTTGGCTGTTCAAGTTCTCTGTGTTTAAGAGTCTCATGACTTTATCACTTTTAAGACAAATGATGAATGACAATGATGAGGGTGGTAGGAATACAAAGTAGGGGCTGGAATGTAATGTAACAAACAGCACAAAAAGCAAGGGCACAGCTACACTAGGATGGGAACTAAGTGTATGGTTCTTGCTTGTGGTACGACTAGAGAGATCCAGTTCACATGAGATGGCTCAGCATGATGCAATTTATAAATACCACATGTGCAAAATGAACCTAGAAATCAAAGAAAAACCATTACATGAAAAATGGGGTGCATAAATGCAGGTTATATAAGGTTTAGAGTGTGTGATAACACATACCTAAAGGAGTAATCATTCCAAAATTAATGGAATGTTTCTGACATTAAATTAGAATATAACGCTTTTCTGCATTAACCAGTTTCAAAGATACCATGCTGCTTATAATGAAAATCCAGTAAAACACTGATAACCACAAAGACAAGTGAAAATCTTAATAGTAATTCCTCCCGGTACTCATCAAAAGTGACTGACAGAGTTCAAGAACAATACAGTAGCTCCGTATTTCAAAATAATTCAAATTACCCTCCCCATCAGCTGTCACACAGGGTCTACCTGCAGTAGGAACAGGAGTGGCCCATTTAGTCATTTTTTTCAATCTTTGGCTAAGAATTTGAAAATTCAAGTTAGTTTATAGTAGGGTAACAGTTTCTGTGATTCAGGACTCTTTTTTCCCTGGAAACCAGGGTACCGTTTTTTGTTACAAAGAGAAAGCAGCTGGTAATTGAAGTTAGTGGTCTTATATTCCAATTCATCAATGATTAAAAATCTTCATTTACTATATTGAATTTTTACCATGATTTAAAAATCCACCAGTATTTGTCTATTGCATTAAGAAACATTTTTGTCTTACCAAGTTCATTCATTGCATGTCTATGTTCTTCATCAAATGAAAGTTTCATTAGAACACACACAGCAGGACAGATCTGATGTTCAACAGGAGCTGGCACTGAAAAATAAAACCAACATAAACCATAATGCTTGTTATCATACTTTAAAAATATGCAGGGATTACTAACATATCCCTAATGCACAGAAGTTTAGTGGATCAACAAATATTTGCTGAATGGATGAATAAATACTAGAAATATGGAATAAAAAGTATGAGTAAAGGTTCCATAAAAATGTTTAACACTTATCTCCCCTTGACTAAGTCTGTTAGAATAAGTCCCTTATAGGTTTATGCCATTACACAAATAACTAATAATTTAAAATTATGTTGACTGTATCAAATAAGAAACATTTAGGTATAAAACTAATCTTGTTTATAATTTCTATTTAAACTATTTTTATGAGTTTGGATTAAAAGCACATGGCTGTGTTCAAATGTGATATGTAGTAGAATAAGTTCACTATATAGACAGACAAACTAGATAGTAAACCAAAGTTTAAAGAAAAAGGTGTCCAAGAAAATGTACTTTCACATTTAATATTATGTATAAGGTCTCAAAACTTACTATTTGGCGTGAAATAATTTTTAGAAAGTATTTCTCAGAAGAAATATTAATTTATTCTATTTAACATTTTGAGAACAGGTATCAAGAGTACAAAATATAGGTCATTACATAACGGTGGATAGCCAAAGAAAACAATCCAGAAAGGTAATGTTCTCCTAGTAAAATCTTATTATTAGTTCTCCTTATCTGTTGGACAAATAGGGCAATCTCTGCTTTTTTCTTATTCTTGAACGTTTTTAGATTCTAAATAAATTCACCTTTATACCTAAGTTTAAAAAAAATCAGCTATAGTTGTAAGTCATGTTCTTACCATCACCTCTTCTCTTGCTTCCCAAATCAGTAGGCTCATACAACCTCTGTGTGTGTGTGTGTGTGTGTGTGTGTGTGCGCGCGCGCGTACGTGTGTGGGAGAAAGAAGAGAGAATGAGAATGAGTTCTTGTCAGGTAAAAAGAAGGCCTTACCTTATACACTTACTGCTTTTGGTTCTTGGCTATAGGAATGAAGTAAGTTATGTCCCCAAGGGTCCCAACTCCCATATTCCTGTTCCCTGCTCCTGAAGGAGAAGGGCTGGTGGCCAAGGGTCCCTTCCTGAGCAAAGAGCTGGGTGGCTTATCACCCCCAAGCAACTGAAGCCTACAGCCCAGAGCTGGATGGTGCAATAGGAAGAGCACTGAGCTGCGAGTCCAAAGATCTGGCCTCTGATCCTGGTTCCACCAGCTGTGAGGCCACAGCCAAGTATTTAGTCTCTCTGAGCCTCAGTTTTTTCATCTGTAAAATGGAGATAATACCTTCCCTTCCTACTTCACAAGTGGTTGTGAGGATCAAATAACAACAGATAGAACACAGCTCTGTGTCCACTAAATAGACTGACAATCAAATGTAACAGATCATGGTTGGGTTCCTAATAGCTGAAGGAACTTATGTAAAGTCACTTTCCTGAGCTTCATCTATGAAATGAAAGAGATGGGCAACATAATTGCTCGAGTTCTTTCTTGCTCTGCTATGCTATGACTCTATAAATCTCTTGATTTGCTGTTCTTTTTTGGTTGTATAGTAGTGCATATAACATTTTCCTTTGCTAAATTTGTCTAGGGAAATACAGACCTAAGCTTTAAAATATGGTAGCAGCATAAATGGCTAATATGAATTTCCCCCTCTTATTCACAAAGACAACATATTAATTAGAAAAGTTTTCTATTCTAAAACTTTTACATTTGCTTTGAAACATGCACTATGATGTATACCATAGAGAACATACTTGGATTTTTGTCCTGGTCCATGCCTTGTTCATGGGCTTCCTGCCACTCCCAACAGGTTTCACAGTAAGCTCGTATCTGTTCCAAAAGATGAAGGACTCGGATTTCACGCCTGCCTCTCTTGTCATCAGGCTGTGAGTGAATGATGTTGTGGAGTGCTGCACTGGCCCTGGCCCGAGCCTCTTTACTGCCCCGGGAATTTCCCAACAATACAGAGTCTTTGTCATTGCCATGTAAAAGCTGGATGAGGAGAGGAAGACATCCAGACTGTCGCATGGATATACAGCTGTCTTGGGAGCTAGACATAGCTAGCAAAGTTCGCGACATATCATCCTTATCATGAGTACCAAGCATTGACAACAATGAATACACCATTTCCACCTGTGGGCCAAATGAGTTTAGAAACAAAATTATGACTTTAATATCCAAAAGCCAAAACCAATGAAGTGATGAATGGGATATTTATTGTAACTCATTATTTAAAAAATTTTTTTTTCAGGATGAAGTTATGAGTGTTATTTCAAAATCCATATAATCATCACAATGTGAGTAAATAACAGGAGCAGTAATATATGGTACTGAAAGAGAAAGTAGGTTCTTGCATACTTAAATTACTGTTTGTCTGAATCAGCTGGCGGTAATCCACTGATCATGATGAGTGAAAATCAATTGATGGCCCTCCCCCCCAGGATGTGGTTTATCTAAATTCTTTACACAGTTTAAAATTTTAATTTACTTCTTTTAATCTGTAACTATTACCAATAAGCAGAAAACATTCTTGCAACAATTATTTGCTAAGTACTAACTCTCAGCAATTGTTAATTCTCATATTATAATATTGTTAAAATTATATAATTATACACATAAAAATATTTTGTCATAAAGAGGAAAATCACAATATCACATAGGGAATGACAAAGCCAGGATTCACAGTCACTTTTTAAAAATGCAATTGGTAAGCACCAATTACTGTCTGCCAATAAATTCTAAGAATTTACTTAGAAGCAGATTAGAAACAGCAAAACAGTACCCAGTTATCCTGGACCATGATCAGCCTCATTTCAAAGCTTGAGGATATTACATAAAAGTAGAGGCTATTACATAAAGAATACATTATCTCTATAAATCAGTGGCTCTCACAGGGGTGATTTGGTCTCCATCAGGACACATTTGCAACATCTAGGAGATACTTTTGGTTGTCACAATTGCAGAGCAGGCATGTCAGGGGCATCTAGTGGGTAGAGATCAGGGATGCTGCTAAACATTCCACAATGTGACAAGGAATTATCTAGCCAATAGTGCCAAGGTTGAGAAATGCTGCTCTAAATATGTAAATACATACATACTTTTAGATATGAGAGTTTTAGAAAGGCCATATAGGACAGGCTTTCATCAGACGTAGGTTCAAATTTTGGCTCTACCTCTTAAGAGCAAGATGTGTGATGCTAATTAAGTTATTTGAGTCTCTGAATCTCAGTTTTCTGAGCTGCAAAATGGAAGAATTTACCTACCTAATAGGGTTTCTCTGTGATGATTAAATAAAATAATACACGTATGGGACAGGAGCTGACATTCAAAATATGTAGGAAGGTCTTAATATTATCATGCACAAATCACTTCAAAGGAAACAGTATTCTAATGGCCAATTTTCACACAACAGTTCTGCTGAATATTAGAGATTTTCTTTATAGTAGAAACTACAGGTTGATGTTGGACAGATTTGGAGGTGAACTTTAATTTCATTAAGAGCTGCCTAAAAGATTTTTTTGCTCCCTTCAGTTTTCTCATTTAGAGGAAAAAGAAGACCTAACAGGGTCTTTGAGAGGACCAGATATAATGTACACACAACTGCTAGCACAGTTACTGGCATACAGGAGGTCCCAAGTAGTGGCTATTGTAAATTTTCAAAAGGATTAAGTCTCATGTTGACAATATCATTTATTATTCTAAAATTCAATACTTAAATCAACATTGTTATTTCTGTAGTACATTTCCTAAGCGCCATTATATTAAAGAGTATATGAAAACAATTAATAGAATTATTAATAGAATTCTATTCATAGAATTATTTAAACTGAAAATATACTGTTTAGTAATATTATTTTATCTTACTAAAGCCTCTGACATTAAAAAAATAATAACATAATTATTTTCTTTTCAGACATTATTCCCAAATCCTAAAACATTTGCTAACATCTGAGATACCCTAAGAAAGCTCACTTATTAGCACTGGGTAACATTCTTCAATAATTTTTCTATCCATTTCAATAAGTATTTATTAAACACTTATGTGCAAGCACTGTTAGATGCAGCAAAAGATATATTTTTTAAAAAAACAGTCCATTTCCAAAAGAGAATTTCATGCAAATTATTAGTGATTCAAAGGAGGCAGATGGATTCCATGGGGAGATAAGAGGGCTTTGGGAATCAGAAAATGTTCTGTGAGGGCCAGGAGTGGTGGTTCACACCTATAATCCTAGCACTCTGGGAGGCTGAGAGGGGAGGACAGCTTGAGCTCAGGAGTTCAAGACCAGCCTGAGCAAAAGTGAGACCCCCCATCTCTGCTAAAAATAGGAAAATTAGCTGGGCACAGTGGCATGTGCCTGTAGTCCCACATACTCAGGGGGCTGAGGCAGGATTGCTTGAACCCAGGAGTATGAGGTTGCAGTGAGCTATGATGATGCCACTGCACTCTACTGGGGGTGACAAAATGACACTATGTCTCAAAAAAAAGCACTGTAAAGAAGCAAAGCTCAAGAGTTTTGAAGGCTGGCTAGGACTCTGACAGCTATTTGTGGTGGGGTAGAAGGTGGTGTGCATCACTATAGGCAAGGCATGGAGGCAGAAAGTCACAGGGAGTGTTTAGGAAGAAGGAAGTATTAGTTTGGCTGGAGCTTAGGATACTTGCAGAGAAGTGGATGATAAGAATGAAAAAGTATAAAAACCCAGACAATTTGGCACTTTATAATCCTTATTTTCCCTTTGTTTATGCTTCTTTGTATTAAAAAAGTCATTTCTTTAAGAGACTTTGAATCAGAATTCTCTAGACAATGTATATGAAGAATGTTCTAGCAAAGTATTCACAGCATTAGCAATCAGGGTTTGTAAACTTCTCTTACCTTGGTTCCCAGATGACTTGTCAGTCTCCGAGGTGCAGAGTGTGTGCTACTAGAACTCAAAACACTGGCTGTTTCATGGTCCATTCGTGTAGTTGAACCCTAGAAATTAAGCAAATTACAGATATTATAATTTAGACTATAGATAAATATAGATGACTTCAGGTTAAGGTACTCCAAATGAGCTATCTTTAGGATAGATAACCAACAAAATATATCATGAAAAATACGGCAATTACAACTGCTCAAAATGAATATTTTTTTACCAATAAACTTATTAAGAATATTTTAGAGAAAAACGAAGAAAAGGTGACTTCCTGCATAAGAGAGTTAAACTACAGTGTGAAAGTAACTAAACATTGAAGAAATTCTAGAGTAATATTTTTTTATAGATTGAAAGAAATAAAACCAGTTAAATATAAGTTGATTGATGGAAATCAATGAGGGAATGTTCAAATTCTGAAATAACTCCAAATTGCCAGAAAACTAAGTGTGAATTTGGTACAATCCGAGTTCTCCAAGATCTCAAAGTTTAGAGAGGGCTGTTTGAAATTTCTCCTGGAGAAAGACATGAAAAACATAAGTAATTGCAGTGCAATAGGACATAAGCACCACAGTAGAAAAATGCATAAAACACTGAGGGAAGACAGGAAGAAGCAACTACCTACTCACAGACTATTAAAATAAGCAACATTTAAGGTAGGCCTTGCATGTTGGGATAGGAGACTGATGAAAGAGCCCATGCAAAGATATAAATATGGAGGGCATAAGGTGTCCCAGTTTAATGTGGTGTACGGTGGGAGATAAAGGTTGAGTTAAATCATTAAGTATTTCAAGTATCCTTTTAAAGATGTTGGTTTCAAGCTGTGGAGTCACTGGACTTTAGGTAGGAGAATGGTACAACCACAATTATGTCTTAAAAACAGTATGGAAAGATCACAGGTGGGAAATTAGGGAGATAGTATTTTAATAGTTGAGCAATTCTGAGGCCACAAGCCAAGGCAGTGAGAATAGGGAAGTGGGGATGCCCTTGAAGGATACTTAGGGATGAAATTAAAGGGCTTAAATAACTGGTCATGAATAAAGAGAGGTTGGGAGTCAAGGACAACTTGGAGGTGCTGAGCTTGGATAAATGGGTAAATAATGGTGTCATTAATGGATATAAGAAACCCAGAAAGAGATGATGGCTTTCAGTGTGGGAACTGAGCTCACCTTTGAATATACTGATATCCAGTAAGAATGCTCAATGGGCATCTGAAAACATAGGATGCAACTCTGGACAGGAGTGTGGGTTGCAGATAAATATCTGGGACCTATCAAGATATAGGCCATAGCTAAAGCCATTCATTAATGATTAAGAATAATGATTGTAAGAATAGCATTGAATCAGAAAGCAATATTTGCAGGCATTCTGTTGCAGTTCTCAACCTTTCAAGACGACAAGCTGTAAGTTATTTGAGGACAGAAACTTTATTCTGTCCATTGCTGCATTCTTAGTACCAAGAATAGTCTTAAGCTACAAAGTATCTGCTGAATTATGAATGAATGAGGAACACTTAGTAAAATTCATGAGAGTATTAAGACAGGGACACCACTGTTGCTTATAATTGTCTTTTAGATACAGATGCTCTAGCTAGTTGAAGAAGGGGGTGTGGCAAAGAGAAAACCATGATGGGAGTAATAGGCTTTGAGGATTGTGAGTTGGTACCTCCTACTCTGGAGGATACAAAGGGTGGAATGAGTCAACATCTCTGAATATACCACATTTCCCTAAATTTTGGAACCAGTAGGGATTATAATTTCCTTTTGTGCATAAAGTTCACTTTTGGTGGTATGTTAGAAACCTCCCTGTTAGCTAGCAACCTTATGCTGATTAGTCCTCCAGGATCACTTCTGGGGAACTGCAAGTTAGCACTCCCTGCGGGAGCAGGGGCAGCAAGGAAAGACTCATCTTGCATTTCTTTTCATCACCACCAGCTATTGAGTGCTTCTGGAATGGTTTTACAATCCACATTCAACCAAACAGCAAATACTGACTGAGCTCCTGCTACTTTCCAGGTAGTAAAACTAGCCATTAAGAATACAACTGAAAAAGACATTCCCACCCTCACTATACATAAAATCTAGACAAGGACCTCAACATGACAATACATGGTGATTAAGTGCTTTGGCAGAGACTGTGTGAACACAGAGGAAGGCGTGTAACCCGGTCTTGGGAGTAGAAGGCTTCCTGGAAAAAGTGGTACCTAATTTTGGACTTGAACTACGAGGAAGAGTTTAGCTAATAAGAAGAATGAGGGGGATTAGCCACAGGGCAGACCAGACAGAGGCAGAGGCATAAGCAAAGGTCAGAAAGAATATGGTATATTCAGGTTGGTACAAAAGTAATTGTGGTTTTAGCACTGTTGAATTTTGCCGTTTGATGTTGGAATACATTCTTAAATAAATGTGGTTATGTTATACATCATTTTAACTCACGTTTCTCACTTTACGGTTTTTTGCGAAAGACTTATTTGCTGTTTATTTTATATTTATTTTAAACTATGGAAATGATGTTAGACAAAAAGCAAATTTGAGCGATTTTCTTATTCAAATTCAAAATGGGTCATAAAGCATCAGAGACAACTCGCAACATCAACAATGCATTTGGGCCAGGAACTGCTAACAAACGTCCAGTACAGTGCTGGTTCAAGAAGTTTTGCAAAGGATATGGGAGCCTTGAAGATGAGGAGCACAGTGGCTAGCCATTGGAAGTCAACAATGACCAATTGAGAGCAATCATCGAAGCTGACCCTCTTACAACTACATGAGAAGCTGCCAAAGAAGTCAACGTAGACCATTCTATAGCATTCAGCATTTGAAGTAAATCGGAAAGGTGAAAAAGCTCGATAAGTGGGTGCCTTATGAACTGACTGAAAATAAAAAAAAGTGTCATTTTGAAAAGTTGTCTTCTCTTCTTGTACATAACAATGAACCATTTCTCAATGGATTGTGACGTGCAATGAAAAGTGGATTTTATACGACAACCTACAATGACCACCTCAGTGGCTGGACTGAGAAGAAGCTCCAAAGTACTTCCCAAAGCCAAACTTGCACCAAAAAAAGGTCATGATTGCTGTTTGGTGGTCTTCTCTCAGTCTGATCCACTACAGTTTTCTGAATCCCAGCGAAACCATTACATGTGAGAAGTATGCTCCGCATATCAATGAGATGCACCCAAGACTGCAGCATCTGCAGCCAGCAGTGGTCAACAGAAAGGGCCCAATTCTTCTCCACACAACCAACCCTTCAGAAGTTGAACGAATTGGGCTATGAAGTTTTGCTTCATCCACCATATTCACCTGACCTCTTGCCAACTGCCTACCACTTCTTCCAGCATCTCGACAACTTTTTGCAGGGAAAACTTGCAGGGAAAACAGTTCCACAACTAGGATATAGAAAATGCTTTCCAAGAGTTTGTTGAATCCTGAAGCATGGATTTTTACGCTACAGGAATAAACAAACTTATTTCTCGTTGGCAAAAATGTGTTGATTGTAATGGTTCCTATTTTGATTAATAAAGATGTGTTTAAGCCTAGTTATAATGATTTAAAATTCACGGTCCAAAACCACAATTACTAATAAATCTGAACCAAACTAATAAATCTGAAGATAAAGAGCTAAGAGCTCACCCTGGTTATAATAAAGAAGGTAGATCTGAGGGACCAAGATTCAGGATGAAGAATAGTCAGGGGGCTTTTTTTTTAGCACATTCAGGCAAAGGGCCTTTCTTGGTCTACAGTAGAAGGGGATTGACTCCTTATCCTGAGGCAAACACTATTTTTGAGGATGCCTAAATATTTTCACTATTGGTAGGCAGCCTCTGAGCCACTGAGATAGCTCCCAGTGATCCTTGCCTCCTGGTATTCACACCCTTATGTAATTAATTCTTTCTCCTTGAGTTTGGGCTAGATTTCATGACTTGCTTCTAGTAAACAGAATGCTGCAGAGGTGATTAGAAGGCACTTCTAAGATAAGGTTACAAAGATCGCGGCTTCCATCTTGGGTATCCTCTCTTGCTCTCTCTGGGGGAAGCCAGCTACAGTTTTTTTTTTTGAGACAGAGTCTCGCTCTCTTGCCCGAGCTAGAGTGCCGTGGCATCAGCCTAGCTCACAGCAACCTCAGACTTCTGGGCTCAAGTGATCCTACTGCCTCAGCCTCCCGAGTAGCTGGGACTACAGGCATGTGCCACCATGCCCAGCTAATTTTTTCTACATATATTTTTAGTTGTCCATATAATTTCTTTCTATTTTTAGTAGAGACGGGGTCTCGCTCTTGCTCAGGCTGGTCTCGAACTCCTGACCTTGAGCGATCCACCCGCCTCGGCCTCCCAGAGTGCTAGGATTACAGGCGTGAGCCACCGTGCCCAGCCTGACATTGACATTCATGTCAGTAGAGACACCAAATCATCTTTAAGCTTTCAGTCTTAGTATCTTCCTATATAGCTCCTTGATTTTTGAGACACTTCTCATTCCCCCAATCTATCTAGCTAGAAATCTAGATGCATTTTTATAAGGAGATAGCAAGAGGTACACACATTGCATTCCCTATAAACCTAGAACTTGGGCCATAAGACTCTTTCTTGGGCCTTTTATTAAGGTTAGACTGGAGCCAACTTCTTTCACAGGGAGTCTCTACCCACAAGAAATGCTAACCTCCTAAGAATTGTTTCCCACCCAACTCATGACTAAATTCTGAAGAAACTTGAGTGTGATTAACTTTCTCCCAACCTTGAGACCTGCTAAGTCAGTGATGCTGTACATCCTTTGAATCAGCCTTGCTCATTGGCAAAGACATAACTACCGGCTATATCATTCCCGACTCTCAGCCCCAAACTGTGTGAGACCCTATTTCCGACTGTTCTGCTTCCCACACAACCTTCCGTAGAATCCATACTTCATGCTTCATAAAGACCCCCAAATCCTCAACTTTTCACTTAATGCTCTTTTTACTTCCTGGCCTTCCACTTTCTCTAAGTCATTGCTTCTTTGAAATAACTGGCATAACCAGTGCACGAATCTTTCTACATACTTCAGCTTGGATTTTTTGTGTTTATCGCTTCCATTACTCTCCTGTTAGCTTTCAATAGCTTTCCTCCAAAATTCTTCCATTCCACCTGCCTGGAAATATTGTAATCATAGATGAATCCAACTGTCTGTTTTCTCTACACCCCAACGTGAACTGTTTGGGCAGCATTTGAGAAATCTGAGTATGTGAGAGAATCACATAACTCTCTAGGATGCTGCCCAGATACATTTGTGGTCACCAATATACCTGGACCCTACACCTGGACCCTCGGTGCTGCACCTGCGATCTTTGTGTTTCCCTGGTCGGTCCTCCTTTCTTTCCTCACACTGGCTATTTTAGGTATGTCTTGTTTTGTACAAAATTGTGGCTCTTCTTCCCTTACCACACATAATTTTACATTCTACTTCATAGAGAAATAGAAACCAACAGACAAAATTCCCTCAACTTCTTGCTACCAGACTGAGAAAATTATCTGCATACACATCTATCACCATCTTGTGCTGTGACATCAGAGGCACCCCTCCTCCTATCTAAGGTCTAACCCTTTACACATGCTCTGGATTTTCTCTCTTCCTATTTATTTGTTCTTATGGATCTTCACTCTTTTTCTCTGGCTTCTTCCCATGAGCATTCAGACACGCTTATCTCTTCTATTAAAAAACAGAAACAGGGCCAGGAGCAGGGGTTCACACCTATAATCCCAGCACTTTGGGAGGCCGAGGCAGGAGGATCACTTGAGGCCAGGAGTTTGAGACCGGCCTGGGCAATAACAAGATCACATCTCTAAAAAATAAAAAAAAAAATTAGCCGGGCATGGTGACACATGCCTGTAGTTCCAGCTACTTGGGAGGCTGAGGCAAGAGGATCGGCTTGAGCCCAGGAGGTTGCAGTGAAGTCTGATGATGCCACTGTACTCTAACCCAGTAAACAGAGCAAGATGAGACCCTGTCTCAAAAAAAAAAAAAAAAAACAAAAAACAAAAAACAAAAACAAACAAAAAAAACACCTAGAAATTTCCTCTCTAACTATAGTCTATATCAGCTAATGGCCTTTTTTCTCTTGGACAGTTCACACCCAGACTTTTTTAGAGTTAGCTAAAATTGCTCTCTTCTACCTTTTTTTTCTTTTTTAGAGACAGGGTCTCTTGAGGGGCTGGTCTTGACCCCTGTGGCTCAAGCAATCTTCCCACCTCAGCATCCCAAGAACCTGGGACTAGCAGCATATGCCACTGTGCCCAGCCTCTTCTACTTTTTTAACCTTCCCATTAAACCTCCACTCATTCCAGTATAATACAGTAGAGAAGAAAGCAATGAAATTGCTTTGGTCAAGATCAGCAATAATCTTTTTTTGTGAAACTCAGTGGAGATTTTTTTAGTCCTTATGGCAATGGTGGGTACTGTTAACTGTTTTCTCTTTTTTGGAACAATATTATTCTATTGCTTTGGGATTTTAGCTTAGGTTTTCATCTTCTTACTATATACTCATGGGGGATGTAAAAATCTTCCACACCTTTAATTATCAGTTCTTCACCCTGCCCTTCAATTCTAAATCCAAATATCTAATAGCCTACCTGATGTCTCAGACTTAACATCTTTAACATATGTACTGCCATGTTAATTGTATTTAGCTCACAATAGTTTCTTGTTTTTTTTTTGAGACAGAGTCTCACTCTGTTGCCCAGGATAGAGTGCCGTGGCATCAGCCTAGCTCACAGCAACCTCAGACTCCTGGGCTCGAGCAATCCTCCTGCCTCAGCCTCCCGAGTAGCTGGGATTACAGGCACGCGCCATCATGCCCAGCTAATTTTTTTTTCTGTATATTTTTAGTTGTCTAGCTAATTTCTCACTCTTGCTCAGGCTGGTCTTGAACTCCTGAACTCAAATGATCCGCCTGCCTCGGCCTCCCAGAGTGCTACGATTACAGGTGTAAGCCACCGTGCCCGGCCAGCTCATAATAGTTTTGAGGCTGGGGCCTCGTGAAACATATGTAACTCACATGTCTATTTATCTTGGGAGTTGCATGAACTATTTTTCAAGTTGTACATAACTCACACACAGAAAACAATAACACATTTTTCATTAGATTAGAAAGGATCAATTTATTTTCGAAGTTTTTATTCTATTTTTGTAATAAAGCACCGTGGCCCCAAGGAAAAAAATTTTTTTTCTAGTGCGGCAATATGCTAAACTTAAACTGAAAACTAGGCTCATTATTTTCCCTCAAAAACCTCCTCCTCATCTAGTGTTATCAATTGCATCACTATCATTCTAGTTGCCTAGAACAGAAACCTTGACTTCTTCCCCCTCAACCCTCATATCCAACTTCTAAGCTTAATAGATTCTATTTCCTAAATATTCTCAGATACTCAGGTATCTGTTGAATCAATGACTCTCTCAAATTTGAAGGTTAGGGAAGAAACCTTCAGGCTACCATCATCTTTCACTGAGATTACTGTATCTATTTTACCCAGTCATCTTTTAGGTATCAGATTAAATTAATCTGCAACTTTCTCTAGAACCAATCTCACCCCAAAACTAGGTTTAGTTTTAGGCTTTTGATACGTGTTCCTACACCACTATATACTCGCCTTCTCATAGTACTTAACACACTTTTGGAAACTGCTTGTCTTCTAGATTGTACACTTTTTGAAGAAAAGGTAGCATATGCTTAGCTCATCACCATATGCTAGGATTGAGAACAGTCTTGGCACAATTCAGATGTTTAGTAAACAGATTGTGAACACTGTTGAATGAATTTTAGATTATCTTCCAGGTGAAAGGGGTAGGGGAAAAGATTAACAATGAAGAAAACAATGGGTTGGGGAACAGACAGGTAGGGACGACTGGCTGGAGCGGATCTCTCCAAGGATACAACAGAATGAATCACTTGTCTATTTTCTGCTTAAATACCCATCACCATGACAGGCACTCACTCAACTGTTGAGGGGGACTAGAATGCCTGTGCCTATTACACTAAGCAGAATTGGGATACAGTCAATTTCAATTACACCTGCTAGGTTAGAACCCCTCCTCTATCTTCCTGCTTGCTCACTTTATAAAGTAACTCAAAAGGATTCCAACACAAAGGTAGCATCAGCTTTCAACTCATCGTGAACCCGGCAGATGAAGGGAAAGACACAAACACTTCTGATTTTGCAGTACAAACTGTACCAAGGAGTAATCAAATGGTAGCCAAAAAGGTTCTCTTTATAGAAGTATTCCAGCTAATACCATAACCAGTAATGAAATAATGGAGTTAGGTATTAATAATGGCTGTTAATATCACAAAAAGAGAGACTAGACATTATGTGCTTTCTGATGGAAGGTCATCATGCCACCTACAAAAAAGTCTTGCCAAGAAAAAAAAAGGATCGAACCCAAATATGATCAAATCTCTAGATCCAACTATCCATTTACAGGAAATACAGAGGATAAAGGAACATGTTAAACTATACCATGGGGATGTTATCAGCAAAATGCAGAGTATGAAAAACTGTAAGAAAAACAACTTTGGTTCTTCCATAAATAAATAGCAAGAAAACGAAAAACTTACAGATTAGAATACACTTCAGCGAGATATTAACCAATCTCAATTCATGGACCTTATCTGGACCCTGAGTCAAATACACTATGAAAAAGACATTTATAGAACAATTGCAAATTTGAATACTAACTGGATATATCATGCTATTAAGTTCTTTCTTTGGGGGTGTAATAATGGCACTGCAATTATGTATTTTTAAAAAGTATTCTTTTTTTTTCTTAAAGATGAAGTCTCACTATGTTGCCCAGGCTGATTTCAAACTCCTGGGCTCAAGCGATCCTCCTGTCTCAGCCTCCTGAGTAGCTAGGATTACAGGCACATGCCACCACACTCAGCTAAAAAAGTATTCTTATCTTTTGCAAATATACAATGAAATATTTATGGAAGAAATGATGATGATGTCCACGATCTTCTTAAAATACAAAATGGGAGGTGAAAGTGGATCGGGTACCTATAGATCACTACATTATTCTGTTTGCCTTTGTATATGTTTGAAATTTTCCATAATAAAAAGATTTTTAGAAGGTTTTTTAGTTTTTGAAGCTAGTAGCAGCAACATGGGTTTTCCTACCATTTCATCTTTTCCCCAATTTTGGTTGAACTTCACCACTACGTAGCTATTACCAGAGATCTGGTTCTAAATTTCAAATAGAAAAGCTGAGAACCAATTCATAAATGAATTACACACACAGTTATATACTAAGCAAGCAGGGATTTGGCTTGTGTAATTTACTCCTACCTTTTCCTTCCATTTAACTTCCAGAGGAAATTAATCACAGACCAAGAAACCCAAATCTAGCAGGGATGTCAGTCTGGCCTTCCAATCACCAAATATTTATTGTGATCTACTATCTATCAGGGACCATGGGAACATGAAAATGAACAAAACTAGACAGAATGCTCGCCCTTCTGGAGCTTACAGTCTAGCGGGGGAAGCACAAATATTAATCAAAGAATCACACAAATAAATGTAAAACTGAAAATGTAATAGTCTTCAAAGGAGAGGAACATGCTATGACAGCTTATAATAGTGAGATTTGATCTATTCAAGCCCGAGAAACTGATGCTTAAGTTCAGACACACATGAACTAGCATTAACTGAGGAAAATGGGATGAGAAGAGCACTACACGGAACAGGTATAGATGTGCACAGGCTGCAGAAGGAGGAAGTCCAGTAAATATGAGGTGATGACAGAAGGCCAGTGTGGCTGAAATAGTGAGAGCAAGATGTGACATAAGGCTGACAAGATAGGTAGGAGCTGGATTATATAGCTCACAATAAAAGGTTATCATTATTCTAAGAATCAAGGGAAGCCAATAAAAGATTTTACAAAGAGAATGAATTACTCGTTGTAAAGATCACTCTGAAAGAGTGGATGTGGGCAGAAACCCAGGTGAGAGAAGGGGTAGAATCAAATCCCACATGGTGATAGAGATAACTGCACCAAGACAGGAGCTTTGGTGGAGCACGCTACTGTCATCCTGAGAAAAATCAAGAAGATTTTCATTTCTGATTAGTATCAATGGTTTTTGTCTTTGGAGCAAATAATAAAACAAAATAAACTAATAAATCCCAGGAGGTTGTCATATGTACTGATCCTAATAAGATAGAGGTTAAAGGAATCTTAGCATAACAAATCACAGTCGCACAGACAGAGCGTACATCTACATTAGGATCTGGAAGTAGTCGTGCTGTTTTAAAACAGTGATTGAGAGCAACCAAAGAAATAGTATTAGCAGTATTAGTGCCACACAAATAATTTGGAGAGCAGGTCTATAATTGATATTGCTAAATAAACATGCTTGTTGTTAGAGTCTGAGTTTTGGGCCGAAAAATCATTAATCTACCATTCTGCTTCTGTAAACCTGCTTGCTCCTGCTTACTCAAGACAGTACCCCCAGCATAGAAATTCCTAAGTGACTACGACACCCATGTTCTGCGTAAAATGATTACAGCCCCCACGTTTTGCGTGAAGCTATTACAACACTCATGTTTTGCGTGAACAAGACATGGCCCAGAGCCCAAACTGCCCAGATCCTGTTACACTCAAGATAAGAAAATGATATAATGCTCACTCAAGGCTTTTTGTACACATGCTTGCTCAACCTTAGCAATTTTCCATCCACAAACTTACAATATAAAAACTTGCTGTTTCAAAGGCTCACTGCTGCTCTCTGTGCTGCCTTTGGGGGGTGCAGAGAGTAGTCGCTGGCCAGCTAATAAAGACTCCTGATTTGGCTCAATTCGGTCTTTAGGTGGTCATTTCTCGCGTCTCAGACTATAACACTTGTTATGTTTAACACTGAATCCATAGCACTATCAGAATTTATTACTTGAAGGGTGAATGAATACTGGACCCTGATTTACCATTTTCAATAGATCTTCTCTTCTGCCATCCTTACACTGAAATTTGTTTAGTAAAATAAAGTATGAGACACTTTAAGCTTAAAATTTTAATGAACTAATAGAAGCATATTCTTTTTAATAAACAGTACTATCAAAAGTAACCTAAAGACTAAAGAAATTTTTTGTATGAACAGTAGGAAAATTATCTTAAGACCAATTTGGTGAAATTATATTTTTAAAAAATCATTCATTTTACAACAAAAAATATTCATTGAAGAAAATCTGGAGAATACAAAACACCCCAAAGAAAAATTCTATCATAATAGGTTGCATTTCAATTAAAATCTAATAGATAATTGAGAGTAGCATAACAAGATAATGGTTCTATATTTAAAAAAACCAATAAGCTGACTACCGTAATTTTGCTAAAACAATGTAGTAATAGTTAAACATGATTACGCTATGTCTCTTTACTTTCTGTGAGCATTAGCATCATCGTTTTCATAAGATTTGGATTTCTACATTTATGTAATCTTGAAATACAACAGAAAATAAGAATTACAACAAAGTCCTTATAATAATTTAAAAAAACATAAAAATGTCTTTGTACTCAATGCTTTAGTCAAAAAACAAACCTATTCAATCCAAGCAGTAACTAGGTCAAATCACATATAATCAAAATACAGTTTATATTTATTTTTTAAAAAAACTACTCACACTAGTCATTTTAGATTAAAACAAAAACAATCTAGAGCTATAATAATACACCTAAATTTCTGACAGCATTATTGTTGGATGTAATAAAGAAAAATGGTAGCATTTTGGTACTGAATGCTTCTGGAGATATGCATTTAGGACTAAAGAGAGAGATAAGATTTATACATCATTTAGAGAACCATCCCATTCCATACTCCTTTAAGAATATTTAAATAGTTAATTAAAAATGCAATAAAATAATTCATTTACCTGACCACTACCGGAAGTTGCCATGTTGATTTCTGCCACTCCTTGACCTTCATTCTGCCGCTCAGCTTCATGTGAGCTGGCTTCATGCTTGCTTTGAGACGACCTCTGTTAATACGGAGTTAAAATCATTACATACAAAAATGATATAAGCTTTCTTAGCCCACAGCTTTTTTCTTTTTTGTTTTAAAGATTTGAATGCATCAATTATACAGGCTGACACAGGCATGGAACTGCACGTCACACTTCATAACCTCCAGCACAGTTAGTGGGAGACTATCTCGGTAAGAGGAAAGTGAAGTGTGTCCCTTGAGCATTTAGAGCTGCACAAGACAAAGGATTTTCTGAGACTCACAGGAACGCCATCCTCCACCAGCTGTGCTCACATCACTATCAGGGATATAACCCAACTTGAACAAATAATTGTCTATTCTGCAAGGTCACATGATTCTGACATTTAATGGAGCTGCAAATACAACAGTTAAACTATTACCTAAGCTTACAAATACCTTATGTGTAGGCATATTTATACATAAAATATATACACATCTTCTACTAATAAGAGTTAGGCAAAACCAAATAAGCTCTTACATTCTGATATGAATAAAACCAAAAGCATTTTCTAATGCAACCACCATCTGTTACATGAAATTAAAATGACAGATTATATCCAGTAAAAGCAGTTATTTCAAGATAGATTATATCTAGCAAAGCAGTCACTTTGTAAAAATACCACTGCAAAATCAAAGAAATAAAATAATTTCCCAGTTTCTTTTATAGAAACACCTATGTGCTTGCTCTAGGAAAATGATATTCTAAAAATCTGACATGATAGTTGATAATTACGGTATAAAATAATTCCCAATGGAATTTATTTAAACATTAAGCTTTCCTAGACCATTTTAAAATGTGACTTAAAAATTAATTTGTATGCATTTCCATTAATAAACTAGTTATTAGTTATATGTAGGCAAAAGTGAGTAGCAGTCAATAATTCAGAAATGGAAGAAAAAATGGTACCACCTGAAAATCACACCAAAAAATTCAACAAAATCAATAAGAGTAGAAATATACAAAGTTAACTTAGAAACAAAATGAATCAAAGACCACTAAGACCACAAAGATACAACACTAACATAAGTGAAGATGTCAATATGTTTAAAGAAAAAATAATTACTGATCATCTACTACGTTAGTTAATTGCACTAGGTGCTGGGGAATGCAGTGCTAGCAAAACTAGATGTTGTTCTGTGCACTTTTGGAGCTTATCATCTAGTCAGGGATACTATCAAATAATGAGAGAAGTAACAACTAAGTAAAAATTTTGACAAGTGCTATGAAAGAAGTGTACAAGGTGGTATAAGTATATATAACAAAGGGATGTGATTATGGTCTGGGGGTCTGGGGAAGAGATCTCTTAGGAAGTGCTATTTGAATGGAGACTTGAAGAATAAATAGTTAACTAGGAAAAGGGGGAGGGGTAGATGATGAATGTTCCGGGTAAAGAGGTCATATGCAAAGGACCTGCGGTGGGAGGGAGCATGGCTTGTTCTAGTATGTCAAAAAATCATGGTGTGGCTAAAGCACCAAAAATAAGCAGGAAAGTAGAACAAAAAGAAGATGATAAAAAAATCTTACTGGTTTTGTTGAATTTTAGTGGGATTCTCAGATGGCATTCTTGCCTTTTCTATTTCTAAGTTATAGTGATGCCACGCCACTAGTGCCCTCACATAATTAATACTAATATATTAACAGGAAAAGCTGCACATAAATTGATTTTCTAAGTTAAATTTTAAATGATCTAAGTAGGCAGGAATCATAGAGGAGACCAGTTAGGAGCCTAACGTATTAATGTAAACGTGAGATCATGGTACTCTGCACTAGGAAAGCAGTAATAGAAATAAAAGAGGAGACGCAGAGGTAAATCTGATAGGGTTTGGTGACAGAATGGATATGGGGAGTGGAAGAACAGGTCTGGTATCAAGTATGTTCCTATGTTCTTTAGCTCACACAATTCAATAATGATGGTGCCATTCACAGACATAGGTAATACTGAAGGAGGATGAAAGGGTGGTAAGGAAGGCTTAGGAGGATCATTAAGTTTTAGATATGTTGGATTCAAAGTGCCTTTGACACATCTAAGTGGAGATAGAGTGGGCACGTGGATTTCTGGAGCTTAAGGCTAGAAAAATAAATTTGAGAGCCATTAGCATATAGATGGTAACTGAAGCCCTAAGCATAAATGAGACTGTCTTAGGAAAAGAGGATACAGAGAAAAGATAAACAAGCCTTAAGGAATGCTACAATTAATGTCCAGATAAAAGAAGATGAGCTATGAAGGCCAAAAAAGTGGGGGGAAAACCAAAAAAGTAATGATAGTGATGATGATATGATAAAATTTTTTAAAAATCTAATGTTTACTATGCACTAATCATTGGCACCTATTGATTTATTTAATTCTCATACCAACCCTATGAACCCTAGGTACTATAATTATCTCCATTTTATAAAGAGACTAAGGAACAGAGAACATAAGTAACTGTCTTTCAGTCACATACATTAAGGCAGAGTCAGAGCTGGAATTACAACCCAGGCAGTCTGACTCCAGAGCCCAAACTATTTAACATTTGCTATCTTTATTTTCTTTCCTCCTTCCTCTTTCCTAATCACTTCCCTTTATTCTTTCATTCCTTCTAGACTACAGTCCTGCCTGCACTATTTGATATACTGAAAACAAAAGAGGTTGTTGCCGATTCCTACGGAAGAATAATCCTAACAAGTTTCCTAACAAGTTCCTCATTTCCATGGTTGGACAACTTCCCTAAGGTCTTCTACTCTAGGCAATGGGACTTTTTAAAAATTTTTGTTGTTGTTGACGTATTTAAATACCATAAAAATCTACTCATCTTAAGTGCACAATTAAATCATTTTTGTAGATTTATCAAGCATAGTCATAATCCAGTTTTAGAACATTTGAATCACTCTAATAAGACTCTCCCTGCCCATTTACAGTTAATCCTCATTTCCACTCATAGCCCTAGGCAACCACTGATCTACTTTTTGTCTTCAGAAATTTGCCTTTTCTGGACATTTCATATAAATGGACTTATGTGTCTGGTTTATTTTACTGAGCATGTTTTTGAGGTCCATCCATGCTATAGCATGTATCAGTAACTTGTTACATTTTATTGCTGAATAGAATTCCATTGCAAGGATATAACACGTTTTGTTTGTTCATTCACCGGTTGATACACATTTGCACTGTTTCTACTTTTGGGCTATTATGAATAATGCTGCTATGAAAATTCAAGTTAAGGTCTTTGTGTAGACATGTTTTCACTTCTTTTGGCTAGATACCTAGGAATGGGATTACTGGGACACATGGTAACTATGTTTAATATTTTTAGGAACTGCTCAACTGTTTTTCAAGTGGCTGCACCATTTTATAGTCTATCAGCAATGAGGGCTCCTGTTTCTCCATATCCTCACTGATGATTATTACTGTCTTTACAATTTTTTTTTTTTTTTTTGAGATAGGGTCTCACTCTGTTGCCTGGGCTAGAGTGCAGAGACATTATCATAGCTCACTGCAACTTCAAACTCCTGGGCTCAAGCACTCCTGCCTCAGGTGAGGCCTTCCAAGCAGCTGGGACTACAGGCATGCACGACCATGCCCGGCTAATTTTTCTATTTTTTGTAGCGACGGGGTCTCACTCTTGCTCAGGCTGGTCTCGAACTCCTGACCTCAAGCGATCCTCCAGCCTCGGCCTCCCAAAGTGCTAGGAATACTGGCATCAGCCACTGCACCTGGCCTGTCTTTATGATTATAGCCATAGTAATGGATATGAAGCAATTTCTCATTGTGGTTTTGATTTGCATTTCCCTGATTAATTACTAATGACTGAGCATATTTTCCTGTGGCTTATTAGCCATTCCTATATCTTCCTTGGTGAAATGTCTATTCCAATTGTTTGCCCATTTTGAAACTGGGCTATATTTCTCATTATCAATGGATTGTAAAAGTACTGTGCATACAACTTTAATAAGCATTTCTCCCTGGCTATTTTTTAGAGATTTTATGGCCATGGTGCATTGTCCTCACAGCTCCCCTCCCTCCTAATGTATCTGCTTGACAATAAATAAACTATGTCTGGGAGGACACACAAGGTCATAGTACTGGCTGCCTCATATACCTCTGTATAACTTCTGAGTTATGAATCATAGTTCAATATTTGAATAAATATTTGACTCATGTCCAGCATCTAGACCCTAACCCAGAATTAACGCAGATAGGACAAAGACAATGCTATAAGCAATGTTTTTCATGATGGAGAAATTTTCAGCAGAAACCTGTCCTTTCCTTATCTCTATCGCTTTACAAACTAATTTGCTAGCGTCCAATATCCAGTTATTTCTATCTTTTAGCTTCTCCCTCTAATTTATATCAGAAAAATGATAACAATGGAATAAAACTCAAACAGAAAAATTTAAAAAAGTGTTTTAGTTCTTTCTTAAATGTGACATGGCACCTTCCTTTAATTTACATTTACTAAACTATTATACTACGTGCAAATATTTTAGGCTATGACTGATACAACCATTTTCATAACAAAAGGAAGCAGGAAGAGACTGGATCACAATGGTAGACAGTCTGCCTTAAATCCAATGATATGAATAAAAAGTTCTGAACAGATACAAAAAATACATATAAGTCTCCAACCTGAAAGAAAGTTTTAACAGTGCTAGAAAATGAGTTCTACTGTTAACACATCACAATTTTTTCGGAATTTCCAGAGGCCAGAAAGTTGGTGAAATTTGGAAATAAAAACAGAGAAAATGATATACTGGGCAAATGATAAGGAAAAAAAAAAAGCCAGTGTAGCAATATTAATAGCAAACAAAATGAAATTCAAGGTACAGAGCATTAAATAGAGGGCTATTTTATTCAAATAAAAGATTAAATCAACTAGAAAAAATAAGTGTGAATATGGATTTAGAAATATCAAAACCTGTCAGATGAAGCAAAACAGTAATGATCAGAATATAAGAAAGATGGGGTGAAAAGAAACAGCAGCAGCAAAACTCAAGGCAGAAAATATCCAGAGAGAAAATATAAAATGTAGTGCTACTCAATTAAAAACAAAATGCTGCTTATTTGAAAACAATTTTAAAAATAGACTATAGCAAGTTTGGTTAAGAATAAAAAAAGACAGAGAAAAACTACGCTGAAAAACCAAGGAAGTCATAACAGGTGGAATGCTACATATTACGATGCCAACAAAACCAAAAAAGGAGTAAAAAGATACTGCGCTTTTTGGCCCTTCAGAGTCCATTGCAAAACAGACACTTAATCCTTAATGTTGCAAATATTTGGTTTGTGTTAGTTTAAGACAGTCATGTTAAACTGCTTTTAGGATTATGACTATCACATTGTATTTAAACTGCTCTACTTAGTGAATACATGTTTCTACACATTTTGAATTCAGATGTACTAAAGCCAAAGTTCCTAAGATATTTAAAAAGTCAGGCCTAGATGAAAACGTTCTTTAAAAGAACTCTTTTTTTAAATCTCTTTCAGTTGATTTTTTTTTTTTTTTTTTTTTTTTGGTCTTAGCTCCCTATTTCTAAATAACCTTCCTGCATTGCTAGTTCTGCATTTTTTATTAGAATTTAATGCTTTATTTCAGTTCCTACTGTAAGATAAATTTTTCACTATTTACATTACTTTGACTATTAAATTCTAATCATGGCTGGCAGGTGATATACTATGATTGTTTTTCTTTAGAACAACTTCTTGTCCATGGGGTTAAAGGTTATCTTCATTGTTTTGTTTATTTGATTTTCTGTGTACTTAGGACTTATCCTCAGTTTTTCCTCCACTGTGTAAATTTCCTTTCAATAAATTCAGAAACAGCAGGTATTCTAATGATTTCATCTTCTTGGACTTATTTCTCCTGGAATCTTCTCAACAGCTGCAACATGGACTGATTGCTTACTCTACCATTTATCTCAGGATCTCCCTTCATCTTCATTCTGGGCATTCTCTCCTTCTTCTTCTCTCTCTCTCTGTCTCTCTCTATTGTATCCTCTGTCTTGGATCCCAAATCTTCATTTTTCTTACTTTACATTTTCATTTCATTTGAGTATATCCTTTAATAGCTTCCAGAAAAGTGTACATGAGAAAAATATTTTTAAGACTCTGCCTATCTAAAATATCTTTATTCTACTCTCAAATTGAGAGATAAATTTATAGGCTAGTATGGTATAATAAAAAATATATTTGGTCTTTGTCCTTTTGTACCTGGCACAGAGCTTCAAAAATCCTTGGAATTTCTTGTGTGATAGAGATGTCTGTTATGCTAATGAGGCAACTCACAGTGGACTGCTAGATAGCTTCAGGATGGGTGCTCATCACCATGTGATTAGAGGGGTGGAACTTTGGGCCAGACTGACCTCCAAGGAAGGAAGGAGAATGGAAATTGAGTTAATTCAAATTTACATTAAATTATTTAATCTGACAGAGCAAAATCTCAATAAAAACTATGGACGCTGAAGCTCAGCTGAGCCTTCTGGTTGGTGAATACAGTGGTGTGCTGGGGGAGTGACATGCCACAAGAAGACAGCACGGAATCCCTGCACTTCCTACTCCCTTCCCTAGACCTTGCTCATGTGTCTCTTCATTTTGCCATTCCTGATCTGTATCCTTATAATAAAACCATAATCATAAGCAAAAAACTTTTGGTGAGTTCCATGAGTCATTCTAGTGAATTGTTGAACCTGGGGAGTTGTAGGAAGCCCCATATTTGTAATCCACTAGGCAGAAGTATGGGCGGCTTGGGGATAACCAAAATTTGGGGCTGGCATTTCAAGTGGACAGCTTTATGAATGACTTTGCCCTTTACTTGTGAGTCTACACTAACTCCAGGTGGTTAGGATCTAGAATTGGAACTGAACTGTAGGACACCCAGTGGTGTCAAAGGATTGGTGTCAAAACATAGCTGGAAATAATTTTCTTTCAAAGCTTTTAAGAAAATGCTACTCTACTTTTCAGCTTCCAGTGTTGCTATTTATAAATCTAAAGGCATTTGTATTTGTGTTCCTTTGTGTGAAATCTGTTTTCTCTTCCTGCTGTAGAAGGTTTTAGAATTTTCTCTTTAACCCCAGTGATCTGAAAATTCATCATGATGTGTCTTTGTATGGGTTTATTTTAATCTGTGGTGTTAGATATTGGAGAGACCATTCTATTTTGGAAAACCATGCCCCTTGGTTCTGGGAAATTTTAATTTACTTCTATGATGATTTTCTCACTCTAGCTTCTCCATTCTCTTTCAAGAACTCCTTTTATTTGGGTATTAAACCTTCATCGAATGATTCTGATTTTCTTTTCTATTTTCCATCTCATGTCTATTTGTCCTAATTTCTGAGAAATTTATCTTCTAACCTTTCTTTTTTTCATTACTGCTATCACATCTAACTCCTAAGAACTGTTTTGTTTTGTTTTTTTTGAGACAGGGTCTCACTCTGTTGCCCAGGCTTGAGTGCAGTGGCACAATCATAGCTCACTGCAGCCTCAAACTCCTGGGCTCAAGAGATCCTCCTGCCTCAGCCTCCTGAGTAGCTGGGACTACAGGCCTGTGCCACCATGCCCAGATAATTTAAAAAAATTTTTTTTTGCAGAGATGGTGTCATGCTACATTGCCCAGGCTAGTCTGGATCACCTCAGGTGATCCTATCACCTCAATCTCCCAAAGTGCTGCTCCTTTTGAATGCCATCCTTCTCTTGCTTTATGGATGCATTATCTTTTTTTATTGGGAATATTAATGTTAATTTTATTTTTTGAAGTTTTCTTCCTGCAAAAAGAAATAAATTATCTATTTCCATAATCTTTCTTATTAGAAACTTTCTTAAAATATCTGGTGGTTGTTGGTGTCTACTCATATTTAACAGTGGGCTATCTATAAGTTAAATGCAGCTATCTGCCCAAGGAAGGAAGTTTGTCACCTACAGTTACCCTATAGGATGATCTAGCTGGGCTGTTTTGTTGGTGAATCCTCCAACGTAAGTATCTTTAGGGCACTTTTCTTGGGTTAGTCACATTTCTTAGGGGAAGTTCCTTCTAGAAACTTGCCTGGAGATTGTAAGACTGGATGCCAGTGGAGGTTTCAGTATTCAGTAAGTAAATTTTCACTTAAATCACTTTTTTGTATAACACCTCCACCTTCAATTAAACTAGGCTTACCCCTAACCAAAGACCTTTTGCTTCCAGAGGAAAAAAATCTCCCATCTTTTGACAGGATTAGAAAGGAGCAGTCACTCAGCTATGCAGAGAGAAAGGTTCTTCTGGAGGTCCCATCTGCTGTTTAACAGATTTTCAAACATCCTCCTGCTTTTAGTCCTTTTTTATCTCACATTCAGAGGTACCTATTGTAGCCAGTTCTGAGACCTTCTGCGACTCCACAGTGTACACTGGGTTGCTTCAGGACTTTTCCCATTGCTGACTTAGGGGTCAACTCTCTAGGATAAGCTAGAATAGTTACCATTTGTTTACCTGCTTCCCAGCTCCCCTAAATTTTACTGTTGTCACTTTCCCTGTCTTTGTGCCTTTTTCATTTTTTTCTTTTACTATCATTTTAATGGGCTTTGTGGAGTAAGGACAGGTAGCATGATCAATTATTACTATGGATTGCATATAAGGAAAAAGTTTACTTACTGGTTGATAATAGCCAAATTAAGTTATCTGATTATATGTAAACCGACAGCTGAAATAAGGTAGCTATATTTATAACTCTATAAATTTTAACTGCCTAAAAGTTTTAATGAAATCAAAATAGTTAAGGCTTTTGACAACTTATTTTCCTGAAAAATGTTACAAAGTATCTAAATTTTCTAGAACATCTACATTTCAATGATGCCACATTAATTATACATTTTTCTTAAAATAACTACCTATTTTCATACCCACACATAAAAAAGGCAATTTACTAACCTCTGCTTCTGTTGCTTGAGACTGTAAAAGCTGTCGTATTCTAAGTATGTCCTTCTCTATTTGTTGAATTCTGGCTATTCTTCGCTAAAATAAAATACAAAACCAAATTAGGTATGTTTTCATTAACAACATTAGTGTAAATCATACTATGGCTACCATCTAACAGCTCAGGATTATGCCAAGTTATTCTTATTTAAGAAGTTAGATATGTAAATATATTCACACATTAATGACAAATTGGGGTCACTTCATTTTCTTCATACATTTAACTTCATGCAACAGATCTCTAGATCTGTTTAGTACAATTGTAGAAATACAAGTCATATATCAAACTGTATGTGTTGTGAAAATTGATATTCCAGTTACTCAAAAATATTTCAAATAAGTAAAAAGTATACTGAATTTCATCTTTTATATTAATCTAGACAATAATATAATGTAATAGATTTATATAAACATAGCATACCTACCTGTAAAGGGAAAGAACATCTGATTTGTTTTACTAAACATCAGGGTTTAAACAGTAAGGCTAACCCTCCCCAAAGTTACTCCTGTTACAATACTGTAGAATTTTTTAGTCTTTCCAAATACCTACTGCAGCTAAACATTATTTTTATTTCCAACACTAGGATCACAATGATGACAGAGCTTTTGCTTTCCCACTATTTTAAGAAGCCATAAAACAGTAACTACAGATTGAACTACATGAAATTAAAACAATGTGGAAAAAGCGTGTTTTTTTTTTTAAAGGCAGATTGTTTTAATTTTTATGAATACTAGTGGAAGTGGGAAAAACCAAATCACTTTGTATAAAGACCCTGCAAGTTGAAATTATTATTATTTGAGACAGAGTCTCGCTCTGTCACCCTCCCCCCCGGCCCTGGGCAGTGGTGCCATCATAGCTTACTGCAACCTCAAACTCCTGGGCTCAAGCGATCCTCCTGCCCTTAGCTTCCCATGTAGCTGGGACTACATGCATGTGCCATCACGCCTGGCTAATTTTTTTCTATTTTTGGTAGAGATGGGAGTCTCACTCTTGCTCAGGCTGGTCTCCAACTCCTGACCTCAAGTGATCCTCCCATCTTGGTCTCCCAGAGTGCTAGGATTACAGGCATGAGCCACCATGCCTGGCCAAAATTATTTTTAAAAATTAGCTTTATGACAGATCAAATACATAGGTTTTAAAAACAAGTATTGACAATGCTGTACCATTTTCTATAATAATTCTATAGTTGACAGATATAAAAAGTTGTATTATAAAGTAATTGTTTCAATGGGGAAGAAAAGTATTAGAAGCTAGATGGAATAGTTTCCAAACTTTTTTTGGCTACATGCTCCATCGATAAAAGATTTCTAAGCATATATCCTCTAATAGATAAATAATAAAAGTATTACAATTAGCTTTACATACATATATGATTATAAAACTTACATAAAAAACTTACCCTTCGATCACATCTATTAATAGTTTTGGTTAAATACAACGTCCTCATGCTTTTCTTACTACCACAGTAAAAATGTTTAGCTGCTCTATTATCCAATGTTATGACAAACAAAACACTCAAAAGACGTTGTGCTCGTCACCTCACTCCCCCCAAATTTATCTTTCTTCCTTACTTCTTTTGTTTTGTTTTCTTTTTTTTTTTTTTAAGAGATGGGTTCTTATTCTGTCACCCATGATGGAGTACAGTGTCATGAACACATCTCACAACAACCCTGAAGGATCCTCCTGCCTCAGCCTCCTGTAGCTGGGACTACAGGTATGAGCCACTACGCCCACCTTTGTTTTCTTTTTAACACTACAACTATGCTGATTCTCTCTACCATGATTCTGAAAGTAGCAAACGTAAGGTAAATAATATTCTCTAATTAACAAATCTTACCATGTCCAAATCACATTATAAAAACAGGCCAAAGAAGAAATGCTTATACTTTTGGTAGCTTTCTAAATGATGAGCGATCACTTCTAAAACCTGATGATAAATATTTCCTGGCTTTCGAGAAACAAGTAAACTACATACAGTTACTGACTTTCTAAATTTGATGTTCCCTGCCTTTCTACATAATCGGTTTCTATATAATCAGCTCCCCTTCATCAATAAAGTTTAAAATAAAAAATTTTAATATTTGGAAGTTGAAAATAAGAAATTATATCTAATATTCCCTCCATGACATCAAATTTTTGTATCGCCAGCATCTCACTAAATCCTATGAAGTCACATCTGTATCTTGATGTCCACTGAGGTGGATGACTTCTGAGAGGGTATTCCTTGTGCTTCTGTTTCTCCACATGAAAATGGAAAAAGCCAGTATAAATTGAGTATTCCTAAATCTCTATCCCTAGTCTGAAAATCCAAAATCCTAAATGCTCCAAAAATTGAAACTTTTTAAGCATTAACGTGACATTCAAAGGAACTGCTCGTGTAGCATTTCAGATTTTCAGATTAGAGATGCTCAACTGGTAAATATTTCTTACTCTTTTCATAAATCTTGAATATTTATGAAATTATGTCTAATGACACATACTAAACTGTTTAGGAGTACAGAGTTGGTATGATTTTACAAAAAGTGATTTCAAAAATTATAATAGTAATACAGATTTGGGATAACGCTTAACAAATCAGAATAGAAGGTAAATTCCTTAACTTGATAAAGGGTATCTATCAAAAACATTGAGTAAAAACATAATTATGAAATTTTAGGATTTCCTTTAAAGTCAAGACAAGAAAAAGAATACCATTATCACTGCTTCCATTCAAAGATGTATTAGAGTTCTTAGACAATGCAATAAAAGAAAATAAGCTAGAAGGACTGAAACGGATAAACAGATTGTCATTATCTGCAAACAATATGACAATGTATAGATTGTTAAACAATATACAATTTAATAAAAGTTCAGGGAGACTGCTGTGTGCTCACTACTTAAATGTAATTTAGCAATGCAATTAAAGAAATTCCCATTTCCAATAGCAACAAAAACTATAACATATCCAGGAATAAATATAAAAAAAGACAAATAAGAGCTTTACAGAGAATATTACAAAACTTTACTGAAAGACATAAAATAAAACCTAAATGAATAGATATAAAATTAATAACAATACCTAATATTTACTGAGTTTTTACTATGTGCCACGCATTCTAAATGCTTTTTCATGTATCAACTCATTTAATCCTCACAATTTACAGTTTACCATTATGTGTATTTACTGACAAGAAAACTAAGGCAGAGAGTTTGCTCAAGATCACAGTGCTGGTAAGTGACAGGTCTGGGATTTGAACCTAGGCAGTCTGGCTCCAGAGTCCATCCTTTTACCCAAGAAGGCTCAATATTATAAAGATATGACTTCTCCTTAATGTATAAATTCAATGTAATACTAAGTAAATGCCAATAAAGTTTTCCTTTGAATTAAACAAGCTGATACTAAATTGCAAATGGAGGAGTAATGAAGAATACAACAGCATTTTTAAAGACAAAAATAAGGAGGGCTCACCCTACCAGGTACCAAGAATTGTAAAACTACAGCAAATAAAAAAAATGGGGTATCAGTGCAGGCACAGAGAAGTTAAAATGGACTAATGGAATAGAGTCCAGAAATGTTCAGCGTATAAAACAGAGATGACATTACTAATCAATGGGGAACTAGTGTAGTATTCAATAAATTATAAAGGGAAATGTAGTTAACATACATATAAGAATATGTATGCATATACATAACTATATATACACACATATAAAATCATGTGTATGTGTGTATATATACATACAAAAAGTTAGATTTTTCCCTCCATGACATACATAATAGCAAATTCAAGATGAATTAAAGACTTAATTGTAAAAATATAATAAAACTTTAAAACCACAGAAATAACAGCAGGTTACCTTTATGACTTTAGAATAGGAAAAAAACGTATAAATAGGTCACAGAAAGCACAAATCTGGCAATATAATTAATTTATCACAAAAGCTAATTTTTATTATCATGAAAGTAAAATAGATGACAGATTTGGTAGGGAGGAGCTGTGATGTACATTATTTACAAAGCATTGTACCAAGAAGATATTAAAACATCTCTCAAATATGTAAGAATAAGACATTTAACACAAAAGAAAATGGGCAAAGGATATGAACAAGTTAACAGAAAGAAAATCCGAAAGTCTAATAAATATATTAGATAGTCAAGTTCAGTAGTATTCAGGGAAATGTAAACTAAGATGACAAAATGCTTCATTGCCCCCAATTGTTAATTATAAAGTCTGATTCACAAGTGCTGGAAAAGACATACATGAAAAGGAATTCTCACATACTGTAGTAGAAATTGAACTGAAAAGATCACTTTGAGAGCAATCTGGCAAACACTAGTTCAAAACACTCATCATACCTTATGTCCAGAAATTATACTTTTAGATATACATCCTAGAGCAGAGGTTGGCAAACTAGGGCTTACTAGCCATCTGTTTTATAAATTAAATTTCACTGAAACATAGCCATGTCTATTTGTCCATACATTGTCTATGTTGTCTTTCTTCTTAACGGGCAGAGTTGAACAGCTATGACAGAGACCATATGGTCCACAAAGCCTAAAAAGTTTGCTATGTGGCCCTTTAAGAAAGAGGTTGCTCAGCCCGGCATGGTGGTGCACACCTGTAGTCCCAGCTACTCAGGAGGCTGAGGATTGCTGGAGCCTGGGAATTTGAGGTTGCAGTGAGCTATCACCATGCCACTGCACTCTAGCTGGGGTGAAAGAACAAGATCCTGTCTAGAAAAAAAAAAAAAAAAGAAAGAAAGAAAGAAAAGAAAGAGGAAAAAAAGAGATTGCTAATTCTTGACCTAGAGAAATTCTTGTACATTTGTTTATAAGACATGAATATTTATCGAAGTTATTTTTAATGAAAAATTACAAATAACTTAAATGTCCATCAACTAGGGAATGGATAAACTATATTAAACACTATCATCCATATAACTGTAAAAAATTATGGCAATATAGAGGTGAAAGTAACCTTTACCCCATCAATCCCCATATCCCAGAAGTAATCTCTATTAACCACCTGACATACAGTTTTCCAGCCTTTGCTTATATGCCTATGGAAGGGTGGGTGCTACCATACCAAGTGACCAGATACATGCTGAACAAATAAAAGAGTAACAAATAAATAACCAAACTGTTAATAGAGGTAGACACTAATAATCTCACATAGGCAAGAAAGAGTGGCTTATGAGTTTCCCTAAATTATTTACCAGTCATTTGTATGTGTTTTATTGGTCATTTGCATATTTTTAATGAACTGCCTGATTACATCCTCTGCCCATTTAAAAACGTAAGGTTAGCCAGGTGTACCTATAGCCCTAGCTATTTGGGAGGCTGAAGCAGAAGGATCACTTGAGCCCAAGAATTCTAGGCTGTGGTGTGCTATGGTTGCTCCATTGCACTCCAGCCTGGGCAACATAGTGAGACCCCATCCCTAAATAAAACATCATAAAACAAAGCACAGGTTGTCTTTTTCTTATTAATTTGCAGGAATTCTTACATTTTAGAGATATTAACCTTTTCCCTTTTATGTGTAAATATTTTTTCTTAGTTTATCTTTTGTGGGATGAATGATTTAAAATTTTCTGAAGTAAATCCCAACTTTTACCCCTTTTATTGCTTTTGAGTTTTCATCCTTATTTAAGAAGGTCTCTATTGTCTGATATTTTCTTCTATTAATTATAGATTTATTTTTCACATTTAGATACTTAATCCATCTGTAATTTTTCCTAAGATGTGAGGTAGAGGTCTAATTTAATTTCTCATCTTTCAAATAGATCACCAGTTGTACTTACATAATTTATTGAATAATTTACCACTTTCCCTGAAATTTATAATGTAACTTGTCACATAAAGAGTCCAAATATTCTTGTACCTTTTTCTAGTCTCTATTCTGTACCATTTGCCTACACCTATTCCTGTGCTACTATTATACAGTGATTCTTCAAACATCTTTACAGTAAATTTTAACAAATGTTAAGGTAAATGCCCACTCATTATGCTTTCTTTCACAAATGTTTTAGAAAATTCTTTCTTATAAACTTTAGAATTATTTTTCCAGGTTCTAAAAAATTTACTAAGATCACCTTTGGAATTATATTATATTTATATATTAATTTAAGATGGATACAAAGTTTAGGATATTAAAGTTCTCTCATCCAGGCTTCTACATTTTTAAGGTAATATTTTGTGTTGTTCAGCAATTTTATATTTTTCTTCATGTGGGTCTTCTCTAGTTATTTTAAAGTTTCCTGTTACTGTAAACAGGTCCTCTTACCTCCACTTCCATTTTTAACTGGTAGGTAGTGCTACTACAGAAAAGCTACTAGTTTTTGCATGTATCTTAACTCCAGCTACCTTACTAAATCCTCTTACTGGTTTAAATATTTTTTGGCTCATTGTCTAGGGCTCTTCTAGGAAAACAACCATATCATTTGCAAATAACAATTATAGGTCATTAAATATGAAATATCCTATTTTGAATCAAAAGTCTAATTTAGTATATCTCAAACAAAAAGCAGTACAATTAAATAAAAGTATGTGCCTAATCTACGGACACAGTTTTGCCATCTTAACAGTAGCTTGTTAATGCCAGCAGCAAAGAAGCCTGGAGAGCCAGTGGCAATGAAATCGCCAAAGTCATTTTCCAGTTTGTTGAGAATTGAATATTTTTCCTTGCAAGAAGTGGTCCAAAGCCTGGAAGAAGTGGTTGGTAGTCAGTTGGTTCAAGGTCTAGTGAATATGGTGGATGACAGAGAGTTTGTAAGTCCAGCCTCTGTAGTTTGATCAGCATTGTTTGTGCAACATGTGGTTGAGTATTTTCGTGCAAGAGGATTGGCCTGTCTCTACTGACCAATCTTGGCTATTTAAATGGCAAGCATCCTCATCATTTCATCCAGTTGGTTGCAGTAGATAACCACTGTAATCGATTGACCAGGTTTCATGAAGCTGTAGTGGATAAAACCACTGCTGGACCACCAGACACCACTAGGTTTTTTGGATGAACATTAGGTTTCGGACTTAGAAAGGCAATTCATCTTTATCCAACCATTGTGCTGAATGCTTGCGATTGTCAAAAAGAATCCATTTTTCATCACGTATAACAATACAATGTAGAAATGGTTTGCCTTTATGTCACGACAGCAAAGTAAGGCAAGCTTTGAGACGATTTCTCTTCTGAAGCTCATTTAATTCATGTGGAACCCATCTGTCGAGGTTCTTTACCTTGCTGATTTGTTTCAAATGGTCCAATATTGTTGGAATAATAATGTCAAATCTTGCTGATAATTCACACCTAAGTTGAGATGGATTCGCTTCTACCACAGTTTTCAGCTCATCATTATGCACCTCAGTCTCAGGTTGCCCACATGGCTCATTTTCTTTTTTTTTTTTTTTTTTTTTTTTTTTTTGAGACAGAGTCTCACTTTGTTGCCCAGGCTAGAGTGAGTGCCGTGGCGTCAGCTTAGCTCACAGCAACCTCGCAACCCCAGACTCCTGGGCTTAAGCAATCCTACTGCCTCAGCCTCCCGAGTAGCTGGGACTACAGGCATGCGCCACTATGCCCGGCTAATTTTTTCTATATATGTTTTTTTAGTTGTCCATATAATTTCTTTCTATTTTTAGTAGAGACGGGGTCTCGCTCTTGCTCAGGCTGGTCTCGAACTCCTGACCTTGAGCGATCCACCCGCCTCAGCCTCCCAGAGTGCTAGGATTACAGGCGTGAGCCACCACGCCCGGCCTGACATGGCTCATTTTCAAGATTAAAATCACCAGAAAGGAACTTCTCAAACCACTGACATACTGTGCATTCACTGGCCACATCCTTCCCTAACACTTCATTGATATTTTGACCTGTATGCATTGCATTGGTTTCAAGATGGAACTCAATGTTCAAAGATAGCACAAATTTTTGATTTATCCACAATTTCACAAAAATTGCTCTAAAAAAATGAAAGATAATCACAAGCAAAACGTGCATTTGAAAGACTGAGGATGTACCTTCACAATAAAAATAAAACAATAAGTGTCAAAGTGAAATGTCAGAGATAGCAACTGTCAAACTTAGGGAAATCGGACATTTCATACTTAATAACCTAATATTTAATTTCTTCCTTTCTAGTGTAGTATTTATACCACTCATTTTATTTTTCTACTTGCATTAGTGGAGCCTCCAAAACAAAGTTAAATAACAGTGATGACAAAAAACACCCCAAACATATCAGTGATTGCAATGATGATTATCTCATTATTTCTCTATTTTCTTAACATAAGGTTTGTTCTGGCTTCTGATAAATAATTAATTTTAAAAACTTTCACTCTATTCTCATTTTATTTAGACTTCTTATCCACTCCTTTCTCTTGCAAATAAGAATTCAGATTTTTTCTCATGGCCCCAGGCCCTCCTGATATCCTCCCTTCCAGGACCATTCTTCCTTCCTTCTACCTACCTACCTGTGTATTTATTTATTTATTTACTTACTTTTTGGTCCCCTTTCACGTAGAATCCAGGACCATTCCTGTTTTACTTGTTCAATCACCCAAAGCAGGGAGTTAGGAGGGAAACGAGTGCTCTGGCTACTGTATTTCCACTATTCCCAGTATCTTATTTTTTAAGAGCTATACACTACTGATTTAATAATTTATTTAATAATTACCAATAATGAACAATTAAGTTGCATTCTTCTAGAATCTCTTATATAGAGTGCTTCAGTGAGTATCATAAAATATGAATTTACATTCATGTGCCCTAAGTAAGTATTTCTGTAGGATGTATTTCTAGAATTACAGGGACAGAGGGTATAGGCTTTTTAATATTGGCAGATAATGCCAAACTGTCTTTCACAGATGTATCATTTATCCTTAAAACAGGGTAAGCAATGCTTCGTACTTCCTTTCATAGCCCTGACAATCAAATTATAAAGTTTTTGCCAGCCTGATAACATTACATTTCCCCCGAAGACTAGTGACATTTAAGCATCTTTTCACAGCTGTTCATTAGCCACTTGAACTTATTTTGTGATGGCACTATTCACATCTTCTGACTATTCTGCTATTTGATTGTCTTGTTTTCAATTGATTTGTAGGTGATCCTTCCACAGCAGCAATATTAACACTCTTATATATGCTACTAACAGTTCCATTATTTGCCTTTTTACTTTGTTTACAGTATTTCTTTAACCCTAGCCTTCACATGGCTATTTCCAGAATAAAAGAATGCTTGTGTTTCTCAAAATATGGAATAAAATTTCCTTAGAATATTTACTACCAAAATGAAGAACACTGCAAATGAAAATTCATATATACTAAAGTAACATTTCTCAGTTTTTCTGGAAACAAACAAACCTGCCTTACATTTTAAAATAATGCCATGAAATTCTCAAATTTAAATCTAACTGTAAAATGGAATATATTTTTATAAATTCTATATTCTTGATTTTAATTCTTTTTTACTTATAGGGTAATAAATATCTTCTCCTAATTTATAACTTATCTTTTTACTTTCTTTAAGGCTGTGGTCCCCCACCCCTGGGCTGTGGCCCAGTACTGGTCCATGGCCTGTTAGGAAACGAGCTGCATATCACCGCCTCAGTTCCACACCTCCTCTTTCCCACCCACAGTCCATGGAAAATTGTCTTCTATGAAACTGGTCCCTGGTGCCAAAAAGGTAGGGGGACCGCTGCTTTAAGGTACCTGATGAAGATAAATTCTTATTTTGAATACAGTAAAATTTATCAGACTTTCATTTTATAATTAGTGTTTTAAGTCTTGTTTAAGAAATTCTTTCCTGGCCGGGCGAGGTGGCTCACGCCTGTAATCCTAGCACTCCGGGAGGCCGAGGTGGGTGGATTGTTTGAGCTCAGGAGTTCAAGACCAGCCTGAGCAAGAATGAGACCCCAACTCTACTAAAAATAGAAAGAAATTAGCTGGACAACTAAAAATATATAGAAAAAAATTAGCTGGGCATGGTGGCACATGCCTGTAGTCCTAGCTACTCGGGAGGCTGAGGCAGTTGGATTGCTTGAGCGCAGGAGTTTGAGGTTGCTTTGAGCTAGGCTGACGCCACGGCACTCTAGCCCGGGCAACAGAGTGAGACTCTGTCTCAAAAAAAAGAAATTCTTTCCTACTCCAATATCAGAAACATATTGATGTGTACACTTTCTTCTGAAAGACTTAATTTTACTTTTGGCATTTAAGTCACTAATCTATCTGATCAGAATGGGGGCAAGAGGGAGGTAAGAAAAAAGAATATATTTTATATATATAATATAATATAACTAACACACACACACACATGCATACACACATATACACGTTAGTTAAGCCCCCAGCCTCATTATGAAATTAACATGCATGGACTATGAAATGCACAATGGTACTGGTATTTAAGTATCACTCTAGCTTACCACCATACTTTGACATAAACAGAATATACATTACATTTAGGAAGGTATCACATAAAAAAAAAAAAGACTACACTTTGGGGAATGTAAAATGTCCTATATTAGTGATTTTAAAACTATGAAATAAACTTTATATAATATTAATAAAAAGATGTATTCATACCCCACATATCAATGTTGGTCCTTCCTTTTATTTGCTACTTACTTAAAGAAAATCTTTAAATGTTTTTCTACCAATTTGTCCCAGAAGTTAAAAAAAAGAAATTCCACATGCTTGTTTTGAAACAGACAAGACAACTGGCAAAACCTCATTAGAGTTTAAAAACATTAGTTAGTCATACACTTGTGTGAATATAAAAGGACTAACTTCAATAATACATGAAAATACTTGATAAACAGCAAAGCTAGTTTATATTCTTTCTTGACATGAGTTGATGGTACAAATATGGGAATGTTCTCAATTGTTTTATCTCTCCTTTGCCCAGGAGTGCAGTATTGTGATCATAGCTCACTGCAGCCTCCAACTCCTGGGCTCGAGCCACCCTCCTGCCTCAGCCTCCCAAAATACTGGCAATACTGGCGTGAGCCACCACACCTGGCCTGCTAATGTTCTCTTTATTTTTCCTTCCTAGTATCCTTGAAGGAGGCTTTTTTTTTTTAGTGCACACCTTGAAGAGCAGTGACATATTCTGAATGTCATTCCCCACATACTTAGATTATGAGAAGTAAAAATCTCAAAGGAGAACTGAAGCTAACTCTTTCTCCCCCTTATAATTCCAAGGCAGAATAGAACAGTACTAGGGGAAATGAATATGGTGGAGGCAGAATTACATGAATATTAGTTATGTTGCTCAGCAGCCATGGTAATTTATTCTTGTTCGGAAATAGTAACAAAGTAAAGACAGACTTATAAATATTGTTAATAACAAAATTTAATCAATGTTAACAGAGCTATAAATTCATTATATTCCTAATAGCTCTTGCCCAGATAATGCTGTTTTACAGTTTAAAAACAAGTAAGTTACCTGTGCTCGTTTTTCCATATCCTGGCAAGTACCTAGTTGTTCTTCCATTGCAACTCTGATTTGCCTTGCTTCATATTCCAATTGCCTTCTGGTCATATCTGTTTGTAAGGAAAACTAAAATCACAAGTAATATAAAAATATTAGTATCTTATCTTATGTTGTGTTTATCAACAAAAGCAAAAGAGCATATAAGTACAAATAAAGATAATAAATAAGCAAACGAGAAAGTCATGGTGCATGAGAAAATTATTTTTTACTCCAAGGAGACCTGAAGCTTGATTATAGATGCTAGGCTCAGTGTAGATCTCTGAAATGATAATGGAGTTGAAACACAATTATTGTGCCAAGTTACAAATGGCTGTAATTAAACTGGACTATTTCATTTAAAATATATAACTGGTTTAGTTAGATTGAGGCAAACTTCAGTTCCCTTATGACTCTTCTGCACTGAAGAGGCACTAATTTTAATTATTAAAAACTAGCATATTAATGTGGACAACACAGAAAAATCAAGAAACAGGTCCATCGTTCTTAAGTTTATATACACCTCAATTTAAGGTAAGGATTACCATATACACAGAGACTAAACAGAGAGAATTTTCCATTTGTAAAATGAAGAAAATGGGATAAGAAAAAGCCCATATGTAATATAGATAATCATAAATATAGCAGACAAAGTCAACACAGGATGGTAAAAATCCAAAAGTGAAGCAAAGCTGAAACAAATAAAAACAAGTACTTCTTCACAGAGTGGGTGTTAACTTATCTAAAAATTTGTTAACCCTCCACTAGAAATTCCACTAAACATTCCAGGCACTGTGATAACTGCCGGGCATACAAAGGATGAAAAGGATAAGGTAATGAAACTTATAAATACATGCCCCAAGAAGTAATAAAAGGCTAAAAATATGATTAGATAAAATGATAGGTAACAGATTTATAATGGGCCACGAAGGAAATGAAGAAGTGCTACAGATTTTTCATGCTATGCGCCCACAGAAAACTGCATATGACGATGTCTGACTCAGGACAGCATTCTGGTCCATTCTGGTCCAAGAACTCCAAACTGCACTGTGAATTTTAAATTAGAGTAGTTCTCACCCTTTCCCCTTGCAACATACAGATGACATTCATATGCAGGATGTAGTTCCTTGGGCATGTTCAAATTATGGGTTGTGATACATTTGAAATAGTCTATATGCTGTTTCTTATTCCCACTGAGCCAGTTGTAACTCCATTCATTAGTCCTCCACTTCCCAACCCACCCCCTGCAAAAAAAAAAGTTGAACATGACACAATGTGTTATAATAATGTGGTTTAGATCTGATGTTTGAAGTAATGTCTAATATCTTGATATACAGGTAAGTACGTCCATAAGAAAGTGTTCATTAACTTGGTTTCCCAATATAAAAGCAAAATTTGTGGCCGGGCATGGTGGCTCATGCCTATAATCCCAGCACTCTGGGAGGCCGAGGCGGGAAGATTGCTCAAGGTCAGGAGTTCAAGACCAGCCTGAGCAAGAGTGAGACCCTGTCTCTATTATAAAAAATAGAAAGAAATTAGCTGGATAACTAAAAAAATATATATATATACATATATATATACACACACATATGTATATATATATATAAAAATTAGCCGGGCATGGTGGTGCATGCCTGTAGCCCCAGCTACTTGGGAGACTGAGGCAAAAGGATTGCTTGAGCCCAGGAGTTTGAGGTTGCTGTGAGCTAGCCTGATGCCACGGCATTCTAGCCCAGGCAACAGAGCAAGACTCTGTCTCAAAAATAAAAGCAAAATTTGTGAAATTAAATAGTTGTTATAAAATACAAGCAGTTTAGATGTGCTAATGTTGCCAATGGTCCATAACAATAGTTTATATATCCTATTAAATAAATGTGATTATTTAATAAATTAACAGGGAATAATTAACTTATCTGACAGCTGACCTTTGTCTCAGACTGTAACCAATTAACTGCTCCTGAGTTGTCCTATATGTCTAAGTCCTTTTCTGAACCTGATTATAGGCAGACAGCTGGACTTTGGATTTTTGATTACCAAAGTTAATGATGAGCAAAACTGCTTTGGTATTTTTCTTTATAAAAGTTAAAATTCTGCCAAATTCTTCTAAATTCCTAATCCTCATCTGCTAACAATTCTCCAATAACTGTTCTTTCACAATTTGTGTCTCCTTAATTCCCAGGATGATTTTAAGGACACTGTCAGAAAGAGGGATCCTCCTTTCTCTTCCTCTCAAAACCCTGGATGATTATTCTAGGAGAGTGAGTACCTAAGCTTCTAGTTCTAGCCAATGCCCACTCAGGAAATCTGGCTAACTACATGTTTTGGAAAAGGTTTTCCCTCTTTCAACTTTTACCTATCATCTATTATGTTCTCTCAAAAGTGCTATTAGAAAATGAAAAATCTAAGAAAGCGAGCAAGTAATATTTTAATTAGCCTACTTTTTTCTTTTTAAAAGTCATATGAAATATTTATGGACAACAGTTGAAATACACAGTCTTGTCTGAGATTATTAATGTATTTCAGAAATGTTCTTTTATGTGCCATCCCATGAATAAAATAATTGACATGGAGAGGTTGGGTGGAGAAAGAGAGGCTGACAGGATTAAATTTTCATTACATTTGCAAAACAAACTTTAGCACTTTCAAAAATACTAAGATCCATGCCTACAGCTGTTGCCATTTATACCCGGAATCTTCAAAGATATTTTTATTGCAAAAACTACCTGGCATGATTCCTGTAATACAGTACAAAAAAACAGGCAGATGGTGATAAATATTTCTACAGAGTATGTGTAGCAATTCAATACACAGAATTAAAAAGCTTGATGCCTAGTTGAGCCCTGAGGTCCTTTAGGATCAAAGTTTGATAGATTTTCTCAACTAGGAACTTAAAATAAACATCTATTCAAGCGTAATGAAGTTTTTATCACTTTTATAAACAAAAATTCATTGAAACATACTATAGTTTACAAATAACTATAAATTCAGTTATCCTGAATTTTTAATGGATAACCTAGATATTTTTAAAGATCAAGTTACTAAAGTCTAAAATAAGTTGTACTGCCAAGTTACTTACATTTTCAGTTAAAGGAAGACTATCTATTCTTTTAGTGAGATTCTGAAGTTGAGCATAATACCAGTCTTTTTCCTTTTCTTCTTTGTCAAGATCAGCAAGAAGCAATGATCTATTTTTTAAAAAAAGGTAAGTTTAAACAATGCTAATATAGACTGCAGAAGAGCAATCCTTACCAGATGTTATTGTAAAGTTCTCTGCTTAAAGTATTAATAACAAACTAATGAAAAACTTATGTTGATTTGGACTTTTGAAGGTAGGACTTAGAATACTATAATCATTAAAATTTGAATATTAAAAAGATGTTTAAGCTTTTTTTCCTAAATATGTTGGTAATCATCCTTACTAGAATACTTACATTTCAACCAAAGGCTTTCTTCATATTTATTTACAACCTAAGAATATGATGATAGGCAAAGGGTACAGATATAAGAAAACCCAAAATTAGTACAAGAATAAAAAGTATAATGAAGGAGTTAAGAAAAGCAGGAAATATGCCAGAAAACAAACCTAGAGTATAGGAAGCTTCTACTTTGGACACAGATGTGGCTTTTAGCTTCTCAGCAGCCAAAATAACCCAATTGGTAGTGTCCTCAATAGCAATCTATAGCAAGAAACTGTATACCTGTATACACTGTATACCTGATCATTATAAACAAACAATAAGAATGTTACTGCGATAAAAGTCAATAGGTACAAAAAAGTATATGGTCTACCTCCTTCACTGTTATAATTTTCTTATATATATTTCCAGAGATGGTCTATAAAAATGCAAGGGTATATGTGCACACTTATGTGTACATCTTAAACATAAATGGTAGAATGGGATTATAGTACATGTTGTCTTATAACTTTTTTTCACTTAAAAATCTACCTTGGGGATCATTCCATATCAGAACATGAAGAGGTATAAATTGTATATCCCTTAGCCAAAAAATGCTAGGTACCAGAAGTGTTTTTGAATTTGGAATATTTGCATTACACTTACCAGTTGAGCATCCTAAATTCAAAAATCCAAAATCTGAAGTGCTCCAATTAGCATTTCCTTTGAGCATCATACTGTCACTCAAAAAGTTTCAGATTTTGGAGAATTTTGGATTTCAGATTTTCAGATTTGGGATGTTCACCCTATACTAGGTATTTTTTGCTAGCTGCATATTTCACAGTATTCATGAATCCATGTAGGAATACACTATAACCAGTTCTTCGTTGATGGGCATTAGGGGCCTTTCTAATCTTTTGTTATTATTAATATAAACAATGCTGCATTGAATATCCTTATATATACCTCGTTTCACACATGTGCAAGCATTTGTACAACATAAATTCCTAAGGTATATGAATTTTTAACTTACTGAGCTTGATAGATAGTATTCCAATTTATGCTACTACCTTTGCCAATGCAAATATTTAATCTACCTTTTTAATTTTAATTTTTGCACATTTAGGGTTTTTCTTTTTGAGAAAAAAACAGTATGTCACTAGTTTTTATTTGATCTCTCTTAATATGTGGTTAAGCATTTCTTCAAGTCTAAAAATTATTTATATTTCCTTTTCTGTAACTTTTTCTTACTCATTTATAGGACCTCTTCTATATTAACAATGGTAACACTTTGCCAGTTATTGGGTTGCATATGTATTTTCTCAGTTTATCATTTGTCTTTTAACTTTGTTGATACAGTCTACCCCTGAACAACATGGGTTTGAATTGCATGGGTCCGCTAATATGCAGATTTTCTTCTGTCTCCGCCACCCTGGAGACAGCAAGACCAACTCCTCCTCTTCTACCTCCTTCTCAGCCTATTCAACATGAAGATAATAAGGATGAAGACTATTATGATGATTCACTTCCACTTAATGAATAGTAAATATATATTCTCTTATGATTTTTTAAATAACATTTTTCCTCTAACTTACTTAATATTAAGAATACAGTATATAATACATATAACATGCAAAATATGTGTTAACTGACTGTTTATGTTATTGGCAAGGCTTCTGGTCAACAATAGGCTATTATTATTTAAGTTTTTAGGGAGTCAAAAGTTATACATGGATTTTTCAACTGCATAGGAGTATTGGTGGCCCTAATCCCCATGTTCAAGGATCAACTGTAATGTTTTTGCCATGTAGAAAATTTTCATTTTTAAGGAAGTTAGATTTATAGATGTTTTCTATTATGGCTTCTAGAGTTTGGTCATACATAGAGAGATGTTGCCCACTCTGATATTATTATTACTTTAAAAGTTCTGTTTGATTATATTTCTTGGGAAATATAATTTCTTGGTTATATTATATTAAATTATAAATTTATTGATTCCATTTCTTGGGAAATATAATCAAACAGAACTTTTTTTCTTGGGAAAACATAATCAAACCGATTTTTAGTAGTGAGTATGAATGTGATTATGTGAAAGATTCTGTTTTTGCTAAAATTTCCTATCCTTTACTGAGAAGCAATTTTAAAAGTAAGAATAAGCCTTCACTCTTGATGTGGCAACCTCAACAGTGGGGGACTACACAGGAAGGAAGAGTCCCAGCCTGTGATGCAGAACTTTGGAGGAATGCAAACCAATGAGAAGCTGCTCCCACCCTCCCATTTCTGACAAAAGGAGCAAGAAAAAGCACTGTAGAAAGCCCGAACCCCTTTCACAGCTGGGTGGTACAACTAGCATAAAGACGAGATCTGATTCTATTTTTTAGCTTTCCCTCATAAGAACCTACAAGAACCTACCAGATCCAAGGTAGGGAAAATAGTGGAATAGATGGTGATGCTACTATTTCTTCTAATTATTTTCCAATAAATGGGCTTATGAAATAAAAGCTGCTTAAATTGACAAGTCAGTGGCAGTGTAAAGTGAAGGGGAGGTTAGGGATACTAAGGATAAGAAGTTACTATCAAATTTAAGATTAATCTGTGGTAAAATGCTCTGGTAAAATGCTCTAAAAGCTAAGGTTACAGTGTCTTGAGTCAAAATAACAAGTGGTTAAATGACAGTAGTTAATCTTGTGACTCACACAACAGTTCTTAAGGTTCAGAAGTGAAACTAGGACTAGACCAAGAACAGGCAGGGTCTTTAGGGTTTAGTATACTAAAGGCCTATTTTGTGATTGCCAACAGTCTTCATTAAAAATGCTCTCTCATGTAAATCTCATGTCTTCTTGGTCCTCTAGCTAACTCAGGGTCACCTAGGACAATGTGGCACATGTGTATTAGGCACTCAATAAACATTTTTTAAATAAATTAATAGTTAACATGACAATGACAATAGCTAACATTTACTGAATGCTCTATGTACTTGGCATAGCACTAAGAACTTTAAAAAAAAGATCTATTCCTCACAACATCCTCTGAGGTAGTTATTCTTATACTCAATTTACAGACTGGAAAACTGAGGTCCAAAAACGTTACAACCTGGGTTTAAGTCCTGACTTAACCACCTTCTAGCACTCATCTTGGGGAATACAGAAAATGAGAATAAAAGAGACAGTTAAGAAAGGTCTAGAAAGAAAGAACAGAAAAAGTAGATGGGAGAAAATCACTAAATAAGTAACAATAGAAAAATGCTGAAGAAAACAAATTTCCAGATCAAAAAGACACAAATATCTAGAATGATGAACGAAGAAAGTATGTGTAACAAGATATTCAAAGGCTTCAACAGAGGAAAAATGGTCACCTACAAAGGAATATGAATCAGATTGGCATCAAACTTCTCATCAGCAATCTTGATAATGAAGAAAAATGAGTTTGAACCTAGACCATTCAAACTATCATCAAGTGTCACAGTAAAATAAAGATACTGTCACATAAGCAAGGACTCAATTTATCTCCCTCTAACATACTAAGAACCAAGGAAACACAAGATGTATCAGAACTAAATGGGAAGTGTAATGACAAGAAATTCCAGCATGACAGCTTTATGGCAGGCTTGGATAGCAAATGGTCCAAATTAGAACAGACAATTTAATGGGCTCCAATAAAAATTTCTTTATGAAAATGAACTAGAAGATTCTAGTATTATGGTAAAGGCACAAGTTTCTGCTTCCAACAACATAAAAGAAAAGCAATCGGAAACTCAAGAAAAAACGAAGTGCTATACAAGAAAGATATAGTCCAAAGAGAATCATCTTCCTTCAAGCAGCACAGAGGGCATGATACATTATCAATAAGGAGGAAAAATTAATTTTGGTATACTACTGACTCCACTGTGACAAACAAGTACAGAGCCATAACACAAACACTTATTTGATTTCAACATCTATAATTACAGAAAAAATATGAAGATTCAAATAATATACAGTACAATGTAACCATTATTAGTCTCAACAAAATCAAAGTAAATACACAGTTCCCACAATTTAATACAGTGGGGTTTCAAAGACAGGGTCAGTCACAAGATAGAACAAGAAATAAATGCTACTTAAATTTACAAAAGTGACAAATACAAGAATATATATGTTTGCTTATGTGTACAAATTCTCTGTACCAAAAAACTGGTAGAGAATTTAAAACTGAGTGGATAATTCAAGGAATTTAACAAATCTTTATCTTTCAACATGGTAAGTCAATAAGTCATGTCCAAAGTAAGTCAAGACCTAGCAATATAAACATATAATTTAGAGTTATGGAACTATCTATCTTATGGGAAACAAGACAGGCGATAGGAAAGGATAAAATCGAATATTGATGCTGCTCATTATGATGCTTTTTAAAGCATCATTATGATGCTAATGATTAGATAGGGTTGAGAACCTTTGAATAATGCCATGCCGATACCTCTTTTTTTCCACATAAAACAACTTTTTGTAGTGTGTAATAATGTCTGAATTAGAGATTGGGCCATATTCTGGGAAGAAAAACAAAAGAAGACATCTTTTCTACATTAACATTAGAGAGATAAAGTACCTTTAAATATTTTAGGGAGAAAAGTATTTTCCATTTGGAGTTAAAAGTCAGACTATTAGTTTAAAGTTATTTAGAGTGGTACATAATAAATAAAACATATTAAGATCATTGCCTTTAAATCTTTGGAAAGAGAAACAAGCTTTTCATGGATTTAAATTCAAAGAACTTTGGAAGACTTGTAAGAAATAAATAACGTCAAGACAGAAAAGAATATTTGTATTACAAGTATTCCTTACTACTTACAGCTGCATTTATTAGGCTTACTAGTATTTGTGGTAATATCTACTTCAAAAATTAATCTTTCTCTAAAACTCTCTCTCTGTGCTAATAAAATCAGGATTTTACCTACAGGAAGCAAAGTAAGTTCCTACGGAAGCTGGTATGCTCACATGCCCTTTGCCTCTTAACAGAGCTCAAAGGGGACAAGGAGATGGAAGATCAAGGACCCTTGCACACTCCTCATTTTTTAGGATAGTGTTTCAACAGTCCAGGTTGAATGTATAAAACAGAGACTCATGTAAATTTAAGAAATGAAGAAAGCTTAACATCACTTCTGGTCCAGACGACTACCCCTATTCTTATAGATGGGCACACCTAAAACCAGAGAGAAAGTAATAAAAGGTCTTTTGCCACTCAGTGAGATATGCTGGGCATTTCCTATACATTAATATTCAATTTTCACAAAAACAACTCTGCAAAGGAGGGAAACATATCTTGATTTTACAAAAGAAAATGACACAAAATTTAATGACTTGATCAGTGTCACAGAGCTAATATGTAATATTTATATATTCTGCCATTTCTTGAATTATAATAGAACTTTTAGGAATGTTAAAGTAATAAGGTATCATATGTGCATTAAGGAATCTTTCAGGGGATATAAAACAGTGAAGTCTTGATAATGATCTATATTCTGATATCTGTAGTGAGATAATTTTAACTTCAGAAAGAGAAAAATTAATACACTAGCTATGGGGAACCAGAACTCATTCCATATGTCAGGCAATGACTTTTTAGACATTGAAACATATATTAAACAATGTTTCATTTGTGGCCACTTGTAGTAGGCCTTTCATAATGGAAAGAGTCATCTTATATTGGATCTAGAAGTAAAAGAATATAGTTCAAAAAATAACCAGAAGTTCACTTAGAAATCAGTTACATATTTTAACCAGATATAAATGTTATGATCATGTTTATTACTCAATATACAGAGTATTCAAAGTATCTAAGTGACAAAGTAGAAGTCTCAGAATTCCAAGAAACTGCCTCGTCTTCATTTTTAGATTTAATAAAAGTGGAATCAGTAATATGCTATCTTTGAGTTAAAAAATTCTCTGCAAATATTAGCTCTCACCTACCATAAATTCATAATTTATATCATATACTACAAAATAACAATAACAAACTGGAGTGTAAAAGTCAATGTTTACTATATAATGAATACAAGTTACCTCTCTTTCTCAAGTTCTTCTAAATATCCAGTACTTTCTCTGCTTCCATTTACAAACCCTCTTCTTGGAAATGAACCCATTGGAACAGGACTGCACTCTCCTGAACGACTTGATACAGATCCTTCCCGGCTTCCGTAAGATCGGAGGGACATTTTTGACCGTAGTTTCACTCCAGGGAAGTTACTGCTATCTAAATTGAGTTCTAAATAAAATAGAGACAAGTTTTTATATAACAATAGCTTTAAGTGGTCTAAAATATTTTGTATTCTATTATATAGTTTTAAAAGTGAAATCTTGCATTTACAGTTTAGCCACAAATATGTATGACTAAATAAAAAAATATTTAGAATCAGAATGGCTAAACTTTCCCTGCAAAGTACACTTGGGTAGGGGGAAAGTAGGAGTATGTATGTTATTAAAGGAAAATTAGACGGAATGTCCTTCCTTAGATTTCCTCTAGATAATATTTTGGAACTCAAAAGTAATTTCTCTGCCTAGCTTCAATTATTATTAAGCATGTTCCCTGTTCTGACAGTGGAATTTTCAAGCAACAAAATGAGAAAGACATTCTTTTAAAATTCTGCTAAGAGGCACCCAACAACTATTTGCTGATTCAATGAATCAATCTGATCTATTCTAGCACAGAACTTAAATTGTTTCACAGTTTCTCAGGGGATAAATCTATATCCCATCTCCTCAGGAACTGGAGGAACTCTTACCTAAAGACCAAAAGTCTCTTTGTCTTTTTTTAAATTTAAATTAGATGGCCATAGGTGGGGTATATGCATAAATACCCTAAAGAGGGCTTAAAGAAGATAGTTCCGAGATGTTCACTCTGAATTTAGAACGAACATATTTCTACAGCAAATTTATTTTCCTCTGCCTCTTAACATCTATTAAGAAAGGGTAAGAATTAGACTTCTACAATGTAATTGTGATATTTTTACCAATTGCTGTGTATTTCAAACACTAAACAAAAAGTACTGAATTTATTTTTTGCTTGCATAGAGAAGTAAAAATTGGTCATTTTTGGAGGATTTGTTTGGTATTATATCAAAGGAATTTAAAAAAATACATGTTTGAAAATATTTCAAAAATTATTCTAAAAATGGCTTATAATTAGCTTATATATGTGATAAGATAAAGCATTTCTATCCTTGATGAAGATAATACTTTTTCAAATGAGACAGTGGGCTTCAGTCTGTGGCATACAGCATACTAAAGTCCTATTTAAGGACTGGCAGAATAGCAATGAGCTTTAAAAAGAGCTGAAAATTATCAAGGAAGGGATCTAAAATAGTTTATTCAAAGCCTGCTAAATGTTTAACTGAATAATTGACGAGCAAATAGACTTTTTTATATATTTGTACTTCAACAATTACATTCTGATGAATAATGCTGATATACCAAGAAAACTGATAACATCCAAATCAAGAAAAGCTGTCCTTGGATCTACACACCTAAAGTTGACAATTTGTGCTTAAAAAGTTATTTTAAAACACTTTTTAAAAATCTACCTTTAAGACGCTCTAATAAGTCAATCTGTCCAGAGGAAGCCATAGCTTCATCTTCAATACTTCCTTGTAGCTGTTTAAGTACTTCCTGTAAAAAAAGAACACAAAATATTAACATAATGAAATTCTAAATAATTTCAAGACATGATTCTGTGTTTCTTGGCATTTAGGTATGCTGAGGAAAAAGGTCCTTTTAGATTACTTTGAAAACATGTCGTAAGCTGTGAAGAACTTTACATATATTTCCTATTATTCGTTATGAATAATAAATCATACCCCAATAATAATAGTAGTGATAGTTCGTGACAATGGCGACTATAGGGTGTTTCTGTTCAAGATAACTATACAGCACACTTAAGATACATTTATTACTTCTAACTTTAGGAAAACACAAGGCAAATTATTCCCATGTTTCAGATAAACCAACTGAGACCCAGGGACTTGCCCAAGGCACCAAAGCTAGTTAGGTGTTTAGAATCCATGTCTCTTAAACAACTTAATATTGAAGCTTTTATATATCACATTTAATATATTAGCATACTGATTTATATTTAGCAGATATTCAAATGCCTGTATGCTCACTACCTTCTGACTTTTGACGCCATTCTTCTTCTTCCCATGTAAATCTTTTCTTGATAATTTTTTCTCAAAGAATGTTGGAAATTTTCATTTTCTACCAGTTTTTCTATCCTTGTGTTTGTGAACTTTGGCTTTTGCTGCATGTTCTTTAATAACAATTTATATTATTTTCCATATACTGACGCATTCCATTTTAGCTCCCAGCATAGTACCATGTTTGACCAATTATGTTTTCCAAATGCAAGACAACCTTGTAATTAATAGTCATGTTCCCCTATATGAAAAGTGATTCATAAATGCAATGAAAGGAAAATCTGTCAAAAAGTGAGTGAATGCAACAAACATAACTTCACTGATTTACCTTGACAGTGACACTGCAAAGATTAAAAACAGAGTCCCTAAGTTATAAACAATAAATAGCCTATGACCTTAGGATCTAACGTTTAAAGTGGTTACCCCAGAGGTAACCACTATTCTGACTTCTTTATCAGAAGAGTTTGTCATGTTCTTGAACTTTGTATGAATAGAACCATAGAGTATATAATCTTTTGTATCTCACATTTTTTCTCAACATAATATCTGTGAAATTCATCCATGCTGTTGCATCTATCAGTTCATTATTTTTTAATGTTGTGTAATATGTAGTAGTTTACTGTATAAATATACCTCAATTTATTTTTACTTTCTCTTCTTAATGGGTTGTTACTATTTGGAAGCCATTATGTAGTATGCCACTATGAACATTCTTACATATATCTTTTAGTGGACACATGCTGTAACTTCTCCTTAGTACATTTCTGGGAGTTCAAATGCTGAGTCATAGAATTCAAAAGAAACTGCCAAAGTGTGTGTGTGTGTGTGTGTTTGTGTGTGTTTTTAAACTCCTGCCAGCAATATCTGAGTGTTCCAATGCTCCATATTTGGTGTAATCGGTCTTTTAAATTTTAGTCATTTGAGTAGGAGTGAAATAGTCTTTCATTTCTCTGATGACAAACAAGGTTGAATCTCTTTTCACATGTTTATTGGCCATTAATCTTCTTTTCTGAATTGTCTTTTCAAGTCTTTGGGCCATATTTTAAAAACTGGATTGTCTTCTTATCACTGGTTTGTAGAAATTCTTTATAATATTAGATCTAAACCGAGTCTTTTGTCAGATGTCTGTGTTACAAATGTTTTCTCCTTTATGGCTTTCATTTTCTAAATGAAGTCTTCTGAAAAACACAGGTTTTAAATTTTGGTGAAGTCCATTTTATAAATATTTTTCTCTTTTGCTTAGTCCTTTCAGTGTCTTAAATTCCACCTACACCAAGGTCACAAAGATATTATCATCTGTTGTTTTCTTCTAGAAGCATACTGGAGTCTTTTGATGAACAAAAGTTCTTAGTTCTTAGTAAAGTCTAATTTATCAATTTTTTTCCCTTCTGTGGTTAGTGCTTTGTTACATTCCTTTTACATTTAGGTCTATAATCCATCTTATAATTACCATTTATTAATCAAGATAATCATCCTAAATTGAGTATTGCATATGACATGAGCTAGGGCTCCAGGTTCTTTTTTTTCATACAAATATCCAATTGCCCCCCCTGCACCATTTATTTAAAAGACCACATTTTCCCACTGATTTGCAAGATTGCCTTCGTCTTAAATCAAGTGACCATATATGTGTAGGCATTCTTCTGAACTCTATTTCTGTTAGTCTATTAGTCTAGTCTAATTACCACATTGTCTTAATAACTTTATACCAACTTGTATTAATTCTCAGACACTATCTTTTCAAATATTGTTTTTGCTCCATTCTCTCCCCGCTGAGACTTCAATTACATTTGCCTGAGTCCCTCATTAACTCTCACATACTGTTTTTTGTTTCCATTTTTTTCCTGTTTCACTTTGAATATTCTCTACTGGCCTTTTTTCAAGTTCAATAATTCTGTCTTCTACTAATTTTATCTTCTCATTAGTTTACTAATTCTGTGTTCAAACTGCTGTCAAGCCCATCCAATAAGTTAGTACTGAAAGTATTTTTCAGTTCCAGAATATCTATTTGATTCTTTATTGTAGATTCCAATTATCTGTCAAAATTTTCCATCTTTTCTCCATTTTTCTTTTTCTAAGACATTTATAATGCTTAAGTTAAAATCTTTGGCTACTGACTCCAACATCTGAATCATCTCTCAGTTTGCTTCTATTTGTTCTCTCACGTAATTTTCTTGTTTCTTTGCATTTCTTATAACTTTTGACTTTATGCTAATCATGTATACAAGAACAAGAGAGACTTAAGTTGACGGATCATATTTGCCTTTCGAGTTTGCCCTTTCCACAGAGTAGATCTCCTCTATCCAATCAGGAATTGAAAATGGGTTGGGACTTAGTTGCAGTTTCAAGTTCACATCTAATTTGGTTTTTCCCTTTACTTGAGTATGTCTCTATATTTAAATAAAAAATATGAAACGTCTCCATCTCTTCAGCCCTTACCTTCTTCCCCTACACAGCTTCAAAATCTGACATTTGTCTTGAATGGAAAACCAGCCGTATTTGATATAGTAGGTAGGTTTTCCTCCAGTAAGTCTCCTAAGCATTATAGGAAAGTGGATATTTCACTTTGCTTTTCCAGCTCAGCCTTATTCTAAGGTGGCATTTATCTTCTTAGACTTAGAAGTTCTGTCTCTTTGAGGGTGTGGGCTCAGATCTTTAATCTCCTGCTCCACAAAGTTCAAACTCTGGCAAATGTCTTGAGGAAGAGATCTGTGGTGTGAAAAATAATGTGTCTCTTCTTCTAGCAGGACTTTGCCTCCTAACATTCTGCCTTTCTAGTCCATCCTCAGCCTCCTTCCCCACAAGAAGGTTCAGCCAACGTCCCATGGTAAAATTCAGCCATGCATTTGGAGTTCCTCTAACCGCCAATACTTCACATCTGCCCTCATGTTTGCCAAGATCTCCAGTGGTTCTTTCCCCCAGTAGAAGTCATCTGCCCGTACCAATGATGCATCTCAGTCTATACTCAGAGTCAATATCCCCATGGAAGAAAATCATCAGTAATCTCAGCTAATCCAGAAAGGGCTCTTTCCTTTTTGGAATTAGAGTTAATACAGTCGTTAATGCTTCCACAGTTCTCCAGTGTCTTTAAAAGTATGATTTTTGTATTTTATCCAGTGTTTTGCAGGTGCTGAGGGGGACTGATTGGGACTACATACCGCATATAACCTAGAAGAGTTTTCAATTTTCAAAGACTTTTTCAAAGGAAATGCAACACAATTGCAAAGCAATTCCAAATAAAATGTTTCAAAAAGTGCTTTGAGAAATTGTAGATTTTAAAATACATATGCAATTTTGAAGGAGAGAATGTTCATCTGTATTTATAAATTCAGGAAGCTTGGATTAAAACATTATTCAATTACATTATATAATCACACATTGTTTTTTAAAATATTTTAAGATTTTAGAAACATTAGAGAATTATTCATTAGAGATGAAATATGCTGTGGTCACATCAGTAATATTCATCTATGAGCAATTGTGTCATTTCAGGGGAGTTACTACTTCACCCACATATATCAAATGTATCAATCTGAATTTTTTTTTTTTTTTTTAGACAGAGTTTTGCTCTGCTGCCTGGGCCAGAGTACAGTGGCATCACCATAGCTCACTGTAACTTCGAACTCCTGGGCTCAAGTGATTCTTCTCCCTCAGCCTCCTGAGTAGCTGAGACTACAGGCACATACCACCATGTCCTGCTAATTTTTAAAATTTTTATAGAGACGGGGTCTTTCTTTATTGCTCAGGCTGGTCTCCAACTCCTGGCCTCAAGCAACCCTCTTGCTTTGGCCTCTCAAAGTGCTAGGATTACAGGTGTGCACCACTGTGACCAGCCTCAATCTGATTTTTATTTCTTTTCTTACATGCTGAAAAGAAAAGATACATACCTTACATGTACATGATTTTATAGTTTATAGATCAATTTATAAGTATTTCATTTTGCCAAAATACAACAAAGATGTAAATGCTTCATTAATGATTTGCCTATAGATAAGACTTCCTATACCATACCGTTTTTTAGTTTAAATGCTTCACATCTCTGTATGACCATATTTACCTTGTTGCTATGCTCTGCATTTTAAAGTCAATTTAAAGAATTCTAGCCCTGGAGTAAAAAAAATATAGTACATAATTTTTAAAAACAAGTTTAGCTATAATTTTGTATTTATCTGATTCCAGGTCATCTAAACCCCATTCAATTTCTATTTTATTTTATTTTTATTACAAAAAGTTTCAAACATATACTAAGTACAGACAATATTATAACAAACCCCCATGTATCTTCACACTCCACTTCAATAATTATCAACTCATGGTCAATCTTGTTTCACCCAAATATATACCCATTTCCTCCATTTCCATCCCTCCAACCCAATTTATTCTGAAGACAAATCTCAGACATCATATAATTTCTTCTGTAAATATTTCAATATGTATACATGTATATTTAAACAGGGATTCTTTCTAAACACAACCACAATACCATCATTATATCTAAAAAATAAACATTTCCTTAATATCCTCAAATATACAGTCAGTGTTCACATTTCCCTAACTCTTACAGATATATTTCCCTGGCTGCCACACACAAAATATTTTTATAGTTTGTATCAATGCCATGTAATCAATAGCAAAGCAGTATCCTCTTTTGCCACTAGATGGTACTACTGTATAAATTTTAGACTTCCTTAGTTTAAATAATCTAGTTAGAGAAAACATGTCTTGTCTTTCTTTGGGGTATATAGGTTAATGATCAGGAAACATGATTCAAGATTATATAATGTATTATAAAATCTAATAACATTTGGAGGGAAATAACCATCATATTGGATTAACTTTAATCCAATGTAGGAAGTGATAATAGTTCCAAAAGTATCTTTACACAAACAATATTATAAGACAAAATAAACAGGTCATGGTTTCTGCTCGTTAACAGCATAATGCCTCTCTAGGAGGAGACACATAAAGAATTTCATTATAAGGTTGTAAGTGCTATGATACCATGTGTCCAACCCTAAAGAAAACTATGGACAGATCTGCAAGGATTTCTGCAGAAGCAGGTGCTGAGTAACAGTGAATTCATGGTTGAATTCTGACCTATCTGAAGTGCCATTATTCATGAGGCATACAGGCTGAGCATCCTAAATCCAAAGATATGAAATCTGGGATGCTCCAAATTCCCAAACTTTTTGAGCTCCAACATGACACTCAAAGGAAATGATCACTGAAGCATTTCAGATTTTGGGTTTTTAGATTAGGGTTGCTCAACCAGTAAGTATAATGCAAATATTCCAAAATCTTCTGGTCCCAAGCACTTTGGATAAGGGATACTCGATCTGTATTATACCACATGGATAAATGGTCACCCTGGTATTTCATCGTGGATTTTAAGAGTATGATTTGTACTGTCACTCTGAGAGACACTGCACTTCAACATGGAGATGGATCTAAGGGTAAGTTAAAATGTCTCCCAACAATAAAATTTTGAATTTGCTCAAATAAACAAGAGATCTCAGAGTTCTGTACTTGGTACAAAAGGGACATTTACTATCCAGATAGACCTGCCAAGAGGAGTTCTCTGCAAAATATACCACACCCAAAACAGATGAAAGAATATTTTAATTCTATACCTTTAATAACAATTTGAGATTGTGTTGATCAGTATTAAAATACCAAACTACTGTTTTTTAAACCTATTAGGTAACTGATGCAGGTGTTTCTAAAGTCACTGATTGATAAACTAGAAAAAAATGTTTATTTACAGTCATCCATAGATTAGCAAGAAAAAAAATGTTTGTTTACAGTCTACCTTATTTCCAAAAGGATTTGAAGTAGATATTTTGGATGTCTGTCAATCCTGGGGACAGTTTTACCACAGATATTGATAATTAGAGAGAAAAGACTGATAGAAAGAATAGTACACATGAACAAAAGGTTGAACCATTATGATATTGAATATAAAGGGTAAAAGAGAAGCAAAAAGTTACTTCAGTGATACACAAAAGCCTGGAGAATAAGGGAGACCTTGAAAATGCATAGAAGAAAAAAACTAGGATAGAATAGAAAATGAGTAAGGAATAAGAGTAGTGAGTAGACGGGAAGAACAGGGTCAGGAACTCAGATGTTAAAATAGCCAAGGGGCCGAAACAACATAAAGCAGGAAGAATTTTTTACAAAGGAAGTAGGCAACATTTTTGTTGATGAGCTCTGATTCTATGGAGTTATTAAATTCAGTGAGAAGAGAACCTGCCTAAGTAACTGAGAATTAAAACAGCTAAAGTTTTAACCTTGATTATTTTAAAACTAAATGTGTTTTCCCCATTATAGACTGAATATTTTATAAATTTTCTTGGAGGTCATCACAGCTTTTCAATGCTATTTGGCTTTGAAGATGCCGTGGAAATCATCTAGACTAGTGTGATGACTGTTTTCCAAAAAAAGACAACTGAAGTACTAAAGGATAATCAGAGGTCATGTAGCTCAGTTTGTGGCAAAACCAGGGATAGGACCAGGTACTGACTTTCAGTTTGGGGTTCTTCCCACTAGGGCACTCTGATTTTTTTGATCATTTATCATTGTAACACTTAAGTAGTGATAAGATAGGAGGGAGTCAGGGAGTAAGGCTGTATTTAATGTCCCAGATATATTCTAAAATCATGAAATTGATTTCTATGAAATGCACAGAAAACCCTGCCTCAGTATAGTGATAGTAAAGTTGGTCTCTTATTTTTAATCTTAAAAATAACCAAGAACTGACTAGTTACTAGAGTTTTACATTTATTTTCCTTATATGATTCACTGGATGAATTCAATGTATCTTATTTAAAAATATAAATGCTAACTTTTGTAAGAAAGAGTTTACAACATATTATAATATTGCTTAACTTAAAATATATTTTTATGTAAGTATCTTACACCAAGTTTACAAGAGGGAATATTGAATAAAAATGGATAAACTACAATTAAACATCACAGTCTTTATACCTTCATATTAGATGCCTCAGTTTCCAGTTTTGTAAGATGATTGGAATTATCTTCTAGCTCTTGTCGAAGATTTGAGTTCTCCATCTTCAGTGCCTCAACTTGCTTTAACAACTGATCATATGAAGCTGCAGCCATCCTTGGCTACCCTTGGACCTATAAGGTTAAAAAGCATTTTGAAATTCACTACTAAAAATAAAGTGGCTGCTTGTTTTTAAAGAAAGGAATAAAGGAAACAAAACTCTTAAGACACTACATAAGAATTGTGTTAATATGATAGTTTTGGTCTCAAAACAATATTGTTCAAGTAGTAGCATCTTTCTAAGAGGATGAAACTCTGAGGTCTTAGTTGAAGACAAATAGAACTAAAATAGAAGAGAGAACTTCAGCAGTGTTTGAATACAACTGCCTTTTCACAGGTGGATAAGATTTCTACCAGGTAAGAATTTTTTCAAGGTTTTAAAGATATTTTATCCTCTTACAGGCAAAACTTAGGGAATATAATCATTGATAAGAAATTTATATTACTAATGTTATTTTATTTCTGGATTTTGTCTAATAGTCATAAAATTTTAGAGCTATAATGAGATTACATATTCTATTTCATCACTTTTCATTTGATAGAAGGCTAGTCTTAAACATCCTCCATGGTGAAGTAGTTCTGAAGTTCTAAGATCTCATTAAAAGGCAGTCATTTAACAAAATGGATATGGAGAGCATGAGATGGAGACTAAAGCTTTTTAATAGGAAGATGATAAATAAGAATTACTAATAAAGTCCTATTAAATTTATTCAAAAGAATGAATATAATAGGCCATGCTATGGCATATATGGCCTTGGGACCCACTGCACTCAAATTGAGGCCAAAAGACACGTAAAGAAAATGGATGACCTGAAGAATAGATACCGTCAGAAGTAAAGCAGATTCTGGCAGTTAATTACATGACTGGGAAAGAAAAGGGGAAACGAGGAAGACACACAAGATAGCCAGGTCATAAGAGATTCTTGGCATGAAGAATTATAGAATACTGGCAGTTATATTAAGATTAACCAAGTAGGATTGAGGATACCCACATTCTCTTTTAGTTTACGCCAAACTCATTTTGGAAAAAATATATCCTACCTATCTTCATTATTTAATAGCAGAGGAGTATTACATAGTTTGTACTTACATAATATTTAAAGAGCGTGACATAAAAAATGCTTCTGTAATATGAAATCCACTATATATAGATAAGGCAGACAGGTTATAAAACTGGCTAGTCACAATACTGGAGTTCAGTAACTAGAAGGCCCTAATAAGGGAAACCAAGGGACTCAGATCTAGTCAGACTATAATGGTTAGAGTCAACAATAAACCTGGTACAATCTAATGCCACCTGAGGAGGAAGGAGAGTACTGGAGGTGGACTACAAAACTCTCTGGTTGAAAAGAATGAGCACTAGCCTTGCATTTAGAGACTTGGGTCTTAATTTCAGGCCTGGTTATGGTTTCACCTTTGCCCCTTCATTTTATGAATAATTCATTTCGTAATTTGTAAATAGACATCTACTACCTGCTTTAATACAACTTCAAGGGATAGTGCTAGGATTAGTAACAAACGGTAGACTAAAAAATAAAAGTCCTATGTAAATTTAAGTTATATTACTAAAATACGTATGTAATATAACTTCCTTAGTAAGACTTAATGTTAATCTACAGAAAATGTTACTCTCCTCCAACCAATAGACAAGAGGTGAAGAAGTAATTCAGCCTATTGAAAAAGACAGAGGTGATGTCTCAAAAAAAGAGAGAAATTCATAGGAGTGATCATTTTTCTGTTTATATCATACCTTTAATAAGCAGGTCTGGAAATACATAGCTCATTAAAAACCATATGACAGATATGGGGATCTGACAGAATTCTAATAATGTAGGCTTAAAATTCTTTATTTTAGATAGAATTAACAGGCAATTTTATACCCCAAAAATAAAATAAGAGAAAAAGTAATAACAAACAAAAAAACAGGCACACCCAGGTATGCTGAGACACAGAAATTATAACCTTACACAATCTCAAAAAGAGCCAGATGGGCAAGATGAGCAATGACTACTAAAAGTGCTCTTTTTTAGAAGAATAAAAAAATTCAATCCTTCAGATGGACAATTCAACCATCAAAAGGATGATCAATCATGTTTTTTTCCTCCACTCCAGAATCCCAATCATTAAAGTCCTTTCTGCTCTAGAAAGCATATAATTTTATGGAAATCGTAAGATGTTTCATGGAGAAATACCCTACCTATATCCTTTTAGGATGTTGCAGCCATCCCTTCCCAACCAAAAATTGCTTTATACAAAATTTGTGAAATCATACTGTACTCTAGAACGCCCTTTTTGCAATCACAAGGATTTCATTCCAAATACATATGAACTAAAAGTCATTCTACAACATTTTTTAAAAATTTGAAACGTGTGATCACATTGCAGCTGCCATGTTTTGTGAAATGGGGAAAACCTCTGAATCTTTCACTTTACTGAGAGTATGCAAACGTCCCAATTTATTTTTCTGTAGTTAAGATGCCTACTAAAGAGATTCCCTTACCCCATAAATGTGGGGTAGGGGAGAAGAAAGCAAAAAGACTGTTATCTAGAGCTTTATCCAAACGTTCACTGAAAAACAAATTTACAAGTATCATAAGAAATTAAGGCAGAAAAGTTTTAGGCAGGCAGAAGACACTCAATTAGGATTAAATGTGGCAGATTCATTATTACTAATTTAAGAAGTTTGAGATCACTTTTTTAAATTAGTGGAGCTGCTTTTTTTTTGAGACACAGTCTTGCTCTGTCATCCAGGGTAAAGTGCAATGATGTGATCATAGCTCATTGCAATCTCAAACTCCTGGGCTTAAGCAATCCTCCTGCCTCAATCTCATAAGTAGCTAGGAATACAGGCGCTTACCACCAAACCCAGCTAACTTTCTTGCCTTTTTTTTTTTTTTTTTTTTTTTTTGGTAGTGACAGGGTCTCACTCTTGTTCAGGCCAGTCTCAAACTCATGACCTCAAGCAATCCTCGCGCCTCAGCCTCCTAGAGTGCTAGGATTATGGGTGTGAACCACTGCACCAGGCCACGGAGCTGCTTTTATTATTTTGTTTTAGTGGCAAAACAAAGATATATTTGTTAGCACTTTCAGATAGTAATGAAAAAAGAGGAAAAATACAAATAGGAAGGCGGGAAGGCAGGAAATCAAAAGACTCATAAAAGACTATTGTGCTCAAATCCATGCAAAAAAATTTGAAAATGTGAATGAGACAGATAGTTTACCAGAAAATATAATTTATCAAAATTGACCCCAAAAAGATGGGAAATCTATAAAATTTACAATGAAAAAGTTATTGCTATTAGAAAATTGATATCACTTGTTAATAGATCTACCCAGAAAAAAATATATGATCATGTCAAAAATGATGAAAAGACATTTTACAAATTCAATACCCATTCTTGTTGAAAATACTGAATAAAAAAGAACACATCTTTAACATAATATATCAATCCCAAAGCCAGCAGCATACTGAAGTGGAAACAGTGGATACAGTCCTAAAGTTAGGCAAGGCCTACATTTACCATTCTGTTCCTGATAGTATTAGTCAACACAATTAAATTAATGAAAGAAATTAGAAAGAAAAAATTAGAAAGGAATACTATTGGCAGATAATATAATTATATACCTGGAATATCAGAAAGCATCAACTAAACATAATAAGGATAATTTAGTAATATGGTGTGGTATAATATAAAATATACAGAATCTCTGTATGTACAAAGAGAAACAAGATACAAGATGAAATGAAAGAAAAGATCTCATTTACAATAAAAAGAATCTAGGCACAAACTGCACGAGTGTCCAAAACATATATGTAAGAAACTATAAAACATTTTTGAAAGACAGAAAAGTAGACTTCAACAAATGGAAAAACCTTCTTGTATGTGAAGATTCAGCATCGTAAAATGTCATTTCTCCTTAAGTTAATTTATAAATTTTACAGTCCCAATAAAAATACTATATAAGGTTTTTCTTTTGTTTTCTGCAGCCACACATTTTTTAAAAACAAGCAAAAATAGGAAAATACATAAAAAAGCATGAGGTAGACCTACTATATATTAAAATATTGTACAAAGCCTTTATAACTAAAACATATATGTGTAGTTAACTATAATATATTGTACCAGTAGGTTAAGTTCTTAGTTTTGATAATTGTAGTAAGGATATGTAAGATGTTGACATAAGGGGAATCTGAGTAAAGGGTATATGGAAACTCTACTATTTTTTCCAACTATTCTGAAAGTCCAAAGCTATTTAAAAATTAAATGTTTTTGAAAAAGTGTAACATTGGAACATGAATAGTTCAACCACTAGAACACAATTTTTAAAGTTCAGAAGTAAACATATGTCAATTTAGCATATGATAAAGGTACTGTCTCAAATACTTGTAAAAACATGGATTTTACATAGGTGGTGCTGGGAAATAGGACAGCAATGAAGGAAAAAATGCGCGTATTCTTTACACTTAAACACTAGGATACATTGCAAAAGGAACAGAGATTTAAATGTTCAAAAAACATTCCACTGTCTTTTAATTATGAAAACAGTTATACCCTCTTCAAAGGAGGGTGTTATGCCAGCATGGAAAATTTTTATTTTAATTTGTTAATGGCTATAAGATATGTAGAGGACCAATTAAGAGTTCTTTGAACTGGTGATGTCTGTTCCTAGACTAGGAATAATAAAACAGATTCTCAGGGTACTTCAAGCAAACGGAAAGTTTCTATTTGGTATAAAAGCACAACTACTTTTAAATAAATAGAATACATCCATGCAGTGGAATACTACATTGGCATTAAAAAGAATGAGGCTGGTGTTTAAAAAAGGAGGCAAAAAACAAAAAAAGGGAGGGTGCCAATCACTAAGTCTTATATGGTCCATTCTGTTCTAGTCAAGATAAAAGGATTGTATAAGGATAAAAAATATCACTGAAAGAATATACAAAAATACAGTCATTGTCTCCAAAACCAAGGTCTGAGTTCTGGTGAGAAGTTATCTTCCTTTTTATTTTATATACCCTTTGTAGAGTTGGAAAAGCAAAGCAAAAATTTGGTTCTTTGAAAAGACTAAATATAATTAGAGAGAAAAAAAAGCCCGAACACGTAAAACAAAGAAAATTCTAGGAGCAGAGACTGATTCAAGAAGAAACAGAAAATCTTAATAGTTCTAAAACTATTAAAGAATTAAAGCAGTAGTTAAATATTTTTTCTCCTCCTCCGAACCCCTCAAAAATATCATATCTAAATGATTTTACAGACACCTTCTATCAAACTTTTAAGGAACAAATCATTCCAATCTTATACAAACTCTTCAAAGAACTGAAAAACAGAAAATATTCTCCAATGCACTCCATGAGGCCAATCTAACCATGATAGAAACGTCAAAGATTGTGTGAAAAAGAAGTATAGGCTAATATTCAGATATCGAATCAAAAATCCTAAACAAAATATCAGAAAACAGAATATAATAGTACACAGTAGAGAAACTACAGCAGAACCAAGCTGAGCTTATTCCAGGAATACAATGATTATTCAAATAATAGATCATTTATATACATCACTCATCAGATTAAAATATTAAAGAAAAACCATGTGATCATCTCAATAAACAAAGAATAAACATTTCATAAAAGCCAGTTATCTACTCATGATAAAAACTCTTAATAAACTGGAATAGGAGGGAAGTTGTCAAAACCTACAGTGTGAACGTCATTCTTTATAGTGAAATGTTACAGACAGCCTTTAAAATCAGTAGGAAGATGGAAGTCCTAATTAGCATAGTAAAATTTTAAAAAAGAAAGAGTAATGATTGGAAAAGAACAAAACAGAAAAATCTTAAGAAATATAACAATTTATAGGTTATCAGATATAAAATCAATATACAAAAAAAGTTTTCAATTTCAAGCAGAATTCACCTCATCCATTTTAATTCTTTTCTCTGTATTTAACAACTAATGCAAGTCCTTACCCTCCATTCTATTTCTCTTTCTCTTACCTACTAAGGCCGCATAGATAGTGGTATTTAGTCTCCTGTCTGCAATATTCTTTCCTCATCCCTTCCTTTCCTCACATTCTATACATGGCTACACACATTGATAAGACCAATCCAAGCCCCCATATCAAGTGTGGCCAAGCTTCAAGATAGCCATCACAATTACCAGGAGCAAGGGTTGGCAAATAATTTCTATAAGGGCCAGATAAAAATATTATAAGGCTTTATGGGCCACATGATTTTTGTTGCAACTACTTGACTTTGTAGCTGTAGCACAAAAGCAGCCCCAAACAATATAATAAATGGATGGAGATGACTGTTTCAATAAAACTTAATTTACCAAAACAGGTGGCAGTCTGCTGACCCTTGGTCTAGAGCATAAATCCCCAATTCTGGTTTTCAAACATCCCAAGATAGCCCAAATAATTTTAAAGGTTATTGAGAAATTCCTAATACTAAAATTAGTGTTTTACTTTTAAATAATAGAAGGTAAGCTGCTACGCTGGAAAGAATAGCAAACTAGGAAGTGTTAACGTCTTTGATTTTTTTTTTTTTGTTAGCAATCATTTTTAATTCCTACAATTTCTTCATCTTTATGGCATTGTAAGGTCACATCTTTATTATTTTTTTACTATCACTCTAATGGTATCGTAGGAGAAAGAGGTGATAAATGTGGTTGATTAATTCCCTAGCTTGAATCAGAAATTCTATTTTCACATTAAGATCTTTAATGAATACAGCATTTTTATTTTTGTATATGGTATGAGTGTAGTGGTCTAACTTTTTTATCTTTCATATGGATAACCAATTACATGATCACTATTTATTAAACAAACCATTTCTTTCTCACTGAATGGAAATGTACCTCTCACATGCTAAATTCTCATGTATTCTTAGAGCTGTAATGACATTTACATTAATTTGAGACAGATTCATATTTCTATAGTAAGTCATACTCTCTCATGAATAATTCAGGCCCTTCAATCAAATTTTCAAGCCCACCCCTCCACCTCCTGCCAAGAAAAGATCCTACTCCTTTCATATAAAATTTATCCCTAGGTTTTTTGCTGTCTGAGCTGCTATGACTAATACACCACCAATCCACACCAAATACTGCTAGTACAGATGAAAGCCAGTGATTCTATTTAATATATATATTTTCCTTATGCAGTCATCTTATCAAATTATCCTATCAATTCTAATGGTTTTTCCAGTCGATTTTCTGGGTAGGCAATCATATAATCTGTAAATAAAGATATTTTTGCTTCTCCCAATATTTGTACCTCATTTCTTTTTGTTTTATTGTTAGCTTGAAACTTAAAAATAACGCTGAATAAACTACCTTATTCCTGATTTTAATAGGAATGGTTTAGTGTTTCACCATTTAATATTCTTACTCTTAGATTTCAGTAAATTTTTTAATATGTTTAGGCATTTTCCTTTTATTTTAAAGTTTTTATTAGTCATGGCTGCTGAATGTTTTTATAGCAGCTTTGACACATAGTTTTTTCTTTTAATTAGTTGATGCAGTCAATTCTAAGATTTTCTAATGTTGAACCATCCTCGATTCCTGAAATAAACCTCACTTGTTCATGTTTTATTCTTTTACTAGTCTGTTGATTTTTCAATAAGAGAAACCAGTGTATAGTTTTTAATTTTTATAATATTTTAAAATAAGGTTTTTAATTAAGCTTATAATAAATTCATAAAATGAATTGGTAAGTATCTCATCTTTTTATATGGTCTAGAATAGTCTGAATATCTATTCTTTGAAAGTCAGCTAGAATTCAAATCAGAAGGTGCCTTTTTAGAAGTAAGATTTTAAAACTATTTTAAAATTTCTTCTGTGGTTAAGTCTTTTCATGTTTTCTTCATTTTGTATCAATTTTATTAACAGTTCACCAATACATTACCCATTTCCTCTAGCTTTTCAAGTGTATTAACGGAATTATATCTATTCTCTTAATTGTATAATTCTTTATCTGAAGGTTATCTCTTTTCTCATTGATGTTTGTTTTGTCTTTTGTTCCTTTAAACTTTCTAAAGTTACATCTATTTTATTGGTATTTACCAAAAGAAATCAACTTTTGGTGTTACATATCCTTTCCACTACTTTGTTTTCTATTTTCTTCATTTCTGTGTTTATCTTTACTAATTATATCCTCTTATTTTCCATTGGTTTATTTTGTTCTTTTTTATTACTGTTATTTAAAGTGATTAATCTGTTTCCTTACTTTACTTACATATTAAATTGGTTTCTTCCTTAATAATACAAATATTAAGGACATCAATTTTTCTCTTAGTACGGTCTCATCCATGTCCCACAGGTTATAGTATGAAGTGTTCTCCTCTTTATTTCTAGGTAACTCATAATTTCAATCTTTATTTCCTCTTTGATCTAGGGGATACTTCAAAGATCCTTCTCAACTATTAGGTATATAAGGCAGTTTGGGTCATCTTTTTATTGTCATTGATATTAATATATTATTTATTATATTAATTGGAGACTTGCTTATAAAATTGCTACTTAGAATTTTTATGGGTTTGCCTTTATAAAAGAATATGACTAATTTTCATTAAATATCCAACTGAAATGTTTTCAAAAGACAAAAAAGTGTACAAAGTTCTATAACTGCTGACTATAGTATTTATTTAAATCCTCTCTGTATGCCCTTATTTTTGTATATTTTGATAAATGAAATTCAGAAAGCCTACCATTCATTGCATACTTAAAATATGCCATGTACTATAAATGCTTTCCATATATTATCTCATTTAATCATCATAACCACCTTTAAGGAAGGTATTACTCCTCATTTTTGAGTTAAGAAAAGCAGAACTCCAAAAAGGTAAATAACTTCCCTTAAAATCCAGATCAAGAGGCTAAGCCAAGATTCAAACCCACATTTATTTCAAATGCTCACGCTCTTAAAGACTGGGTAATACAATCTCTGTCCAGCTTTCACGATCTATTATATCTGATAATAGCCTACCTTCCAAACTTATTTCCCAAGATAATCCTCCTTCTTAAATAAGTTTCTCCTTATTATCCTCTACAAACTATTTCATACTTTTGTACTTTTGCTTATACTTCTTCCTCTTTTTGAATACCACATCCTTTTTTCCCCTGCTTTGTTTTAACATGTCTTCATCCTTTAAGGCCAAGCTCAAGTGCCTTATACAAAACTCTCCTGATATCTCCAGCCAATAATGAGTCTTCCTGCTGATTGAACAGTAAATACTATACAACTTAGCCTAATTGTTCTCTAACTACTCTATTTTACTTCAGCGTGTTTAGTCTTCCCAGCTAGAGCATAAACATCTTTAAGACAAGGTTTATATTTAATACTTAGCTTTCGTAATTCTCAAAATGTTTTATTCAGTGACAGCCACATAAAAGACAAACACATGCAAGAATGAACAGAACAATGCATTATCAATCAGCCACAGAGGGCAAAAAACTGGAAAAAAAGGCAAAAATTCAGAGAATGTCCAAGATGATATTTCCATTAAAAAAATAAGACAATAGATTCCTTTCTATGGCTATACAATTCGAATCAACAAACATTTGAGAACTTTTTATACACAAGATATCATGCAAGTATACATTATCTCATTTAATCATTTGATTAAATGGGTTGAATTATGTTCTCTAAAATGTATGTTGGGTCACAGGTACCTGTGAATGTGACTTATTTGGAGACAGGGTCTTTGCAGATATAATCAAGTTAAGATGAGGTCATACTGAATTAGAGTGGAACCTAAATTCAATGATTGGTATCCTTATAAGAAGGCCATGTGCAGAAACAGGGAAGAGACAGACATACAAGAGAATGCCATGTGATAACAGAGGCAAAGATTGGAGTGAGGTGGCTGCAAGCCAAGGACTGCCAGCAACCATCAAGAGCTAGGAAAGAGGCATGGAATAGATTCTCTCTCATTAGAAGGAACTAACCTTGCCAACACATTGATTTCACACTTCTAGCCTCCAAAACTATAAAAGAATAAATTTCTGTTGTTTTAAGGTACCAGTCTGTGGCACTTTGTTACAGTGGCTCTGGAAAAATAACACAGGGATAAAAGATAAGTTGACATGTTTCTTGTTCTCAAGTAGCTTATTGTCTACCAAAGGGGATTATTCTAATAGAAAGGGTAAATTGGATCAGTATATAAATATATCAGAGTTTTGTATCCCACCTCACATTCTCTTGGCTCACTTTACTCATTGCTGCATCAATCAGCTCATTGCAGATGGAAACTGACGGCACGTCAGCTGCACCAGGTTATCTTTTGCTTTCTGTCCTAGGGCATCTCTGATACCCTAGTGTGGATTCCCAACACTCATGCATGAACAACTCATAGAAGAGTGAACACTTCATGGGGCAATCATTGACCAAAGGGGAACAGGAGCTAGCACATAGTTCTTTTTCTTGGGTGGACAATTCTGAGGCATATTCTATATGGTTCCTCAGAAAGTTCTGGCAGATCAAACCACAGTTGTCCAAAGTGGTGACCACCCTGAGAACACATGCTCTTACTATCTGTCCCTCTTTCCCTATTTCACTCTTTCCAGGCTTATACTTCTATTCTGTGGATCATTTTCCAAAGTAAAATATTTCACAAAAGGCCTGCCCCTCAGCACTCAGATTGACAGGGACTCAGACTAAGATAAGAATAAAATTAGATTGAGTCAAACTGTGCCCAAAAAAAGGAAAAAAAAGAGAGGAAAAAAAGAATAAAATTACAATTCAAGGGCAAATGTGGGTTCCAAAGCATTGACAGAGAATGCTACAGGAGTCAGACCTTGCTGAGAAAACTGAGGAAAGTGTTCAGAATGGAAAAGCCATTTTAGAAGGAACCTGAGAGATGGCATGATTATAACAAACATAAATAGGAGAGGACAGTATTCCAGGAGAAAGAACAGCATGATCAAAGTTCAGAGGCTGGAAAAATGATGTTCTTCTGGGGGAAGAGATGGTTATCTAATTTAGCTGAAATACAGTGTGGAGGAATCAGGGAAAAGAGGGAGGTTAAGGGTGTAAATACAGACTGGAACAACATTGTTGCTAGGTGACTTCACAGTGTACGGAAGCTGGAGTTTGAATAGAGAACCTACAGAAATGGAGTTATAACAAGCCTAGGGTACGAAGGGAAAGTTAAGGCCATGTTGCTTTAACGTTTCTCAGTTTCTATTACAGACTATGTTAGAAATAGCTAATATACTGACATAAATTAAATGATGAAGTTATAAAACCAAGAACCTAGAAACAGCTAGTGAAAAATATATTTCAATACTGTTCAAAGGGCTGGGTACGTGACTCACACCTGTAATCCCAGCACTCTGGGAGGCCGAGACAGGAGTATCACTTGGGGCCAAGAGTTCAAGACCGCAGTAAGCTATGACTGTGCCACTGCACTCCAGCCTGGGTGACGGAGTAAGACCCTGTTTCAAAAAACCAAACCAAACCAAAAAAAAACCCCAAAAACTGTTCAATGAATATCTGGTTATCATCTTAGTGATCATTATATATTATACTATACTTTTAACAAATCTGATAAATGAAAATCTGAATTTACCAGAAAAGTAACACTCATTCACAAAAGTATAAATAAACGTAAAAAAAAAAAAAAAAACCAAAACAGTTCAACTTAAAAAAATAAAGAACTATATGTATGTGCCTGTGGTAGAAAGAATAATGGCTCCACAAAGATGTCCACATCCTGACCCCCAAAATCTATGAATGTGCAACCTTACATGGCTCAAGAAACTTTGTAGATGTGATTAAGTTAAGGATCTTGAGGCAGATTTTCCTCAATTATCTAGATGGACCCAATGTAATCACAAGGGTTCTTAGAAGGAGGAGGCAAAAGGGTTAGTCAGAGAGATTTAGTATGCTGCTGGCACTGAAGGTGAAGAAAGGGGCCATAAGCCAAGGAATGCAGGTGGCTTCTAAAAGCTGGAAAAAACCAAGGAAATGGATGCTTCCCTAGAGCCTCTGAAAGAAATACAGAGCTGCTGCTATCTTGATTTTAATCCAGTGAAAACCATTTTAGACTTCTCTGTCCTCTAGGACAGTAAGATAATAAATTTGTGTTGTTTTAAACCACTAAGTTTGTGGTAATTTGTTACAACAGCAACAGGAAACAATGCCCTATGATCCAATGATCCCTCTCCTAGGGATAAATTCCTGAGAAATCTTACTGGCCCATGTAATTATCTTAAAATATATCCATAAATTCTTTGAAACTACTTTTTTAAAGAGATATATCCTAATTTCTGTCTTGTTTGAGTTGGATTTAGTGACTCAATTCTAATAAAGAGAATGTGGTAGAAGTAAGGTGTGTGGCTTCTGAGACTAGGTCATAAATGGTCTTTCTTGTTGAGATCATTAGGGGACGCCAGCTGCCATATCATGAAGATATTCAAGCAGCCCCATGGAGAGGCTCACATGACAATCAACTGAGGTCTCTTGCCAACAGCCAATGAGAAGCTGAGATTATGTGAGTGAACCATTTTGGAAGAGAATCCTCCAGTCTAGTCAAGGCCTTTAGATGAGAGTAGCTCTGGCTGACACCCTGACTGCAACTTCATAAGAGATCCTGAGTCAGATGACTCAATTAAGATAGTCCTGAATTCCTGCCCCACAGAAACTCTGAAATAATAAATGTTTGCTGTTTAAGCCAGTAAGTTTTGGTGTAATTTATTATACAGTGATATGTAACTAACATAGTCCATACAGAGTCACGTACAAGGATGTACACAATAGCAGTGCTTATGATAAAAGAGATTTGGAAAAAACTTGGAGCCTTCACTAGAGGAACAGTGATAAATACTACAGAATACTACATAGTAAAGTTAGCATCACAAACTAGATGGACATAAAGTATAATGGATAGATCTTAAAAGCAGTACTGAGTTAAAAAATGTTCGTAGATCTAAGTATACATAAAAGAAGTGAAAGCAGGGACTCAAGCTGATATTTGTACACTCATGTTCACAACAGCATTATTCACAATAAACAAAAGGTGGAAACAACACAAGTGTCCACTGACAGACGAATGGATAAACAAAATGTGGTATATACATACAATGGAGTATTATTCAGATTTTAAAAGGCAGAAAATTCCAACACATGCTACAACACGAATGAACCTCGGGGATATTGCCCTAAGTGAAATAAGTCAGAACAAATATTATATAAAAGAACAAATATTATATAATTCTTCCTACATGAGTTTCCTAAAGTAGTTAAATTCGCAGAGGCAGAAAGTAGAGTGGTTGCCGGGAATTGGGGGAGGAAGAAATGGGGAGATACTGTTTAATGTATACAGAGTTTCAAGTGGGGAAGATTTAAAAGTTCTAGAGATGGACGGTGGTGATGGTTGTGCAACAATGTGAATGTACTTAATGCCATAGAACTGTATACTTAAAAATGGTTAAGATGATAAATTTTATGTTATGTATATTTTATCACAATAAAAATTTTTTAAAACCTCAATTGTAAAAAAAAAAAAAAAAAATAGACACACAAAATGATGCTAAATATTTCCCAAGAATTCACCCATATTTAATAACACACTTGAATGAGTGTCTATAAGGAAAAGTGGGAGTAGAGTATGGGAATAAAGGGGAGAAGGCTTGCCTTATGTGGACTGATGATATCATGATTTTATTTACAAAAACAATTTTTGAGAACATATCTATTCATCTAATCTTCTCATTATATATTCAAGATGCTTAATACTTCAAAAGTAATTTACTCTTCAAAACTATCTGTGATCACAAGCAGATTCTATGAAAAAGCACAATGTTTTTTTTTTTTTTTGTTGTTGAGACAGAGTCTCACTTTGTTGCCCAGGCTAGAGTGAGTGCCATGGCGTCAGCTTAGCTCACAGCAACCTCAGACTCCTCGGCTTAAGCGATCCTACTGCCTCAGCCTCCCGAGTAGCTGGGACTACAGGCATGCGCCACTATGCCCGGCTAATTTTTTCTATATAGATTTTTAGTTGTCCATATAATGTCTTTCTATTTTTAGTAGAGACGGGGTCTCGCTCTTGCTCAGGCTGGTCTCGAACTCCTGACCTCGAGCGATCCACCCGCCTCGGCCTCCCAGAGTGCTAGGATTACAGGCGTGAGCCACCGTGCCCGGCCTAGCACAATGTTTTAAAGAGCAATCCACCATGTTCTTCTAAATTAGAAGATATTTTAGACTACATAAAAATTTAAAGTTCCCAGGAGTAGCCAAAGCAATCGGTATTTAACTTGCAATAAAATTTCACACAGTTCTATTGTAAGTTTTCTAGAAGTTAGTTTCTATGTCTTATTTGACTCTTTGGCACCTTTCATAGGTCTAACACTTAGAAAGTACTCAATAAATATGTAGCAAATGTATTTCCTCAAGTATTACTCCTCTATTATTTGGAATCATAATGTTCTATCCCATTATATGTGCCATATAGATAGGTTTCACTCAGGCTCTGCCACAAAAAAAAAGAGGGGAGATCAAAATTGAAGAAAATATTTAAACATATAAAAGTATAAAAGACTGGTTAAATTATGTGAAATTATTAGCAGTACAAAATGGAGAAAAATGATAAAATCAAAATCTACAAAGCAAGTAATGCAAATAGAAAACATCAATAGCTTTGATTCAGTTCATAAAGTATACTTGTGAATATTTAATTTTCAATTCCTTAATAGCACAATTCTGGCCACGTCAACTAAAAAATGAATAATTCCAAAGACCACTAAAGCCAATACCTCAGTCATATATATTTTACACTATAAGAGGAATCAAATCAACTTAATTTAGTTCTTTATTTCTTACTTAATTCAGAAAAATATCTCAATCTAATGCTGTCCTATTTAGAGTGTTCATATGATTTTAAGATCATTCCAAAAAAGTATGTTTATGAATATCATTATGAAAATTGCTGCCTCTCCATTTGCTTAGTTACCAGGTATTTTATGAAGCATTCTTATATTGTAGTTTTTCCCACAACTAAGTAGGATTTCTTTTTCATTTGATGATTTGTTAGTGATTTATGTTGCTTTAAAAATCATTTGTTATATGTTATATTGTATTTTATGTAGTAAGAGGCATTACAAAATAGTTTCATAGAATCAGAATAAAATAGAAAAGACTTAAGCTCTTCACATTCCTATACAATATATGACCTTGGAATAAAGTCACAAGCATACCTTATTAGGAGTACTCTAACACTTAAAATGAAAATAAATGGTAAAAGATCATTTATGTAAAAGTAAGAATTTTATAAACTCTCAAGCCCCATGCTAGGTGAGATTAAAAGAATTGAATATTAGCTATTAAATTTCATTTGGAATTTTAATGTGACATCTTTAATTTTAGCTACAGTTTCCACTAGATTTTTAAAAAGAGACCTAAGTACTATTAATCCTGATATCCATGATCAAGTAATTTTTAAAGCAGAAATAATTTTTTAAAGAATAAAACTGTCTTAATTCATCAATGAAAAATTTATGTTGTCTTATTTAAGTCCAATTCCCTATTATCTAGAAAAAAATTACTGAAAACAAAACTGTAAGTTCTCTTAAGACTTTCTATTACCTAAACACTATTTAAGAGGCACTGTCACTTATCCTGGAAGGCTTTACAAAGCCACTGCCATCCTTGGTCAGGGAGCGGGGAGGTGTGGAGAACTGACTACTAAATATACATAAAGACAAGGCATTTAAAACTGTACTCAATCTGAAAACATACGTTTTTACACGTTTAGGTAAAGGGAAAAAATAAGTGCAATGGAAAACACTTTATATCAAGAGTATATCTTATGAGTATTCACTAAAAAGAAATACATCTAAAAGAAAAGCCATGGTGCTTTAACATATTTGCCTGTACACTTTATTCAATGACAACTAAAAGTGACCCAAGAGAAATATGCAATTACTTAATAAATATAGATCTTAAATATTGGGCCTAGAAAAAAATGTATCACCAAAATTTTGACATTTACATTATAAAGTGATTTGCTCTTCAATGACCTAATTAATGACATAAAAGCTTCACTAACAAAGGAAAAGATCCACTGTTTCATACATAATTTATTAAGATTTCCTTTAGGATTTATGTTAAATCAAAGAATTTGAGCATCTCTTTTGTGATGTAGAATTAAAGTGTCTGATACATTCCACTGTCAAAACATTCATAGCCTGATATTTCTCATACTTTAAAAAGCAGAATAATTTTCTCTCCTATTCAGGGTACATTATAAACTATGGCTTCTTGTAAATGGACTTCTACCCCCAACATTTGCTGCAAGGTTTCTTATTCCTCTGCAGTCATCTTTTCAGCCTAACCGGGAGAAAAGCACTGCTGCAGTCACCAGCAAAAAGCCACTACCTCTGCGTTTTGTAACTAACAAAGAACACTGGTATCTTTTTGCCTCCCTATTCACAGGGAGTTCACTTAGATGTTTTACAAAAGCAGGCACATTACCGGTGACCAGTATTTCAAGCTGGTCAACCACCACCACTCAAGCTCTGCAGTACCTGCCTCCTCCTTTCCTCCCATCCCCAGTAGCCCTTTCTACTAGATTCACATCAGCCATCAGCAGCAGCATTGTATCCCCTCTTTTGGCTACCACTGCATGTGTCCTTGTCGCCAGGGAGGAAAAAGGGCCTTTCAAGGGGCTAGAGCTTTTGCTTCTCACCATGAATATGCTCCATTCTTTGTTGTCCTCTACCCGTTTCCTTAGATACTGTTATTCCACTCTACTCTGTCAACAGGCATTATAAAACAAAACCCCCTTCCAGCTTCAAAAACAGCTCTTTCTCACAAGACTCCCCTTAACACTTCTGCCCCTCCCCCACTTCTTCCTCTTCTGTCAAAAAGCCTGGATCAGAAGCACAGGAAATCCATCTCCAGTGCTGCAGTGGGGGGCGGGGGGTGGGGGTGACGCCCCTGCCTCCTCGATTGGCATGTGGCAATGGACCCCGTGCCAAGGAAAGGCCATCGGTTTAAGACAGCGTGAGGGAAAATTGCCTCCCCCCTCCTCCCGCAGCAAGCCTGGCCATCGTGGCTCCAGCACCTACCCCATTTCCGAGCCAGGCAGCACCTCCATTCTGTCTCCGGTGACACCCCGGCCGGCTGCGCCAATACAGCCACATGTCGGTCACGTGTGCCCACGCCCAGCCAATCACCAGCCTCCCGACGGGAACGGGGAGCGCTCTGGTCCGCATCCAGCGGATTACACAGCTGCTTCACGCTCCGCTTCCCAAGCCGACCGCACTCCGTAGCAGGGTACCCCGCACAGGGCAGGGGGCCCCGCCCCGCCGAAAGGCCGGCCTGAGCCCCAGCCCCACATCAAGTCCCGAGTCTCCTGCACTGCCCCTATCCCTGGTAACCCATGGAAGCTGACGGTAGCTGACATGCATAACAGGGCGGGGTAAGGGACGTCCACAGGGCAGAAAGATTAGCATGGGATGTTAGAGGTGGGAGGGGGAGTAAAAAATTGTATCTCATACGCTATGATTTACATACTTACATGTAACAGGATTCTATTAAATGTATTACAACGAATAATTTTAGATTACAAACCACTGACTTGTTAGGTAAATCACTCGAATTATGTTTGAATTAAAAATACAGTTACCAGAAAAGCTATGATGGCAGCACAGCATAGTGGTTGAGTCAGAACCCTGGAGTCATGTGGACTGGGCTGAATCTTTGCTTCTGCCACTCCGGCTCTTTAACGTTAGTCACTTAACCTCTCAGTGCTTCAGTTTCCTCTACTATAAAATGGGAATGGAAGTATGGAATGGAGGAGTTAAAATATACGAAGCAGTATTTAGAGAAGTCCCTGATACACAGTTACGCTGTTAGCTACTACTAATCTGAGGTTTAAATTTAATATTTTAATACAAATTCTCCATTCCATTTAAAGCCAACCACGTAAAGCTTAAATTACCAATTTCATGAGTTAGAAGGACAAAAATCCAAATTGCCAAGAATTTAAAATTCTGGTGGGGAACACAACAAAGTGACTATAGTCAACAATAGGTTGTGGTATTCTTTAAAAGAGTGGAATTGGAATGTTCCTAACACAAAGAAATGATAAACGCATGAGGTGATGGATACACCAATTACTTTGATTTGATTAATATACTTTTTTTTTTTTTTTTTTTTGAAACAGAGTCTCGCTTTGTTGCCCAGGCTAGAGTGAGTGCCGTGGCGTCAGCCTAGCTCACAGCAACCTCAAACTCCTGGGCTCAAGGGATCCTCCTGTCTCAGCCTCCCAAGTAGTTGGGACTACAGGCATGCACCACCATGCCCGGCTAATTTTTTCTATATATATTTTTAGCTGTCCATATAATTTCTTTCTATTTTTAGTAGAGATGGGGTCTCGCTCTTGCTCAGGCTGGTCTCAAACTCCTGAGCTCAAACGATCCGCCCACCTTGGCCTCCCAGAGTGCTAGGATTACAGGCGTGAGCCACCGCGCCCGGCCTGATTAATATACATTGTATGTCTGTATCAAAACATCATATGTGTCCTATAAATATATAACTATTAAGTATCCATAATTAAAAATTAAAAAATTTAAAAAAAATAAATGGGGAGAAACCAGTTTCCATTATCTATTTACAATTTAAAAGTAAATTAAACTTTAGGTTTTCTAAATGAGGGATATCTACTATAATGTTTTATTAATTTTTCAAATTAATAGTGTGAAAAGCAAGTTATTAAATAGCATATTTGAGGCAATCTCATTAAAAATTATATATATTAGAAAATTAATAGACACACAAGAAAGTGTTCATAGAGGTTATCCTTGGAAGGTAGGATTATAAGGCTATTTCTGCTTTGCTTTTGTGTTTTTGGATTTCTTGTTCTTTATTAGTCCTTGTGTTATAATGCCTGACATGTAGCCAATACATTCTAAATATCTGTTGAATGAACAAATGAATGACTTCCACACTGACCACATAGTACTATAATTAGAAAAATCATATATTAAAAGTTTAAATACATTTAGAAACTATTTATTAATATCTTCATATTAAAATAAAGGACTTGAATCAATTTCATTCCATCCTAAATAACTCTATTATGAAAATGACTTAGTTTTACGAAATGTTTTCAAGATTCCTCTTACTAAAAGAACATGATTCACTGCATAGGACTTATTTATATAGTCACTGATTATTTGTGACAAATTCAGAATAGATAATTTCTCATAAAGCCTAGCATTTACAGAGGAAAAGGATCTTTCAAAACAAAGAGTACATTTTAAAAGTTCCTCAAAATAACTTCTTAGTACCCTAAGAAACAATTGTAAGTCTATTACCCTTGACTCAGACTATGATTCAAGCTATTATTTAGTAAACCACTTTGTAGCCAAAATATTTGTCTAAATTTTTACTGCATGTATTGTAGAAATTAGTCAGTGATTTAAATGACAGTTTTAAAGAAAGCTATGACCATTACATCTTCATTAATCACTGTTTGAAATCTAAAAGCAAGCCAATCTAAAAATTTTACATTTTATAATGTTTCCAATTGAATTATTCAGTAACATTTTTCAAACCAGTTTCCTCAGAAATTCCAAAAGTTTTATATGAATTTTTTTAACTACATTTAGCTGTTTTAAAACTATAATTAGGCTAGGTATGGTAGCTCATGCCTGTAATCCCTGCACTTTGGGAGGCCAAGGTAGGAGGATCACCTGAGGCCAAGAGTTCGAGACCAGCCTGAGCAACATAGCCAGAGCTCGTCTCTACAAAAAATTTTAAAAATTATCTGGGCATGATGGCAAATGCCTGTAGTCTTAGCTACTCAGGAGGCTGAGATGGGAGGATCACTTGAGCCCAAGAATTTGAGGCTGCAGTGAGTCATAATCATGCCACTATATTCCAGCCTGGGTGACAGAGCAAGACCCTGCTTCTAAAAAAAGAAATAAAAAACAAAACAAACAAAAAATCCCCAACATAACTAAAAACATATACAATCAAAATATATTGGGACAAATTTGAATATGAAGATCACTGAAGCATGACCTTGTGTTACCAGGTTTGTATGTATCTAAAAATAAAGCTCCTGTCATCTCTGTATCTCTATTTAATTGAACATGTTATTGCATTAAACATGTTATATGCATTAAAAATATTTTCTGATCAAAATAAAATACAGAAATAAATTGTATGATAAGGCTATTTTAAGAATGCACTGACAAACATGCCCTTGATTTCAAATATAACCAGCTTCACTGTTTTTAGTAAATGGCTTCATAAGTAAATGCTATAAATATGAACACATGATTTACCTCCCCCCAACCAAAAAAAAAAAAAAAACCCTCCAAACCTTCTACAGCTAAAAAAGTGACTAAATAAGATTAATAGGATTCTTCATGTTTTAAATCTTGTTCTCCATTTCTACACAGACACATTTGATCTAATTTAAGACTTGTGGTTTAGAAAAATTGACAAGAAGAATACAGGCAACAATACTGACTAATGTAGAGTTAAAATCAGTGCTCCTTTCAGTTGCCGTAATTGATTCCTGTGCTTTATCAATAAACTTAACTGTTTCTCTTTACTGAAGACGTGTCTATAGAGATCACAAAAGTTTTTTTTTTTTTTGGTGACAGACTCTCACTCTGTTGCCCAGGTTAAAGTACAATGGCATTATCATAGCTCATTCCAACCTTGAACTCCTGTGCTCAAGCAATTCTCCTGCCTCAGCCTCCCAAGTAGCTGGGACTACAGGGTGTGTGTCACCATGCCTGGCTAAAAATTTTTTTTTTTTTTTTAAGGAGGAGACAGAGTTTGGCTATGTTGCCCAGACTGACCTTGAACTCTTGGGCTCATGCAATCCTTCCATCTGAGCCTCCCAAAGTGCTGGGATTACAGGCATGAGCTACTGCTCCTGGCCAAGGTTTTTTTTTTTTTCTCCTCTTTAAAAATCATAACTATGCATTGAAAAGGCAGTTGCTAACGTAAATTTGACTTCTATAGGAGATAAGGCATCAAATAAAGCTCAGATTTATTTAGATTTATGCTAGGTTGTGGTATGATGGAAAAGCATAAGAAGAGAATAAAATGAGTTAGATTTCCAAGGCCAAATTGGCTGTGAAGACTTTTCTATACTTTTCATGGGACATGAGAAGGAGGTGAAATGTTACAATGGCAATGAGATTTTTAGTGATGTATAAACTAAGTAGGAGAGAAATACATTCACAGTCTGCTATAAGCCAGACTTATCTGTGTGTTCTGTGTTACCTCAAGAGGTGACAGTCTCAAAAGCATTCCTAGCATCAACAATAGAATTATCAAGGGGGCCCAATGTAAGGGTCAATGTAATTATTTTTTCTCCTCCAATCTCTCTCCTCTCAAATCAGCAAATGTCAAGATCTTTTTTTTTACACTCCTGTTCAAGAACATTCCATGGCTTTCCACTGCTGACAGTGGAAGTCAGAGAGTTTGGAGTTTAGTCATGGAGTACCCTGAAGGCCATGTCAATTAGTCTTTTCTACACTAAAAATATTTTCTAAGTGTATTAAAAGTTTCCTATGGCTGCCACAACTAATTACCATAAATTTAGTGGACTAAAACAACATAAATTTAATCTCTCACAGTTTTATAGTTCAGAAGTCCAAGGTGGATCTCACTAGGCTAAAATCAAGGTGTTTACAGGGATGCACTCCTTTTTGGAGGCTCTAAGGAAGAATCTGTTTCCTTGCCCTTTCCACCTTCTAGAGATGGACAGCATTTCTTTGTTCATAGCCCTTTGCCTCCATCTTCAAAGCTAGCAATGGTGGGTTGAGTCCTTCTCACTCCAAAGGACTCTGATTCTATCATATCTCCTTCTCTGACTTTCATTTTTCTGCCTCCCTCTTCCACTCTTAAGGAACCATGTTAAAGACCCTTACATTGGGCCCCCCTTGATAATCCAGGATAATCTCCCTATTTTCCCATCACCTGATTAGCAACCTTAGTTCCCCTTTGTCACATAACCTAACATTCACAGGTTCTGGGGACTAGGAAGTAGATATCTCTGGGGAGTCATTATTCTGCCTACCACACTATAGGTTTACCTCCGACTATTTCAGAACTTTTATCCTAATAAATAATCAAATTAACTAAATAATCAGCCATTTCTAAAATCTATAGCTTCTTACTCTTACAACTCTTTGCTAGTCTAATGTGATACATTAGAAGCCTTCAGCACATGGAGATTGAAGATTTAGATTTAAGTTCTGAATCTTTCATTTTGTAGCTCTATGACTCTGGAAAAGTCACTTAACCTTTCTAAGACTTGACTATTCCCTCATATTTGTAAAATGGGAATAACTATCTGTTTGGCTTATTTTACAGAGCTGTTACAAGGATCAAATGTGTAATTGTGAGCAAGCTTTTATGAACTGTGAAATACTTTTTAAAAGTAAAGGATTATTAATTGCTCTACTGGTCCAAATTAAGGTTCAGCTCAACCATAAATTTCTATGAAGTAATCTACCATTCCACCTAGAGTCAATTCACCCTCTTCTTCCCTCCACTGTTCCTACCTCTTTAATGGCACAAGCACACTTCGTACCTCTGTGTGTACATCTCCTATCCCATTCATGATGATAAAAATCTCAAAGGAAGAGCCCACATCTGATTTTATATTGTATCTCATGATGCGTATCAGAAAGCTTTCTAGGTACCTTGTATACATACTGGAAATTAACATCAGAAAAAATACATATAAAAAAATGTATACAAAAAATACATATAGAAAAATGTTTTATCACCTTAAGGAATCAAAGAACAAGAAATAAAAACAAGAGTGCCGGCCGGGCGCGGTGGCTCACGCCTGTAATCCTAGCACTCTGGGAGGCCGAGGCGGGTGGATCGCTTGAGGTCAGGAGTTCGAGACCAGCCTGAGCAAGAGCGAGACCCCGTCTCTACTAAAAATAGAAAGACATTATATGGACAACTAAAAATTTATATAGAAAAAATTAGCCGGGCATAGTGGCGCATGCCTGTAGTCCCAGCTACTCAGGAGGCTGAGACAAGAGGATCCCTTGAGCTCAGGAGTTTGAGGTTGCTGTGAGCTAGGCTGACGCCATGGCACTCACTCTAGCCTGGGCAACAAAGTGAGACTCTGTCTCAACAACAACAACAAAAAAAAAAACAAGAGTGCCATTTCACCTATTAAATAGGCAATGACATTTTAAAGTAACACTGCAGGGTCAGTGAGGATACATGAAAATCTTTCAAAGGTCTTTAAAATGTTTCAAAACGCTTGCTATGGTTTGAATATGTCCCCCAAAAAGCATGTGTTGGAAACTTAATCCCCAATACAACAGTGTTGGGAGGCGGGGCTTAATGGGAGGTGTTCAGTGTTCCACTCTCATGAATGGATTAATGCTGATTATAAAAGGGTTTTAGGCTGTAAGTTTGATCTCTTGCATCTCTTGCCCTTCCTCTTGCCATGAAATGACACAGTAAGAAGGCCCTTGCCAGGTGCTAGTGCCATGCTCTTGGACTTCCCAGGTTCCAGAATCATGAAGCAGTAAATTTCTGTTTATTATAAATTACCCAGTCTCAGGTATTCTCTTACTGCAGCAGAAAACAGGCAAAGACAATGCTTATACCCAAGCAAGCCCAATTAAAAGAAATTATTCTATGTATAGACACATGCACAAAGATTTATAATTTAAAGATATTTGACATTATTTACACTATTGAAATAATAGGGAAAAACCTCAATAATTTCTAACAACAGCTTGGTTAATTATTCCTCTGGAACATTTATAGGATGATTAAAATTATGTTATATTAGATAATTAGATGATATATAACTGTTTTATATAATTCATGTGATATTAGGTGAAAATGCAGAATATTGTATGTTTAATACCAACTAGCTTTTTAAAAAACTAATTATACAATCCTTTGAAGTGAGGTATCACAAGGATGGAAAAACATGTACCACATGTACTCGCCATCAAATTGGTACTAACTGATGAACACTAAGGTGTTCACATGGTAGTAATACTCCATCTATGTATCTGTGTATTTGTTTAATTTTGTCTCCCTCATCATTATTTCCCAAATTGGAATATAAATTCCTCGAGGACAGGAAACTAGATTTTACTGCACTGTTATTTCCCTCACATTTAGAACAGTGTTTGGTGCTTTTGTTCAATGTGTGAATGCAGATGGTATAACAATGAATAAGACATCAACTTATAATATAGTAGGGGACTAAGACATTTACAACAAAAGTTTTAATACAAGGCAATGGATTGTTAAAGAACGGGAAACTGGATAGGTAATCGAGAAAGACTTCAGAGAGAAAGCAGAAACAGAACTAGCGTCGAAGGATGTTTAGGAATTTTTCTGGGCAGAGATTTCAATCTTATCTGTTAGGTTAAAAAAAGACGTCATCCTATAGGCAATTAAAAAAACATGTTTTAAATAGAAGGGATACATGATTAAAACAAGATCCACAAAGATTAAGAAGACTAGTTTCTAGTGTCCACTCAAGAGGAGAAATAATAAGAAACTATATGCATACTATTACTAATTTATAGTTAAACTTAATGGCCAAAAGCTTATTCAACTGGAAAATATGATTGCAGGAAAAAAAAAAAACCCACTAAATTATATACTATATGATACATAAAGAATTTATACTGAATTTTATTTTATTTTGTATCATTTTGGAAAATTTGATGACAGTTATTAATTCCATGTTGTTAATAAAACAAAAAACATTTCACATGTGAATTTATTCTAGTGCAAAAAACCACCACCACCAAAAAACCAAACAGAAAATAAAATCACCTTTGGCAAACACTTTACCTAACAAAATATCCAAATGTTTGTATATAAGTAAGGAAACTTTTTTTCCTAAATTCTTAACATGCTCTCATCTGGTAAAGCTGCAGTTTTAGGGCATACAATGTTTTAAACTATCATTTCCCTAGCAGAGAAAAAAATTCTGAGTAACTTTTTAAAGTTAAATATTTAAAACAAGATAATATGCTTGCCTTTTTTTTTAAGTATGTCTTCTTTAATATTTTTTAACTTTGATCTTTACCTAAAACCTAAAACAGTTACAAGACTGCTCCGAAGGTACAATTTTACCTTGTATTTTACAATACAAACATAAATTGTATTCATAAAGATATCATTTTAACACAAAAAACTCAGTGACTTAAGGTCGCCAAAACAGCACCAAATGTTTACGGTATCACTAAGGATTCAAGAAAAAGGAGCACATAGAATGAGTTTTTTTAAAAAAAACCTCTATCCCAGGAAAATAGGATTTAAGTGATTATTTCTTTACCATTTAAAATATCATAAAACACCTAGTTTCCTGGTAAATCATTTATCAGTTTATAACATATGAACCTGCCCTTGAAATACATCAGAATTGATAAGGAAAAACTCAATTTTAATTCTATATATAGTTTTTAGCCATCCAAATCATTTCTTTCTATTTTTAGTAGAGACGGGGGTCTCGCTCTTTCTCAGGCTGGTCTTGAACTCCTGACTACAGGCATGCACCATGATATCCGGCTAATTTATGCTATTTTTTTTTTTTTTTTTTAGTAGAGATGGGGTCTCGCTCTTTCTCAGGCTGGTCTTGAACTCCTGACTACAGGCATGCGCCATGATACCCGGCTAATTTATGCTATTTTTTTTTTTTTTTTTTTTAGTAGAGATGGGGTCTCGCTCTTGCTCAGGCTGGTCTTGAACTCCTGACCTCAAGTGATCCTCCCACCAATTTTAATTGATGTTAAAAACAAAATTTCATAATCAAGAAGAGAGATCATCTAAATAAACACAATCAGAAATGAAAAAGGAGACATTATCACTGACATCACAGAAATATAAAATATCAGTAGAGACTTATGAACAGCTATATGCTCACAACTAGAAAACCTAGAGAAAACAGGTGAATTCCTGAATATATACAACCTCCCGAGACTGAACCAGGAAGAAATAGAACTCCTGAACACATCAATAACAGGTAGTGAGATTGAATCAGTAATAAGAAATCTCCCAACAAAAAAAAGCTCAGAACCAGATGGATTCACAACTGAATTCTACTAGGTGTACAAAGAAGAACTGATGCCAACTGTGATCCTTTGGAACACTGAAACTATTCCAAAAGACCGAGAAGGAGGGAATCCTTCCTAATTCATTCTATGAAGTCAGTATCACCCTGATACCAAAGCCAGGAATGGATGCAATAGAAGAAGAAAACCAGTATCTCTGATGAATAGGGATGCAAAAATCCTCAACAAAATACTAGCAAACTGAATCCAACAGCACATCAAAAGGATAATTCACCACAATCAAGTAGGTTTCATCCCAGGGACGCAAGGATGGTTCAACATATTCAAGTCGATAAATGTGATTCACTACATAAACAAAATTAAAAATTAAAACCTCTGGGAGGCCGAGGCAGGAGGATTGCTCGAGATCAGGAGTTCGAGACCACCCTGAGCAAGAGCTAGACTTCATCTCTACTAAAAATAGAAAGAAATTAGCCGGACAACTAAAAATATATAGAAAAAATTAGCCAGGCATGGTGGCGCATGCCTGCAGTCCCAGCTACTCGGGAGGCTGAGGCAGTAGGATTGCTTGAGCCCAGGAGTTTGAGGTTGCTGTGAGCTAGGCTGATGCCACGGCACTCTAGCCAGGGCAACAGAGTGAGACTCTGTCTCAAAAAACAAAAAAAATTAAAACCATATGATCATCTCAATAGATATGGAAAAAGCATTCAATAAAATCCAGCATCCCCTCATGACAAAAACCCTCAAAAAACTCAACATAGAAGAAACATCTCAAAATAATAAAGCCCCTATCTGACAAACCCACGGCCAACATCGTATGAATGGGAAAAAGTTGAAAGCATTCCTCCTGAGAACTGGAACAAGACAAGGACGCTCACTTTCAGCATTTCTATTTAACATGGTACTGGAAGTCCTAGACAGAGCAATCAGGCAAGAGAAAGAAACAAAGGGTACCACATTGGAAAAGAGGAAGTCAAATTATGTCTGTTTGTTGACGATATGATCTTATACCTAGAAAACCCTAAGGACTCCTCCGAAAGACTCCTAGATTTGATAAATGAATTCAACAAAGTCTCAGGTTATAAAATCATTTTGCGAAAATCAACAGCATTTCTATATACCAACAACCACCAAGCTGAAAATCAAATCAAGAACTCAATCCCATTTACAATAGCTGCAAAAAACAAAGACAAACAAAACAAAACAAAACCCTAGGAAAAAATTTATCAAGGAGGTAAAATATCTCTACAAGGAGAACTACAAATCACTGATGGAAAAAACTATAGATGACACAAACAAATGGAAAAATACCCCATGCTCATGGACCAGAAGAATCAATATTGTTAAAATGACCATAGTACCCAAAGCAATCTACAGATTCAATGCAATTTCTCTCAAAATACCAACGTCATTTTTCACAGAATTAGAAAAAACAATTCTAAAATTCACATGGAACCAAAAAAAGAGCCCAAATGGTCAAAGCAATGCTAAGCAAAAAGAACAAAACTGGATGTATCACGTTACGTGACTACAAGGCCACAGTACCCAAAACAGCATTAAATTGGCATAAAAGTAGACACACAATCAATGGAACAAAATAAAGAACCTAGAAATAAAGCCATATACTTACAACAAACTGATCTTCGACAAAAACATACACTGGGAAAAGGACACACTATTCAATAAATGGTGCTGAGAAAACTGGATAGCCATATACAGAAGAATAAAACTGGATCCCTCTCTCTCACCATATACAAAAATTAACTCAAGAAGGATTAAAGACTTAAATGTCAGAAATGAAACAATAAAAATCCTAGAAGAAAACCCAGGAAAAACTCTTCCGGACATTGGCCTATGCAAAGAATTTATGACTAAGACTCCAAAAGCAAGTGCAAAAAACCCAAAAATAGACAAATGACACTTAATTAAACTAAAAAGCTTCTGCACAGCAAAAGAAATAATCAAAAGAGTAAAACAGAATGGGAGAAAATATTCGCAAACTGTGTGTCTGACAAAGGAATCTACAAGGAACTCAAAAAACTCACCAAGAAAAAACAACAACCCATCCCATTAAAAAGTGGGCAAATGACACGAACTGGCATTTTTCAAAAGAAAACATACAAATGGCCCAAAACATGAAAAAATGCTCAACATCACTAGTCATTAGGGAAATGCAAATTAAAACCACATGAGATACTATCTTACTCCAATTAGAATGGCCATTATTAAAAAGTAAAAAATCAATAGACGTTGGCTTGGATGCAGTAAAAAGGGAACACATACACTATTGGAGGGAATGTAAATTAGTACAACTTTATGGAGATCAATATGGAGATTTCTCAAAGAACTAAAAGTAGATCTACCATTTGATCCTGCAATCCTGATTGCTGGGTATCTACTGGGAGGAAAAGACATAATTATATTAAAAAGATACCTACACTTGTATGTTTATTGTAGCACAATTCACAATCACAAAGATATGGAATCAACCTTAGTGCCCATTGGCTGGCGAGTGGATAAAGAAAATGTGGTATATACCATGAAGTACTACTCAGCAATCAGAAAGAATGAAATCATGTCTTTTGTAGCAACTTGGATGGAACTGGAGGCCATTATCCTAAGTAAAGTCATTCACAAACAGAAAAATAAATGCCACATGTTCTCATTTGTAAGTGGGAGCTAAACTATGGCTACACAAGGGCATACAAAGTGGTATCATAAACATTGGAGACTCACAAGGAGAGAGGCTAGGAGGCAATGAGGGATGAAAAATTACCTATGCGGTAAAATATACACTACTTAGGTGACGGTGCACCAAAAGCCCAGACTCCATCACTATACAATATACACATGTACCAGAACTCAACTTGTACCTCCTAAGTCTACTAAAAAATAAAAAGGAAAGAAAACCCCACAAACTTTGGTGTATATGAAAGAATAAATAAAGGTTGTAATAACGGCATTTATTTATTAGAACTTTAATCTTGGATCAAAAGACTTTTATTCTCATACCAATATCCCCAAATTCTTACTTTGAATGAAGAAATATACTTTTTAAACACCCTATATACCAATTACAGATGGTTGCCTAATACTATAGTATTTTCTCCCTTTTTGAATGTCTTCTCTTCCTCTTGCTTTATGCCGAATTTTAACATAAAAGGCAAAGTATAGACTATAAAATCATTTCGTTTCTGAATGTCTGAAGATAAATGTTTGCTATTATAGGCTCAGTAGTCCAAACTTATTATTAAGTAAAATGAAAAAAAATCTACCTAGTGTTACTAACCTGTGTCAATCAAATCAGAAACCACTGGGTCACCTAGACTACCCCTAATAGTACCTAATATATAGATTCCTTTTAAGGATTAGGAAACTGAGTCACCTTATCAACGAGTTCATAATGAACATTTAATATTATGTTCTCAGAAGGAAGAGAGAAAATAAAATCAAGGCAACTTAAACGTAATTCCCTCTTTCAACATAGATTAATGTTTTTAAAACTAAAACTTCATATTTCCTTTATAACTCTTTTTAAACTTTCTCTGCTAAGTACTCCAAGGTCAGGTAGAGTCATTTCAACTGTCACATAGACTCTACAGAAGCAAAAGGTAAGATTTAAGAATTGGACTAAATTTCATTTCACATTCAAATACCTTTCTCAGTAGACACCAGCTATCAATAAGTACCTTGATCCCAAACCAGTCTGTATCTCATACAATATGGTAAAGACTTTCATAATCTTTTCCCAAAGAAGGTCTGCTATTTAATTCAAACTCAATAAAACACTTGGGACTTGCACAGAAAGGGGATCTTTTTGATACTTTTTTAAAAAACATTAATAACAGAGAACATAAGGTTCTTTAAAAGAGTCTCCTATGCAATGATACAACAACTTGGCTGGATTTGTCAACCATTTATTTTATAGAAATGGTCTATATAAAATCTATTTGCCTAGAAGCTAGGAGGGTTGATTTTCCTTCTGCTTTTGAAATAGTTTTTTTCTAACACTATTCTAGTAAGTATTAAGAAAAATATGCTGCTTGAAATGTTTTTAAAAATACTCAAGAAACTTAACAGTGGTTTCCTCTGGGGAGTAGAACTGAGTGGCATTCTTTTACTGTTTAAATCTTTAACAGTTACCTGTACTATTTTTACATTAACAAAAAATAGCCCTAAGCTATACTTATCAAAAATAATCCATAATTGCCAACTGCTAGAAAGACTCTTCAAGATAATCTTTGCTACCTTTCACAGCACTCAAATGGTGACAAACTACAAGTCCAAGCTCATTAGCCACTACATGTAAGGTCCTTTGTGATCTAGGCCCTTCACACCTGTACATCCCTACCCCTACTCACTCATCAACTCCAGCTCTACTCCAAACACTTGGACTCCTGTGCTCTCACCACCAACTCACCACATACAGAATTTTATTTTTATTTTCTTTTTCTTAGCCCCACACTATTTTATTTACTGGAAGGTTCCTTCCTTTGCCTTTTTACCTAGCTAATGTGGACCCATTTTTTAGGACCCCATTCAGATGACATCTCCCAAAAGCCTTCCCTAAGTCCCCTTGCCAGAGTTAGATCTTCCCCTATCCCCACTCCAATGTTTCCAGAGGTCCCTGCACTTACCAGCTATCTCATTTACCACACACTTAGGATTACCTGTTTAATGGTTTTTCTCACTAAGCTGCCTAAGGAAAAGGCTCTTGTCTTGTATATCATCACTGTATTACCAACAGTATTCTAGTATTGTGCCTGGTCCAAAGTAAATACTCAAAAACTGGCAGAATATGAATGAACTACCTCGCAGACTTCAATACGCAATTTTGTGAATCTGTCTCTATTCCAAGCAGCCAGGTGTTTTTCCTTCTATGTTCCCGTAGAACTTAAATCAATTATCAACTCAACTTCTACTTCCCCCCATTAGACTGTGAGCTTCTGAACAAGAAGCTCTGTCTTCATCTTCATAACTAGACAAGGCCTGTCCCAGCTATCTAGTAGAAATTAAATTTATTGAGCGAATGAAGAGTAAACCTTTAAAATACAAGTGAAAAAAGAAAAAGCACAGGATAGCCTGCTTATTTCTGATTTATTTTTCCATCTTTACTAAAAATAAGAGACCATAAAACCCTAAAAACATTCTGTGCTTGCTTGCTTTAGGATTAGTGATAGGGAGCCATTAAAAGATCAAACCATTCTTCAGATAGTTTCTTATCCCCTAACTTCCTGAAAACTTGCTCTCATTTTTCATGTGAATTCTATTCTCATTTCTAATCATTAAACCCTTGACCCTCACTAGAACAGCTCAGAAGTAGGTAAGTCCCACTTTAATTGCCTGGCAAAAGTAGGGGAGGGGTAGTAATGGAAAGGTAAAAAGGAAAACTCTTACTCCAGGGCAACAAAAAGAGATGAAATGAAATGTTCCTGACACCCCAAATTCAAAAGCTGAACATATTTTTTCTCTAGAAATAGCATTATTCAATGTTATACCTGGTAGATACAGCAGTTTATATTACATATGAATTAAATTGTCTTTTGTGGGCAGGGCTGAGGACATAATCATTACAGTCAGCATCATTCCTATTGGACCATGGCAGATGTTTGGATTTCTGAACTACTACTATTTTCTTTATGTTTTCCCTTTCCACAAAAGAAAATGTGAATTTCACCATAACAGGTTTGATAGTGTTTAAAATATTTACTGTAATAGCATAGAAATTTATGTAATTCACAAAATCAAACAGTATACTAAAAATACAACAGATTACTATGCCAATAAATTAATCAACCAACTCCCCTATAACTTCAAACTCTTCAATGAATATCGTCTTTACCTACTTAGTTGAAATGTGATGATACCATTTTCTTTGCAGCTTTCTCAAGAGGGGACTTTTTTCCTCACATCCAAGCACTCACTATAGGTCAGGAGATAGGGTAGGATACTGAAGGAGTCTAGATGGAGGCAAAAGATGTGCTCCTTGCATCCATTACCACTTCCAAACCATTTCTCCTACTTCCTTAAACACTCAAGATCTTCTGACACACTACTCAGCTATGTACCCTCTATTGCCCCCAGTACTCCTCTCCATTCTTGCCCCCATTATCACTCTCAGTGACTTCAAAGTCTTTGTGGATTACTCATCTGATACCTTGGCTTCTTAGTCCTTAACTTCTTCACCTTCAAACACCCACTTCCATGATCCACTCAGGGCCTTGTCATCATCAATAACTGCATCAACTTCAAAATTTTAACCAAAAATCCCAATAACACATTTACAGTCTATGAACTGTACCTCCTATCCCTCTAGTTCATTCTACTATCTCTAAACTCAGCATTCTCTGACCTCATTGAGTTCTCCAATCCAATAACAATGATCTCATCATTTTCACCACCATCCATTACTTTCATCCTCATTTTGCTCTTTAGACCCAACAATAACCACTCTCTTTCAAACATTCAAACCCCTTACTCCTCTCTCCCTCTACTACCTAGTAAAATCCCGACTCTGGTTGCATGCCTATACCACAGCAGCTTATTATACAGGAAGGGAGAAAAATCAGGTTACAAGGCTGGCGGGTTTCACTTTAAATTCACAATCATAAACATGGAAAGATATTCAACACTGCTTAGCAGGGCTCCTGTGTTTCTTAGAAAGTTTGAGTTGCCACACTCTAAATTCTTCATACCTTTTTTGTCTCCCCAAATTTGTAACAGACCTATTTTACTATCTGTATCATTCTCTGTTGAACACCTACTTCACTGAAAATATAAAAGCTAATGGAGAAAAATTCCTTCATATATCTCCTACCCAAGTACCCCTGGCTCCTATCAAAGGCCAATACCTTCACTTGTGCAATGGATTCTGAATTTAGTCACAGAGAGCAGACTTTAAGGAATTAAAACACTAGATTCATAAATTGAATTTAGGATATAAAATTAACTGCATTTATAATAAATATATGAATAATCAAGATGCATTAATAATTTACAATTAAAAGTTACTGATAAATCATTATCTTAGCTATGCCTTGTATAGATAATGGCATCATATGGCTGAAAAGAACCTCAAGAAACTAGGAAGGGGGAAAGATCTGGATTTTAGTCAGGTATAACTTTAGGCAAGTCAAGTCACTAATTTTTCCTAGGCCTCTGTTTTCACTTTTCACATGTTTAAAAAGGAGATGGGTAGGATGGCAGGGAACATGAGAGACTTAACGCTATGTAGGGTCTCTTCCAGTTCTATCTGCCTCATTTCATTCTTCAGTTTTTTGAAGGCAAGTGAGCAAATTTAAAACAAAGAGCTATTTAAATCTAATATAGAAAGGAAGCAAAGGAACTTATAATTAATATGTTTACTTATAATTAATAGGAATTTTCAACTTAGTATTTTCTTTTAGCAGAGAGAAAAAATCAAGTGAACAAACACAGGAATTGTAGGTTTTCTTACAAGAAAGCTAGTTTTGTACTTTGTTGACACATCAATTTAATCATGAAGAAATGGATGACATTTCATACTAATGGCTGTGACTAACAGTAAGTCAAATATCTATAAAATAAAAATATAATGGTATGTTATACCGAATTTTCAACACCTCCCAACCACAGAAGAATATCAATTTATGTGAAGACTACTATGGCTTAGTTTGCCTAATAGAATTTCTAACCTGTGCATTTGATCTCCATATTTAATAGATTTAATCTCGGAATTTAAATGCAAACTATACATATAATTTTAATTAGATCTGGGTAAGATTTTAAAACTCATATTTTGTCCCTGAGACATACAATAAATAAATAGATAAAAATCTCAACACCCACTTGGCACATAGAGAGCTGTCACAATTACTACTGAAAATGAACCTCAACTTCCAACAAAAATACTACAGGAAAAATTTGTTTGCATTCCCTCCTCTGCTCAGTGCATTCTCCCTCTCTCCCCACAAAACCTCACATCAAAAATGTTCACATTATGTTCTATTTGCTTACAGGAAGGACAAGTCCTACCCAAATGTACTATTCACACACTACAAGTATTTCTTACTTCTCCAGTCAAATAAAATATCCTCTGCCTCCTTCCCCCGGGGTTTTAGAAAGTATTAAAAGGTAATGATAGCTTAATTTTTACCTTTTCCAGGTATCTCATTTATATCATCAAAGGGGCCTTAACACATAGGAATGACCAATGTAGAAATGTCAAGTCATCCTCGAACAAGTCAGTCAATGAAATATTTGTACTTCCACTTACAGAAACAGCAGACCAGGCAATTCAGACCAACTGTCCTTCTGAAGACAATTTAAAAAGCTACATAAGATATTCAAATAATCTTTAAAACATCAAATAACTACCAACATGATGAGGAATGAATAATCAGCTCAAATCCACTAGAAATCAGGAACCTAGAAAGGGGATCTCAGTTTTTGCCTTTTGTGAGTTTGTCAACAAGTTGCAACATTAAGAGGCTGAGCTTTGCTGTCTGTTGCCTGCACTGCAGAAGTGGGACACAAAAGTCTGAAACCAACCCACCATGAGGAATGCAGTGAAAACATCCTTGGCTTTGGGCTGAGACTCTAAAGGGCTGCACCCTAAAAGTAAGAAGGAACCAAGGCTGGGTGTGGTGGTTCACACCTGTAACCCTAGCACTTTGGGAGGCCAATGCAGGAGGATCACTTGAGACCAGGAGTTCAAAACCAGCCTGAGCAAGAGCGAGACCCTGTCTCTACAAAAAATAGAAAAATTAGCCTGGTATGGTGGTGTGCACCTGCAGTCCCAGTTACTCGGGTAGCTAAGGCAGGAGGATCACTTGAGCCCAGGAGTTTGAGGTTACAGTGCGCTATGATGACACCACCACACTCTAACAGAGGCAACAGAATGAGGCCTGTCTCAAAACAAAACATAAAACAAAAAGAAGGAACCAGAAAGGAAATCATGGACTGAGACCAGTTTCAAGTCCTCTAGGTGGCCCAGGAAAGTTAAAGATTTGAAATTTGATTAAGATGGTCTCACACCTCCAGGAACTTGGCAATAGCAAATGAAAATCTTCTTCAAATTACTTCTACAACAGACAACTGTATCAGATCCATAGGGACTGTGCAACATTGAAATTATCAGACACAAACTGGAAGAATAATTAGGCTTACTAGCTTCAAGGAGATAAAAGTCAAACAAACATTTTTGCTTAAAACTGAAAACTATAAAAAGTGACACAGATTTGAAAAAGAACCAAATAAAAATTCTAGAACCAAAAAAATAAAATAACCCAAGTTAAGTATTTACTGGACGAGTTAACAACAGATTAGATACAGCTGAAAAAATGTGAACTGAAGATCAGTTAGAAGAAACCATCCAGAATGAAGCCTCGAAGACAAAAAGAAGGGAAAAACCAGAAAAGAGGGTATATTGTACTAAACTGGAGTCCCAAAAGGACAGAAGCGAGAATATGAAGCAAAGGCAGTATTTTAAAAAACAATGGCTAAGAAATTTCCAGGACAGATAAAAACACCAATCCACACATTCATGAAGCCCAAAGAATCCCGTGCCTAATCACAGCTTAGTAAAACAAAAGAAAGCCAAAGACAAAGATAAAAGTCCTAAAAGCAGCCAGAGGAAAATGATAGATTATTGCAAAAGGACAAAGAGACACAAAGAGCTGAATAGCAACGGAGAGTGCTGAAATAAAATAACCACCAACTTAGAATGTGCTAAAATAGAGTAATTGCTAACTTAGAATTCTGTAACTAGCAAAAATATCCTTCAAGAATGAGGTAAAATAAAAACATTTTCAGGCAGATCAAAGGAAATTCTAAAGGGTGTATCTTAGATTATTTAGATCCTAAGGGGAAGACCTAAATAAGTAAAAAGACAGTAAAGACATAATCTAAATAGAAGACCAACAGTATAAAACAATAACAACAATGAGGGAGAAAGGGAATAAATAAGAATGAATTAAAATGCATAACAATAATGCTATATGAGTAGGGCTGCACATAAGTAGAATTAAAATACATCATCTGGGAAGAGGATAAAGGTCTTGATTGACATTAGACTTTGTGAGATGTATATTGTAATTTCTAGAGTAACAAAAGAAGAGAAATAAAGGTCATAACCTCCAAAAATGAGGGGAAAAATCAGAATGATAAAAGAGCCAATTAATCTAAATGGCAAGAAAGGAGAGAAAAGAGAACAATTAACAGCACAAATGAAAAGTCCGTAATAAGATGAGAGATTTAAATCCAACCACATCACACAAGAGACACACCTAAAACATAAGAATACAGAAAGGTTGAAAGTAAAAGAATGGAAAAAGATATACCATGCAAACAATAATAAAAAGAAAGCTGGTGCTATTATATTAATCCCAACTAGACCCTAATGCAAAAAATACTACCACAATAGAAGAGGAACACTTCATAATGTTAAGTCACTGAGATTACAGCTATTATGCATCTAATAGCATAATCTCATATATATAAACTAAAAGTTGAGAGAACTACAAGGGGAAGTAATTAAATTCACAATCATAATGGAATATCTTAACACATTTTTTCAGTAATTGATACAAGCACACAAAAGATCACTAATAATACTTATGATTTGAAATACAGGATTAACAAATATGACCTAATGAAAAAATACAGAACACTGTACTCAGTAACGGCAGATAAAAAAAAAAATGATATACTGGACGATATACAGATCTCAAACTTTAAAAGTCTGAAATAACAGACTTTTGAAACAGTTTGTTCTTGGATTACACTGTAATGATGTTAGAAATTAAAAACAAATAACTAGAACATCTCCATGTGTTTAGAAATCAAGAATATAATTCTGCCAAATAATGCAAAATTCAAACTAGAAATTATAATGAAAATCTGAAAACATTTAAAAGTGAATTATAAAACTACTACATACCAAAAAATACTACATACTCAAACTAGTAATATAGCTAGCTAAACCAGTGCTTAAAAGGAAGAAATACAGAAAAGTAATGAACTACAAAGAGGTTAGTAAAAGAACAAAGTAAACTCCAAAAAAGTAGAAGGAAGGCAATAAACAGCAGATATTAATGCAAAAGAAAATAAACATATAATAGCAAGGGTCAGCAAAATTCAAAATTTGGTTCTTTGAAAAGACTACTAAATCTCTGGTGAGACTGATAAAGGAAAAAGAGAGGTACAAATAACCTATGTCAGACATGGAAAGGGAATCCTTTCCCGTAGCCATTAAAAGGACAATAGAATGTTTATTATAAACAACTTTATACTAGTAAATTAAAAAACTTAAATGAAAAGGACAAATCCTTAGTGGAAAAATTACCAAAATATTCAAAAGACTGAAAACTTGAATGGGCTTAAAAACGAGAAACTGAATTAGTAATTAATTAAAAACCTTTCCTCTCAACACAAAGAAATGATAAATGCTGGAGGTGATGGATATTCTTAATACCTTGACTTGATCATTATACATTCTATACATGTATCCAAATATTACATGTACCCCATAAATATATACAAATATTATGCATCAATTAAAAAAATAAAACCTTTCCATAAACAAAACTCCCAGCCCAGATGGTTTCTCTGCCATGTTATAACAAACATTTAAGGAAGAAATCTTTCCAGTTGTATACAAACTCTTCCAGAACAGAAAACGAGAGGGTCAGCTCCTTTTATGAAACTAGCATAACATTGATTTCAAATCCTGACAAGGACAGTCCAAGCCATCTCAGTCATGAACACAGCTTCCTGGCTCCATCACTTCATTCATTTGGGCTTCTCAAAAAGCCCTTCCCTTACCAAATTATCTAAAGTAGCATCTCCTGACATTCTTTATACCCTGAACCTATTTTATTATATTTCAAGGCAATATTTCAATATTACCTGATATTATTTGTGTCTATGTGTGTACATGTATAATGTTTACTATGTCCCCCGCTAAAATTTAAGCTCTAAGAAAGAGAGCACAGGCTCTGTTTTGCTCACTATTGTTGCCACACTATCTGCACCCAGCAGGCCCTCAAAAATTATTTGTTAAATGAATAATTGATTTTAGTTTTGTTGAGAAAATAACGACAAAAACACTACTAGAATTCAGTAAGGCTTTCAAATGACTTCATACTCTATAATCACAAAAGCATAATATACATGCTGTAATGGTAAAAGGAGCACAATGTACATAATTTAGGATTCAATAACAACTGATGAAGGAATAGGGCCTTCTTATGTTTCTCTGCCCCTTCCCATAACCTTCCTTTCTACGTTAGCTACAAAATTATTCGTTAATTCTTCCCATAAATGGTTTCTGTATACCACTAAGCCAAAGAGTATCCTAGGCATTTAGAAATGAAGAATGCAAAGATAACTAAGACAAGGTAAGAGTAATGCCTAAGACAATACAGAGTAATTCATGAGACAGAAAAATAATATCCACAGAGTAAGATATATAATAAAGGCATATAGACTGTAAAGTTGTAGCATGATAGAGGAGCTGATAAACTTTTTAAGGGGGTTTTTAGGACGGTTTCAGTGGTGATACTGAACGAATACTTGTAATATCAAATACCAAAGATATTTTTCATTTTACTTTATATGTGAAAATGAGGGTACTAAGTCTGAAAGTGCTACAGTAATTTGCTACCATGAGATAAGCCAGCCCAAGAATAAAACCAAAACAAGACGAATGACAGAGCAGAAGGAATCATAGGGAAATTGAGCCAAGTCCTTGATGATTTCATGTGAGCCACTGGGTAAAGCCTTAGCTTAAGTTTAACTACAAGATGTAATCATTCCCTTTTTGTTTAAAGCCAGTCTGAATTTTGTTTTCTGTCACTTGCAATACAGGAACACAGATGAATCTCAGTGAATTCTTTCAAAAGGCAACGCTTTCACTAATTTCAGTATGTTTATGTGTAGCAGAACTACTGGTATTTTTTAATGGACAATTCTTTGCTTTGTGTTTGTTTTCAAACATCACAGGATGCTTAGTGTTTCAAGGCCTCTATCCACTCATTATCAGTAGGACTTCACAGTCACTGTGACAACCAAAAGTGTCCCCACATAGTATTTCCAACCATCTCCTATCCCCAAGGGGAACCACAACTCTATTTCATAATAGTTGTTATATATGCCTGTTTCTCACAGTGGCTCCACCAGGTATGCTTAAATATATTTAACATCAATCTTAAAAGAACTAGGATATACTGCTCAATATTCTAATTTTACATAATAATCCATTTTTAACCAGTCATATGACTATCTAAGTGACTGGGCAAAATCCTTTGTGTATAGCTTACATCAACTCTTGGGGTACAGAGTGCTTTAAGTTTGCTACTACTGTCTAAAAATTCTTAAATGTCTCCACACAATACTGTCACTGACACTGTTAACTTTCTCTTCAGCCATCGGCCTACCCTCTTCCTGAAATGTCACTTATTGGGTTTCCCCAGCCTTCTTGCAACTAAGGCATGGGCATGCCAAGATGGACATCTGAAATGTGGCTTCTGTGAAAGATTTACTTGCCTAATCAAGAGATGAGAGGACAAACTTATACCTGTCATTGGTAGCTGTGTGAGAATGTGATGCCTGGAGCAGAAAGAGCCATCTGCAACCATGATGGATCAAGTCTGAGCCCAAAGGTCAGCACACTAAGGGTAGCTGAGCAAAGACGGAAAGCACCTGGATCCTTGATAACAAGATTGTGCAGCTAAATTGACTAACCATGGAATCCTCTCATTCTGGATGTCTTTTTATGTGAGATACTGTTTAAATCAGTTAGTTGGGTATTACGTAACTTGGGGCTTAACTATTACGAGATGTATTCAAGATCTGGCAAGTGATTGACAGTGGGAGAAGAACCAAGATGACTGCAGGATTTCAAGATTGGGTGGTTGAGAGAAAGACAGTTAGAAAAGAGAAACCAGGAGGAAGAGGAATACAAATACACACATGAACATACAAACACAGTAGGTGGAGTATGAGTTAAACTTAACAACAGTATGTATAAGAGATATACAGCCAAGTAGTGGAAATGGGAAGTAGAGTTACAGAACTGAGAAACATCCATACAGAAATGAGGATTTATATCATAAAGGATATGATCACAAAAAGAACCCACAGTGAAAAGCATACAGAACCTTGAGGACACTGGTTATCTCACCAGGATCCATTCCACCTCCCTGTATTGTCTCACAGTCCTTATTTTCAGACAGGATTCACTCTGCTGGCCAGGACACATATTAATTCCATCCCTCTGAACAAAGGTATTGTTACAGGCCTGGCAGCATGATCTTCTATGTTTGTTTAATCAAAGTAGAGCTTAGGACTCTTGGGAAAAGGCTAGGAGAAGAGAAGCGTTCTCTCTCCCTTTGGAAGTAAATGAAGAAGGCTATAACATGAACATTGCTGCTATACCACAAACACTGCTGGTTGTGATCTTTTTATTAGGAGGAAAGCCAGTTTGAGCATAAAGCCCAAACAGGAGGACAATGCTGAGAGGACAGTAGAGAAATGGGATCTCAGCCCTAATGATATGACCTCTGAATAAACCACTGTTCAAACCAATTCTATCCATGCACTTGCCAATTACATGGGCCAAAATGTTCCATTTGTTTTTAAATACCATTTGCAAGCTAACTGATATAGGCAACAACTATGTTTAAGGGGAAAAATGAAGTTGAGACAGTGTCAAAAATGTGAGGAAACTTTCAGAGAAATAGAGAATTAGGAAGTACGGTGTAGAAAAACCAAGAAATGAGATCGTATTATTACTGTAGAATGGAGTATATTTCACAAATGGCCTAAGAAAACCAAGGGACTGGGGAAGGTGACTGGATTTGGTGATTAGGAGGCCACGGGTGACTTTTAAAATAGCAAGTGCAGTGGTGAAACAATGGTAAAGGAAGTCAGAGTTCAAAGGAAAGAAGAATTTTAGGCCACAGTGTACCAAACACTTGGATGGATATTTAATATGAGTTAATTCCTTCATTTACCACCCTGTGAGGTAAGTATAACATCCTCCTTCACAGAATAGAGTCTGAATAATAACATGCCCAAGCCACATAGCTACTAAGTGGTTTTAACAGACTTCAAACCAAGATCAAAGGATCTATCTGTCTCAAAAGTCAGTGTTCTTTCTATTATACCAAACTCTTGGGATGAAAGAATCAATCTTTAAGAAAAAGAATAAAAATACAGTGTCACAGCAGACTCAAAATTCAGAATGGCCTCCTAGAGTTGAGTAGCACACAGCACTTGTACTTGGTAGCCCTGGACAAGATATAAGCACATATGTGGGCTAGAGAGGGAGAGACTGAAGGAGAAGGACAAGAAGTGATAATGGACAGTTTCTAGAGAAAAAAAGATGGGAAGGGATGATTATGGACACATCTGGAAGGGGTTGCTCTAGAAAGGAAGGAAGGACTTTTCTTCCTCGGAGATATTAATAAATAAGGAGATGATAACGAGACCAAAAGAAGAAAGTAGAGGGAATATACCTCAGATGGTTGAGATTTTTCCCAGTAAAGGAAGAGATCCAGTTATTTGCTATAAAAACCTTTAGGAAATGAGACAAAAAGGAACACAACACTAAAGACCCAGCAGAGAGCACCAACTGGCTTGAAAACTAACCAATATCCTTATATAGCTGTCTCTGGCATCCCTCAGGATTTCAAGGGTCAAACTGACAAAGCCAGTGATATGGTTTATTCAGGATTAGAGACTAGAAAGGTAAGTCTACAGAACGTGGAGCATTCTAGGCCATCAATAAAAGCTTAGTAAAAACTGATGACCATGGGATCCTGCTTACAACAGGGAGACAAATGAAACTAGCAGTAGGCTAATGAGTTGGATGAATAGAGAGACAAAGAGGATTCATAAGGAGAAACTGAGAGAGACAGAAAAAAAAAGGTTTCATAAGAATGGAAGAGTGAGAGATTTTAAGGAGAGTTTGCGGTCAGAGATGTTTTTTAACACAGAGCTTCAAATCATTTTACCAAAGGCAGTGAGCCACTGATCCGCTTCAGTAGTGCACAGCAGCCTCTACTTTGCTACAGTCCCTTCAAACTGAAACACAGAATTTGAGAGACAACCAGTTCTGAAAACCTGCAGTCTTTGGTTGTAGAAAAGTGAAGGCTAGCAACAAATGAATGAACTAGCCCATATAAAAGTCAAACACGAAAATATTCCTCCTTCTTTCAAACAAAACAATTCTATCTTTAAGATTTAAAAATTCATTAAAAGGTCAAAAGTCTACAGCAAAAGGAAAAGCAGATTATGTGTCATGAGGCAGAATGAAAAGTAAACAAATCTGTCAGGCCAATTATAACTCACATGTTAAAGAGTTTTAGCATACAATTCTAATAGGGCAAGAATAGTTTGTGCTTACCTTTGGAGAGCACCTAGCTTAACTTCAAGAAAATGATACTGCTCAATTTAATGTTAATTAAAAAGGCTCACCCATTCGCAATCTCAAAGGGCAAGTTAGCTATCATTTATATTTTTAATCCCACTTCTACAATTTTGGGGCTTCTGACACATTATCCTACTGCAAGGAAAGATGAGAGAATTAGCCATGGCCACTTCTTTCACCTACCACTTTGATCCTGCAGTTTTCACATGTAAACTCTGGCAAGGCACCATGTTATTCAGGACAGTTTTTTATACCAAAAATTCTGACTACCCTTGCTCCAGTAGTAAAGGAGGGAGAACTGAGCCTGGCACAAGCCTAAATTTTATAGAAAATATCAAGTACTGTAAGGATTATGTATCAGTATCAACAATTGAGAATACAAGTAATTTGAGAAGTTTTGAGCTTAAAAAAGCTTTACTCCATTTTAGTCCTTTCTAAATAAAACAAAGCGCCTGTACAATACGGAATCATAAAACTTCAGTGGGCAATTTAAGCTAACATTGAATAAAAGAATTACTTATTCTTTCTTGTGCCATCACATGATGTCTTACAGTGCAAGGTCTCCTTTTTTAAAACGAACATAACACTTCCCAATTCTTTCACTAGATCTAGAAAACTTACGCCCTCGCCTCAGAAACCAAAGATTTACTACAGCCGAAAGACATGAATGATTCTGAACAATCATTTGCCATCATAAGCACCATTCCTCTACTCTGCAGGAGTTTGCTGGCTCAAGAAGTCAGACTCCTCTAAACCATCCCAGTCTTCTGGGAACTCGATTCTCTCATCAAAGTGAAAAAAACCCACTCACTGGCCTCTGGATAACAGTCTTTTCTTTGTAACTCCACATGCCCGGCTATCGGGTAATCTTCCCAGGCAGAGAGTTAAAAACTTTCAGAGGAAGCAAGGTCGCAAGGAGGAAGATGGGGAAGCTACTAAAATAGGAGGGGCCGACGACCCACCCACCTAACGCGAACCGGGCACCGCTTGCCGGGGTGAAGCTTCATCAGGAGCCAGGAAAGGTGGAGGGCGGCGGGCGTCGCGACCCCCCACTCACTGTGTGAGAATGTACGACCAGCAAAGCCAACAGCCAACTGGAGGCCTGAAGAGGGGTACGGGGAGTAAAGGAGCGGGGGACGTGGAGACAAGAAAGCCGCAGAGTCGGGCCGAGTACCGTAGGGTCCCAAGCAGCGGCAGGGCAAAGCCGAGAAAGGAAACGCCAATGCTTGCAACCTCACTCACCTGCCAGACGCTCGCCCCGCGGCCAGAAGTACGGGCGCCGCCTGGGCTCTTCCTCTCCTGCTGGACACAGCCCCCGCCGCCGCCGGAGCTCCAGGAGCCGAGAATTGAGGGTGGTACAGAAGAGGGCAATGCGGCGACCGGACGCTGGCCCAGGGAGGCGTACATAGGGGGTGCTGGGGTCCCGAGAAGGCAACTCTGTGCTTCACCTTCCTTATCAATAGCCAACAACGCTTCCCGGGAGCAGCATCGCGCCAGACTCGGCCCGCCGCTGCCGGGCCTTCGCCCGCAGGTCCCCCCCAGCAGCGGCCGGGTTTCCGGCGGCCACACCCCGCCCCCTCGCTACTTGACCTCCGCCATCTTGTTGGAGGTGGGAAGAATACAATGCGCATGCGTGCGTGGAGAGAGCTGCCGTCCGCGACCCGGGGACGAGGGCGCTGTAATGCGCAGCCGCATTGGCTCTGCGCTCCCGCTGTGAGGTCTTGCTTCGCGCTCCGGTACCGTCGGCCATTGCTGCTCCGGAAGCCAACTCTGAGTCGATCAGAGCTACTCGCTTTACCTGAGATGTGCTGCAGCCCAATTAATCCTTCTGCACACACTACAGTTATTATACAAACATGTCTTGAGCGCTCATTATGTACCAGGCCCCAGGCTAGGCTGTAATGATAGAAAGATGAATAAAACTCGGCACCAGCCCTAAAGGAACTCATAATCTAGTGGAAAAACGAAGATGAACAAGTTCTCCTTTTGTAGCTGCGCCCTCTGCTTCCCCCCACTTCCCCAGTTTTAATTCAAAACATCCCTCTTTCTGGGAAATCCTCTTTTGTCTCATACAGTTTGATTAGTTCTTCTCTTTGCATTACGTCTGCAGCTTAATTTCATTCAACATTAATTCAACAAACAGTATCACTTGTGTTTCTTTTATATATTAGTTACCGTTCCAGGCTCTAGGTTTACAGCAATAAGGAATATAAACTCTTGGAACTTACATTCTAGTGGGAAAGAATAGACAATAAAAGACTAAAATAAGTCAACAAAATAATATTTGATGGTGATAGGGGATAGGAAGAGAGCAAACCACAGAGAGATGGTAAAGAGTGAGGGGCAATGATTAGCGATCTCTCTCTAGATGTGACATTTGATCTGAGCTCACACTGATCACAGGAGTCCAGGAGCCATGGAAAGATCTGTGGGCAGAACCTTTCAGACAGAGGAGACAGCAAAACGGACCTGAGGTGGGAATAAGTCTAAGGTGTGAGAGGGACAGAAAGAATAGGTGGCATGGACAGTGGGAGAAGATCTGGTTAGGGGGCAGGAGGGGCCAAATCAGATAGGGCCTTGGGGTCATGGTAGCAGTTTGATTTTGTTCCAGGTGGCCCCTCTACTTGTTGACACTGCCCCCAACTACTCCTCTTCAAACACTTCCAGCTCTTGCCTGCCTCACTGCTTTGTCCACGCTGGTTTGACTATCTAGAAGACCGTCCCTCTTGTTCTTACATGTCTAACTTCATGTTATATTTCAGGTTTCAGTTTAAATGTCACCTCAGAAAGACCATCCTTCCTAAGTAAATCTCCCTCCTGCTGTCTCCACACCCCATTATTCTCCATCATTGCATCTTAACATTTCTTTGATCACACTTGATATATTTTTAAATCATGTATTTACTATTTCTTCACTGTCTCCCCATGAAACAGTGAACTCCATGAGAGAGGGAAGATGTTCTGTTCACAAATGTATACCTAATACCTAGCACCATGCATGGCATGGGTGGTCACTCAGTAAATGTCTGTGAAATTAATGAATATGGAAGTTTGTCCCCATCTGAGTAGTTAGTGGTGTTCTACATAGCTATTCACTTGCTAGTTTTTAAAATTAAATGCAGGTCACTTTCTATTTATGTATGTCTATTATGTATGTCTCCTCAATTAGATTATAAATAGGAACCTTGGGGGAAGAGAGAAAGAGAGAGAATGGGATGGAGAAGGGTGGGTGATGGTGGGGCAGTGAGCAGAGATTGTATTACATGTGTTTTTAGGACTGGGAGAAGGAAGGCTTTAAATTCGTGGAATACCTGTTATACGTGCTATGCACTATGTACTTAATCCTCACCACAACCCTGCTAGGTAATTATTCTCATTTTTACACATGGGTAAATTCAGAGAGATTAAGTTCCTTGCCCAAGGTCTCATATTAAGGGATAGTGCTAACCTTGGTGATTTTACTGTGTGTCATTAGTGGGCTTTTATTAGAGATTTCAGCTACTGCCGTTTAAGAGTCCCAATCATATTACTCTTCTTGTATGGGACCTCAACAAAGGATGTGATTGGAAACTGCTGTTATTTTTATTTTTTTGGCCTGGAACAGAGCTCATTTTACCATTTTCCTTTTAATTTTTTTTTAATTTTGTACTTTTAGAAATAATATATACATTTTCATTAAAAGAAAAGATGAAATACCAGCCTGGATACATATCCTAAATGCTAGCTGCATCCCCTGGTTAGGCTTCTTTACTGTATGACTAGCTCTCCCTCTAAACAGGATGGCTGGAGAGGTCTGCTAGAAAGGATAGGGTTGGTATCTCATTGGGGGGGAGGGGAATTCAGTCCTTATATGAGGGAAGAGATAAACTAAACTCATGATAATATATGGTCTTCAACCAAACCCAATCAGTCCATATGCAAACAAAGTAGTAGTTGGTAATATATACCTGAAAAGACTCCCCTACCTCACTGTAGTGTACTTCTTGGAATAAATCCTAGAAACAAGACAATGTCTTCAGTTTCTGTGGTATTTGCTTCTCTCATGGTTACCATAAGAATTATGGATTGAATTGTATTACCCCACAAAAGATAGGTTGAAGTCTTAACTTTCAGTACCAAAGAATGTGACTTTATTTAGAAATAGGGTCATTGCAGATAGAATTAAGTTAAATGAGGTCATACTGCAGTAGGTGAAGTAACCCAACATGACTGTTGCCCTTATAAGAAGATAACCATGTGAAGACAGAAACAGAAAGAGAGAACACCATGTGTAGACAAAGGCAGAGATTAGAGTTATGCAGCTACAAGCTAAGGAATGCCAAAGATTGCCAGCAAACCATCTGAAGCTAGGAAGAAGCATGCAAAGATTTTCCTGCTTGTTTCAGAGGGAACGTGGCCCTGCCGATGCCTTAATTTCAGACTTAGAGCCTTCAAAACTGTGAATCAATAAATTTCTGTTGTTTTGAGCCACCCAAACAGCAGCCCTAGGAAATTAACACAACATCTTATGTAGATGGGAGGGCCTGAAATACAGGAAAGAGATGGGGCCAGGCAGTGAGGAGGCATAAGCTACTGCCCCAATGTGGCCACAGACCAGCTGCAAAACTTGAGGCTAGTCACAGAGCAACAGTTTCCTGATCTGCACAAACAGGGATAATGTTAGCTGCCCTGACCACTTCAGAGATCGGCAGTGATAACTAACAAGTATTCTTTTAGTGATGCTGTAACCAAGAAGGTCTGACAGATACTAAGAAACAATTATGTAAAAGACAGGATTTCTACCCCAGAGAACTTCAGTCTGGCTGAGAAGACAAAACACTTTGCTGTGATAAGATAACTAGTATAGACCAAATGCCACATGTGTGGTTTGGATCCTATTCACTGTATTCGTGTGGAGAGGGAGACTTCATGAAGGGCCTTAACAGAAAAGGAATTCATTAGAAGGATATTGGACACCTACAGGATCTTTAGGAGCAATGCTCAACATTATGCCCAGAAGTCCCAAGTAGCCATCACTGTACCAACTGCTGGATACAGATACCAAACTGGCACTGCCAGTACCACTTGACCTGGACACTGGATGATGCCACAGCTGCCCCTGGAAACTAGATACAGTTACTATCACCACAACTACTCTCAACAGAATGAAGGATCATTTCATCCTCAAATGCTACCTTCCAACCTCAAGCCTGGAATAGGGGCAAATGATTGACACAACCCAGGCATACATTAACACTTTAGCTGCATGCTGGCCAATAGAAATATAATGCAACCCCAAACATAATTTTAAATTTTCTAGTGGCCACATGAAGAAAGGTTAAACAAAAGCCAGGTGAAACTAATTTTAATAATATATTTTATTTAACCCAATATATCCAAAATATTATTATTCCAACATGTGACACTAGACACACTTCAGGTGATCAATAGCCCCATGTGGCCAGTGGCTACCATATTTGACAGCACAGCTCTAATTGATAGAGAGGCTAGGAAAATGAGTATATGGACTTTCAATTTCATAGTGAGAGGTGAGTTCTGCTTCATGTGGAGGGCAATTTCCTAAACACAGGAAGAGAGTTCAGATGCAGTCTTGCAAATGGAAGGTAAAGTTGAAGGAAAACTAAGGCTGGTTTGTAGAGAATGGTAAATGGTGGAGTAAGGACTTTTACCATTAATTTTATCATATAGTGACTTGGAGCCACTGAAGGGTTATAAAATGGGAAAGTACTTAGAAAATTTTAGAAAAGTACCATGCAGATGTAGACAATGACTTTAAGAATACTTGAATTGAGAGTAGAATTCCTGGGCTTTGGTTATGTCTTCTATCTGTGCAGCCTTATGGAAGTTGCCTCTCTGGATCCAGAGAAATGGGGATGATAATTTCTATCTCAGGCTTGTTGTGAGGATTAAATGAAATAGTGCATGTGAAAATGACTAGCACCTGGTGTATTATATAGGGTTCCCCAGAGAAACAGAACCAATAGGAGATATATATATCCTTATATATATATGAGGAGATTTATTATAGGAATTGGCTCATGTAGGTATAGAGACTGAGAAGTCCCGCAATCTGCTGTCTGCAAGATGGAGAACCAGGAAAGCCAGTGGTGTACTTCATTCTGACTCCGAAGGCCTGGGAATTGGTGCAGGTTGATAGTATAAGTCCTGGTCTGAGAATGAAAGCTCAAAAAACCAGGAGTGCCAATGTCCAAGGGCAGGAGAAGATGCCCACTAGCATTGGTGAGGGCAACCTTCTTTATTCAGTCTACCAATTCAAATGCTAATATCTTCTGGAGACACTCTCACAGACACACCCAGAAATAATGTTTTATCACATATCTGAGCATCTTTTAGCCCAGTCAAGTTGACACATAAAATTAACTATTATACCTGGCAAGCACTCAATAAATGTTACTTAAATCTGAATGAACCTGAGTATCTGGTTGGAGGTCTAGATAAACAGCAAGGAGGTTGGACTGTTTTCGAAAAACCAAGAGGAACTCTAAGGTAAAATTCCAGAAAATATGTATTTCAAATATCCCAGTTCTGCCTCAGCTTTCCTAAGTAGCCTATTTCTTCCTTGAAGCCCTTAGCTGCCATCCCTGGCTATAGGTTGTCTCTCCTTCCATGGCCTATGTTTCTCCTTTGGGTAGTATGCCATTGTTGTGTGTTGGGCACATGCCTTGTTTTCTTCACTAGATACATACATGAGGGCATAGACCATGTTTTATTCATCTTTGTCTCTATCCCCCACAATTTCTTGAATTGAAAGTATCTAAACAAACAAGGTCAGCAAAATTTGATAATTTTACAAGCTGGATTATGAGTACCATGAGTATTTCTCATATCATTCTTACTACCTTTGAATATGCTTAGAAATTTTCATAATAAAAAGTTAACAAAATCTAAAAAGACATCCAAAGACCTCCTTCAAGGTGGTGGGCCAAGTGTTTACTTCCCTTCTCTCTGTATATTACACTAAAGTGTCAGTAGCAAAGTTTAATTTGTGTTGAAATGAATGAATGTTAAGCTTCAAGGACCTTCACTTGCATGGATACTTTTCAAGGTCCTGGAAGATGCCTTAGCAATATGTCCATAAGTTTTTATAAAATCTACAAAAGTAATATATCTCAACCACAATTGGTTAAGGGCATTATCTCTTTGTACTCTAACTTACCCTCTGTCACAGTTCTCTTGGTGTCAAGTGGTATTAGCGTAGCTGCTGTGTAGTTTTGGGATCGAGCTAAGGGGAAGTAGAGTTTAGAATATAACCTATTTGAATTTTATTGGAGGATATTTATATGATTCACAGTCACTTCTGTGTGCAGTATCTTATTGCTGACCATCCTGGTGGAGGAATAGATTCTGGGAATACTCCTACAACTCATTATCTGATTCTCCCAGCATTATAACACAAAGGGCCAGAGTTTGTGTTGTAATATGAACATATCCCATGGCACCGGAACTAGAATTATGTATAGAGCCAGAAGCTAGTCTGTAGAAAATTCTTCCAATTTTATAGCTTATATAGAAAAGAAACCTGAAAGGATTTTCCCCAAATGAGACTACAATCTTAAAAAAATCACAAGCCATCACAATCACAAGAAGAGGAAATACTTCTTTACTCACTTCATGAGGCCAGTATTATTCTGACACCAAAACTGATAAGAAGCTATCAAGCTGGAAAAAAACCCTAAACTATCAATAATAAAAAAATGTTTGATCAACCATGTTAGAAGAAAGACTGAATTATCTTCCTACTCAATCTGTTTACATGATAAAACAAAATCACTGTCATATGAAGACCTGATTAAAGAACATTCAGATAGAAAATGTAGAACAAAAGTACAGAAATATGTCAGGTAGTAAAACAATGCACATATTATATTGATATTATTTTTCCAGATTTGTGATGCTTATGGATTTTGTGTCAGCATTCTAAAATTTATAATTTGTTGTGATTTATTTTATCATTGTAAAGAAATATTCACTTTCTCACCTAAATTTGTGTATTATTTTTGCATTATTTTTTCTTAAACAGAGACTCTAAATTTGATGTCTTATAAAACATCAAAACATAGATCAGTATACATGGATCTGTGAAATTACAGTTGAGGACTTCAACATCCTCCTTCAGCAACTGATAGAACCAGTAGTCAGAAAATCAACAAAGATACAGAAGACCTGCACAACACAATGAACCAATATGATCTAACTGACCTTATTAGAACACTCCAAACAGTAGAATGCACTTTTTTTCAAGCACCCATGATAAACCACATCCTGGACCAGAAAACAAACCATACAGAATATGATCTCTGCTATAATCGAATTGAATTAGTAATCAATGAGAGAAAAGCAAGATGAAAATCTCTAAACACTTCAAAATTAAGCAATATACTTCTAAGTAATAGCTGGTTAAAGAGGAAATCTCAAAGGAAAATTTTTAAAAATACAGAGAACTGAATGAAAATGTAAATACAATGTATCAAAATTTGTGGCATTAAGCTAAAGCAGTGCTGAGAGGGAAATTTCTAGCACTACATGATTACATTAGGAAAGAGGAAAAGATTACATGAAAAGGTATCAAATAATAATAATCTAAGTTCCTACCTCAAGAAAAAAAGAAGAGAAAAATAAATCCAAACAAGAAGAAGGATGGAAATAACAAAAAATAAAAGCAGAAATCAATGAAATTGAAAAGGAAAACAATAGGGAAAAAAAATCAATGAAACATAAAGCTGGTTTATAAACCTTTAGCAAGCCTCACAAAATAAAAAAAGAGAAGACACAAATTACCAATATCAGTCATGAAATGGGATATCATTACAGTGGAGGATATTTATGTGATTCACAGTCACTTCCGCGTGCAGTATTTTATTGCTAACCATCCTGGTGGAGGAATAGCTTCTGGGAATACTCCTACAACTCATTGTCTGACTCTCCCAGCATTATAATGCAAAGGGCCAGAGTTTGTGTTATAATATGAACATACCCCATGGCACCGGAACTAGAAGTATGTATAGAACCAGAAGCTAGTCTGTAGTAAATTAAAAGCCATCAAAAGAATAATAAGGAAATATATGCACACATTTATATTTATAAATTCAACAACTTTAGGAGAAGTGGACCAATTCTTAAAACTATAAACTACTGAAGCTCAAACAAGATTAAATAGAATAATCCTATAGCCATTAAAGAAACTGAACTCATCATTAAAATACTCTGGAAAAAGAAATCTCCAAACCCAGATGGATTCGCTGAAGAACTCTACCAAGCATTTTTTTTTTTTTTTTTTACTGGAGAAAATATTTTATTTCTCAAATAAATAATGGATTTTTTACCCCTCAATTATTTCTGTAATAATTTTATCTTTTTATTAAAACTAAATAAATATTTAATACATTTCAACTTTTCACAAATTAAAGACTATGGTATAACTGTAATTATCTTTAGCAAACAAGGTTCATTTCCAGAAATTTAAACTTGATATGGAGAAAATGCTACACGACAAGTCCTTCGTACCTGACTTGGTGCTGAGGTTGAACTTGGTGTATTAGTGTGTTCCAGGATCCAGAAGCCACTCCAAGTTTTAAAGCCAAGTGGAACCCTTAGGTCAGCCTTGGCTGCCAGAAGAATTTCTGGGTGGGAGAGATGACTTGGCTTTGCTTTATACAGGACAGTTCTTTCCTGGGGTAGGCTGGAATCTCTGGGAACAGAGGACTGAGGTATATACTGTGTTCAGGCCTTTGTTTGGGGCTGCAGGTGGGGAGGACTCTATTTTTTATGTCAGATTTCTATTTCTACCAAGCATTTTGAGAAAAATTAGCACCAATTTTATACAATCTCTTCCAGAGAATGCAAGAAGAAAAAATATTAATACTTCTTTACTCATTTCATGAGACCAGTATTACTCTGATCCCAAAACTAGACAGACAGTACAATAAAAAAAAAAAAAAACTACAGACAGAAATCCTCAACAAAATACTGTCCTTCCTTACTATCTATGGGAGATTCATTTGAAGATCCTGCAGATACCAAAATTCACATATGCTCAAATCCCTTATATAAAATGGTGCCATATTTGCATATAACCTATGCACATCCTCTTGTACACTTTAAATCATCTCTAGATTACTTATATAGTCATATATCGCTTAGCAACGGTGATATGCTCTGAGAAATGTGTTGTTAAATGATTTTGTCATTGTGTAAACATCATAGCATGTACTTAAACAAACCCCAGTGGTATAGCTTGCTACATGCCTAGGCTCTATGATATAGTCTATTGCTCCTAGGCTATAAACCTATAGAGCAGGCTACTGTACTGAATACTGTAGGCAGTTGTGACCCAATGGGAAGTATTTGTATTTTTAAACATAGAAAAGGTACAGGAAAAATGTGGAATTATAATCTTCTGGGACCATCATTGTATATGCGGTCTGTCATTGATTGACTGTCATGACTGTAATACCTAACGCAATGTAAATTCTGTGTAAATAGTTATTATACTGTATTGGTTTATTTGTATTATTTTTTTACTGTTGTATTACTATTTTCTGTTGTTTTTTTCTGAATATTTTTGATCTGAGGTTGGTTGAATTTACAGATGCAGAACCCATGGATACAGAGGGTCAACTGTAGCAGCAAATCAAATCCAACAGAGTATTTTTAAAAATATACCACCTGACCAAGTAGGATTTATCCCAGGTATGCATGGCTAGTTCAACATTTGAAAATCAATCAATGTAATCTACTACATTGTAATATACATATCAACAGGCTAAAGAAGAAAAGTCATATGTAATCATATTATTTGACACAGGAAAAGCATTTGACAAAATCCAACACCCATTCCTAATAAAAACTGGATTTGCTCCCTGGTTGGTAAGTGTACCTAAAAGGGAATAAATCCATGACTACTGAGAATGGAAGAATGTTCCATTAGCTGATGAGAAATTTGGCAAATATCTGGAAGACAGGAAGTGATGGATGAACCAAGGTGGAGGATGCACTCCAGTCCAGACATGAATTGGACCTCTCTTTAAGATTGATTTGCCTGAAAAGGCATCCTCAATCATGCTGGTTCTCCTTCCTCGCCTCCATTTTCACCACAGCCCTCCCTCTACTTTCCCAAAGAGCAGCATTTCTCTTACCCATGCCCTTCTATGATCTCTCGCCCTGGATGCCAAGCAAAGCAATAATTTAACATTAATTAATGTCCCATAAATGCCCCCAGTCCATCTCATTAAGACATTGGTTTCTAATGAATTTTACTTTTTGTGTTCTAATCATTAGTTATACATAATAATTATTAGTCAAATCATGTATTATATTTATGCTGTTTGACTCAATCATGCATTACTAATAATTTTTCTGCTAATTCAGTCCGTAAGAATAACATTTAACATTTATTGCCTTGCAGTCACAAAAAATAAAACATAATTTTTTATAGTGAAAAGATATATATTTAGAATTAGCCAGCTAGACTTAATGTAGATATCTCAATTTTGTTGGTAACATCCAAAGCATCATAATCAGGAGCCAGTCGAACATATGCCTTTTGCTTTCCACTGGGCCTGATCAGGGTGCTGATCTTGGCCACATCAGTGTCACAGAGCTCCTTCACAGCCTGTTTGATCTGGTACTTACTGGCTTTGGCATCCACAATGAACATGATGAGTGTGTTGTCGTCTGTCTTCTTTGTGGATGGATCAGTGGTCAGGGGGAACTTGATGATGTCATAGTGTCAAGCTTGTTTTTCCCGGGGGTGCTCTTCAGAAGATATTTGGGCTGCCTCTGGAGCTGCAGTGTCTTGGGCTGCTGGAAGGTGGGTGATATGTGATGGGTGATGTGTGAATTTTTTTTTTTTTCTAGTGACTGTGGACACCTTTCAGCACTGCTGTCTTGGCCATCAAAGATTTTCTTTGGCTTGGCTTTGAGAGAGACAGGAGCTTCCCTCTTTGCCCTCAGCACCACCTTGTGCTAAAATATAATAAATAATTTAATTTGTTTCTAGCACGGAAGTATGATAGGACTATTAATAAAAGACTTTCAGACACTTCCACTTCTGGACAAGATAGAGTGACAAATACCAAATATACCCGCATGCTTTAATCAACCACAAAAAAAAAAAAAACAACTAGACAAAATATGTGAAACAATGTTGTTTGAGGAACTGGACAACCAGCAATGAAGAGTGGTGAGCCCTAAGAGACAGAAAACAAGTGTCTTGGGTATTTCTCTCACTTGTTTACTCTGAGTGAAGCCAGCTGCCATGTTGTGAACTGCCTTATGAAGAGGCCCACATGGCATGGAGCTGAGGGAGCCTTCTGCCCAAAAGCCAGTGAGGAACTGAGGTTCTTAGTTCAGCAGTTCACAAGGAACTGAATCCTGCCAGCAATCTGCCAACAATTTCACCTGGGCTAGAGTACAGTGGTGTCATGATAGCTCACTGCAACCTCAAGGGCTCAAGTGATCCTCCTGCCTCAGCCTCCAGCATAGCTGGGACTACCAGCACATGCCACCATGCCCAGCTAATTTTTCTATTTTTTGTAGTGATGGGATCTTGCTCTTGCTCAGGCTGGTCTCGAACTCCTTACCTCAAGTGATCCTCTTGCCTCAGCATCCCAGAGTGCTAAGATTACTGGTGTGAGTCACCTCACCCAGCCTCCACCTATTTCTTGAAGCTTTCCAACTAAAATGACTGAATGTAATAAAGTAAGCAGCCAAAGATGCTCTGCTTCTCTGTCTAATGACAGGAAAAAAAGAAAACACTCCATCTGGGTGGAAATTGATAATTAGCCATATTCAATTTCTGGACATCTGGCTTTTAAATGAAACTGAGCATAGTAATGTCTGTTTCCCTCAGCATTCTTTTATGGAAAATGCTATGTACTCTTCTAGTTTTTAAGGGAACAGCACCAACGCAGTTTGAAAGCAGTTATTAAAGATTTGTCTCAATTTTTTTCATATTACCAAAGTGTTATATATTTATGGTAGAAAATTTGGAAATTCCAAAAAAATCACAAGAAGAAGAAAGAAAAAAAATCTCACCATCCAAGATAATTGTTAACATTTTGATGAATATCTTTCCAGATTTACTTTAAAATGGAAGGCGTTTGAGAATAATAATTTTGCCCCCAACAATAAGTCTCATTTAGAAAAACTAGACTATATTAATGAATGAAACTAAATGAAGAAATCCAAACCATTTATTTCACTGAAACCCACATTCATTTCTTCATATAGTTTATGGTTTGGCTGATGACATTGATAATTCAGCTCTAACAATCAGCCTGAACAGCTCAGGGTAACACCCCGCAAGAGCAAAGCAGCCCCAACAACATGCTGAGAGTAGCAGAGTTTGAGAGAAACGACATATGTTGGCATCCACCCTCCCTTCATGCTGCTATGGCTGCCCCAGGTATTGGGGTGGGGGAGGGGTCAATAGACTTGTACCTTTAGTGGGCTGCAGCCAGGCCAAAGAAGTGAGAGGGAGTTGATTGTTGTATTTCAGAGATTTCATGAGCTGGCTATTAAACACATTGTTAAAAATTAAATAATATAAAATTATAATTCAATTAACTACATTGAAAACAAAGGTAATAAATACTCAAAAGTCATCACTTTTTTGTCTTTTTTCTCAAAGTTGAAGTTTCTTTACCTGCCTAAAAACTCATCACTTTTAAATCATTTTATTACATTTTGTTATTTTCTATATTCTTGACGTTATTCCACCTCTTGTGTCTGTTTGGTGGAAATCCTGTCTAATGTTTGTGCTGGAACACATCTTTTCCTAACTCTGCCTTCAGTGATATTACATTGATAGTTTGAAATTGGCCAGGGTGAAAATATTTATACCACGGACATCAACAAATGCTCCAAATCTGGGCTTGATTTATCGCTTTGTTGATTGTCTAGTGATGGAGAAAATATTAATACTGTAGATTAAACTTAAAAGTATGTCATGTCTATAGCTGTTACATTGTGAATAATGTAAAGATTGAGGAAATATTCTTCCAGTGTTCAAAAACCATTATCAAATTTATCCACATCACTCCCACCATTGACAAATGAGTAAAGTTACAACACATATCTTTGTTGTTTCACTTTCATCTTACTTATTAATGTCAAAGAAAATATCAACCAAGATTCTTGTCGAAACTACACTTGCTTGTTATTTAAAAGCAGGATACAATAGCTCAGCAAAAATCAATGAAACATTCCTTAAGAAACAATTGGCTATATGAAATACATATTTAAATTATTATAGATTTTACTAATATTTATAAACTATCTACTATTTATAAACTGTTTATAAACTGTGTACTCTTTATATCAGTAAAATTTAAAGAAAACTTTCATGGGTGTGTGTGTGTTTCAGAGAGCTGGTTGTTAATCATTTACCGGTATACTACCGATCAGAAACAAATGCTTCCTTTTGCCCTATTCAACATAGCTCTCAGCAGACCCCTTTTAACAAGGCATTGGCTAGAGAGTAAATAGGGAAAATAAGTAAGAGAAAAATAAGTGCTGTGGGAAAAAGGCAGAAGAGGGAGGAAGAATAGAAGAGAAATAAAGGAAGGAAAAGGAAGAGAAAGTTCTCCTTGTCCTGCCTGTGTAGTATCCTGCCTCCTTTATGGCTTTCACCGTCACCCTACGACTGTCTATGAGAAGAGACAAAGCATCGCACAATCCTTTAGGACTCCTGGAACCACAAGTATGTCAGGGATTAGCTGGTGACCCCACTGCTGCGGGAGCTAGAAGCTAGCAGTCTCCACCAACAACAGCCATGCTGACTCTGGGTCAGAGTTTTTTGGGGAGTTTGTTTTTGCTTTTAATATTTAAAAAATTGAGTTATAACTGACATACAATAAAATTCACCATTTTAGAATACAGTTCTATGAGTTTTCACAAATGCATATAGTCATGTGACTACCACCACAGTCAAGACGTAGAACATTGTCATCATCCCCAAAGGTTCACTTGTGCCCGTTCTTGGTCAATCCCTCTCCCCATCTGCAGCTACTGGCAACCACTGAATACTTTTCTGCCCCTTTCATTTGGTTTTTCCAGAATGTCATATAACAGGACTTATATAGTATGTAGCCTTTTAAGTCTAATTTCTTTCACTTAGCATAACATATTAGAGAGTCCTCCATATTGTCATGTGCATCAATAGTTCCTTTTTATTACATTATATGGATGTACCATAGTTTGTTATGTATTCACTGGTTGAAAAACATTTGGGTGTTCTTAGTTTGGGGTGATCATGAATAAATCCACTCTAAACATTTATGTAAAGGTTTTTTCGTGGTCCTATGTTTTCATATTTCTTGAGTAAATACCCAGGAATGGAATTTTTGTGCCATGTGGTAAGAGTGCATTTAACTTTCTAAGAAACTGCCAGTGATACAAATGAAATGATACTGAGCATCTTTTCATGTGCTTACTTTCCATCTATATACTTCTTTGTTGAAGAGTCTGTTCAATTTGTTTGCCTGTTTTTAAGTGGGATTTTTAAAAATTAGGGAGTTTAGAGAGGCTTTGGGCATTCTGGAGATGTATATGGGTTGTGATAGAATTTTTAAATGAGACCTTCTGTGCCAGGGGCTACTAACTAGTCTTCTGGGAGGAAAAAGAGTTATGTCAAGGGGTCGCAGACACTGTTCTTGCCAGTTCCAAGGGATGAGTAAATTCCTGAAGCAGGAAGCTTTGAGGAAGGCCCAATCCTTGGCTTGCTCTACCTTGAATTGGAGGAGACAAGTTATTTGTGATTGCTAGCTGCCCTGCTCATGGGATACTTCATGTGCCTGAACACTAGGCAATGCTGAATATAAGAAAGGCCTTTATTTTTTTTCCCAAGAAAACAAATTTTTAAAATGTTTTAAAGGCCAAATTGAATATAACATACACTTCTAAGGATATAGACAAAACAGTCAAATGTCTCTTTTTACAAACTTTGTTATACTGAACACTTATTCATAAAAATCCCATATTATATAAAACGACATAAACATTTAGGAATGTTGCTGGGTTTTTCTCTTCCACATATCATGACCTAGTTTTACTTAAGTTCCTCACATGTGTCTTCAACAGCAGGATCTTTGCCAACAGTAGAACCACTGCCTGTGTCATTTTAACCCAGTTTTTTCTGAGCACATCAGCTTTGTTTCACTCGATCTGTGTTATTTGAAATACAGCACTTTTTGAATCTGCCTGAAGCTGTCTTCAGCAATTTTTATCACAAGCCACAAGTACCTATTTGCATAACATTAGAGTAGTTAGCATTTTTATTCATTTTAACCCATGCATTTATGATTTCTACCTCATAATTATTTATAGTGTTTTTTTTTCTTAAGCAAACATATCTAGGAATTGTATTGTGCCATTTACAGTCTTCCCTTCAAGGAGGATGGGGGAAGAGAAGAGAGGAAGGTAAGGCACTAAAAACCACTAAGTGCAGAGGATGGTGCAAAGGGGGAATTGAAAGCCAGGGACTGATAAATGGGGTGAGTCAACTCCCAGGAATGCCTTCCTGAGACAGGAGGGTGGGCCCTGGCAGTTGGGTAAAGTGTGCTTAGCTGAGGGTGATGGCAGTCTGGGGTCCTAGATGCCAGGCCCCCTGGGGGTTCTTCCTAATGAGTCAGAGCTGAATTAAGGGTCTCACCAATATCCCCCACCAGTAGAATTGGACCTGTATTTTGATTGCTCACCTGTGAGTCCTGGGCTTATTCCTGTGCTCTGGCTTGGAGACACTCCGATATCCTCACAAAGTACAAAGCAGTGCGTACCTCTTTGCTATGTCTCCATGGAAGGCAACTTAGTGCCTTTCTTCATGTTTCTGAAGAGGGCCAGGAAGTCTTTTTCTCTGGTCTATATCACTCTGCCTTCGGAGGTCCTTTTCATTTTCTTTAGAGAATCTCTTTTTGCAGTAAAGTTGAGTTGCCATGGGTACCCTCAGTGTCTTCTGCCCTATTTCATCTTCTCTTTGTCTCGTACAAGTGCGTGTGTGTGTGTGTGTGTGTGTGTGTGTTTTGTGTTTTGAGGGGGATAAGGAGCAGGTGTGTATGTTTGCATTTGGGTATCTGTGTTAGTTTGGAGTCCAGTCAGGAGAAAGATACCACATAGTAATTTGCAGAGCAAAAATTGAAATAAAGGATCATTAACTAGAACCAGGGATTGGAGTAATGGGAGATTGGTTAGTCAAAAGTAAAAAGAACGCTAAAGAATAGAACAACAGCAGATGTAAGGAGCAGCCACAACTCTGAGGGCTGAGACAGAGCATCCAAGGAAGAGGCCCCTCGTTGGAGAGGGTACAGCCATGGCTCACTGGATGGAGAAGAGGTTTGCTGAGGTCCTGTGCTGGTGGGACTTACTGGGAATCCACCCAGAGAGTTACCGGGAGAAGCTGCCCATGGGGAGGTACTGTACCTTGGATCTCACTGCAAAGCTCCCTGATGGGGTTTTGTGGGAGCCATTTGTGGAGAGGTGCTGAGCTCATGGTACTCCATTGCAAAGCAGCCTGAGAAGGTGGTGGGGAATGTTGTCCCTGGGGAGGTGGCACTTAGTGCTGGCTGCGGGGCACTGCTATCCTCCGTGCACTGCAGGAGCCTGCTGAGAGGAGCACACCAAACCAGGATGAGAAATCCCTTTTCCTCCAGTGCCCCTCCAGCACCCTCTGCTGACAAAGTCAACATTTTGCTATCTGGCAGAAGAGAGATACTAAGAGTCTAACTCCATTATCTCAGAGCAGGCAAGGAAGGGCGAATTAGAGCCAAGAGGCGATAGATTGATGACTGGTACAGAATCTCACACTTAAAACATTCAGGCCTCTTCTCATTCTCATTTGAAGTCAATCTACTTGGAGATGGGGATGTTTTTCAGTGCTCTAGGCCCCACTGTGGGCGTTATACTTTGGTAGAGCTCTGCTCAAGCCAAAGGGCAACTGTGGCATGGGGTTAGGGACAACAAAAAAAGTCCCCCTGCTGAAAAAGGAGGGCAGCAGCAGCAGCTTCACTAGATGCACATCCAGGTTCTGGGTGGAGGTTGGATGCTAGTGTGGATCTTTTGCCATCTGTAGACCAAAGGCTCTTGTGTCTGGGGAGAGGTAGGCGACCACCCTCCACTCTATCTGTCTTTTGTGTATGTTGAACTCAGTCAGCCAGATGATTTTGATGATTTCATCCTTGAGCTACTCAGTGAGGGTCATTCAGGGCACATGGAGCCACCCCTGCCTATCCTTGCAGTAATATTTTCTCTCAGGCATGTCCCATGATGCCAAAGCCCGCAAGCATGATAGCGAAGTCCTGGTGGCAGACCAGTGGTAGTGCAGGCTGTCAGCACTGTCTGTGTAGCATCACCCAGCACTGGGGGGAAGAAGGAGGGTAGAAAGTGGTGGGGAGCTCCAGGTGTTCTGTGCCTCTGGCTATGGAGACCGAAGACACTTCATGAGGTCCCCACAGACTTCCAAGGTGACTAAAGCTGGCTGCCAGGACACCACTTCCAGGAAACACAGCTCCAGGTCAGCCTGTGTTCCTCCAGCCTAGCCCATTCACTCACTGTTGGGGAAAGGGTATCTTCCTGACCTCAATGTCCCCTGCCAGCCCCTTACAACCACCCCATGCCCAAATTGTCCTGGCCTGGTTCCCAATCGTGACTTTCTATACCAGGGATACCTCCTGCTTGCTTGAGAATGATAGCTTTGAAGTGGTGAAATTATCAGCGATCAAAGAGGTGTCTGTTGCTGCTCCTTTGCCCAGTGAAAATGAGCCAAGGCCAGCAAGAATGAAGAGCTGCATGAGTCATCCCATGTTGGTAAAAATGACGGAATTTGAAGCTTCAAAATTATACTAGATTTTTCTAGGAATAACAGCCAAAATTTAGATTTTTAGCTATTATTACTAAGAAAAAGAATTTTTTAAATAAGGCAACTGATTGCACTTAGATTTTGGTTTGTTTTTTTTTTTCAGTAAGATTGTACTAAAATCTATCTGCTGCCTGATTTTGAAATAAAGAGTGCTAAGATAATATATTTTTAAAATATCTCCAAATCCTAAAAAGGAGATAAGAGTCAGGGGAAAGGCCCTGGTAAAAGAATGAGGAGAGCAAGAGGGTTTGGCTGAGAATATTTATGCTGCCCCTTGGTCACCTCCCAGTGCAGCTTCAAACAGCTCTCCCTTTTCTCTGTAGGAGACAGAGACCCTGGTGCCCTGGAGCAGAGGGGACATTTGACCCTCTTTTCTGGAACCCTGGGAGGAAACCACCCATCAGAGTGCTCTTCACCAACACCGAGTAGAAATGTAAAGTTAAGTAAAGAGAAGGCTGGAGAGAGCAGCACTCACAGCCAGATCATGGAGAGACACCAAGCTTTCCAATAGGCCCAACAGTGGGCATGACAGGGGCCATCTTGCCTTGGGACCAGGTGACTCCATAGCCCAGGCTCTCGGGTGGGCAGCCCAAAGGATCAGTATGAAGTTGAATCGCTGGGAGGGGCTGAACGGAGGCGGGGATGGTGGGACTTTATCAGATTGAGACAACAGACTTCAAGTTATTCTGCTATAAAACCCTTAGCTACAGAGAGGACAGAGGCGTCTGGGGCACAGCCAGACACACCCCTGTACCCAGATACATCCTGAGCCGAAAGAGAGGAGAAGAATCCTTCAGAGTGGACAGCAGCTCTTGTACTGAGTTTGAGTTCCAAAGGAGTTTAAATCTTTAATTTGAAGATTGAATATTTACTCAAAGAGACTAACTTCGAAACTGCATTGACATGGTTTCCTCGAAAGTAACAAAATAGCGTTTACCAGCATCACTGAAAATGGGAACTTTAAAGTAAAACTGAATTCCATCCTAAAGAAGAAAAGTAAAATATATTTCTTCCCACTTGAGTTATAGATTGTGAGTTTTAATTGCATTACACGATCATATTCTCCCTTTGAAGCCAAATCATTTGCGTGGCGGGGACAGCATTGTCACTCAGCTGTGAGTCCAGTTCGGCAGCACCGGCAGCATCTGTGGGTTCCGGAGCCCACGCCGGGAGCCCTGGGCGGGCTCTCCCCCACCTGAGCCTCTGGGTCCCAGGCCCAGCACTTTTCAACTTCTCCCAGCCGACAACAGCTCAACGATGACACAGCTTTTCCAGAAGCCAGGATACATTAGACATCCCATTAATTATCTTTATGAGACCAAAGAAATAACATTTATTAAGCACTTATAGTATGCTAAGTGCCAGCCCGTAAATAATGTGTTGGTAGGTCCGGGCTTACTTCAAGGAGCTCACCGAGGGAAGCAAGGAGATAAGAGACTGGACTCACAAATCCAGCCTAACGAATCCGGGCAAAATCTCTCAAATAATAGACTGCTTTTCCCTCTCCTTTAATGACTCAGAGGACAAAGTGACAAAGGGCAGCAAAGAGGCCGTGTGCAGAAGCAGGGCAGGAATGAGGCAATGAGTAAAGGTGGTGGTATCAAAGCAGGAATGAGATAACTGTAATGATGGGGGAAAAAACTGAATAAACATCAGTTTGTTGTCTGAGACCTTCCTTCTCAATCAGTTTCTTCTTTTACCATTAGCTGAAGTTCACATTATTGCCCACGAGTCTCCTTCTCTGATCCGAGTCCCTCTGCACTTGGCCTGTGGGAAAGTCCAGAGAGGCGAAAGCCCCGTGGTGTACTGTCGGGGGGAGTGGTCCCCTAGTGGGGATGGTGGCAGTATAGTTTGCTGGGGCAAGGGGAGTGGGAGCTGGGAGTTGGTAGTGGAGGGATCCGATCGGGAAGGCAGGGAGGTGATGGGAAAGAAAGGCGTATTTCCTTTCACTCTAGTGGCAGGAATAAAAGGCTTTAAGAAAATTATTATTTAAGGTAGAAGAGTTTTCTATTACAGGGCTCTGTCTTTCCTCTCATTTTAATTCCCCACCCTCAAAACACACACACACACACACACACACACACACACCCTGTGTTACTAATCCAGTATCCCAAGGAAGAAGAGAGGTCAATTACCTTCATGAAAATACTTTATGCTGAGACATGCAATGGAGGTTACTTTAAAGTATAATAGCCAATCTCATCATGTACATAACTTCATTTTCCAAGTAACGGATGTTTTCGAAAAGAATTTGCTTTGGCCTAATCCTTTAAAATGTACCTGCAGCTAAAACAATATGTGAGTGTGAAGGTGAGTATGTATTAATTCCAAAATGTATTCAATTTAGGAGATGTTTTACTTTTTTTTTTTTTTTTTTTTTTGAGACAGAGTCTCGCTTTGTTGCCCAGGCTAGAGTGAGTGCCGTGGCGTCAGCTTAGCTCACAGCAACCTCAAACTCCTGAGCTCAAGGGATCCTCCTGTCTCAGCCTCCCGAGTAGCTGGGACTACAGGCATGCACCACCATGCCCGGCTAATTTTTTCTATACATATTTTTAGCTGTCCATATAATTTCTTTCTATTTTTAGTAGAGATGGGGTCTCGCTCTTGCTCAGGCTGGTCTCGAACTCCTGAGCTCAAACAATCCGCCCACCTCGGCCTCCCAGAGTGCTAGGATTATAGGCGTGAGCCACCACACCCGGCCTAGGAGATGTTTTACTTTTAAAAATGCTTCCTGCGGTTTAATACTCATGCTTCAAATCCCTTTACTGACTCATGCTGTTTCAGTAAAGTATTGATAACATACCATTAAGTTAACTTCCATAGTAACTAGTATTATAAACACCAGATTATGGCTTTGTTACAGAATCTGTTACAGAATCTAGCAGATGGGAGAAAGAGCTGAGAAAAACAAAGCTCTCTTCAAAGCCTGGTATTTTAAAAAGAGTTATTAAAACTGATAGTGAAGGGAATACATGATAGTAGCTTCAAAGTAACTTCCGTAATGTTTATCTAATTTCTTATCATAAGAAATGTGTTTAGGGCCAAAATCTTATTTCACGAATTAGCTCAGAGAAGTTACATAAGAATGAAGTAGAACCTTTTGGCAAGTAACTACTCTGATGTACTGTTTCTAGGTGTATTGCCCAAGAACCCCAATAACAGATCCACTTTTCAGGTGTTAAACAAAGAAGACACTGGATTTGCCTTTAGTAAGAGAACACAATGTCCCCTTTGGATACCAGAATTTAATCTGTTTGTGGTTGTGGTTGGACACATGTGATGCCCACCATTTGCTCCTGCTGGTAGGAGGCAGAAAGGAACAGAGAAAGGAAGAAGGGATAAGGGCTTTATTAGAAACATCAAATCCTGATGCTGGGAATTTAGGAAAAGCAGCCATAGAGAGCATGGAGTTTTTCTTTTTCAGGCTTTTGAAAACAAAGACAGCTAACGAGATCTTGGATGGTCTCTCCTTCTGGACTGTAAAGCTTTAGAGGGGAGGACAGCAGCAAGAACAGTGGCATTGGGGGCCTCCAGCTCCTCAGCTGAAAGCTTTTCCTTTGGACTTAGAGCACCAAAGACTCTGGGGTCCTTAAAGTCCTCAGAGAAGCATTTGGGGGGATCCACATGGTAGGCATCCAAAGCAGCATTTGGTTAAAACTACCAGAGCATCAGCTGGATCAAAGTGATTCTGGAAATTGAGGCAAATGGTCTAAATAATTCTACCAAAATTGTACTTCTGTTCAAACACACAGATGGCTGATGCAAAAATAGTCTTTCTGGCTTATCTTAGATACCAATAAAAATTATTTACATCATTTGATAGGCATAGAGAATTAAAATATAATTTTTTGGAAAAATTATATTAATGTATATAAAGCTACTAGAATCCATTTACCCATAGCATTTACCAAGAGCAGATGACAATGTCTGAAGGATTGATTCTGATGGGAAAATTGCCGAGTGAAGTGTGAAATCTGGGCATAGCTTAACCTCAGGGGCAATAGTCATAAATAGATGACCTACTCCATAGTGTTGTTAGGAGATACATAATATTCAGGGGAAAGGGGGTTCTTTGAGCCAATCAATGTGCCTAGCTTTTCCAGAATCCCACCCTTTCTTCCTTTAATTTCCTTTTTTGGTTTACTTGGCTGAAGTTAATGTTGAGACAAGATATATTCTATCTCTGTCTACAGCAAAAGAATTTAGAACTCAGGGGCCCCTGAGTTTAGAGCTCATGCTAATGCAAATTACCCACATCATTCCATTAAGTCCTAGAGTGCTGTGAACTTTGCACTGGACAGCCCAGCCAAATAGTTGGCAAGAAAATGAAGGGCCTGTCCCAAAGAATGCTGTGCTTCAGGCTCCACCAAGGACAAATTCTTCAGTGGAGCATACCAGCTGCCATAGGAAAGTGGAAGCAGTGTCTGTGTCAGCAAGTCTAGAACCCACACTGCTCCAACTTGAAACTGCACTGGTATTTGTTAGAAGCTCATTGTAGCATCATTGGCCAAGATCAAGTTGTCATGGTAAAAGAAAAATAGTATCTCTTTTTCATCAGAAAACATGTTTATAATAAATATGACACATTTAAAATTGGATTTTCTTGTGGAAAGTAGAACACTTTTTTAAAGGGTAGCATTATGTTAAATAAATTTATATATCTATAAAATGAGCTTCCTCATTTGTACATTCAATGACTCTCACTGATTTTCCCAAAATATAGCATATAGTCAAACATTCCCACCAAGCTAAGAATAGGAACAAGCTGTTAGTAGGAGGAGTGACGGGTGAGAAGTAGACCTGCCAAGACTGAATGATTAAAAATGATCCTGAGTTGAAAAAAGCAGAGATTTCCCCCCACCCCCTTATGTTACAACATCTTACAACAGTAGCACGAATGCTTCTGTGATTACGACAAAAATGGCAAAATTCCTTAGGCCTGAGGATTTAAAATATAAATTCTACCCCCATCTCCCATACTGGGGCCATAGTGGGGCAGATGCACTCTCTTGTTCTATGGCTTTTCCAAAAGCAGATAATTAATTTTTTTAATGGTCTTCTTGTTTTTCATAAAGTAAAAGGAAAGCTTACAATAAAAGTACTGCTCAGCCATTCTTATCTCCAGTGAAGATGGAGCGACAGGAATAGAGGTCAGCTTCATCAGAAGGAGTTTAGGGTCGACATAGGAAGAACTTCCTGTCTCCAGGAGCCGTGAGGCCCAGAGCAGTTCCTGATGCATGTGCTTTTCCTGTCCCCGGAGAACTTGCAGATGATGATACAGCACACAGTGGAGGTAAGGGGACTGGTTAAGTGTAGAAAAGGAATCAGGAATGCAAAATATTAGTTATGGAATAACAGGCTGCTCAGTTGCTAAGGAATCCTAAAAATAGGGTGTTAGTGACTGGCTGAGAGGGGCAGGGAGGAGTGGATGGTTCCGTGGGTTTCATCAGGCAGCCCAGCCCTGACAAAGACAATGCGGAGCTGCCTTCTGCAGCTGCGGCGATCCAGCAACCAGTTTCGGCAGCCAAGTCTGCATCCCAGCTATCTTGCAGGCTAACCTTGACAATGGCCTAGCTTTCTTCCAGTGCAGGCCAGTGCCGGCCAGTGCCAACATACACAGCCCTCAGACTCACAGGAAAGGCTCGAGGCGCAGGTTCCTGAGGGGTAGAACAGGGCTCCTGGTGCCTCCAGTAACTGTGCCCACTTGCACACCCCCACTCTCACTGCCATCTACTTCTCAGACTAATTCTCTAGCTTGGAAAAGATTTGGGTAAGAGACTCCTCCCCTCCATCATTCCATGATGTGCAAAGCTGACTGCCCATTGTGATGAGAGGAGTCTAAGTGGTGAGGAAAGGGTGGATGATTTTTATTTTGGAGCAAAGCTGGGTTTGTTTTCATCCTGGACAAGTTGACCTCTGCAGAACTCTTTAGTTTGATGATTCCCTAAACATATTTTAAGCACCGTTCACAGCCTATCAAATAAATGGAGAGACTCCCTAGGGAATAATGTGCTGGAAAATGATAGCCTATCAATGCCGTGTTGCTTGTTTCCTTGAAGAGAGGTTTCCAGTAAGGATTGCGCCCCTTTCAACTGTTATTTCCTGCTTGGTGGGATTTAAAAACATTTCTGATGTTGTTATAACAAAGGGCTCTGCTCACCAATTTATTATTTTTCAGTTGATGGTAAAATGTGGCAGAAATGATATTTGGTTGCTATGTGGACACCAGGCAGATGGCAGGAAAATGGAGAGAGCAGAGGAGACATGGAAGAGGGCGGCGGTGGAGAAATGGGACCCAGCTCCCCTCCCCTGAGCAGGTGTTGCTGTAGGATACAGCTGGTTGGGTTCATGTTCTCTGGATCCCTTTGATGCCTTTGTCCATTCTTTTAAAAAGCTGGCCCTAAGAAATAAAGCTCAGTGCCCTGTTTCCAAAGATTCCTATTTTACTCTTGGTAGCAGTATTATTAGTTTGTGGGCTTCGAGGTTTAGTAAGTGATTTTTTGGTTTGTGGGATTACACAAAGGACATCCCAACCCCCTTTCCCAAATCTTTCTCTAAATTTTCATTGAGATTTACTGCTTTATTAAGACATCTTTTCCTGGAGGGCTCTGTTTAATTTAAAAAGCAAAAATTAAAAAAAAAAAGAAAACCTCTTAGTAGGGAATAATTATTATATCATTACCAGACATTATTACCTTATAATGTGATGACTAGCTGATAGAATATAGGACACAAAATAGTTTTTTTCATTTTTAAAATTAAGTATAATTTAGGTATATTAAATTTCACCCCTTTTCATGTACAGTTTTGTGTTGGTAAACACATACAGTCATGTAACCATCACCACAATCAAGATATGGAACAATTCCATCACACCAAAAAATTCCTACATATTTAATCAGGATATTATTAGATATTATCCATATCTCTTTTGGTTAAACCCTTCCTTAATTCCTAGGAACCAGTGATTTGTTTTCTGTTCCCACAGGTTTGCTTCTTCCAGGCAAGGTCATATAAATGGGCTCATATATGTGCAGTCTTTTTAATTTGTTTTTTTTCACTTAGCATAATATATTTGAAATTCATCCATGTTTTGTGTTTCAATAGTTTGTCTCTTTTTACTGAAGAGTGGTATGTCATTGTAGGAATTCACCAGAGTTTATTTATTCATTCCCCAGTTAAGGAACTACTATGGACTGAACTGTGTTCCCCCCAAATTCATATGTTGAAATTCTAACTCCTAATATGATAATATTTGCATAGGTCCTTTAGGAGGTAAGAAAGGTTAAATGAGGTCATAAGGGTGGGGCCCTAATCCAATAAGGTTGTGCCCTTATAAAAAGAGGAAGAGATATCAGACCTCTTTTCTCCAAGCACATGCACCAAGGAAACATTGTGTGAGCATACAACAAGAAGATAGCTATCTGCAAGCCAGGAAGAGAGGCCTCACTGGAAACTAACTGCTGGCACCTTAATCTTGAACTTCTTGCCTCCATAACTGTGAAAAAATAAGCTTCTGTTGTTTAAGCCACCAGTCTGTGGTATCTTGTTACAGCAGCCCAAGCACCCTCATGATCAGAAAGCAAAAATCTGGCTAGAATTCTAGTCACTCACTATTAGTTGCTAATAAAGGAATAGCCATTTGATCACTGAATCATCCCCTAAATATAGTGGCTGTGGTTGATAGTCTCTGCTCTTTAGAGAGCTAGATAAAAATCAGTGAGAATAACTGAGGACTCACAGCTGGAGCACAAGGGTTCATTTTGTCATGTATAAAAACTGGAGAAAAACCAGAATGAGAAAAGAAGATGACTAAATTGACAGACATTAAAATAATTCTACTAACTGCTCTTAATCGTTTTTTATGAATAGTTCTGCCTAAAATAATCCAGCGATGTAAATGCTTGATTCCTTTCCTCCACCATGAGAGAGAAGAGAACTCAATCCCTCTAAGGGGGGTGTTGAGGGGGTACTTCTCAGACAAAAGATGTCTAAGTAAAGGGCCATCTGGCCTGCTTGCTAAAAAGCAGGTTCCCAGGCTCTGCCTGCAGGGAAACTCTGAAATCTGCAGTTTTTAAAATTTCCTTAGAGATGGTTGACTTTTTCACCGTACCATTTGTGCACATCAAGCAAAATGCCACATTTTAAATATATCATGACTGAGATTCAGGTCCTGCCTCCCAGAAATTTGCAGCCATACCTACTATGGCATATTTGTACATATATATAACATACAGACTGTGCTCACTTATTTCAGTATATTTATGCAGAGAAAACCAGATACGTTGATATTATTGAGACAAATGCTTTTAAAGGTAGATCACTGTCTTTTCAGGATTCATGAGTTTCTGTGCATAAAATTCTTCAGTCAAATCCTAGATGTCAGGGCTGCTAAATAATGCACATCCTTTTACACCTTTTAGTGGGTTGAACCCTGAAGGGAGAAAGTTCCTGTGGGCGTCACCATGGGGCATCAGAGGAAGACAGCTGTCCCTGGCTCCTGGTGAACAATCTGCAATGAAAAATGAATGTTTCAGTACTTCTGAATAGTCTGCTTAATAATTTGGAAAGCAGAATGCATCTCTCTGATGCTCACTAAGCATTTTTGGCAAGTAATTTAAACACATTTATCTTCTCTGACACTGCCTAATGGAGCTGTCTACCTTCTGCAACATGTTGAAAGTGACTGGCTAAAATGTGTGCATTTTACACTCTACAATAAGGCGTGTGTGTCCCACAGATGGAAACAGCCCACCTTGGGCACCCAGCCTAAAAAGTTAAACTAACAAATCCTCTAGTAGCTATTCAGTAGGGTGCTATTTTAACCTGTAAAATCTGAGTAAGGTCTCAGATCTTTTAGGGCTAGACTCTGGGAGTTAAAACAAAAGAGTTTTAATCAATGTCTATCAAAATATATTCTGGTTTAAGACATATTTCATTTTCAACTGAGTGGGAAAGCAAACAGAAGTTAATTAAAAGGAACATTATCAGTAATTTAACCATATTTCAATTCCTGAACTCTGTGACAGTAATAACAGTAGAAAAATGTGACTTACTGAGACATTTATGTAAATGGCTTTAAAATCGTAAGAGTCCATGATGATGATGATGAAGAAAAAGACTTGGCAGAATTGTTTTGTCCATAATATCTTTAGTAAGTCTCATTAGAAATATATGGTCCTCAAATTAAGGAAAAAAAAAAAAAAAAGCAGGGGAGCACCAGCAAAAGAAAGAATCCAAGACCTCAGCTTACATTTCATCAGTCCTCAAATTCATCCAAGAAATGGCACAACTCTTGGAAAGGAAAGGTGAAGCTGCAGATTTTCACTGGTGCATTCAACTATGTACAGGCTCCTTCTAACTACTTGAGGAAAAATAATTCTAGGAGACAGACTGCTTTCGCTGTAGGGGCATGTTCACTACTCTGATTATAAACCTTGGCATGCCAAGGCTTCTTAAACTTGTCTTTACCGATTCATACCTCCCAGTTCAACAAACACTCGACGCTGTCAGCTTAGTTTTTCAGTACAAGAAAAGAGGATACAATCAAATATCACTAAGATGGCTCCTCATATAAAAACCTGTTTGCGTTTGATCCATTTTCCTAGAATTTCTGAGCAGTTGTTGAAAACTCTTGAGTAATTTAAAGTTACAGATGGATATAAATATATCAATAATCCACTGGGAAAAGTGTAGCAAATGTATGTTCTTAACGCTTTGGGACTCTTGTCTGTCAAGACAGATTCCAGGTTAAGTACTATATTTTAGTGCTAGGGTTAGGGAAGATGCAGAGGGGACACAGGTAAACCCGTCAATATATTTTCTTGAATTATGACTATTCAAGCACCAAAATGGATTCTCCAGGGCAATCTTTGAATCTCTTGTTTTCATTTTTGCTTAGGAAACATTTATTTCCACCACTTGGAAAGAAAAAAGAATAAGGATTTTTATTTCTACTCCCTCCCCAAGATTTAGGCCACTGGCTATCCCTTCTCCACCCAGAGAGTCCACTAGTGGTACAGCACACTCAGAATCTGTTCAAGCGACTATATGACAACATGGAAAAATGAGAAGGATATAATAATAAGTAAAGAAGCTCTGCTTCAAAATTGGATTTATGAAATGATTACAATTATGTTGAAATTATATATACATGCAGGAGATTTGGGGAAAACAAAGCCAAATGATTTGTTGGAAAGTGAGATTTGGGATCAATAATTTTTATTTTAGAATTTCCAATACTGCTGTTACTATATCATTTGCAAAAAAATTTTATGTATTTATTTATTTATTTTTAGGGACAGGGTCTCCCTCTGTCACCCAGGCCAAAATGCAGTGGTATGATCTTGACTCCTGGGCTTCATGTCTTTCAGTGATCCTCCTGCCTCAGCTTCCCAAGTAGCTAGGACTATGGGTGCGCTCCACCACATTCAGCTAATTTTTAAAAATTTTTTGTAGAGGTAGGGGTCTTGCTATGTTCCCCAGGCTGGTCTTGAACTCCTGGCTTCAAGTGATCCTCCCACGTTGGGCTCCTTTCAAAGTGCTGGCATTTCAGGAGTGAGCCACCACGCCTGGTCAAAAAAAAAACATTCTTTTAAAAAATATGTAATTGACTTGTACACTGAAAACTATAAAATGCTCTCAAAAGAAATTAAAGAAGACACAATGAATGGAAAGATATCCATGTTCATGGATTGTAAGACTTAATATTGTTAAGATGTCAATACTACCCAAAGTGCTTTAAAGATGTAATGCAATCTCTATCAAAATTCCACCATTTTTTTTTTGCAAAACCAGAAAAATCCATCCTAAAATTCACATGGAATCTCAAAGGAGCCTGGATAACCAAATCAATCTTGAAAAAGAAAAACAAAGTTGGAGGCTCAAACTTCCTGATTTCAAAACTTAACTACAAAGCACAGTAATCAAACCAGTGTGGTACTGGCATAAAGACTGACCAATGGAATAAAATAGAGAGCTCAGAAATACACCCTCTCATATGAGTTCAAATGATTTTCAACAAGGGTGCCAAGATCATTCAATGGGGAAAATCTTTTCAACCAATGGTGTTGAGAAAACTAGATATTCACATGCAAAAGAATGAAGTTGGACCCTTATCTTACATCATATACAAAAATTAACTCAAAATGGATCAAAGACCTAAGTGTATGAGCTAAAACTATTAGAACTATTAATATAAAAACTACTAAAACTATTAATATAAAACTTTTAGAAGAAAACATAGTGGAAATGCTTCATGACATTGGATTCAACAATGATTTCTTGGCTATGACATCAAAAGCACAGGCAAAAGAAAAAATAGATAAGTTGGACTTCATCAAAATTAAAAATGTTTGTGCATCAAAGGACACTATTAACAGAGTGAAAAGGCAACCCACAGAATGGGAGAAAATATTTGCAAATCATGTATCTGATAAGGGATCAATATACAGAATATATGAAGAACTTCTACAACTTAATGATAAGAAAACAAACAACTGATTAAAGATTGGGCAAAGGATTTGAATAGACATTTCCCCAAAGGAAATATACGAATGACTGATAAGCATATGAAAAGATGTTCTACCTCACTAGTCATTAGGGAAATGCAAATCAAAATCACAATGAAATACCCTGCCGTACCCATTAGAATGGCTATTATGTATATATATGAAAAAAAAATACCCAGAAAATAACAAGTGTTGGTAAGGATGTGGAGAAACTGGAACTCTTGTGAATTGCTTGTGGGAATGTAAAATGGTGCAGCTGCTATGGAAAATGGTATGGTAATTCCTCAAAAAATTAAAAATAAAATTATCATATGATCCAGTAATTCCACTTCTGGATATGTACCCAAAAGAAGTGAAAGTAGAGACTTGAACAGATATTTATACACTCATGTTCATAATAGCATTTTTGACAATAGCCAAAAGGTAGAAGCAACCCAAATATCCATAAACAAATGAAGGGATAAGCAAAATGTGGTATACAAATACAATAAAATATTACTCAGCCTTAAAAAAGAAGGAAATTCTGACACATGCTGCAACATGAATGAACCTTGAAGACATGCTAAATGAAATGTCAGTCACAAAAGGACAAATATTGCATGATTCCACTTTATAAGGTTTCTAGAGCAGTCAAATTCACAGAGACAGAAAGTAGAATGGTCGTTGCCAGGGGTTGGGGTGGGGGAAATGTGGAGTTGGTGATTAATATGTACAGAGTTTCAATTGGGGAAGGTTAAAAAGTTCTAGAGACGTATGGTGGTGATGGTTGCACAACAATGTGAATGTACTCAATGCCACAGAACTGTACACTTAAAAATGGTGAAGATTTTTTTTATGTAAAAAACAAACAAAAAAAAAGAACCTGATTAAGTTCACATTCTAACTCTCTTACCCCAGACAGTACATCCTAGAATGCTCATCCCTTTCTTTCTCTATATTCTTTTCCTCTGAGCTCTGCTATTGTAGATTAATTGCCGCAATCTCAGCCCTGCAGCATATTCTCCTCTAACCGCTTCAATTGTCAGTTTTTGTGCTAATGGATTCATCTCTGGATTGCAAGTATTTACAAATCGTGTAATGTATGAATGGCCCCGTGTTCAGTGCTGTGGACAATACAGCAGAACATGGTCCAGTGACTTGCAGCAATACTCTGATAAGACAGGGTATTGGACGGTAGGGCATAGGGGACCCAGAGCAATACCTCTGAAAGGGGGTGATGTTTGATACACCAACTGTGGGTGGTGTAGACCAAAAGTGCTTTGGGAACTTGGAGAGAGAACTAGAGAGGTAGAGTTGAAACAAGATTTGGAGAATGGGTGGGATTTGATTTTATGGAGATGGGAGGCATTGAACTGAGGATGGAATTCATCAGTTATCTGTGAACATGTACAGAGTTTCTGAACCTTGGCACCTCAACCTTTTGTACTGTATACTTTTTGTTGTGGGCCTGTCCTGTACATCATAGGATGCGTAGCAGCATCCCTGGCATCTACATGCTAGATAACCAGTAACTCCCTCTCTCCCCTAGTTGTGACAATCAAAAATGTCTCCAAACATTTCAAATGTTCCCTATGGTGCAAAATAGTCCCTTCTCTCCCGCAATTTGAGAACCATTGATATATGGAACCTGTACCTGGCATAGGAAAGACATTGGTTTGACTGCAGCAGAAAGTCTATTTATGAGAGTGTCATTTATCTGTGTACTCCAAGTGCTGGTTTCAGCACCTTCAGATATAAATGGTTTTTAAGTCTTTTGTTCATTCCTTTTTGAATGGCGCTATAAGGAGGCTGATCCTACCTTTAAAAGATGTAGACAGGGAGAGCCTAGAAGTAGATGGACCATTTAGGAAGCTTTTGTAATAATTTAGAAAGGAACTATTTAAGACCTAAACTGCAGTTGCATAATTGGATAGAAAGGGGATGGATGCATGAATTTACATAAAGGAAGAATGAACAGAACTTGGGGTAGGAGACAATACATCTGGGCGAGCTGGGTAGAAGAAAGGAGAGACCCTGGTCTTATTTAAAAGCAGAGAAATCAGTGTGGATAAATAAATCTCTAGATAACTGAGGGTGAAGTGTGATCAGTTACTGATTATTTCAAATCATGTAAAGCATTTCTATCGCAAGTAGTCAAGTTGAACATGGAATCATCTGTAGGTAAAGGAGACAGAAACAGTTAGATTTTCTCTAATCTTCTCAAAAAACAAAAAGAAAGATTATAAGGAGAAGGAGAAAAGCACTGAAAATTTTGGTGTTTTTTTCCCCCCTCAGTAATATCCATTTGAAATGTAAAGATGAATAATTTCTGATTTAGGATTTTGAAATCTACATTTGGAGCTCAGCATGTCCCTTTAAAAGTCCTAGGAAAATGAAAAAAAAGCTTCGTGCTTTTAAAAATTCTAATCTGTTTCCCCATTTTCATGGAGGAAATACAGACAAAGCAGGGGCAGAATTCAGCACCAGGGCCTCCCCCTGGCTCACAGCCCTGGATGTTGCTAAGCTGGTGAGCATCCTATTGTCGTTCCAGAAAGCCAGCTGCATAGCTAGATAGAGTGAGCCTGTCTCTTCAACTCCAAGACTGTAATTATGCTAAAATGGGATCTTGCAGCAGTGAATATAAAGAGAAGCCTTGGAATATCTCTCCTACACTAAACAACTTTATGGTTGAAAGGAAGCAATTACTGAGAACAAGATGAGACTAAGTAAAAACAGCCTAACTTTCCAACTTCTCCAACTTGAGTACTGACAGCATTGTGCTGACCTCAGTCTTTGCTTCCCTCCCCCCCAAAGTCTAGTTTTCTAGCCTGATTTTTAGATCAAGTGGAAATAATCTTTTAAAATTAACTTTCCTTCCCCCCACTCAATTTAAAGCAGTTTTCTATATGGGCTTAATAATACCAGCAATTTAGCAAGTTTTTATGTTTAGTTATCCCTGCTACAGAGACCTGGAGAGATACTAGGGATCTGGGTCAGCCCTTTGCTATTTGATGAATCAGCTCTACCTTCCTAGGTTACCACCACCCAGCTAGGAGTAGAGCTGTCTGGGGATAGGACAGGTGTGAAAACAGCAGAATATGAGGGTTCCTAAATTCTCTTTCTTCCCCTGTGATAGAAGGTGGCAGAAAAAGGAAATTGGGGATAGAATAAGATCATGCCTGAGAAAGGAATCTGCAAATTAGTACCACCTGTCAAGTCTTTAGATGGGAAACCCTGAGCCAGAATCACCAAGCTAAGCTGCTCCCAGATTCTTTTTTTTTTTCCTCACGGATTCTTGACTCACAAAGCCTAGATGTGTATTAGGCAATAACATCTAGGTTGTGTAAGTACACTTCATGATCACACAATGACAAAATTGCCTAACAATGCATTTCTTAGAATGTATTCCCTTTGTTAAGTGATGTGCAACTGTATGTAAAGCATATGTATTACATGTATTATTTATTTATATAAAGCATATATAATATAAACAATATATATGTGTCATATGTATGGAAAAAGAATCTGGAAGAACATAACTAAATCCTATGGCTTTCTTAGGGTTGAGGAAGAGCTGGAAAGATGGCTAATTTTCTCTTTCTATTTTCTATATTTCTGTAATATTTTTACATGACAATTATGTATTATATCTGAAGTCCAAAGGAAGAATAAAGATTAAAAATCTATGAAAAAATGTTGAGAATCTTCTTGAGCTCTTCTTTCATAAAGAATTGAAAGCTCACCTTCCTGAGACTGAAATTGTAAATGAATAGCTACCAAAATGGAACAGAAAGTTCTAATGTTTACTTCAGTAAGGAAAGTAACCATGTATTAATATAGTTAAGTCAAAACATAGTTTAAAAAATAGACCTAGCATTATAAATTTCTCATCTCCCCTGGTGTTTAAATCAACCTTCTTAAACATTATATCTTCTTCTTACTTCGTCAGTTATTCATGTTTATTCCCGGAATTTAGAAAATACCAAAAGAACAAAGAAAATAGAAATAATCTATAATCTGTAAAATTAATATTTTTGTGTACATGTATTTCCCTTTAGTCTTTTTATTGAGGCATATTTTTAAAAAGGGATCATAGCTATTTTCATCTGACAACACATAATGAATATCTTGCCATGTCATTCTTTGAAATACCATACCATTCTTTGACTATTTCCATTACTTCCTATTTTTACCATAAATAACACTGTAATGAATATATTTATATAAGATTTTTGAGTTGAAAAAATAAGTTCCATGAGCCCAAGGACTATATCTGTTATTTATGGCTATGTCCCCAGTGCAGAGAACAGAGCCTGATTCTTAGTAGGGAATAAACATTAATGAATGAATCTCCCATTTCCTCAGGCCATGAGGGCTTAGGCTTTAGTGTATATGAGAATTATCAGGAGAACTTATTAATGCACCATTCTTAGATCTCAGCCCCAGAGATATTGATTCAGATGTCTTTGGAGAGGCCAAGGTGATTCTGACGCTGGGACCAAGCTTTGTGAACCACTGCCTTAGGCTAAATACATAGAAGCCGAATTACTGCATCAAAACATAGAGATTGTGAAAACCTCTGATTTATATTGTTAATTTATCTTCCTGAAAACTTTTGCCAAGTTACTGCTTTAAAGTGCCCTTCTCCCTACCTTGTAGTATGTAAAACTGCCTATTTTGCTCTTTCATCAAAATATGTATTATCGATTTTAAAAATCATTACTGATTTGACAGGAATGAGGAAGAGAAAATAGCTTGTCATAAAAAATACAGAAAGTCATAAAAGAAAATCATAATTATCTATATTCACACTGTCTAAAATGAGCTCCTTTTTTCACCTCTTGGCCTAATTGTTTCTAGTCTTTTTTTTTCTGCTTTGTTTTTTTCTGCTTCATTGAGGACAAAAATTATATTTATTCAAGGTGTACAACATAATGAATTGATGTACATACACATTGTGAAATAATTGCCACAATCAAGCTAATTAACATATCTGTCACCTCATATATTTACCTTTTTTTGTGATGAAAATGCTCAAGATGTGTATTCTTTTAGTAAATTTCAAGTATACATTATTATTAATATTAACCATAGTCACCGTGCTGTACATTAGGCTTCCGGAACTTATTCATCTTATGACTACAAGTTTGTACTCTTTGACCAACATCTTCCTCTTTCCTCCACATCTCCCAGTCTTTGTTTTTTAAAGAAAAAAAAAATCACATTGTTGCTTTAAAAATGTTACATGCTTATTACAAAGAATAGGTACAGTAGAAAAGGATGAACATGAAGGTTAAAAACATCCTAGATTGCACCGTGTAGACATAATTAGACTTAATACTAGAAATGATGTTAGACATCTTTCTCTGCATGTCTACAGATAGGTGAAAAAGAGACAGATGAATAGATGGCTGGCTGGAGACCAAGAAAGGAATGTTCTGTGAAAGTTGTCAGAATCAAAATGGAGTCACTTGTATCAATAGTAAAAAAAATCCTGACAAATAGGGCCAGGGAAGGCCATGAAAACAAGCATTCTCATTAATAAATGCCTGATAACAAAAACTATCACAAAAGACTGCAAAAAACCTGGTACACAGCCTTGTACAAAAGCCAAAAAATATTTCTGCAAGAACCTTTGCCCAGCAACTGACTGTCCAAACTTGGACTGGCATCACCCTTGCTATTGATCCTTTTAGCCAAAGATAATTATCTCGAAACAATTATGTAATGCCTCTCAGTTTTTCCTTTAAAAACCTTTGTCTTCCTTTACCTCCTTGAATACTCACATAGTTTACTGTGGCATGTGCATTCCTATTGCAATGCCCTATTCCTGAATAAATATCATTTGCTTCTGGGAGCCTCTCTGTTATTTAGGTTAACACTTTTATAAAATGGAAACATACTATAGATAATGATGGGTATGCTATCTTTGACAGTAACTGGGCTCTACTCTCTCTCTGGGGCTTTTGTTAATTGTTCTATACCAGGGCTCATACTTCCCATTCAGATGTGTATTCTATTCTTTTCATTGGTTCTTAGGCTGAGTTTTCTCAGAAGCAGAATCTGAGACAGGAAATGAGTGGAAGTAGTTTATCTGGGAGATGATACCAGGAAGCACTGGTAGGGGAGTGGAGAAGCGAGGAAGGGAAAGGAAGAAAGCCAGTCAAGGGTGTGCTATGGAGTAGGTGGAGTAGGTTACTTTTGTGGGTAATAGGAGCTCAATCCCACCAGGGAACTCTGGGGGGCAGTGTAGAGCACATACCAGAGCTACCAGAATTCATATTTATACCACCCATTGTGTCACTGGTTGAGTATTGCTTCGGGGAGGCATTAACTCCCCAGCAATTCCTGCCTGCCCCACAGAGGCCAAGTGGGCTCTGCTGGTCAAAAGAACCCTCGGGGAGTTGTAGGAGTTACAGGAGTTGTAGGAGGTTGCAACTGAAGCTCAGAAAGCAGACATAGGAGTTGTGAATGCCAAGGCTGTTGTGCTTTGGATTGTTTTCCCAAATCAGCCTGGAATCCTGGAGCCTTCCATACTTTCCAGAGAGTGCCATCGCTTCCTTCTCTATTTTATCCCTTTCTTTCCAGCATCCGTTTCCACCATTCGTCAGTCAGAAGATGAAAGATGCACACCCGATATCGCTCTCTCTGCAGATTTGGGGGGTATTATTAGTGAGAATCCTTAGGAGTTTGTTGACGGTTGTAGGGGTAGTAGTGAGGTTAGGAGCTGAGCTTTCCTGTTCATTTAGCTTCTCTGCTCTGTCCCCAGCTCTTCATGCCACCCACCTCCCACAGTTTTTAAAGTTTATTATGTGGTGGTTTTAAAATGGGTGCACAAATTCTTTGACATCCTTCCTCCAAAGGGCAGAGGCTAATTCTCTTCCTCTTGAGTGTGGGCTGGACTTCGAGATTCTCTTCCACTGAATAGAATATGGTGGAAATGAGGATATGTGATCAGCACATAGAATGTATCCTGACTCCCCTCAGCTCTCACTCTTGGATCACTGACTCTGAGGGAAGCCAACTACCGCATCACGAGGACACTCACCAGTCCTGCAGAGAGATCTACAAGCTGATTCTATGAGCAGTTAGCAAAAAATGAAAGCCTCCAGACAACAGCCACGTGAGTGACTTTGGAAGAGGACCCTCCAGCACCTGTCAAGTCTGTAACTGGGAAATCCTGAGCCAGAACCACCAAATTAAGCTGCTTCTAGATTCTTTTTTTTTTTCTTCACAGATTCTTGACTCAGAAAACTGTGAAAGTGTTTATTGTTTTTAACCACCAAGTTTTAGGGTAATTTCTTAAGCAGGAGTAGATAAAATTGCATTAAGTTTTTACATTTCCTAGTTGGGTTCTTTTTGGCAAAGTTGAGGCTACCTTTTACAATATTTTTTGCTCTCCTTTAAAAAATATGCAGTTTTATTCACCATATTAAACAAGAATGTTGATATTAACTCTTTGTCTTAAACATGCATAATATGTTAATCTTTGCTTTTTACTCCTGGGAACTTGGGGAATCTTTTGTCTTTTTATTTCTTGGACAATAGTGGTAATTTATAAATCATTTATAAATTTAATAGAAGAGATAATTTATTCAGTACATCCTTCCCCCTCACATTTTACCTGTAAAGAGAACGATATGGGGAGGTTAATGCTTTCAACTGATAGAGATACTTTAACAAATTCTAGAGTCAAGAAGGTGTTAGAGCCAGGTGGGGTGGCTCATGACTATAGTCCCAGAGACTCAGGAGGTTGAGGCAGGAGGATCACTTGAGGCCAGAGTCTGAGACTGTAGTGAGCTATGACGTTGCCACTGCACTCCAGCCTGGGTGACAGAGTAAGACTCCATCTCTAAATTAAAAAAAAAGAAAAGAAAAGAAGGCTTTAATGCTATTTCCAAAAACCTTTTTAACTTATATGGTTTTTCCCCACCTGCTTCTAAAAATCCCCTTGGCTTCTCTGGACTGTTGGATACCCTCAGTCACCAACACCACTACTATTCTCTCCCTCTGGTCCACACTGAATGGAAGTTTTTGTTCCTCTGCATCATCAGGTTCTAAATCTCAACTTCTTTGTTCGAAATCTCTTAAGAAATATTTTTCTCCTATAACATTCACATTGGCAGTTTATTTTTAGAAATAGTGCATGAAGGACATAGAACAAAGGGCAGAACCAGGTGACCAGGGAGATGATGACATCATGAAGTTACTGTAGAGTCTTTTAACCCAGAAATTAGGTAAAGTAGATATTCCACTTGAAGCAACTCTTGCACCTCAGTTTTTATAATTTGAATCACTTTAAAATAGAAATCTTTATTTTGAAATGTAAGCATGACAGAACAGGGTCTCGAGACATACAGGATGACTTGAAAAAAAAATCTGCAGTGGAAATACACAGTTAAAAATGTAGAGCACAAGATTGTACATAACCTGTGATAAAAACCATGTAAAAAGTATGTGTATTAGTGGGTACAGATTAGGAGAATGAAAGAAATGTAAATAGTTATTTCATTTAGGCCTAGACATCATAGGTACACTTTTTGAAACCACAAAATCAAAACCTTTCCGGAAGGAAGAAATATAACCGCGTGTGCCTGGGGAGATTTCTATAAACATACCAAGCTGCGGAATTTCCAAAAGTGCATCGGGCTGGGTTTATGGAGGGGAGAGAAAGAGCGCGTTCTTTCCTGCTGGCTGAAGGGAGGTTGCTGAGCTGACTTGACTTATATTTGTTTAAAAACTTTCCTGCTCTTCTTTCCCTTTCCTGCTTGGCCTTATTTCACCGTAGCCTGCTTTTCTTCTCTTTTCTTGATAGAAAAATCTTTAAATTAATTTATGGTTATTTTGCCTGAACAAAAATAATGATAAAACTTCCAAAAATTAAAGTGTGATAAGTTCCAATTTTAAAATCAGACTGACATTTCTGGTCAACTCTTGATAGGAAAAAAGAAAGAAAGAAAATAAGATTTTAAAAAATCAGACTAACAAGTTGGTGTCTGTCTCAGGAGCTGAGCCTGCTGTCACCTTTGGCTTCTGAGAAATGACCATCTGCCTCAGCCTCCTGTGTGTGTTCTCACTTGTTTTGAGTATGGAAATGACCTAAGGGAGGGCAGCAAAGGCCTTGGAGCAGTCTTACAACTGGAAAAAATAAGCAGGCCTGCTTATTAGGTCTCTCTATAAAACTAGTTATGATCTATTATGTCCCATTCATTAAATAACATAATAAGCACCACAGGTTACATTACAGATGTGCATGTGGTTAACTTCTAAAAATGTGGCCATCTCCAGAAGGAATTCCATTTGGAGAAGGGCCAGTTGCAGTGCAATGTCAAACCGTTTCCGTAGGCCCTGTGGACTGCTGAATGCTGATCATTTATGCCAGGTCTTAGCACCAAGGTCAGCAAGGCCTGTTTCTCCCTTTGGCAAGCAGAGAGGGTGGTGGAGGTATACACCAGGCCAGAGGTGGTAGATCTCCACCAAGAGGACCCCAGCTCTGAAGCTTCTTGCAGAAGGCCAGGGGGTGTGTGTTCAGGAACCTGGGTACGCTGTAACGAATGGGAAGACCTGGCCAGTTGTGTCTGCAGTGGCAAGCTCAGGGAGCGGTGCACAGCCCCACTGTGCCGCTGTTAATGCCTGACTTGGCATCTTTGGGAGAGGTGGAGTCTTTTGTCTTTTTAGAAATGATCTGCAGCTCAGTTTCTTCAGTTTCTTACGCCCCATTTCATCATGTGACCTGATCTCACACTACACTGGTCAAAATATATGTTTTTAGGGCCTGAGCGCAGCTGGGTTTGGGCTGGCTGCCAAAAAAAAAATAAATAAATAATAATCAATAAAAGAAAGAAAGATTTTTAAAATGCATGTGATTTCCTTGAGTGATTTTTAGTGTCAAAACTTCTGGAACTTGTCTACAATGAAAATCTGCATCCCTTTTCATCTTCTACTCTTCATTTTTTCTTATAAGTATCAATATCTGTATTTTATTATTCTTGTCTTTCTTTTTCACCTTTAAATTCCAGGTTTTATTTCTCTTATCCCATTACCACGGTATTTCTTATCTCAAATGTCTTCCTGCTTCGTTGTCTCTGGGCATACTCTCTGCCCCTTCTGAACAATTCTCCAGAGATTCCACACCAGGTCCGACCTCTGCAACTGGCGGGACAAACTCCATCCCGGCAGTCACATACTGTGGAAGAGATGGGCTGCTCTTTACATGTCAACCTCAAAAGATGAGGGATTTAATGGTAAGACCATTGTAAGTGGTTTTTATTTTCTTTGTACTCTAATTTTTTCAAATGTTCAATAATAAACATTTATTACTTTTATTTACAATTTGAGAAGATGAGAGATATTTATCATGAATACTCTTGGCTTCCTTTCATAAACCACTATAGATCTATTATTTATCTAAATCCTTTTTGAAGTTATATATTTTATCCTTTTAACTTATGAATTCAAGAACATTATAAATTATCACCCAAGATAAAGTAGCGATGTCTTTGATTTATTAAAGAGAAATATCTAAGCTTGTCATTTTAGAGAACTGTGTGTGCTGTGCTTCTTTAGTAAAACATTGAATATTAGTTATGATCCCCATAAAACTTGCAAAGGACCATAAAACATCTAAGCGCTATATTACTTCAATTTTTATGTCTCTGTGATAAGTGGTAAAATGAATTATAGCAGAGCGATGGATGCCCATTTAGCAGATGCTGGGTGTGACTACACGAGGCTGTCTGCCTGGTGGTTAAGACTGTGTCCCTTGAGGCCGGGCGTGGTGGCTCATGCCTGTAGTCCTAGCACTCTGGGAGGCCAAGGCGGGAGGATCACTGTAGGTCAGGAGTTCGAGACCAGCCTGAGCAAGAGTGAGACCCTGTCGCTACTAAAAATAGGAAGAAATTACCTGAACAACTAAAAATTTATAGAAAAAATTAGCCGGGCATGGTGGCACATGCCTGTAGTCCCAGCTACTCGGGAGGCTGAGGCAGTTGGATTGCTTAAGCCCAGGAGTTTGAGGTTGCTGTGAGCTAGGCTGACGCCACAGCACTCTAGCTCGGGCAACAGAGTGAGACTCTGTCTCAAAAAAAAAAAAAAAAAAAAAAGACTGTGTCCCTCGGAGTCAGTGCAAGCTGGGTTTGTGTCCTCACCACTTCCCATGTCACCTTAAGCAAATTTTTCACCATTCTGAGCCATGTTTCTCTGCCCTGTAAAATGGGATAATAATAGTACCTACCTCATAAGACTTATCATATAATTGTTATGAGGATTAATCTACAAAATCCAGAATGGAGGAAGCTGTACAAGAGGAGCAAGATGAGTGTTTCAGTTTCTTCAACAAATAAATTGAAAGGAAAACAAAGCTCTTTTTCTCTGGAGGAGGGTGTGGGGGAGAGAGAGAGAGAGATTGAGCACAATAGTACATTTAGTACAGGACCTGACAACAAACATTTTAGCTATTTATATCATGTGTCATCCAAATTAAACTATACAATAGTTTACTTAACTCAAATAAATGTTCATGACATTCTACTGAGTGTGCTTCTAGGTCTCACTGTGATTCAGTGAACATTACGTTGTCCCTGCTAAGCTGCTCAGGGGTTACAGTAAAAGATAATGACAGACCTCACTCTTGGTCCTGGCTTTGATGATAATTAGATGTGACATCTTGGACAAATAATTGCTCCACTTCTCCATTTCCTCAGCTATAGAATTTGGATGAATATAATGATACCTGCCTCATAAAGCTGTTGTGAAGATTCATTACACTCTCAGGTGTAAAGTGCTTAGCACCATTCCTAACACCTAATAAGTATTCAATAGATGCTACTTCCCATTATCTTTATCGTAATAATAAACATTTCCCCCCGCCCTCAGTAAGCTTACTCTCCAATAGGGGAGATAAGATAGGTCCAACACATCCTCATAGAACTGCAGCCCAAGGTCCAAGGTGAGGAATGTTGCAAGACACATTAAGGTGCTGCAGGAGCACAGGAGCAAGGAGAGGTTTGGACAGAGGGGATGCAAAGCTAGGAGGTTTGTGTCTGAACCACTGGCATTTTTTAAGAGCCTCCCCTCTGTCTGTAGGAGTTAAAATCTGGGTGCCAAGTCCTCTCTTCAGAGAACCACAGGCGAAAATGCTCTGAATACAAACTCGAGATCCTCTCGGGTGCTGTCCTTCGTGTGCTGAGTGTCTCCCTGCCCACTGCTTTCAAGGTACTGCCATGTGGCACCAAACGATGGAAGCCTGGGAGGAGAGGGGGACTGCAGTGGAGGTGAAGGCGGCAGGTAAATAAAGCTCACCCAGGCACGGAGAGAGCCCGAGCATCAGGGCAAAGGGGATCAAGGATCCCGCTGCAGAGGGGCTCAGGGACCTCACTGGGAGGAAGGACTTGAAGCTGCGCAGGAAGCTCTCTGAGGTCCCCGATTCTCTTTGCTTTCCCGTCTTGTCTTTCTCAGGCAGCCTGTGTCAAGTTCACAGAGCTGGGAGATCGTGAGGTGAGTGGGAGGAGCCCTGGCTCTGAGTCAAAAGATTGGTTGGAGTCTTGGCTCTGCTGCTTGCAGAGTGGCCTTGGACAAATTGCATAACCACACTGGACTGCAATTTCTTCAGCCATAAAACAGATTTAGTAATACCTGTTGTGAGATCTCATGGGAGTGTTGTGAGTATTGAGTAAGTTAATGTGTATGAAACATGAGTTATTATTGTCGGTAACTTTGCTCCCTTTGTCCTTGACTTTGACATGCCTTGAGTGTCTTGAAATGAGCTAATCACTCAAGTAAGTGTTTCTACTACTAGCCTTGACCAAGGCAGATAAACAGGACATTTGTTTCTTTAAAGGTCATTTACATTTAGGTATGCTTCAAACATTTTCTTTGTTTATTTCTCCCTTCAGGGAAATCCCTGTTCTCTACATGATAGAATTCTTACTCATCTTTTTATAATTCAACATAAATCCTGCAATCACTTTAAAGTCATTGGTTAGGAAAAGCAAGTTTCTTCAACAGTCCACCATGTGTTATCAAGAATAAAAGATGACCTTGTCTGAAATACAGGATGTAATTATTTCAGATTCTGAAAAAAACTGTTCTTTGAAAAGATCATGCCTTTCCTTTGCATGTTTCTTAAAAAAAAAAAAAACTGCAAGCTTTTGCAAGAAATATGCCACAAAAATAGAAATACCAATCTCTAAATATCTCAAGGCACTTTCAAAATGATAAATAATTAATTTTCAAGCATCTGTAATATGATTAATCTTATTTTAGAGATGTGGCAAGGGAAGCCAACAGAAGTTAAGGGACCTACCCAAGGTTACAAGCAGCAGAGCCTGGAATAGAAGCCAGTCTGGAGCTCAGCACTGCCTCTAACAAGAAGATCTCAGTTTAGTACATTTACTGAGTATGATCTATGGCTTATGTGCTGTGGGAGACATCTTGATCTTGATCTTGATCTTGCATAGAACACACACACACACACACACACACACCCCTCTAATATAAAGCAAACAGCAATGAATACTATAATTAGATATCACAACTTTATAAAAGTAGAGGGTGAGAGAGGGTAATTATGATTCAGGCAGAGGAGAAGTCTAGGAATATTTTTATAGAAGAGATGAGATCTGAGCTGAGGCTTGGGGAATGGGTTGGATATGTTTAGGAGAACATGGGAGGGGGAGAGCAAAGGTATGTCATCCCAGGTAGCGTATTTTGATTTGTGTCAATAACTAGGGTTTGGAAAGTATAGAAGACACTCTTAGAAAACAGCAAGTAGAACTGGGTTGTGTGCAGAGTAGGGATCAGGTTGCCAAAAGGATCTCTAATTCCAAATTGAAGAGGCTGGATTTTTTTGTTTGTTTGTTTGTTTTTTGTTTTTCAGACAGAGTCTCACTCTGTTGCCTGGGCTAGAGTGAGTGCTGTGGTATCAGCCTAGCTCACAGCAACCTCAAACTCCTGGGCTCAAGTGATCCTTCTGCCTCAGTCTCCCGAGTAGCTGGGACTACAGGCATGTGCCACCATGCCTGGCTAATTTTTTTATATATTTTTAGTTGTCCAGATAATTTCTTTCTATTTTTAGTTGGGGGGGGGGGTCTCGCTCTTGCTCAGGCTGGTCTCGAACTCCTGAGCTCAAATGATCCTCCCACGGGCCTCTCAGAGTGCTAGGATTATAGGCGTGAGCCACCACGCCCGGCCGAAGCTGGATTTTGTTAGCCCTAATGAGCCATCAGTGGCTTTGGGTCAGGAACATCTTATATAAGATACCTGTTCTAATAGGAAGGTTACTATGGCACCAAATTAGAAGAAGAAGAGATAGCAGGCAGAAAACCAATAATTCATTAACTTATGCAATCATTTAATAAGTATTTGTGGGAAATGTGATTATTATTATCATGTAACAACTGCAATGCTGGGCAAAGCGGATACCAATACAAAAAAGACATATCTCCTGCTCTTGAAGTGAGCCAGTGCTTATCAAACAAGTGCTAGGAGTGGCAGGAATAGGTACTTTGGAGGTGCAGGCCAGGGGTATCTAAATAAGGGAAGACTTCCTGGAGGAGGTTTCACTCTAGCTAAGTCTAAGGAATAGAGATTGATTAGGGAATACAGGGATTGGTTAGATGAATAAGCCACAGAAGTGCGTTCCAAGTAATGGCACATGAGAGGTATAAACTGGCATGATAGGTTCAGGGAACAAGAGGCTTCGTGTGCCTGGGGTCAAAGCTGTGTGTCGTGGTGGGTGGAAGACAAAGGGTGGGAGATAAAGCCAGAAAGGTCAGCGGGCCTGGAGCGTGAGACGTTGTGTGTGCTAATTAAGAGAATGAACTTCAACCTGAGAGCTTTTGAAGGATTTCTAAATAGAGGAGGGACTATATTAGACCAATTAAGTGCTATTAAAATAGTTCTAGTAAAGGCTTGACCTAGGTCAGTGGCAGGCAGTGAGACTAGAAAGGATTTTACAATCTGGATAGAGAGTTGAGACTAATGCAGAGTGGGATTAAAATTCAAGATAAAGTCAAAGGCTCAATTATGTGTTGGTATCAAGGGCTCTGGGACTTTAAGAGAGAAAAACATGAAGACTGGAAGTGGTGGCAGGCGGGGGTCCATGAGAGGGCGTGGCTTGCATGAGGAGAGCATTCTGGGTAAGAACTCCAAGGCAGGCGGGAGGAGGCATTCTGGGTAAGCATATGGGGTTCTGGGGGAAGAGGCATTCTGGGTAAGCACTCCAGGGCAGGTGGAAAGAGCCAAGGCAGACTTCTCTGGCCGCCAGGAAGAAGGGCTGCATCAGTGGAGAGCTTGTCTTATCACATGGATGGTAGTACGGTAGGTTGACTCATGGAAGACTAACAGGAGCAAGATTAGACGAAATAAGCAAAAAGAGACACTGGAAACTTTTGAACAGAGGATTGACCTCTGTTTATAAAATGACACGACTCAAGGCAGTTTAGTTAAGTTCTAAGTATTTGGGGTGGTTTAGGAGGTGAAGAGTGTCTGATTATCCTGAAAATCTGGCTGCAAAATGCAGACCCTTTCAAGTTCTCTTATTATATGATCCTATCTTTTCAAGGGATGGCCAGGAAGTAAACAATTTTTCCCCACCTACAATGTTAGAATATTAGCTATTACTGGCTAATCTAATTTCAGATTGCTGAAAGCGATGGACTACTTCTAGAAAACTAACTGTAAGGTTTCTTTGAAGCAGCCGGCGCCAGAGAAAGACGAGCAGAGCTGAAAGGGATAAGTAAAGAGGCTTTATTGGGGCGCTCCCGGGTGGGGGTAACGAGTCCCCGAGAGAGGGACCCGGGCGAGCCTCACAGTCCCACCAGTGGAACTAGAGAAGCCACCCCGCCCAGAAGTCTGATTGGGTTTATATAGGTTCTTAGGACTGGGGGATGGGAGCTTATTCGGCCAGGAGATGTTGGTGAAGAGTGAGGAATTTCTTTGTTTCAGCTTTGGGGCGGGTATTGAGGGATAGGAGGGGCTTCTTCTTTTTTCATTAGGGAAGGGAGGGGTACCTGCCACCAGCCTTACACTAACCTTCTGTGGCAATAGGGCACTGGGCAGGTTTGCTGAGGACACCTTTCTCAGCTTGGGGGAAGAAAGGTCCTATGTATCTCAGTGAATTTTCCTGGGAGCAGTCTGGGTATCCCTGATGAATGACTGTGTACAAAGGCCAACAGCATGTCAACTCTAAACCTGAGTGAGAATGCTAAGGTATTCAGATGGGCTCAACAGTAAACAAGGAAGGCCCAAAGGATGCCTGAAATGAGAGAAAATGAGTAAAAGAAAGAGAGAGACAGTTAAAAGGGAGAGTTTAAGAGATTGAGTAACTGCATAAATCCGTGACCAGGAGACCCAGGAAAAATAGGCCTATGGTGGTGGAATTCTTAAATCATGTCTAGGACCCAAGGAAGGAATAATATACTCTTCCCCTTAACTGCTTCCTTGGGGCTAGAAGAACTCAAGGACTTGGATCAGAGCAGAAGTACAGTGGAATAGAAAGGGAATATAGACATATTAGAAAAGTAAGGAAAGAGAGACCCGGGCAGATGAAGAACACAGATCTAAGAATCTCCAAGTAAGAAATGTCCTAAGCCAGACCAAGTATTTAGTTACTGCCTCAAGTCATCTGCTTGTTTTTAGGAGTAGCTTTGTTGTACTCGCGCTGTCTGGCCTTAGGGTATGTGCCTTTTGTGATTTAATGCTGATGAAAGATGTGAGAGATGATGACAGTTCTATGTCCTCAATTTATTCCACCTCTGAGCAGCATTTGAAACAGTCGACCAACCCCTCCTTCATGAAACATTCTCTTGAATGTTCTCATGAAATATTCTCTTCTCTTGGATTGTGTGATACCACAAGCCTCCTATATTTCTGGGCTCCTTTTTAATTTCATTTGCTGCCTCTTCTTTCTCAACATAACCTCCAAATATTGGAGTTTCTCAGGGTTCCATCACAGCCCTTCTTCTCTTCTCTAGCTATCCAGTCTCTCCAGGTGAACACATCCAGTGTCCTGGTTTAAACACCACATATACACAGATGACCCTCAAATCTACAAATCTCTTCCTTAAGTTCCTAACTCACATAGCTAAATGTGTACTTGATGTTTCCACTTGGATGTCACACAGACACCCCAGATTTTATGAGTACAAAATTACACTCTTGATTTTCCTGCCCAATCTCTTCATTCTCAGTTAAACATTACCACCATCCACACGGTTGCTCAAGCAAGATCATCCTTCGTTTGTTTTACACAATCCATTAGCAAGTGCAGACCATTTTATTTTTAAAATATATCCCAACCTGTCCATTTCTTTTCATCACCACTGCTAATGTTACAGTACAAGCCTTGATCTTCTGTTGTCTGGACTCCTGCATTGTACGTCTACCCAGGCTCCACCAAGAAGCATATAGCGTAACATTCTCACCACGGTCTGCAACTCTGCATTGTCTGCCCCATCCTACAATTCCAACCTTGTCTTGCTTTACTCTCCTCCTTGCTCACTCCCTTTCAGATTTTTTCAGTTTCTCTCACATGTGCCCATCCTAGATTGAGATCCCTGGAAATGACTTAGGTGCAAGATCGGGGGTTGGAGGGTGATCCGGAAGGACTGAGGGCATGAGAACAATGGGAAAGAAAAGAAGGCAGAAAAACAAAATGAGTGCATTTTTGGAGATTGCTATTCTGGGCAACAGGGCTCTTTTCTGCTGAGATCTCCCAACAAATACACAGAATGCCTCCCAGAGATGTTAACCTAAAGGATGAGAGGCTGGGGCATTTGCCTACCAGCTCTTGTCCCCCACAATTGAGGGTTGTCTAGAGGACATTAACCCCTCCCTGACTCAAGGCTGCCCTCTGCACTATCAGAGAAGGCAGAAAGATGCTCAGCTGCTTGAGGTGGGGGGCTGCCAGTTGGAGATGAGTCCGAGCTTGCAGGGAACTTTCCACCACAGCTGCAACTGAAAACAGAGGAGGGTTGAGAGGATGTTACAAGGGGAACTGGACTTGTCTCCTACCCTAAGCTCTTTCTTGCATTGGTGGCTTCATACACATTGTTCCCCTGGCCTGGACTTCTCTTCCTCCCCACTCTGTGAGTAGCTGGATCCCTTCTATCATTTAGGTCTCAGCTTAAATATCATTTCCTCAGAGACACCGTCCCTGATCTCCCAATATAAATTGCATCTCCCTAGGTAGTCTCCATCATAGTATCTTCAGTGCACCTGCCAGGGTTTATGCTGACATATTTGTGTGTTGCACGTTGTGTCTGTCATCCACACGACTCTGTAACTCTCTGTCTCTCTTGTTCATCTCTACACACCAAGTGATTGGCATTATGCAAGGCACACAGTAGGTACACAACTAATGCATGAAGGAAGAAAAAGCTATGAACCTAAATATGTAGTCCAGAAACCTATCTCAAGTCCTTCTTTTGGCAGCAAGCTTCAAAGGCAGGGGGCCTGGTTCTCCATCGAGCCTGCCTAGCCGCTGAGCAATAATTGGGACAATAGTGGGGGGAAATTTTAAGACACCCTGAGAACAGAGGAAGATTCAAAAACATTCGTGGAGCTTCCACTGTGTGTCAGAGCCTGTCCAGGTGAAGGGGGTACAAAAATTGTGAAGACACAATATCTGTTCTCATAAAGTGGTCATGGGAGTCAAGGGAACTTGTGACAAAGTGATTAGAAGACTGTAAAGCACCAAGCAGAGCAAGGCCTTTTGACAGGGAAAGGTTGGACTAAACGGTTCTAAGAAGACTTCTGGCTTTTTAATCTAAGGCAGTTGTAATCAAGTGTGGCAGGGACGAAGGTGTGTGGGGATCTGAGGGAGATTCTTGAACTATTTAAACTAAGGGGCTTCTTGAAAATAGCTTTGCTCACCACTCTTAAGAGCTGGAAGATGGTTTCAGAGGTAGAGTGCAGCTGCACAATTCCCAAGCCAGGGGTGGAACGTGGGTTCTGTGCCACTTTCTCTATGGTAAATAAGTAGTTATATAGGATTAAGTTTGCTATGCTTTCTTTAGTCTAAACTTTCAGCTCATGCATGACTTGATACATTTTTCTTTGTGGATATAGCTAAAAATGAGTGGTAACATTGAATAAAATGTGGGGTAATTTATCTCTAAACTTGAACCTCAAAAAGTACGTTTTTTACATTAATGATATTCTGGGGTAACATTTGCATTAACTACAGTATTTACTAATTCAGAATCTGAGTGTTAGAAAGACCCTGAGGAATAAACTCATTCATTGCCCCATGTCTCTGAAAGACTCTCCTCAACGCTGCTGAGTGCAGATCCCCCATCCACATCTGAAGTGTTCAGAATTTCCCAGGAATTCAAAGAAACAACATTCCTAAGGCACTGGCATGTCACCAAGGGGCTGTGGAATGAGCAAGACCTGGTTTCCGGTTCTCCCAGCCGCTACCCGCTGTACAATCATGGGCACAAACGCCTTTGATCTCAATTTCCCTAGACGTAAAGTGTTACTGGGCTTTTCCACACGTGGAAAACACAGAGGGGCAGTCCAGAGTGTTTATGAAGAGCTTGGGTCCTGGAGCCAGACTGCTTGGATTCAAGTTCCTGCTCTACCACTTACTGTTAATAGCTATGTGACTTTAGGCAAATTGCTTAACCTCTCTCTGCCTATTTTCTCATCTGTAAAATGGAGTAATGATAGTTTCTACCTCCCAGGATAATTGTGAGGATTAAATGACTTCATGTACAAGAAAAACACCTAGTAAGCACTATATAGGTTGTTGTTAATATTATGTATGAGTATTCATTGTATTAATAGCATTGTTTGTGATAGAAAAGCCTGGCAGTAACCTTACTACCAACACTAGGAGACCAGTTAAATAAACTACCAAACAAAGAATGAGGTAGACCTCTACATGTTCTTACTGAAGATCTCCAAGACTTGTGGTTACTTGAAAAAAGCAAGGCACAAATCAGGGTAGAGCCTGCTCCCATGTGTTTCAGTTCATTTTTAAAGGGTGTGCATAGATAGATTTGTGCTAGTGTCTGCATAACAATTTCTAAAAGGAGATGTAGAAACCTTAACAGTTATGTCTCTGGAGGAGACTTGGGGATTGGGGAGAAAGGTTAAGAGCTTAGACTAAATTTTCAATTTGTGCCCTTCTACTTGAATTTGTTACTATGTGCATGAATGCATTTATGCATTTTTCAAGAAATAAGCTAGTAAAAAACAAAACCAAAAATGATAATGCTTGGTTTGTCTGTCCCAGAAGACATCTGAGGAGTAAATGTGAGATGATAATGTCTCTAAAAGCACTTGGGAAAACTGGAAAATGCTGTGTCAATATAATGCGTTATTAAAATGAGAGCCTTTGGCTGAGATGGTCTAGAAGCCCTAATATACATGTTTGCTGAAATAAATGTGTCCTGAACCCCATTATTCATTCCCATAAATGGGGGAATATTGAATTGACCTTAAGGAAACACAGAGTTCTTGCTCAGTGGCTCAATGGTGAAAAAAGGAGGTCCTGTAATTTTCTAAAAGTTTGATTCCACACAGCATTCAAAAGCATGATCTCCAAACCAGCCTGAGCAAGACAAGACTCTGCCTCTATTAAAAATAGAAAAATTAGCTGGGTGTCATGGTGTGTGCCTGTAGTCCCAGCTACTTAGGAGGCTGAGGCAGGAAGATTGCTTGAGCCCAGGAATTTGAGGTTACTATGAGCTAGACTGATACCGTGGCACTCTAGCCTAGGCGACAGAGCGAGATTCTGTCTCAAAAAAAAAAAAAAAAAAGAAAAGAAAAGAAAAGAAAAAGAAAAAAAAGAATGATCTCCAAGACTTCCCTGCTCTGGGGTTTGTGAACCTAAACACATAGCTTCAGGTTGCCCTTCCCCTTTCATTCCTGCTTTCCAGGCACTGCCCTGTCTGTGTTGGCCCCAAACATGGCCCAGAATGCAAAAAAAAAAAAAAGGCAAAGCAAAATCTCAATGGGTTTTCCCTTTGTCTCAATGGACAATTGAACCTGCACAGCACAGACCTGTACTAATCTGAATTCAAGCGATCTCCAGCCTCATTCACCCTCTCCCAGCACTTCTGTTTTCTGATTTCTAATCACCTCCTGGGGTCCTTGACAAATCAGTTTTTGTCTGCAGCCACAGACCCTCGCCCAGAAAGTTGTGGTCCAGCTCTGTGTACCGTCTCTTCAGTTTAGGAGGCCATCCATTTGGAGACATCCTATAGTTCTGCCTCTTTCCTACATTTCTCCACATCCCACACATAGAAGTGTGTCTAGGATGACTCTTTCATCCTCCTCCCCACTCCCACTCCTCTAAGCTGGGTGGCAGAGAGCTGTTTCCCCAGGCAGGGGACTCTGCCTGCCACCTCCATTTCTTTGGTTGTCTGGGACAGCGCATCCACCCTTTCCCGTTCCTGTCGAGACACCCTCTTCTAAGCAGCAGCTGGCAGGTGCGGTGACCCCAGCCTGAGCATCTCTGCCCACTGCACCTCTTCTCACTGCCTCGGCTCCAGCCATTCCTGTTTGTGGGCTGCATGTCACAGAAATCTCATCTCTCCCCTGGAGAGAAAGATTCAGATGCTTGAAGTACAGTTATAAAGCATTCCTTTTTCCTGGTGACACAGGCATTTGACCACCTGACTCCTGTTAGCGCTTTTTGGAAAGGCAGCTCTAAGAGAGCAGCGCTCTTAGAATTACGCTGTGTTTTGTAGACACAGAATAATTCCCTGAAGATTTAAGGGAATGCCTTAGGCCATGGTAGCCTGAAGGCCTAGAACAGAGACAACGAAATCTCTGTGGAATAACAATTGGCCACGAGTCTTTCCCCCTTCTGCTGTACCCCTCCCACCATTGTCCCTTGTCCCGTTGTGTGGTGCCCTGATGCAGAGCAGACACTTCTGCAGCGTGCTACGGGGGAGGGAGACTGCCAACGAGCAGGCAGCAGGGGACAGAGGTCTAAAGTTGAGTCCCTTTTCCCACTTTTGGGGTAAAAATTGTGGCCCAGTTGCAAAAATGTGTAAGAGAATACCCATTTAGGATTTGTGTTCACTGAGGTAATAATAGTAGCTGGTACTTTATAGGGTTTTCCACGTATCAGACACTGTATTGACTACAGCAAATTATTGTATCATTATAGTAACCCTTTAAGGTGGTTGATTTTATTATTTTCCTCATTTTACAGTTGAGGAAGCTAAGACCTGGAGCAACTCATGTAAGATCACACAATTAGTAAGTTACCTAAGTACAATTCAAATCCAAGCAGGCTGCTCCAGTGCCTGTGCTCTTAGTCACAGCACTGTACCATTGCCTCTCCAAGAGCTTGTTGGTTTAGCCGTCTCTAAGGTTCCTAATCTTTGTTTCACGGATTAGAGACAGGAGTAGTTTGGAGGCAAAAGGAGGCCTCCAAAAAGTGTTACAGATGGCTCTTGACCAAAAGAACCCATTGTGTGGAAGAGTTGAGATGAATTTTAGTTTAGACCTGAAAATGAAGTGTAATGAAATAAAATAAAATAGAAGAAAAACAGAACATACTGAGTAGGAAAGGAAGACGAAAAGGAGAAAGATAATTAAACTTCATTCATTCATTTGGTTGATAAAGTAGTGCCTCCTACATATCAGGCAATGTGTTAAGCCTTGTGCTAAACATTAGGAACCAAGGACTTGCAAAAAAAAAAAAAAAAAAAAAAAGACACACCTTTGCCACTTGGGGAACTTGTGCAGGTTGAGCATCCCTAATCTGAAAATCCAAAATCCGATATGCTCCAAAATCTGAAGCTTTTTGAGCACTGACGTAATGCCACAGGTGGAAAATTCCATACCTGGCCTCATGTGATGAGTCACAGTCAAAATGTAGTCAAAACTTTCTTTTATGCACAAAATTATTAAAAATATTGTATAAAGTTAACTTCAGGCTATGTATAAAAGGTGTTATGAAACATAAATGAATTTCCTGTCTAGAATTGGGCCCCATCTCCAAGATATCTCATGATGTATATAATATATGCAAATATTTTAAAATCTTAAAAAGAAGTCTGAAATCCAGAACACTTTTTGTCCCAAGCATTTTTAATAAGAGATACGTAACCTGTAGTTTAGTGGGGGAGAGTGACCTTCACCAAATAACCACCTATGTAAATTTAAAATTATAACTCCTATTTAGTGCTATGAAAGAAAAAATCATGGGGCTTAAAAATAGGCCTAGTCTACTTCCTGGTTAAGATGTGCAGGGCAGAGGTTTGATGCATCTCCTCTCTCAGGGGAAAGATGGAGTTGATTTTGATATTCTCTAGTAAGTAAAACTTGCAGACAAGATGTCATCTTAGTTTCTCATTAGAGGAAGTTTGACAAGGAACCGTAATGGGCATGATTTTTGGCCTTAAACTCCCTTCTCCTTCCCTTACTTGTTCAAATTTTAACCTTATTTTTGCTGGGGCTCCTTTCCCTACACTGCGCTTCCTAAGTCACAGTCACTGCCTCTCCAGTAACAGTTTTTCAGTGGGCAGTTGTCTACTGAAGGGCTCATTTGTCAACGAGCCTGCTGTCACTCCCCAACTTGGCACCAACATCTGGGAGCCAGTTGGCTGACCTCAACTTCCCTCATGCCCTGAGTACCCTTAGCAGGTTTATCTGAACCAAAAGGCTGCAGTAGTCTTCATTGTTTATTAGACTTACTCTCTCTTTAGATTATAGACTGTTTTGGCATTATTATTATTTTTTTACCACGTACAGAATATGTAGTTTCTTATAGAGGAAAATTGTAAAATCAATCTTATTTTTAAAAATTCTCCCTTTACTCCATAATAGGAAACAGTGGAACACTTAAAATTCTAAGGTAATGATATAAAACAAGTAATTGCACAGCAGTCTAGAATATCTTATGTTGTTGTTAATACTGATTTTGTATGTTGTAGGTAATACTGATTTTCAGACCAATTTTTTGGAGGTTAAAAAATCTGATTAGTTTTAGTGCGTTAGCCATTAGGAGTTCTAGTAGGTTGGAAACTGGGAGAATGGTTGTTACTTTTACCACTGCTATGCTACAACTGCTCTTTGCCAGGGATATTTTTCATGTAGTACGTTGAGCGGGGTCCAAATTGTTAGGTCATTGCCTCCTGACAGGGGTTTCTTGTGTTTGTATTTTAGAATTTACAGCCTCCATGGGAGACAGCAGGCATCAGGGAAAAAACACACACACACTCAAAACATATTTCCATTTCTCCCTTCCCATTAAAACTACTGCACACAACCAGGGCATAAAAACAGACACCAGAAGCTGAGGGACAGTCTTTGCTATTTCCTTGCAGGACACACCAGAGATTTTGGCACGACCCCCTGAGGGAAGGGACCTCACCATCTTACGGTGTTGAGCCCACCGGCCTCTCCAGACACTAAAGGGCAGTGAATGCTCAGTTTTCAAAAGGATGTGTCTTCCTCATTTCTAAGAGTGTTTCCCACCTTGAGGTGGGCTTTGAGATTCTTTCTAGAAGCCCCTGCTCTAGACACTTGAAAGGGACCCTGGGTGACTGCCCTCACCCCTTTCAACCTGAGCTTTCACTTCCAGGTGACTGCCCCAACCAGGAGCAGACTTGTGGGAATTTCATTATTGAGAAAGGTCAAGGGAAGGAAACTGCTGCTCACAGAGAAAGGATCCTTCTCAAATGGTGTAAGTCAAAGGAAGTAACACACGTTCTGTCATTCATTCAGGCACTACCAGTGGAGCAGCATCATTCCCAGTCCTGGGCTGGCGCTGGACGTACAGTGGTGAGCAAGACAGCCCTGGGCTCTGTCCCGATGGAGCACACTGTCTACTAGGGGAGAGAGACTGATCAAAATGATCACACAAACGTGTGATTACAACTGTGACAAGTGCTGAGTGACAGAGAGGAGGGAAGCCAGAAGAATGGAGGTGAACCTGGTGGTACCTGGTGAGTTGAGACCTGAACGACATTGTCCTTCTTGTGCCTTGCATTTGGCTGTCTCCTGCCCGTGTCCTTGCAGTCTGCTCTGGAACACAGACACCTGATGGTGCAGGGCTTTCCTTAGGGGTAACTCACAGTACAGAGTCTCTGTTCAGCACTTGATGGATGGCCCCTGGCTGGCCTTTGGTATCTGCTGGAGCCAGAGCCTGGGCTATCAAAATAAGAGGGGTGTTCTCCCAAGTCTTTCTCTGCAACATTTAAATTATTTCAATAAGGTATTTGACTGGAACGTACAACTGAGAGTCATTACACTTAACAAAGCATTTTAACCACATGATCTCATCTGGTCCCCATGCCAGCCCCATGAGGTAGATACCCTTCTTATCATTCTCAATTTATAGGCAAGAAAGATTGCAGTTTCAGCTTTTCATTCCTTTACTTCCCTTATTGTAGCACTTACTACACTTTATTGTCATGACTTGTTTAATTGTATACCTCCCCCATGGGATTGTAAGTTTTACGAAGGGAGCTGTCATCACCACCACATCTCCAACACCCAGCAAGTGCCTGGACCTAGAAATAATTATTTGTTCAATGAATAAGTGAATGAATGCATTGTTACAGAGAAAAATCTGTGTTCTGGTGGAAGAAAAAGACATTGAACTAATTTTCCAGCGAGATGTAACCAAACAAGACTACTTTGACCCAGATGGGCTGGAATTCAAGGCCACAATAAATGTAGGGGCCAACCCAACTTTTCACAAGCCTGAACTGAAAATCTGTAAAAGACATGTGAAAACACACACTAATTTTCAGCCTCTCCCACAAAATTACTACCTCCACCTCTGACTTGTCAGCCCTGCTGCCAAAAGACATAATGAGAACCCTCTCCCCCACTTCAATTTCCTGCTCTGCCTCATGTCAAGATAATCTCCAAGTATGGCTCTTCTGCATGTTGGAGCTGAAACCAGAAGTTCCGAATGGGCGTTAGGAACCTGACTTAATCGGAACAGAGGTAAGGTGGGATCAGTGCTAGCCACACCATGCCCCGTGCTCCTTCCCACCTCCCTTCTCTGTTGTCCACCAACTTCTTCTGCACTTTTGATACCCAGCTGCTGTGCATAATCCAATGCCCTGCTTGTCAGCCGTATTTTGCTCTTATTCTTCAATGGCACAGGCAAGACATTCAGGCCAGAAAATTTAGCAAATAGGAAGCCCTCAGGGGTCATTTGGTTACACTAATTAGACTCAGGACGTGTATGTCTACAAATTTTACGCTGAATTGGGTGTTCACTGCTCTAAGCCTCTGCTCCTGGACCTGAATCAGAGCAATGGTTACTTGAGAGTTGGACCTATACCATGTCAGCTTGTGGCCCCAGCTGTTACACAACCACCTCTGTTGTCACTATTCTGGGGTGTTGAGTTTCCTGCCCTAACAACTGTTCAAAGAATTTCACTTGGTTAAATTGTGTGCAGCTATTTTATAGTAACTAAGGCAGAGAGGATTTGAGGTTAGAGCTGGAGATGATGTGTTCAACAGTGTGTTAAATAAATACAGTGAGGTTAGTGCTCCAGGCCTCTCTCAGGCCACCCCCAACATTTTTTTATTTGAATGGAAGAGTTGTCTGAATAAGGCAAACAATGTAGAGATCCACACACATTTTCTAAGTCTTTAGTGTTCCTACTTTGGATAATGAATACCAAGGGGAAAAAGTTGGGTTTAGCATGGAAGAGGTCTTGCATTTATTAGTAATACAAAGGGGAAAAGAGTAAAACAATAACATGAGTATTTTAAGTTTATAGTCTCCATATTATCCACTATACAAAATTGATCCACACTGGAAGCAATGAAAGTGTCAAGAATATTTATAAATAAAATTGTGGTTACCTTGAGCTTCTGAATGGATTGGGAGCCAGGAAAGTAGCTGCTAGTCTCATTTCTACCTCTTAACTGCATTGTAACTTTAGGCAAGTAAGTCACTTCCCTCTTTGAAACACATTCTCCCCATTTGCAAAATGATGGTGCTGGGCTGGATAATCTCTAGGGTGCTCTTTACAGCAATAAAATTCTACGGTTCAATAAAGTATTGTAAATATGTAAGGAAAGCCAGTACAATCTGTTGTTTTCAGTGAAATGAAGTTAGCTTCTAAGCTGTCACCAAGAAGGAATTTCTTAAACCACAAACCATACAAGTGGCAATTTCAGTGAAACAATCTGTAACTGAATTTAAATTACATTAAAAAAATCAAATCCGGGCCGGGTGCAGTGGCTCACACCTATGATCCTAGCATTTTGGGAGGCCGAGGTGGGCGGATCGTTTGAGCTCGGGAGTTCGAAACCAGCCTGAGCAAGAGCAAGACCCCGTCTCTACTAAAAATAGAAAGAAACTAGCTGGACAACTAAAAACATATAGAAAAAATTAGCCGGGCATGGTGGCACATGCCTGTAGTCCCAGCTACTTGGGAGGCTGAGGTAGAAGGATTGCTTGAGCCCAGGAGTTTGAGGTTGCTGTGAGCTAGGCTGACGCCATGGCACTCTAGCCCAGGCAACACAGTGAGACTCTGTCTCAAAAAAAAAAAACAAATCCTACTGGAGTCTGAGAATGTTTACCTGCATTGACTATTTCAACATGATTTGAAAAAAACAATAGGATCAATGATAATAGTCAAAAGAGACATAACTTTATTTTATATATTATTTATTTTTTTAATTTTTTGAGATAGAGTCTTGCTCTGTTGCCCAGGCTAGAGTGCCATGGTGTCAGCCTAGCTCACAGCAACCTCAAACTCCTGGGCTCAAGCGATCCTCCTACCTCAGCCTCCCAAATAGCTGGGACTACAGGTACATACTACCAAACCCAGATAATTTTTTTTCTATATTTAGTTGCCCAGCTAATTTTTTCTATTTTTAATAGAGATGAGAGTCTTGTTCTTGCTCAGGCTGGTCTCAAATTCCTGACCTCAAGTGATCCTCCCGCTTCAGCCTCTCAGAGTGCTAGGATTACAGGCGTGAGCCACCTCACCCAGCCAGAGAGATAACTTTAGTACTGCAAAGAAAATACAAAACAATGCAAACTCGGATTATTACTATGGGATTCAGTTATTTTTTAATGTCATTGCAAAACATGTGTAGTTAGGAAAAGAACTGCTTCAAACCCCGATAGGAGAAATAAGGCAATTGGAATGTTAGGAAGTACACTCTCTGAGTGCTCAGAAAGCACAACTCTTCTATAATTTTATATAAAGTATTTCTCAAGGGAGGCCCTGGGTCTGCCTGTCTTAGAATCATGAGGAATGTGAAATTGCACACCCCCAAGTCCTACCCAGACGTATGGAATTAGAACTCTGAAGCCTGGATGTCTTAATAAGCACCTCTATGCAGAAAAATATTTGAGAACCACAAGTCTAGAAATGTACTTGGGGGAAAAACTTTTACAGAAATTAACACAGTGACCCTCAGAAGGAAGTGAGTCTTCCAGGTCCCTACAAATGATAAGAGATATTTTGTGTTAATGTATCAGCATTTGGTTAGGAACAAGATCCTTTAGACCACTTCGTCAGAATTAAAAGGGGCACGGGCCTGGGAAACTGCCTTGAACTTGGCCTGGTGGAGGCAGAATATAATGTTAAGAGCACTGTCTCTCAGGTTGGACTGGCCTGGGCTTGGGTCCTGCTGCTGCTTAATTCCAGGCAAGAATACAAACTGGAATATTAGCACAGGCTCTTAGTTTTGTTACCTCTCTATATATCAGCACCATTCAGTAGGATCTCAATATTTACTAAATGTTTGCAGTAGTTTCTTATTGCTGCTGTGACAAATTACCACAAACCTAGTGGCTAAATCAACACAAATTGGTTTATAATTTTCTTACAGTTCTGGAAGTCAGAGATCCAAAATGGGTCATCAGAGTTGTGTTTCTTTTGGAGGTTCTAGGGAAGAATCCATTTCCTTGTTTTTCTAGCATCTAGAAACTGCCTGCATTCCTGGGCTCACGGCTCCATCCTCCATCTTCAAAGCCAGCAGCATAGCGTCTTCAGCTTTCTCTGTCTCTCTGACCTCTGATTCCGTTGTCACTTCTCCTTCTCCTCCTTTGACCGTCCTGCATCCCTCCTAGCAAGACTCTTGTGATTACATCGGGCCCACCTGGATAATTCAGGATTATCTCCCCATTGTTCCCCTCAGAACATCCTTATCACATTTGCAAAGCCCCCTTTACCATGTAAGGTAACATAGTCACAGATTCTTAGGACATGGTCATCCTTGGGGGCATTATTCTGTCTTCCCCAATGTTGTCAAACAAAAGTTTCTTAAATTCTCCTAAACCTTGAGTTTCTCCTCTGTAAAATGTGGCTTCTGTAAGGATTAAATGGAGTAAAGACCGTAAATGCACAATAAACATAAGCTATTATTATTTTGCCTTCTAATTATTATAGCATCAAACTATTTACAAGTGACTTATTATTTATCTAGTTTCTTCTTGCTGGTGCTTCATTACCAGGGGTATAAATTTAAATTCAGGAGACCTGAGGAAAATTTTAAAGAGCTCTTGTATCATTCAGCGTTTAGTGAAGGAAACAGAACAACTTTACATATTTTAAGCAGAAAGGAACTTGTCACTGGGCATTAGATACTTCCAAAACCACTGGAAGGACTGAGGGAGCAGGGGTCAGCGGTGGCCACTGGCAACACTGAGTTAAAGCACACACCGCCACAGCAGGGACTGGGGACCGGGAAGCCACTGCCGTGTGAACACAACTGCCCCTCCACCCACGCAACGCTGTAGACTAGAAATGGGGAGTCTGAGTCCAGCCACCACCTGCCTCTTGCCGCTGTCTCTCAGACCTTGTTTGCCAGTGGAAACGGTCACAGGAAGATGGTCTCGGCTCCACTCCCATCTTCCAGATCAAATGTTAGTGCATCCAATTGCGAGGGCCCAAGCGGAACCCGGAACTCTGGCTTCAAGAGAGTCTGGAAAATGGAGATTTCAGTTTTTCAGCCTCTGCCGTAGGAAAGCACAGAGAAGGAGATGGGAAAGGACGCTGAGCAACAGCTGACCACGTCCAGGCCGGCCTCTCCCCAGCACCTTGCTGTTTGCTGTTTGGGAGGAAGGTCCCTTCCTATGATGTGCTGCATTGTAGGATTTGAGAACCTTCTAACATTTCTCCAACTGAGCATCTAGATCTCCGAAGAAATTCTTCTCTGTATTTTAAAGTTCTCATTTGAAGAAATTCCCTACTCCCCTTTCTCCAAATGTTATAGATTATGCGATATATTTTAATTAAATCTTTAAAAAAAATCCATCATGTAATGAATCAATGTGGATTTGAAATACTGGAAAGGCTAACATTGTGGGCTAGAAATTGTCAATAGCAGTCTTAGCGCAGGTCTGAAACAAAGTAGGTGATGGATAAATGTTTCCTTTTGTGGATTTTACACATTGAAACTGTTAAGAGCTTGATGAATAAGTTAAAATGCATACAGCTAATTTAAATAGTGAGAGTTCTCAAAGCAGAGTATGGTGGCAATTAACTGTGATGAAATATGCACGTTGTATCAAGTGGGTTCTCAGTAAGGATTCTTTCCTTCTCTTTTTATTCCTCATGCAGCTTCTGTCTACCAGAGGAAAAATGCAGGGAGCCTTTGGATTGGGGGGCTGCCCCAAAGCTATTTAGCCATATTTCTGTTCCAAAGAACCTCCCAATCCTACTATGCCACATGGCATTAGCCACACTGGCCACTCTCTTAATATAATCTTGAACATGGTGCACAATTTCTAAACCTTCTAATACAGTTCTAATATAAAAATATCAAAAAATAAAACAACAGCAAAAGAGCAAACCATCACAAATTTCCTTGCATTTAATTTTTTTTTCAAGGGAAGAAGGATGGTTTTGAACCATAACGCTGGCATTATGACATGAAATGGAAAATGATTCCTCTTTGCGGAACCTGAAACTACTTTTTCGGCATCTAAACACACATATATAATATGTATTAATTTGGTAGCCTACGGTCAAGCAAAAGAAGGTGTATTTTTTTAGAATAAGAGCATTAGTCTCTTCCATTATATTAATTTACATAGGTTAATATCACCTTAAATACTATGTAAAGTATAATTTCTATTTAAGCATTTCCACTGCTTCATTTATTTAAATTTGTAAAGATATCCTTTTAACCCCATATATTAGAAAATTTTCATTCTGAACACAAAGCAACGGTTTTTCAGTATAAAGTGCCAGTTTAGAACACTGCAACAAACTGGCAGAGCCCCTAGCAGAATACCTCGGGGCTGGATTTGGTTTATGATGTGAGCATTCTTGGTGGCTTCTCCCCCGCACTGGGGTGTTTGGAAAGTCCTACCACGTCTGTCCCTGTGCCAAGCAATTGAGGGACGCATTTTTTTCTTGTGAATCGAATGAAACACTCTTCAGCAGACCCACCCATGGGAGGCCCCAGGAACAGCTGGGTGGAATTAAATGGCATTTATTCCTGTATTGGTTATGGCCAGGAGCCAGGAATTCTACACCCAAGATGCCTGCAACCTACAGCACACATGAGCAGCGGTATTGGTTGTGGCTGGAGCTCCACTTTCACTGTGAACAGGATGTTAATGATTAATTTTTCTATTTAAATAATTCCTGAAGGATATGGAGGGATTGTTCATTTTTTTTTTTTGCTCTGGGCCCAGTTTTCCTGATACCTGGGTAATTCTCACATGTGTACACAAGAATGGGGAGAATTGTACAATTATGTCATAGATTCAGATGACTCATACAACTAATCTGTCAAAAATGTCCACAGGAATCTGGTTTCAGATTCACTAAGTAACTATCTAGTGGTTTCACGTGACATTTTGAACACTGGACTTAGAGTCAGAAAGACTCCATATTCTAAAAATATCATTTCCCTCAAATTAATCTGTAAGTTCATCTGGGAGGTTTAATGTGCTGAAATAGCTGAGAGTCCTTTGGGGAAGATGCAAAAGACTTCTGAGGTGGGGACCAGCCTTAGCAGATGAAAAACTTCCTATAAAGCTGTAGTAACTTCAGTGGTGTGATATTAGGTGAGAAGGCCTATTCAGATGGATAGAACTGAACCCAGGGCCAAGAATGAGACCCATATGCCTAGGGAAATTTGGTAAATAACATAATAAATTTGTAATTCAAATCAGTGAAGAAGGTATAAATTATTCAAAGAAGCTGTGTTGGGATATTTGGAAAAAATGTTACCTTTCAGGATATACCACTCCTCCCTGTCCCCGCAGTCCAGACGGATTAAAGATTTAGACACTTAAAAATCTATGATACACTTGAAGAACATATAGAAGAGTTTTTGTGCGTGTCATGTGGAAGTAGAAAAGTCTTTCTAAACACAACTTTAAATCCTGGAGTCATAATAGCAATTTCACAATATCAATGAAAACTTTAAATGCACACAACATTTGCCTAACAATTCCACTTTGATATATTTGGCAAAAATAAGCCCTGAAATTTAATGCAGCATTGTGCATTCTAACAAAAACTATAATTAAAACAATCTAAATGTTCAGCATGAGTAATAAGTTAAATTATGATATATCCATGTCATGGAATATTATCTAGCCACTAAAAAAGCCATATGTACTGATATATAATAAAAAATCGCAAGATATATAAATAAATGAGAAAAAGTTTATAATACATAAAATTCTTGTAGATATATAATAAATGAAAAATGATCAAATATGTAAATTTTTGCAATATTGATGTATGTATAAATATAAATGTAGGCATATGCATATCATTTTTTTTCTGAAGTGCAAACTGTTAATAGTGATTCTCTTCAGGGAGAGGTTCTAGGGATGGCAGTGTGTGTGGGGGTGCATAGAGGTGGGAGTGTGGAGAAATTAGTAGGAATCAATTGTGGAAATTTGATTTGAGCTACATTGTGATTTGTCTTGAATGCCAAGTTAACGATTTGGAATCTGAACGTAGGCAACAGTAAATTGTTATAGATTTTAAATGTTATTTATTTTTAATAAATACATTAACATATCTCAAAAACAAAAGAAAAATAAATGATACATATGAAAAATTTCCCTTATTTCTGTCCTCCATCCTCCCAGTTCACCATTCACCCCAAACAGGTAACCACTGTTATTATTTTCTTGTGCTTCCTTGAGAGTTTCTTTTTGCTTGTATAAGAAAATGTAATTATGGATACTTATTTTTCCTTTCTTTCTATACGAAAGTTGGAGTAATATATATATTGATCTGTATCTTGCTTTTTTTAAAAACTTAATCTTTGGTTTTGGAGATCTTTCCACATCAGTATGTACAGATATGTGCTCATTTGCAATGTTCTAAATGTTTGTGTCCCCCTCTCCAAATTTATATGTTGAAATCCTAACCTCCACAGTGATGATATGAGGAGGTGGGGCCTTTGGGAAGTGAGTAGGTAATGAGAACAGAGTCCTTATTAATGGGATTAGTACTCCTATAAAAGAGGCCCAAGAGGGACCCCTTGCTGCTACCACCACGTGACGTTAGAGGGAGAAGACAGTTGCCGATGAGGAAGCAGGTCCTTGCCAGACACTGACCTCTGCTTGCAAGTTGATCTTGGACTTCCCAGCCTTCAAAACAGTGAGAAATAAATTCCTGTTGCTTATAAGCCACTTAGTTCATGGTATTTAGTTGTAGCACCCAGAACAGAATAAAACATCAGTCTTTTGTATAGCTGCATATTATTCCATTGTAGGGATCACCATAATTTGTGTAACTAATCCACTATTGGTGGCTGTTGGATTTTCTCCAATACTTTTCTAAAAAAATAGCCTTCTGTGTACCTTAATGGGGTAACATTTAAATTTTTCAAATCTAAGTACATCATGGGCACCAGCCTTTTAGTTCAGATACTGGGCATGAACTAACCAGTTGAGTCTTATGTGTTTCAGTTAAATATATGTTCTGTAAAATATTTTTGCATGTAATCAAATATATCTGTAAAATGTAGAATCTATAGCCTCCATAAATGCATTCTCAGAAACAGATCTGCTGGACTAAAAGTATTGCCAAATTGTCCTCCATACGGTTATATCCTCTCTGGCTCTCTGTGAGACTAACTGTTTCCCTAAAACTGTGCCAGCAGAGTATGCTATCAAATTTTTGGATTTTTGCCAATCAGATAGCTAAAAATGGTATCTTAGGATAGTTTTAATATTCATTTTCTTCTTAACGTAAATGAAGTTGAACAACTCTTCATACGTTTAAGAAACATTTGTGGTCTTTTTATTTTCTTGTGAGTTGGATGTTCTTATCCTTTGCTTATCGTTCTATGTTATTCTATATGGTGATGGCTTTTTTTCTTACTGATTTGCAGGAGCTCTTATACAATAGGGAGATTAACTGATTGTGTGTGATATGAGTTACAATTTCCCCCTCAGTTGATTAATTGCCCTTTGGCTTTGTTTCTGGTGTTCGCCAATGTGTTCATTTCATAGTAGTAAAGTTTTGACATTTAATTCTATGATCTATTTGGAACTTATCCTGCTGTCGGCTAGGAGGTATGGATCTAACGATACTGTTTCACTGACGATTTTTGCAGTTTGTCTTACACAACACCATGGCCATTTCCTGTACTGAGGAACGATGAGCCTGATACAAAAATGAGTGATATATTTTCTACCCAGTGCTGGACCACCCATAGCTGGCATTGTAGCAGACACTGTGGGCTTACCAGCTGACAGCAATTTCTTCCTTTTTCTTTCCTACCAAGTCCTAATTTTGCCTGGGTAACTATCTCTCCTTCGTAGGACTTAGAGTAAATCTTGATTAACTTAAGTCTACTGTTGTCCCCTCAAATCCCTTCTCAGGGTTGGGTTTCATGGTGGCATGCAATCCAGTTTTAGCCAATGAGACACGGACAGGTCTACTGGAAGGCTTCTAAGAAGGTTTTCCTCACTCTTATAATGAGAACAAAAAAGGAAGAATCCCTCTTCTTTTCTTTTGAGAGGCATTTTCAGGTTTGCATGGGACTCTGGGAACCGGGGCAGCCACCTCCTATCTGCGAGAGGAGGCGTCCAAAGATGAAGCCAGCTTCTGTGTGCAGCAGAACTGGTGTCGTTGACATAGTGAATTAACCACCTTTCTCTGGACTTCTGGTTACATTCTGAATACATTTTCTTCATTGTTAGGTAAGGTAGACTGTTAATGTAGCATCATAATACAGTGGTCTGCAAATGTTGCACATAAAATGAAATGCAGTCATGAATAACAGAACACCCCTGATGAAGGTCTTAACGTTGCCTTCCGGTTGGTTTCCTGGCCTCACATACTGACATCTTTACATGTCTTCTGGGCAAGCTCCATGCAATGCAGAGTTCTGACCAGAACATTCAGGTAGCTGCAAAAATATTTAAAAATTGAAAAGTAGATGTATTAAAACTTACAACATAATTTTAAGTTTAAGCAGGTTACTTGTACTTCAAACAGAATTTTAAAAATAATTTTACCTTCCTGCTTTAATAAAAGCAATCTTATCAATAATATATTCAAAATCTACTTCTGGAAAAAAACATTAAAAAAGACATAAAAACAGATACATAGGGGTGGTGCACATTTTCCTTTTTGCCTCTGGCTCTAACATGGTGTGACATATCACTGTTGGATCTAGTTTTTATTTAAAATTTTACTATTTTATTCATCATGGATTTTTTTTTTTTTTTTTTTGAGACGGAGTCTCGCTTTGTTGCCTGGGCTAGAGTGAGTGCCGTGGCGTCAGCCTAGCTCACAGCAACCTCAAACTCCTGGGCTTAAGCGATCCTACTGCCTCAGCCTCCCGAGTAGCTGGGACTACAGGCATGCGCCACCATGCCCAACTAATTTTTTCTATATATATTTTAGTTGGCCAGATAATTTCTTTCTATGTTTTTAGTAGAGACGGGGTCTCGCTCTTGCTCAGGCTGGTCTCGAACTCCTGACCTTGAGCGATCCACCCGCCTCGGCCTCCCAGAGTGCTAGGATTACAGGCGTGAGCTACCGTGCCCGGCCTCATCATGGATTTTTTTGCATTTTTTTTTAGGTTCAGATGTATGTGGTCAGAAAACCCCAGATAAAAGTGGCTTAATAGCAGATTATTTCTCTCTCATATAAAAGCAGTCTAGAAATAAGTGTTCCAGAGCAGATGTAGTCCTCCTTGATGTTAGAGATCCTGACTCCTTCTCTACTGTCGCCCTGCCATTCTCAGGATGTGGCTTCCTCCTTATAGTCTAACATGGCTGCCTAATCTCCAGCTTTCTCTTCTGAATTCCAATCAACAATGGGGAATGCACTCTGCCCTCCTTCACTCTAATGATGCTACTTGGAAGTTGGATAAGACATTTCAGCTTATGTCATATTGATCTGTATTTAGTATTTATAGAGTTTGGGAAAGGTGGTAATTTTGGGGGAGACCAAGTGCTGATCTAAAATTCAGAGTTCTTTTTGTGAGAAAGAGGGAGAATAAATATTGAAGGAGAACAATAAGTCTTTGCCAGAGCAACTAACTGCCTTTTTTCTTACCTCCCAAATTCTTGCGAAGTGAGATAGTAAGCATCATTATTGTTTGAACCACTTTTGGTTTGCTATCCTAAGTGATGCACCTTATTTCATTAACCTTTCCATTGTATTAATGATGGCAAACATTTCCTCATATGGCTGAACCATGATTTAGTTAACTCTTCCCCTTATCTTGAATATTTAGGATGTTTCAGTTGTTGCCACTGGAAACACTACAATGATGAATACTTGGGCTCATTGCATTTGTGATGATCTCTTTGGAATATAGATTCCTGGACAGGTTAAAAGGCATGAACTTTTAAGATGTTTATTTTTTAATTGACAAAAATTGTATATGTTTGCCATGTGCAACATGCTGTTTTAAAATACATATATATTGTGGAATGCTAAATTGAGCTGATTAACATATGTATTACTTCACATACTTATCACTTTTCAGTGGTGAGGACACAAAATCTACTCTCTTAGCAATTTTCAGGAATATATTGTTATTAACTGTAGCCACCACGTTGTATAATAGGTCTCTTAAACTTATCCCTCCTATCTAAATGAAATTTTATATCCTTTGACCAACATCTTCCCAGCCCCCGATAACTACCATTCTACTCTCTACTTCTATGAGTTCAATGCTTTTAGATTCCACATATAAGTGAGGTCATGTGGTGTTTGTCCCTCTGTGCCTGGCTTATTTCTCTTAATGTCCTCTAGGTTCATCTGTGTTGTCACAAACGTCAGGATTTCCTTCTATGATTAAAGCTGAATAGTATTCCATTGTGTGTATGTACCACATTTTCTTTATCCATTCATTTATTGATGGACACTTGATTCCACACCGTGGCTATTGTGAATAGTGCTGCAATGAACATGGGAGGGCAGATATCTCTTTGACATACTGATTTCATCTCCTTTGGACATATACCCAGTAGTGAGATTTGTGGATCATATGGTAACTCTATTTTTAATTTTTGGAGGAACCTCCATAGTGTTTTCCATATGGCTGTACTAATTTACATTCCCACCAACAGTGTGGGAGGGTTCCCTGTTGTCTTTTTGATAATAGTCATTCTAACAAGTGTCAGGTGATATCTCACTGTGGTTTTAATTTATATTTCTCTGATGACTAGTGATATTGACCATTGTTTCATATTCCTGTTGGCCATTTGTATGTCTTCTTTTGAGACATGTCTAGTCAGATCCTTTGCCCATTTTAAAATAGGATTATTAGTTTTCTTACTATAGAGTTGTTTGCATTCCTTCTATATTGTGGATATTAATCCTTTATTGGTTGTATGGTTTGCAAATATTTTCTCCCATTCTATAGGTTGTCTCTTCACTCTGTTATTGTTTCGTTGACTATGCAGAGGCTTTTTAGTTTGATGCAATCCCACATGTCTACTTTTGCTGTTGTTGTCTGTGCTTTTGGGTTTATATCCAAAAAATCATTCCCCAGACCAATGACAAGAGACCTTCCCCTTTTTTTCTTCTAGTAGTTTTATAGTTTCAGGTCTTACATTTAAGTCTTTAATCCATCTTGAGTTGATTTTTGTATATGGCATGAGATAATGGTCTAATTTCATTCTTCTACATATGGATACTTAGTTGCCCCAACACCATTTATTAGAGAGACTGTCCTTTCCTCATTGTATGTTCTTGGAACCTTTGTTGGAAATCAATTGACCATAATGTAAGAATTTATTTCTGGGCTCTCTATTCTATTCCACTGGTCTGGTGTCTGTTTTTATGACAGTATCATGCTTTTTTGATTTGTATGGATTTGCAATATATTTTGAAGTCAGGTATAGAAGAAATTGGGTATGGAAGGAATGTACCTTAGCACAATAAAGGCCATGTATTACAAACCCACAGATAATGTTATACTCAGCAGTGAAAAGTTGAAAGCTTTTCCTGGTCCACAGCCCCAGCAGCCTCCTCAGACCTGCTTTCTGTGCCCCTGGCTCAGGTGAGCTCTCAGGACACTGAGGCAGAGAGGTTGAATAATTCACTGAGTCACACAGATGTCCTGTCCCTCAAGCTGTACATGGAGAGAGTGACCTAGGCCCTTCTTCTTGTACTGGCAGGCCTGCCTGCCTTGGAAGCCAACGACCTGTTTGCCAATAAAGACAATCTCTTTTATTATGGTAGCAAATGCAAATGCAAGGGCAATTGGAAGTATAGCCCCCTACCTGAGAAAATCACTCTACTCGTCACTCTACTCAACTCTGCCAGTACTTGCTGAACACAGGACCGGCTTCCAGGGATGCCCTGCTGATGCTAGCCCCTTGCTGCTCCCTCCCCTGGGGGGCATTATGCTCCACAGTAAACTTTCTCTCCAAGGGCAAGCTGTTAGGCTTCTTTTGAATCAGAAGGCTGTCCAAAGCTTATTTATAAATTAAAATGTTCTTACCACTAAAAAAGAAAGAAAGAAGAAAGAAAGAAAAGAAGGAAGGAAGGAAGGAAAGAAGAAAAAAAAGAGAGAGAAAGAAAGGAAGGAAGGAAAGACAAGGATTGCCCACTTTTGCCATGTCTATTCAACATAGTACACTGGAAGTCCTAGCCAGAACAATTAGACAAAGAAAGAATAAAAGGCATCCAGATTGGAAAGGAAGAAGTTAAACTGTCACTGTTTGCAGATGACCTGATCTTTTATGTAGAAAATCCTAAAGACTCCACCAAAAAACTGTTACAACTAAAAATTAATTCAATAAAGTTATAGGATACAAAATCAACATATAAAACTCAGCAACATTTTTATACACTAACCATGAAGTATCTGAAAAAGAAATCAGGAAAAAAATCTAATTTACAATAGCTAAAAAAAAAAAAAAATACTTAGAAATAAATTTAACAAAGGAGGTGAAAGATCTGTACAATGAAAACTTTAAAACATTGATGAAAGAGCTAGAAGATGACAGAAATAAATGGAAAGTTATCCCATGTTCATGGATTGGAAGAATTAATATTGTTAAAATGTCCATAATGCCCAAAGCAATCTACAGAGTCAGTGTAGTCCCTATAAAAATTCCAATGACATTTTCACAGAAATAGATAAAAAATCCTAAAATTTGTATAGAACTACAAAAGACCCCAAATAGCCAAGGCAATCTTGGGCAAAAAGAATAAAGCTACAGGAAACACAATACGTGACTTTTGCATTAATTTTTATTTTATAAAATATTGCATCAAAATAGTATTTATCTTAATTTTTTTTTCTGGTGCTGTCTTATATTTTGCACCTGAGGTGAGTGACTGTCTCACTTTGCTCATTTGAGCCCCAGTCCTGCCACTGCCACATCCCTGGGGCATAAACACCACATTTCCAAGGTTTCTAGATGATGTGACCCAAGTTTCTGCTGTTTAACTTTTGGGACATAAAGCTCCACAATTCTAAAGATGGCTAGTATTCCAGAGATTCCCTGGGTTGTTCATTCTACTTTTCTCCTTACCATACTAAGCATCTTTATGATAGGAAAAAGGTACCCCCCCCCAAAAAAAATAAATAAAATCCCAGCTGAATAAGCCCTAACAACAATTCCATATGTGGAATTTTGAAATACGATTTAGAAATGTAAAAGCCAGTTGTTTATTTTGAATCAAGTCAGCAGATTGTCATGCTCAAGGCAATATATGTAAAAAAGCTCTTTGGAAGTTAAATTTGTTTTATTATAATAGCAAGTGTTTTTATCTTTTCTAACCCACAGGCAACTGAAGTATTTTTCTGCAGTCAGGCTGAGACAGAAGAGACATTTTCAGATAAATTACCTCTTACTGCACTCGGGAGACACCGTTTAAGCTGCAGCATAGGAACTTGCAAGGAAGGCTTTCTGGTGGATTCTTTAAGGGGACAGAAAAAGGAAATTGAGAGTTGTTTCAGTACAGTAGCCATTTAGAAAAAAGGTTTAGGTGAAGAGGCTTTTAAATTCAGGCCCTTGACATGGGATTCAAATATTAATAGATTGGTTGGCACTATGATAGAAATAAAAAATTGAAATCAGTAGGAAAATGTCAATTTCTCACTTAGTAGCGTTTTGAAAAGTCTGTTCAGCAGGAGGCTTAAAATGTGTCTGTTCTACTGGACAGCTGGTGTGGATAGAAGACAACCCACAGCCCAGCTGAGATTTTGTGCTCCTGTGTTTTAGTCTTCCCTCGGCTGTCAGACTACCAGCTCATTAGTATTTAAATTAGCTCATAAATATTTCCTGGAAGTTCACAGTTGCTTAAGCTTCACCTCTATTCATCTCTTCATTCTTCTCCCTTAGTCTTACGCCTTTGTTTCTTAGGCTGATACATCGCAGGAGGGTGGATCTCATTACATATTAATCTCACTGATATATGGTAATGAAAAAGGAAAGCAGTAAGTCCTGTTAGAAGGTAAAGATGAGAAATAGAGAAAGGATGTAGAAGGAAATTTTACCCCATTTCCTTTGTACAAATAAAATTATCTAACGATGAACCAAGGAAGTCTGTATAAAATAAGAACAGCCCAAAAGCATATGCCAAGGCAATTTAACCTGAATGAATGTTTCTTTCACATACTCTTTAAAAGCTTCGAAACACAGACGAAATGTTGCACTGGGGGCAGGCCCTGGATGTTCCCACTGGGGAGATGGTTGCGTGGTTACAAAACCTCTTCTGTTCAACATGAGAGCTGTAATTCCAATTATAAAATAATGATGACAGAGAGGGGCCGGCCAGTTCTGTCATGATATTCTGTATGGTCCTTAGCATTCTGCCAGAGTTCAACACTAATACCCACATACAGTGCCAACAGGCAGTTCTTTTAGAGCGTGAATAAAATCTAACCAACGACAATGAGAGAAAAATAAATATATCATATTTCATTGAATTTAAAGTGCCGTTGATTGTAAGTGCCATTATTTTATGTAAAATAATCTTTAAAAGTACTGCCAATTAAACTAGGGCACATTATTAATTGTAAGTACATCCTGATTTCAGAGATGCGAAAAAATGTGAATCAGTGAAATATGTTAATTTTAAAATCAGGGTATTCTGGAAAGAACAAAGATTATCTGGTGACTACATGATTGGAAAGAATGTTGAAAATAGTGTTCATCTATGTAGCAGGAGCATCCACTCCAAGAAATAAGAACTTTTCTAATATATACCTGACAGATGTAAGAAGCATAGAGAAGAAAAACTTTTGAGCCAGACTCTGACAGTTTGCCCAGGATGGGGAACCCTGATGGGGCTTGTCATTGACAGTTTCATGCCATTTGATTATGTGCTCCAAAGGTCTTATAGAAATAAACTTCAGAATAAACAGAGAGACCAGCCAGGCCCAGTCCATTAAGATATAATTTTGAGCTAAGAAGCACCCAGTCCTATTAAATGTAGTCTAGACAACTGAGGCTGGCATTCAAGGCCCCACAAAATCTGGTCAAAAACTTCTTCTTTGAGTTTTTTTTCTCTTCTGCTTTTTCTGTATGTAATCCATACTTCCATTAAATTGAATTATTGAATTTTCTGAAACTCAATATGTCATTTCAGTACCCTGTCTTTGCTTATACCAGAGTTTCTCAACTTTAGTACTGTTGACATTTTCAGCTGGCTAAGTCCTTTTTTGTGGGATTGTCCTGTGCATCATAGGATTTTTAGCACCATCTCTGGCCTCTATCCACTAGATGCCAGTAGCACCTCTTCCCAGTTATAACTACCCAAAATGTCTTCAGGCATGGCCAAATGTCCCTGGGAGTAGGGGAACAAAATCGCCACTGGTTGAGAACCACTGTATATGCCATGCTGGCATAGTGGAAGAATGCAAACTTTGGCATCAAATGTACATGAGCTTGAACCCTAGCTCTCTCAGGTGGATTTTCGAATTTTGGAGCCACTCAGTACCCTTTCTCCCTTTCTAACAGTACCACATTTTCCTTTGGAGAAAAAAAAATATCCTTTTTTGTCCCACTGTATGTAGACTTGATGAGACTCCAAGCCTTGGAGTTAAGGTCTTGTTCCACTCTCCAATGTGAAACTGAGCTTAGTCGACCTCTTACTTTCTCCCAGCACTTCTACCCTCTTGAGTAGAGTGGTGGCAAGAATGGGGACAAATGTTGCAGTGAATTGACTCCTAGGTGAGATGGTTGGGTCATTCCTGGTACCCTTGTATCTGTCCTAATGCCTGTCCTTTTTCTGGTTTGAGTTTCTAAACCGCCATCCTCTCTGTATCCCAACATCTCTTCAATAACTGACCTTTTTGGCTACATATGCCTGAGTTGTTTTCTGTTGCTTACCTGCGAAGACACTGCTATTGACTAGTTTTTGTGTTTCTTCCCTTCTTCCCATCTCCAAACCTGTGTTTCTGTTCTGCAAATTGAAAATGAAAGCTACTTACCTTTTGAATTTGCAAAAGATGCCCTCCCCTAATCTCTACCTCTTTAAATCATGCATATCTTTCACTAGGCTAGGTTCTGTGCTGAGTTCTGGAGATGAATGAGATACCTCTGTCCTTATGGGGCTCACATTCTTTCCCTGACAGAATTAACAGCAGAACCCAGACAAAAAAACAAAACAAAACAAAACAAACCCCCCCCCCCCAAAAAAAAAACTCTAGCTGAGTCAAAACAGTACCAACAGGTCAAACAGCATAGGCTGAAATTAGCCTTTGTCCCCAGCACGCCTCCAAACCACTTCATTTTGTGCTTACCCCTTGCTAATGGCCTCTCTCTCCTTTTTAGCACAGAATGCGGTGCTGGGAGGGGAGGGGAGGTTCCCGTGAAGGAGCATTGTGCATTCATTATTCTGCACCCCCAGCCTGGCCAAAGCCGCTGAAGTGTCTGAGAATCTGCGGTACTGCTCGGTTAGAAGCAGGAGCAAATCAAAGAATCCAGGGTCAGCATTTTCTGTTTCTAATCTGATAAACAAGGTCAGGTACTTCTTTGAGCAATCCAGTTCCATCCAATAGCTGTGACACACAAAGAGACAAAGAGGGGAAGGTTTTCCAGAAAGGCTTGTGGTTAGGCACAAGGTGGGTTTACGTTTTCAGCTTTTCTTGTAGGAGAGGAAAGTTCCCCTCATCCCAGGCTTCTTTTTTTCAGAGTGGGGAAAAAGAATCCAGGGTGAAAATCTCTTTTGTACTATTAATGCTTTGCTCCTTGCACTGAAGTGCCAGGTGCAGAACTTGGTTCCCAGGGGAATCAGAATGTCATTGCCATCGAGGTCTGCGGCCAGAAGTCCCGATTCTTACTGCTTATAAATACTGTTGCAAACTCTGAACCCTGAAGCAGATGAAAGAGAAAGTTGTACAAGCAGGTGGAATGAATAGGTGCTCCAGAGGCCAGCGTGGAAGCGCGGGTCTTTGAGAGCTGAGGTTCAGGCCAGACAGAACCTCAGCTTCCAGGATGTGAGGGTTTCTTTGTGTCTCCCCCCGGCAACCCTTGGCCAAGTGAACCCTTTACATGGAAGGCAACCTGTGTCCCCAAACACCTCTCTGTGTACCTTCTGTTTTTAATGATCTGGGGTAAAATTTTCTTTCTCTTTCTTTCTAACAAATTGCACAGTTAATGTCATTCTGGCTAATGAAACAGGAGGATAGTATTTATTAGAGAAAGTTGAGTGAATTGAAATCCTACACCCCAGGACAAAACTCCCCCTGCTGGGCTGCTCCTCCTTTGGTAAGTTACTAAGCACTACATATTCTGTTTTTGTGTGTGTGTGTGTGTGTGTGTGTGTGTGTGTGGATTGGTTCCTTATCCAAATAGTAAATGAAATATTAATGCTTTCTCTGGGCAGAGAAAAGTGTGACCTCAACATGGACCCTAGATTTTCTGCCAGACATCTTTACCTGGATGCTCCACGGTGACCTCAAAATTAACATGTCCAAAATTGATCTCATAACCTTCATCCACAAACTTCTCTTTTCATGTTCCCCCTCACTTGGTGAATGGCACCATCATCCACATAATTGCCCATCCAGACAGCTGGGAGCCATCTCAACCCCTTCCTCTCCCACACACCTCACCTGTCCTAACACTCCATAGGTCCACAAAGCCTGCAGGCCTCGCAAAACTGTCACCAGCTTCTTACCCCTACTGCCACTCCCTCATTCCAGGACTGTATTGTTTTGGTGAGGGGAGAAAGCCTCAAATAATATGGATAAACCCAAAGTCCCTTTCTAGAACGCCTCATCCCCAAATCCTAGTCCCCTCCCCAAAGCAAGTACTATTGTGGGAGTTTGATGTGTAGCCTTCTATAAAGTTTCTATGCATTTTCAGATATACACATGTTCATACAGAAGTATATATTTTATTCACATAAATATCTTATATAAAATATTGTGCTTTTTAAAATTTTACCCAACAAATATCTTGAAGATATTTCCATGTCAGCATAAGTAAATCTCTTTTTAAAAAATCTGTATAGGGCCAGGCTCAGTGGCTCATGCCTATAATCCTAGCAATTTGGGAAGCTGAGGTGGGAGGATTGCTTGAGGCCAGGAGTTTTAGATTAGCCTGAGAAACATAGCGAGACCCCATCCCTACAAAAAAATGCAAAACTTAGCTGGGCTTGGTGGTGGTGTGCGCCTGTAGTCCCAGCTACTTGGGAGGCTGAGATGGGAGGATCACTTGAGCCCAGGAGTTTGAAGTTGTAGTGAGGTATGCTGTCACTGCACTCTAGCCAGGTGACAGAGTGAGACCCTGTCTCAAAAAAAAAAAAAAAAAAAAAATCTGTATTCCAGCATAGAGGACATCTGTTCTTTTACCCGTACCCTGACTTTCCCCTGGGAAACCACCTCCCACGCTGTTTGTCCATGTGGTTGACCACCTTACCTCTTCCCTTCAGGAGTGGGACTGTGGTCCATATTAGGCCAATCCGTGGCACAAGAATGGTCCAGGAGGGATTATGTGCCCCAATCTGAGCCCATGAGTCATTGCTGGCTGCTAAGCTGAAGGTATCCCAGGCTTCCTGCTGCCCTCGTGTCTACAACCTGTGATCCGGAACATTTCAGGAGCCACTTCCATCCATTGCTTGCAGCAGTCTTCCTCAGTGAGTGCGCTGGGGCTTGGTTTCATCTTACAATCTGATTCTCTGTGTCTCCCATAGTCTAAGGATTCTTTATAATTTCTGGCTCAGAGAGAGCATTATTACTTTTTGCTTTCCTGGTCTGTTTTAGATTTTTTAAAATAACTGTCACTTGTATTATATGGTGTCTTGCACATTGCCTTAATTATCTATTTACTTATTGGTCCCTGGACTGGACTCTTCGTAGGCAGACAATAATCATTTGTCTGTCTGGCATTTGGTAATAACTCATACATGTTTACTGCATTACTAACTAAATAGAAAGTTGACCTCGCATTCCCCTTCTCTGGACAGTTCAAGAGACTCCAGTGCTTTTTAAAGACATTGTTTTGGTACTACCTTGTGGTGGATTAAATTATTGTTTAACAAATATTTACTCCCCCTACCAGAATTCCATGAAAGAAGTATATTGCTCTTCCCTTAACTTTAGTGTAGACCATGGGACTTTCTTGGGCCAACGGGATGTTAGTGGATAAGATGTGAGTGTAGACTTGGCATGCACTTGGGTGGTAGGATTTGTCATCTTATACACCTGCTTTCTGCAGTGAGAAGACCCTGACTCAGGTAGATGCTGGTTTAAGGAGGATGAGAGACAGGTGGGGCAGAACTAGACTCCAACAATGGCTTGGAGCCAGATCCAGCCTAGATGAGCTAAACCCCAGTTTATCTGCACATGGGTGAGTGAGAACAAGATGCTTATTTTTGTTTGTCATTGAGATTGGGGAGGGGGCATTATTAATATTATGGCAATACCAACTGAAACACATCTACATCAGAGTCACCTAGGGTGCTTACCATGTGTGAGGTCTCTGAGCCCCACCCTAGACCTAATAACTGATCGTCTCTGGGGTGTTTTTAGAAATTAGTATTTTAGCAAGATCCCTAGAAGATTCTTATGCTCACTGCTAAGCTACAGACAACATTTAGCACCAGGCTATTTTTAGTGACATGGAAAGAGCAGTAGGTTAGCACTTGGAGAGCTGCTACATTTACCTACAAGAAAACAAAAGCAAAAAACCCCAAACTGTTCTGAGAGATTTGGGGCTAGAAAGAAGCCAGGAAACAGGGTTTTCTCACTAAATAATTTAATTAAAGGAGTGAGAATTGAGAAACATAAAGGTGTCTTGAGGTAATTTATAAACATAGCGTTGCTCAAAAAACTATCCTTTCATGCATAAATCCAGTTAATACCATCTGCTTAAATTTAAATAAGTTAAAACTAATCAGCATATAGAATATCAATGGCAACACAATATTAATTACTTAAACATGTATTTAGTAAGTGCTTTCTTTTTTTTCTTTTTGAGACAGAGTCTCACTCTGTTGCCCGGGCTGGAGTGCTGTGGCATCAGCCTAGCTCACAGCAACCTCTAACTCCTGAGCTCAAGCGATTCTCTGCCTCAGCCTCCCGAGTAGCTGGGACTACAGGCATGTGGCACCATGCCCGGCTAATTTTTTTTATATATTTTTAGTTGTCCAGCTAATTTCTTTCTATTTTTAGTAGAGATGGGGTCTCGCTCTTGCCCAGGCTGGTCTCAAACTCCTGAGCTCAAACGATCCACCCGCCTTGGCCTCTAAGAGTGCTAGGATTACAGGTGTGAGCCACTGTGCCTGGTCTGTGCTTTCTGAATACTAGGAATTCTGGAGGACATTGGAAAAATCAAATATGTCTAAGATAGTCCATTTTCTGCTGCTATAACAGAATACCACAGAATGGACAATTTATAAGTGATGGAAGTTTATTTTGCTCATGGTTCTGGAGACTGGGAAATCCAAGAGCGTGGTACTGTCATCTGGTGAGGGTCATCCCATGGTGGAAGGGTGGAAGGGCAAGCGAGCACATAAGACAGAGGGAAAACATTGAGCCAAACTTATCCCTTTTCTCTTGAGCCCACTCTTGCAATAACTAGCTCACTCTCATGATAACAACATTAATCCATTCATGGGGGTAGAGACCTCTTAAGGCCCTGCCTCCCAATAATGCTACATTAACAATTAAATTTCAACATGAGTTTTGGAGGTCACATTCAACCACAGCTGTGTCCTTACCCAAAGAACTTCCAGTATAGCCAGTTATGTTCCCTCTACATGCAGACATGGGTGTTTGGGAGTTTCAAAGAAAATAGATGTTGCAGTTCTAGCCTTCCAAATGCTTGCACGGGATGACCTAATCAACTTTCCAACCATTTGTTCTCTTTGGGACCCACCTTGATTGCTGTCTCATGGAGAGAATTCTTCAAAGTAGATGGCAAGACAAAATCATTTCTCTCCTCAATCTTGAATTCATGTCAGCACTTTTGTCCTAGCATCCTTCCTAAGCGTACTGCATCCTGTCAGGAGATTCCATCATTCAGTTCCCACACAGGAAACAAAGGCTCCCAAATTCAGGTTCTGTGGTTCTATTCAGTGTGGTAGTTCTAGTTGGGCACAAGCATAGATAAAGAACAATAAACATTGTGATGGAGCACTATTATATTCACCCTTTCAGGTCATGAAATCCATGCCTTGAGAAAGCATTTTCAGTAGCAGACAAAATAAGAGGATAGAAATTTGCAAAGAGTCTTTCTCTGTGATTAATATGCTGCAGAACAAGTATTGATTTGTGTTATTTGCTCATCTGAAGTTTATCTGCTAACCTTGGATAATGGTTTACTGAGGTAACCTTTGGTCACTAACAGCACAGAGCACATGTGATGTACTTACGTTTTTCCTGGCAATATAACGTCATGTACCTAGCAAATTACCCTGTGACTTTTTTCACATTACTCATCCAAACCAAGATTTTTGTCCTGTGGGGCTTAACTTCTAAAAAAGACAGCTAGACTCATATCATAATGATGTCATCCTTATCTTGTATGGACATTTCCTAATGGCATCAAATGTTGCAAAATTCAAGCATTTATAAAACAAGCATCGACTTTGATATGTTATTTTCCACTTGTCGTGTCCTAAAAAATATTTAAAAATTATTAAATAGGGGAATAGAAACAGAAAGCTATGGGATGAGCTTCTTTGTAATTCTAGTGCCCTGATAAGTTGTTGTCACTTGGAAGTTCTTAGAGCACTGTTTTAATCACTGAGATGCCCTATGACTGAGCATTCAAGAACTGCCAGCAACGATCCAAATGGCATGGCTTAAGGAAGCTTGCATCCTTGCTCCTCCATGATGTCTGCATGTAGAATTGGAATCACCAGAGCGATCTGTCTTCTGTTCCAGATGCTATTGGTGTCTGTGATGGTTAGTTTTATGTGTCAACATGACTGAGCTAAGTGATGCCCAGATAGGTGATAAAACATTATTGCTGGGTGTGTCTCTGTGATAGTGTTTCCAGGAGAAATTAGCACTTGAGTTGGTGAACTGAGTAAAGCAGATGGCCCTCCCCAGAATGGGTGGGAAACCAATCTGTGGAGGGCCTGAATAAAACACAATAGCTGAGGAAAAGTGAATTTGCTCTATTTGCTGAGCTGACAAATCCATCTTCTCCTGCCATTAGACATTAGGGCTCCTGGTTCTCAGGCTTTCAGGCTTAGACTGGGACTTATGCCATCACCCCCCTGACTCTCAGGCTTTTGGACTTGGCCTGAATTACCCCACCAGCTTTCCTGGTTCATGAGCTTGCAGATGGCAGATCATGGGGCTTCTTGGCCTCCATAACCACATGAGCCAATTCCTACAATAAAATTTCCCATATATATATATATATATATATATATGTCCTATTGGTTCCATTTTTCTGGAAAACCCTGACTAATGCAGATTTTGGTACTGAGAGGTTCTAAAGGAACATAATTTAAAGGGTGAGTTTTCTGAATTGATTCTGGAATTTTTGGAATTAGTTCTTATAATTTGAATAGATTTAAAGATGCTAATGACTATATTTTCAGTAGTAAAAACAGCACTGACATGGCATAAATTGCTTATATGAAATATGAGCTTATATGAGATATGAAAAATATCTGCATTGGATACTACCGATCAACCACTTATAAGAAGCAAGCAACTAAGTGACTCTGAATACGATACTTTTGAACATTTTTTAAAACTAAGGAATATAATGACATTGATTGGTTGCTCCAAAGTCACTGGACAGAGGTGAAAGAAAAGGATGAATTCAGGGATTCAATTCCCAGCTCAAGCACTGCATAAATAACCTAAGAGTTTCTAGGTGTGCCCTGAAAGAGAGCTTTTTTGCTGTAGCCACAGGACTGAAATTGCTGAAAATCAAACACAGAACCTCACCCTGTGATTGGCAGAATTCAACACAAGTTGAACTCTCAGACTTGCAGGGTGTCTCCTACTAAAGTGAGGGCATTGACTGGGGAAGAATGAGATCCCATAAGTTGGGATGGGGAAGCTGGGAACACTGAGACCCTAAACTCTGATGAGTCTTCCTTGCCAGAAGAAGAGGTTTCCCCAGCCCCAGTGGTAATGCTCTCCACCCACAGTGGTATTAGCTTTTCTACTTCTGTCTGAGGGATTAACCCCGCACTGCCTGAGGAAGCCATAGTGGCTTCCCTGGATGCAGTCGCCATGCCAGACAATGCTCAGGACCAACCTCATCACCCTTCTTTACTTCTGGACCTATAACCTAGACTCAAGTCCCAGCAGGCCCCTAAAGGTGAGGTATAAAGTGTGACCCATAAGGAATGGTGCTACACTCCAAAATAACTACCTGAGTTTCTCTAATTTATGTAAGCAGAAATCCAGGAAATGTGTGAGAGTGGATATTAAGGGTGTGGGATAATAGTTGAAGGAACATGAAGTTTGATCAGGCTCAAGTTGTTGATATGGGCATGCTAAGGAGAGATTCTGCATTTAATGTTGCACCTCAGGGAGTTAGAAAGGGCCCTATCAGGTTGATTGGTTGGTTGGTTGGTTGGCTGAAACATGAATCAAAAGATGGGCTACCATGAGCAAATTGGAAATGCCTGATTTTCCTTGGTTTAAAGTAGAGAAACAGATCTAAAGGCTTAGGAAGATTGGAATGTTAGAATGGATTTGTTATGTAAGAGCTACTCACCCACAATGAGAGGGTCCAGAAGATGCATTTTTCACCCGTGCTTTGAGAAATAGGTCCCAAGGGGAGCCCCAGCATCTGTGGAGCTCCATGATCTGTCCGCTCTCTAGGCCAGACTTTGCAGTGGGAACTGCAAACACCTAACTGGAAAACCTAAATGCAGTGAAGGTAACTGATTCTGGGTTGCACAGCAGAGTCAAAGCAGCAATCAGAATAGTCTGACTCTCACAGACCTGTGGTGTTAGCTGGTTAATCAAGGTATTCCTAGAAGTGAAATAGACAGGAAAACTACTAAATTCTTACTTAATCTTTAAAAACAGAAAAATTGTAGGTCAAGTGAACAACGGTCTAACTCACATTATAGAAACAATGAGTCACAATTTCTTTATCAATTCCCAGACTTGAGCCAGTTTACAGACCCAGAACCCCTAGAATAAAGGGGAGGTCAGGTCCCCCCAAGGAAGGGCCCCAGTACACTAGTGAAAATTTATGCTATTAATATTTCTCCTAGTTTTTCCTAAAGGGATCTATGGCCCTTTTACCAGGGTAACTGTGCATTGAGTAAAAGGAAAAAAACCTTTGGGGGACTACTAGATACTGGTTCTGTATGGACACTGATTCCAGGAGACAAAAACATCACTCTGGCCCTCCAATTAGAGTAGGGGCTTTTGGAGGTCAGGAGGTGGATGCACTTTTAGCTCAGGTCCATCTCACAGTGGGTCCAGTGGATCCCTGATCAATCCTGTGGTTATTTCTCCAGTTCTGGAATGCTTAATTGGAATAGATATACTTAGCAGCAGGCAGGCTCTCCATATTAGTTCCCTGATCATGGAGTGTGGTCTATTTTGAAGGGAAATGTCAAGTGGAAGCCATTGGAACTGCTGCCACCTAGGAAAAGAGTAAATCAAAATCAATGTCACATCCATGAAGGGATTACAGAGATTAGTGCCACTATCCAGGATTGAAAAAGGCAGGGAGAATGACTCCCACCACATCCCCATTCAACTCTCCTATTTGGCCTGTGCAGAAGAGAGATGGTCTTGGAGAATGACAGTGGATTATTGTAAGCAAAACCAAGTGGTGACTCCAATTACAGCTGCTGTGCCAGATGTGGTTTCATTGCTTGAGCAAATTAACACATCTTCTGGTAGCTGCTGTGCAGCTACTGATATGGAAAAGGCCTTTTTCTCCATCCTTGTTCATGAGGCCCTCCAGAGGTGGTTTGCTTTCAGCTGGCAAGGCCAGCAATATACCTTCACTGTCCTACCTCAGGAGTGTATCAACTCTATAGGTGTATGTCAAAATTTAGTTCACGGGGATCTTGATTTCCTTTTCCTTCCCCCAAGATATTATGCTGGCCCATCACATTGATGACATTAAGCTTATTGGATCTAGTAAGTGAGAAATAGCAACTACTCTAGACTTATTACTAATAAGACCTTTGTGTGTCAGAGGGTGGGAAATAAATCTGACTAAAATTCAGGGGTCTTCTCCTTTAGTGAAATTTCTGGGGTCCAGTGGTGTGGGGCATATTGAGATATCCCTTTTAAGGTGAAGGATAAGTTGTTGCATCTGGTCCTTCCTACGACAAGAAAGAGGCATAAAACTTAGTGGATGTCTTTGTATTTTAGAGGCAATATATTCCTCATTTGAGTGTGTTACTGTTGCCCATTTAATGAGTAACGCACGAGGCTGCTAATTTTGAGTGGGTCTAGAACTGCTGTGCAAGCTTCTCTGCCACTTGGATCATAATTATATGCAGATCCAATGGTGCTTGAAGTGTCAGTGCTACATGCCCCTATGTGTTTGCAGCCTTTGGCAGGCTCCTATATGTAAATTATGACACAGGCCTTTAAAATTTTGGAGAAAGCTCTGCCACCAGCTGAAGATACCTACTCTCTCTTTTTTTTTTTTTTTTTTGAGACAGAGTCTCACTCTGTTGCCCAGGCTAGAGTGAGTGCCGTGGCGTCAGCCTAGCTCACAGCAACCTCAAACTCCTGAGCTCAAGCGATCCTCCTGTCTCAGCCTCTCGAGTAGCTGGGACTACAGGCATGCGCCACCATGCCCGGCTAATTTTTTCTATATATATATTTTAGCTGTCCATATAATTTCTTTCTATTTTTAGTAGAGGTGGGGTCTCTCTCATTGCTCAGGCTGGTCTCGAACTCCTGAGCTCAAACGATCCGCCCACCTCGGCCTCCCAGAGTGCTAGGATTACAGGCGTGAGCCACCGCGCCCGGCCTCTACTCTCTTTTTGAGAAACAGTTCTTGGCCTGCTACTTGGCTTTCGTAGAGACTGAATGCTTGGCCATAGACCACCAAGTTACCACATGACCTGAGCTGCCCATTATGAACTGGGTGTTATTTGACCCACCAAGCCATAAAGTTGGGTGTGCGCAGCAACACTCCATCATATATATATATATATATGTGTGTGTGTGTGTGTGTGTGTGTATATATATATATATATATATATATATATATATCACCCCATGCAGGCCCTGAAGGCACAAGTAAGTTCCATGAATAAGTAGCCCAAATGCCCCTGGTGCTCATTCCTGCTGCATGGCCTTCTCCCTCCCAGCCCGCACCTGTGAGCTCATGGGGAGTTCCCTATGATCAGTTAACAGAGAAAGAGGAAACTCAGGCCTGGTTTACAGATGGTTCTGCACAATATGTGGTCACTACCCAAAAGTGGACAGCCACATCACTATAGCTCCTTTCTGGGACATCCCTGAAAGTGGTGAAGGGAAATCCTCCCAATGGACAGAACTTTTTGAACAGTGGACCTGGTTGTGCACTTTGCTTGGAGGGAGAAATGGCAATATGTGCAATTATATACCTAGTCATGGGATGTAGCCAATGGTTTGGTTGGATGATCAGGGACTTGGAAGGAACATGACTGAAAAATTGGTAACAAGGAAATCTGGGGAAGAGGTATGTGGATAGACATCTCTGAATGGACAAAAAACATTAAGATATTTGTGTCCCATGTGAATGCTCCAGGGAAGGGATTAATATGTTTTCAGTTGTCTGCAGGATAGTTGTATCATGTTAGGTGGTGTTATGACCTTGTTATTGTCTTTATTTGGAGATCAAGTATGGTTTAAATGGTGACTTCTGCAAAGGAAGATTTTAATAATCGAGTGGATAAGTTGGCCTGTTCTGTGAATGCCAGTTAGCCTTTTACCTCAGCACCCCTGTCATCACCCAATGGGCTGATGAACAAAGTGGCCATGGTGGCAGGGATGGAGGTTATGCATGGGCTTAGCAACATGGAATTCCACTCACCAAGGCTGACCTGGCTATGGCCACTTCTGAGCACCCAAACTCCAAGCAGCAGAAACCAACACTGAGTTCCTGATCTGGCACCATTCCCCAGGGTGATCAGCCAGCTACCTGGTGGTAGGTTGATTACACTGGACTTGTTCCATCATGGAAGGGGTAGTGTCTTATCCTTATTGGAATAGACTCTCTAGATATGGATTTGCTTTCCCCAGCATGCAAAACTTTTGTCAAAACTACCATCCATGGACTTACAGAAGGCCTTATCCTCTGTCATAGTATTCTGTACAGCATTGATGCTGACCAAGGAACTTACTTCATGGTCAAAGAAGTGTGACAATGGGCTCATGCTCATAGAATTTACTAGTCTTGCCATGTTTCCCACCATCCTGGAGCAGGTGGCTTGATAGAATAGTGGAATGGCCTTTTTGAAGACTCAGTTACAGTGCCAGGTAGGTGGCAATACCTTGAAGGGCTGGGCAAGGTTCTCCAGAAGGCTGTACGTGCTCTGAATCAGCATTCGTTACATGTTGCTACTTCTCTTACAGCCAGGATTCATGGGTCGGGAATCAAGGGGTGGAAGTGGGAGTGGCACTACCCACTATTACCCCTAGCACACATTAGGGACCCACTAGCAAAATTTTTACTTTTTGTTTTCAAAACTTTATGCTCTGCTGGCATAGAGCAGAGCTCTGTTAGTTCCAGAGTGAGGAATGCTTCCACCAGGAGACATAGCAATGATTCCATTGAAGTAGAAGTTAAAATTGCCACTTGATGACTTTGACTCCTCATGCCTCCAAATCAACAGGCAAAGAAGGCAGTTACAGTGTTAGCTGGGGTGACTAATCCTGACTACCAAGGGGAAATTGGACTACTAATCCACAATGGAGGCAAAGAAGAGTATGTCTGGAATACAGGAGATCTCTTGGGGTGTCTCTTAGCATACCATGCCTGTGATTAAGGTCAATGGGAAACTATAATACAACAACCCAATCCAGGCAGGACTACTAATAGCACAACCCTTCAGGAATGAAAGTTTGGGTTATACCATCAGGGTAAAGAACTCTGACCTCCTGAGATGCTAGCTGAAGGCAAAGGGAACATAGAATGGGTGATAGGAGAAGGTAGCTACGACCCCATGTGACTAGTTACAGAACCAAGGACTGTAATTGTCATGAGCACTTCCTCCTTATTTTGTTATGAGTACATTTGTGTGTGTGTATATATATATATATACACATACATTAAGCAAATATTTTTATTTTCTTTTTCCTCCTTTATTCCTTTATCACGTAACACAAGAGGTATTTACTTTACAAAGTACTTAAGTATTGTTAATTATACATCATAGTATTTAAGTAACATGATATCAAAAGAGTAAACATCACTCAAAGACTTTACATCCTCTTCCAGGGAAGGGATTAATGTGTTTTCAGTTGTCGGCAGGATAGTTGTATCATGTTAGGTGGAGTTATGATCTTGTTATTGTCTTTATTTGGAGATTAAGTATGGTTTAAAGAAGTGTGTGTAGGTGCCAAGCTCACAAAGGGTGGACTTATGATGGTCAATTTTATGTGTCAATATGACTGGGTTAAGGGATGCCCAGAAAGCTGGTAAAACATTATTCCTAGGTGTGCCTGAGGGTGTTTCTGCAAGAGACATGCGTTTGAATTGGTGAACTGAGTAAAGCAGATGGCCCTCCCTGGTGTGGGTGAGCATCCAATCCATTGTGGACCTGAATACAACAAAAAGGTGGAGAAAGGGCAGATTTGCTTTCTCTGCTTGAGCCAAGACATCCATCTTCTCCTGTCCCTGGACATCAGCACTCCTGATTCTTGGGCTTTCAGTCTCAGACCAGGACGTACATCATTAGTCCTTGAATTCTCAGAGTGAATTATACCACTGGCTTTCCTGGTTCTCCAGCTAGAAGGCAGAAAGACTTCTCAGCTTCCGTAACCACATGAGCCAATTCCTATAACAAATCTTTTCTTATATTTATCTGTCTATATATTTTATTAGTTCTAGTTTTTCTGAAGAACCTTGACTAATACAGTGTCCCACTTTGATCCCCATTTTCTGGGCTGGAGCTCCCATTTCCCATTCGCTACAGGTGTTGGCTGCCAATGGCGGTGTGCAGCTGTACCTTTCTTAGGGCAGCTGTCCTTAGCCAAGGGGAACCACATTGTCCAGAGAAGCCAGGGAGATTATGATCCTGGGGGGTGATCTGTGGATGAAGACTGATTGATAAGGGGTGGTATAGAAGCCTAACTCCCTCGACTCATGGTAGAATAAATCGTGGCACAATTCATGCTCCAGACTTCCCCGTGAGATCAGGCTAAGGCTAGACTTCTCCTGAAACCACATCTGTGCTTAACTTCTTCCCTTCTCCTATTCTGCTTCCCTTACTCCCTTTCAGGTTTTTTCTGAGAGTACCATCTCATTCTCTCAATAAATTGCTTACACAAAAATCCCCATCTCAGGTTTTGCTTCCAAGGAACTTGTCCTAAGATACACTTCCAAATAGGGTGGGAGAAATCTTGCCTAACAATACAATGATTTTCCTTTGAGAACAAGGTGGCTAAGTTCCAAACACTAGTTTGAAACTCCTAAGGTGGATCCAAGCTCCACCCAATACAAATCTGTCAATTGGTCAGAAGCAGTTACAATAGACATTGATCTGGGTACAACGTTCATAGACACAGGTCTTCATTTGAATAGAAATGTCTTAAAATCCAACAGAGTTGCAAACAGGAACTCATCCATCACCTATTAATAAAAAACACAGCTATTAACCACTGGATAATTCATCTGTGATGTCAGGTTGGGAAAGAATGTGAGTCCAATGTCATGCATTTAGGTAATAACAGAGCAACAGCAGAATTTTCAGAGATGAATATAATAATAATAATTGCTACTTTATTCATCACAGGCAGGGTGCTAGACGTTTTATTCAAAGGCTGTTCACTATATAACTCTATGATCACTCAGTTAGCATAGCAAGGACCCCATTCAAGTGTGTTTCATCAAAGGCATTGCTCTCTGTAGCCGCAAAATTGGGTTAAAAGATGGTGGAAAACTGGAACCATGGCTGGAGCACCTCCTTCAGAGTGAAAGATCAATCTTTCTCAAAAAAAAAAAAAAATTAAGATAATCATCATTTCCATCTGCTTAAGGTCTTTGTCGTTATTCAAAGCACTTTAAGTCTCTTTCTTTTATGTTTCAATTTAATGTGCCACCTGTTCACTAGGAGCAGTGCTTTTAGCTGAGCTACTAAAAGCACAAATGTATTAATTAAACATTAGCACTTTTTTGAAGTCAAGTATAATCTAGAAGTGGCAGACAGTGAAATCCTGAAATATAATTACCTCTAACTTCTTTTTGGAACTCGTTTGCCTGGAATATTTACACACTCCAGCTGGTTCACGTCACCCCACAGCTGGAGTGTTGGGTTTTTAGGTATGTATTCCAGCTTCCTTTGAGATATTGAGAAATTTCCTAGAAATTTATTTACTGACTGGTTACATGTCTCAGAGAAAGGCATATATGTGCACCCTGTCTTAGGAACAATGTCAAGGTGTTGGTGTTGGACTTTCACAGACAGGGAGATGGCAGGGCCTTGTGTGTCTGAGCACTCCCCGTCCCAAATGCTGCTTGTAGATTCATAAACTCCTTCCTCCGATGGAGGAAATGTCCTTTCTATCAAAGGCAAGTCCTTTCACGTGTGTTCTAGGGATCTCTTTTCAACGTTCTCTCTCTGCCATCAGTACCTTTTCTCTCTATCAGTACAAATACTGGTTCTAATCGTGTTCCTCTTAAAACACATACCGATCCCTCTCTTGATCCCAAATCAGCAACTTTCTGATTTTATTCCTCCCCTTCACAGCAAAACTTGTTGGAAGAGTTGTCTACATTTATTGTCTCTACTTTTTCACCTCCCCTTACTTTCTCTGCCATGCCCACCTCTCCACAGAAGCTGCTCTTGCTAAATTAGCAGTGACCTCCGTGTTGATAACCCTACCAGTGACAGACATTTTTCTGTCCTGGTCACACTTGGCGTCTCAGTCACGTTTCATGCTGTTGAACCTCAGAACTTTCCTTCTCCTCACTGGTATGCAGTGGTGTGCTGGCAAACTGGCCTGGGCTTGGTGGGGGGAGGGGGGAGAGCCCTGACTTGTGGCATTTTCCATTTTCCACAGTCCAGATACTCCTGTCGTGGCCAACGTCAAGTCCCCAGAGGTTTAGCAATGGCTCGCATGGCACTGTGGCCATGACTGGAGCCGTAACACCACACATTGCTGGTTTTCTCCTTCAGCCTCTGACCTTACCTGCTTCTTCTTGCTCTTTGTGTTGATCCTTCTTCCATTAACAAAATTCTAAATGTTGATCTTCGGGTCTGAGACCTCTTTTTTTCCTTTCTTTCTTCATAGAAGATCTCAACTATCCACATGGCTTTCTTTTAAAAAAATTTTAAATTGTGTTTATTTTTACAATAGGCAATCATTTAAAAAGTTGGATCAATATGAAAATAGTTTAAGAAGTCTCATGTTTGCTCCTGGCCCGCTCCAGGCCGATGGCTGATTGATGCGAGGCTCCTTGTCTTAACAGGGCACAGACAACTCGACAGGGAGGTCTACGTGCAGCATAAGGCCTCCCTCACTCCATTCTTTCTCCTCCCCATCCTGCTTCCCACAACCCCTTCATGCTTTTCTTGGAGTACATGCCCCCCTAAAACCACGTGCACTCCAAGGCTTTGCTTCTAGGAACTGAACCTAAGACACTTCCCTTTCTGCCCTCCCCATTCCCAGCTGCCCCATCTCAGTCAATGTCATCTCTATTTACCTCTTTGCACAGGCCAAAAGGTTGGGTGCCATCCTCCTTTCCCCTTGTCCACGCTACTCACTCCATCAGCAAATCTTACTGAGTGTATCTCGAATATACCTTGAATCTATGGATTTCTTTCCACCTTTCCTTTCAGATCCTATGGAGGTAACTAGTATGTATCTCATTCATTTAACATTTTATTTATTTATATTTTTGAATTGATAATACATGTTCATGGTCAAAATTCTTAAAGCTGCAAAGCAGTGTACAGCAAAAGACTTCCCAACTCTGTCCGCAAGCCTTTCAGTTCTCTTCCCCGGAGGCAACCAATGCTGTTTTTTATTGCGTGATTTTTTTCTTGGCATCAAATACGTGTTATTTTTCCACACCAATTACCCAATTTCTGACACCAACTGGGTGTCCAATAATTCAATTCAGTTTTGACACTAACTACCCAGAGTTAGTGCAGACCTCACAAGTCAAGGGCTCAGTCTCACAGGTCTGTCCCCATTTCAGATACAATTGCCAGTCCAGGGTCCTCAGGCTATGAACACTTCTGTCTGACTTGGCTACAAAGTTAGGGGTTCTCACAACCTCCTCCCCACCCCAATTAGGTTCGATAACTCACTAGAACAATTCACAACTCAGGAAAGTGCTTTACTTAGGATTACCGGTTTACTATTAATATAAATACTATTAATGTAAAGAATACAATTTGGGAATGGCCAAATGGAAGGGATGCACAGGGCAAAGTGTGGGTGGGGGTTGTGCACAGAGCTTCCATGCCCTTCCTGGACATGCCACCTCGCTGAACATCAATGTGCTCACCCACCCGGAAGCTCTCCAAACCTCGCTGTTCAAGAGTTTTTATGGAAGTTTCATTACATAGGCATGAAAGGGGCTTGTCATGAATAACAAAAGACACTCCTATAACTCAGGAAATTCCAAGGGTTTTGGGAGCTCTGTTCCAGGAAACTGGGGCAAGGGCCAAGTACATATTTTTATTATACCATACTAAGTATTTTTCTGCAGATATTTAATGTGTATACAAACAAATATATATATGTTTATGCCAAAAAACATCCATAAAATAACATATTATTTAGCTTGCTTTTTTCACCTGGAAATTTATCTTTGAGATCAACCTATTTCAGAACACAAAGCACATTCTCATTCTTTCTAATTGGCATCATTGCATTACAATTATACAACTATTCCCAATTTATAGACATTGAGGTTGTTTCCAAACTTTTGCTATTAAGAACAATTGGAAGTAGCACTGCTGGCTCACACTGTGTGTGCAGGTTAATTTTGACTGCAGTGCCAGTTGCCCTCCACAGTGTTGCACCAACTTATTAAACTCTCCGTGGGAATACCTGAGGGTACCTACTTCCCCATACTGTTGCCACTAAAATATTTATCAAACTTACTGAAACTGGCCTTTATAAAATTAATAAAGGGCCACAAGGTGGGAACTGTGGTATAGGCCTGAACTCTGCAAAGGTATAGGCATAGTTAAAATATATATATAACCAGCCATTGTGCCCTGGCTTGCTTTCCTATAATTGCTTACTACTCAGGAGTCACATAACTGATGGTCATAAAGATTCTTAGCTTTCTTCATTGCTCCTGTACATAACATCACCCTTTTGAAACCTAAGGCTAGTTTTTGAGTGATCTTCCAGGCCCTGCATTCCAGTGGACCAGCTGACCTGCCCAGACCAGTGGCCCATACCAAGGAATTGACTCAACAGGTCTTGTGACCTGGGAACTAACTCAGCACAAGAAGACAATTTCTGCTTCATGATCCTATAAGCTCATCCCCAGCCAATCAGCAGACCCAGTTGCCTATCCCTTTGCCCACCAAACTATCTTTAAAATCCCTTTCTCCCAAATTCTTGGAGAGAAAGATTTGAGAATTTCCTTCCGTCTCGTCATGTGGCACCAGAGATATTAAGCTCTTTCTCTGCTGTAACCCTGCTGTCTCAGGGTATTGGCTTCCTCTTGAGCAGTGGGCCATGAACCTAGTAAGGCTGTAGCATTACTAATCATTGTCAATCTGATAAGCAAAAAAATTATCTTAGCATAATTTTATTTCTATTTCTCTTATCTTAAGTGACATTAATCATATTTTTCTATTTTAAGAGCCATTTTTATTACATTTTCTGTAATCCATTATATACTTTGTCCATTTTACCATTAGAGTTTTGGAATTTTTCTTCTTGATTTATAGGAGATCTTTATATTCTAGGAAAACTGTCACCTTCTTGACTAGATTACTACTGAAATCTCCTAATTGGTTTTCATATCCTTCTCTCTTCACATTCAAGTTATATCTGGCCTAATGGTCGGTGTGATCTATAAGTAAAGATCATGTCATTCCTTTCGATGGCTTATCATTGCTTTGAGAATAAAATCCCAGACTCTTTGCTGTGGTCACTAAAGCCCTGCGTAACCTCATGCCAGTTCATCTCCTAAGATTCACTTTATCTCTTTCCTGCTTTTTCACCTCACTCCTGCCACATTGGTCTTCTTTCAGGTCCTCCAAGCTGTCAGGGCCTCTGCACATCCCAGTTCTTCTGCGTGTTTGTTCTTCCAGTCCCTCCACATGGCCAGCTCCTTTTCATCCTTTAGGTCTCACATGAAATCTCATCTTCTAAGAAAAGCCTTCCTGGACTAGCCTATCTAGAAAAGCTACTGTCAAGAATCATGAAGGGCCCAAGATTTTTACCCAGTTTGCAAGCTAACAAGTTAGCCTGCCACAGTTTCATGTATGTGGCCAAAGATATAAGATTCCAGGGTCAGGGACACAGGACTTTATTACTCACAGCACAGCAGGCATCGTGAGCAGCAGTCTACAGGTATTAGTTAGCACCTTCGCCCCAAGTCCTGTGGGGGTGATGCAGATGGGTCCAGAGGGTGTCCACACACACCGTGGGTCATGCTACAGGAGATTAACTAATTTTATAACATCACCATTTTAGCAGAAATCAGTAAAGAAAGCTATATAGGAAGACATCTGTGCATGACAATAAAAAGAAATATCCATATAAGAAACACATTCCCTTGTAGCCATACTTTCAGATTTTCTTGGATGCTCTCAGAATCCTTTGTTTCCTTGCCCAGTTTCAGAAACTGAGATTGCTAGTTGTCTATCCAATCAATATCAATCGTGTACTTTCTTTTTAACAGAATTCTGATTTTTTGAGGGGGTGGGGTGAGGAGAAGGTATGTGCACAGATGTACGACTACAAATCCCAGTCTCCCTTGCAGAGAGGGGTGGCCTGTGACTCAGACCTGCCCAGGGAGAGGTAACCAGAAGTCACTGAGGGGAGCTCCTGGGAGCAAGTTGGCAAGTTGGCCTGTGCTCTTTTGACCTTTGCCCTTTCCTTTCTGTCTGCCTGGGATGCAGACACTACGGTGAAGATAGAGCATGAGGTGACCATGAAGGACAGACCATGAGAATCACAAACATCTTGTCCTTGATCTCCTTGAACAACTGACTTACTGCCACTGACTGTCTAACTCCAGATCTCTCATTCCTCGTTGATAAAAATAAAATCTCTATTTATTTAAGTCACTGTTCTTTGGTTTTTTGCTATTTGCAGTGGAACTTAATCCCTTCTGATGCAATAGGAAAAAATCAATAAGAAAAATCTATGTAGGGAGATATTTTCATACTACAATAAAAAGAAATATGTGCACAAAAAATAAACTTTCCTTGCTCTACTCCCAGAATCTTCTCTGAGAACAATCTCTCTTTCTTTGCTACTTCAAAAAATAGAGCAAATAAGCTCCTTCTGAGCAGGCAGCTGTAGGTGTTGGGCAAAAGAGAACTTGATCCGGCAGTCACAGCGATGCCCCTTCCTCCAGGGACTGTGGTGCTAGGCCGTGTGCCCTGACAAATGCTGCGCAGGAGTTTCAGGACAGAGCTGTAGTGCTCACGTGTTAATGAATTTCCCTGCGCTGGGGAGGCTTGGGTCCTGACAATCTGGGGCTGATGGAAGGTAAAAACAGCCTGTATCCACAGCAGTGAATGGACAAAGCCAGCGAGCCAGACGTACACCGCGTATGAGGGCTGTGGGTTAGAGCCAGATAAGCAGTTGTGATCAGGTGGCGAATCACAGAGGGGCTGAGGCGGGATGGGGAGCAGGGGTGCAGAGCCATGAGCAGGGAGCACTGGAGGGAAAGAGAGCATGGAACGGCAGCCAGCAGTGGTCTGTCACCTGCAACCAAGCCCTGCCTTTGCCTGCTACTAAGATTGTGGCCCAAACAAGCAGGGATCCAGATGGAAGAGACAGAGGAAATGTATTCTTTATCATTAAAAACCCCACAAAATTCAATTCCTTTGTTACCTATCATCCATCCATCCATTCATCCACCAAATAGTCACTGAGCATTTGCTGTGCAGAGGGCATCCCTCTGTGGTTTTTCATTCTCTTAATGACCCTTTATATTATCTAGGGGGAAAGGTGATTGTGGTAATAATGACAACAATGATGCAAATTTGAAAATTATAATGACCGGCTTGGTAACCACTCTTAAAAGTTCTGGTCTGGCCATGACAGCGTGGCCACAGCCACCCCACTCCAATAGTAAACATCTGCATTCTGCAGAGACAAGTCAGCTATAACCTGGCTCTTTGATTGCTAAGATTAATTAATTAATGTATACCCTACAGCCTTAGCTTGGCTTTCTGGAACACAGAGTCTAAGGCAAAGTTAAGAGGTAATGCTTTTGGGGAGGTGTAATCCCAGGGCAGTGAGAGTGAGGAAAAGGGAATTAAAACAGGGAAGGCTAGGAAGCAAATACCAGGATGGCTACTTCTTCACAAAGTTTGAAGAGACACAGTGGATTGCTCGACCACGTGGGATATCTCCAGATAATCTGTGCAGAAAAATCTGTGCCTTGGAATGGTCTATGGAACACAGGAACAGAGAGAATACTTGTCCGGTGTCTTCCTCCCATCTGTCTTGCCCACTGGTTAAAGGTCACCTTATAGGTAGTTAACTCCCCCACAATTCCCAGTTGCATCACGGGAGCCCTTTGGCGCTTCCTCTTTGGCACTTCATCGGAGTTCAGAAATGGCAGGAGGGGACCGAGACACGAGGCGTGGACCTTAGGCAGCAGCCTGCACAGAGCCGCCAGCATAGCAGCAACAGAGGCAGGGCAAGCTGCCCACACCTGGGAGACAGACGAGGCTGGAAGAATCTCGGGAGATGAGTGCAGTGCCACCTTCTGAAAAGGCTGTGTGACAATTGATGCGGATAGACAAAATATGGAAAGAGGATTCTACTAGGAGATACAAAAAGAATAAGGAACACAAGTGTGTGGATATATAATACCGTCAGGAATGAGGATACTGCAAGACTATATACACACCATGCCTATATACTTTTTAGGGCTCCAAGCTTCCCAGCAGCCATTTCCAAGAGGAGAACCTGGTCAGATCTACAATTCACAGGGTCTACAAGATAGTGTAGGGATTTAGAACCCTGGCCTCAGGGTCAATGCCCCCATTTATGGGCTCAGTCATTCTGAGCAACTACACTTCCACTTCCTCGTTGGGGACAATCATGGTATTGACCTCGTGAAATCATGAGGATTAAGTAAGGCAATAGTTTAATAATTTAAAACAGTACAGCGAGTGTAGAAAGGGCTCAATAAATACTGGCTATTACAATAACAAATTAATTAGTACAAGTACAACTGTTTGATTTTTTGTTTTGAGACGGTCTCACTGTGTTGCCCAGGCTAGACTCAAACTCCTGGGATCAAGTGATCCTTCCCCCTCAGCCTCCCCAGGAGCTGGGTTTACAGTTGTGCTCTACCATGCTGGGCTGATGCTACTTTCTTTTCAGAATCTATAAAGATCCTGTGATAAAAGTTATCAAAAATATCTATTCTCAGCTAAATCAACAGATTCACAGGGATGCTGATAACAGTGATCCTGAACCAAGATTAATGACACCATCCTGAAGTGGAGTTCAGGAAATACATATTTAAGGTGACCCAGTATAGACCAGTCCAAATGCATGGCTGTCTGCTGGTTTTGCTTAACCTGTACCAGGAGCAGGGTGCTTAGGGTTCACGGGTGGACCTGAAACCACAAACAACATTCTGAGCATATGAAGAGAGAATCCACAGTAGTGCTGTCCGATAGTAATAGGATGAATACTAACCATATTTGTAATTTTCGAATTTTCAAAATTGTAATTTTTTAATAGCCGAATTTTAATGGCCACATTTTACTTTTAAAAAGTAAAAAGAAACAGGAGAAATTAATTTTATTTACCTGACATATCCAAATATAATTTCAACATGTAATAAATGTAAAAAATTATTAAGATCATTCACATTCCTTTTTTTTGCACTAAGTCTTCAAACTCCAGTGTGTATTTTATACTTATAGAACATCTTGATGGGGAGTAGCCACATTTCAAGTGCTCATAGCCACATATGGCTAGTGGCTACCATACTGGATAGCGTAGATCTATAAATTTTATCACATTTTTAATAAGCAATGATCAGAGGAATGGATAGACTTTATTAAATTCTACATATTATTTCTTTTTGTTAGATTAATACTGATTTTTTTAAAAACAAATGCTATATTAAAAAAGAATTATCTGTAATGCCATAAGCAGATAATTGTGGCTGATATTAAAAATAATAATAAAAGTTAAACATGGACTTGGTTAGAAAATTGAAAATGTAGAGAAATGAACATTTTTTTGTTTTTTTCAGAAAATATTTTCTGTGAGTACCAATATCTACATAATATATTAGTAGTTTTTATTTACATGGAAAAGAACTTTACAGTGGTCACCTTGTCTTATACATGGTTTTTTGAGTTAGTAATGTATCTTGGAGAATTTTTCATATTAGGCTATCACACATCACTTCATGTTTGTTTTAAAGTTACATGGTATTTGATTGTATTGATGTACTATCATTTGTGATTTATGTAACCAGTCTCCTTTTTATGGTCAGTTAAGTTGTTTCTACTTTTTGTTGTTGTTGTTGTTACAGACACTACCACAGTGATAATCCTTGCTCACATCCTTATTTAGTTGGTTTACTTTTGCAAGGGGTTTCTAAAATTATACTTTAAATTTTGACCAATTTACCAAATTCCTCCAAAAAAGTCACTAAAATTATATGCTCATCAACAGTGTAATGTCTATTCCTATACCCCCAGCAAACACTGTTTTGGAGATTTTTCACTTCATAAATATATGTAAAAATGATATTTCAGTTTTATTTTGACTTGCATTTCTATAATGTCAAGTAAGATTCTGTTAATGTTTTTGGCCATTTGCTTTTATTTTTTGTTGGTAGACTGTTTATATGATTGGCCTATACTTCTTTTTTTTTTTTTTTTTTTTTTTTCCTGCTACATTTTTTTTTATTTAATTTTACAGAATCAAAGAGTCTAACAGTATATCTTGTTAGATACAGTATGTCCTCATAATGTATACATTATTTCTTGTACAATGATATGAAATAATATGGGAAATATTCATGATAAATTATTAAGTGAACAGTGCAAGTTAAAAACAATAGTTTCATATTTTTTTCCCCACCCCCCCTTTCCCGAGTCAGCACCTTCAAGTGTTACCACTCCCCAAACGGTGCGCAATGCACTCATTGTGTAGGCATACCCCCATCCCCTCCCCCACCCCCCCACCTCAGTCTGATGTCCAATTGGTGTCGTTTCCAGATTTGTATTTAGGTGATGATCAAGGAAACCAATTTTCTGGTGAGTACATGTGATGCTTGTTTTTCCATTCTTGGGATACTTCACTTAATATAATGGGTTCCAACTCTCTCCAGGAGAACCATAGAGATGTTGTATCTTCATCATTCCTTATAGCTGAGTAGTATTCCATGGTATACATATACCACAGTTTAGTAATCCAATCATGTATTGATGGGCATTTGGGTTGTTTCCACATCTTTGCTATTGTGAATTGTGCTGCTATAAACATTTGGGTACACGTGCCTTTGTTACAGAATGACCTTTTTTCCTTTGGGTATATGCCCAGTAATGGGATTGCTGGGTCAAATGGCAGGTCTACTTGAATCTGTTTAAGATACCTCCATAATGCTTTCCACAGAGGTTGCACTAGTTTGCAGTCCCACCAGCAGTGTATGAGTGTTCCTGTCTCTCCACACCCACGCCAACATGTGTTGTTTTGGGTTTTTTTGATAAAGGCCATTCTCACTGGGGTTAAGTGATATCTCATTGTGGTTTTGATTTGCATTTCCCTGATGATTAGAGATGTTGAACACTTTTTCATATGTTTGTTAGCCATTTTTATATCTTCTTTTGAAAAATTTCTATTCATGTCCTTTGCCCACTTTTTGATAGGGTTGCTTGATTTTTTCTTGCTGATTTTCCTGAGTTCTAAATAGATTCTTGTTATCAGTCCTTTATCTGATGTGTAGTATGCAAAAATTTTTTCCCATTCTGTAGGTGGTCTGTTTATTCTCTGGACTGTTTCTTTGGCTGTGCAGAAGCTTTTTAATTTAATCATGTCCCATTCATTTATTTTTGTTGCTGCTGTGATTGCCTTGGGGGTCTTCTTCATAAATTCTTTGCCTAGGCCAATGTCTGTAAGAGTCTTTCCTACATTTTCTTCTAGAATTCTGATTGTATCACGCCTAAGGTTTAAGTCTGTTATCCACCATGATTTGATTTTTGTGAGAGGTGAAAGCTGTGGGTCCTGTTTCAGTCTTCTACAAGTGGCTAACCAATTCTCCCAGCACCATTTGTTGAATAGGGATTCTTGTCCCCAGAGTATATTCTTTCCCGCTTTGTCGAAAATTAGGTGACTATATGAGGATGGTTCTATATTTGGATTTTCTGTTGTGTTCCACTGGTCTGTGTCCCTGCACTTGTGCCAATACCAGGCTGTTTTAAGAACCACGGCCTTGTAGTATAGTTTGAGGTCTGGCAAATTAATACCTCCCATTTTGTTTTTGTTGCTTAAAATTGCTTTTGCTATACGGGGTCTTCTTTGGTTCCATACAAAGTGTATAATTATTTTCTCTATGTCTGTAAAGAATGATGTTGGTAATTTAATAGGGATTGCATTGAATCTGTAGATCACTTTGGGTAGTATAGACATTTTAACAATGTTGATTCTTCCGATCCACGAGCATGGTATATTTTTCCATCTATTTGCAAGTTCTGCTATTTCTTTTCTCAGTGTTTCATAGTTTTCCTTATAGAGGTCCTTTACCTCTTTAGTTAGATATATACCTAGATATTTTATTTTCTTTGTTGCTATTTTGAAGGGTATTGAGTCTTTAATTTGGTTTTCCGATTGACTGTTATTGGCATATATAAATGCCTCTGATTTGTGTATATTAATTTTGTAGCCTGAGACTTTGCTGTATTCGTTAATCAATTCCAGGAGTCTCTTGGTTGAATCCTGGGGGTTTTCCAGATATAACATCATATCATCAGCAAAAAGTGAGAGTTTGATCTCTTCCTTCCCTATTTGGACTCCCTTGATTCTGCTCTCTTGCCTGATAGCTCTCGCAAGGACTTCCAATACTATGTTGAAAAGTAATGGAGACAATGGGCAGCCCTGTCTGGTTCCAGTTCTAAGTGGGAGTGCTTTCAGTTTTTCCCCATTCAGTATGATGTTGGCTGTGGGTTTGTCATATATGGCTTGTATCATTTTTAGGTAGGTTCCATCAATGCCTATTTTGTTAAGCGTTTTTATCATAAAGGGGTGTTGAATTTTGTCAAATGCTTTTTCTGCATCTAATGAGAGTATCATATGGTTTTTGTTTTTGCTTCTATTTATGTGGTGAATTACATTTATAGATTTACGTATGTTGAACCACCCCTGCATCTCGGGGATGAAGCCCACTTGGTCGTGGTGGATTACTTTTTTGATAAGTACTTGGATTCGATTTGCTAGTATTTTATTGAAAATTTTTGCATCTATATTCATGAGGGAAATTGGTCTGTAGTTCTCTATTTTTGTTGTGTCCTTTCCAGGTTTTGGTATTAATGTTATATTGGCTTGGTAGAACGTGTTAGGGAGAACTCCATCCTTCTCAATATTGGAGAATAGTTTATGTAGGATGGGCACCAGTTCTTCTTTGTATGTATGGTAAAATTCAGGTGTGAACCCATCTGGACCAGGGCTTTTCTTTTTGGGAAGGTTTTTTATTGCTGTTTCGATTTCATTTCTTGATATTGGTCTGTTCAGGTACTCTATTTCTTCCTGGTTGAGCCTGGGAAGACTATGTGTTTCTAAAAATTTGTCCATTTCCTCCACGTTCTCCAGTTTGTGTGCATAAAGATTTTTGTAGAATTCATAGATGATATCTTGTATCTCTGTAGCATCGGTTGTGATTTCTCCTTTCATGTTCCTAATGGAGGTTATTAGAGATTTTACTTTTGTGCTCTTGGTTAGCCTAGCCAGAGGTGTGTCTATTTTGTTTATCTTTTCAAAGAACCAACTTTTTGTTTTATTAATTTCCCTTATAGTTTCTTTGTTGTCCTTTTCATTTAGTTCTGATTTGATCTTAGTAATTTCTCGCCTTCTGCTGGGTTTGGGATCGTTCTGTTCTTCTTTCTCCAGTTCTTTGAGTCTATTCGTTAGGTTGTCTATTTGCATGTTTTCTGTCTTTTTGATATAGGCATTTATGGATATGAATTTTCCTCTCAGGACTGCTTTAGCTGCATCCCATAGATTTTGATAAGTTGTATCTCCATTGTCATTTAATTCAAAGAAATTTTTGATTTCCATCTTAATTTCTTCTTTTATAGAATAATTATTCAGGAGAAGGTTATTTAGCTTCCATGACTTTGAGTGAGAGTGAGGGTTTCTGTTTGTGATCATTGTTACTTTTATTCCGCTGTGATCTGAGAAGATGCATGGTATAATTTCTATTTTTTTGAATTTTTGAAGACATGATTTATGTCCTAGGACATGGTCAATCTTAGAGAATGTCCCATGAGCTGATGAGAAGAATGTATATTCTGTGGACTTTGGGTAGAATGTCCTATAGATGTCAGCCATGCCCATTTGTTCTAGCATTCTATTGAGGTCCATTATGTCTTTGTTTATTTTCTGTTTAGAGGATCTGTCCTGTACTGTCAGTGGGGTGTTAAAGTCTCCAGCTATTACAGTATTGTTATCTATCATTTGGTTGAGATCTAGTAGGGTTTGCTTTATGAATCTAGGTGCACCTAGGTTGGGTGCATATATATTGAGTATAGTCATGGCTTCTTGATGAATTGTGCCTTTAATCAGTATGTAGTAGCCATCTTTGTCTTTTATTATTTTTGTTGGTTTGAAAGCTAAGTTATTGGAAATTAAGATTGCCACACCAGCTTTCTTTTGGTTACCATTTGCTTGAAATATCGATTTCCATCCTTTTATTTTCAGTCTAAATGCATCTTTGCAGGTTAGGTGAGTTTCTTGAAGACAGCAGATACTTGGATTGTATTTTTTTATCCATTGGGCCAGTCTATGTCTCTTGAGCGGGGAGTTCAAGCCATTCACATTTATTGAGAAAACTGATAGGTGAGACAGTTTTTTGTTCAGCTTGTTGGGTAGAACTTCATTGTGATGTTTTCTCTCCTGGGCCATTGTGGTATCTGGAATTTCATCTTTAGCTCTTGAGTAGTTTTACATTCGTGGATCTTTCTTGTGCTGATCCGTGTATAATTCTCTTTTGAGTACTTCTTGGAGGGCTGGTCTTGTCTTGGTGAATTCCCTCAACCTTTGTTTATCTGAGAATGTCTTGATTTCTCCTTCGTATAGAAAACTTAGCTTAGCTGGGTACAAGATTCTAGGCTGGGCATTATTCTGTTTCAGAAGCGTGAAAATGGGGCCCCAACCTCTTCTTGCTTGTAAGGTTTCAGCTGAGAAATCTGGCGTAATTCTGATGGGTTTTCCTTTGTAAGTTACTTGTTTCTTTCTCCTTACAGCTCGGAGAAGTGACTCTTTAGTGGATATTTTGGTCAGCCTGATGACTACGTGGCGTGGTGTTTTCCTATTTGCTATGAATCTCCCAGGGGTCCTTTGAGCTTCTTGAATCTGTATGTCTAGAGTATTGGCAAGGCCTGGAAAATTTTCCTCGATTATGTCTTCAAATAGCTTGTCCAACCCTTGCTTGTTATCTTCTTCACCCTCAGGAATGCCAATAACTCTCAAGTTAGGTTTCTTCACATAATCCCACATTTCTTGAAGACTCAGATCATTTCTCTTACTTTTTCGATCTATCTCTGTGACTGACTTATTTAGTTGGAAGGAGTTATCTTCAATTTCTGAGATTCTTTCCTCTGTTTGATCTACCCTGCTCTTGAGACTTTCCACAGTGTTTTGTAGCTCTCTGAGTGTATTCTTCACTTCTAGGAGTTCAGTTTGGTTTTTCTTCAATATTTCAATTTCTTTAGTGAATTTTTCCTCCAAATCCTGTATTTTTTTTGCGTTTTCCTTGTGTTGTTTATCCATTGATTCTTGTATATTATTCAGTTTGTTTATAATCCATAATTGGAATTCTTCCTGTGACATGTTGGTGTTTTGAGTCTGGTTTGTGTCAAATGGTTGGGAGCTGGTATTTCTCTTTGGGGATGAGCTTTCCATTTGATTCTTTGTGCTCTCCGTGTTTTTTCGCTGGGCCCTTCCCATCTAGATTTGTCGTTGGATCTTTACTTATAGGTTTAGTCTGGTTAACAGGACTCTTTGTGCTCTATTCTTAGGCTGTGAAACAGTCTAGGTATGTTGCTTCTTTTGGCAAGAGGGGGAGACTGTTGTGTATTGTTCAGAGATTTTTCTGTTTCCGTTGGGGGACTGCTTCCGATGGGTCCAATCCTAGAGGATTGGAGTGATCCAGGACCGCTTTGGTGAGTTAGGACACTGTGTTGTGGTCTTTCAGAAGGCAGGCAGGGTCCACACTAATAGTAGACCGAAATTCTCTTTGTTTGTTTGTTTGTTTGTTTCCCTTTGGTTCTTCCTCTATAGGGGAGGTTTCTGACTCTATCTGCCGGCAAGATACTAGCTATGGGGAGAGGACGGTGACTTTGCTTGCTCAGCGCCCCAGTTGCTGTAGCTCCCACGGGCAAAAGTCTGTCTTGGCCCAATGTCCCCAGGGATCAGGTTCCACACTCTCGCTTCTGGAGAAGTATTCAGTGTTTACACTTGGGCAGGGATCCTATATAAGGTCCATGGACCAGGGGAGAGGGCCGTCCAGGGAGCCTCTTGGTACCCTATTGCTCCGCAGTGACTTGGCTGTGGGCCCTAGAGTGCAATTGCGTGCCCGCAGATCTCCGGCCCTGGGGGTGACTACTCAGGATCCGGTATGTACCAGAGCCAGGGACCTGGCCCGTTCTGAAGCTCACCGTGGGTTCCCAGTTAGAAGGCGAAAAGAGAGGAGAAAGAGAAGAGAAAAAAAAAAAAAAAAAGAAAGAAAAAAGAAAAGGAAAGAAAGAAAAGAAAGAGGAGAAAACGAAAGAGAAAAGAAAAAAAAGAAGAAAAAGAAAGAAAGAAAAAGAAAAAAAAGAAAAAAGAAAAAAGAAAAAAAAAAAAGAAAAGAAACGCAAAAAGCCAAACCAAAAAACACCAAAAACGCCAACAAAAATGAACAAAAACAAACTACATAGCACTTCACCACACCGCAAGGCAGAAAGATACACAAATCTGAAGTATATAATTCAGCGACTCAATGTTTTTTTGTTTGTTTGTTTGTTTTATGTCTTAGCACAGCTCTGCCCCTTCACTTCCGCTCGGCTGGGTCCGGAGCGGCCATTAGATGTTTTTGTTTTTACGCCTTAGCGCAGCTCCGCCCCTTCACGCCCGCCCTGCTGGGTCCCGGGCGGTTTCGCAGTGGATTTCAAGATGACGTCTGCGCGCCCGCACAGCTCCGAGGGTGGTGGGGATCCAACCTCCGCGCTCAAAAAGGCGCGGCAGCCAGAGGCCCAGAGGGCAAAGGTGCCCGCCGAGGCTGTCTGCCGCCGGAAAAAAAAAGAAAAAGAAAAGAAAAGGAAAGAAAAAAAAGAAAAAACCCAAAAAAAACAAAAACAAACACAAACACAAACAAACAAAACCCAGAAGAAATTTACCAAGAATAAAATATACAGTTCGGCTTCTTCTTGTTCGTGTTGTTTTTTTTTTTTTTTTTTTTTTTGCCTTAGCGCAGCTCTGCCCCTTCACCCCGAGCGCGGCCCCGGCATATCCCGTACTCCTGGCGTTGGTTCAGAGACCAGCGGAGGGCGCCGGGCAGAGAGAGCCGCTCGGCACTTTATGGCTCCCGAGCGGTTTCGCCCTCGCTTTCAAGATGGCGCCTGCAGAGCTCCGGGGCTGGAGGAGACCGGCTCCTCGGCAGGCGGAGACCACCACTGCCCAGGGGCTGGCAAGCAAGAACGCGCACCAGGGGGTCACCGGCTGGAGAACCGCCGAAAAAGGCAGCACGGGCAGAAAGAGCCGCTGGGCACTTTTTGGCTCCCGAGCGGTTTTGCCTTCGCTTTCAAGATGGCGCCTGCCGAGCTCCGGGGCCGGAGGGGGCCGGCTCCCCGGCAGGCGGAGACCGCCACTGCCCAGGGGCTGGCGAGCAAGGACGCGCACCGGGGGGTCACCGGCTGGAGAACCGCCGAAAAAGGCAGCACGGGCAGAAAGAGCCGCTGGGCACTTTTTGGCTCCCGAGCGGTTTTGCCTTCGCTTTCAAGATGGCGCCTGCCGAGCTCCGGGGCTGGAGGGGACCGGCTCCCCGGCAGGCAGAGACCGCCACTGCCCAGGGGCTGGCCAGCAAGGACGCGCACCGGGGGTGACTGGCTGGAGAACTGCCGAAAAAGTCAGCACGGGCAGAAAGAGCCGCTGGGCACTTTTTGGCTCCCGAGCCGTTTCGCTCTCGCTTTCAAGATGGCGCCTGCCAAGCTCCGGGGCTGGAGGGGACCGGCTCCCCGGCAGGCAGAGACCGCCACTGCCCAGGGGCTGGCCAGCAAGGACGCGCACCGGGGGTGACCGGCTGGAGAACTGCCGAAAAAGGCAGCACGGGGTACGACGCTATTTGCTGTCCGGGAGTCTTTTGTGTTTTTCTGCCCTGGGGCAGATCCGTCCCTCCTCGCCAAGCGCTGTCTCAGCTGAGATCCCCCAGGTTCTAAGGTAATTTCTCAAAAAAAGCCTCCTGTCTCCAATGCGCCACGTATCCCTCAGTGATTCTGTGCTGGCCTGGGTCAGGGCTCTATTCAATTGGGAGCGGAGGGCTAGCCGCTTTCCCGAGAGGCTGCACCCGCCCCGGCTGGGGGCGGGTGTATCCGACCCGCGCTCCGCTGGCTAGTGTCTGTCCCGCGTTCCCAATTTTCGTTCACCTCAGACCTCACTCGCTCTGTTTGTCCCACGCTGATTCTCCGTGGATTCACACCGCTGTTCCTGTGTGGGAGCAGTCTTCTAGCGTTGTGGCAGGTCCGGATCGATGCCTTCCTTCCCAGGAGCGCAGATTCAGGCCGTCACCACCACTCCGCCATCTTTGATCTCCTCTGGCCTATACTTCTATAGTTTTCATCTTTTTCATGAACACATTTTCTGTTGCACGTGTAAAATATTTTTTTCTTTGTCATTTGTGTTTTTATTTTGTTTATGGTATTTTTGACTTATTTAAATTTTATATTTTAATGTGGTCAGATTCATCAATCTTTTCTTTTATGCCTTCTTTTTTCAGCAGAGATTTAGTGGGCATTTTGAAGTAGTTTTTATTACAGAAACATAAAGCAAAAAAGTTCACTGTAGAAATTTGAAAAATGCAGAAAACATTATGTAACAGAAAAAAACGAGCATTGATATTCCTGCTGTTAGAAGAAAAGCACTTTTTTATCGTGCCTAGTTTTTCATGCGATTTTTCTAGTCTTATCATAATGAGTGATTTGGAGGCAGATTTCCCTCGTTTAATTTAAATTAATTAATGCTGTGAAAGGATTAGTATTTTTTGCCCCTACTCTGTCCCCACCCATAGAGCCAGCATTTTCCCTGCTTCCTGGGCTAGATAAGGCTGGTGGGGAATGGGAATGAGGGAGCAGCAGAGGGAGGCGCTGCCCGGGTCTCTAAAAGGCAGCCCCGGGCCAGCTCCTTTCTGGGCTGACAGGAATGGAAGATTGGGGAAAGAGCAAATTCCAGGCACACAGGGTCTGCCTTTTCTCCCCAGGGGAGTCCCAGAAAACTGATGAAAGTCTGAAACGCTCTTGCCCTTTGCTCTAGCGTGAGCGTTGAGAAGGAGGATCTTACTACGGCAGGTTAAGGCAAAGAGGGCCTAAGACGGTTGTCAGCGTGTCCCAAAGCCAGAGTGGCCAGGAGCGCATACACTCTTGTTGAAGACGGTCACGGAAGTATCTTAAAGAAGGCTGCAGATTAGAAGATGCTTTGTGTTGGGAAGGGATGGCTTAAGAGCAGATGTCAGCACTGTTCTTGCATCAAAGGCCAGATGGGAACTCAGTTGCCTCCGTGGATGCCAGCAGGGATAGACGCTGACAATTGGCAACTCCCAGAAACAAGGACACAGCAGAGCATGCCAACGTGGACAGGTGACAACCCAGGACCAGATGAGCCCCCTCCATGTCCAGATGTTCTAGTGGTCTCCCCCAGCCCCTCAGGGCAAAGAGAGGAGGGAGAAAAATCCTAAAAGAGGTGAATTCACCTGGAATTGACTTGTTTCCAGGTCTACCGTCAAGTAGAATGGGGGCTTAAGATAGAAATTAGTCAGTCCTGGAAAACAGACTTTTACATTTTTTGCATACTTGAGTTAAGGCCAGAAATGTTATGGCCACTGCAAAGGTAAGGCTGAACTGAGACACAAGAAAAGGCCTTTGATAAAAGCATGACCAGAAACATTTTCCACTCTGGGTGGAGGGGGGAGGCTCAACATAAAAAGGGATTCTGTAGAAAACTTTGTGGGTGGAAGGAGTGCAGTGGGATTATTTCTCTTTGCTACGTAGATGGAAATTTTGGTGACACTTGCAGCCATTGACAGAACAACATAACAGAATGGTGTGTGTCACCCCACAGACCATCTTGACACTCTAGAAAGCACCGTCTGTAGTTTGCATTCCAGAGTCATATGAATACAGCAAATCCACGGAGAGAATAGGTTTCTGCACATTCCTAATGTTCTGGTGTCCTCGCCTGTGCTCCGAGATCCAGACATCTAAGCTCAACAGTATATAAGGTTTACAAAGAGGAAGGAGTGACCGTATTCATATGCCAAAACAGGAATATTTTTTAAAAGCAGAGGTTCTTGATCCTGTCTGCTCATTAGAATCATCTGAGGAGCTTTAAAAAATGTTGAGACTGGGACCTCACCGTCCCCTCATCTCCAAAGTTCTAGTTTGATCATTCTGAATTGGTTTGTAATTGTGGGATACTAGAGAACTACGGAAGACAGGAAACTTGGCTTCGCATTGATGCACAGTATTGGCTTGGATGTTCCTATGGAATATACTGCTAGTTGTCCCCTTATATTAGTAAGAAACTTTTTAATTTTTGTTGGGTGCATGGCCACCTAAGATAAAGGCTTTATTTCCCAGTGCCTTTTGCAGAGAGGTCTAGCCATATGATTGAGTTATCCTGGCTCTTCTTGCCTTTTCACCAGAATTTAGGGTGTATTTGGCTACAACTGGCAGAAAATCCAGCTCATGATCGTTTAGCAATAGGGGTTCATTTTTCTCCCATTACTATAGGCCTGGAGGTTGGCAGTCCAGGGCTGAAGCAGCAGCTCAAAGATGTCATCAAGTCCCAGGCTCACCCTATACTTCTACTCTGCTGTTCTTAACATAGTGGCTTCTCATATCATGGTATGTAACACACTTGTCACAGCTCCAAGCATCACTTTCTTATTTAAGGTTGGAAGAAGACCAGAGGGTTGACTCTAGCTGTGTCTGTCCCTTTTATTATTAAGGAAAGCAAAATCTTTCATAGAATCCTCCTAGCAGATTCTCATGTATATCTCATTGGCCAGAACTGTGCGCTCTGGCCAACCCCAGCCACAAGAAAGGCTGCAAGTGAGTATCTAGTTTTCTATTCTCTGCACTGGAAAGAGCCAGGGAAGACGAGAGTGGGAATGGACTCTCGTGGGTCAGCCAGCCAACAGCGCCCATCGTATTCACCTACAACATCTAATAAATCATCATGTATGCTCCTTTCACTTTGTGGAGTAGCTTTCGAATCTCCATAGCCACTTCCCTATTTCAAAACCATATCGTCTAAAGCCTCCATTTTTGCAAAAAATCTCCACAGTGGTCTCTATTTGTCATGTATGTGGCAAAGATATTAATACATGTACATTTGGCTGAAGTACTTGAGAAAATTTAATTCTGCTATAAAAGACAAAACAAACAGGATGGATTGAGCTCATGAGAAGTATGAAGCATGGATCAGTAAGTAAATAACAAGCTTATGAGATATAGGCAAACTCATAGGGTGTGTTAAGTATAAGTAATGATTAAATAAGTAGCATGTGAGACAGGTAGAATTCATAAGATGTGTTAAATATAGATAGCAAGCTATTAGCCTGTACGACATGCCAAGGATACACAGAATAAATAGAAAATATGGTATAACAAGTGAGGGAGTTACTTACAGATAGAAAGGGATCATTATGCTCTCACTGGGCTGACAGTTATGTCACCCCTAAATCAGCCACCTAGTAGTGACACCCAGTATGATTATGATTCCCTTCTGCTCCTACATGTGCTCGAGAATTGTAGATAAAACTGTTCAGTGGACTATTTGGAGGACTACAGCTGTGGCCAGGTGTGCTGGCCCTGCAGCCTCCAGAGCAAGCGTGTGTCTTTGGCTCTGGGAATCTTCCGTCAGCGAGCCCCGTGCTCAAACCTCAACTCTGGTCCTCAGGACCACACCATCGTCAGTGGGGAAGGCTGATGGGGGGAGAGAGAGAGAGTACATATGGACTCGGGGAGCAGGGTCCTCGCACCTGCTTGCACCCTATCCTAAGTGCGTTAGCACATGCCGTTTCTTTCCCCTTGCTTCTCACTGCGTGCTTTGAATTGATTTAAGGAACTGTGTGGTTTGAGCATCCATTTATAAAGAGTTAATTTGTACTGTGCATTTTTTAATTCCATATATAGCTCTCTTTCTGGGATAGTTCTCCTTGTTGCAAACTTGAAGGCTACTTTGCATCAAGGTCATTTTCCACACAAACTATTTCTTTGCATTTCCCCACTTCAGTGCATCCTCCACATCCGTGACAGTGAGCTTTTAAAACTGCTGATCTGATCATGGTGAACCTCCTGTTTCAAACCTTTCAGCATCTCACCATTGCCATCAGGGTACATCAGTCGCTCCAGCGTGGGGCTGCAGGGTGGGCTGCTTGAGGAGCAGTCTGCAGCACAGATTAGCACAGAAAATGTATTAGGGAGTATTCTTTGGAGCATTTATATCTCCCACCCCTCCAACATTGACCAGTTATTGGGTGTAGGTTGCCCCTGGGAAGGGGGTGTGACCTTCAGTGAGGCTCTCTGCAGCTGAGAACAATTTGTGGGGAGTAGCAGCTCTGGAACAAGTCCTTTAGTCTGCAGGGGATCTGGGTGGCATGAACAGGGCTGTTAAGACTGTACATGACTAGCCACTGCTATTCTCTCCATTTTATCATTTGTTTTTTTTCTTTCATTAAAAACAAATACAGGCTGGGCACAGTGGCTCATGCCTATAATCCTAGCACTTTGCGAGGCCAAGATGGGAGGATCACTTGAGGTCAGGAATTCAAGACCAGCCTGAGCAACACAGTGAGATCCCATCTCTACAAAAAATAGAAAAATTAGCTGGGCATGGTGGCACATGCCTGAAGTCCCAGTTACTCGGGAGGCTGAGGCAGGAGGATCACTTGAGCCCACGGGTCTGAGGGGTTGCAGTGAGCTATGATGATGCCACTGCACTCTAGCCTGGGCAACAGAGCAAGACCTTTTCTCCACAAAAAAAAAAAGCAAATCCGCTGAGAATCAGTTACTATTGTCCAAACACACCATGCTCCCGTGCTTTTCCTCCTCACTGCCTTGTGCAGGCTGCTCCTTCTGCCCATTTCTTCCACCCCTCATGCCAATCCAAACCTGCAGCTTCTCAGGTCACACCTCTCACTCAAACCACCCAGTCCATCTGCAGAGTAAGCTGGCCCTGCTACAATTCCCTCTCACCCTGCAGCTCTGAACTGCTGCCGGCTTGTGTGCAGAATGGACGGAAAGCCTGCATGAGGCATAGATGATGAATGCTCAGACAGGAGGGAGCCAAAGGCAAGTCGTGCTCCACATTCCAAAATGTCTTCTTTCTCTGCACAGCTCCCTTCCCTTCCACCCCGCCCTGCCACCCCAGAGCCAGTAATGAAAATCCTGGATTCATCTGGTAACAGAAGACTGCATACTGTAGCTCTAAATTGTGCTTCAAAATTTTAATAGCAGGCTAAAGCGAAAAACACATAGGGAGCATTTTGAAGATGCCCTGCAGCTGGATTTGTTTTATGCTAGAGCAATTTTGCTGCCTGGCTGCTTCCTGCTGAAGGCACAGAGGATGTGCTGAAATGCTGCCACTGTAAACAAAACTAGATCAGGCAGGAGCCTCTCTCGCGCACTCACAGACCTACCTTGGAAATCGCTGGCGGCAGTGCTGCTTGACAGGCACGGTGCTAGGGAGCAAGTAGCTTCAAAAATAAGAATTGAAAGGGAGGGATTCCTCAACACAATCTTGCCAAATGCTAGCCCTAGAAGGGACTTTAGAAATCATCTAGTCCAGCTCCCATTATTTATAGTTGAGGAAACTGAGGCCAGAAAGGTTGAGTAATGTATCCTACGTCGTCACACAGCTTATGAATGGCAGCCTGAACTAAGACCCAGTTCAGGCTGCTAGTCTAATCTTTATTGCACTACATTGTATTCAAGTTCATTACTTCACCTCAATGTTTTTTGGTTTTGCCTTTGTGTATTGCAGAGGATCACGTGTAATTCCCATAATCAAAGTAACTACAGTATCTAACTGCATGTGGAATGGCTATTGGTTCCATCACTGGGAGGAACAGTGAACAAATTCACTAATTGAACTGTTGTGTTCATTTCTCTCCTCAAGGCTAATTACTTGTTTAATTAGGGCATTTTTGCCTTGATCATAAGTGCTATCACATAAAATATTTGATGAATCTTGACTGTGTTGTGAGGATCCAACATATGTATGAAGTGCTTTCATTAGAACATAAGAAAACTAAACCTCTGATTAGCTTTGAAATGTTTAAAGTTTAAATAGGAACAAATTCATACATTTCAGAATGACTCTATTTTATGCATTAGTTCACACATGTATAGAAAACCATAAGGGAATAGAATTATCTGTGAAAATTATGACTTGCTGTTTCCTTATCATTTTCTTGGTAAAGCCTCCAACATGCCATTGAGTTAAAGCAATTTGTTTGGCATTTAATACTTCTTTGTGTTTCTGTGACACCTTTTCCTGCCTGCAGCTCAAAGTACTTAATACATATCAACTCAGTAATCCTCACTACATTAGACCTAAGGAGAGTAGATGACAAATATAATCCTCTTGATACAGAAAGCTGAGGGTCAGCATGGAAGATCAAATGTGCAATTGACTTGTATGTCAAATGCATTATCAGAGCATTTGTGCACTAGGTGGAAATTGTTGTCCGACCTATATGTGGCTAGTTATTTGCTTCTGGGCACCTTTTCAATTGAGAAAAGAAGAAATACTAATAACAATACAGCATATTGCTGAGCTTAAAAACATCAAGTTGCAAATGACATAGGTTAACATAGGCATAATTTTCTTAGAATCTCCTTGGCAATAGTTAAAATAACAGCAGAAGGATTGGACATAAAGGATAAACAAACCAATAATAACAATCATGATTATAAATTTACTGAGCTCCTCTGCATCAGACTCAGTGCTAAGTATTTTATATATGTTTCTCTAATGCTCACCCCGATCCTGAAAGATGGACATAATTATTCCTCTGTTACAGATCAGGAAGGTGCAGTTATGAGAATTTAAGGCACATCATTGAAAGTGGCGGCACTAGTTAAGGGGACCCTAGGCCAGATTCACTGTTCAGAAACATTTCTTCCCCTCCTCTGTAGTTCTCTGCCTCACATCATCCCCCACAATCTGAACTTTATTCATTCAGCAAATGTTTATTGAGCACATATTGATTTCTTGCCCTCATGGAGCTTACCTTCTAGGTCAAAGCCTGGATTTCTACAGGGAAATGGTAAGAAACAGAATAGAATTAGGTTGAATGAACTGATACACTTGGGCAAAGAAAACCACAGGCACAAATATAAGATAGAGTTTATCTAATCAAATATTGATTCCAGAGTTGGAAAGTGTTATACTTTCACTTTTTCTCCTTGGCAACTTTGTTCTGGTCATTTTGGTATAAACCCAGCACCAGGCACCTCTTTGTGGAAAGGAAGAGTAGTACCATTTGTAAGAAAATGGCATAGCTCTTAGCCAGTAAAGCACATCATGAAATCTTAAAGAATGAATGCTCAAGGCTCAGGTGAAATATTCCAACCCATACTGAGTCCCCGGGCTGGTTGAGATTCGGGAGTAGCCTAACCGGTCTGCTCAATGTGTCCCCATGTCTCCTCACCTAGTCCACAAACCACTCTCCGGGTCAGCTCACAGGGCCTCCCACACTCTCTACCTTACACCCTATCATGACTTGAGTAGTCTCCCCCAGATTCATGTCTACTTGGAACCTCAGCATGTGACCTTATTTGGAAATAGGATCTTTGCAGGTATAAATAATCGAGGTAAGGTCTGAGATGAGATCGTACTGGATTAGGATGGGCCCTAAATTCAGTAAGAGCTCCCTTATAAGAGACAGAGGAGGACACACAAGGAAGACAGCCACGGGAAGACAGACGCAGAGAACAGAGTGAAGCAGCCACAAGCCATGGAACAGTGGGAGCCATCAGAAGCTGGAATAAGCTAGAAGAAATTCTCTAGTAGAGGCAGTGTGGCCCTACCAACACCTTGGTTTTGCACTTGTGGACTCCAGAACAACAAATTTCTGTTGTTTGAAGCCACCAAGTTTGGGTGGCTTGGTTAACAAATTATGGCAGCCCTAACAAACTAATGTAGGCCTTCTTTTGCTTTTGGTCACTGTCCCAATGCCCAGTGATTCTCTTAACCCCTTGTCTTCCCCATCCCTTGCTCACCTTGATATGGGCAGAATTTCCATTGCAGAAAAGCTTTGGGCAGCCATTCGGTTGAAAGGGGAACCTTGGGTACTTGTTTTGAAATTGCAAATGTTTCTGCTCATAATGATGGTGTTAGGGGCAGGGGAGCAGATAGGGAGCCCTAGTCACTACCACTGAAAGCAGTCCCCACTTTAAGCTCTCACCTTCATTTAAATCCTTTTCTTACCCCATCCCAGCATCCACTTTGGTTAGGTGCTAAGGGGTGATTTGCTGGGAAGGTGCCACTCATCTGCATACATATTTCCTCTCCATATTGGTATCAAAGAGGGCATGTCCTCACCAAAGGGAACCATTAGCTGTCAATGGTGGCGTTTAGGGATCCTCTATCCATGCTGCCCTCAGGGTGTGCTCACACTTAAATCTATTTTTACTGGAGCCATGACAACTCTCCACAACCCTCTGTCATTTCTTTCTCTTGAAGACTTTCTCTTCCATGTTCAATCTACATTTCAGACTCCTTCCAGGATCTGCTCTGCTGCCCCCACCTCAGCCCCATGCCACCTGCAAATAATTGTAGCTTTAGGTGCCTGGTAACATCCAAAGTTGATCACATCCTTGTCTATTTCCAATCCAGACCATCCATTTGGGGTTCCCAAATGACCACTTCCAAAACTGGCTTCTAATTGTGCCGTCCTGTGAGCTCTGAAATATTTCCCATGGATCTTCTTCTTTCCCTCTTCAAAAGTAGTCCAATGTGTGAAAAATCATTACTAGTGGGAGTCTGTGGATTTACCCACCCCCCTCTACTAGCTCAGTGGCCCTGCCCTGGCATCTCCTGCAGGAGGGCTCAAGTGGAAAAACACACACCAGGCCTCGTCTGCTGTTACTACAGTTAGCAAAGCCATGTGGAATAGACTATTCAGTGGAGGAAAAGATTCACTCACCTTTATTCCTTAATTAATTTTGGCACCAATTCCTAACCTTCTCCAGGGAAAAACTTTCCTATATAACAGAGCTTGTTAGAATGCTAGCAGGAAATATACCATCACTCCATATCCATGGAGCTGCATTATGTATCTAAAGCTTACCCAAGCTTTCAACGGAAGCACCTTTTTCTTAAGAAAGAAAACTGCCTTTGTTCCCTGGGCTCTTTTGTTTTGTTGTTTCTATTACAAATGTATTTGGGCCTGAGGATTATAAATAAACCTCTGGTCTAGATAAAAGGGGCGGGAAATAAAATAATCCGTATTAGGAATGTCTCATGATGCCAGTAGCAAAATTATTGTCCTGATAAGTAGTTAAACTGTAATCAATCAACTAAATGATTATGTTCCCAAGAAGAAGGACAGAAGGCAATTCTGAGATATAGGAGAGCAGAGAAGAACTTGTTTACAGATAAAAAATACAAGGCCTCATTCCTGATTTAGGAATTCCTGGCAATTTTGAGGTATAGGTGGGCAGAAAAAAACTTGTTTGTGGAATAAAAAACAAAAACATCTGATTTCTGTTTTATGGTTCCCAAAGTATGGGCCATGGCACACAGCATTAGCATCATCTGGGACCTTGCTGGAAATGTAAATTCTCAGGCTCCACGTTGGACCTAATAAACCAGGAATGGGGGATGGGGCCCAGAAATCTGAAGTTTAGCAAACCCTGCAGGTGATTCTGCCGCACACTATTGTTTAAGAACCAGTGGGTTAAAGCATCTTCTTCTGTAACAAGAATATCTAATTCAGGCCACCTGGTGCAGGATAACTCTGAGGTAAGGAAATTAAGGGTCAATTTGTTTTTCACGTGGGGAAATTGATCACACCCATGTCTCCCAGCCAAGCTGAGAAGAAAGTCTGGGAACAGAGGCCCAGGTACCCCTGCTGGTTCTTTTAGAATTCATAAGAGGACTTCAGAGCTGAGCTGCCAAAGACTTTGCAGCCAGTTTCATTAGCCTCTAAGAATTTCCCGTAAGAGCTGGAAGGGCTGAGTTGGAAAGTAGCAGCCAATTGCCCTGGTGAAGTAGGGGGGAAGGACCAACAGCACTGCTAGAGTCCCACAAAAGCCCTTCCACTCCCAGAGGGACTGAAGGCAGGCTTGTCTCTGTGTATCAGGCTGTGAAAAGCCATTCCTTTACTCTGATGGGAACTGGGATCAAGAGAGTTTCTCTTTCAGCAAGCAGCTACGGGAAAAACAAAATGACTGCCAAATGGCCATGAAAGCCAGACCCACAGGGCAGCAGTCCGCCTGCTTCCCTCCCAGCGTGGTCCTTCCTTCTCTGCTAGGTTCCTTCCTTCACAGTGGTGGAGGTCTTGGCTGTGGGGAGACCACCGCTGGACACAGAATCTGGAGTCTTGGGTAAACTTGAGCCCCATCATTTTAATCTCTCAAGACTGGATTAGATTGTCTCTAACGTCCATTCCAGATTCTGATGTTTTTCTGTTGCACATTTTCTCATGGTCAAGGGGTTCATCCCAGTGAGAAATGCAGTTGGAGTTTAAAGATCTATCATCCACCTTTCACAAACCCACTAGTCCAGCAAGTGCTGTCTGTCAGATGTCACACTTTAGCTTCAGCTTCTCCGGATTGGCTCAATTTTGAGAGCAACGGTTTTTCTTTCCTGGACTCCTTCATTCATGTGTGCATTCGTGCATTTAGCAAGTGCTTACTGAGCATTGACTTTGTTAACGGAAAAGAACCCAAACCCAAACTCTGTAAATTAATTTAAAGAGGTTTATTCTGAGCCAAATATGTGTGACCACAGCCTGAAGAGCCACACCCAAGAAGCCTTGAGCAAGTGGTCTCGTGGTGGTTGGGTTACAGTTTGATTTTATACATTTTAGGGAAAAAGGGATTACACATAAAGTCATAAATCAATACATGGAAGGCATACATTAGTCTGGCCTGAAAAGGCAGGATATCTCGAAACAGGGGATTACAGGTTATAGGTGGGCTTGAAGATTCTTCAATTTGTGATTGGTTAAAGAAATGAAGCTTTGTCTAAAGGCCTTGGAATGTTTTAAGTTAGGATAAGGAAGTCTGTTAATCAGAGACAAGCCACAGGACATATACCCAGACTCAAATAATCTGTTAAGTAAACTGATGACCTGCAGGTGTGGTTTAACTTTTGTCTTACATGCCGTAGGCTTGTTAATGACTTTGTATCTTACTGTTACAAAAAATAAGTCCAAGAGGGACAGGGCATCACTAGGAGTGTCTGACCTCCCTTCTTCTCATGGCTGGCAACGCAGCTTTAAAGTTTTTTTGGGGGGTCCCCATGGCCAAGAGGGGGTCCATTCAGTCACTTGGGGGGCTTAAGATTTTATTTTAGTTCATAACTTCATAGTGTGCTTGAATCCTTGGGCTCCAGGAGAGATGAGAGGTGGGAGGTGGTTGGTGTCAGTGCTGTTCTTTTTACTTCACCTTTGCTTTTGTAGTACCTCTGTCCTCTGCCTACAACTACCTTCCTTTTGTCCAGCTGGGGACTGGTTACTTCACCCTTAAAGTTAGGTTAAAATGCCATCTTCTTTCTCTAGCTTTCTCTGACCACTCTAGGATCCCAAGCACATGAATTTTCTCTTTTGTGTCTTCATATTTTATATATATACATGCATATATATAAAATGCACACCTCTATTTTAAACACCATTATACTTTATTCCACACATACATTTTCCCTTTCCCAGATAGGCTGTGAAATCTTTAAAGGCAGGAATCACATTTTATTCATCCTGGTATCCTTATGCCTAGCACATGCTTTGTGCGTAGCACAGCCTCAGGAATGCTGAACTGAAGTACACTGACTTAAATATTTATGGGTTTTTTTGCAGTTTTTCAGCATAAAGAAAATTGGAAAGTCTATTTCTTCTAACTTTTCCACAGTATTTATTTTTAATTAGGGCAATTTTTCTAGAAGTAAGCAATAAATGTGAGTATAGTTGTTCAACCCAGAGAAAGAAGACCACAATAAACCTATGAAAAATAATCCAAAGGAGTTTAGAGCATCATTCTCAAAATAAATATATGCCTTGGGCCAATACAAATGTACAATAGGTCATTTGTGGAATAGATTACGTTCACATATTTGGACAGTAGTATGGATAGTAAAGTCTATGGGGAGGGAGGCATAGATAAAAATGGTTTTTGGCTCATGAGATGTTATTGACAAAGTTGATGCATGTGCATTTATAGGATCTGATTAAAGATTGTATTTTCTGAGGCTTCATTAATGGGGTATATTGAAAAGAAACATACACCTAGAAAAATGAAAAGAGAATTTAATACTATTTATTCTCCATAACTCGATGTTTTTGTCTCAAGCTAAGGACTATTAATTTCTAGATTGCTTACTCGTCTATAAATTGACTTCCTGCATGGTCACAGCACCCATAAAAACTATTAATTGAGGATATAGACCAAGCTTGCTACTACATTAAGGTATATGTATTGAAAAGAATTATTTATAGTACGTGCTTCTAAAGCACTGTTAGACCAGAGAAAGCCTGTGAAAAGCCTCACAATGAATTGCTGCCTGTCCCAGCCTTTGAAAATGTTAAGTGCTATGCAAGTGCCCAGCAGGGCTCCTGCTAACATTGTTTTATTGTTCTACCAAATAACTATGGCAATATCATGACATTCCTCCATTGAGTTGAACATGCCATTTGCATTTACAGTGTAAAGTTGTTATTAAAGGCAGGATATTTTTGCAAGTGCAAACATCTTTTCTCTTCCCACTCCCGTAGTGGCACACTATTTAAGAACCTGCTGCTCAACCACCTGTTCATGTTTATTAACGTGAGAACCATGTTCCTGCCATCAGCAGATTTCTTTCTTTGGTTATTATAGTGCCTCATCTAGGACAACTGGCTTCAGAAAGAGTATAGTGTTGGGCACCAAGATCTCAGGACATGTATGTGGCACAGCTTTGTCTGACCTAGAAAGGATTAGTCCTCATAAGGCTGTGTACTTTCTTTTTCTTGATAATAAGGTCTTTAAGTAAAGGCAACTTGTGGTTCTCATCTTTGAGGTGTGGGATTTTCAATTTGCCCACTTTAACATGCATGTGGACAACTCCTGGAACTTTCCTTCTCTGGACCAAATCATCACTAATATCCATTGAGTGAACAAAACTCTTAGGCTTGCAAAAGTTAAAGAGCATTCTGGGCCGGGCATGGTGGCTTATGCCTGTAATCCTAGCACTTTGGCAGGCTGAGGCAGTATGGTTGCCTGAAGTCAGGAGTTCAAGATCAGCCTGAGCAACAGTGAGACCCTATCTCTACAAAAAATAGAAAAATTAGCCAGATGTAGTGGCATGTGCCTGTAGTCCCAGCTACTTGGGAGGCTGAGGCAGAAGGATTGCTTGAGCCGAGGAGTTTGAGGTTGCAGTGAGCTATGATGATGCCACTGCACTCCAGCCTGGGCAACAGATTGAGACCCTGTCTCAAAAAACAAACAATCAAAAAACAGAGCATTCTGATGAGGAAACAGGGAATATCTGGAGCAGAATATCTGAACCCAGTGATAATCAATTCCAATAGAGGTTTCATGTATGTGAAGGATGATTAAATAAATTATTTAGGTTTCTTTGCCAATATGATTTATTTGGGGTGACTAGGAGACACCGTGGAATAGTTTTGGTTTTATTATAGTAAAAATAATGTAAAGTTAGAATCCAGGATATGAGTTAAATAAAAATAAACCAGAATGTCTCTTGCTATTGCAATCTAATGTATGCACTCCTCTGCCATTGTGTTTAGCAAGAGGAAAGGACAAGAAAAGAAAGAGGAGGAGGGAAGAAAAAAAATGAAGAGGATAAAGATTGGTCAAAGTAAAAGAGGAAGAGGAGACACCTCCAGGCTGGCCTGGTGGAGCCACACTTAACACAAAGGGCTCTAACAAGTGCCGAATAACAGTGATTAAATGCAATGAGAACCTTCAGTCTGATACTCTTTCTAAGCAGAAAGAAAGAGGTAGGCTAAGTGAATCTAACATACATTTACACCTCAGCCACCCTGAACTATCACAGAAGAACTCTATTTCCTCTGAAGACCACTAGGGTACACCAGTGGGAGACAATTGGGAACATGGGGTTTTCAGCAATGAGGATTAAAAAAACTGGATTAGAGGAGGGGAGATAAAAACTGTTTCTGGAAAAGAAGGCAAAGAGCACATTCTGGATGGAGGACAGGAGATGGAGACCCTTGTTTGGGAGAGAAAATTGGTCATTGGAACCGGACTTGGTCACCGCCATGGATTTACATAAGCTCCTTTATAAATAAACTTTCAACCTGAAAGAGCAAATGTTGAAAGTTCATTCTTGATCAGAGGCACATATAGGTTCTATAGGAGGAAGGAAAATCATTAAAGCTAGTTAGTAGGGAAAAAAACAAGTAGAAAAAATTAAATGAAGTTAGGAAAGTAAAAGATAAAGTAGATCATTAAGATCTCATAGAAAGAGCTCCTGGTGAGAAACTTGTATCTCCCTCTGACTTGACTCAATTCAGTATGGAACAAATACCACAGTTACATACTTTGTAACTCCTTCCCTACTCATGTTGCTGCCTGGGGGGAAGCTTGGGCCAAGAAATGGAGGAAGCTCCCTCTCCAGGTGTCCTCTGTCAGTTAACCTATAACTGGAGACATCCAGACTGCCTGTTGTTGACTGCTCTCTCTCTGCTTATAATCAGCGTGGTATGCAGTAATATAGGGGATCCAGAGTAAGAACACATTTTATGGACTCAACAATAGAAATCACAAAGACCAGAGACTTGGGACTCAGCCTTGCAGAGTGGAAGCCTAGGCCATGCCCAACAGGGCTGCTGTTGGGATCAGGTCTGAAAAATGGGCTGAAATTCCTAGACCAAGTGGAGGAGATTTGTTCAGTTTAGCTCAAACTGAACACTGGAAGAAGGAGGCAGTTTGAAAATTGGAAAAAGAATTGGGAGCGTCAAGTGACGTGTAGACACTGTACGCTGGAGAAACTGCAACCGTGAGGGTGGATGAGGCTGAATCAAGCCATAAGAGAGAGAATGAGGTGCTGGCAAGTCAAGGGCTCGTTAGGAGGAAGGATCTCTGGGGCATTGAGCTCTAGATGCAATATTTCTCTTAATCTCTTAGGCCTTTAGCTTTGTGTTGAAGAGGCGAAAATGTTACTGCAGTGAATGTCTGGTTTTTGTAATGCCTGTGAATCCCCATTCGTTTATTTAAGCCCCTCTGTTTTCCTTGGGGAACTACCCCTTCAGAGCCCAATGCTGGGTGTCTTCTATTCGCCGCTCTAGACTCACCTGTGTCCCTTCTCCACCTTCCCTAAACCTAAGAGTCTAACCTGTATGGACTGTCAGTGAGCCCCCTTCCTGTCTGGCTTCTAGTCGGATTTGATCAGTGAAATGTGCCATGAGGGGCCTGGAAGAAAAGTAAGATAAGAGCATTTACCCCCCACACCTCAGCTTCTTTCCTGCTGGGGCATTTGGGGCTGGCTATGTCCACCTGCCCAAGACCACAGCTCTGGGCATACGGCTCACTCTCCACACTGACCCTCTCTTGGTGCCTATGACCACTCTCTCTCCTTGTTCTTTTAGGTCCCGGGATGGGTGACAGAGTGAGGCCCAGTCTCTGAAAAAATAAATAAAAATTAAATGTGACTGACTTAAACTATTAAAATTTCTGGGTCTGGTAGTTTTTTGAGAACTAAGTATTTATCAACTATATCAATTCATATTAATAATCGATCTGTTGAAATTTCTCTATCTCTTCTGAGATCATTTTTGGTCAATTATATTTGCCTAGAAGTCATCCCTTTCATACAGAGTTTCAATTTATTTTTCATAGAGAAGAATGAAATATTTAATTGCCTCTGGATATTTGGCTATTTCCTCCATACTATTTCTGATTTTGCATTTGTGTTTTGTTCTCTTTATAGTGATTTGAATAGCTAGTGGTTTCTCTTTTTTTGAAAATGAGACTGAGCTCAAAAATTTAGATTTAATCTATTTTATTAATGTTCAAAAAATCCTCAATATTTAAAATTTCTTTCTACAGCATCAAATCATTTGCAAACTACTTTAACTATAAAAGGATTTATTAATAAAGTTGCTCTTAATTGATGTCAATAGAAGGGGAGTTGATATCCTTTAGACACAAAAAACAAAAAGGAAAAGCTATTGCCTTGAGCAACATGGTAACCACTCGGTACACTAATCATTTCGCTTACTCAAATAGTCATTCAACATTACTGAGTATCTGCTGTTCATTAGACACTGCGGTGGTCGCTGGAGAATCAAAGAAGGAAGACACCAGCCTCAGTCCTTCAGGAAACAGAAACACCAACTCCAACCACTCTGAGTCCCCTCCCCCTTCCTGTCCTGCCTTTCTCCAGAGGGTTCTTCACTCCTGATCTGCCCGCTGGGGTTAGCTGATTCCAAAAGAAGATCAAGAATGGCCCAGGCCAGGAGCAATCCCTGGTCAGGTGGGAGGAACTCTTTAAGGGTAGGTCTTAGGAGGCCAGTTCTTGTCCAGCCTAGGTCTGTCTGCCTTCAGCCAAGTGAGGAATTTACTCTTAGAGCAGCAAATCCACTAGGACAGAGGCAGACAACAAAAACCTGCCCTGACATTCTTCTTGCTCTCTGATTTCCTAGGAAAAAGAAAAGAAGAAAAGAGCTGGTGGTTAAAAACAACTCCAAAGAACAAAAGCAAGCAGAGCTTGCAGTACCTCACAGCCAATTTGAATGTGCAAAGGTTCTCATGGAGTCTCACATTTCTTGGAGGTTGTTTTTTTTTAATCTCCACACTTTGGAAAGAAGTTTTTTATTGAAAAACAGTGAAGTGATTTTTGTTCAACATTTTTCAAGTATCATAAAGGGATTTTAAAAAGTCATGTTCAATAGATTTTTCTGGTCAATATATTTCTTTGACTACTATTTTCTGTTTATTCAAGTGATTCCGATGTTTCATGTCAAAGAACAAATGTTCTGAGTCTTGAGACATGGGAGAGAAATATAACACAGGCTCCATGGCCAGTGTGAAATGGTCATTTCTGCATTTCATATAGTTCAAATTACCAGTAGAAATTGTAAAATATCTCTACAGATAAAAATATCTTCCTATGTTTTCGATATTAGTCTATCGGTTAACAATGTTGAGACTTCAAAGTGAGCTGAGCCCTGGATTGGGTCCTAAGAGTGATGCCAGGTCTAGTTCATGATTTTTCCCCTCTGCCCTAGCACCATGATCTAATCAGAGTAGGTGTGAAATAAATGCCTGTTGTTAAATAAAATGGAGACAGCTTCTGCATACTGCCCCTTGCTGTCACTGAGACAGTACAAAAGAGAAAAACTAAGGCTATTTACCTAGGAGCTGGAGGGACAGACTGCAGAGTACATGGCAGGGATGTGTGACGGCCTTGTGGAATCAGATGGCATGTCCTGCAGCCCCACCTGTGCACGAGTGAGCCAGGAACACCGCAGGAGGGACTTACACGAGGAAAGTGTCTGAAAGCACAATATGCCCTGGGTAAGCTGGTCTTTAAGCATGGAATGTCCTTGCGTTGTGTTCTGTTTCCTCTCACCCACCTTAGTGATACTGTTTCATTTCTAAATCAAACTTCTCTCTTGTGTTCTTGTCCTAAAATAGGTGTACATGGCTGATGTCAACTTTCAAGGTTCAAACAAGAATCGAGTTTGAGGCAAAAGAAGTAAAACTGTAACTGGTGGAATTTTAAGATGAGGGCTACAATATCTGTGCCTAGAGGGGAGTTTGTGACTTCGTGGTGGTAGCGTTGGGAAGCCATTCTCCACCAGGGGACAGTATGTTTGAGGCACGGAAACAGAAACAACAAAGTATAACAGTTTCCTACTGAGGGATGGAGGCCGTTTCGTGGGGGAAACAAAAGATCAGGGTTAGATTTCAGGATGATAAGAGAGGACACTGAAGTTAACCACAGAGTTTTGATATGAGAGGGGAGGAGGACTGCTTCAGGGACGCCGCTCTTCAGTGTCCGTATAGAACATTCAAGCGTTCTTTCAGGCCTGGCGCCTGTACAGCCATGAACTTAGCAATGTGTAAGGAAAAGATATTACCTATTCTCCCTGTGGCAGGTTAACTGAGTACCTGGTGCATAGCAAGCCCTGTGTAACCGTGGGCTGCTGTTATTACCATGAATTAGACGCCAGAGACTTCAGTGGGACGTGACCGGGAGCGTCAGTGAAGAGGGCTAAGACTGGAGGAGGGCGCAGCCTAGGAGGGAGGCGGTCTAGAGCAGTGTTTCTCAGACTGCTGGTGGCAACCAGTTAGTGGTCAGGGAATCAATGCAGTGGCTTGCGTCCAGATTATTATTACTATTTTTTACTGTAATGAAATAGAGTAGAATAATAAAAAACAACAACAAAAAACCAACCAAAGTGCTTTGCACAAAATATGGTTAATTTTTTCTTTGACTTTTGTGCCAGTTATAAATACAAATCGATTTATGTGTGAATGTACTAGGTCACATAAAAACATATTTTCACTTGGATCTTTGTCAAAAAAGTGTGAGCTACCTGCGTTGGGGGTGGGGTGTGTAGCACAGCAGGCGGGAGGTGAGGGGGCAGAGCCAGCCTGGGTGTACCTACCCTCAGCAGAGCAGATTAAAGTAATTATGCTCACCCTTGGCTGAACACTGAAATCACCTGGGGAGCTATAAAAATATACTGGTGCCTGGGTCCCACCACTAGAGATTCGGATTAATTGAACTGTGGTATGGCCTCCGTATCAGGTTTTTCTAACCTCCCCAGGTGATTCTTACGTGTAGCCAAGGTTGAGAGCACCGGATCAAAGCAAGGGGGGCCTGTACTCTGAAATCCCCCTGTGTCAACGTTCCAAAGTCTCCTAACAACCTCCTGCCTGGTTCAGTGTAGTCGTACAAACATCATCCTGAATCTCCAGGTCTCGCAGGCTTCTTACAGGCAAATATTAGCACATCTATCTCTGAGTCCATTTAATTCCCTGGCTAGATGTGTTGATCGTAACCCTCAAATGTTTTCAGGAGGCATATTTTTGCTAAAACATTCTTTACTTTCCTAAAGCAGAGTTTCAGGCCATAGCATGTAAATGGGGAGGGTTTTTTTTTTTTTTATGGAACTTTCAAATCATTTTTTGCAGATGGTGGCTAATTCATGCTAATGAAATAAGGCTCTGGACTAGATTGGGCCATGCTGATAAAATAGACTACAAAAATCACTGCAGAGAAGGAATTTGCAAATTTGGTGGAGGCTTGCTTTTGTCATTCCTAGTCCAATATTAACAAGGAAAATTTACTTTAAAAATAGAGTGAAATGAATACTTCGGAAAATAAAAAAGTGGTAGAGAAGTAACAAAGTTTTTGAGCTCATTCTCATTTTTTAAAAAAGATAAACCACTAGCTATTCAAATCACTATAAAGAGAACAAAACACAAATGCAAAATCAGAAATAGTATGGAGGAAATAACCAAATATCCAGAGGAAATTAAATATTTCATTCTTCTCTATGAAAAATAAATTGAAACCCTGTATGAAAGGGATGACTTCTAGGCAAATATAAATGACCAAAAATGATCTCAGAAGAGATAGAGAAATTTCAACAGATCGATTATTAATATGAAATGATAAAGTTGATAAATATTTAGGTCTCAAAAAACTACCAGACCCAGAAATTATAATAGTTTAAGTCAATAAATCTTCGTAGACCAGTGAACCACATGCTGTTTAAACTATTCAAGACTGTAGAGGGGAGAAGCAAAGCCTCCTAATTATTTTGTAAATATAGGATAGCATTGATGACAAAACCTGTCAAAGATATCACAAAAGAGAACTATGGACCATATATCAATACAGGTTTCCTAGATGAAATGTTTGTAAACAGCATCCTTTAGAACTTTAAAAGAAAAGGCTTTATTCCAAGAAGGCAAAGGAAATCTAGTAATATAATTACCCATATTTCTCAAAGAAGTAAAACCATTTAGTAATCTCTATTGGTGCTGAAAAAGAATTTTATAGAGTCTTTTTATATATAATGACATATTCTATATAAATTTCAAATATATTCAATATTTTAATTTTTTTTTTTAGAGACTGGGCCTCTGTCACCTAGGCTAGAGTACAGTAGTGTGATCACAGCTCACTGTAACCTTGAACTCCTGGGTTCAAGCTATCCTCCTGCTTCAGCCTCCCAAGTAGCTAGGACTACAGGTGAGAGTCACCACACCCAGTTAATTTTTTTATTTTTTGTACAGACAAGGTCTTAGTGTTGCCCAGGCTGGTTTCAAACTCCTGGCCTCAAGCCATCCTCCCACCTGGGTATCCCAAAGTGCTGGGATTACAGGTGTGAGCCACCATGTCTGGACTATATTCATTATTTTAAAAATTATTCTTAGCAAACTGGGCACAGATAATTTCTTAATATGTTTGACGTATATAAAAAGCCAGCATCATACTTAATGGAGAGACTCAAGAAGAATACCTATTACACTTGAGAATAAGGTAACAACTCGCTTGCTATTAAAAACATTGGAAATCAGACAAGAATGTTAACTACTCTTATTTAACACTGTCCTATAAAAGTATTGATTAATGCAGACAAGAAAAAGAAATAAAGGAGTAAAATAACAATTAGTTGTAGAAGATTTGATTCTATATTTAGAAATTCCATGACAATGACTTAATATGTTATTAGAGAAAAATAAGAAAATTCAGTAAAGTGGTATTATGAATATAATGAAAAATTAATATAATAGCTTTCAACAAACAGATGCCAGTTACAATTATAATTTTAAAAATACCATTTACAATAACAATAAACAAACTACTCAGGAAGTACTCTAACAAGGAGTGTATAGGATCTATGTGAAAAAGCAAAATTCTGATAAACATAGAGACTTAATTAAATGAAAGGAAATATTGTGTCTTAAGCCTCAATTTTATAAAGTATAAATTTCCTAAATAAATCCACAAGTTTAATTTTATCCCAATAAAACTAACAACATAATTTTCATTTTGTGTTGGGAAAGAGAAGAGGACTAGTAAGAAGCCCTAAACAAGCTGATTTTTAAGTTCAGATGAAAAAAATATTCAGAAATGGCTAGGAAAAGTTTGAAAAACAAAGAGGGAAACCAGTCTTACCAGATATTCTAAATACTATATAAATTCAAAAATTAAAACAGTTTGCTATTGACCATGAATAAACAGAGCAGAACAGAATAAGGAATCCAGAAATAGAGCCAGAAAAATGTCAGATGAATATGGCAATTTAGCATATGATAAAGGAGACAATTCAAAGAAGTAGGGAAAATGTTGGGACAATGGGTAAGCCAACTAGAAAAAAAAAATGGGGGATCATTATCTCTTTCCTTATACCAGAATAAATTCCAGATGGTCAAAAATGTGAATATAAAAAGATAAAACTATAAATGTAATGGGAGAAAAAATGAGAGAAGTACCTTCATAATTGTATTATAGAGAAAAGGATCGTAAGCTTGGCTGTGAAAATGAAAACCTAAAAGAGCCCCCTAATATTAACATATTTAATATACATATCTCTATATATTAATCTTTATGTTCCTTTATTGGAGCAAGATTCCTGACTGGTATACAGTGATGTGTTTAATAAACAGAGACCTGGGCAGAAATTACATACTATCCATCTAGACAGGTTTTTGTCACACTTTATCAATGGAATAGGTCCATTGATAAAGTTTTATACATCAAAAAGCTTTGCATTTGACCAGCCTGTCCATTAACTCACCTTTGAAAAAGTGGCACTTAATTTCAGATCCTACATTTTACAGCATTAAGCAGCCTATGCGTTAGGGAGCTGCTCTGCCCAATGGCATTGAGCAGACAGAGCAGAGTCCATCGTCCCACCCAGATTCACAGTCACCTTTGAGAACTTTGTGCTAAAGATCTGGGACTTAGACAAAGTGACTCGTAACCACCAACAAACACATCCTCCTTACTCTGAGAGCCTTTCTTCTTGGCCACATTTTACACTGCCAATGAAGACATACCAGCAACTGCCCCACCCATAACTTGGCATTAGAGCACCAGGTCTGTCTGATGGTCGTGGCAGATACTATTATTTTATATCTTTAAAAACTGCCAATTGGAGATAAAAATCAAGGGTACCACATATTCAGAACCGAGTTTTGAGGAATCTGGAATCCCAAATGATATGAATATTTTCAGAAACTGATGGCAAATTGTACCCATGTTTCCTAGCTATGGAGACATTTAATACATTGGTTCAAATCCCTTTATTCAATCCACATAGCCCTTAGGTCATTCTGCAAAGTGTGTATCGAAAAATACAAAATTAGGGTGACATCGTTTGATGGTGATGTTATAGAAGTCAAACTTGGAAGGTCATGGAAAGTCTATTTATTCTGAGAAAAAAGCATTAAATCCTTTGTGCACACATTTAATTTTATTGTAAGAAAGCGACTTGTAGACTTTTAATGTTTAAAATGGAGCAGCATCTTTCCTTTCCAGTGAAACAAAAAGAAAATTAAAAAATAACCAGTAACAAAATTACAATAGAGAATGTCAATTCCAGATAAAACCATACAGGTTCTACTGATTTTCCCATTGAGTGGCAGGGCTCAAGTCATCATTAGGAGAGAATTTATTTTAAAAGTGTTATCTTGGGGCCGGGCATGGTGGCTCACGCCTGTTATCCTAGCACTCTGGGAGGCCGAGGCGGGTGGATCGCTGGAGGTCAGGAGTTCGAGACCAGCCTGAGCAAGAGCGAGACCCTCGTCTCTACTAAAAATAGAAAGAAATTATATGGACAACTAAAAATATATATAGAAAAAATTAGCCGGGCATGGTGGTGCATGCCTGTAGTCCCAGCTACTCGGGAGGCTGAGGCAGGAGGATCGCTTAAGCCCAGGAGTTTGAGGTTGCTGTGAGCTAGGCTGACGCCACGGCACTCACTCTAGCCCGGGCAACAGAGTCAGACTCTGTCTCAAAAAAAAAAAAAAAAATAAAGTGTTATCTTGGCTGGGTGCTGTGGCTCATGCCTGTAATCCTAGCACTCTGGGAGGCCAAGGTGGGAGGATTGCTGGAGCTCAGCAGTCTGAGACCAGCCTGAGCAAGAGTGAGACCCCATTTCTACTAAAAATAAAAAAATAAGGATGTGGCGGCACACACCTGTAGTCCCAGCTACTTGAGAGGCTGAGGCAGGAGGATGGCTTGATCGCTTGAGTTTGAGGCTGCAGTGAGTTATGATGACACCACAGTGCTCTACCCAAGGTAGACTCTGTCTCAAAAAAAAAAAAAAGGAAATTGAACCTCCCTTCTCTATCCCCTCCCTTTAAAAAAAAATTCAAAGTGCTATCTTAAAGTGCAAGAATGTCCATTAACATCACAATTAAGCATGCTAAAGGAGAAGTAATCACATGTTATATATTTAAAAAAATTTTTTGCATGGCAATGATGCCATAAACAAAAATACCAAAAGTAGGCTTCTCCAAAGCATTTGCTGCTATAGCTGCCATCATTGCTTGAGCTGGCCTCCTCAGCAGTGTGCCTCAGTTCCTTAGGAATCAATCACCGGAGTCTTCTAATTGCCTTAATGCCTTATTTGCTTGTTTCTTCCATAGATAAAGGTAGCCACTTGTGATGTGAGTCTTAACAGGTGGTATCATAACCTTTAAGGTCGTCAATGCAGAAAGCTGCTTATAAACTTTGAGTTGAATTAAAATAATAATTTATCACCTCTTCTTCCCGTATCTGGGAACTCTCAAATGGCTAGCATGAAGTTAACTTTTCATTGACCCTTTCTTTATATTTTCTGACAGGAAACCAGTGAGAACTTGCAGAGACAGACACAGTCCACTGTATGCTTTTATTTCTAAAGGTAAACCTGGTCCTCCTGTTTGTTCTTTCCAGCCCAAGCAATTGATAAAAAAATAATAATAATAATTGGCAAATGCTTGACATAGAATATGTAAAATATTTCTACAAACCTTGATAGAAAGATGGGCAAAAAATATAAGCAGACAATTCACAGAAAGGAAATATAACTGACTTTTAAACATATGAAACTCAATTTAATTCATTGTAAGTGAAAAGCAAGTTAAAACTACAAGTATCAGTCTTCACCTATCAGATTATCAAAGATCAAAGATTTTGAAAGTGTTTGGTGTTGGCAAGATTAGGGAGAAATGAGCACTCATATGGAGTTGATGGGAGTATAAATGGGTATAATCTCATTGAATGGCATTTTGACAGTATTTTTCAAAATTAAAAATACCCAAACCCTTTGATCTAACAATCCTGCTTTTAAAAATTAATCAATAGATATACTATCCTGTGCATATAAAATTCATTGCATTATCAAAATTGTAAAAGATTAGAAACAACTTAATTGTCTATCAACATGGGGCTGTTCATAGAAATTACTCTTATCCATACAATGGAATAACGGCATATTTTGTGTTGAAAAAGGAGGTGGAGTTGCGTGTAATAATATGGCACTATCTTCAAAATATGTTAAGTGAAAAAAGTAAGGTTCTGAACAGCATATAGCATGCTGCAATTAGTAGTGAAAACAACAGCAAAAGCAATGCTAAGAACATAGGTGTTGAATATTTCTGGAAGGATATACAAGAAACGAATCGCTATGCACATCTGTGAGGAAGAGAACCGGGGTATGGCAGGTTAGGGGTGGAAGGAAGACTGGTGTGTTGTGTTTTGTTTTGTTTTGTTTTCCCACATCCCCCTTTAGATTGTGTGAATTTACTGAATGTGAATTTACTGGGCCTCTTCCCTATTAAAAATAAAAAACAATTGAAATAAATTGGTGTTAAAAAAAGAAAAAGAAGTTTTGAAAATGAACAAGATAGCGTGGTGTGCCTCTTGTTACCTTACCGTGGAGCCTGTGAACCCGGACTCCGTGGCAGGACTGCGAATGAGAGAGTCCGTTTCAGTTGAGGAGCAGATGTGGCTTCACAAAAAAAAAGCAGCACAACTGGAACCATAGATTCTCCAAGCACTTTATAAAGGCACCGATGCATCTGCACGCAAACCATCTAATGGATGAACCGAGGCACTCTCAGGTTCTCGGGGCTGTGGTGGGGCAGCTGCCCACAGCATTGTGGCCCACACCCACCCTCCTGATGGGTATTTGCCCCCCACAAGTATTTAGTTCTTTTCCATCTGCAGTGTTTGGAAGTCCTTCCTCTGCCCCCTAGAGGCTGTCGGTGGCCCACCCCGCTGTCTCGCAAATTCAGCGCCATTGGGCATAATGGAAGCCAGGAGAAGCCAGCCTCCCGCCATGATGGCCAAATAGTACAAAGTATACGTCCTTAGAAGACAGCACAGTGTGCTGCTCAGGTCTCCGCAGGTGCCACCTCCTCGCTTCACAGATGAGGACAATGTGGGGTTGGCTGCGGTCTCACCCAGAGGTGGCTGAGCCTGGCTACGGTGCGGGCCTCTGGCACGGTCAGGCTCTGGACACCGACTGCACGCAGCTCGCCTTCTCACGAGATCTCTAATGAAATAAAAACGTAGATGCATCTCTTTACTCTCTGAGAACTGTTTTTTTTATGGTTTCTAAATTTTTAGCCTATTTTTAGGAAGACCTAACAGCCAGCAGAGTTTATGTATCAATTAACGTGGAAGGAAGCCTCAGGAGCAAAGCTGGCTGTCACCACCACATTTAGAAGGGAAGGAGCACTGCACTGGGAGTCCAGACCCAGGGCACGACATGCTCACTAACTGACTGTGTGACCTTCACAACTAACAACCTTTCTGGACCTCAGTATCCTCTGGGTTTAAGAAAAAGAGTGGGTGCATGTATTGAATCAAATCTTGTAAACTGGGGTTCACAGATGTGTTTTATTTGACCTGCTTTAAATCAGTTTTAATGAGTAGTCAAAATCGGGATGCTTCATATAAAAATCTGCATTCTCAGCTTTTTTTGAAAAATCACATGATCTAAATCAGGGGGCGGCCTCGCCCACGGCTGCAATCAGCTGCAGCTGCGGCGGCTGCTGTCCTGGCTCCCAGAGCCTGGCCCCACTTCCGCAGACCGCCCCGTCCCCTCCACCACCACCACGTGTCACCAGCCCGATTATTTACCTGATCTGCTGATCTTGTAGCCATTTAGTTGCAGCCCTTAGTCATGCTGTAAAGTTTCTTTCACTTTTAGAATTTAACGATTCTAAAATTTGGTCCAGCTGCCAGTCTAGACAATATATTCCTTTTCCACATTACTTAAAAGCCGGGACATTTTGAGCAAGTGTGAGTGTAGCAAGTTCTGACCTGACGTTTTTCTTTCTTTTTCCATTTGCTTATAGCAGATTATCCTTGGTTACCATGGTGATTACCATCCCTTAATGACACACTGCTACCACACGGGGAATGTAATTTTCTTTAAGCGCAATGCAAGCAGTGGGGAACGGTAGTGAGTATAAAAGCTTTCTCTCCCCCTCCGTCCCTCAGGTGCTCCTCCGTCACCACAAAGGACAAGTCAGGCCACCGATCAATCTCTCCAGGCAAGCCAACATGAGAGCTGCTGTCAGAATTTAAATACCTTCCCTGGATCCCAGCGCACATGTGGGAACCCAGAGAAAGGCTATTTTCAACCTCCAAAAAGTGTTCTGCATCAAGTCTCATGGGACTTAATTAAAATAATCAGTTTTCACAGCTGAGGCTTTCGACTCTAACTTTCCCCACAAAATGAGCATCCCTTGTGCAAAGAGGCCCTGCTCACACATACTCAGAACAAGCGACACCTCTACTGCATGCTCTTCCTCCGGGTGGGGATCCTTGGTCTGCATCCTGCTCTTTCTGACTAAGCTGAGAGCAGTGGAAGGCAATCACCCCATGGCCTGTGGTGCTGCCCAGACCTTCCGGGCCTCATTTCTGGGGTGGTTGGAGTTCTGCTCCCATCCAGGAAGATGGGAGAAAGAGGTGTGCTCTCCCTGGTCCGCAAACCCCCCCAGCATCAAGGGCACTTCCTGTAATCTCCCTCTGAAAGGAAGGTAGGATTGCTCAGTGCCACCCTGCCCAGCAGGGCTTTGAAGCCCCTAATCCCTAGGATCTAGTTTTAAGTCATGGCCAAATAGAAACCCGGGCAAATGGAAGCAGTAGGACTTTATGAAATGAGTTAAGACACTAGAGTCACCTCTCCAGGACTTTCACTTTTCCTTCCCTCTTTCCTGCCCCTTAAAATTCCCACACAGTTAAAATCCGATTAAAATAAGTAACTGAATATGTATGTGAAAACGCAAGCAGAATCTCGGTGATAGGTATACAGAGGTGTGTATTATAAAATTACTTCAGGCCGGGCGCGGTGGCTCACGCCTGTAATCCTAGCACTCTGGGAGGCCGAGGCGGGTGGATTGCTCAAGGTCAGGAGTTCGAGACCAGCCTGAGCGAGACCCCGTCTCTACTAAAAATAGAACGACATTATATGGACAACTAAAAATCTATATAGAAAAAATTAGCCGGGCATAGTGGCGCATGCCTGTAGTCCCAGCTACTCGGGAGGCTGAGGCAGTAGGATCGCTTAAGCCGAGGAGTCTGAGGTTGCTGTGAGCTAAGCTGACGCCACGGCACTCACTCTAGCCTGGGCAACAAAGTGAGACTCTGTCTCAACAAAAAAAAAAAAAAAAAAAAAAAATTACTTCAACTTCTCTACACAGTTACAATTTGCATAAATGTTGGAAAATTAAATGTCTAAAGCAGAGTTTACAAACCACGTGGTGGTGGTGGGGGCCCAGGCCATGTAAAGCCGACAGTCATGATTTACAGGACATTCAGGGATATTTTTCATTGAATCATTTGCAAACATTTAAAAATAAGGAGATTTCACATAAAAATCTGGGTTTCCAGTTTCTCTAGACAAATCAGAAGATCTAGATAACATTGGGCCCCACGTTCTTGCATGGAAAGAGTTAGCTAGAGCTGGGTGGCGGCAGTCCCCTTTGGATGGAGCATGGCTTCCACTTGGACACAGATCCCACAAGATGTGCATTCTTCACTTATGTTACTTGAATGGGCCAGCTTCTTAGTTGATGACATTGATCCAGAACAACCTCAAAAGATGGGGGAAAAGTCATGAAAATGTACCTTAACTCTGTGACTGTCTGTGCACACACATGCAGTTGTGCAGGAAAATGCAGTCCTGCGCCTTTTCTGTGTTTGGCGTGGTCAGGGGGCAAAGCCTCCTCCTCCCTCCTGCTCCCAGCTTCCCGGGAGGCTGCTCACACCACACCACAAGGCCAAGGGAGCAGAGCAGCTCCTAACAAATCCAGGTGTGGCTGCACTGAAAGGAGTCTTGCTTGGGACTCACTTGAGCCAGGCTGCATGTAGTTCAGAATGTTTGCCTCCTGACCGAAATGCCTCAGTTAGTGCACTAAATAGACCAAATCTATCACATTGTCACCATCATCGTTTATTGTAAAGCTTCATTGTTAGGTGGCCAGGCCAAGAGAACCACGCAGAACTCAGGTGCCCTAGAGCCTAAATTTGATCTGTGCTTATCATGATGGGAAAATTTTACCTCTTTTATTTTTCTTTCTGGCCCAAAGGAGGTTTGTGGGTTAAAATACTTTCTCAGCAAAAACCAGATGCTTGTCTCAGGGTTTAGTGTTTCCAAAATTTTTCCTCTGCTCATGTCTTTTCCTTTTCCAGGGATCCACGATCAAAAGGATGTCCTCACTGGAGGATGCTGCGCCTCTGAGGTCTGTTCTGGGTTGGGAGGTCCTGGGGTCGGGGCCATGCCTAGCAAACCCGCTGCCTTACCAGGCAGTGCACTGTCAGGAGCTCAGTACATCCTGGTGAGTGACAACGGGGAGGTGAACTCAGGTTCCTTCGCCCTCTGGACTCTTCCTCCAGTGCTTTCTAGTGAGCTTGGAATACAATCCATCTCCTTCCTTGGCCAACTAGTCCTTTTGTGGCCCGACTCCTTTTGATCTTCCAGCCTCATCTTGTCCCACCCTTCCCTGCCCTCATGTGGCTTCTTCCTTAAACACCCAAAGCTTGTCCCTACCCAGGGCTGCTGCACTTGCTCTTTCTCTGCCTGGACCACTCTTCCCCCAGCCCTTGGCCTGCCTGGCTCCTTCTCATCCTGGCTCCTCAGGGTCACATGCCAGCTCCTCAGGGGCCTTTCCTGACCACCATCCTCCTCCCCTCATGCCCAAATTCTAGGACATTATGGTGTTATTTTTTCATTGCAGCTATTATCTAAAATTATTTTCACTTACTTGGTTAGTGTCTGCCTCTTCTGCTTTGATGCAAGCCCCACAAAAGCAAGGACCTTGTCACGTGTTCACCATAGAATCTCCCATACCTGGAAAAGTGTTTAACCTATGAATGTCTACACCCAGGGAGGTGAGAGAATTCTAACGACTGTGAGGCTGCTGGTGTTCGGGTGAACGCTGTGAAAAAAATCAAGTCTATACATGTTTAATGATCCCCTAATTTGGGTCTGCCTTTAAGAATGGCCTTTGGCTGTTCGTTTTATCTGGATGCCAATGTTAAAATAAAACTAAGGGAGAGGAAGGCTGAGATTTGATGGTTCGATTTATTGCCTTAAATATTCTGGTTTTATAAAATGGCTCTGAGTGGTGACACAAAAGGCAAGGTCGCCACCTAGTGTTTAGATGCATGGGTATGTGACACCAGCAATACCTTTTAAAAAAAAATTATATGAGTCTACAGAAATTTTTACCAAACTTCCACAGCCTGCTGTAATACACACCACAGTTTACCAAGGGAGCATAATTCCTCACAAAGCATCTCTTAAGAGGCTCCAAATGGATCCTTTCCATTCTCACGGGCTTCTGCCAAAAGTTGAGATGCTGTCTTTGTTAGCTACTCAAGAAATCTGAAGCGAACAAGAGAGCTGCCTAGCTCAGTTTCACCAGATAGCACATTCTCCAGATTATGTTTTCTTAAATTTCATCCCCTCGCCCCCAGACAAGGTGTGCTGCTTATAAAATAAGTTAAAGTCAGTATTAGAGAAACAGCAAACCACCTTCTCAGCTGCTTTTCGCCCTGGCCACATAGAGATTTACCCTTCTCAGGAACACCTACACCATTCAGACTCCTGAGTGGTTGCGACCAGGCACGAGACTTAACTGCACTGAAAAATCTTGGTAGCTCCAGGTGGACCTTTTGCATTCCTGAGCCTTGCTGAAGACTGGCAAGACAAAGGGAAGCTGGAAGAATGGCTGGATGAGGGTGGCGCCAGGAGAAATCACTTAATAAAGAGTCTGGGTCATAGGCTCCTAAGATAGTGCTCTGGGAAACAGGGTTATTGAAATGGTGGAAAATGGGTGCAATGTGAGGTGGTGGATGTGAATAACCGTGGCAACCAAAATATCCATTTTCTTATTATTTCATTTTTCTTGGGACTGAAAATACATCACATAGGTCATTGCAAACAAGTCCAGCAATGGCTTACCTCTTCTGCAACAGCAGCTGCTGGCTTTTTTGTGGCCATATGAACAAATGCTCTCCTACCTTTGGACAAATGTCACATACTTTTTGTCCTGACCACCTAGTCTGTGTTCCATATATTATCTTAATGTGTATGGTGTTCTGTTTTTACTTTAAAGTATATTTTCTATGAGTAAATAAGAAACAGTTGTAGAATTACAAAGCCAGAATTAGAATGCTTTTTGGAAACCATCCCCTCAATGCAGGAATATTTTTTTTTTGTTCTTGTCCTGAAACATAGGTTCTATCTAAATCTCTTCAATTACAGGCAGCGCGCTACTTCATGATGTAGCAATTACATTATTAAATTGTTGGAAAGTTCTTTATCATTTTCATTATCTTATGCAACTGGTGTTTATTTAGCACCTGTTTTATGCCAGGCACTGTGCCGGGCACTTTGGATCTAGTGGTTACCAAAATGAACTCAGTCCCAGAAGGTACAGAAGTTACAATCTACTCCCTGTAACTTTCTGATGAATATGTGCAGTTGAAAAACAATATAGAACAAAACGGTTGTCTTTCCTATATGAGAGTCCTCTGAAGTTTGCAGAGAACTTGTGAATTTTCCCTTACCAGTACAGCTTGTGGGATTGTGAGGATTTCTCGGCTGCAAGCAAGCAAATCAATCAACAAAAGCCCTGGCTCACTTAAGCAAAAAATGAATCTATTTGTGGGAAATGGGTTAACTCAGAAAATTGAAGGGAGAGTGGAAGAATCGGCCAGGAGAGAACTGAACAGAGGCAGCTTAGAGGATCCAAATAAAAACTAATGAACAGTCTTTCCAAGGTACTGCTATTGTTTCAGCAACAATTGTTTTCAGTCTTTGATCAAAATTCAGATTTTAGGGAGAGAGTATCTGGTTGGCCTGGCATGGTCCCATGCCCAGGCCTTGGCTGGAGGTGGCAGCAGAACTTCTCAGTGTCCCCAAAGAATGTACCCAATGTTTCCCACTCAGAATCAGGCAGTTTTTGCTAAAAGTACACACAGGAACATCATAGATTTTTCCTGGAGATTAATGTCAAGAATAAATATCTGTATATAGATTTTCTAAAGGGAAAAGTCTTTTACTCTCTCAGTATTCCAGCAGCTCCCCATGTTTTCTTGGAGATTACAGCAGTATCTCAGATCATGTCTGCAGGCTCTTTGAGGGCTTTGGAAGATAATTCACTTGGGCCCAGTGTCATAAATTTTCTTAAAGCTTCCAGGTGCGCTTGCTCCTGGGTTTACATTGACCTGCTCAGTTTAATTTCAACACCAGTGTCCTTGCTAGAAGACATCAGAGAGCAATTGAGTAGATCTGCCTTCCCCTGCAGAACTGTGTAGTGTTTAAAAGAGCAAGGGGGTTTGCAACCAGAAAAGACTGAGTTTAACCCTTATTCCTGTGTCGTACGAGTTGTGTGGCCTTGGTCTGGTTATGTGTTTATTCTATGTCTCCATGGATATAATGTCATAGGGTTGTTGGAGGAGCAACCATTTGAGTCAGGAGACAGAAATCACACCAGTTATTTTTACAGGGACATTTCATGTAAAGAATTGTTCACCAAGCTTTGAAGCTTTTTTTTTTTTTTTTGAGACAGAGTCTCACTATGTTGCCCGGGCTAGAGTGCTGTGGCATCAGCCTACCTCATAGCAACCTCAAACTCCTGGGTTCAAGCAATCCTCCTGCCTCAGCCTCCTGAGTACCTGGGACTATAGGCATGTGCCACCATGCCCAGCTAATTTTTCTACCTATTTTTAGTTGTCCAGCTAATTTCTTTCTATTTTTAGTAGGGACGGGGTCTCGCTCTTGCTCAGGCTGGTCTTGAACTCCTGAGCTGAAACGATCCACCTGCCTCAGCCTCCCAGAGTGCTAGGATTACATGAGTGAGCCATCGCGTCCGGCCAAGAATTGTTAACCAAGTATTGAAGAAGTGAAAAGGCAAAAAGGAAACGCTAAGAAAGTAGCCATCATAGAAGCAGTTACTGCCCTAGAACTGGGGGAATACACGGAAGAGTCTGAAACTGTTAAAGTTTAGACTTGGAGGAGGAGCCCTGCAAAGCTGAGCCTAGACCTCTAGGAGGGGTCGCTGCTCAGCTGTTGTTGCCTCAGGAGCTTGAAGGTGTGGTGGGGTGGGGTGCAGTGGGACCCTGCCCTCCAAGGTGGGGGGCACTGACTGGTGCCGGGGTCTCTAGGGGGTGTTGTGATGCTGGTTCTGCTAGTGTTGGAAAATAACTTGGAATTGAGTGCACCATTGGAACAACCCGCTGCTGCCCCCAGGGTGAAGATCCAATGATAGGATGGCGCTGACAGGGACAAATGGTAAGAAAAAAATGATGAGGAAGCACACAGGGAGGAGAGTGCCTTCTTCCTCCAGGCTTGTAGTCTTCCTCTAGTGGCCCCTGTCCACAAAGCCTACCAGGGATAGAGCTAATAACGGAGGACAGGTCTGCAGAGTCTCAGCCCCAGAATCACAGAGCAGGGTACAAGGTTGGGGGGGTTGATGCTGAGAAACAGTAACCTCATAACTGGCCACCCCTTTGACTACTCAGCAACCACAGATGCCTTTCTTCCCTACAAGAAAAACAGCTTCAGGCTTCCCCCCAACAAAATGCAGATGAAGATGGTCTCAACCTTCCCCTAAAAGGAGGGAACACAAAGTCCCAGCCGTCATTTATCTATCTCTGGGAGACAGTCACAGTATCCATCTTTGAGCTGTCTTAGTTAATTCAAAGTCTCATCAGAATATTCTATTACTGAAAGACTACCATGTTTTGTATAAAATAATAAGGGGAAGGAGAAGAAGAAATATGAAATTAGTTTCAATCAGGGGTGGACAGACTCCAACTCTTGGGTCAAATCCAAATTAAAAAATAAAGTTCTGTTGGAACATAGCCATAGCTATTAACTTACCTATTGTCTGTGGCTGCTTTGGGGCTACAATGGCAGAGTTGAGTAGTTGCCACGGAGACCACATAGTCCACAAAACCTAACCTAGTTACCTGGCCATTTACAGAAAAAGTTTTACCCCTGCTTTAGATACACACATACTCCGTCTCTGTCTCCGTCTCTCTCTCTACCTGGCCTATTCCAAGTTTACCATGCTCTCACCTTGAACCTCAGCTGGCCAGGGTCCTTTAGCTGGTGCGGTAACCCAAATATTCATTCTTGAATGAATGTCAGAATCAATTCAGACGTGTCTGAATCCTCAGTGGTTATGTCTTTTTTTAGGTGCCAAACTTTTCTACTAACTTTATTGGTCATGGAAGTACTAAGATATATCCCAGAGAATCCCAAGTCTGAGACATGGTCCTCCCTACTTTCAGTTTGTAGTAACAACACAATGTGCTCTTGGTACTCGGGATCAATTGGCACCCAGCCAGCAGAGTAATCCCCTTCTTTGCCTATGGGTTCAGGGGCGTGAGGACCCCAAAATGACCACATGGCAGCCATTTTCCAATTCAATGGAATCGTTGTGTTCCTGAAAGGAAGCATTCTTCCCTTTAGAATAAGAGCTTCAAACCGGTACAGATGGCCATCACAGGGACAAGAGGCAAAAATCCTGCAAGAAGCTTATCAAGTGCATTAGTGGGAGGAGCCACTCTCACATCCAGCCTTGATTCCTGGACCCAGGCATTCTGGCTGTGGGCGAGGGAGCACCAGATACTGATCACTGATTCTAAACTGATTCCTGTAAGACAGAATCCCATACTTTCAGGATATTGTCTTTTAACTGGCACTGTAACCTAGTTTTCAATCAGCCATCCCACCATTTTTTCAGGCCAGCTGCTTCTGGGTGATAGGGACACGGTTAGACAGATGGGCATCTGGCATATAGTGTCTTCTGTACAACCTGATCCAAAAGGTTTCAGTGCCAGTGACAGACCAGGCATTCCTCCAAATCAGGGACATGCACTATGTCCTCAGGCAAATAAAGGCAGCCAGCTCAGACAGACATCCATGGGGTACTCTCAATTTCCAGCCCTGTCTGGGTGTTCTTTGTGCTTCCTGCTTTTTATTTTATTTTATTTTTCTGGAAATCATCCTCTGACGGATACTCTCCTCCTGGGCATCTCATCACTGCTGTCAAAGGCTTCTCAGCCCAGAAAGACTCCTCTGCTGGAACCTGGGAGGCTTCCAAGCTTCACAGAGAGATTTCTTCCTGCTGAACAACATGGGCAATGGCTTTCTAGACCTCTCCAGACTTCATGACAGCTGCATCCTAATTGGCATAATTCTCCACGGTCACTCAGCCAGAGCAGGTATTGTGGGCCTAGAAGACGAGTCACTTCTTTCTCTAGGGCGCAGCAACTGTTTCAGAACAAGGCTAGTTTAGTGTGCCTGGACCCCGTGCCGTGTTTCAGGTCAGCTATGCCACCTCTATGGCCATTGTCTAACCCCTTCTGTAGCATTTAATGCAATAGTTGACATGAATTAAAGCAGACCTTATTTTGATCACTTTTGCTAAAGATATACTTGGTGAAAGTAATTCCAGCATATAATTACTAAAAGTAACACCAGGGTTTCATTGGTCCCCGACAATTGTTACATGGGATCCTGGAAAGGAACAAATAAGCAAGATTCTGAAGAAGCTGAAATTGAGAGAATTGTTGGCATGTCAGTTTGTATGTATGTAACCATGGAAGTGCTTTTTAATCTAATAAGAGCAATGATATTTAGATGTTGCAAATTTTGAATAAGTTTTCCCAATGTGTAGTTGGCTTTTGAATTTTTATATAAAGGAGTTTGAAATTTTAATTTGAGGCTAATTTGTTTGGCATTGAATCAGAAAAAACTTCATAAATATCCAAATAACATCTATTTTATTTCTTCTGATTCTGTGATTCTTTGTGCTACAGAATTGGGGCAGGGCTGGCGGGAAGCCAGAAGCCAGAAGCCAGAAGCCAGTTGCAGCTGTGCTCCTAACTCTACCTAATACGCTGTGTGTGACCCGGGCTTCACCCCTTTGGGTCTCAGTTTCCTCATCTGTAAAATGAAGTGAGTAGATGAGGTGATCTCTAGGCCTTTTTCGCTTTAAAAACTATGATATGAAGTGACACCACGTGATATGATTTTACATAATATGACTAATAAAGGGATACGGTAGGGGCTGAATTAGCTGAAGACAACCATTAGTTTCACATTTAAATTCAAACTCTTCTGAGTCTAAACACTCAAGATAAAGCAACTATCAATTCGTATGTAATAAAGAGGGTACATCCGATCTGAGTACATCTCAGTTTTATTTCTCCTGAGAACTGGCAAAAGATTTCTCCGATGTTTCTTGGGAGCCGACAAATTCATTCTAGGCCTTGCCAGGCGGAAGCACGTGCTTGGTCACCATAAAATCAAATTGCTCAGCAGGGCAATACGATGGGTTTTGTTTGATCTGTATTTTGTCTCGGCTAGGTCAGATTGCCTCTTTGAATGCTGAACAGTCACTTCCTGTACTCAACATAGTCTAACCTGAAACACGAGTAAGAGGATGCGGCTGGAGAAAGGTAAGGAGGGGTGAAAACATGGAAAAGATACTGGATGAAGAGTGTCCTGTTAGTTTTATGTGAGTATTGGGATCTGGCCTCGCACTCCCCTTAGGAGCTCAGAGCCTTGCAAACGCCTCCGCATCCTGGGAAGCGGAGGTTGGCAGGGGACAAGCGCCGCTCATTCATTCCTTGTCCTGAGCACTTGTCCCTGTTCCCTACGCGGACCCGGAGAGACCAGACCCACGGAGTACAGCAAGAGGCACCAGAAGGAACTTGACCGAATTCTGCTCATGAGTTTACGCTGTTAGGGAGGACGGTGTCTGAGGGAGGCTCTTATAGACAACCAGGGGCTGGTCACGGAGCCCGAGTGGGGACGGGATTTGAGCCCCTGGGCACAGGTTAAGAGCAGCGGGCGGGGCTCCTGCTTCCAGTGCGCTCAGAAAGCGCCCACGCTTTAACTTTAGTGCTCTGAGATCACCAGCTTGAAATATTTAATAATTCTATCCTGAATTTGTGTTTTATAAGTGAAAATGGGTGGGACAATGGGACATTAGCCGGGGTGCTAGGGCCTCTGCTAAGGGATCTTGCCTGAGCGATCGTGCCTCCTGCCTCCCAGGGACGGTTCTCAGCTGCCCGCTCCCTGCGCGACCCAGGCGGCCTGCGTCCCTGGCTGGGGCCTGGGTGCGGTGCAGGAAGGGCTGGGGCCCCGCGTGCTCGTGCGGCACACGTGCCACATGCCGAGTTGTGGGGCGGGGTCTCACGCATCCCTAAAGTATCTCTGCGCCCAGAGAATGCAACATCAGATAGCAAATTGAAAAATCACGGCAGGTCAAGAGAAAGACTGCTGCAAGAAGGAAAAAAGCTTTTTCTTCAGCTTTTTAAGCAAGAGGTCCCATATTTTAATTTTGCACTGGGTCCCACAAATTCTGTAGCTAACGCTGGTGACGGGGATTGATAATGACCGTCCGCGAAGTGAGCTAGGATGACCTCTGAATACAGGGAGGAGTAAGGTGAACCCCAAAGCCACGGCACAAATACGGAGGCCAGAGCGGGGGCAAGGGAGTCCCTAGTTTGAAGCAGGGACGATAAGACAAAGGAAGGAAATCGAATTCAGGTGAAAGTGTGGCTAGGGCTTTCTGAATCCCGACACACGCAGTTTTATGTGTGGGTGAGGCCAAAAGTGAGGCCAGAAAGTGCTATGCCCAAAGCTTTTGTTAAGCCCTTGAGAGGGGAAATAAAGACGATTATATATTTTCCTGATCTGGAAAGAATTTACAGAGTAAATTTTCTTTTAACCTCTCTGTGTGATGGAATGAATTACCATAATGAAAATTCAGTTGTCTATTATGCATTTAATGTGAATGTAATTTTTGAAAAAAAAAATGACTTATACCCCACACCATTCTTTTTTGTCTGTTTTAATCTGCAGGGAAGAAAAAAAGCTTGTATTTTCTCTTTTAGATTTGTCATCTTTAGTCATATATATGGGGGACATCAATGTGGGCTATTGTTGCTGATAATGAAGCCGGGAACCCTGCAGATAAATTCTCTCCGTCTGGGATGGCAGGTGCTGTGGCGCCATCTTGCTCAGAGCCTCTGAAGTTGTGCCTAGTCAAGCAAGAGTCACAAACAGGGCTCAGCACCGCCGCTTCTTTTTGACAAAATGGAATTTAGTTAAACATAGTTCCTCCTGTTAATTTATTCTCCTGAAGTCTTTATAGTTTCAAAGTTGCTACTGCTAACTACAGGTGAGTGGTAAGAAAGTTTTTAACCATATTTTGAAACAGACTTGACTTATCAGAACTGCAGGGGAGCAGGGAGGAAGTTTGGAAGGAAGTGACATGTGGTTTGTCTGACACTTTAACTTTTTATTTATTTAACACACACTCAGATAGTGCTTACCATTGTGTCAAACACTGTTTCAAGCGCTTTACAAACACCAATTAATTTAGTACTTACTACAATCATGGCCGAATTACCCAGTAAGCACAGTGCCTAGGGTCTATGAAAACGTTTTAATTTTAACTTTTCAAAGTCAGAAGAAAAAATTGAATATAATAATGAATCCAGCCTAGATTATATTTGTCTATACACCAGTGCAGTCATAAAATATAACTTTTAATATTATTTTACAGAGGAAGGGACCTAGGAAAGCAAATGTACCCAGAGCCCACGAAAGCCATAACAATTCCACTGTGATCTCAATTTTATGAATGAGAAAACTGCAACATGCTTAAGTGACTTGCCCCATGCTACACAGCTAGCAATGACAGAGCCCATACTAAAGTCCACGTAGTCTGATCCCAGTGTTCCAGCACTATCCTGAGCTCTGTGGATATGTTCTTCAATGGAGTATTTCTCATGAAATTCCCAGATAGCTAAAAAACAAACACACAAAAACCAACCAAACAAACAAAAAACCTCTCTATAAAACCAAAATGTTTAATTTATAATAATAATTTTGGAAGGTCTTCCATACATTTGTTATGTACTTCCCTGCCTTGCTAATTAGATCATGCTGAACACAATGTAGTCTTTTTCATGATGGTGGTGTCCTTGTCCATTGGTAGCCTTTACTGTGTATTTTTTTGGTACTTGGCACCATCCTAAGACTTTTACATGTATGAATTCATTGAATTCTCACAAGCCTATGAGGCAGACTTTATAGATGAGGAAACCAAAGTTAAACGAGGTTAGGCTACTTATCCAAGTTCACACAGCTGGTTGGTAGAAATTGAACCCAGGCAACCTGGCCCCAAAGCAGACCCTCCTAACCAGGGTAGGGCGGGAGCTCTGTGTTGTGCTGCACAGAGTGATTCTCTGGAGCTTTGTTCCTACCCCTAATATCTTCAGACTCTAGGTTGTTATTTTAAGTCTTGTGTCAACTTTTCAAGACATCTGTCTTCTCTTTCCCTGTCAGGTAGTTGGCTGATAATTTTAGCCCTTTTGTTTCCAGTTCTCACATTTGTTCACCTGGGAAATTTATGGAGTGCCAACTATGTACCAGGTGTTGTGTGTAGTTGCTGCTTCCAAACTACTTTAATGGAAGAACCAGAGAGCCCATCACTTTAGCCTTGGGTGTTAAGTATTGTCAACATGTGCCGTGTGGAGAGGTGCCCTTGTAATCAGACTTGTGATCCTTATTGCTTGGCCTTATGAGGGTGGTTTTGGATGCTTTGAAGGCTTTTGTTGGTTAATGTTCATTTATTTCTTGGTTTTCAGCTAAGTTTTCAGTAGTGAGCACTTGTAAGCGGTATGGCAGATATTACATGCAAGGGAAAAATATCTGGCATGATACTGTAATTGAGCAAGTGGCTTGATGGAATTCATCCACCTGGTGCCCTGCAGTATCTTCATGGTCTTCCCTGACAAACAATTTAAATGGGAAATAAGACTCCTTTGGGCTATTCTGGATTATTCTTCCCCGAAGGCTCAATTTAAATACCAAGCCTCAAGTTGGGAGGGACTCCATCTCCCTAGCTGGATATCTGCCCTCTCAATGTTTTTATATAGGAATATACCCTTTTTACTTGTCTTGACACCTGTTAATGCTGAAATGTTACGGTAATGACATTGTGGCTGTCATGACTATTTTAAAGTTGTACTCCAATTGGCCGTAACTCTAGGATTTGAAGACCACTCTCTGCCATCAATCTGATTCTTTTCTATTAATGTCATTTCAGTTCTTGGCCTTCACAGCCCTCAGGAAACGTGCTACCACTCCCTCCACCTCATTCTTTATGACTATCCCAGAAGGTTGTGCTGACTGGGAATCAGCTTACAAACCTACCAAGAACTGACGGTATCTGGGCCCGACTGCTCAGTCATGGAAATCCCTGCGGCCCTTTGTAGGCTCTGGAATATTAATGGATAATTTGGATAAGAGGAAAATAGGCAAGGGATGAGTAAATTTCATGAAATCTCTTCATCTGTTTTAAAAAACAAATAAACAGCCTGGCACAGTGGCACAGGCCTGTAATCCCAGCTACTCGGGAGGCTGAGGTGGGATGATCGCTTGAGCCCAGGAATTCTGGGATGCAGCGCACTATGCTGATCAGGTGTGTACACTAAGGTCAGCATCACTATGGTGACCTCCCGGGAGCAGAGGCCACCAGGTTGCCCAGGGAGGGGTGAACCTGCCCAGGTCAGAAACAGAGCAGGTCAAAACAATCAGTAGTGGGATTGAGTCTGTGAATAGCCGCTGTACCCAGCCTGAGGAACATAGCTGAGACAGCTGTATCTTAAAAAATAAACGAAATTAAATTAAATAAACCAAACGAGCTATTCTAGACTACTTCCTAAGTTAGAATTTACAAACTGGTTGTCCACAGGTTGGATTTAGGCCACAGACGTTTAGTTTGGCCTGCATCTTAAACTGTAAAACTTTGAAATCAATTGCTTTAAAAATCAGGAAATTTCACTAAAAATAGTCCAGATTTTCTAACTTCTTTTGAAAATTGGGTGATCCGACAGCATTGGACCCATATTCCGGCATAGCAGCAATTGGCCGGCCTCGGGCAGCCCCTGGCCACTCAGACAGGGCCTGCACTGCCCCACTCTTGCCTGTCCACGTGCCGTCCAGTTTGCGCACTCGCTTCACCTGCCTGTCCCCTGGACGCATTTGCCCTTGTATGTCCCAATATGAGTCCAGGAAGAATACAGGCTCAGAAGTTCAAGACCACAGTAGCGCTGCTTAGTTTTCTGCTTAGTTAATATAATCTTAAAAATTAATATTGAAATGTAATGTATACTCATAAAAAATAAAAACAGAGTAGAAGTGTGCACCGTAAAAACTACAAGTCAAGTGACCTCTTTGATCCAACAATTCCTTTTCCTCACCCCCCAGAAATAACAGAATCTTTTGTATTCTTTTTCTGTAAATATGATTCTTTATCCACCTGGGGTTGCCTACTTTTTATCAGGCCATATGTGTATACAAATATTGGATCCTTGCATGCACAAAGAGTGATGTGGTATATTAAAGTAATTATCTATATAATTAACAAAAAAACCTCTTGCTGAAATGTCTGAATATTAGAGAAAAACGTTTTTTTTTTAATTATCTGGCTAATTGCCTTCATTAATCATCCTTTTGGGTCTTTTCTTCATGGAATGGCACCCATCCATTCGGCAGATATTTATTGAGTTCCTATTGTGTTCAAGGCACTGTGCCAGGCAAACAGGAAATATAGAGATGAATTGAAAACATGATCAACAACATTAACATAAGAAACAAGGGTGCTTCATTTTTTTCCCCAAAAGGAATGAGGTGAAGGTGGAGGAGCGGACCAAGTCCAAAATTTGAGCGATTGCAAAAGTCCCAAGAATGATCCAAACTTGAAGCAGTAGATCAAACAAATGTCAGCTGAGGGGGGGACCTGGTAGGAGGTGGCCCCACCAAGCGCTGAGGGTGAGGTGAGGTACACGGGAGAGCTCAGTATATAAAGGATGACTTCTGAGGACATAGATCTGAAGACATTTCGTCTGTGTTCAGACAGATAAAAACTGCCATGGGCACGGACTGCAGGTCCTCTCTTCCAAGAAGATTTTGGTGACAATTTTGCTAAGACAAAGTTGACACAAGAGAGCTACAAAGACAAAAATAAAAGTGGAGATCAGCTCATGAGAGATTTAAAGAGAAAGCAGAATTAGCCTTTGAAGTCCTACTTATATCCCAGTTACCTAAAAACAATAATTTTTCCTCGTCAAACACGGACCTTAATTAAAGAACGATAAAAACTGCCAATCTTTAAGGAAATAAACCACCAAAATCAAACCAAAAACCCATAAGAGGTTGCCATAAGAGCTTTTCTTTCCTCCATAGGTTTTCAGACAGTCGGGGCCTCTTGAAAATCATAGAAAATACCCATTTGTTGTGGATCTGCGGTCACTCAAAACGCATGTGACGAAGGCATACGATCCTCGTGGAGCAAGATCATAAAGTGGTATAATTTGTTTCCCATTTTCGTTTTATATTTATCCAGTGGGGAAAGTTTTTCCTTGCTCTTAGATAGAAACATGAGCAGTCCTATGCCTTTCCCTGTCATCCTTAAATAATAAAATAGCTGACTCTCACTGGGATAAAAATGTGAGCAGTTTTATGACTTTCCTCATCATACTTAAATAATAAAATAGCTGTCACTGTTAGTCACCAAACAGTCTCAATTCAGAAATTAAAATGTCTTGTCCCATATAGGCAAAGCTCTGAACTTTATTTTTTTTTTTTTTTATTTTTTTTTTTTATTTTTTTTTTTTTTGAGACAGAGTCTCACTCTGTTGCCCAGGCTAGAGTGAGTGCCGTGGCGTCAGCCTAGCTCACAGCAACCTCAAACTCCTGAGCTCAAGCGATCCTCCTGTCTCAGCCTCCCGAGTAGCTGGGACTACAGACAGGCGCCACCATGCCCGGCTAATTTTTTCTATATATATTTTTAGCTGTCCATATAATATCTTTCTATTTTTTAGTAGAGGTGGGGTCTCGCTCTTGCTCAGGCTGGTCTCGAACTCCTGAGCTCAAACGATCCGCCCACCTCGGCCTCCCAGAGTGCTAGGATTACAGGCGTGAGCCACCGCGCCCGGCCTGAACTTTATTTAAATATAAATCTTCCCTCCCCCAGCAGGAAGTCTTTACTGGAGGGGACGTGCAGTTGGCTCCTTCTGTCTTTCTTTCTTTGCTCTTCCTCCCCCAGCTTGATAATTGTGGTTTTTTTGTTCCTCCAGATCAGGAACCAGCAGGGAGAGAAAATATACAGGAGTTTTTACTTGGCTGGTGCTAGTTCAGGATGGCTCTACAGGTCTTTTTTCCTCACTTGTTGTCCCTTTCCTTTCTGAACAGTTCAGTCCCGAAGCTGTTATGTGGGGCGGGGCGCGGGGGGGTGTTGGCTGTGGTGTCCAGGAAAGGGTGTCAGAGCCTAGGTAGGGTGAGGAGGGCATCTGCACGGCTGTGCAGAGGCTGGGGCTATAATGCTCTGGAAACAGGGTCAGGCTCACAGCACTGCTCTGATAGCTTTGGATATCCCAGGTATCATATTCTACATACCCACTGGCCCTAGACAGCAAGCTCCAGGCATCCACCAGTATTTGCAGAGTAGTGATCTAGAGAGGAAAACGGTGTAGGCAAGCTGATGCCCAAGCTGCAGTGAGGTAGGCAAAACACTAGGGGCAGATGGTTTTGGGGCCACAGGACACAGCAGTTGAGAAGGTCGCGAAGGGTCGAAACGAAAGCAAGAAGCCCATTTAGACCCTTCACGACCTTCTCAACTGCTGTGTTGGCCCTGAAGCTATCTCCCTCCATACAGGAGCTAGTATCTCCTCTCCATGATGGGAGGGGACAGGGAATCCAAGTCCCAGTTGTCTGCCAGGCAGTGCTGGGGCAGGGAATCTGCTGGCCAGACTGAAAGAAAACCAGTGTAGAGCTGTGGTCTCCAAAGTGGGTTTGGCATGCCCCAGGAATATATACATGCACAGCTCAGCATTTAGCCGAAGATTCAAGGGGACCCTGTGCAGATTTCTAGATCTCTTTTTGTGTAGAGCCTTCCTCTCTGATATTCTTTCTTGCAAGTTCCACCTGCCTTAACCACCCCAAACTCCAGTCTCTGACCCATTAGTCAAGAAGATTGTGGTGCTCTGCTTGGCTTCCCCATCCCCACACTGCAGTCCAGAAAGTGCCTCCAGGCAAAGAGCTGGGACACTCATGGGGCTTGCCTTGTCTGTTACCCTTCTCTCAGGGACCATAGTCCTGAGCCATGTGTTGTCCAGTGTTTCATCTACTTTGTCCAGTTTTCTAGTTGTTCATAGCAGGTGGGCAAGTCTAGCAGAAGTTACTTTTTTTGGCCAGAAGCCTGCCTTGGCTCTCATACTGTGAGGAATTTATGTCTGCAGCAACCATTTTGTGACAATCAGAGGAAGGCCAAGAAGAGCTCAGAGAAACCAGTCAGAGCCACCATTGTTTTTGTAAATTTTTTTATTTTTAATTATTATGGGTACATAATAGTTATATATCATTATAGGGTATGTGTGATTTTTGATATGGGAATACAATGTGAATTAATCAAATCAGGGTAATTGGGGTATCTATCAGCTCAGGCATTTATCGTTTCTTTGTGTTAGAAACATTCCAATTCCACTCTTTTAGTTATTTGAAAGTATGCCCTAACTTATTATTGATTATAGTTACATTGTTGTACTATCAAATATTGTCAATTCTACCTATCTATCTATCTTTTTGCATCCATTAACCATCCCCACTTTATCTTCTCCACCCCCACTTCCCTTTCCAGCCTCTGATAACCATCATTCTACTCTCTAGCTTCATGAGAACAATTTTTTTTTTTTAATAATTAGCTCCCAAACATGAGTAAGAATATGTGAGATGTGTCTTTCTGTGCTTGGCTTATTTCACTTAATGTAATATTCTCCAGTTCTATCCATGTTGTTGCAAATGGCAGGGTTTCATTCTTTTTTATGGCTATATAATATTCTATTGTGTGTACATACTACAATTTCTTTATCCATTCATCCATTGGTGGACACTTAGGTTGATTCAAAATCTTGGCTATTGGGAATAGTACTACAATAAACATAGGAGTGCAGATATCTTTTCAATATATTGATAGCCCCTCCTTTGGCTATATACCCAGTAGTGGGACTTCTGAGTCATATGGTAGTTCTATTTTTTTTAGTTTTTTGAGGAATCTCCATAGTGTTCTCCATAGTGGTTGTACTATTTTACATTCTCACCAACAGTGTATGAGGGTTTCCCTTTCTCCACATCCTGGCCAGCATTAGTTATTACCTGTTTTTTTTTTTTTTTTTTTTGATGAAAGCCATTTTAACTGGGGTGAGATGATAGCTCATTGTAGTTTTGATTTGCATTTCTCTGATGACTAATGATGTTGAGCATTTTTTCATATACCTGCTGGCCTTTGGCATGTCTTCTTTTGAGAGATGTCTATTCAGATCCTTTGCCCATTTTTATTAATAAATCAGATTATTTGATTTTTTTCCTATTGAGTTGTTGGAACTCCTTATATATTCTAGTTATTAATCCCTTGTCAGATGGGTAGTTTACAAATATTTTTTCCCATTTTGGGCGTTGTCTCTTCACTTTGTTGATTATTTCCTTTGTGGTACAGAAGCTTTTCAGCTTCATGTGATCTCATTTTTCCAATTTTGCTTTGGTTACCTGTGATTTGGGGGTACTACTCAAGAAATCATTGCCGAGACCAATGTCCTAAAGCATTTCCCCAATGTTTTCTTTTAGTAGTTTCATAATTTCAAGTCTTAGATTTAAGTCTTTAATCTATTTTGATTTTTAGTTTTGTATATGGTGAGAGATAAGGGTCTAGTTTCAATCTTCCACATATGGATTTCCAGTTTTCCCAGCACCATTTATTGAAGAGACTGTCCTTTCCTCACTGTATGTTCTTGGCACCTTTTTCAAAGACAAGTTTACTATAGATGTGAAGAGTTAAAATTGTTGAGCTGTTATATTAACCAACACTAGGGCTAGCTACGTCTGGGCCTCTTGTTATGTGAGATAAAAACTCCTATTTTTTTTACATCACTTTTATTCTGGTTTTTGTTATTTGCAAGCACATTTCCTAACTGATTTATAAATAAAAAGCCCTGTTATTAGAAAGGGAAAATAAGTATACCCAAAAGCCTAGACTAGTTACTGCAAATGAGCATTAAGTATAAGTTTGAGGCAAAAAGGTATACATTAGGGACTACATAATTCTTATCAGCCAGTAAAATATCAAATATTCTGAACAGACTCTTTTTCTTGGAAGAAAATTCTAAAAACAATATTATTATGCAGGCCTTTATTCAAGAGTCGTAAGAATCATGGGTGCTTAGATGTTGGGGAGCAGTCCAGTAGATTAGTAGTTTCTTACCATTATCAACACATAGAAACTGTCTACAACTATTGCTTGTTGAGAAAGGAGCCCTTTCCATTGCTCAGTGGTTATGGTCCTGCATAATTTCCTTAATTGTAATGTGGTAGCACAAACACACAAGGACAAAATGGACTTACCTCCCGTTATATGTGCTAAGCTGAGCAAACTAAATGGAATAAAGTAATTGTGTGTCTTCATCTAATTCCTCTGATAATACCCATTAGAGGTACTTCAAGATCTGAGTGCCATAATTTTCATTAGAATGAAAGGACCCATACCTTTCATTTTCCAAACAGCAAGTGGATCATCTTTTGTTTACCACATTATAACTACCACCTGGAAGAATCCTTCTTCTTTGTTGGAAGTGTGCTGAATGGTCCTGAGGTGGCAGAACGGTAGAAATAATTATAGGCCCAGTAGACTGTCACAACATAATTTTTCTTTCTGACTCTTATTTTTCGCATCTGCAAATGTGGATGATAATGGCTTCTCTAACTCATAAAGTTATGAGGGTCAGATGGGATGATGTACGTAAATGGGCATGAGAAGAATCTTGCTGAAAGATACCAGCATGAGGTTAGTGGAAGTGTGTGGGGTGTTCACACAACTAGGTTTCTCCATGCAGAGAGAGCTGAGATAACTCCAATGGGTATTTTTAGAAAACATAGATCCCTCAATATTGGGAGCATTTCTAAAATCAAGTGGAGGGAGTAAAAATGGGGAATCCAGGCCAAAAATGATAGACATAAAATAAAATAGTGGGCCAACTTTAGCTTTGAAAAACTCAGGTCCCCATGTGTTGGGGAATATCAGAGCAGGACAAAGGGTAGGATCCTTCTAGAAACTGTCCAGAGAGAAGACTTGGGATAGGAAAGGTCATGAACCCAGTTCTCTCATTATTTCAATTTATCTGACAGACCTTATTTTGATGAGTATAATCTCTTTCACTTCAGAGGCAAGTAAAACATCTATTGGTAACCAGGGCACTTTCTGGCATTTCCCGAATTGCTCCAAGTATCCACAAATCATATTGATGTGTCCCAAAAGCATCTACTTAAAAGAGCAAAGAAAGAGTATGAGATAATTTAGTGGATTAAATGCCAGAGGCGTGTTCTTGAGACATGCATTTTACTTTGCCTATGCTTGACTTCTCCTTGTTATGAAGACTCATAGTGGGAGTGATTTGCCTGAAGCTCAGAGGAAGTACCCAGCGAGCCAGCCACGTTCTGTCTCTTGTGCTACAGAAGCTGATGCAATTTGGCTGTAGAGGTACCTGCTATTTAGCTTTACAAGGTATTATCTTGATTTATAAAAATGATTAGTCTCTTCAGCTCTAGGCTAATGTGCATTTAAACCTTTTCTCAACAAAAAATGAATTAGTACTTTCTGTAAAATGTATGACAATGTGATTGTACGGGTTAGGATAAGTCAAGTGAGATACTGGAAAACAAACCACATTAAATATAATTTAGTTCTCCATTTAAATGGAGATAGATATTAGATAGATATTAAAAGTCAAGCCTGGTGGCTATTGTAAATCTATCAGTCAATTTTAATTTCCCCTGAATAGCCTTCCTATTCCATTATTTCTTGTGATATTTCTAACTGGTAACCATAAATCACCTTCTATTATGTTGAGGATTTTCTGGCTGTCATGAGTGTGGCAGTCGCCCTGTGGGTCAGTGAGTACGATGTATTCAGGTGTTGCCAGGTTCTGTCAGGTGTTCAACTAGTTGAATGTGTCTCATTCTGCTTTTTACTTAAGAGAGAGCAAATTTTGTTAAATCAGACAGATTTCTTGTTTTCATCTTTTCCATTGAATCATTAAAATAGTTACTGGTAACTTTTGATAAAAATATAACCATTGTTTTTATTTTTCCTCTCTAAGTTATATCTCAGTAAATAGTTATTTCTAAGTACTTGAATGATAATCCTCAAACACAAAGGAGAAAATGGGACTAGTTTTGCTCTTGAGACATCCAGAAAAGCATGTCAAGAGCAATGGCTTGGTGTAGGATTGGTGTTGAACAAATGATCTTGATCATTGCCTCTATTATTTTCTAATTTGCACACCCTAGACAGCAAAAAAAAAAAAAAAAATTAAAAAAAGAATAGAGTATGGCCTTTGTTTTTGCCATGTGTATCCCACTGAATTTTTGGTGCTTTTTGAGAAACTTCTTCACTTTGTAGCATTTAGAGAATTTTCTTCCCCAACCGGTTGTCATTTAATGAGTTGTCTCAGCACTGTCCCTGCTTCCTTACCTCACCTTTCCTGAGGCCCCAGAGTCCCCAGTGCTGGAGCCACCGAATGCCCTCAGCCTGGCATGCCTTCCACAAGCCTATTCCTTTTTTCTTCCTCATTTTGTTTCCCCAAAAACTCCAATCAAAGGAAATGAAATTCAAAGCAAATTAAGGACACCTTGACTGAAACAAGACTAGGATAACAGCCTTCAATGTAGACCTACCTTCTTAGCAGGATCTCTGTTAGGTGTTTGACACGTCAGATACCTCAGTCATTGCAGGATGGCATTGGGGCAGAATATCCTATCCTCCTGGATGTTAAAAAAGTAAAAAAAGCAGAGGTTTAGATCAGTCAGAGTCTTAGGAGACCAAAAATGTGCCTCAAGAGAGGATCATATTTCAAAAGATCACTTTAATTCTTTCTTAGCTCTGGTATGAGGCTCCGGAAGCTGCGCCGTGTTGGCAGGGTTTCCCCAGCTGGGAGCTGTCTCCTCTGGTAGATGTGGGGTATTGTCCTCTCGCTGCTGCTGCAGATGCTGCTCTTTCATGGTCCACGACCATGGGACCCTGCCACGGTTGTTGGCTGCCAAAGTGTCAGCAAGAATGTCAGAAATGAGTCATGAAATATCTAATTTGGAGTAAATCTAATTATTGTTATTAATAAATTGATGTACCCCTGTGGTGCCCATTTTCTGATTGGAAACTCAAGAGCAGTACCAAATCTGCTTTCTTTGTCCGCAAGCTCTGAGTCACACTAAATTCCCTGTATGCAACCCTGTCCATTCTTCAAAGGGGGTCTGGGTTCTAGATGGTGACCCCAAATTATCTTCATGAAATTCATCCTTTATAGTTCCTCTTCCTTTTCCTAATCAGAGCTTTCCCATTTTAGCACTGTAGTCCAGCAATTCTCAACTAAGCCTGAATGATACTTTCCTTGAAGGCTAGAAAAAAAAAAATTAGAAATTTGATGATTTGAAGGGCATTATTGTTAGCTACAACACACAAAATCACCTGCCATAGTAACAAAAGATACTTTCAGTTCAAAAAGCCCAGGTCACAGGAGCAATATCTCTGGGCCCCAGTCTTCTCATGTATAAAGTGGACATGGACTATGTAACTTTTGAGGTTTCTCCCACTTCTAATATGTTCTGATTCCAGGACTCAGTACTTTATAGAAGTTTATAATTGAAATTTTAAGATTTCGTGTTTGCTTAAATCAGAGATCCCTTTTCCGTATCCATTCTCATTGGTGTCTCTTGTATTGGAAAACGGCTCTTTATTAATTTGACAAACACTTACTAAATGTTTGCTGTGGACCAAGCAATCTCATGGGCCCTGACAGTGCAAAGAACTTGCACTCGGGATGCTTGTGGTCTGGTCCAGGATGCCCTCCTCCTTCTTCCTTCTCCCACCTCCTTTGTGGCTAAGTTATTGCTGGATTATTTACTCATCTCTCTCACCATTCCCTCTCTATCTCCTTCGATGGCTCCTCTTCCTTTTTGTGTTTCAAATTCTTCCTAAGGATTAGTCACCCCTCTGTCCTTATTTCCCAACATTTTTTTCCTGAGAGAGCTCTCCTAGTGGCCATGAAACATCTATCTTAAAAATACTCAGACAGGCACGGTGGCTCGCTGCTGTAATCCTAGCACTTTGGGAGGCTGAGGTGAGAGGATCATTTGAGGCCAGGAGTTCGAAACTACCATGGGCAACACAGTGAGACTCTTGTCTCTACAAAAAATAAAGAAATTAGTCAAGTTTGTTGGTGTGCACCTGTAATCCCAGCTACTTGTGAGGCTGAGGCGGGAGGATCACATGAGCCCAGGAGTTTGAGGTTGCGGTGAACTATGATCAGACCACTGCACTCCAGCCTGGTGACAGGGTGAGACCCTGTCTCAAAAAAAAAAAAAAAATGCTCACACCCTTGATTTCTCTGATCCTGTGGCCTTAAGCCATTCTATCATGCCCACATGCCAGGCCAATAAAGCAAGGCACAGACACTGTCATTTTATTTCTCTACCGAGAAGATTCCCCAGTTCCTCCTTAATCTGCTGTAGGCATTTCCACCTCATTCCCAGTTCTTAGTTTTGTCTCCGTTTTTGGGTCTTCTCCCATCTTCACACCACTCGCTGAACTTTGTTTCTGTATTAATTTCCTAGGGCTGCCATAACAAAATACCAACATCAACATGACTGGCAGATTGTCTAGCAGATCCTCTTTGGCACCCAAACTTCTAGCATTTCATATCAAGGAAAGAATCTTTCATCAGGTGAAAGCTCTAAGTGTGGAAATGAGCATCGCAGTTTTATCTATATTGACAAAACCTAGAAACAGCATCAGAGAAGAATTGGTAAATGTGGATGTATTATCTGGACAGACCATTATGCTATTATTAAAAGAAAAATTATGAAAACTATAGAATGTGATCAATATTTACAATACATTAGTAAGTTGAAAAAATTATAAATGTGTGTTCTTTACATAAGAATATTATATAGACAAATATGGAATAAAAATACACAAAAATAGAAATTCTAGGAATTTTTTTGTTTTATAATATGTAATGTTATTGCTATAGTGTTGTTACAATAAAAATGTAACTTTATAAAGAAAAAGTAGATACATAGTGCTTCCTGTCAATGCATTTATATTTTCAATGACCTGTTAGATTTTTCTAGTTGGATATTTTACCACCCTTCAGACATCGATATTCTCCATACTGAGCTCACAGTCCAGCCTCAGCCTTACGGTCTGGAAGTTCACGGGCAAGCATTTGGCACAGCCTGTGGTAGAGGTGCAAAGGGCTTCTGGGCTCTGGCACAGCCGTCTTTACTGCAGGAACAAAGGCAGGAAATGTGCACATAAACTAAAGCAAGCAGTAACCTTCAGAGCACACCCGTGAGGCAGCACTGTGGGCTGGGCAGGGCTCTGATCCAGCAAAGGCATGTCTTAGCACAGGGAGGCACGCCCCTCACTTCACAGGACAGCTTTCCAAAGCAACACTGTGTGGCAGTGATAGATGCAGTGGCCGCTGAAGCCTGGGGCTGCTAGTAGGCTCATCGCCTCTGCAGTGTTCTCTTTTCCTAGTACTGGAAAGTTGGATCCTGGGGCGCTAAGACTTTGGGGTTCTCAGAAAATTTATGATTTCTTCAAGAGAGGGCTGTTGGATTTTCTGGTAATAAAATCTGGTTAGCAAGGAAGGATTTTTTTTTTTTTTTTTTATTGAGACAGAGTCTCACTCTGTTGCCCGAGCTAGAGTGCCGTGGTGTCAGCCTAGCTCACAGCAACCTCAAACTCCTGGGCTCAAGCAATCCCACTGCCTCAGCCTCCCGAGTAGCTGGGACTACAGGCATGCGCCACCATGCCCGGCTAATTTTTTTCTATGTATATTTTTAGCTATCCATATAATTTCTTTCTATTTTTAGTAGAGACGGGGGTCTCGCTCTTGCTCAGGCTGGTCTCGAACTCCTGAGCTCAAACAATCCGCCCGCCTCGGCCTCCCAGGGTGCTAGGATTACAGGCGTGAGCCACCGTGAGTGGACTGCAAGGAAGGATTTAATTAGGGAAAGACAAGAGAGGTGGCAGCATTTGTGCTCTAAGTTGGTGAAGTCATATAGATGATACTTGGACATGTTGCTGTTACCTATCTTTTTGCTTTTATTGTTATTGCAACAATCTCAACATAGGCTTCATTTCTTCCCTACTTGTGCCTGGATTGCCAGTGTGTATCCTCTGGTAACTAGACTGTATAAACACCACAGGGCAGAGATCAGACCAGGACACCTATGGCAGGTGTGATGGTCAGTTCTTTGTGTCAACTTGGCTAGGCTACAGCACTCAGTTATTTAATCAAACACTAATTTAGGTGTGGCTGTGAAGGTATTTTGTAGATATAATTACTATATCTATATTATTGAGAATAGAGGTTATTCTCAATAATCTGGATGGGCCTGATCTAATTAGTGAAAAGCCTTAGGAGCAGAACTAAACTTTCCTAAAGAAGAAATTCTCCCAGTAGACTGTAGTTCAGCTCCTACCTACATATATCCTACATGTATATCTATGTGTATACATGTATGTCCTACTTGTTCTGTTTCTTTGGTAGAACCATGGCTAATATAGCATGCAATAAACATTAGTTGAATGAATGAATTGAATGCAAAAATGAACAAGGAAGCCTTCTGTTTTCATTTTCCCAGATTTAGCATATTCTGCTTTCCAATAAGGTCAATCTTCCTTTAACACAAATTTTATCATTTTGTTCATCTTTTAAGGCATTCATTTCAACCTTGCTGCTTAGATTTTTAGGAGATCATAATCTGAGCTATCTTATCACATTATAAGATCTAGTGGTTAAAAACATGGTCTTTGGTATCAAAAAGACCTGAGTTCAATCCAGGCTTCACAATTTACTGCACATGTGACCTTGGACACATTATGTTATTTCTCTGAGCTTCAGTTTCCTCATCTATAAAATACAAATGCCAGTACTTATTTCAAAGAATTATAAAGGACTAAACAGGATAATATATCTCACCTTCTTAGCTGAATGTCTGAAAGGTACTAGGAACCAAACAAATGGAATATTCTCATATTCTTATCTCCACTGTCCTCCAACATGGCCTCTCCATTCTAGTCAAGCTGGTCTTCTCACAGGTCCAGAGATTCATTCCCAACCCCATGTGCTCTTAGAAATACCTTCTTTTCTTTTTGTCCCTTCTCCTCTTCTTTCTTGCTCTCTTCCTTTACAAATTCAACCCATATTTTTAAAGATAGACTCAAAAGTACTTCCATCATGTCAATCCCCATCAACCCTGCTTCCCACTTAAGTGGTAAGTGGACAACACTTAATCTATATTGAGATATAGATTATAGAATATATATCTATATTCACTTCCAGGGAGACAGAGTAGATGTGCTTTTCCATATTCTTCCCCTTTAGCACCAAAACCCTTTGCCATAAAAACCCTGAATATTATATATAAAACAAACATAAGAAGAAGACTCTGAAAGTTAGAGAGAAAAAGGCAGAGCAGCTAAGGGCTTAGAAACACAAGGAACAGCACAGTGGTGAGTTCCCCAGGTTCTTTTTGTCTTATACAACCCAGACTTGGAGTCGAAGAAGGAGGTAACTCAGAAATGCCAAACAGGTGTGGGGGGAAAAAAAAGCACCAACAAAAGCCTATATCCAAAGGATGAAAAAAGGGGAAACCTGGCAAGACAAAACACCTTTAGACAATAACAGCACTTCTCTAGCCAAACACCACAGAAAACACTGTAGCTTCACTCCTACCCAAACCAAAAAGGGCCAAGTGGGGAGTCTAGACTTTCATGCGTATGAGGCTGCAATGAGGCAGACTCCATCTAGGGCAGTGTGAGAAAAGGCCAGGAAGGGAACCTGGGTTTCCACTCCACTCCCTTTTCCTGGCGTGGTCTCAGAGGAGGCCTAGAAGACAGTCAGGATTTTCACCATTGCCCGACAGTAATGAGGCCACTCTGGTTGCAGTAAACACACAGAATTCAAAATTAAAAATACAACACCATTACAATTGCCTCCAAAATGACACATTTACTTAGGTGTAAATCTAGCAAAATATGTACAGAGACATACCACGTTAATGGATTAGAAGACTCAACATAATAAATATATCAATTCTCTCTTATTGACATATAGGTGTAACAGAATTTCTATTAAAATCCTGGTGAGATTGTTTTGTAGATACAGACAAAATTCTTCCAAAATTATATGGACAGAAAAGGAACTAGAATAGCGAACACAATGTTGGAAAAGAATATAGTAGGAGGAATAAGTCTATTCAATTTCAAGACATTATATTATTATATAACTACAGTAACCAAGAATTTGTGATATTGGAGGAGGGATAAATACATAAATCAATGGAACAGAATAGAGAACTTAGAAACAGACACACAAATATGACCAACATTTGCACCTTTGATAAAGGTGCAAAAACACTTCAATGGAGGAAATACTGTTAACAAATGGTGCTGGAGCAAGTAGACATCCATATCACCAAAAAAAAAGAACCTTGACATCAGTCTTACATCTTGTACAAAAAGTATTTCCAAATGGGTTGTGGACTTAAATGTAAAATGTAAAACTATAAAACTTTGGGAAAAAAATAGGAGAAAATCTTTGGTAGCTAGGACTTGGCAAAGAGTTCTTAGACTTGACACCAAAAGCATGATTGATAAAACAAAAAAGTTGATAAATTAGACTTCATCAAAAATAAAAATTTTACTTTGAAAAAGACCCTGGTAAGAGGATGAAAGACAAGATACAGACTGAGAGAAAATATTTGCAAATCATATATCTGGACAAAGCACTAGTATCTAGACTATGGAAAGAATTCTCAAAACCCCAAAAATAAAAAAGCAAATAATCCTTATATCAGCAAAATACATGAAGAGAATTTTCACCAAAGAAGATGTACAAATGACAAATTAGTAAATGAAAAGATGTTTAACATCATTAGCCATTAGAGAAATGCAAATTAAAACCACAATGAGGCCTGGCATGGTGGCTCACGCCTGTAATCCTAGCACTCTGGGAGGCCAAGGCAGGCGGATCATTTGAGCTCAGGAGTTCGAGACCAGCCTGAGCAAGAGCGAGACCCCATCTCTACTAAAAAAAAAAATAGAAAGAAATTAGCTGGACAACTAAAAATATATAGAAAAAATTAGCTGGGCTTGGTGGTGCATGCCTGTAGTCCTAGCTACTTGGGAGGTTGAGGCAGAAGGATTGCTTGAGCCCAGGAGTTTGAGGTTGCTGTGAGCTAGGCTGACACCAGGGCACTCTAGCTAGGGTGACAGAGTGGGACTCTGCCTCAAAAAAAAAAAAAAAGAAAAAAGAAAACCACTATGAATCGTTGCTAGAGGCTGGGGGAGGGAGTGATGAATAGATGGAACACAGAGGAATTTTATTTTAAAAACTTTATTTTGGGGGGACAGTTTTACATTCACAGCAAAATTGAGAGGAAGATATAGAGATGTCCCATACACTCCCTGTCCCCCCACACACATAGCCTCCCCCATTGTCAACATCCCCAGACAGAAGATTTTTTGAGCAATGAAACTACTCTGTATGATGCTATAAGGGTGGATACATGTCATTATACATTTGACCAAACAGTTGGTGTAGAATGTACCACACCAAGAGTAAATCCTAATGTAAGCTTTAGACTTTGGGTGATAATGATGTATTGATGTAGGTTCATCAGTTGTAACAAATGTCCCACTTTAGTGGGGGATATCAGTCATGGGGGATTACCACATATGCAGGGGCATATGGGAAATCTCTGTGCCTTCTGCTCAATTTTGTTGTGAATCTAAAACTGCTCTAAAAAAAGTATATTAAAAAACACAATCAGATATTACTATACACCTATGAGAATGGCTAAAATAAAAAATAGTTACAACATCAAATGCTGGTGAGGATGTGGAAAAACTGGATCATTCATATGTTGTTGGAAGGAATGTAAAATGGTAGAGCTACTCTGGAAAACAATTTGGCAGTTTCATTAAAAACTAAACCTACAACTACCATACCACCAGGTAATCAAATTCTTGGGTATTTATCACAGAGAAATGAAAAGTATGTTCACAAAAAATACTTGTGCATGAACGTTTACAGCAGCTTCATTTGTAATAGCCCCAAACTGGAAACAACCCATGTCCTTCACTGGGTGAATGGTTAAACAAAACCGTGGTCTATCCATACCATAGAATACTGCTCTGCAATAAAAAGAATGAACTATTGATCAATGTAACAACCTGGATGAATTTCCAGAGAATTGTGCTGAGAATTGTGTGAATCCACAGTTTGTTGAATCATTCACCAGTTGGAAGACATCTGAAAGGACATATTTATAGAAACGAAGGATAGATTAGTGGCAGCGAGGGGTTAAGTGTGGGGTGATACCGGAAAGAAAATGAGTGTATCTATAAAACAGCAAGTTGAGGGATCCTCGTGCTCACAGAAACAATGGAAATGTTCTGTATTTTGACTGTATTGGTGTCAATATCCTGGTTGTGATATTGTATTATAGTTTGGTAAGATGTCCTTGGAAGGAAACTTGGTTAAAGGGAACTTCTTACAACTGCATGTAAATCTACAAATACAGTCATGACTGCATAATGATGTTTTGGTCAATGATGGACCACATCCGGAATGGTGGTCTCATAAAATTATAATAGTGTATTTTTACTGTACTTTTTCTATGTTTAGATGTGTGTAGGTACACAAATACTTGCCATTGTGTTACAGTTGCCTGAGGTATTTGGTACGGTAACACACTGCACAGGTTTGTAGCCTAAGAGCAATAGACTATACCACATAGCCTAGGTTTGCAGCAGGCTATACCATCTACATGTGTGTAAGTATATTCTATAATGCTCGCACAATGATGAACTCACCTAATGCAGTTCTTGAAATATATCCCTGTCATTAAGCAACACATGATTGTATTTCAAAATAAAAAGTTAAATTTTTAAAAAGTTCAACTTTTGAAAAGTTATCATATATTACAATGTATATCTTATATGATAACATATATTATAGTTTATATTATATATCACATCATATATTCTCTTCTATATTATTTATTGTTCCATATGAGATCGTTTTGTCTCCCAGTAGATTTTAAACTACTCCAGAGTAGGGACTATCTCTCTAATCTTGTCTCTGGCATGTTGTTTGGCACAAAGTGGGCATTCAGACAGCATTTACTGACTGAATATCATTGACTGCATACTGTGTACCTGGCATAGATAGGTAGATATCAATAAGCACATGGTTTGAGCTCATTTGTCAAGCCAGTGGGAGAGAATCTGCCCAAATTCCCTGCCATTTTTCCAACATTATGATACAGCAACACAGGGCAGTCACAATAACCATGCCCAGACAAATCTTCCAACACTCTCTCCACCCCATGGAATGTTGAAGGAAGAGGAAATGAGATAAGGTAACTATGGCAATAATATTTTTCCTGCTTGGAGAAGCAAAGAAGCAGCTTGTCATGTAAAATAAAGCAGCAGGAACGTTTATGTAAACCTATTTTTTAAACTTGAAGTAGAGAGCAGCAGAGTAGTACAGTGTTCTCCTTCACTGTACTGTCTCTGCAGCCTCTAAATAAAGTGATCCTGCCCCCTTTGTGTTTCCTTAGTCTGGGAACAGACCCTTAAAGGGGCTAACCAAACTGGATTTATACCAGAACATTTTTAGGACATAATTAATAAAATCCTTTCTTTTGATTCATATTTCTAGGCTCATTTTAGGGAAACCAGGTTTTTGTTTCTCTTTGTTGTTGTTTGCTATTATTTTTTCTCTCTTGTTGCCTAGCTTTTAGTTTTTTATAATATATATGTCTACATTACATCTTAATATTTGTCTCAGTACTGCTGAGTAAAAATATTAATTGATTCCTAAACTATGCAGTGGTCAATGGCAATAAACTCAACAGAAGTTCAACTACATTGTGGCTAGTTTTATGAATGGTTAAATTAAGATATGATTAGATGGAAATTTAGAGATCAGATATTAATTGGTCTTTCATTAAATGACCCATATTATAGAGCATTAACAAAGATGAATAAGACATAATTTTTTTCTTTGAAGAGCTCATAGGCCAGAAGAAGACAGACATATAAAAACAATTACAACACTATGACAGAAAGCATGACAGGGTGTGTTCACAGTGTTATGGAAACATAAAGGAGAAACTACCTCAACCTGTACATGGTGGTTAGTTTCTAAGAATCACAGGATCCTGTGGTTTTTAAAAGATTTGAGTTTATTTTTTAGCTCCAAAATTGTCTCTTTATTTAACAGTGAGAAATTACAAGACACTATGTAGTTTTAAAATTTAGGATCTGAGATTTCCAATATTTGTGTTATGCCTGACCAACCTGGCTGAAGTCCTCCTATGTCCAGACTCCTTGGCTTCAAATCCCAGCTCTGCTACTTGTTAATTGTTCGACCATGGCCTAGTTACTTAACCTCTCTGACTTCACTTTCCCCAGCTGTAAAATGGAGGACATAAAAATACACCTATCCCTCAATAATTTTTAAAACCACCCATGAATTTGAATGGTATATCAGTTATCACATTGCATACTTTCTCTATTACTTTCAAACATTTATTTGACCTTTGGCTACATAATAATAATATATATATATTAGGCTGTATAATAATTATAATCCACAACAGGTTTGGTTCCCCATCTACTGAATAAGATAAAATTTAAGTTTCTCAAATAGCTCATGCAACTTTTCATGACACTTTGCAATTTTCCATGACATCATGCAATTTTCTAGAACATATATTCCTATATAAATATTTGACTAGAAACAAATAAACTGGATGTTGTAGCATTAAAATCCTGGCAGGAAATAGATAGCACATTGAATTTGGGTGATTTGAAGAGAGTTTTTAAAAGGAACTGTTGACAAAGATGTGGAGAGAGTATAAGGAAGCCACAGAGATAGTGCAGCACTCCAGGGTGAGTGACAGCAGGGGGCATTGCCACTGCTGGGCTAGCAGTTATCAGAATTCAGACGGGACTATTTGACAAGAGCTGTTATCTTTGGCAGGCCCGTGGTAACCCAGCGGAAAGAAACTTGGGGGAAAATATACCCTAATCTCACTCTCTTCTCCCTGTAATCGCCTTCAGGTTCTCCACACTGGCCAAACCCAACAGAAAGTCAGAAAGCGAGAGAATCGTTGGCACTGTGCACACGGATCAGCTTGCCCAGCACAGAGCAGGACTGAGATCGGTAGAGAGTAGTTCTGAAGGGGCAAACGAAAGAAAACCAAGACAGAAGCCCAGTTATTTTATGGGGAAATCCTATTGCAAAAACAACAAAACCAAACAATGAAATGAAAACAAACTCTAGACTGGTTGACAACTTTCACTAACTGACCTCAAACCGACAGACGATGGCTAAAAAAGCTGAGAAGCATCCAGGAAGAACATCCTCCTAAATGCTCATGTCAGATGTGGCCATGAGAGAGAGTTCACACGGAATGTCTCCTTCAAAATGTGTAACTGAGAGGCACAGCAAAATAAATGAGGAGGATTTCGCTGGAGGATAGAGCCAGGGTCCAAGGGAAGAAACTCTACTGCCTAAGCAGCAGGATGTAATATGGGTGTTTGTTTCCCATCCACACCTTTCCAAATGGGAGTTTTTATTGTGTTATCCTGTTTCTTCTCCCACCATTGTATACTGGGTGTATTTAGAACAGATATCTTTAGTTTTAAGCTTAAGTTTTCAAGGTCACATGGAACCACAGTCTGAACAGTTGGAGAGAACTGGATATCGCAGAGAGACACTGGTCTTTGATGTGTATTCCATATGAAATGAATAGATGGAAATAAGGAAACGTGTGAATGTCATGGAGCCAAAGGGACAGGCTGAGATGAACACTATGGATAGCCTGTCCGAGAGCCTTTCACAAACCCCTTTTCCTTGCCTTTTTCTACTAAAGAGATTGAAAAGCTAAAACACACACCTTCCCAGACTCCTTGCAGCTGTAGATATCCACAGTTGTGGATACTGAAATGTAGGAAGAAGTTTCTAAGGATGGGTTCTTTGTTTCTTTTTCCCTAGAATGTAAATATGATGCCTAAAGTTGGAGCAGTCATCTTCTGACCATGACAATGAATTCTGCATACTAAAGATAATAGAGCAAAAAGAGAGATGAAACCTGCCTTCCTGATTATTATTTAGCAAATTTTTCAGCCATTGTAATCATAATTAATAGAGACTTACCTCATATAAGGACCATTTGGGTGGCAACTTTTTGCCATAGCAGCGCTTTAAAAGTTATATCGTTTCTCATACAATGCCTCCTTCTGTTGTTTTTGTTGTCTTCATGACTTTTTCACCCCCAAACACACTAAGTAGATATATCATAAGCAGTGACATTTTGACATTACAGTTTCAGGTGAAGACATACTCAAATAAATCCTGACCAAACAGTTGTTAGTCTGAGAACATCATATAGACCATATAGTCACCATGTTGAAAGGGTTAAATTCACTAGGATATGTAGAGTACTTAAAACAGCGCCTGCCACATCATAACACAGGCAGAGCCAGCTTCATGGATATGCAACCTGTAGAGTTGCACGTGGTTGGGGGCTTAGAAGGGCCCTCCATTTGGTTTAAGGCTCGGCTGCTGCCATCTTGGAATTCTTAATAATTTTTTTTTTTTTTTTTGTTGAGACAGAGTCTCACTTTGTTGCCCAGGCTAGAGTGAGTGCCGTGGCGTCAGCTTAGCTCACAGCAACCTCAGACTCCTCGGCTTAAGCGATCCTACTGCCTCAGCCTCCCGAGTAGCTGGGACTACAGGCATGCGCCACCATGCCCGGCTAATTTTTTCTATATAGATTTTTAGTTGTCCATATAATGTCTTTCTATTTTTAGTAGAGACGGGGTCTCACTCAGGCTGGTCTCGAACTCCTGACCTTGAGCGATCCACCCGCCTCGGCCTCCCAGAGTGCTAGGATTACAGGCGTGAGCCACCGCGCCCGGCCAGAATTCTTAATAATTTTATCTTAAAATTTGCGTGTTGTACATAAACTCTGATGGAACAGTAGAACCTGCACATGAGCAGAGGACATACATGCGGTATGTGTGTCCTCCATTCCTCACTGCCTTGTTTGCATATGCTGTAGTGTCAGCAATGTCCTGTGAGCACAGAATTCTGGTGGGCCCACTTTGCGTGGGAGTTGAGAAACACTCAGAGCAGGAACAAGGTAAGCCTGTTACATCTGCAGCTGAGTGAATGATGGTATTGACTGCCCCAGGAGGCCATGCTTTCTGTGTGAACCAAAACTTGCTTTGAATGCAGAAAGAAGGCAACATCATTCTAAGAAACGTGAGCAACCAAGAAACTCTATCACACCTTTTTTTTCCCTGTTACTTTCCTGTATTACCTAACCATTTACACTGAAAATTATGACACAGAAGGAAAGGGAACCCATACTTTCTTTTCCTTTCAGCTCTTCTTCTCTTATCAGTAAGGTAAAAGTAGAGAGTGTTGATTAATATGTAGGCATCAAGAAGCAGAACAAAACCCGTTGAGTTAGTTTTGTTCAGGATTTCCAATGTTCTGGCAAGAACAAAATACATATTCATGTGTAAGCTATGAAATGCAAATTGTGTAATTTTGGTGAATCCACACAGAATTTAAATGTTCATCTATTTGCATGTAAAACTGGCATTGTACAATGTAAAAATGAATGGTAAAATTCATATTAATAATTTAAAATTTTAATTTTTCTTTACTTTGAACAACATTAAATAGAAAATTAAAAGCACAGGACAAGTTGAGAGAGAGACTACAAAAGAAAGAAAGCTTTATATTTTAGTACCTTTAATAGCACTTTTGTCTTGTTTTTTGACCAAGGAGCTCTGTATTTTTATTTTGTACTGGACTCTGAAAATTATGTATCTAGCCCTGATCATGATATACATTTTACACATAGCATATAAACTGGAACTATAAACCAGCTAAAATAAATACTAATTAGACATCCCATTAACAATAATGCCCCAATAAGTGGCCCGTTAATGGAGGGGGAAGAAAACACAACTTTGCTAAGAGAGCCTATTCCAGTGATAGTGTATAATTTAGCTAAAGATCCAGATCCTGTAATATCTGGAAAAAACAAAACAAAACAAATTCTCTCCCCAGTCAAACGTTGGTGCAAGGAAAAGCAGAACCCAGAGGCAAGAACGGTAGCTGGAGATACCACGGGACCTGGAGACACGGGGCTCCCTGAGCCGTCCTCACTCCTTTCAATTGTCATTATACACTGTGTTAATGAAGAATTAGATTCTGCTATTAAGACAAAGAGTCGAAGTCCCTGTGCCTTCAAGAAAACAGGAGTTTGTTTTTCTGTCATGCGACAGTCCAAGCATAAGCATTACAGACTGGGATGATGGGTCGGTCCTTGGTGCGAGGGATTCAGGCCCCTACTATGTTGTTACTCAACTATCTCTAAGGCGTTGTCCTCATCGGAGTGCCAGGAGTGCTCACTACCACCAGGTACAGACAGACTGCAGCTGATGGGAAAGAGAGAAGAGGAAGGGGAAGGTATGTCCCTTCTCCATAATGGCACAACCAAGAAGCTACACACGTCATTTCTGCTAATATCTCATGGGCCAGAACTTTGCCTCACCTAGTCACAGGGAAGCCAGGGAAGCACAGTCACCGTGTGTACTCTGAGTAGGATTCTGTTACTAATATTGGAAGTGCATTCGTAGTTTCTGCCAACTTTCTACCTGCCCGGTTCTTCTCAGCATCTCCTTTGGCAACGTCATTTTAGTGTCTTTGTTATTTTACTTGCAGTCTCCTGACTCCCAGCACCACCATCATATTTACATTCAGAAACAATTACACTATGAAGAACAACATAGATGATTTTTCTGGTTACCCACCACAGGTCTCCCCAGTGCTGTGAATGTCAGCTTGGATGTGGCTGCAGAGAAGGAGCAGATTAATGGTTGCTGCCCTGTCTCAGCCTGTTGTTTTCGATTATCCTGAGGCAGAGGCCAAGGGAGTGTCATAAAACTGACATAGGCACCCAGGCCGGCTGGTAGAATAAAGAATTTCCAAGACCAGATTCCATGCCCAAGGTCTATGACTTGAATGGATCTAAGGCTTTGGTTACTAGCCCACGCAATGAAAGCCTACTAAATTGGTTAAGGAGTTACATGATCACAGAATCCCTAAGCCATGTGTCTCAACCGTCTTGATGGCCCTTGTCATGGAGGCCTACTGAAATTCTACTGATGTCCTGGCCACAGGTGCTGTCTCCTGACACCCCAAAGCTGCACTCACCAGTTGTGCTGTCCTCTTCTGAGTTCCTAGTGTTTGGAGACACACAGTGCTCTGTGCCTAACTGGGGAGAAGATCCTTCCTCCTCACCTGGGCACAGAAGCAGTCCTGCCTGCATCCTCGTGTCTCACAGTGTCAGAATCCCTTGTGAAACACCTCCCTCACTGTCTGCCTGTAACTACTCTCTTCCACAGGACTCAAGCCAAGTTTGTGGGGCTGGCCAAGGGAACATCACTGAGACTCTACCATGTTCCTTCGCAAGATCTCCTCCCCACCCCAGGGCTTGGGCACCCTGTTCTCTTTTAGCCAACAGAACAAAGCAAACCCTCCTGGCAGGCCTGCACTACCAGTTCAGCAGACAAGCCTCATCTTGTCTGAATCCCAATGGTTAGTCACTGCAGAAAATACACTGATGTGAGCATTCCTATAGTCTATTTAAGAAAGCCTCTAGTATCTAAGAGGGATGGAGCAGAAAACCAAAAGTATTCGACATTGACTTACCATTTGATTTTCAGAGTTATCCATTGGAATTGAGCAGAGGCGGTAGAGGAAAATTATTTATTAATGAATAAGGGGTATCATGCATAACAGGAAAAGAGGATTTTGCTTAACTTCAATTGAGGCCACAAAGTTGAGAACAATAGGTGGCAAGTAGCCCCCTGTTTTAAAGAGAGATGCTAGACCATCTCTGTAGGTCCTACTGAGAGGCGACCCCAAAGAGGCTCTGCTACCTCTTCTAGGTTTAGTGAAGGATTGCAGATGAAGATTTCTTGGAAGTCTGGCAGACGTGGTATGGCCCTTACCCTCCCAGTGGGAGAGGGAGGAGGCTGCTGCCCACCCCATACACACTTCAGGCTGGGCAAAGGTGCTCCATAAACTCTTAGGAAGCAATGGCACTGGAGTGGAGTCTGCTGAGAGAGTTCACAGAGGATGTTGACAGATTTGACACGTGACTCCCAGAGTTTGGAGGACCCGGAGCCTGACTCTTGCCTAGAAACTTCTAAGGTATGAGGTCCTCTGGACTTGCCCATGAAGCAGGGCAAAGGGAGGGACTGCAGCCGAGGTGATGCGGCTGTACTTCCCTCCAGATGAGGCAGATTCCCTGGGCCAGAATGGGCAGTGTGGCCACCTTTACCCAAACAGCCTGTGCAGGGTATTCCACCAGAAACCAAATGTGGGAGCACATCACATCACACATCGTGATGGGTGTATCTGAGGGAAGAGTCCCCAAAGGACCCCCCCAAAGAGAAAGCCAGCTTCAGCGCATTTGCCATACAAGGGCCAGTCATACCAGGATACAATAGCACCCACCAGGTCAGACCTATTTACCCCCTTACCCGCCCTCTCCCTGCCACCTCCTCCATCACTGGAGAAACCAGAGGGTGCACAGTGAGTGGGAGAGAGAAGTGGAGGAGGCAACCCAGGGAGCTGGGAAGGCATAGAGCAGACCATTCCCCTCGCCCGCTGCTGGTCCCTGGAGGGTGGGGCAGAGCTGCCAGAGATCAAAGTTTTCATTTTTATCACACTGCACTCGTTAATACTGTGTCTGAAAAGAACACCTTTTCATATCTGAAAGCGACTGGAAACCTTGGTATATGCTAAGCTATCATCCGGGGGCAGAGAAGGGAGATCTGACAGCAGATACACAAAGATCAAAGTGAGAGAAAAATGAAGGTGCTTCCTGCCTACATCCCACAGAGTCCAGCTCATTCAACAAACCTGTCGTCTCTGGGATCCTGGGGAGAAATTGGAGGGAGAAGTAGTTAACATGTGTGGATTTCAAGTAAATGCCACACTGGAGAAAATTTGAATTGATGTTTATGATGCTGTATTTCACTACTAAAATTATAGCATTGGACCAGGAGGCATCAAACGTGAGAACTTCTTGTAGTTTCTATCAATGATAACCAAAATTATTTTCCCACTTCAGTGATTCCTTTGGGAAAAAACATCTAATAATTTGCTTTTTATACTTAACATTCTATCATAATAATTTTATGTGTTATTTCATAATCTTTTTAGTGCAGTGTTTAATGACTTTATAATCACACTCTATAAAAAGATATTTAGGTTACTAACAGTTTTTCTTACTTATAAGTAATAAAGCATATAGATAGAACCGTTTTCAAGCTTATTTCTTTGAGTTATTTTCCAAGAACCAATTGAACTTTTTAAACCCTTGTTATTTCATTTTGAATTTGTGATAATTCAAGGTATGATTGATTTTTATTAATTACAGCTTGAAGTGATTTTTTGACCTGAGAATTTCAGGGCCATACTGGTTAGAAAAGGCAATTCTAGTCCAAAGCTGATTGCTTTTTTTTTTTTTTTTTAATCAAGAGTTCATAAATTAATAATTTATTCTATAAGGCTTCAACTTCTGGTTTTAGCAACAAATTATTTTGTGTTAAATGACTTGTGTTTATTGTACAAACAATACTAGTTCATTTTGCTCTTTATTTCTGTATTATATGTTCTATATTGAGAGTAAATTCCTTCTAAAACTATTTTTCAATTCAGAATTCTCACTTGGTAGAATAGCCATTTTGAGATTATTTTTAGTTTGAAAGATTTTATCATAATATGCTTATATTACTAGACTCAGAATTGTTTTAAGAATTCACAGTAATTTTAATTCATTGGCGAGATAGTTCTGTGGAAATAAACTACTTTAGACCAAATATGAGAAAATTTAAGTGAAGTTACTGCTTATTAACATTCTCTGATATTTAATAATATTAAATAAATTATATGAACAAAATGAAGCATGGTACAAAATATTTTGCTTATAAATACAATTTTATAAAATAAATAAGGTTTTAATTTTCAGAGAAAAGAGAGTAGTAGAAATAATAAATGATGCCTGATCTAACCCAATGATGTATAAATATTAAATAATGTCTATGCATAAGGCTGATGTTTAAGAGTCTGTTTGGCTTCATTATTTTTAATATGTACAGGACAGCATGGAGAAAGGTAGCATAATTTTAAAGTTTAATTTGAATTTTTGGCAATATGTCTTTCAGCAAAGAAAAGTGGACTCTTTTCCCAGTTGCCTTTGGCAATAAAACCCACAGTGACTGATCTTCATGACCTCATCCTGGAATTTGGCTTGAGTGACCAGTTTTAATCAACCTGAAAATAATGCCTCTTTGTCTTTTGGAAAACAAATGGCGACAGATTGGCTCTTTCTGCTATAACCGTAGCTCATCTGACTAGCTTTGCCTATGAAAGTCTTAGCAAAGTATGGAACACAATTTGAGGAGTTAGTTGTGTGTGAAAATCTTAATGAACTCAGTCACCTTGTAATTTAATGGCCAAGAAGCAGCTGCCTGAACAGATTAGCCGTTAAATCTCAGATGTAGGCTTGTTTGACCTTAATTTGCATATTTTAAAAACCAGATTTTGCAGAATGTGGTTGGCTTTCTGAGTCCAGCGAGGAGTCTGAGCACCGCCTCGGTTCTGTCAGGTTACGAGGCTCCAGAGCAGAGGCTGAGCCTGCCACTAGTACACAGATAAAAGGTGGCACCGCTTTCCTTGGTTTTTATAGCTTTGTTACATTAAAGCTGCTTTATATCATTAGCATTAGCTCACTGGTCACTTTTGTTCCCTGAGATGCTAAGTCAATATTCATTTATAAGCACTGGGGAGACCTGTGGTGGGTAACCAGAAAAATCATCTATGTTATTCTTCATAGTGTAATTGTTTCTGAATGCAAATATGATGGTGGTGCTGGGAGTCAGGAGACTGCAAGTAAAATAACAAAGACACTAAAATGACGTTGCCAAAGGAGATGCTGAGAAGAACCGGGCAGGTAGAAAGTTGGCAGAAACTACGAATGCACTTCCAATATTAGTAACAGAATCCTACTCAGAGTACACACGGTGACTGTGCTTCCCTGGCTTCCCTGTGACTAGGTGAGGCAAAGTTCTGGCCCATGAGATATTAGCAGAAATGACGTGTGTAGCTTCTTGGTTGTGCCATTATGGAGAAGGGACATACCTTCCCCTTCCTCTTCTCTCTTTCCCATCAGCTGCAGTCTGTCTGTACCTGGTGGTAGTGAGCACTCCTGGCACTCCGATGAGGACAACGCCTTAGAGATAGTTGAGTAACAACATAGTAGGGGCCTGAATCCCTCGCACCAAGGACCGACCCATCATCCCAGTCTGTAATGCTTATGCTTGGACTGTCGCATGACAGAAAAACAAACTCCTGTTTTCTTGAAGGCACAGGGACTTCGACTCTTTGTCTTAATAGCAGAATCTAATTCTTCATTAACACAGTGTATAATGACAATTGAAAGGAGTGAGGACAGTCCTGAAAGCATTCAAATCCACACTTTAGAAAACAATGCAGAAGCAAAACCAAAATCAAACCAAAATAGATAACTTTAGAGTGGTTTGAACTAATTTGCAATAGTGACCTCCAATTTTTAGCCTCTTTTCTAAAGCCCTGGACTCCAGAACCACTGGAAGGCTGCCAGATCACATACTCATCCCTCTCTGTTCTGTTTGCTCAAAGCATCCCTTTAACGTAGCCAAAAAGGTGACCTGCCTGTCAATCCTCTACAAGAGCTAGTCCTGAGCTGCGAGTAGGAGCACACAGTTTAGGTTCTTCCTTACTGACTGGTTTATTAATTGTGAAAACAGGAAATTGAAAAACAAGGACTCTGAGTTTATGAGGTGCCTAAAGAAAAGGAATTTGAGGATGGATTGGAGAGAAAGTGCCCCTGGAGGGAATGGGCAAAGGACCACCCCTTATCATCGTACAGACATGTACTACACAACTCTAGGGAATCCATTCCTGAAGGAGCTGGAGGTTCATTATCGTTACATATGCGTTAGTGAAGAGTCAGATTCATTTCCTAATTCGCACACAGCTGCAGTATGGGCCAGCATTAGTGTTAGGCGGGTGTGACACTGCTGGGGCTGAAGGCCAAGAGCAGGAGACTTCTCGGGGATAGGAGAGAATGTGGCAATCTTCAGAAAAATCTCACCTTGGTTTTGTAAAACTTAGTGGGGATTTGCAATGCCAGGAGGGCCTGAGTTTCAGAAGCAAAGGGACAGCATCTAGATTTTGAGACAACCCTGGAAAAGAACACACACGCACAAGAGGACAGAAGAAGTGTAGGTGGTGAGAGCACTTGATTAGAAAGGTTCCTACGTTTTCAGCCATTGCACAGAACATCCTACCTAGACACTCAAAATGGTAGTGGGGGGAATGGAGCGGGGAGAGATTTCCAGCATCATATTCCAACCATTAAAAAAAGCTTCTTTTATATGAAACACATTTAAAGAGGAGCTATCCCATATCCCAGATGTTTCCAAAAGTTGAGGGGAAAAAGAGAGGCAAATGGCAACACTTTATGAAATTCGTGGCTTGTGTTTGGAAACACTGTGTAATGTTGTACTCCAGAAATTATAAACTGGCTGCTCAAGTCAAATTTGGCTTTGGAGTCATGTTTTGCTTTGTGGACATGGTGTTATTTATTTATTTTTTTACATTATAATCAGTTACCAATGTTTAAAAAGAAGAAATTTCACAATGAAAATAGGATTTGAGCCTTCTTTTTTGAAAACAGGCAAATGTGGTGATACTAAACTCACGTTCCTTTATGGAAATAATCAGTGGATCTGAATGGAGGCAGCCTCTTGCAGGTGGAGCCTCTACCCTGCAGTCTGACACCATGCCCAACTTCCATCTGGCCTGCCTCTTTTATGTCACCTTCCTGGCTTCTGTAGGCATCTGACTGTGCTGCCCCTGCTAGATTTGGAACAGGGACTGTATTTCCCCCACAAGGACCTAGCTTATTGCTGGTGAGGTATGTGTCTATAAACATTCATTGAATAATGAATGAGTGAATGAATTGATCCTGCCGAAGTTTCACCAAAGTCTGATGTCAATAATTATCCTCAGGCTAGAATAAGTTATGGACCAGTTATTTGATCATCAGAGTTATTTGATCATATTGCCTGGACCTCGGCTTCCAGCCAGGGGACAGGTGAACCGTCTAAGCCAGATGTCATGAATCCATCTTTAGGGAAGCAGCTTTTATAGTCATTTCTGATGAGTTTGATGAACATGGTCATGCTTTTCGTTTTTATTAAAACCTTTATTTTCCCATTTATTATAACCTGGTATTTAGGTCCCAATTAAAGCGATTTCTGGGCCTAGGCCTTTTCTGTTTGTATTTCCTTATAAAGCTGCTTTAGATTCTTTGTTCAATAAAAGATGACTTTTTCCTAGTGACCTGATTTTGCTTATCAGCTTTTTCAACAATTCTGTGATTTCAGTTATTTCCTCAGGAAGCTGTGTTTGATTCCAAATGAAACACTTAAGTGTTTTATCTGCATGTAACACACAAAGTACCCCAAATGCACTGACTTTATTTATGAGTCATTTAAGAAAAAAGACTATTAAAAGAAAACTGAGAGGGAGAAAGCAATCAAGAAAGGAGCAGTTGAGAATGTTCTGTAGCCTTACCAGAAGGAGTGGGGTGGGATCTTGAGGAAATAATTTAATCTTGAATTACACAGGCATGTAGTAGTATAAATTCAAATGTAAAACTCTTCTAAAATTAAAAGAAAGTCAGTCAACCAATCCATGCTTTTGTGGAGACACCTCTCTGATGCCGGTTTAATATTTTTCTGACATTCTGTGTTGCCCCATTGTGAATTCTGCTTCTTTTTGTCAAAGTCGGAACAGAGAAGAAATCTCCCTAGAGTTCTACAGACTGGTTGGTGTGCTTCATAAATAAGCCAGAAAGGATTTTAAAGTCCTCCCAGAAGGATACAGCGTATTAAAAAAATAATACTAAAATTTTACTTGCCTCATTGCCAAGATCTTTTATGTTCCTAAGTGCTATACGTGTCATTTTAAGGTAACTAATAATTGCTCCTCCAGTACAATGAAACAAGAAGCATTTCCTGCTCTCACCCTGAGTATGTGTTTCCTGAACCCTTTTCCAAAGCCCAAGGGAGAAAGCAGCATTCTCCCCATTCTGTAATCATTTGTCAAGTGTCTCTGCTGTACCTAACACCTGGCCAAACAAGAGGCAGAGAAGGGACAAAGAAGGGAGATAAAAGGATACAAGGAATCATGTGATGAAATAGCTGATCAAAAAGGCAGTCTTTGGGGGGAGATAAAATTCACTCATTCACTTATCCATTAGATTCATAAAGCATTTATTAATTTATATTTAGAAAAATGTAACATGAATGAAATCAAAAGACCTACAATTGACTGGGGAAATCAGTGCCTGGTACATAAAAACACTCAATATTTGTTAGCTATTATGTTTGCTAGAAAATTAAAAAGTTAGTATCACCAAGAGCTTCTAGAAATTTATAAGAAAAGGAAAAACACCCTCATAGAAAATTGAACAAGAATTATGAACAGGCAATTTATAGCGGAGAAATCCCAATTATCAATAAATATATAAAAATATGCTTGATCTCACTAGAGGTCAGGGGGAAATGCTCATTTAAACAACACAATGACCCATCAGGTGAACAAAATTAAAAAGGGCTAGTGACGATGGGGAGAAATAGTTGCCACAACTTTGGGAAAAGAAATGTGGTGGTAATTACAAAAAATAAAAGTACACATATCCTCTTTCGGCCTGTGGTTCATTTTGGCTAGAACTCACAGGTGCCCGGGGACTTATCGGAAAGATACTGAGGGCGAGAACTGCTGGGGAGCTTGTCTATGCACGGGGAAACCCTGGCAGCATTTTGCTTGGGGACCGGAGTGATCAGAATTAGAGAAGGTGATAAAGATGAGATTTAGTGTTTCCGGAGGAAACACCACAGTCTGGCTGGTGTGCAGGGTGGGGGGTGGTTGATAGTTGCAGGGCTGGAGGCAGGGAGATGAGGTATCTGGCTATGTGGAAAAATCCAGATGCAAGAAGGTGAGGCCTGATGTTGGGGCAGCAGGCCTGAGAGGAGTGGCGCTACCAAGACCCTCAGGAGGGAAAGTCAACAGGACATCTAACGGAGCCCTCCAGATTGAGATGGTACAGTGCTGATGCCTCAGGGGGCAAGGTGAGAAGGGACGGGAAGAAGTCCAGAACCAAGCCTACCCTCGATCAATTGTGAAATAGCTAAAATCCATGTTAAGCTCTTCCTCTTACCTTTCTGGTCATTAAATCCCAGGGCCCGCATGCTACCCTGGATCACCCAGAACTCCCCGACAGGGCCTCAGCAAACCCGCCTCCCTCCAGCTGTGCTGCAGGCTTGGAAACTTTCCTCCTTCCAGGTGTTAAGCTGTGAGACACTAGAGGGCAGAGATTGTCCTGTGTATTATTGTGTCCCAGCCTCTAGCTTTGTGTCTGTCACAAACAGGTTCTCAATAGGTATTTGCTTATTCTGTACTTTCACCTAGTTATTAACAAGACAATGAACTAGATCACAGCAAAATACACACATGACAGCTTACCATGCGCTATTCCTGGAATGAGTTGTTAGCCCAAAGAATGTATTAATGGTGGTGAAATTTCTAGATGAGGAGCTTTTGGAAAGCTGCCGTCCGCGCCTGTCAAATTATTCAACATGATCATTTAGCTAAACTGTATTAACCTGACTTGGCAGGAAAATGTCCCAAGCACCACATTTGGTCGTGAGAATCTGATGAAATAATCTACATAAAAATGCTTAGAAGAGGATAAAGTAGAACAGAAATTCAAGTTCTGTAATAATCCTATTCCTGCCTTATACAGAAATCATTTTACAGAGCAGCAGAACCTAGATGTATTTGAGGGCTTTTATTTAGTCACATCAATCTGTGGTACCCAAAGGTGTAAATGCCACATGTTAAGAGCTCTCTAGCTTAGCCCACAGTCTCAGTATTTCATACTGTAGCTGTTCCAGGCTTTCCATGAGCCAGACTTGCCCTGCGACGATAAATTACTTGGTGTCACCAAGTGTCTCTCTGCCTCACCCCTTTGCATGTTCCCAGGTCTGCTGGGGCCAATGATGGCTCATCTGTGTCTGTGTCGTCTGTGTGTTGGTTATGAGGGCTCTTCTCTCTGTGAGACCTGCAGCCACGCTCCCACAGGGCAGAGGCCTGTCTTCCTCTTTACTGTGTCCTCTACAACTGCAGTTCCCAACCTTGGAACACACAGACTGGTACCAGTCTATGGCCTATTAGGAACTGGCCACACAGCAGGAGGTGAGTGGCTAGCAAGAAAAGTTTCATCCTTATTTACAGCTGCTCCGCACCCTGGCATCACCGCATAAGCTCCACCTCCCATCAGATCAGTGGCAGCATTAGATTCTCACAGGAACACAAACCCTACTGTAAACTGTGCATGGGAGGGATCTAGGTTGTGGGCTCCTTATGAGAATCTAATGCCTGATGATCTGAGGTGGAGCTGAGGCGGGGATGCTAGTGCTGGGGAGCGGCTACAAATACAGATTATCATTAGCAGAAAGGTTTGACAGCACAATAAATGTAAGGTGCTTGAATCATCCTAAACCACCCCCTTTCCTTCCCACCCCCCACCCCACATCCATGGAAAACTTGTCTTCCATGAAACTGGTCTCTGGTGCAAAAATGTTGGGAACCGCTGTTCTATAAGGCTCTGTATTTGGCGCATACTGGGAGCTCAGTAAATGTTGGTAGATTTCCATTAGAATAAACTATGGAAAAGGGGAAGACTCTCAGGATCCTCTGACTGGGCTGAAAGGAAGCTGTGTCTGGAGGCGGGAAGCAGATTGTGAAACCACAAATTCATTACGGTCCCCCGGTGAGGCCAGGCTCTGGCCTGGAAGACACTCTACTTTTCTATACCTCATTTGCATTACAGATTCAGAAACAAATTATTTGGTGGTCAAGAAGTATAAAAATATCATAATGTCAGCAAGTATGTATCATTTATGTGTCAAGCAGTACACTCAGTGCTTTGTATATTTTAACTCTAATTCTCACAATAACGTAGCAAGAGGAATTATTATTCTTGTTTAGCCACTGAGATAAGATCAGAGAGGTTAATTACCTTGCCCCAGTCTCTGGGTTAGTAAGTGATGGATTCTTTCGGTCTCTAAAACCTGTGCCTAAGGCACATGGAGGAGCTGCTTGCTTGTTGCCCCACCCACCCCCATGTGCCCATCAGCGTGGCAGGCACTCTCCTCAGTGCTGGGGAGGTAAAGACGCCTAAATGAACCATTCATAGTCAGATATACTAACTGCTCTGATAAATAGTGTAGCGAATGCTGTGGAAAAGCAAGGCAGAGATCCCTAAATCAGACTAGGGTCAGGAGCAGGGCAGGGCTCTGATGAAAAGCAGATGGGATCCTGCAGGTAAAGCCTCCAGCTGCCTACCTGGAATGCAGGTGTTCCCAGGCGGCAGCAGCGGGGCAGGGTGGAGGAGGAGGAGTGGTTACCACTGAAGGTGGGGCAGCTGTTATCACCCCGACTGAAGGCGGAGGCTTGTGGTGGAGCCCCTGGAGCAGGTGCGGCTGGTGAGGGGGCTGCTGAGTCACCCGAGGCAAGAAGAATGATGACGCCTGAACTCAGGCAACAGCTATGGGTAAGGAGAGGCAGATTTGAGAGAGATTTCCGAGGTTGCAAGTGAAGCAGAAGTAATGTTGATTGTTTAGACAGATTATGAATTGGAGAAGAGGGAGGAGCCTCCCCAGGTTTCTGGCTCAAGTGCTATTGCCTGAGGGGGCGGGGACAGGAAGAGGAAGAACAGATTTTAGCACATCCATTGCTTAGAGTCTGCAAGCTGTCCCAGCTCCCACAGCGTCAGGAGAGACAAACCAGTCCCTTGCAGTAGACATAGTGACCATGAGAAGGGGCTCAGCTGACCAGAGGAGCAGGAGGAAAACGGTGCTGTATCTCCCTAACCTCTAACATCATGTCCCAATTAATATTTGTGATCTCGATGAAATGTTAGCATGCTGAGACAGTAACCCCAAAATTGTTTCGGATGACAATGTTTCCTTAGGTTTGAAATATCTTTTAATCTCAGGAATTTTAGAGTTAAATGTAGAAGCAAACCCAGGAAATTGACAGTTTTTGCATTAAGGGACCCGTGCATATATGGTACTTTAAGTATTTGTAATATTTATGGGAATTGAGCCTATTAAACAAGCAGCCTGTTTCCAATATTAATTTATAGTCGAATAATTAACTTAGGCTTATGACTCTAAGTCAGAAAATAGAAGAATATCTCACCAAGCTTAAAAACAGGATTAGAAGTTTTAGAAGAATTAAAAGATATGCTTATATGCTTAACATCTATGTACAAGACTAATTTTAGGTTTTTTTTAACTTGTCAATGATGCCCAGATCTCAGTTCTTAAGGGCTTTAAAATATTTTTTAATTGACAAATAAAAGTTGTAACTATGTATAATAAGGTTTTGTGTGTTCTTTAGATAATTTAAATAAGAAGGAAATAAAATGTATAAATGCAGTCTAAAGTGCCTAATGGTATTTTTTATTAAGTTTTGTATATTAGTGTGATACATTAGTCAAAACTTTCTTAAAATCGATTGTTAAAATTTTTTAGTTTTAAGAACAGAATGATAAGAACTGAACTAAACACTCAAGAAAGACCTGGAATTTTCATTTCTAATTTCAGTACATCCCTTATTTTTTTTTTAAAAAGCTCCTGAAAAATCTTTTCTGTTCACAAAGGCCACCCAAAGCCATTAAAAAAATCACATTGACGTGATGTATGCCCAAATGAAAAAGAATGCTATATAATGTTTCCCAATTAATATATATCTGTGGTCCCCAGCCCTCAGGCCTGGTCCCTGTCTGTGGCCTCTTAGGGACTGGGCTGCAGAGCTCCACTGCCTCCCTCCCCCACCGTGTCCCCCCATCCCCCCAACCCATCTGTGAAAAAATTGTCTTCCATGAAACCAGTCCCTAGTGCCAATAAGGTTGGAGACCACTGATATATATGATATACTTTTAGTAACATATTCTCAAATATAGTTGGCCCTCCCTATCTGTGGGTTCCACATTTGTGGATTTAACCAACCTCAGATCAAAAAGATTTTTTAAAAAATTACATCTGTATTGAACATGTACAGACTTCTTTTCTTGTCATTTTGCCTAAACAATATGGTATAACAACTATTTACATAGCATTTACGTTGTGTTAGGTATTATAAGTGATCTAGGGACAGTTTAAAGTGTATGGGAAGAAGCGAGTAGTTATATACAAACACTACACCATTTTATATCAGGGACTTGAGCATCAGCACATTTTAGTATCCATGCGGGTCCTGAAACCAATCCCCTATGGATACCTGGATACCGAGGGATGACTGTATACATATCATATGTTACATATTACCTATAATAATAACTATATATCTCAATATTTACGTGTGTATATGTATGTGTGTGCATTCCTTTCTCCTCGCATAGGAGAGGCAACTGTAGGCAAGCACTGTGCCCTAGGGGTTGGATAATCTTGTCTGAAAGCTGTTTTTCCACGGCTCTGGTATTCAGTAACCCATGTAGAGAACAAAGGGATTTTGCTCCGTGAAGCGTAATTGCCTGCTGAATAAATAAATAAATAGATGAAGCACTGCGAGCATCAAATGAAGGTAAATATTGACCCTGACACCATATGTTTCTGGGGGTGCCAGCTGAAGTGTGCTGGCAGGTTCGATCAGTCAGGGGCCCTGCCGGCCTGCAAGCAGGAGAGACTGAAATACGAAGGCCCTCCTGCTGTGTCTTCATCTCCCCACTCCCCAGCTCCTCCACCAAAGGCAGCTCACAAAGTCAAAAATCCAAAAGAAGAAGAATAGAATGGATATTGGTTGCCTAGCTTCAGATGGTCCCATGGGAGTCTTTGTTAAGACAGACTGAGGACAGACATATCTTTGTTTTATTTTACCTTTAATTAAGATGGGAGAAATGACTCTCTTGGGTCAGCCCTATGAGTGTGTGGGCAACTCCAGCATGCCCTGGTGGAGGAACAGAGCTCCTGTCCTCCAGCACGTCACTTGCTGTCACTTCTTTCAGCCCCAGTTTACTCGACCTCACAACGAGGATAATAATACTGGTTCTGTCTTTGTCTCAGGTTTCAGAAGCTCAAGTGAATTAACTATTTAATATATAACAGGGCCTGGAGAAAAGGACTGTGAATATAAGAAAGTCACTTACAATGACTTCTGAGTAGCAGGAAGTCACTCTGGAGTATCCTCTCGCCCCACCTTTGCCTTCTGTCCCCCTCCTGCTTTCCAAGCCCGGGTGGCCAAGGAGGGGCAAGGACAGGATAGTCAGCTGCCATGGTGACGTTTCTGGAGGGATTCCTACTCTACTCCTAGGTCAAATACCCAGTGTAGCATCCAACACACTTTCTAAATACCTTGCCCTGGTTTTTCTTTACTTTTAAATTTTTCTTTAAAAGATTAATCCAAGAAGGATCAAGGAAGATCTGTATAATCATTCCAGCAGTTTGTAACACTGGTGTTTGCATGTGGTTATTATTATAATATTACTACTATTTTTTTACTAATTATCTTGTGTGATAGTTGCACTGGTCTCAAATTTCTTCTATAATTGTTCATTTTTCCATTTGTTCTGCATAACCAGGTCTAAAATAAAGTATATCTTTAAGAAATAATTTTTATTTAGAATTATAGAATAATTTCTATGGATGTAAAAGTAATAGAAATTCATAAAAGACTTACATGTGAAGCAAAGAAAAGCAGACACAAGCCTTCAAAGGGATCATCTATGATACTATCATATGCATTACATTAAAGGTCATAGGAAATCAAGAAGGGGGCGGAGAGGAAGGGAGGCCTAAAAACCTACCTATTGGGTACAGTGAACACTGTTCAGGTGATAGGCACACTAAAAGCCTAGCTTAAGCATTATAAAAGGTATCCAAATAACAAAAACATTTGTACCCCCTTAATATTTTGAAATTTTTACAAAGATAATTTATTGAGATGATATTCACACAACATAAAATTAACCATTTAAAAGTGAACGACTCTGTAGCTACACTTTCCTGCTTCTTTGTACACTTTGTGACTTTCTGCTAAAAACTGGCCATTTTAATATTATCCAACTGGATATTGGATTCTCTCCCTTACCACGGGCTTGCTGTTCTTTACTGTAGAAAACTGCAATCATCCATTTGTTTAATAACTTTTCAAAACTATTTTTTGCAAAGACTACATTTTTTGTTATGTGTGATCACTGAAATATCTGTTACTTTGCTTGTAATTAGCTGGTGTTTTGACAGAGATTTCCTTGAATTCCAGGAGCTAAACACAAAACAAAAAACAACCCTCCCAATCTTTGCGCATTGGCTCTGTGATGAGTCACTCCTTTAATACTTCGCCTGGCTGTTTACGACTCTGCCTGAGCCTTCACTCCCTGCTTGCATTGAGCCTAGCGATCAGCCAGAGGTGAAAGTTTAGGGTCTTCTCAGGTCTTTTCTGAGCCTGCATCCTATCCTGGTACGCATGTGGCTTTCTAAATTTCCCGGTATACATGAATGCTTTGGAATGCCCTGATTTCCCAAAGAAACTCCCCAGCTTTTCTTCCCAGGCTTTCGGCTATTTTATTTCTCAACCTTACCTTTTCCCTCAGGTGACTGAAGATTTTTTGTTTGCCTTACAGGGTTTCCAAGCAATGCCTGCTGCTTTTCTACCCTGAGTGTGTTCTGAGATAGGTGAAACAGAAACAAGTGCCTCACATCAGTCCTTCAAGTATCCAGACAGGTTAGAACAGACAAACACGATAATTTGTGCATAAAGTCTGCTCTGTTTCCTCTGGAACTAGGATCACACACTGGGAACACAGGCTGCTGTCTTAAAGATCAATGCTGGGCTTCCTTCCTGGCTTCCCTTCCCCCATTCCCTTCTTTCCTTTGTCAAATATTTTCTGAGTACCTAGTATGTGTTAGGTGCTGGGCTTAGAACCAGGACACTAAGGAAAATTAGTAATGGTCCTAAACTCACTCGCCTACAGACAAGTAGGAAGGACAGACAAATAAGGGAGGAGTTTCAGCTGAGTGTATCAAGTGACGTGACGGTGCCAGCAGGCACTGGTCCCTTTAACGATAGGAACTGGACAACAAATGAACCAGGCTATTAGAAGGACAGAATCGGAATTTTCTAATGAAACAAAGCTGAATGGCATTTTCCTAGGATATTTGAAATTTTTCTACATTTTTTTAATCCATGAGAAACATAGATTTTTATAAATTGATCCCCAGTATTACCCATTATACTGCAGAGCTCTAAAAGCCAGCTGAGATATGCTCATGGAATGCAAATATATTATTGATCATAAAAGGCATGATTGAATATTAAATAATAAATATTGTATTAAAAATCAGATATTTCCAAAGTCAAAGATAATTCTGTAACCTCTTTGCTATTTTGAATTAGCCATTAATTGTTACTACATATAAGATAGAATTGACTCCTCTTGTAAGCAGTAAAGTATCTTGGCACACTTAACGTGTGTGAGGCAATATCCTCCCATCAAAGTACTAACCTGGCCTGACCCTGCTTAGCTTCTGAGATTAGAAGAGATCAGGTACACTCAGGGTGGTATGGCCATAGGTAGATTCTGACTTAACATATATTCAAGTTCATTCCATTGGTCTTTCTCACTTAATAAAGAGGAAAAATGACTCTTGCTTTCAAAGAATGAAATCAAATTATAGCAACTAATAAAATAGAAATAAACCAATAAAAAGAAAAGATTAGTTGAAATGTTGAGCTGATTTGACAGAATCTAAGACTTTTGGCCCATTGGGTTTTGGCCAAAGTCCATACATTTTAAAATGCTTTAGTTTGAAAATTAATCATTTTGTTTCAGTTTTGTTGAATGGAACAACGTGTGGTTTAAGAAGGTAAAGATTAAATGATTAATTACTTGGAATACTGGATGAGAAAAACTCATTTAGAATATAAGTTTCTGGTCAAGTGTGGTGGCTCATGCCTGTAATTCCAGCACTTTGGGAGGCCATGGTGGGAGGAACATTTGAGGCCACAAGTTCAAGACCAGCCTGAGCCACACGGTGAGACCCTATCTCTACAAAAAAGTAAAAAAAAAAACACAGCCAAGTGTGGTGGTGTAACACTCAGGAGGCTGAGGCGGGAGGATGGCTTGAGCCCAGGAGTGTGAGGCTTCAGTGAGCTATGATTATATCACTGCCCTCCAGATCCTGGGCAACAGAGCAAAACTCTGTTTCTAAAAACGAAAAAGCTGAATAGGGCTGTCTCTGCCCTCAAGAAGCTTGCAGTCTAATAGAGGAGACAGAGATACATAAAATACATTCAGTAATTACAATACTGTAGTCAGAAAACAATCTACTCAACAAGAAAAAAAAAAATCATGGTCGGGTGCCGTGGCTCACGCCTGTAATCCTAGCACTCTGGGAGGCCGAGGTGAGTGGATCGTTTGAGCTCAGGAGTTTGAAACCAGCCTCAGCAAAAGTGAGACTCTGTCTCTACTAAAAAACAGAAATAAATTAGCTGGACAACTAAAAATATATAGAAAAAATTAGCCGGGCATGGTGGCACATGCCTGTAGTCCCAGCTACTCGGGAGGCTGAGGCAGAAGGATTGCTTGAGCCCAAGAGTTTGAGGTTGCTGTGAGCTAGGCTGACACCATGGCACTCTAGCCAGGGTGACAGAGTGGGACTCTGCCTCAAGAAAGAAAAAAAAGAAATAAAAAGAAAAAAGAATCCACATATTGATTTTTCTAGCATCCTATGTAATATAGGACCTTTTATATAATAGTGATCTAGCTAAAGATGAATACTTGGTAAGAACTATTATTCTATAAGACTGCAAATTCCATGAGGATGGAGACCAGTTTGTTCACTCCTATGCCTGGCACACAATGATGGTTAATGAGTACTGACAGAGTTGTAAAATGAAAGAAAATATGTTAACAAAAGGGGAGTCTGAGTAGCATTTGTAAAGTGTATGATTCACATGACAGAAAAACTTGATATATAAAAGCACATATTTGTGAAAGATATAAGGCATAGGATTATTATTTACCTTGAACACATGGTCTTCATTTTGACTTTGACTTGTCAAACAACCCTGGGTATTTAAACCATGATTTGTGTAGTTGGTTGCCCCTGCCTGCTGTCTATGCCTCAACTACCTAGTGCTTCCTGCTTAATGGCCCCTATCTGGGGACCCATGTGGTTCGAGAGAAGCCAATTTTGCCTATTGCTCTGGAGGTGTGTTTTGATAGGCTAGGCCAGTTAGCACATCGCCCTTTAGGCACGGTGATTACTTTAGGGATGGGCAACAGCATCATCATCATCATTATCATCATCCTCATCATCATTTTCACAGCTCTTGTTTATTTACAAGTGCCAGACACTCTTCTAAGCACTGCACTAGCCCATTTGATCCTCACAGCAAACCCATGGGGTAGGTGCTATTATAACCCCCTCTGTGCTGCTCTGAGGTGCAGAGCTGGTAAGTAGTGAGCTGGGATGGATCCTGAGCCCAGTCTGGCTCTGGAATCTATGCTCCTAACGACTTCACTGTAGTGCTTGTGACTCAGGCTGGTCCATCAGGGTGAACCCTGGGCCTTCAACTGAGAACGTCAGGGTGGGTGGCTCACTTCATTGTGCGGTGTGGAGCCCAGATGTGAGTCCTGGACCTGCTCCAGCATCTGCTTGCTTCAGGGGAAGCCGGGCTGAGTCCAGGGCCAATCCGTGGAGGCGGCAGAGGTGAAAGGACACAGAGAACTGGAATCAGTATGTGGATGATGCTGTGAATTTTGTAGTCAGTGAGGCAATAAACTCTCTTTATTTTAGATGTTGACTTGAGTTGGGTTTCCAAAAGCATCCTGACATCATTTGATTTACAAAAAATTATATACATGCACTCTTTTTTATATATATCTGCTTCATGAAAATATTTGAACCTGTATCTTTCACTTATATTTACCAATGAATGTGGTATACAGACATTAATAATATTAAACATGTTATTTTGGCAGAAAAGAGTAGTATAAAAAGTAATATTCTTACTTAACACCATACTTCTTAAATTCTCAAGATGACATTTTGTTCACATTTTAGCATTTCTGAAATTGGAGTACATTCTATAATTGTTGTTGACCTCAATTAATTGGCAGCGTTTTTCTTTTTTTCTTAGTGGTAAATAAAATAACAATTACTAACGTAGTTGATGGCATCTTAAGGTCAATGAAATATAGTGATAGTAATTTAGTTATGGTTGGATGTATTTCCACTCTTAAGTATTGCTTTATCTTGTCTATAACCTGGACTAAACATATTCAAATACATATGTTATATGTACATACAAAAAAGCTTCAATTAATTTCATACTTTCCTAGAGTTTTGGTGGTCTCATGTTACAAGTAGTGGTGAATTATAAATGAGAAAAATTAATAAAGTTAGACTTAAGGGCAGAAGTCCTATGATCAAATGCAACTTTGACAAGGATTAGAGACACTTTATTTATCTCCTTGTGTCTCAGTAACTTCATCTGTATTATAATTCAGGGGTGAGATTAGGTGATCATTAAAGCTTGTTAAAGTTTATTAAAAAGGTCACTTCTCATTTTGGGCAACTTGACCAAGTCTTCTAAAGGAACAGATTATTACAATTTTTTTATTGGTATTGTCTTGGACGTCAGCTGAAGTGCTATCTCTCATGGCATTCAGTGTTTATTCACATCCTGCTGAGTGTGAACTCTGGTCTGTAAGTTGCACAAGAAAGGTCTGAAGGATTTCCTATTGGCCTAATTGCTCATCTGAGTTAACTTTTACAGAAAATAAGGAAATATCTCACTAAACTTTTGAGATCCAAGTGCCAATCACAGAACCCACTAATACACAAGGCCACGAGAAGCCTCAGGGGTAAAATACATATTTAGGTATACAGCAATGGGCTGTATGCTTCCTCTAACTCTTCGTTATCACATCAACAAAAGTTATCTTTGAGTAAGAAGATGGATAGCTGGCAAAGTAAGAGTTTGCCGGAAGGTAATCAAGCTAGAGTCCAGCTGAGGGTGCTCAAAGGAAATCTGCATGTAGCATGCCAGAGGTGAAGCTTGTACAAGAAATCTCACTTATCCATTCAACACGTGTTTATTGAGAGTCGACTGTCAAGGACCATACCAGGTGCTTGGGATACAACAGTGAACAAGTCAGACATGCCCCTGCTTTCACGGACCTACAGTCTAGTAAGGAGGTGGGAATTATGCAGATGATTACACATGGCACCCAGTCCAGACTTGGGAGTCGGGAGAGCTTCTTGGAGGAGGGAGAGCAAAGTTGGATACCTGAGCAGCAAGTGGGCTATACCAAGATGAAAATGGGGAAGCAGGTGGAGATTTTGGGAAGAGGCAGTTTTTAGGAAGAGGAGGGTGTAAAGCTGAGAAAACAGCTCACAATGAGAGAGGGTATGAGGACTCAGGGGCTAAAAGTCAGTGATTCACAGACCATCTACTGAACACCTACTCTGTCAGGTGATACAGTTGCTAGTAGAGATTTTCTTATTTTCTTTCTTTTCCTTTCTTTCCTTCCTTCCTTCCTTCCTTCCTTCCTTCCTTTCTTTCTTTCTTTCCTTTTTTCTTTTGCAACAGACTCTTGCTCTGTTGCCCAGGCTAGAGTGTCGTGGCATCAAGCTTACAGCAACCTCAAACTCCTGGGCTCTAACAATCCTTCTGCCTCAGCCTCCCGAGTAGCTGGGACTATAGCCATGTGCCACCATGTCCAGCTAATTTTTGCTATATATTTGCTATATATATTTTTAGCTGTCCAGATCATTTCTTTCTATTTTTAATAGAGACGGGGTCTAGCTCTTGCTCAGACTGGTCTCGAACTCCTGACCTTGAGTGATTCTCCCTCCTCGGCCTCCCAGAGTGCTAGGATTACAGGCGTGAACCACCGCGCCTGGCTGCTAGTAGAGATTTTCTTGGCAATGTTTCCCCCTCTTGTTTTGATGTGCATGTTTGGCCGCCTAATGTTCCTCATTTTACATTTTTATAAGACTAATACTTAAAATTTAAAAGATTTATCTGGCCATAGAAGTAATGTTTATGGGAAAAAATTATAAAAATAAATCAAATCATAGAAGACAAAATTACTCATAATTCTACCACAAAGATAATCATTGTTGATATTTTAACATGTATAAATCCAATCCTTACTCTATGCATGCAGGCTATAGTTTTAGTGTTTGATCCCTCCAAATCTCATGTTGAAACTTGATCCCCAATGTTGGAGGTAGGGCCTAATGGGAGGTGTTTGAGTCACGAGAGTGGATCCCTCATAAATAGATTAATGCCCTCCCTGGAGTGGGGGTGAGCGAGTTCTCACTCCATTAGTTCCCCTGAGAGCTGTTGTTAAAAAGAGCCTGGCACCTCCCTCTTCTCTTTCTCGCTTTCTCTCTTGCCATGTGATCTTTGCACACTCTGGCTTTCTTTCACCTTCCACCATGGGTGGAAGCATCTTGAAGCCCTCACCAGAAGCAGATGTTGGCACCCATGCTTCTTGTACAGCCTGCAGAACTGTAAGCCAAATAAACCTCTTTTCTCTACAAATTACCTATCTTCAGGTATTCCTTTATAGCAGCACAAATGGACTAAGACAGACAATGCCCATTTAAAAGGTGATATTATAAACTATACTTTGTCTTTTAAAAATGATTTAAAATATGCATTTGTGAATGACTAGGTAACACATGTACAGAATAACAGGATGCAAAATTCTAAAGAGGAATATAGTGAAATGTTAACTCTCCGTTCTAGACTATCCACCAACCACACATGCTCCCTCCTCAGAGGAAATTACTATTTTCAGCTTTTCTTGGCAACTTCTTAATCAGAAGGCTAGATGTGAGTTCAGAGGTCATCTACTCCAGATGTTTCTTTGCCAGATGTTACAATGGGTTGCTCCTTCCTTAGGATACTATCTCTAAGGAAGACCAATGTGTCATTATCAGATGAAAGAGATGGAAATCCAGCATGCTGGGCATCATAGTCTAGAGGCACCACAATAGTCCAGGTCCTTATTTTACAGGGAAGCATACTGAGGCACAGAGAGCTCATGGGACTTCTTTAAAGTCCCATAGCTAGTTTGACTTAAAATAAAAATGACTGCAATTCTCCTTACCTTCTGTGTTAAGCCAAAAATAATTTAAAAAAAAGATTGCAGGATAATTAAAAGCTAATTTCCCCATTCTTTTCATCAAATTTCTATGGGTAGACTACTACACCTATCACTAAGCTGGTGTTAATTAAATTAAGTTGATATGCTTTATTCAGGAAGCAAACCAGAGTACATTAACCAGGTAAAATAGTTAACCCAGGCCAAGCGTGGTGGCTCACAACCTGTAATCCTAGCACCCTGGGAAGCTGAGGGGGGAGGATTGCTTGAGCTCAGGAGTTTGAGACCAGCCTGAGCAAGAGCAAGACTCTACTAAAAATAGAAAAATTAGCCATGTGTTGTGGCATGCACCTGTAGTCCCAGCTACTCAGAAGGCTGAGGCAGGAGGATCACTGGAGCCCAGGAGTTTGAGGTTGCAGTGAGCTATGATGAGGCCACTGTACTCTAGCTGGGGTCACAGAGCAAGACTCTGTCTCAAAAAAAAAAAAAAACAACCAGTAGTCAATACATTAGAACCTAAGTGTACTTAGGTTAGAACCTAGAAAAATTGGAGTCCATTTTAAATGGAGGCCAATTTCATTAACCAGTAATGTCAGCTTCTTTTGTTTAATATAAAAATCTATTTTCATTTTTAATTATTCCATACTCATTGTAAAGCATTCAGACTTTTTTTTAAAAAATAGACAAAAATCTCCAGGATCACTGGGGCATGGTAAAAAAAAAAAAAATAGACAAAAATGGACTTTCCTATTTGCACTATTACATAAGCTGCTCTTTTTTTCACCTTACTGCTTAACGTGGATAATTTTCTATGTTAGTCCATATACGTTCGTTTCATCTTTTCTGGATTTTCTATTATATGCATGTACCATAATTAATTTAGCAAATTGAATCGGGCATTTAGATTGTTTTAAAAGTTTTAATATTATAAACATGCTATACTAAATATCATTTTACACATATCTGCGTCTATTATTTGATAAGGATAAATTCCTAGATGTTGAATTTCTGGATCAAAGTATATGCATATTTAATTTATTGTATTTATGACAGATTGCACTCCAGAAAGCCTGAATCAATTTATAGTTGTACCAACAATGTATCAAAATATCCATTTGTCCTAATCTTGGCAATCTTTGGAATCTCTTTCAATTGAATAGGCAAAAGATATTAATCTGTTATTCAAAAACTAAAAAAAGCTCCCCAAGGGACTTACCAGCTAGCTCCCCCATCCTAATTTTTGCTAGCTTGCATTTGAACAGAGAAGGGGAAATTAGGTGTTTCAAAGCCAAAGTTCTAAACTATGTATGCTAAATAAAAATCATAGTAACGTATTCACTAACAAGGATTAACAACCCTGCAAAATAAGAATTCTCAGTAAACCCCAAGGAACATTTCTTTGGAGATCCCAAGGATGAAGAACCAGCTTAGATTGTAGGGCAGTGCAGGGAAATGATTTCCCTTGAAACGTAGGTATCAGCCTCGAGGCATTCCAATAAACGGGATCTAAGGCTTCAATACTTAGAAGAGAGGAGAGCTGGTTAATGACATATATATGAAGTGAGTCAGAAGGCAGGATGGTCTTAAAAACTGGATGTGCCTGGGCACATACTATATTAGAAATAAAAGTGAGTAAAGTGTCCAAATAAACTAAGAAGTACTGAGACCAAAACAGGGATATTTTCCTTTCTTAATAACTACTGTTTCTGATGTTATCTACTTGGCAGGGTCTTCAATGCTTTTCCCCTGAAAGGGATTAATTTGATGGATCAAGTAGAATAATAAGGAGGCCTACTGATGAGGAATGACCCCCCCCCCCAATTATTCACAGGTAATTAGGAGAACTTTTATTATTTTTTGGAAATATGATCTCTAGAGCAGTGGTTCTCAAAGTTTGCTTGCCAACCAGCAGCATAAGCATCACCTGGGAACTTGTTAGAAATACACAAATTCTCAGGCCCCACTCCAGACCTTGAATCAGAGACTCTGCAGGTGGGGCCCAAAATCCCTGCTTTAACAAATCCTGGTGACTGCGCTGCATTGCCCTTGGGTATTTATGTAACTAAATTGTTTACTTATTTATTATCAATGATTTCAACCTGTTTTTTTCTTTTTCAAGTTACAATTAACTTTCTGAAGTTTGGAAAGTGAAAAATTATAAAAAGATGACAGAAGACATGAATGGTTTAGATACATCTTTCTAAAGAGAATATAGTGTTTTAAAAAGAATTCTGAGTCTTTCTGGCACTTTGAAGTGCATATTTCAGCAAGGGGTGTGGGACGGTTCTATGTAAAGTGAAACAACTTCTTCCAGGATGAGTATTCCTACAGCCCTTCACAGATGGAAGCCCTACACATTTCGGTAGAGTTTTATATATTCTGAATTTGTCATTTGACTCATTTACGTAGGCTCATTATGACAAAATATCATCTTGACCAAAGAAAATATTTTGTTAAAATATCTCTGAAAAGAGTTCAAGGGTTTGACGCTAAACTTCAAATAGAGTGTATTATGTTATGCACATGTTGAAAATGATAGGATTTTCCTGGGGGGGAAATGTGTTTAAACAGGATCTTGTTAATTTGTTTTTCTGGATAGACAAAGTCTTCCTCCAAAATTTTGAGGAAGATGTATATTCAACTTTTTATGAAACTGCAAAACTGTTATCCAAAGTGGTTGAACCATCTTACACACACACCATTGCTCCACACCCTCACTGATACTTGGTATGCTGATATATAGCTTCGTATGGTAGCTACTCTATTAGGTCTGTAGCGGTATCTTATGATGATTTTAATTTGCAATTCCCTAATGACTAAGGATGTGAAGCATCTTTCCATGTGCTTATTTGCCATTTGTATCTCTACTCCAGTCATTCCACTCCTTTTATTTCCAAAAGAAATAAAACCATACGTCCACATAAAGACATGAACCTTTCTAGGGACTGAATTGTGTCTCCTCAAAATTCATGTGTTGAAGCCCTAATCCGATGTGACTGTGTTCAGTCAGGGTCTGTTAGGAGGCAATTAAGTTAAATGAGATATAAGGGTGGGTTCTGATTCTATAGGATTAGTGTCCTTGTAAGAATAGACCCCAGAGGGAGCTCAGGCACACTCAGTCTTCCCAGCCCCCGATCTTTCCTTCCTTCTCTTTCTCTCCCTCTCTCCCTTCTTCTCTCCCTCTCCTCCTGTCTCTAAAAGGACACAGTGAGGTATGTGAGCACACAGCAAGATGGAGGGTGCCTTCAAACCAGGAAGAGGCACAGAAACCCACCAGGCTGGAACAGAGATCTTGGACTTGCGGTGTCCAGAGCTGTGAGGAAACGGCTGTTGTTTAAACCATCCTGTCTACGGCATTTTGTTAAGGCAGCCTGAGCTGACTAATACAATCTGCATGGCGGCTTTATTTGTAACAGTCAAAAACTAGAAACTGGCCAGGCATGGTGACTCATGCCTGTAATCCTAGCACTCTGGGAGGCCGAGGCGGGTGGATCGTTTGAGCTCAGGAGTTCGAGACCAGCCTGAGCAAGAATGAGAACCAACCCCCTCCCTCCCCCCATCTCCACTAAAAATAGAAATAAATTAGCTGGACAACTAAAAATATAGAAAAAAATTATAAATAAAAAACTAGAAACCACCCAAATGAAGGGAAAAACAAATTATGGTATATACATACAATGGGATACTATTGAGCTATAAAAATACATGAACTACTTATATTCACAACAGGGATAAATCTCAAAATGATTGTGCTGAGTGAAACAAACTAGACAAAAAAAGAGAGTACACTATATGATTCCAGTTACATAAACTCCAGAAAATGTAGTTAACTGAGAGTGACAGAAAGCAGATCTCTGGTTGCCTGGGAAGTGAAGTGTGGCGAGGAATAGGAGGGAGGGATTACAAAGGTACAGGAGGAACTTTAGCGGGTGATGGGTGATGGATGTGTGTATTAGCTTGATTGTGGTGTTGGTTTCATGGGGGTACATATATATCAAAATGTATCAAATTGTATACTTTAAATATACACCATTTATTATGTGTCGATCATACTCAATAAAGTTGTTTTTAAAAACCCTGTGGAATCCTATTATCTCTAGGAAGCTCTAATTTTGTGTTAAATAGAATTTAAGTTTTATTTCCTCTGGTTCCTGATAAAGAAATGGAAAAGAAAATGCCTTACTCAGAAAAGGTTGTCATATGTATCAGACATCATGATTTTGTATCTTTCCCTGTGAAGAGCCTGGAACAGAATCCCTGACTCCCCCCAAACCCAGCCTTTCCATTACCATCTGAGGCAAAAAGACAAAAAGCAAAAATCCCCCAAACCAAATCAAACAACCATAAAACAGGTGGCAGCAAAACGCAGAAACAAATGATTACACTTGGGCATTTTGGTTTTGCAAGCTTAGAGGGCTCAGCTGGATATTGTGGTAAAGAATGAAAATCTGCTGACACCTTTCAATCATATTTGATAACTGATACAAGGAATACTATATTACAGATAAAGCAAGGTCTCCACCGGTAGAGATTTTATAGAATAACAAGGTGTCAGCTCATAAGTCAGGCAAAACTTTGAAAATAAAACCCAAAGCCGAACACAGAATTTGATTAGAAATTCAAAACCTGCTTCAATTTCACAGAAAGCTTGGAAGATAAAATAGGGTTTCATTCTTAGCCTTAGGTAAGGTTCCTGCCAAACATGAACTTTATATCTCACTTGGGGCGGGGGGGAGCGTGCCAATCCACTGTTTAGATGGGGCGACAATAGCAGGAAAGGACGAGGCTTCTTACAGAAGGCCCTTTGTGGCAAATTACTATGGGAGGAAACCCTCTCAAAGTTGCAAATTGTTCATTTCATTTCTACTGTGCTGCGGAAGCCAGGTTTTTTGTTTGGTTTGTTTTAAGTGCAAAAGTTCTAGGTTTTGAGCTTGGGCTACCCGGTCAACAAGTGGTGCTCTTGCTCTTTCTAATACTGAATACAGAGTAGAGTTTTCCGGGAGGCCTACCGTCAAGCCTGCCCCGCGTCCTCCCCTTGTTTCCGAACCGCTACCCTACTCCGGATTAACTCGCTGAAGGTTCCCAGCTGGAGAGCACAGATTGCACCTGCTCCGAAACCCAGCGGGGCCCAGGCCTCCTCCGCAGCTCACTCAGCCCCAGCTGCCTGTGCACGGACGCGAGGACCCACCAGGGGTCACTGCAGCCTCGGAGCTATTGTGCCCGCCAGTCCTGGACGCGGCCGGCCTCGCGGAGGGCGTGGGGCAGGGATCGTTGAACGCTGGGGTCCGAGCTGAACTGCCCCCAGTCGACCAGGGCCAGCCTTCGGGTCTCCCTGGGAAACCGACACAGCGAGCTGCGGACCGCCCCTCTGCTGGGGCGCAGCGCCCCGCTTCCTCGCGCGGACCTTCCCGCACCTCGCCACTTGGACCACCTCCGCTCCACCCTCCGCCCCCAGCTGATACCCCACCCAGAAGGGACTCCCCTGCTACGGCCATCGGGGGGGAGCCCCCAGCTTCGCTTCAGGGTATTTTGCAGACGCCCGAGCCGGGCCCAGCGGCACCTGGGCTGCTCCCGCCCAGGGCGCCACCCCTCGCGCTGCCAAGAGAACTTTCCACTTTTCCCGGAGCCGGCGCGGCCTGGCGCGCCCTGGGCACACCTCCGCCCGCCCGCCCGCTGCATTCCCAGCTGGGGCGCCCGCGGGTCTCCCGACACCCGGCTTGTTTGAATGTTCCGCAGAAGCAGCACTCCGCCGCCGCGGCAGGGCATTCCTGGAGGGAAAGCTTGAACTTGGCCATACACGGCCCCCCGTGATGAGCTCGAAGGTCCCCAGAGGGGAGCCGCACCCCGTGACGAGCTGACCTCCCCTCGCTGGTGTCGGTAAGGAGCCCGTTGTCCTTTCCAACCCTCTCCTGGCTTCTCAGTGCCCGTGGGTTGGAGTGTGGGGGTAGCGAGCCGAGTGACGACCCTCGCTGCTGCCCCTGCGCCCCTGGCTGGGGCGTCGTGGATGCCCCTGACAAAAGAAAAGCCGAGCGCTCCCCATTCGGCGGACCGCGCCGGGGGCCGCGGGGCGGGGTCGCAGCTGGGAGGGCGCGCCCGCGGGGGACTCCGCAGGCCGAGGGGAGGCCGGTGCGTCGCAGCCACGCTCGAATTGGTGCGGTTGCAGGGAGCTGCAGAGCTTCCAGGGGCTTCCAAGTCCAGGGAGGGCCTCGAGTTCTCGTCCCTCCCTTTTCTTGTATCTTGCCCCCATTGCCAGGCGACTTTTGTCGTCCCCAGGATTGCCGGAGGGCCCGCGGCGCCCCCGCCTTCGGAGGAGTCGGAGCCGCAGGATGCGCGGGGACGCGCCGCCGCCCTCCGAGCCCAGTTCCGCCGGCGTTTCCCTCGCGGCTCCCGGGCGCTGACTCTCCCAGGCTTCTCCGCCCTTCTAGCTTCCCGCAGCGCCGGGCGCCTCGGCCTCGCGGACCCGGACCCCGCCGGTAGCTGCTCCTCTGGCCCTGGCCACGGTGTGGACAATAAATTAATGCATCGCGCTTGAGGGGCAGGGGCGGCTAGGCGCCTCGGTCGCAGGTCTCGCCCGGCTGGAGACGGCCACAGCCGACATGGGCTGTTTCTGCGCTGTTCCGGAAGAATTTTACTGCGAAGTTTTGCTCCTGGATGAATCTAAGTTAACCCTCACCACCCAGCATCAGGGCATCAAGGTAGGTGCGGCCGGGAGCGCGTTCTGGGGGTCGGCAGCCGGGTGGGCTCGGAGGTCCGCCGCTTTGTTTGAGGGCTGTCACCGGTCGGTCGAGGCCGGCGGCTGCGTCTCTGCGCGGTGGGAAGGAGTGGCAGCCGCCCCTTGCGCTCGGAGAGAGGGTGGACGTGTTAGGGTGGGTTAACTTTGAGCTTCTTCATAAAGGAAAGTGAGTTTGACATCTCAAAGGTTATTGGACCCACCAGCACCCAGCTGCAATCCACGGTCCTGCAAGGGAGACCAAAACTCTTCCCCAAACCGGTTTCCTCCAAAAGAATCTGGGCCCCCTGAAGCTGCCAAAGAGGTGCAGAATTGATTATACTGGCTGCACCCTGCCGCAGCGTGAAAGTTCGGTTTCCCTTAGCTTTGTTGAAGGCTCATTTCTTGATAGTGTCATTATAGACGTAAACTAGTTCCCTCCTTGAAATACATTAATGGGTCATTGCGATTGTGTTGTCTGGGTTTGTAGTTGGGTAATGCTACGTTTAGACTGAAAATACTTTCCCTTTCCTCAAGTGAACTGGGCTTATCCGCACATTTAAGTAAACGTCTCTCAGAGCAACTCAGTAATAACTTTGCTCCTGTGTGTAGGTCATTAAAATGCAATTACTACATTAACCTAGAGAACCCAAACAAAAAGGCCGCGGAGCTTGCAGGATCCACTTCCTTAATTTTGATGAGTACCTACTTATGTTTATAGTTGACAACCTGACGGATGCGCCTGCGCGCTTGTTTTGCTCTTGCAACAATGTAACTACCTAGAGGAGATATGAATCTGGAGCGTTTTGTTGTTTTGTTTCCTTTTCTCCTTCGGTTTTAAATCACTAAGGCATTTTAGATAACACAGCAGCTGAGTCTGGTGAAGGGAAACCGCCCCCTTTATAATAGAGCTGGCCATATGAGAAATCATGTGTGGAGGCTGCCAAATATCCTCTCCTAGACTTGTCATCTCAGAAGCTAATCCTAATGGGCTAGGCCCTGGGCATTTCCTTTGTGAATCAGTTTTTACATAGCTTTATGCATACTGCAGTAACTGTTCCTGGGCTTAAAGTTTCAGCATTGATGTTGCCATTCTTGCTGTACAGAATTCTAATTTCATAGGCCTAATTATTTTGCAGGAGAAGGGGGTTAAAAAAAAAAAAGGTACAAGACTGTTAACCCTTTCCTTTAGGAAATTGTTTTGAATATTGTTTCCCCAGTAATTAGCGAAATTCAATCAGATTCTCAGGTGGTATTTCCTTTCAAGTACAATAAAACAGACACTTTGGGGGGAGGGTGTTCAATTTGTATTTTTAACTTTTATTTACGTTCCAAAATATCCCTCCCCCCACCCACCCACTGAAATCAGGAAAAGAACTTACTGGATAATGTAACATTTTTTGGTGTAGTTTGTGAATAAAATAAGCAAAAATCACAAAACATCCTAAATTATTGATAATATGTAGATTCTTTGTAGTGTGAGGGTAAAAACAATTAGGAAAAGATAACTAATGATCCGATGCTAAAACAACAAAGAAGTGTTTTTGAAGTACAAAGTCTAAATTATCTAAAGTAAAAAATCATCTGGAGTGTGAGCTTTCTATTTAATCTTGAAAGCTGGGCCTCTGTCAGCTGTGGAGCAGCATGTACGTTATTCTGTCAAGAGAGCAGCCAAGACTTGGGATCAAATGGAATAATTTTGTCAAAGAAACATGAATCAAAATCTTGATCCATAATTACTTTTTATAACCCAATGGTGCTTATCTTGTTTTACAAATAGGTTGAAAATTGGTGAGTGATTCAAAGGCAACAGCAACCTTATAATACTGTTATTTTGGATATAGGCCATATAACTAAACAATAATTGAAGCAGGCTTTTGTTAGAAGTAATCATTTCACAACAGGCTTGGCCTCTTTTGGTGTCACAGAAGCATGCCACAATTATTTTGATGGCCATGTGTATAACACAGATGTTGCCTGAAGTTAACCACAGTATCTGCAACTACCATGCTAGCATAAAAATGTATGTCTTAAGCACCTACCTACTTGTGGTATGTACCGAGTTAAACATTTTCATACGTGATATCATTTATAAATATACAAAAGCATCTTGCATGTAGACAATATTCAAACATTGAAAACATTAAATGTGTGTATATGTCATTGTTCTGTATATACTTGACATTTTCTTTAACTTTTCCCTAACTTTCTTATATTATGGTACATATGTGCAATTAATGTGTATTGTGTTCATTAGATAAAATTAACTCCATTTTAGTTCATAAATGAAAAAGTAAACAATTACTTCACAGTTAATAGTCAATAGCTACTATTATGGTGTGTTCCCCGGGATAGTACACTTGATAATTTTGATTATCACTAAAGTCAAATGAAGCAGGCAACATCAGTTATCCCATTTTCCCCTGAAATTAAGCTAGAAAAATCTCTATTTTTTGAATTTTCATAAGTATTTCTTAATATTTGTGATGACCTTTTTCCTATTTTGAATGAGTTGAAGACAGCTAATTTTGTGTTGAAATTATTCACGTATTTCATCTCTTAATAGAATTTTGCTGATTTCTAGATGGTTACTTAAGAATTTGCTCGTATTAATATTACTGTTAAAATAATGCATTGTGAGTTAGAGACAGATTAATCATAGTAAATGAAAATAGAAATATGAGTGAAGGTTGGTAAAACACTTTGTCATTTTGAAAAACACTTTGGATTTAAGAACCAAATTACAAAATGAAAAGTTAGTTATGAAGCGATTTTCTGCGACTTAGATCAAAGTTTTCCTTGACTTTAGAAAAAAATTGATGTCACCATTTAAAGCATTTCAGCCTGAAGATAATAGTTACACATCTTATATTTTAAGATGAATATCATTTAAATGGAAAATGATTTTCCAGAAAAACCCCAGAAAAATAGCACAATATCTTTGTATCCATATTAATGTTATGTAGATGTTTGTTTTCTTAACTTGCTTTAGAGGTGACCTCACCTTGACAAACAGGAAGTCTTTTCCACACAGTTCACAGTTTGAGCCCTATTCAAGATTAAAAACCCAGGTTTATATAGCTGAAAGCTGTTGGTTGTGTTTTGAGCCCCACAATAGCTTTTAGCTGTTTGTTCTCTGCTGCTATCTCTGTTGTTTATTCAAGTAAGGATTTCTGCTATGATTGGTCTTAGTTTTTTGGTAATGTTTGTTCTGGGAAACTTTTGTCCTTTGTAGTTCTCTGTGCTGGGGGAGGTAGAGATCTTTCTTTTTGTTCTCTTAGAAAGCAAAACTTGAATGTGGCTCAGACTTCTTTTATAGGTTGTCATTTGGTTAGCAAAAGATTTCCAGGGAAAAAAAATAGCAAGGTTAGTCCTTAAAATTGCTGCTGTAAATATGGAATAGATTAGTATTTTCAGCAAGACTTTCGTCCTTTGAGTAGTCATGTGATGAATACTGAGGCGCTCATTTTTCTTTAGATGTATTGACTAAATTAATGAAACCAATGTGACACTGAGATAAACTCCATTTTTACTTTGTAAATGATTTTCTAAAGATATACCATACAATTCAGCCAAAGTATACAGTTTATCCATTAACTGTTAAATGTTACCTCTCAGTCATCCTGAGGTTCCTGAGGGAATATTGTGAGTCAGTTTTGATGCTTTGATCAGAAACTTCCTAATAAACTGGAAAAACAATTATAAATTAGGGGCTTAAAGTATATGTATCTCATTTACCAAAAATTGTAATTTTCATTCCATTTGGACTGGTAAAGAAAATATCTCAGGAGATTGGGAAAAAAGTGAAAACCAATAGTTCTTCACAAATTATATCAAGTATATGTGTGAATATCTATATCCTTTGGTATCAACCACGTAAGGTACAAAGTCAAGGACCTTATAAATATCAGTTGAAGCAAGTAATTATACTTTACGTAACAAGATTTCTGTTAATATAAGATTGGCTGTGGGTCTTGATCGGTTAGTAAATTTGATGTTACTGGAATAGAAAGTGCTCCTCCTCCACACTACATCCAGGTTTCCAAAATTCAAATGTGATATCCAAATTGTGGCTATATAAGATTAACTAGTATATACATTGGTATATAATTGTCATATAAATACCCTCTCAATTTTATAAGGAGTTTTTTTTCTTGAAAAAAATTAAGTATACTTTTTATCATCCATGGCTTGAATATGACTTAGAAACTATTTAAGGGGGAAAGCATTGTTACCTCCAATGGCTTTATGGCTGTCCTTCTCTAGATGCTTAACAATATTATTGGTTGATGGTGAATCATGCTTTTTGCAGCCCAGTTACCGTGTTCTTGCATTCTATGATGGTAAGCTTGAACTGAAGTTGACCTAATGCAGTGCTTTTGTTGCTTTTGAGCATGGGTGAAGATAAGGTTAAATCTATTATAATTGTTGGGACAAAAGTCCAGACTCTACTTTGATTAGTCATATGGACAGTAGTTTGTTATTTTTATTTAGACACTTACAAGATGGAAAACTCATCTTTTGTTCGGTGGTTTGTGTCAGGTTTTATCCCAGTCAGTAGGGCTAAACAATTCCTTGTTGTGGGAGTCTGTCCTGTCCACTGTAGGACACTTAGCATTCCTAGTGTCCAGATGCCAGTAGCACCTCTTCCCCAGTAGTGACAACCGAAAATGTCCCCAAATGTTGCCAGATATCCCCTGATGCGCAAAATCACCCTAAGTTGAGAACCACTACCATAGAGGATAGCGGCTTTCTTTGTTCTTAGTGCTTTCTTTGGTGCTCAGTCTTCCACGCTGAAAGCAGGACAACTTTTGGATGCTTTCTGTTTTTTCCATTTTTCCCCCTCTTTTGGAATGGTGAGTTGTTTACCTATATTCAGTGAAAACAATATGATATCTATGTCTCTAACTTCATATTCTTATTCTCAGAGCATATCTGAAGTGATAAAAGCATGGGGTCTGGGGTCAGACCACCTGGGTTTAAATTTTGGCATCACTGATGACTTACTAGCTGAGTAGCCTTCAGAAAGATACTTATCTTTTCTGAGTCTCAATTTCCCCATCTATAAAAATAGAGACAACGTACAGTACTCACCTCATACATCCATGGTGCCTTGCATGTGGTAATCACCCAGCAGATTTTAACTTTATTCTTCCTCCTGTTCTCATCCTCCCCTTCTTATTGTTGTGGCTTATAGAGCTACTAGAGATAAAGTCCAAACTTCATTGTTTGTCTTAGCACCCTGCCTGATCTAGCCCTGCCTGCCCCAGTGACTTGGGTATGTAGAACTGCTCATAGTTTCCCAAACATTCCAGACTCTCTTGAGACTCTATGCATGGGATTCCTGTGGATTGGTGTATGCTTTTGTCTTTCCCTGAACACATCCTCCTCTGAACCATCCTTTACGACTTGACACAGGTGTCCTATCTGCTAAGGCAGCCGTCAACTCATCCTGACCTAGCAGAGTTCAACACTGGTCTGCACCTCACACACACGCTGTTACAGTACCTGTCACATTGCAGGCATTATTTCTGGACACATCTGTCTCCTCCAGCATCCTCTGAGCCCCAGTCTATGATGCTTAGCAGCTAGAGCTGTATACCTCATGTAATAGGTGCTTATTAACTATAATTCGATAGAGGAATGAACGGAGTGTTACAATTGGAATAGGCCATAAGGAAAATCTTCTAGATAATGAGATTCCTTTGCCATTTTCTTTTAACTAGAAAAGACCCTAGAATAAAGTAAGTCTCACTGTGAAAAATCTGTTGCCAAGATACTCTGATTTTTATATTGGTAATAGGTAGAAAATGAGATGGCGTAGTGGACCGAATTCGTGCAGGGCATTGAAGAGCTGACTAGCAGCTATTTCAGAAAACATAAGTCCCATCATTTCTGTATTGTAGTGGTAACTACCACGTCTTTCTCTCTCTTTTCTAAATATAACTTTTCCCTTCCAACTGAGTCTTTTGGGAACAGGGCATATTTTCTGAGTGGACAACAGATCCTCACACTTTAGTGACTTTTCTTCTTTACCTCCCATTCCTTAAACTGAGAACAGTGTTGTTTAGAGTTTACACAATCAGGGCCTGGCACAGTAACTTTTAATCTTGCTGTATCACCGATTTTATTCTTTTTTTTTTTTTTTTTTTTTGAGACAGAGTCTCACTCTGTTGCCCGGGCTAGAGTGAGTGCTGTGGCGTCAGCCTAGCTCACAGCAACCTCAAACTCCTGGGCTTAAGCGATCCTACTGCCTCAGCCTCCCGAGTAGCTGGGACTACAGGCATGAGCCACCATGCCCGGCTAATTTTTTTGTATATATATATTTTAGTTGGCCAGATAATTTCTTTCTATTTTTAGTAGAGACGGGGTCTCACTCTTGCTCAGGCTGGTCTCGAACTCCTGACCTCGAGCGATCCACCCGCCTCGGCCTCCCAGAGTGCTAGGATTACAGGCGTGAGCCACCGCGCCCGGCCCGATTTTATTCTTGAAGCTACGTAAACCTAATGTGACGCTGCTCTGAAGCTTAATGGAAAAGATGGTGCGCATAAGTTAAATATTGAGTTTTGATGAAAAATGTTTTTTCACTGTGATGCAGAATTATCTGTCTGCAGGCCTATTAGAAACAAGACAACTCAGGGATCAGACGGGCTGTGCCCCTCTGGCCTCTCTGAGGTTGACTCCTCTGGCCCAGCTTTATCTCTGACATTTTAGCCACATCTAAAGCTCCTGGTCAGCCTGCTTTGGGTTGCAATGACTAACCACCATGAGTCTTTGTTTCAGAGTTTCATGTGTTAAGATTAAACAGGCACCTGTTATCACATGTCGTAGGCATAGACTCGGTGTGTTAAGTTCAGGAACCAGTCAGTTTACTTTGTGACTCAAAAACTTGTAACTGCAATTTGGAAAGTCTATACCGTTCTCAAAAATGTGGATTGCATTCCTGTGTCCCCTGAGCCATGTATGTATTTCCTGTTTGTTTTCTTTTTTAAGAGAAACGGTTCTTCCTTAATGCTGCCTATTGTTAATCTCTTTCTCTGTAACAAAGCACCCTCGGGGAAGAGATTCCCCAGGGGCTGAAGTGGTTCCTCAGGAGACACTCCTGCTAATCTCGAAAGGGCTGCACAGCTCTTCCAAACGTGTGGCAAGTTTGTTTTCAAGCGGAGGATATTGACGTGCTAAGAGGAAGTTAGAACAAGAGAGATGGGGACAGGCCAGGGAACAGAGAGGTGCTGAGCGCGAGCTGGCACGGACGATAACCGAAAGGTCAGATGGCAAGGGGGAGGAATCAGCAGACCGAGACTGAGACCGGAGAGGGAACCAAATGCTGCAGTGTATTGTGTAGAAAGGCGGCTTTGCCTTCTGAGCGCTTGAGAAAGCACAGTGTAAAGCCCAGTCCCCAGCTTTGTGGGGACTGTGTTCAGAAGTTGGTTAGAAAGTGCTTTGTTGAGAGCACAGCTCTCCGTACAAACGGTGGCGTGGGTGAGGGTCACGTTCTTAAGCCAGCGCACAGAGGCCATGTGAGTTTTTAAGCCACTCAGGTTCCTTCCCCTTCTTCCAGACCTGTGTGTTTCAGAAGCAGCCCTGCAGCCGCTGCCGCCTTGACTGTCACTTGTCAAATTTGGTTTTTCTCTGCCATCCTCACTGCTCCTGACTTGGTGCAGGCCCCACACCTGAACCAGCCGCCTCACTGGGGTCCTGTGTGTCACCTTCAGTCCTTCCCCTCCCTGCCCTATGTTCATATCCTGGTCTGCTGCATAATTCCTGGCTTTGGGATTGGGCAAGTGATTTTTCTTTGATCCGGTCTCAGTTTCCTCATCTGCAAGCCGAGGGGTGTTTTATCTGCCTTGTAGGATGACTGTGAGAATTTGAGAAAAGAATTTTAAGTACATGGGATAAAAGGTGCTCAGTAAATGATAGTTGTTAGTGTGTATGATATATTATTTGCTGATACATTTATTCCTGAATCCCAATTTGGGATACCTAACCCCCCCACCCCTGCCCAAGGTGACACAGGCTCTCTGAGGGGTGTGAGTGGTGGTTAGAAGTGGGCGAGCAGCGCTGCTTCAGGATTTGTAGATACTAGTGATTTGTCAGGTCTGTCCATCTGCAGGAGAGAGAGTATCACGTTCCAGCTGTGCGTCTCCTCTCGTTGCCTCGGCTACCACTGGAATGCTGCACTCCTTCTGCACCCTCAGTCCTGACTTCCCTGTTATGTGGCTTGTATTTCTGATTGCCTACTGGATTCCACACTGGGTGCCTGAGCCTGCTATCACTACCCCCAGACCTGCTTCTCTCCCTGAGCTTCCTGGTTTGGTGAATCATGCCATACTCTGTCTTTGGCAGTGAAGGTGCTTTGATCCCCAGTTACAGAGATCCCTTTGTGAACTGCTTCAACATGAGGAAGCTGATTGCTTCACCTATCAGGGAATCTGGGGGCAAGGAGAGAAGGTTCAGGGTGGGTCAGAGAGATCAAGGCCCCAGCTTCTCTCCATCTCCTCCTCGCTGTGCCATCTTGGGAGCCAGTGCCATCCTCAGGTGTAGCAGATGGCTGAATGGTTCCAGAGATGAGGAGGATATTCATGTATGGCAATAGGCAAGATAGGAATAGAAACAGTCTCCTTTTTAGGAGAGAAGCTTTCTCTAGAAGTCCTTCAGCAAACTTTCCCTTGTGTCTTTTAGCCAGAATGAGTCTGGTGGCCATCTTGAGCTATAATGGCAACGGGGTCACCCTCAGAACTGGGTGGGAGTGGGATCAGTTTCCCCGAGACCAGTGGCTGCATGGGGGAGGGGCTCAGGAAGGAAGGAGGGCAGTTGGGGGTGCTGTTGGTCACCAGTAGTGTCTACTCTATCCCTTGGGTCAGGATCCTCAAGTTTCCAGGTCCTTCCAGGGCTTGGAATTCCCACCTCCTAAACATCTTCCAAATTTATTTCTTCCCCTCTTTTCTCATTGCTACTGCCCTAATTCAGTCCCTTCTCTGTTCTCAACTGGACAGTTCTTGGTAGCCTTCTAATCCCTGCCCCTGCCTCCAGCATGAACCCCCTGTGACTGCGTCCAGAGTGGTCTTCCTTGCCTCCTGCCTAGAGTACTTCAAAGGCTAGTCGACCTCTGTGCTTAGGTTTAAATTCCTAGCTGGGGGCAGCAGTCATCTGTTCTTCTTTCTCCCACCACTTCCTCATACCTGTCTTGTCCTCTAGCCAGACTGAGCTGCTTCCTGGTCTTTGGATTCTCCATGTTCCCTTTCACCCCTGTCTTTTTCCCTGCCTGGAAAGCCCCGCTCACCACCTCTTACCTGAGTGACGTGCCAGCCCTCATCAAGCAGGGTTCTGCTCAGGTTTCACCTTTTCTGAGAACGACTCCTTGCTGGAGAGCTGGAGAGGCCCGCTTTGACCCCAGTCAAGCCTGCATTTCAGTGTGGTAGTTTCTGTACTTTCCTGCCCATGGACCTGGGAGCGATGTAGTGAGGCGAAGAGGGCACAGGCCTCAGTCATAGGTCAGTATGGCTTCGAGTCTCCCCCCCATTTGTTAGTGCCATAAACATGGCCAAGTCACTTATACCAAGTCTGCTTCCTCATCTGTAAAATTAGGGTAAAGCTCTCCACCTCGCCCTGGGGAGCTGCGCAGGAAACCCTTAGCCCTCCCTGGTGAGCGCTGGAAACCCTTGAGGGAGGAGACTAGGTCCTTGCTACAGGATTCCCTGGTCAGGCCCCGTAGCAGGTAACCAAGAGTGTCTACTGGGTGTGTTAACCTGAATAAGCAAAAAAGGTACCTTTATATTGACATAAGCTAAGGAATCTGAGGAAGAAAAGACATCCCCCTCTCCCTTTTGTTTTTCTAGGTATAAGCACCTGCTTGACTCCTCAGTTTCTTATTTGATTTTTAAAAACAGCTTTGTAAAGATAGAAATTACACACCATACAGTTCACCTATTTAAAGTGTGCAATTCAATGGTTTTCCATATATTCAGAGTGAAGATATGTACAGCCATCACCGCAGCTTTAGAACATTTTCATCGTTTCGGGAAGAAACCTCATACCCGTTAGTAGTCGCTCCCAGTTAGTTCCTCCCCACCCTCCACCCCCACCATTAGACAATCACTACTCTTTCTGTGTCTGTAGCTTTGCATATGCTGGACATCTCAGATAAATGGATTTGTATACTATGTATTATTTTGTGACTGGCTTCCTTCACTTGGAGTAACATTTTCAAGATTCGGTCACAATGTAGCATGTAACAGTACTTTATGCCTTTTCCTTGGTGAATAATCTATTGGATAGATATATCATATTTATCCATTCATCAGTTTATGGACTTTTGGGTTTTTTTACACTTTTTGGCTATTACGAATAATGTTGCTATGACGATTCATGTACATGTTTTTGTGTGGACATGTTCTAATTTCTTTTGTGTATATACCTAAGAGTACAATGGCAGGGCCATAAGGCTTAACAGTTTGAGGAACTGCCAAAATCTTTTCCACAATTGCTGCTGCACCGTATACATTCTCACAGGCAATGGATAACGGTCCCAGTTCTCCACATTCTCTCCAACGCTTGTTATAATCTTGTTTATTACAATCATTCCATTGGGTGTGAAGTGGCATCTCATTGTGGTTGTGATTTGCATTTTTTCCTGATGACTAATATGCTGTTGAGTATCTTTTCATGCACTTATTGGTCATTTGTGTATCTTCTTTGGAGAAATGTCTGCTCAGATTCTTTGCCAATTTTTTAGATTGGTTTGTCTTTTTGAGTATGAATTTTTACACGTTATCTGAATATAAGTCCCTTATCAGATATCTGATTTGCAAATATTTTCTCCCATTCTGTGGGATTGTCTTTATATTTTCTTGATGGTTCCTTTCAAACACAAAAATTTTTGATTTTGGTGAAGTCCAGTTTATCTATTTTTTCTTCTGTTGCTTGTGCTTTTGGTGTCATAGCTGAGAAACCATCGCTAACTCAAGGCATGAAGACTTACTCCTATGTTTTCTTTTAAGAATTTTATAGCCTTAAGACCTACATTTAGGTCTATGATCTGTTCTTCATTCTTTTGCTCATGAGTATCCAGTTGTCCCAGCATTGTTTTCTTGGCACCCTTATAAAAAAGCCAATTAACAATAAATGTGAAGATTTGTTTCTGGGCTCTCAATTCTATTCCCTTTATCTGCAGGAGTATCTTAAATGTACCTTGTGTAGTTTTTACTAGTTCCCTGATAAGATAGGTGTGTGTGATTCAGCAAACACTCCTAGTTAAAAACATTTCATATTTTGCGAAAAATTTCCTGTAAACTGGGAGCAGTGACATTCTCTATTTTGCTCACCGTTACATTTTCAAGAACCTAAAAGAATGCCAGGCACATGGTGGTGCTCCGTAAATATTTGTCAAAGGACTGATTGAAAGATTGTTTTAGTCATGCTGCTGCTATTGCTTTTGTAACTTGAAACTGTGCTTGAATATTTAGATTTCCAAAACTTTTCTGCACAAGTATTGCTATTTACGTTCTGTAAAGGATTTGCCTTTGGTTCTTGCAGACTCTTTCTGTAAGTCACTCGGTGGAGGACTGGAAAAAGGGTATTTTGCCTGTGTTTTATGAAATACTTTCTTTGGTAGTTTTGATAGGGGAAGATGTTAGAAAAATTAATATCATTTCAATATGTATGTGGTTCTTACCTATTACCCTGAAAAGTATTTAGCAAATGTTAGAGGTTTGTTCTTAGTAGTGCAATGTGTGCTTTTTATCCCCTAGGAAAATAATGTAAATGGCTAGAAGACTACTTCTGAACACACAGGACTTCCCCTAGGACTTCCTTTCAACCCTGAACTTTGGGGATTTCTAGCAGGATTGCAGGTTAAAGCCTAGGGAGTAGTCATGGCTTTATGGAATTGGACTAAAACCCCCTAGGACTGAGGGAAATCGTAGCAAATCTTAGTGGTATCGAAACTGGCATAATATAAGCTTTACAGTCTTGTCTGGATTGCACATTTTAAAAGTCGGTATTATTCAAACACTTGACAAATCCCAATAGCTGTGGAGGCTACAGCTCTCTTTGTGAAGAGGATCTCAAGCATCTAGAATCTAGATAATACCACAGCATCACAAAATCTTTCACACGAACTCATTTCTGCTTGTCATTGCTTTTTCCTGTCAGCCACTTACTCTTTGCCCAGTAGTTCAGCTGTCTGATCCTCTGCACCAAAGCTGTGTGTGGTCGTATGTCCTCAGTTAATTCAGCCCCGTCGTGCTCCCTAAAATGCAGCAGACAGCCAGGGCGAGAGTGTGGAAGGGGTGACATAAATTACAACAGACTGGATTTCACTTACAGTAGAAAGTTAGACCTGTGTGGACAGTTGGAATCATCTAATCCAGCCCCCACATTCTATAGGTGAGGGGACGGAAACCCAGCAAGGGGCCTGGGTTGATTTGCCAGAGCCCAGCCCGTGGACCTAGACCCTTGCCTCTGATTTTCTACCTGGTTCTTTTCTTGGTTGCCAGTAACCCCCAGTTTCTTTGCAGCAGAGAAAGGAAAAAGGATTGAAAGCTGATTGCTAGAGGCAGAGGTCAGAATTTATTGAAAATCATTTAGATTCACTGCCAATCCCATCTCCTCCCATTCTCCCAACCCCTCCCTGTTTTTTTGTTTTTGTGTTTTTGTTCTTTCCCAGCTCTCTTAAATTAAGTCTTCCCAGTCCTGTGGTCTGTCCTGATTACCTTTTGCAGTCTTAGCATTTGGATTTGTGGAACTCTCCCTGGTTAGGTTACGTGAGGGAGAGAGCCTTCTGCTCCAAGGAACCTTATTAAAAAAAATTTACATAAGAGATTACTTATGTGGAATTTCTTTTCAGAATGATACTTATTGCATTTTAATTTTTAGGCATTTAAAAAAATGCTTAATTATCTAAAAAATCTGGAATAGTTTATTTTGTGCCATGATTTTAGAGCTTGTATCACTCAGTGTTTCCTTGGTCTTTATTTTGTAAAGCCTTTACCCTGAGTTCTTATAGCTCCATGCTGAATCTTTCTCCAGGAAGAAAATTAAAAACTGATTAGTGACCCTTCTTATTGCCCAGGGGAGGGTGCACAGAAGAAAGCAGAAAGGTAAAATTGCTCTTTCCTTGAAAGATTTCAGATAGGCCAATCGTCAGGAGGCTAATAGATCTTGTCCCCAATAACGATTATTTTGTGTTTCTGTTGCTATTTACAAGGGCACTTGGAGGACGTGCAAATTTTCCTGAATTCCTCAGAGAGCCAGCTTCTTTTTCGTTCAGACACTGTTTTTACATCATGTTATGGAACAGTTATTTGAAGGTAAATAGGTTTTGGGTGTGAGGGTATCTTGGGGTCTGGACCAACGCTATATGGATTTGTGAAATCAGTTCTACAAGAATTTATTCAGAGCTTATTGTGTGCCCAGCAGTATCCAGGATTTCTGGTGGGGATAATGAAATAGAGGGATCACTCTTACCTATAAGAAGTTTAACCTTGAGATGGAAAGACAAATATTTACTTAGAAAACAACAGAGTATAATGCAGGATAATTTATAATCAAGTACTAGGTTATATAGTGGAGATTCTAGGAGGCATAGAAATTCTTATAAGAAGTTGTTTCTTATATGCCGGAGTGAGGTTAATCAGGAAAGGTGTTTTAGAAAAAGGGAATATAGTTTCAACAGTGCCTTATCTGAAACCCTTGGGGTAGATATGTTTCAAGACCTACAATTTTTCAGATTCCAGCATGGTTATATGGCACATACATTATACAACATCCCCGGACAAGTCTGAAGGAGATACCTCATAACACAAGCACAGTAATTGAATATTCATAAAAGCGGACACAAATAGAGACCATAAGTAGCCTTATCACAGTTTATAACCGCTGTTGTTCCTCTGTTAGTTATCTGTTGCTCTGTGGCAAATTATGACCAAAACTAAACTTAGTGGCTTTAAAATAACTACCATTGTCTACAGTTTCCATGGGTCAGGAATCTAGGAGTGCTTAGTTGCGTGACATGGCTCCAGGTCTCCCATGAGGTTGCACTCCGGCTGTGGCTGAGATGTCAGTCACCTGGAGATGATGGGTGTTGCCAGAAAGTCTCAGTTCCTCACCCTGTGGGCCTCTCCGTAGGCTCCTGAGTGTCCTTGCAACATGGCAGCTGGCTTCCCTCCAGAGAAAGTGATCCAAGCGAGAGTGCTCAAGATGGAAGACACGGTCTTTTATAACATCCTGGTACTTCTGCTGTGGTGGTCACACCAACGAGCCTCGGTGTGAGAGAGAACTGAACAAGGGTGTAGGACCAGGAGGGTAGGGATCTCTCGGAGCCACCTTGAAGATGGACTACCACAATCCTCAAGTGAGGTTTGGCATCAGACTTAAGAGAAAACCTTCAGTTTTTGTATCCTTTTGGATTTTAGATTTGGAGAAGAGATTGTGGACTTAGCCCCCTGAAAGTGGGGACTTGACTGTGTCCCTGCAGGCTGTCCAGGACGGAGAGGTAGCACCAACACAGAGAAGCGAGTTTGGTGGAGGAGCACGAGGAGTGTCTGGGGAATGCTCAGGCTGACAGTCTCCCGTGCGCCAGGCTCTGTACTTGGTGCCAGGGATAGAAAGGTGAATTAGATCATTTTCAACCATCTGGAGCTTAAATGTAGAAATATGCTTTGGGAAATAGTGCTTGATGAAAATACTTTTATTGAGTGTCTGCAATAAGAAAGGCTGCCTGTATGTTGGAAAAGGAGAGAATATAGACTCAGAATATCTGGATTTCTCATCTAGCTCCTTCATTTCTTAGCTTGGAAAAATCACTTAATGTTTTGGACATTTGTAAAATTAAGATGCTAATATTATCCCATCAATATTATAGGTGTTGAGAGGCTCAGAGGAGATAATGGCAGAAGAAAACTGCAAAATTTTAACATCCTATAGAATGTTAGTAATTATTATCTTGTGGCTCCATCATTTACTCACTAGTGACCTTTGGCAAGTTATTTAACCCTGTGCCGGAGTTTTGTCATTGGTAAAATTAGGCTAGTAATACTATCTATTTCCTAGGTTGTTAGGAGAGTTGAATGAAATAATATATGTAGGGCTTAGAAGAGTGCCTAGGACATGGTAACATGATAAATACCAGATAAGTGTTAGCTGTCATTATGATTAGCAATAGCCAAGCCCTGTGGGAGATAAAAGGTGAAATCATGACTTAGAATGCCCTTAGACATAGGTTCTAAGCAATGAGGCTAAGTGCAGTTTTTCTTAAAAGGCTTTTTATTATTTTCATTTGTATTTGTCGATCAGAAAACTGATTTATTGGGTTGGACAGAGCTTACTTTGAAAACAACTACCAGTTTCCTCTTTTTTGCCCCCTGTCTGCCGTTTTTTGCTGTTAACCTTTATGCACAGCTTTTTAAATTTTTGGAGGTCGTAGCTGAAAAATAAATCCCTTTGTATTTCTGGTAGGCTGGTAGTCAAGAGTAAACGGGCCAGCTTCCCTGCCAAGCATAAAGAGGTAAGTTCAGTTCAGATAACCTTGATCACTTGATGAAGATACGTTTCAAAAATGAAGCTTAGTTTTGGGAACCCAGCAGGATTTATTAAAATTCCTTGTAGTAGTAAATTATGTGTCAAAAAGAAGACTAGTAATTCTATTAATTTCAGTGAAGAAAACGTTAAGTTAATTATGATTTAGCTTTTGTAAGAGTCTGAATTGCCTTTTTTTGAGGATTATGAGAACCTTGATAAATCATAAGTTCCTAAAATCTGTGTCCAGCAAACCCAGAAGACCTTTCCCCTAGACTGACTGCCTTTCAGCCATTACACACACCCGGGAGGGCAGGTTGTGACGGTGTCACAGAACATCAGTATTGACACCGAGGTCCAAAGAACAGCCATAGAGGAAACTAGACCCCCTTAGGGTGCAGATTTCCTTTGTGAATGGTGGTGAAAAAACTGGAGTCTCCTTGTATGTTTTCAGGTTAAAAATCCTTGCATTTTCCTCGTACTTGAAAATGCCAACTTTTTTTTTTTTTTTTTTTTGGTGAGCCAGAGGGAGAAAACTAAGTGACCTAACATTTAAATACCATATTAATATTTGGGTCAGTTGTGTTTAAGAATAAACACGACTGACTGCTCTCTAGGAAACTTTTGCTGTCTTTTTAAATACTGTTTTCGGAAAGATGAGCAGTATTTATGTCTTGAAACATTTTCTTAAAGTATGAAAATCGAGGCTACTAAAAACAGGTATGCGTATTCAATAAGATGTGCCTGGCTTTACTTAAAACCGTTGTATTTTTGAAAAGTTTCATTGTAAATTGATTTGTGTTTGAAAATGCTTGTCATTTGGTATTGTAGAAAAGTTGAAAAGGATCCAGGGATTCCCTCCCTCCCCCCAGTGGAGGAGTGGTGATTTTATGTGATCAATTCTACAGTTCTGAGCCTTCCATGTACTGTTTCCTGTGCTTTTTTCCCTGCTTTTTCACTTGCTGCAGCAACTGCTGAGTTGACTAAAGTCATGATCCCAAAAAAGGCTGCTGTGGTTTTCAGTACAAAAGGAGAAGATAGGTATATCTCTGTTTCTGTTTTCCCAGTATGTGTTTCCTCCTTTGTCTGCGAGTGGTTAGATAATTTTGTGCTCTCTGCCTATGGTTGGGGGAAAAAAATGAAAACAAAAAGCACCATTTCCCCCTATGTTTAACATATTCTGCTGCTCTTAGTGGAATTCATGGCTTATTAGGCATGCCAAGTTGTTTTCTTTTTTCTTTTCTTTTTCTTTTTTTTGAGACAGTCTTTCTTGCTCTGTTGCCCAGGCTAAAGTACCATGGTTTCATCATAGCTCACAGTAACCTCAAACTCCCGGGCTCAAGTGATCCTCCTGCCTCAGCCTCTTAAGTAACTGGGACTACAGGCACACACCATGACACCTGGCTAATTTTTCTATTTTTAATAGAGACAGAGTCTTGCTCTGGCTCTTGCTGAGGCTGGTCTCCAACTCTTGAGCTCCTTCTGCCTTGGCCTCCCTGAGTGCTAGGATTACGGGCGTGAGTCACCACGCCTGGCTGAGTTGCTAGTTTTCTAAGCATGTGTGACCAAAACTTATGTTCAAAAATTGCTTAGGCTGACTGACGTATTTTGAGGTCTCACTGCATGCATTTGTCAGAGTTTGGCTCATTTTGGCTAATCTCTTCTCCATGGAAGATTCATCGACACTAGTTGGGTCAATTCAGCTGCATTTCCTCTGTTAAATTGTGTTTGATTCCTATTGTAGGCAGAAAAAGGGTGAGAGCCAGTAGGGACACAGTTAGAAACATCTGTAATTTTTATAATGCTTACCAATAGATTTTACACCTTCCCATAAATTGAAACATTTGGGTGGAGAATAAAGCATATACAATCCATATATCTATTTGCTATCACATGTTTATAGTATTTCTGGTATGTCAGTGCATGCAGGGATAACGTTTAAAAAATGCTTCAAAATTACTGAGAGAACATTAAGAAATAGTTTCCTCTTGTGCAGGAACTTCTGGTTCTTAACTGAGTAAAGGATGAAGAAAGGATTCCTCCAATCTTGGGTTGTGACTATGTCAAATGCATGTTTAGTGCAAGTGTTTGACCATCGGGATAGATGTCTGTGCTTCCTTCTACTAATAGCTCTGAAGGTCTGATGGGTGGATCTAAGGTGGCTGTGGGAATGGTCTAGGTTTTCAGCCTGGAGGTGGTCCCTGCAGTTTATCTAGTTTGGAGCCACAATCAACTTTTCATTACTCAGGTTCCACAGATTTCTGTGGCTTTTTCAGTTCCCCTAATAGAGTGGACAGACAGAGCCCTGGAAAATAAATCAAATTTCCTATTTTCAACAACTCGGATGATCGATTGATTGGTAGATAAAGGAGAGTGAAGCTGTTTGTTCTTTCTTGCACTCATAAGCATTTTGCTTTTTTAATGACTTCATTTTTTGGGACTTCATTATTTTCTTCATTAAGGCTCCTTCATAGAGTGGGACCATATGGAATTAAAAGGTGCCCAGAAGGAAAAGTGAGCCAGTCAATTTATTGGAACTTGCATCCAGATACTTTGCGTTTCATGTAATGTCTGACACGCAGTGGTGTTCAGTAAATGTTAACACCCTTCCCTTCCTGACACCAGTCAGGCTGTTGTGGGGGATACAAATGAACATATGGGAAATTAGAACAGCTAAATGGAGTCTAGGGCTGGTAGCGTAATACTGGACTGGTTAGAGACATGGAGATCTCTTGGAGAAGTGTGTCTTGAATTTGACATTTTTTTTTTTTCAGACAGGGTCTCACTCTGTTGCCCAGACTACAGTGCGGTGGTGTCGTCATAACTCACTGCAACCTCAAACTCCTGGGCTCAAGTGATTCTCCTGCTTCAGCCTCCTGAGTGGCTGGGACTATAGACGTGGACTTTGTTGATTTTACTGTTTTTTTTTTTTTTTTTTTTTCCCCGAGATAGGGTCTCACTCTTGCTTAGGCTGGTCTTGAACTCCTGGCCTCAAGTAATCCTCCTGCCTTGGGCTCCCAAAGTGATGGGATTATAGGTGTGAGCCACTGTACCCGGCCTTGAATTTGACTTGGAAGAATAAGTGGGCTTTAGATACATAGAAGGTGAGGGGTTGCCCAGTGGAGCTCCTGAGACAGTGAGCAGCTGGCTGGACCCAGAGGCAAGGGGAGCATCAACTTGCAGACAGTTGGTGTCACTAGGTAAGGGAGGGACCTGAAAGCCCTAAAGGGGATTTAAGACCTGCTGTGTGATAAGTCAAGGCTGAGGAGAGTCCTGGTGGCATATCAAGAAATTAATCTGGCAGTTACTGCAGGCTGGATTGGAGATTAGGGAGCCTGGAGTCTGGGAAAGCATTGGTGTGAGGCGATGAGGGCTGAGAGTCAACAGTGGCAGTTGAGTAGAGGAAAAAAAAAGATAGTAAGGATGTTTTGGACAATCATTCATTAAACAGATATATTTTGAGAACCTTCTAGCTTCCAGGCACTGGGCTGGGCCCTGGATGCAGTGATGAAGTTGACTGACACATTTCCTGCCAGCGTGGAGCTTAGGGGGGACCAGGGTGGTGATTACACAGGTCTGGGGAGGAAATGGTGGTGGTGACATGAGAGTATATAACAGGGAATCTCATGGGGTGGGAGAGAAGCATTCCTGAAGAAGTGAACTTTGGGTTGAATGGGGATGATGTGGAAGCAGAAATTCTAGGCTGAGGGAGCAGCCTGTGCAAAGGCCCTGAGGCAGAAACAGAAAGAGTCCAGTGTCAGGGGGATAAGTGAAAGAGCTGGTGATAGGATCATGGTGAGGGAGGGTGTATTGGGAGGAATATTGATGGAAATCGGGTGGTTTGGATGGTTTGGTTTCAGTGAGGGTGATGGATTCAGGTTTCAGTTTGTGTTCATTGACTTTTGCTTCTCTCCTCATACCTCTGTGCTGGTCTGCCTCTAGAGTACCACCTGCATACTAAAGCTGATTCCCAAGGATGGCTGATTTGCCTAATTATAACTCTGCCTGCAGCTGGTGTTTTTAATGTGACCTACCTGAGATCAAAGTCACAGCAGTTTTATTTCGTTGTGCTCATTAGGAGTTGTCCATTTTCTAGAGAAATGTGCCCTCAGAGCATGGTATTTTCTGTTTTGGATGACTGCTTTACACATTAAAAGCTATAGGTTTATTTTTAAAGAGAATTCTTAAGAGACAATAAAATTATTAATCTTAAGTATTGTGAGTTCTAAAGCTTAAGATTCACGAAGTTGTCAAGAATAAAGTCTGTTTCTCAAACATGCAGCCCATTTCTGCCTCGGGGCCTTAGTACCTGCTGTTCCTTCTGCCTAGAATGCTCTTCCCCCAGAACTCTGCATGGCTTACCCATACCTCCTTGAGTCTGTGCTCAAATCTCCAGTGAAACCCCCCCAACCCCTCTGTACTTTGGGATCGCAGTATGCATTTATTCAATGGATACTTATTTTTTTAACATGGGACTAACCTCTAGTTTCTCTGGCTGTAATCAATGTCTTAATGCTGTATTGTTATTTTTTAAAGATAGACTTCCATTAGCTTCTTGCAAAAAACATCCTGACAGTGAGGGCAAGGTCTCTAAGGCACTGAATGTGCCACCTTGATGTTCATGTTTTGAACATCATATACATTTTACTCAAAGCCTGTGGACTTAAATTGGCAATCTTATTTTGTTAATCCTCATACAGGTTAGTGTATCTGATTTCTGAGTCTATAGCAAAGGTAGGCCTCCTGGGAAGACCTTAAGTAAAAGAGAGAAAACCCAAGTTCTAAAGAAGTATGATGGGCTGTTTATTACGAAGGCCAATAGCACTTTACTCCTATTAACTACTGAGCTTAGAGATTCATCAGGCTGAGGGTTTTTCTTTCTTCTCCTCGCCCACACTGGGGAATAGAAAGACTTTTTTATATCGGATGGTTGGGCTAAGTAATCTTTAAGACCACCTTCCATCTTTTTTTTTTTTTTTTTTTTTTTGAGACAGAGTCTCACTCTGTTGCCCAGGCTAGAGTGAGTGCCGTGGTGTCAGCCTAGCTCACAGCAACCTCAAACTCCTGAGCTCAAGGGATCCTCCTGTCTCAGCCTCCCGAGTAGCTGGGACTACAGGCATGCGCCACCATGCCCGGCTAATTTTTTTCTATATATATATTTTTAGCTGTCCATATAATTTCTTTCTATTCTTAGTAGAGATGGGGTCTCGCTCTTGCTCAGGCTGGTCTCGAACTCCTGAGCTCAAACGATCCGCCCACCTCGGCCTCCCAGAGTGCTAGGATTACAGGCGTGAGCCACCCTGCCAGGCCCACCTTCCATCTTGAAAGCTGTAGGATCCTATTCTGTCTAAATATTCTGCTTTAGCCAGTTTGTTTTATGTATCATTGTATGAACACAACAGGTGCATTTCTTAGCTTAGTGGCTTAGCGTATTATTGTCTGAAGCCTCAGTACTCTAGAAGTGGGGATTTCTGGATCTAAATGCATAGAGATTTTTAAGGCTCGTGATTCATAGGGCTTGAATGTTTTCTATACAGGCTGCACTGTAGAATAATGGTTAATGGTTAGGTTGAGTTAGGAAAACTGTGGTCAAATCCTTGACCTGCCACTTACTAGCCATGTGATTGAGGATTCACTTAATCCCTGTCCCTTCATTTCTTCATCTGGAAATGGGGAATAGTAATCATACCTGCCTTACAAGGTTGTTATGAAGATTAACTGAGAATGCACTCTAGCTGCTATTATCATTTTATACTCCTAGATTTTCATGAGCATATAATATTTATGTCAAATATCCTTGTCCATTTGATAAGAAAATGTGAAGTTTTGTTTATATTTTTTGGTTATTGTTAAGGTTGAGTATTTTTTATGTTTATTGGTTATTTGAATTTTTTGTAAATTCTTTTTTCAGTGTTACTCTGTACTTCATTATAGCAATGGTTCCCTTCTCTAAATTTGCATTCATATTGCATCTGCTACTCATTTTACATGTGCTTGGTATTCTTAACAGCATCCAATGTAGCACTAAGAATGCACAGTTTGGTGTTCCGTAGGTACTGTACACAGTTTAGAAACATTTACAATCATGTATAACATGTGAGGATTATTTTGTTTTGGTAAAAGTCATTGTTTCTGTTTTTAGATCGAGTCTATCAATTGTTTGTAAAATATTTTTACTTTTCAAAGAAAAGCTCAGAGTTACTTCCTTGGGAATTCTTATAAAATGAAAAATCCATCATACTTGCACCTTGTTGGTCATTGTGGTTTAAAAATGTTCATAAATTTCTTGATACTTCTCCCTTCAAAAGGTGGTAGCTAATTCACCTGCCCTGGAGTGTGGGCTGGACAGTGCTTTGGAGACCAGGCTACACAAGGCACTGTAGCTTCCTCCTTTCTCTCTCTCTCTGTCTCTCATCACGTGCTCTGTGAAAAGCCAGCTGACCTGTTGTGAGGCCGGTGTGCCAAGGAACTGAGGCCTCTGCCAACAGCCAGGCGAGTGGGGGCCATTTTGGAATTCGGTCTTTCAGCTCTACTCATGCCTTGAGCTGACTGCAGCCCCGGCTGATATTCTGCCCACAACCGCATGAGAGACCATGAGAACCACTTCGCTTAATTTAGCTGCTCCTGGAGTCCTGACTCTCAGGTGCTATGTGAGGTAAATGTTTGCTGTTTTAAGCCATTAAATTTTGGGGTAATTTGTTCCATAGCAGTAGTGCCTATAGTTGTCCTCTAGTGTCCTATAGGTGTCTAATTTTGTTTAAAACTAAAATAAAAACTCAATGACATTCTAAAACACAGAGTATGCCTCTGGAGGAAACTGCTTATTGAAGCAATATAGACAGAGCCTTTTGTATAAAAGTGTGAATTGATTTTCTAACAGTGTTTTTTTTTTCATATCGTTTAAGCATTGAGAGATGCTGAATTTATTTATTTGAGCTCAATTATTGAAAGTTTTGAGTCAGACAGACCTGGTTTGGCATCTTGACCCCATCCATCCCTTTCTTACTGTGTAAAAGTGCACTGATTGCTTAGTCTCTTGAGTTTTCTTCAGGTTCCTCTTTTGTAAAAAGGTGGTGGTGAAATCTACTAATCTACTCACAATATTATCTCATTTGAAGATCAAATGATATATATTATATTGTCAAAATTACAAATAATTTAGTTTTCATTTTTTGTTTTTTTCTGAGACAGGATCTTGCCCTGTTGCCCAGGCTAGACTGTGGTGGCATCATGATAGCTCACTGTAACCTCAAACTCCTGGGTTCCAGCAATCCTCCCACCTCAGCCTCCTGAGTAGCTAGGACTACAGGTGTGTATCACCAAGCCCTGCTAATATTTCTTTCTTTCTTTCTTTTTTTTTTTTTGAGACAGAGTCTCGCTTTTGTTCCCCGGGCTAGAGTGAGTGCCGTGGCGTCAGCCTAGCTCACAGCAACCTCAAACTCCTGGGCTCAAGGGATCCTACTGTCTCAGCCTCCCTAGTAGCTGGGACTACAGGCATGCGCCACCATGCCCGGCTTATTTTTTCTATATATATATTTTTAGTTGGCCAGATAATTTCTTTCTATTTTTTTAGTAGAGACGGGGTCTTGCTCTTGCTCAGGCTGGTCTTGAACTCCTGACCTCGAGCGATCCACCCGCCTCGGCCTCCCAGAGTGCTAGGATTACAGGCGTGAGCCACCGCGCCCAGCCAATATTTCTTATTTATTTATTTATTTTTATAAAGACAGGGTCTCACTAGGTTGCCCAGGGTGGTCTCAAACTCCTGGCCTCATGTGATCCTCCCACCTTGGCCTCCTGAAGTGCTGGGATTACAGGTGTGAGCCACCAAATTTGAAGATCTCAATTGGCTGTATTTGTGATTCTTGAATGGGCAACACTTCATTCCATAAAAGAGAATAAATACTTTCATGAGTTGAGCAGGGGGGCTGAATGAAGCAGAAACAAAAAACAAAAAAGCAGGTTGATCATTTCAAAGTTACTTTCCTCGTAAGGTGGGGACAGGGAGACAGCAAAGAAAGATAACTGATAGGTTAACATCAGGTTACTGCAGGTTAAGGATTAAAACAGAGAGAACTTCATTATTATGCCAACTGAAGCTTGAAACCGGTCTGTTTGGGAAATTGGCTGTTATCTCTCCTGATTTCTTGGAAGGTCAGATAACTCAGTTTTGATTTGGTGATACAGAATTTTAGCATGTGTGACTCCATTTTGATTTTTAGTCTGGTCTCTTGGGGCTTAGTACCAGAGCTTAGTTCAAAACCATGGCCTCCTTGATTTTTATTTAACAATATTAAGTGCTTATTAGTACAATGTATTATAAAATCCATTATATTTTTTAAAGTATTAAAAAAATGCCAATACAAATCTGTCCTAATACAAGGAAGTAAAATTGTTGAATGAAATAGTTTTCTCCTGTTTGAAAATGTTACATCTTTGCTTTTTAAATGATTGTACGTTTTAAACTTTTTCCTATTCTTGTCCCCAGAACTTCCTGCCAAGCCACAGACATTTTTTTTTTTTTTTTCTGTTTCCAACAGTTCCTCTCCTGGGATAAGAAATTGCTTTAGCATAAGTTCACAGCTCATTAAAATAATTTAAGAACCAACTGCTTCAGAGGACCACAAACCAATAATTTACTCTTGAGTGTGTGTTTACGTCTTGGAACCCACAGAGGGGGTTAAAGGGGAGAGTAGTGGGCTGGGAAACTCCCTGGTCAGTGCTGAGGCTGTCTCCTACCCAGCCGGCTCTCCAGACCAGTCACCCAAGCAGGTTGCCATGTTGGAGATTAAGTACAGCTGTTCTGCGTACCAAATAATGACAGAGTGGTGGAGCCAGGGCAGAGAAGGGCTCCTGACCTGTCCCTGCACATAACAACTGAGCAGGAGGATGAGAATCCTGGACTAGAAGTTTGAGAGCTGGCCACTGCCGAGGTGGGACTCACAGCAGTGTCTGACTTTAAGGCCGCCTGCGGACTTGAGGTTTTTCACACGCGGGCTGTCTATTCCTAACCCCGACCTTCCCATTCTCTCTTCTCCCTCTCAGTCTGGTGATGCTAACTCCTGAATGCACGTTACAATCACCTGGGGGAGTTTGAAAATGACCAACTGGAAATTCTGATTCAAGTGGTCTGGGTGTGGTTTGAGTTTGGATAAAGTTAAAAAGCCTCCCGCAGGTGACTCAGATGTGCTGAGGGGCATGACACCCGGGCCAGGTGTGTGTGTGTGTGGGGTCCACTGATCTGTTTCCAGGCTCCTCCCCTCCGCCTCACCCCACTTCCTTTAAATCTGTGTTATTTAAGGCTGACTCTGGCTGGCATCAGCTTTGCGTTGCACTTTTAAACTGTGACCTTACACTGCTTGCCATTTTAAATGAAGGGAAGGAAGGTAATTTTTTGTGTGTGAAAAATTACCAGCTGTAACCAGATACTGTAAGGGTAAATTGTTAGTTTGCTGCCCTGTTGGGTTTTGAATTAATTTAATGATCTGTGAATTTCTGCTGAAACAACTTGAATTTCTGTCTCCTCTGTGCCATCGCCCCTAGAGAGTAACTTTTGGGGTTTGGTGTCTTAAAATGTGTGTCTTCCTACAGCGAAAGACGAGTGAGATGTTTTACTTCCTTATTCTTTTACTATTTAAAATCAGGTGGATAACTTTTACATTTCTTTTTTAAGTAGGGACTGTAGGAGATTAAGAACGTATGTCATGAGTTCTGAATAAATCTCCTACCTAAGGCTTTTTCTCTTTAATATGATCGTATGTGTGCCTTAGTATTTTAATGTACAATTTACAAAACTATTTCTCATACAGTCTAATTTACAGATAATGTATCTTTGAAATGTATTAATAGAAACTTGCCAAGTCTGCGCTTTGGAGGTCTTATGATAAATGTGAATGTTATTTTGCAGCTTAAGGGAACATTTGCAAATTAGGTAACACATTTTAACATATCGCCACCTGGTACCAGAATCTATTACCAGTCCATTCCAGATAGTTTTTTTACCTTTGAGAAGCCATACTGGAAGCAATGGGAAGGCTTTGGCACACAGGTGGGAGCTGACGTGGTGTGTGTGTGTGTGTGTGTGTGTGTGTGTGTGGTCAGGGAGGGCACCTGTGTTGGGCATGGTCTGTCAGACCCTGGTTCATGTGCCTGCCTTCCTGGTTGACCCTGGGACTGGGGCTGGCAGCAGCAGCCATCACAGTCAATCTGGGCACCTTATTGAGTGGTGGAGAGGCCAGGGATTGTGCAGCCTCCAGATTAAGAATGTTTCACTTTGAAGCAGTGCAGGCCCTTAAATGAGTCACCAAGGGCAGGGCCCCTTACTGTGAACGCTGAAGGGCAGCCTTTGGGCTTTCCAGCTTCCTTCTTAAAGCTCAGGCTGTCCGCAGTGCCTGCAGTGGCTGAGATTGTACCGACATTAGTCCCAGAAGGAGTGGAGCTCGCTCGCTCTCTGGCCTTGTAGTTTTTCGTCTCAGGTGTGAGACCCATGTCTTTTGGGGCAGTTCTGGGCTCTCCAGGTGGACACACATGCTCAGGGGGTCCAAGTGACAGCTTTCTCTTTTTTCATGATTTTTTTTTTTCTTTGTAGTCTTTTTAGCTAAATCAAGGACCCATTGGTAGGAAATTTGTCAGTGGTGAGGTCCATGTGGAGGAGCATAGCAGGAGAAAGAGGACTTCCCCTTTTGTTTTGTCACTGTCTTGTTCGTTCTTTCACTGGATTGCTTCTGCTTTCTTGCAGGAGAATCACTTTCCATTCCTATGAGCCTCTCCATCTACTCAGTCTTCCAATGTCACGCCTATGGTGTCTTCCTTTAATATCCAGTCAAAGGAACAGAATCTATAAACTAATTTTTGAGATGGGTCGTGTATTTATGATCCTAAATATAGGATTAAAAAGAAAGTTTATACAAGAGATTCATTTTAAAACTTCATTTCTATAGTACGTTCTGAAGTTAGTGCGCATTCTAATCGCCTACATTTTTTACAGATCAGAGCCTGACAGTTAAATCCAACAATTTATTGGATTAAAGCAAACAAACATTCAATTACCCAGAAAACCCCATTCCCTGAGCATCCTTTTTAATCGATATTGGGTAGTATAGATGAAATTAGAATTCTGTCTTCCTTAAAATAATTACTGTAAGTGTGAAAGCCTTTTAAAATCTATGGAAATCAACATTATTAATTTTTAAGCTAATAAAAAATTACCGAAGGAGTGATGTCCCATTGGAAATAATTTAGGATTAGACAGGAGTTTAATTTGCTGTAAGGATATTTTATGTAAGGTTTGAACAATTTTATGGGCTGGGTTTATGAGGCTGGTACTTCAGAGGCTGTTTATTTCTCCCCTGTACGTTCCTGGGATTTAACATACGCCCCTCAGTGGGGGATAATGCCTTCGCTCTGTCTTGTGCAAACAGCTGTGCTTATTAAAGACATGACTAACGGGCTGAAAGGGTGCAGTGTATCACTTCATTCCACTATGGCTTTAAAAAATATATTACATGCTAGGGTTGAATTCTTCATTAAAGTAGCTAGAAACAAGGGTAGTCGAAGGGACTAATTAAGCCACATTAAGAAGTTAATTTTTTCGCTAACAATGAGCTCAGGCATTATTCCTGAAACAGGAAAGCTTAGAGGGAGAAAGGAGTAATGTGCTAGTTGCAAAGGGTCTGGTTCATGTTGCCCTCGTTATTTCCAGAAATGTTCTACCAATTTGAGCACCAGGAGCTCGTGAGATTGAAACCTCATCTCTGAGTGATTTCTATTTGAAGACTTGAGAGAGAAAATCTGCATGTAAAAAATACACCAGTGAGGTTGGATAAGACCAATTTCTGTTTCTTTCTTTTGAGTTTTGTGTCCTCTAGTCTACTGGGGTCTCTCTTGAGATGCTCCAGGTTTGGGGGTGCCTCCCTTCTCTGACTTAAACTGTAATTTCAATTCTTTTAATTTCAATAAGGTGGTAATTTCAGTGAATTAAAAAGAGACCAAAGGATTTTTTAAATTGTGTTTTTGGCTTTAGGTAATGGGATTTACTTTTCTTTCCAGGTAAGGATGAAGGTTGGCAGTTTAGGGTTGGTTCAGAGACTTAATGTAGGGCTCCAAACTGGCTTTTCTGTGAGTTTCTTGGCCTTTTTTTTTTTTTTTTTTAATGGCTGCCTAGTGTTAATTAAAAACTTGTTAGCAACTCTGGGATTCTGCACTCTCTGTAATGGTTTTCTGTACTATGCCCATACTTTGCTTTACCGTTGATTAGACTTTCTCCAAATCACCTAGCTGAATCTGCCTTGTGTTTCTTCCTGGGGCCCTGACGGATACAGATGTGTCGTTTCATCAGCAGGGAGCAATTTTCCTGGAAGCATTGCTTCCCCATCGGACTTCCTTTCTCTCAGGTGCCATCGGCCAGGACTGGGGTCACACTTGCAGGCTGTAGGCTGTTGGAGGAGGACCCTGGCAGGCCCTAGTGGGAGACAGCATCTGCTGGCAGAAGCTTCACCTGCTCTTTATGACAGGTAAAGCCGAAACTATATCCAAGGATCATCTGTGCTACTTCCAGCTTCTTCTTGGAAGGGTTATGGGCCTCTGAGCCCACATGGCTCATGCAGTGACCAGGATGGACCACCCGGTAAATGGTAGGGGCTGCTCAGCTCTTTATGTTCTTTCCCAGCAGATACAGAGGCCTAGGGCAAAACTTATTTACTGCCTGATAAGGTTTGGATGCTTGGCCTCTCCAAATCTCCTGTTGAAATTTGATCCCCAGTGTTGAATGTGGGGCCCGGTGGGAGGTATTTGGGTCTTGAGCACAGCGCTCTCATGAATGGCTTGGTGCCCTCCCCCACATAATGAGTGAGTTCTTACTTTATTACTTCACACCAGAGTTGGCTGTTGAAAAGAGCCTGGCACCACCTCCTCCCTCTCCTGCTCTTGCCATGTGACACCTGCTCCTCCCTTCACCTTCCCCCTTGATTGGAAGCTCCCTGCAGCCCTCACCAGAGCAGATGCTGGTGCTGTGCTTCTTGTGCAGCCTGCAGAACCGTGAGCCAAAGGCATTTTCTTTAGAGTGACACAAATGGACTGATACACTGCCCATGCTGAAATGTCGCCAGAGGCAAAATCCCGTTACGACTTTCTTTTTTGCTTTGTAAAATAAAAATAAAAATAAAAATAATGGAGCTTCAAGCAGGGTTTTGGCAGGCACTCTTTCTTTACTTTGAATATGCAGATATCTATGCTAATTTCCAGGAAGTACATACCTTCTCCCATCTGCCTCCATGAGAAAGAAAAATCTCTATTTGGCTGTGGTAGAAGGTTCCTGGGCTCTAAATGAGGATTTTACTGACAATTGATCATGACAGGGTCAAGTTAGCCTTGGTCTGCCATATTAATTGCAAACATTTATCATTTCTTTGCTTTTAAATTCAGGTTAAAGAAGTTTTAATATTTAATGTCATTATAATTTTTTTATAGATTCTTAAGTTAAATTCCTTCCCTATTCAGATTAGTCATCTATATTAATTTTTTTTGGTAACAACTTTGAGATATAATTCACATATCATCCAGTTTACTTATTTAACAAGTCAGTGTTTTTTTTGTATTTCATAGTTTAACAGCCATCACCTGTCAATTTTTAACATTTTTGTATATTCATAGTTTAATAGCCATCACCTGTCAATTTTTCACATTTTTATCACTTTGAAAAGAAATCCTATATCCTTTAGCTGTCGCCCCCAATCTCCCTCCACCCACCTAGTCCCAAGCAACTATTAATCTACTTTCTGTATCTAAAGATTTGTCTATTCCAGGAACTTCATATAAAAGGAATCATAATATGTTGTCTTTTGTGATTGGATTCTTAATATTTTCAAGCTTCATTTACACAGCATGTATCTATCATGCTGCATTATTTTTATTTTTCTGGCTATTTTTGTCTTTTTTTACATTTAACTTTTCCTGTCTAGAATTTATTTTGATATATAGATGTAAATTATTTTTTATTGATAAATAACCTTTTGTCCCAATATAATTTTTCATTTACCTTTTTTTATTTAAGTAAAATTTTTAGGTCTTATACATAGAATTTACTTCATGTTTCTCCACCATTTTATTCTGTTACTGTGCCAATAGTTCTCTGAATCCTGTTGATTTATGTTTTGCTCTTTGATTTGGCCAGTACTCACTCTCATAACTTCCTTGAATTGCTCTTTATTTTTTTAGCAGTTCCCTTGTGTTTTTCCTTTAAATTAAGCCTTAATTTTTGTCATTATAAAAGCTATAATTTCATTTTGGCAGAACTAGAAATTTAGACTTTGCATTTAACAACATGCTCTGCCTCTCTATTTATTCAAGCTTTTCTGTTGTTCAGTAAAGTTTTACAGTCTTTTGTCATTGAAATCTTATATCTTTTTAAGGTTATTCCATAATGTCACATTTTTGGTTAAATTTTTTTTTTTTTTTTTTTGAGAGAGGGTCTCTCACTGTTGCCTGGGCTAGAGTGCGAGTAGCGTCATCATAGCTCACTGCAACCTCAAACTCCTGGGCTCAAGCAATCTTAAGTAGTTGGGACTATAGGCACGTGCCACCACACCTGGCTAATTTTTAAAAATTTTTTGTAGAGACAGGATCTTGCTATGTTGCTCAGGCTGGTCTTTAACTCTTGGCCTCAAGTGATCCTCTGGCCTCAGCCTCCCAAAGTGCTGGGATTATAGGTGTGAGCCACGTGCTCAGCCTTTGGTCACATTTTGAATGTAGTTTTTATTCAATTCCATTCTTTTAAAAGCAGATTATTGCTGGTTTATAGGACAGTTAAAGAAATTGTTTCTTGTAGTTCTCCAGTTTGCTAAGGTTTATTATTGGTTCCAGTTAGTCTTTAGTTGACTACTTTGATATTTCCTGACTATTCCAAGTTTTCCAGCCTTTGGGAGCCATCTTTTTATTAAATATCTAAATGACATTAAACTAAATGCATATGCTGTATGATTGAAATATGTCCTGTATGACACACACTTATTTCTGAGGATCCTCTGAGGAGCATGTTCACTTACTTTCATTGGCATTTATCACCTCTTGATTTGAACTTTCCTTTCCAGCTCCTCAGTGGATCACTGCTGGCTTCTTACAACTTTGCCCCAAAGCATTTTCCCTTTTCCATTCAGTTACTTCCAATTCAAGTCTGGGTTGATTTATTTATTTTTCAGGTTTGAGGATAACATAAAGAGTTGGAAATGAGGACTGGGGTAGGGTGGCTCACACTTGTAATCCTAGCACTCTAGAAGGCTGAGGTGGGAGGATTGCTTGAGCTCAGGAGTTTGAGACCAGTCTGAACAGGAGCAGGACCCATCTCTACCAAAAATAGAAAAAAATTAGCTGGGCGTGGTGGTATGTCCCTGTAGTCCCAGCTACACAGGAGGCTGAGGGCAGGAGGATTGCTGGAGCCCAGGAGTTTGAGGTTGCAGTGAGCTATGATGATGCCACTGCACTCTAGCCCGGGTAACAGAGCAAGACCTTGTCTCAAAAAAAAAAAAAAAAAAAAAAAAAAGTTAGAAATGAGGAAGGAAATTTGACAAAGTGGGTATTGTACGCACCTGCTTCCTATATCTTTTAGCTACTCCCCCTTCTGCCCTGTTACCAGGCCTGTTCCTCCCACTCTCCCACACCAGGTGAAAGTTGTGTCCTTTCTTCTTTGCTGAATCAAGTGACCAAAACACTCAAAAGATGTCATAATTACCCTGGAAGAGATACTTCTACCTTATAAAATGGAATATGTAACACTGCAGTCTGAGTAGCTGTATGTGGATTACTGGGTCAGAATTCTCTAAGAATAGCCAGGTATTTGATTCACACATGGGGGATTCACCTTGGGTCCCTCCCAAGGATGGATCTTAGCCTCTGCTTGGGGTCACCGCGGTCTTCATCCTTATTACAGGTATACAGTCATATCATCTGCCAAATAATAGCAGCTTTGGCCCCACTTTCTGGCAGCTTCTTTTCTAACCACCATTGGTTAGAACTTTTGAATGATGTGAAGAAATGGTGGTAATTAATTGAAATACCTTTTGTGTTGCTCTTTAAAATATGGTTCGATTGAGCTGAAGAATATAGGGCCTTAACTTTCTCTTCCTAATTTACTAAGACTTTAAAAATCCAGAATGGATGTTAAGTTTTATCAGATACCTTCTTGAAGCACCAATTGAGTTACTTTTAAAAAAAATTTTGACCAACTGATGTGAAATATCATATTATAGATTTCTTAAAATTAAAAAATACTTCCATTCCTGAAAGAAATTCTACTTTATTACATGCCATTGACTTTGATTTGCAGGCATTTTTAGAATGGCTGTAGGAGATATTTGTCACCCCTCTTTTAGGAGGAGGTTGCCCAGTCTCCTGACCCTCCTTCATTTTGGAAGGAGCCTCTTTCTTGGTGTGGAATTGGTGGAACATGCTGCCTTCTTCATATTATGGAAGCACATGGGCACGTGGGTGAGGCGTAAGCGGAGTGTCCAAGACTTTGAATCTTATAAAGATGGAGGGGAGAGTTCAGAAAGTTTTCACAGCTGTGTTTGGTTGTCAGGAGCCCATTAGCAGGAGTGGTGTCTGTCCTGCCATTGCAGTGTTGAGGCAGCATCCTAGCTTCACGACTCGATCTTTGTCATTGCTTCTGCAACTTGGCCTTTCTTAGATTTTGCTCATTTTGTGAGCTTGTTTTTCCAGATTTCCCATCCATTCTGTGAGCTATCAATATGTGTCCAGAAAATTGCTTCTCTGCTGAGGCTTGCTAAATAAATATGCTTTCTGTAGCTTGCAGTCCAGAAGCTGACAGTAGCACAGTGGATGGAATATTAACGGATCTTGGTTCAAATCCTGGTGCTTTCAGAAATTGGCATTGAGCAAGTCACTTAACCTTTCAGAACCTCATCTGTAAAATCTTGCACCATGGTAGAGAGAGTTAGAGGAGATAATATATGCCAAACACATAATCTGTCACCGTAGACACTCAATGAATTATCAGTAATTACCATTAGTATTTACAGAATGTTCTATAACGGGTTAATAATGCCTTATCCACAATTCTGAAATCCACAAAATTCTGGGAACTTAGATTTTTTTTCATAATTCATTTGATTTTAAAACCTGACCTGACTTGGGTATATCTGAGGAAAAGACCTGGCCCTGATGTGAAGCAATTTATAGCCTTTATCAAATTCAGTGTAAATATTCATGCATTTTTGAGGCAGAAATATCATAGCTGCCTCAGGTTCTCAGAAGGTATGTGGAATATATTGAATATTCCCAGGAGGTGCCTTTCTGAAATTAAAAATTTTTGAATCTTGAAACACATCTGGCCCCCTGGGTTTTAGGTAGGAGATCTGTGAAAGATTATTGATGTATACTGGCCTTCAACTAGAGGCTGTCAGAATGGTCTGGGGTAGTTTTTCAAAACATCGATGTCCTCTGGGTGAATGAGAGTCGCACTGCTTTTCTTTCCCTCTGGTTGAGGGTTGTGTGTGTGAGGAGTGGTTTCTGCCTGCTTTCGGTTCTGAGGTTATGCCAGCAGCATAAAATTGACTGGACATTTACATTTTTTTCCTGTGCTTTGCAACAGATTATGTAACCAGAGACTCACTTTGAAAGTTCGAAAGAGTGTATTTTGAAAACGTAGTTTTTCTATTTTTGAAGTTGTTCCCTGAGAACTTGAAAAAGAATCTTCCCTGATGGTTGATGTAATCAACTATTTTCCCCGAAATTCATCTATTGGTCAAAGGATTTTCAAGTGGTAGCATTATGGGTGAGCAAAAGTAAGCATCTGTGGTCACTTCCTATCTATCTTTATAGTTATTTTAACATTTTATAGAATATCATGAGTAAAATTAACACCTAAGTAATATTTTAATGAAAAATATTTTAATAAAATTAGAGTTTTATTGAACAAGCAGGGGAGAGGAAGCATTATGGTTAAATATAGGGTTTCTCACTGATCCGTAATTGTTTTCAGTCACTTCTTAATTTAACTGCAGGCTTTCTCAGGATTTGGTAGCATGGATTTCCTGATTTTGCTGTGAGACCCTCTAACGGTGCCATGTAGTCCCTCGCTTCTGCAGCTGTTCTCTGAGACCAGGGCTGAGCTCCCCAAGGGTGGGGAGACTTCTCGTTACCTAGCACTTCTTCAGGTAACGATGATTCATCTGCTCGGAAGAGTATATTCAATTTTGACTCTAAATTTTGAGCTCCCACCTCAGGTCATAAAATAGAGAAATTGTATGGCTTTACATTTCCTTAAAATGGTCTCTTTAAATTCTACTAGGTCAGTGCTTTGAGCAAAAGGGAGCACAAATTGCCTTTTTTATGTCTTAGAATTACAGTAACTAATCGTATTTTGGCAAAAAGTGATTGATTCTAGATTTGGACGGATTCCATTAAGCAGTTGTCTTGACAACTCTCACATTAACTGCTGGAGAATGTATTGTGCCTTTGGGTGAGCCTGAGATCAAAGCCTCTCTAAGTGTGGTAAGTGCTGGCCATGGCTTTTCAGAACGACTGGGGTTTCATGTAAAAGCTGATTGTCTTTTCATGCAGCACGATATTGGTGAGAGCTGCTCTTCCCTTTACAGATGAGAAGGCAGGAATGATTAGGTATGGAAGCATTTCAATGTCTCTCCCCTACTCCCTTAATTGTGGCCAAACTCCCGGAATGGTCAGTGTTGTCTCAGACTCAGTCTCCTGCTAATAATGCTTTTCATCTTGCCTGGCGTTTCTTCAGCCTCGTCTTTGTGTTCCTCTTTGTTTCATCAAAACTGCCCCTTATGAAGAATGTTTTCAAAAATATTTTGATGTTCTGCTCAGGCTTTATTTGTGGCGTACAAGGCCTTATTCTGTAATAAAGGAATTTTAGACGTTCAGTATATGTGGGGAAAATTTTGGGGGACTACTGCTTTATAGGTTTATTAGATAAAAGGAAGTGCTTTGAAAACTTCCGATTTTTTACAACAAAATTCTAAATGTTTGAGGGGAGACGAATATGCTCTTGTTTTCAATGTATATGCTCTTGTGTTTTCATGGATGCCCGCTGAAAGGCAGTGGGCTGGCGCGGCTTCGCCAGTGCACTCGCTTGCCTCAGAGAATGAGTTTCTACAGAGAGGACTGGGAAGCATTGATTTGGTGCTAACCCAGTGTGCTCCGCCACCTTTGGAAATGTGCTTGTGTATGTGCACACTTGCACACTCTTGCACACATCTGTACACTCCTGTATATGCTTAATCCACAGGAGAACAGGTAGGGACTAATGGAGAACACATCACTGTGTAATGGTTTCCAAATTCAGCCCCTGGTGCAAAACTAGTCCTGGTTAAAATTTGACTTAAACCCCTTTAGATATGCTCCACCATGGAGGCTGTCCTACCAGCTGTTTAAACAGCCCGTGTTTCCTCTTGCATTGAAACAATTACTATGTGTTCGATTGAGCACCTAGTGAAGAAGGAAGCTTCTATTTAGACTGCAGCAGTCCTCAGCCTTTTTGGCACCAGGGACTGGTTTCATGGAAGACAGTTTTTCCACGGACTAGGCGGGGGTGGGGGGGGGGTGGGATGTTGTGAGGGAGGTGCTGGTGCAGAGCTCAGGTGGTGATGTGTGGCCTATTTCCTAACAGGTCACAGGGGTTGGGGACCTCAGATTAAGACATGTTATAATACAAAAAATGCGCTTGAACCACTAGTAGCAGACTCAGTGTCTCCAAGTGTGCACACCTCAGAGAGGCCTCTAGGAACCGAGACTGAGAACAGGGTTGGCCTCTGGTTTCCTTGTCTCCCTCCCCGCCTTCCTTCCATGGATCTAGTTTAATTTGCATAAGTTAAATGGTTGTATGATGTGACTTCTCTGCATTACAAATTATGTTGTTAATTTATCAGGGAAACAGTATCTCGGGAGCTCCCTATGGATTTTTTATTGCTGTTAATCTGCGTTAAGATATAATTTATATTCTGATCATCCTGGCTTTTTTAATCTTTTAAGATATTAGCAGCTGAATTCTTGAATTCCAATGGATGTAGAAGATTTATAAATAAAAGAGCAAACCACAGGGCTAGAGATGCTATACTCTCACCCTGTAACCTGCATTCTTAGGAGTAACTGGAATTTAGTAAACTGAATAAACCAGTTCCTACAACGGTGAATGGAAACTGACATCATTTTTTACCAAGGTGGCATGCAGAAGGTAGCATGGCCTGAGAAACAATGGTTGTGAAATACCAGAAGGAGTATTAGAATAGATTGTGGATTTTGCCTCTCGGAGAACGGTCAATTCAGTGTAGGTTTCCATGTTGAAATAAGTGTCTCCATGCACTTGGAAACATGAGTCGTTATGTCTGGGAACGTTTTAAGGATTGTACTTGTAGGGAGAATGTGAAGGTTGCAATTTTTATTTTTGGACTTGGTAATTTGTGGATTCAGAATCTTCTAAATGTGAATTGAGTCACAAGTGGATTCTTTCTGTCCTAAATACACTGTAGAGTAGTATCCTTTTTTTTCCTCCCTGTTCATATGAAGATGTTAGTCTCTGAAAGGTCGTGGTGCTAGGCAGAAGGGCATTTGAGCATTTTAGCATATTCCTCTGAAGAGGTGCAAGAGAACAAGGAAAATAGTGGCAGAGAAAGTGGCCCACTCTAGGCGGGGTGTGTGATGTAGGTTTGATAGCTAATACTACGTTGAGTGTTACCGTGGAAATAATTGGTCTTAGCAAGGCTGCAGGGTGCTCCTTTTTATTGAATAAAATTAGTTAGATTGCTGGGACTCATGAATCATGGATGAAATGCTAGAGCTAAAAATGTCCAGTAAGTAAAAATCAGCACATGTAAAGGTCATTTCCAAGTACTTGCTGTTTGCTGTATGCTGCAGTCAGGGTTCAGTGGGCCAATAACTTTCTTTTATAAAAGTAAAGTTTTTATTTTAGACAACTGACATGCAATTTTAAGAAATAATAGAGAGTTCCTGTGTCTCTTTACCCAGTTTCCCCCACTGGTAACTTCTTGCAAAACTGTATTACAGTATCACAACCAGGATATGGACATTGATACAGTCCAGGTATGAACGTTTCCGTTACCTTGAAAAGTCTTCACATTGCTCTTTTACGGCCATACCCTCGTCCCTGCTGCTTTCACTTCTTGTAAAGTCTGGCAGCCAAGAATCTGTTCTCTGTTTCTATATTTTTATCATTTTAAGAATGTCATATCAATGGAATTACACCTTTTGGGTTGCCTTTTTTTTCACTTAGCATAATTCTCTGGAAATCATTTAGAGTTTTGCATGTGTCCCTATTTGTTCCTTTTTTATTGCTGAGCAGTGTTCCAAATGTACCAGAGTTTGTTTAACCATTCACCTGCTGAGGGCCATCTGGGTTGTTTATAGTTTTGGCTTTATGAATAGAGCTGCTGTGAACACCCATGTATAGGTTTTATGTAAAATTCATTTCTCTGGGGTAAACGCCAAAGAGTGAAATTGCTGAGTCATATGGCAGTTGCATGTTTACTTTTTAAGAAACTGCCAAACTGTTTTCCAAAGTGACTACCTATACCATTTCACACTCCCACCAGCAATATATGAATGACCTAATTTCTTTGCGTCTTCACTAGAATGTGGTGGTGTCACTATGTTTTTTTTTTTTTTTTTTAAATTGTTAGCCATCCTGTTAGGTGTGTAGTGATATCTCATTGTAGTTTTAATTTGCATTTCCCTGATGGCTAATTATGGGGAACAGCTTTTCATGCACTTACTTGCCATCTGTATATCATCTTTGGTGAAGTGTCTCCTTATGTCTTTTGCTGATGTTCTAAATGGATTGTTGATCTGTTGAGTTTTGCAAGTTCTTCATACATTCCAGATATTGGTCCTTTGAATACGTAGTGTGCAAAGCTACAGCTTGTCTTTTTATCTTCTTTCCAGAGTAGAAATTACTCATTTTGATGAAATCTAACTTATCAATTTTTATTTTGATTCATGCTTTTGGTATTAAGTGAAAGCCCACCCTTGGGGACAATTATCTTGCCCTTCTTTTTTTTAACCCAACCTCTTGCAGACACAGACATTGTCAGCCATTCAATCTGCAGGGATGCAGGGATGGAGCTCCCCTCTGGGGAGTCTTGTCTTTAACTCATTCAACTGTCTTATTCAGAAAATCAGTTTAGATCCATCAAGCCAAAGGCAAATTACAGTGCACAGGTACCAGATCATCGTCATTGCAATGTACAGCTGAATCCTCGTCCCCTGGCGTCCCAACCTGCACTGGCCCACACCTGCACAGTCCTGGCTGGGCCAGCAGTGAATCTTCCTCAGGGGCCTGAGGAACATGATGGCATTTCTCCCAGTTCATTTAGCATGTTTGTAATTGCTCATGGAAGAATTTTTGTTAATTTTTATCATGGCTGCATTAAAATCTTTGTCAGATAATTCTAACGTCTCTGTCATCTTGGTGTTAGAATCTGTCGATTGTCTTTTCTCATTCGCCTTGAGATCTTCCTGGTTCTTGGTTTGATTATTTTCACTGAAACCTGTATTTTTGTATGATGTTTGAGACTCTGGATCTCATCTAAACCTTCTGTTTTAGGTGGCTTTTTTTTTTTTTTAAATACCACTCTAGCAAGGGAAGGTGCATGTGTATCGCCTTATCACTGTGTCTCTAAGAGGGTTGGGGTTAGAAAGAAAGGGCAAGATGACTGTCCCAAGGGTTGACTTTCATGTTCCTGCATCACTACGGGACCTTACTATTTCTTCAGGATCCTCTAGACAGTGATTCTCATCCTTTTTGCCCTTCAAAGTCACCCAGTGGAGCTAAAAGAAGCAACAACAAAACACAATGGTCTCTTCCTCCATCAGGAGGTTCTGATTCAGTTGATCTGGGGTGGAGGTTAGGCACTGGGAGCCAGGTGACTGTAATATGTAGCAAGGCTTGAGAGCCACAGCTCTGCAGACAAAGAACCTGAATGTTGGCCATCACATTGTGGTTTCCTACATTTTTTTAAAGACCTGGTCTCCAACTCGAAGTTTTCTATATCCATCCTTGGTGGTGCTGGGGAGATGTGAAAGGCCACAGGTTAAAACTGAACCATCTTCTGGAATGACAACTGCAGTATTACCTGATAGAAAAGTAACGTTTTAAGTTAACCCCCTGATCAAAAAACATCAAAACCAGATCTTTTATAGAGTAGAACATAAAATTTTCAAAATTTGTATGCTTTTTCTTTTAGAGACAGGGTCTCCCTCTGTCGCCCAGGCTGGAGTACAGTGGCAGGATCATGGTTCACTGTAACCTCCAACTCCTGGGCTCAGGCGATTTTCCTGCCTCAGCCTCCTGAGAAACTCAGACTATAAGTGCAAGCTACCACACCCAGCTAAGTTTTTCTTTTTTGTAGAGATGGGGTTCTCACTATGTTGCTTAGGCTGGTCTCAAACTCCTGGCCTTAAGTGATCCTCCCACCTCAGCCTTTCAAAGTGCTGGGATTACAGGCATGGGCCACCATGCTGGCCTGCATTCATCTTTAAAAGAAAGAAGAAAACCAGGTAGGATTCTAGAGAAAGCTCACATTTGTGATGAGCTGCGTCACTCTGCGTGTGTGTTTACAGGGTTCTCCTGTTGGGGAGATTTTGTAACTGTTTTGAGATGCATGATGAAGACATAGGAGGCAAAATATTGTTCCTAAAAATATTTATAACTCTTATTATGTAACCTAGGTGACTACACCAACGTGATGTTTTATAGTATGAATCATTTATTTAGAAGACTTTACCTTCATTATCTTTAACTGTCAAAATATTTACTCCCCTACATATAGATAGTTCTGATAGTTCTAATAATGCTGCCCTTTTTTTTTTTTTTTTCCCCTGGTCTGCAGCTCTGGGTGATGAGAGCCCCATGGCTCTGAATTCTAAACTTAGGAAATACTTCTGTTCATTCTTAGGAGGTTAAAACAGGAAACTGTTGGATAATGAGAACATTCCTGCCTTTTTGTTCCCGCTCCCAATCACTGTCAGCATAGATGAACTCCTTTCTTCATGGCCACAGTTTGTAACATCAGCTTAATGGTCTTGTTGGGCACCCTGAGTTATTCCATGGGGATGCTTCTGACCTTTGAAGAATGCTGTTTATTTTGAATTGAGCACTCATTCCACACTAATAATTCTCTTTGTGGGAAGTTCTCAGAGAAGGTAGGTGCTTCGTACCCTGCAGGGTTACACTATGGCAGAACTGACAAGTATATACATGAGTTGCTCTTTTACCACATAGCAAATGAAAAATGAATGTTTTTTCTTCTTCATATATTAGTCTGATTTTCTGGAAGTGATCCAAAACTTGATGAAAACAAACTCGTGTCATCTCAGCACTATAGAAACTGTATAAACATTTTCTTGAGCATTTCTGCATTAAAATGTAAGTTGGATACTGTCTTTAAATGGAATCTTGGATCTTTCTGTGATTGATTGCAGTTGTTTCATTTTATCCCTGAGAAACATGACTTTGAAGCCAGACTCCAGTGGCAGGTAGCTCAAGTGAGGACAGCAGCCAGACTGGCTGCCTGAGTTTTAATCCTGGCTCTGCTACTTGCTACCCGTGCAAGTTACTTAATTGTTTTGTATCTGTTTTCCCTTCTCTAAAACAGGGATAGGACTTTTGAGGATGAAATGAGCTAATACGTTGAAAGCTCTAAAATAACACATGACATATAACAAGTGCTCAATAAATTAGCTGTTTTTGTCTTAATGGAAATAAAGTATAGGTGGCTCCTTGTTTTCTGCACGCTTGACATATGTGAAAATGAATTGAATTCCAGACTGGGATATGGGCGAAGATGAAAGCACATCCGATCAGCTGGTGATGGCAGCACAAAGAGCAGCAGACAGATTGGGGTCTGAGGAGAAAAGGAGGGACTGTGTTGACAGGGAGTTAGCCTGAGGGGACCCTTGGGGTGAACATTGCTGTTGGCTCTTCACCCGCCCAGGGCCCGTCCCACCCTTCACTGTGCCTGACCTGGCTGAGTCATGCCTGCCCAGGTCGGGGCAGCTGCAGCCAGCAGACTGGAAGCAGGGCGTCCTCCCTCCCCTTCCTTTGTTGAGAAGGTGGGTGGAGCAGGAATTCCTGCTCAGTCTGCAATGTGAGGATCAGTATTCCTGGGCCCCAAGTATGTCTGAATACATTTTTCAGAATAGATAGACATTGTTATTCCTGGTGGTTAAATTCTTCAGTGATTGCTCTCAATAAGAATAGTATAGAAATATTGGTGTTATATGCAGGTATTTTAAGCATTAAGTAAACATTTGAGGGCTAAGTCCTGTCACTTCTGCCTCCAAAATCTCTCTCTACCTCTCTCCAATTCCACTTCCACCCCTTAGGCACCACCATCTCTCCCCTGAGTGGTGTAACAGTCTCCTATTCTCCCTGCGTCCTTAACTGTTAGTTTATTTCTCTATATAGTAACCATAGTGAGGCAGCTTCTTGAAATTCTTCAGTGGCTTCCATGACACTATGAATAAAATCCAGACTCCTTACTATGGCCTGCCAAGACCTGGCTCTTCTTAGTCTCTCCACTCTCACCTTGGACGGCTCTCCCCTCCTCTCGCCATCCTGTCTGTCACACAGGTCTTTCATTTCTCAAATGCATCCTGTACTTGCCTGCTTTAGGGTCTTTGCTCCTGGTCTGGAAGGTTCTCCTTCTCTCACGATTAGTGCTCGCTCAGCTCAGATACCCCCTCCTGAAAGGGCCTTCCCTGACCATTTGCTTATTTCCTTCCTAATAAAATTGTCACTGATACTTGTTTACTGTTTACCTCCTCTACTAGAATACAGTGTCCACAAGGGCTTTGTTGCAAACTCCTTTAACCCGATCTGGCTTTCCAGCATTGTTGGGTTCTTTTGTTCAATGTTGGGTAGCCTCTGGAATCTAGAAAGGAGTGAGTGCTCTCCAGCCCCTCCTTTAATAGTCTCTTGCTCCCACCTGATAAATCACAATGAAAACAACTTCTGGTCTTCCCTCTGCCAGGTTGATAGTCATTTGTGAGCCAGCAGGCACAGTAAAGAGCTTCTGTCCAGAGCTTACCTCTCTGGACAACTCCAACTCGCTGTCCTTGGGCAGTCTGACTTGCGCTTGCACAAACGGATTCCTCCGATGCAGGTACGATGGTGACGTCCTGACCGTGAGACCAGCTAGCTGTGGCTCCAGTTAGGCAGAGTCCTGTGAGTGGAGAGAAGCAGGCCCAAGGGGTTCCAGATCTTGAGTGCTGCACTGCAAGTGTTAGATTTTTGGTCTTGCCAGATTTTTTTGTCTTGTTTTGGCAGAGATGGTAGAACCTGTGCGGTCGTTTAACCAACCACGTGTCTTGGAAATCACTCATTTCACACATGAAAATTATTTCTCATGGCCCCTTTGCAAATTAATAAACCTTCTGTTCTATTTTTACATGATAATTAAATTGTTAAGCAGGAGTGTTGGCTCCTGATAACAGTAGTTGAAATGCTAACTAATGGCTGCTAAGGCATCATAAGTCTTGAAATGTAAATGTATAAACACATAAATGTACGCACACATAGTATGCATTATGTCAAAGTTTTCCTAAATTAAATTACAGAAATTATAATAGATGGGAACCTTGTCTTTTATTTACAGTATCTCTCTCTGAAAATAGTGCTTAGTACATGATAGGTGCTACGTGAATGAATAAAATTATTTCCATGTTCTAAACAACCAGCTTACAGAGTTTTGTATCATAACTCACTTTTAAGTTGAGGATTTATAACTTGAAGATAAACCTTTTTACTAAAATTCCATGTATATTTTTAATTTAGATGAAGTTGTTGACTGAATTGATTATCATCAGTCAAAATGTCTAATTAGGGAGACAAAACGATAAACCGGGCATGTTACCATCCATATGCTTACAAATGCTATCAAAACCAAAATGACAGAAAAATATTCTTAAAGAAAAATTTCTTTAAAATTCAGGAAAGATATGGAATGCCATAGACAGATTAAAACTAATTCCTGAAAGACGGAAAAGTTACCGGTTTTGTAGAGAAGCAATAGTGGATAAGAGCAGGAGTGGAGGATGGCTGCAAAGGCAGAAACCGTTCTGTGGACTTTCAACTCAGAGTTGGGAGGTGCTAGAATGCAGGACTTGGAGGCCACTGGGCCTTCCCCATGCGTCAGTGGGTTTTGTTCCAGGCTGAGGTGGGACTGGGCTCAGGTGTCTTGCTCTACCCAGCAGGGTGGGCACTCCCTGATGGCAAGCTACCCACCCCGCTCACTGCATTCCTGCTGCTTCCCAGTAGTGGGCTGGTCAATTCTCAACATTTCTATGGTTGTACAATGGAGACAAAGAGTTCTGTAAATATTAAATATGTGAATAAAAAAAGCATAACACATCATGGTGCTTATTATAAATAAGTGATAATTGAACTCTGATTTTGTTAAATGGTCTGTATTAAGTGCCATGTAGATACAAGTAAGTAGCAGTATGTGGTCTTAGCCTATCTCTAAATAGTGAAACGAATGAATGAATTAATTTAGCTTTCTTTGGAAGTCATTTCATGAGCCACATTTCTTAACATTAAAGTAGGATCATGTTATCATAAACCATCATTTAATATAAATGGCATTTGAAAATAGTCACAAGACTTATGGCTATTTCCCATGTAACTCCCGATACATTCATAAGATTTTCTAATGCATTAAAGAAATATTTGTCTAGATCTGATGATGCAGCTATTCCTTCAAGTTCCCGAGTAGAAGAACATCTATAATAAAAATTGCTTCCCTTTGAAAAGCTGTTGTAATGAAAGCAAACATGCTAAACTGATTTTTGATATTGTTCTGTGTGCAGGGATAATGAAGAATAAGATAGTATTCTCATGGCTCATCAATGCTTCTCCTTCAGAGAATTTCTCTTTAGGTTCTTTATTTATCAGTAATTTGATCTAAATATAAATGGTGTTCAAAATAGCCCCCAAATGTTTTTAATCTTACTAACTTTTGCTTTAAGAAGTCCAATTACTTCTATTAAGATTCTTTGACTCAGCAAACGCATATTCCACCTCTGTGCTGTGCTATCCACTGAGCATAGGACACTGAAGAGAAAGGACTTGGTCCCTGCCCTCTAGCTTATGATCTTTGTTGGCAGAAACACACAAACAGGTGACTTCACGTAATGAGACTAAGAGGGCTTCCTAGAGAGGATGTCTCCTGAGATCAGAATAGTGAAATATTTTTTCAGGGAAAGAAAGGTACAAGGATAATTCTAATAAGATCAAGCAGCATGAACAAAGAACATAATAGATACCAAATTAGAGATAGGAAATAGAGAAATGAATGCAGAATATAATCATTTCTGTATTACTAGAGAGTGAAGATCAAGTATAGAATAGATAAGACATAAGACTGGAGAAGTAGATGGGGCCTGGAAGGGAAGAATCTGTTTTCTCTGTGCGCATAGTTAATGGAAGGTTTTTAAAGGGTTTTAGCTAGGCTAGTGGTAGACATTTGTATTTTCAATAGATCTTGCTGGGCTGTGTCAGGGGAGTAAAAAGAGGGGATTTGGACTAGAAGTTCACAGCTCTGTTAGGAAACTTTACAATGGTCCAGGCAAAAGATAATAACTTGAACTAGGACTGGGGAAGTCAGTGTGGAAAGGAAGGGACTGATTTCAAAAATAGGTAAAATTTGCAAGATTCAGTAATTCCCGGATGTTGGAAATGAAGAAGGGACAAGAGTTTAGGGTGACTCCTCGTTCTGGCTTGAGAGACTAGTGGTGGCCAGGGAACCCTTGGACATTTGTGTTGAGTCAGCCATCTAAGTCCTATGTCTGTAGCTGGAGAAAAGACTTTGGATCCTTCAATGAAAGGTGAGTTGCTAGAACTGTGGAAGTGGACAAGACTGCTCCAAGGAGAGCTTGGAGAGAGTGAGAGGGTGCCTGGAGGGTTGTGGGGATGGAAGAGAATTGGAGACAGGAGTGATAAGGCAGAGTGAGAGACACAAACAGTAACAAAAGATAGAGCCTTGAGGGACAGCAACAGTTAAGGAGTGGGAAAGAAAACAAAAACTGAGAGAGGACAGTAAGCAGGAAAGGTCAGAGAGCTCCAGAAGAACCAGAAAAGCAAGTAACATCATAGCAGCTGTGGGAAGGAGAGGTCAACAACGTCAAATGGCAGAGGCATCTGGTAAGACGCAGGCTGAAATGTATCCAGCATATGTGGCAACTACGAGAAAGTGGTGGCCTTTGGGCGAGCAGATGCACTCCACTGGTGGTGTCAGGCCTTGGCCCAAGGACAGGAGGGGTCAGGAATTAGAGATGGAGGAGGCCAGAACACCAGCAGTCTCCTCAACTGAGAAAGAAAGCAATGGCTGGTAGCTGGAGGGACTTATGTGGGCTGTTCATGGAGGTTTTTATTTCTTAAAGCTGTGGTCTCCAACCCCTGGGCTGCAGACTGGGGTATTGGTCAGTGGCCTGTTGGGAACCAGGCTGCACAGCAGGAGGTGAGTGAAGGCCAGTGAGCGAAGCCTCATCTGTATTCACAGCCGCTCCCCTTTGCTCACTTCATCACCTGAGCTCCACCTCCTGTCAGATCAGCAGCAGCGTTAGATTCTCACAGGAGCTTGAACCCTACTGTAAACTGTGCACGTGAGGGACATAGATTGCGGCTCCTTGTGAGAATCCAATGCCTGATGATCTGAGATGGAGCTGAGGCAATGATGCTAGCACTGGGGAGCGGCTGCAAATACAGATTATTATTAGCAGAGAGGTTTGACTGCACAATAAATGTAATGTGCTTGAATCATTCCGAACACTCCCCAACCCCAGTCCATGGAAAAATTGTCTTCCATGAAACTGGTCCCTGGTGCCAAAAAGGTTGGGGACTGCTGTCTTAAATGATTTGATTGACTAAGGTATATATATTGACTGGTAAGAAAGAACAAGTTAGTGGGAACAAGATGGCAATAGAGGAGAGGGGACATGGGTGGAGCTGGTACCTGAGGAGGTGGGAGTGGTGGTATCCACCACACTGTGGAAGGAATGAATGGCCTCAAACAGAGAATTCATGCTCTAAGACATAAGGTGATGATGGGATGTTTTACAAGTAAGGGCAGAGAGATGAGGTAGGTGTGAAGACTTTGCATTAAAAGACCATCTGGTTTCAAGGTTTACTTTTCATATCTTTAAAGATAATAAATTAAGCAATAAGATTAGCAAAAGATTTAAAAGCTATGAAAAATTTTTATTCTTTGCCACTTTTAAATTATTTTGTACCATAAGCTTTATAAGTATTTTTCCCCAAAATTGCTCTCTAAACCCATTTTGCCAAGTCAAATACAATTATCTTCTTTTATAAATAACAATATTAAATCATCTGCTTTGTATTCCTGATAAGATAAACATCCTAGCTGACTGTCACACCACTGCACAGGTTTGATTCCGGGCTATTGTATTCGGTATTCTGTATGGAGCAGGCAGTTCCATTTGTTCAGTCAAGTACTTGGAATTTTATTGACGGCACAATCATAATGAAATGTAAATGTCATTCCTGTGATCCTTCAACCTTTCATATTTTCATTGTATTTCTGAAAAGAGGATGGGGTGTTTTTTTTAAATGCAAAGGCACCTACACATAGCACATTTAGTTCATGAATTTGTAAAAGGCCGATTTATATGATCTGAAGAGAAATTGAAAAATAGATGCACGAATCTGTGAAGAACTTACTCTGTTGCCCAGGATGGGGTTGACCTTGGAGGAAATCAAGGCAGGCATCTTCTTGTCCTGGAAGGAGCTGGGCATGGAGCCCCTGCTAGGTAGGGGATGTGGGATGGTGAATTCCATAGAGAAAATGGGACGAGGACCAAGGCAGGGACGAGGAGGAGAGGCCTGTGCAGGGATGCTTTGGGTGTGTATCAGGGAGGTTTATGAAAGCAATGGGTGATAAGGGAAGATATGTGGGGTGTTTTTATAAACACAGAAGCAGTAGTGCCTTTTTAAAGGTCTTAGACAAAAGGTTTCATAGGCTCTTAAGAGAACTTATTTGAAGAAATGGAATGAAATGTCAATGAAGTTTTATTTTGTTGTCAGTCTATTAAGAGCAGATTCGTGGTCCAGCACTGGAGCTTAGAGAATCAGATAGGATGATCTAGTGGTTAGGTTCTTGCCTCTGATCATGCGTACAAACTCTGTCCTACATGGACATGGGAGTGTTGGGCAGAGCTGAGTGATGCTCCAGTTGAAAGAGATTTTAGAACCTCTAGGTCTGGTGCAAGTATTGATCAACCCTCTCTTTAATGTGGGAAAGGCTAGCCTCACCTGCCTGTTTCTGGGTCCTGGGTCAGGATCAGGCTCAAAGGTGTGCCCTGTGTGTGTTGTCCCTGCAGCAGAGCCACACTGTGAAGGACCCAAGTTCTGTCCTGAATAATAGCTGAGATGGGCCTGTTCTATCTCCTGTTTCAGATATATCTTGAGTGCCTACTATTAATAGGAAGTTTGTGCTGGACCTAAGATTCTTTCTGTAAACCACTATCCCTGCCTTTGAGGAGTTCATAGTACAGCAGGGTAAGACACAAATATCAAAATACAAATAGCCATGTTAAAGTTGCACGCTTGGCTTGTCCTTCTTCCTAAACTGTACCTTTCATTTGTCCCTCCAGATCCATTCTCCATCCTAACGCATGCTGCTCTGTGCCCTGGGATATTGACCTGTATAGACAACCTGAAGTCCTTTGTCTTTTGGTCTCTCTGGATCCAGCCAATGGAGGGCACCAGCAGGGCTGGAGGAGGGGGTGAGGTCCGGGTGCTTATGCCCTTGCTTCCCTCCTGCAGCTTGGCTGTATCTCTGCAGGTGGCCACTACTGCTGTCGGGTGGCCCTTTTACAGTTGCCGTTCTGCCTGGATTCAGGCGATGTCTTCTACCCTTACTCTTCCACGCCTGGTGTTGGGAACAACTCCCTGTCATGTGCCAGCCCTGGGGTACTGTACCCTGTCATTGGTTTCTCTGCCAACTTTAGTTTCCTGCTGCTTAGATTCTCTGTCTGCAGTCCAGATCTTGTAGTTTACTCTCTTCCCAGCAAAATGCATTTTTTTGTTGAATAAATGGGGAAATAAAGGCCAAAATTTGTGCCTTTATACTTTATCCTATCAGAAATTCTTGAGCTGAATATTTTGAAATTTGATGTTTTCAATATTGAAGTCTTAGGATAGAAACATAAGACAAACTCAAATTGAGGGACATTTTTCAACCCAGTACTTCTCAAAACCGTCAGGGTCATCAAACTTGAGGAAAGTCTGAGAAAATGTCAGATGTTAAGGGAATGTGATGACTAAATGTCATATAGTACCCTGGATGAGGTCTAGGACGTTAGGGGGAAACTGGTGAAATGTGAATAAAATGTGGAGCTTAGTTAATGGCAATGTACCAGCGTTGGCTCTGGAGTTGTAATAAATGTATCATGGTAGTGTAAGGTATTAATGGAGAAAACTGGGTGCCAGGTATATGGGGACTCCATTTTATCTTACCAACTTTTCTGTAAATCTAAAACTATTCTAAAATAAAAAGCTCAAAATCAGTCTTTAATGTTTAGGTGAGTTAATATAAAATCAGAAACACTTTATTAAAACAGTTATATAAATAAATTTTTTACTCTGTGCCCATAGACTTGGGTGAAGTAAGACATTTGTAGAATTTAGGGTTCTTTAATTCTCAGCACAAGGTGAATATTGAGCTAAGAACAAATAGTGTGTTGGTGATACTTTTCAAATGGCTTAGCAACATTTAAAAATTGTTCAGAAATATCTGCCACTGCTCTGTTGCCAGAACTCAGAATTGAACTGCAAGTGATACGTAAGTCCGTCTGACCAGATGCTAAAGTCAATGAAAAGTAACTACTGCCACTGTACTGTGTTAGAACTTTTAAAATACAGAAATTAACAGAATAGCCTGGTGTAATGAGGAGCTCATTGTTTATAGTTTTGCATAAGGTTCTAATACTTCAGTAGGACCCTGCATTGTTCATCTACAATGGTTACCATAAATCTGGCAGGATTTTGAAACTCAATTCCTCCGTTTTTCTTTGAGCTACTGATTGAAAAAAGAAAAGAGATTATATTAAGTCCATGCCAGTTGCTTTAATGGAAAATGATAAATGACCTGTAGTGCTGTGGTCTCCAACCCCTGGTCTCCGAGGTCTGGTACAAGTTCAAGGCCTGTTAGGGACTGTGCTGCAGAATGCCCCAGAGCTCCATGCCTGCCCCAATCAGTGGAAAAATTGTCTTGCATGAAACTGGTCCCTGGTGCCAAAAAGGTTGGGGACCACTGTTGTAGTGGGCTCAAGGTGGGTTTTGTTGCTGCTGCTGTTTTTTTTTTTTTTTTTTTTTTTTTTGAGACAGAGTCTTACTCTGTCGCCCAGGCTAGAGTGCAGTGGCGTGATGATAGCTCACTGCAGCCTCAAACTCCTGGGCTCACTCGATCCTCCTGCCTCAGCCTCCTGAGTAGTTGGGACTATAGATGTGCACCACCACGCCTGGCTATTTTTCTATTTTTTTTATAGAGATAGGGTCTTGCTCTTGCTCAGGCTGGTCTTGAACTCCTGAGCTCAAGCAATCCTCCTGCCTCAGCCTCCCAGAGTTCTAGGATTACAAGTGTGAGCCACCACAACTGGCCTGGGCTAGGTTTTTAAATACTATTTTACTTAAACTACTTATTACCTAAATTGTTGCAGAGTAACAATTTTGTTATTCTTTATAGATGACAGAGATAATAACTTGCTGCTCAAAAATGCAGTGTCAGGAGTGCTAAGCCTAGAGGCCAGTATCGATGACCTGGAAGGTGATCCAGGTGATGGTCAACCCAAAGTGATTTTATGCAACAGAACTTGCAAAAGTTGAGGAATGGTATATTCCTTCATGGAGGGAAACCTTTAATGAAAACAGCATGATTTTTTCTTTAAGTTTCCCACATTACCAGTGTTGATTAATTATATTGCAACTATATGAGATAATTTGTCATATTTGTAAATTATATGGGAAACACAAAGGAATAAAATTCTTCTGTAATAAAATGAATTCACTGCTATTATTATGCAGCTGCAGAACCTCCTTTGATCAGGACAGTAGGTTATGCCACAGGGTTTAGGCCCTGAATGTCCCACTCAACCTGGGCTCTGAACAGACCAGCTGAAAACCGTGTGCAGGATGTTCTCAAGCCTCGTGAATGGCAGATGAAAATGGTACTGCCGATTACTGTTGTAAGGAGAGTCAGGACTTAGGTAGAAGTTACCTTCCGTAAGTAACAGATTTCAAAGTCAGCTTCCTCTGACCAAAAATACCTTCCATGGATAAGGGTGCCAAGTTTTGAAACATGGTTGAGATGGAAAGTGAAAATACTAGATCATAATCACTAAGGATAACATTAATATATGATTTAAATTTAAAATAAACTTATTAAGGCTGGCGTGGTGGTTCACACCTATAATCCTAGCACTCTGGGAGGCTGAGGCAAGAGGATCACTCTGTTTCTACAAAAAAATGGAAAAATTAGGGGGCATGGTGGTATGTGCCTCTAGTCCTACCTATTCAGGAGGTTGAGTCAAGAGGATCTAGTGAGCCCAGGAGTTTGAGGTTACTGTGAGCTAGGCTGATGCCACTGCATTCTAGCTCCAGCTACAGAGTGAGATCCTGTCTCAAAGAAAAGACAAAATAAACAAAAAAAACAAAATTCATCAAGACTTTCAGAGATATTTTTCCTATTCATCCTTGAATCTGAAGCAGGAAGTAGTTGTTTCAAATTCTAAACTTAGTGCTTGTTATTCCAACCATATTAAGCTTAGCATAAGGAAGTAAAAACTTTGAAATCAGCTGTATTAGATAATTGAGTGCCTCTGGGTAGGTGGTTTCCCTAAGCTGTAAGTTTCTCTAAGCAAGTACTCAGCTGAAGGTTTAATGAATTACTTATTGGTTCTTTACCTTTACTGAATAACAATAAAGACCTATTAGAGGCCAGCACGGTGGCTCACGCCTGTAATCCTAGCACTCTGCCGAGGCCGGTGGATCGCTCAAGGTCAGGAGTTCGAGACCAGCCTCAAAACAACAACAACAAAAAAAACCTATTAGAGAGCCTGGGGGGAAACCTACCTCTGGATTCTTCTATTTTTTTATTTAATTTTTATTTATTTATCATTATTATAATTATTTTTTTTTTTTTGAGACAGAGTCTTGCTCTGTTGCCCGGGCTAGAGTGCCATGGTTTCAGCTTAGCTCACAGCAACCTCAAACTCCTGGGCTCAAGCGATCCTCCTGCCTCAGCCTCCTGAGTAGCTGGGACTACAGGCACACACCACCATGCCTGGCTAATTTTTTCTATATATTTTTAGTTGTCCAGCTAATTTCTTTCTATTTTTAGTAGAGGCGGGGTCTCGCTCTTGCTCACGCTGGTCTTGAACTCCTGAGCTCAAATGATCCACTCGCCCCGGCCTCCCAGAGTGCTAGGATTACAGGTGTGAGCCACTGTGCCAGGCTGGATTCTTCTAAGAAATATGTACATGTACAGAAATCTTTCAGAAACAATTTTATTGAAATAGAACATAAAGTACACAAATCTTAAATGCACAGGTGAATGAATTTTTACATATAGATAAAATTGTGTAAACACCATCCAAATGAAGATACAGAATGTTTCAATACCCCAGGAAGTTCCCTGTGTCCGTTTTCAAACAGCACCCCACCCAGAGGTAAACCACTCTTCTCACTTTGAGCCCTACAGGGTAATTTTGCCTGTTTTTGACATTGTATAAATGAAATAATATTATACAATATATATACTCTTTTGTGTCTGTTTTCTTTCATTTAGCATTATGCTGTGGGATTCTTTCATCTTGTTGCCTGTAGCAGAAGTTCTTTCATTTTTTTTTTTCTATTTCTGTGTGGTAATCCATTGTATAAATACACTACAGTTTACCCATTCTACTGTTGATGGACAGTAGTATTTAGCTATTATAAAGGTGCCCTGAACATTTTTGTGTATGTCTTTTGGTGGACATATGCACTCATTCCTCTTATGTGTATACATACAAGTGTAATTGCTGTGTCATAGGGTAGGTGTATGGTTCAGCTTTAGAAGACACGGTAGCTGTTTTCCAAAGTGGATTTACACTCCAGTGAACAATATATGAGAATTCTAGTTGCTCTACATCCTAGCCAACACTCAATATTATCAATCTTCTAAACTTTTGCTCTTCTGATGGGTGGTCTTTTTTCCATACGATTGCAAGGGGTATTCTATTAATGATGACCCATGGACTCATGTCAGGATCTCAGGTGAAGAAATTCCTTGCTGGGTGATATCTACAGTCTCTGTCTCTGGGTGAAATTATCTTCTCTAATTTATTCAGAGTTCTATGGGACTATTCTGTAATCTAGAAACTACATTGTAAAGTTAACCACCATGACCAGTCTTTCTTGAAAAGGATGGAGTAAGGAAGAGGGAGGAAAAAAAATTATGTGTGTATACGTAAAAAAAAAAAATATATATATATATATATATTTGTGTAAGTTCACAGTTGGCTATATCCAATGAGGACACATCATTACCTCCCACCTTGATGGAAAGGAACCAGTGTAATCAATTTGCTACCAAGTGGCTGTCTGATCTTTCAGTGATTGTTGCAGGCTCGGGGAGTAAGGATTGGCTTCTGCTTTTGGCAGGTTAGGCATTCATTGTTGGCAAGGTCCAGGTTAGCTTTTCTGTACTGTCTCCACTCTTGCCACCGTGATCACTTGCTCCTGGTCTGTTGAGGAAGCACTGGTGCGGCTGATGAACGAGGCTGACCGGCATGCACAGGCTTGTAATTTTGTTTACCTGGTGATTGAGAGGCTCTCTGGAGTGCATGCCCTTTGGTGTATGTTCACAAGGGCAGTGTACACACTGCAAATTCTAAGAGATCTATCCATATACTGCTTCCCCAGATGTTCTCGTACCTTTTCTTCTAATAGTGTTTTTTCCCCAAGTTCTTGACTGTTAGCCTTTACCCATGACTCAGTGAAGATCTGTAATCCTGGCCATTTCTCAGTGTAGATAAATAAATGTGCTGGTCACTATTTAGTCTCTTGGGATAATTTCTCTTCAAGAAGTTTTTCAAACGGGGCTGGTGGGGACCGAGCAAGCACCTTAGTCTCCTTCCCTTGCCTCGTGGCCTTCGTTAAAAAAAAAAAAAAAAAAAAGTTTTTCAGGGACACTCTTTATTGGAGATGTAAGGCTATAGCAGTCCACTCTTCTTGGTGCCACGTATCATACAAACCTTCTCTAAACCAGTCCCAAGTTCCCTTCCCAGTCAGCTGGTCATAAAGAAATCTCCATGAAGCCATAGGTGTGGTTGTACAATAGGAGTGGGTGGTAGAGATATCTGAGACATCTGCTCATGCAATTTCTTGCGCCTTATAGACCTGCTTGTACCAGATCTCTTTTATAATATTGCTTTTTGATGGATTACTTCTGTATAGGCCCAACTTTATGGCTTGGAGGGTCAGGCAACATTCAGATTATTTTGGGCAGTTCAGGTCATGAAGTCACTTGATGTCCTTTAATCAGGCTTTGCCAGAGCCTAGTTGCAAGCCAGGAGCCATTTCTCAAAAGGACAGTTTTTACCTCCAGAAGAGGGGTATGGCTTTATTTCAGAACGTTAGAAGTTTGTGCTGGGATTCTCTGGATCCTATTAGATTCAACTAATTGGATCTCAAGTGGCATAGTAGTTTGTGCTGCGGTCTAGACTTAGTGCAGAACCATCTCTTGCTCTGGAGCCTCCTCGACACTAGCAGTCTTGTAAGGTTACCTGGTAAAGGAGTCAGAGCAGCATATTTAAATCTGCCATGTATTTTCTTTAAAATGCAGAACAGCCTGTAAAGTATTGTGCCCATTTTCTTTGGTAGTAAGCTGTTTGGGATGTGGTGACTTGTATTTTACTTTGGGGATATTTCAGCATGTTCCAGATCACTGGATCCCCAGAAATGTTAAGGTTGCAGCTCTGGAATTTTCATGTTTTTTTCTTTACCATCAAGCTTGTGTGTGTGGAGTCCATTTGCTCAAGGCTTCTTGGGCATGGCTCCGGGAAAAAAAAATTATAAAAAATAAGATAAAAAAAAAGCGTGCATATGTCTTACTAAGACATCTAAGGGATTTGTTCCTTTTCATCAGGTCTAATCAGCATTTGTAATCAATGCAGTGGACCACTGTGATAGTCTTCAGGAGGTTAAGACAGTCAAGATTGCTGTAGGCTAGATTATAGCAGAGAAGAGAGTTGTTAGAACCCTGAGCAAGAATGTAAAAGTGTATTTTTGACCTTTCAAAATAAAAGCAATAGCTTCTTGTGTTCATTGCATGTTAGTAAAGCATTTTCCATCTTAGTATCTTCTTGTCAGGTGCCAAGGACTAGATTTGTTTTAGAAAACGTACTTTATTTGGTAAATCAGCCATGCTAGAGTAATTGCCTGAATGGGTTTATGATAACTGATAGTTACTTTCCAGTCTGTCTGCTTTCTGCACAGACCAAAGAGGTAAGTTTAATAGTGATGTCATAGAAATTCTTACCGTTGAAAATAAGAGTTTTTGATGTGGTATTAATCTCTACAGTTCTCCCATGAATGCAATATTTCTTTTGATTTACTATCCTGGAAGGGAGAAGAAGTTTAGAGTCTTCAACTTGGTCAAACTATCATAATAGCCCATACTCCATGGTCAGGAAGCCATTGTGGGAATTCACCAGTGGAGCATGTTTACTCCAATAATACATTCAAAAATTGCAAAATAACCATAGGGTGGATCCACTGATTTATTGGGTCCACTGTGAGATGGAAGAGGTAAAAACTTCATGAATCACTTGACCACAATAAACTTTACTTTGGACAGTGGCATTTTAGGTCTCTAGAATTTATTGGAACTTGAGTTGAAATGTAAGGATTCTCTAAGGGAATCAAATAGAATATGTATTTGTCATGCTTTTGTTTCCAGCACCAAGATCTCACAGTATGTTTCTGTGCTTTTTGTTTGAGACAGGGTATCACTCTGTTTCCCAGGCTGGAGTGCAGTGGTGCAATCATAGCTCACTATAACCTCGAACTACTGGGCTCAAATGATCCTCCCACCTCAGCCTCCTGAGTAGCTAGGACTACAGGCATGTGTCACCATGCTCAGCTAATTTAAAAATTTTTTTGTAGAGACAGTCTTCTATGCTACCCAGGCTGGTCTTGAACTCCTGGTCTCAAGCGATCTTCCTACCTGGGCCTGTCAAAGAGCTGGGATTACAGGCATGAGCCACTGTGCCCCACCCTCTCAGTATACCTCTAAGAAGAATATTCCTAAGGGTTAGTTAAGGGAGAAAAAGTGAAGGAATGGAATTCTCCATCAATGGTATTCTTTTGCAAAATGTAGTTTCTGCAGAGCTTATGGTTGTGTCAAGAACAGATTTGGAAGAGTTTTTGTTTTCACACAATCTAAGTGGTCTCAAACCTGGCACCTAATGAGGAATCAGGAATGAACATCATCATATTGGAAATTGTGTTTCAACTGTGAAACTTGACTTGTGCTGATACATAAACACTTTTAGCACCCCAAAAGCATTGTGTAACATCATTTTGAAGTGTTAAACATGCTTGTGAAAAAGAGGTTGTAGGTGTTTCTTTTTCTCGAGAGAAATAACTTTAGTCTGTAAAGAAATTTCAGACTTAATTTTTTTTATTAGGTAAAAATCTGAACACAGGATTCAACTAAAACGCTTGAGTTGCATGTACTGACTGTGTTACTTAATTTTACCCGTTTTTGTGGCATAGAAATGATCTTTGAAATAGCTTTCAGTTCTTAGTAACTTACAAGTTGCAAGTAAGTGAGAATACTTTATTATTAATACTTATTTTGCAAATTAATGAAATAGATTATCTGGTAGTGACAAATGAATTTTGAATATTAATCTGTGTTCATGTCTTCATGTGAAATTTTAGAGAAATAGAAGAAAACTGTAAGCTTTGGCATTCATTGGTAGCCACATCTCCATTCCTCCTACCTTTTTCTGGTCTTATATTGTTTCCCCCCTCTTTCTTTTGTTTGTTTTGATACCTGTTCTTGAATTTTAAAAATATGCTTTTTTCCACAGTCACACATAGTAATTTATCTTACTTGAAGTTAATATACTGTCATTATTAATGGTATCAGTGTTCTCTGAGACTTATAAAAGGTGTACTTAAAATGCAAATTAAACAGGGTTTCTAGTAGTCTTGGCATATATTTTGCATATCAACATCAATTAAGCCATCTTTGAACTACATCAATTGTGAATCATAAGTATATACTGTGTGTGTGGTATGTACAAAGTGTACATCTGTGGAGAGATGGCTGTTTCTTATGGAGTACTAATTAGAAAATGGTATTTTCATCCATCAGAAGTCTTTTCTAGATGGTTTTTAATAAATAGAGAACTAGATGGCAGGGAAAAACAACACAATACTTGAATGATAATTAGCTTGTTAAAAATTTTTTTTGGTGGGGAGTGTTAAGGGTGCAGATTGTATAAAACTGAATTACTGTTTCCTATATGTCCCTTCTTACCTAAAAGTTGACTTTTTCCTGACCACAAAGCTTCCTTCATTCCTCCATCTGTAGGGTATCACTTTGCCAGAGAGTAGGGTCCGTATTTTGCTGGCTTATCACTTCCCCTTCTAGGTTGTTTCTCTTCCCTTTATTTTATTGCAGCCTTTTACTTTCTCCTTACCATCAACTTTGTCAATTCTTGACTTCTAGGTCCTTCCTCCACATAGATTTAGGCCTTTGGCAACTCACAACTACCGTTTCCCCTGTAGCTGTCATATGCCTTAGTAGCTCCAACATCCGCTACCACAAAGCACTGTTATATAGATGTTAAGTCATTTAATCCTCAGAATAGCTCCATGAGGTAAGTATTGTCGGTGTCCCTGTTTTGCTGATAAGATTATTTGCTCAAAGTCGCAGAACTCAGTATCAGCAGGTCTGGGTTTTGAGTTTATGTAATCTGGCTCTGGAGCCCATGTTCTTAACTACTCCACTAGTGGTTTTCAAACTTGACTCTATCTGGGAACTTCAGAAATGCTGGTTCCCACAGCCTGCTCCCTTGTGTATCATGGGAGGGTGAAGTTTGAGGACAGTCCCAGCACTGCCCCTCCTAGTACCTGAGCACACAGCCTGGGGGGCCTAGGGATTGCCTTGCCTGCCTACCACAGCACCTGGGCACACCATGGGGGACCTGAACACAGGCCTGCCACACCCACCATAGTGCCTCCCACACTTCCCAGTGCCCCAGCACCCTGCCCAGGGCCCTGGGGATAACTGTGCCTCGTCCACCACTGCTAGCATCCATGTACTCCTCCCAGGGGCCTGAGGATGGGCCCACCCACTGCTGACACCTGTGCATACTACCTGGGAGCCTAAGGCTTATCCACTACTGCCATTGCTATTGCCCACACCATGCATGCTGCCCAGGAGTCTGAGGACCCAGCCCAATGCTGCCACTACCAGCACCTGAGCAAGCCAAGGCACTAGGAGGCCCAAGAATTGACCTACCTGAACTTTCTAACACTGTTGCCCACGTATGCCACTTAGAGGCCCAAGGATTGGGATGCTTGGCTTGCCACTGATACCAGTAGGGCCTGAGGACTGGTTCACCTGACCCTGTCTCCAGAAAAGCCTCGCCAGAACCTCCACTAACAACCTCAGTCTAAGCCACTGAGAAAATCATGGACACCACTTCTGATGCTGATTATATCTGAAGAAAACAAATGAAGACTATACTACTGCATGCATTCAGGTTCAAAGCTAAAGTACCCTACCCAAACAGCAGTATAGCTCTACAGGAAAAAGTCTTTCCCTCTAAAAAAAGCCAATCCAAAAAAGTGGAAGAAATGAGTGTTATACTAGATGCACACATATCAATGAAGGGCACAAAGAACATGAAAAGTAAGGAAATATGACACCTCCAAAGGAACATAATTCTCCAGCAACAGATTCTAACAAAAAAATTTATAAAATGCATAAAAAAGAATTCACAATAATAATAAAGATACTTAGATACAAGAGAACACAGATATACACAATACAAAAAAATAAAATCCAGGATATGAATGAGAAATTCACAAAGAGATACCATAAAAAAAGAACAAAATGGAAATCCTAGAACTGAATAATTTAATGAATGAAATAAAAATTATAATTGAGAGCTTCAATAATAGACTAGATCAAGTAGAAGAAAGAATTTCAGAACTTCAAGATGGGTCTTTTGAAATAACCCAGTCAGAAAAAAATTTTTTTTAAATGAAGAAAGCCTGTGTGACAGGGGACACCATAAAGCTACCAAATATTCAAATTTTGAGAGTTCCAGAAGGTGCAAAGACATAGAAAGCCTATTTAACAAAATAATAGTTGAAAACTTCCCTAGTCTTATAAGAGATTTAGACATCCAGGTATAAGAAGCTCAAAGATCCCTCAATAGATACAGCCCCAAAAGATCATCTCCTTGGCACATTATAGTTAAACTCAAAAGTCAAAGAGAATTCTAAAGCAAAAGAAAAGCATCAAGTCACATATAAGGGAATTCCCATCAGAGTAACAGTGGATTTCTCAGCAGAAACCTTACAGGCCAGGGGACAATGGGATGATATATTCAAAGTGCTGAAAGAAAACCTGTGAGCCAAGGATTCTATACCCAGCAAAGCTACCCTTCAAAAATGAGGAAAAAATAGTCTTTCTCAGACAAGCAGAAACTAAGGGGAATTCATCACCTCTAGATCAGCCCTACAAGAAATGCTTAAGGGAGTTGTACACCTGGAAATGAAAGGATGAGATCTATCATCATGAAAAACACATGAAAGTATAAAACTCACTGGTACAACAGACACACTAATGAAAAAGAGAAAGGACTTAAAAGTTACCACTACAGAAAACCACCAAACCACCGTGATCAACAATAAGAGAAAAAGGAACAAAGGATATGCAAAACAACTAGGAAATAATTAACAAAATAACAGGAATAAATCCTCACATATTAATAATAACCTAGAATGTTAAATGGATTAAATTTTTCACATAAAAGATGTAGACTAGCTGAATGAATTAAAAAATGACCCAGATATATGCTGCATACAAGAAACTCACTTCACCTGTAAAGACACATATAGACTGAAATTGAAGAGATGCAAAAAGATATTCCATGTAAATGGAAACCAAAAGCAAGTAGAAGTAGCTATACTTAGATAAAACAGTCTTTAAGTCAAAAACAGTAAAAAGAGATGAGGAAGGTCATGATACAATAAAAGGATCAATTCAACAGGAGGATATAACAATTGTACATATACCTAACATCAGAACACCCACATATATAAAGCAAATTACTTTTTCCTTTTTTTTTTTTTTTTAAAGTACAGATGGGGTCTCACTCTTTCTCAGGCTAGTCTTGAATTCCTGACTTCAAGTGAGCCTCCTGCCTCAGCCTCCTAGAGTACTAGGATTACAGGCGTGAGCTACTGTGCCTGGCCATAAAGCAAATATTATTGGATCTAAATGGAGATCCATAAATATGTACAGATATTATGTATCAATAAAAAATGCTGGTGCCTAGGACACATGCCTAACTAAGTAAATCAGGAGCTCTGGGTAGTAGGACCCAGACAATTCCATTGTGCTGTCAAAGTTGCAAACCAGTGCTTTGTACCTGCAGTATTTAGTGTAGTAGATTCTAGTGACATGGCTTACTTAAACTTAATAAAATAAAAACCTAGTTCCTCAGTCATACTTGGCGCATTGCAAGTGTGCCATAGCCATGTGGGGTTAATGGCTGCTGTATTATTCCTTGTTGGTGTAGAATATTGCTGTTGTTGCAGTTGTGTTGGGCAGCGCTGCTCTCTGCCCTTCTGCTTCCATCCGTCACACCGCTGTCTTCCTTGTCCCCTGAACTGCTTATGCTTCACAGCAGCCCACTGATATGGCTTAACCCTGGGTCTTGTCATCACCTAGAACTTACCTGCTTTGCAAAATCTTTTAACTCATCACTCCCCGTTTGATCAGAGCTTCCTATCCCGTCCTCTCTCTAGCTAATTAATTTAGTCAACCTCACTGCCTGCCTGTTTTTCCACAGTCACCTTCCTCCAGTCTTCATTTCTCTTTTCTATTCGGTTTTGGGCCCCATGCTGTTTTGGACATCTCATTTTCCTGCCACACCCATGGTGGTCAGCTCCCATGATGGATGTGAAGCCATTTACATTCTCTGCTTCTTCCATCCTATCGCTGCTAGAGAAAAATCATCTAACAGATGCCAGTATAATTTTCAATCTCGTTTAGAAACTCAAATCTGCATACAGTCCTTTTACTCATTCTTAGACCACTTCCCCTCCTCCCCGCAGCAGCTGTCACAGACCTTTGCACTCCCTGCTATCCTGGTCTTCTCACCCCTGCTCAGCCCCAGCATGTGACTGAGGCAAAGCTGCACAAACTCCCTGCACTTTTTCCCTCTGTCTCTGTTCCTTTCCTCAGAGCAGAAGCTTCTCCAGCTGAGTATCATTCTGAGCATCATTGTCCCATAGCAGGGATTTACTCAAGTCTCTTATTCTAAAAAAAAAAAAAAAAAAAAAAAAAAAAAAAAAAAAGGTTTTTTTTGTCTTGACTGTGCATCCCCTTAAATTGATGTCCTTATCCATCTTTTTCCTATTTTAACAAATTGCAATACTTCAACTCTATTCAGTCTGGTCCTCATACCTGCCAGTGTACTAAAACTGTCCCCCCTGTGTCATCACTGACCTCTGGCTGCCAGCTTTGTGCTCTGCAGTGCCATCTGAAGTTGTTGCCACTCCTACTTTTCTGAAACTCTGTTGGGGTCCATGACACTGTGATCTGCATTCTCCTTTTTGCTCCCCAGTTATTTCCTAGAATCCTCTTGCACACCTTTTCTGTCCTGTTACACTGAACTGAAGTTATTTATGAGGATTTGGACCCTGTCTTAGTCATGTCTTCTTTTGAAGCTCCTCATCATCAAGTGTAGTATTTGGCGTGAACATAAGTGTTAGCAACATCATTGAATGGGATGGGGCTCTAGTGAGATTCTGTAGGAGGAATAAATAAATAGCTTGGGAATGCCTTGAAACATTTTTTATTTGCACATATGTGGCTCTGAATGGACAGATGGAATCCCTAATAGATGTGTGGGAGTTCACTGTTGAGGTTCATTTTCTTTCTCCACCAAACACCTGAACACCTCATCATTATCCTTGTCATGTCCCTCGTCACATAGTGCCATACTTTGCAGATTCACCCCAAGCTCGCCCCTGTCCCACCTGCTCCTCTAGCTGAGTTCCCACTCCCCTGCAGTGATTCACGGGACTTCCCAGATGTGTTCTCGGTTTTTTCTACAGCTGAGAAATTCAGAATTACTGTGTTATTTTAATCACACTTATTTCCTAACAAAATGGATCTTGGCCACATTATTATTTATCATACCTGAAAAGGCTTAATTTACTTAGAAATTTATGAGCACTTATGTTCTTGAAGATGCAAAGAGAAATAAAACATGAAAGGCATGACTTTTGAGGAATTTCTTGGCTACTAGGAAAAGGCCGTATATGTTAATTCTCATACAGACACGATGTGGTAAATGGACAGAGGTCGAGGTGTCGCAGAAGGTTTCGTGAAGGAGGGGACTTGAGGAGGACCTTGAAGGATGGGGAAGGATTTCAACTGGCAGAGACTTGAGGGAAGATGGGCAGTTCAGGTGGGGGGAGTGACTTGGAGAAAGGTGGTGAAAAGGGTGGCACGTGTTGGCTAGATTGAGCATTTGAGCTTGGCTGGCGTAAGGATATGTTGGGAGATAAACGCAGACCAGGGGATTGAGCTGGTAACAGAACCTCACGTGCTGACCTAAGCAGCACAGATGTGGTAAGTAGTGGGGAGCCTCCAGAGGGAGGCTGTCAGAGCAGGGGTGTCAGGATTGGGCACTGGGGAGGTGGATCTGGCAGCGAGCAGTGAGTGGCTGTACTGGAGGGTTTGAGGCAGAGCGTCTGTGCCTGGGTGGCTGGACCACAGAGGTGGTGGTGATGTAGCTTTCTCTGCAGAGTCCTGGAATGTGGGAGACACCGAGCTGCCCCGTGACTGTGCCCTGCACTGATGTGAGACTGTGGCCTCTGACTGCCCATCTTCTTAGATTTACACTTTCCTCTAAATCTCAATCTTTCTCTAACCGCTCTATTTTACAAGTATTTAATTATGTTCTCAATGGATACTCAAAGATCAGGCAGTGAAAGGAAGAAAAGTCAATTACAAAATGAATAACTAAAAGCTGCACAAAGGTCCAAAAGTGTGCTTGAAACAAACACAGCGGTCACATGTTCTTAGGTGAGTCCAGTGTAATGGCTCTGAGATGCTTGGAAAGCCATGCCTGCGAGATACAGAATTGGTCGGGGGAGTGAAAGATCTGTAACTCAAATGTGAGTACTAGCCTAGATTCTGCATTTTAGTAAGCAGATGTGAGCTATACACACTGCCTGGGGAATTTCCAGGGTGTTCTTCAGTTCTTTAAAATTCAACCTATTGCCTCTGTATTTTCCTCATCCTTTTACCCACCATTGCTTTTCCACCATCAGTGCAGATGTCAGCACAGTGAAACAGGCAAATAACATCTTAGTATTATTGCGAGCACAGTTTTGACTTCATGGATGCACAAATGGATCACACTTTGAAAATGCTGGGGTGTGTGTGTATGTGGCCATCCATCCATTGGTTATTCTAGCCATCTCTTGTGGCTAGCTGATACTACTGGCAGCTTTTAGGTGCTTTGCTCTTGACTGTTTCCTCACCTTAGCACCGGTGGTTTTATCCATATTGTGGCTCGGGTCACAGTTGGTTTATTGGCTTTGTGCCCCTTTGGTTTGAGGTTAGGATCAGATGTGCAGCTGGTTATTCAGACTGTAACTGTTAAAATGCCAAATATTGGGCATCTACCCTGAGATCCTCCTCCTTGCTGTTCAGAAAGCTGTGCAGAGCACTGGGATTTAAGAATCTGTGTTGATATACAGCACCTCTTTTTACAAGTCATGGCCTGAGGTAGTAGAGGGAATTTCTGTAGCTAAAACTCGTGCTGACTGATAAAGCAGGGAAATGATGAGTTGCATGTTCTGTTTTATTAAAACCTGGTCTTGGTTATTTAGATTATGACTGTAAAATAACATTATAAAATATTGATGGTCTTGTACATTTCTGCAGTGTGGCTCCGGCTGCCATGATTCTGTTTATGAACTCCTGGGGCTAACATTTTTTTATGAGAACCAGAAGGAATTATCTATTCTTACAGTTTGATTTCTTTCAGTTTCTATTTGTTAACCTTTAGGCATTTTATAGTTCTTTCACTTTCGGTTTCTTTTGTTAGGTGAGAGTATACAATTTTTACCTAACTTTAAGGGATTTTTTTCTACCAGAAGTGTTTGATGAAAACACAACACACAGCTATATCTGTGTGAATAAATGATGTGGCATCCAAAAACTCTGGAGATCTTAGAAAGAGAGAGCAAATATAATTGTGGAGTGTGTGTCTAGCAGTCTTGTTCCTGGTGTCTCTAGTAATGTAAGATTATTAATGTATTGATCGTCCTCATCTTTGTCAGTGAAATCAGTGAATAGGATACCGTTTCAACTCTTTAAAAATTAAAAATCAAAACTGCTTAAATTATAAAATACATATGAGTTTATACTGGAAAATCTGGAAAACACAGGGTATAACAAAATAAAAATCATCCTAGGTTGCCTGTGTGTGTGTATACACACACACACACACACACACGTATACACACTATAAAAAGGCAGGCATGAGGTACAATCTGGGATGATGGAAATGTTCTGTATTTCTTATTGGGCTGTGGGTTACATGGGTATATATTTGTCAAAACTCGCCAAACTGTATTCTTGAGATTTGTACATTTCATTGTATGAAAATTTTATTGCAATACAACAACAAAAGAATGAAAATCTTACAGTTTTAGTACCCTGGACAACCAGGGTTAATAGTTTGTATAATGCCTTCTAGTCTATATGTTTTTTGAAAAAAATTGAGATCTTGTGTGTATAGAGTACTTCATTCTACTTTTAAAAATTTAACCTATGTTGAGCATTTCTAAATGCCATTAAATATGCTTTAAAATATAGTATATATTAATAGTAGCCCATGTATATCCATTATCCAAATGTACCACAATTTTATATAATCAGTTCCCTATTAATGGATATTTAGGTTGTTAAAATGCTTCATTTTTGTAAGTAAGACTTATAAACTTGCACAAAAGCTTTTCCTCAGCTCTGGATTTTTCATGTTAGTTTATTCTAATTTGGCTCAATTCAGTTTTAATTCAAGAACCTGTGCTTGAGGGAGCACTCTGGACATGCCATGAGCCAGTCCACCTGTGCCCATACAGGAGCCTGTTGTCAGGTTGACCAGATGAGATGAGATGGAAATGACAGGAGTAACACTAAGTCATTATAATATGTCTCAGGAACTAAACTTTGGCTAAGTAAGGTAATATTGATATATCCACAACATGGATAGAACCTCCAGTGCTAAGGTCTACATATAGTTATGTGAGGAAACACTTAGTCAACAGCAAAGCACCTGAAAGCTGTAAGTCGTATCAGTCAGCCACGAAAGTGGGCTAGAATAACCAGTGGACGGATGGATGCCATGTATGCCCATATACCAGCATTTTCAAAGTGTAATCCATTAGGGGATCCATGAAGTCAAAATTGTGCTTGTTATACTACTAAGATATTATTTGCCTGATTGGAGAGTATAGTTTTAGAAGATTAGAGCCTTTTTTTTTTTAAAAAAAAAAAAAAAACCATAACCTTAATTCTATTATCTAACCAGAAGTTCAATAGTGTAGTTCCTTAATATTATCAAATATCCAGTCAATTTTTTAAAGAGATGAGGTCTTGCTGTGTTGCCCAGGCTATTCTTGGCCACGTTCATAGCACACTACAGCCTCAAACTCCTGGGATCAAGCAATCCTCCTGCCTCAGCCTCCTGAGTAGCTGGGACTATAGGTGCATGCCACCATGCCTGGCTTATTCAGTCAATTTTAACATTTCCAGTTGTTTCATAAATGTGATAACTTTTCATGCATTCCTAAGGCAGATGGTTTTTCTTAGTCCATGGCTGATCTCCAGGGGGCCTTGGGACCCCTCTGGTCAGTTTGACAGTGTTGTCTCTAATAGTCCTAAAAGTGCCTTTAGTTCTCAGGGAACACTGTCTTCCAAGCACTCTCCATGTATTGGTGGCTTGTGTTTTCTGACAAATTTTACATGTTAATGGGAAAGAACAACAAAAAGGATACAAAAAAAATTACTTGTAATCCTAGCATTCAGACAACTATTTTAGTATATATTGTTTTTGTTTCTGATCCATTTTTCCCTTTTTAAAAATGCACTCATCATATTACATATTTACTTTTATATCCTGTTGTTTGAACTCAAAACTGTAATGTGAGCTTATTTTCCATATATCATCAAATATATTTTTAAAACTTGCAAAAAAAATTTTTTAATAGCTTGAATCAGAATATAAACAAGAGCTGTACAATGTAATTGGTTGAGTCTGTCTTCAGAAACAATGGGTTCCCTTTTGCTGTTTGTTGGAACAATTAGTTTATCCTTTTAGATACTATGTCGTATTCATTTTATAGATGATTTGATGAAGGTTCAGTCTTGGTAAGCTGAGTTCAAAGCCAGGTGTGACTCCAGAACTTGGGCTCCTAATCTTTCCTGAGATGGTGGTGGTGGTGATGGCAGTGACAACTGCAATGACAACACAGCTGAACTTAAGTACTTGCTGTGTGCAGGGCACTCTGTAAGTGCTTTAATTACATCAACTCATGTCTTTCTCATAATGGCCCTATGATGTAATGTTATTCTCTAGGTGTTGTTTTTCTGGTATTATAGATTGGTCAAGTGACTTCCCCAATGACACACAGCTAGTAAGTGCCAGAATTAAGATTTAAACCCAGTAAGTGTAGATCCAGAGTCTGAATTCTTAGCCACTGTGCTACATTGTCTCCATACTATATTTCCTCTTAAATACAAGGGATGAGAAATTCATTCTTGGCTGCCTCTTTGGAACCTGGACATGTTTGAAATTATGAAGCTAAATTTGATCAAGCGTTTTTCCAGGGCCTTTGGGAGAATGGAATCAATCAATACCTTAAAGCACTAGAGAGCCCTTAACGTAAAAGACTCTTATGCAAAGTGTTTACTTGTCTGTAAAGTCAGCTGTCTACATTTCCAGATTCTTATTTGTGCTTTATATGTCAGTTACTTCCAAATGGAATCTGTTTCTACCGTCCGTATTCTGAATATGACACTTAAAGTCACTTGTGCATTATAGAAATCCTCTAAGAAATGTATTTAGAAACTGTTCTGTCTATAGTGCTTTGTGTAGGTCCAGATTATTTTTCTCTTCTAGGTTATGAGAGATTTGTTTGTGCCGATAAGATTTTGACTGCCGAAATGTGGTCTTGGGAGTGAATGCCTCAGAAGTGTAGCAAAACCTGAGTATCTGTGTGTACTGGAATTTTCCTACTTTGTTTGCCAGTCTGCTAACTGGAAGCATAAAAACCAACTATACTTTAAAAAATAAGTAAAAGAGTGGAATTGGAATGTTCCTAATATTAATACAAAGAAATGATAAATGCCTGAGGTGATGGATACCCCAGTTACCCTGATTTGATTAATTCACATTGTATGCCTGTATCAAAACATCACAAGTACCCAATAAAGATATGCAAGTATTATGTTAATTTTACAAAGATGACTCAAAAAAAAAAAAAAAAAAAAAAAAGCTAACCTGCCTAACCTGCACCAGTCTCAGTTGCTGTTCTCCCTTCAAGTCTGGCCCCCTCACTTCCTCCCCCAGGTGGCATGGAGCCGGTTGCTGCTGCTGCAGCTCAGCATGCCAAGGAATGATAGACCCTTCCAGCTCTAATTCGTTTCACATGTATTGGATTAAACTGACAGCTAACACATCACATGGGGAAATTGGCCTGGCTGATAAAAGGACCTGGAAAATGTGCTTGGTGCTTTTGCAACTCTATAAAGCCCACTGCTGCACACCCACTTGTCAGGATTGCCTGTAATCTCAATCCTACCACACAGGGCTGTGCTGAGCACGGTTTCTGTGAATGCATAGCAGTAAATGCTTTAGAAAGGTTATCAGGAAAGGCCGGTGATGAGGTGTATTTCATATTTCTGCAATTCAATGGGAAGAGAGCACGGAGGAGAAAGAATAGGGAAAAGGAACAAAGAGAGAAAGGAAATTGGTGAGCCAGCTGGGATATGTATCATGTCCAAGAATCATGGCTGTCTGATAGCATACAATTGTGTGTAGTATTTCTTTGTTACCCAATATCTTGTCTTTCATGAAAATGGTTACTTACTAACTTCTCTTAAAAAGTGAATTTTTAAATAGTTTTTAGATTGTCTCCCAAGAATATACTTCTCTGGTAGTTTTACAGTTTCTAGTTGCCTAGTATTTCGTGAATTATTTTGGTCCATTCTGTAGGATGAAATATTTTTATTTGGCTTTAAAGATAGATAACTGACAGAATTTCCCCACTTGTAGTTTGCACCCTTAATACTGTTATACCATCCTCTTATAAGCTAAGGTTATACGCAGAATTGTGGATTGCTGTGGAAAAAATTTTTTCAGTATTTTTTTTAATACAGGGCTCCTCTTTAGAGTGTCCAGTTTTTCAAGGCATATAGTTATGAATGGACAACATAGCTCTTAATACTTAAAATTACTTCCTTTCAGGACTGTTGGATGTGAACCATCATGATTTTTCTTAATGGTTTACCTGACTTGCTCATTTGTGAGGTTATGAAATTGGTATTTGGGAATCCTGTTATTGTGGTCTTTAAGTTGACAGTTAAAGCATTAGTGTTATGAAGTTATATTTGGTGACCTTTGCTATTAACATAACTGGACCAACAGTGCTAAATAAACACATGTGTGTGGGTGTGCACACTTTTTTGAAACTTACTCATGAAGAATTGTGAGGGAAGTAAGCGTCTGTATCAGTTTCAGCTTATAGTTGAGTGTGTTATACTTGAACACTGTGAATTGTACATGGGAATTTTGGAGCTTGATAAGGATTCATTCAACAAATTCAATTAAAATTTGAGTGCCGTATGTATGCTCAGTAGACAATGGTGAACTAAAAAATCTCTGTTCCCATGAAGCTTACTGTGTGGTGGGAGGAGACAAATTAAACTGAAAACAATTAACATACCCTAAGAGTCAAGAAAAAACATAGTAGGGTGACAAGGATAAGAGTGGTGGAGTACAGGGAAGATTGCTATTTCGCAGTGGTGGTTGGGGAGGGCCTTTCAGATAAGGTAGCATTTGAGCAGAAACCTGCCTGAGGTAAGGGAACAACTATGTGGCTACTTGATGGAGGGAAAGAAAAATCCCTGCATTGTGAACAGTAGGTACAAAGGCCCTGGGGTATGTGTAAATGGATACTTACAAACTATATTTAAGATTGTATTAGGGCTGAGTGAATGTCTTGGGCTTGCTGTCTCAACTGAATCTTTAGGGAGTAGATATAGGAGTAAAGCATACATCATTTAAAATGAATCATTTGTAAACAAAATTCATATCACAAAAGAAAGTTGGTAGAAACGTGTAGTTACATCAAAACTAGTAAAGATAAAAGGTAGAAGTAAATCCATAACATGTTATATATCAGTTTAAAAATCGATGTTCCTCAGAGCAGGGATCTGATTTTATAACCATTTAATCTTTATATGAGAACTATAATAGGACATATTTTCTTATTGAAAGAAGTGATCCAAGTAAGACTTCCCACCCTTCTCAAACTGGTGACCAGAGACGGAGGTGGAGAGCCAGGGGAGGGAGGTGCCATGGTTAAACGCCACAGCAGTGGTTCCCAAATGTGGTCTCTGGAGCTGCAGTGTCAACACCACCTGGGAACTCGCCCCACCCCAGACCAGCCAAATCGGAGGCTCTGGGAGTGGGGCCAGCAGTCTGTTATAACAAGGCTGTCAGTTGATTCTGATGTGCCCTTAAAGTTTGAGAACCACTGTGCTATGGAGAGGTCGATTTGGATAAGGGCCAGAAATCCCCACTGGGGTTCCTAATCAGGCAGTTCTTTGCTCCCTCGATCCTTTGCAGCGTTGCTTCTGTCCCCATCACTTTGCTGAACGTGCTCTGAGTTGGCAGGCCTGCCCTCCTGAATTTCCTCGTGCTGTGAGTGAGCGCTGGGTCCTCATCAGTTCTGGGTTTTGTTCCAGCCTCCTTCTCTTAACCAGCGGGGGGAGGTGATGTGAGTGATTAACCATTCTGGGCCCTACTTTTCTCATCTGTAAATCCAGACAGCGAGGTTTGTTAATCATTAGAAGGGGTTTTTCTCCTCCATCAATCAGGTCTAAAGTTATTGTTTGTGTAAATATTTATGCGTGTAACATTTATAAGCTTATAAATTTGTTTAAATATATTTGTTACTCTGCTGTTAGCTACTCAGATTTATGCATATTATCTGTGGTTGCCAAAATTTTGAATCTCCATCATATGTATCAGTCCCATAATAGTAGAGCCCACTTATTTACGGGGGCAGTGCTGTCAGGCATGGACTGACCTAGCTGAGGAGCCTGATGCCTTCATTTTAAACTCAGCAATGGTGGACAGCCAGCCCTGATGCAGCGCTTGTGTTCATGGCTTGATGATGACACTCTCACCCTTTGTCCAAGGAGCGCAGCCACGTTTGAAATGCTCCTGTTGCGCGATTCCTCTTCTCTTTCTTTACTGGAGCCTAGACCCAGTTACCCGGGCTTGTTGATTTTTCCCTCCAGCATCTCTTGCATCCATTTCTCTCCTTTCACTCCCCCCCACCCCCTTTCTGTCACTTGTCAGTGTTTTCTAAGTGCCTGCTGCATGCTGAGGAAGGCACTCAGATGGTGTGGAGACCAGTGTGAGCACAGCAGGGCAGGGAAGGAGGTCCACATTCCAGCCAGTGTTGGGGGTGAAGGGGGTGGAGGCTGTGGTTTGGTTGGGCTTGAGAGCAGCTGAGATGGCTTTGATTGTCATGCTGAGGAGTTTGGACTTTATCCCTGGGTACACTTAAGGAGGGGAATACTGTCTGCTTGTGTCACAGAAAAGTGACAGAAGACGTTGGGGAGGACTGGAGGTGGCCATGTGGGTGTGAGGAAGGGTGAGGGTGACCTGAGCCTGAGGCCGTGGGGGCAGGATGCTGGATTCAGAAGAGTCCCTGCACACAGCCAGACTGGGTCCTCTTGTCTGTCCACGTGCCTGGTGCCTTCCTTCAGTTCGCTGTGCCTTTGTTCCTGCCATTCTTTCCTCAAGGAATGCCTGCTCCCAGCCGTGACTTCCAGGGAATGGCCCTGCCCTAGTCATTCCAATTAGCAGAGTTCAATATCTCCTCCCAATTTTTGTAGCACCTTCCTCCTGGGGATGCTTTTGTGGAATGGGTCCAATGGAGCTGTTTGTTTCTGTGGCTTCATCACTTATGTATTGTTACACTCTTGAGGACAAGGGATGCTTTATTGGGATCAGGATCTTTGCACAGCAGGGAATGTGAACTCGGGTTATCCTGTCCTGCCACTTACTGTGTGACCTTAGGTAAATGAGGCTGCTTCTCCAAGCCTCCATTTCCTTATCTGCGAAAGGAGATAGGAGGAATACCAGCCCCACGGGCCTCTTGTGATGACTGAGATACTGCCTGGAAACACTGCAGATAAAGCCTAAACATTTTAAGTGTTCAATAAATGTTAGCAGTTATTACTAGCATTATTCAATGTTTCAGCAGTGCTTCACACAGTGCTGTAGATAAGTAGTAGGTGCTCATCAAACACTGTTTGACATAGGGAATGTGGCACAGATAGATTTTATGGCAGATGGATACAGACCAGCGGGAATTGTGGCAAAGCCGATTGTAACAGATGGGTTTGGTCTCTAATGATCAAAGTATGGGATTTCAGAAAACTTACATGTAGCTAGATATCTTAGAAAGATATTAATTACAGAGGAAAAGATACATAAATGAAATGAAAATTTCATTTATATATAGGTGAAAAAACTCAGTACACATGCATTGTCGGGATTAGTTATCAAATTTTCTTGCATTTTACAAAACCTGCACAAGACAGGCTCAAAAGGTAAACAATGAGGGGTAACAATAAATGTCATCAATACATATTGCTTCCAGACTGAGAGAGCTAGCTGAGTTGTGTTCTCAGTGGTCCTGGGAAAAAACGACAGACAGGTGGTATTTATGGTCTTAGGAACAAGGTATGTGAATAGATTCCGAAACGGACACCTGTAATGAAAACATGCTTTTGCGCTGGAGAGAAATTATTTTTAGACATGGCCTTGAAAGCGCTGAAAGGTACATAACTGACCCCAACTACACCTAGGATATTTGTCAGTTCTAAAGGCTACCACCTAGTCATTATTCCTGCAACTAAAAATCTTTCACTTTCTGACCTTGTCCCTCAGTGGCACAGCCACCAAGCCTTTGGACATTGTGGTCATCTCCTTTCTGGATTTTTTGCTTCCCCCACCCTGACTAGCTTTCTGGCCTTGCATTTGGGATCAACTCAGTGGTCAGCCCTAATCATAGGGTCCCACCCAGTCCCAACAGGGCCAGGAAGTGCTGCCCTCCCACTGGAATTATTTGGTGGGCACTTCTAGTGACCACTACAGTAATATGTGTAAAGACTGTCTCCACTTTGAAGCTTTTTTTTTTTTTTTTGGAATGAAAGAATCAGCCTTTATTCCTGGAACACTAGAAAGGAGAATACGACAGGCTTTGTATCTCACACCTGGAATTTAACTTACCCAGCAACATGCAGAGGAACCAAAGTGCCTCACTCCCCCTAACTCCAGCCTGCCTGCATTTGAAGCTTTTTGAACTGCATTTCTAAAACGACAGTCTGTACCGTTTCAATTCCCTAGGTAATTGACAACCGTGCCCTTCGGTTTGGATTTTGGTTACTTAGCTTCTTAGTACGTTACTACTGTTGAAGAAATTCTAGCCAAAACTGTAGTTTTGCTAGGATTACCCAGGGATTTCCACTACCCCATCCCCACCCGTTTTTGGTCTTAAAATTGACTTACAGTTTATGGTTTCTGGATTTGCCACAGTGCTTTGAACCACCAGGTGTTTGCTTAATCCTAATCCTCCTCTGTGTGTTCGCTCACATTTCCTCTTTCCTGGAAGGCCCTTCCCTTTTCTTCCCTCTCATTCAAACTCTTATTTACTAAGACTCATTTTCTCCTGGCGGCCTGCCTTTCCCTAGCGTAGGGAATCGTGAAACACGATTTTGAGGACATGTTGGGGGCGGGTACCTGACGGAGCAGAAAAGAGTCGGGGGGAGTACTGTTTCCAGACAAGTGATAGCAGGTGCCGAGGATCTGTGGAAAGAAGTCCCATGTGGCTGGACCCTCCAGCAAGGGGGAGAAACACCAGCTGTGGGTGCTCAGGACTAGAAATGAAGGGAGGGCTTGGAGATCAAGGTGTAGGAATTTGGTTTTTGTCTCTGTTATTTTGAGACTCCATTGAAGAAGTTTAAACAAGAAGGAGTTAAGGGCAAGTGTGCATATTAATTCTCACTCTGGCTGCGTTGTGGAGACAAGAGCAAAAGCGGGTGTGGGACACCAGTCAGGAGACAGTTGCAGGAGTCTAGACAGCTTGGACAGGGCAATGGTAGCAGAGGTGCAGAGTCATGGATAGATTTGCACCCAGAAATCCTGTTCCAGTAATCAAAATGTCTGGGTGGTATAATTGGGTGAAATGAACCATCTGGAAAATGCCAATTTGTGGACATTTATTCTTGGGACCACATTAGCTTCGTGGAAATGAAAATGATTTTCAGAGTCAGATTTTACCCTAGTCTAGGCCAGTGTTTGGTGAAACATTTCCTAAATTTGTATTCTTTGCCAAAGTTTCATGTTGGACTTTGCCCAGTAGGATGCATGTGAAGCACTCAGACCCCTCATCTTAATTATCATGTTCTTGTACTCACTGTTGATGGTACATTGCAGTCATTTCGGTGATCTAAAGTTAGTGCTGAGCAAGCTGTTTCTTTACATTTACGGGGGAAACTGATGGTAACAACATCGAGTGTGAACATAGACTGATTCAATGTGATATCCCTCCTGGCTAATCAGAGGCCCTGGCAGACAGCTGGTTGCTAGAAAAGCATTTATGCAAAAAGAGAACTGTGACATGTGTCTTGGAAAAGTGGCATCAGATCTGCTGTCAGTATGTAACAGCCAGAGAGAGAGACACTGAGACTTGTACGATGCGAAAGTAGAGGAGAGTGTGGGGAGAGAAAAGAGGACCAGAGAGTCGGGCAATTTTGGAAAGACACGTTCTGCCCTCATGGCCAAGCTGTCCATTTCTGAGAATAGGGATGCAAACATATCATTCTGGGTTGTGTCAGCTTTGTCTGTCAATATGTGTGTGTTTAATATTCATCCATACCCCCTCTCCTGGGGCTTGGTGTCACAGCCATTATCCTTTCATCCGAGGCTGGCTGCAGCTCCCCGTGGAGCCCAGTGGCTCTTCTCCTTAATTGGCTGGTAGGGTCAGCATGCATTGACATGCACATTCCTGCCACTTTCCCTTGCCCCCGTTTTGACATCTCCTCCCTCTCCCACCCCCAATATATTTCCTAGAGGGGGGTGCCCAGGACAAAGATATTAGGAGTCTCGCCTGAGAAATGAAACCTGCAAAGGGTGCAGCTTCTGAGCCAGAGGCTCATTCTCTAACTGTCATCCACTCCAGGCCCTTTGGGCACCTTGATTTTAAACTGATGGAGAAAAACATTGGTCCTGCAGTGAGAACTACTGGTCAGCGCAGTGCTACTAACGATTTCAGTATTCTTAGCTTTGCAGGCATTGGGGATTCTATAGTATCTTAGAAAACAGGAGTTATGCTTAAAAATCAATACCTGTCATTTTTCTACTCTCTCTACACCACATGCTGTGTGTGATTTGAGTCTCTGAAGAACCTTTCTGCAAACCTTGGACACTAATCTCTTGATGGTATGTTGTGTTTCTCTCAAAATGATAAAGGAAGAAAGCCTTTTGCCACTTATAAATAGCCACAAAGTACAGAAGCAATACTGTAAAAATAATGTGGTTTTTGGAAAATGTTTGGGATTTAAAAAGCCATAGTTCCACCATATCTGTGCATATTTTCAATTGTAATTTTAACTGTATTGTTGGTAGCTTCTGTTACTCTGAGAACTATCAGTGGGGACTAAAATATAATTTGGTGTCAGAATATAAGGCTTAGGAAAGAAAGAATGTAAAAGGAAGAGGGAAAAGAAAGAAAATCAGGGATGGAGAAAGCAAAGTGTGTCTAGGTCAGGGCTGGAAGAGTGACTCTGGGGAAGCTCTGGGGTGCCGTTCAGGAGCGTTAATGCTATGCATCTCTCTTCATCTAGAGTTACATTTTGGCCTTTTAAAAATAAAAACCGATAAGCATTTATTTCATGGCAGACCTTTTCATGCCCTGACATACCACTAGCAGTGACATGGGCAGTGATGAAGACAAAAGAGGAGTCGGGGACCTGGGTAGTCTCCAAGCCAGATCATTGCTTCAAGTAATAGAAGTAATACTATCCACCTAAGGCTGTATTTCAGCAAGAATGGTTTAAAAAGGAGAAAGGAAAATAAGGAAAGGTGGCAAGATAGTTTGGAATTGAACAAAAACCCAAAAAGACTCTTTTGCTCTTACTATCCTTGAGATTCTGGCGTAGGAACTCCAGAGGCAGGACTTGTTGGTAATGTTGAACTGCCTCCTCGAGGGTAGAGATGGAGGTTGCCAGTAACCTTTGCTTTCCTTCTTGGCCCACATACCAGACCCCTTAGACCTTTCAGTTTCTGTTCCTGTCCCCAGTTCATCCGGTTTGAGGGGGAGCTAGTTGGTAGTAGTCCTGTTTCTCAATAAGAGACGCTCCTATGATTCCGACCCCTGGTTGGTCGCTTAGACAGCATGGGGTGGGAGGTGAGGGATTAGTATTTTGAAAAAACGGCCCAGGCAGGTATCACGTGCACTCAGAAGTGGGCACCCTGTGAGGGCCGTGGACAGGATACCCGAGTCACGAGTCCCCAGCTGCTGGCACCCGCGGTCACTTGCTCCCGAGGGCTGAGGCCCCTGGCCTCCCAGCCCCGCCGGCTGGACCTGTGAGCACCCAGCATCCTGCTGATGCAGTGTCAGGGTGGGAACTGGGGTCTCTGCTACTCAATGGGGTGCAGCAGCAGCACCCTGAAGGCTGCACTTGAGTGGCCCTAGCCTGGTGCCGGCAGGGCTCAGGCCCTGGACACCCAGCATTTCTGTGGTTCAGATGGCAGGAAATGTGCCACGAGATCCCAGTGAGAAGCAGGGCTTGCCAGCTCCCTGACACCCGAGGGAACACTCACCTGGGGGCTCCCTGAGGGTGTGTGCCCACTGCCCGTTAGAACCAGGAAAACCGGAAGTGGCGTTTAACCTCCAGTTTGGGGCCTTTCATCTGGTGCGGCAAGGTCAGCATTTCTCCACTGGTGCATGTGTCAGACCAGCAGATCTGAGTAGTTGTAGGAGGGGTGGGGTGGAAGTAGCATGTTGGAGCCATAGCAGGGCACAGTCTGGGAGCAGATTCTTGGCCCGAGTTGATCTTCACAATAATCCCGTGAGGAAGGTGGAGTTTTTCATTTAGGAAGAGGAAAGTGGGCATGGAGAGTTAAACTTTTCCAAATCCACATGAGTATGAAGTCGTGGGAACTGAATTTGGTTTGCTTGACACAGTGTCTGTGGCTTCTTTACCATCTCAGTTTAAGGATTTGTAAGAATAGAAAGGCAGCTCCTTCGCATGTTGTAAAGATAACTTCCCTTAATTAAAATGGCCTGTTGACATAAGTAAGATGCACAAAGTCAGGAAATGGAAACAGTACAGAAGTTCATAGAATGGAGAAAGAAAGCTCCTCACCCTGTCCACATCCCATCTTGCTACCTGCTCTCTCCAAAGGTAATATTGGTAATTTTCTTAATCTATATAAAAATATGTATGTTAACATATGTCGGTACACAAACCCAAAAGTATAATCCTTCTACTTATACCAACGATAGAATGGAATACTCCACACAGTAGAAGCAGGATAGCACAGTTGCAAGCATGGGCTCGATGGCCTGGGTTCGAATCCTGTCTCTTCTACGTACCATGTTGAAGGCATTGGGCTAGTTATCCTTTGTGCCTCAGTTTATCTCCACCTTGGGTTGCTCTGACTGAATCTGAAAATGTTAAGAACTTAGGCAGCACCTGCTATTTAATAAATACGGAATGAATGTAAGCTGTTAATATTCTGTATCTTGCTGCTTTTTTAGCTTAAAAAATATGAAGCTATATTAATTTTCTTTTTTTCTGAAAGAAATAAATGTATTTAGCAAATTATCAAAGTGTGCCCTATTGTCATCTTTCAGTTCTGCAAAATCTGGTCAGACTGTGATTGTGGTAGGAATGAGACCTTGACCATCCATGTGGTCCTTTATGCTTTTAAAGAGAGAGCCTCCAGGTATGTTTTATTTGATATTTTCAAGCCAGTCTGTGATATATGTTGGGCAGATATTGTTAATTTGTTTTGCAAATAAGGACATAGAGTTTGAAAGTGTTTCAGCAGATTTGCTGAATATTACATAGCCTTGTCTGGAGCTGTGAGGAAGCCTGGTACTGTGCCTCCCTTTTGAGGTGGCACAGAACCCTGTGGGCCACCCGCAGTGGGAAGGGCCTGTTACCTGCAGCTGTGGAGGGGGTGAGGGTGCTGAAAGTGTCCCCCCCCCCCCACCGCCGGCACCGGTGGAACAGCTGTGCACAGTTCCATCCATACATTCCTTTTCATGTAAAGAGTGTCACAGATTTCATTTGCAGGACAGTCCCTGGGATTAGAGATATATGGTAGGACCACGGCACAGATAAAATCAGAAAGGGGCTGTGGTGCATTTGTGCAGTGAAACGAGCAATGAACCAGAAGGCAGGAAATGTGGGGTCTCAGCATCTTCATTGTTTAAAATGATGACTTGGTATTAGATATTCTCTAGGATTACAGATGAGGATTTGGGGCCAGAGGGATTAAGTGGCAGTTCCACGTCACTCAGTTGGTTAAAAGCAGAGCCAGGACTAAATAGGGAAGGTTTGTAATAAAAGAATTAGTCATCAGAGCTAGCAGCAGCATTTCTCCAACTTAGGCAGCCAGCTATCAGCAGTTGTGTTCCTTTAGTAAAAGCTTTACTATGGTGCTGTGCAATAAAAATATAATATGAGCCTCATATATATTTTTACAATTTCTAGTTAATCACATTGAAAGTAAAAAAAAAAGGAAATTAGTTTTAATAACATTTAACCTAATATATCTAAAATTTTATTTCATCATGCAAGCAATATTTAAAAAATTATTGTTTTTCACATGTTCTTCAAAACCCAGTGTGTATTGTATATTTACAGTACATCTCCATTTGGACCAGCCACATTTCGAGGACTCAGTAGCCACATGTGGCTAGTGGCTGCTGTATTGGACCACACAGCCCTCAGAGGATAGGGGCTGATTAAACACACATTGCTTGAGTTGCTTTGAAGCATCTCACCCTGCATTGTCAACATTTCACTGTATGTTTTGGTTAAACTCCCTTAGAATGGAGAAACCAGGTGAACTTTGTTTTAAGAATACCACAGGAAAACTTAAATTTTCAGAACCTGTGATTTAGGAGTGAGTTGGTCACATTATAAAACAATTCATTATGTAGACTTTAAATTATAAATTCTTTTAGTACATTTGTGTTTCCTTCTAATGTGTTAACTGTTTAATCAAAAAATGTAAGGACCTGAGATGTTTTACTAGGTGCTTTGCTATTTAAGGATTAATGGGCAAATTTTAAGATTTCAAAAGTAAAGTCAGTGTTAAAATACAATTTGAGTGATAATTTGATTTTTCTCACAACTCTTTAGGTGAATATCTGTTGCTTACAGTGAGGTTAACCTGAAAAGCAGTTTAAATAAGTGAACTTGACCCACACAGAGCAGTCAGGAGAAAGGGGTTCTAGTCTCCACTCTGGCATTAATCAACTCTGGGGCCAATTTCTTAGGTTAGATCTATTCTATTACATAACAATATCCAAAATGACTTCATCTGTTGAAATTGAGTTTAGATCTAACCATTAAAAAATGGTTATTAGATATACAGCCCTTTCCTGCTCAGGAATACAAACCTTTATTCATAATGTCATTTCTTTGGGAAAGTCAGATTCAACTAAGATTATTTTAACTTGTTATATCTTCTCCTCCCCCAGTATTTTATACTATCTTTTTAAAGGAGTCTAACTTGCCCAAATATTAGAAACAAAATGAAAAGGGATGAACCAGAAACAAAATAAATTCATAATGGAGACAGCATGTAATGAAAACCTGTAGAACTGCGGTGAACATGAAGCAGAGTGGATTGACTGGACAGCAGAATCCCACTGCTAACCCAGGCCTGCCGCTCACTCCTCCACCATCCCCTCTACCTTATTCAAGAGTATTGAGTGTTTACCGGATACAGGGTGCTTCTCTTTGTAGCTAAAGTTTGTCATTTGCAACTCTCATGACAAGAGAAACAAATACATGTGACTGAGTAGGTACGAATAGTTTTGACATTGCTATATCCTTAAAAGTAGCTTTAGGAGACAAGTATTTCTTAGAATCATTGAATTTAAACACAAGGAGTTTCTTTTTTATAAAAGTTTTGTTTGACCATATAGTATCTTGAATTTCCTTAACAAAGCCTTTTGTAATTGTCCTAGTGAGAAATACTGTCTGTTCTTCTAAGCTTTAACATCACGATCAGGAAGGTCTATGAGCTTGGGAGGCCAAGTCTTACATCTGGGCTTCACCACCTGACATCGTTCAGTGACTGTTTGGATGAATCCTCAGTTCAATTTGTTAAATAATTAAATGATTCTGTGATGACTATTAGTGTTCTATCGCCTCTGAAGATTTTTGGTTGAATGTAGAGTGTACGTGGTGTAGGTGTATAGATGGCTTTTAGTCATTTGGTTGATTCTTAAAGGTAGAGAGCAGGGAAGGGAATAAAGGAAGTAGGAATGAAAACAAAGGAGTAGGTGAGCTCAGGAGAGTACTGGCATTTTGTACCCTGAACTGCCACGCATTGTATCCTTTTTAGGAGTGCTGAAGTAAAAAACGGTAACTGAAATAGCACACTGGAACAAGACCCTGTCTTCAGAGGCATGATGAGTTGGGAGAGCTTGCAAAGACAAAAGCCTACTTGTAAAACTTTTGTTTTTAATAGTCTTTCCTTTTTATATCTTTATAGAAATCTTATAGTGAAAAAAATATTTTCTACTTAAAATTATTTTGAATTACTGCTTTAGCCTGTAATACCCTAGAGAAGTTTATTGCCTTTTCTATGAAACTAGGAGGGCTCAGTTTGGCAAAGAGGCTCCAATGAACAATTTGTGTGTTGTGGCTGTGTTACCTTGGTAACTCTGATGGACAATCTTCCTGGGTGTGGGGGTTGGACCTGCCTTCAGAGTGGATCAGGGGCACTGACACCCCCTCCACCCATACCACCGGATCCTGAGGATATTAATGTTCACAGAGAGGGAGGCAGTAAGTAGAGGTTTCCAAATGGTGCAATCTGTGGTTTTCTTAAGATATTCATAGAATGCCAGAGCTGGGAAGGACCTTTATTCGGTTCTGTTATCCCATTTCACAAGTGAAGACACTGAGACCCTGAGCGGTTCGGCAGCCCACCTGAAGTCGCACAGTGAGTCAGGAGCAGAGCTGGATGAAATCCAGTCCCGCATCACCCTGTCTCTGAAAGTTGGTCTGTGCTGTGCTCCTGCCTTGAAGTGACCTCCTCACCACCTTTCCTTTCCTTTTCTTTTCAGAGGGTTTTGAAATTACAAAAGTAGAACCTGCTGGTGCATTAAGTTATAAAAATACAGAGATGCATTTTTAAAAAAAAAAAGGTCGCCACTCATTTAAAACTCTGTTTTTGTAACTAAAATATCTTTTGGGCTTTGCTTGAGTTCAACACATATCAATCCGACTCTTTTTAGTGGTTGCATAGTTTCTCATAGTCCAGGTGACTATACTTTATTTAATAATCTTCTATTGACGGCCATCCAAGTTAGGGATTTTGATTTTTGTCACTAACAACTAATGCTGTAGCAGACATACTTGTGCGTATCCCCGGGGCTTTTATTTCCATTGAATAGATTCCCCCGAAGTGAGATACCTAGCTACTGCTACGTGTGATACTGCTGTTCATCACTTTTCAGAAATTCTTGTAGCTCTTCCACCACTCATTTGTTACCATAAATACTGTATTTGTTTTTGTTCTTTTCATCTGTTTTTAATTTACTGTTTATCATACTTTGTTATTTACTCTTCTCTGCCTTTCTTTTGTTGCATGGTTATTAACATAGAATTTCTTTTTTTCTTTTTTAATCCTACCAGTGGTTACTTTCCCACTAAATACTTTCAGAACAGCTGTAATTAAACATTCTATGTTAATATATAAAATTAAATATTTCCCCTTGAGTTTTACTGAGATAGTTTAGAATTTTTTGTTCTCATCTATTTTTTTCTTACTACATGTCTCGTCTCCTTAAGAAACAGTTAACCTATAAATTCCTAGTCATATTAGCTTCATCCAGTTACATGTGTCACTTTTCCCTCTTTGTCTTTTATATCTTGAGAACTCTGTCTAGAGTGAGCACATCCTCGAAGATTTCTGCAATGTGGGTTCATTGGCTAAGTAAGCTTCTTAGTTCTTGCATGTTCAAAAAAGGTTGTTTGCCCTGATGACTTTGGCTTGGAGCTTTCTCTCAGTAGTCATTTTTGAATTGTGCTCTTGTTTCCAGTATTGTAGTCGAGAAATCTGATTCCTTTTTCTCTACAAATCCACTGTTCAATTTGTTTGACTATATGATTTCCTTTTAATCTTTAGAGTCTCTGATGGCTGACTCCCTGAAAAGGCTGCAGAATAACTTATGAATAAAGCAAACATTGAGCATTGCAGTGGAGGGAGGGCAAAGATGGCGGATTTACAAGGAATTTTAGGGTGGGTTAGGGCATGTTGCTCAACGCAGAAACACAGAATTAGCCAAAGTTTTTGATAAAATAGTTTAAGGTTTGTGGGGTTCAGTAAGGAGTATTTACTTAATAAGGAATAGCTGTCTATTCAGATGAATACATTTCTGGAAAGTTCTGAAACAAAATTATTTGTAACAATCTTTCTGAGTAAGAGTTTCCTGAGATAGTAAAGCCATATTAATATAGGTAGTTGAACAGTAATGTATGCTGGTGCAGATAGTAAGATGTGTGGTTGCAGATGATTTGGATTCTAAGTTTAAATATTTTACCAAGCCGAGGCCTGTGTCTTTCTTTCCTCATTAATGCTGCCTGAGCTTGCTGGAAGCCCTTTCAGTCTAGGGAATTATCTCTTCTTTCAGTTCAGGAAGGTTTTCTTTTATTTTTTCCCTCCCTTCCAATTATGTCTTTGTTACTGTTTCTCCTCCAGGAAAGCCCGTTTGTTATCTACATGTTCTGTCTTCTGGTTACATCTTCCATGTCTCTGATGTTTTTACTATGATGTCTGTCTGATCTTTTAGAACTCTGAACGGGATCTCAGGGATGACCGTGCCATTTTCATTTTGTCTGTTGAAATTTTAATTTAAAAAATCACGATAGTTTTAGAAAGCCATTTTTTGTGTTCTAATTGTATCTCCTTGAAAGTCTTCATTACCTTTCCCCTGTTTGCTTTCTTTTGTCTTTTTCACAGGCACTGTTTGTTCTGGTTATTCATCTTGGTCTCCCTCATTCAAGTGGCTGAGACCCCTTATGTGGGCTGTGATTTTACCTTGCCTTTTAGGATTTCTATTTCTCAGGCTGAGAGCACTCTTGGGCAGTGGCAAATCATCAAGTACTGGAAGATAAAGATGTAGGTGGGCATAAGCTGTCACACTGGGACCCATCAGCTGAGGTCCGGGGAAGAGGCTTGGGTCTCAAGGGCAGTTTAGCTTACCACCGCAGTGACCTTTGAGATCTGCTGGGGTCAGTAGGATTAGACCTCCTTCAAGCACCAACCACAGTGTCTTCCTAAGTATTAGTAGAACCAACTTAGATTTCTGGCCAGGTCACTTTAGGGAACTTTAAAATCTGTGCTCAACCCAGGTGGGTCCTTTGGCTCTGACAGAGCTTTTTGAGAGCATTCTCCCTAGGAGTTGAAGGAGCTCTGGCCTCAGACTCATATTTGTGTTCTCCCAGTACGGTGTGAAAACATTTTAGAGCTCAGGTTCTGGAGCCAGTGTGGATTGTAATCCTGGCTCTGTCTGCGTGCTTTTGGCAAAGTTACTTAACCCAGGGGTTCCCAACCTGTGGTGAGTTGTGTAATTATTTCATTATATATTACAATGTAATAATAATAGAAATAAAGTGTGCAATAAGTGTAATGTGCCTGAATAATCCTGAAACCATCTCCCCCACCATCTGTGGAAAAATTGTCTTCTATGAAATGGTCCCTGGTACCAAAAATACTGGGGACTGCTGATTAACCCATGGTTTCCAATTATCTCATCTCTAAAATGAGGAAATTAATACCTACCTCTTTGAGTTGCTATGAGGATTAAATGAATTTCACATTTATGAGAAGATGTAGTGCTCTTAGAACAGTGCCCGGCACAACACAAATACCCAGTAAAAATTAGCTGTTATTTTTATTATCTTCAACTCATGGGGCTGCTGTGAGGATCAAATGAGTTAGTATATATAAAATACTAATATGTGCCAATAAACATGTTACTGTCTTTATTATTTTATGTGATTATGACTTATGTGACTGAATTATTATAACAATATTAATAAAACCTTTAGCTTTTAAATTTGGAATTTCTCCCAAATTAAAGAAATTTCTTCAAAAATCACATAATTTTAAAGTTGGGAGACTAAAATGAATTGTAAATTGTGTTTATGCTACAGCCATATCATGGGGCTGCTTTAGTTGCCAAAAAGACATTCCCCTAAAGTAGTATCTTTAGTATTGGTTAAACATCCCTGCGCATTGGAACTTCTGCAGCAAATTTTAGCAACTACTGTGCTATTATTTTAACATTTGCTTTCATATTTTTTAAAATCCCTTTTTTATTTGGGGTAAAAGGTATCCCCAAGTATTCCTTTGGTTGTGGTGTATTAGGGTCAGTGCAGAAATGCTCCCTAAATCAGTAACTTGAAGCAGAAGTTAGATGTGATGAATATTATTAAAATAGCTCTGCAACTGCTATGGTAAGCTGTGCTGTTATTAATTTAGGAGAGAACATTTTGCCAAATAATGTAGACAATAATGCAGTGTTTATGAAACAAAGCAGTATTAAGGCAATTGTTGCAGATTTATGTGCCCTGAGAGAGCCATCCCCCTACTTTCCTGTCAATTCCTGTGGGGAAACAAGTATTAGATTATGAAATGCTTTAAGGAATGCATCCTTTGCACAGAATGCTCACCTTGCTCATTTTGTTGCTGCAGAGAAAGTGAGAAGAAAAGCAGGTCAGGAATATGCTTTGTGGGCATCATTTTCTCTCTGCCTTTTCACTTCCACCCCAGCCTAATGCCCATCCTTCTTCCAGTCCTGATCTGGGAGCACTTCCTTGTCTGTTCTCTGATTCCTCTCGTCAAGTTCTCTGTTCTGTGATCCCAGGCTTTTTGAACTGTGCTCCGTCTAAGCACCCCGACATAGACCAGCTCGTGGTGAGTTTGCTGTGTATCTGTCCTGCTACCGGGGAAGACTGAGAACCCTGCAGTCCCCATGGCCCGTAATCCCCATGGCCCTTTCTCTCAACCTTTCAGCAAACTCGAGGTCACTCACCTTTAGCTCTTCAGTCCCTCTTTATGGTGGGGGTGCCAGCTCAGACACTTACATAGGCTGGGGAGGTCCCGTCCATGAGTGAAGGAGCAGAGTTTAAGACCACAGGGAGTGGAAGGGACCCGTAAGCTGGCGTGCATGTTCCCACTCAATAGCACAGATGCAGGGATTTTTGCCACTTGCTGGGGGCTGCTGGAGGAGGCAGAATGTGACATTTCCAGATCTTCCTGTCACTATGTTGGCCACTGAATGAAGCACGGAGTTCTCTTTGTGACCTTTGTCTTAAGTGGAAATAAAACATGAGAAAGTGCTTGTTTTGTCCATACTCAGCTTCTCTACCTCTGGGGCTTTTATCTCTAGTGTGGGATAACCCGAGTCCCCAGGCTTTCCCAGAGAGTTGCTGGGGGGGGGGAACAGACTCTTCACAGGAGGGCTTAAGCCAACCCCCGCCCCACTACTACTGCAATTTTAAAGAATTACCCTTTTGTAGAAAGAATACTTTAACATTAAAAACAAACAAACAAACAAACAAACAAACAAAAACCTCCCTCTCTCCCTCTCTTCCTTTCCCTACCAAAAAAAAAAAAAAAAAAAAGAGTAAGAATGGATAAGCACTGAAATGACTTTAGGGAAATGTTTCTTGGGTCACTTTGGGTTGCTTCTGTGTTAAGGGGGAAACTTATAAATCTTAACACCCATACGTTCAGTGGAAGCCTGTATTACTTGTGTGATGGATACAGATGACAGATACGTAGGGGATTCGCAGCCTTCTCCTCCCACTTTTCCCACACAGTTTTCTCCCCTCACTGATCCCTGAAGAACGGACAAAAGGACTGAGAATTGGGCAGGGGTGGGAAGAAGGGACTGTGGGACCAAGATGCAGGGTGACCAGGAGAGTTCTCTTGGGTGGAGGAGTGAGCAAGGCCTGGGGCTTTTGAGGGACCTTGTACAGGAGAGGATGAGAGATTTTATTTAACTCTTTATTTTGAGATAATTTCAAACTATACAGAAGAGCTACAAGAACAATACAAAGAACTCTGTATACCCTTCACCCACAGGTACGGTGGTTAACATTTTCCCACATAGGCTTGTCGGTATTTTTTCTCTTATTGAACCATTTGCAAGTAAGTTGAAAATATGAGACAGATTACCCTTGAATGCTTCAGTGAATATCACCCACAAACAAGTTTTCTAATTCTGTCATTCCTTCTACATTTTATTAATATCAGTTGACATTTTATTTTAAGGAAGCACTTTCTCTTCTTTCTAACTTATCCATGTATGTGTTTATATTAATTTGGAATCATGGATTCCTCTTGGGGATTATAATCTGATACATTTATTTTTATGTTCATATTGTCCCAAGTGTGACCAGTGGAGTCCCTTCAAGCTAGCTCCTAGCTTTTGAAATGTTCTTTTGAAATGGCTCCATAATGACTTGAGCACTCCTTTCCTTTTTGGTATAAGTTATTTCAGGCCATGTACTTTCCTGTCCCAGCCTTGGAATCGGTCTGTTTTCCAGGGAGTGGAGAATAACATTTAGAAACCAAAGATCTGGAAGCTAGGTGTGTTCATTGCTATTGAGGTGTTGTTGCTCCCATGCCCTATAACAAGCTAGTGTGACAATACCCAGGGACAAGCTTCCTGGCATCCCGGAAACCAGGGCTGAAGGAAGGGCTACAGTGTTAGGGAGACTGAAGATGGGTATGAAGTAACTTTTAACTGGAAAGTTTTGAGGCTTTTCAACATAACATGTATTTTACCTCTGTGACTTGAAACAGGAAGATAAGAATTGTTAATATTTGCTATGTGCTTTAACTCTTCTTTGTGGGGATCCATATTTCTGGTCTGAGAATATTTGGAATTTACCAATAGTCTGGTTATCTATGGTTGTGTAGTTTTGTAACAAACTACCCAACATTTAGTGGCTTGAAACAACAGCTGTTTTATTATGTCATGATTTGTAGGTAGGGACATTGGCTGGGCAGTGTTTCTCCATGTGGCATTGACTGGGAACACTTGTTGGTATTGATTAGGCAGTTGGAGCAGTCTAGGGGGCTGAAAATGTCTTCATTCACAGGCCTGGTGCCTTAGCAGGGCTTCTGAAAGGTTGGGGTTGAGGCCCACGTCTCATGTATTCTCAATGTCTCCCCACATGGTCTCTCTAGAAGAGTAGTTGGATTGTCATGGTGGCTCAGGGCTCCAAGATCCCAGTGATGAAGCAGCTATTTGTTTTAAAAGCTAGGCTAGAACAGCCTTAGCATCACTTGGGCGATACTCTACAGGCAAAAGCAGTCATAGGCTAGCTCAGAATCAAGGAGAGGGGAATTAGACCCCACCTCTTAATGAGAAGAGAGTCAAAAAAATCTGCAGCAATCTTAACTGCACCACGTCTTGAAAACATTGAGTAGATGATGAATGGATTTTTAAAATTTTTCTCAAATGTTCTATATAAAATAGAATGTTAATTTGCTTTTAATATAAATTTATAATTGCTAATATTAATGCATTTACAGATTGTGAAATATCTTTTCATCATTCAAATTAGAGTTTAAATGATTATATCTGAAATGTGGGAATATGTTTATGTAATGAAACAGATCCCTGGCTCAGTACACGCTCTTCTGCTCTGTGAGGCTTATGAGCTTGGAAAAAAATCATTCAAGTGTCCTGAATAAAGCAAGATTATTAATGAATTCTCAAATATTTTGTCTTAAGGATATATTAATACATTCTTAATAATATAACCCATTTTTCTTTTCCTTGAAAAATAAAAGGCTGTGTTGTGCAAATGTCTTTTTTTGCCCCATATTTCAATATTCACTCTTTGACCTGTAATGAATAGAATGGACGTGATAGGGTTTCTGTTTACTTTATGTGCCTCTTATTACCTATGGACATTTTTAGCTGAAAAGTTAATTTTCAAATCCTTTTATTTTGAAATAAAACCAGATTTGCAGAAGAGTTGCAAAGATTGAGTTCCTGAATACCTTTCACTCAGCTTCCCCTAATGTTAACATCTATGTAACCATGTTACTGTATATTTGTCAAAACCAGGAAATTAACAATGATGCAGTGTTAGTAACTAAACTCCAGATTATTTTTGGATTTCATCAGTTTTTCCACTAATGTCCTTTTCTGTTTTGAAATTTAATCCAAAATACCACAATGTGTTTAGAAAGATTAATTTTTGAAGTACATAGCATTCTTGAATTGAAACGTTTTAAGGGTGTCCAAAACATATATGAGAGAGATGAAAATTTAACTTGTGTTTCAGGCATTTATAACTATTGGGATTTGATTTTTTAATGCACACTTGATGAAATCAAAGAGTATATTTTAAAGTAGTCTCAAAAATAACTCCCTACTTTAGGAATTCTGATTCCTATTGTTAAAGAATGCTGTTATCTATTATTTAATCTCTGAGCTTCCTTTTTTTTCCTTTTGGTTTTATGCTGTTACAAGATTTTTGTGAGTCTCTGTTCTAACAGGATTGGTAAGAAACAGGGAAAGGCAAATGCTTGGTTAGTGGCAGTTGTGCCACATTGATTCTTTTCCTAGATCCTCTGTTAGCTGTTTCCTGTGGGCAAGTCAGTCATCTTGCGGATCTGTTTTCTCATCTATAAAATGAGGAAGGGCTGGCTCTCCAGGTGTGTAAGAATCAAGAATGTTTCATATTTTGCAATATGTGTGAAGAACATTCCTTTGTCTTTAGTCGACTGGTTCTCAAGCTTTTTAGTCTCAAGATCCCCTTACTTATACTCTAAAATTATTGAGGACCTCAAAGAACTTGTGTTTATGTGGGTTAACTCTGTATTTATCATTGTTGTAAATTAAAGCTGAGGAATTTAAAAAATTAATTCATTAAAATATTCATTTTAAAAATTGTCAACAAATTATATATATCTTTGCAAAAATAGCTGTATTTTCCAATACAAAACAATTTTAGTGAGTAGAGTGACATTGTTTTTTTTACAGTTTTGCAAATCTAATATCTGGCTTAATAGAAGATGGCTGGATTCACATAGCTGTTTTGTGCATTGTCTGTTGTGATTTCATATGCCATATAACCTCTGGAAAACTGTATACTTGTGAGGGAAGGAGAGCAAAACCGACAGATAACAAGCTAATAATATTAGGAATATAGTTCTGACTTCATGGACCACCGAAAGGGTCTCGAGCCCTGCATGCTCTGAGAATCACAGATGTAATAGACGGAGCTCAGACTTTTAAGTCAGATACTTCTGGACTGGAATCCTCCCTTTCACCACTTCTTTCTGTGTTACTGTAGCCAAACTTCTTATTCTTTCCCAACCTCTGTGACCTTGTTTATAAAATGGGAATAAAAATGCCAAGTTTCATAGCTGCTGTGGATATTTAAATGAAATAAAGTAAACGAAAGCATCTAGCATAGTTCCTTAAATATAGATGATCAACATCATTTCATTTTTTTCTTTCTCTCTTTTGCTGTGATTTGAAATACTGCAGAGAAGATGAGTTGGGTGGAGGAAAACATCATAAAGAATAAACAGGTTTAGAGAGGGGAAGAAAGCAAGATGTGGTAGATTGTCTACAAGGACGGCCACCTGTGAGTCTTCCGGGCCTCCTAGCAAGAGGTGGACTCTGTTTCCATTCCCTTTCCATCTGGGCGGACCCAGGGACTTGTTTTGACCAATGGAGTGTGGCCAAGAGTGATGCTGCCAGGTCCGGGTCTTCAGAAATGAGGCAGTTTCTGCTCTTGGTGTCTGGGAGCCCTCAGTCACGCTGTCATGAGGTCAGACTGTCTTGCTGGAGAGAGTGTGGCCTGAGAGGATGAGAGACTGCAGAGAGGGAGAGGGGCCCAGCCGACCGCCAGCCACCCCAGGTGAGGTGTCACTGTGTGAGTGAAGCCATCCTGGGTTCTCAAGCCCAGGTGAGCTGCTCTGGCCAACACTAGCTGTCCCTTCTGAGCCCTGGCCACATTTTAGAATCATGAGCAAATTGTTGTTGCTTTAAGCCTCTACGTTTTGAAGTGCTTGGTTACACAGCGGTAGATCGCTGAAACAGGAAAGTCTGAGAAAAGTGCATCAGTGTGAACAAACTTTGTATATGAAAAGCATAAATAATACCTTGAAAAACACATTTTAGTCATTTTTTAATGAGTACATGAAGGTTTTCTTTCCTATTTCTCATGTGGAGAGGAGGGAAACTCTTAGAAACCGCTGGGTGGTGGCTGACAGTAGTGCCCTGAGAAGGAGCATCTGCCCGTGCCTGAGGCGGCTCCTCCGTGCCCCTGCTTTGCCCTAACGGGCCTGAGCTAAAAGTTTAACACAACTGATGTTTTCCCAGAGAACTTGGAATATATTATGTTCAAAAGATGTAGTGAATTTTTAAAGGCACAACAAGAAGTTTTTGCAGGGTTCATTTCCCCTTTGTGAAGGAGTAAGCTGTTTGTTTCGCATGTAATAGTTATCATTCTGTGCAGCTGGCAAAAACCTGCCTTTCTGGTTTGTAACGTCATGTTAATCTGCAAAGGTGTTATTACTCATTTGAAGTATTCTTTGTTCTGGTTGAAAGCTGCATTGATGGTATTTTCAAATAAACTTGTCCTGCTTTGGAGTCTTTCTCTAAGATTATAAGTTTTTTGTAGCTCTGTTCTTTTTAGAATGTTGCTAGTGTGTCAGTAATGAAAGTAATCTACCTCTATTTGCTGAGAGTTAAGTGGCATGTAATTCACGGTCCAGAAATATGCCATAGACATTTATTTACTCTCACTTTAAAAGTAAATTAATATATTGTTACACTGAAATGAAGTTTTTCTGAATAGTTATAAAAAAATCACGCTTCCTTTATTTTTATTGTTTCATATCCAGTCTTTTCTTGATGATGGAAAATCAAATTCCTATCACACTTATTGCATAAGGAAAACTGGACATCTTCAAAAAAGTTTTATTAATAAAAATGTAATATCGGGTCCCCTTTCTTTTTTGGTGTCTTGTAAATTTCAAATATAAGATATTTATTCCTCATACTATCTTTTAGAATATATTGAGTCTATTGGAATTGTATCACTGAAACAGATGTATATTTTTAAAAGTAAACCAAATAGCTTTGGATCTGCTGATAATAACAAGATAAATGAATCCATTCATTTTTCTCTTTACTTTTGTAAGACTGATTAGTCAAAAAAAATGGAAATCCTTATAAGAGATAGGAAGAAGAGAGGTTTAATTCCTAGGCCACCATGTTTTCAGTACTGTATCTCTCTTCCTTGTTTATTGGCCTTAGTATTAATTCAATAGACTTTTAGAGAGTTCGTACTAGGTGCAAATTATTGGATTGCATGGAAAGGAGGTGGTATGTGATACTCAGCACCTGCTTTCCAAATGTCTACACATTAGTATTAATAGAAAACTCAAAAGAACTAATAAATGGCCCTCATAAAAGTGAAATAGTGTGTAAGTCTCAGAGAAAGGCAAAAGTAAGCAGCTTTATAGGTTCAATGGAGGATGAGGTCATAATGAGTTTGGAGGATAAGGACAGGCTTTATGGAGAAGGTGGCATTTGAACTGGGTTTTGAAGGGTAAGTGGGGTTCGGACCATGGCCAAGAGCAGTAAAGATATTCCAGATGAGGGAACCATATATCAGGCCAAGACCCAGCGAGACTTCATGAAAGCTGAAATGAGAAGAAAGCCTTTCCTGATATTTGTGGTGTTATTCAACTCGCTCTTTCAAAAGTCTCATTAGTGGAGGTCCATTATCTAAAACAAAATTTTAATTTACTCACCTATTTCAGAAAATTCTTGGTCATGTTGTTAAGGGCTTAAGTTGCAGTTATCTTATGTTGTGGCATCTTGATAAATTTCCCACTTTAGCAGAGATTTCTTCTAGAAATTGTCAGAAAAAAGAATGTTAAATACAATCACGTCCCTGTCTTTCCTTTGACAAGTACTGGAAGAAGTAAAGTTAAGCATCAAATTTTCCTTAGATTTCAAATGAAACTAACCATCTGACTTAGAAATAAAGCTCTTGGTTCAGTGTGTTGCGGACTGGGGGCATGTAGCCTCCACATTGGTGTATAATGGTCTGTGTTAGAGCCTCCTGCTCCCAGGGCTCAGGAAGAATTCAGATTAAAAAGTTGTAAAGTAACTTTTCGGGGGGGATGGAGAGTGTGAATTTGTTTATGTGTAAACATGGTCAACAAATTGACAGCTCACCAACATATTCCTGTCTTTTCTCTATTCATTTCCTTGCTTAACACCTCTTGGTGCATGTACCAAATCCAACAAACAGCTGCCTCCACGAGCAAAAAAAGAGTGATGACTAATTTCTACTTAGTATGCGTTTTCTTTTTAGACATATTTTTGTGCAGGTAGTACGTGTGCCTGGTACCTAGTCAAAGGCACAAAAGAGTTTCTGATGAAAACCGTGTCTCTCCCTGTTTCACTTGACAGAGACCACCTTTTAGAACTTTCTTAGTTACTCCAGAGCCCTGGGGCTTCTCTAGGGTTCTAATAGGCGGGTCAAAGACTTCCCCTATCACAGCACTTTGTATGGTATTCTGGATGCATCTTCCTCTCTTATAGCATTTGTTAGTATACTTTTCCATCTTCTAGGGAGTAGTCATTTGCTGCCATGTAACAGACACTCAGGTATTTGAATGAATGAAGTCATATGTTTCATAACATCCTTGTGGTACTGTCCTTTTTTTCCGTAAGAAATCCTGGAACTGGCACCTTCCTGGCCTAATATACTTTAGTTTCTACTTTGATTCTCACATTAGTTCTCTATCAGTTCTTAATTTCTCTATTCAAAGATGATTTCTTATGAACCTGAAGACTTTATACCACCTGAACTGCAAAATACAGGCCAACAGGCAATCTCTATGAAGAACCCACATGAAGGATGAAATTATCCACAAGTAAAAGGACAGAAGGACAGAAGTAAGCAACTGACAGAATAACAGAAACGAAATACAAATTGGGGGAGGGGGTATTGGAAGAGGTCAGTTAGGGCAGGACTGGCAGGAATGTGAGCTGGGATGTACACCCCCACCCTGGTAGCAATTTAACCACTGGCATCCATGCTTTCTGAGTCTTGTCATATAACAGTATGACAGATGAGAAATTAAGAGGTTTTCACGTGCACGTTTGCTTGAAGTGGTAACAGAAATACAGCATTTCTGAGACTCGCCTGGCCCTGCTCCAGGTGCTTGTATGGACACACCTGTGCTGTACAGAAACTGGTGGAGGGAATCATGAGCCATCACATTTTTTTTTTAGGTTAGCACTGGATTCATTGCATAACATTGGATGCTTTCCTTGTGGTTTCTTTATAGAGGATAGCAAAATATGCTAAAGGATAATATTTATGAAGTATTTTCAGCACCAGAATCTATATAAATGCAAAACTGTCACAGAGATTGACAGTCTGTGTTCTGGTAGTTTTGGAGTGATAGTTTTGGAAAGTTTCCAAATTTGGTGATTCTTACTCCACATGAAATGTTTGCAATTTCCATGTACTCTCCAAACTACACTGGTTTTCTAAGCTTGCTTTTGTGTATATTCTTCATGAGTATAATATTAGATACTTTTTATGCTTTATAAATATAGATTATACGTATGATAAAAACCCTAACATTTCTAGTGGGCGTAGAGCCATAAAAAAATATTCATAGTTTGCATAAAGATAGCCTTGATTTACATATTTTAAAAAATCATACCATTTTATTGCCATAATTTCAAGCATTATTCTTTCCTCTTTTGTTCACAAACCACTTGTCATTTACCTGTTTGGGACAGAAGAATTAGGTGGAGTTGTGGGGCTTTACCTGCTCTAGTTATTCCATCTTTTCCTGTCAGTGCCTGGATAGGAGAAGGGACCCTTAAGGGAGATTGGATCAAGATGGAAGACTAGCCTCATGTGCCAGCATTCCAGAAGTATTTTGAAGTGACAAGAAAGATGTGTGTGCATTTTCTACAATAGCCTGGAAAATAAGAAAATGTGATCTTAGTGGGCCAGAAATTATAAGAGAAGTTCATGAAAGGCAAATGAGAAACAATTGAAAGTAGAAACCATAGCCCAAAACATGGGTGGGAGAACTGTGAAAGGTGGTAGGGATGGATTGACCATTCCAAGCTTAGTGGCTGTGGAAATATGGGGGTCAGAAGAAGCCCTAGGTAACCATCAGAGTGATGTCTGTAGAGCCTTCAAGACACCCAGTGGCTTTGATAAATTCTTCTCATTGCTATAGTAGCCAGAATTTGCTTTAAGAACCCTTGCTTGATGTACTTACATCAAGGATGCACTTAGAAAAAATTTTTGTATTCATGATGATATTTTTAATATACTGTTGGACCCAATTTTCTATACTGTTACTCAGGCTTTTTACTTGGGACATGGAGGCATGGCTCTTGGGCCAAACATACATATTCACTGCTCCTGGGGGGAGGAGTAGGGAGGTTGCTGGTGGATTGGCTGGCTGTTCCTATCGAGTATCTCAAGAATGCTAGAAAATTTGGCTCAGAAATTGGTCACTCTGATTTCACCTCTGAATGCCTCTGCTGTTGGGCATCCCCTTGCTATTGGGAGCCACTGTCATAAATTAATCCTAAACTCTTCCTCCTCCTTTGTATCACTCGGTCAGAAGTCAAAGGCCTTGGCTGAAACCAGGTCATGTGCCTGTGGTCTAGCTGTCAGGTGTTTGGGAGTCTGGTTCCTGCCTCCACCCAGGACCCACACAGTAGTGGATTCTCTCCAAATAGGGAGAGGATTTGATATGCACCCAGAACAAAATGAACTAAAATGGACACTTCTCTATCCAGAATATTTGATATTAGAAGCTTTTTTAATGTCATTGATACATGAAAGTAAAAACATATAATCATCTGATTTCCAAAAAGTTGATAAAATTATCACTCATTCTTGATTAAAAACCAAAACAGAATAAAAAAGACCAAATAAAGCAGAATAGAGGGAACCTTCTGTTTGATAAAGGGTATATCAGGGCTGTACAGTACCAATTATGCTCAGTGGTAAAATTTTAGAAGCAATTCCAGTAAAACCAGGAAGAAGATAAGGATGCATGTTCTCACAATTATCAGTTGTCCTTTTATTGAGGTCCCAGCCAATGCAGTAAGAAAATAGAAGAAAACGGGGGCAGCATTTTGACAAGGAAGGACTAGAACTCTTATTTGTAGAAAATGTGATTATCTAAGAAGACTCCATAAACAAACTATTTGAAAAGAGTTTAGCAAGATGGCTGGGAGTAAGATTGATGCAGAAAATTAGTTGCTTTCCAATATATGTATATAATATAACAATAAAACTAAAATACCTAAGAATGAGCCGGTATTAGTTTTCTATTGCTGTGTAACAATATACAAACATAGTGGCTTAAACATACCCCCATTTATTATCTCACAGTTCTGTAGGTTGGAGGTCCAGGATGGTACAGCTAGGTTCTCTGCTCAGGGTCCTACAAGGCTAAAGTCAAGGTGTTAGTCAGCTGGGCTCTTATCTGAAGACTCTGGGGAAGCATCTGCATCCAATCTCTTTCCGTTTTTAGCAGAATCCCATCCTTGTGGTAAGACTGAGGTTTCTAGTTCCTTGCTGGCTGTCAGCTGGGGGCTGCGGCTGCCCTGAGCTCCTTGAGGCTCTTCCCATTCTTCTCAGGTGGCCCCTCCATCTTTCAAGTGACAAGGACCTGCAGAGCCCTTCTCATGGTTTGAATATGTTTGACTTTCCTTCTGCCTTCCGTTCTGCTGGAGAAAGTGCTTTGCTTTGTAGAGCCCATGTCATTAGGCCCACTCCAATAATCTCCCTATCTTAAAGTCAAGTGTGCCATGTAACATAACACAACCACAGGAATGGTATCTCATCATGCTCACAGGTTACAGAGAGCAGGGCAGGACATCTTCGGTGGGGGGTGGCGAGGGGCAGGGAATTTTGTAGCCCTGCTTGCCACAGAGCCCAAGTAGAATTCTGTAAGACCTACATGTGAAAAAATATAAAATTTCCTTGAAGGATATAAAAGATAACTATGTAGGTTTCACTTTGTAAACGTATCATCCATGTCCCCCGCAAATCATCGAGTCTGTCAATTCAATTCCAGTTAAATTTGCAATGGAATTGTTTATTAAATTAAGAGCTGGTTCTAAACTTCCTTGAGTAGAGAAAAATGTCTAAGAATTAGCAAAGACAATTTTGAAAAAGAAAGATGAATATCAAACAAATTATATTAAACTAAATTCATTAAATCTTGGGTGTATTGGTCCTGGAGTAATCCATGCAATAGAAAGGGGGTTCATTAGTAGATGATAAAAGTGTTTCAAATCAAAAGGGAAATGATGGCCTTTTTGGTAAATAGTGGTACAGTTGTCTATCCACTTGGGAACAAAGCATAAAAATAATTTCCAGAGGGAATGAAGAGCTAAATATGCCTAAGTAAAATTGTGCAAGTATTAGGAGTACTTAGGAGAATTTACTCATAAACTTTGGGCTGGAGCCTAACCCAAATGCTAGGAAATGCAATTGGCTGGTAAGCACATGAAAGAGTGTTTTCTTTCATTAGTGTCAGGAAAATGTAAATTCAAACAATTCCTTTTTCTCCCCCCCCCCCTTTTTTTTGCTCAATCAGATTGGAAGAAATTTGCTTAATCCAAATGTTGGCAAGGATGTGGGGAAACATATACTTTCATTGAATGAATTGTAATGGTCTTTTTGGCAGTGCCCTCTGTAATTATAAGTATATATATCCTTCACATGAGGAATTTCACTTCTAGATTTTTGCCCCAGAGAAAGACACAGGTACATGAGCACAAAGAGACGTCTATTGGATGTGGCATTGTAATTATAGCAGAAAATGCCCAACAACCTAAAGATCCATCGTGGAAGGGCTTTTTGCTTATAAATATTTAATGGATTTTGAAAAAGGAACCAATTAAATTTAACCAAAGTAATTTAGAGGAAGACAAAATACCTATGGGATTTGTAACAAGAACTGTTTTCTCCCATTGTGTACTTTTATCACTTCGTATCTCCCATTTTATAATGCATTTAATCAAAACATCTGCCTTATGTTAACAATCCATTTTCCAAAACAGTGCAGTATTCTAAAAGCAGTGCAGTTTCCATACATGGATAAGCTCATACTGGTGATTTTCTGAGGGAAGTTGCAACTGAACAAAAGCCCTACTTTATTACCACATCGTGTGACTTCTTGGGAACTTCTTTTTCTACCCTGTTATACCTGCTAATGATGGTACAAAAGAAAGGAAGAGTCTGTATCTGTACCTGCACTATCGAAATGGGTTATTTTCAAGATTAATGTGGTATGTGGAGTGGAGCTTGCTGATTAAGTGTGTCTTACATGTGAGAATAATTGACATTTAATATGTTAGATGATAAGAATCTGTAGTAGGAGGGGAGAAGATAGATTAGCTTTTTAGATAGGTATCAACATTTAAAAAGAAGCCAAGAGAAATGTTTTCCTTACCTCTGTGCTTTTGCGAAGTAGGTAAAGTAAAATACCTTCACAAGGGCTTTTCAGGAGGTTAGCTTTGGCAGCTTTAATCTATGTGTTTATTATTTGAGGATTGAAAATAAAAGCTTCAACTGTTATTTTCATTTTATGTATCTTTTGTATTAGTCTGTGAGACTAATACTGTAGGTGAAAGTTGCTTTTTAAAATGACAGAATTGTGGGATTTTCTTAACCAGAGTGTTTTTTGCCGAATTTATTAGATGCTCTTCATATAAAAGATTATCTTTATTAAAAGAATTTTGTCTTGAAGATAATTTATAATCCCAGAAGAAAAGAAGCTTATATCTAAAACTGACTGCAATTTAAAAATTATTTTCCAAAGCAATTTTTTAAATACACTTTGCCTTAAATCACATTTTTCTTCGTAATTGAGGTGAAACTTAAAGAGGGAACCATGGTCTAATAAAATTGCTCCATCGTGAGCAAAGCTAGTAAAAGATGAGAACCATGATTGTGTCCCACTGAGAAAGACAAGACACCTTGTTAAAAAAGAAATGTGAATTATTTTTGCAGAAGTCAACGAAAGGTTCCGTTGTCCTTGACCATGTATTTCGTCACATAAACCTTGTGGAGATAGATTATTTTGGGCTGCGTTACTGTGACAGAAGCCATCAGACGGTAAGTACAATGACTTTTTGTTATATGTTTCTGGTTATAAATTTTGCTCTATCTCTGGGCTTTCCTGATGTGTTTTTAGATGCTTAGGGTCTTTGTAAGTGAAAATGACTTTGAAAACCTCAGACTTGTTTTCCCCTCAAAATTCCTTTGCATTTTTTCTCTTTTGCCAAGAGTCTGTAGAGTTGCTGGGTTCACAGCGTCTATGAGCGTATAGTTCTTTTTGCAGAGGGCTTACGTGGTTTCCAGTTTTGCAACCATATTCTAGTGAGTGCTTTCCATTTGTGCTGTTAGGAGGACTTACGAAGTTGCTCAGTGTGTGTTAGGAGACAAGTGGCTAGGCTTTTGAAGTGATATTATTGCTTTTTAAGAAAGGAAAGGTTAAAGAGAAGAAATACATACAGTGTTAGAAAAAAGTAATGCCTATCTCCTATCTAAGTTTTAATTGTGGAATGAGCTGTTACAAAATAGACATTTTCATTCATGAGCTTGATGGCATAAGAGCAATAAAGGCAAACCTGGCTTTTGGTTCTGATGTCAATTATTCACAAGGGTTAACTCAGAAGAGAGTTATTAAGAAATTCACCACAGTGGAAAGACTTTGGAGGTGATGGTTTTGCAGGATGAAAGGATATTCATTAATGAGACTTTTGGTTTAGTCTAAGAAAGATCTTAACCTCAGATAGATACAGACTCATTATGCAAAGTGCTCATGGTTACCTTAAAAATAGCCTATCTGACTTCCTTTTTATTTTTCATCTATTCAGTTTCTATTGAGATAAAGATTTCCTCCTCTTCCTTCATCAGTTCTCCTGGCCTCCATGGGGTCATTTGGGGTGCATTCAGTGATACGATTTTCTATTTTTTTTTATTATTTTTTTTTATTTCTTTTCCTTAAATTTTTAGTCCATGAAGACAGATTCCTAAATGATACGATTTTCTGAGTGGTGGTTTTGTGCCCTGGTCCCAGGGATGTCCTAGGATGAAAAGAGACAGGCAAAAGGAACGCTATTGATGGTGGTGACTCGTGATTTTTCTTTAGTTCTATAATCTGTCTTACAGGAGGATTTCATAAAGTAGGAGTGAAAAATCTGAGTGTGTTGGATAGCTTTCCTAGAAAGACATAACTTTCTAAAGGCTACTGGTCATTAATGCATACTGCAAAGAAAGGGAATGGACTTCTTCAGAAGTTAACTGAATTCTATCTTGTATAGGTCACAAGTAAATATACTAGAACTGTAAATCTATACTGAAAGATTAAATTGAAGGTTATAGAAGACATCTTGCATTACATTCTTATTTTTGAAATGACATTTTTTTTCTAGCAGAGAAAACTACAGTTTCCTGATATTATCTGGTATGTCAGACCTTGTCTGGAAACATCGACTCTCTTGCTAAAGTTATATAGACCTTATCTGTCTCTTTCTCTCATTCTTTCTTTTTTTTACTTAGCAAAGAAAAGAATATGTGAAAAGCAAGAGAATTTCAAAACAGTGGCCCCTATTGTTGCAAAAGAACTAGCAGTTATTATTGATAATTTATTGAAAGTTCTATAGGATTTGTATCGAGCCCAGGGTTTTTTTATTCTTGCCTTCTAAGGTTTGGCATTTGTGCTAGTGTTTATAATTCAGGTCTTAGGAGAAAATGAAATTAAAAAGGCAAACTCTTAAGTCGTATTATTTTGATGCGGTAAGAACATCAGGTGTGTAGATGAAAAAAGTATTCTTTGCCTTCTGAGTTTGTGTTATTTCTTGCCAGTAAACTCAGATAAAACAGATGGTTTGTAAACATTGCCTAGTTTTTGCATGTTCAAATGTATTGCCTGATTCCTTTTAATTGTGGGAGGCGGTGAGAATAAGGTTGACCGCTTAGGTGGTCAAAAAACAAGTGGTGGAGCTGCAGGTAAAAGTGAAGAAAGATGACTAGGAAAGAAGAGATGGCTCCCAGTGAAAAGCCCTAGGCTTCCCCTCCTTTCCCCGTCTCTGTATTAGCCAAGGATCATACTTTCGGGCCATGCTGGAACTCCGGCTGGGGCTGGGGAGGGAACAGGCTGGGCAGCCTGCAGAACTGCCAGTCAGCAGCTGTGGTCAACAACCAAACTATGAGCATGTGAGGGGGACTGGCAGTGGCAGAAGGTAAAAAAGTGTCAGGGAGGGCTTTGTGCCCATCTCACAGATCAGTGAGTTGCATGAGAAGGTAGGCAGCTGCCCTAGAGAGCTGGAGAGCAACATGCCTGATGAACGTGTTTCCAGGATGGATGGGCCTCACGTGGCAGGGAACTTACTGTCTGCCTCGGAGCACCGGGCGAACCGAGAAGCCTGGAACTCATTCATCAGCGGCAGCGCCCCCACCCCCATCATCATCGTCAGTGCTTTGGGAACTATAAACATTCTTCATGCGTTATCACATGCTCAGAACAACCCTACAAGGTAAATACTATCAGGCCGTGAGAGATGAAGAAACACCAGCTAAGAAGGTTAAGCACCTTTCCCAAGGCCACATAACCAGCACGTATTACTGTCAGAATTCGAACCCAAGTCAGCACGTCTCAGCACCTTTCAGCCACTATAATATCCTGATGAAAAGGGTTTTGCAGACTTAGGGTACTAAAGAATTCTTTTTCTATGCAATTTACATACTTGATATTTGTTGAGAGAGGAGTTAAATGGCATTTTTCAGTAAGTAAACGTCTCAGATTGACCTTGCGGTGAGAGGGCTTATTTGGGCCTTCGTGCGTTTGCGTGTTCCTGTGGTCATTCAGCAGTTACTTAATGAGTGCCTGGTATGTGCAGGCCTTGTGTGAGTGTGTTCTGTGTCTCAGGAACTCAGGGGAAAGGGAATCTACTGCCTGGAACAGCACATATTTTTAAAAAGGCACAAATGTTATTAATGGCTATACATTTCATGAGACCAAGTCCTGGGAAATTTGTGTAACAAATGCATTGACTCAGGTGTTACCCACGTGTAAAGAGTTACAACTAGAGAGAAATATACCTTGTTGAGGCAAACTTCTCTCTAAGGCAGCGGTCCCCAACCTTTTTGGCACCAGGGACTGGTTCCATGGAAGACAATTTTTCCACTGGGGATGGGGGGGATGGTTTCAGGATGATTCAAGTGCATTACATTAATTGTGCAGTCAAACCTCTCTGCCAGTGATAATCTGTATTTGCAGCCGCTTCCCAGTGCTAGCTTCACTGCCTCAGCTCCACCTCAGATCATCAGGCATTAGATTCTCATAAGGAGCCACAACCTAGATCCCTCGCATGCGCAGTTTACAGTAGGGCAGTGGGGTTCCTGCTCCTATGAGAATCCGAGAATCCGATGCTGCTGCTGATCTGACAGGAGGCAGAGAGTGTATGCGGTGATGGAGGCGGTGGGGAGCAGCTGTAAATACAGATGAAGCTTCACTTGCTGGCCCGCCGCTCACCTCCTGCTGTGCAGCCTGTTTCCTAACAGGCCACTGACTGGTACTGATCCATCTCCTGGGATTTGGGGACTGCAGCTCTAAGGAGGGTATCTGACTTGATTTGGAACACTCTTGGAACCTTAATTTCTTCACTTTGGTTCTCAGGCAGGTTCTGTAAAAGAACCTCTAAGAAATAAACACAGTTCTTCACCAGGATGTGTGTACTGAGGCTGAATTAACACAATGGAATGAAAGCTGCACACATTAACTCAGTCATTTACAGAAGCCAACTTCTTGGCCAGGTGTGGTGGCCAAGAGGGAGGCTCAGGTGGGAGGATTGCTTGAGGCCAGGAGTTTGAGACCAGCCTGGGCAACATAGGGAGACCGTGTCTCTGCTAAAATTAAATAATAAAAAACTGACTTCTTAAAGGTGCACCACAGGGTTTGCACACTTGTAATTCCTTTGCATAAAGACAAAGGGAAAGCACTTGGCCTAGGCATAGAACCTGTTTTCTGTTCTGTTTGCCTTGTGCTATCCAGGATCATTCTTGATTCAGACTAGTCTGTGTGAGGATGTAGGTCTCTTGTATCAGGACCTTAGTTCAACTTACAGAAAACGCCCAGCCTCGATTTGAGGTGTGTATAAGGCAGTCTTTCATAGGGATTATAAGAATGCACTCGGGAGTCAGACCTGGATTTGTCTAATGATCCTGTCACTTACTAGTTATAACTATTTATTATTCCCTTAAAATACTGACCATGAATGCAGAAGGGCAGCACTTCTAGAGAAGTTTGCTCCTCCCAGTATGTCCTAGGACTGCCTATCACCAGTCTAGCTGCTGCCTCTGCAGGAACATCTTGTTCTCTTCATGTGGCCCCGCAGCTCTGCTGGGTGTGTCTTAGCTTTGAATGGACACTGACCGGCTCTATGTGCTGCAGCCTAATGCCTGGCACCTGTGAATGTGACACCTTATGTGGCAAGAGGGACTTTGCAGATGTGATTAAGTTAAGCATCTAGAGATGGGGAAATTACCCTGGATTAGGCAGGTGAGACCAATGTAATCACAAGTGTCCTCATATGTGAAAGAGGGGACGTCAGAGAGAAGATGCAACAGTGGAAGCAGAGGGTGGAGTGACGCAATTATTGGAAGGGGGCCTTAAGCCAGGAGTTCAGGCAGCCCCTGGAAGCCGGAAAAGGCAAGGACACAGAGTCTCTCCTAGAGCCTCCAGAAGGAACACACCCCTGCCAACACTTTGATTTTAGCCCCGTGAGATCCATTTTGGACTTCTGACCTCCAGAACTGTAAGATAATAAATTTCAACTGCTTTAAATCACCAAGCTCGTGGTAATTTACTACAGCAGTGAAAAGAAACTAATACTTGTAGATACAGTGGGGAGAGTTTTATTCTTGTTTGCTCAGTGGGAATCTGAGGGCTTTCTTGTTTGGCTTCTTCACATTAGGCAGAAACCCGAAACACTGTTACTTTCCCTGAGTAATAATATCATACATCCTCTGCTGTGAATGCTTAGGATTTCTTTGTGATTAGAGCTGCGTGTGCATCCTCAGATGTTTACGGACAATATTAGTTGCTGCTTCAAAAGTATTTAGGTTCCTTATGGGAGAGGGATGGCAAGATCTAGTACAGTGATAGGCGGAGACTTGAAACTGCAGCAGCACAGACTTCTTCACTTTAAAGAATTGGTGAATTTGAAATTACTCTGAGGTTGCCAGGAACTTGAACAATCTTTTGGGCTTGCAGAAGTTATTGTAAATGAATTGTGATTTGGTGGAACAGATAGCTGCCTTTGGAGTTACAAGATAGGTTTGAGTCCTGTGTCTGCTAATGCATGGTCAAGTCACTTAATTTGTCTGAATCTTGATATCCTTATCAATAAATTGAGAATAAAATTCTTTTTCTCCTCAACTTTCAGGAATGTTATAGGACCAAATGAGAATGCATGAAAACTCTTCGTAGATTATAAGGTGTTAAGCATGTAAAAGGCCTTTCCTATTGAAACTAGGATGGGAGAAAATATTGGTAGTGATGTACATTTTCTAAAAAGTGGAATTGGGGGAAGAAGGAAACAGACTGGAGAAAAAGAAGACAGATCAAACTCTAGATTCTTAAACACCTTTTGAGATTTTTGAGGATAAGTTTTATTGATATTGAAGGCAATATTAAGGATGAATGTGATTTCTCAATCCTGGTTCTGGTTTTAAAATTAGTTTTAAAAGGGAAAGCACTTGGCCAGGGCACAGAGCCTGTTTTTCTGTCCTACTCTGACTTGTGCCATCCAGGTTTGTTCTTGATCCAGACTGTCCAGACTGCCAGGATGTAGGTCTCTTCATCAGTGCTTTGGTTCAATTTATAGAACACTTCCTTCCAGAAATTATAATCGTGTCTTATTTTACCATTAGCACTTGAGGCTCCTTTGCAAATTATTCCTTCAAAGGCAGAAGTTATATATAATTAGAGCTTTTTTCAGGGTATGGAAATCAACATGGCTTTGAGAATCAGGCTGCTGGATTTGCTACCCTTTTTGCCTCAGAAGTCGCAGAAAGGGGAAAACAAGAAGCATGCAGATAAAGGTAGCACGTAAATATCTTCTTCCCCAGTGAACTCTTCCTTTGCTTCACCATGATAATCAAAGCAGTCAGAGACTTCCCACCTTCTTGACTAGCCCACCACCAGGCACACTTAGGTGCTTCTTCCAGTCATTTTTTCTCCTGTCACCAGTGCCTCTGACCTGTATCTTACCACCTCTCGCTTCTTCTCTTCTGTATCTCTAACCTCCCCTCTCTATTCCTTCCTTCCCACCAATATGCGGGGGAGTTCAGGTCTCCCCCATTTAAACCTCCCTTCCTCTATACCCATGCCCTCCTCTGTCTGCTGCTGTATTTGGGTCTCTCTGCATCGCACCTAAACTCCAGAAAACCTTGTTGAAGTTCTTTGCCTCCACTTCCAAAATCCCCTTCATTCCTAAACTTCTCGCTGTTCAGCTTTGCCCCCCATCACACCACCCCATTGCTCAATCCAAGAGACACTCGGCCCTTCTTACGTAGCCTTTCTGCTGCATCGACGCTATGCCTTGCTGCTCCTTGAAGTCCTCTCCTTTTGTCCTTATGACACCACATTCTCCTTGTTTTCCTCTTTTCAGGTTTTCTTCTAGCTGTTCCTGTGCAGTCTTCTTTATGATCACTATTCCTCTGCCTAGTCTATAAAATGTTGGTATTCACCAGGATTTTGTCCTTGATTTCCTCATGCTCTCTGTATAGGCTCACATGTTTAATGCTACCTCTTCTGGTACTATTTGTTTCTTAAATAATTTCTTTAAAAAATATAAACTAAACTCTGTGTATTTTTGTATTCTCCGCAATGCCCCCAAATGCCCTGATCCTCGTGCATTGTGAGCAGCAGCAGGCAGGCTCACGTCTGCACTCCCCGCCATGAGTAATGGCGCTCTTCCTGCCCCTTCTGGGACTGCGTGTCCTGGCACACACCATAATGACTGACAAAATGTGTGTAAGTGATCATGTGGGTCCTGCTGCAAAGAAAGGAAGGAAGACTGAAGATTGTCATGCTGTTATTACAAACGGGAATGTTTACTGTTTGAGCTGTCTTCAAGCATCTGGTGGAGGAATGGAGGGAAAAGATGAAGAAACAGAAAGGTCTTCTTGGGTAGCCCTTGACTTAATGAAGAACATCGTAAGCAGTGTGGCAGTGTGGGGGTACTGACGACAACACATGGCGGGTAACTGGGAAACAATAATGGCTGGTGGCTTTGCCAGAGTCCAGGGCCCTGGAAGGGAATGCCAGAAGCATGTATGTAGGGCCCCGCAGCACTGAAGCTCTCATTTTCCTGCCCATGAATATGTGTTCCTGGGTAATCCCATGTGTTCCATGGTTTAAATTACTATCAAAAGACTAATGACCCTCAAATTCATATCCTCAACCCAGATATCTCAAGAGACATCGCACTGTGTAAAGAATACAGACTCTGGATCTAGACTGTCTGCGTTCAGACTGTGCTCAACTACCAAGGAGAGCTGTATGGCATTCGGTCTTCCCAACTTTTCTATTCCTCAGTCCCCTGTTTATGAAGTGGGGATAGTAACAATACTGGCTTCACAGGGTGATAGTGAGGATTGAAGGAATCTATATGAAATACCCAGACTGGTGCTTTAAACTGTGTGCTCAGCGTGTGTTAGCTCCTTTTCACCACTTGGATGCCCCTCAGGTACTGCAAAGGCCATGTATTCAAAACTGAAGTCATCATCTTCCTCTCCCAATCTGTGCTTTTTAAAAATGTTTTTAAGAGCAGTGATTTTTTTGAAGAATTTTTTAAAAAACCATGTTGTACTTGTGTATAATTTTAGCTTGAGAATAAAAATTTTATAAGTTTTAGCAGATGCAAATCTTTGATTTCTCCTTAATATTGACATTGTAAAATTGAATTGTCATATTACTCTTAAATGTACCTAGTGAATCTGTATATCATAGCAATTTTGTATTCTTCATCTGTCTTTAAAAAAATAATGAACAAGTGCTTTCTTAGAAGTCAGAAATTTTCTTTATTTTTTAATGTCCTTAAACTTTATATTTCTATTCTGTTTTCTCCATAAAATTTTCTTATATTTTTATTAATAAAATATATTCATATATAACATCATACATATAAATTGGACTTTTGAGTTTATTTCCTGAGACCTTAAGGCTCTATATTGAGCCTTAAGAGTAGTTATTACAGCCATGGTTATCATAAGGTAGTTAAAACTACAAAGTACTCACTTTTATAAATATTAAAGGAAAAAAGTAAGCATGTATTGGAAATGCATCTCTTAATGAATGGGACTTTGTCTTAATTAGTCCAGGTACTCCTGGATGATTATATTTTTGGAGTGAGATAAGGCTCAGCAATAATATTATTCCTATTTTTTGTTTTTATAGTTATGAGTACTGAGTAGCCTTATTTACTTAAATAGATAGGAAAGGAAGGAGTTTAGCTAAAGGAAGATTACTCAATTCCTTGAACTCTTTCTGCATTATATGGCAAAAAAAATCACATAGTGATCCTTCATCTAAAATTATTTTTGGTATCTCTCAGGTACCTCAAACACAAAGCAGTCATGATCTTCCCTTCCAACTCTACTGCTTATATTCCTGAGAGTAGTGCTTCTCAGATCACTCAATTAGGTTCTTCGATCTAGCTGAAAGCAATGAATACAAAACCACCTGACTGGTTGGGTGCCTTGGCTCATGCCTGTAATCCTAGCACTGTGGGAGGCGGAGACGGGAGGATTGCTTGAGCTCAGGAGTTCAAGACCAGCCTCAGCAAGAGTGAGACCTCGTCTCTACTAAAAATAAGAAAATTACCCAGGCATCGTGTGGTTCTGTAATCCAGGAGTTTGAGGTTGCAATGAGTTATCATAATGCCACTGCACTCTACCCGGGGAGACAGAATGAGAGACTCTGTCTCCAAAACAAAACAAAAATGGAAACTGAACCTGCCTCAACACTTCCCCCCTTTAAAAAAAAAAAAAAAAAAAACGCACCTGACTTAAAATTTGTTACTCAATGTTTATAGTAATTCAGCTTCATAATTTTTGGTAAATGTATTAATGCTTTACCAAGACTTATTAAGTATGCCTTTTTCTTAGAGGCACTTGTTTCAGTCTAATATAGCTAGAAGACAGCCAAACAATTATTACTTTCAGCCTATATTTGCCAATATAAGATTTTTGATAAAATGCTTTTACCTAATTATGTACTTTATGTTTTCATCAGAATCTTGTAGCTGCAGATTTAGTTCATGCAGCTCGTGGAAGGTGGCCAAGATATAACTCTTTGGCAAAGCCAGTCATTAAACCTCTCATCCAAACTAGCTTGCTTCCTGTCATTTGTCAGTTTAAATGAAAATGTTAACTTGTGTTCTGTGAAAAGCATTTCACTTGGAATTATATTCCTAAGATGGATAGACAGATAAGGCACAGCATTTTGTCACCTAGATGAGGCAGGTCTGCTTTCAGTTAAGTCTTACCAAAACTTTGTTTTATTCTTATGGGTCTCCTCCTCATGAGTCATGCGTATTTTGACAATAGCTGGAGGATGGAAGTTGCAAGATGATTAAACAAAAATCATCACTCCCTGCGTGCCTTACTCTGTAATATATCTCATTTCAAAACCACCTAACTGTGGGCCAAACCGTACTTATAAAACTTTGCCTAGTCCCTCCCAGAAATCTGTATAATGTAGGGAAAGATACAAAAACTCTTTCTTCTGATTTATGGTGTCTTTATTAAAGGCGACTTTGCTAACACCAGGATTTAAAAAGTCTTGCTGTTTCTCCTGGTGGTTTTCATACCCTGGGGCAATGTGCTATAGCGGCTTGACATGGGTGAAAGGTCCTTTTTTACAGTAAATTGGGAAAGGGGAATTTTGAAAGGAGAGTGCAGTGGGAAAGGAGGACTTACATGCTACCTTAATTTCAGGTCTGTTCTTAGGTTGATCAGGTGTAGAGTGAGAGTGTATACGGAAGCTGAGGATCTGGGAATTAAGTCCCTTAAAACTATCTGTTGCCCATGTATCCCTTGGGAAGTCTTCACTGCAGCATCCCTCAGGTGGCTGCACCTTTGTTGGAATAGCTTAGTGAATGCCACCACCATCCACCTGATTGCTCAAGCTAGAATCTTGGGTGTCATTCCTGGCTACATCGTCTCACCTTCTGTCCTAGCTAACCAGTCACCAAGTTCTGTCATTCTACTCCTTAATACCTAAAGTGACCATATAATCCACCACCCAGTCCAGGATACTTTGAGAGTGAAAAGGGGGTCACTGTTAGTAACTAGCTGGGACAACTGGTGTAAACAGGACTCATGGTCACCTGCTAAATCAGTCTCCATCTCTGATTTTTAGTCCAGGTGCCAGAAGATTAGCTTGGCTTTCTGTAAGAGCTTTTGACTGGCCTTCCTGTCTTTGGTCTTATTCCCTTCAATGTTTTCCCCACTGCAGTTGCAGTTTTCTTTTAGAAAGGCAACTTTACTGATGTCTCCTCTTTGGCTAAAAGTTTTTTAATGAATCCTTAAGGGAAAATCCACACTCCTAAACATGGTTTGCAAAGTCCTTCAAGATGTGCAGCCCTTGGTTACTCTCGAGCTCCTTTTCTTGCAAGGTGACTCTCAGTTCCCCGCCCCAGCGCATACTTCAGGTGCTGAACTACCTGCAGCTCCTCACCTGCACCACGGTGTCTCAGGGTGTTGTGCACAGTGCTTGCCCTGCTGGAACACCCTTCTTGTTTTCATCCCTCCCTTCATTTTAACCTGGTTAAATCCTGTTCTTCCTGATCACGTGGTATAGTCTCTCTGATGTCTCCTCCTTCCCAAAGCTTTCCCCCATCCCCTAGAAATACCTTGGGCTTTCTCCTATCACAAATTGCAAATACTGTGTATGTTGTGTTTCCCTGTTAAATAATACAATTTGATTGGAAGCTCCTGGGGGGGGTATTGAATCCTATTCACCCCCTCGTTCCCACCTCTGTTGCTGTGAAGCAGGTGATCTGTAATGGTATCAAATGGAGGAACTCTCACCTGGACAGTGTGGGCAGGCCAGTGGGAGGTGAGGGCCTTGACAAGAGCTCCTCCCCTACGCCACCTTTCTATGTCTGTGTGCTCCCTCCTGTCCTGCAGTTCTTTGAATTTATCACCTTGCTTCTCTTATGAAAGGCCTCTCCTATTGTTCATTTAAACCAGATTTTACCTATATTTAAAAAAAAAAAAAAGAGAAGAAAAATCTTTACTGAGATGTTAGGAAATTAGGTTGGAAATTTATGAGATTATAAGGAATTACAGATCTAGGGTATTTTCAATGTGCTGGCAGCTACCAGGTACTGTTTAGAATATTCCTGCATACTGAGAGGTAGGGTAGTACAGTGTGTAATAGAAGGAGGTATTTTACAGGAGGATCTGAGTCCAGGCAGTGTCACCCATAGCTATATGGTTGTAGATCCCATGATTTTAAAAAATTAGCTTATTAGAAACAGTACTTTTAATAAAAGAATAGATTTTTCTGTTTCTCTATAGTTGAACAGTGTCTAATAAGAAAGGGAGAGATGTTGTTTTTCTGGAACATTTTCTGTTCAGAGTGGGTCTGATGTCTCCTGAGCACAGTCATATGATACATTATGAGAATTCAGGAGCTGACATGCTTGAAAGAACCCTTGGACGTGTGAGAGGGGAGCCTCCCAAATGACACCCGCAGAGTCACTTGGTGCGTTGCATGCTTTCCTCACTGTCGTGCCTGGGAAAGGCAGAGCATGCTTTGATGGGTTCTGTTTCTTTGTTGCATGTGTTGATTTTGACGTGGGTTCAAAAATGCTCTTGAAGGACCTATATTTGTCTGGAATCAGCTCCATGACACACTTTGAGCTTAATCCTTTTATAGTTTTTTTTTTCCCTTTTCCCTCAAATGGTTGATCACAATGGGCATGAGTATGTCTTCCATGGGTCATGTATAATGAAATATTTTATCCTACAGCTTTAATAAATTTGTTTTCCAGGTTTAGGGAGGTAAGGAACAGAATTCTGTCTTGTACAGAAAATGATTTTTCATCAGTGGCACCCAGTGTCTTTTTTTTTTTTTTTTTTTTTACCAAAACTAGATTAAAGGAAGGAACAGTTGCATATGATAAATCTGTAAAATAATTTAAAACAAAACTATAAGGAATGACAAACCTGAACACATATGTACATTTAAATATGTGTGTGTGTGTGTTATATTTTTGTACATAAAACAAGGTACACAGATACGCTGAGTGTTCTTCTTATCAATAAAACAGGTACCAGAGAAATTTCTGTGACCCACATCTTCTTAGTTATATAAGTACGTGAATGGAACAATTGCTGATTCCTTTAGTATGACCATTTTATTAAATTAGACTGTGGCTCCCTGGTTAAATCAGAATGAACTATAGAGGGTGGAATTTCAGACAGTTGATTGATGGCTAATGGAAAGCAGTTATTTTTAGAATTAATGATTCTAGACATTTTCTTGATTATCATAGAAAACTAGTTTTTTTTCAAATCTAGAATTTTGATACAAACCTCTGATAAATTAACCTTGATTTAACCTTATTCTGAATCTTAAGAGGATTTTCTCCATGAGTATAACAAGCAATCTAATTGGGATGTGTCAGTAGCCTAATAAAATGTACCTTATAGAATATTGTTTTATCTTGAATTTTATAAAATTTCAGATATATTGCAGTACTAAAAGCTGAGTGTCTGGTTTGTCTTTTTTGTAGACCTGCTCTAGTAAGAGAGCGGCCTAGAGGGATTGTTGAAAGTTAGGCTTTTCTGGGTGATTGGGACTTACCTACTTTCTCTTTTGAACTATGAATTTTGAAAGTTGCCTTATGGATTAACAGAAGTAGGCCTTTTAGAAGCTGCTGATGTGTAGGGGCTTAGCTTAGCACAGTGGTCTCAAGGACTTTATTTCCAGGGGAGAGACGGACCAAAAATGTCTGTTCAAATCTTAGATAGTGATGAGTGCTTTGAAAATAAGATGGTGAGTGACACTGGGCTTCCTTCCACTGGGTGGTCAGAAGAGGCCACTGTGAGATGACATTTAAACTAAGGCTTGAGTGACAAGAAGGGGAGGAGTGTGGTGGGCAGGAGGAACAGCTGGTGCAGTGGTCCTAAGAGGGGGACAAATATGAGGTGTAGAAATTAAAGGAGAACAGTGATGCTAGATAGTGGTGGGAAAGGGGGTGAGGAAGTGGGAAGGTGGGCAGGGTCCACATGGCAGAGGGCCCAGGCGCCTCCAGTAGGCTACATATATGGGAATCTAATTGGGAGTTTTAAGCTGAAGAGTCATAGGGTCTGAAGGGGGAACTGGTTTTGGGGTTTGGGGAGTCAGCTGTTCTGTTCTGAATATGTCAAGCTTAAAATGTCCATTGGACATCCAAGAGATGTCAGGTGAGTAGTTTGGGCTCCTGGGAGGTTAGAGTCGCATTTAGGAGTCCCCAGGTTTTTAAAGTCATGAGACAAGATATGGTCATTTAGGGGGGAAAAGACTACAAGTGCAGAAGAGGAGGGGCAAGGCTGACACACGCAGCTGTGCTAAGTCGGGTACTCTGGAGTTGGCACAGCTGTGGGGGGTGCTGAGCAAGGTGTGCAGGCCCTACTTACATCATAGCCCTTTGGGCTGGCTTGGCTCGTTTGAGCCAGTTTACTTTGTTAGCTAAAACTACATTGACATTCAGCTACTGGGACAGAGTTTAAACAAACCCTAACTTAACCATGTATATATTTTAATTACTACAGTTTCAGGACGTGGTAAATTTAGGATTTTATTTCAAGATAAAATGATCTTGGCCTGGTGTGGTGGCTCATGTCTAATCGTAGCACTCTGGGAGGCTGAGGCAGGAGGATCACTTGAGGCCAGGAGTTGGAGACCAGCCTGAGCAACAGAGTGAAGAGATCCCTTCTTCAAAAAATAGAAAACTCAGCCAGGTGTGGTGGCACGTGTCTGTAGTCCCAGCTACTGAGGCAGGAGGATCACCTGAGCCCAGGAGTTGGAGGTTGCAGTGAGCTGTGATGATGCCACTGCACTCTAGCCTAGGCAACAGAGTGAGACCCTGTCTCAAAAAAAAAAAAAAAAGATTTCACAGTCTATACAGTGATACTTATCCAGATTTTAGAAATGTGTAGCTACTTCACTTATCCAAAATGTAGATGAAACTTACTAAGAAGAACTGAAGTGTCTTGAGTAGCCAGAATTCATCATCTGAGAGTCTATTTACAGGATTCAGCACTTTTCTCATAGAATCTCTCATCTCTAAAACTATGTTTATTTTCATTTTTAGGAAGAAATCCAAACACGTTGGTTATTATGTGCTCTGGCCCTAAGATCTTTGAAGCAGTCGCATAGATCTATGACTTTTGGCAGGGCTTGGCAGGGACAGTTCATCTCAGCTTCACTTAGTATCTGCTGGAAAAGCTTGCAGGCTGGTGGCTGGAGGCATCTGAAGTCTCAGGCATGTGTCTGCTGGTTGATGTTGACCTGGGCTGGGGATGGAACACCTGCATGGAGACATTCTGTTGTCACTTGGCTTCCTCACCATGTAGTGGTTGGTTTCAGTGGCAAGCGTCCAGAGGATGAGAATGAGGGAGGGACAGGGAAGAGCAAAAGTTATATCATCTTTTATGACTCAGTCTCAAAGTCAAGAAGTGTTATTTCTATTGCATTCTATTGATTTGAAGTGAAGAGAAGGCCAGACAACATTTAGAGGGAGTGAATATTACATTACACCTTTTGATAGGAATAGTGTTGACTAATTTGAAGACATGTTTTAAAACATAAGAGTCTGTTCTCTGGCCAAAAATTGTATTTTTCCTACATGTAAAATGCACTCATCCCTTCCAAGGCCTCCCAGAATTCTTATTTATTATGACATTGGAATCAAGCTTAAAGTCTTAATCTTATCGAATCAGACGCTCTGAGTATTTTTCTTCAAGTTTAACTCCTTGAGTATAGTTCCTTTTAATCTGAAGACATGTGAATTAAGATAAGAAAGATGTATGTGCTACCTCCCATTCAACATATAGTAGTGGGGTACACAGTACAACATATAGTGCCTAGGATAGCAGTATATATACATGCTTCCAGTTAGTCACACTAGTCCGTAACAGTTGTGAAATCTAGGCAGGCACATGTAGGAATTTCTCTGATTAGAGCTTGGTCTCACTGCCTGCGAGTTGCTGACAGCGATGATTGGCCCTGTCTTGTAGGCTCTTAGTTTTGTTCTCTGGGCTTTCCTTCTTGTTCTGTAAAAAGTAGTGTGCATTTGCAGCTGAGTAGTGTTCTCAGCCTGCTTTTTGCCTGATGAGGATTGGAAGTCTAAAGGCCTCGTTTCAGTTTGTAGTATCTCGGTCCCTTTCAACCCAAGCTGGTATAATTCTTATAAAAAACTTTGCGGATTTCTGATGAAACAACTTCGTTAGACAGAGGCAACACCCACAAATTGCTTTGAAATAAGCTCTTTTGTACCTTAGATCTCCTACAAGTTTGCTGGGGAAGAGTGTCCTTAAGATTATTAGAGAAGCTTTTGTTATCTTGAAAAGATTTATGAGGCATCATGTTAAATCTTTTTTGAGGACTTAATGAAGGGTTTTACAGTTATATAATGTTTTCCTGACAGCAAGCAGGATTCAATCTTTTCCCAGAAGCCATTTCTTAATTGTAGCACTGTTTGACTTCTGATAAGACTAGGAATGAGAAAATTTCATTGTCAAGACCAGTAAGTCCTGGATCCTTGATATTTTAATAGTTTTTATTTTTAGCTTATCTCTCTCCTCTTGCATTTTATTATAGGCAGCAAAAAGAAGCCAGTTGGTACTTTCAGCAGTTTACCTGGAAATCTCCTTATCTGGATCATCCAGCTCATTAGGTACATTTTTCATTTTCCATGTTGCTACAGGCAACAGCATTGCTAAACTTTCTGCCTCTGCCTAATAAGGTCCCTTTTCTTCCTGTTTCCAGTGGCTTTCTCTTTGCTTCCCTGTAGGCCCTGGCAGGCAGCCTCCTTGAGGGCCCTCAGACTCCCGCTAATACTCTCCTTCCAGCCCCTCCTGCTGCCTCTTTCCACACTTAGGAGAAGGTGAGGGGAGTGGGCCTGATCAGGGAGGGCATTAGGCCATCATAAGGGCTTTGGTAAGAAAGGAAACCACTGGGGGATATTGAACAGAAGAGTGAACTGATCTGACCCACATTTTAAAAGAATTTCTCTAACTGCAAGGACAGATCTTGAAGGGATACTGTCAAAGGAATAGTTGAAGAAATCCAGGGGAAAGGTAATGGCTGCTTGGACCTGGGAGTGGTGAGAATTTGTCAGATTTTCTTTCTATTTTGAACACAGAGCCAGCAGGATTTGCAGATGGATAACAGAGATAGAAGTTAAAGAGGTTTTAACCAGCACCAATGGAAAAGTGCTATACCATTTATTGAGATGGTGAAGACTGCAGGAGAACACGGTTTTTTGGGGATGGAATGGAATCATCAGTTCCCTTTTAGACATGTAAAGTTTGAGGTTCTAATAGGAATCTGAGTGGAGATCTCAAGTAGGCCACTGGATTTAGGGGAGAATTCTGGTTTGGCTATAAATTTGGGAGTTGTCGGTCTATAAATGACATTCAAGGCCAGGAGCCTTGTGTGAGGTGTGAGCTCCAGCAATCCAGGCTTTGCTAGTTAGGGAGATATTGAGCAAACAGCAGCAGACATCGTGAAGGTTTCTAGTGAGGTAGGAGGAGAAGCAATAGGGAAGAGGTTCCTGAAGCACGAGACAAGTTTCAAGAAGGTGGATGAACACTCTGTCATTAGTCTGCAAGGTGGAGGTCATTGCAGTCAGTACTAAAGTGGGTTCAAGAGGAGATGAGAGAGACAGAGAATAGAATAACTTTTTCTTCATTTCCCCAGAGATTTATTTCAAAGCACAGAAGTAAGATGGGCAGGTATGGGAGTCAGAAAAGTTATTTCGTTTTCTTGAAGTGGGAGAAATAAAGGCATGCATTCTACCAGAAATGATCCTACACAAAGGGAAACTTTACTGCAGGAAAGGGAGCAGAAAGTTGCTGAAACCATGTTCCTGAAAGTTGGGAAGGGGTGGGCTTAATTGGAGCATGGACAGATGGACAGTGCCTCCCCAGTGATAGGAGGGGAGACAGGGCAGCACAAATGCAGGCAGGTTGGTAGATGGGCTGGGAATGGGTACGCATGTTCTCTTCTGGTCGTTTTAATTTTTCAGTGAAATAGCCAAGATCTTCAGCTGAGAGTGAGGAAGGGAAAGGAGATGTTGGAGGTTTAAGGACAAAGGAGAAAGTGGTAAGGAATCATCCTGGAGAACGATAGAATAAAACATCATAGGATTCTGGGCGATACCAAGGGTTCTCGTGGGTTATTGATAATGAATGTCAAGTGAGCCCACCTGTGGTGTGCGGTTTGAGCCTCCAGTTATGTTCAGCTCCTTGGGTGCTGGCATGGAGAAGGCAGGGAGTTGGTGTTAACTACGGATGGTTTTTTTTTTTTAGTGGATATTATAGAAGGAATGGAATTGAGGACACTTATAAGTGAGTAATTGTAACGACTAGTGAGGGAAATGAGGACATGGTGGGGGGCAGCGGGGAGGGACAATGAAAAGGTAATAGGATCAATGAATTGGGTGTCCTGGTGGGGTCAGAAGGTTAGAGGGAGTGTGAGCTGGGAAAAGAGGAGTTGGTAGTTGAGTAAGAATCATGAAATGAGGGTTAGGCACACTATTCAGACAATATTCTGGAGAGTGGCTTGGCCTGAACATAGGGTGAATGGCTTCAGTTCCTTGGAGTGATCTACACTTTTGGGAAAGTTGTTTAACTACTGTTTTTCCCCATTTGTAAAATGGTAATTATAGTAGTTCCTACTTTATAGAGTCAACAAGAGGATGAAAGGAGTAAATACTGAATCTTCAACAGTGCCTGGCACATAGTAGGAATTTAATAATTAGCTATTATTGTATTTCTATAACGTAGAGTGGTGCTGGGGCCCATGGGTGAGAACTGAAGAATAGTCCCTGGGGCCAGTGATCCTTTATGAGGAGCCAGATGGATTCAATGAAATCCGCTTCTGCTGAAAAATGGGGCCCAGTTATAATTACCCCTCCTTCAGTGCAGATCACTCCAATGATAGGGCTTTGTTTTTGTCACGACTGTGAGATAGCTCTGTTAAGGTGGGTTTTACCTGAGGTCTTGAGGCTTATGTGATTCATACCAAGGAGCAAATTAAAACTATTTTCTGTTAATATTGCTTAGAGGGCCCGAGATCTGCTTATAGGAGCAGGCAGTCCTGGATTTCTTGGGACCTATGTGTGAATTGTGTTGAGTCCTAGAACTCCCCAAGAATGACCTGTTGTATCATTTTTTAAAATCTTTTTGGCTCCGTTGTCCCTGATAGATGTTCAACTCTTTTTACTCCCTTGAATCAAGAGATCGTATGCTGTGTTGATGAGAACTGTGTGTGCTTTTAAGGCCTTTTCTTTGGCCTACAGGAAACATTAAATTCTCCAAAGAAGAGTCAGCGTTACACTCAGTGTAAAATAAGATGCAGCAGAGCTTTTATTACTTCATGATTTTTTATTTAAAATTTTTGAGGCGTTATTTTACTATTGGAACTCTAGGACTAGTCTCCAAAAAAACAATTGGCAAATGAAAGGTTGTGCCCTGAATTTAATACATATATTTTGAAGGTTAGGATATTGATTTACTGGACAGTATTGGAGTTTTAAACTCTAATTCTCAGACTGTTACCTCGGAAATTGATGAAGTTTAGACATTATCAGCTGAGATAGATGAAAGCAAGCCCAGGGCATTTAGACAAGCCTGTAAGAGAGAGAGTAAGAAGGGGCTGTCATTGGTCTCCGGGTTACATCAATGCTGTTATCAGGATTGACAGGACTGAAGTGGTATGGCTGCCTATCGGCTGCCTCTTACACCGGCAAAGGCTCAGAGCTGGAGAGGACTCCTTAGTGACTGGGGGTTTGGTGTGTTTACTCTCTCCCGTGTTAGGAAGTAGACTGTGTGAAATCAGGGTGAGAGAGCAGGGTCTGTTTTAGCTAACTGTTGCCTTCCTACAAAGTAGGATCTAATCCACCTTGTGAGCATATACAAGCATATATAGGGTATACATTTGAAATAGGACAGAGAGAGGAGTGGCAGGGGGGTAAGTGACTGATTGATAGATTTTCCTAAAGAATGAGTAGCTTGAATGTTGAGAGTGACAGACATAGGGTCTTTCTCCTCGTGACTGCCTGGGTAGGCCAGAAGGCTACGCACCAGAGTACAGTTGAGAAAAGCCCTTCTCTGGTGGCCCAGCATGCTGGTGCTCTGCTCACTGTCCCTCTTTTCCCCCCACCCTGGGCAAATGAAAGGACAGAATGGACTTCTCTTTCCGGAAGTCCTCTATGAATATTGATTGTTTAGGTAAGTGTTAGCTATTGGGCAGCACCGATTTCAATAGAGTACAGGACTTGGAATATGACATTCTTCGTTGTTACCTAAAAATGGACCACTTGCTTTAAGAGCAATTGAGCCGATAGACATGTGTTTTATAAAAATTTAAGGCTCTCTTCTCCCCCATTTATGTGTTTTGAGGAAGTTGTTTTTTTTCCCATGAATACAATGTTCAGTGATTTTTTTTTTTCGGTGAAGTCTTCATACACTCACCTTGCAGAGTTAATTTTCTTTGTACATAATCTCATTATCTTGTATGTACTCATTTATACAAGTAATTATTGTCTCACCACATTGTATTGTAATTGTATGTCTATGTGTCTCCTGCTAGGTTGTGAGGCCTCAAGGTTAGGGACAGGTCTCATTCATCTTTGTGTCCCCACACTCCCCAAGACAGTGTCTGATATGATATATAAAGAATATACTGGATGTTCCTTAAATGTTGAACGAATGAATGATATCCCAGAGTCTGCCTCCAGAGTATTGGCAACCCATGACTAGTATTCTGGATGTAGCTCTTAAAACTGGGATAAGTGTTTGTTGGCAAATTCTTGTGGCCTTTTTTCTCTTTGGTTATGGTGTAGCAGCCTGTTTCATTGGGATCTGACATGGGCTGTGTTTGATAGCGTGTTGATAATGCGTGGTGACAAGTGCCGTCATAGCATAGCTGCTTTGATTCCAAGGTCATATCTTTCCCTCGGTTGAACGTAAGTGAGTTTTACGTTTCAAGACCTTGGCTTATGAAACCTGGTGGCTTGTGTTTATTATTTATGTTCTGGGGCATTTATCATTGTCTGACCTCTGTAACCCCTGGTTTCCATTTTGATCAAATGAGATTTGTTCGCGGCAAGATCTGGGCTGATGCTTAGCATAGCTAATGTGCAGTGAGTTGATTGAATAGACTGTGACTGAATCTGGCTGCCTCTTGTTCTTGCTGCAAAACTGTAATTTCTGACTCATCTCAGCACCTTCATACTATATTTTTTTCACCTCACAAATGTAATCACTCTTAAGGAAAGAGATTTATTTAAAAATTGTACAGATTATTACTAATGTGAATTTTTGGATAGGTTAACCCATCTTTCCTATTACATTTAGTTAAAAATTTCCTTCCTATTTTCCTTTACCTGCCTTTTTTAATGACCAAAAAACCTTCTGGAGAGACAGGAAAGCCAAAGATGAATTGAAGAACCTGTCTGTAAAGTTTGTCTTCTTGAGATGATGATGTTAGAAGGAGAAGTTTAAAAGCTTCCTTCTAATTTCTCCTTCCTGCTGGTTTCAGGATGAGACTTAGAGTAGTAAGAACAGAGCCTCCTTCCCTTCCCTCCAGTTCTTGTCACATATTTATTGAGGCCCCGTGAGTAAGTGGGTGTAAGGCCTAAAATGAAGGGCCAGTATTATGTGTGCCTTGACATCTGGGGAAAACTGGGAGACCCTCCATCTACTGTGTTCTCACAGATAAGGTCCCCTAGCAAACAACCTTCCCAGACCCCAGCCAGCCGACAGCTTCATTTCAGCCTTGTGGAGCCTGGAGCAAAGAAACCTACTGACCTTCGGAGCTCTGAGATAATAAATGGGTGTTGGTTTAAGCCTCTAAGTTTTGGTCATTTGGTGCACCAGCAACAGAAACCTAATGCAAGTGTTAATGAGTATTTGTGTTTGTTTTTCTTGGTTTTCTCCTTTAAAAAGTCCAGTCGGTAGTCTAACCTTTTTATTTAACATGAGTGGCAAGAAATAGTGCCCCCCCCACACACCTGATGTTTCCATTTCATGGAATAATCCACAGCTTTATATATGTGAGGGATGGGTGTGCTCTGTGTCCAACACACAGCTTAACATTCAAACTGAGTTTACTCTATTTGTATGAACCAGAGTTTGCCTGGGAACCATTATTTTTAACACCGAAGCCACGTCTTTAGTCACTGTGGGCCCCAAAAGCATTTCGATGATAATAGCCTCTGCTTCAAATACCGTTTCTGTTTTAAAAGTGAGTGATTCAAGACCTTTAAAAAATGAGACCTGATGAACACTAGAATAATGAACATTGTATTTTAAGTTGCTACACTCATATATATTGGTTACTTTTTAAAAAAATTTGAATAATTGAAACTGCTATATGAGTGGTAAATAGTGTAGATTATATGTGTACATGAATAGAGTTTAGTGCCATCATAAAATCTTACAATAAAATGACTACAACATACATTCTGTATGAGTAATTGCTATTATACATAATTAGGAATAAAGGTAAGGGGATTGTGTAAAGCATTAAATTACTATTTATGATTACAGCTATTGTTAAATGGCAGAGCATTTTTGCCCTCAACTGAGGGGAAGGAGAGGGCGAGCTGGGCAAGTGGGTTCGCCTGGACGACTCCTGCAGCCCCTTAACTCCTGACTCAGGGCAGGTATGAACGTTCTCACCAGGGGAAACCCAAGAGTGCTGGGAATGAGGTGGCTCAAGGTGGGTTAGCTCCTACCTTCCTGCTGTGAGAAGTGCTCCTTTATCATTCAGGAACACAAGGAAATGGAAACTGGGCAACTTAGCCCTTGGGGTCCACAACATTTGGCTAGGACAGTGAGGGACAGGTTCCCTCTCTGCCCCCCAGGGCACCCCTCTATCCCTTCGACTGTGTGCTTCTGTGGGAACTTCCAGTGCCCTCTCTGTGCTTTCCCCCCACTGTTCCCACGGATGGAGAGCCGAGGCCAGAGGCTTGTCTCTCCTCTTTCTTTCAGTGATTTTATTTCCCCAAGGTGAGATTTAAAAGAAGGCATCTCCCCAGTGCTCAGGATTCTCCCATCATCGCTTGAAATTCTGTTCATTACAGATTAATTTAAATTAATAGGCAAGTACTTCAAACTGGCTAAAGGCAGCTATTAAGAATGACCCTCAAACCTTAATCATGCCCCGCATGCATTGCCTGAGCCGGGGCTATTCCAAAGACTGTACATGAATTAACTGATTTAATTTGCACAGCAGCCCTATGAGGAGGGTTCAGAGATGTCCGGTCACTTGTCCCAAGTTACATGGTGATGATGAGGGGAGAGTCCAGACAGGTCTGCTCTGGGACTCAGGCCTCAGCCACTGCGCAGAGCTGCTTTTCTGGATGCTCAGTGAGGATTTGGTTGAATTTAATTCCTTTCTTCCTAACACCTCACAGCAATCCCTGTAGGGACAAGGCTGGAAGTAAAGAGGGTGAGGATGTTTTAGGGGAGACATGGCTCTAAGAGGAGTTGTGATGGGGGCTTTGGAAAGAGGCTTGGGGGGCATTCTTTGCAGTCATTGTTTTCCCACAAGTAGTAAGAAGCTCTCTCAGAAGCATCTGGATGTTACTGACCTTAAAATCAGTATGATGATCCAACCGAGGACCCAGCAAGTACTGCTGCTCTTCTCCCAACATCACCATTTTCCTCTTCTTTTACTCTTCTAACCGCAGGAAGCTTTTATATATATTTGTGTGTATGTGTGATAGATGAAGTGTTTTGCTTATCAAATATTTAAATGTCGTTTAAATAACATTTTGCAAATATTCTTTGAAGTAAAGGCCAATGAAAAACAACTGATTTCTATAATTGCCCTTTTCTTTCTCACACAGTATTGGCTGGATCCTGCAAAAACCCTTGCTGAACACAAAGAATTGATCAACAGTACGTATTTAATTTTAACTGTGAGGGGGTAGCTTGAAAATGATTACAAAGTCCATGACTAATTGGATGCAGAAATGGGCTATAGTTCTGGAGAGGTGAGTACTAGTACTGGAGAGGTGAGTACTAGTAGAGAGGTGAGTACTAGTACTCGGGTGTAAGAGTGTGGGAATGGGCGTTGTGTGCATTGCGAGGCTCTCTCCAAACTTCGATTAAATTTTAGTTAAATCAGATTCTGAGCGGATCTTAGTCCTTGAATTTGTCCTAGGAGAACCGCTTTCCCTTGGTTTTATCTATGATTTTTCTGTATGCCTGTCTTTAACATTTGACCTTAAAACAGAAAAGGTAGAGAGGCATTGATTTGGGGGGGAAATGACATCTAAGCTTTTAAAGAGTTAGAGTTTCCTGGGTTATGCAGTGGTTTTCTCATTCGGACTACTCAGTTTGCTGAGTTGGTAATTGAGAGGTGCCTTTGTGGCCTGAACAATTACTGCCTTCAGAGAGAGATCGTCCATTTTCACGGGCTAGCTTTTGATTGTATCAATATGAATATTACTAGGAGACTCAGTGTATATTCCTTAATCATTAAGTGTCATTAAGTGTATATTCCTTAATCTTAATTTCCATAACCCAAGTTTTTATTTATAAACACACACATAGGTTCCTTAAGTGTGCAAAAGAATAGTCTTTTTTAAAAAATTGCATTTTTTGGTGGTAAAATACACATAACATAAAATTTACCATTTTAACCATTTTTATGTGCAATGCAGTGGCGTTAAGTCATTCACATTGGTGTGCAGCCATCACCACTATCTATCCCTGAGACTTTTTCATCATCTTAAACTGAAGTTCTACCTGTGAAACCATTTTGTTTAACTGTGTAAATTGCTAATTAAAACCTAGTGCGGTTCTTCTGGCCTCTATTACTCCCATTCTGAGTCTGTAAGTCTGCACTTCCCGTGTGTATTGGCTCGTTTCCTGTAGCGCTTGGGTGAGGCTTCATGGACCCGAGGGTGGGAACGGAGCTATGCCTCAGAAGGGGGCTGGAAACCAGGCACTACCACGTCATCAGAAAGTACCATTTCTCTTTCTCTCTGCTTTTCTCTCTCTGTGGTGGCAACCACTGGAGTTTACGGGTTACAGCCCTAGCCCATTTGAGCCAATTAAAAAATACCAGTTGGGGGCCGGGCGCGGTGGCTCACGCCTGTAATCCTAGCACTCTGGGAGGCTGAGGCGGACGGATTGTTTGAGCTCAGGAGTTCGAGACCAGCCTGAGCAAGAGCGAGACCCCCATCTCAACTAAAAATAGAAGGAAATTAGCTGGACAACTAAAAATATATAGAAAAAATTAGCCGGGTGTGGTAGCGCATGCCTGTAGTCCCAGCTACTCAGGAGGCTGAGGCAGGAGGGTTGCTTGAGCCCAGGAGTTTGAGGTTGCTGTGAGCTAGGCTGACTCTATGGCACTCTAGCCTGGGCAACAGAGTGAGACTCTGTCTCAAAAAAAAAAAAAAAAAAAAACCAGTTGGAAAATTAGAAAAAGTTCAAGAATGATGATTTTAAAATGAACTCACAGGTTTCCTTTGTAAGAAAAAAGTTGAGATTTCAATCAAGGTGATGAAGAAAAATGTAAATTATTTTAAGGTCTGTTATTAAATTGTTCCTAAACATACTTAAAGGATCTGTTTATTCATATGGTATAAAATATTTTATTTAAATATCACTTGATTCAATGACTTTTTCATCTTGAAAAATATAATACTGTTAAAAATTAATACAATAAGAGTAAAATGCTGGTATTACAATTGAAGAAATATTAGTAACTGAAGAATATTTATATTTCATCTCATGAAATTGTTTGATAGTGAAGGCAAATGGCTATTAAACCTCCAGTACGTTAGTCAGGGGTATCTGTACAAATGACAAAACGTTTGCTAGTCACCAGAATTCTCGCAGGTAAGTCTTGATTTATCTACCCTGAGCTAATGGGAAACTCTTTATCATTGAAGTCCTCAAAATTAGTCTCCACAAAAGGTATTTTAGGGAGTTTCCCATTTCTGCATCCTGTATTTTTTGCTGAAGTGAAGCAATATTAACCTCACTTCACATAAGGGTTTCATACTGTTGAGTCTGTGGAATGACATGGATTCAAAATAATAACTTAGTAATTTGCATCAGTAGCACCTGATTTTTGTAGTCAGTGTTATGACAGGAATCCAGAAAATACCTGGCTAGATGTACCCTTGCTCCAAAATGTCCACTTCCATAGCCTTTGATTGCTCTATGAAATAATGATATAGAGATATATATGAGAGTATTTGCTTACTCTGAAGGTATTATTATTATCTTTTACCCTGAGAGGGTGTATAGAATAGTGCCCAAAAAAGCACTGATCTTTAGATATTAGCAAGTTTGGTTTTCTTCCCTGTGATTTTAGGCAAATTGCTTAAATCCCTGGAGCTTCACCTGCCTGGCATGTGTTGACTGGTGGTGGTGGTTGTATGGTATCTGGTGTTGTGTTGAATCCAATCTTTATGAAACATTTTTGTACATTATCATATATATCTAAATATAATATACATTATATATATTAAGAACACAGCCATTTTTTATGTGAATGGGAAATGGAGGGCTGATTTGAGCCAAAATTCCTTAAAGAAAATTAGGTAAAACCAAATGTTTTTCATTGTGTATTTTCAAACTTCTGCTTGACTGCCCATCACTGACCACATTTGAAATGGCTGGGCTTGGGGAATAGGGGTAATCTGTCATGTCCCAGAGAACGGAAGCAGCTCTGGGTCTGGAGAAGGCCTCTTCCCTCTGCGCACTCTCGGCATCTGTGCTCCTCCCCGCCCCCTAGGTGCCAACCCAGGCGCCTGCGGGCACAGGCAGACCCATCTGCTCAGGGACACACAGCTTGATGGACACAGATGGATCAGCTGGGGCTGGACTTCCTGGCTCTTCTAAATATTTAATAGTCTGCGCCTCGCTGACATCTATGTTCAGGATTAGAAGTGCATTTGTCAGAAATACAAACATGGTGGTTAAGTAAACATAAAATTTGAACATGTGGAATCAATTCTAATAAGAAATTCTAGCAGTTTCTTTTAAAATTTAGTTTTTTAAAAAGCTTTAGCTTAAGGAATGCCTTACACAGGAAGGGATAGATGAGGGAAGGGGGGTGAGGGCCCTTGTCTTGTCTTCTGAATGCCAGGAACAGGGCTTTGGGGTGCTACAGACATAAGCGTGTGTATGTACTAATAACAAGTAATATAGCTTGTGTGTTATAAATGCATTATATCTTTGTTACTTGTTGTATTTAATTTCCTTTCCCTCACTTCTAAATTTGTGACTTTATTTACTCAGTTGAAAATAAAAATAGCAAGATTGGAGTTACTTTATGTCAATTACACAGTATCAGTGACTTTTACTAAAGAGCATGTTTGACTTCTTTTTTATTTGTGTGGGAAAGTTTTTGTTGAAAAAAAATTAGCAAGTGTGACCACTAATTGGTATACCAGGTGACAAATCTTTTTAAAAATAAAGCATATTAGATTTCTTTACTGCACAGCTTAGAAGCATGCAGTTTTGGAAACGGTGCACATTGGATTCATACCTTCTGAAATTGAAATAGAAATACTTCTAGTAAAAGCATAATATGATGTAGTTGTCACCCAAGAAGCTTTGTCTTCTTGCACAATATGAGTTTATTTTATATTTGCCCACATATATGATTTTTTTGGTAGACTTAGTTCTTCTGTGTGTGATAAATGCATGATATGAGAAATGTCTTTTTAAATATGTAAGAAAGTATTTTTAGATTAAGATAAGTTTATGGCCTGGTGTGGTGGCTCACTCCTGTGATCCTAGCACTCTGGGAGGCCGAGGTGGGAGAATTGCTTGAGCTCAGGAGTTCGAGACCAGCCTGAGCAAGAGTGAGACCCCATCTCTACGTAAAATAGAAAAATTAGCAGGGTGACATGGCGTGCACCTGTGTTCCCAGCTACTCAGAGGCTGAGGCAGGAGTTTGAGGTTGCTGTGAGCTAGGTTGATGCCACTGTACTCTACCCAGTGTGACAGAGTGAGACTGTCTCAAAAAAAAAAAAAAATAGATTAGGAATGAAAGAAATGTTATTCCTAATTCTTTTTTATAGCCTCACTCATTATTTTTTCCTTAAGGTAAGAGATGTATGTACATAAGAAAATTCTACCTAATGAATTAAAGATAGATAGTGTCTAGTCCCTCTTCCCAGGGTTTGCCACTGTTAGTAATTTCTTGTGTATTCTTCCAGAAGAAAAGAAAACAACATGTATTAACTGATGCTTTTTCACAAAAGGGAATACAGATTGGTGATCTTTCCCACATCCGCACATGCAGATCTCCCCCTGTTTAAACATTTGCGTATCATATATATGTCCTATGGTTGTGGTTGACTTAAACAGTACAACGGTTGCTCAGCATTTAGGCTCTTTCCAGCTTTTTGCAGGTAGGTTTTAAAAAATTTTTTGTGATAAAGTGATAGGTGGATGGCTTTTAGAACCACATATTTTGTTTGTCAATACTCTTTCTTCATTGTGAAAAAATTAATTATATAATAGAAAATTTGAAAAATATAAAAAAATTGTTCATAACCTACCTCACCAACCAGAGATAGAACCAGCAACATTACGGTGTATTGGCCCTTTTTTCTGTGTTAGTGTATGTGCACACACACATGTGCATATACGTATGGTTGAGGTCCTGCTACCATAGTTCTGAGCCCTGTTTTTCTTATCTTATGTTTTCTTGTGCCTTTAGAAATTTTTGGTGAGTGCTGTTGTGAATAGTTGTATAATATTATACTACTACTTTGACTAATTTATAATTTTAGTGAAAATTAATTTCTATTTTTTATTTTAGCTGGACCTCCATATACTTTGTATTTTGGTATTAAATTCTATGCTGAGGATCCATGTAAACTTAAAGAAGAAATAACCAGGTATGATATTGACTTTGTTTTTGAACAGATACATGCATGGAATACACAAAAGGCTTTATTTAAAGCCAAGTAAAATTGGGTAAAACATTTGAATGTGTGTCTACCTGTGTTTTGTAGTGTACCTCCTGTGAGAGTTAAATTCAAAGCAGCATTGCACAAGGCAGATCAGTGTCTGATGATAGATGTGTTTGAAAAAAGGGCATGAACCTGGGTGACATGATGATAGATTTTGCATCTGCTGTGATGAGGTCTTTCTGTATCTTCATTGTTAAGCAGGCTTTGTATTCATGTAAGAGTAGTCGTTTGAACTGCCTAAAGGAAGGATATTTTGATGCTCAGTTTGTATATGTTAATATACATTTGAAGAGTCAGTTATTTCTCTCTAATTGGTTGTAGCTTAAATATCAGCTATCCAGGTATTTCATTTATCTGTCTAGTAATAAAAAGGTAATTGTTTTTAGTATTAAGAAAGGAGAGAAAAGACCAATATTTTAATGTATTACTTTACCTTTCTCATCAAATATCTGATTTCGGTTAAGGCAGGATTTCCAGTTGGTATTGATTTAGATTGTCAAAATAGTCCTTGTCAACATCTGAAAGTAGCTTATAAAGAGCAGACAGTAGTGTTATGTTTTAACTTATTCCACTAGTGACCTATCTGCATGTAGTTGCAAAAACAAAATCGTTTTCTTTTTTTTTTTTTTTTTTGAGACAGAGTCTCGCTCTGTTGCCCAGGCTAGAGTGAGTGCCATGGCGTCAGCCTAGCTCACAGCAACCTCAAACTCCTGGGCTCAAGCGATCCTCCTGTCTCAGCCTCCCGAGTAGCTGGGACTACAGGCATGCACCACCATGCCCGGCTAATTTTTTCTATATATATTTTTAGCTGTCCATATAATTTCTTTCTATTTTTAGTAGAGATGGGGTCTCGCTCTTGCTCAGGCTGGTCTCGAACTCCTGAGCTCAAACGATCCGCCCACCTCGGCCTCCCAGAGTGCTAGGATTACAGGCGTGAGCCACCGCGCCCGGCCACAAAATCGTTTTCTCTCACTTAACTCTAAGTGGTCAGTTTTCTCTGTGAACTATTATGGTGGGCTCAATAAAGCCTAATATATTACTAAAAAAAAAATTGAAAATTGTGTCTTTGATAACTAAGGCAGTATGTGGTTTTGTTTCTATTCCATCTTTTCATATTTCTCCTCAGACCTTCTTTTGTCTTTATTCTAGAATACACATGGAAGAGTGAGAAAAGGGTAGGCTAATTGGACCTTTTTCATCCCACTCTGAAGTGCCATCTCCAGGCCTCACTTTTAGAATCACCCAGATGTCTTCCACTGTCACACTGTTAGGGAGCACTTTGAGAGGGGAGCGTGCCAGTTCACTTTCCCAGCGCACACGTCTTTGGGAGATTGGCCATTGGAGTTGGGAGATGTTGGGGGGGGTATTTACATTAGAGTTTCAAGGGGAAATTGAATCCAAGTGGTATAAAAATACATTTATGTCCATAACTCATCAGGGAATTGCATGGGAACAACACTTTATTAAAATGCACTGAGGCTGGGCACGGTGGCTCACGCCTGTAATCCTAACACTCTGGGAGGCCGAGGCGGGTGGATCGCTCGAGGTCAGGAGTTTGAGACCAGCCTGAGCAAGAGCGAGACCCTGTCTCTGCTAAAAATAGAAAGAAATTATCTGGACAACTAAAATATATATATATATAAAAAAAAATTAGCTGGGCATGGTGGCGCATGCCTGTAGTCCCTGCTACTCTGGAGGCTGAGGCAATAGGATCGCTTAAGCCCAGGAGTTTGAGGTTGCTGTGAGCTAGGCTGATGCCAAGGCACTCACTCTAGCCCGGGCAACAGAGTGAGATTTTGTCTCAAAAAAAAAAAAAAAAAAAAACACGCAATGAGTCTTTCATTTTTGAGGTAGTACTTTCTCTATGCCTCAATTTCCTCAATTGTAAAATTGGAGATGTACCTGTCTCATAGGTTTTTTTAAGTATTAAATGGAATAATATCTATAAAGCTCCTATACTTGTGTTTGACTCATAGTAATTGATAAGTGTTAATAGTTATGGTTTCATTCTTTCCTTCTGGGAGTGCAGTACCTCTTAAATGGGGGTTAAGTTTCAAATATACTTGAGTTAGTGTTAAGAAGCGGGGGGCGGGGAAGATGAATGTTTCATAACATATTACTTCACCTTTGTTCACCACATATTAACAGTGAACAGAAATTTCCCTTCAGAATCTACTGATGCTCATTAACAGAATACATGGATTTATGTATAATATACAACCCCACAATGTTTTCAATACAACCAGTTTTCCTGAAGAATTATACCAGCTCATGCAGTTAAGGACAAGATGACATAGTTAGCTTACAGTTAGTGTCCATGATCTATAATAATTTATTTTATTTTTTGCCGAAAACATATAGCTGAATTTAGGTAAATTAAATGTGCATTTAATGTGATATCACTATATTCCTGTTATTAGTATGTGCTAAAGATACAGTCATTGATTTGTATGAATATGTTAACTTTTATGGACCAGAAAAAGAGAATCAATTACATAAGATAATTTTGGCAAAAGCAAAAACTGAAACCAAAAAGCAAAATTCCCTAATATATGCTATTAAAGGGAAAGTATACTTAGGCTAGCATTTTCAAATTGAGTGTTTATCTTGATTCAGTTCTTTGGAAAATTGTTCCAGCCCACTCTGTATCGGCTATTAGGTTGTTTGCAGTTTTTTGATATGAAAGATAATGCTATCATAATCATGCCAATATGTAATTTTCCATGTATATAGCTTTTTTTTTTAACATCTTACTGTTTCATGCATATTGTATGGACCTCTTTCACTACCTCACCCATTTTTTTACTCCTACATAGTATTCCATAATTTATTTAATCATGACCTTACAGATGGCCACCTAAATTGTTTTCTTTTAATTATAGATTATGCTACAGAGAATCTTCTCATGCACATATATGGTCTTAATAGAGGCAATATTCCAGAAGGACATTGTATTTAGGAAAAAAAGACCAGGGTTGAATAGGATACACAAGAAAATAAAGTCTCAGATTATGAAAAATGTTAGTTAATAGAATCATATTAACTTGGAGTTCCTTCTTATGTGTTCTAAAATGTTTTCTATAATAAATGAAATTGGGAGGACTTTGAGGCCAGATATTGTAAACTCCATCCTTGCAGAACATTTCTGACACATCAGCCAGCTGCTTCTTAAATGCTTTTAGATAGGGAACTTTACTGCCTTGAAAAGCAGTAAGAAATTCAGTTAAGAAGTAAGAATTTTCTGATATTTCTCCCGTCAGGGCTAGGTTTTCTTTCTAGGTCTATGAAGAATAAATCTAATCTCTTTTCTCTTCATCAGTACTTTAAGTAATTTGTGTCCTCTGAGTTCTGTTATTTTTAGTCCTAATTCAAAATATTATGACATTCTTCCCTGTATTATGTGTCCTTCGTCGCTCTATATCTACAGATTTGCTAAGTGTAACACACACATTGGTTAAGAAGATACAGGCTGTGGAGTCAGACAGGCTGGGGACTGCATCCTTGTTCTGTCATTCACGAGTTGTGTAATACTAAGAAGATGGCATAGCCTTTTCTAAAGTCTGTTTTCTCTTCTGTATAATGGAATGATAGTATTTCTTCAAGAAGATGACTGGACGGATTTTTAAGATAATACATGTGACATACTTACCACACTGCAAAAGTGTAAGTGTTTAGTGATGCTAAAGATAGCTCAAATGGAAATGATGATGATTAGATTTTCAAATTGCTGATTGAAAAATTAGGAAAAGACCTGAGCTAGGTCTTTTGGATTTAAGTCAGTCAATTAGAACTTTCCAGGTGTAGGTGTTCATTTAACTACAAATCATCCCACTACTGCCCTGTGGCCTGCATTTATTGCATTTGTATGTCAAGACAGAATTCACTTACTACTTCTCCATTTAGCATCTCTCTGGAGCACCATATTCCAGTGTGCTGAGTAAAAGGAGATTCAGTGATGCCCAGGGACAGGTCAAAAAGAAAATAATGTTAGTTCCTTCATAACAAATACTTTTTAGCTTCTAAAACCAGGTGTTTGGTTTTTTAGTTTGTTTTTATAACATGTATAGCATTTTGGTTGGGATTGACATTAAGTTCACCTATGCTTCCTCTTTTTGTAACACATAATCTTTCCCCTGAGATTAACTTGTTTTAGTTTCTTTACTTTCTGAGTGACCTTCGGTCATGTGCTCCTTCTTTCAGTGAAGAGAATGGTCCTTATCTACCTGGGAGTTGAGGTGAGGGTTACATTCCATTATGGGTTCCTTTAATGCAGAAGGAATTTGTGAGCTTTAAAGGACTATATAAATGTAAAGTGATGTTACTGCTGTTTATTTCCATATTTTAGCCATCAGTTTTAAACTTCGGAGGTGAAAGTGTTGTTCCTGATTTTTGTTACTTTCTCTTGAGAGTTCCTGAATACTTTCTCTACTGATGTTCTTCTAAGTCATACTTGCCATTTTCCCACATTATTCAATATTACTTTGTTATTTAAATATTTCCTTCTATTCCTCGCATTGAAGTTTTGTCCAGACTGTTTAGGTGACTAGCGAATGCGGTGCTCCCCGTCTTTGTGGGTTGAAGAAAACAATCTTGCTCTTTATTACTTTCGGTGTGCCAGTGTGCGTAGGGACTCTCTTCTCTTTCACATTCACGTAACCCTGGAAATCAACCTTCTCCCTGTCCCCACGTCCTTCAGTTTCTTCACCAGGCTCTCTGGTCGTTGGAAGGTGCACTTTAAGCTGCTCTGGTGTGAGCATTCGTGTCTGTTTTTGGCCATGAAATCTCATGGGGGCCTTCTGTTTTTGCGTTCCTGGAAGAGCAGGATCTCTCTGCGCCTTCTTTAAACAAGTTTTCTTTGCCCATTTTTTTGCTGCTGATAATTGCTAAATTGTTAATGGTCCTCAACAACTTGTACATCTTGGTGTCAATTCAGCTTTTTTCAATGAGCACCAGGTAAACATAAAACTGTGAGGCTAGTATTTCAAGCCCCTTTATTGTGTTGAACTGATGGTGGTGTTGTGGATAGTGTGGGAGACTGAATGCAATGTAGGAAGACAGTGCATATACATCAGGATGTTAATTTACGTAAGACTGTAACCAGAAATTGCTTTATGAACCCTCTGCTTTGCCCCACAACGTGTTCTGGAAATTTCTTTGTTAAGTAGATCATTAGTATTCAGCACTTTTTTCTCCAGTGGGGTATAATGTAACTAGAGTCACAATATAATTTATTTTTCAAACCCTGATTTTTTAGAGAATGTAGAGGAGAGTTATTAACAATTACGCCTGTATAATAGGCATAAACTAATACTATCATAGGCAAACTGGGATTATAGGTTCACCCAAACCAGAGATAAACAAGGACTCAAGCATTCAGTCATAGCTTTAATCAGAATGACACAGGAGGAATGACCCAGAAACTCTAAATTTTTGTGATTTAAATAAAATATTAAATTTTAAGTCCCGCAAAATAGATAAAATAAGTTAATATATACAGTTAATTTCAAATAAGCCCTGAGTGACTATAGTGTTTAGCATATGATTTTACTTTAACATACATTTGTCTTTTATGAACCAATGAGATGCTTGTTATAATAAAAATTAATCAAATTTTAAATTAAAAATAGTTTGCTTTCATTGATTTTTGGTGGGATTTTTAAGGCAGTGACTTACACATCTCTAGCATCTTTAAAAGGCAGGCTTCCTGGGGAAGTTTGAATAGGTGCTCCTTTTGTTTTTTCATGAATTTTTCATACAGCAAAAAAGTTCATGGTTTTTTTTTTATATCTATCTATCTGTTCATCTATATAGCCATCTACCAAATCAGCAAGTATTTATTGAGCAGCTACTATGTGCTGAGCCCTATGTCCTGGGAATGCAATCACCAATGTGAATACAGTTTCTGTTTCTTTGTATCTTTTTTTGTCTTTCTGTGTTTCAGCTCTGTCTTTGATTTTTCATCTCCTTCTGTTTCTCTTTCCCTTTGTCTTTTAAACAAATGCCTGTTTCTGTATTTGGCAAGGGGTTTGACTATCTAGTCAGATGTTATGAAAGTCTTAACAGAGGCAGAGATATACATTTGTGACTCATTTCTTTAATTTTTTAAAATTTTATATTTATCTTTTTTTAATACGTTTGCCACATTTGACGAATGGACCCCATTGTAACAAAAGGGCCTGTGACCCATTTCTTTAAAACGAAAATACACTTCAGGAAAAGAAATTTGAAGTGTACCAATAGAGAAGGAGGGTGTAGTAAAATCCAAGTTTCCTGCCAGCAGTGGTAATTCTAGCGAATGTCTCGTTAGTTGATCGGTTTTTGCATTTAAGTTCTCCTAATATCTCACTTTGCTGTTCTCCTCTCCAAGAGGAGCACAGACAATCACTATAAAGTGATTTGTTATCCCTGGTGAGCATTCAGGGAATGAAAGGCAGTCAAGAAGGGTTGGAAAAGGGGGTGCAAATTAGGTAGCGGGGTGGTCACTGGTAAGCCATGAGAGATTTGGCCGAAGACATAAGCAGAAGTCTTATCAGCTATCTTAAGGAGCTTGAACTACATCCTGCAAAGGGAAGTCTTTCAAGGCATTTTTATCAAAGGTGTGCCATGATCCTGTTTATCTCTTAAAAATCCTGCTTACGTCGGGGGAGGACTGGAAGAGCGATAAGTATGCACAGTGGCAGACCGTTTGAGAGGCGGTTTTAGAAATCTAGGAGATACTGACCTACACTAGGGGACGGGGAGAAAAGTATGGATTCCATGAACAGCGTATTTGGTGATTGAAAGTGGGTACTGGTTACACATTGTTCCCAGGTTTCTTTTACTTGGGCATCTGAAGTTGGTGGTGCCATTTGCTGAAATGGGCAGTGAAGACCCAGGGATATTGTATCTGAGGTTTTCTCTCAGGCCTGTGACTACAAATCAAACTTGATATCAATCTTGTAGTAATAATCAGGGTAGCATCTAACATTGATACCCTGACTAAGGGCTTCGGTTGTGAGCATTTGGAGAAGAGATAGTCATCACAGCTGACTTTTATAGTTCATTTTCTTTTTCTCTGCCACTCCCAATGAAATCAAGAGTCATTTTGCAAAGAAAGAAATCACGAAAGAACAGCCTGAAGTGTGTGAGTGTGTGCACGTGTGTGTAAGTGATAGCGTCCGAGGATAGTATTGATGGTTCATAAACCTCTGGCCCCTCTCAGTCCAATGGCAGAAAGGCTGAATAAGAGAGAAAAACAAACAAACAAAAAACCCTGGCTAGTCAAGGTTGCACAACACCCTGATTGAGAGAGTTCCAGGGTTGGATTGCTTGGGTTCCAGTTCTAGCTCTGCTGCTTAATTAGTTGTGAGATCCTGAACAAGTTACTTCATCTCTCTGTGTCTATCAGTTTTCTCATCTGCAGAATGGAGAAACTACTAATACTGATTTCATTTTAAAATTCTTACCTAAGTTATTGTAGGTAAAATACTTATGAGTATCTTTATTTATGATGTTTGGAACAGTGGCTGTTACAGTCTGTTACTGTAACAGAATTTCTTTTAGCAACATTGAGCAAAACTTCAGATAATGGGCAGTGTGTTAGTAAGTGGGAGGATTGATGAGGTTGTACTGTGATGACCTTTTTGTCCTGTGTATGTGATTTTAGACCCTGTAGAGCAGTGGTCCCTAACCTTTTTGGCACTGGGGACCGTTTTCATGGAATCCAGATTTTCCATGGATCCCGGTTGGGGAGGGGGGATGGTTTTGGGATGATTCAAGCGCATCACACCTATTGTGTAATTTATTTCTATTATTATTACATTGTAATATATAATGAAATAATTATACAGCTCACCATAGGTTGGGGACCCTTGCTGTAGAGAACACACGTAGTATAGGTTGGGTCCTTGCGATTTCTTCCTCTCAGAAAGAGCGTGCTGCAGTGGCAGTGGTGGTAATGGCAGGAGCAGCTTATGTCTAGCCTTCACGTGAACCCCATTAGGCGTCTGCTGTCAGCTCTCCTGACGGTGCAGTGGGGAGGTGGGTGCTGGAGCGGCTGCAGAGGTGTGAGCAGCAGCGCTGAGAGGCAAGCCAGGCCGTCTAACTGGAGAGCCTGTCCTTTGTAGCCACAGCCTGATTGCCTCTGTGAGGTCTGTTTAAATAGTCCCTGTTCACTCAACAGCCCCCTCACACCAGCGTGGAGGGGGGCTTTATTTTAATGGAAGGTGAATAGTTGTTAGCTTTGATTATCAGTGTCTGAAACTTCAGGTCTGAGTATCGTAAGAGATCGTTAATCTCTTTTTCCCATTTCTCTTTCAGATATCAGTTTTTCTTGCAGGTGAAGCAAGATGTCCTTCAGGGCCGGCTGCCCTGCCCTGTCAACACTGCCGCTCAGCTGGGAGCGTACGCCATCCAGTGTAGGTTCCACTTAAGCATACTGGCTTCAGAAATGTCTGGAGGAAATATTTGAATTTTTATTTGTAAGCAAGTTTATATATGAAATCCCTTATCAACTGACATTTTGCTAAAAAAAAATTAAATTTTGTTAGAATTCAAGTTCTGATCAGTGTCTTTGGAGCAGGTAAAAAGGGAGCCATTTACACATCCCTTGTAGTAGTAGGTTGTGTGGGGTTTTAGTCGCAGGAATAGCACTGATTCTCAGTGAAGTGAAAGGCCTAACGATGTGTTCTATTGCACATCCCACCTTCCCACCTGAGATCACTGATCACCACCCAGGCTGTTAATGTCTTGGAAATCACACTGCTTCTGGGCTGCTGTTGCGATGACTCCACGCAGCCAGGTGCCAATGCAGGCTCAGAGTGGGCGGACATGTGGGCTCTCAGCATCGAGGCAGTGCCCATGTGGGCCAGCTCCGGGTTGTGTTGTCATTTTGGAGACTAAGGCGGAGATTATTTTTTCTAATAATTATTGGACACTTCCTAAGAATCAAGCTGGGCATGGGTGGAATAAGACAGCATGGTCCTTATGTTTGTGTCACTTGCAGACCAGAAATAATCTAGAGGAAATATCCTAGTGTCACATAGATGAACTGGGTTGGGGCTTGCAAGGTAGATTAACATAGGAAAGAGCTTTTTTATGAGAGTAATATGGTGAGCTCTCTGGTTGCATTTTGCTTCTTTTGTGTAAACTGTAATGGGATATGTGTGCAGCATTGTATTATGTTTCCCTGGCTATTACTTGGGGCAAAGACACATTTTGAATCATATGCTCCATCTCTTGGTGTCATTGTCTGAGAGGATATATTGGGGTCATGGTTGTTTGTCACCTCCAGCATTCCTAATATTTGTACTCTAAATTCTTTTTATAACATTTTCTATAAACTGGTAAGAATAATTGAAACAAAAATGATAATTATAGTCTTTGGGAAAGCAAAGATGTAGAACTTAATGTTTTTAAGTTAAGATTTTGTTGATACCATCCATATATGCTCTTCAGAGTTGTTTTGGTAAAATCGGGTTATATGTGAATTTTTAATATGGCATTGGAAGAAAAATGTTTAAGCATAATAGGAATATTTTCATTCTTGTATTTTAAGGAATAGTTTTCTAAAATGGAAAGAAATTACAATTTTTCTTTTTTAGCTGAACTTGGAGATTATGACCCATATAAGCATACTGCAGGGTACGTTTCAGAGTACCGGTTTGTTCCTGATCAGAAGGAAGAGCTTGAAGAAGCCATAGAAAGGATCCACAAAACTCTGATGTAAGAATCATGTCTTACGTGGCATCTTCTGTCAGCTGTCATCTCACGTTGCTGGCAGGCATAAGAATAGTTTCTAGAATGGTAAATTCTTCACTGTGCCCTGAACGTTCTGGGATTCTTTTTTTTATAGTTTTTTTTTAATTTGCTTTTAACACTAAAATGCTCATTGAAAACTCCAACAATTTAAAAAGTATAAAAGGGAAAGTAAATTGCAGTACCTTAAGTCACCATATTTTTGGTGAATGGCCTTTCAGACCTCTCTCTCTGTGCACAATTTCTCATAGAAAAAATTTATCTTTATAGATTTAGTGTGTTTGTACGATTTTACAAAAGTGGAATCATTCTATTAATACTGTATTTTGAAATTTTTTGCAGTCACCAGTATCTTATGAAGTTTATTTCTATAGCCATAAATGTAATTTATAAACACAAACATTTTTAATGTATTCTGGATTTGCTCTGTCTTAAATATGCAAATTGTTTCATAGTTATAAGCCAAGTCCTATTCAAGCTAAAGCAGTAAATCTGGAAATCACGATGACACCCGTGTGGGGCCTCGGAGGGTATTATGTTAACATCTCATGCACTTCGGAGAGTAGACACACTCCCCTAGTAGGATTTTCAATTAATGGCTTGCAGTGTTGAAGTTATAATTTAATTATGGTTAATTTGGTTAAATCCTTTATGCTGATTAACTTTACTTTATTGCCTCTTATGTAACATTCCCTCTTGAATATGCTTGGTTTCAGATCTATTATAGTTAAGAAAAAAATGTAGAATTAATCTGGTCAACAAAACATGTTTGCCTAAAGGATCTGTTTCAGTGAGCAGAAGCAGAAGTCAACAGCCGAATTGCAATAAGCGAAAAGAGGCTCTCCATCTTGCATATTAGCACGTGCTCGGCGAGAATGCTCTCCAGCCTGATTGTAGGGTCCTTCGTTCCAAGGTTTTGCCGAAGTGGATACTAAGAGAGCTTGTTATATTAATAACATTATGAAAGACTTTGTTTGGCACATTCTGAGAATACTAATTCTACCAGGAGTTTCAAAGTAAAACTATATTTTGAAATCATCAAGGAGCTCTGGGTAAAGGCCCTCAGGTTTTATGTGATGGTGGTGACAGTGTGACTGTCATTTCTAGGAATAAGCTTGTTCTAGGTTTCATAGCTTTCTTGTGTCTACTTTGATGAACATTCTTCATGGATTTCAGAAATATGGTATATTGCTGGGTTTTTCCAGTGTACTGTGGCTGAAACAAAGGAATGCATCAAAGCGGGATTTCTTAATTTCTGTCTCTCCCTTAACTCTTCTATGGAGGTTCCTAGCAGGTGCTCACCCTCTGAATGAATGCTGTTTTCTGTATATTATCAGCAGGGAAGATAATGAGAAGGTTTCTACACTCTGTAGTAAGAAAATGACAATCATTTTTGCAGGTAGTATATGTCAGCTGATATATTTTCAAACTGGATGTGTGCTGAGGAGATGTTGATGTGAGCCCAACCGGGTGATGGGGGGCCCATTCTCTCCACCTCCCCACCACTGTTGGAGTTCCCTTTGCTTCTGATGGAGAGCTGCTGGTGCTCAGGGACATTTTACTCTTTGTGAAAGGGACACTTTTTCATTTGAGTGCATATATTCTCAGTAACCTCTTTGGGGGTTTCTGAAACTGAGAATTTTTAATACATGCTGGGACACTAGGGATGGGCTATAATGAGCAAGAATAGATTTGGTAAATGAAATTAACTTACTATAAGTTATCACCTCAAGAGTATAAAATTTTGTCACTAAGAAGGCAAGGGCCTTCTTGAACTACAAAGATGTATGTTTTCATTAATACAAAGGATTATTTATTTTTCCAGGGAATAAAATGAAGATGGTTTGCATTTCCTGTAAGTGCAGTAGCTACAGTAAAATAAAGTTCTTTGTTTTTGTGCTGGGTCCAGGGGTCAGGCTCCTTCTGAGGCTGAGCTGAATTACTTGCGGACTGCCAAATCCCTGGAGATGTATGGCGTTGACCTCCATCCCGTCTATGTGAGTAACATTTAATTAACACAAAATATTTTAAGCTGATGACATTTTCCTTAAAAAGTCACTGAGACTCCAAAAGGGAAGCTGCAGTCCTGTTGTTTAGCAAGCAGATGATACTTTTTCATCTGTGTTTTTCTAACACAAAGCAGCTCTTGTGTGGATTAAACCCTAATGAGTTTTGCATAAAAATCTGTGATTATATTTTCATGTGTAGAGAACAATTAACTGGGCTTGAAAACACAATCTGGATAGCATCTCCAAAGGGCTTAGCTAAACAATGTCAAAACAATTTAAAATTGGTCTATAATCGATTGTATTAGACAACAGGAGAATTTTCCAAAAATAGATTTTATGGCTGAAAACCATAAGTAAAATTACGTACTAGGTAAAGTAGACATTGGGCAACAGTCCAGGTGCAAAGATTGTTGGTTCTGTGTTGGATGTGCAGGTTCTGTCACTGTGAAGGTTACCACCTGCTATAGGTATTATTATTGCATTAATATAAATTTTTTTCAGATTTTTTTTTTTCAGTGGCTTATGACAACTTGCTGGGTATAGTCAGGGAGCAATTACACTGAATCTGCTTTGAGTGTTCTGGATCCAGGTCTTAACCTTTGAGCCGCTTCTCTTAGGCTATCAGTTGATTGTCCTATACCAGTCAGATTGAAATGCTATTGCCTTTGATTTTGTAAGAGTTGTAGTTAGCAATAGTCATATTTGATTATTTGAGCTGGGTGCCTTATTCTTTATAAGAAATGAATTGCTAAAGAGTACATGTATAGATTGAATTTTTGTCAGTTGGACCATGGAACTCAATTTTTAAGAAACCCTGATAAAACTTTCTGTAATGCAAATAACATTCATGCATTCATTTTCTAATGTGTCTTTTACTGTTCATCAGGGTTTCCTAAAACAAGAAACTATCTCATATTATTTTTAAAGAGGGAAGCATCCCTGAGTATACAGTCAATATAGAAATAAAAGTTAAAGATTGTAGGAAAGTAATGTTTCACTGATACTAGATTTAAATCTCATTTGGTTATTAAATGCTTCATTGTACTGTCCTTTAAGAATACCTCTAAAACTCTGTAGAATCAGCTTTTTCCCTTCTAGCCACATTAATCTTACTAGGTTTTCAGTTTTTTAAAAATAAAATTCCGTAGGATATTTATAAAGGTAATCTGTAAAATGCTTCTGCTTTGTGTCATGCTTATCCTAATTTGTAATCACTTTTTTGTTGGTGGCAGGAATTTGTGGCAAATGAGCTAAATTTATTAGAATCTTCCATACATTCCTTTAAGATTGAATTTTTAGAACTGAAAGTGGCTAACAGCTGGTGTTTTTCTAAAACATTATGTTGTCTTATGTTGTTTATGACTATAACTCTGCAGGCTACTATTTAACTTAGAGCGGAAGTAACTTTAATATAAACAATTCTGTGCATGTCCTTGGTACCCACTCTGTGACTTTTTCATTTCAGGATCCCATTTTCTTAATTGGGATTTATCATTGCCTGGAAGTAAAGGTTCTCTAGTCTTTACCAGAAGAGATTGCATTTTTAAATTTTGAGCAGTCATAAAGTTAAAAGTAGAAGTAGGAGGGAACATGACGGAAACCTTAGAAAATTCAAGTGTGTGGCCGCTGGTGACTGCCTGAATTTTCTGGCGAGGATAGTGGTAGTGGTGAAGCAGACCTCATAATTGTCCACATCAGAGTGTAAAGTCAAGACAAGCCATTTAAGAGCACCCTTGACAGAATCCTGAAGTGGCTCTCAGTCCTTGACTACACAGGAGAATCACCTGGAGCTTTTATGTGTTTTTTGCTACTTTGGCCCCTGCACTAGAGATTCTGATTTAACTGGTTTTGGTAGTACCCAGGCATCAGCGTATTAAGCTGCGTGGGTGATTCCAGTTACTGTGCAGCTGAGATTGAATACCACTCTGTAAGGAACACTGGGTAAGTCCATCAGTGGCCTAATTGGTAGTCCAGGTACCTTTTAATGAACTGAAGTTACAAGTTTGGATTAATACTCAGAAAATTTTCTTAAAAGCTTTGAAAAAAATGAGCAGCAAGTTAGCTACTATCATAGCTTAGCTAGCTTTCTAGGTCAATGTCTTGCAAAAATTAAATCCAATGTTAGTACAACACATTATGTCTGTATGGCCAGCTATGGTTTGACAAAAAGCTTTTATGTGCATAAGTTCACAGTTACAGGCATGTGTTTGTTTTTGCAGGGAGAAAACAAGTCTGAGTATTTCTTAGGATTAACTCCGGTTGGTGTTGTTGTCTACAAGAATAAAAAGCAAGTGGGGAAGTATTTCTGGTAGGTATAACTTGAGTGCAGGGTTGGTATTAAAGTTATGAGACTTGTGTGTCTGTGAAAAAGTTAGGGGAAAGAAAAAACAGGTGCATTTCCAGTGGTTGATTTAAAAAAAAAAAGAATGACATTGGGTGAAAGTTTTCTCTCAGTGCACCTTAGTGTATATGATTCTGGACTCTCTTGGAAGGGAAGCTGTGTGTGGTGGGATTTCCCATCCACTCCAGTGTGTGCCAGCGGGCAGTGAATCCAAGACTGCTCTGAGTTAGCTCTGAATGGGGAAGGACTGCGGAGACTGGGGAGCCTGTGGCCCTGCACCGTGTCTGGGAAGGCAGCACTGCCACAGCCTGGGGATTCCAAGCTTGTTTGTGCATTTTTTTTTTTAAGCCAGTCGAATTTAGCAGTGGGGGGTTGTATACCAACTTCAGTGACAGTAATGTTAATAAGTTCTGATAACCCACTACGATCGGATCAGCCTTGTCTGTGCGTTTAGTGGAGAAACAGGACAATGAGAATGGACTTTTCTTTAGGAGGATGTTCAGAGCAAAGGGCATTCAGGGAACTCTCTACAGTCACACAGCAATATATAAAGGAGCCAATATTCATCTTTTTCCACTGGATACTTCTCTGAATTTCTGAAAAATTAATTCTTACAAACAGCAACAACACCACCATCTGCTTTGTTTTTCAGGCCTCGGATTACAAAGGTTCACTTCAAGGAGACTCAATTTGAACTCAGAGTACTGGGAAAAGATGTAAGTTTTTGTGAGCACTTAGGTGAAATGAGAAGGAGAGTCTTGTGTGCTCATTTATAACTTGACATTGTGAAATAAAACTTCTGTATTGTCTTCAGCTGCAGCCACATGGAACCAGGTTAATTAACCCACATGCATAACTTTTCAAGGAAGGGAAAGGGAAGTGAGTAGAAATGAATAAGATGGTGATGGACAAGTATCATTTTAGTTTTAGCAAAGGAAAACAAAACCCTTCTAGGGCAGAGGAGAGACTAGGAGGTGATTATAATTATCGGTGTAATTACTTTTCAGTGCTGTCTGAAGGTAGGAGTCATATAATCAGAAGGGTATATCCTGCATGTGGGACTGCAAAAACATGTGCTCATTTTACTCTAAAGTAAATTAAACAACCTGTTAGGAGTCACCCTTTGGCTCTTACCCCAGCTGAGCATGATAGACAAACCAGATGGAAATTTTGAATGCTTTCAAGGGAGAATGCAAGATGAGAATGCAAAAATGTTGACCGTCACTCTGCAGCTTGGCAGTGTCCTCTGGGAGTTTTTGAGTAGTGGGCACAGTATTTGTTGGAGCCTGGGTGTGCTTTCATGCCTTGACAGGTAGCTTTGAGGAAACTGGTCAAAAGAAGGCAAGGATGCGAAAGCTTCTTTTGATCCACCTATGAAAATAATGCTCCCTTGAAGTGCTATTACTGTAATCCATATGTTATGGGATAAATGAGTAAAAATGTGACATGTAATCCATATTTATAGGATATGAGAGTGAAGATATGTAGGAGAATCCATCCTTCTGCCTCTTTGATACTAACTTATGCAGAACAAAAACTAAGTGAATGGAGTTGATTTTCTTGATGTTCAAAAAAAAAAGAAAATCGGTGCTTATGCATCCAGATGTTGAGGCACAGGAACTATAGCTGCAACTACAGCTGGGACCTGGTACGTGGCAGAACACCTCACGTGAAGGAGGAATTCAGTACCTGTCTGTTGAATGAATGATCAGTGAACAAGTGGTGTGCTGAGACACTGTGTACTGCCAAACGGAAAACCTGACGCTACTATTGGTTCTCCTTCTAGAAAAAAGTATTATCCCACCCCAAACTAAATGGCATGCTGCCATGTACTGATAAAGCTGGATTTTGAAATGAGTTTTAACTTGTAAAGAAGGGAAACTCCATGTTTTTAAAGAAATGACCGTCCAAAAGCTGCATTGTAGTTCTTCATAGTCTAGTTTGGAGGAAATCCAGTATGTTCAACTCCTGATTAGACTTGTCAATCTTGAAAGATGTGCTAATGTAAGACTGAATTAAAATCATTCAAAAACTAGAATAGCTAATTAGATAGTAGGGTTATGTAGTTTTCTCCCTGTCCTGCCATTAGGTTCCCATGAAGAACAAGATCTGTTAAATATATTGAAAATAATGTTTCATGTTTTTTAGCAGAATATGGTAATAAAAATAAGACTTTGATGGAAGCATTACTGTTATTCAAAGTATTCTCTCCCCTTACACCTGTTATTTTTGTGAGTGAGGTCCTTTGGTGAACTACTATTATGTTATTACAATGTCTTAAAATGTATGTTTACTACTGGCTCAAGATATATATTTGGTAAAGTCACAGCTAACTGGAACTGTCAACTTCTTAGACTTCATTATTAGGCAAAACAACAGCAACAAAATGGATGCCATCATGGTGTTTTTCAAACGGCTGTCTCCATGGTGTGACCTGGCTCCCTCCGTATTCCCCACGGGACTCCTCCACTCTCGCCCCATCTTCTCCCCGGCTTTGAGACAAAAGGGGTGTTTGGGGAGGCCCGAGGCACGGCACGTTCCTAGGTCATTAAGCCTGGTGTCGGTGATCTTTGGTAGGGTGGCAGAGCAGGGCACATAACTCAGAGGCTTGAATCAAAGGGTTTCTAAAAACTGTTAGTAAATAGCACATTAATTTAGCCAAAGCATTCCCTTTCCTAAGCATTCCTGCTTGCAGAGTCTTTTCTCTTTCTCCACCAGGGTACTTCTATGTGCGGCAGTGATTTACATAATGGTAGAATTAAGTTTATTATGGAGGCCAAACTGTAATCACGGATTGAATTAAAAAGCCCCTTAAAACCCATCACCTGGAACAGCAGTCACATTCAGCACGAAGAATGGTCAAATGCTTATTCTGCTGGTTTTTTCTGGTCTGTTGGTCTGGTCCAGAGACTTAACTCTGTATGTTCAGTGCTTTTAGGTCAAATTCAGCGACTTCAAAATAGGTACTGTGGTTTAAATAATGCCTCACAGAAAATCTAAACTTTTAGTATAAAGATCTTGTTGACTGTAGAAAAATCTGGAAAATGTTAATAGAGTACAAAGAAGAAAATTAAAATTACCCATTATCCGAAAATTCAGAGGTAATGATTATTAATATTTTGGGACAATTGCCTCTAGATTTTGCCCTGTTAGTGTGAATGTATCATATATGTGTGTATACACATATGTAGATCATTCCCTGTATGGTTTTATACATGTTTTTATACTTAATATCATATAAGAGTTTCACGTTTTGTTTTTTTTTTTTTTTGAGACAGAATCTCACTCTGTTGCCCAGGCTAGAGTGAGTGCCGTGGCGTCAGCCTAGCTCACAGCAACCTCAAACTCCTGGGCTTAAGCGATCCTACTGCCTCAGCCTCCCAAGTAGCTGGGACTACAGGCATGCACCACCATGCCCGGCTAATTTTTTGTATATATATATATTTTAGTTGTCCATATAATTTCTTTCTATTTTTAGTAGAGACGGGGTCTCACTCTTGCTCAGGCTGGTCTCGAACTCCTGACCTCGAGCGATCCACCCGCCTCGGCCTCCCAGAGTGCTAGGATTACAGGCGTGAGCCACCGCGCCCGGCCGAGTTTCACGTTTTTAAATTTTATTCACATGTGAGGGCCAGGTGTGGTGGCTCATGCCTGTAATCCCAACACTTTGGGAGGCCGAGTCAAGAGGATCTCTTGAAGTCAGGAGTTTAAGACCAGCCTGAGCAACATAGCAAGACCCTATCTCTACAAAATATAGAAAAAATTGGCTGAGCATGGAGGCACATGCCTGTAGTCCCAGGTACTGGGGAGGCTGAGGCAGGAGGACCACTTGAGCCCAGGAGTTTGAAGTTGCAGTGAGCTATGATCACACCACTGCCTCATGCCAGGGCAACAAAGTGAGACTCTATCTCAAGAAAAGAAAAAAAAAAAATTATTCACATGTGCCTGCTTGGTGTTTAATAAGTTTTCTTTTTATGTGTTTTAATTTTTTTCTTGCCATTATGGACGCAATCTTTTCCTTCTATTATATCTTCTAACTGGTTTTTGCTAGAAGAAGTGAAAGCTATGGAATTTCATATAGTTTTTTCTCAGATTTGACCATTTTGCCAAATTCTTGTATTCCAGCCAAGAGTTCTTAATTTCATTCTCATAAATTTTTATAAGTATATAATTATATCATTTGTGAATGAAAATAGTTTATTTGCATTTCTGTTATTTATATTTCATATCTGTAGTGTTGGTCAGAACTTCTAGAAGAGTATTAAGTGATAGAGCAATATAAGACATCTTTGATAGGTTTTTATTTTAATGAAAATACCACTACTGTTTCATCACTTATGTGTTAGCTCTTGGTTTTAGGAATATGTGTTTATTACTGGGTGTTGAAATTTTTTAAAATTTATCAGCAAATGGGTGATTTTCACTGAATGCCTTGAGAACCAAGACTGTTACTTATTCATTCATTCAACAACTTATGCTTATTTTAAAATGCAGGCAAGAGATGGTAGTGACTCTGTCTCAGTGGATCAGGGTAGCAGCCTTCAAAGCTCTGAGAAGCTGTTGGATCCGGGCTTTCCTGGATGGGGAGATATGGGAGAGACAAGTCCTAGTAGCTTAACCGTGTTTAGCCTGAGAAGCAGGAAGGATGGGGGAAGGCTATGGATAGAGCAGGCTTGGGAGGAAGATCAGGAGTCCCATTTTGAACATGTTGAATCTGAGATGTCTTCTACACATCTGAGTGGAGTTATTAAATAAGAGTGGGTTGCAAGTGTGCTCATCCCAAAGTCTGAGCAGAATATACAAATCGAGACTCATTGGTGCCTCCTGACACCTTCTTTATGGCAAAGCCATGAGACTACGTGAAATCACTAGGAGGATGAGTATAAATGAGAAAAGAAGAGGGAGGAATGAGCAAAGAAGCCTGAAAAGGATCAGCCAGTGAAGTAGAAAGAACACCAATTACGTTATCCTGGATGCTAAGTAAAAGTCATGTAATAAGGCAGCGTCAAACAACGCCAATATGTCAAATAGTACAAGGACTGAGAGTGGACAGCAGAATTTAGGCGTGTAGGAGATAACTGACAAGATGAGTTTCAGTGGGTTGAGAGAGTGAGCTTGAGCCCAGCAGTTCCCCTCTCAGGTATGTATATCCTCGAGAGATACAAGAAACATGTATGTTCTGTGCAGCACTTATATAAAAGTTGAAAAAAGAAAAACCTCAGAAGTCCATTAAAAGGAGAGTTAAATAAACAAAATTGATGTATATCCAGTAAGAAAAAAAAACTAAAGAGGCAACAGGAGGAGAAGAATTGGAGATGGTGAGTATAGAAAACCCTTTTGAGGAGTTTCGAGGAGAAGAATTGGAGATAGTGAGTTTAGAAAATCCTTTTGAGGAGTTTCGGCACAGAGGGAATAAATAGGAATACGTAATAACCGACAGGGACTGCAGTAACGTCAAGATGTGAGAGGCATGACTAGGAATGACAGCCACCGTGAGAGATTGCAGGTGGTATAACCTGATGAGATTCAAAGCTGAAAGTTTTAGAGGGAAGGAAAGAGAATGGTTTGAAAGCAGCAATGGGGATGGAGCAGGGAGGATCCTCCCCTACTTTCAGGCTCAGTGCTGCAAGGTCAGTGGGGACAAAAGGCACGGCCACCACTTGAGAGGCCGGCAGTGGAAGCAGTGTCCTCAGGGAGTGCCAGGTGTCTACTAGTGCAAGAGGGTGAAGGAAATGTAAGAGAACAGACTGCAGAGCCAGGGGATTTTGCTGTGAGAGGGCACAAGGCAGGAGTTTTGGGAGTTGGGTGGTAGCAGAGAAAGACAGATGAGGGAATGGGCTGAGCATCATTTGGGCATGACTGGCATAAGCAGAAATAAGCATAATGAAAATTGGTCCAGTGGATGTGGGGAGGGAGTGAGAGTTGGGTTTTCACATCTGCCTGGTCACCCTAGTGATGGGGGTAGAAGACCTAAGGGAGGTGGGGTGGCCCCAGTGTACTAACTAGTTCAGCCTGACCTTTCTTAGGGGACGGCCTCCCTTACTTGTGTGCATGTGTTGGTCTTGACACTTGCTGATGGACTTTTGGGGAAACCGGGTGTCACATCAAACTCTGGGCTTCACCCTCCAAGATCAGGTTTGCGTTTCAGAAAGTGCACTCTGGCTGCAGGGTGGAACCATGGCCCAGATGTGAGATGGCAGGCAGACACTAGGAGATGTGATCAAGGGGAAGATGAGAGGGGACTTACCACAAAGGTGGAGAGAAGTGGGCAGATCTGGGAGGCATTTAGGAGGTAAAATTGTTTCTGACTGGTAGCAGATGGAATGTTTTTGTGAAACATGAGAAGGAATTTGGGATCATACCCAAACTTCTTGATTTTGGCACCAGGGAGAAGGTGTCATCCTAAGCACTAAGCCCAGAATTTGGCATGTAGTAAGCACATCGGTGGAATAAATGAAAGAATGAATCAGTGATGCTGTGCTTGCTTTTATGCATAATGCATCAGGAAACTAACCTCAGCTTAACTTACCCAGCGTGACAGGATGTAGGACCAAAAGGTTCCTGGCATCTCTGGCCAGGAGTAATTAGACCCACTTGGCAGAACTCTCCGGCCTGCTTTGAGGAGAGTACACGGGAAGTGATGATGGCCAGGAGTTGTCACCGTTTGTTAACAAGCCCAACAAGTCTTGCTTAGGTAAGCTAGGGGTTCCTTTCACATTTTAAATGGCACTACAGATTTAAAAAAAACCTTTTTATTTGAAAATAATTCCAAATTTACAAAAAGTTGTAAAAATTAAAATATTACATAGAACACGTTTATCTGCTGTCGCCCAGATCCACTTATTATTATTAACATTTTACTCCATTTCCTTTATCATTTGTTTTTTCTCCCCTCCAGACCCCCAGATTCCTTTTTGAACAACCTGAGAGTAAGTTACATGTGTCATAGACTTTAAATACTCCAGTGCCTATTTCCTAAGAATATTCTCTGATGTAACCACAGTGCAGGTTAGCAACTTAATAAATTTATATGGATAAAATACTTTTATTATCTATCTTCTATATTCCATTTTTTTGGTTGATGTAATAATGTCCATTATAGCATTTTCCCCTTGTGGTATAGAATCCAGGTAGCCTCCTTTAATCGGGAGCATTTTCATAGCTTTCGTCTTTTATGACATTGACATTTTTTAAGAATATGATTATACCCCACTGTTCTAAAAACAAAGTTTCCTATTTCATGTTTTTCTCCTGTTCCCTTGTGATTAGACTGAGGTTGTGCATTCCTGGCTGTACAGCTACCAAGGCGAAGTTGTGTCTTTCATGCCACATCTGGAGGCCTATGTTGAACACCTGTCCCTCGCTGGTGGTTAAATTTGATCACTCGGTCACACTGTGGCCTGATTTCTCCACTGTATAATGCCTTTTCTGCCTTGTGACTGCTAAGCAGTCTATGGGGAGATGCTTTAAATGGACGCAAATACCCAGCTCCTCTTTAAAATTTCGCTGTAGATTTAACATTCATTGAGGATTCTTGCCTGATCCAGTCGTTTACTAAGAGGGTTGCAAAGTGCTGACTTCGCAGCTCTCCACTCCCTATGAGTCAGCCCTTGACATTCCATGTGAGCAAGAGCCCTACCTTCTCTTCTTTTTATTTATCTGTTGTCAGCACTTATAATTTCTATTTTTTTCAATGGTTTGTAATACATTATTGTACCCATTATTTTGACATAGATTTGGTCAGTGGGAGCCCCTTCAGTTGGTTCCTGTGTCCTTTGAACCTGCCCCCACCAGTTTTTGGGCACCTTTTTCCTTTTTTGGTATAATATGTTTCGGGTGCATGTTGTAGCTGTCTACACTGCCTCCACACTGGCTGGTATCAGTCATTTCTCCAAGGAGCCCTGGTTCCTTTTAATGGGAAGCAGTCTAGATCTGTGTGCTAGATATGGCCATTGCTACTGTGGTGACTTCGTTTCTTGGCCTTTTCAGTGGACAGAGCTAGGGAATACGTGCAACCATATGCCCATACATAGAACCTAATACACACGCATGCAGATGTGAATACATACGTAGATACAGGTGCATATAAACATACACATATTTGTACATTTTTTAGAAATGATAAGTTTGTGCCATACCTCTAATTTCTGTCCATACCCAAAGGGTTCTTTCTTACCTTCCCCCATTTCATATTTGTATGTCTTTTCTTTGGCCATGAGAACTTTGGCTCCTAACAACACCATATTTACTCATCTGCTCAATTCCAAAATACTATCAAGTAATTTCGGAATTGCTTTAATCAAACCACTAAAATAGGTAATTGTTTGCAGTTCTTTCACCCCCATGTACCACCTAGCGGAATCTGGGGGCCTGTAGTGAAATACTGTGTTCAAAATTTGCTTTGGGCATCCACTCCCTTCATTCCTTTCCGCCTTCCTCGTTACTGTGGTTATATATTCATATGACATCTAGGTTTATTTGTTTCAGTTTGTTTTCAGTTATAAGTTCCCTTCACATCTTATTTGTGTAATTTTATTTTTTGAATATGTTGAAGGTTAGCATGTTTTCAAAACTCAAAACGTTATGAAAAGCATGCTCAGAAGTATCGCTGACTCCCATATTCCTTTAGTCCTGCTCCTTCACCCTTCCTGGCAGGTAGCCCACTTCAGTGCTTCCTAGTTTATCCTCTCTGTGTTTCTTTTTGTAGAGATAAGCTTTTTTTCTTACTTTCCTTCTTTCTCACCTAAAAGGTAGCATGCTGTGTAGGCTTTGGCACTTTGTTGTTAGATTTTTTTTCACTTAGTAACGTCTCCTAGAAATCACTCCATATCAGTTCATTGAGCACTTTCTCATTCTTTTGCACATAGTACTCCGATGAGCGTATGTACCATAGTTTATTCAACAAATCTCATATGCTGGAATGTTTAGGTAGTTTTTGGTACCTTGCAATTACAAATTTTCCTTCATTCAGCAACTTTATGCGTGCTTATTTTTGGAGGGGTATCTGAGGGATAAATTGTTAGAAGAGGGATCGCTTAGTCACAGGGTAAGCATGCATGCAGTTTTGTTTGGTATGGCTGTGTCTCTCCTTCCCACCCCCACCCTTAGTTATTGCACCATTTTGATTCCAACTACAATGCATGAAAGTACTGGAATTGTCCCCCAACTATTCCCAAGTATGGCTCTCATTGTGATATTTGGATCCTGATGCCACACAAAAGTTTGGTCTGGAGTCTTTCAGATTCAGTGATGGACTGCTAGACTTGTGGTCAAATAACATGGTTTAAGTCAGGTGTCTCACTCACTAACTTTGGACAATTCACTGAGCAACACTTAAGTTACATTTCCTTATCTGTAAACTGAGGATGATATCTGTCTTGTGGAGCTGTTGTTAGGCTGAAAGCATGTAGTCCAAAGTTGAACATGTATTAGGCACCCAATACATGTGTCTGGATCGGAACTGTCTTGCTGTTATGCCACTTAATGGCTACTGGAATCTTGCACAGGATAGGACCATCGAGATCACCTTGTTCTTGGCCAGTCTTGGCCAGTGAATAGGTTGTGCCAAGGCAAGAAGGGAAGCCCAGGTCTTCCAGGCCCATGCCTTTTCCTTTGCTTCACTTGCTGGTGTGTTTTGTTGACTTTATCCATAATTAAAATATATGGTCCCTTGGTCCAGAAGAAATAAAAATTTTCTTATAAAAAATTTGAGTGTTGGTAGATCTTAACCAGATATGCCTTCATTGTAACAACATTTCTTATTGGACTTTTTTTTTCACACTTGTAAGATTGGGAGTAAAAGTTAATTCATTAAAACAATAATCAATCTGCAAGTATACGAGAGAAATGTTGACCTTTTGGAAATACTGTAGAGCAGACGAGGACAGGATGGAGTAAAAGCAATAATAGAAGAAAACCATCTGGACTTCTAAGTTTGTATCTGTGAATTCCTTCACATAGGAAGCAAAATATGCTCAAAATAATACTTTTCAAAGTTTACTGAAATATGATGTAAATATTCTCTAATGTTTTGGCTCATATTCTCTTGGAATTTTTGGAGGAAAAGAAAAAAGAGGAGAAGCAGTACAATCTAACATATCCTTTCCAATTCTATAATTTATGATTCTCTGAACTAGAATTATGTAGTTATTCATCAAGAGATCAATTTATTCACCTGTTGAATGGATTTTTTTTTTAATTTCAGCATATTACGGGGGTAAAAATGTTTAGGTTGCATATATTGCCTTTGCCCTGCCCGAGTCAGAGCTTCAAGCATGTCCATCCCCCAGGTGGTGTGCACTGCACCTATTAGGTGTGAATATACCCATCCTCTCCTCCCCTCAACCTACCCAACACCCAACTAATGTTACTACTAAATGTGCACATAAGTGTTGATCAGTTAATACCAGTTTGATGGTGAGTACATGTGGTGTTTGTCTTTCCATTCTTGTGATACTTCACTTAGTAGAATGGGCTCCAGCGCTGTCCAGGTTAATACAAGAGGTGCTAGTTCACCAATGTTTTTTTGGTTGAGCAGTACTCCATGGTATACATATACCACATTTTATTAATCCACTCATGTATTGATGGGCACTTGGGTTGTTTCCACACCTTTGCAATTGTGAATTGTGCTGCTATAAAGTACAGATGTCTTATTTGTAGAATATATTTTTTTCCTTTGAGTAGATGCCCAGTAATGGGATTGCTGGATCAAATGGTAGTTCTACTTCTAGTTCTTTGAGATATCTCTATATTGCTTTCCACAGAGGTTGTACTAGTTTGCATTCCCACCAGCAGTGTATGAGTTTTCCTGTCTCTCCACATCCATGCTAACATTTATTGTTTTGGGACTTTTTGATAAAGGCCATTCTCACTGGAGATAAGTGATACTGGAGATTGTGGTTTTGATTTGCATTTCCCTGATGATTAGAGATGTTGAGCATTTTTTCATATATTTGTTGGCCATTAGTCAGTCTGTCTTTTGAAAAGTTTCTGTTCATGTCCTTTGCCCACTTTTTAATGGGGTGGTTTGATTTTTTCCTTGCTGATTTTCCTGAATTCCATATAGATTCTAGTTATCAGCCCTTTATCAGATGTGTACCATGTGAATATTTTCTCCCATTCTGGAGGTTGTCTGTTTGCTCTTGTGATAGTTTCCTTGGCTGTGTAGAAGCTTTTTAATTTGATCAGGTCCCATTTATTTATTTTTGTTGTTGTGATTGCCTTTGGGGTCTTCTTCATAAATTCTTTCTCTAGGCTGATGTCTATAAGAATTTTTCCAACATTTTCTTCTAGAATTCTTATAGTTTCATTGACTTAGGTTTAAGTCTGTTACCCGCTGTGAGTTGATTTTTGTGAGAGGTGAAAGGTGTGGATCCTGTTTCAGTCTTCTACACGTGGCTGTCCAATTTTCCCAGCACGATTTTTTGAATAAGGATTCTTTTCCCCAGTGTATGTTTTTGTCTGCTTTGTCAAAGATTAGAGGGCTATATGAGGATGGTTTTATATCTGAGTTCTCAGTTCTGTGCCATTGGTCTATGTCTCTGTTCCTGTGCCAGTGCCATGCTGTTTTAGTTACTATAGCCTTGTAGTATAGCTTGAAGCCTGGTAAATTGATGCTTCCCAATTTGTTCTTTTTACTTAAGATTGCTTTTGCTATATGGGATCTTCTCTGGTTCAGTACGAAGCATAGAATTATTTTTTCTAGATCCTGTGAAAAATGATGTTTTTGCATTGAATCTGTAGATCACTTTGGGTAGTATAGACATTTTAACAATGTTGATTCTGCTGACCCATGAGCATGGTATGGTTTTTGATCTGTTTATGTCCTCTGCCGTTTCCTTCCTCAGTGTTCCGTAGTTATCCCTGTAGAGGTCTTTCACCTCCTTAGTTAAATATATTCCTAGGTATTTTATTTTCTTTGTTGCATTGTGAAGGGTACTAAGTCTTTCATTTAGTTCTCCATTTGACTGTTGTTGGCATATATGAATGCTACTGATTTGTGTACATTGATTTTGTAACCTGAGAATTTGCTGAATTTGTTTATCAATTCCAGTAGTCTTATGGCAGAATCTTCAGGGTTTTTTAGATATAAGATCATATCATTAGCAAGGAATGATAGTTTGACCTCTGCTGCACCCATTAGGATGCCCTTGACTCCTTCTCTTGTCTGATTGCTCTGGCTAGGACTTCCAGCACTATTTTGAATAGAAGTGGTGATAGAGGGCAACCTTGTCTGGTTCTGGTTCTAAGCTGGAATGCTTTCAATTTTTCCCATTTAGTAGGATGTTGGCTGTGGGTTTGCCATATGTGGCTTGTATCATTTTTTAAGTCCCGTCTATGCCTATTTTGTTAAGCATTCTTATCATAAAAGAGTGCTGAATTTTGTCAAATGTTTTTTTCTGTGTCTATTGAGAGGATCATATGGTCTTTCTTTTTACTTCTATTTATGTGGTGAATCACACTTATAGATTTGCGTATGTTGAACCATCCCTGCATCTCTGGGATGAAGTCCATTTGGTCGTGATGGATTATTTTTTTGATAAGCACCTGAATTTGGTTTGTTAGAATTTTGAGAATTTTTGTGTCTACATTCATAAGGGATATTGGTCTGTAGTTTTCTTTTTTTGTTGCATCTTTTCCTGGTTTTGGCATCAAGGTGATGTTGGCTTTATAAAACGTGTTGGGGAGGATGCCTTCCTTCTTTATTTTGTGGAATAATTTCTGCAGAATAGGCACCAGTTTTTCTTTGTAGGTCTTGGAAAATTTGGATGTGAAACCATCTGTCTGGTCCAGGTCTTTTTTTTAGGAAGGTTTTTTTATTGCTGTTTCAATTTTGGTACTTGATATTGGTCCGTTCAGGAATTCTATTTCTTCCTGATTGAGCCTAGGGAGGCTATGTGTTTCTAAGAATTTGTCCATTTGCTCCATGTTTTCAAGTTTATTGCATAGAGCTTTTTATAGCATTCATAGATGATATTTTGTATTTCCATGGTATCAGCTGTAATTTCTCCTTTTTCATTCCTGATTGAGCTTATTAGAGTCCTTTCTTTTCTACTTCTCATTAATCTAGCCAAGGTGTGTCAATTTTATTTTTTCAAAGAACCAACTTTTTGTTTTATTATTCTTCCGTATAGTTTTTTTTGTTATCAATTTCATTTAGTTCTGCTCTGATCTTTGTTATTTCTTTTCTCCTGCTGGGTTTGGGGTTGGTTTGCTCATCCGTTTTCAGTTCTTTAGGTGATTCATTAAATTGTTTATTTGTGATCTTTCTGTTTTTTGGATGTAGGCATTTATGTATATCAATTTTCCTTTCAGGACTCCTTTAGCTGTGTCCTACAGGTTTTGATAACTTGTGTCTCCTTATCATTTAGTTCAAAGAATCTTTTGGTTTCCATCTTAATTTCCTCCTTAACACGATAATCGTTCAGCAGAAGGTTGTTTAGTTTCCATGACTTTGTGTAGGGATGAGAGTTCCTGTTGGAATTTATTTCTAATTTTATTCCACTATGGTCTGAGAAGGTGCATGGTATAATTTCTGCTTTTTAAAATTTTTTGAGACGCATTTTGTGAGTCTTAGAGAAAGAGAAAAATGTATATTCAGTGGTTTTGGGGTAAAATGTTCTGTAAATGTCAGTCAGGCCCATTTGTTCTAGAGTCCTGTTTAAGTCCATTGTGTCTTTATTTTCTGTTTGGTGGATCTATCCTCTTTCAGAGGGGTGTTGAAGTCCCTGGCTATTATGGTCCTGCTGTTTATCATTTAGCGTAGATCAAGTAGAATTTGCTTTATGAATCTGGGCACATCTGAGTTAGGTGCATAAATATTTAGAATTGTTATGTCGTCTTGTTGAATTGTACCCTTCACCATTATATAGTGACCATCTTTGTTTTTCATTACTTTTGTTGATTTGAAGACTAAGTTATCTGAAGTCAGAACTGCTCTACCAGCTTTCTTTTGGCTTCCATTTGCCTGGAATATTGTTTTCCATCCCTTCACCTTGAGTCTGAATGCATCCTTGTGGGTTAGATGTGTTTCCTGAAGACAGCAGATATTTGGCTTGTGTATATTTATCCATTCAGCCAGCCTATGTCTCTTTAGTGGGCAGTTCAAGCCATTCACATTTATTGAGAGAATCGATAAGTGGGACAGATTTCTTTTCATCCTGTTGAGTTGAACTTTGTTGCTTTGTTTTCTCTCTTGAGCCATTGTGGTATCCGGCCTTTGACCTTTAGCTTTTGGATGATTTTACACTGGTGAGTGTCTTTTGTGCTGATCTATGTGTAACACTGTTGAGTACTTCCTGGAGGGCAGGTCTTGTCTTGATGAATTCCCTCAGTATTTGCTTTTCTGAGAAGGTCTTTATTTCTCCATCATATAAGACATTTAGTTTTTCATGGTAAAAGATTCTAGGCTGGGCATTATTCTGTTTGAGAAGCATGAGAATGGGGCTCCAATCTCTTCTGGCTTGTAAGGTCTCAACTGAGAAGTCTGAAGTTAGTCTAATGGGTTTTTCTTTGTAGGTTACCTGCTACTTTTGCCTTACAGCTTGCAGGAGGACCTCTTTTGTGTTTATTTTGGCCAGTCTGATGACAATGTGTTGTGGTGTCTTCCTGTTGCAATGAATCTTCCAGGAGTCCTTTGAGCTTCTTGTACCTGGATATCTAGATTTCTAGCAAGGCCAGGGAAATTTTCCTGTATTATATCCTCAAATAGTTTATCCAACTCTTGTGTATTTTCTTCTTCACCCTCAGGGATGCCTATGATTCTCATGTTAGGCCTCTTCACAGAATCCCTCATTTCTTGTAGGCTTTGCTCTTTCTTATTTCTCTGCTCTATCTCTGCGACTGACTTATTTAATTGAAAGATGTTATGTTCAATCCCTAAGATTCTTTCTTCTGTTTGATCTGCCCAATTTTTGAGTCTTTCCACTGTGTTTTGTAATTCCTTGAATAAATTCTTCATTTCCAGAAGTTCTGTTTGATTTTTCTTTAATATTTCCATTTCTTTAGTGAATTTTTCTTCCAAGTCCTGGATTTTTTTTGTGGTTTCTTTGTGTTGGGTATCCATTTTCTCTTGCATATCATTGAATTTTTTACAATACATGTTCGAAATTCTTCTGTCATTGCAGTGTTCTGAATTTGGTTGGTATCCATTACTAGACAGCCAGTTTTCCCCTTTAGGGGTGTCCTTTTAGTTTGATTCTTCATACTTACAGAGTTCTTTCACTGATTCTTTCCCATCTGGAGCAGCTGTTGCTTCTTACCTTTGAATTTTTGGTTTTTTAATTTATTTTTTATTTCAAAATATTAAGGGGTTACTAATGTTTTTGTTACATTGATACCTTTTATAATACTTAAGTCAGGGCTTTTAGTGTGCCCATCACCTGAGTAGTATTTGTTGTACCCAGTAGATAGATTTTTACCACTCCCCTTCCTCCCTTCCCCTCTCTCCCTTCTTGATTTCCAATGACCTTTATATCTATTTTTCAGATTTAGTATATATTTTAAAACATAACCCACATAGCTGACAAAAATACTAGAATATTTTTGCTGTTTTTGTTCTTTTATTGTGAAATATAACATACATGCAGAAATGGAAATTAATTTTTATTCTCCAAGTGCTCTGCTGAAATGCACAGTGATTTTTCAATTAAAACCATAGTACATTTCAAAAAGAATTTTTAAAAAAACAACTGGTGTGTGTGTTTAGAGGGGTGTTCATGGCTAGTGCAATATTTCCTAAACTGTAATACTTAAAATAATCCCTTTCCTAAAAGAAAGTTCTTTGCTCAAATAAATTAGGAAGATAACTCACTCTTGGAGATTCACAGTACACATTAACACATTAAAAGGTCTGAGTGTTTAAACCCAGTGTTTCCCATATTTATTTGACCACAGAAACTTTTCATGCCAATATTGCAAGACACTAGTGTTGTAAGAAACACTCTTTTGAGAGTACTATGTAAAGAAAAAACTTGAAAGCATGGGATAATATTTTATTCAGTCTTTGAAAATTTTCCTTCTGACTTCCCTTTCCAAGTAATAACAAAATTGGTAAATTTTGTTGCAGAGCTCACTCTGAATTCATTAATTAGGTTTGAACTCAGGACGCCTAGAAGAGAGAGCAATGAACGTGAGGAAAGCCACTAAGACCCAGTGTCTCACATATACCAACATAGTCCAGTTTTTAAAACTACAGTCATTCAGTCTCACCATTTAGAAAGAAAAAAATTCTCAAAACACGTAAAATATTATCATCTCTCTTTGGTATATGTTTCCAATTGAAGAATATTTTTCAGTTCTACCACTTGCCTTCCTTTGCTTTATCAGTTGTTAAAAAGAAAATTAATTTAGTCATTTGCTATCAGGCTTCTAATTATTCTTTTATTTCCTTCCCAGTGCCTAAAGTAAATTAATGATTGCCAAGTTAAATATAAATCTCGTATGGATTGAATGGGGAAAAAAAAGAGCAAAAATAATCCCACAATACTTTAGACTTGGAATCTTTGTACTTTTTTAAAGCCTCTCCCCGACATCTACAGAACACTGATAGTAATAAACCTCTCAGCTGTAGAGCTTCAAGTATTTATATAATGATTGTATCTCATTATCCTTACAAGTACTCATCTCTTTTGCTTTTAAATAATGAGCTATGCAGTATACCTCGGATTACTTCTGGTGACCTTGGATATGGGACAATTGTATCATAATAGGATTAAGAAGTTGTTCATCCCCCTAAGTCTAGGGAGGCTGAGGAAGGCAGACTGTCCAGTCGTGGCCGCTTCCCAGAGCAGAAACAGGAATGAACTGGTTAGAGTGCAGGATTTTGTATGGCAGTGAGGGGCTCATGTCAAGAACGGAGGCTTGGGGGAGGCAGTGAAATGTGAGTGGGCCCAGGCAGCATAAGTGGCCGTGCCTCTTGCAGTGTGAGCCCTTCAAGGGTCCTGTTAGTAATCTCAGTACCCTTAGGCGCAGCTAGGTGAGAGCAGATTTACATATGTAACCTTGCCAAAAGAGATGCAGCCAGCAAAGATAGGAAAAGAGACTGAGAAGACCTGGGGGAATTAGGTTGGGCATTTGTTGATACGATACACGTCCTGAATTTATACGAATGATGGAATTAGGGGTTTGAGCCAAGCTTACATAGAGTCCCATGGGGCAATGATATCCACATGATATCGGACTTACAAGTGACTTAAGCTTCATTAGCTTATATAATAAAAAGAAATAGATTCAAACAATAGCTTTGCTTCTGGCATGAAATGACCAAAGCTATAAACGTGTTTGAGTAATTTTGCCAAAAGCAAGCAGTGGATGCTTGGATAAAGTATTTTAGCAGTAGGTTGGAATGAACTTCTTTAACTAAGTGGCTGTTCATCTCTGTATGAAGGAGTATAAATGTGTTAATTGGCCAGGTTTATCTGGAAAAGAGTCAGTGAGCAGGCGAGTGGCCGAAAGAGATGTTTGAAATGCCATGTCAGTTACATTCCTGCCAGCAGTTACTGTACGTGGCAAAAAGTACACAGAATTCATTCAGAATGGCTGGCTCCCGTTTCAGTTATGTTAACCTTTCTTTCAGTATTTGGATCATTCTGCCAATAATGAGATAAAAAATAGGCAGCTTGTCTTAAAGCCCACTGTAAATGGAGAATGAGTTCATACTTGCCATTTGCACTTGGCAGAAGTAATTAGGAGGCCTGTGGGGAGGATCTTTGTTCCTTTAATTTATTTGTACCCAGAGAAACTTGAGAAAAACTCAATTCTGGTTGGATTTGAAATACCTTTTATTCTTAAGTGATGGTGGTTGGAAAAAATTATTAAAAACTAGATATCCTTTGACCAGGCCTGTTGTTGAAAAGTAAAAGAATACAGATATTTATGCGAAGAATCAAGTGAAAACTGATGAAGAAAAGATTGAGATGTAAAAGAGATATGTTTTATTTTTAAGACTGAATACTTTTTTGTTTCTCCTCCACTTTTGGTAGATCTGGATTATATGTGATTGAGTTTTTAAATTTTTATTCAAGGACTTAAATTATACCCTTTTGTAGATGCTTTGGCTAAAATGTAAGAGTGTCTGTGTCACAGACAAATTGCCCTTAGCTGTCATTTCTCTTGCTACACACAGTGCTTCAGTTATTGAAAGGCACGGGGAGGTGGTGGTGGGCCCCATATACCGAGGATGGTCGTAGTCGGGTAGAGGAGTGGCAGTTTGTCGTGATATTCTCTTTATATGAACAGTTTATCCTGATAGAATGCAATCAAAAGCAAAATTATTTTTAAATGAATGACCTGCGTATTTTAGGATAATCCAGCACCCTTAAAAGCATCCACCCCTTATAATTGAGGTTGCTTCTGGGAAAGGGAAATGGGGACAGTGGTGGGAAGGAGATGGGGTTGTCATTGTGTTCCCACTTTGGTAACTTTTGGCTTTTATACCACGTGTGTGTTATATGGGCACGCATAGCTTACGCATAGCTTTTCAGGATGTGTTCTGAGAAATGTGTCATTAGGCAATTTGGTCGTTGTGTGCACATAACAACTTGTACTTACACAACAAACCTAGAGGGTATGGCCTTCTGCACACCTAGGCTATATGGTGTAGCCTGTTGCTCCTGGGCTACACACCTGTGCAGCAGGTTACTGTTCTGATTACTGTAGGCCGTTGTCACACAATGCTACGTATTTGTGTATCTAAACATATCTAAACATAGAAAAGGTACATGGTTTTATAATCTTTGGGACCACTTTGTACATGTGTTCATTGTTGACCAGTGTCCTTGTGCAGCACATGACTGTACATATTTAAAAAAAAAAAAAGAAAAGTAAAGGGAAAAAGAAATTCCCCTCTGAGCACTCCTATCTCCTGAGAAGAACCTGGGCTCTCCCAAGGGTGGGAGCTTCTGTGATTTCCTGTGCAACCCCCCCCGCCCCCCGCTGCTTCCCCTACCACCTACCCTCCACCCCCAGTTTCTTTTGCTATTGAGGAGAATTGTTCTGAATTCATTGACTTTTCTTCCTCATCTTTAATTTTGTAATCCCTACCCCTTTCACAGAAGTCACCAAAGATTTCATACTGTGAAATGCAGTAACCTCTTTTTAAACCCTATTTGACCTTTCTGGGTCACTTGAGACTTCTAATCTTTCTTCCCAGCCTCTCTGACACCATCTCTTGGTTTAATTTAAGCTCCCTCCCTCCGCCTTCATGAGCATCTTTCCTGTGATTCCACCTTTTTCCATTCTGCATGTGCTCCCTGAGCAATCTCATTTACTCTTGGATGAGATTGTCTGTGTCAGTAGATGTGACCTCTCTCCGGAGTTCTGAGCCTGCACGCTTACTGGCCCACTTGCCATTCCATGAGCATCTCAAAATCAAAGTATCTTAACCTGAACTTATTGTCTATTCCTTTGCCATCTAAATCCCTACTTTTACCCACTTGCTATATTTTAGTAGTTAGCAGCATCCATGCCAGAAACCTGGGAATCATCCGAATTTTCTTCCTCTACCTAGCAAGGTTTTGGAATTACAGCTATCCTTGCTGTAACATGCACATATTGGGTTTGTTTCCATCACATCCTTTCATTTTACAAATAAACTACTAAGTTGGGCAGCATCATTCCAGTTGAACTGGGAGATGTTTCATGCATATCAATGTTCTGTCCTAGTTAAAAGTAGAAGACAAGTAATTTCAATTATTCCTCTGCACTGACAATTTTGTATTTATGTGTCCACAGAAACCTCATTTCGGAGGCATTTCTGCATTTGAGACTTGAGTTTGTTTGTTAGATTTGAAATTAAATTAGTAATTATATAACTTCAGAGAATTTGTGATATATTGTTTTAGCACTCATATTTTGCTTAGTTTTCCATTCAATCAGTTAAGATAGTACCTTTTGTAAAATTAGAATCACAGGCTTACCTCTTTTTATTGTACTTTGTGGATACTGCATTTTTTACAAATTGAAGGTTTGCGGCAACCCTGTGTCAATAGCCGGTTGGCACCATTTTTCCAACAGTACGTGCTTGCTTCCTGTCTCTGTGTCACATTTTGGTAACTGTCTCAATATTTCAGACTTTTTCATTATTATGTCTGTTTTGGTGATCTGTCATCAGTGATCTTTGATGTTAATGTTGTAATTGTTTTGTGGCACTGCAAACCATGTCATATAGAACAGCAAACTTAAACGGTAAGTGTTGTATGTTCTGACTGCTCCACTGACCTGCCATTCTCCCATCTCTCTCCCCCTCCTTGGACCTCCCTAATCCCTGAGACACAACAATATTGAAATGAGGCCACTTAATAATTCTACATTGGCTGCTAAGCATACAAGTAAAAAGAGTTGCACATCTCTTATTTCAAATCAAAAGCTAGAAGTGATTAAGCTTAGCGAAGAAGACATGTCAAAAGCCAAGATAGGCTGAAAGCTAGGCCTCTTCCACCGGTTAGCCAAGTTGTGAATGCAAAAGAAAAATTCTTGAAGGAAATTCATAGTGTTACTCCAGTGAACACAGCAATGATAAGAAAGCAAAACAGCCTTATTGCTGATATTGGGAAAGTTTTAATGGTCAGCAAGGAGGATCAAACCAGCCACAGCATTCCCTTAAGCCAGAGCCTAATCCGGAGCAAGGCCCTAAGTCTCTTCAATTCTATGAAGGCTGAGAGAGGTGAGGAAGCTGCAGAAAGCTAGCAGAGGTTGATTCATGAGGCTTAAGGAAAGAAAACATCTCCATAATGTAAAAGTGCAAGGTGAAGCAGCAAGTTATCTAGAAGATCTAGCTAAGATCATCGATGAAGGTGGCTACACCAAGCAGCAGATTTTCGATGGAGACAAAACAGCCTTCTACTGGAAGAAGATGCCAGGAAAGGCTGACTATCTTGTTAGGGGCCAATGCAGCTGGTAACTTTACCATTGCACGTTGACCATTCTGAAAATCCTAGGACGTTTAAGAATTATGCTAATTACTCTGCCTGTGCTTTTTAAGTGGAACAACAAAGCCTAGATGATAGCACATCTGTATTGTTGGTTTGTTGAATATCTTAAGCCCACCGTTGAGACCTACCGCTCAGTAAAGATTCTTTTCAAAATATTACTGCTCATTGACAACGTACCTGGTCACCCAAGCACTCTGATGGAGATATACAAGGAGATTAATGTTTTCATGCCTGCTAACACAATGTTCATTCTGTAGCCCATGGATCAAGGAGCAATTTTGACTTTCTTATTATTTAAGAAATACATTTCTTAAGGCTACAGTTACACACAGATAGTGATTCCTCTGATGGGTCTGAGCAAAGTTAATTGAAAACCTGGAGGGACTCATTCTGGATGCCATTAAGAACATTTGTGATTCATGGGAGAAGTTCAAAATATCAACATGAGCAGGAGTTTGTGAGAAGTTGATTGTGACCCTCATGGATAACTTTGAGAGGTTCAAGACTTCTGTGGAGGAAGTCACTGCAGCTGTGGTGGAAATAGCAAGACAGCTAGAATTAAAAGTGGAGCCTGAAGATGTGACTGAATTCTTGCAATCTCATGATAAAACTTGAACAAATGAGCAGTTGCTTCTTATGAGCAAAGAAAACGTTTTTCTTGAGAAAAAAATCTATTCTGGGTGAAGATGCTGTGAACACTGTTGAAATGACAACAAAGGATTGAGAATAGTACATAAACTTAGTTGATAAAACAGCAGCAGGTTGAGAGGATTGACTCCAGTTTTGAAAGAACTTACCCTGTAGGTAGAATGATACCAAACAGCGTTGCATGCTACAAAGAAATCTTTCATGAAAGAAAGAGTCAATTGATGTGGCAAACTTCATTGTTACCTTATTTGATTGCCACAGCCACTCCAGCCTTCAGCAGCCGCCACCCTGATCAGTCGGCAGCCATCAACATCTAGGCAAGACCCACCCTCAACAAAAAGATGGCAACTTGCTGAAGGCTCAGATGATTGTTGCCATTTTATTTTAGCAATAAAGTATTTTTAATTAAGGTATGCATATAGGTTTTTAGACCTAATGCTATTGGACACCTAATGGACTATTGTATAGTGTACACATAACTATTATATGCACTGGGATGCCAGAAAATGTGTGACTCACTTTATTGTGATATTTGCTTTACTGTGGTGGCCTAGAACCGAGCTTGTCATATTTCTGAGCTATGCCCGTATCTCAGTATCCATGGGGAATTGGTTCCAGGACCTGCCCCCCCACCCCCTCCGCCATCCCCCAACCCCTGTAGATATCAAAATCCAAGGATGCTCAAGTCTCTTTTATAAAATGGTATAGTATTTGCAGATAACCTATGTACATCTTCCTGTATATTTTAAAATTATCTCTAGGTGACTTATAATATTGAATATAATGTAAATGCTCTATGAATGGGTGTTATACTGTATTTTTAAAAATTATCGGTTTTTTGTTCTTAATATTTTCTACCTGATAATAGTATTTTCTATTTGAATCTGCAGGTGTGGAACCCACAGATATGGAGGGCTGACTATACTGCCTTTAATATTGCTTTGTTTCTTATGTATTAGATATGGAGAATCAAGTACCTAGGAGATTAAAATAATTAAAATTTATTGTATATTTACGTGACACCTTACATCTGTCATATCATTTAATTTAATTTACCCAATAACTTGATGTGGAGTAGAGAAACTAAGAATCAGAGATACTATCTATTTGCTCAGATACACTGTTGTGGCAGTTGCTCCCTCTGAAATTCTTTAGACGTCAGTGTGAGCGTGACAGTAATCAGTTAAGGAATGGATTTGTGAGCATCTCCTTTTTATTGGGAGTTGGTTTCCACATGGCCAGTGTTTTTTAGGTATCAGTGGCCATGTGTGAGGGAAGATTTTTCAGTACTTCAGTGCCATTGCTCAAATTATCCATAGTCATGGCGATGTGGATATAGGTAATAAAGGTGATTGCACTAAGACTTAAATGGAATTTCTGTTTTGTAATTTTAATTAATGGAAGGTGATTTTAATGCAGCCCTCCAAATATAGTTAACTATTCTTTGTTTACTGTGTTAACAATAATCTCTCTGCTTCTTTGAATTTTTGTTGCCTTGAGTGGCGGTTGGTCATTTGAAAAATGTGTGGTCAGTAATTCATACCCTCTCTCTCCTCCTCTCCCTTTCTCTCTTTCTCAGTGCAATGAAACCTCATTCTTTTTTGAAGCTCGAAGTAAAACTGCTTGCAAGCATCTCTGGAAGTGCAGTGTAGAACATCATACGTTTTTTAGGTACGTTAATTGTGAAAGTTTTGTTCATTGTCCTAATAAATGAAAATGGCATTTGTTTTTATAACAATTGTGTTCTTTCTATAAACAGAAATTTAGAAGTGCTTCCCTTTTATCAGCTTTTTTCAGCTTCTAATTCTCTGGATTGTATTAATACAAACATATACACACACGTGGGAAATTATCTTGGGAATTTTGTCACTGTGTTGATTGACTCCTGTTCAGGTTTTCATGACAGTTAATCATATCAGATGTCGTAATTCACTCTTTCTTATATATTGTACTGCAGTACTTCTCATTTTATGGTATTTTCAACAGACACCACCATGGGGAGTTCTATACAGACACACATAAACACATACACACAGATAAATCTTGTTTGTTCATACTATAAAAAAAGATTGGGGGTAATTTTTTTTGTTTATGTAAAAAGTGCAGCTTTGGCTAGCACCCGTGTGGTATTGGTAGAAATTATTCTGCTGTGGGCATACTAAATTTGAAATGCCTGTCAGCCATCCAAGTAGAGATATGGTAAGGCAGTTGGGTGTATAAGGCTGACTGGAAAGACCAACAATGATGATGCAACTTTAGTAGATACTTAAGACAGAAGGGGCCAGACGAGGTCACCTATGGAAAAAGTGAAGAGAGAAGCAGAAAGCCAAGGACTGAGCTTTGGGGCCTTCCCTACATTAGAGGACAGGAACAGCCAGTGGGAGGAGTATGAGAAGTAGCAACCGGGAGAGTGGGTTGTGTCCTGGGAATGGAGAGAGGAGAGTGTCTTGATGAACACGGCACCAGCAGCCGCATGCAGTGCTCTTGGGAGGTTAAGTAAGATGACGATAGAGAAATTGACCACTGCATTGTGGGGATACTTTTTTCTTTGTTTCATGCCCTTACGTTGTAAAGATAAAAGAAAATATTAGCAGATAATGCATTAAGCTTTATTATTTTTAAAATTCATACAAGATTGAATTCTTCCCCTTATTTCTATTTGATTTGCATGGAGCAATTTCTCTGAATAGCATGATGTTAGAGAATTATTCTTTTAAAATGACCAGTATCCTTAATATAGTTTGTATTTGGGGAGGGATGTGGCCCAGAGGGCCTAAGACATTGCCTCTAGCTCAGTGGGGCTGGGCTGGGGAGCTCCCTGTGGTGATATCTGGTGAAAATACCCTAAAATAGGAAGTACTGGAATATAATGTATAAAAAAGAGTGAGTTACCACATCTGATACGATTAACTGTCCTGAAAAGCTGGATGAGAGTAAATCAACATAGTGACAAAATTCCTAAGGTAATTTATGCAGAGAAAGTAAGTTGAGCACTAAAGCTTCCTAGGGCAATGATCTATACAATAGTCTTCAAAAATATGAGTATTTGACATTATACGTACATAAAATTTGAGGGTCTGATTATGTTTCAATATTAGCTTAAATTAACTAATCATTTCCAGTGGAATAAATAAAATATTTTGACTAGCTCTGTTAAACACTGTTGCACTATTACTTTTTCTATATAGCTTTATGAGCAAATATTGTGTAAATATCTGTGTTTATGAGTCTTTATCTTATTTTCTTTTCAAAATTAATTAGAATGCCAGAAAATGAATCAAATTCATTGTCAAGAAAACTCAGCAAGTTTGGATCCATAAGTTATAAGCACCGGTACAGGTAATTGCCATTGTTTCCTCGCGATGTGTGAGTGTAAGTAAGTAATTCATTTATCCACTTGCATGCATGATGTTTATGATTTAATTTTTTTTCTGACAGTGCCAATGTTTTTTGTAATCATAACAGTTTATTAAAACTTTCTTAACAAAAATGATTTTCCAGATTTATTTATATTTAATGTCTGCATTAGCTGTGTTAAGTTTGGGGCTTTTAGAATACAGTAGAGCTTATTATCTTCAGAAATTCATTTTGATATAATTATCACTTATTTCTAATTAGGTTCTGTGACTATGAAACAACGTAGATACTGTGTTCTTAGGACATTCAGCTGATCCCCTGTTTTAACACAATGTATACTTTATATCTTGCGTGGAACCATGTTTTTCTGCAACTGCATATAGTAATGCGAACTATTATATCTCAATTTTGTTGAGCAGTTACTGTCACGTATTGTGTTAAATGTTTTCCATTTATTGCTTCATTTAATTATCACAGTCTTTCTGTAATATGCTTACCAAAATTTGAGGAAACTGAAGCTCAGAGAGGACAAGTCCCTTCCTAAGGTAACCCCGCTAGGAAGCAGTGAGTGAGATCTGCATCCTGTGGTCTAACTGCAGAGCTCACGTTTTTAACCAGTAGGCACACTGCTAGCCTGTTGTGGAAAAGCCTGATCATCATGCAGCTAGGTCAGTGCTTGGGACTTTTTCTAATACCAGCATTAAAAATGGAAGTGCTGTCTTTGCAGCAACTTGGATGGAACTGGAGACCATTATTCTAAATGAAGTTTCTCAGGAATGGAAAACAAACACCATATTTTCTCACTAATAAGTGAGAGCTAAATGGCGGGTCTACACGGGCATAAAGAGATATATAGGACATTGGAAACCAAGAAAGGGAAGGTTAGGGATAAAGAGTTACCAGTTGGGCACAATGAACACTATTCTGGTGACCGGCACACTACAAGCCCTGACTTAAGCATTATGCAAGGTAGCCGTGTCACAAAAACATTTGTACTCCCTTAATATATTTTGAAATTAAAAAAAAAAATTTAAAAACAGGAGTGGGTTCTATATTTTGAAAAGTAATTTGATTTGTTTCACTTTTTATTCTGTTCAGTGGGAAGCTTGGTATTAGGCAAGGCATGGTATTAGATGCCCAGAGACACAAAGAACCAGATCTAACCACCTGTGCCTTCACAGAGCTCCAGTGTTGTTCAGGCAGTGGGGCAGGTCCCCAGGCCTTGCAGACCCCAGGCAGGGTGTAGAAATGCCACGTAGGGGATAGAACACTGTTCTGTTAGTTCCACTGGAGATGTCACTGAATGAAATGCTTCCTTAGGAGACATAAAAACATAGCCAAGGTGAGCTTTTGCAAGATAGTCGTACTGTATGCCAGATTTTAATTCTTCTCTTTTATAACCCACTTTTTGGGTCTTGAATTTGAGATCAGAGATAATAAAGGAGAGATTAATATCAAATATTCAGTTCATTCATCTTCACATATTATTCACTTGGATACTTGCCCATTCGATGACTGAAAAGAAAACTTAAGTGTTACTGTACTATGGATGTTCTTGGTATTTATATAAAGGTATCCATCAATATCTAAATATTTACCTTCAGATTTCCAAGGTTCTTCCGTACACAGTGATACAATTATGATGAATTTAAGGAAAAATTATTTACTTTTATATTGAAGAATAGCTAATAGCCAGTGTTTGGGCTCTTCTTCTAGTTGTAGCATAAAACATTGCTAAGGTTCAGAGAGAATGTATAAATCTATTTCCTTGTCATTGAAACAGTGCTAGTGAAAAGGCATCTGTCTTAACATTCATTCTATTAAAATTGTAATTATCCTGTTTAACATAATGCTGTAGTTGGCTTCCACAAATTTAGCCATACCTGATTTTTCAAATTTATTGAAATGCAAATATTGTGGCTACTGGGAATTGTTATTAGAAAGCTATTGGATTTTGCATATTAAATTATCATTTCTTCCAAGAAAGTAATTAAAGGTAACCTTTGCAGAATTGGAGGCTCTGCTAAATCTGTTCTAATTTCTTGGCTGATGTTAACTGCCTAGTAAGTTTTAATGAATCCTAAATCTACTTGTCTGTATGTAGGAAGCACTAACAATTCATCCCACTGTCCAGAGCTTAGGCAGGGATGGGTCTCTCATTGCTGGGTGGTCATTAAAGACACTCTGTTTATTGTCAAAGAGGACAAACAATCAGCCTTTATATTATGTTGTATAATAATATATATTATTATATTATTTTATTATAATATGTTAGCATATTCCAGGAGATATCCTGGAATGAAAGCAGGGCTATAGAAACACAGACAGCCCTCCCCTTCACCCTGCACTCTTTTAGAGCGTGGAGTATGAAGAACAGCCTAATAGGTGGCTGCAACATGCGAATGTGGGTGTCTGGGTGTATTTGTGAGTATGGTTGTGTTTGTGTTTATGGTGGTGTGTGAGTGCCTTTATGGGTGTGCATGTGCATGCATGTGATGGAGGAAGACAGAGTTATAGTCTTTACTCTCCTGCATTTTAGGGCTTGTAAAATGCCAAAGAGATTCCTACACCTTTTGAAAAAAGTGATTACATAAGGAAAAAATTAGACTTTTTTAGTGGTATAGGACAATCAAGACTCAAAATTAAATTTGTGAGGAGAGGCTGAGCTGAAATCTGACACTGTAATTTTTTTGTTGTTGTTTTATTGCCGGAGACCAATGATTGAAATAGAAATTAAATCTTTGATTGAATATTTTGTTATACATTGGTATCTTCTTCTCTGAGTCCCTTAAAAATTAACCTTGTCTCTACCTGTTGTTAAGTTGGTGGGAGACTCCTGGTTTTGATTAGTGAAGGGATTGTATAGAATTTACACTCCAGAAATGAGAGAGAGACCTGAGCATACCCCCCAGGAACCCCGATGTCCTCCTTGTAGGACTTAAAGCTCAGGAGCTGTCATGGAATTTCATACCTCATGAAGCATGGAAGAGAGACCACGTTCTCATGAGAACCTCCTTTGTGTCAGGTGCTTTCATGTGTGCAGCTTTGTCTAATTTACATAGTGCCCCACCAAAGGAGGTATCATATCCCCATTTATACAGATGAGAAATTGGAACTCCCCCCCCACCCCAGAAATAAAGTAAGGACCTTTAAGCAGTAAGTGGCAAAGCTGGGATTTGAACCCAGCTGTCTCTACCTCACTTTGAGGGGGAAGGGCTGCTGGCAGTGACATTGAGCAGAGAGGTAGGAAGAGTGCGCCAGGGTGTGAGGAGGCAGGGAAGTGGGTGATCATGGAAATGAAGCTCTGTCCTGTCACAGCAGAGCCACCAGACATGCGTAGCTTACACTGTAAGTGGCTATACTTATCAATCACTTTCTGTTACCAGGAAAATAGAAGCTTTCACAGAAGCATGTAAAAGGTGAATTTTACAAGTCTTATTTAATCTCTTTTGGGGAGACATTTACCAACATTCTGTAAATATGAATAGCGTTTGGGGCCATTAAAAGGTTGTTTTCCTTCCCATAGATGGCTCTACTTGTGGTGATCAAACTAGACATACAGAAACGCATTTTTTTCTGTATCTAAATGATATTTTCCTGCATGAAAGTGAGGGTCATTCAAGGGCTCAAATTTAGCAATTGTGGAGTAAATTTTTAGTAAGATGAATGTTCAGTGAAATCTAGCAAATAAAATTACATGATTCCTTGGGAAGATTACTTGAGAAGGTAAGTCCAGCTCCAGGGGAAGCTTGCCCCCTTGAATCTTCAGGGAATCTTCGGAGAAGTGGCACTTTGTCACTTTATGTGGGGTTCTAGGCCTGCCTTCAGTCTTCCCGGGCACTTGATCTAGCACAGATGAGGTGGGCACGGTAAATGGCTGATGGTGCCATGGTAGGGAGCCGAATAAGATCATATTGAGTGGTCCTGTGGGGACCAGCTTGCCGTGTAAGTACAACACAGATACAGTCGTGTGAAATCGTTACTCTTGCGTGATTTAGCCCAACGTAATTTCTTTATCATTTAGTTGTAGAGCTCAAAGACTATCAGCAACCTTTAGTTCTAGTGCATCATTCTACTTAAATCTAAATCTAACTCCTCCTTTAATAAACTTTCTTCTTGTTTCTTCTTCTAGAAGATATTCTATCTAATGTAAAGCCCCTCCTAGAATTTAATACTGCTTCTTCAATATTGCAGTGAGAATTGATTAAAAACCCCTGTGTGCTTATGGTCAATTGAGTCTGTTTTTCTTCTCTCCATACTTAGCAGATGTTCTGCATGAGCTGTTTAATTTTGTGGCTGTGTGGTTTTACCTTTTTGCTAATCATAATGTTGCTTTTTCAAGTGGTAGGACAGCTTTGCAAATGAGCCGAGATCTTTCTATTCAACTTCCCCGGCCTGATCAGAGTGTGGCAAGAAGTCGAAGCAAGACGTACCCTAAGAGAATAGCACAAACACAGCCAGCTGGTGAGTTATAGTGCCCCCAAGCCATCTACTAACCTTGCAGTTTTCTTTTAGGGTCGCGGTATAAGTTATGCTCAGGTGGTGACTATAGCCATGCAGTCTTTTTATTGTTAATACTAGAAATTTTAATTTGACCTAGGAAATGTTCAAACAGTCAGTAATTATTAAGTAGACAAGTAGTAGTCTGCTTGAATCACCATGACCTGCTTAATGGGTGTACTTTGTTTTTGAAGGGGTTTTATTTTAAATAAGTCCCAAGTGAGTACGTTCTTAGTTTGATGTATCTGAGATTGAAATTGAAACAAACTCTTAACTAATAAAAGTCTTAAAAAAAAACACTTTTGACATAATTTGTACAGAAACCAATTGGTTTTCTGGTTATTGTTGGTTTTTTATTATGAAACATACTGTGCACATAGGAGGTACAGAATATATATGTATGGGCATACACATATATGTGCACCCACATGCTTGCACGGGAAGCATCCTCAAAAGTCCCTCATGGGCCTCCTCTGATCACGTTCTCACCATCTCATTCCCCCAGTCAGAGGAAACCCCTATCTGCCTTTGTATTAATTATTTTCTTTTCATTATAATTTTACTAATGTAGCATTCCTTGAACAGATTAGTTTATTTTGCCTATTTTTAACATTGTATCAATGAATCCTGGTATGTATGCTTTCGTGTCTTGGTTTTTCCCGTCAACATTATGTGTAGTGTTTACTAAAGTGAATATTCTAATGCTTGACAATTTAATCCTAGTCTACTGCTGATGGACATTTGGGTTATTCAAATTTTTTGTTTTAAATGCAGACTGTTTCTTTAATAAAGCCACCCAATCAGTTTTAATCCATGTCCAATGCTCAAAGCTCACAGAATTTTATTGTAAAGTGGTATTGCTGGCTTTGGTGTGTGGCTTGCTGATAGATCACCCTTATCTAACGCTTTCCAGAGCCCTTTCACAATGGTTATCTCCTTTGAACCCCTCAATAGCCGTGAGGTGTGGGACAAGGAGCAGAGTATGTTCCCACTTTACACACGAGGAAGATGTGGTTCCAGCGGTTATACAGAGGTGAGGCTGGGACAGGAGCCCAGGTCTCCTGGGTCGTTCTGCCATATTGTGTAAAGTGAATGGAATTTTTAACAATAATTAATAACTGAGCATTGTGTGAAAATTGACATAGCATCGTGACATCATTTTATGCCAAGCCTCCGAAGAAGGTGTATGGGTCTTTTCCACCATTGCTGGGTGTGAGAGTGTCCCCTTGCTTGTTTCTAAAGTCAACTCTGACTGTAGGTCCCCTCCTCTCAGTGGGCTGAGAGGAAATGAAATTCTTTCTTATGGTTCCACAGTGGCAAAAATAAAACATTTAACACTGCAGTTGCTTACCTTGACATATTATTATTATCTTTACACACATTTGGCTGATGAGCAAACTTAGATTTCAAGGGCAATTTGGCTAAGATTGCTGTGAACTAAGTTCACTGTGCATTAGTTTCCCACTTGTTTGAGTCCAGTGGGAGAGAACACACTCTTGCGCAACAAGTTACATGAAGTGGACGTGTAATGTTACTTACAGATAGGCGGCAAGGACAACAGAAGCCTGGGATCCATCAAGCTGGTCACCCAAGGCTTGAGAAAGCTGCCTGGGGCAGATGGAGTCTCAGGCCGCACTTGCGCTACAGCTGAGGGCCCCAAGAGGCAGCCTGGCTGGGCTATGTACCTCGGGGGCTCACAGTGCTAAAGCTTTGAAGGACGCCCTGATTTTGGGGGGGAGGAGGAAGGAAGCCCAGGCTGTCCTGGGTGGTTCTCCCTAATTCAAGATGTTACATTTATCCTGGAAGGGGCAGGAACAAGGTCTGGGCTGTTTGGGAAGTTTCTCCCTATCTCAGGATGTTGTATGCCCAGAACATTCTACAGTTATTCTTGAAAACTACAAGCAAGAAAGAGGGGAGAACTGGGGCGGTCCAAGGCCACCCAGAGAACTCCCCTATGATTATGTAAAAAGTAGGTGGCTTAGGACAAATATTCTAGTCCTCTAGTGCCTAGTCTTTAGGTTAATATTTTGCGTTTATCTTTATATGAGCAGTCTTAAATCCCATTTGGATCAGCTACAATGTGGTTATAATTAATAAGCAAACTTTCAAATCCTATGCTGTTTCTGAAACACCATGCATCATAAAATTATTCTGAGACCAACAGAGAATATCAAATGCATTCCTTGCTTCAAATCAACATTTCATTCCACTTGAGTTGCAGGAATCACACGTTCTTTGTACATACATGTGCAGGTTGCTCCTTTTCTTCTCCTGTGCTCTTTTGAAAATATTTGCCTCTCTAGAACTTTTTTTTTTTTTTTTTTTTTTGCTGTCCTTGGAAGCATAAATAGTGGAAGCAGATTAATTTAGGGACAAGGTTTTTTGTTTTTGTCTTTCTCTTGGCTTGTGCAGATCCATCTAAACTCAGTTTTCACAGAGCAAATCTGTATTTGAGCAGTCACATCCGTCCCAACCCACATCTGAGGCCAGCCTCTCAGTCCGCTCTGCTCTGCCTTAGAGGATGCGGAAAGAGTACTCCCCTCGACCCCCGCAGCATGGCTGTTGTGTTTAGCGTATTAAAACAGACTCCTGGCCAGGTGTAGTGGCTCACGCCTCTAATCCTAGCACTTTGGGAGGCTGAGGAATGAGGATTGCTTGAGGCCAGGAGTTTGAGACCAGCCTGAGCAAGAGCAAGAACCCGTCTGTACCAAAAATAGAAAAATTAGCCAGTGGTGATGTGTACCTTTAGTACCAGCTACTTGGGAGGCTGAGGCAGGAGGATCACTTGAGTCCAGGAGTTTGAGGCTGCAGTGAGCTATGATGACACCACTGCACTGTAGCCCAGGTGACAAAGTGAGACCCTGTCTCAACAAAAACAAAACAGAACCAGACTCCTCCTTCAGTAGAGGCTGAGGGTATGGATGGGCCAGGTGGCTAATGCCCAGCCCAGGCTTCACTGAGGACACCCTCCCAGCATCTGGTAGATCTTTAAAAAATGTGGCATGTATTATGCTTTTATTATTAAAAAAAATACATGACTTGTTCTACAAAATTTAAAAAATCTTACAGGTTTAGAATGTGTTGCTTAAAAAAAAAAAAAAAAAGAAAGAAAGAAAAAGAAACCTCAGAACCTTTCCTACCAAAAGAAAGAAAGAAAAATTTTTCTATTCAATTCCATTCTCCTAGTATTAGCACTGTATTATAGAGCCTTTTAGCCATTTGTATATCTTTTCTATGAAAGTGGTATGATGTTTTTCAGCCTGCTTTTCTTATTTAATAATATATTATGGATGTGTTCTCTGTCCTTAAATGTTCTTACACAGCACCATTTTAATGTCTGTATGATTTTCTGCTATAGATGTGACATAATTTATTCAACCAATCTTCAATTCATGACTATGTAAGATGGCTCAAAATTTGAAAACCATAAGCATAACTAAAGTTAATATACATGTCGTGATATCTTTAAGCATTCATGACTATTTATTATATATTTGAAACGACAGTGTATATCCATCATTTTTATTCTAACAAGAGAATTAAACAATGCTGTATTAAAAACTAAGACCACAGAGAGCATGTTTAACTTTGATTTTGAATGCCTTCAGCCTGACTTTTCAAGCCTGTGCTTCACAAACTGCAACGTGATCTGGGGACCTGGAGATGACCCTCCCCTGGACGGTGTGATTGTCCTGGGTAGGGAAGGACCAGTTAGCAAATGCCAGGGATCCAGGGTTACAGTTGCTGTCATGCACATGTGAAGGATGTCGTAGGGCAGAGATTACTTTTATTTCCTTTTTTAAATGTTACATATTCTTGTTCCTCTAATTCAGTTATACTCTCCTTTGAGCCTCAGTTGTACCTGGCTGGTGCAAAGCCTGTGTGAGCTGTTGTTAACTCCTAAGGTTGTGGTGGGCTTCTGACTCAGAGCAGAACCAGTCCTGTGGTGCTGCTTGTTCGCATGCTTCTTGTCCAAGCCGCCAGCCCTGCTGAAGGGGGCAGTTCTGTGTGAAGCAGGCCTGGGGTGTGTGCGAGATGGGCGAGGTCTGTGGTGAGGCTGGGAACCTCTCGGGCCGGGGGTAAGCCTGCCTAGGGAGAACACGACGCCAGGCCTGCCCTGTCCCTCTTCCTGCCGTACTCTGGGCTCCAGAGCAGCTCCTTGTCCAGAAGCTCTCTGTTTTAGAGACTCATTCATGGATAGCCGAGCAGGAAAAGAAAAATAACCCTCATTTTTTTGAAAATTATTTTATACTGGTCAAAGGGAAACAAAAGTGTTACCTTGGGAAATTACCCTGCCACAGTCACTGAAATTTGTATTTAAACATTTTGACAATTAAAAAATTTGAATTTAAAATGTTTAAGAAGACATAGTTTATTTTATTAAATTGTACTGTATTTGGCAAAAATGGAGTTATAGTTTAAATAATAAGATAGTTTTTTTTAAACTTTAGTAAGGGCAGCTTTTGATCTTCGTAGGCTGAATTTTGTTGGCCTTCTCTCTAAAATAAAATTTTAGAACTACAGTTGGAATCATCAGTATAAACTCTCGCTTCTCATTTAATATTTGTATGTAATAAAAAACAAATTGTGATATAAATGAGATTGCTTTTTGTTAGTTTGTGTCATTAATTTGTAGTATATGACATTTTACTTTAGAAGACATTCTGTTATATCTTAAGTTACTCAGTCAAACTAGATGACTATTCCCCTTAACCTGCATCTCAGTTCTCTGCAAGTTTCAAAAAAGCCTTTCGTTCACCTCTCATTCAGGAACAATAAATGCCCTGGCAACTAAAAAGCCATTGTGTTTAGAATCTGCCAAGTTCAGGCCTTGGCACCTGTATGAGGAAGTGCATTCCAGAGTGAAGGGCCCTGCACCCGGCAGCCTGCACCCCACCCAGAGGAGGTCAGCGCCGGGGCAGGCAGCCAGAGCATTCCTGCAAATCCAGACTGCCTTGCAGGAACCTGCGGTGAAGCTAGAAGGGAGGTAGCAGGAGGAAAAGGTGCATGTGGGTACAGCCCTTTCTCTGACAAGGTCTTGGCAACTCATGCAGGTGGGTTCTTGTCGGAAAAGAGTTTCTGTAGTAAATGGGCAATAAAAAATATTTGCATAGAATCCATAATCAGCTCTAAGGAAAGGAATGGGCGAAGCCACGTACAATAGATAAACAAGGCTGTGATTATTGGATGCAGCATTTTAAGTTCTTAAAAATATCCTACTGAACGCAGAAATAAATAGCTGTAGCATAATCCTTGGACCATTGAAAAGCAAGATAGGAAGACATTTTGGCATTCCCATCCTGGCTCTGTAGAAGGGGCCACAAACACAGTGCCCAAGGGATCATGACAAAGATTTCTGAGTGAGGATGGTGTGTGCCCAGTGTGCAAGCAGACAGCTACTGCTTGGCCAAGCCAGTTGTTTCTGTGGAGTAGAGTGGATCTGGTGCTGACAGATCTTCCGGTGTTTCAAGAGAAGCATGAAATCTGGATATTTATGTGAACTTTCCAGAATTTAAAATACAGAAATTATTTAAATTTCATTTAAAAAAATCTGTGCTAAATTAAGCATTTCTGGGGGACAGATTTGGCTTGAGGACTGCCTCTTGGGAACCTCTGATTGGCAGAGCTGGTGTGAATGGCAGACCCACCTGCCCTGGGGCAACAGGGGGTTCTCCAGCGTCCCTGTGAGCGTCACTAGGTTAGATTCGAATGCCCCTTCCCTCCAGGCACAGGCACTCTTAGATGGCAGGTCCCACAGTGAGTGAGAAGGGTGGCTGACCAGCATCTGCTGGTGATCCGAGGTGGGTGCAGCCAGAGCAGGAGAGACAGAGAAATGCTCTGATACAGTGAAGTATAATTTCACTAGATGCAGTACAGCTCTGGGCTGCTGAAAAATAGCAATGTCAAGAAAGAAAGTAACAATCATTTATTGAGCACCTCTTCTGATTGGCACATTGTGTCAGATGCCAGTCAGCAGAACCTCAGCTTGGCCTGTAGGCTTGTGGCAATCAGGTCTTTTTTGTTGTTAGGTCAGAGGAAAGGCAAGCTGTGGGAATGGAGACCAGTGTGTCAGACTGAGGCCGTGTGATGTAATAAGCGGGATCTGGTAAATCCACGTTCAGCTTCGGTACTTCATATACTAAACATGTAATAGTATTAAGTCAGTTAACTGGCCTGAGCCTTGATTTCTTCATATGTCACATGGGGATATTACCCCCTGCCTCATGAGCTGTTGTCATGGGGGTGGGCATCCGGCCCACTACTTGCAGGGCTTGGTACACTTTAGCTTCTTTCTCCTAGACCAAAAGGAAGCATTTCTGTACACAGTGAACCACTGTCAGTGTTTGAATTATATTTGCCATAATAGCATCAATTCCATATATAAAAAATAATAAGATTATATGGAGGTGCTGTGGGCTTTTGACAGGGGTGTAAGGAGAGGCCATTCAAATACTGTGAGTGGGGTTTGGGAAGGAAATTGGATACCCTCACTTTATTCTAGAAGATTCAGTGTAAGTCGGCTGTGTCAGAGCACACTCTCTCTGTGTGCAGGTCTCTTCTGCTCCCCTGCCGTAGAGATCTTTGTGCCCCCAGGATAGCTGTCGGGAGGCAGGATCAGGAGCACAGAATTAGGGGCATCTTCCTTACTGTGTCCTACTTTTCAGAGTAGCCTTTACTCCCAGCCTTTTTAAAAATTATGATTAAAAGCCCCACAACATTAAGTCTACATTCTTAACCATTTGAAGTGTAAGCTTAGTACTGTTAAATCTATTCACGTTGTTGCACAACAGATTTCTAGAACATTTTCATCTCGTAACACTGAAACCACACCCACTAAATACTCATTCCCCTTTGCCTCCCGCCGCCCTTGGAAACCATCTTTCTGCCTTCTATTCCTATCGTTTTGACTGCCGTAGGTAACCCACACGAGTGGAGTCAGCTAGTGTTCATTCAAGCCATTTTCCTTCTGAGTTTTACACCAACATCCCTACTTTCCTCTCCTCCCCCCAGTGCTCTCGGCTCTCTGGCCACCTTGGCACTTTCTGTGACTATAAGTTAGAAACAACAGCGTTCTTATGGTGTATTCCTAACAGTGATGACATTACTTGATAATTTTAAAGATCATATGGTTAATCATTCTATGGTCTATGTACGGTGGTCTTCACTATTTGAAGTAATTACTTCTAGGCCTACCTGCATGCATTTTCCATGTCAAACAGACAATAAAAACAGAAGACAAAAGGAAAAGCTGAAAGGGCTCAGAGAGGGGAAGCACATTTGTTGAACAAGGAGCACACGAAGGCTGGGGCTCTGGATCAGGGATTTCCTGAGTAAGTTCCCAACCCCTGAATTGGTCCAAAAAGTTGTTATTAAATCACCACCTTTACTTCTGCAATGTGAATAGACCTTTTTCTGTGTTGTCATTACAGAGACTGAAAACGACCTAAATATCCATTAGTAGGAAACTGGCCTAATAAAATAATACATGTACAGCAACCTCCCCCATGCCCTGCATGAAATACCATGTTGTCTCTGTTAAATCTGAAAGCAGGATTTGAACTTGCGTTGGTCTGATCCACAGTCCCACAGTATTTGCTGTGAGAGGCCAGGCTCCACGAGGTGCCGACCAGGCAAGAGAAACCTCAGTACCTAACGGTCATTGAGCATCACTGTGTGCCTGGCACTGTACTGGACACTGCGTGTAGCATCTCATTTCTTTTAGGGGCTGCTGTGGCTCTCAGTGTGCAGGTGAGAAGGCAGAGGCTGGGACCTGTCCAGGGCCACAGAGCTGAGGTTTGAACACAGGTCAGTTAGAGTCCACAGTATAGGGGGGGGGGAAGACTGAAAAAGAATGTGATAAATTTGTGTGTGCTGATAGGGAATGAGCTCCAGAATAATGGGGTAGGGAAACAGTGGCACTCAGTAGTATATAATACATTCCTGTTATATTAAAAAGGCAAAAATTGGTTGGGGGAGCATGCATACAGACATATTAATTTGTAGGTAGCATGCATTAGAAACCAGTAACAGTAGTGGGCTTTGGGAAGGGTTTCTGAGAGAATGGGGGTTGGGAATGGGAGAGAGATATTTTCATTTTAATTTTTGCCATGTACTTTAAAAAAGCCCTACAGATAATTGTCATGAATGCATTAAGTTCACAAATGCTCATGCACATCTCTAATAGAGTCTCAAAAAGCTCAGGGCTGAGGACACTGATGGTATACTAGGAAGATTATATAATGGAACAGTACATTTTCGTGCAAAATTCAAATGTTAGGAATTTCTCCTGCGTTGTAACAGACAAAATCCAAGTCTTCAAAGAGAGAGGCATAAGACACTTTCGTATCCGGACGTGTTAATCTGGCGTTAAAGTACAGAAGATTGCCTATGGGTCCCCAAGTCAGAGCATGCTTTGTTTCATGAGGGAGATCATGATAGGACTCAGTCCTTGGATCAGCTGAAATAGAGGACAGTCACTTTATGTTGTAGGTCAGGAAACTGAGGCCCAAAGAGGTGCAGTGATTTGCAAGTGTAGCAATTTCTGGAACTTAGAGGATATCTGGATGAGAATCAGTAGGCACTAAGGAATGTTTGGGAAAAGTGAAGGCAAAGAGAGTGGGAAGAGATGGTAACATCGTAATAGCTCTCACGGACCTTAGATGGGTATTGTGAAGTTTTTGTTTGTTTATCCCTTCTGGGTCAGTGGAGGACAAGAAAAGGAAGGTATTAGTATAAATTTTCATACAAGGGAATGAGAACAAGGCTTTCTGATCAAGAATTGTTATGTGGGTGGTTATGGAGATGATTTCCAGAGAATGTAACAAGAGTTTGTTTTGGAGAGAACATGATTGTGGCTCTCCCTTCTCAAGGTGACAAATCAGAAATAGATAATCTACTGAGATATGGTCCAAATCTGCGATCCCACTTCCTTTTTATCCTGACTGTAAGAACCTCTACTCTGAGGGGAGACTTGGTTGCTTCTTAACTGATTTTAAGCCTTTGCATGAAGAAGGCATGCAGTATGGTAGTGGGTGAATAAAAATTTCAAAAAGAATATAAAGCTGTACCTGATTTGAGTAGATTTATATTCCAGGTCTAACTTGGCTGTGACCTGTAACTCGTCACTCAACATTCTGAGCTTTTATTCCGTTATCCATAAAATGAAGGAATTGGGTACTTAAACTTTAAAGACTCCTCTTCTTCCTAAAATTCTCTTATTTGCCCTGCCTTACCTGTCACAGAGTTGGAAAGCCCAAATATGAAAACAGATACAAAGAGATTGTAGAAAGCTTTTTTTTTTTAAAGTATGGTTTTTACCACTTGGAAGTCTCACAGACTTGTGAAAAACACCTTCCCAGATTCCAAAATATATTTTTGTCTTGGAAATATATAGTAATTTTTGTATTTGGAAAACCTGTTATCTGATTCTTTAAAACATCTTAACGTTCAAATAAAACTCTTATTGGCACATCGAATCAAATTAACTATAAGAACCTTGGCTTTAGTACAGTTTTAAAATTATTGTGTTAGTACAAATTGACCAGATGAATTTGAGATTTTACCTCTTTGGTTAACTCCTAGTTAAAAATTAGTACTGTCTTGCTAGGTAAAAATTAAAAGAGACATTCCTTTTTAGAAAGGTTTTGCATAGCTCTGTCTCTGTCTTTGACTAGGTTCAAAGGTTCTGAACATAACCTTTGATTAGTGCTTTCTGGAACCTGCTTGCTGTTTTGGAAGTCAGCAGTGGGGATTGCTCCTCCTTGGCAGTTGTTGCAATTCTTGATTTTACTAAGCAGTTAGGCAAATTGCCCTGTCACCCCTCTTCCCAGGCAGGGTTGGAGAGAGTGTCTCTCAGCCGTGGGAGAGTCTGCCTGGGGCACAGGTATTCCTGAGCTGATGGTCGCTGAGCATCCCACAACTTTGTTTTTCTATCAGATTCAGGATTCACCGTGGGGGTTTCTATGCCAGCATTTTCTTAAGACTTTGAGAACTCTGGGGTTGATTTTTTTTTTTTTTTTAATGGCTCTGCTTGCCTTACTTATTGGTATCAGCATGAAAAATGTTTGCGGTTCCTGGAGTCAAGGGCTATTTCAGCAGGCATAAGCGGAGGAGGTGAGGTAAAAGAGAAAGGAAGTACTTTCACTGAGGAGAAGGTGCCCCGCTTGGCATTTTGTACGCTGCAATGTGTGGAAGGGGTAGGGGGACAGCCCTTTGTAACAGTGGCCTTGGCCCCCTGGGGAAACTGCCCGATCTGAGTCCTTCTCCAGAGAGGGTGAATTGGAACCCGGAGGATGAGTCACTTAGCTGAGGGCGGCCAAGCCTTTTGGGGGGCTGCTTTACAGCCTAGGGACTGGGTCAACCCTGAGCAGAGAAGCGTGTTTGCAGAGAAAGAAGAATGGAGTTGACTCACTGTGAGAAACACTTAGGGACCACGCAGCTTTGAGAAGAGAGAGAGACATAGTAGCCGTGTATCTGTGAGACCTGCAGTGTCTTTACCATGAATTCCTTTCTAATTGGAGCTGATTTCCTTGCACCAAAACAGTGGATACTGTCACTGGATACAGTCTTTTCAGTATCTGTATGAGGAATGTGGGTGGTGGTCTCGTCTTACCTATGAGGAAACTGAGGCTCAAAAACATTAAGTACTTGTTCAAGGTTACGTGGGCTGTAAGAGCAGAGTCAGGATTTGAATCCAGGTCTTTGGAATACTAGGGCACATGCTTGGAAAGTAAATGGAAAATAGAAAAGGTGACAATAAGAAAGGTCTAGAATGATTTGGAAATACACATGTTCTGTTTTTTTCCCCTGTGTGATATAGTTGGGGTCTAACTTGTTTCAGCAGATATTCTTGAGAAGTCAACACATTCTGCTCATTTATAGAAGAGCAAGTCAACCTGCTTGTACTTCAACCCATTTTTTAAAGAAAAGGTTTAAGTTTTTTGGGACATCCTACCTAGCACAGAGGAGGGAAAGCAGGAGCAGTGGTAATTGCAAGGAGCATTAGGTAGATCACATCGTCAGGCACATGTTTGCTCAAGACTGTTTGCCTTTGTTGATACCCTTTTCCATTCTGCCTTGAAAATGATGCTTATTTTCATTCTGTAAAAGATTTATTAATATATGGCAAGTCTGGTTAGATTTTCTCTAAGAAGTTAATGTTTCCACTCTTCTTGAGAGTGTTTAGCATTCCACGCATAGCTACCAAAATCAGAAAAGCAGACAAAACTAAAGGCCTATTATATATTTGAGTTAAAGTCGTAGCTTTCATGAGTTACCACAAATGATACTTTTTTCCTTTCCCTTCTTATTCAACAAGAATTTATTGGGCGCCTCTTTGACATAAGATTCTATTCCATGGAGCACAGACGATTGAAAATCTATCACAATAAAAATAGGAATAAGATTGTTGCTAAACTGTTTCATCATAGCAAAATAATACTCTTGAATGGATATGATGCATGTAATTATTAGGGAAATAAAACCACCCTATTTACCTCATTGAGAATTGTTTTCCAATAAAAATTTACCTTTTATGTTTGATAACTTATCAATGTTAATATGGTATACTAATATGCTACTATTAATTGTAATAACTTAGTTCAGAAGAAATTTTTAACACTTAGAGCTTTATGGTTATGGAAAATAAAATAGTAATTGTGTCACAGAAGTATGATATGGTGTTAAAAACTTTCAAACATAAAACATATTAGGGACACATTTTTACAGGGAAAATGGAATCAAAATGCAAATGTAAGGAGAAAATGCGATGAAATTTCTAACTGCTCAACAACTCATTTCATATATTTTTAAAATGGATGACATCCAATTGCTATGGTTTTATTACACTGGATACATTTAAGAGAATTATGAAACAGTTCCATTTTAAAATGTTAATATTTATGCTGTAAATTACATCCTTTTGTACTATTTAAACTTTTGATGAAAAATGGTAGGTATCATCTTAGAAATGTGCACTGAGGTATTAGCTATTCAAAATTCTGTTAGTGAGTACTTGGGTAAAAATGTTTTAAAGACCACAGAGTTAAGGCCTCCTAGATATGAGCTCAAACATGGGAGCAGACACAAACTTTCCTGATCTTGCCTCAGCTAAATAAGCCCTTTAAAAGCAATCTTTATGTACACTTATATGTCCTTTATATTTGTATTTACTTTATATACTAATACAGTTGTATCAGATAAAAACTTCTAAAGTAGTATTCTAGCACTGTCCTCTGAAACAGAACCAACTTAGGTTAGGTGTTGAACTGTCCACCTCCCCTAGACCAACCTGTGGTATTTGAGAAGTGACTAGAGAATGTTTGGTGCATGTCACTCTAAATCATCACACGACCCTGCTGAGGGGTTGCAGGAGGCAGAACCAGGAGTCCCACCAGGATAGAATGTGAGTGGTGCCTCAACTCTCTTCCCTCAAGCTCCTCTACCACAGAAGGAAAAACTTGGTATCCAGGCGACTTGTGACACCTCTTGCTTCCAGCTGGCCACTCACAGATAGGTGTTGTCATTGGACCCAAGAGGGCTTGAAGGAAAGATGAGCAACCTCTGCTGTTACTGAGTCTTCCAATAGTAGAACTCTTTCATCCCACTCCTCTGTGGGTCTATGGGAGTGAGCAAATGCCTTCCTAGGCTCACAAATGCTTTATTGTTTTTGAACCGGGCATTCTGACCCAAAAGGAAGGGCGTCTGTGACTGTTTCTCACTCAGTGTGTGGCTGTGCAGCCTTGGGGCAGGGGCAGTGCACCCAACTCACACCCCCAAATTATCATTTTGGTAATGACAGAAGCAGAGGGATCCAGGAGAGTGCTGGGTTGGGAAGAGGAAATTGGAAGCAGACCAGCTCGGGAGGGATCTTTCATGTATAGACATATTTTCGTAGCATCTTTTTCATCCACACCCATTTTTTATAATCTACCCTCCAGCTTTTTAGCAGAATGCCTTGTTTGATCTTGCAGTTGACATGGAGCAAAATCAGTGTCTTAGAAGTCTATATATTTGTGGTAAAGAGGCAACTGCGTAAATACCACTCTTGTGACTTTTGAAGGCAAAAATGCTTAAGAACAGCAGGGGTCTGGCTGCCTCTTTAGGATGAATGGACAGATGTCAGACCTTTGAACTTTTATTAGCCATTGGATGTAAAAACACCTTTATTTTCTGTATTGTATGTTTTGAAATTTAGTTTTGCTTTCTATTATTAAATGAGTGTATGTTCTGTCAAATATAAAATTTTTCTTGATGATAGGAAAAAAATATATAAGGGTTTCTTGGCCATTTTGCTATTTGACCATAACTTGTGGTGTAGAAAATGTTTTATTTTGCTAATTTGCTATACTATCTACCTGTTTTTCCATAGCACCCAGTATAAAGTTGGTGAAACTAAGGCAAAGTGACTTTGAGTTGTCAGCGAGAGAAATAGAGCTAAAATATATTATCAAATATTAGCTCATTCTTAATTCATGAATATCATATTTCTTTTGCTAAGTTGTACTGAGTTAGAAAATATAAATCAGATTTTCTTCACTGAAACCTAATTCTTGAAAATAGTTATAATCTGTAGTGATTATTTGTCTTAGAAAGTTTTTTTTTTTAAGTTTAGGGAAGAAAATAAAACATGTTAAGTAGAGTAAAAATTAACCTAAAAGTTTGCAAATTTATATTTGAGAGTTTTTCAAAGAAATCATCTATATCACAGTCTTGCTTCATTAGCTATGTCTGTTTTCCCATGTAGCAGAATAAGGTATTCTCACTCGTCAAAGTTTTGTTTTTTTTTAATGTCACCCATTCACCCTCTACACCCATTCTGTAAATTTAAACAATGACAAAATTTAAGTAACAAAGATTTGATTTAGATTAACAGGTGTCGGCCGGGCGCGGTGGCTCACGCCTGTAATCCTAGCACTCTGGGAGGCCGAGGTGGGCGGATCGTTTGAGCTCAGGAGTTCGAGACCAGCCTGAGCAAGAGCGAGACCCCACCTCTACTAAAAATAGAAAGAAATTATATGGACAGCTAAAATATATATATAGAAAAAATTAGCCGGGCATGGTGGCGCATGCCTGTAGTCCCAGCTACTCGGGAGGCTGAGACAGGAGGATCGCTTGAGCTCAGGAGTTTGAGGTTGCTGTGAGCTAGGCTGACGCCACGGCACTCACTCTAGCCTGGGCAACAGAGTGAGACTCTGTCTCAAAAAAAAAAAAAAAAAAAAAAAAAAAAAAAGATTAACAGGTGTCAAATTGAGTTATTATTTTGTAAGACTTATAATGATATTTAAATGCAAAGTGTTTTGTAATTGAAAATACATGTATATTCATCACCAAATCTTGACAAGGATGACTTTTAAGAATTGCCCCCAAATCAAGTAGCTTTTAAATAGATCCTGGGAAAGTTGATTCTGTTTCTGACAACCACTCTTTCTGAATTGAAGGTGAGGGTTACTTAAAATGAAGGCACTCAAATGTGAACAGAATCTAACCACACAAACGCCTGGCAGTGGTCTGATGCACATGGGCTGGGAGTATTTGCATAGAGTGTGCTAAAAATGCACAGACAAGACTCTGCAGCTTTGGACACTGGCATTTCAGTACGTATAAACTACAGGGAGTTGTGTGGGCTTATATTAAGCTGCAGTGTCTACCAGCCCAGAAACAAATATCACAGGCCACGGCCTAGATTTGGTTCATTAAATGATAGCAGTCCCCTGATTAACTTGTTTTTCCAAACATGACCAGCCTCTTGAAATAAAGCCTTGTCTTTTTTTATGTGAATAGCATGTAAAATAAATTAGATACTCTTGATTAATTCTAAGTGGTCTTGCTAGAGTTAATATTTTATCTAAATTAAAATACAGATTTACTTAGAAACCTTCATAACTATATATCAGTAACTGATCTTTGTTATAGGTGATCTGTGGCTATGATTTAAAAGAGCAGCGTGCTATATAGCACTTCGGTCTCTGCAGGCCCGGTGCTGGTCCATGGCCTGTTAGGAAAGCAGGGCCGCCCATCACTACCTGAGCTCCATCTTCCCTCCCACCCCTGTCTTCCGTGGAAAAATTGGCTTCCATGAAACCGGTCCCTGGTGCCAAAAAGGTTGGAGACCGCTGCATAGCAGAAGGCTGCTTTTAGAGCTCTAAGGAGTAGCCCAGTCCTGCAGGGCATGTGGCTGCATGTCCTCCTGAGCTGCATCTCGCCTACCACCACATCCTGTTGTCTTGTGTCCCACTGTTGATAGTTACTAAACATAACAATTATTTGAGTTTTCTTCTCCAGTGGAAAACTGATAGAAACAGATACATCCTTTCTAACAATAGAGCTTCACTGAGTACCTACCATGGGCAAAAAACCATGCTGGAAGTCATGAGAGAGGGCACAGGGATGTGTCCTTCATTTTATTAGGAATTTGAGGCCTTCCTAAATCTTTAATTATTAAATGAATAATTCTGTGTATATCATAAATATTTTATGAAATGTATACATAACAATCCATGTTTCCAGATATTTTAGGCAGAAAGCAACTGTTAGCTTTATCTAAAAGAGAAAGAACTGCCCTGAATGAGTTGATTTGTAAAGTGTAGGAAAACTGCCTTCAATGTTTTAATTTTTGATGTTGGTGGTGGTTAAATAGCAGTTCACTTTATAATTATTTGTTTTTATATGTGTGTTATACTCTTTGTATGTGTGTCATAATTTACAATGTAAAAGAAATGGCGGGGATGGACTTCACCAACCTCACAATATCTTCTGGAGTTGTACCTGAAATTCCTTTTTATTGGTTAATTTTATTAGTTAATATTTGGCCTTTCTTTTTTCTCTTCTTCAAAATGGGACTTGTGTGGCACAAGGTACATGAAGACATAAGCCCTTTATTATGATGGGTTTGTCGGATCACTCTTCTCTGTAGCCCAGGAGTATGAGCAGATGTAAGAGGGAAGATTCTGGAATGTGACATAATGAAGGGAGGAAAAGTTTAGAGAAGGAAAACAATAGTGCATGTCAGCAAAATGGAAAGTCAGCAAACATAAGTAAGGCGTAACCTAAATTTCTTACCTTTGCAAATTTCAATAACCGACACATAACCTAGCTTTACTGAACTGATTAGTTTTCTTCTCAAATGATGGTGTGGTAGAATCTCACTAACTTGAACTGATTAGTAAGATGGTTAAAATACAGTATTCTGAAAATATTATTTTTAATTATTTCAAGTACTTTAGTTATTTTTAAGCACATATATAAAAGCATGAAGAATGCTAATAAATATTGCCTAATTAGGGCTTTTTAAAGCTTAGCATATTAATATTATATGAATGGATACTTCAGAAGTGCTCCTAGAAAGTTAATGCTTTTAAGTGGTTTTTTCCCAGGTAGTTCTGTTTTCCAAATAAAATTTTTAAAACCCAGGCTTGTCCAGCTCACATTAATTATAAAGTAGAGGAGTCCATATAAAGAGACATTTAAAACATATCAACAGACTATAATATAGATGGTAAACAGCAGTTCCGCATTTTGAACATAAAATAACCATGATTTCAATTGTATTACTGACTACACCTTATCTCATTTACCTTGCATATATGAGAGTTATATGACTGTTAGTAAATTAATCCTGACAGTTGAACAATTTATTTTGAAGAAGTCTGGCTAAACTGGTTGTGAGTGTTTGTGAGAGAGAGCACTCACATGATTTTTTTTCCTTAAATTCTTTTGGAAAACCATCCAACTAGTGTTTTATCTTAAAAATTGTGATTTGGATATTCTGGCTAACCAAATATTGCTTTCTTTAAGAAAATATATAAACATAGTTTATAATTTTTCTATTTTAAAACTATTCTTCAGTTACTTTGTCTACCTATTAATTTTTGGAAGATTTAGATGGAAGCTAGGTGAAAAGGATTAAGCAACCTCACTTTCTGCAAAATGAGTGGTTGTAAAACTGCAAAAAAACTAGTCAGTCTAAGGAGATGAGGATTGGAGCAAACCTAGGTTTATTCTTAATCTGTTACCCAGGGCTTTGGTTAACGTGATGATCACCTTTACTCAGCTCTTTTTCTGTTTGTGTTATTGGCACTGGGTATTGGTCCCTCTGCTGAGTCCCTCTCCCCCAGCCTGGGCAAACAGCCCTAGTACATGAAAGTCCCTTTCATTTATATTATAAATTAGTAATGCCTGCTGAGAACGATACTACGTTTAAATAAAATTTATTAGGAACAATTAAAAATGTTAATGTTAGGGCACACCTACTGTCTGTGGGTACACAAGTTAGTCCCTCCTGCCACTGCCCCAGGGCCATACCACCTAGAGTTCCACATGTGAGAAGCAGCTTCATCCAAATCTTTGCCTGCAGAATTGAGAATTTGCCCTTGTGATTTTTAGTCATGTGTTTATGGCAAAAGTGACTTAGACGGTGACCGGCCACTGCTGATATTTGATAGCACATGGAGTCATTTAAGGAAACTGGTTGTGTCCTGTTTATCACATCTGGTGAAATTTACCCCAATGTTGTTCTTTTCTCACGCTTGGATTAAGGATGTTGTTCAATTATTGGTAGTGGCTCCAACATGAGCTTACCTTTAGTGTCACATACAGGTTCCGGCTTGCCTTTCCATTTCAGGATTCCAAAATAGGAACAAAATTCGGATATTGAATCCATGTAAAATTCCTTAGAGTAATGGTTTTTGGAACTCTTATTTGAAACCACTCTGTTGTCTCCAAAGTGTGTTTGTTAATGTTTATCTTTCCTGATGGGTAGCCAAACATACCTCCAGAGAGCTCTGGAGAACTGCCAGCGTTGGTGGTGCTCAGATGTTCCTCTTGTCTTTCAGTCTTGGTTGCCCTGGAGAGAAAGTATTCATCTCTTAGGTTGGCTGTTAGGTCTTCTCCTCATTGGACATCCCTTCCACTTGTCCTCTAAAGCTGCAGTCCCTAATTCCTGGGCCATGTCCGTGGCCTGTTAGGAACTGGGCCACACCATGGGAGGTGAGTGGCAGATGAGCCAGCGAAGCTTCATCGGTATTCACAGCCACTCCCCATCACTCACATCATCGCATAAGCTCTGCCTCCTGTCAGATCAGCCACAGCATTGGATTCTTATAGTAGCACAAATCCTACTGTAAACTGCACATGGGAGGGATCTAGGTTGCACCCTCCTTATGAGAATCTAATGCCTGATGATCTGAGGTGGAGCTGAGGCGGTGATGCTAGCGCTGGGGAGTGGCTGCAAATACAGATATCATTAGCAGAGAGGTTTTACTGCACAGTTAATGTAACACACTTGAATCATTCTGAAACCTTCCCCCCAGCCCCAGTTTGTGGAAAAATTGTCTTGCATGAAACCGGTCCCGGGTGCCAAAAAGCTTGGGGTCTGCGGCTCCAAAGAATCTCTCTCTCCCCGTTGATCTTTAATTTAGACTGACTTTTGAACTGTTTGTAGTAGGCCACAGATGGAAGTATTGTGTGATTTAGAGCTACATCTCTGGAGCCAGGCTGCTTGGTTTCAAAGCTTGCCCCACTACTCATGAGCTGTGGGACCTTGAGAAAGCCCATTTTTTTAATCTTTAAAAAATGGGTAATAGTATTATCTATCATGGGATTATTTTGAAGATTACCTAAGTAAATAGATGTGAAGTGCTTAGAACAGCACCTGACACAAAGTAAGTACTCAATAAATATTAGCACTTATTAGTATTATAGACTCATCTACATGACTCAGACTCTTAGCAGTTAGTGGTCATTGTGCTTTGGAGTCAATGACTCTAACTGTGGACTTACCCCTGCAAGAGTGGCTCTGAGGAAGACACACCTGCATAGCATGTAGATTTAATGGAACGAGGCTGTGGGCATCTTGGGCTGACTGAATTCTCCTGCTCATCAAAACTGCCTCCTCCCAGAGAAGCGTGCTGCTGGAGAAGAGAAGAGAAGAGTAGACCCTATCACCTGAGCCCAGACATCTCACTCTTGCAGGCTTATCAGCAGCCCCTGGCCTGAGAATGGAATCCAGACCTCCTGGAGGGGCCCGGGCACTTCCCTTATCTTGATCATGACTTCCAACGTTGTGTCTGCCGTGGGCTCCCTCTGCTGGTCCATCTAGCATGTATGCAAATCTGTGGAATAACAGCTTTTAAAAATTCAGTTTCAGATTTTTTGGGAATGTTTGCATAAGAAACATGTTTGAAAACTTTTTGTATATGAGTGACATAGATCACATCAGTATTACTCTTTTTTGACATTTGCATTACGAGTTAGGTTTGGAATATATATTTTTGGTTTGATTTTAAATAGGGGCTGTCATGACATGCTGAGAAACTTCTTCACAGCATGGTTATCGAGAACTGGTTATTATGTTTTATATTCCAATGTATGACACTAAATATCTTAGAATCCTATTTTAACAGTCTAAAGAATGTCCATGATGTGAGACTTAGTTAACTCTTAAAAGTCTGAAAAGGTTATAGCCTAGACCACCAGGACATTGTTACATTGAGGGTTTAGTACCTGTCAGAAAATAGTATCTGAGATATACTGGATGATTCATTATTTACCTGGGGTTACAATTAATAAAATACACTGTGATATCCCTAAAATTGCATTTTAAAATAAGTCTTCCGCTTTATGGTTTCCTTATCGCTGTCTCCTTTCTCCCTTCTATCTTTCCTTCCCCCTCTGCTGCTAGGATCAAACAGCATAAACAGGATAACCGCAAACATGGAAAATGGAGAAAATGAAGGAACAACTAAAATTATTGCACCTTCACCAGTAAAAAGGTCAGTGCAGTTAACTGAAGAAATATATGACCATATGCTGTCCTAAGAATGACTTTTCCTGTTGACAAGGTTAAAAATCTTTTCACGTTGATAATATTTTTGATCCATGGGTTCCAGTAAACAATCTCTGGGCCAAAGAATATTAATACTTTAAAATGGCAGTGAAATATAAAACATCAGGACCTGCCTCTGTCCTTTGAAGAAAACGCCCTCTTAGTTACAGCAAGGTGAACTCCCAGAGATCGTCTGTGGTCTGCATTGTCAGCAGCAAAGTGGAGATTCCATGTGATTCTTAAAATGGCATGATATAATGGACTAACTAGGGGGACTTGTGAAATAAAGTAGATGACATTCATGTTCAATGTACTGTGTTCATTACAGTGGTGCACTGAACTGTGGCCCTGGAAAGAGGGTTTATAGCATTTAGAGGCGTCGGAGCCTCAGAAGCCAGGGATTGCATATGTATGAAGACTTGTCATGGTCCCCTGCGTCAGTATCCCCAGTGGCATTCCCCAGCGGAGAAACCTTCTTTTAATATGTTTCATGGCTTGTTTCCTTGAAAGCTCAGCCTTGTTCTCTGTTAAGACACTGTTGCAGAGTCACTTTTTCCTATCTCCAATTATGTTCATGGAATGGCGCAGACACACAATGAGCAGCTTTCATGAGCTCACTTTCTCTGTAGACGTGGCCCCCATACATTATGAAGTCCAAGCAATCAGATATGTGACCTGCAAAGACTTCTTAGATCATCAACTTCATCTTTTATTAGTAAATAATGGTGTCTTCATTCAGCTGGACCGTGGATACTTTGAGGAATATCGTTTATAATTTCTCACCAAGATAATTTTAAGATCTGAAGATTCTTAGAGTTGCAGTATTTTACCCAGGGTTTTGCCTGTATTTTGTTTAGTTCGAAAACATTTACAGATTATCCATTTGGAATGAGAAGTTCTTTACCTTTGCAGACACTTTAGTTTACTGTGTTTTCTCCTAGCTGGCCTCATATCTGTGAATAAATAAAGTCAGCTTGGTCTGTATGTACGGGGCATGCTTGTGGTATATCCAGCGTAAGGGCAGTAATCGTACATGGAATTCAGATTCCAAGCCCTTTTTATTAATAGAATGTTCATGAGGAGTTTCATGCCTTTTGCAACCACATTACTGCCAATAGTACTGTTACCTGAAGGGCTGCCAGATTTTCCCACTCAAGCTTCAGAAGAGAGACAGGGAGTGAATGCAATTAACTTGCCACCCAGGGTTTCATTATTTTTTAACTTTTGTCTTCTCTCTCCGTTCCTCTTTCATCTCCCTGTTTCTTTTCTCAGTATCCCCTTTCTCTTCTTCTTTCTGATTTATTAAACACATACACTTTCTACTGTCGTGTTAGATATCTACCATATTCATTATTTTTTCCTGATTTCAAAAGGTAAGCTTTTACCTTGGGAGTCGGATCTTCAGAAATTTTTAACCTTTATAAAAATAATATGTTTTTCATATATAAAACCTACCTACTATGCTAACGCTATAAGTTACATGCCTTTGTCGGATATATGATTTTATAGGTTTGTATTAATTCCCACATAGATATAGTATGCTGGGGTGCAAATTTATTTTCTTTTTCTGACCTTGTCATTTTTCCTCTCCCCTCTTTGTTGGCTGTTGAGAGCAGAATTCTGCTATGATCATATTCTAACACAATTATATAGAGGATGCCTTAGACAGCCAGGGTTTAAAGTGGATTGGGCACTCACTGTTCTATCTTTATCTGAAGCTAAGACTCCGCAGGAAGTGAGAGGTGACACATCCCCTCCCCCACTGCCGACTGAAGGCTTCTGATGAGTCCCTTCCTCTGTGTCTCCCCATGTGTTTCTAAAACAATTTGTTGGGATTGAATAACAACTCAGTTATATTTACCTTCTTAGGGCAGAAAGATGATACTAGGTCAGGAAATAGCATTGGAAAGTCATTCCGATTTGGAAGGATGAACTGAGATACAGCGGAAGCCGGGGGAAGGTCAGTTTGGGTAGCCTGAGCTCCAAGCTGCCTGACCTGCACGGATTCAGAGTCCGGGCCTCTACCCCCTGCTGCAGAGAGGGAGCCGGCCTCCTGGGGCGGGCTTCCCGGCGGGCCTCCTTCTCAGCTTGCTGCTTTTCTTGGCTCCATGGCTGCCCTTGCTTCGTATCCTATAGGTGGACCCTCTTTGACATTTCTTAACAGTTGATGAACCCGGCTTCTGTTGCCCTAAAGCAGTAAAACTAGAAAGAAGGGGGAAGGACCCAAGGGTGCTTGTTGGAGACATATTTTCTAGGCAGCCACCTCATGTTCTTTTTGGAGTCACAGGTATAAATAAGCAAATAAACACATTGTAAGACTTGTTAAGTAGTTTTCCTTGAGCAATAAGTATGTGAGTTTACTTTCATTTTCTAGTTGATTTATTTTCCATGTTTTTTTTTTTTTTAAATTAAAGCTTTAAGAAAGCAAAGAATGAAAACAGCCCTGATACCCAAAGAAGCAAATCTCATGTACCGTGGGAAGAAAACGGCCCGCAGAGGTAACGGGAATCATTGTTCGTATAAAGGAGGACAGTAGAAGAGAGGGGTCAGCAGTTGCAGCTCACTGAACAGAGGAGTCCCGCTGCCGTGGGGCGGGTCGCAGCCAGCGGTGGACACGGCAGCCGGGGTCTAAATCAGCGTGACGGTGGGGGTGGGGGATTTCTGAAGTGGAAATCAACAGTCTGTTCCTTCATGTGAAACTTCTTCCCGCAAAGACAAAAGGGAAACCTAATGAATATTAAGAAATTACCTGAAAGGTCATTATAATAGTTTAGAGTAAGATAATATATTGCTGAAAACTCTAAATGACTTATTGATGATAATTCCCCCATTTGACAGTTTTCCTAAAACCTTTAGGTGAAAATGATAGCTGATGAGCAGGGATGGTAGAAGACCTTTATTCCTAAAATTATGGAGACCTTTAGCTGCTTTCTGTTTACAACTGCTAAACCAGTGACAGACCTGCATTATAACTTACTAGTATTATTGTGGTTCCAAATATGATTAGCTAGGGGTCCAAGTTCTAGCTCCGCCACTTCCTAGACCCTTTACTTGGGCCACTTTATTAAATATTCTGTATTTCCATTTTTTCTGTTAAATGGCTGTCATGATTGCACCTTAATGCTGAAGGTTGATATGAAGATTAAGTGAGATAATGAATATAAAGCCTTTAGCTCAGTCAGTGGTTAGCAAGCGGTAGGTTCATCATAAATGTGAATTGTGATTGTTATCGTGGTGCATGATCATTTCTTACCATTGAAGGCTAGTGAGACAAATCCATTCCTGCCACATAATGACTTTCATCATTTGATTTTATCAGATCTTACCCCTCTTTTCTTTCAAGAAATCTTGTCGGCGAAGAGAACCATGTGCCTGTGTTGCATGAGCCCCTGGCAGTGCCAGCTGTGCAGTTCTGAGCGAGTCTCCAGCTCTGGGTTGGGGTGTTTGCTCCTCCAGGCCCCTGTGGGCCCTTTTGACTGTCCCTCTTTCACTGCAGTGGACTCTACAACTCTCCCAACGACCGCACTAAGTCACCAAAGTTCCCCTACACGCGTCGCCGAAACCCGTCCTGTGGAAGTGACAATGACTCCGTACAGCCAATGAGGAGAAGGTGAGCTGAGCACAGCCCCCTGCTTTGTAGCTTTCAGTGGAAGGTTCGGGTCCCGGGCATGTTTTTATAACAGATAATTCACATAATGTCATTACTATTTGTCTTCCCAAGATAACGGGACACTTACTCTTTTTGGAATAACATAAGCATTTATCTTAAAATAGCCAAAGTTTTAGAAAATAATTTCATGAAGTATTGACGGGAACTTGCTTTCTGTATTTTAAGTAAGACTAAGTTAAAAAATGTGTACATGATGTATATCTAAAAATGTGTATTATATAGTGTATTATGATGTACAGTATAATTAACATATATTAATATATAAAAGGTATTAGATGTTTCTTCCTGGGAAGACAAAAGCACATTTAAAGATAAGCCGCCTTAGTGGAGTCTGAGTGCTGTGTCCTCCAGACTGATACTGTTCGAAAATCCAAGTAATTCCCCTTTCAAAGCGCAGGGAAAATCAATCCTGTTGCATTTCAACTAACAAGTCAGAATGTTTGTGGGGATTATATTTGTGTACGTATGCCTAAATTTTGTTAAAATAAGACGTTATCCAGAAGTTTTGGACTCTACAAAGCAGTCTGGGCAATGAGACAGATACAGAGAGGAAGACCTAGAAATGACTTACCAGGGAAATTTGTTTCACTCCTGTATTATAGGACTGTGTTTTACTGTGGGCACCCACATAATTGGTAGTATATAAGTGGCTTTTATAATTTTAAGAAGTTCAGGTCGTGATGTCACATAACCATCGATACTCCTTTTATACACACTGTGGATTTGGAAGCAGAGCCTTTCTCTCTCCTATGCGGTTGTTCATACTCACTTGCTGGTCCTTCCTTGTTGGATCCCTTCTGCTTCTGGCAGTTTCCCAGAGTCTTGTCCCCCAGCTTTCTCAAACCAGGCCCAGTTTCACTGAAATCCTTTGATGGCTAAGAGGAGAGACGTCTACATTATCTTCACCTGGTAGGATTGAGAAGGGAGGCTAGATCAGCACCAAGGGTGATTAAATAGAATAATGGAGTAATGGTTGGCATTTGTTTGGTATTGACCATGTTCCAAGTACTAAGCAAAATGCTTGCTATATAATATCTCATTTGATCCTGATATAACCATATGGGAATTGGCATTTGTATCATTCAGTTCATGAGGCATTTCTAGCAGAGAGGGATTAAGCAGGGAATTGGTGCAAAGGTATGAGTGGGATTGAAGGCACAAAAGGCAGAGAGTGGTGTAACCCAGAGATCTGGCCTTCGTTACTGCTCCTGGAGGAATACAAGGAGAGAAGGGTATGTTACCCAGAGACCAGAAGCTGCTTCTCCCTTTGAGCTGGCACTCTTGAGCCTTGCTTGCTGCTGATGTTGCTGTTGGCAACACTACACATGCTAAGCAGGAATCACTCTTGCTGCCACCACTGGAGGTTCCAACACTATGACAAAAGCCATGGAACACCCACTTCTCAGGAGTAGTGGTGTTAATGGCACAGGTGCTAACAGAAACAAAATCACTTACCCTTTTTTCCTGCCTTCAAATCTTACTGGGGTGCCTCTCTAACTGGAACCCAGCTGGCAAGGGAGTCCAGGAAAATATGATTTTTAGCCTTCCAGTAGAGGAGAGATTATAGATCAGTTGGTAGGGGCTGAGTACCAGTGAAAACTTCCTGGCCCAACACCATCATCACACTTCTATAGAGGAGAAAACTGAGGCTCGGGGAGATCACAGCTTGTCCTCTGTGGCACATCTAGGATTTGAATCCAGGTCTATACCTCAGAAAAAGGTGGAGACAGTGAACCCTTTTTAAAATAAGGCTCTACCTCAGCCCTTGCTGAGCTTTTCTCCTTAGGAACACCAAGGGTTGGTTCAACTTGGACAGTACTAAAAGCATTTTGTAGTGGTATTGCTTTGTTTTTAAGTGCATTCGTGTGTGTATGTGTATTGAGGGGATGTGGGTGGTGGGAATGACTGGATACAATAGGAACCTGGTGTGTGTTACTATTGTTAGATTTTTACAGGTTTTCATCCTTAATTATTAGTGCAGTTTGTCAGCACTCCCTAAATATTAATAATTGCATGTGTTGAGCAGATTGTCATTTTTAATACATTTGAAAATGAACTTATCAAGTTTTGCTAAAATATGCCAAAATTAATATTGTTTTTATCCAAACTAATTGCTTAAAATAGTTTGGAGCATATACATTTGCAAATTCAGACTTCTATACTGAGGTACATTTTCTGCTGGCTTCCTGGGAGACACAGAAGTAATTGTGGAGAGTGGATACAGGATCCTTTCATTGGCGTAAGTCCAGGGGAAAGACGATTTTAACTTACCAGGAAGAGGATCTTTTCGCCCTGAGCAGCCATAGAGCCTTCTGTCTGCTGCTGTGTGTCACTTTTAAAGGTCTCTTGTTGGACATGTGTGTTTTGAGGTGACCAGCCATTGTTGCATGTTGGCTTAGAAGAGCTAAAGCACATTCTTCTCTGTTTCTTTCCATTATAAACGCCCTATAAATGTCCCTGTCCTTGTCAGTCTTGTTTTGTCTTCACACACATTTACCTTGCCCCTGGGCACAGATCCCTGCCTTGCTGAATTCACTCTGACATTTAAACCTGAGCTTTGTCTTCAGCATGGAAACATCTCAAGGACTTAAATTTAATAAAGGAAATTCTATTTTGCTTTAGATGCTAGAATAATATGTTTTGCAATAGACATCAAAATTTCCTATTTTGTCAGTTGTTTGTCATGAGGTAGATACAGCTGTCAAATTTTGACTGAGTCTAGAACAGTGGTCCTTAACCTTTTGGAGTGACAGTACATTCTGAGAATCTGATAAAATGTTGGATTCATTCCCTAGGGGGGAAAAGTACATATTTAAACACACGTAGACATTTTCTGTAATTTTCAAGGTTTATGGAGACTCTGAAGCCTACTTGTTTAAACATTCCTATTCTAGAAAAAGAAAGCCAGCATATTTTCTGGTGGTTCAATACATTTTCATTCCTCAACTTCCATCTTTATACTCAAAAATGGTTGGGTGCCTACTATGTACTAAAGAACACTAGACAAAGTGCCTGTCCTTTGGGTGCTTACAGACCATTAGGAGAGAAATATGTGAATGACATAAATACAAGTACAGTTATGACTTGGGTACTGCCAACAGGAGGTGAGCTCAGTGGGACTGGGAGGATCAGTGCGGTGGGTGGAGGAGAGGCAGGTGTCAGGAATGAAAGCCAGGCTTGTGCAATTTTATGAATTCAGGTGCCACACACAGGAATAGAATCACCAGGATATTACAGGCCTGAAAGGGACACCTGTGTGAGTTTAGTTTCTGGTATGTTGACTTTATGGTACTTCTGAGATGTCCAAGTGCAGGATTCACATGGGTTATTGGATATAAGTCAGGAACTAGATTAGCTATCTAGACTGAATTATAAATTTCTTAAGATATTAATTGAAATATGTAATAGAGATGAAGCTGTCTAGGTAGTCAGTGGTTCCCAACTTTTTTGGCACCGGAACTGGTTTCATGGAAGACAGTTTTTCCACAGGGTGGGGGGGGCGGATAGCGAGTGATGGGGAATAGCTGTAAATGCAGACGAAGCTTCTCTCGCTCTCCCACAGCTCACCTGCTGCTGTGTGGCCTGGTCCCTAACAGGCCACAAACTGGTACTGGTCTGTGGCCAGGGGTTGGGGACTATAGATATAGACAGAACGTGAAAACAAAGTCAATAATAGAGCCATAAAAAACTCTTATGTTAAACAGCATTCTGTGACTTTGTTGAAGAGTATTAGCCGGGAAAGGAGACAGAGAAATTGTGGCTGTAGGAAAAATCAAGAGAGCAAAAATCTGCTTACCAAATTTCTTCCTTCTTTCTTCATTCCCAGAATACTAGAGGGCAGGTTTGTATCTCTCAGCATGAGATTGGAGAATCTCACTCTTAGAAATGGACAGGTACAAGAGAAAAGACCTACGATACTAACTTTCAAAGGATCCTCCAATGAAATGGTTGAAACTCTCCCATAGTACAGTGGAGCCGTCACTTAACATGCTCTTCACCATCCAGAGGGCTCCAGTCTTTTTAGCACCTAATGCTTGGATAGGAAGAGAGAGCCATGATCACCTGCATTTGAGGATAGCTTCTATCTGGAAAGACAGAAACTGAAACAGACGGGTATGAGTTGAGTAGGGGAACTGACAGGAAACAGAGACAATGTAAGAAAGAAATATTTCTAAAACTGTAATTATCATCTTTACAAAATGAAAAACATATCAGTGAATTGCCATAAAAGGGTAAGAACCAATGAATATGAGTTCTTAGACTTCAGTGTGGTAGAATTTAAAATAATCAATAGAAGGTTTAAAAGATAAAGTTAAGGAAATATTCCCCAAAATAGAGCCAAAAAATCCAAAATAAAACAAATACATGGAAATAAGGATAATAAAATTTTCAAACCTAGATGTCAAGTGTTCAACTAATGATATTTCTAAGAAAAAAGAACAGAAAATGTAGGAGGTGGAACTATTAAAGAAGTAGTGCACACCAGGAGGAATGGCTCAGGCCTGTAATCTCAGCACTTTGGGAGGCTGAGAGGGAGGATTGCTTGAGGCCAGGAATTTGAGATCAGCCTGGACAACACAGTGAGACCTTATCTCTACAAAAAATTAAAATTAGCCAGGTGTGGTGGTAGGTGCCTGTAGTCCCAGCTACTCAGGAAGCTGAGGCGAGAGGATCCCTTGAGCCTAGGAGTTTGAGGCTACAGTGAGCTATGATCACACCACTGCACCCCACACTCTAGCCTGGGGGACAGAGCAAGACCCCATCTCTTAAAAAAATACAACATAGAGAAGAATCCACTGAGCATTTGACATAATGGATTAAAAATTAAAAATTAGATCCATACCAAGATTCACTATCATTACATTTCAAAATATTATAGATTAAGAGAGAATTCTAAAGATTTAGGGTAGGGAGGGGCACATGAGACAGCATCCGTTACAAATGATGACAATCAGAATGACATTGAGCTGTTTAACAGCAATATCAGAAGGCAAGGAAGCATTGCCTTCACAATTCTGAAAAGTTCTTTTCAATTTAAAATTCTATGCCCTGATAAACTATACTTGTATATGTAGAATAGAAACATTTTAGGTCTCAAAAAAATGTGCCTGCCATGCGCATTTTGTCTGTTAGCAATTGAAAAATACATTCTACCAAGACGAGTAGCCATCAGACCTGGAAATATGGAGTCCGTCATACAAAGAAGCAAGAGGAATTCCCTGGGTCATGGTGAAGGGAGTTAATCAAAAGGACGTCTGTGCAGTAGCACTGGAGGGCGGGAGGTCTGGGTATGAGCCAGAGGGCAGAGGGTGCAGGAGGGATCTAAATGGAACTTGCAGATCACCTGAGCATCCATCCGTAGCAGGAGGAGTTTTGCAGTTCTCTCAGAGTTTAGATGAAGAATTTGTGATCATAAGCAAAAGAACACTAAGCAAGTGTTATATGTATGTACAAAACTAGGCAATCATCCTCTCTCAGCAAATTTAAAACCTATAAAAGAATGGAATTGTATTCCTAGATCACTACTTAGATCATCTGTGAACAATATTTGCATAATTGTGTTTATGCTAAATAATTGCCTAAAAATTTGATAGAAGGATAGGGACCACATTACTTGATGTGTGTGTATTGTGGGAAGTGGGAAAACGTAAGTCACAGTGGTGGCATCGAAGAGCCACGTCCACCCCCATCAGAGTGGGAAGGCACTAGGTTAACAGATGGTTAGGGAGTGGAGCACGGGCACAAGACGCCTCTCTCAAGAAGTTTGGCTTTGAAGGAGAGGAGTGACGGCTGGGTAGAACTTGAGCAGGGAAGTAGAGTCAGAGTAGGTCTGTGTTTAAGTGGGAGAGACTCGAAAGCATTAATAGCTTGTAAAAACCATTTTCCAGAAGGGCAAGTTGAATATATGTGAAAGGTGGAAGGGTCGTTAGTGAAAGTCATTGAGAAGATATGAAGTGATGGGACCCGCATAGCACAGGTGGAGGGACTGACCTGAGTTGTCAGGATAGAGCCATAAATAACAGAGAGGGAGATGTTGGTAAGTTTTTATTTTTGGTAGCAGGAAGATGAAAGAGTTCCATCCGATGGCTGCTTTTTCCTTTGGAAGGACAAAACAAAGTCATATGCTGAAACAGAGGTGCCATGGGTCAGAGAGGTGCAGGGTGAAGAGTTTGAAACCACTTTGTGCTTAGGTCAGAGAAAGGTGGTAGGATTGCCGACCCGTGTTGTGGCTCCACTTGAGGTTTGCGAATATGGATTTGTAGTGTAACTAATATGCCTCTTTTGTGTGACTCCTTCCAACACTGCTCAGCCAGCTGTTTAGGGCTGGCCCGGAGAACCTGCCCGGTTGGGTTCACCCCTGCATGGGGGTTTTGCCAAAAAGACGGACTGGAAACTGGAGTTGGGGGAAGCATTATGTACTGGCATGCGTGTTATTGAAATGATGGGCTAGGAAATGTAAGCTGAGTAACGGGGACAGTGAAGAGAGGTGAGGAGCTGGAGGAAAGTAGCAAGGTCAGGAGACAGTCCTATTGGGTCAAAGGAAGGGAAGAATGGAAATAGTTGAATAAGCAATAGCAATAGCAGCTGACTTTATTGAGTGCTAACACTGGCTCAGGTTCTACTCTGTGCATTTTAAGTATATTTGTATTATTCTTTAAGGGAGGTTCTTTTAAAACTGAAGCACTGAATAGAGAAGTAAATTGTTTAAATTACACATGTCATCAGTGAAGGAGAGGAGATGAGATTCGAATACATTCAGGTTTTCTGGCTCCAGAACCCACATTTTTAACCAGGAGGCCCCAGTGGAGCTGTTTGGGGGTAGATAGGAAGTGGTAAACGGGAAGGAGAGGAGATTATGGTCGGAGGGCAGTGTTTGGAGGTGGTTACAGATGATAAAGTCCAAAGTGTGATCATGATGCAGACTGCTGAGTTGCAGTGGTTATTGGAGAAGACAGAAAAGAACTTTGGGGCCAGGGTATTGGAAAGGGTATCTGAGTGAGAGCTGATGTCAGGTTATGGCAGGGATTGGTGTGGCGGATTGCAGACCTGAAGCTACAGACTAACCCCACCACTGGATGAATGGAATTCAGACTGCAGCCCCCACTAGATTGAGGCTGGTGGTGGGTAGTATGTTATGTTTCTGGGCCCTGTCATAGGGTTGAGTGTATATGTATGATTTAAATGTGTGATGAATGAACAAATATAAAACAGATATGCATTATCGAAGTGACACTCATTTTGGTGTGCTTTCCTTAGCCTGTTGATAATTTTCTGTTTTCTTTAATGTCTTCATTTATTTGTTTTTCATAGGAAAGCCCATAACAGTGGTGAAGACTCAGATCTAAAGCAAAGGAGGAGGTAAAAAAAAAATAAATAAAAAAAAAAAAACTGGAAGGAGAGTCAGAGAGAAGGAGGAAAGTTTAGCAGATTAGCAATACTCAGTGTGTTCAGAGTTGAGGCAAGAATGGGAGGATTCTTTTTTTTCTCTCAAAAATCAATTTTGGCTTCAACTGATTCTCAGTCTTCCATTCTGTTGTATCCTTAGACATTTTTCTTTTTTCTGCTCCTTTGTGTCTCAGAAGAGCTGTCTCAGTTACCTATTGCCATATTATAAACCACTCCAAGACCTGATAGCTTAAAGCAACAACAACCATATTTATCTTGTATAATTCTGTCAATTGAACAGGAAGTTTTTTAGCTAGTCTTGCTCAGGGTCTCAGGAGGCTGTGGTCAGTTGGCAGCTGAGGCTGTGTTATCCAGGGACCTTTCTCCTGTTGGCATTTGGCAGAATGGCGGGAGGCCTGGGACCTCGCTGCATGGTCTCTCCACGTGGCTAGCTGGGGCTTCTTTAGAGGACAGTTGGGAGGAAGCAGAAGCTAGCAGTCCAGTAAGGGCTAGTGCTGGAACTGGCAGACTATCACTTCCACCTCATTGTTTTGGTAAAATAAGTCACAGGACCAGTGTAAATTCAAGGGCTGGGGAAATAAACTCCACCTCCCTCGATGGGGTAAGGTGTGTGACAAGACTTTGTGTCCATATTTAGTCCACCGTGGGTGCTTATAGCTTTGCCATGTCAGAGTTCTGTTGGAAGTAATTGATTTTGTGGTCCTTTCTGGGAACACGGTGACATTTGCCTTCATCTGCTTTCATATTTCCCCTGCATTACCGTTTTCCTGAGCTGTAGACTCATTCAGATGTCTTTGTTCAGAAACACTGACTGGGCGAGGGACAATACAGTTCTTTATGTTTGGATAAGTAATTTTATTGCAAAATTAATTCCAAAGAACCAATTCAAACCTTTCTGAATTTTTTTTGTCATAAACATGGTTTTTTTTCTCTTTTGCTCTTATCATTTTGTCTTCAGGTCGCGTTCACGCTGTAACACAAGCAGTGGTAGTGAATCAGAAAATTCTAACAGAGAACACCGGAAAAAGAGGAACAGGTAATATCTGAATATCATAATTAACTGGCATTCTGAAATCAGAGGCTGTCACTGGTGGTAGAAGCTGTGTATCCTGTATATTGGTAAGCCTGGTTTTCTCATCTGTGTTTAAGAAGGAATCTGGCACTATTTTGAAGCACTTAGTTTAGTTTCTTATCTTTACAATAAGATGATTAAAGAATTTGACAATGAGGTTTCTTCGTGTTTTAAACAAAAAAGATGATAATTCCATATTTAGCTACAATCTGTAGTGAATTTTTCTAAGGCTAGTAAGAAAGTTTACCATTTGTAGTGAGATTTCTCCCCTGAACTTTTAACGTGGTATTGCTATTATTTTATGCAACCAATAATGAGAGACTTGTTTCATAGATCCCACAGTTTCAGGCTCACGTATATATACATGCACATTCGTGTTTACATTCATGCCAGGCACCCCCAGATGAGTAAATGCAGTTAGTTCATATCTGTAAGGCACATTTTTAAGAGCTTATTAAAAACATCATTTATTAACAACATGTAATCAGTATTACTGGGGTCTTAATATATTAATCAGTTCTCCCTAGTTCCAAAATATTTATCTGAAAAGAACAAATACATGTGATTAATGAAAAGAGTACCAGGTTGGGAGATAGATTTAGTTGCCAGTTTCTAATTCAGTGGTTCTCAACTGGGGGAATTTTGTCATCCTTGTCCCCTCCCTGAAACGTTTGGCAATGTCCAGGGACATTTTTTATTGTTATGATTGGGTGTGTTGAGGGGTTGCACCAGGCCAGGGATACTGTCAAACATCCTACGATGCACGGGACAGCTCCTGACAACAAAGTATCAAGTACAAAAATGTGTCAGTGGTGCCGTTGTTGAGAAACCTGTTTTCACCTAACGCGGAAGTCTGGCCTGGTTGCTTTACTTTTCTGGGCCATCTTTGTCTCTTCTGTAAAATGAAGAGGTTGGATTAGATAATCTCCAAAGTACTTCTTTAGTGCTTAGAGCCCTTGTGCTTGGCACAAATTGAATTGGCCACCCTCGCCTACTCTAAAGACTGTGCAATAATAGCACAGACAGCATTGTAAGTGTGGACCATTTTCTTAGGAAAGCTTTCTATGTGGAGCCTTCTTATGGGATAGAATTACCCTAGATAGATGTGGGCTCTCAATGTGTTATGACATCTTTCTCAAGGAAATGATTTCAGTTTCTTCATCTGTAAAAACCCAAGTGCACGAGCTCTCCCTTAGGTACCCTCTTCCTGCTCTAAAATTTAATATTTCTACACAAACAACGTAAAGCAAGAAAATCTTTTTTGCTATTTAAAACTGCTTGATCAAACCAGGATCTTAACAAATCTATTTCTGTTTTTGCTTGATGTATTCTAAATTATGCTCATAGATGCACTATTCTCAACTATTCAGAAGGTGGCTCATTTAAAAACAGTGTCCTTTGGGGCCAGAAGTACTCAGAGTGACATTTGCTGTTGAAACGCTAGTGAAAGTTGCTGTCAAATCTTTAAATTGCTTATCAGTGATCTGCTTGCGCTGGCTTTAATATTCCTTGTGGGTGTTTTCTCCCTTAAGATTTTCTTCTTCCTCCTCCTCCATGGGCAGATTTTTAGATTGGCTTTCTTGTACTGTGCAGGAAATATGGTTTAGAATGACGATGGCTCTGACTGTTTAAATGCTAATACACTTTGTAAGGCGAGTAATGAGAAATAGCTTTCAAAACTCACTCTGACATATTTCATGCGAAGGATCCAACAGGGTTTCACAGTCGTTTATTTTACCTGTAGAAATATTGCCCTAGGGTTACATAAGTTGCCTGTGTCTGCAGAAGATGCGGTCTAGAGTCTAGCTCTCAAGAGCATAGCAAAAAGTAGGCAGAGGGAGAAATGTGTATTTCAGTTCTGACCCCCCCTTCTGCAAATTCTGGTGCAGCAGGTGACAGTATGCGGAGAAAGATGGTGCAAACGCATCGCGCTGCCTCTGGGTGCTGCTTACCCCCATGCTATGCTACTGCTAACCCCACAATACCATTATTAGCCTTTTAAGTTTTACCAGAACCTACTTGTTCCATATCAGGATGCATAAGTCTAAGTATTTAAACTGCAGTTTCTATAATAGTTATAACACCTAAGATGACGGAGAGTCCTTATTGCTCCCTCAGTTTCTCTGCTGACATCCTCATCTCCTTCTCTGTCCTCTTGCTTCCCTCCTCATGCCTTCTATCACATTATTTCCCTGACCCAGTTCCTTTCTCTCCCCTAGGCTTCTTTCCCACACTTTCTTCTTTCCCTCTGTTTTCCCTTAATTCTCTCTCTGCTGAGAAACCAGTGGTGTGTCACAAAATAATCTGAGGATTCCAGTCAGGGTCTTGGTTTTGCCATGTGCTGATATTTGATCTTGGGCAACTCATCCAACCAATTCACATCTTAGTTTTCCTGTCCCGACAGTGGGGGTGGGGTGTATAGCAACTGATTTAATTTGTTGAATGAGTTACTGTAAAGATCAAAGAAAATCTAAGAGGTGAGAGTGCTCTTGGGTATTGAGCCTCATGGTCCTATTCTCAGTTCTGGAGTTACTGCCTCTTCTTCACCTGTTATCTCCTCCACCCGCCTTCTAGCCATTTTTACTTTTCTTTTGGTCCGGTCGTCCATTCTCCTACCTTTCCTAACTTTACACATTTAGTTATTTTCACACCAGGCATTTGTGGGTAGGTTTTAGAGGTCTCATAACACCATGAAATAGTATGAAGACTGTGTGTGCTTCAAGTGCACAATTTTCTACGGGGTCTGTAGCTTTTATCAGATTCTGAAGGGGGTGTTTATATGACCTCCAAAAAGTTATGAAATATTCATTGTGATCTAAATTGTAAAGGATAGGTTGGTATTGGGAAATTAAATGATGTTTCAGTTCCATGGTAGGATTAAAAGCTAAAATGCTTCAACTTTCCTTAGTGATTACTTACTTTGCTCTACTGACTTGCAAACCATTGTGAAACAGTTGGTTCAATTAAGCTCATCACGTTGGGAGCCTACCTAGCACAAGACACTACACAGTTAATAACCTATGTGAACATTAGATAGTATTTGCTTTGACTAGTTGGAAGTTTGAATCTTGTCCCTGAGATCAGAAGTGTCAGCCAGCTTCTCTATAGGTTTGAGCTCATGGGCTGTGCCCTGAATTTTTTCCAGGGCATATGCGGAAGGAGGCCCTAGGAAGTAGACTTAGCAGAGTGAAACATTTCGTGAACCAGCTTTCCCTGAAGATACCTTGAGCTTAGTGAAATATCCTTGACACTCAAAGCAAGCGATCTGCAAAATTTCCCTTGTGCCATTGATCAAAATCAGCAGTCCTTTGAGCATTCACTGGGGAGAATCTCTGGATGACTCAGTCATTTGTTAGCTTCGATGTCTTGCCAGGCTCTTAGAATTTTGAAGTGGGAGATTTGGAGGGCTGGGTGACATGAAGAAGTAGTCTGGTATTTTTTTGCAACAACATACAAGTGGAAGTAACTCTGGGGCCTGAGAAGGATTAAAAGAGTAAGAAAAATGAGAGTTGTTCAGGGTAAGAGCAGGACTAGGGGAAATTGGCAACAGGGGACCATTTGAACCTTTCTCTAATTTTTTTCTTGGGATATTTGCATCATAAACACATGAGTCATTTATGTGGGGTTGTGTGTATATGTACGTGCAAATTAGGGAAGCCTGTGTTGTGAATTTAAACCCTGCTTTAAAGAGTTTTGTGGCTCTGGGCTGGTTACTGTACCCCTTGAATCTTCATTTCTCATGTGCAAAGTGGAATCATACCTGCCCTGCCTACCTCACAAGAGGTTTGTGAAGATCCAAGAGATAACGGATGTGCGTTGGAAAGTAGAAAGTGCCCTGCATAGGTAGATTCTATTAAATTAATCAGAATGTTTAGCACTGCTCAGTGTTATCTGAAGTTCCTGCAGTATCTGTAAAATAGGGCCCAGCTCCTCAAACAAAAAAGAAACATTTCTAACATGAATTTGTTCTGGCACAAATGTTGTTAAGAGTTTCTTCCTGCCTTTTAGATGTCTTTTAGGATCTGTTAGTCTATTGGTTAACTATTAGTGCCTGAATAGTCGAATAAGAGAGTTTTAAATATTTTAGCTTTGTTCCATAAGGTTTTTTATATTATTTTTCTAAAAAAAAAAAAAAAAAAAAAAAAGAAGAATAAAAACATCTGTAGCAGAAATTGGACACTCTACCTAGCAGGGATGATACATCTGAATAGGGCAAATCCTAGATCGTGATTTTGGTAGGATTTCGTTGTGAGAGTGGTTAAAAGAAAACCCCCATAACCTGATTGTCACCATACCATAGGGGAAAAAAAGTATTTGGAACGTTAGCAAACTTAAGCCAATGGACATTTCTTTCACATAGCCTGAAAATAGGTAACTGCTTCCTTGACAGGCATTGCCTCCTGTCCTGCCCCTGATTTAGGGGCTGCAAACAAGGTAAAAATTGTAGGTATGGAAAGGACAAATTCATACAAAGCCAGTGGAAACAGAAAGTGTTTACCACATCATAGGTGCAACGGTTTCTGAGTTCTACTTTAGACAGATTTAGACGTTTGATGTGGATGATTTAGGGCTTCCTGGGCATGATCGAAGGTGACAGAGACGGCTGCGGAAATGCGAAGCTGCACCAACGGAGGAGTGCAGTTACATGACCCAGTGAGGGTGAAACAGATTTAAAAATTATGAAAATAGGAGAGTTTAAAAGGGAAATTGTACCAAATGTAGTCTTTTGTAGCAGAGGGAGGATAAGCAATAAGTGGAGGAGACAGAAGTGTCTTGAAGAGCAAATAAGAATAATTTACTGGTGGTGGGAAAAGCAAATGAATTTTTTTCCTTGCTAGTCTGAAGGGAGTTTGTCAGCAGATGCCTAGAACCAACATAAATTTCCCTAGGGAAGAAAAACTGGGGAAAAAAAAATAAAGATTGCTTTACAGCAGGTGATCCAAAAATGAGTGCAGTTGATGAGAAACACAAGTTCACAGTCAGCTGGGACCTGCGGGTTTAGTTTTAGCAATAGAATGACCGTATGAAGCAGTTGTCTGGAACGTTGTGCTATAGTTGAAGAGTAGAGGTTTCTTTCAGTGTGTCTGACTGGCTTGGAAATAAAATGGAAATAGAGAAACATTGAGTTTTAAAACTAGAAAGGATCTTTGCAATAATTTTGTAGGTGAAGAAACTGAGACCTGACCAAAGAAGATAAGTGAGTTGGGCAAGGTCCCTGAATCAGATAATGACAGAGTTGGGAACTCTATTCCCATTGGTAAATCAGTGGCAGGACAGTGGGCAATGTTTGTCAAGGAAACAGCTACCTATTTTCAGGCTATGTGAAAAAAACCTCCACTGGTTTAAGTTTGCTAACATTCCAAACACGTTTTTCCCCCCAGGGTACAGGACGATAAAGTTCATTTTTTTTTTTTTAATCACTCAGAAGTAACGTGTATTGCTCGTATCATTTGAAGCTTCATTATACATTTGCTCTGTAAAACTTCTTAGGTTCAGCATTAAACGTGGTCTTTATCTCAGCAGATTAGAAGTGAATTAAGAACTGGTGTAAAGGAAGGTCCTATTAGGAACAAAACTACTAAAGGGAGAGGACGAAGTAAAACTCAGGGATTTATGTAATTTGTGTCATTCATTGGTAATGTGAAAAATTTTGCAGAAGAGGCAGAACTATAATTGGTAAGATAGGAAAGAAGAGACTAGGAATAGTCATTATCTTCATTATTACTATCAAACGATTATATGGCATTTCATCTTCAAAACCTTTGCAAACTTTAATTAAGTGTCAAAGGTAGTTAAAATCTAAATTGCATGGATAGTCTGGAAAAGTAGAGTGTTGAAGTTTGGTGAGACATGGAAGAAATATGAATACATTGGAATTCTTCTGTTCTGAAACATTGCTGGAATTTGCTCTATTCTAGAGCAACCCTCTTCCTTATACATTGCTTTTTAAAATAAGCCTTATTATGATATACTTCCTACTATAGCTGTTGACTCTATAGTTGTAGATGGGGAAATAGACAAAATATGATAAATGCTGGCTTACTGTATCAATGGAAAGAAACATTTGGTGTTTTTTTGAGGCTCACTTTTAAATGCAACATTTACAAATAAATAGATAGCCAATATAAATTACAGCAGGCTCTTCCCTCCCCCGCCTTGAGATTTTTATGGTTATGATGTAAGAGCACATTTTGGCTTTTTAAAAGGTACTACATCAATGCAATGCTTGCAGTATTTTATTCTTCATGATGTAAATCCATGTATCAAAATTAAAATACAGGAAAGGAGCAAAAAACCACTTGAATACTCTACATCTAAGAATAAATTAGACTTAAAAGTTAGAATCATTATGGGAGACATGTCTTTTTCATTTAAAGATTTCTTTGTTCATTCATATATAAACAAAATAGTTACCTCCTGCCTCTTAAGGACTGAGTGCTACAATATTCTTTTAGGGCTGGGATTTTTTTCTTTCCATGTAGCACCTGTGTTTTCTGGAGCAGTGCAGCAATGGAAGAAATAACACTTTCATTCGTGTAATGAGGCATCATTAACCAGAAGCCTTTTGTAAGGGTGTAATTTCAAACTCCATTACAGACTAAGGCAGCCACACCACCCATTATTCAGAAAAACGTGCTTCTGTTGTGACTCTCCAATGGGCTTTACATTTTTAATGAGTCTTGTTAGAATATTTATGAAACAGCATCACCAGTAGAGGGCATCTGTCTTTCAAATGTGTGGGTCACAAGGATATTAGCTGACAGGTTTTCTCTGCCCTCACTTTATTTTTTAAATTTTTTTCTCTTTTTTAAAATTTAATAATTTTTATTTCAAAATATTAAGGGGGTACAAGTGTTTTTGTTACATGGATCAGTTGTATGATGCTGAAGCCAGGGCTTTTAGGGTGCCTGTCACCAGAGGAGTGTACATTGTGCCCTCATCTTTAGGCTTTTCAATTAGAAAAGTCAAAGGTACTCATGTTATAATCTGAAATTATTTCCGATTTAGACCTTATCATTAGCAAGGTGCAGGAAATATATGTGCTTACATCTCAGGGGTTTTAATTTTTAATCATCAAAGTAAAATCCGAGTATGAAGGTAACCAGCTAAATCCCACAGTAGGTGAGAATGAACATACAGTATCGGTGCTTCCTTTTACGTGTCTATTCTGGGGAAAGTGTGTGTTTGCCTAAGGCAGGCCTCATCCTTGCTAGTAAGTTTGGTCTCTCAAAAGTTGAGATCCTGACTCCCTAATAAAAATGCTTCACATTGTAAAATTCAGTTCTGCCCATAAACTATGTATGTGGTAATTAGACTGCAGGAAACTGCAGTCTAAAAGACTCCAGGATTAGGAGTAGGACACCTGGGTTTTGCATCTGATCCTGGGCCCAGCAATCCAGGTGTGACTTCTGTAGTGGGGTAGATGCTGCCCTGCCAACCTGACACCTCCCCGTTGGCTGTCTCGTCCTAACCCTGACCTCTCAGTCCTGGGAGTGTCCAGAACTGCCCAGGCCAGGGGCCCATCCAGCAGCAGGCCAGGGGGTTTCTGACTGTCACATGATACATGGAAAGGCTTATAAGTGTAGGTTCTGGCCACAAAAATGTGTGTATGTATACCCCCCCACACATACACACGTTCATGTGCACACGTGTAGCCATGTGGCATTTTCCAATGGGATTATTTGTTTCAAAGACTGATTAATAATTTTCTCATATTTTTTCAGATATTTCTAATATTAAGGTCCATAGCAGTATATGTTTAATTTTAATTTACTCAGTACACGCTATGAGAGAGGGAACTACATCCTTTTTTTTTTTTTTTTTTTTTTGAGACAGAGTCTCGCTTTGTTGCCCGGGCTAGAGTGAGTGCCGTGGCGTCAGCCTAGCTCACAGCAACCTCAAACTCCTGAGCTCAAGCGATCCTCCTGTCTCAGCCTCCCGAGTAGCTGGGACTACAGGCATGCACCACTATGCCCAGCTAATTTTTTCTATATATATTTTAGTTGGCCAGATAATTTCTTTCTATTTTTTTAGTAGAGACGGGGGTCTCCCTCTTGCTCAGGCTGGTCTCGAACTCCTGACCTTGAGCGATCCACCCGACTCGGCCTCCCAGAGTGCTAGGATTACAGGCGTGAGCCACCGTGCCCGGCCTTACATTCTTAAATCTGTGAAAAATACCATGACTGTTTCCTGTTAATCTTCAAATAATAGCCTATTAGAAATGAAAACTTAAGTGAGGAAATACACATGCTTCAAAGGCTTCAAAATACACATGTTACAGATAATTTTTTACTTAACACAATTCCCCTTTAGTTTCTTCCGCATAAGGTGCTGTTCTTTTAACCTGAATTGCCTTTACTTTAAGTTCTGTGTGAAATGAATATTTGTCACCTGTCGCTAATTTGCGCTTATAACCCAGCTCAGATATCCACCCCACAGTCTATACTAAGTGCTGTAACAGAGGAATCAAAAGACATCTGTTCAGAGAGAGAGAGAATGTCTCCAAACGTGTCTGTTACTTCCACCTTTGTCCTGAAGCAGCTATGCTCATGCATTGTCAGTACTTGGGTGAGTCCCTAGCAATTCCCTGCTGCTCTCTCCACCCTGGGAGACAAACAGTCTGCAGCAGCTTCCTGAAGAGCTTACATAAATTGTAAGTTAAATATTCAAATAGCAGGTGTTTGGTTTTTGCAAGGAATACTCACCGCTTCACAGCATCACTGCAATGCATTTGAGACAGTATTTACACATGAATTAAGTAGTCGCTTCCCCTCTTCTCCCTCTTCTCCCCCAACACTGCACCTTGCTGTTAAAAAGCCTTGATACAGCAGAAGTCCAAAACTTCTGCAGGCTCAGTGTGGTCCATGCAGGGGTTTTATTAGGTCCATACAATGCTTTAAAATTTGGAAGTGGTTGTCAATACTTGAAACTTGGAAGAGGTCATTTTAAAATTCCAGATTTAGGGATTATCTTTTTTAAGAATGAGAAGATTTGGTAACACTGTCCTGTGATCTCATGGGGTGAGTGCCTACGCTCCCCAGTCCTTCCCGTTTCCCTTCTCACCTTCACAGTTGGTCCTTGCCTGGCACCTGGCCGCATCGCGTGTCCAGCCCTCAGTCCCTCTTCAGCACTGACCGCCACGGGCAGGATGGCGTGTGCTTGCTTGGCCGCTTGTGTGTGACGCCACCTTATCTAACCTTTTGTAGTTCTGGTATTCTAGCTTTAAAAATGGGAATTTTTTCTAGCACCTGTTGTTGATGAAAACTTTGACGATTAATGTGAATTATTAACATTTCAAAGTAAAATCGTTTATTGCTATTTTTATTAGCACATTTAAAAAAAATGACATTGTTTCACAGATTAAGATTGGCTCTATAGCAGATACCACTGTTTCTTTAGCCAAAACTTAAATGTATTTTAAAAGAGTTTTTATTCGCCACGTCTTTTTCTTAGAAAATTTTAAGTCAGAAGTCTGAAAATAACGTATATGTACATATTTAAAATGAATATTATGATATATACTTATATATGTCACACCTATGGATATATTAATCCGGTTATATATATTTTTAACTTTCAGTGATGATAATAAATTTTCTGCTTCTTAAATAAGTTTTACAAGCAAGCTTAGGATGAACCAAAAACAAGACACCGCGTATGTGGATGTTAACTTAAGATGAATGGTTTTTCTTTTCAGAATACGGCAGGAGAATGATATGGTTGATTCAGCGCCTCAGTGGGAAGCTGTGTTGAGGAGACAAAAGGAAAAGAATCAAGCAGACCCCAACAACAGGCGGTCCAGACACAGATCCCGCTCGTACGTGGACTCTCTCTATACCTTGATTCAAAAACAATGAGTTTAAGTAGCAAGTGGCTGCTAAAGTGTCTTCTAAAGTAGTTTAGCTCAGCCATGATTATCCCGTTGTTTTCATATTTACCTTCTTACATTTGTGACATTCATTAACTGTATTTGAAGCTGTAGAAGTTGGAGCACAGCCAAAATGAAATGTCATGAAGACAGGGCTATCAAAACCATATTTTTATGGTTTTAAACGAAAGCATAGATTCCACTGAATAAATAGGCATGGTCTCCTTTGTCATGGAGTCTGGCTGTTGGTGAAATACCTGCTGCTTCTCTCAATTTGAGTCTGCACAATTCTCTGAAGTCTTGTCCAGATTGAACCAGATGTGAATATCCTCTCATCAAATTACCATTTGTGAGCAGTAGTCAGTGAGTGATTCATTACACCCCAAGGCTGGGATGTGCGTGCTCCTCCTGTTGCTAGGCAATGCCATGTGTGAGCACAATGACCCCATAACAGTGAGATTGCCCGTCCCCCAAATTAGTTTTCTTTCAGCTGATAAAGTTTATATGTGGTGTTTTTTTAAATCTGTGCATCACCAAGATTTGGACACCCCCCCCCCCACCTCTCCATTTCCCAAAGCATATCTTTTAAAAGTGAACCAAGACTAAGTACAGATCCTTTTGTGATTGTGGGTGGTTAGATGTCTGGGGTTGATTACTCTTGGGAGGAGGGATTAAGGCCAAGTGTCTAAGATAAGGGAATGCAAGGATGTTGGGAGTGGTTGTGGAGACAGACTAGATAGTGGGTGGGGGTGGCTGTGAGGGGCCAGGCAGAAGGGCGACCGAGGGCAGCTGTGAGTACTAGGTAAGGTTAACTGAGGCCAGGAGAAGACTCTGCATGGTACACCCCAGGGCCTTTGTGCTGTGGGACACTAAGGGACACTTCTCAGTCTTAGAGATTTACCTTTTAAGTAGACGTTAACCCAGAGTGTGTAGATTTTTCTTTTTTTATCAGTAGTACATCATAATGAGTGATGACTATTTCTTTTGTGACAGAAAGCCTGCAAGGAGTGACTAAGCAGTATATACCCTTAACAGATTTATTTATTATTCTGTTATGTTTTTTTTGGGGGGGAACCTAATTATACTGTTGTTCAATTTTAAGCAGAAGCTAATAAAAAGTTTTTTGTCTTGATAGCACCTCCTCCCAACCCCATTAAAAAAGGATGATTTAAATATGAAAGAATCAGACCTCATTTAATATATAATAGTTTAACCAAAAGGCGCAGAGCCCAAGATCAGATCCAGCGTAGGCAGGGGTAAATCTTTTGCCGCCACGCTCTTACCTTTCCACGTGGAATGTTTTTCCATGGGAGACTTGTTACACGCAAAGTTTGGTCACTTGATATTAAATCTTAAAATAGCATTCAATTTTTCTAATCATTTCTAAAGCATTCTAAGTTCTGTTAAATGCCAGGAGTGCATTTCATTTATTAAAAAAATGGAAAAATAAAATAAAGTTAAGAAAAATCCTGTATATAAAATTTTTTTAGAGATGGGGTCTTGCCATGTTGCCAGGCTGGAGTGCAGTGGCTATTCATAAGCTTAATCCTGCTAATGATTAGCATGGGAGTTTTGACCTGTTCTGTTTCCACCCTGGGCTGGTTCAACCCTCCTTAGACAACCTGGTGGTCCCCTGCTTTTGGGAGGTCACCATACTGATGCTAAAGTTAGCACGGACACCTAGTTGGTATAGCACATGACAGCCCAGAACTCCTGGGCTCAAGCAATTCTCCTGCCTCAATGCCTGAGTAGCTGGGACTACAGGTATGTGCACAGCATAAATTTTGGAGAAGTCAAAAAACATTCCTGGAGACAATAGTATGGAACTATTCATTTATAAATAAAGTTGACAAATAGAATAATTCAAAGTTGTTGAGCATTACTATAATTCAGTTATATTTTGGGGCAAATACTCATACATAGGCCTGGGAATTTAATCATTTCTTGAGTGATCTGAGGTTCATTTAACAGCCTAAGGAATAAACTTTTTTTAATTGAGGCAATGAAGTGAAATTTACATATAGTCAAATGCTCTCATCTGAAGTGTACAGTTCAATGAATTCTGACAGATGTATACATAGTGTGTCCATTCTGCCAGTTGAGATGTAGACTGTTTCCATCATCCAGAAAGTTCCCTCATGGTCCTTCTAGTCGGTGCCCACCCCCACAGGCAACCACTGTTCTGATTTCTATCATCAGATTAGTTTTTGTCTCTATTGAACTTTATATAAATGTCATTACATAATATGCTCTTTTAAAATCTGGCTTCTTTCATGAAATAATGTTTTTGAGATCCATTCATGGTATCAGTGGCTACATAAATTTTTTGTATCAAATGCCACAATTTATCTGTCCATTCTCCTCTTGATGGACATTTGGATTGTTCCAGTTTTTGCCATTGTGTTAAAAGCTGCCATAGACATTCTGTGCGGGTTTATCTCTGGAATCTGTTCTCTTTTGGGTAAATACCTAGGAGTGGAATTTCTGGATTAGAGGGTATTTGCAGTTTAATTTTATAAGGAACAACCAAAATGATTTCCAAAGAGCTCATATCATTTTACACCCCATTAGCAATGTATGAGAGTTTTTATTCTGCCTCATTCTTGCTTATGTTTGGTTTTGTTGGTCATGTTAATTTTAACTATTCTAGTAGATTTGAAGTGGTATTCCATTGTGGTTTTAATTATTAGTAGCATTTCCATGATTACTAATATTATTAACCACGTTTGTGTGCTTATTGGTTATTCATATATCTTCATTTTTAAAGTATCCAAATTTTTGTCCATTTTGAATTGGGTTGTCCTTTTTTATTCATTTGTAAATTACTTATGTATTCTGGATAAAGTTTTTTTTCAGATATGTGTATCGTGAATACTTGCTCCCAGGGTGTGGTTTGCCTTTTCATGTTCTTAACATTCTTTTATGATGAGCAGATATTTTTAATTTTGATGAAGAGCAATCTATAATTTATTTCATTTATAGTTAAGAATTTTTTTCATATTAAGGAATATTTGGCTACCCTTTGGTCACAGATAGTCTTATATCTTTTTCTAGCAGTTTTATAGACTTTGCTCTTATATTTAGGTCTGTGATCTATCTGAAGTTAATTGTTGTGTTTGTGAGGTGGAGAGAGAGTTTTTTCCCACATGTCTATCCAGTTACTCCACTACCATTTTTGAAAAGATTGTCTTCATTGAGTTGTCTTGTGGCCTTGATTGAAAATCACTTGACTGCTTATATGTGGGCCAGTTTTTTTTCATTGATCTATTTGTCTATCCCATGTTGTCTTACTTACTATAGTTTTATAGTAAGACTTGCGGTATAAATTCTCCAATTTTGGCTTTCTTCTTTTTTTCCCCTAAGATTGCTTTAGCTATTTTAGGTCCTTTGCATTTCTTTGTAAAATTTTGGATCAGTTTGTCAGTTTTTACCACCTCTCCCACCAGAAAAAAAAAAGGCTTTAGATTAGGAGTATATTGAATCTATAGGTCAGTTTTGAGAAAATAAGTATCCTACCCATCCAGTTATCTTTAGCTCCTTTCAGCAATGTTTTATAGTTTTCAGTACAGTTATTACATTTATTTTATTACATTTGATTCTAAATATTTAATATTTTAATTGTATTGAGCTGTACATTTAAAAAATGTATTTTCCAATTGTTTGCTAGTATATAGAAAAATAAATGATTTTTTAAAGTACTGATGTTACATTTTGCCACCCTACAACCTTGTTGAATTCACTTATTAGCTCTAGAAGCTTGCCCATTTTTTTGTGGTTTCTTAGGATTTTCTACAGTTAAAATCATATTTTTTGTGGCTAGAGACAGTTTTCCTTGATGTATAATCTTTTTGCCTTTTATTCTGTTCCTTCCCTTATTGTTCTGGCTAGATCTTCTAGTACAGTGTTGAACAGAAGTGGTAAGAAAGCAGACGTCCTTGGCTGGCTTGCTTCCGGGGAAAGCATTCAGTATGTCACATTAAGTATGATGCTAGCTGTGAAATTGAGGAAGGTCCCTTCTATTCCTAGTTTGCTGAGTTAGTGAAGAGTTTATCATGAATGAGTTTTTAGTTTTGTTATAAGCCTTTTCTGCATCTGGTGAGATAATTGTATATGGGTTATGTTGATTTCATTAGTGGAGGAATTACATGGATTCAATTTTGAATGATGCATCATTGCGTTCCTAGGATAAGCCCCTTGTGGTCGTGATGTGTTATCCTTTTTGTATATTGCTGGATTCGGTATGGCATTATTTTAAGATTTTTTTTTTCTACGTTCATGAGAAAAATTGATCAGTAATTTTCTTGTAGGTCAGGTTTTTGGTAATAGTGTAATACTGCTCATTTAAAATAATTTGGGAAGTATTCTTTCTTCCTCTATTTTCTGAAGGAGTTAATGTAAAATTAGCATTTTTTTCTTATATATTTGATCTGATTCGCCAGTGAAATCATCTCTGCCTAGAATTTTCCTTGTGGAAAGCTTTAAATTACAAAATCAATTCTTTAAGCAGGTATTGGATGATTTGTATTTTCTGCTTGTTATGTGTAGGTTTTGGTAATTTGTGTTTTAAAAGGAATTTGTTCATTTTATCTAAGTTGTCAAATCTTTTAACAAAAACTTGTTCATATTCCTCATTATGTTTTTAACATTAGTGAAATCTGTTGAGACGTTGCCATTTTCATTCCTGATGTTGGTGATTTGTGTTTTCTCTCTTTTTTTTTTTTTTCCCTTAATCTAGTTATTTCAGGGAACCAGCCTTGGGTTTGTTGATTTTCTGTTATCTGTTATCTGCTTCATTGACTTCTACTCTTCATTATTTCTTTCTTTCTACTTACTATGTCTTTTGCCTGCTCTTCTTTTTTCATCATTTTAAGGTGACACTGATTTTAAATCTTTCTTCTTCTTTTTTTTTTGTTTATTTTTTTATTTTTTTGAGACAGAGTCTCACTCTGTTGCCTGGGCTAGAGTGCAGTGGCGTCAGCCTAGCTCACAGCAACCTCAAACTCCTGGGCTCAAGCGATCCTCTTGCCTCAGCCTCCCAAGTAGCTGGGACTACAGGCATGTGCCACCATGCCCAGCTAATTTTTTCTATATATTTTGATATATATTAGTTGTCCAGCTAATTTCTTTCTATTTTTTTAATAGAGACAGGGTCTCGCTCTTGCTCAGGCTGGTCTCGAACTCCCAAGCCCAAAAAATCTGCCTGCCTTGGCCTCCCAGAGTGCTAGGATTACAGGCGTGAGCCACCACACCTAGCCTCTTCTTTTTTAATATAAGCATAAATTTATAAATTCTCCCTTAAGGCCTGCATTAACTATTAATACATCTCAGATATTTTTAACATGTGTTGTTTTTATTATCATGCTGTTCAAAATGATTTTCAATTTCCCTTGTGATTTCTTTGATCATGGGTTTTATAGTTGTGTTTAATTTACAAATATTGGGGGATTTTCTAGATATCTCATTGTCATTAATTTCTAATTTAATTCCATTGTGGTAAGAGAAACTGTATGATTTTAATTTACTGAGACTTGTTTTAAGGCCTCGCATATGGTCTTCAATGATGAATGACCTGTGGACTTGAAAAGAGTTAATAGTCTCCGTCATTGGCTGTCAAATAGATCCAGTTAGCTGACAGTGTTCAGATAGTCTGTGTCTTTTCCAATTTATCTATTTTTCAAGCAGTCATTGAGAGACGAGTGTTAAAATCTCTAACAATGATTGTGGAATTGTCTGTTTTAGCCTTTAGTTCTGTCAAGTTTTCACTTCAAGTTACTTTGAAATTATGGTATCAGGTATATATTTGTGTGATTTTTTTTTTTTCCCCTTCCTGATGAATTGATCCTTTATTTTGATAATACCGCTTTCTCTGTATCCTCTGTACATGCGCATACTTGTGTATATCCATTACACCTTTCTCATGTTTACTGTTTGCATGGTATATATCCTTTTAATATTTTTACTTTAGGCCTACCTATGTCTTTATATTTAAAGTACATCTTTGTAGACAGCATGTAGTTGGTCTTACTGTTTTTTTAATCTAGCCTGACGATCCCTACCTTTTCAGTTGAATGTTTAGTGTATTTACTGTTAGCATAATTACTAATATTTTGAGACTTAAGTCTACCATCTTGCACTTTTTTTTTCCTATTTACTATATCTGATTTTTGTTGGTTTGTTGCTCCTTTCCTACATTATTTTGCATCAATTGAATATTTTTTGATATTGCGTTTTACTTTATTGATGTCTTACCTATACTTCGTTTATTATTTTTATTTGTTGGTCTCTTCATGGCTTACACTATGATTCCTTAACTTATCATATTTTTTAGGGTTACTATTTTAACATTTTATGTAAAATTTAGAAACCTTGGAAAAATGTAGTTCCATTTATCCCTCCCTTTGCACTATTGTCACATATTGTATTTTTGCTTGTTAGAAGCCCTAAATTACAGTGTTATTATCTTTGCTTAAACAGTGTGTTGTTATTTGAAAAAATTAAGAAAAGAGGAAGAAAAACTTTATAGTTATGGTGAGCAGAATAATGGCCCCTGAAACATGTCCATGTCTTAATCTCCATAACTTGTGACTATATTATGTTAGATGGCAAAGGAGAATTAGGAAGGCAGGTAGAATTGAGGTTGTTAATAAATGGACCCTCAGCTAGAGAGATTATCCTGGATTATCCAAGTAGGCCAGAAGTAATCAAAAGCATTCTTAAAAATGGAGGAGGGGACAGAAGAGGAAGTCGGAGTGATTCAATTTGAAAATGACTCAGCCTGCTGTTGCTGGCTATGAAGATGGAAGAAAGGGCCTTTGAGCCAAGTGTGTAGAAGTCGGAAAAAGTAAGAAAATGACTTTTCCTGGAGTCTCTGGAAAAGAACACAGCCCTGCCAACACCTTGATTTTTGCCTGGTAGCTTAACTCCTGGCCTCAAGTGATCCTCTCATCTCCCTCCCAATGCCAGCTTGAAAAATTAAAAAAAAAAAAAAATTAGCTAGGCATGGTGGCACAAACCTGTAGTCCTAGCTAGTCAGGAGGCTGAGGCAGGAGGATTGCTTGAGCTCAGGAGTTTGAGGTTATAGTGAGCTACATTGCACTCCAGCCTGACAACAGAGCAAGACCCTGTCTCTTAAAAATTGCATATCTTTCTGGAATTTATTTTTAAAGTAAACCATAATCCTGGTGCCACTTGGTGTTTGAAACAAACAAAAAAATTAAATCATAAAAAGATTTAGCAAATGTTTAAGATGACTTTGTAACTGGAACTTGTTTAACTGGATAGCTGATACAACCAAAGTGCAGTTAAGACAGAAAAAAATATATATTTGTGTGAAGAGTAGTTCATTCAGAAGTTCTGTGTAAATAAAAAGTATATTGAGAAAGAGCAAAAAAGGAAGCAAGAAGAACAATTCAAAAACTTTGCAGTGGTCCAGGTGAGAGATGGTTTTGGCTCAGAATAAATGGTGGTGGTGGAAATGCAGAGAAGTAGATGGATGTACATTTTGGAAGTAAAGCTGACAGGTTTGTAGTGTGAGAAGAATTTTGGGTGACTTAGTTTTTGAGCTGATCAACTGAGTGGGTAATCATGCTGTTTTACTGAGATGGAAAGGGATGGGCCAGGGATATGTGGGGAGATTCAAGCTTTCTGTTTTTGTTGGGTTTGAGATGCCAAATAGGCAATCAAATGGAAATTCAAGTGAGCAACTGAATAAAAGCATTATAAATGCAAAATGTTGAGTTACTTTTTATAGAACAAACTGGGCTCTTTTGAGTTATGACATCAAAACCTGAGGCTTATTGACAATTAAGAAAATTCCCGCTGGTGCTATTGTCAGACCTATGTTTGCATTGTGGGATGCCCAGTTTCAGCTATACCTGATCTCCACGACCTTCTTTCTCAACAGCAAGGGTGATATCATGCTTGTAAGATTTTGCTGAGTAGTGAGGTCACATGTACCAAGTGCCTGTGACAGAATAAATACTCATGGTGACAGGTACCTTTATTAGTGAGTTCCCAGCTCTCGGTTTATCTCTAGAAACACTACAAGGTATTTGATTTTTTCCCTTGAGATGAGAGGTGGTGGGAAGTGAAGAGACTAGAGCGGTCCAACTCGCATAAAGTCCTTTTTTTTTTTTTTTTTTTTTGAGACAGAGTCTCACTCTGTCGCCCAGGCTAGAGTGAGTGCCGTGGCGTCAGCCTAGCTCACAGCAACCTCAAACTCCTGGGCTTAAGCGATCCTACTGCCTCAGCCTCCCGAGTGGCTGGGACTACAGACATGCACCACCATGCCCGGCTAATTTTTTCTCTATATATTTTTAGTTGGCCATATAATTTCTTTCTATTTTTAGTAGAGACGGGGTCTCGCTCTTGCTCAGGCTGGTCTCGAACTCCTGACCTCGAGCGATCCACCCGCCTCGGCCTCCCAGAGTGCTAGGATTACAGGCGTGAGCCACCGCGCCCGGCCTCATAAAGTCCTTAAAGCCTAGAATTTGGTTCTGTGAGAATTGAGGAACCACTATAGCTTTCTTTAAAAGTAGAAACATGATTTTGAGCAGTATCTGAGGAAAGCAATTAAAATTGTTCTTCAATATGTATAAATCTATCTTCAGGTATAAAATATATAATACATAAAATATTTAAAATATATAAATATGCATCCTACATTAAAATATAATGCATATGTATATTTGAGCTCTCAGTAGATGACATTTTAAAGTCATCGTTCGATGCTAAGAAAGATCCAACTGAAATATTAAAAAATGCAGAATACCCACACCTTTGGCAACATGCCTGAAAAATGCTTCCTTGCCTTTGCATTACTTATTGGTGCAACTCTACATTCTCCTACCTAACCCAAATCAAGACGCCCTTAAGGTCCCAAATGACTGATACCCATCTAGAGGATCAACCGGTCTATCTAGAACATTTTCCAGCTACCCTCAACATGCTGTTCATGTTTACTATCATAAGGAATAAAGTCAGCTTTGTTGAAACTGCTTTTCTACATGGGTGAACCTTCACTCATTGGGATATTTGGAAGAGGCATTAAAGCTCAAACAATAGTTCTGGTAGGGTCAACTTGTGTGTAAGAGAAGGCTCGGGCTCCCTCTGGTGGTGATAATGTCTTACTATTTTTATTGAAAAATACTGGTAATGTGGATGCTGAGGTTGTCAGGGTGAAGTGATGTTCTCAGTTAAACACAAACAGGGTGGGAGGGGTGGTGGGGATGGGTAAACTCACAACTAATGGGTGCGGAGCACACTGTATGGGGGATGGGCACGCTTTTAGCTCTGGCTTGGGCGAGGCAAAGGCATTATATGAAACCAAAATATTTGTACACCCGTAATATTCTGAAATTTAAAAAAATAAATAAAAGAGTCAAAATAAAAGAAAAAAAAAAAAAACAGGAAACAAACCCACAAAACAGGACTCTGGTACATTAGATAAAGATTTAATATGAAGCACCTGGAAGTGGCTCCTGAGCTGTCTTCAGCAGCTGGGTTGAGCTCTGTGGCTTCTGAATGCTTCTTTAATTTGGAGGCGGAAGAAAGGAGAAGAGAAAGATGTCTCCTAATTAGATTTATTCTTGACACCCAGCAATGTGAGAAAGAATTACTGAGATATTTGTTAAGTGCTTTGAATCCTTAAATAAGGATGTTTTATAAACTTAACATATTTTCAACTCTAAATTTCCTTTTAGAGCAGTGGTCAGTATAAAGATGACAAAAATAATAAAAGTAAAATGCTGACATATTTATTATTTTACTTTTTAGTATTATATAGTATATAATATATAGTATTATATATGTTGAACATATTATGGTTTTTTTTAGATAATATAGTTGGAGAGTTTGGGGGATACAAAGATTATATATAATGATGGAGTTTAAATGCTTTGTAAATTTATGAAGTGCTTTTATTTTAGAGTTTTGGAAGAAGAGAAAGTGATTTGTAAATTATGTCTCATCAAACTAATTTCTATGATTAAAGTAGAATATTTCTGCAAATATTTAAATATTTAAAATGGAATATTTATGCCTTATACAAGGTATGGATGAGGGATGCTTTTGAAAAATATTGGACAAATATTGGCCTGCATGTTCATTTTCTATATAGTCTATCTGTGGGAAACTCAGGCTTCTATTTCCTTAGGAGCTTATTTGGAGAGTTTCAATAAAGCATCTACATAGTTAAGGGCCTTTTAATTAAGAAAAATGGCTATTAAAATTCCACAGCTTTCTAAATTCACAAGTTGATGTTGAGCTGCAGATCATGAGTTCATCGTAAATTATTGATTAAATGTGTGCAGATGTAAGCATAAAAATAATATATTCCTCATTAACATGTAGCTTGTGTTTACTTTTGTTAAATCACAGATGGTCTAGCAATCAGAGGAAATTAGCATTTTTTTAGCTTTGGAATTTTTTCTTGCCTTAAAACTGAAATTGCTGGCCATTTCAGAACCCAGTTCAGTTAAAAATATGACTATTGTGGTGCTGTAGACTAAATCCTGAATCTTTTAGGACCAATATTTATGACTAGAAGGACTGATGATCTCATTCATATTAAGATAACATTTCTGCTAATTCTGAGATGGGAGTGAAAGGCATTTCTTATGAAGTTATGACAGCAGTAATTTTTTTTAAAACATGTAAACACTCATTTGTTTCCTCTGATAATTAAGGTAAGAAATTCTCTTGGCTTAAAAAATAAAAAATCAGAAAAGAGAGAAAAGTATAAATAAAAAAAATAAAACTACGTGCAATTCCAGCACTCAGAACATCTACTGTTATGAGTTTTTTTAAATCTAGTTCATACTCATCTCTCACCACTAGGCCTGGTGTGGTGGTCACGGCATGCATGTTCTTCTTGACTCTCGTTGCTTTTTCTCATTCTCCTCTCTCCTCCCTAAAAGCATTTGGCTTTAAATTTCATGCCGCCAAATTATGCCACTTAACAAATCTCTTTTGTATTACTAGTTGTCATCAGCTGTACCCTGGGTCACTTTCCTCATTGAAGATTTAGTTCCTGCTATCATTGCTTTCTACAACATTATTTCAATATCCACATAATGTATCTTTACAGTAACAAGGCTCTCAGTTACACCACCCAACCGTAGCCACTTAATTCCAAGGTCATATCCTTGACTAGTGGTTTTCAACTGGGGAAAATTTTGTCCTCCCACCCCCAGAACATTTGGCAATGTATAGACTTTTTTGGTTGTCACACTGGGGAGGTGCTACTCATCATCCTACAATGCACAGGACAGCCTCCAACAACAAAGAATTATTACTCAAAATGTCAGTAGTGCTGTGGGCGAGAAACCCTGCTATAACTTGAAGACAGCTAATACCCTTACTATTGTACCTTCCTGAAATAAAAATAATTATCAATTAGAATAGCTTTCTAACCTAGATTTTATGTAATACTCTAGACCAGGGGTGGGGAACCGTTTCATGTTGGAAGGCCACATTAATTTAGCTGTAATCAAATAAGGCTGTATTCAAGAAACTTCAATTAGGTATACTTAAAAATGTACGTTATTCTGTAAAAATCTATATACTTAATAATTTCAAAAAATGAAAACTATTAATTGTAAAGTTAACCTTTTAATGACTTTGTGTCTTCTTTTTGTTGGAAAGCATTTGAGTATTTGGTTGCAGCATGGAGGTCCACAGTTGATCCTCTAGATGGGGATCAGTCATTTGTGACCTTAAGGGTGTGTTGATTTGGGTTAGATAGGAAAATGTAGATTTGCAACAAAAAGTGGTTGAAAAGCAAGAAAGCATTTTTCGGGCACATTGCCGAAGGCATGGGTATTCTGCATTTTTCCATATTTCAGTTGAATCTATCTTAGCATCAAACAGTGACTTTACAATGTCATCTACTGAGAGCTCAATCAATTCCATCTGTAGTGCTTTAGGTGCCTTGTTGATATCTACTAGGTGAGGCTGAATGCTAATTTGTGATGTCATGATTCTCAGTGAACTTTTCATTGTATTCTCCAATTAATAGGTCTATAATAGCTACATATTCTTCAACTATGTCATCCTGCTCATTAATGACCTTTGTTAACTGGGGAAAATGTTCACCTGAAATTTCCTTTTGAAGATGTGTTTTGGGAAAAAAAAGCTTTTTTTGAAATGCTTGGATTTTTTTGTCATGTATATAGACTTAGTTTTACCTTGCAAAGAAACATTCAAGTCATATTGTTTTGACATGATATCACAGAAATGCTGCATTCCTATAGATACTTTCTTTCAGTAATTAACATTGCTGATTCTGTTCTTCATAAAATTTAACAATCTGTTCTCTCAGAGATAAAACTTTGGCTAACACCTGTCCCTGCACTGGCCAGTGCACTTTAGAATAAAGCAAATGCTCACAGAATACCTCATTGTTTGCCTTTAGCATATTACAAAACTGATGATGCCGGGTCGCATTTGCAGGAATATTGTTAACAATACTTTTAACTTGTAGCAAAGTGTCACTTAAAATATTAACAGTAGCTTTAACACAGAGGTTTTGCTGATGCAGGATACAATGAAAAGAAATGAGAGTATCTGGATCTGTTAATACTTCTTTTTTATCTGTGCAGTAAACCCTTCATGTTTTCTTGTCATGGAAGGTGTACTGTCTGTACATACACTCAATAAATTTACCAATTCAGTCCAACTGCACAACATTTATCTTGAAAGTTGTTGAAGATAGCTATTCCCTGTATTGTTTGCAAGAGTGCCCAAAGCATATAACTCTTCGTAGCAAAGAAAATCTTGTTATGACCCAAATGAAGTATAAAATCTGTGCTGAGTCAGTTGTATCAGTTGATTCATCCAAAGTGATTGAATAATATATATTTTCCTTTTGAAGTATTGCATGGAGTTCTGTTAAGTTGAAGACTAATTCATGCTGCTGATCAGTTATAGTTCTCCTCGAAAGAGGCAATTGTACTTTGAAATGTTATAGGAATCTAAGCATTCTACAACTTCGACAATGCATTCTTTTACAATTTCTATATCGCTGAATGGCTTCCCTTTTCCCCCTAGTATATAAGCTACTCTGTAAGTTGCTTCAGTGGCATTATTTTCAGATATTGTTGCTGCCTGAAAGAATTGTCTTTGCTTTTGCTTTTCATCTTTTAATTTCCGCACTATGACCTTTCGTGCCGCTCCCTCTAATTTAAAATATTTGTGGTCCCTATGAGTGTTATAATGCTGATGAGCATTGAATTTAATGTTGACATTGCAGTATCACAAAGCAAGCAAATCATCTTATCTTTAGCAGAAACAAGATGATATTGCAATTCCCAATCCTCATTAAAAAGTCTATTTTCTTCTTCAGGGTTCTCTTGGTCTTCTTTGACATGATGGACTGTTAAGCAGACCGAATTAAAAAGTACTGTAGCGCTGTGTAACTATTCATCGATTCCACTTCAAACAGAAACACAGTGCACCCTTGTCAAAAGCTGATAACAGGCTGGTGTGCTCCACCCCCATAAACTCTCACCAACCAGCCTCGTGTGGTAGTGGCGCCAGTCAGGCAGGGAAAGTTAGAATGGAATCATGAGTGTAGCAGCTGTCACTTTAGCCCTTATGGCTTGCTAATGTTCTGATTGTGCTGGTCAATCTGGGAGGATTATTTTGTTGTAACTTATTTGGTATTTTAAATATGTTCATTTTAAAAATATAAAAGATGAACAAAAATGTATTAATAAAAATGAAAGAATTTGTTCTGTAAAATTTGTATTCAGTCAAAAATCTGCACTTAAGGACCTCAAAGGTCACATGTGGCCTTAAGGCGGCAGGTTCCCCACCTCTGCTTTAGGCTGTTGGGTTACTTTCTGTGAGAATCAGATGCTGGGGTATAGTTCCAACAGAACCATCATTCTCCCAGAATGGAATAACAGTTCAGTGCTTTTTAACATTGGCAACTTCTCTGACAGTATCATTTAATAGGTTAACATTATGTAGTTAATCAGACCAGCCAAATGTAGGAAACCTAGATTCCATACAGGAAATCCTTCTAAAGAGCAGTTTTTATGATTTTTTTTTAACATACAGTTTTATTCTCATAACAAAATCTATATTTAACAGTACCATACTTGGTCTAAGACCAAGGCTTCACCTCTTCTTCCTTATCTTCCATGTTTTGTCTCCATTTAAGTTGATTTAAAGGTCTTCATAATCAGATTTTTTTTTTTTTTTTTTTTTGCAAAAGAAAAACCATTTAGTCAATTCCATGGCTAGAAAGTAGCTTATTGTATTCTGTGGGATCATAAGGCCCTACCAGAATGCCTCAGTGGTGCCCGTATAACTGAGAAAAATGAAAGCATTGTGGATGTCATATGTTGAAAGTGATATTGAGTCCCCAAAATGCTAATAGAGATTAATAATGTAAAATTCCATAAGACAGAGTATATCAGTGGCTTTGCTTAGCTCCAGGCCTTTTAATTGTTAGAGTTTGAGTGCTTTCTTTGGGCCTATTGTTAGACCCTGGTTCTCTTGATGGGACTGATGAAAGCTTATTTTCTCACTAGGAAAAAAAATCATTCTGTGGCAACAATTGCAGTGATAATAGATTTCTAGTGTTCATTGCTACATTGCAGAGTAATAGTTGATACAACAGAGAGTGGCAAACACATGAAGACTGATTTTTGTTTGGGGAAGTTAGTGGTATATTGTCTACTCAAGTAGTTCTTGGAGGAGAAAAGATTTGTGAGGTCAATAGTTAGGGATGGAGACGGGAATACAGAGGATGGCTGCAAAAGCCAAGGCCACAGATAGCTTGTAGCATTTGGGGGCCCAAGTTTTGAGGCGGAAATGCAACACCAGCCATGACATGAGATGGGTCATTGGTACGTAGTGTGTCACCTGGGCCATCCCATCAGTTGCTTTTCCCTTGTGGTTTTTGCCTTTACTAGGTAATCACAGATCATGTTGGGACTGTTTAGAATCAGGTGAGTTCTTTTGTCTTTATAAATACATACTAATAGGACCAGAAACAGAAGCCCCGAATCATTCTTCACTGTACAGTCACCACTGGAGGGTGTGTGGACATGGCCGTGCAAGTCTGAGCTCTTTCATTTAATGCAGCTTTGGTTATGAGTGGGTTTTATGTGATTTTTCTTCAGTGGCAGGGGCAGATAAATTACTTGGTGTCTTTGTACTAACTATCACATTAGCTCTCCCTGCCTAATGTTTACTTGTCTGGTCTCAGCTGGCAAATAAGAACTTCCCAGTCCGAAAACTATCAAAGTTAGCCATTAGGTTGCTAGATGAAGCATGTTTGCTAAGATGAGTGTTGTTTTCTCCATTTATAGGAGAAGCCCTGACATCCAAGCAAAAGAAGAGTTATGGAAGCATATTCAGTGAGTACTGGGTTTTGTTTTTTTCATTGTTTTAAAACCCATGTAGTTTTTTTTTTTTTTTTTTTGAGACAGAGTCTCGCTCTGTTGCCCGGGCTAGAGTGCCGTGGTGTCAAGCTCACAGCAACCTCAAACTCCTGGGCTTAAGCAATCCTTCTGCCTCAGCCTCCCGAGTAGCTGGGACTACAGGCATGCACCACCATGCCCGGCTAATTTTTTTTTGTATATATTTTTAGCTGTCCAGATCATTTCTGTCTATTTTTAGTAGAGACGGGGTCTCGCTCTTGCTTAGACTGGTCTCGAACTCCTGACCTGGAGCGATCCTCCCGCCTCGGCCTCCCAGAGTGCTAGGATTACAGGCGTGAGCCACCACGCCCGGCCAAAAACCCACGTAGTTTTAATGCAGCTATAAGACAGACCCCTGATACCGAGAGGCAGCCTCAGGCTGAAGCCCGCCAAATAGTCTTCACTGTCATCATCTTTTTGTGTGTGTGTGTGTGTGTGTGTGTGTGTGTGTGTGTTAAATTCTTTTTATTTTTTTTTAAATTTTTTGTTTGTTTTTCAGCTCATTATGGGGGTGCAAAAGATCAGGCTATATACATTGCCCATGCCTCCCCATCCCCCCGAGTCTGAGCTTCAGTTGTGTCCATTCCCTAGACAGTGCACATCACACTCATCATGTAGGTGTGCACCCCTCCCCTCCCCCACCTCACCCCCCCAGTCAGAACTTCAAGCGTGTCCATTCCCCAGGCAGTGCGCATCACACTCAACAAGTAGGTACACACCCATCCCTTCCACCCAGCCCCGACCTCTGTCCGATACCCAATTGGTGTTATTCCCAAATGTACACTCAGGGAAACCAGTTTGCTGGTGAGTACATGTGGTGCTTATTTTTCCATTCTTGGGATACTTCACTTAATAGAATGGGTTCCAGCTCTCTCCAGGAGAACCAAAGAGATGCCATATCGCCATTATTTCTAATAGTTGAGTAATACTCCATGGTATACATATACCACATTTTGCTAATCCATTCATGAATTGATGGGCATTTGGGTTGTTTCCACATCTTTGCAATTGTGAATTGTGCTGCTTATAAACATTTGGGTGCAGGTGTCTTTTTTATAGAATGACTTTTGTTCTTCTGGGTAGATGCCCAGTAATAGGATTGCTGGATCGAATGGTAGGTCTACTTGAATCTGTTTAAGGTATCTCCACATTGCTTTCCACAGGGGCTGCACTAGTTTACAGTCCCACCAGCAGTGTATGAGTGTACCTGTCTCTCCAACTGTCATCATCTTATGTGGAGCACAAGGTGTGGTGCCTTACCATGCAGCCGCCTGTCTACAGGCAGCCCTCCCACCTCCTCATTTAAGGTCATTTAGTTTTGCCTGTAAATGGACCTCAGACAGGCCAAAAAATTAGAAATAAATACCAAGGAAAACAAATTCAGAAGAAAAAAGACAACCACCACAGGGGAGAGAAGCAGATTTTACATAGAGAAATAGGGAGTGACTGAAGAGTCTAAATGTAGAAAAACTAAAGGCAAAAAAGCTACAGGAAAAGTTTTCCTTCTGTTTTTTTCTTGAACACATTCTAGTTTTCAAATCTTTGTTCCAGCTTATATTAGTTTTACTAACACTGTGTTTTGGGACAAGGTTACAAAGGGGACACTTAATCTTCTGATTATAAAAGATTAGCATTTATACCAGCATCACTACTATCATTTACTTGATTATTCCTTTCTAGAAAGGAACTTGTAGATCCATCTGGATTGTCAGAAGAACAATTAAGAGAGATTCCATACACTAAAATAGAGTGAGTATGTTTTTGAAAATCTTTTTACAAAAGTTTTATTAGTGTTTAGGAGTAATCCATTCTTACTCTTCAGTTGTTTCATGTAGTACTTTAATTTTTCTTTATATTTTAACCAAAATTAAAGGTGTCTGTATGGAAAGAAGTAGATAAGGGTGTATTAAAGCTAATTATTCTTATTGTGCACCACAATCACTGTCATCTCCCATTAGCGCCTATTTGTATGTGGTAGGTACAAAGGAACTTTTGATGATAAATGTCAGTTTTAAAATAATTTTTTTTCCGAGATATTCATTGATTGGTAACAAAGTTTATTTTTATCCATTATTTTAAAACCAAAAGAATTATGCTGACCACAAAACTCTTGTCATGTAAGCCCAATCCAATCCCTACCTTACAACTAGCATATCTGAACAGGCTTCGGGAAAGCATAACAGGATTTCCTAAGTCACCAGTCAGTATAGGATGCACTATACCTATTTACTGTTTTCTGCCTTGCTATGTAATTAATTGGTTAAAAGGAAGTGAGTGCCTGCTTTACTTTGCTTCTGCAACCCATGCTGCTTTCCCACCCCAGTCAAATAGCAGGTTGGTACACCCCAGCTACCCTCTGCCCCCATCTTTAGGTGAATTCTTTTTTTATTATTAAGGTATATTGACCAATAAAAATTGTATATGTTTTGATATATGTATACATTGTGAAATTATTAAACTAATTACCCTATTTATCACCTCACATACTTTTTTTTTTTGGTGGTGAGAACATTTAGGATCTACTCGTAGCAATTTTCAAATAAAGATTGAATTCTTAATGACAGGCTACTTAGTAGCTAGGCCAATGACCAACTTTTTCTGAGAGGAATGCCATTTTGTCTGCACTCTAGAATTTTTTTTTCTTCCACACTGCTAAAAAGAATTCAACCATGGGGAATAATTTCATTTAAAGTTTGGTGGTTAAAAAATACACACACACACACACACATATATATAAAGAGTTCATTTTCACATATGGTCATGGGAGCATTTTTGTTAACTTGTAAAATTTGTCACTCAGTCTTTCAAAGCCCACAGGAGTCAAATTCTTTTTGAAACTCTGAAAGTTGTCATTCTTTTTTGTGGTTTCAATATTGAGGAAGAACTCCAAATTATCCCGTTCTGACTTGCAGGGTGTGTTCTCATGTTTTCTGGTTGCTCGTTCAGGACTCAAGGTGACCCGGTCCGCATCCGGCACTCGCACTCGCCGCGGAGTTACCGCCAGTACCGCCGGTCCCAGTGCTCGGACGGAGAGCGCTCGGTTCTCTCGGAAGTGAAGTAAGTGGCCCGAGCACGCCGGCACCGCCAGGGCTCCGGGACAGCACAGTGCTGATGGAAATGTTCTCCTTCTACACTGTAGCCCTATTCCAACCTCATTTCTCATTCCAATCATTAATTCTAAAACTCACTCTCTGCAGTTCAAAAACGGAACTTGTCCCGCCACTTCCGGTGACCCGTTCCTCAGACGCTCAGGGTTCCGGTGGCTCCACCGTTCATCAGGTCAGTAATAATGAGGTCGTAAGGAGGTGGTGTACTGTTGACAATTTTGAGAAGCTTTTTGTGCTTTGGTAAGGTAGGGCGGTGAATCTTTAACTTCCTTCCGAGATTCTGTATTTTAAAAGAACATGTAGGAAACACGGAAAGAGAAGGAAGGAGGAGTGCGGGGCCCGGAGCCAGGGCACAGCTGGGAAGAGTTATGTTAGCAGTGAGAGGTACAGGTAGTGGGGTGAAGCCCAGGATAACAAAGATTGTAAGATTCTTTGGAGCCAGAATAAAGAAACAATAGCTTCAATAATCAAAAACAAGCAAACAAAAAACCATTTAGGTATTTTTTGGGCCAGAGAAACAAAGAGAAAAGTGATAGACTCAGATGGGCAGATGTGCTATTGTGAACTGACAGAAAAATTACTCAAGTCCTATTTTATTTCTGTGTTCTCCATCAAGGAAAATTACTTTTATTCTGGAAATGTTTTTAAAACGTAGTTAAAAAGGAATTCAAGGACATGGAGCACCTAGTTGCCTTAACAAAGTCAATTTAACACTCAGCTGAATTAGGTGTGTCAGGGGAGCAAACATAATTCAAGAAGGTGTTTGACACCATTTCTCATGGTATATTTTTTAAAAAGATGGAAAAAAATGTAGGCTGAGTGAGACAGTTGGATGGATTTATATCTGGTTAAACAACCACTCTAAAAACAAAGTTGATGTTTCTATGATGGATCAGTGTCAGCCTGTTGTTTGCAGTGTTGTGGTTTTCAGTCTTGTTTGAATCACAGATTCCTTAGAAAAGCCAGCCATAATTACTGTTTCTTGCCCCATAAAAATGTATGTAAGCAATTATACAGCTTTGCATAGAAATTCAGGGAGTTCATGGACAGCCTAAGAAGCCTGGGCCTAAGCAGTGCCCGTCATGTGCTGCACAATTTGCCCTGCCTCATTTTTATCAGTGACTTGAGCAAGGCCTGTGCTAATTTAGGTTAGTTCCCTAGAAACAGACTCTGAGGTGGGGATTCTGAGGTAGGAAATTTATTGGAAGGTGCCCTCAGGATCAACACGTGTTGGGGAGTGAAAGACAGGTATAGGCAGAAGAGTTGAACTGTGTAATACAGTCCCACCAAAAGTCATCAGTTGATCCCAAAGGGAGCTCTAGAGCTCTGAGATGGCCCTTCAGATTCATCCCACCTTGACACAAGGGGGTTGAATTTCCATACCCTCACTGTCACCATGTAGCAGTCATTTGATAAGGTACCCCTGGGACGGGGCATGGCCTTGGGATCGGGGTTCAGTTTTGAGCTGCACAGTAGCCTAACACTCCCAGCTGCTGGGAGAATGAATGCCTCAGTCTGGAATGGAGGTCTGAGCAGTTAACACAGCTATTACAATCTGCATGTTGGATTAGATAAAATCTGGGTAGCTAATAGGCTGTCCAAACAGACAACTTGTTTCAAGTTGGTAGCACTTTTTCAAAAATTCTATTTATGACTAATTGTTTAGGCTTTGCATTCAAACTGACCTGCATTATTTGTATCTCCTCATCGCCATAACTTGTATGACTTTGAGCATCCCATTTAACTTCTAAGCCTCACTTTCTTTCTTTTTAAAAATTTATTATTTTTAATTACTGTGGTTACTTAATAGTATATCCTTTATAGGGTACATTTGATGTTTTGATACAGGCATACAATGTGAATTAATCAAGTCAGGGTAATTGGGGTATCCATCACCTCAGGCATTTAACATTCCTGTGTGTCAGGAACATTTAAATTCTACTCTTTTAGTTATTTTAAAGTATACCCTAACTTATTGATTACCATCAATTTCTATACAATGTAGACAGCCTACCTCTTAGGGTTACTGTGATGATTTATAAGCAGTTATCTGTCAGAGGTTTTTTGTTTTTTTTTTTTTGGTCTTAAATTTTAGATAGTCTCAATATAAATAGGAATTTTTAATTTATTGTATTTTTGCTTTTCCAACTACTCTATACTCCTTAACTCTACTTCCTCACCATCACTCAGGAATTTTAGAATCTATTCACATTTTAAGTTGAAAGATAAGCTGTTGCTTTGCTGGACACAAGAATAGCTCACATGCATCTTCTGATCAATGGCACTGATTCTAGGCCCATCTCTGGGACACCTTTGCTTTTAAATTCAACAAATCCAAGCAATCAGCAAACTACAGCCCATGGGCCACATCTAGTCTGCTGCCTGTTTTTGTACAGTCCAGGAGCTAATAATGGTTTTTACACTTCTAAAGGGTTTTTAAAAACAAACAGTAATACGTGACACAGACAGGATATAGTGTACTACCTGGCTCTTTCCAAAAAATGTTTGCTGAACTGGGCCTAAACATATAATATATAAAAGTAAACAGGTAAAACAATTAAAAATTAAGTAAGTAGGCATTATGAAGAAACAAAGTCCTGAGCTAGAGAATCAACAGGGTGACCTCATTTTAGATAGGTAGGGTGGCCAGAAAAGCCATCTCAGAAAGTGCCATTTAAAGCCGAGCCCTAGAAGGTAAGGAACCAGCCATGTGGGTGGCACAAGGCTGATCTAAGCAGAGGGAAAAACATGGGGAAAATGCTGACTGTGGAAAGGCCCTGGGTATTTGAGGAGCTGAAGGACCCATATGGACTGAGCATAATAAGGGGGGGCGGGGAGGTAACCCAAAGCCTTAAAGGCTATGGGAAAAAGGTTTGGATTTTAGTTTATTCTAAGTGCCAAAAAGAAGCCATTAATCTGGCTGCCACGTGGGGGAGCTGGAATGACCAATGGAAGCAGGAAAGTTGCGCTTCCTAAGTTCCACCATGGTGCCAGACTTCTGGCAGTGGCATGCCCTACACCTCATCTGGCCTTTTCACGCAAAGGCTGGGGTAGATTAGGGACTTGATTCGACTTACTTCCTTCTGGTCTGCAGACAGAGGGGACAGACTCAATGCTAGACAAACCCACGTGTTTGTTTTAGATCACCTCCTAGCTCCTTTTCTGGTGATTCTCTTGCTGTTGTCTCTATTCTCTCACATGCACTAGTTTCCTCTTCAGACAACCTCTAGCAACCTAGAATATCCTGAAGATTGATTCATACTTCCTGTGCTCGGCAGACTTGCTATTCCACTGGTGCTTCTTTGAACTGAACGTCAGTAAAACAAATTAAGCAAGTCCTAGGGCGAACGATTCCTTCTTAAAGCGTAATTTGTATTTAGCCCAAATGAATCTCAAAATAATAGAATTCTGACAGTATAACCCATTATGTGTGGAGATACACTTTTGGGCAAGGAAACATGTGCTTGTGGCGTGGGGAACCTGCGCCTCGGGGCCACACGTGGCTTTCTGGATCCTTGAGTGCGGCTTTTTGACGGAACCCAAATCTTAAAGAACAAATCCTTTTCATAAAGGATTTTATTACTTGGAGGTAAGAGCAGGAGGAGTGAGCAGAGAAGGGAGCTGTTGTGTACTGTTAGTGCCATTTTCAGGGTCCCCACCTATGGCTATAAATGTATACGACCTAATCCCAGAAGTACTGGATGTGGCTTGCAGGCTCTGGTAACTCAGCTCCCCTTTTCTTCAACATGGGGCCGCTCATATTACAAGACCTCTCCAGTCCTCTGACCTCAAATGACAGGTATCTCTATTCCCAAGACATCATTGCATTCAGTGGCTCCTGAAAATACAATCAGGGGATTAAAAATTACCCAACTCTCCATTCTCTTAATCTCTGCCCTTGCCTGGAAAAGTGGGAAGGTTGAAAGCCTGATTTAGAAATTATCTACTCAGGGACACTTATTTGGGTTAATTATGCCTAATTTTCATGAATAAAATTCTCATACACACTACTGTCAGACTTAACTATATTAAGCAACAAAGATTAAACACATAAACTGTTTATTTTCTCTTATCTATTTAGAGGGAATATTTGAACAGCTTCTGGTATTATATATTTTTGAGTTACACCTTGGTATCTTAAATGTAAGAAAAACTTTAGTTTTTGATGTTTTAATAAAAATACTTGATTTGGCTATACTTCCTTCTTAATCTTTTTTTCAAATATATTTTTAGAGAAGAAACGGATCTAAAGACAGCCTGATTGAAGAAAAGTCTCAGACATCCACAAACAATGTAGCTGGGAAACACACAGCAAAAACAATAAAAACTGTCCAAGCTTCCCGCCTCAAGCTAGAGACTTGATCATGGAGAAGGGCCAGGGATTGGGGTGGAAAGAGTGTCTGTGCCACTGGTACTTTTGAAACTGTGAATTAGGTTATTTTATTCAAATATCTTGGACCTGCAAGTGTCTTTAGCATCTTTTGATTCCTTTAAAGGTTAAGCTACAGCATACTTGTGCTGAAGGGCCTTTTTAACTGGAAGGATAGTTTTGTAAAAGTTCACTTGATGCCACATTTTCCTTCCTGAAACAAAGTATCTTGTGCCTGCATCTGCCACTACCAAGACCTGATGCTTCTGATCAAGGTTCTGGAATTCTGGACTGCAGCTCGCTTGTTGTGCAATACTACGCCAAGTGGAAGAAGTCTTCCCAACTCTGGGTGATTCTCAGAGTGGCCAGATGCACAAGGACTGAGGCTTCACTTTCAGACTGCAAATACTTTTATTCCTATAAGTATTAAGTTCTTTGTAATACTGTTATTTTGTGGTGTTACGTTCTACCAGTTATTTACAAATGATGTAAAAAGCTTTGTTAAGTGTCGCTTTTAATTTCTTAAGTGTCCTTGTGTTTTCAGAAAAAAAGAAAAGGCTAAGTGTGGATTTCAGTTAACCTTAGATTGTCAACCTCAAATGGTCCTTTCACCCGCCCTGGCCATCTAACTTGCCCGCTCTCCCCAATGGCTACTTCAGACCTTTCCTCTCCCCAGATGACTTTGCAAATTACAGGGAAAGTATTTATGCAAGACATCTTTTATCTTCCCCCTTATCACATACAATCCTCTTCATAGCTGCCATCAACTCTAATCCCTTCCCTGTCCCTCCACCTGTGCTTTTGGAGGCCACCTCTTCCTTCTCAGGGTTTGTCTCTGCTCTCTCCTGTGTTAATGTATCCCACCTCTTTAAGCTAGATCCTTGCTACTTGGTTTGAAACTTGACCAAGATCCAAAAAATAAGCCACAACATTCACAACCACAAATCCCTCTCTAGCTGCTATTGTTTTTTCCTCCTATTCTCAGCTAATTTTCTTCAGAGGACTATCTTTGGTCAGTGCCCTGAATTCATCTAATCCCCATTTTAAACTATCTCTAATATGGATTCTTACTACTCCACTAAAATCACCATGTCATTAGATCCCAAGGAGATTTTAGGACTTGTAATGTTCCTTTTGCTTCTGTACTGTAACGCTGTTTCGCTCCTACCATTCAGACTATCCTTTGCAACTCATCCTATTCTACCTTGCCATTAGTTATTGAAGTTTCTCAAATTTCAGACCTAGGCCTTCTTCCTCCACCCCAGGCAGATCTCATTTTATACCCATGGCCTTAAGGGTAGACTACAGAGTTGTGTTCTACTGCCAGGAGAGTAACTTAAATTCAATTAGTTGTATGCCACTCACTAGCTAGATCCAGTGCCATTATGCTTGTGAATGTTCAAAGTGAGACACCCACCACTCATTATGAACACCTCCTAATTGGCTTTGCCCCCAAACTAGAAACACTTATTTAACTAATTTTGCCACTGTTCCAAGCTGGTCGGTCATCTCTTTCCTAAACAGTAGTGGCCTAATACAACCACTTACATCCCTTTTCTTACAAATCTGATTTCTTCCATGTATTTCCCTTGCATGCTTTAATAAAGCCTTAAGTAGTCTGGGTTCTTTACATACCTCTTTTAAGACTCCTAACAATCCCACCTCCCATAATAGCCACCTTACAAGGCTCATTAGGCACTCAATTCCAAAACAGGGCACTGAAGAGGGAAAGCAGCCAAAACTGTCACATGTATTGGACTCATGGTCATATCTTTTTTCTAGCCAAAGGTCTCTCCATGTCATTCCCCTAATTTTGTTTGCACCCCCCCCCCCACCAAGAAAAACCCTACCTTCGGTCTTAACTCTGCTTTCTCAGGTTTTCCCTGACTTGGTCAAATCTTACCATGGGATTCATCTCACGATGGATGGCAGTTTTGCATTTGTGATGACATTCCCTCCACTCAGCTGTAAGCTTCTAAAGAGAGGAACTGTGTTGTGCTTACCACTGTGTGCTCAGCTCCTAGTACTATCACTTTCAATAAAATCTTTTGAATGCTTGAACACACTATTTGTTCTTTCCTGCAAAGTTTAAGCCAACTTAAGTGAACATGAACAATCTAGTTGGAAAAAAAAAGTATGCAGTGAGTGCAGGTAAAGCACACGTGTGATCCAGAAATCACTTGTTCTATCATTAGTCACTGGAAGAAAGCACTTATTTCTCTTTGGGCCAAGCACAAGCTATCTTAAGGCTATCAATTATGGTAATAGCAGTTAATATTTTTTTTTTTTTTTTGAGACAAAGTCTCGCTCTGTTGCCCGGGCTAGAGTGAGTGCCGTGGCGTCAGTCTAGCTCACAGCAACCTCAAACTCCTGGGCTTAAGCGATCCTACTGCCTCAGCCTCCCGAGTAGCTGGGACTACAGGCATGCGCCACCATGCCCGGCTAATTTTTTGTATATATATATATTTTAGTTGTCCATATAATTTCTTTCTATTTTTGGTAGAGACGGGGTCTTGCTCTTGCTCAGGCTGGAGCAGTTAATATTGACTTTAACTGCTGAGTTTTAACAACATCTATGTTACTGGGGGAAAGGGGAAAAGAAACCCTTTAATTTTTCAGTAATAGCTACTTTCTGGCAGTTAATCACTTAAAACAAATCTCAAGCACATTAAAATATTTATTCATATCCCCCCTGTTTTAAATGTATGTTTATGGACCATTCAAAGGCAATTATTTCAGTACTCAGGCTCCTGGAAATTTTAAGCGATCCAGTCAACTCTCACGAAGATCAAATTTTCGAAATCCTCAACAAGGACATCCTAAGAGAAAAAAATACAGTACTCAATTTGACCAGCAAATATTTACATTTGTCACATCTCAATAAAAATAACTTGGTAATAAAACTCTCATTACATGCTTTTAAGTACTGCATGAGTTATGCATTTCCAGATTTGGCTCGAAATACCTGAAATTTGGCAGGTTTTAAAATCTAGCTACCACACAAAACGCAAATATTAAGAGATCCAGAATGCCAGTACTGTGTACATTTGTTCCTCTGGGATACTGAGAAAAAAAAACAAAACTGTCACAAAAAAAAGCTGGGAGGCCGTCCCATTTGCTGTTAATGTCATCTTGATAACTACAGATGTAGTAGTGCTAATACCAATGAGCCATTAATGCCAATTTAATACTAGAGAAAGCACCTCAATTTAAAAGGTGATGAAAGCCCCATTACAAAGTGCCTTATGGTGTAATTACAATATTACACTACCTTAAGTCACCTTGGTGTTCCCACGTGGTTCTCAGCCACAGTCCATGCTTCAAGCACCCATCTTCTACCTGAACAAAAATTAGTTAAAACTGGTTACAAGAAACCACATGCTTAACGCTGGCAGGCTCAAGATCACGTGTAAACAAAAGCATTAACTGTGACTTAAGCAGCTCCTACACCAAAGATACCAAATTTAAGGGCAGGAAAAGACTGCAAAGCATTTAATTTATGCCTTTTTTGACACCACATCCACTAGTTTCGAAAGTGAATGGGCAACACAAAGGCTACATTAAACTGAGTAAGGTCGGCTCCATCTACTGCATAAGGTTGCTGACTGGCCCAGAAATTAACCGTTCTGATAAAACGTTGAATGGGAACAATTTCTCTGCGGAGAAATTTCCTCCTATGGTTCAAAACCGACTTCGTAATGAAAACTAAAATGCAAAGTGTTTTAGATGGTTGGTTAAAATTCTCAGAAGCCCAAGGCAGCTGGCTTTTCTCGCACCATGAAAACTCACCTGCAGAATCGCCGATACTCAGTACCCGCAAAGTGCTGCACCTGGAAACGGTTTAAATCATCTACACCTTAAATGGCACTTTGCTTCTACACTGATTTTACACCGGGGCAGGGAAGGCATAAAGGCAGTTATACCGCGCAGCCTTTTTACTCACACGAAAAAAACCCCAAACAGCTTCCATTAAAAAACTCCCCGGCATACAATCGATGATCAATAAACACAAATCCATTTAACGACTCTCCCCATTTCCGGGCAAGGGGACGGAGGCCGAAGGCCGCCTACGGCCCTCCCGAGGCGCCCCGGAGATTGTGGCCGAGGCCAGGTCGCCGCCCTCCATGCGTCCGCGGTCAGAGACCCTAGGACGCCGCCGCGGACGCTTCGCCAGGCTCAGGGTGGCGGCGCCCCTGCCCGGCGCCGCGGCGTGGGAGCCCACGCGGCCCGGCCGAGCCAGCCGCCGGCACAGAGCGCCCAGCCCAAGCCTGCGAGGCAGGAAAGGCCGCGCCGCTTTCCCACAATGCTTTTCTACGAGTGGAAGCACCCACCGCCCGAGGGGCGCGGGGAGAACGGACTGTACCATCGGCCGCCGCACTCTCGTGAGACGCCGCCGTGTGGCGGGAGGGAGAAGTGCCCAGCGCGGGGCCGTGGGGTGCGTTTCCAAGCGGACAGAACCGAGGAGCGAGGTCTCCCAAGCTGAGACACCGTCGCGGTTGTGTGACCGGTTCTTTCGACGGAGAAGGAGGTTCTATCAAAGTGGGGAGTTCTAGCCATCCTTCCTCCCAGGGTCACGAGCTTGTGCTCGGCGCTGAGCAGGGGGCGTCACCCACAGGACTTCAGACCCCGAGTTTTGGGGGGCGACAGAGTTCACCGCCTCCAGCTGAGGAATAGTAAGGTCATTTACTCAAAAAATATGAAGTATTTACTATGCTCCAGGCTCTGTCCTCAGTGCCTGGGAATCAGGTGTGAATGAGACGGACAGGTTCCGTCTTACATTCTAGCTGAGTGAGAAAGACTAAACAGGTAAACCTGGGTCCTGTAGTTCCACACGGGGTGAGTGCCAGAGGGAAGCAAAAGAGGGTAAAGCGACAGAGCATCGCTGTCCCACGGAAACATAGTGCGAACCACGAATGTAATTTTAAATTTTCGAATTGCTACATTACAAAACGTATAAAGGAAGAGATTAAATTAATTTTAATAACCCAACATATATTAATTATTTCAACATGTAACCAATATGGAATTATTAATGAGATGTTTTGCATTCTTTTATTCTTACTAAGTCTTGAAAGTCCTGTGTACATTTTTAGTTATGCTTCCAGCATATTTCAGTTCAGACTAGGCACATTTCAAGCGCTCAGCAGCTCAGGGGGCTAGGGCAGCCACAGGACGATTGGAGGTGAACTTGGAGCAGAGTATGTGGGAGTGGTTATGCAAGATATGGGGACAGTGGGCCTTGGCCAGTGTGGCTGGAGCAGAATGAGGAATGCAGAGGGACAAGATGCATCTGAAGAGACAGACAGGAGCAAGTCACATAGGGCTTTGTACTTGCAATAAGGTGTTGGGATTTTATGTTGAAATTTTGTAGTTGATCAATAATCATTATAGAAATGAAGCAGATTGTTAGTCGGCTTTTTTTCCTGATAACTATGACTCCTTGAAGGGACAGGAATGGCAGTGAGACAATGTGTGGTTACAGCTAGGTCTCCTTGTTCCTGTAAGTTCCAGTAGAGATTCATCCAGAGACCACAGTTTCAGCACCTTTCTTTGTTTCTTTGAAGCCTACTACCAAAAAAAAAAAAAAAAAAAAAAAGGAAAAAGAGCTTAAAAAGCTTATCTCCAAACTCATCAGGTTGTGTACATACATTCAATATAGCTTTTTGTATCTCAGTCATTCCTCAATAAAGTGGTTTAAAGAAAAAAAAAGAGAAGGAAAAGATAATCCAGGCCCACAGTTCAGTAGTCATCACACAAGGGCTAGCCTGAATGATAACATAATTAACCTGGGGACAATGACCATGCAGAAGAGGTAAGTGTATAATGATTACAAGAAGTTAAATAACTCTGGACTTGCATTTGGAAGTCACTAACGTCTGGGCAAGAGAAAGGTTGGGAACAGAGGGCAATACCACCAAGACTGTCATTTAACGACACTGAAGGGTACAGTTTGGGGATTATAGCAAGCCTTAATCTCGCCTTCTTGCTATGGAAAGTCAGGGAGAGGAAATTTCCTTGGGCTGGGGCAGCCAGCAGATCTAGGTTTATATCTAGCTTAGACACTTGTTCCCTTAGGTAATGACCACCATTCTGAGACTGAGTTTCCTCATTTACAGGGTAATAACTATACACATGTGCTATATAGGTTAGTTTAAAGAATTAAGAAAGGTTTCTGGAATTATGTAGCACTGTGTGTGATACACAATGACATTTGATAAATGATTCAAATGAGCTAGGCTCTTCCTCTCACCCCACGTATGGAAACTTCTTGGATTGAGTTCTTAAGGAAGAAGGGGATATGCTGCTGTTTTTCTTTTAATGGCTTTACATTTTTGCTCCTGCTTTACTCTTTTCTTCCCTTTTCTTCCCTAAACTTTGGACAAGTCAAGAGTAGGTAGAGAAAAGGCATTTGTTCCAATTATTGGATTTGTGTTGGGTGTTAGGAAATCAGTTCTAATTTCTTCATCTTCCTGTTTGCTTTAACCTCACACATCCTGGCAAGCAAAACCCAATAACTAAGTACAGGTGAGCAGAAAGGACATGAGAAGAAGATAGGGGATATTTTCTATGTACTCGCCCCTTCACCCTTCCCTGTGGGGCTGAGGCATTGTGTAAGGATGTTCATACTACACACAGTGTTAGTGTAAACATGGAACAACCTCAGTTTGCCTGTGTGGTAGAATTTCCCTGTAAAGGCAGAATAGTGGTCACCCAAAGATATCAATGTCCTAATCCCCAGAATGCGTGAATATATTACATTACATAGCAAAAGGGGCTTTGCAGATATGATTAATATTTGGGGCCTTGAGATGGGGAGATAAAAATGGAAGAAGAAGGACAAAGAGTTAGGGATTCGGCAGAAGAGAAGGCAGGAGAAATGAGATGAGAGGGACCCATCCCTCCATTGCTGGCTTTGAAGTGGGAGGAAAGGGCCCACAGGCTAAAGAATATGGCAGCCTCCAGAAGCTGGGAATGGCCCTCAGCTGACAGTCAGCAGGGAAACAGGGACTTCGTTTCCACAACTGCATGGAACTGAATTATGTCAACACCTGAATGAGTGTAAAAACAAATTCTCCCCTAGAGTCTCCAGAAAAGAACATAGCCCTGCTAGTGCCTTGATTTTCACTCAGTGAGACTCATGGCGGACTTCTGTCCTATGGAACTGTGAGATAAGAAATTTGTGCTGTTTTAAGCTGCTAAATTTGTGTTAGTTTTTCCTGGCAGCAAGAGGAAACTAATATACCCTGTAAGGGGTGGAGAGTAAGTAAGCTTAATGTCTTACTACACTCTTGCTTGTCTCCCATTTTCTCATTAGGAGTGTGAATGAGGTTTTACATTGAAGCTATGCACATTTCATTTTAAAGCACTTAATCCACATGGAGCTGACTTTTGTTTATAGTGGGTGCTAGGGATCCAATTAGGTTTTTTCCATGTGGTTAACCTGTTGTTCTGAGACTGTTTTCAAATAGCCTATCCTTTCTACACACATCTACCATGCCACCATAGTCATATATCAAGGGTGTTGTTTTCTTTTTTTTTTTTGAATGGCTCTGTTTTTGTGCCGTTTATTCTGTCCCCCTGGTCAATTTGCCTATCCTGTGTCAATATTACACTGTCTTAATTACTATATTTTTATAATAAGTCTTGATATATGAAATGGCAGGTACTCTGCCTTCTCATATCCATTTCACCACCCAGACACCATGATCTCTTTCAGAAAAGGCTATTATTGTCCCTTTTCTCTTGCATGTAGTTTTTACAATTAGCTTGTAAAGTTCAATGAAAAGCACTGTTGGGATTTTTCTTGGAATTGCATGGAATCCATGATAAATTGAGGGAAAGTTGACTTCTATTAATATATGAAGATGGTACGTGTGTTAGTTAATTTTGTGAGTCACCTCTGAATCACAGGATTCCCAGCTATATAGTTAAACATTATTTCTGGATATTTCTGGAAGAGATTAGCATTTGTATCAGCAGACTGAGCAAAGTGGATTTTCCTCTTCAGTGTGGGTGGGCATCACCTAATCCTTTGAGGGTCTGAATGAACAAAAAGGTAGAGGAATAGGGGAAGGGCTGTGGGTGCAGTGGCTCACACCTGTAATCCTAGCAGTTTGGGAGGACAAGCCAGGAGAATCACTTGAGGCTAGGAGTTGGAGACCAGCCTGGACAACCTAGTGGAACCCCCTCTCTATAAATAATAAAGAAATTAGCCAGGCATGGTGCCATTTGCCTGTCCTTGCTACTCAGGAGGCTGAGATGGGAGAGTTGCTTAAGCCCAGGAGTTTGAGGCTGCAGTGAGTGTACCAGTGCACTCCAGCCTGGGCAGCAGAGTGAGACTCTGTCTCTAGGAAGAAAAAAGTAGAGGAAGGGAGGATTTACTTACTCTCTGCCTGACTGCATGAGCTGAACATTGGTCTTTTTCTGCCCTTAATCCTCCTGATTCTCTAGTCAAGGCCTTCAGACCTTGACTAGAATCTATACCATCTGCTCTCTGGCACTCAGGCCTTTGAACTTTATCAGTGGCTATTCTGGGCCTCCACTGTGCAAACGGAAGATTGTTATGACTTGTCAGCCTCCATAATTGTGTAAGCCAAAATACCGTATAATAAATCTCTCTCTGTGTCTCTCTCTCTCTCTCCCCCTCTCCCTCTCCCCATCCCCCACAACAATACTGTTTCTCTGGAGAACCCTGACTGATACAGTGTGCCACTCTATTTATTTGTCTCTACAATATCTTTCAAACAAATTTTATAATTTTTTGCTTGAAGATATAGCACATTTTTTAAGTTAATTCCTACACCTTATATGATTTTTTAAATTACATTTTTTAGACTAGATAGAGGGAAAGGAATACATGCAGAAGCAGAGAAGGAGCTTTGAAAGACCACCCTGAGCCTAGCTTTAGGCTAACCACCTTTGGGTGTCATTTTGAAAAAGAATGAAGAAATAGAAAAAAAGATAAACAGCATTTGAAAAGGAAAAAACAATCTGATTTACCATCGGGTATTCTTCAAACTAGTGGTATTTCTGAAATTACTAAAAAGAGAAGCAAACTAAAACGTCCTGCCCCTCAGATTTCAGATGCAGAACTGCAGGAAGTTGTAAAAGTTGGCCAAGCAAGTGTAATTGCACATCACACTGCTGGGGATTCTGGCATGACAAACTCTGCTTCCAGTACTCTTTTGTGTGAGTACAGTGTCACCAACAACAGCATCACTCTTAGAACACTGCAAATGCCAGCTTCCCACGACAGAGTTCTGCAGGAAGCCTAAAATCTCATGGCCTTGGCCAATGTATACACCCCATTAAAAGGTGGACTTAATGCCATGTTACATGAGAGTGACTTCTTAGGTGTGACTTCATAGTGGCAGGTGTATAGACTCCAAACACAGTTCTCTCTATCCCATTCAGGACTCTTTCTAATGGAGCTGAAGGGCTGACTCCCCGGAGTGCAACAACTCCCAAACCAGATATTAACTCCACCTCAGTTAGAACTCCTCTGTGGGACAAGTTCAACATTAATCCCGAGGATGGAATGGCAGACTACAGTGATCCCTCTTGTGTGAAGCAGGTGGAAAGAGAATCTTGCGAACATCTCCATTTAGGATTGTTGGGCCTTCCAGCCCCTAAGAATGATTTTGAAATTGTTCTACCAGAAAATTCCGAGAAGGAGCTGGAAGACGGTGAAGTAGATGATACTTGCATTGGATTGCTGCTGAGGTGGATGCTGAGAGCAGGCCATACAAGATGCAGAGCATGTAAAGGAAAAGAAGTGAATGCACAAAGCTGTCCAGAAAGATCTGCCAAGACTGTCAGAAGTACATGAAACTATTCCAAGACCCTTAAATGTAGAACCACCTCTAGCAGATTTAGAGAAAAATGAAGAACTAATCAAAAGTTAAATGATCACAATGCTTCATTATGACCTTCTGAATCACCCTTATGAGCTACCTGGAAATAAAGAAAGAACAACTGTAGGATTTGATACCAATAATTCAGAGCACATTATCTATCTGGAATAAAACTCTTATGAAAACTTCTCCAAAGAAGAGCTGAAAAAGGCCCAGGATGTTCTGGTGCAGGAGATGGAAGCAGTAAAACAAGGAATGAGCCATGGAGAATTCTCAAGTGAAGCTTTTAACCAGGTCTGGGAAGAATGCTACAGTCAAGTTTTGTATCTTCCTGGGCAGAGCCGCTACACATGGGCTAATTTAGGTAGCAAAAAGAACAGAATTGAATCACTTGAAAAGAGGCTCAAGGTTTTGGAATGTGTATTGGAATCCAGATGTAATTAGGGTATCTAACATAAACAGGGGTCACATGACAACAGAAGCCAAGAGAGCTGCAAAGATGGAAAAGATGAAAATTTTGCTCGGGGGTTATCAATCTCGTGCTATGGGGCTCATGAAACAGTTGAATGACTTATGGGACCAAATTGAGCAGGCTCACTTGGAGTTATGTACTTTTGAAGAACTCAAGAAACATGAAGATTCTGCTATTCCCCGGAGGCTAGGGTGTCTAAAAGAAGATGTTCAGTGAAAACATGAAAGAGAAAAGGAACTTCAACATAGATATGCTCATTTGCTGCTGGAGAAAGAGACTTTATAGTCAAAATTTTGAAGCATAGTTTATATTCTGTCACAGGATGAATTAATTGCTGTTTTTCATACTCGGGAGGCCAAAGCTGATGTTTATCATCATTGACAAATTTACCCACTGTCTGTGGTTTTTTGGTTGTTTATTTTAAAAGATATTGATCTTACATAGTTTATGTATAAAGACTTTAATTCCACAGGACAGACATTTTAGGGTTAAATTATTAAGACTATCATTCTTTTAGCAGTGTCATATTTCCAAAATATTTTAGTTTGGGCCTTTAATTTAAAATGCCTAATTTTAAAATGCTGCCTGTGAGTAAACTATTGAATAAAAACAAAATGTAAAAAATTGAAAAAATAATTTTCTCACCAATTGCTCTTAATATATATTAATGCAATTGCTTTTATATATTGATATTAAATAATAGATTATTTTTAATTTAAAATAATTTGTAGATTCTTTTTAGGATTTCTCCTTAAACAATCATATTATCTGCAGAAGCTTTATTTCTTCCTTTCCAGTTCTTATACTTTTTGTTTGTGTGTGTGTTGTCTATGTGTATGTCTGTGAATGCCCAGGCTCAAACCTCTAGAACAATGTTGAATAGAATGATAATACTACCCATCTTTGTCTTGTTTATGATTTTAAAGGAATGCTCTTAATGCTTCAGCATATGTGTATGATGTGTATGACATTTTTATGCCTTTTCTATCCCATAACAATTGGGTTAGGAAAGTATCGTTCTATTTATAGTTTGCTAATAGTCTTTCTTTAATCATGAATGAATGTTGAATTTGATTAAATGATTTTTTATTCCTCTATTGAGATGTATGTATGTTTTTTCATTGTAATTTGTTAATGCAGTGAATTGCATTAATACATTTTCTAGCATTGAACCAATCTTGCATTTCTGGAAGAAACGATGCATGTCACTTCAGAAAATATTCTGTTTAGAATTATTGCAGTTATGTTTATGGATGAGAGGTGACTATAGTTATCTTTTTCATATTGTCTTTGTTAATTTTGATATTAAAATTGTATAGCTATCTACTTAAAATTAGTAGATAAATTGCTAATAGCTACTTAAAATTAGTTATTTGTTTCTGAAAATCAGATGTTCTGTGCAAAAACATTAACTGGAAGCCTAATTTCTGTTTATTTGAAATGATAAAATTATAATGGGTTACTTGTTAATTCAAGCTTATTTCCTAAAATGTAACCAAAATGCAATAAGTAAGCCTATATTAAATAACAAACTATAATGTTAGGATATAAATGTTCATAATTTTACATCCCGATCACCAATAATATAGTTGCTGATAAATAGTTACTTTGTTAGAAGTAATATATTCTCTTTTGTTGTAATTGCTTTTCTGCTTGCTTTGCTCCCTTTTCCATAAATATTTCAATGCTTTCTCAACTTTTTTAGTTTTCATTATAAAAACGGTGGGGGAGGGGGGGAGGTGAGGGGGAAAATATAAAGGGAACTATGGAAATGTGTCAGAAAATGATTCACACTGAGGATGATACTTTAATGCTTCTTGTATCACCAATGGCATTTGTGTAGAACATTCCCTTCATTGATACTCAGTATGCTTTTTGATATCTGGTGTATGATACTGTCATTTAACCAATTGTGCTTGTAATGTAACTCAAGGCATTTCATACATTCTTTTTGGTGGTTGTTAAAAATGTTGTATTGAGTTTTGGCGTCCAAAATAGAATTTTTCCTATGTAACTATCTGCTGAAATGTTGTTTTGAGAGATACGTATGTTGAATGATGTTGGGTTATTAAATACAAGAGGTAACTTAGTGGGAAAACATTAATATGAGAGAGCTTCTGTGGAATATACCTATACTGACTTTATAAAGTTAATTGAAGAACTTTTCCTCTTTTTCTCTCCTCTGAAAATTTTTGTGTAATGTCAGAATTTTTTCTTGATTAAAATAACTGCACTTTGATGTCAGAGGATCCCTTGAGCCCAGGAGTTCGAGGCTGCAGAGAGCTATGATCAGGCTGTTCATAGCTCTCTCTCTGAAAACAAAAACAAAACCCCCAAAAAACTCACATTTAAACTATCTAAGTCTGTTATTTCCTTTGTGGAAAGATTTTCAACTATTGATTCAACTTCTTTAATGGTCTAGGACTATTCAAGTTTTCTAGTTCTTTGGTGAGTATTGGTAAATTAAATTTCTTAGGAAAGTGTCTATTTCTCCTATGTTTTTAAATTTGTTAGCAGAAAGATGTTCATTATGTTACCTCATTATCTTTTTAAATATTTCCTGTGTTTTTAAATTTGTTAGCAGAAAGTTGTTCATTATATTGTCTGATTATCTTTTTAAGTCTCGCTTTTCCTTCAGTTTTATTTTTATTTTTATTGTTTTAGAGATATGGTCTCACTCTGTCCCCAAGCAAACCCAAATTCCTGGGCTCAAGTGATGTGCCTGCCTCAGCCTCCAGAGTAGCTGGGACTACAGGTATGTGCTACCATTCCTGGCTAATTTTTAAGTATTTTATAGAGATGAGGTTTGGTTATGTTTTCCAGGCTGGTCTTGGACTACTGGCCTCAAGATATCCTCCCACCTTCCCCTCCCAGAGTGCTGGGATTACAGACATAAACCAGTACGCCCAGTCCCCACTTATGTTTCTTTTTCATTCCTAATGTGTATTGTAGGATTGTCAATTTTATTAGTAATGATTTAGTATTTTAAACTTTTATTGATACTTGCGGGGAGTTACTACGCTCCCCGAAAAGAGGTTTTTTTCTTCCGATCAGGTCTCTCAGGCAGGGGTCATCACAAAGGATGAAAAAATAGTAGGAAACAGAAATAAAAATAAAATAATGATAATAATACACAGAGCCAAAGATATGGTTTATAAAGTAAAGGTTTATGAAAATAGATGAAAGGAGGGTGTCTAGATGGATATATTTCTTCCCGCAAAAATATATCAAAGACTGAAACTCCACACAGGTATTTTATAGGGTAGATACAAGCTCCCGTTGCCCTTAGCAACAAAATTTACATACTAACAGGCAGTTTGGTTTAGGGTCAAAGTCTTCTAAAAGGCTACTACAGATCCTTTAACTCTATCTAGGGGAACAATGAGTTACAAAATCTTCTTAGGGTAAACTTGTAAGTTTTATGATAAGGTTATTACTTTAGCAAAAAACAGAGACATCTTGGCTCCAGTGATTTGTTCTTGGAGACAGAGATGATCTCAGAAGTCAACATAAGCTGTGCTTTGTGTTAATTACTTTAACTGCATGGTTCCGTCTGGGCCCTCTTGGACATTAGCATATCTATTTGATCAGCTCTCGTCTCTGGGGGTCTTTGTCAGTCAGCTCCAGCAACCTTTTGGTCCTAGATGAGGACTGTCTTGTCTTTCAAAACAGGTGAGAACTATAGGCCCAGTTTATAGCTGTCTCTTTGAAGTGCAGCTGTTACTGACCAACGAGAGGCTCTCCTGAGGCGAGGCAGCTTTTGAACTAACACATTTATTTTTTCTTTAAGGCAAAGCCTTATTTAACTTCTGAAATCAAATCTTGTCTCCAGAAATACAGGGTGCATTTCTATAATTCAGTATTCTTAGGCTCAACAGATACTACTTTTTCTGTTAGCACAATTTATATCCAGAATTTGTCACTTTAGCAATAATAAATCACTCCATTTTTGTTAAGTAATCAAGTTATTTTTACTTAGATTTACAAATATTTTGGGGAGCTTCTTATGCTTGCACAGTGACATTCCATGTTGTTCCAATTTTTACACAGTATTAGAATACATGTCATGCTTTTTCATTATTACCAGGTCTTTTTTATTCTCCTGCTGATTTATTTATTTATTTGCTTTCCTACATTCCTGCTGAATCTCCTGTAGATTTAGAAGAGTCATGTAAATAATATCTAAAAAGAGCATTAAAGAAAATTATCTTCTTTATTGTGGGTATTTGATTTTAAAATTATGTTATAAATTCTTGAATGTAAAAATATCAAAATGCTGAAGTTATACCTTACACAAGAATTACAATGTACATACATTATGTCCAAAGTAAAAGTAAAATATTTAGAAGTAGTAGCAACTATATAATTCTAGCAAAATGAAAAACTAGTGATCATCATAAAGCCCCGAGTACTTTGTAAAGAATGTTCAGTGGAGTTTCATCCAGGTTAATACAAGAAGTATTAGTTCACTATTTTTTTTTTAATGGGTGAGTATACTCTATGGCATACATATACCACATTTTATTAATCCACTCATGTATTATGGGCATTTGGGTAGTTTCCACATCTTTGCAATTGTGAATTCTGCTGCTATAAACATTCAAGTGTAGGTGATTTTTTTATAGAATGTCTTTTTTCTCTTTGGGTAAATACCCACCAGTGGGATTGCTGGATCAAATGGTAGTTCTACTTTTAATTCTTTGAGGTAGCTCCATACTACTTTCCATAGATATTGTACTAGTTTGTCATCCCATCAACAGTGTATAAGTAAGTGTTCCTATCTCTCTGCATCCATGCCAGCATTTGTTGTTTGGGACTTTTTGATAACAGTCATTCTCACTGGGGTTAAGTGAAATCTCATTGCGGTTTTGATTTGCATTTCCCTGGTTACAGATATTGAGCATTTTTTCATATGTTTGTTGGAGATTAGTCTATTCTCTTTTGAAAAGTTTCTGTTATTATCTTTTGCCCACTTTTTAATGAGGTTGTTTGATTTTTTTTTTTTTTTTTTTTTTTGCTGATTTGCTTGAATTTTTTGTAGATTCTAGTTATCAGCCTTTACCAACCCTTTATTATGCAAATTTTTCTCCCAATCTGTAGGTTGTCTGTTTGCTCTTATGGTAGTTTCCTTGGCTGTGCAGAAGCTTTTTAATTTGATCAGGTCCCATTTATTTATTTTTGTTGTTGCTGTGATTGCTTTTGGGGTTTGCCTCATAAATTCTTTGCCTAGGCTGATGTCTGTAAGAGTTTTTCTAACATTTTTCTTCTAGATTTCTTATGGTTTCATAACTTAGGTTTAAGTCTGTTATCCATTGCCTTTTTATTTTTGTGAGTGGTGAGAGGTGCAGATCCTGTTTCAGTCTTTTACATGTGGCTAATTTTTCCAGCACCATTTATTGAATAAGGATTCTTTTCCCCAGTGTATGTTTTTGTCTGCTTTGTCAAAGATCAGATGGCAATATGAGGATGGTTTTGTATCCAGGATTCTCTATTCTGATCCATTGGTCTATGTCTCCGTTCTTATACTGGTACTGTGCTGTTTCAGTTACTATATCCTTGTGTTGTAGCTTGAAGTCTAGATGGAACGGAGACAATTCTTCTAAGTGAAGTATCACAAGAATGGAAAAATAAACACCACATGTACTCACCATTAAATTGGAACTAATTGATCAACACTTATGTGCACATATGGAAATAACATTCATTGGAAATCAAGCAGGTGGGAGGGGGGAGGAAGGGATGGGTAAATCCACACCTAACAGGTACAGTGCACACTATTTGGGGGATGGGCACACTTATAACTTTGACTCAAATAGTACAAAAGCAACTTATGTAACCAAAATGTCTATACCCCCATAATATTCTGAAATTAAAAAAAAAAGAATGTTCAATGGAGCTATTAATATAAAGCTTACTATGAGTCAGGGTGACCAGAGGATAGTGTTGTGAATGTTCTCAGATGACATGATAGCAGAAGATCCTTTTGTCAGTGCTCATTGCAATATCATATAAGTAGTGAACTATTATTTTCACATTTATGTCATTAATTATTTTTACTCTCTTCTGATACTTAATATTTCCCAAAATGTTCCAATGTTATTCAATATTTTACCAACCAACTTGGCCGTATTGGTGCGTACCAGTATTTGGTTCAAAGTATTTTTTTGATTTCTTCTTTGACTTTTGAGTTATTTAGAAGTATATTTCTAATTTCAAATGCATGGAATCTTTTTGAGTGTAAGGTATCTTTTTGTTATTTATTTTTGATAATAAATAATAAGTAATAAAATTAAAGGATTTTGATTGTTTGAAATTTGTTTTCTTTATGTCCTAAATGTGGTCAGTTTTTATACATGTTCTATCTTCTCTATTTGTTGCATGTTATGTTCCGTAATATGTCCTTTGGCTCTAGCTTAATTAAATCTTCTATATCCTTACTGATTTATAATATGATCAATCACTTATTTTGTGTTTGAAAGTTTTCCATTATGATAATGGATTCATTAATTTCTCCTTATGTTTCTGTCATTTTTGCTTACACCAGGTTATTTTCATATGACCTTTTATTGGTTTGTATTCATATGGTTTATTTTCTTTCATCCTATTACTTTCAGTTTTTGTGTCCTTACAGTACAGCTATGTAATTGTTTTAGTCCATTCCTGCTATAACAAAGTATCTTAGATTGGGTAATTAATAAACAACAGAAATTTATTTCTTACAGTTCTGGAGGCTAGAAAGTCCAAGATCATGGTGCCAGCAAATTCAGTGTCCGATGAGGGCCTGTTCCTTATAGATGGCACCTTCCTTCTGCTTCCTTACATGGCAGAAGGGACTAACATGCTTCTTCAAGCCTTTTATAAGGGCACTAATCCCATTCATGAGGGTTCTGCTTTCATGATGTAATCACCTCCCAAAGGTCCCATCTCTTGATACCATCACCTTGCTGGGTACAGTGGCTATATGCCTGCAATCCCAGCACTTTGGGAGGCTGAACTGGGAGGTTTGGTTGAGGCCAGAAGTTCACGACCAGCCTGGGCAACAGAGTGAGATCCCATTTCTACAAAAAATGAAGAATTAGCTGGGCCTGGTGACATGTGCCTATAGTCCTATCTACTTGGGAGGCTGAGGCAGAAGGATCACTTGAGCTCAGAGTTCCTGGTTGCAGTGAGCTGTGATTGTGCCACTGTACTGCAGCTTAGGTAACAGAGTGAGACCCTGTCTCAAAAAAAAAAAAAAAAAAAAAAAAAGAGAAAGAGAGACAGAAGAGAAGAGAGAAAGGAGAAGACCAAAAAAACAACAACAACAGCAACAAAAAAAAACCCCATTGCCTTGGAAGTTAGGTTTCAGCATAAGAATTTTGGAGGTACACAAACATTCAGTTCAAACCATAGCAGTCATATGAATAGCATAAGGTTGGATCATAAAATTCAGTTTTATGATCTTTGTGTTTTATCTGGAACATTTAGTTTGCTTACATTTAATGTAAATGTAAGTTTGTATTCATTTCTATGATTTTATATTGCATTTCCTTTTCAGCTCTCTTTTTTCTATGTTACTTTTTGCCTCTTTCATTTTTTATGTTTTAGTCTTCTTTTGGACTTGTTGAAAATTGTTTGTATTTAATATTTTCTCCTGTCATAATACGGAAATTATGTACCCAATTTATAGTCTTTGAGCTATCCTCCTCAAAATTTCAACTTGCATATCTAACTTAAAGATACAATATATAAATATTATACAAAATATATAAATATATAAAATAATATATATAAATATATCAAATATATACTTATTTTCATCTTGAACAAAAAAATCAGGGACTTTAGAATGCTCTGACTAGGCATCCCTTGCCCCACTTATGTGCTGTTGTCCAGTATTTGAATTCTATTTTATATATTTTTAAACTCACAAATTTGACATTATTCTTACTGTTTTATACAGTCATTAATTAAATACATTTTCCTACAGATTATCATTTGTTTGATCATCATTCCCTCCTGCATCTCAAACTGTCCATTCAAGATAATATTTTTTCTTACTGAAGTATACACTTTAGAGAACCTTTCTACTCTAATTGTGATCTTTGACCATCAGCATCAGCAACACTTGGGAGCTTGTTAGAAATGCAGAATCTCTGATCCCTCCCCAGACATAGTAGTGAATTACAATTTGTGTTTTAACAAGCTCCCCAGGTGATTCACATACAAATTAATGTTTGAGAAACACTGCTTTAGAGACTCTTTTATTGAGAATCTACTCGTTCTAAACTCTCATGGCCTTTATTTGTCTGGAAATGTCTGTGTTTCACTCTCATTTTTGAAGGAGATTTTGCTGGGTACATAATTCTAAATTGATGGTTATTTTCTTTCAGCACTTTGGAGCTATTATTTCCTGTATTGGGAAATTTAGAGTTTATGCTAACAATTGTTCCTTGCCAAGTGATTTGTCTTTTCTCTTTTTTTTGGATGATATGAATTTTATTGCAACATGAATAGATGGTTTTTTTTTTTTTTTTTAAATCCTGGCTGTGATTAATTGGGATTCTTGAAACTGAGACGTGGTGTCTGTCCTCTTCAGCTCTATATTCTAAGTTACTAATTCTCTTTTTGGCAGCTAACACTGAGTTTCTAATGTCAGTTATTATACATTATTTGTTTTTAGGAGTTCTCTTTGGTTCTTTTCCAGAGACGTAGGTAATTTGTGATATCTTTTGCTTCTTTGTTGTTCCCCTTTTCTTTCTTTTTTTTTTTAATTTTTTTTTTATTTTTTAGGCTATATACATTGCCCATGCATCCCCATCCCCCCGAGTCTGAGCTCCCTTTTATTTCTTGAAATATATTTATTATACATGCTCATTTGATACTCTATCAGGCCCCAAATTGGCAGGGTCTAACTCTGTTTCAACTGACTCACCTATTTTCTCATGGGTTTGTGATTTTTCTCCCCACTGGGAATTTATGTTGTTTGGAAATTAATTTGTGATACCATTTGGTCTATTCCTCTAGAAAGGATTTACGTTCATTTTGCTGGATACTTAGAGCACCACTGACCTGGGAGTACATATACTACAGAGATAGTGTGAATTCTTACCTCATCCTACATGAGGGAGGGCTGGTATTAGTAATTTTCAAGAAAATCCCCCCTCCCATTTTATCTTTTTTCATACTACCTAGGCTAATTATCCCTCCTATTTCTCTCTGTAGGGTGATCCCTCCGCCATTCACTCACTGAGGATGTTACTTTTCAGGGGACACAACTTTATGCATGGGTCATTAATCCTACCTCACCTTCCTCAGGCCTCATATCTTATCTCCTGACTCCCACGTGGGCTCATGAAGCCTAAGCTCCAAGCCACCAGGGATAGGCAAATATCCCAGGCAAACGTAAGCTCCAGAACTTGCTTTTCATTCGTGTTATCTTTTGTGACTTTGGGGTCTTCCTTTATTTTTCAACCAACTGAGCCATGTATTTAGAACAGTATTTTACTATATTTTGTGCAGCATTTTTATTTGTTCTGAATTAGAGGATTTCTCTGCATATCTATCCTGCCATATTGGAGGTACAAAGCATCTTTTGAGTTTCTTTGTCAATTTGGTCCTTGAAAAACTGTGCAGCTTAAGAACATTAGAAGGGCTTATCACTAATCCTACTTTTTTTACCTAACAAGCGATGTGTAAAGGTAACAATTCTTTCAAAGTAATTTATAATTTAGAGCAATTTTCAGTGTCTTTCTTAAAGTAACTTGGTCAAATTCTTTGGGAACCTGACAAAATTATTCTGAAGTTCTTTTAGAATAATAAACTGATGGGAATAGCCAGAACAATTTAGAAGAAGAGAAATGAAGGAGAACTAACTCCTTCCTTAATACTAAATATTAAACATATTCTAATATTAAATATTAAAACATTCTGAATTTTACAGTATAATTAAATTAACATGGTAATGGCACAGGCATTCCCTACTCATGAAATAGAAGCTATAACTCAGAGACACTTCTTAGTGTATGTTGGATTTTAATATGTCTTAAAACAAATGTCCCAAAGTCAGCAGGGGAGGGAAGACTTACCCAACACATGTTGTTAGCAAGAGTAATTTGCCACTGGGGGGAAAAAAAAGAGACTTACTTGATATTAAAAAGCAAAATAAGGCTTATCTAGTTTAAAAAATTAAATGAAAAAATGACATGATAGAAAAGCTAAGTAAAAATATTTGTAGAAAAGACTTACTAAACTTAAAAATCAATAGCTGTTTCCAAAAGGTGGCAGGAAACCTGTTACAATGAACAATGGGGTAATAGAGACTTTTATTCTCTTTTGAACCATGAGAAAGTCTTATCTTTCAAAGTAATAAATAAAATTTATTTTTAAAATAAATAAATAAATGGAAGGAGTAAGAACATAATTGGCAATCTTGGTTTGGTAAAATCTAGAACTTCTCTGTGTCTAAACTAATGATTAAAGAGACATTCCATGTATCACCTGGAAAAATTCATACAATAAATTAAGACAAATATGCTAATAATAAACTATTCATGTTTATCTATTATGAATACTGAGAAATCAGTAGAGCCAAAGACAAAAGGAGACATTTCACAAAGGAGAAACATGAATTCTAAAATGTGCCAAAGAATTCTATGAAAAATATTAATATTTTTATAATTTTACTCATTTGTAGTAATACTATTTAACTCCTAATTTTCTAATTTGTTTTTCTGGGGTTTATGTGTTGACTTGTATTAGAAGCTAGGCAGGCCTATGTTTGGAAAAGCATTGTCTTTTTCATTCATTTTGTCCTTATTTTGGGTGTAATTGTCCTTAAATTTTTTTCTTGCAGATTTTTCATTATGTATTTACTAATCTTTATGCTAAATGTGTTCACATAAAAATGATGTGATTAAGTAAGATGTGGTTTGTCTTAATTTGATTTTTGTAAACTCTCTTCTGCACCACTATTTTAGAGATCTTACAGGAAGTATTGACTTGTCAATGCCAGTGAGACTGCTTAAGTGAATGCCAATTCAAGAAATTTTACCCGTCTCATGTTAGTACATGTAGCAAAACACCAGGTGGCAGTATAAGCCAAGCACAAAATCCACATGGATTCATAGAGGCACATTCACAAAATTACAGTTTAAGTGGAATGAAATTAGCAACTGAATATCCATATTTGAGTCAAGCCACCTCATCTTCCAGGTGTTTCTTTAAACTTGGTTTTCATACTAGTTTATCACAAGGGAGGCTTTGATTTTTTTTTTTTTAAATCTAGTCTAGATACACAAGAAAGACCTTCTTTAATGTGTTACTTAACCGCCGCTCCCCCCCCCCCGCCCCCCAAATCTTATGCATTCCAGTTCAAACAAGAATGAAGCTTCTTTGAGTGGTAAGATTCTATATACTCCAAAACTATATGTTCTGAGCTAACCAGGAAAATGAAGTCGGTGCTTCAGTCAGGAGCCTGACTGCCAAGAAATATACATAGCAATGGGGGCCAAATTATTAACAGATATTTCTTTTGTGGGTTAAGCAGCTCAATTTGTCTTAATTTTTTTTAAGTCAGATATGACTTGATTGCTGTGTTTAGTCACACATGTGGAAATAAATAGTTGCTAGATAAAAATGCGTGTTTTATATTTTTATGACTAAATATATGTGTCATTTGTTTCAAGTCCACACGTTACTGAGGATATTTTCAGAAAAATATGTTTCCATGTCAGTAACTCAGCCCTTTAATGTGCAAGAGTCTTTGGAGGAGCAGACAGTGCTGGAGGACGATCTATGCGTTAGGCGCTCCTGTGGGGCACAGAATAATTCAAACAGTGCAAAACATAAAACCTGGGTTTCTAATGAGTGGTTTCAGTTGTATTAATGTTAATATATTTTTTTAAGCCACTGAAAGAGAATTCCCAGATGCTCCATTAGAGACTTGAAGTCTTTCAACTGAATAAATTATATCCCTGAGTACTGAGGCAATTTGAAATTTAAAACACAGAACCCTTCCAGAAATCATGGAGGGCACCAGAAGGGCTTTAAGTTGGGAAAAATTTAGGATTCTAATCCTTCAAACTTCTAAAAAGGGTAAGTAGGAATGTCAATGAACTCTGGTCTATAAGAATGAATGTGGTTTCAATTCTGTAATATACTATCACATGAATGGTTGGTGAGTCCCTAGAGGCAGCATCACTTATTCATGAGAAGCCAGGCTGAGTTCAGTTCCCATCACGGCAAATGTTCTTCTTTACCAAGGTGTCCCGACCCCCAGAACTGGGAAAGGTGGAGAACTTGGAAATCGGGATTTGAATAAGGCACTTGGCCAGGTCTCTCCCAATACACTTCTATATGAAGTGAGATAGGCGCTGTGATGTCAGTGTAGCTTTGTATATTGATTCAATAGCTATTTAATAAATTTATATCAAATGGAGGGATGTTTCTAGGGATGTCCTTGGCCTTTTCTCTTTAATTCTTTTTATTGGTGATTTGGTTGAAGGTAATGTATCAATTTTTATCACATTTGGGATGATGTGAAAGTCTTTGAATAAATTATATGGTTAAATCAGGATCCTAAAGTTTGGGCTTAAACTTGGTAAGTATAATAAGAATGATTTTAAAGAGACTACATGTAAATACCACTACTCGTGTCCTAAAATCAACAGCATGTATACAGGATAAGTCATATCTTACCTGTGGCAGATCTGGAAATGACTTAGGAAAAGTAGTTGGCAGTGAATATAGTATAAATCAGTTGTGTACCATTGATGTCAGCAGTTAACTTAGGCATCGACAGAGTTAATGTTAACGTAGGTTTTATTGATCAAAAAGCATGGCATGGGACAGGAGAGAGAGGATTGTTCCCCCTTTCTCCTACTATATCTCAAGGGGGACATTGGCAAGCTAGAGACTGTTCCAGAAAGAAGCAAGCAATGTCTGCAAGCCAGGAGGAGGGCCCTTACCAGAACCCGACTATGCTGGCACCCTGATCTCAGCCGTCTAAAACTGTGAGAAATAAATGTCTGTTATTTAAGCAAAAAAAAAAAAAAAAGAAAGAAAGAAAAGAAAAAGAAGAAGAAAGAAGAAGAAGAAGAAGAAAGAGGCAAGCAAGATAGGAAGAGCAATAGAAGCTGTGCTGTGAAGGGAGTGGCTAAAGGAACTGAGTATTAGCTAATGCAGTATCAGAAGATGGGGTGACGCTGGTTTCACATATTTGTAAGTCTGTCACATAAGAGAGGGATTACTAAACTTGTTCTGTGTGATCCCAAGGGATCAAATTAAGACCAAGGGAATGGAAAACTTAAAGAGACAGTTTTGAGTTACATATGATGACTTTCTGATGGTTTCAAGCAATCCCAAGTGGGAACAAACTGTTCCAGGAGATGGTGATTTCTTCATCATTAGGGTGTTCAAACGTAGATGGTTAAGAACTTGGAAATATTTTAGCAACTGATAGATAGTTGGGTGAATTTAAAGGTCCCTTTCAATTCTGAGAATTTGGCATTATTTTCATGAGTCATTATTAAGCTAAAGTGAATACTTAAGAGAAGGCATCTTGGAACATTTCTCTATATTAATCCTAATAATCTTACTATGTGTTGTCTTTTCTTTTCAATTTCTTTAGTCAGCAGCAGTCATATCAGAATTTTAAATGTGACCTTTATTCGTGACCTTTATTCTCAGAGATGTGGGCAAAGGCCCAAATGTCAAAATAAACACAATAGGTGCCAAGTGCCTCTAAATCCTAAAGGGATTGCCTAGTCAGTTGGTGTTAAGTGATCATGCAACCGGTTCTGCCTATATTGGCCCATTGCTCACAGAGGTTGGAGTTAAAGAGTTAGTGATGAAGACTATTTGGGAGAGAGTTATTTTTGGTGTGCTGCAAGGTACCCTTCCCACCACGTGGAAATACCAGGAGAATGTGATGTGTATCCTCTAGAATTTGGGAGACTCAAGGACAGCGATGTGCACCAGGAGAGATTGTAGCTGGGGCTACCCATGCCTGACCGTGGTACTTTGAGAGTCTCTGGCTTTGGTGGGAACATTCTCCACTACCAAGTTTTTATTCAAGGATTCGAGGAATCCAGGAAGCAGGTTTGAAAGGACAGTGGAAGAAAGAATAAAGCTTCTTTTTGCTTGCGTCCTGTGCAGACCAGATTAATAAATAAATAACCTGGCTATAGCTATGAGTAGGAATTCCAGGGGCTGTGGATGGACTCTAGACATGGTTTTGTTACCAAATAGCAGTGTCAATATTGTCATCCTATTTGTTCGGGTACTAAATTTGCTCACCTGTGGAAGACCTGGTCCCTTCTAGCTTTGTATTTCTATGTTTCCATTTCCCTTCAAAATCAAGACTTGGGTTGTACATATAATTTCATATTTACCACTATTTGTTTATACCTAGACTTTTTTTCCAGAAAATATTTAATTAACTAAACTTCCATGTTTTCTTTCTATGGCATACTGATTATGTTGTGTGCCTAAGCATAATGTTAAGGTTATCTTCTGTGTTTCTCCTGTTAAACTTTATATAGCCAAGCTTAGTAAGATATGACACTTTGAGCACATGTATTTTAAGAGTCTTCCCTATATAAATCCTGCTGATTTGGCCTACATCTGGCTTTTACATTTTATAGATGAAAAATCACAGGCAAACTAAATTAAGGAGGTAACAGGAATGGTCGATTAGATATAAATAACGGTTAAAGAATTCCTCAGTCCTCTTGGAATTCATGAGATATTTCTGCATTTTCTTACTTACCTGGAACAAAAAATAGACATTGTTTGTCCCTGAATTTTAAGTCCCTTCATAACACAACTGCTGCCTAAGGAAGTATAGTTATCTATAAATTACTGTCAGAATCTCTGACTTGCCCCGGAAAAGGTTAGCAGAACCAAATCATTTCTTTAACTAGTTGAGCTATTTTAAATGGTACAGCAAGGTGTGCATTTCAGTTCAAATGAAAATGAGACACTGATTAGAACATCAGAAAGTAGACAGAATGAGTGGGCAACATACATCTTAATCTGCTCAGTTCTTTGCTGGAATTCCTAATTTCTGGATTGATCTTTTGATCAATAGCAATAGTTTGTTATGGATTTTACTAGATTGTGTATTTGCTAGCTTTAAATTTTGTAAGCTATTAAGTCTTTGTAATAATACTGAATAAAGGATTTTCAAAGTTTCACACTATACGTGGATTACATATTTATACATACGGCATTTATGTCACATGTTGGACTAAAACAGCAGTAGCCACAATTGCACCACCCATGGCCCTGACACCTATAACCTGAGATGTCTTTGCTATTTGCACCCAATTTAGATTTAAATTACCTCTAAGTTTTCTTCTATCTTACAATCCTATGATTCAGCTCACAAGAGAGATCATCTTTAAAGCTCAAGTATAAATTTAGCCATGGCAACTGAAGCCTCTAAAATCCCAGTACCCAGAACACCAAAAACCCTGTTAGAATGCAATGAGAATATTTGTATGTCAAGTATAATAAAATGCCTTTCCTTAAAAATACATATATATCAGTTTGGTTTCCCTTATGGTCCCAGGGCTGCTTCCTATGATGGTGATTAAAAGAATTGTAAAGAGCAATTATAGAGAGAAGAGTAAGCAAAGAGCCTGAATTCTGTCTCTGAGGGCAGTTTATTTTCTGCCTTACTGAAACGATAGACTCCAAGTCCCAAGTTACAGCCAGTGATGGGGGGAGGTGCAATTGTTCACATAATGGAGTGTGGCAACAGCATAATTTATTATTCCAGGCTTCTGGTAGTATGATCTTTGGCAACTGAATACATTTCCCCTCCTTTCCTATTCCTTTAGTACAGACTCTGCTTTCTCTCTCTTTATACGGGGTCAGCACATGTCCACATTGGTGGACGGAGAGCCCTGTCTACCTGGCTGTTGTGTTGGTTCAGATATGACACATGACCCAAGCTAGGCCAAATGGAGTCTTAGTCCGGGACTTTTCTATATTAAAGTCAATAGGGAAAACATCTATTGCTTCTGTGTTCTTGGAACTGGAAGGGTAGCTGAGGATGGCTGGCTTTATCATCTTATGGAGAAGGCCTGTTTGCAATAGTCAGAATGAGGCCAACCGAGAGAGACAGAAAAAGAGAGAGAGAGAGAGAGGAGAGGAGAGAAGTGGTGATACTGCTTGAGGTCTGGATCTAATTCTGTCTGACATCAGCTCTAATGAACCACTCCTTTTGTGTTTGTTTAAGTTGATTTATATTTCTGTCATTTTCATCCTAATGCAGTCTTCAAACAGAAATATTAGAAAAGCCCTGTTGTGAAATATTACTTTATAAACATAAAAATACAGATGATTTTGGTATGATAATAAAAATAACTACAATCTATTAAACATCTGCTATGTGTTAGGCACTACAAGAAGTGCATTACGTATTTTTTAATCTAGTCTTCACAACAACCTATGTAGTACCTGTATCAGTTAGCTATTGCTGGGTAGCTCACTGCCCCAAAACTTCGTGACTTGAAACAATAAGAATTTAACTCATGAGTTTTTGTCTTGGTTGGGTAATTTTTATGGTCTGGACAAGGCTCAGCTGATCTTAAATAGGCTTGCTCATGAGTCCGCAGTAAGTTGGCAAATTTTGGGGGCTGACAAGTCTAGGGTGGCCTCACTTACGGGTCTGGAGTTTGGTGGTTTTCTCAGCTCAGCACACAGCAGCGAATGGATATCATATATCCAGCAGGCTAGTCCTGGGTTGTTCACACCGACGTTGCAGGGTGCAAGAGGATGCATGGAGGCATGTAAGTCCCCTAAGGCTCACACCTGGCACTGGCACGTCACTAGTCTACAGCATTTTATTGGCCCAGATTCAAGGAATGAGGAAATAGTTTCTACTCATACTGGGAGGAGCAGAAGAGTCAAAGAGAATGCATGTGGAGAAGCATGGAAAAAATGGGAACACAGCTACTCTTCCATAAAAAGTATTATGTGCATACACTTGAAAAGTTAAGAAATTTATTCAAGGTCATATAGCTAGAAAGCAGCAAAGACAGGATTTAAGCCTTAATCTTCTAACTGAAAATCTCACTCTCTTTCAACATTTCTTTCTGGTCTTGCTGATTGATCTGTGCAGTCCAGATGTCACGAGGTAATTAGTTTCTAAAATAAATCTATTTTTATATTACTTTTGAATGACTTCTAAGTTATAAAGAGTTCTTTGTTGCAATAAAGGTATTAAGTTCCCATGAACAGATTATTCTTGACCTATACTTATAAGCATTTTTACCTATAGTCACATCTACAACAAAATGAGGTTCATATTTTCATCTTGCATCACAAGCTGTGATTTGAATTACCAGATGTTATTTTAGAAGAATAGATAAAATAACCTTTAGTACCCAGTACATTCGTAAATGGTACTTACAGTAACTTGAGTTCAGGCAAATGGGAAGCTAGAAAATGGTGAGTAAAAGGATCTGTAGACTAAAAAGAAAGCTGTCAACAAACAGAAGAAAGAGCTGCAGGACAGTGGACCTCAATCCTGTGGGATGCTAAGGAGAGGAGTAATGGCAAGTAGCTGTCATTGAAGTTGAGGAATCTTATAGCCTAGTGTGTAAGGCTCCATGCATATTCCAGAGCCAGTCTTCTCCAAATAGCCCAAAAGGGTAAAATATGGGAAACAAAGACAAAGCACACAGAGCCTGGTATTGCACTGAAAAACTCAAATGCCCTCATTGTGCCTCCACCAAAATTATTTAGCTCAAACCCTCCTTTCATGCCTCACTTAAAAGTCTGAATGTTGTATTTGTTTTTATAGAACAGTCCTCAGGGTATTGGCGGGGGGAGAGGGGGTGATCACATACGCAGCTTTATCTCATGAAATTCAATGACTAAAATGCACAGATTGCTGGGAAGAAAGGAAGATCAAGAGGGTATAGAAAGAAACAGATGGTGGATAACAAAAGGAGACAACTGCCAGGAACTTTCTTACTGCAACTGAAGTAAGGGTCTGTCAGAAAGTAGCACCAGGCAAGCTGAACCGAACCCTTGGGAACATCTCCAAGCTCATTTATTTTGAGGTGAGATAACTGGTAACTCACCTTTGGGATATAGGCACAAGAAAAAATGGTGCTCAGATGGTTCAGGTGAGACAGTGAGGAAGAAGTAAAGGAGGACAAGTAAGAGGACATCTATGGGTTGGTAAGGAAAGCAGATTGTTTTATGATTTATAAGCTGGTTACTAGGGAAAATGGTGGTATGTTCAGTTTTTAAGCATCATAGTATCTCATCTTTTGACATTCTATTCATCATACTGGTAAATATGCCACTTTAAACACCACGATAGGTTCTAATTTTGGAATCTGGTGTACAAGAAAAGATGGGATATTGGAAGAAATGCAGTGTATTTTCATCGGTGGGGACCAGACTTTTTATACTTTCCCTGACATGTTTCCTGAGTGAGTTATTTTAAGAAGGGTTGTGCATTCTGTGTTCAGAAGCACGAAGAACCTTGAATTTAGAGAATCACTTTCCCTTGTTTTTTGTTAATCTCCATCTGCATCCTTGAGCTGGATGACTGTGGCAAGAGAGTGTGGTCATTCAGCCTGGGTCAGAGAATTTTGGCCTCTAGTCAAGCCTGGGTCCCATGGCTATAGTACCTGACGTTCCTGAACTCCAGGCCTTTGATATTTTGTCTGTATCTGATTGTCATCTAATTGCAGACCCCTTTCCTTAATCTCAAAAAGGTGCCGAATTCTAGCCACAAGAGAAAGAATTCTATATAAGCCTGAAATCACTTTTCAATATATGGACCATTTGAGACAATGGATACCATTTTATAATATTAAAGAAAGCAACCCAATAAAATTAAAAGAAACCAGGTCATTACCCATTAGATAGAAATGTATCTCAGAAAGGTGACCAAAAAAAAAAAAAAAAAAAAGATAGGGCAACCCCACTTAATCAGTTTAAGATTTTAAATCACAGGTTTGAGCTGTAGAAATGCTTTTGTGGATAAATGCAATGAAGTGTCAGCCATTAGAACCATTTAACTTGCATTTGTTCAAAGCACTAAATAAATCAGAGGAAATTTTGTGAAGTTTGGAATTTTACTGTAATGTGACAAGTACTCAAATAAAATCAAAGTTATTGAATCTTCAAATAATATATTTTTTGTGCAGAGATTGACTGAACTCCTTCTAAATCTGTAATTTAAAAAAGAAAGAAAAGTAACCAAACTTTAAAGCAATTTCACCTTCATCATCTTCAAGTTCTGGTTGAAGATATTTGAAAGGTCAGGATGGCTTTTCATCTTTGGTGGTTTAGACATACTTAGAAAATCAGAATATAATCTGAGTGTTTTTTATGGTATTGTTGTGATTAATCCAAGTGTTATTCTTTGCAAGTTTATAGATAACAGTTGCCATCAGTTTTGCTATCTACAAAGAGATATCCAACCGTAATGGCTTCTTTTTACTGTTTGAGTTTATGAATTTTTATGTCATAGACCAACTTTGCTTATATGTGTTATGTTTTTTAAAATATGCTTTTTATTTTGGAAATATTTTAGATGTACCAAAAAGTTGTAAAGAGAATACAGCATGTTCCTGTATATGCTTTATCATCCTCCCCTAATGTCAACATTTGTAATGGGTTGGGCAGTGGCCTACAAAAGATATGTTCACATCTTAATTCCAAGAATCTATGAATGTGAATTTATTTGGAAAAAGGGTCTTTGTAGATGTAATTAGGTTAAGGATCTTGAGATGAGATTATTCTGGATTACTCAAGTGGGCCTTAAATGCAATAACAAGTATCCTTATAAGAGACATACAGAAGAGAGACACACAAGGAGAAGAGGAGAAGGCTAGTTTTTATACTGATGTTTCTTTTCTATCCTAGGATCCAATCTAGGATATGATACTGCATTTAGTTGTCATCTCTACATAGTCTGCTTTGGTCTGTGACAGTTTCCTTGCCTTTCTTTGTTTTTCATGACCTTGACAGTCTTGCGCAAAATACCTGGTCAGGCATTTTTTAGGATATACCTCACTGTGGATTTGATTGCTGTTTTTCTCATGATTAGACTGAGTTATGAGTTTTGGAGAAGTGCCCTTCTTACCACATCATATTAAAGTGTATGTGTATCCACATAACTTATCACTGGTGATATTAATCTTAATTACTTAGATAAGGTAGAATTTTCTAGATTTCTCTACTATAAAGTTACTACAGATTGAGTATCCCTAATCCAAAAATCCAAAATCCAATATGCTTCAAAATCAGAAAATTTTGAGTGCCAACGTGATACCACAAGTGGAAAATTTTATACCTGACCTCATGTAATGAGACACAGTCAAAACACAGGTATAAAACAAACTCAGCATCCCCAAGGGAAAAATGAGCCTCCCAGCCCCCTTCAGCTACAATATAACTTTTCTGTGCATACTTAGGTTCTCCCATGCAAGTGTGCCCATAAAGGACAATAAAATGGCATGTGTGCAGGCTGGACACACCAGTGGCAGGTTCCCCACGATGCCCTACATGGGGCCGAGACTTCTGTGCATTAATCACCATTTTTTTTGCTTATTCTCTGCTCTGTGGTCTAAAGCTATTGTTGAAAGTGTCAAAAGGGCCTGCAGATACCTCTGTGGGCAACAGTGGTAAGAACAAGAAGAAGCATTTATGTTTATCTATAGCACAGAAAGTTAAGCTATCAGAGAAACCGGATAGCAGTGTAAGTGTGAAATGTCTCATAGGAGAGTATGGTGTTGGAATGATCACCACATATGACCTGAGAAAACAGAAGGCTAAATTGGGGTTTTTTTAGAGATGGGATATCACTATGTTTCCCAGACTCCTGGGCTCAAGCAATCCTCCCACCTCAGCCTCCCAAATAGCAGGGACTGCAGGAATGTACCACCATGCCCGGCTCAGAAGGATAAACTATTGAAGATCTATGCTGAAAGTGATGAACAGAAGTTAATGAAACATAGAAAAATACTGCATAAAGCTAAAAATGAAGGTCTTGATCATGTATGGAAAGAAGTGATCCATCAGCATACAGTGAACACATGCCACTGAATGGTATGCTAATCATGAAACAAGCAAAGATCTATCACGATGAACTAAAAATTGAAGAGAACTGTGAATATTCAACATGGTTGTTGCAGAAATTTAAGAAAAGACATGACATTGTACTTTTAAAGATTTGTGGGAATAAAGCATCGGCTGATCATGAAGCAGCAGAGAAATTCATTGATGAGTTTGCTAAGGTCATTGCTGATAAAAATCTGATGCCAGAACAAGTCTATAATGCTGATTAAACACCACTGTTTTGGCATTATTACCTCAGAAAGACACTGACTACAGCTGATGAGATAGCCTCTACAGGAATTGAGGATGCAAGGAGAAAATAACTGTGCTGGGCTATGCTAATGCAGCAGGCATGCATAAGTATAATCTTGCTGTGATTGGCAAAAGCCTGTGTCCTTGCTGTTTTTAAGGAATAAATTTCTTACCAGTCCATTATTATGCTAACAAAAAGCCTGGATCACCAAGGACATCTTTTCTGATTGGTTTCACAAACATTTTGTACCTGGAGTTCATGCTCACTACAGGGAAGCTGGACTTCATGGCAACTACAAGATTTTGTTATTTCTTAACAACTGTTCTGCTCATCCTCCAGCTGAGATGTGCATCAAAAATAATGTTTACACCATATACTTTCTCCAAATGTGACTTCGTTAATTCATCCATTTGACCAAGGTATCCTTAGATCAATGAAGAGTAAATATAAAAACACTTTCTCGAACTGCCTGCTAGCAGCCGTGAACAGAAGCATGCGTTTGGAAGGTGGTCAAAAGGAGTTCAGCATGAAGGATTCATCTGTATATGCTGTTATCAATGCCTGGAACACAGTGACTAAAGACATAGTTATGCATGTCTGACATAATCTCTGGCCTGCAACTATGTTCAGTGATGATGATGAACAAGGTGGTGACTTTGAAGGATTCTGTATGCCAAGTGAGAAAAAAATGATGTCTGACCTCCTTACATATGAAAGAAATATACCTTCAGAGTCTGTCAGTAAGCTGGAAGAAGTGGATATCAAATGGTTCTGAATCAAGATTATCATGATAATAGTGATGATGATCATGTTGTTAACACTGCAGAACAGGTGCCTGTAGATGACATGGTGAAAATGTGTGATGGGCCTTTTGAAGGACTAGAGCAGCATGCATTCATAACAGAACAAGAAATCATGTCAATTTATAAACCAAAGAGTGACTTCTAAGACTAAAACAGTTGTTAATGAGGCAGATGACTCTGGTGGAAACATTTTAAAAAGCCATCCAGCATAATACCTCCTCATCCCTGGAGGACCCACTTCCTGGTCCCTTAACTGCTTCTGATGTTTTTTCTCATCTAAAAAAAATATGGCATACAGTAACCTTTTTTTTTTTTTTTAAAGGAATATAAAACTATTTATTGACCACTGTTCACCAGTATTTACAATAAACAATATACAGTTGGATAACATTCTGATTACTACAAGGCTGTTTTTCCTGGCTTCTGCAGAACCAGTAACCCAAATACTGAAAAGATTGAGCCTACATGTAAGAAATGAGTTGGGGTAAAACACAGTATTGTAGGTGGAGACGGAAAGCCTGCCGTTGTTTGTTGTTGCTGTTGTTTAACAGCAGATACAGGTATTGCAGTGATGCTACCATGCTGCTTAATTACTTTGAACATATTATTTTTTCACCGTATTAATGGTTTATCTTTTTTTTACTGTTAAGTACTTGTGCATGAATAAGAATAAGAAAATGATTAGTTACCAGTAGCATATAAATTCAGAGTCAGGAATGATGGTGATGCCAGACAACCACAGGTTGTTATCATGGGTGGCTGAGACAGTGACACCTTTACTTTCTGATAGTTCAGTGTATACAAACTTGATTTCATGCACAGAATCATTAAAAATTTTGTATAAAATTACCTTCAGGCTGTGTATATAAGTATAAGTTATATATAACACATAAATGAATTTTGTGTTTAGACTTAGGTCCTACCGCCAAGATATCTCATTATGTAGATGCAAATATTCTAGAATCTGAAAAAAACTGAAATCTGAAACACTTCTGGTCCCAAGCATTTTGAGTAAGGGACACACAGGCTGTATTTTCCCTTCGCATACTCAATTCTTTGGAAGCAAGTCTTTAAGTCCCAGCACATACTTTAGGAGATGGGAGATTAAGCTACACCTCTTCGGGGGTGGGCGAGTAGGAAAATATCCCCATATATTATTTGGAATTTTTCTGTAAGAAAAATGTGTCTTTTCTTCTCCTTTCTGTCTCTCTCTCTCTCTCTCTTTCTTTCTTTCTTTCTCTTTCTCTCATTCTCTCTTTCCTTTCTTCTTTCCTCTAACCATTTATTTATATCAATATTGATGTATGTACATTTATTTTATAATCCAGTTCTACATTATAATCTAACCCAACATTATTTTGTTGCCCCAATTGTTCTAGCTTTTATGCCACTTTTTTTTTATTACATTGTATAGCATTGGCTTAAGCTTTCTTTTTGTTCCCCAGCCTATTATTTACCTATTGCTGTATAACAAATTATCCTAAAACATAGTGACTTTAAATTTAAAAAATTATTATCTTATAGTTTCTATGGGTGAAGAATCTGAATATGGATTAACTGGGTGCCTCTGGTCCCTCATAAGGCTGCACTCTAGTTGTTAGCAGGAGCTGTAATCATCTCAAGTCTCAACCGGGAAGGGTCTGCTTCCAGGCTCAGGCATCTGATTGTTGGTAGCCCTGGGGTCCTCCCTGGCTGTTGGATGAAGACATCAATTCACTGCCATGCAGACTTGTCCATAGAAGAGCTCATAACATGACAACTGGCTTCCTTCAGAGTGAGAGAGTGAAAGAGGGTACCCAAGATGGAAATAATAGTCTTTTTGTAATTTAATCTTGGAAATGACATTCTATCACTTTTGCCATATTATATTTGTTACAAGTGAGTCACTAGTTCAGCCCACACTCTAGGGGAGTGGATTCTAAAAGGGAATGAATATGAGGAGGTGGGAATCACTGAGGGCTATTTTAGAGGCTGCCCACCACATCCAGTATTCTAAAGTTATATCCAATAATTTCAATTAATTATTAACAAAATGAGGAGAAGGAGAAGGGGGAAGCTTTGAAAAACAAACCACTCATGAATTAAATGTTTTGCTTGCAATAACTTTTGACATGATGTCACATACTATATGGTATCTACCTCTTGTTCTTCTTATTGGCCATTTGTATATTTATTCATTCATTTAGGAGCATATGACATGTAGCTTCCAAGCCAAATTGTGACTTTTCTGACCCCAGGATGTGGTCTATCTTTGATTTTTTAAAAACTTTATTGTTCTGTATTAAATAGCACCTCTTGCACTTATAGGTCATTTAGACTCAACCATCTGAGCATCGCTTCCACAAGGTGTCATGTGAGCAGAAGTTAATTGATGCTAAATGTAATTACTTTCATAATTTTGAGTTGTTAACATTGAATTCCAAACTGCATTATGAAACTGAGGAATTATGAAGAACTACTGACAAAGGGATAGATATCCACAATTCTTCCATTTGTATTCTCCTCACCTCAAAATTAGGTCCATCTACCTTTAAATAAAATCATTTATTTTCTTCTTCTTTTTTTTTTTTTTGAGACAAGGCCTTGCTCTGTCACCAGGCTAGAGGGCTAGAATGCAGAGTGCAATGACATGATCTTAGCTCATTGCAACCTCAAACTCCTGGGCTCAAGTGATCCTCCTGGCTCAGCCTCCTGAGTAGCTGGGACTAGAGGCATACACCACCATCCCTACCTAATTTTTTGTTTTTACTTTTTGTAAAGATGGGATCTTGCTGTTTCCCAAGCTGGTCATGAACTTTATTTGTTTCTTTTAATTAAAAAAAAATTGTGCTGTCTGCAGAAAACTTGAAAAGGAAGAAAAGCCCAAAGGTAACCAATAAAAGAGACCCCAAGTTATATATCTATCTTAGTGTTAACATTTTGATGCATAAAATTTCCTCATTATTTTTGTACATATAATATGTATACATATATTTAACATACATAGGTGTATACATATTTATATATACATACATTTAACAACATTGATATCAAATTTGTGGATTACTTAGAAATATATTATGAATATTTTCCCAAGTAAACAATTATTTTACCAAGGACCCTCTTGATCACTGTTGTTGTCACTGAAATGCCTACACATGAGTTTCTGCTTTGTGGCCATGTCTGCGCTCATCCAGTGAACATATATAGACTGCTTACTATTAGCCAGGAACTATGCTGTTGGCTGACTTTACATGGTTCTTGGCTCCCCTGCATTATAAGCTTCTGTTATCATTATTTTCCTTTCATCATTGGCTTGGCAGGGAGCCTTGCACAGGGGAGAGTCCCAGCCAGGAATTTGGAAAACTCGATTTTTGTTCCAGCTCCACTACTAATTGGCACACATAAAAACCAATGGCTATCTTATACTGAACATTCACTATGTGCTAGCTACTGCTCAAAGCCCTTCACTTATACACTCATGTTTAATCCCAGCGACTCTGTGAGGTAGATACTATTATAACCATACTCATTTTATAGAGGAGACTGAAATCAGATAGATTAGCGAACTTGCTCAAGGGCACATAGCTAGTAAGTGATAGAGCTGGGATTTAACTCTGGTAGCTGATTCCAGAGCTTATGTTCTTAATCAATATAGTACTTTTGAAGTGACTATGAACATGTCAGCTCTCTGGGCCTTAGTTTCCTCACCGGCAAAATGTAGAAGTTGCCCTAAAGGTAGACAATCCCATTTCCAGGTCTAAAATATTTGAATTAATCTGCATTGATTTGAGCCTATTATTTTAATTTGGGATTGCTTCTTTGCAAGTACAATGGGATTTTGTCATGAGCATAATTAACTTACTCAACTTCAAAATTTCCCCAAATGAAGAGTGAAAGCAAGCCAGTGAGGGAGAGAAGAAGAGAAAGAGAGAGAGAGAGGTGGTGGAGGGTAGAATTTGAATAATACTGGGGATTGAAATAGTCAACAGTCAATGCAGGTTGGTCAAAACCTATAGAAATTAATGTATAAATGCTTTTATTTTTAAATCATTTTTACCACTGACAACAGAGAGAAATGTGACCAGATAAGTTAGTGATGAGATATTCACCTACATTCTTGAAGAAGAAATTAAAGTATTAATTGAATTCATTGCTGAAACTTTTGCAAATGGTGAATTGGGAAATGATAAAATCATCTTGCAGAACTGTAAAAAATGCATACTATAATTTTTAAGCTATGTAAAGTATTTTAAGGATAGTCTTTACTATCTATATGTGATTTTTTTCACTTACTGACTTTAAAACCAAACCTACAAGTAAGATGTAAATCCATTTTAATAGATACCTACTCAAATTAAAATTTATTGGAAAAATGCAAGAGTATATCACAGAATCCAAAAGCAAATATTCGTCAGGCCTCACAAGAGACTGGGACTATGACCAGAAAAACCATTAAGATCTAAGGTAGCAATCTTCTGGCTCTTTTTTTTATTCCTCTGCTACCGTATGGGAAACTACTTCATTCTTTTCTCTTTTCACTAAAGCTTTCTTTGCTTCTCCATGTACGGGTAGACAATGGCCACCCTACACAATCTTTCAGGCCATAGAGAATGACCGGTGTTTCTGAGACTTAATTTCAAATGTTTGAGAGGATGTGCAGTCTCAGGTTTGTGGGGCCCAGGAGAGTAGGGCCCTGTTCCCCACTTTCCAGGAGAAGCCACGGGGCAGGAGGCAGCTGCAGAACAGGAACTGCCACATGGCACATTGCAGCAGGCTAGTCGCTGATGTCTTGACAGGTTCCTGGGTTCCTTAAGTAGAACTCAGGGCAGTGGAGAGAGTTGCTGAACACACCAGGACCCTGTGGGCAGAAGTGAGGCACGTCTTGGTAATCAGAAAGGACCAGATAGGACGCCAGGTGCTTTAGTAGGTGACCAACAGCATGGCACTGTGGAACCCCTGGGGACTTAGATACAACCCAGGAAAGGGAGAGCGGGAAAGGAAGAATGCCAAAGCAGCAGATTGGATTTTCTGCCTCTCCAGTAAAATGGAGCTTGAAATAAAAGCTAGACTGAATTATAGAAAACTAATATTATGTTGATAACACACCTGCTGTGTGGGCTGAGACTTGGTTTCGATATACATGGAGACCTGTCTGAAATTGCTGAGATTCCTTATGCAGCACATTTCTGAATTACAGACTGCTGACCCGCTCTAGAATTCGGGCCAAGTCATAGGGAGGACAATCTTCACAGTCTTGTGCAGACACAGGGTATGTGCTCAAAAGACATCAGTGATTTCAGGAAAAGCAATGGACTGTAATGAGATCAAGTTGGAAAGAGTTCCACAAAAATGCCTTAAGGTTTTTGGGCAGCCTGAGCAGGGTGGGCAGAAGAAAGAGAGGACAAATGTAACCTGAATAAAGTCTATGGATGGACTTAAGTTCTGTGCATACCAGAAAGTAGTTAAAATGGCAGGGACATGGGATATTCTTTTCAAGGCTTCTCTCCTAGACTGAATTTAGAGTGGACTTTGAAGAAGGAGGAGTGATTCCAGCAGCAGCAGCAGCTCAGGCCCTGCCAGATGGCACAGCTGGGCACTTAGCACAGCATTTCCTTGGGATGCCCTGACTTAGGCCATCTTTAAGGCAGCTTGCAAGGCAGAAGGATCCTGGTGCCCTGCCAAATGGGTGTTCCTTTAATGTACTATGGATTGATGTGGTGGCCTGGCCCACAGTCTCTTGGGGAAGGAGATAGACTCCTTTAAAATCCTCAAGAGAGCACTGCTCTGCGTCAGAAAGTAGACATTTCTAAGACTGTAGTGAAGCACAAGCACACCCCTATTTTGTTTTGTTTTTAGAAAACAAAGAAACAGTTTAATGGCAACTTTTCCTTAAAAGAAACCCTGGGCCACTAACGGTGGAGAAAGGCTTGCTTAATCAGGGTAGGAGAGAGGTGTCTCAGGAAACTGAAAGGACCAGAAAATGGAATCTCTTGCATTTTCAAAAGTCTGGGCTCAGTAAACCCTCATTTCTCCTCTTTCTGCAGATCTCTGAAGCTCAGAGATATTGTTAACAGAGATTCTGGGAATGAAGAAGTTCTGGTAGAGAGTCAGGTTGTAGAGCCTGCTTACAACACCTGCTGCCTTATTTAATTCAACCACAGCTTTTCATTTTCAGGTAAAGTGGGTCCCTCAAGGCCTTCTCTCAGGTCAGTGGAAGTGATGGGTGAGTTTGAGGGATGGGTGGTAAAGGGATTATTGAGGGGAGGTGGGAGAATTTCATGAGTAACCTCAGATAGGGAGCATGGCAAGGGGAAGAGCTCACGAGGGTTTTTTGTAATTTATCTCATCTTTGGGGAACCTGGAGAAAATACCACTCCTGCAGTCTGGAGCTGCTTTGTGCATAGTTCTCATCCTCTGGGGTTTTGGACCCAGGTCTCAGCCTGGGGTGTGTTTATGTTTGGAAGGGGCATTTGGTGAGGGTAAGCAGTGATAATACCAGGATGTGAAATAAATTTTCTTTGTATGGATGTAAATGTTTAATTCAGCAAGAGAATTTGATGGAATTATATATTTGGGATTTATTTTTTTACTACTTTTGGCACATCTTTCCTCTCCCCTTGGAGCAGATGGGCAGCTCTGAGCTCATCACCTTGGGGAAGGGAAGTGACTGCGTAGAATGAGTCTTTCCAGAGTTGTGTTCCAAAATCCTAAGTCCCTAGATAACTAAGAGTATTTTGGGAATGGATGGAATATTTAAAGAAGCAGAAGGAAGACAGTAGGGCTTCCCCTAATATTAGAGAAAAATCCCCTAGGCCGGAGGATGAGAAGAGGTACCAGCTGAGTCACTGGTAGGTCTCTGCGTGGGGCTTTGAGCCCTGGTGGCTGAGTGCCATCCTGGAGGAATGACTTCATGGAGTGCCTCACAAGTGGGGCTACAGACAGATTCTCAGATATTCCCATCAACAGGGATGATCACTGGGTCATCCAACAAAACACGTTCATGTGGGTCTCCAACAATACATTCTCTACAGTGAGTGGTCTGTATGGCCCCTTCTGGTCAGCGGAGCAGGGTGGAATATAATTCTTTGATCATGCATTAGTTGCTTGTGCCCCTGGAGACAGGGGCGGAGTTAACTCCATTATAAGCACTTGAACTGAATAAGAAAGAAGTTAGTTTCCCAGAAGAAAACTGGGGTAATGTAATCTAGAAAAAGATGAATGGATACTGGATAGAGAAATGACATTCTTAAAAAAGTTAAAAATGTTGGAAACTTTTGAGCAGAAGAATGCTATTCCATAGGGTGCATTGTAAAGCTTTAGATGATTAGTAAAAGGGAGAAAGGATAGGAGGGAGAAACCAGATCAAAGAAGCAGAGGGGGGCAGGGTGCAGTGGCTCATGCCTGTAATTCCAGCACTTTGGGAGGCTGAGGTGAGAGGATCACTTGAGGCCAGGAGTTCGAGACCAGCCTGGGCAACATAGTGAGAAACATCTCTACAAAAAATAAAAAATTAGCCAGGCATGGTGGCACATGCCTGTAGTCCTAGCTACTTGGGAGGCTGAGGTGGGAGGATTGCCTGAAGCCAGTAGTTCGAGGTTACAGTAAGCTATGATTGTGTCACATCACTGCACTCAAGCTTGAGTGACAGAGTAAGACCTTGTCTCTAAAAAAAAAAAAAAAGAAAGAAAAGAAAAAGGGGCAAAGAGCTAAACTGAATGGGATTAAATCCAAGGGACAGAGAAGGATCCCACTTGGGTGTGGCCTGGAAATGACATGGATAAAGCATAGAATTCAGAGGTAGGCAACAAGGAATGAACTAACTTCTAGGTTTCTTTTCCAATTTTGGTGCAAAGTTGTTTGGTATTTTTCCATTGGTCCTAGGCCCTTTACTCTTTTGGAGTGTTCACAGCAGACCAAAGTCTTTAAGGGTAGTGCACCAGAAGAGTTGGCATCTAGATGAAGGGTTTTACCTAAGTACAATAAAAAATTTCCAGTGATTATTAATGGAGTGATAGTGTGTATACCTTGCTCTCTTTTACTGTCTCTTTTTAGTTTCCTGCTTAGGATACTTATTTGAAATCTATATAGAACAAGAACAAAATTAGGTCCCCCAAAAGATTACTGAAGCTTTCTCCTGTGCTTTTTGTATCCCAAAAATGAGATTAATTGGCAAGTGACAGAACTGATGTGTTCCACTTGCTTTAAGCAAAAGCCAGCTTTAACATAGAACATTTGTGTCCTTCATTTTGAAAACAATTATGAGCTGATTTATATATCACAGAATTCCGTTGCTGCTTAAAACCATTAAATTATTCCTGTAGAGCTCCTTAAAACATTTGTGAAAGACATAAAAACAAGAATCTTTAACATTTCATATATTTTTCAGGTGAACGTATTAGTTTTTTAAAGCAAAGTCTATATTATTATTACATTTAGAAGTATGTGTTACTGTTGTGTTGAAATTGGCAGCAACTTGGACTGAGGCATTTTATTAGAGAAATTAAGAATGGAAGCTTCTTTTCTGTGGAGTGCTGGTTAGTCTTGCATTTGCTTTGGAGATCTAATAGTTGCCATATGTTAGACCTATTAATTGAATGATGTAATGGAGGCCGCCTGTTGTCCTGCCAACTGCCCCATCCTGCCACCTCACTTTGAGCGAGCATTACTCCAACATGTGCATATATCACCCAGCAGTAGCTCCTTATACAATCCCGTTAGTCCTTGGGCCCTTAACCTCATCCATCACCTATGTAGGCTCTATTTCCTTCCCTCCAGAATTTCAACTAATGAAAAATAATAGCAAACCTTGGCAAAGAGTGTGTTTGGAGGATAATAATCAACCCAATATTCTGTTTGATGAACAGAAAACCAAGGGGAGGGTTGATGCTGAAGACAAAATCACAATGGAGGATTAAGAGAATTCTACTTTCTCCACCATGTGAATAACAAAGAAAGTGCTTTTTCTTTTTGAAACATTAGATGGTATATTTCCTCATCTAATGTTGGAGCAGGATGATGCAATGAGGATGATCAGAGCAAAAATAAGTCACTTATGTATTGTACAGCCTTTACTTACGCCACCCGTGATGACACCCTATCAAGGAAGATAAAAATGTTCAATCTAGGTATCTCAGATATTTATGTAGCTATAACCCATGTATTTTTCACTTTACAAAAGAGGAAACAGAGGGCCAGAATGGATCAACGACCTGTTCCAGATTGCCATTTATATGTCAGTGTTTATTAGAAGGAAATTGGTTGGCATACTTTTTAAATTATGTTAGTAAGAATCCCTTATCAATGATTCAATAAATTTAATTGAAATTATTTCTTGCCAGCCTAAGTCACACAATGTTATAATTATCTACTGTTTTTATTATCATTTTAAAAAGAATAAGTCAGTCAGTGAGACTTTCTTCAGCATTTTAAGGGGATGCTAGCATTTGCCACTGTGGAACTTCAAAGACTTTTAAATGTCTTATGTATTCAAATGTTAGAACTATTTATTTTAACACAATACCCTAATTCACTTTCAATATGGCAGATTCCTTTTTGCTACTTTATATTTGCATATATTTCCATGTTCTTTTATGTTATTTTTTTTCTTTATATCTAGGGTCAGAGAGATAATTTTCTTTAATTTACACCTTTTACATGGTCCAGCAGGACCTAAAATTAATCCTTCCCTTTATGGGGAGTGCATAACAGTTGTACTCTTATGTAACCTGTTGGCTCCCATGTGTCATCTTAATGAACTTCCCATTTCCCACTGTTTTACAATCTGTCTTTTTGGCATCTTAAAACTTCCTGCACTCTTCTTCCTTTGGTGGGTGTATTAGTTTGCTAGGGCTGCCATAACAAAGTACCACAGACCGAGTAGATTATAAACAACAGAAATTTATTTTCTCACAGTTCTAGAGGTGAGAAGTCTGAGATCAAGGTGTCCATAGGGTTGGTGCTTTCTGAGGGCCATGAGGAAGGATCTGTTCCAGGCCTCTCGTTGGCTCGTAGATGACTGTCTTCTCCTTGTGTCTTCACTTCGTCTTCCCTCTAATTGTTTGTGTTCAAATTTCCTCTTCTTATAAGGACACCAGTCATATTGGATTAAGGCCTACCCTAACGACCTCATTTTAACTTAATTACCTCTGCAAAGACCCTATCTCCAAATATGGTCATATTCTGAGGTACTGGGGGTTAGGACTTCAATATATACTAATAAATTTTGGAGGTTGGGACACAATTCAGCCCATAAGAGTGGGAAAAAAATAGCACAGAAATATTTAATGCCACATGGCATTTCTAGGGTATTGAGATTCTATGCAATATATGGATCTTAATTATCAGTCAAGAAACACATAGTAATAGATAATCAGTTACACAGTGATGCTGGTCTTCTGGCAGTCAAAATGCTAACCTAGGAGGACTTACTCCCCTCCACCATGTGAAGAAAACAATGCAAGCTGAATTAGCAAATGTGTGGAGAGTAAAGATCCTAAAACAGAAATGGAAAACAGATCCTTCCGAACCTTGTGCACCAAATGATAACAAAGATTAGATATTCTTTTCAATCATACAGCTATATTTCCATTCAGGTTACAATGCATACATGCAAAGCAACACTCACCCTTCCCAAAATTTTTGTATGGTATTATATTGAATATATAGAAGTGAATGTAATTTCTCTATTGTTTTTAAGTCTTCAAATGTAGGAAGAGATCCCTAAATAATTATAAAAGATCATATAATAATTCCGAAATGATCAAATGCATCAGAACCTATTTCTTTGTCATCATTATTAAAAACAGAACTATGTAAAGAATCATATATTACTAGAAGGCAGGTGATATCAGAAGCTCTGTAAATAGCTTCTGACTTTTGGTGCCATTGTTTCCTTTTCTGAATCAGAAAATGCAATTATACTAAAGATCTGAATGTTTTCTCATCATTATCCGGTGACAATGACTTAGGGGAAGGCAGGGGGGTGGTTCAATTTTAGGGATGGAGGTCAGTCTGGTGGTGGATCCTGGGGATTTTTGCCACATCAAACCTATGTCTGTCTGCTCTGATTGCTGGGCTCCCAGGTTAATTCTGGGTGCAGCCAAGGGAGTAAGGTCTGGTATGGGGGAACAGAGGATGGAAGGGAGATGGCCTGGCCCCTTAGAGTGTCACTCTGGATTAAGGATGCAGGGTCTGTTGTGGGCTAGATAGACCTACTTCTTCCACAGCAGTCACATTTAGAAGATGGCACAAGAACGGAAATGGGGGCAACAAATCTCTCTACTCAGCTGTTTCTACCAAAGTTTCTCAAAAAGGCTTGCATGTCATGCAATCAAACTTAAAATGCTCCTTGAAAGGCATACATTTCTGCAAGTTGCCCATTTTGCTTCAATTAGTTCTGGATAAGGAGGATTACGTTGTATTGGAGTGTTTTTAGCAGAGTTTTAGCAGGAATTTCCTATATTAATCTGCTTGCTGTTCTTTAGAAGTCACATTTTTAAAGTCGCTCTTAAAATAGGGTGAGTCTACCCTAGAAACAATGAGGATTACTGTCAAGCATTTTTTTTTTTTTTTGGTAAGTAGAAATTTCTTGAGCTATTATAAAGGACAGTGTTCACTAATATGCTTAAGTCTAGAAATTGCTGTTTCATTAGTGGTAAAAACTGGACAGCTTATCCCTTTTCTCAGAAAGTATTAATGATTTCCTGTGGGAGGCAGGAAGTAGGAGAAAAACCCTTCCTACACTCTTCCCTAGTTTTCTATGTTATTTTCTGTTTCCTAAAGAGAGATGCATCCTGTTCCCCTTTCCCAAATTATCACTTCCTCTCTTATATTCAATCCCAACACACCCACAGGGACCAATTCTCACCTCTAGTCTTTTTATTGTACATATCATTTATTTCTGTAATCCTTCCAAATGACTCCAAAAAGTGGATGTATATGCATTCTTAGAGGTGTCATCTCACTTGTTTTTAAATTATAACACCAAACAGAATTTTAATCAACGTTTCTAAGTCAGTTAAATAAAAAGTTTGGATACAATCCAAGAGTTACAGTTACTGTTATTTATTGAGTTTTCTACAATGGGCATTTTAATCATGGGGAAAAGATTATAGTGATACCTGACAATTCTTTACCTTGCAGGTCAGAGAGCGGAATAATCCAAACACTCTGTCCTGTCAGTTTTATCCATGACATGAGTAGATGAATTCTGTGTGTATGTTCTTCAGATTCTCAAGAGTCTTGTCTCAGGGGAAGGACTGGGCTCATTGTGTGTGTGCTGTCAGTCCTTGGTAGAGTGGTGGATATCCTGGGCTCTTGTACTGACATTTCTGGGCCCTTCTTTTCTTTTTTTATTTTTAAAGCAAGTTAGGTTTATGCTAGAGTTAGTGGTTATGGTAGACTCTACAGTTTGAGAAGAGAATTGGTAGGATTTGGAAAGGATTTTTCAATGAAAGCCTTATGGGAAGTGTATACTTATTTTTTGGAGCAAGCACTAAATGGATTAGCCAGAAAGTGGTGAGAAAAATAGGCATTTATTTGTCTTGGTGTTTATGTGAGGACAGAGGGCTGAAAGCAAGATACAGACATGTTGATCTGGGACTCAATTGGAGAGCATTGATAGACTGTTTTGATAAGTGGTAACCATCCTCAAAATGATAAACAGATGAGGAATACAGACTGTACTTCCTTCCTTTTTATAAGACCAATCAATGTCATTTTATATTTCAACCAACTAAGTCATTCAAAGAGAGGATTCCAAAGAAATGTGCAAATACATCTCCAAAGAGAAAGGGACAATCAATTTAGAAGCAAGAGCTCTTAATGTCCTTGCTGGTCAGGAGGTCAGGGATGTATCCCCAAGTCAACTATGCCAATTAGTGTTGCTCTATATGTAAAATGACTTTACCTGGTAAAGAACCACTTCCTTGGAAGGATAAGGAAAAGGACATAAGTAATGACTCAAAGAGGCTTTGACAAGTAGGCAAAGCTAATGTAATCCATCAGAAATGTAGTGATCATTTAGGGTATATCCGTCATTTCTTCTCTTCGAATGAGCTAAGAACCCAAAATGGTGGAAAGCATTATGGAGGTATCTTAAACAGATTCAAGTAGACCTGCCATTCGATCCAGCAATCCCATTATTGGGCATATACCCAAAGGAAAAAAGGTCATTCTGTAATAAAGACACATGTACCCGAATGTTTATAGCAGCACAATTCACAATAGCAAAGATGTGGAAACAACCCAAATGCCCATCAATACATGATTGGATTAGTAAGCTGTGGTATATGTATACCATGGAATATTACTCAGCTATAAGAAATAATGAAGATACGACATCTCTATGGTTCCCCTGGAGAGAGTTGGAACCCATTCTATTAAGTGAAGTATCCCAAGAATGGAAAAACAAGCATCACATGTACTCACCAGAAAATTGGTTTCCCTGAACATCACCTAAATACACATCTGGGAATGACACCAATCGGATATCAGACTGAGGTGGGGGGTGGGGGAGGGGATGGGTGTATGCCTACACAATGAATGCATTGCGCACCGTTTGGGGAGTGGTAACACTTGAAGGTGCTGACTCGGGAAGGGGGGTGTGGGGAAGGGAGGGATATATACCTACATGATGGGTGCAATGCACACTATCTGGGGATCAGACACGCCTGGAGCTCTGACTTGGGGGGAAAGGCGGTACATGGGCAACGTATGTAACCTGCAATTCTGTATCCCCCATAACAATAAGATGAAATAAAAAAAAAAAATACAAAAAAAAAAAAAAACCCAAAATGTTGCTTAGACTATAAGAAGAATTTATTGAAGGTCTAATATGTCAAACCAACCTCAACATTCAAATAAACATATGTTTTAGGCAAATGAAAAATGCAGACAAAAATGGGACTGAGGAAAGGGATGAATCACAGCCAGAGCTGTGAAGACCTTCAGGAGGAGCAGGGGAATGGGGGCAGCTTGAGCCCAAGAATGGGAGATGCTGTTTCTCACCCAGGGGTCCAGGGAATGGTTAATATTCCAGGCTTGGAATCATAAAAGTCTCTAAGTATGATGCAAGGTCAGTAAAGGAGGGACTGAAACATGAGCAAGCTAAATATTTGAGAGGTTGGCGTGGGGGGAGGCAGCTGAATAAGAACAAACTGCGGAGAAAATACACTGTGAGTTTTGGCAAAAAGGGGTGACCATACTGCCAATACCTGGTGATGAAGTAAAGAAGAAAACCTGTGGAGCAGGTTAAACCTGCGAAGCAGGTACACAGGGCACCAGTTACCAATTTGTCCAAGTCTGGTGAGACAGACCACTCAGACACAGTAAGTTACATGGAGCAAGTTCATTACTTACAGATAGGCAGCAAGGGACAACAGAAGCCTGGAATTCTCTGTGAGCCAGTCCATCACGGCTCAGGGAAGCTGCCTGGGGCGGATGGAGTCTCGACTTCTTGTGCCCTGTTTGGACTGCAGCTGAGGTTCTCAGGAAAGCAGCCCCCACTGGGTTTTATACTCCAGGGTTACTAGACTCCCTGGGCTAAAGCATTGAAAGACACCCTGTTTCTGGGGGACTGGAACAGAGTCCAGGCTATTCTGGCTAGTCTCTCCCTGTCTCAGAATGTTACATTCTCAGCACGTTCTACAGTTATTTTTGAGAACTACAAGTGAGAAAGGGGGAAGTACTAGGTCAGTCCAAGGCCACCCAGAGAACTGTCCTGCAAAACCTACCAGATCTAGTGGCCTTGCCAAAGCTATATCTGTGTCCAACAGGACTGGGAAGCAGTAGGTAGGTCCAGCATCCTGTCTCACCACCAACCGGGATACGGCCAGATCCCACACTCCAGCTAAGAAGGAAGTCCAGGAAGGGGGCATGGAAACAGCAGCCCTCCTTTATGTCACGTTTCTCTAGAATCTAGGGAGTATGACAACTTTCTGAGCATTGTTGAAACTGGAATTTTGTCAGGTTTATATTTGTTAAACCTTGACAGTTACCTATAGTGAAAAATTGTTGGAAAGAAAAAGTGTCATCTGCTTGTTTCAGACACAGTGTGGGAGCAGAGGTGTGGGGGAGGGTGTCTATCTTGGTCTATATAGAGAATCGGAGGAGAGACGTGTCTATAGCAGTGATTCTCGCTGTGGGTGTGGGGCATTTTGCCCCTAAGGGAACATTTGGCACTGTCCAGAGACAGTTTTGATTATCACGACTACAGGAGAGCATGCTACTGACATCTAGTGGGGAGAGGCCAGGGACGCTGCTAAGCATCCTACAATGCACTGGACAGCACCCCCCGCCCCTCGCCCCCCAACACACAATTATGGGCTTCACAATGACAGTAGTGTGGAAGTTGAGAAACCCTGGTCTAGAGGCAAGTAGATGGTTCAGCAGAAAATGAGGGAGGGGAATGGGTCTTACCACCAGGCTTGGTGCAAGAAATGGGTGAACTGGGACCCAGTGGGTGGAAAACTGCTAAAAAGCAAATAACGTCCCAGGGGTGGGAGTTAGGGTGGTGTGGAATAGAGTGGGGAGTATTTGGAAGAACATCTACATTCCTTAACAAATGTATCTGGAGGAGAAGGCAACATCTGTTACTTTAGAGAGGGAGTTAATTTTCTCCCAGTTCCTTTTCTAGAGGGATTTGTGGTCAAAATAATTCTTGTCTACTTAGGTTCACTTTTTATTACCTTCAGAGCCGGAAGGGATAGAGATAAGATCTACTTTCTCTTTTAGGTCTTCTCTATCTTGAGAGAAATTGCTGATTAAAGTTGCTCCTTCCTTGAGCTGTCACTGTGTTCCCTGGGTCCTTTGATGGCCACTGAGTGGTTTATGCTTAGTGCCTCCATTCTCCTCTAACACAATCTTATCCTTCCACTGAGTAAATGCAGTGAAAGTTCATGAGTGTCCTCTCCCTTGCTCTACCCAGGGTCATTTTAATAGTCCTCACTCTGCTTGCAGTTGACACTGTTGTTTACACAATTTTTTTTTCTTGAAATTCTTTCCTTCCATTAGTTATCTACACTGTTCCGGCTCCTCTCTTTCATCCCCTAATCCTTCTCTTGCTCCTTTTCTCACTCAGTGACTACTCCTGGTCCCCTTAGCCATAGCTCCTGTCCTTCTTTAATAGATTTTGCTGGTGATGTCACCTCTTCATCCTCCTCCATCAACTCACTGTGGATAATTCTTTTAAATCACCAGTCCTGTTTTCTTTAAGTTGCAGAGCCTTAGTGCCAACCCACTGAACAATTCTACTTCACTTCCATGCCATAATCTCAAAGAATTTGAGTACAAAGCTGATCATGCTTCTTTATCAACTGCTAGGAGTTTGCACGATACCTTTAAGACGCCCCAGAGCAAAAGTCCTTTGACTTATACCTGATTTGCTTCCTTTGTACCTGGCTTTTCCTGTATCTCCTCACTTGGCTTTGCCTCAAGGCTGTGGATTTCTGCTCCAGTGGGAAGATTCAATTTGTCTGATCAGTGAACACCCATTACTCACCATGTGCTTATCCACCAAGGTCTCAGCTTAGTGACCCTATGCCTGCCTCATTTCACCCACACAAGCCTATTGTAGATGAAATTTTCACTTTAGTTAGGCTGGATTTTTCAGTCTTCCACTAATGTGCTGGCTCACAACTCTTTAAAGTTCATTCTTTTACCTTTCACTTAAACCTGCTGTGCTAGATCGGCTAGGTAATACTAGTATTTAGGCAAGAGTCTCTACTTCCTTGGGTCAAAGACTTTAAGCTACAGAAATATTTCTGTCTCTGAGGTAGAAGGTAGTGGGCAAAAATTTAGGGGGCAGGGAGGCTTTTTGGAGCTTTCAAAATCACATGATGCCGCAGTTGCAGCACATAGGTAGGCTTGGCCCTAGTGTACCTAATGCCTCTTCTTTTTAAACCTTCCTGCTTCATATGGCAATTACCACCCTACAGAGCAGGAACAGTGGAGTCTTGAGTGCTTGACAATAAGAGCAAAAGCAAAGGATATGGGATGGAGAGAAGTAGAAGGAATTAAACTTGAGTGCCAGGGTTTCCTTGTTCTAGCTATTGTGCAAATAATTTAATAAGCCTGGCGTGCTTTACTTTAAATACAGTTTTGAAAATTTGCATGAAATGAATTTTTGCAAATCAAGTTCTATTTCAAACATACTATTTAAAATTCATTCTGGTAAATTCCATTAGGTTGCAAAGAGTGCTTTAAAAATGTCACACTTTCATTTCAGAGAAGCTGTTCCTTTTAATATCAAGTTTGTTTGCATTTACTCCACTTTTGATTTCATAATCACATAGCCAGGAAAATAGTCTCTGTTCTGCCGCTGGTCAATAGTTGCATTAAAACTGCCTGCTTGAAGCTGGTCCAAAAAGAATTAAAAAATCTGATCTTTCTTCTGCTTAATTTTCTCAGTGTTGAAAGCCAGGATAAGCAATTTAGGTTAAAATAGTACTCTGTAGACCAAATTAGGCACACTATACCAAATCCTTAGTAGATTTTCACTTCTCTTTCTACCATTACATATTATTCTTTAATGCCATCTAGTTTCTTTTCTACTCAGAAGAAATAAAATTATTGGAAGTTTTTTCCTTTACTTATTTATAACATTTCCAGAGGTAAGAAAGGGAAATTACTGAGGGCAATGAGAAAAATGTGGTGTGTGGGATTGTATTTAGGATACATTAAGTAGGCATTTACCTCAATGTTTAATTCATTCACAAACGAGGATATAAATAAGGTCAGAAATTTATATAATTCAAAAAATTACATAATTTCTGTTTTTCCTAGCCTTTTAACTATATTTCCTGAAACATTGCTTATGGGAGAAAAATCAAGCTAAAACTTTTTAGTTGGTGACAGCCTTGGGTATTCCTTGGAGTTATTAATAGCAGAAAAATTTAGTAAAGATATTTAAAACATTCATAGTAATTCAGTTTTATTGAGGTTTTTATGTTATAGAACTTCAGACTAGATTCTATTGTTTCTGTGCATTGATATTTGGCAAGAAAAAACCCTACCATATTTCACCCAACACTGTAATAAAATTAGAGGTTTTTGGGGTTCGATTTGTTTGTTTTCTATGTTTGTGGCATATCACTGTTAGAGACAACATTTTATTCCTCTCAAAAAGTGCTATTTATAAGGCAGGTGAAATTCCACTGCTACTGATTTATAGAAGTATGAATTTTATAATGGCAAAAGCAAAGCCTAATGCAGCCAGCAGGTAGCCCTGTTTTCTATGTCATCTTGCAGAAATTGTCACCAAAGTATAATTTTGCTCACAAATTATATGGTGTACCTGGGTAAGGTCCACAGAGTACACATCAAGGCTTGAGATAAATTCCCAGGGCCTGAAAAACAAGTGAAAAGAAATTGCACTCTAAATCATCAGGATTTGTTTGATTTTATATTTTTGATTAGTATGATAATAGCAAATCTTCAGTTGCATAACAGAGACATAGGTTATTTTCACATGAGATTTTTTTCTCATGTGAAAAATTAAACTCGCAGTTTCAGAACCGTTCTTCTTTAGGGCCCCATGAAAACCTCAGTGGGTAATTGTTTGCCAAGTGCTGACAGATTTCCTCATTTTTCTCCCTCCCATTCCATTCTTCTTATAGAACCCCAAACACTCTTTTAAATATTTAAATCGGGTCCCATGACTCTGCTTAAAAATCTCTCAATGGATTTTTGTCTCATTCAACTTAGAATAAGAATCACATTCCATACCATGCTCCACAAACTCTGTACCAGCAGTTCTCATTCGTTTGGATCTCAGGACTCCTTTATACTCTTAAACATTATTGAGTTTCCCCCAAAAACTTTGTTTATGTGTTATGTCTATTGATATTTATTATACTAAAAATTAAAACACAATTTAAAAATATTTATTTCTTAATTCACTTAAAAACAACAATATACAATACCCATAACATTTAATAAAAAATACCTATGTTTTTCAAACCAGAAATGTAGTGAAATGAATGGTATTGCTTTACATTTTTTGTCAATTTCTTTAATGTTTTGGCTTAGAATATGGCTGGATTCTCATATGTAACTTTTCATTTAATTTATTGCAATACCACATGTCCTTTACCTCGAATGCTCAGGCCTACTTCACTCAGGTCTCTGCAGAGCGGTCTTCCTTCTCCATCCACTTGTGAAGTCACCTTCTGTCCCACCACCCTCTTTTACTTCCTCCACAGCATTTAAAGCTATGCAAAATGACATTATCGATGTTTGTGTTTATCATCTACCACTACTCAATTGTAAGCTTCACCTAGGCAAGGTCCTTGTCTGTCTTATAAACCATTCTGTATTAGTTTTCTACTGTTGTATAACAAATTATCCCCAAATTTAGCAGCTTAAAACAGAAAACATTTATTATCTCACAGTTTCTGTGGGTCAGGAATCTGGGTGTGGCTTAGCTGGGTGCCTCTAGCTCAAGATCTCTTCTGAGGTTGCACTCAAGTTGGGAGGAAAGGTTTGCTCTTCAGCTCATGCCTGTGGTTGTTGGCAGGCCTAGATGATCTGCTTTCAGATTAATTCATGTGGGCCAGGGCTGCCTCCCTATATGGCAGCTGGCTTTCTCAAGGGTGAGAGAAGGCATCCAAGATAGCAACTACAATATGTTTGTAATTTAATCTTAGTAGTGACATCCCACCACTTTTGGCATTTCTTTTTACCAGAAGGGAGTCACTAGGTCTAGCCCTAACTGGAGGAGAGGGAGTTACACAAGGGTGGATAATAAGGGGTGAGGATCATCAGGTGCTGTCTGAGAGGCTTCCTACCAACAACTGTGTTCTCAGGATACAGCACAGCATCTGGATATAGTAGGTGCTCAGTAAATACTTGTCAAATGAGTACAATGCCCATGAAGTGCTCCAAAGATTTGGTTTTGTTTTCTGAGCAGAAGGGAGATTATTTATCTTAGAAGGCTTTTAAAATCTACACTATTTTTCATTGCTCTTCCAGTGTGTTGTATTATTTAGGTAGTTGGTATAAGCCTACATAGAAGGAAAAATATTAATTTCTTCCACGGGATAAGAAGACTTGTTGCTGGTGTCTTCTGGGGCTTAAAGTGAGAAATTGGGTGGATGTATTAGTCCCAGGCTGTGATGTGTTCCTGTAAAGAAAATAGAAAGAATAATATCTGTTTCACCCATTCTTCTTCTTCTATAAAATTTTATCATCTAGAGAAATTGCACCCTTGTGGGGCCATTGCTCTTTCCTGATACATTCCCTGGGGCAAGGTGCACATTGAGTTGTCTTGTTGGCCATATTTGGTCCAAGATATAGTAACTGCAAATTCATTAATGTTATCCATAAACAATTGAAGCATTTTCTACACCATGTAATATGCTTAATCAGCTTATTTTACTACATAGAACTGCCATAGGTATACGATTTTAGGTCTTTTGAAGGAAATTATAACTGGTCTTCACTTTTAGTCACTATAGAATAACATTGTTTTTATACTTGTTTCTAGGGCTATATAGATTGGTCCATTGTTAATATGCATTAGTCTTTAAAAGTGTTTTCCTCTATGACCTTTAGCTAGGAATATGACAAGGGTATGTAATTTCAACTGAGGATGAATATGAAGGAAGAGATACTTTTAGCAAATTAGAAGTAGGTCTGGGTTGGATGTCTGGTCAACAAGGGGGTGACCTAAGAGCAGTGTAAACCTGAGAAAGGCAGGCTTATAAATCAATTAAGATAAAACAGGCTGGAGTATTTCACAGGTTAAATGCATTGATTTTACTGTTTTGCCTGGGTTTTTTCAAGTATAGATGACATGAACTTTGTAGATGGAAGGTTTTTTACAACAGGGTTCTTGTGATGATGGGGTGACTCTTCAAGATTTCTCTAAGTGCCCTAACTGAGGCAGAGTGATATGATTGAAGGACACAAATTTTGGTGTCAGACAAAGTCTAGACGTAAATCTCTGCCCCGTCATTCTCAACCATTAGTGGAGAAAATAATTACTATACTTTAGGATTGTTACAAAGATTACGTGGCCAAATACATGTAAAACAAATGCCTGACATATATACTAGGTATTCAATATTTGTAGCTTTCTTTCCTCAGCTGAGATTTGACAGAACACCCAAATATCTTTAACACATTTTCAGTTAGAGAGTTCTCTTTTTGTGGACACATCCAGATTTTAATTAAACCTATGTTTGCAATCCAATAAGAGCTCTCCTTAAAACAAAGAAAAGGACCAAATTTGGCTATCATTCTAATTGCTACTTCTGGTCTCTGTGTATTAAAAATATCCCTAGGGAGTAATAGGTGTGACAAAATCCAGAAAATATCAGATTACTCAGCATGTGTGGTCAACTCCACAATTAAAGTTGTCATCAATCATCAGGATTTTTCACAGATTATTAAAAAATGTTTTGTTCAAAACATTTTTGAACAAAACCTCTGAGTGTGGTAAGGAGAAAAGTAGTCCTAGATAGTGAGGAATTAATAATATATGGGCAAATTATGGAGGGCATTGTGGAGTCTCAAATACTGTTTCAACTTAATGAATCTATGATTCCCATAAGACAGTGTTTTTTCTAAAAGTATTATGGGCAATTGAGTTAGTTTTTATGCTATTTTTTTAAAAAAAATTAATGTATTTTATAATTCTTAGTTATGAAATATTTTGAAAAACAAAAAACAGAAATTCATTTACTCACCACACACTAAAATCTAAGAGATATTCAGTTTGCCATATTTTTTGTGAGCTTTCATTTTTTTAAGATTAAATTTACTGTTATATCTGAAACTTCAGGATCATCTCTTCTCCCTCCATTTCACTATATTGAAATTACCAAGTTTTTTTCCATCCATGTTTTTATTCTGTACTACATATCCATAAAGAATACATGATTTTACTTTGTGTGTTTTAAAAAATTTACATAAATTATATCATATTATATATACTATTCTGCACCTTATTGAACCCGTAATGCTATACTTTTTTATATTTAGCTATATCATTAGTTATTTAATTTTAACATGTAAATTTTATTATATGAGTAAACTCCAATTTATTTTCCCATTCCCTACTGATGAACATAATTCTTTGCTCACATAAACAATGCTACATAAACATCCATCTATATGTCTCCCTGTGTGCATGTGACGGAGATACTTTAGCATGCATACTTATGGCTTATTGACTTATTAATATGATACTCAAATCTTTACTCCTTTGCAATAGTAGAGTCACACCCTTGCCAAGGCCTCAGGCAGAGCAGAATGTACTTCCCTTCTCTTTGACTTTTGGCATAGCCATGTGATTTGCCTCGGCCAAGGAGATCTCACTAGACATGCTGCAAACAAATATTTGAAATGTGCTTGGGCAGTTGAGCTTGCTTTTATGCTCTCTGCCATCCCCATAAGAGCATGCCCTGGTTAAGTTGCTGGTCCCAAATGAGGAAAGACACAGATTTGGAATCTAGAACAGATTTGAAATCATCCCACAGCTTTGTATCATCCCCGGCCTTCAGCCAAAGCCCATCTTACCTGAAGACAAGTGAGGAAGAAATAATCATCATTGTTGTCTAATATTGAAATTTTGTGGGTTTGTTATTCTAGAGCAAAAACTGACAAATTTTATAAATTTTATTAGGTATAATAGCATGCAGTCTATTTATCTATATTGTTCTCTATGGCCAAAGAAGTCTTCTAACCATATGAATTTTATGCATCTTTTGGGTAAGAGAGAGATTTTGTTATTTGATATATTTTTCATAATGTTTCTGGAAAGTATTGTTTTTATTTTATGGTATTTTATTTCTGGAAACCAAAAATAGTTGTTCCAAAAAGAAGGTATCCAATGTTAAGTGAGTTGTGGTTCCCTCCACCAATGGACCCATACAAATGAAATTCAAGACAGTTATGGGTTAGGACCTAAGGATTGGCTTGTGTAATTCCTCAGTTACCTAATGATCCCAAGTATTGTTAGTTCATGACATAGTTTACTTGGCACAGGAACTGGAATAGCAAAGATAAGCATAAACTATATTGTACAACGATTAGTATGGCTAGAAAAGCCATTCATTCTTTTGCGTGGTTGGTGTATATTTGCATAGAAAAAAAATCTTAAGGAATTTCCCGAATAAATATATGTCTCATATTACAGAGGACAGTGTTTCTGAAATGTAGAAAGGCATTTTGAATGTTGGATGTCCTTGTCTCCGTGGGTAACTGATGCTATCTTGGAGGTTTACAGGATTGAACTTGTATGTTATAATCATGCAATTATTTTACTTTAGAAACAAGAGATCTTCACATAAAACTATACCACTCAGGTCAATAAAGAGGAATAGATATGTGAAGGCCATTAGTGATATTGAAAATGTACTGAAATTGGATTAGCCACTTTTGGATTTCCATACCACAGTTCATGAGAATAATAGAAACTAAGTCCAATGAATTGCAAGTTTTCTAGGAGGCATGCTATAGAAAATTTCTCTGAAGGGATCATTTAGGCTTCTAAATTCTTACCAGTAAGTTATAACTTCTCAGATACTTTAAGATAAGAGGAACCCTGGTTAGAAAGAGACAAAGCTGATCCTGGTCATTTTTACTTTCTTGCTGTAGTTGAGGGGAAGAATAGGATTTGGTTAGGTAACTGTCATAGATTCAGCTTTTAGACTCCTGAACTAATATTAACAACTATTATTTATTGACTGCTTACTATGGTCCATGCCCAGAAACTGTGCTCTTGTTTTTTTTTTTTTTTTTTTTTAAAACCTGATTTTCATGCTGAAAAGAGTGAGATGGTAAAACTGAGGCACACAGAGGTAAAATATCTGACCCAGGGTCACATTGCTGGCAAGTAAAAGAGCCTACATTGAAGCTACATCTGTTTCACTCTTGGCTTTCTGTGCTCTCTGAACACCATGTCCCCTCTGGGCAGACAACATGAATTGAGCATCTCTTACATGTGGACAATTATATAATATTGTAAAATGTGCAAATAAAAAGATTCCAAATTTGACAAAAGTTACAGGATACCACCGTTTATGCCTTTGAATTATAATAGAATGAATAGTTCTCTCTCGTATAACTAGTGTTATTTAAATATGCAAATATGTATTGTCTAAGATGAAAAAGCTTCTAGAGTGGTTAAATGGCTCTTTATACTCTTCATATTAAATAACTTTGAGAAGGAGATCCAGAAAGAAGTTTGCTAAAGAAGATTCCCTGACTTTTTATGTTGACTATAGCAGAACTGCTTGTTGTCTGGCTCCAAACATTGCTTCTATCATCTCCTCCGACTTTGTTCAGTTTTGAGGCAGAGAAAATGGTCTTAGGGGAAATTGGGTCCAATCTGCTGGCCTGGGAGTGGTCAGGAGGCTTGGTTCTGACCAGGGAACATGTGCTGGGGGTTCCTAGGAAAGATTTCTTTCCCAGGGAGAGACAGCTATCTCTGCAAGTGAAGTGAACACATATTTGGAGCTTCTGCAGCCACCTTGAGATCATGAAGATCAAGAGACTTATAGAGGTACAGTTTAAAGTCATTGGATTGCCGACATTGGGAGAGGGCTAGAAGTTTAAGCTGATTGAAGTGGCTGTTGAACGTGGTCATGTACTTTCCCATCTTAGTTGTTGGTAAAAACTGTCCTTCAATTCTTCTGTTTCTTTGATGTTTGTGTACAAGTTGTAGCTTGTATTAATTCCTATATCAGATTTGATGCTCTCTGTATGTATCATATATGACCTGTGTGTTCGCTATCAACTTTTGCACCATAATCCAACTAAAGGCTATATTTATTGAAAACCAGGTCATCAAACTCTTATCCTAGTGGTCTTTCCATTACATGATAGTCAGTAATGAGAAATCATTTTAATGTGAACTTTCCTATAGCACTGGTAGCCTAATTCTGTTTTGGAATCTAGACCCTTAATTGAGTCTTATATTTAGTTATGTTCAGAACTACTAAATACATTTTCAAGTAGTCTTGGTACTGCAGAAACATACTTAAAGATTACCTCTTGACTCATCTCAGGCCTGATTGGGAGGGATCGTCTGCCTTTACAGGAATCAGTGCTTTGTCTTTGGTGAAACTCAGGCAATGGTCAAATCTTATTAAACAAAGTTAAGCAGAAGTAATCTCGAGCTCAATTTATTGAAGATTTGAGTAAAACTAGCAGAAATGAGGGTAGAGAACTTGTGGTTTTATATCATACTCCTTAAAAGAAGAGCCTGAGGCAGGGATTTAGGTATATGTGAGTTAATGAGGAAATGCTTCTCAGGAAAAATCTATAAGGTAGTGAAGGAAGCAGGGTAGGGAAAGGGGAAGAGTAGAACAATGATATAGTTTTGGATAAAGTCTAGCCTTGGCCTGATTCTCAGAGGGCTCTGTAGCATAAGTGGTTCTATCTGGAGCTGATCTGTCTTGAGGCAAGAGAACCAGGCTCTGTAACCTGTATCAGCCAGTCATTGGCCATCCTCAGGGATGAGGTGGTGGGTGATATAATAATGGTGGTGTAATTTTCCAGGCATATACAGCTGAGGCAATGTGCTGGAGAAGGTCACAGGTGTAAACTGTTAGCTATAGCACTTCCAGCAGCTGGGAGATGGGTATATCATCCTGTAAAGGGGATCTGTGAGGGACACCAACAATATCTACCACAGTTAGTTTACCTTGGGTATAAACTTGAACTTCTAGGAAAGAGTTAAATTCAGTTCAAAACAAATTTGTTGAGTTATCTACTATGTGAAAAGCAATATGCTAGGGCAAAGAAGGACACAATGTGAATAATCTGTTGCCTTAAAGAAGTAGACACTGTATAAGGAAACAACTATGCATACAAGATAGATATCTATTTCTGAGTTTGTTCTCCATTAGCAGGCTTGATAAATTGTGAATTCCTATAAAGCTAGTTACCCTCTGTACTATACTATTCCCATAAAGATAGTTAGATAAATTTGAAAGAATATACTCTTAAATCAGATGTAGATAAATTATTTCTAAGATTATTTCTACCAAGTAAAGCCTATTGTTAATATAAATGAGTTGACTGTTCTAAAGTTTAGACTCTTTCCACTCATGTAGAATGGACAATGTTATAAACAACAGCTAAAGGAAAGTTGAAATTAAACACAAAAATTTGAGACTTTGATTTGGTTGTACCTTTGCTATTAGAATTACAAAAACTATAATAAGGAATCCTGTGTTTATAGTGGCCAACATTTTGCAGACTTGGACGTTAAATAGAAAACATCAATTACATTCTCAGACTTTATAAAATACAGCTTGATTTGTCAACTTTGCTGAAGAAAATGAAGCACTTGTTATTGCATTATTCAGTCATCAAGAGATGTATAATAAAAAGTGTTCTTTTTGTAGAAATGGGGTCTTGCTATGTTGCCCAGGCTGGTCTTGAACTCCTGGGACGAAGTGATCCTCCTGCCTTGGCCTCCCAAAGTGCTGGAATTACAGGCATGAGCCAGCATGCTTGGCCTTAAAAAAGTGTTCTAAAGAAACAAAATTAATGCTGAATTTAGCAAACATAGTAAAAAAATAAAATCACTTGGAAGGTATGACTCTTTTAAAATCCATTGGGACCTCATAAATTAAAGAGCCATATATTTAGAATTTATTTTCTGGGCATAGGAATATTTATTTGCAACAGATTTTTAATTTCTTAAGGGTATGTCAATAGTTACTACACTCATAAAAATATCTAGAGTAGGGAATTAAAGGACTATTCTGATTACCTGGTGGAGGTAACTTATAATAAGATTTAATTACCTCTATTCCACCAAGAAATTAAGCAGGGCCATTCCTCCTATTTCTGTTCCTATTTCTATACAACCCTCTCTTTCAAGGCTGCCTTTAATGTACGTATAATGTGGTCCACAGTATTGACTGAGCATCTATTTTGTGTTGGCTCTCTGCTCTAGGCATCCCAGATACAGCATTTAGAACAGGTATTCTCATCACTGGTGGCATTGCTAGTCTAGCAGTAACAACAGGCATGTATTCATTTTCAAGAGTTAATTTCTTGATCATAATTGTACAAAGTGCTACGAAGGAGCTTGTGGTTTGGAAATATATGGTGCTCTTTATCTTAACAATGTAAAACATTGCAAGGTTTGGCAGAAGAAGAGGGAGGATGGCCAAAAAATGTTTCACCCTGGTGAACCTCCCCCAGGATGGTCCTGATCCCTGTATGCCAGTGTTGAACCCAGGATTTCTGTTTGAAGAATAATTTTGATTGCATTCGTGCTCCTACACATGATTTTTGAAAAATATAGCAATAATAGGACGCTGGGAACAGAGACATGGAAAGCTCAGAAGTTTCTTGTTTTCATGCTATTACCTAAAAATCAAGTGAAATAATATTTCTACAATAAAACAGGCCGCTCATATTTATATCAATATTTTAAAGACACCTTTGTTTTAAACCAAATTAAGGTTTTCTTATACTATTTTGGAACTGTATTGAGACTCAAGGTCAGACATACTCAATTCTTTAAAATGAACACAAAATAAAGAGTCATAATAATTTTCATTAAGGACACCACTTTAGTTACTTTTAAATCATAGCACTAAATTGGGATATGTTGTAACTGGTTAATTAGATAAGAATATACTCCATTTAATCAGAAACCTAGTGTTAGCGTTTTCAGGTATTAATTTATTTTCATGTTTTTAGAACCTTTGCTTCTAGTTCAAGATGCTATTATAATTAGTTTTATATAACATTTTTGTATTAAAATATTATTGCATATTCAGTGTAGAAAACTTAGAATATTCAGAATTCACCAAGATGAAAATAAAAATAACCTATATTCAGTTCTTTCTCTGCTTTTATATACCTTTTTAAAAATTTGTTGTTCCCAGGAAAAGTTTTGCAAAAAGACTCATAGAAGGTAGTTTATTTGAGGAAGTTACTTTAGGAAACAAGCATGATGAACTAGGAAGAGCGAGACAAGGAAGGAGAGAGTGTCAACCAAGAAATGTTTATAGTCCTGTGTTACCTAATGATGGGGATACATTCTGAGATATGTGTATTGAGTGATTTCATCATTGTGCAAATGTCATACGGTGTACTTATGCAAACCTAGATAGTATAGTCTACTATACACCTGGGCTATGTGGTATGGCCTATCGTTCCTAGGCTACGAACCTGTACAGTGTGTTACTGTACTGAATACCGTAGGCAATTGTAACACAATGGTAAGAATTTGTGTATCTAAGCATATCTAAACATAGAAAAGGTATAGTAAAAATACAGTATAATAGGTAAAAAGTGGTACAACCATATAGGGTACTTACTATGAATGGAGCTTGCAGGACTGGGAGATTGCTCTGGGTGAGTCAGTGAGTGAGAGGTGAGTGGATGTGAAGGCCTAGGACATTACTGTGCACTGCTGTGGACTTTATAAACACTGTATACTTAGGCTACACTAAATTTAGAAAAAAATAATTTTCTTTCTTCCATAGTGAATTAACCTTAGCCTGCTATAATTTTTTGACTTTATGAACTTTTAAATTAAAAAAAAAACTTTTTTGACTCTTTTGCAATAACACATCCATCAAAATAGGAACACATTGTACAGCTATACAAAAATATTTTCTTTCTTTATATCCTTATTCTAAAAAGTTTTTTTTTAAACTTTTTAAACTTTTCTGTTAAAAATTAAGACACAAACACAAACATTAGCTTAGGCCTACACAGGATCAGGATCATCAATATCATTTTCTGGCCGGGCGTGGTGGCTCACACCTGTAATCACTCTGGGAGGCCGAGGCCGGTGGATTGTTTGAGCTCAGGAGTTAAGAGACCAGCCTGAGCAAGAGCAAGACCCCCGTCTCTACTAAAAATAGAAAGAAATTAGCCAAACAACTAAAATA